>NC_090449.1:956349893-958849893 GCF_031143425.1 Pleurodeles waltl
CCATTTCTAACAGCCTGTCATTGGGGTCAGTGACTAATACTGTCAGTGTGCTCTGACATATAGGGGGGGTCAGTTACATGGCCCACTTCTGCATGGTACTGACTGAAAATATATGCAGTCCCTCCTTGCCACCATTTGGGCACACAGGACTACTATCATGCACAAAATTGACAATAAAGTTGTTCTCTGCCAGTTGCATCCATACTCCACTTTGTTCACAATTTACGACAGGGGACAGTGTTACAGGTCTGAAATGTGTTTTATTGATAGAAGTGAGTGAATTGTGCTATTTACAGTGATGGGAGTCGTAAGGGTTGGGTGTCCTCAAAACCAACTTGGTGGCAGCCTTGTTGGGTAGTATTGATGGGTCCATGTTGTTGAACGGTACTTCAAATTGCCCTCAGCTATGTGTTGTTGGGGAATGGGTGGGATGGTTGCTTTGCATTTGTAGCAGAGTCAACTGTTGGAGGGGGCCTTGTTCTTAGCTGGGTTTCCAGTGCCATATCTTGGCCTAAGAGTACGTTTGGGCACATGCTGTGGAGCTTCTTGGAGTGACATGGTTGGCCCTTGGGTTTCCTGGGAGGGTATTTCCTGGTAAGTTTCTGATGTTTGGGTCATCTGATGCTGGTTGTCCAGGGCTGTTGTGTGGGCCTCTTGTCCAGTGTGGGTGTCAGACTGGTTTTTGACCAACTGCAGCAGTGCTCCTGCTATGGTGGCCATTGTGGCATTGTGCTCTTTCCACTGCTCCATGGCCTGTTGGTGTTGTTACTGCTGCATCCTCTGACTTTGCTCCAGGGTGGACACAATCTGTGCCAACCTGTCTTGGGTATGTTGGTAGGCCCCCAATACCTCTGAAATAACATCCTTTGGCTTCCCCCCTGACCCACTGAGACCCTTGAACTTGCCCTAGCCCCCTGTGCCTGTGTCCCCTGCACAGGTCTGGCAGTGCCACTTGTACTGGGGCCCTCACCTTCCTGCATGTTGGGAGTGGGAAACTGTGGCCTCTGTAGCTGTGTTCCACCAGTCTATGCCCTGGGTACAGTGGTGTGGGTATGCCTGCCCTGGGCTGCTGGTCTTGACTGGGTGGTAGGGGTGACAGTGGTTTCCTGGGTGGGGCTGCTGCATGGTGAGAGTCCAGGACTGTGTGAGGGGCCTGCCTGCTCATCAGTGTCCATGGATCCTTCACCAGTCTCTTGTGAGGTGCCTCTGTCTCCCTGGAGGGCAGTGGCATTCCTTGTCCCATCCGTTAGGGTTGCATGGGTGGTGAT
Organism: Pleurodeles waltl; assembly: GCF_031143425.1. Classification (NCBI taxonomy): domain Eukaryota; kingdom Metazoa; phylum Chordata; class Amphibia; order Caudata; family Salamandridae; genus Pleurodeles; species Pleurodeles waltl. Next base: position 956,351,162 of record NC_090449.1, read on the forward strand.
GCCTGTTGTGGGACATAGACATGTCTGTTATATATGCATGTAGGTTTGAGGTGTACAGGACTGTGCTATTTTGTGCTGGTGTTACTTTCAGTGGCCTTCTAGGGTGCCTTTGTGAGGTTGACATTGCATTTAGCGCCAGTGGGGGGTTGCATTGTGGTGGGGGATATTTTTCCATTGTGGGTACGTGCAGAGGTGGGTGGTTGTGCACAGCGGGAGTGATGTGGCCCTTTTAGTGGGTGTGAGGTCAGGCAGGGGGGTGGATGTGGTGGGTAATGGCTGGGTGGGGTGTAGGTCCAGGTGGGTGTGGGTGGGGTGGGGTGGTGCATGCATTGCAGCTGTGGTGTATATGGGGTAATTGTAGATGACTTACCCGAGTCCATTCCTCCAGTGAGTCCAGTGAGTCCCTCTGGGTGGAGGATGGCCAGTACCTTTTCCTCCCAGTCGGTGTAGTTGGGTGGTGTCGGTGGCGTTCCTCCCCAGTGTTCTGCACTGCGATGTGGTGCCTGGATGCCATGCCCGGACCTTCTCCCGCAGGTCGTTCCATCTCTTCCGGATGTCATACTTGGTGCATGGATCGCGTCTCACTGGATTCACCCTGTTCACAATGGTCTGCCACAGCTCCAATTTCCGGGCTATGGGTGTGTGCTGCACCTCTGCCCCCAATATTTGTGGCTCCACCTTCAGGATCTCATTCACCATGGTCCTTAACTCCCTTTCGGTGAAGCGTCGGTTTTTGGGCGGGGATGTGGTGAGTGTGGTGGATGGTGTTGGGAATGAGGTAAGGGTGCTCTTCTGTGGGTCGGTGTGCGTCTCCTGTATGCTGGTGTTTGCTGTCTGGCTCTGGTGCTCTCTGTCTTCTTGTCCTGCTTTCGTTGCAAGGGATTCTGGGGTGTTTCTGGGGGTGTTTTATGGGGTTCTGCATGTGTGTCAGGTGTGTGGTCATTCGCCTATCCAATGTGTGCACTTCTTGCTGTTGAGTCCACTTTCCGCCTGTGGTGGTCGCAGCCGCCAATGGTCGTCTGGCTTCCACTGTCCGCCGAGGTGATTTGTGCATCATTATTTGGAGGGTGGGATGTGGGTGTGCTTGGCGGTGGCGGGGTGGGGTGGGGTGGGCTGGTATTCCTGCCAACAGAGTCATGGCAGGGAGTGGTGGTCTGGGAATTTTTGGTGGGGTTGGGTTTTTCGTTCATTATATGGCAGGTTTCCATTCACTGCCAACAGCGGGATTCTGTTCACCGCCGACACGGCGGTCGGCGGTCCTTCCTGCAATGTTCTTAATGACCGCCTAAATGTATATGATAAGTTAAGATAAGCTAAGTTAGTTGTAAGTATAGACAGTGTAGCTGAGGTTGGTATAGGTAGGTTAGTTAGTTTAGGGTATTTTAGTCTGATAGTAATAGTTTCATTAAATCTTGTTGTTACCTATTGTATGGTCTCCATCATGATTCACTGTCTAAGTAGTAGCATGTCCGCACAGGTCATGACAAGTATATGCCTTTGGCTCTGCAAGCAGTACTTTGAGACATATGTAACTATGTTTTCCCCTAAGGTCAAGTACCTGTTAGGTTGGCAATGGTGTCATAGCAGCTATCTCCAGACATCGTTCAGAAATGTATGTGACAATATGGATGTGCATGAATACACTTCCCAAACATGTATTCATATGCAGTTGCTCTGTGTTGGTAAGTCATGGGACATGCATTGTTGAAATGTTATAACTGCACTCACCATAGATCAAGGATGTATTCCTGACACACTTATGGGTGCCCCTCACAGTTTTGGACATGCATCATTTCTTTGTCACATGAATGTTGACCTGTTGCTACCATCCTTGCTTAGCCCAGCCACTTGTGTTGTAATTTTATCAGCTGTCACAATTCATGCATGCTACATTTAGCATGGCATGCTCAGGAGATGCAGGAACTGCTTGCTAGTCAACATGGATATCAGTTATCTCACTTATGTTTCAGTCAGTGTGTGTGGCTTTGTATCTGCCACAAATCCACACATTTCCCTTTGGTAAGCAGTCAGTGTGTTAGCTTCACAAGTTGCAACATATTCATGGTGTTCATGCTTCTGGCACACATACAACACCAAGTTTGGGCAAAGTGAATTTATTTACACCTGTGAGTTTGCGAGCAGTAATTCTGTACATTACATTTGATGACAACCCTGACAGATGTACTTAGCTGTTGGATGTCCAGACAGAGTCCATGGGGGTGAACATGTCCTGGAACATGGTAGGAGTGGAGTGCTTCAGTGAGGAGAAGCATATTGACATTAGGGAAGACTGGGTAGAATGACAGTCCACATATGTGAGAGGTCAATAGTGAGGGAGCTCAATTGAGGACAGCGCCAGATGTGATGACACTGGCATGATCTTAAGCACAGAGCAAAGGAGAAAGGGGCCATGTGACACAAAGAAAATCAACTTGGCAGTTTTCCTTGTGAAAGATGTTCTTTCCACATCTTCATCCTATGATGTATTTGGTGCCTCCCATGATAAGGGTGTTGTAGGTGTTGCAGTAGAGACAGGCACACACACATCATGGGCTAAAGATGTAGATGCTATGTCACCGGCAGCTCTCATCTGTGGGAACACATGAGAAGCACAGCAGCAAACAGGCCTGCAGGGTCTGCAGTACTGCAGCAACGTCACAGTGATAGGCACACAAGCTGGCAATGATGGGAGTGCTGCTTCTGCTCCATACCCTGCAACCGGTCCTAGGATGTTTGTTTCCAGTTCAGGGAGGGCCTGGCTTGACAGTTTTGGCTGGACTGTTCCCATGGGAAAGAGGGTCAAGACTGATTTGCATATGGCTGGGTCCAAACTGGAATGGCATGGGTAGCAAAAAATAATGGATTTAGGGCTAGATCTCTGTACTGGGGTGAATGTTTGATATTGTTCAGCATTTTGTCCATTACTTGTTCTTTTTGCATGTGTCACCCCAAGTGCGAAGGGTATCCCCAGACGTGGGACGCTTGGTCCTGATGCCACTGGAGTCAAGCTAGCCTGGCTGATGAAGGGTGATATCCTGAAACTGGTCCTAGGATGCTTGTTTCTAGTCCAGGGAGTACCTGGCTTGGCAGCTTGGGCTGGACTGTTCCCATGGGGAACAGCATCAAGACTCATTTGCATATGGTTGGGTCCACACTGGAGTAGCACGGGTTGTAAAAAAAAATGATGGATTTAGGCCCAGACCTCTGTACTCAGATGAATGTTTGACATTGTTCAGAATTCCGTACATCACTTGTTCTTTTTGCATTTGTTGCCCCAAGTGGGAAGGGTATGCCCAGATGTGGGTCCCTTGAGCCCCCATGCCACTGGAGTCAAGCTAGCCTGGCTGATGAAGGGTGATACCCTGAAACCGGTCCCAGGATGCTTGTTTCCAGTCCAGGAAGGTCCTGGCTTGGCAGTTCGTGCTGGACTGTTCCCATTGGCAAGAGGGTGAAGGCTGATTTGCAAATGGCAAGGTCCAAACTGGAATGACATGGGTAGCAAAAAATGATGGATTTAGGCCCAGATCTCTGTCCTGGGAGTGAATGTTTGACATTGTTCAGCATTCCGTCCATCACTTGTTCTTTTTGCATTTGTCGCCCTAAGTGGAAAGGGTATGCTCAGATGTGGGTCCATTGCTCCCCATGCCATTTGAGTCAAGCTAACCTGGCTGATAAAGGGTGATACCCTGAAACTGGTCTTTGGACGCTTGCTTCCAGTCCTGGGAGGACCTGGCTTGGCATTTCGGGCTGGACCAATCCCATGGGGAACACGGTCCAGAATGACTTGCATACGGCTGGGTCCAAACTCGAATGGCATGGGTAGCACCAAAAATGATGCATTCCAGCCCAGATCTCTGTACTGGGGAAGAATGTTTGACATTGTTCAGCATTCTGTCCATCACTTGGTCTTTTTTCATTTTTTGCCCTAGGTAGGAAGGGTATGCCCAGACGTGGGTCCCTTGCTCCCCATGCCACTAGAATCAAACTAGCCTAGCTAATGAAGTGTGATACCTTGAAACCGGTCACAGGATGCTTGTTTTCAGTCCAGGGAGGACCTGGCTTTGCAGTTCAGGCTGGATTTTTCCCATGAGAGCAGGGTCAAGACTGATTTGCATGTGGCTGGGTTCAAACTGGAATGGCATGGGTAGCAAAAAAACTATGGATTTAGGCCCAAATGTCTGTAGTAGGGTGAATGTTTGACATTGTTCAGCATTCCCTCCATCACTTGTTCTTTTTGCATTGTTGGGATGACATTTTAGGTGCATTAAGGGAAGCCTTCCTGCACAGGAACTACCAAAAGGGGTGTTATCTTCTTTCCATGTATGCTGCATTCTGGCATTCTGCAGCACACATAGGAATGGTACCACAAGAGGAGTATTGAAGATATTTCTACCTGTGGTGGCATTCTTATACCACAACGGGGGTGGCTTAGAAATGTGACCCATTCCATGCCTTGTAAATCTCTCTATGCATCTTTGGGTTCCATGGGTGTTGCACGGGTGCACCTCAAACAAAACCCATGTAATGCGCCTTTCACACAGTGTTATGCGTTAAAGGTGTCCATATTTCCAAGGCCATGACAAGCCATGCAAGGTGGCTTTGTGTGGCCTTGTAAATATGGACTGGCACACTGCATCGACAAAGTTTCAATGTGAATAATGTTTCCGTGGCACAGTGTGCCAGTAATGCGCTGTACATGAGGCCCAAATTTGGGTACATCTGAAATGATGCTGCACTTCACACAATGTGGTAGGTGAGGTGCAGTTTCTGGCCTGGGAAATGCTACTTGTGGTAGGTCACTGCACATTACATGGCTTCTATCCAAACCCTTTGTGCCGCTGGTGCCTCCCTTTTCAAATGTGAAGAAGTGAGGCACCAACAGTGCAAGGGACTTCCACATGAGCCCCTATATCTGCTTGCTGTTTAACCATAAGCATGCCAGCATCCTCCACCATCCTGCAGACAGTACATTTTGGGGTGGGGATATGGCTGCCTCCCCCCTTTGACGTAATGCATTTCCCACATTTCCCCCTGTGCAACCTACCCTATGGTTGTATTGGTTCATCATGTGCTGCACTATCATGTCCTTGGACTCCTGTGACCGACTCCTAAGGGACGATAGGTGCCACCATCTCCTTCAGTTCATCTAGATACTCCTTGATGCCGGACTTCCACCTTCAGTCTGCAGTACTGCCTTGTGGCTGCTGGACAGTTTCTCCTTTGTTCTGCGCTTACAATCGTGCCAGTGCTTTTTTACAGTCAATGACTGCCCTCTTGACCTCTGCCACACTGTTGACTTTGTCAACTATGGACTGCCATATTGCCTCCTCCTTCCCTAATGGCAATTTGGAGGTAACAAAAAGCTGATGTTGATGCTGCATCACCTCCCTGTTCAAAATGCTTTACTCCTCACTAAAACTGGACTTCCTTTTCCCCTTCTCCTGGGTGTCTGCCTGGACATCATGGCAGGTACCTGAGTTGTTGGGGTTGTCCTGGGGGCTATTTGGTCCTGGATTCTCCATTTTGGGGTCTCCTGTGGTATTTTCAATGTCTCCTTTGTTTTTTTTAATAGAATGGCATACTGCAGCAGTTGTTTTCATGCTTTTGGCCCTAAAGTGATGCTAGGCTGATTAGCGTAAAAATAAGTGCTGCTAATCAGGCTAACTTTTGGGGACCACTGTTCCCTGAGGAAAATACATTTCTTGTGCTATTCATAGAGCTACAATGAAGTCTATGAGCAGGTCTAAAGAATAGACTTTGTTAGACCTGACAGCCTTAGGGTGGTCACCCCAAACTTTTTGCCTGCCTCCCTCCACTTTTTGGACACTGTTTTTGCTGGTTTTAGGACTCTGCGCACTTCACCACTGCTAACCAGTGCAAAAGTGCATATGCTCTCTCCCTTGAAACATGTTGACATTGGTTTCTACCCAATTGGCTTATTTAAACTACCTGTAAGACCTAGTAAAGTGCAGTTCATGTGCCCAGGGCCTATAGATGAAATGCTACTAGTGGGCCTGCAGTACTGATTGTGCCACCCACATAAGTAGCCTCTTAACCTTGCCTCCGGCCTGCCATTGCAAGGCCTGTGTGTGCATTTTCACTGCCACTTCGACTTGGCATTTAAATGTGCTTGCCAAGCCTTAAACTCTCCTTTTTCTACATATGTCACCCATAAGGTAGGCCCTAGTCAACCCATAGGACAGGGTGCTATGTAGATAAAAGGCAGGACATGTACCTGTGCACTTTATATGTCCTGGTAGCGTAAAACTCCTAAATTTGTCTTTACACTGCTGTGAGGCTTGCTCCTTTCATAGGCTAACATTAGGGCTACCCTCATATACTGTTTGAGTGGTAGATTCTGATCTGAAAGGAGTAACAAGGTCATATTTAGTTTGGCCAGATTGGTAATACAAAAACCTGCTGACTGGTGAAGTTGGATTTAATATTACTATTCTAGAAATCCCACTTTTAGAAAGTGAGCATTTCTTTGCACTTAAATCTTTCTGTGCCTTACAATCCACGTCTGGCTGGGTTTAGTTGACAGCTCCTTGTGCATTCACTCAGACACACCCCAAACACAGGGTACTCAGCCTCACTTGCATACATCTGCATTTTGAATGGGTCTTCCTGGGCTGGGAGGGTGGAGGGCCTGCTCTGACATGAAGGACAGCCATACCCCCTACTGGGACCCTCGCAGACAAGATTGAACTGAAAGGGTACCTGGTGCACTTCTAAGCCACTCTTTGAAGTCTCCCCCACTTCAAAGGCACATTTGGGTATAAAACAGGGCCTATGCCCTACCACCACAGACACTTGCTGGAGAAGAAACCTGAACCAGAACCTGCATCCTGCCAAGAAGAACTGCCTGGCTGCTCAAAGGACTCACCTGACTGCTTTCAACAAAGGACTGCTGCCTTGCTGTTGGCCTGCTGCCTTGCTGAACTCTTGCCTTGCTGCAGAAGTGCTCTCCAAGGGCTTGGATAGAGCTTGCCTCCTGTTTCCTGAAGTCTCAGGACCAAAAAGACTTAGGGGGTCATTCTGACCCCGCCCGGTGGCGGAAGCCGCCAGAATACCGCTGCGCGGTCAAAAGACCGCCGCAGGTATTCTGGGTTTCCCGCTGGGCTGGCGGGCGACCGCCAGAAGGCTGCCCGCCAGCCCAGCGGGAAACACACTTCCATGAGGATGCCGGCTCCGAATGGAGCCGGCGGAGTGGAAGGGGTCCGTCGCGATTTTCAGTGTTGTGCCTGTTACGGGGGCCCCTACAGTGCCCATGCCATTGACTCCTTGTGCGCCGAAAAATTCGACGCACAGCTTGCTCCGCAGAGAAAAATTCACTGCACACCGATCTGGAAAGAAGCCGCTCGACCCCGCAAGGAAAACATTGACGCGACGCCAGCGATGCAACCGGAACTTCGACGCACGGCCCGCCTGGACAACGTCACCCGACTTCCAGAGAGGAAATCGAAGCAACGCCTGCCGTGAGGAAAAAAAATCCACGCACAACCCACCGGAACGACGAGCAGCCGGATAACAAGCCCATGATTCCACGCACAGACCCTGGGACATCTGGTAATCTCGTGACCCACAGAAGGAGGCTGTCTGCGTGCCGGAAAACGATGCAGGTCTTCCCCGCATGAAAAATAACTACGCAAGTCCGTGTGTGAAGGGTCGAAACCGATGCACACACCATTTTTCCACGAATCTCCTCCTCTGTGGCCCTTTGCGGAGATTTTCCACTCCAAACCAGGTACTTTGGGCCATATTTATACTTTTTGACGCAAAACTGCGCTAACGCAGTTTTGCGTCAAAAAAATTAGCGCCGGCTAACGCCATTCTGAAGCGCCATTCGGACGCCGTATTTAATCAATGACGTTAGCCGGCGTTAGCCGCCGGCGCTGCCTGGTTTGCGTGGAAAAAAACGACGTACACCAGGCAGCGCCGGCATAGGGGGATATGGAGCTTGGGCGCCAAAAAATGGGGCAAGTCAGGCTGAGGCAAATTTTTCGCCTCAACCCGATTTGAGACATTTTTTTCGACTCCCAACCCCCATAGAAATGACTCCTGTCTTAGCAAAGACAGGAGTCATGCCCCCTTGCCCAATGGCCATGCCCAGGGGACTTCTGTCCCCTGGGCATGGTCATTGGGCATAGTGGCATGTAGGGGGGCACAAATCAGGCCCCCCTATGCCACAAAAAAAAACACTTACCTGAACTTACCTTAATGTCCCTGGGATGGGTGCCTCCAGCCTTGGGTGTCCTCCTGGGGTGGGCAAGGGTGACAGGGGGTGTCCCTGGGGGCATGGGAGGGCACCTCTGGGCTCCTTCAGAGCCCACAGGTCCCTTAACGCTTGCCTTTTCCAGGTGCTAAAAAACGGCGCAAAAGCGGCCGTACGTCATTTTTTTTGACCCGCCCACTCCCGGGCGTGAATTTTGCCCGGGAGTGTAAATACGCCGCACATGCCTCGGAGTCCATTTTTTAGACGGGAACGCCTACCTTGCATCTCATTAACGCAAAGTAGGTGTCCACGCTAAAAAATGACGCAAACTCCATGGACTTTGGCGCTAGACGCGTCTAACGCCAAAGTATAAATATGGAGTTAGTTTTGCGTCGGAAGTGCGTAAAAAAAAACGACGCAATTCCGGCGCAAACAGAGTATAAATATGCCCCTTTGTGCTTGAAAGAGACTTTGTTTGATTTTTAAAGAATTAAGACACTTTATATCACTTTTCAGTGATATCTCTACAAATTCATATTGCATCTTTTATCGTTTTGACCTGCAAATACCCAGATAAATATTATATATTTTTCTAAACACTGTGTGGTGTATTTTTGTGGTGCCATATTGTGTTATTGTATGATTTATTGCACAAATACTTTACACATTGCCTTCTATGTTAAGCCTGACTGCTCAGTGCCAAGCTACCAGAGGGTGGGCACAGGATAATTTGGATTGTGTGTGACTTACCCTGACTAGAGTGACGGTCCTTGCTTGGACAGGGGGTAACCTGACTATCAACCAAAGACCCCATTTCTAACATTTACACATTGCCTTCTAAGTTAAGCCTGACTGCTCAGTGCCAAGCTACCAGAGGGTGGGCACAGGATAATTTGGATTGTGTGTGGCTTACCCTGAGTAGAGTGAGAGTCTTTGCTTGGACAGGGGGCAACCTGACTGCCAACCAAAGACCACATTTATTGGAACAAATTGTGCATTTATTAGATCAAGTAATAATAACAAACAATTGCCGAAAGAAACCAAGCATTTAAAAGGCTGTCCTCAGACATATTCAATTTGACATGAAAAGCATTCAAATTAAGTCACACACATGTTGTACCATGCTCATATCCATAAAATCAATTACAACATTTTGAGTATAGGTACTTTTCTCGACGGCGTTTTGATCACACGCACAATACTGAGATCATCATCAGGACCTGAGGATGTGCCAGAGAGACTAGAAGGGTTACTGCTTAAGTAACCAAGGCCTGCTATGAGAGAGAAGAAACAAAGAAAAGGAAAGGGAAGAAATGGGACGGGACAAGGAGAAAAAAGTCATTAAACATACAATAAATTAAATCACTTCACAATAGAATGTCAAAAGAAACCCAGTGATGAAGGTAAGGGTACACATGCACATTGTGGGATCTGCTCCACCGAAACCGGCAACTACAATTCCATGGAATCACATGCAACACATAACCAAAAAGGACTAAGGGGCATATTTAGAAGAAAGTGGCACATCGGTCCCGATATGTCAATTTCTTGAACCGCCCGCCCCCTCTAATGACACCATTGTTGAGACGTATTTACAATATGGTACACCACAGCAGTCTTTAGGACAATAGCGTCAACATTTTTGGTGCTATTGTGGGGCATTGCTGCACTAGCATCAAAAAGTTTGATGCTAGTTCCGCAAAGCACAGGAGGCCCATTGATTGAAATGAGTGCACTGAGCAGGAGTGAAAAATAACAGAATATATTGTGCAGTGAAATGTTGTAAATTTCACTGCGCCGTTTTTTTGGTCATCCCTGCATCGGAATGCCCCCATGCATACATTATGCCTGGTTCAGGCATAATGTGGCGCAAGGGTTCACAAAGTGGTGCAATGCAAGCATTGTGCCACTTTGTAAATACGGGCTCGGGAGAAAGGCCTCCTTAACACCACCTTAGCATTAAATAATTGCGCTAGGGAGGCGCAAAGTGGCGCTAGAGCTTGTAAATATGCTCCTTAGTGCGTAATGAATGCTTGCAGCCATGGTGCACCTACGAATCGGTCAATCATGCAAAGTGTGGCTGGTGAATAGAATACACATGCAATGCACACAGTGAAAAAAAGCAAAATGAAATACTGACCAGGACAGGTCTCCAACAGAGTTTTCAGGTCAAGAGACGGTGCAACAAGGCCCAGTCGGGCAATCTAAATGAACATCAGACAGCCTAAGAAATAATATGGAATACATAAGCCAGTGTCCAATAATCCTGTACTCCAATTGTGCCAGAATAAAAAGTACCAAAACTCTTACCCCGCCAGGGGACCAGCAGCTGTAAAAAACAAAATGCACACTACGCCTAATCACTAGAGCTGTGTGGAAAGGAGGCACGAGGTCAGAACCAATGTACAAATCACTAGGTCCCTAGGGGGCATGTCTACAAAATTACTTACAGGCTGCGGCAAGTCGATATATTATATATTGCAGCAGCAGGAACCCTGGGTCACAAGCCACTGCAAGGGGAGCAGTGATGCCACTGTGTCAAGGGGCTAAGCTAGCGAGTGAAACACTCACAATGGCATAAAACGGGAAGGAATGGTCATGTGACAGCACTCAAAAAGTGTGGCAGCCATCTTGAATTGGAGTACAGGTGCTGGAGTGCTGGAAATACTAAAGTGTAAATATTGTGCCTCAAAAACGTTAAAACAAAGCTAACCAAGGAAGAAAAAATACTGATGTGAGTGCCCTAATGTACATCATACAGAATCAGCAGGAAAGTATACTGCTGGTAAAGCTGAGTACTAGCGAAGCAAACAACCAGCGATGCAAGCAACCAGGAAGGAAAAGTCACATGACTTCCACACGAGACACACTGTGGCCAACTTGTAGTCAGAGAGCTCAAAATAGTGGTGTAGCAATGATCCCAGAGCTAGGCCTCATAAGATTTACACAAAACCAACCTTAAAAGAAAAAAATACAATGTGTAACATACTACACACCAGAACTTAAACCGAGTAACTTGATTTTAATTGAGGTGAGGGGAGAAAAGAGGGATAAAGGAAGGACAAAAGGGGGAGAAAGGAAAAGGAAAACATATAAGAAAAATACAATGGTATATTCATAGCCTTTTTGTGTACAATCTGATTAAATGCAGTATACATTGCCTTTCCATGGAAACACAATTGAGTGTACATTTTCACATTTATACATCCAAAATGTGTCCATAAAAAAGAAATCAACCAAGGTATGGATGAAGAGTATGAACTAAAACACGAGTCAGACACTCCGGACCAGTCAAGTGTAGTAGGTAAATTACACCAGTGTTGTACAGTCCTCCATCTTAATCAGACCGGTGTGCAGACTAACCACTTTAACTCCTCCTTGTTCAGTAATGCCAGCGTGTCTGTTCTTCTCTCAGGAGGTTTGACTCTCTCAACCACTTGCCAATGGAGGTCAATTTTAGTATGCCCTTTCCCAAGGAAATGACACCTTACAACACATCCGGCTCCCATACTGGCAGATGCGAATCTGGATTTTCTGCATAGTCTGGTCAATGTAGATCTTGTTACAGGGGCAAAAATTGGCATATATAACATCTACAGTATTAAAATTGGGAAACTGGGTAAACGTAATATTGATCCTTCCACATTCAAATACATTAGATGCAATAGTGAACTGACATACCATGCATTTACCACACTTAAAATGTCCCACTACAGGAGATAAACTCCAGAGGTGCGTAAGTGAGGGGTTGGTGGTTATAAAAGTTAAGCTAGCCCTCACCAAATGATCTTTAATGTTTTTGTACATACAGAAGGAAAAAAGTAGGTGTTCAAGATATTGATCTCCCACATTGAGGACTGGCCAATGGGTGAGAATACATTTCATTAACTGATTGTATACCGGGAGAAAGTAGTCATGCAAACAAGGGAATCATTTTCTTTTTTGGTCTTGGGGGTGATGAGGACCTCCCTGGGGCAGTACCAGGCTTGTTTCATTAACTGTCTAATAAGACTGCATGGATAGCCTCTTGCTAGTAGTTTATCGGGCAACACCTTGGCCTCTGTAAAGAAGTCTTCTCTGAAAAAACAGTTCCTATGGATACTTAGGAATTGTGAAAAAGATGAAGCATCTCTTAGAGCCCTCGGATGATTACTCATATAAGAAAAGAGGGTGTTTCTCTCTCTTGGTTTACAATGTAGGGACGTAATCAGTTCACCATCAGAGACTTTTATTTTTAAATCTAGAAACAATTTCTGATCAGCTGTGTGTTTGGGTAAAATTCAGACCACTGTTATTGGCATTCATCCATTTACCAAATTCCTAAATGGCAGCCTCTAACTCATGTAGATATCAATGTATTGTTTCCATACACCTATGTTATCCCGGAAAGGATGATTTTGGGTAAGAATGTTATTGACCTCCAAGTTATCCATGAACAAAATAGCAAAATTGGGTACAAAGACAGCCCCCATAGATGTTCCCTTGACCTGCTGGTAAAACTGATCATCAAAATAATAAAAGGTCAAGTCAGGCATAACTCAAGAAGTTGAATAATGAAAAAGGTCGGGAACGAATGAGGGCAAGGCCTCTGATCAAGAACTCTTTCAATGATCCTAGTACTATCTTCTTGGGAAATAACAGTGTAGGGGGACTCAAAATCTAAAGTGCAAAGAATACTCATGTTGGGGTCAAAGGGCAGATGCTCAATTTGGTTAATCACGTCCATAGTGTCCTTGACATAACAGTGAGTCTTAGAGATTAAATCCCTGATGAAGATGTCTATACAATATCCTAAGGGTTCCAGTATGGAACCACACTCTGAGACAATAGGACATCCAGGGGGGTGTCTCAGTACTCTTATACATTTTAGATGGAGTATAAATGACCGGAGTTCTTGAGAATTGTTAGAAATGGGGTCTTTAGTTGGCAGTCAGGTTACCCCCTGTCCAAGCAAGGACTATCACTCTAGTCAGGGCAAAGGAGAAACTGGTTAACCCACACTCACCACCTTGGTAGCTTGGCACAAGCAACACACACAGTAATACAGTGAACCACTACAAAATGACGCAACGCATGTTTAGAAAAATAGTAAATATTTTATCTAAATAAACACCAAATATGATAAAAATTCCCAATACACACCTCAAAAATATGATTTTAGCACTTAAAAACACAAAAATAGTGCCTAGAGGCACAAATGCTGCAAGTTGGTATTAAGCGGCGTTGTGACAGAGCCGTTTCCCACAATTTGACGCCGCTGGCGATGTTTGTGGAGTCGTACAGACCACCATGTACAGTACCTTTGTAACAAATAGAAAACAGACCGGTGCACGGAGGCGTCGCTGGATCCGATGGGGCATCAGTTCCGGAGCTACAGGACGGAGGAGCAGAGGCATCACAAAGAGGCCTTGGGTCCTTACTGCAGAACGGTGGAGGTGAGGCAGTATCGGTTGCAAGGTGCCGGTCGCTTGCTTCCGGCAGATACAAAGACTGGCGAAGTCATAATGCTGTGGCACAACCTCACAGGGTTGTGATGACATCACAGGGCCACAGGTGCTGTGATGGCGTTGGGTGTCACGGACATCGGACTTATGACACACTGATCTCATCGAGGTCGTGTGGGATCAGCGGCTGCCGCGACGCGAGGCCTGTGGAGTCATTGGGGTCATCACGCTTCTGCAAGGTCAATGGCTTCGGGACATGCGGGGTCGCGGTTTCTGTGCAGCGGCGTCATTAGCAAAGTCGCACGGCGGTGGCCGGCATCGTTAGACAGGATTTCTCCAGGAATTCACTTCCAGGATCCTAGGAACTGGAATGGCACCCTCTGGCAAGCTACAGTTCACAGCATGTAGACTCAAAACTGGATGGTGAAGCCTTTGGTGTCCCTGAGGCTTTAAAACAGGAGGCAAGCTCTACTCAAAGCCCTTGGAAACAACTCTCAAGCAGGAATGCACAACAAAGTCCAGTCCTTGTCCCCTTGCACAGGAAGAAGCAGCAACTTCAGGATAGCCCAACAAAGCACAGCCAAAGGCAGGGGCAGCACTTCTCCTCAGCTCTACTCCTTGGCAGAGGTTCCTCTTGATTCCAGAAGTGATCTTATTTTCAGGGTTTTGGGGTCCACTACTTCTTCCCCTTTCTGCCTCTGAAGTTGGTAAACTTCAAAGGAAAGTCTCTCTTGTTTGCAAGATCCTGCCTTTCCCAGGCCAGGCCCCAGACACACACCAGGGGGGTTGGAGTCTGCATTGTGAGAGGGCAGGCACAGCCCATTCAGGTATAAGTGACCACTCCTCCCTCCACTCTAGAACAGATGGTTCATCAGGATATGCAGGCTACAATCCAGCTCCCTTTGCCTCACTGCCTAGAGGGGATTCACAGACAGCCCAACTGTCAAACTGACCCAGACAGGTAATACACAAATAGGCAGAGTCACAGAATGGTTTAAGCAAGAAAATGTATACTGTCTAAAAATGGTGTTTTAAAACTAACAATCTAAAATTCTACTTCACTGAAAAATGTATTTTTAAATTGTGAGTTCAGAGACACCAAACTCCATGTTTCGATCTGCTCACAAAGGGAATCTTCACTTTAATAATATTTAAAGGCAGCCCCATGTTATTTTATGTGAGAGATAGGCCTTACAACAGTGAAAAACAGAATTTAGCAGTATTTCACTGTTAGGACATGTAAAACACATCAGTACATGTCCCACCTTTAACATACACTTCATCCTACCCATGAGGCTACCTAGGGCCTACCTTAAATATATAAAAAAGGGAAAGTTTAGGCCTGGCAAGTGGGTACACTTTCTAAGTCAAATTGGCAGTTTAAAACTGCACCTACAGACATTGCAGTGGCAGGTCTGAGCCATGTTTATAGGGCTTCTAATGTGGGTGGCACAACCAGTGCTGCAGGCCCACTAGTAGCATTTGATTTACAGGCCCAAGGCACCTCTAATGCCCTTTACTAGGGACTCACTAGTAAATCAAATATGCCAATCATGGGGAACCAATTACACATACATTTTACACATGAGCACCTGCACTTTAGCACTGGTTAGCAGTGGTAAAGTGCCTAGAGTATCAAAAACAGAGTCCAGCACACATCAACAACATGGGAAGCAGAGCTAAGTTAATGGAGACCATGCCAAGGATGCCAAGTCTAACAGGAAACTAATGTTGAGGTAATTTAATTCATCTGGACTCAAAAAAACAGTTTTACCCATCTCTGTAAGGTACACAATCTCACTTTTGGATCCCAATAGAAGAGTCAGAATTAGGCTTCGAATAGTGGTTTGTATTAGACAATTGTCTTGTAATTTCTGCATTGTAAGCATCAGTATCCTGGACTACAATACCTCCATCCTTGCCAGCTAATTTGATAACCAATGGCCTATTTTGTCTGAGATCATCATTAAGGGATTTTTTCTTGTAAAGAAAGATTTCACTGGATAAAACAAGGTCTTTGTTCAAATTTAGCCAAATCATTAGGAGCCAATCCCTCAAAAGTCTGTATCACAGAGGGTAAAGACCTAGAAGGTGGTAAAAAAGTGGAGGAATGTCAGAAACTCGTACAAGCAGTGGATGAAGTACTGGGTCTGTCCAAGCAAAAGGCATGGGGACAAATGCTACAAAAGAATCACAGTACCTCGGTTTGAAGTTCACGGTGATTGGGTCAAGTTGTGGGGACAAAAAAAGGTCCTTGCTCAGTAACAATGTTTCCACAGACGAGAGTTGATGAGTGAAAAGATTAGAAATGGGCACTGGTTGAAGAATATCCCCATTATTATCCTTCCAACCTGCCATAGCTACCGTTGGTAATGTCTTTGACGTATTTGGCATTCCCCTGGTGTGCTGTACCAGCATTGTGATCATCCTCTCACCCGCCTTGGTGGATGCCCCTTGCCTCTTCCTCAAAAAGAAGTGTTGGTAGTACCAGAGAAGACATTCATACCTTCAGGCTAATCAGGCTAACGTCACTTTTGCAGTACTAGAGTCATTATTTTTTACGCTAACCAAATCCTAATGGCATGGTGCAGCGTTTTGTAAATACGACGCACACATGCCGTTAGGATCGAATGTTTCTGCATTTAGAACAGATATAGTAAACTAATTGGAAGCCCTTCTCTGCTTTCTGCCATTATGGATGCCTTTTAGTAAAAATCTTCTGTGGGTGAAAGGTAATTTCCCAAACGTGCAAGACTGGAAAGAAGAAATGCTCCAGAAACCACAAAGCAGGTACCATTCACTTTCCTTAGCTGGATGAATATTGCACCAGACTGGCAGCGGGCTGCACAGGCCTTGGAAGCAAGGTTCACATGTAGGAAAACTGTTGTAAATCTGCCCCTCTCTACTAGTGATGTAAAGTACGAAGACAGCAGTGGGCAGAAACAGCAGTCAACAGTGAGTGGTGGTCTCAATCTGAAACAGCTGTGGGTTTTTTATTTTAATAAAGAAAACATCAACATTAAACCAGTGTTGTGCTTTGTACATATGCAAAAGAGAACATAATTAAATACAGAATTAAAAGTGGTAAAACATTAGTGTACAGAGGCTTAGGGCCAGACGTACCAAAGGATTTTACCCATTCTGTGTCTATGGGAAAAAGCTTTCATACGTATGGCCCTTAATGTCTTCACATACTAGACAAAATTAATATTAGAATCTTAAAGTCTTGGTTCTGGTCATTTGATAGTTCTTTGGTAGATTTTCACAATGTAAGATTTATGCAATAACATAATTAACCCCACTGTTCCAGGGATTATTACCAACATGTATTCCATGGTACCAGATTGTCACAAAGGACAAACGCTACAATGCAAGTGCACCATATGTGCCAAATATCTATCTAATGTATACCTGATATAGGGCAGGTTGGTTTCAAGGCCAGGCCTCTGACAAGCATGATCCTGGGTGTGAAATACATTCTCAACAGATATAACTCTGACACCCTTGCCAGGGTATTCCTCTCACCTCCTAAATGTTTTCCCTTCACTCCTCTAGTTTTGCAGAATTCATTTTTGTTGGCATTAGGACTGCTAACCAGTGCTAACATGCTTGTGTTCTCTCCTTCAAACATAGTAAAATTGGAATTCACCCAATGGTCACATTTCAGTTATTCATAAGTGGCTAGTAACTGGTACTATATGTATCCAGAGCCAGTAAATTAAATGCTACTAGTGGGCCTGCAGCACTCACTGTGGTATCCATTAAAGTACTCTTTTAAAACATGCCTCAGGTCTGCCACTACAGCCCATAGTAAAGACTAAACTGCTATTTTTACCTGGCAAAGTAAAAATTTTACAAAGTGCAAACCTTCCTTTGTAATGCTTATAAGTCACTACTAAAGTAGGCCATAAAGGCTCATAGGGAAGGGTGCACTGTATTTTAAAAGTATGATTTATTTACTGAAGTATTCCATATCGTCATATTGAAAAACTCCTAGAGTCATTTTTAACTGCTATAAGGCCTCTCTCTCTCATTGACTAACAATAGGTTACCTTATTATATTAATAAGTGATAACTTTGGATTGAGAGGGGATATATATATCCTGTTAACACTCAAATGAATTGTAGTAAAAGCCCTCTTCAATAGTGAAGGGGAAGTTTAAGCCACTATTCTGAAAATGCACTTTTGAAAAGTTTACATTTTCTTGTCCTAGCCATTTATGCCTTCAGCCAGTGTCCTGGGTAACATGACTGTGAATGGTTCTGTTCTTTTGCGTTGTTTATTCCTTCCAGACAGTGACACAAAGGGGGCACCCAGCCCACTTGCTCTTCAAAGGACGCTGCCTCACATGCACACAAAGGAATCTGACACCAGGCGTGTCCTGTCTTTTGTCATCCCAGACCTCTTGGAACCTTGATAGGGGAAGAAAAGAACTTTCAAGTACCAGATGTGGGGGGTAGTAGCACATCCCCCTATTTCAAAGGCTGGCACCAGGTAGAAATATTTGCCCCTTGGATCATCTTTTCAGTGCTTTCCTGGACCTGTGGACATTACAGAAGAAGAACTTCCTTCCCCCTAGAGGACTGTCCTGCTGCTTGAGGACTGCCTTGTTCTCTTACAAGGAAGAGTGGACCTGCCCCTTCATCACAGTCTAACCAGAGTGACTCCAAGGGTCAGTTGTCTAAACTCCTGTCTGCACTCAGGACACTAAGCACTCCAGAGGCCTCCCTGCAACTGTCTAGCTGACCTGCTGCACTGGACCTGCAACTGGTCCTGCTTGAGCCCTGCTGGGCTCTTTGGGAAAGAGTTCCTGATCTCTAAGAGGTGCCTCTCCAGCTCGTGGACCCTTGCCTGGCATCAGCTGAGCTCCTCCTGTGAAGAGAGATGAAATCTGGAAGTTTGGGGGCTCTTCACAATCACAAATTTGCCAAATCACATTGACACATTGACATAGAGGCACAGACACACACACGTATATATACACAAAATATACACAAATATATTTACATAGAAGTATGCATATGTATGTATAACCTGTGGGCCTTGAAGGATGCCAACGCACAGTCTTTTGCGTCACAGCAATAGATGCCAATGGTATTTATGTTTAGTTTGCGCCTTCAAGATTTTAAGACAGCTTTTACCACATTCATGTTTTCCCACTCAAATTTCCCCTACAAAGAAGTCCTGTCTGTGAACCTGGACCTCCCTGCAGTATAAGTGCACTGACACTGTTGCATAATTGCAAAGATCAAACTGAGTGAGTGGGCTCAACCAATGTTGCCTTCAGTCCCTCGTTACCCCATCCCTCAGGGCCAAAGCATATATATTTTAAGGGGAGGTGGCATGCAGCCCCTCTCCCTGAACCTTAAGAGCCACTGGGGACCCCAGGGCCAAATTCAAGGAGAGGGGGCATTCTGCTCCCTTTGGGGAACCCGTGCCTGGGACCAAAGCCAATTAAAATTGGAGGAGGCTGCACAACCCCTGCCTGAGCCTCATTAGGTGTGGGAACCGATCCCCAGGGCCAAATAC
Source organism: Pleurodeles waltl (assembly GCF_031143425.1). NCBI lineage: Eukaryota > Metazoa > Chordata > Amphibia > Caudata > Salamandridae > Pleurodeles > Pleurodeles waltl. The sequence continues at coordinate 956,370,351 of NC_090449.1, forward strand.
AATTACAAATACAATTAAACAGGGGAGGGGGTCATGCAGCACCCTCACCAAGCTTTTTGGGCCCTGGATACCTCATCCTCTTGGGCTAAATATAATAAAAAAGGGGAGAGGAGTGGCATCACCCCCTCCCTGAACCTTGTTAGGACCTGGAGACTCCATCCTCTGTGGATGTATGTTCGTTTAAAGAAGAGGGGAGGTCCCCTCCCTGAAGATATTTGAGACCCAGGCCCCCATCCCCCCGAAAATTTCTTTTTTATAGGTGAGCCCCCTTTTGCCCACCCCAGGCACCCACCAAATAACATTTTAGGGGCCATGGGGAAAGCCCCATTCCCCCTGTTGCCCCAGCTGGCTCCCCTCACGGTGCAGAAGCCAGCATTGATCCCACTTGGAGGGGGCAACTATATTTTATTGCTCCCGCTGGGCAGGAGCAGTATTGGCTTTGTTTCCCTGCCCACACAAGTGTGGCAGGCGAAGAGAACACAAGTCTACTTCCAGCACGTGGGTGCATTTTTATAGCTCCTGCTAGTTGGAAGCAAACTTGTATGTTTGCCCCCTTGTAGCAGGAGATTTGAAAATGCACCCACCAGATGAGAGCACACCTTTGTATCCCTGACAATGGCAATATGGGCAAGGAAACTAGTGTGCCCCAGACTGGTCGCCATGGGAAACAGTCACTGAGCCAGCCCCGGGAGATGGTTTCTGGTGCGTCTTTATAGGCTCGAGAAGGGGGGCTGAGTAGTCCACTCCCTTTTTCTTAGTTCTAGATTGCCCAGCACCCCATCCCCTCGTTATGGTATGGGTGCCCTGGGAATGGGGTCTCCGGGGTCTCTCAGAGGCTTGGGGAATGGGGACATGTGCCCCCCTCCCCAAAATGATAATTCTTGTGTCACCCCATAGGACCTAGCCCACATGAGAGGTATTTTTTAGTGAAATGCATAGGAGCCAGCACTTTAATAAAGTTAAAAATATGTTTTGGGCCACAGGTGGAGTCTTTCTGGGACCCCACCTGCAGGCCTACTGGGTACGGTTATCCCTAACCTGCCCTCTACATCTTTTTTGCATTTTTTAATTGGACTGAGTACTGAGTATTAAGTCCCAAGATGGTTGACACCACTTCCTGGTTGATGTGGAGGCAACCAATCAGATCTCAGATTGAAATGTGTAGGACGCGCAGAGGCTCTGGGAGTCATTCTGAACACGGCAGTAAACACTGCTGTGTTCATGCTGGCCGTCTTTCTATAGACCGCCAGCCCCCTTGAGAACCCACCGGCAGCATAAAGAACATTCTGCTGGGCCGGAGGGCAGAAACAGTGTTTCTGCCCACTGGGCCAGTAGAATGCAGGGCCCGGACATTGCCGATGGCTCCACATGGAGCCATCGGCAATGCCTCAGTGCGGCGGGTGCAGCAGCACCCGTCGCGCAGATCACTGCCCGCAAATCGGGCAGTGACCTGCGCGACGGGGCACTGCACGGGGGCCCCTGCACTGCCCATGCCAAGTCGGGGGAACCTGCCAGGGAGAGGCTAGGGGAAACAGGGTACATTATCCAGAGGGCATCGCTGCTTGCAGATCTGCCCTATTGGATAATGTAATTCACCATCGTCAGGCTGCCTGGCGGCGATAGCCTGGCGGTGGCAGAGGGCCGCCACAGGCAGCCCTCCCTTTGTTAATTATATGGCTGTTCAGACCGCCATGCAGGTGGCGGTCTTTTCCGCTGCCGGCATGGCAGTCTGAACCACCGGGTTTGTAATGAGCCCCTCTGTGTCCCTAGATATACAATATTTTTACCATTATTTGCTCGAAAACTACTGAACAAAATTACACTAAATAAGAAAAAAACACTCTTTCTGGACCAAGAGCTAGCTTTCTGCCAAATTTGGTGCTAATCCGTTCAGTGATTTGGGCTGTAGCTGTGTGTAAAGTTGAAATGGAAAAATGAATGGTGAAACCTGTTTTGGGCCCCCCCTTTTTCCCAAACCCCACTTCGCTTGATGGATCATCCCTAACCATCCCATGCAGAAACTTATCAAAAAGTATTACTGTTCAGAAAAGTTTCATGAGCTTTGTCAAAAGTTATAAGCAACACTGTTAGAAATGGGGTCTTTGGTTGGCAGTCAGGTTATAACCTGTCCAAGTAAGGACCCTCGCTCTAGTCAGGGCAAAGGAGAATCACCCTCAGCTAACCTTCCGCTCACACCCTTGGTAGCTTGGCCCGAGCAGGCAGGCATAACTTCAGAGTTCTAGGTGTAAAGTATTCATACCAACACACACACTAACCTAGTGAAAACACTACAAAAGGACAAACACAGGTTTAGGAAAATAGGAAATATTTATCTAAACAAAACAAGATTAAAAATAAAAAATCCAAAATACACAAGTCAAGTTATAAATTAAAAAGCAAAAGGGTCTTAAATCCTTTTGTAAACAGGTAAAACACTGTTAGCTATGAAAAGTATCTGGGTAGCATAAAAAAAACACACACGGACGTGTGTGCGTCGAAAAAGGTAAGCAGTGCGTCGATTTCTCACCCGCAAGTGAGACCATGCGCCGTTTCTCCTTCTCCGTTCAGGTCGACGTGCGTAATTTTTCCTCCCCACAGGGGAGCGATGCATTGATCCAGGCAGCACTCGGGTCTGGGTGGGCAATGCATCGTTTTTCTGTGCCCAGCAAGGTATGCGTCAAAAATCCTGCTGCACGGTATCAGTAAAACCGCGCAATGTGGGTTGCGACATTATCAGCCCCGTCAGCGGGTACTGAGCATCATTCTTCCAGCTACGTGCATCGATTTTTCAGCCGCAATGCCGGTGGAGCATCGATTTCTGCAGCAAATCCTGAGGCGTGTCGTTTTTCAGCCACGTCTCGGAAGGTGCATCGATATTTTCCCTGCACAGCAATCTGAGTGTGGATTTTCAGTCTTGGTCTGCCAGCTTTCTTTCCAAGGCCCCAGGAACTGGATAGGGCACCACTTGGTAGGGCAGGAGTCTCAGCAGAGAGTCCAGGTGGTGGCAGGAGAAGTCTTTGAAGGCCCTGAGACTTCAACAACAGGAGGCAAGCTCAGGACAAGCCATTGGAGATTTCTTCAGAAGCAGGAAGGCACACAAAGTCCAGTCTTTGTCCCCTGGCACTGGCAGAAGCAGCAACTGCAGGATGGCTCCACAAAGCTCAGTCTCAGGCAGGGCAGCACTTCTCCTCAGCTCTTCAGCTCTTCTCCAAGCAGCGTTTGCTCTTGATGTCCAGAAGTGATCTAAAGTCTGTGGTTTTGGGTGCCCTTCTTATACCCATTTTGATCTTTGAAATACGCTTACTTCAAAGGAAAGTCTTTCTTATTTTTGTGAATTACTGCCTTGCCCAGGCCAGGCCCCAGGCACGCACCAGGGGGTTCGAGACTGCATTGTGTCAGGGCAGGCACAGCCCTTTCAGTTGTAAGCGACCACTCCTCCCCTCCCTCCTAGCACAGATGTCTCATCAGGATATGCATGCTCCACTCCAGCTCCCTTTGTGTCAATGTCTAGTGAGAGGTGCAGACAGCCTAACAGTCGAACTTACCCAGACAGGGAATCCACAAACAGGGAGCTCAGAGACCCTAAACTCCACATGTCCATCCGCTCCCAAAGGGAATCTACACTTTAATGGGATTTAAAGGTAGCCCCCATGTTAACCAATAAGAGCAACAGTGAGAACCGAATTTGGCAGTATTTCACTGTTAGGACATATAAAACACATTAGTATATGTCCTACCTTATATATACACTGCACCCTGTCCATGGGGCTACCTAGGGCCTACCTTAGGGTTGTCTTACATGTAAGAAAAGGGAAGGTTTAGGCCTGGAAAGTGGGTACACTTGCCAAGTCGAATTGGCAGTTTAAAACTGCACACACAGACACTGCAGTGGCAGGTCTGAGATATGATTACAGAGCTACTAATGTGGGTGGCACAACCAGTGCTGCAGGCCCACTAGTAGCATTTGAGTTACAGGCCCTGAGCACCTCTGGTGCACTGTACTAGAGACTTACCAGTGAATCCAATTTGCCAATCATTGATAAACCATTAACCATACAATTTACACAGAGAGCATATGTACTTTAGCACTGGTTAGCAGTGGTAAAGTGCTCAGAGTTCAAAAGCCAACAAAAGCAGGTCAGAAAAATAGGAGGCAGGAGGCAAAAAGATTGGGGGTGACCCTGAATAAGAGAAAAAGTCCAACATGACCCCCTACCAGCCTAAAGCCAGGGTAGACCAATCAATACCTTGACAGACTTCCCTGATTGAGGCGATAGAACAGGGACCCAAGCCCACAACAACAGGGGGCATGTTCCAGTTCTACGCCTTCCAGACTCCAGTTGGATCCCTCTGTCCATACTCTCAGGGCCCACTAAGCTAACCCATGGGGAACCCTTCTCCCCATCTGCAGATACCATCTGTGCAGCATCTAACTTTACTTTGCTCACAGATGTAACCCGGGGCAGATAGTACAACCAGGGCCAACACAGTGGTGTTGCCCACTCCACCCCCGGGGTATGACTCGTGTCCCCCCCAGGGGAAACTCTGTCCACCAGGACAGCAAGTCACAGTGGACACTTACAGCTGTCAGGGATGAGAACCAGGCCCCAGGCCTTGCAAGGCTCTCCAACCACTGTGACTGTGGAGAGTGGGGGGCAGTAGCCCCAGGTGCCTTGCACACATTGACCACTCTCACTTTTACCAGGTCAGGATGACAGCCTGACCCTGGTCCTCCCCTCTGGGGCTCTGTACCCTCCCTCCAGGAGCGTTACCCCCAGAGTCCCAAATTGTCATGGTGCTTGAGAAGCAGTCCTGCACAGTTCTCCCACCAGTGGAGGGAATGTTAACCTGCAACTGATCTTCCAACCTGGGATCTATACCTTCAGGTTGGACCAGGGCCAGGTGTGACGCTTCCCTCCTCCTGCCCTCCCTTCTAGGGTCCTGCACCCCCCAACTAGGAGTGGCCCTCCCAGAAGACAACATGGTAGGGGCACTGTTAGCAGTAGACCTTCCCTCCAGGTCGGGGGGCACCCTGAACTTGGACTTCCAATCCAGGGACTGTACCCTTAGATTGAACTAGGGTCAGGGGTGAGTATCTCCCTCCCCTGCCCCTACTCCCAGGATTCTGCACCCCCCTCAGGAAGAGTATACCTAGAAATCACACCAGGGAGGGGGTGATTGGGCAAAACGCCCCCCTTCAGGTCAGATTTACCCCCCACACCTGATCCTGCAGTCCAGGATCTGTGCCCTCAGACTGGATCACCGCCTGGCAACCCAAGATTTCCGGGGGAGGCACACCTACCTGCCACCAAGTCAGAGTTTAACCCCTGAACCTGGTCATCCAACCCAAAGCCACCACCCTGTGGTTGAACCACTGCCTGGCATACCAGGACTTCCTGGGGGGCACACTTACTCCCCAGAAGGGACACACCATCCCCATGGGCCACACAAGATTCTGGCTGGTGCAGGTCTCCTGACCCCTGGTTTCACCAAGGTCATTCCTGGGGGGGCTCTGCTCTTAAATCTGACCCCTGAACCTCCAGGTTGTCCACTGAGGTCTGCAACCCCCTCGCAACCCTCTGTCTGGACTTCTGCACCCCTCACTAGGAGTGATACTACCAGACACCAGAACTGGTGGGAGGCTGGCTACAGCCACCCTCCCAGGTTGTCCGGACACTGAGGGGTCTCCCTCAACAGATGGCCCTACGGTACAGGCTAGGCTCCCCTCCTGGTGTTCCCTCATGGAACCCTCCAGGACCTGGGACTGGATCTCGGGCACCTTGGGCCTCAGCCCATCCCCATTCCCTCTCCTCTGAGACTGGGCATGGGGTCCCTCTCCCATCCCACTACACTGGGACCTACCTGGGATACTGCAATCCTTTCCTACCTCACCTGGTTGGGAAATACCTAGACCACTCCACTCAGTAGCACCCCCAAATGCCTCCTCAGACTCTTTGGTACTCACGCAGAGGTCTGCCTCCAGTGTAAGTTCCCTGGGGTCAGAGAACTCACACTCCACTTGGTGTTGGCATAGCTCTGGAAAATAAGGACTAGACATATGCCCTCCAGCAATTAAATCACTCAGCCCTTCACATGAATTAACTAAACTACCCTTCACCAAACCATCCAGTGACTCTGCCTTGATAAAGTAACCCACATCACCCTCCTGAGACTGGTGAGACTGTACCCGACTGTCCCTGACACTCAACCCCTACTCTTCTGGGATGTCTCCACACTCAATAACTAGGACTTCTACCTGGGGGAACCCCTCTCCCTATCACTCTCACCTAGATTCAATAGAGTGTCTATCACAACAGTAGGAATATGACTCCCCATGCCAGTTCCCCAATCCACCGCAGGGACCCTGTGCATCACTGGAATTACCTCATACCCCTGAACCTCCTGGTGTGTGTCAACGCCCTCCTTCAAGTTGGGCACCAAGTCTCTGGGCATGTGCACTTCTTCATCTGCACTGGATGCAATATTTTTGCTGCCCCCATCTGAACTGGACTCAGCCCTCATGGCTTTTGTGGTTGGAGCCCGTCATATCCTCCTGTTCATCTCTCCAGGTTACTGCCCTCCTCCTCAGAGTATTCCTCCTCTTCAGAGCAGTCCTTCTCCTCAGGCTTGATTATTATGGTTGCTTAACATTGTTTCATCTCATACTGAAACAGGGCTGTCTCAAACACCCACCTCAGGGACCTTTTCTTCAGAGCCAGCCCCCTTTCCTTGCAGAAACCTTTTAGCTGCCTCAATGTATAGTACTCCAGGTGCCAGAAGTTGACTTCCATTCTACAAAGGCCTCACAACCAAAACCCAGAGTCCAAAAATATCAATAATATATCCAGGAGGACACTAGAGAACAAAAGGGAAAAACGGTATGTGGTCACGTAACGGTCTGCACTGAAAAAAGTAGTGTACACTTAATCACTGCATGTCAAGTACAAATACAAGTCCAATCCCAACCTCTGTTCACCAGTGTTATAATTGGGGTATTTGGTTGGCAGTCAGGTTGCTCCCCTGTTCAAGCAAGGACCCTCACTCTAGTCAGGGGAAAGGAGAATCACCCTCTGCTAACCCACGCTCACCCCTTTGATATCTTGGCGCGGGCAGGCAGGCTTAACTTCAGAGTTCTAGGTGTAAAGTATTTGTACCAACACACACAGTAACTTAATGAAAACACTACAAAATGACACAACACCAGTTTAGAAAAATAGGAAATATTTATCTAAACAAAACAAGACCAAAACGACAAAAATCCGACATACACCAGTCAAGTTATGAATTTTTCAAGATTAAACTCAGAAATAGCGCTTAGAAACACAAAATGCTTCGATGAGGTGTTAACACGGCGTCGTGACGGAGTTGTTCCCAACAAGCCGAGACCAGCGGCGCCGGACACGGAGTTGCGTAGACTCCCAAGTACAGTACCTTTGGTCAAGAGTGAAAACAAGTCGATGCACGAAGTTAGGGATCACAGCGTCTGTGCGAAACATTGAATTCGCGCACTTCCAGTGGTGTCGGTCACGACGTGGTGCAGCGACTTCCACGGAGTCGCGGACTTCAGCAGGGCTGCAGCAGCATCGGGCCTGCGAAGGTCGTCGCGTTCCAACGAAGGTCACGGAGTCGGTTGCAGGTGGCGTCACCGGATTCGGCAGCGGCGTTGGTCCGAAGTTGTCGATTTCCTTGGATTTCCACCAGCTTTCCTTTCAAGGGCCCAGGGACTGGATAGGGCACCACTTGTCAGAGCAGGAGTCACTCAAGAGACTCCAGGTGCTGGCAGACAGAAGTCTTTGCTATCCCTGAGACTTCAAACAACAGGAGGGAAGCTCTAAATCAAGCCCTTGGAGATTTCTTCACAAGATGGAAGGCACACAAAGTCCATTCTTTACCCTCTTACTCTGGCAGAAGCAGCAACTGCAGGATAGATCCACAAAGCCTGTCACAGGCAGGGCAGCACACATGGTAACTTAGTGAAGGCACTACAAAATGACACAACACAGGTTTAGAAAAATAGGAAATATTTATCCAAATAAATCAAGACCAAAATAACAAAAATCCAAAATACACAAGTCAAGTTATTAATTAAAAAGCAAAAGAGTCTTAAAAACTTTACGTAAACTGGTAAAACACTGTCAGCGTTGAAAAGTACATGGGTAGCGTCAAAATAACACGCACGGGCGAGTGTGCATCGAAAAAGGTAAGCAGTGCGTCGAACTCTCACCCGCAGGCGAGACCATGCGTTGTTTCTCCTTCTCTGGTCGGGTCGGGGTGCTTGGTTTTCCTCCCCACAGGGGAGCGATGCGTCAATCTGGGCAGCACTCAGGTCAGGGCAGGCGTTGCATCATTTTTCCACACCCACCAAGGTTTGCATTGAAAATCCTGCCGCACGGTATCAGCAAAACTGCGCAATGTGGGTTGCAACGTTATCAGCCTCCATCAGCGGGTGTTGCGCGTCGTTCTTCCGGCTACGTGCATCAATTTTCCAGCCGCAATGCCGGTGGAGTGTCGATTTCTGCTGCGAAGCCAGCAGCACATCATTTTTCAGCTGCTTCTCAGAAGATGCGTTGATATTTTCCCTGCACAGTGGTCTGTGCGTGGATTTTCAGTTTTTTTCTGACAGCTTCACCTTTCAAGGGCCCAGGAACTGTATAGGGCACCACATGGCTGGGCAGGAGTCTCAGCAGAGAGTCCAGGTGCTGGCAGGAGAAGTCTTTGATGGCCCTTAGACTTCAACAACAGGACGCAAGCTCAGGACAGGCCCTTGGAGATTTCTTCACAAGCAGGGAGGCACACAAAGTCGAGTCTTTGTCCCCTGGCACAGGCAGAAGCAGCAGTTGCAGGATAGCTCCACAAAGCGCAGTCTCCGGCAGGGCAGCACTTCTCCTCAGCTCTTCAGCTCTCCTCCAGGAAGAGGTTCCTCTTGATGTCCAGAAGTGATCTAAAGTCTGTGGTTTTGGGTGCCCTTCTTGTACCCCTTTTGGCCATTGAAGTAGGCTTACTTCAAATGAAAGTATCTTTTGTTTGTGAAATCCTGCCTTGCCCAGGCCAGGCCTCAGACACACACCAGGGGGTTAGAGGCTGCATTGTGTGATGGCAAGCGCAGCCCTTTCAGGTGTAAGTGACCGCTTCTTCCCTCCCTCCTAGCACAGATGGCTCACCAGGATATGCAGGCTACACCCGGCTCCCTTTGTGTCACTGTCTAGTGAGAGGTGCAAACAGCCCAACTGTCAAACTGACCCAGACAGGGAATCCAAAAACAGGCAGAGTCATAGAATGGTTTAAGCAAGAAAATGCCCACTTTCTAAAAGTGCCATTTTCAAACACACAGGCCCTCATTACAACCCTGGCGGTTGGTGATAAAGTGGCGTTAAATACCCCCAAATTATGACAATGGCGGAAACAGCTCAGACAGACAGCCCCTTTAACACACCGAACCGCCAGCGCGGACTCAACAGGCACCATGGCGGTAACCGCCTACAGCCAGGCGGAAGACAATGTTCCGCCCACTGTATTAAGACATAGGAAACTGCCTCCTTTTCGGGGCGGTACCAACAACATCAAAAGCCAGGCAGAAACAGATCTCAGAAGTCAAAGGACTCACCTGTGGAGAATCAGGGAAGAACCACGACAGCACATATTCCCAATGTTGATTTACGTCCTGCTCCACTACGAACACCAATGACGGCGAAGACGACCATGTGAGTACAGCCGCCTAGCACACAGGGTCGAGGGGGAGGAAAAAGAGAGTAACAGACACACACACAACACGCAACACCCCCACCCCCAACACCATACACACAAGCAGATGCAGCAATACAACATATTTACCCTGTACCCCTGAGGAATAATGCAAGGACAACTCCAATAGATAAAAGTGAGTGTAATAAAATAAAATAGTAGCAATACGTGCATCTAAATCAAAAACTATATACATATTTACAAAATAAGGGGCACTAACCAGTCCTCAATGTTCGTGGGCCACAGGGCCACATTACAAAATCCAAGGCCCCACTTCACTCCTGCAACAACACTTCAGGGACGAAAATAGGCAGGCACCTCAGGGGGATGGGGAATGGGGGGCACCTCAGCTCGCAGATGGTACAACGCCACTGGTCCTGGAGGGGGCAACATGCCCTGTGCTTTGTTCTGGGGAGTGCAAGGCCATAGTCTCTCAAGTGGATGGCTTCTCCACTGGTTCTGGAGGGGGCAACATGCCCTGTGCTTTGTCCTGGAGAGTGCAAGGCCACAGTCTCTCAAGTGGATGGCTTCTCCACTGGTTCTAGATGGGGCATCGTGCCCTGTGATCCTCATCCTGGGGAGGATGGAGTGAGTGGATGGCATCTCCACTGGTTCTGGAGAGGACATTGTGCCCTGTGATGCAGATCTTGGGGAGTGCAAGGTCACAGTCTCTCAGGTGGGTTTCAAACTCACAGGATTTGCAAGGGGCAGGACACACAACAGCCCATGGAGGCAGGTCTACAGAATGTCCACCGGCGGTGACAGCTATTCAGTGGTGGCAGTGGCGCTGCTGGTAGTGGTGGAGAGAGGCTCCAGCCCATCCACTGCAGCCTCAGATGGCTGCCCATTGGTGCTGCTGCTGCTGCTGGTGGTGGTGCTGGTGGCAGTACTGCTGGCGTAGCTGGTGGTGGTGGTTGGGGGAGGCTCCAGCCCATCCCCTGCAGCCTCGGATGGCTGCCCACTGGTGCTGCTGCTGCTGGTGGTGGTGCTGGTGGTGGTGGTGGATGGAGGCTCCAGCCCATCCCCTGGTGCCTCGGATGGCTGCCCAATGGTGCTGCTGCTGCTGGTGCTAGTTGTGGGGGGAAGCTCCACCCCATCCCCTGCATCCTCAGACAGCTGCACCACTATGGTTGGTGGTGTGGGCTTCGACAGAGTCCCAGCACCAGGCCCCTTGCCCTAACTGCCTGCTGGTGCAGGCCCCTTGCTCTTCCTTGCTGCAACTGGGGATGGCTCCTTGCCCTTCCTTCCAGCAGCAGGGGGAGGCTCCTTGCCCTTCCTTCCGGCAGCTGGGGCTGGCTCCTTGCCCTTCCTTGCAGCAGCTGGGGGTGGCTCCTTGGACTTCCTTGAAGCACTTGGGGCAGGCACCCTTTCCGTATGGCTGGCTGGTGGCCGGGATCATTTCCCACCTGGAGTTTCTGGGGACACTACTGTGCCCGTGGACTGGGTGGCTGAGGTGCTTGCCTGGGTTTTGACCACCCTGGGCTGACGTGAAGGATGGGGGGAGGAGGGGCAGGGAAGAGGTCAACAGTGGAGAGGAAAAGTTTCTTAGGGACATTGGGGCGGGAAGAAGGAGAAGTTGTGGGAGTGGAGGAAGAGGAAGTGGTTGTAGGAGGTTTCATTGTGCTGTGTTTGGGCTCAGGTGCATGGGCTGGATGCTGTTGTGAGGTGGATGGCTGTTGGGTGTCTGAGTGATTGTGTTTGTGTACTTTCGGAGGAGGGGGCACAGACACAGTGGGAAAGGACACAGGGGACGTGTGCATGGATGTGAGGGTGGTGACTGCCAGTAAGCTGTGTTTTTCTGATAGGTGTGCTGGTGATGGTGGTAGTAGATGAGGATGTTGTGCATGCAGGTGTGGGTGGGGACACAACTGGAAGGGAGGTGGCGGATGAGGAGGAGGGGGCCACAGTGGAGGCAGTGGATGTTGGTATGTCTGCATCTGGATGGTGTTTATATGAGTGCCTGTGGGATGAAGTGTGGTGATGAAGTGTGGTGCTTGTGTTTGCCATGTCCACTCTTGTGTGTTGTCCTGTGTGCATGCTCGTTTGCCTGTGTGCCAGGGATAGGTTAGGGTTGAGGAGAATGGTACTGGGAAGAGGGAGTTGGAGGGGGGAGGGTGGAAACAGGGGCAATGGCTGCCATCGGAGATGAGGCCAGTTCCTGGATTGATCTCTGTTGGGCCGCCAAGTCAGAGTGAATGCCCTCCAGAAATGCACTGGACTGTTGCATTTGGGCTGCCAGCCCCTGGATGGCATTCACAATGGTTGACTGCCCCACAAAGATGGATCTTAGGAGGTCAATAGCCTCACTCAGGGCAATAGGGCTAACTGGAGCAGGGCCTGAGGTGCCTAGGGGAAAGGAGATGCCCACCCTCCAGGGTGAGCCGGCAAGGGCAACTCGATGAGGAGCTGCTGGGAGGGCGGTGCTGGTACGGGAGTGGTGGCTATACCTGTAGCTGGGGTGGGCACAGAAGTGTCCGCCACCACCAGGGAGATTCCATCGGAGGCGGTATCTGTGTCCGAACTGTCCCCTCCAGTCTCCGCCGTGATGCTTGCCCTCTGTCCCACTGGTGCATTCAGCGTCGGTGGACTCTGCCTCCTGGGTCGTGTGGGATGCAGCTCCCTCCATCGCCGGTGCCTCTGCTGTTCCACCAGATGATGCTAATGCACATAAGGACAGGATGGCAAAACAAAAAGGGGAGGGGCGAGAGACAAAGGATACACTTGGTCAATCGCGGCACCAACACCACCGTTGGTGTACACAACACACTCACACACAGGGAACAGCCCTACGCACTAGGCAATGCACTATCAGTTACAATGCTAGTCACCAGGCCATTGGTAGGGACAGATACCGCCAACTGCAGCATACCTGGGACCCACACACCCCTGCCCAGCAATGGATGCCTGCTAGCTAGGTTGGAGGAATTTCATGTCAGAACCCTTCCCAACATGGGACCTACTCTGCAATGTCAGGCCTGGCCTAGGGGCACCCACAGGCCCACATCCCCCACCCCACCAGGCGTAAGCAGCAATGAAGGCCACTGTACTCACCCCCTTTTTGCTGCTGTGATGCCCCCAAGCACCCATCCAGCTCCGGATAGGCCACTGCCAGTATGTGGGCCATCAGGAGGGTCAGGGTTCGACGGGCACCCCTTCCTCCTTGGGAGGCCATCCCCAGCTAGGCCTCTGCCGTCTTCCGTGCCCAGCGTCTCAGGTCCTCCCACCGTTTGTGACAGTGGGTGCTCCACCTGCCATTGACCCCCAAGGTCTGCACGTCCTTGGTAATGGCACGCCATATACCCTTCTTTTGATGGGTGCTGACCCGCAGAGGAAATAGACACAGGGAAAGGTATTAGTCAGACCGTCCTGCCTGTTACACTCATGGCCCACCATGCCCCTCACCATCCCCATTAGCACAGACATGCCCCAGCATACATGCTGCATGCTGCCCAGGGCCCATCCACCAACCCCCCTACACGAGCCTTCACACACAGCATGCATCCATTCATGCCCCATGCATCATACTCACAGTGTACACACCTGTTGGTCTGGAGGACCATAGAGCAGTCAGTACTGGGGTAGGACCCCATCCACTAGTCTCTCCAACTCCTCCAAGGTGAAGACAGGGGCCCTTTCCCATGTCACACGAGCCATGGTAGGTTCCAGACACAGGTCACAGCAGTACATGCTCCTGTTGAAGGTCAGGTAGCAAGTGAGTGAACAGATGCAAAATGGCAGTGACGTCCACGGTGGTGCATACCGTCACTACCGGTGTACATTACCATTTGCCACTTTACCCCATAGGGCCCAATAATAACCAATGAGGAGTTGCACACTGGACAGGCAGAGGCCATTTCAGGGAGGGGGCAGGCCATGGATCCTAACAGCATCACAGTTCACAATTTTATATTCTGGACATATGCCACCAAAATATTGTAACAATCACCATATGCATTGAAATGTAGAGGTTACAATGCACAGATAATGACCAGCTGCTCACTCTTTTGCCCCATAGCTTGCAACCGCTGCAGATGAATAGGAGACGGAGACATCCCCCAGTGTACAGACACTTTGTTGACTTGGCAAGAATGGAGGACAGGCACATTATCCTCACCTACAGATTTGACAGGGCCACAATCACAGAGCTTTGTGCCCATTTGGAGCCTGAACTGGTATCTGCTATCCATCACCCCACTGGGATCCCCCCTCTTGTGCAAGTGCTATCAGTGCTCAATTTTTTGGCAACAGGTTCTTTCCAAGTGACAATGGGCTTGGCAGCAGGAATGTCACCACTAATTTTCTCAATAGTGCTGACCAGAGTATTGTCTGCCCTGATTAAACACATGTGCAGCTACATTGTTTTCCCCTAGGTGGAGGATTTGGCCACACTGAAGGCTGACTTCTATGCCATGGGACATATCCCCAACATCATAGGGGTGATTGAGTGGACACATATTGCATCCCCCCCCCCACCGAAATCAACAGGTCTTCAGAAATCAAAAAAGTTATCACTCGATGAGTGTGCAGATGGTTTCTTTGGTGGACCAGTACATCTCCCATGTTAATGCTAAGTATTCTGGGTCAGTGCATGATGCTTTTATCCTGAGGAATAGCAGCATTCCAAATGTGATGGCCCAACTCCAGGGGCACAGAGGGCCATATTTATACTCTGTTTGCGCCGGATTTGCGTCGTTTTTTTTTACGCAAATCCGACGTAAAACTAACTCCATATTTATACTTTGGCGTTAGACCCGTCTAGCGCCAAAGATCTTGGAGTTTGCGTCATTTTTTAGCGTGGACACCTTGCTTGCGTTAATGATATGCAAGGTAGGCATTCCCGTCTAAAAAATGACTCCGAGGCATGTGCGCCGTATTTACACTCCTGGGCAAAAATGACGCCCGGGAGTGGGCGGGTCAAAAAAAATGACATCCAGCCGCTTTAGCGTCATTTTTTAACGCCTGGTCAGGGCAGGCGTTAAGGGACCTGTGGGCTCTGAAGGAGCCCAGAGGTGTCCTCCCATGCCCCCAGGGACACCCCCTGCCACCCTTGCCCACCCCAGGAGGACGCCCAAGGATGGAGGGACCCATCCCAGGGAATTTAAGGTAAGTTCAGGAAAGTATTTTATTTTTATTTTTTGGGTGGCATAGGGGGGCCTGATTTGTGCCCCCCTACATGCCACTATTCCCAATGACCATGCCCAGGGGACATAAGTCCCCTGGCATGGCCATTGGGCAAGGGGGCATGACTCCTGTCTTTGTTAAGACAGGAGTCATTTCAATGGGGGTTGGGAGTCAAAAAAAATGGCGCAAATCGGGTTGAGGCGAAAAGTTTGCCTCAGCCTGACTTGCCCCATTTTTTGACGCCCAAGCTCCATTTTCCCCTACGCCGGCGCTGCCTGGTGTAAGTAATTTTTTTTTACGCACACCAGGCAGCTCCGCCGGCTAACGTCATTCCATAAATAAGGCGCCCGCATGGCGCTTTGGAATGGCGTTAGCCGGCGTTACATTTTTTGACGCACAACTGCGTTGGCGCAGTTGTGCACCAAAAAGTATAGATATGGCCCAGAGTGTGGCTAATAGATGAGCCCTACTTCCCACCCAGTGGATGTTGGTGTATCGGTATGGTGTGGGCCATAAGGGATAGTGTGTGGCTAACTGTTGTCCCTCAATATTTGCAGTTGACTCTGGTTACCCCAACCTTTCATGGCTACTGACCACTGCGAGGAATCCCAGGACAAGGGCTGAGGAATGTTACAATGAGGCACATGGACTGACAAGAGAGATTATTGAACATACCTTCGGCCTCCTGAAGGCCAGGTTTCGGTGCCTCCATCTAACAGGTGGATCCCTGTGCTACTCACCCAAGAAGGTCTGCCAGATAATCGTGGCATGCTGCATGTTGCACAACCTTTCCTTGAGACGTCATGTGCCTTTTCTGCAGGAGGAGGAGACTGGAGATGGCAGTGTGGCAGCAGTGGATCCTGTGAACAGTGAAGATAAGGAGGCAGAGGATGAGGACAACAGAAGTGCAGTCATTTGTCAATACTTCCAATGCAATAAGCAGTGTTATTTCACATTTCATTGACAGTTTGATGTGTGACATTGTCACTGGGAGACTGTGAATTCCTACTTCTATGCCCACTCACTGTACCCATTGGCATCTCTTTTTGAAGATGACGGTGCCCCATTATTACTCCTGGGGTGTTCACTGCAGCCAACTACAGATCTTTCCTATATTAACATTACTGTACTGTTGAATTGCAATGTTTAAAGCTTGTTAAACGAATACTCACTTAAATCATTTGACATTCTCCATACTTTTTTCAAAGTGTGTTCATTGCAGTGCTCTGACGAAAAGGCTGCAGTGTTATAGGCTGGGCTGATGATGGAGGAAAGTCCAGGTTAGAGTCTGGTCTATTTGTAGCATAGGTGCATTACCCAAGGGGGCACAGGAAGGGGAGCAATGGAAGTTCAAGGTGGACAGGGTGACAGAGTGGGACACAAGGGTGACAATCAGGAGAGTCTTATTTCCTGGCGGGGGTCTTGGCAATAGTCTCTGGCTACTGCCTGGATTGCAGGGAAAGTTTGTGGGGTGGTTCTCCTTCTGCAGAGGGAGGGGTGCTGGTGGCCTGTTGGTCCAGTGGAGGGTCCTGGCCACCAGCGGCAGCAGAGGTGGAGGGCTGTTCAGTAGTCTGGATGTGTCAGGGGCCCGCTGAGGTTGCCACTGCCTCCCCCATACTGTTGGCCATGTCTGCCAGCACCCCTGCAATGGAGACCAGGGTGGTGTTAATGGCCTTCAAGTCCTCCCTGATCCCCAGGTACTGTCCCTTCTGCAGCCGCATGTTCTCCTGCATCTTGTCCAGAATCTTGCCCAGCGTATCCTGGGAATGTTGGTATGCTCCCAGGATCGTGGTGCCTCTATCCCCTGAACCGTGTGCCCACTGCCACTGACCCCAGGTCCCTTATTGTCCTGGGTTTATGGGGTGCCCTGGGGTCCCTGTAGTGGTGGACACACTGCTGATTGATTTGTCCTTGGGACAGAGGTATGAGCCCGCTGGGTAGGTGCTGTGGTGGTGTTTCCTGAGGGTTGTGGTGTGAGGCTGTGGCTGGGTAACTGACTGTCTGGAGGTCCCTGATGGGCCAGGTTGGTCATCCAGATCCAGGCAACCAGCGATGCTGTCATCACTGTGGGCCTCTTCTATGGGAGGACTGGATGATGCTGGCACCTCTTCTTCAGTGACGTTGGATGGGATACCTGTGGGGATGTAAATGCAGTGTTATTGTTTCTGTGTGACATATTGTGCATGGGTGGGTTGCCCTCTATAGTTGTTATGGCCCTGGCAGCTTTGCCTTGTGTGAGTTGTTATTTGGTAGGCTAGCTGATTGTCTCTAGTGTGCATGCTGTAGTGATAGGTGTCCGTGCAGGGCTGTGAGTGGTCTCCATGCATTCGTATGGCATGCAGGGCTTGGCATTGGGATGAGTGGGTTGTGATGGTGGGGTGTGTGGGAAGTGGTGGAGTGATGGGAGTGAGGGTAAGCATGGGGGTTTGTGATGACATGCAGGTGGGGGGGTGATAGTAATAGAGAGTTGACTTGCCAGAGTTCAGTCCGCCTGCTACTCCGGCCAGGCCCTCAGGATGCAGGATTGCCAAAACTTGCTCCTCCCATGTTGTTAGTTGTTGGGGAGGAGGTCGGTCCCCCGCCAGTCCTCTGTACTGCAAGCTGGTGTTTTGCTGCAATAGAACACGCCTTCCCCCATAGGTCATCCAACTTCTTCCTGATGTCATCCCTTGTTCTGGGGTGCTGCCCCACGGCATTGACAGTGTCCATGATTCTCCACCATTGTGGTGCCATGGGTGTAGTGTGAGTGGTGTGGGTGAGGGTGTGTAGGGTGATGTGTTGGGGTGTGTGATGTAAGGTGCGTGGGTGGTGGAAAGGTGATGGTGTTATGTGGCTCTGATTGCGTGGGTGCTCTTGCTGTCTCTGCTGGCAATTATTGGTATTAGTAAAGGGTTGTGGATAGTGTGGGTGTGTGTTTTATAGTGGCGTGTGTGTATGGGTGTGTATGTGTGTCAGGTGTGTGTAGTTTGAATTGTCCAATGTGGTGTTGTTTTGTTTGAGTGTGTGTATTTTGAGCGCAGCGGTATGTACCGCCAATGGTTTACCGCCATTGAATGTCCACCGTGGTGATTTGTGGGTCATAATGTGATGGGTGGAGTTCTGCTGGCGTAACGGTGTGGGTTTTGATACTGCCAGTTTATCATTGACCTTTGGGCTAGTGGATTTGTTTGTGTGGCTGTATAGTGATGGATTGGTGTGTGTGTGTAATAATATGGTTAGAGGATATCTGCTACGGCGGCGGTATGTTGGTGGCAGTCAGCATGGCGTTAAGTGGGATTTACCGCCAATGTCATAATGAGAGCCACAATCTTAAAACCAACTTTACTAAAAGATGTATTTTTAAATTTTGAGGTCAGAGACCCCAAACTCCACATTTCTGTCCGCTCCCAAAGGGAATCTACGATTTAATATATTTAAAGGCAACCCCCAATTTAACCTATGAGAGGCAACTGTGAAAACAGAATTTGGCAGTACTTCACTGTTAGGACATATAAAACACATTATTATATGTCCTACCTTATACATACACTGCACCCTGCCCATGGGGCTACCTAGGGCCTGCCTTAGGGGTGTTTTACATGTAAGAAAAGGGAAGGTTTATGCCTGGCAAGTGGGTACACTTGCCAAGTTGAATTTGCAGTTTAATACTGCACACACAGACACTGCAGTGGTAGTTCTGAGACATGATTACAGAGCTACTAATGTGGGCGGCACAACCAGTGCTGCAGGCCCACTAGTAGCATTTGATTTGAAGGCCTTAGGCACCTCTAGTGCACTGTACTAAGGACTTACCAGTAAATCAAATATGTCAGTCATGGATAAACCAAACAACGATACAATTTACACAGAGAGCATTTGCACTTTAGCACTGGTTAGCAGTGGTAAAGTGGTAAAGTGCTCAGAGTTCTAAAGCCAACAAAAACAGGTCAGAAAACATAGGAGGCAGGAGGCAAAAAGATTGGGGTTGACCCTGCATAAGGGAAAAAGTCCAACAAACACAAAAAAGGCATATCCTATGGAAACATGATCCATATTCAAGTCACTGTGTATTTATTTTGAAGTTTGTTTTTCTATATAAAGAGCGCTTTTTGGTTTGCCAGTAACTCTAGTGCTGTTCAATAAATCTCTACAAAAAGTTCCAAGAAACATTCATCCACCTCAGCTCCTTCCTGGAAAGTTTAGAGGTGATCCATTAAGTGGGGAAGAGCAAAAAAGGTGTCCCAAAACCAAGTTTCCCTTTGCATTTTCCATAGACTTTCTTAGGCTGCACTACAGCAAAAGCTGCTAAACAGTATCATGCCAACTTTGGCAGGAAGCTTGATCTTTTCTCAGAAAGCATGGCTTTTGTGATTTGAAGTAAATCTCTTCAGTAGTTTTTGAGAAATTAAGTTGAAAACATATTTGCACAGCTGGAGAGACAGTTGGGTTCGGGGACTTTTGTGAGAGTCCCTCAACCCCGACTTTCAAAAACAGAATGTTCTGAGTGTCCCAGCGACCTTTTTTCCTTGGGCCAATTTACTCTCACCAGAGTCAAACTCTTGTGGGAGCAAGTGCTGTGATTGGATGCTAGCAACATGAGACATATGTTGCTGGCAGGAATTACAGGACTCGCGGACTTAGTCCTGTCTCCTGACGTTTGAAAATAAAAATAATATAAGGGAGCAGTTAAGCAATACCATGACATCCTAGGCCCTGTGGGCTAAAAGGAAAAAAAAGATCCGTGATTTTTAATGCAATCTACTGCAAGATCGTGGCAAAAAAAGAAAATGGCTGCCAACTATTTTAAAAAATATATTTGGGGAGAGGGATGTGATTATAAACTCATCCATGAACCCATGTTGGATCCCAGGAAGTATATTAAGTAATCAGAGGTGGGCGCACGGCCCCCTCCCTCTTTCTAAGGGCGTCACTGTTTTCTTTCAGTAAGAAAATATTTATTTTCGCGCATTTAAGAACACCGTAGTCAACTCCTTGTTTTGTTAAATTTTATCCCAAAACCTACGTTTAAATTCAAAAGCACTCAAGTTGTTTTGTCTTCTTACCATGGATCCTACTGTAGGCTCTCTTCAGTACTGTTGTTGTTACACGTTTTATGTTATATGTATTTTCTTAACTGTATAGAGATTTTGGTTAATTATTAAACATTTATTACTTGCGTTTCTTTGAGAGAAGCCTTACTGCCTGAACTACCTACCGAAAATGAGTCAGGTGTTTCTCACAGAAATCCCTTTGACTAATAAAGGCCATAATGTTTGGACTCTGTGGGAGCTAAGTCAAAGTTAACATCAAGCAATCCAGTTCACTATGCTGTGGTAAATAACTTGTAGATACAGTCATGAAAAAGATAAACATCTGTCCAGAAAAAGAATAATGTATACTATTTAAATACGAGGTATTACCTTGCCATATATCAGTGATGGAGAGCACTGCACCACAGATTGAACACAGCTGCACGTGTGTAATATATACTGGACACTACAGTAGCCTAACCTGGTATGAAATAAATTTCCTGTGCGTATGAGAAAGACGGATGTCTGCCAAAGCCACATGTACATTTACTGTGCATATTTTGGCCTGGTCTTATGATACCGTTATTTCGAACAACCTCAATATGTATCTTTTAAAATATTAAAATAAGTGGTCTTGTTTAAAAAATGCCTTGTGCTTTTGTCGTCCACACCCTTAATGCCATTTTCAATTTCACAGATTACTACTTTCAAATGAACCATCCTTATAGTTTTAGGGTTACTGTTTTGTGGTCACGTGTGTTTGTGCAACTTGAGGTGTATGGCACCGCATGGACTTCGTTGGCTGTATGAAGAAGGAATCTCTATAGATCTACTATGCACTTTTTAAAAATGATTGAACACATGAGAAATCACTAAACCTATTTTTGTAATCTTGTCTTTATATCAGTGAGGCGGGGCAAAAATTGTCCTACATATAAAAATATGTCACGTATTTTCAAGGAATCTATTCATGTATGTAAAAATCGTAAGCCTAAACATTAATGATCAATTCCTACTTATTCTCAAACTGAAATATTTCTCCAAACTTTAACCCTGATGTTGGAAAATGGGTTATTGATAGGGCAGGTAGGTACCTACACCTAGCAACAAGCCACAAACCTCCACAAAAGTACAGTTAGGTCTCAGTAAATTAATCCCAGCTCTACCCTTGGTAGCTTGGCATCGAGCGTCAAGGCTTAACTTAGGAGACAAAGTGTAAAGCATTCAAATATCACACAACAGTAATTAAATAAAACACAGGAAACAGTTTAAAAATCCAAAACCAATTTATAAAAATAGCTTATATTTTTATCTTTAAAATGACACAAAAACGATTCAAATCGGTTCAGGGGAACCGGAGATATGAATTTTTAAAGTATTATTATTTTCTAGCGCATAGAAACAAAAAGCGCCAATCGGGTCATCTGGTTGCACCAGGACCGGGACAAAGTCAAACTTTCAGGCCGACCGCGATGGAGCCCTGCTCGGCTACAGGTCGCGGGAAGCCTCGGTTAAAAAGTTACCTTCTGACTTAGTCTTTATTTTGAAGTTTTTCTTCACCGGGACGAACCTGCCAGTTGGATCCGACCTCCTGGAGCCCTTGTCCGGATACGCGAAGTCAGTTTCCTCGGTGGTGATTTTTACCTTCGGACTTAGTCGTTTTTTCGAGATGAAAATCCTTCGACCGGGGTAAACCTGGATCTTGATCCGACGTCCATGGAGCCCTTCTCGGATACGATGGCTGGGAGGTCCCGGTCAACTTTTTACGTTCGGACTTAGTCTCTTTTTTGGATGTTTTTCTTTACCGGGACGAACCACGAAGTCAGGCCGGGTCGCGGTTGAGGCAAGCCGGCTAGAATTTCCGCGTCGGGTCGGTCACTTTATGGAGCTTTTTTTCAAAAATTCTCCAATCTTTTCCAAACTTCTGGGGCTTCACCCAGATGTTCTTTTAAGGTTCTTTTGGGGTCCACAGCTCACCCCAAGGGTCCAGAAGTTCTGTGATGGTCCTTGGGAAGTGCGGACTTCAACTCCCAGAATACACCTGGCGCAAACTCCTTTTTGGCCACTGGACAGTGGTCAGCTGGTCACTTTTTCAGGAGTTGGTGCAGGGGACTCTGGTTAGCAATTTTTCACCTGTAGCAAACAGGGAGTCCCTCCTTGAACCAGTGGAAGCCAGGCAAAGTCCTTCTTGTGGTGAAGCCCAAGTGTGCAGCTGGTGCAGTCTTTCTGAGTGCAGGGTCCAGGTGCAGGCCAGGGGTCCAGCAGGGCAGTCCTTCTTCTTCTTGTAGTTCTTTCTTCTTGAAATTTGGTGGGGATCTGAGGCGTGGGTGCAGGTCTGCCAGTTTTATCCTTGCTCCTGGGTGAAAAGCAGGGGGGCCCTGGTCCTCCAATCAGGGACAGGGTCGTCCCCCTGTGATGACCACTTCCTGGGAAGTGTGGCAAAAATCCATCCCAGAAGGCAACAGTCTCTAAAAATCCAAAATGGATGAATCTGATTTTTGGAGGAGAGATCTGGCTGAGCCCACCCACTGGTGTGGCTAAAAATCATAAACACACCCCTCTCCTGCCCTCTCCTAATCTAATCAAGGGGGCACCTAGCTGTCTGGGGTTGCAGGATGTGGGGGTGTTGCTGGGTGCTCCAGATGTCCTTCTCTGCCTTTGAAGACCAGTTTGGCAGCCCTCCCCCTTCCTGCTTCCCCATCTGCTGAGGGGAGATTCTCTCCCCCAAGCACATTCCTTTGTGTGAAGTCAGGCCACTTCACACCTCATTAAAGTAGCCTGGCAGAAGCTGCTGCAGGCTGGCCAATCAGAGCACAGCAGCAAAAACAATGCAGAGCTGAAATTGGCAACTTTTTAGGTAAAGTCTAAACTTTTTACCTGCACTAGTTATATTAAATCCAACAACTGGAAGTTGTGGGATTTATTATAACAATCAATTTGATACCAGATTCTTGGTATGTAACACTTAAGGAGACTTTAAAATTTTAAATAAAGTCTGCCCATTCTAGCCTATGAAGGCCATTTACTTCAATGAGGGAAAAACGAATTTGGCTGTTTTTACCTCACCAGGGCTTATAAATCTATTTTTATAAAGTCCCTGCTTATAGTTACATGGCACCCAGCCCTAGGGGCACATAGGGCACACCTTAGGGGTGACTTATATGTAAAAATAAGGTAGTTTAAGACTTTGGAAGTACCTTTAATTCCAAAGTCGAATTTGCATATAACTTTAATTTAAAAGCAGCCAGCAAGGCAGGCTTGCTTTTAAAATGACACTGGGCACCTCAGCAATGCACCTAGGTGTGCACCACCTATGCTGTGGTCCCTAAACCTACATGCCCTACCATATACTAGGGACTTATAGGTAGGTTTACTTAGCCAATTATAATTAGCCTAATTTGCATATCCATTTTACACAGAGCACAGGCCCTGGGACTGGTTAGCAGTACCCAGGGCACCATCAGAGTCAGGAAAACACCAGCATAAAGTGGAAAATGGGGGCAAAAAGTTATGGGGCCTCTGCAATCAGCCCCAGTTTCTCACACAACCCCCCCCCAGCCCACACGCCCAGGAGACTCAGCCCAACCCTGGGAGAGTCTTCCTGGCTTGTTAGGCGAGGAAGACAGTGAAGAAAACTGGCTGTCCCTTTGCAGGGCCTACTCTGCCTTACATCCTCCTGTCAGGGTCACTCCCTCTAGGTAGTGAAGCCATCCCAACAGTAAAAGGACCCAACTCAAACTGAAACTTCCCTCTAGGGGGGTCTTCCTCCTCTCTCTCTGTCAACTTGGGTAGTGAGGTGCCCACCTCCCCTACTCCTAACTTTGCTAGGGCAACACCTAGCTTACCCAAAGAGGTCACCCAACACTTGAGCAACCCCACCATGACCAACAGGGTCAGGGGGCCTACTTTGCTATTGGCCTTGGGGTCTGCCTCCCAGGCCAAGTACAGTGCTGCCAGGAAGGCCAGCACCCAGCAGAGGCTACTGACAGCTGTCAGTACCCAGAACCACACCCTAAGCTCTCCACTGACAGGTGGCTGAGCTGCTTTAGGGGCATCTTTGGGGTCCTGGCACCCCTCTTGCTGTCTAGAGTGGGGGGCTACCACCTCCTGTGGCAGACACCCTCCTTCCACTCTCCCTTCTGTCAGTGCAGGGGCAACACCTTGCATCTGGACAGCTGCCTGACTACTCAGGACTTCCTTGGGGTCAGGTGAGGCCTCACCAGTGCCAACTCTGGGCTCCCCCCCTACTGGGGCAGAAGGCCTTTGGCTCCCTGGAACTCTCTTTAAGAGTGGCCTACCCTTCCTTTTCTTCTTTCCTTTTCTTGGGGACCCCTGTCTCCTAACTGTAGGGACTGATTCCCCAGGACTTTGGGTTGGGGGGGCGCCCTGGGCGACCACCCCATCTGTGACCAGGCTCACCTCTGGGAGGTCATTGCCCAGGATACAATCTAGGGGAAGGTCAGCACTGACTACCACCCTAATCCAGTCAAGGATACCCTCCCTCTCTAGGGGCACTATGGCTACAGGTTTGGAGGTGACCTCCCCTGTGGCTATCCTGACTTTCTTTGTCTTTCCTGGGACATACATGTCTGGGGTCACTAACCGGTCACTCACTACAGTGTGACTGGCACAGGTGTCTCTCAGGCCAGTGGTAGGGATCCCATTCACTTGAATGTGGTGGAAGTGCCTACTCCCACCCTCAGGGATCACCAGCTTACCATCTGGTCCTGTCTCCCAGCACAATGCTAGGAGGACTTCATCATCTGAGGAATCCTCCTCTATGGCTACACTGGACAGCCCAGTGCTAACCACCTTCTTTGGACAGGCTGCATCTCCTCTGAAGTGACCTGTCTGCTGACAGTCAAAGCAAGCCCTACTGTCCAAGAGCTTTTTTAACCCTGGGTCTCCCTGTCTCTGTATGTCAGAGTGGGAGTGGGATTTACTCTCCTCCTTCTTAGGGTTCTGGGGTACAGAGGGAGTCTCTGTGGTAGGCTTACCACCTCCCTCCTTAGGTTTTTGGGGACCTGTCCCCCCCTTCTTGGAGTCTCCCCCCTGGGACTTGACAACCACCCTGGTTCTCAACCACTCATCAGCTGCCTCCCCTAGCTCTCTAGGGTTGGTCAGCTTAGAGTCCACTAGATGCTGGCGTAACCTTTCTTGGATTCAATTGGTCAAGATGTGCTCTCTCATGATCAGATTGTATAACCCCTCATAAGTATTTACTTTGTTGCCAATAATCCAGCCCTCTAGTGCCTTTAGTGAGGTGTCCACAAAGTCAACCCAAGACTGGGTACTGACCTTCTGGGTGTCCCTGAACTTCATTCTATATTGCTCTGGGGTCAGACCAAACTTCTTGACTAAGCACCTCTTCATACTAGGGTATGAATCTGCCTCCTCCCCCCTTAAGGTCAGAAGCCTATCCCTCCCTGAGTTGGGGACCAACTCCCACAAAAGGGAACCCCAGTATTGAGGCTTAACCCTTCTCATTTGGAGTGCCCTCTCAAAGGCCCCTAGCCACTTATCTATGTCATCCCCCTCTACATAAGCAGGAACCACCCCCTTGGGTAATCTGGGGCAAACTCCCCCACCCATGGACACCTCAGCTTCTTTATCGCTGCTTCCATCTCTTTTCTCTTTGTATGCCCACTTTTTCTTTTCTAGGGCCAGCTTCTCTGCTTCCAAAGCTATGTAGGCTAGCTGGGCTTCCAGCTCTCTTTCCCTGATGGATGGGTTCTCTCCTCCTGAAAGGACCCTCTTCCTACCACTAGCTTTGGGTCTGCCCCTAGTGACTGTATCCAGTGAGGACCGTTCCTCCTCTTCCTCACTTGGGGTCTGATGCCTTCCCTCCCCTGAGTGGTTAGAGTTAGCATCTTCCTCTTTTTCTTCCCCCTCTGGAGCTTCCTCTGTCTCTACCTCTTGGGCCTCAGCCCATGCTGTCAGGGATTTAATCAGGATTTGCTTCCTGAGATCAGGGGTTGCAGGCAACCCCCTCTCAATACACAACCCCCTAAGCTGGACTACTGTTTGTGTGGGTAGGCTAGCCAGATCAAGCTCCATGGTTCCCTAGTTTTGTGTCAACAAAAACTTTTTGCAAAAATTGGAAACAAGAATTTAGAAAAATTACAAAAATTCAATAATTGAAATTAATCCAAATTAATTTAAAAAAAAATAATTTAAAATTAAAAATTAAAAACAATTTTTGCACTAGGACAATTTAAAGGATTTTTAATTTGTTTTATCTAAAACTGTAACGTGATATTGAACACAAGTACAGGATCCCGTCGCTGCTTCCAATTATGTTGGAAAATGGGTTATTGATAGGGCAGGTAGGTACCTACACCTAGCAACAAGCCACAAACCTCCACAAAAGTACAGTTAGGTCTCAGTAAATTAATCCCAGCTCTACCCTTGGTAGCTTGGCATCGAGCGTCAAGGCTTAACTTAGGAGACAAAGTGTAAAGCATTCAAATATCACACAACAGTAATTAAATATAACACAGGAAACAGTTTAAAAATCCAAAACCAATTTATAAAAATAGCTTATATTTTTATCTTTAAAATGACACAAAAACGATTAAAATCGGTTCAGGGGAAACGGAGATATGAATTTTTAAAGTATTATTATTTTCTAGCGCATAGAAACAAAAAGCGCCAATCGGGTCATCTGGTTGCACCAGGACCGGGACAAAGTCAAACTTTCAGGCCGACCGCGATGGAGCCCTGCTCGGCTACAGGTCGCGGGAAGCCTCGGTTAAAAAGTTACCTTTTGACTTAGTCTTTATTTTGAAGTTTTTCTTCACCGGGACGAACCTGCCAGTTGGATCCGACCTCCTGGAGCCCTTGTCCGGATACGCGAAGTCGGTTTCCTCGGTGGTGATTTTTACCTTCGGACTTAGTCGTTTTTTCGAGATGAAAATCCTTCGACCGGGGTAAACCTGGATCTTGATCCGACGTCCATGGAGCCCTTCTCGGATACGATGGCTGGGAGGTCCCGGTCAACTTTTTACGTTCGGACTTAGTCTCTTTTTTGGATGTTTTTCTTTACCGGGACGAACCACGAAGTCAGGCCGGGTCGCGGTTGAGGCAAGCCGGCTAGAATTTCCGCGTCGGGTCGGTCACTTTATGGAGCTTTTTTTCAAAAATTCTCCAATCTTTTCCAAACTTCTGGGGCTTCACCCAGATGTTCTTTTAAGGTTCTTTTGGGGTCCACAGCTCACCCCAAGGGTCCAGAAGTTCTGTGATGGTCCTTGGGAAGTGCGGACTTCAACTCCCAGAATACACCTGGCGCAAACTCCTTTTTGGCCACTGGACAGTGGTCAGCTGGTCACTTTTTCAGGAGTTGGTGCAGGGGACTCTGGTTAGCAATTTTTCACCTGTAGCAAACAGGGAGTCCCTCCTTGAACCAGTGGAAGCCAGGCAAAGTCCTTCTTGTGGTGAAGCCCAAGTGTGCAGCTGGTGCAGTCTTTCTGAGTGCAGGGTCCAGGTGCAGGCCAGGGGTCCAGCAGGGCAGTCCTTCTTCTTCTTGTAGTTCTTTCTTCTTGAAATTTGGTGGGGATCTGAGGCGTGGGTGCAGGTCTGCCAGTTTTATCCTTGCTCCTGGGTGAAAAGCAGGGGGGCCCTGGTCCTCCAATCAGGGACAGGGTCGTCCCCCTGTGATGACCACTTCCTGGGAAGTGTGGCAAAAATCCATCCCAGAAGGCAACAGTCTCTAAAAATCCAAAATGGATGAATCTGATTTTTGGAGGAGAGATCTGGCTGAGCCCACCCACTGGTGTGGCTAAAAATCATAAACACACCCCTCTCCTGCCCTCTCCTAATCTAATCAAGGGGGCACCTAGCTGTCTGGGGTTGCAGGATGTGGGGGTGTTGCTGGGTGCTCCAGATGTCCTTCTCTGCCTTTGAAGACCAGTTTGGCAGCCCTCCCCCTTCCTGCTTCCCCATCTGCTGAGGGGAGATTCTCTCCCCCAAGCACATTCCTTTGTGTGAAGTCAGGCCACTTCACACCTCATTAAAGTAGCCTGGCAGAAGCTGCTGCAGGCTGGCCAATCAGAGCACAGCAGCAAAAACAATGCAGAGCTGAAATTGGCAACTTTTTAGGTAAAGTCTAAACTTTTTACCTGCACTAGTTATATTAAATCCAACAACTGGAAGTTGTGGGATTTATTATAACAATCAATTTGATACCAAATTCTTGGTATGTAACACTTAAGGAGACTTTAAAATTTTAAATAAAGTCTGCCCATTCTAGCCTATGAAGGCCATTTACTTCAATGAGGGAAAAACGAATTTGGCTGTTTTTACCTCACCAGGGCTTATAAATCTATTTTTATAAAGTCCCTGCTTATAGTTACATGGCACCCAGCCCTAGGGGCACATAGGGCACACCTTAGGGGTGACTTATATGTAAAAATAAGGTAGTTTAAGACTTTGGAAGTACCTTTAATTCCAAAGTCGAATTTGCATATAACTTTAATTTAAAAGCAGCCAGCAAGGCAGGCTTGCTTTTAAAATGACACTGGGCACCTCAGCAATGCACCTAGGTGTGCACCACCTATGCTGTGGTCCCTAAACCTACATGCCCTACCATATACTAGGGACTTATAGGTAGGTTTACTTAGCCAATTATAATTAGCCTAATTTGCATATCCATTTTACACAGAGCACAGGCCCTGAGACTGGTTAGCAGTACCCAGGGCACCATCAGAGTCAGGAAAACACCAGCATAAAGTGGAAAATGGGGGCAAAAAGTTATGGGGCCTCTGCAATCAGCCCCAGTTTCTCACACCTGACAAACCCTACATCATTATATTCTTCACTACACCTAAGATTACTTTGGGATTTTCATTTAACAAGGTTTCATTTGCGGCTTAAAATGCAACGTCCATGATTTGTCTGCCGGCTTTTGCTGTGGTGGTTATACTATCTGCAACAGGTTATACAGAATTCAGCATCGGCGGTGCCTACATGCACGGTCCATTTATTTTGATGATAGAAAAATATTTGTTGGGCTCTTTGACCACAATGCTCCATGTTGATCGTTCATCCTGGCGATTGTTTCCACATTGATTTTCTGTTCCATTCCGAAATAAGGGCCATATGTACGAACACATTTTCCCATAGATACAGAATGGGCAAAACTGCTTGCTACATCTGTCCCTAAGTCCATTATCTGTTGCTGCCCTGTATCAATTTACAGTGTGTCCCAGGGATGTAGCCAGAAGTGTGTGCTTTTGTGGGACACAGCCCCCAGCAATAACAAGGAAATGTTAACCTTCAAATGTGGACCACAGCACTTTTTGTGCCGTGGACTAGTGAGACAAAAAAATACATGACTTTAAGCCTACCACAGTAGCCTGATCTGGCTCCTGCAGGGTAAAACCTGCAGTGTTAATGGTTAAAATATCCCATTTGTCAGTTAAAAACCTGTCTTTTAATTATTAGTAAGTCACCCCATGAAGCCCTTGTAATGGCCAAGGTAGGGTGCATGGTATTTAAAAGTGGGAGAGTTAGAAAGTGAATGCTATCATGCCCTTACAGTTACATGGCCTTAAGACTATTTTCACTGTGGCAAGTCTACTGTCCTATGTAGAAAACCAGAGTATAGATCAAAGAAGTAATACTGCCATCTCTGAATGGTACAAGTTAGAAGATTATTTAAACAACTATTCTTAATAGTTATTGGAAATACAATTCAATAAAGTCAGTTTTTTACAACATATTACGAGAAAATAACTTTCACAAAGTTACACTTTAAATGCCTGAACTGTCAGAAGGCTAATTAGCATAAGCCTCTGCCAACTCACAGCCTATGCTCAAGCCTTGAGGTAGGTGTGAAAGAGGTGTGAAATGCCCCCAGGAGTAGGCACAAGACTGGCCAGAATGGGCAGAGAAGACTCCTCTGAGCTCAATAAAATATGCCTGGGTAGGCGCTATTCACACCACATTGTCAAATCCTGCTTGACAGGTCTGTTGTGTCACATGTAATACTTGAGGCCCACTTGAAAATCAGAAAACATTATGTGAAGACAATTCCTGCATACACTCTCTCTGGCTGAAGAAGGACCAAGGTTTTGCCTTACCAGATTTCAGTACCTGGGTTTGTTGTGGGTAGACACCCTGCTTCAAACTGAATTTTAGTGTTAGATATGGGAGGACACAATGATTTCCACAGAACACTCCCTGTTTACATCCCCATCCACAGAGCCCAAGTGTAGTGTTACTTAAGAAACTATGTCAAATTGCCCTGACACATTGCAATTTGGGACTGTGTGCAGCAAGCAAAGAGTAACTACTGCAAAAGCAGGTCAACCAAGTTCTGGGAACCTTCAGTCCATTAGTCAGAGGGGAACTACAAGGGTTTTGGGGTGTCTCCCACCTACAAGCTGGTGAACCCTAAAAAGCTGGACCTATACACAGCCTTCTTTGGAACTCTGCTGGACTTGCAAAAAGGATTCCATAAGGACCAAACCTGGGGCACTTGACATGTGTGCTCTGTGAGAAAGAGCTACACATTGTCACGTAGGCTCTCATTATTCTAATGAGACTACTGGATTTTGAGCGGCAGAATCACCTGCGGTGTGGGAGACTGAGTCTGAACCACTACAGGTGACACCTGTCACTCTAATCCGGGTTTTGCACCGGCTAACTAGCAGTGCCTCATCTCTACCCAAAGGCAGGGATGATTGGGCAGCCGAGCGCATGACATAATTGATGTCTTAGGGAAACCGTGGTCACTCAGGACTCATCCCTTTCTCTAAGTTACATTAGTCTTACATACATGACAAACAGA
This sequence comes from Pleurodeles waltl, assembly GCF_031143425.1. Classification (NCBI taxonomy): domain Eukaryota; kingdom Metazoa; phylum Chordata; class Amphibia; order Caudata; family Salamandridae; genus Pleurodeles; species Pleurodeles waltl. Next base: position 956,401,011 of record NC_090449.1, read on the forward strand.
GGCAGTATATGTTTCAATAAGATTTGAATGAAGCAACTGCTTCCTGGATAGCAAAGCATGGGCTGCAATAACCAGGACGATACAGCATGACAAAATTAAAATTGTGACAAGGAGAGTAAAGCATATTGTCATTAGAGTCAATAACCTAACCTACCTAGGCAATAATAGAGCACAGCATGGTAAGCTCTAATTCTGCCCTTCAGGTTCCCCTGGGAAGATATCATCCCCCATACCTGAGCAAAGGCCTGAAGTCTGCATAAGCAGCTGTAGCGAAGCGTTCAGCAGTCAGCATACAGTCGTGGTTCTCTGGCTGGAATCTCCGTCTAACGTGTAAGGGACAGGAAAGTGTTTTTATAATAAAACAGCTGAATGTCAGAGACAAAACTTGTACCACGTTCACCGGCAACCTATCTTATCGCAGCCTTGAAGGAAGCACAGAGTGTAAAGAATGTCTTGTTTGAGAATGTAGTGCTGGCTTAGGCAAAAACAGCTAGATAGAGAGAAATAAAACAAGACCGCAAAAGTGGCTATTGTAAGAATAATAGAACAAAGCTGAATAAAATATATTTAGGTGAATGTGCACAACAACAGGCCTAGTATGCTAAAATATTGTGCATGGAGCTATAACTAAAATGGCTACACAACACCCTCCAATTGTCGGTTGAAGGTGGTTCAAAGCCTAAATATACATAAAAGCTACTAAGACTCAACCTAAGATATATATGTAAAAAAATTCAATAACGACAAGTTAAAAGGACACATGAGCATCTAAAAGGACAATTTACAATGTAAGCATGTGGCACAAAAAGGGCTGAATTTCAAGAGTCAGACTCATTTTTTTAATTGCCAATTGAATCCAGGACAGTGGAGGGCAGGAAATCTTTCACTTCGGCAGTTGTTAAAGTTGAGAAGACATCACGAGAAGGACCAAGGAGCAGTCGTGTTCCATAGCCTAATCCTCAGCCAAAGCAGCAGTGTTCCGTGGTGTGCCCAATGATGAGTTCAGAGCCGCATCCTCCAGGAAGGGCAGCTCATAAACAGCTTCCTGTAGCAAACGCACCCTCAATGCGCATGTCCGGTAATGAACTCTCAGCGAGAATATCAACAGATCCGCGTCCAATGAAAGCAAGTGCTGCGTAGAAAGACACACTTCCAGTGCATGTTCGAAAGAGCACCAAAGGCACCAAAACACGGGCTGCACAGTCCAATTCCTCCAGGAGTGTTGCTCCAAAATACTGCATCATGCGTTCACGACACAGCTGCGCTGGTAGGAGCGCTTCCATTCCTCCTTGTTGCGGCAGGACAGCCATTGCACATAAAAAGTAGCAACAGCAAAATGCCAACTAATAAAGTCAAAGTTATTGGAAATCCCTCAAAAATATTGAAGAATATTGAGTGGATGGCTGAGGGTATTAAACCTAATATGGAGGAGAAGATGTGAATGAAACCAGAAACAACGGCCTTAAAGAAATTTGCGATTCCAGTAGTACTGGACGCATTACATATTCGTCCCACGAGTTCACCAAAGTGTCTCGGAAAGTTGGTACTTAAAAGGGACTGTATCTCTGCTAACGACCTTGCCACCTGAAGTGCGTAGGTCTCGCGTGCAGATGTGGAGGCGCATGTTTGTGAAACAGTGAAGCTTTGAGTCTGCTCAACTTGTCAAAATTCACATTAGAAGTAGCAATATGGTGCCAAATGTCAGCTACTTCTTTTAATCTAGTGGTAGGAAAAAGTATGTTTCTGCAGCATGGAACAATCTTAGAGACCGAAACAACATAAATTATTCTGGCTCGCATCCCACAACAGTCTTCACCATTTAGGATAACATAGCTGCCGTTTGAAAGCACCTGGAATGTAGGTCTAATCAACGGAACTGGAACTTGCTTCAGATAACAAGCCAGGTTCACTGCAGATGCGTTACACGCCCCATGCAAGGAGAGCTGTTTACAAACCATTGAATGGCTGACAGAAGTCTTGCATTCACTGCCGCTAAGAAAGACTTCTTTCATGCCACTGAGACATTTGTACCAGAAGGGTAGCTCACATACCTCATGCATGTAACGATCTCCCAGCCTTTCATATCTCCCTACCGGAATGTGTTTTAAACAGGACGTGAATTGTAGTGTGGAAATAGGCAGATTAATGACCCTGTGTATTAACCACTCAGCAGATGGTATTTCAGCCACAGTAAAAGGCAACTTTTCTAACTTTTCAAGGTTTAGCAGGACATTAGTCCCTTCTTTCTTAGCCATTAGTTGTTTTTGTCACGTTAAATAAAATGTAGAAAATATATCCCTTGCGCTAACATGTTGCCAGGGAACGCGACCCGCCTTCAGTGTTTGAAGTGTCCAACCCAACTGCATAATGGACCTTAGTTGACTCTGTCCATGGTGAAAGGAAGACATATCTGTTAGTATGATGTCCATAGCAGGAGAAACAATGTTATTTAAGGTGCATATCTTGTCAGACCGGGTATTAATCTCATCATCTACAACAGCTAATGCCTTCTGTAAGTTTTCTTGGCCTATTTGCCTTCATCGGGCAGCAGCTTCTTGTTGGGAAAGCTTCCAAATTTCATTATATACTTCAAATAAGAAGGACTTTCTACGTTGTTTTCTTGGGCCTAACAGAAAGTCCCATAAGTCGGTATTATTAGACAGGAGACTGAGTTATTCTCTAACCACATCTAGTGAGGAACTTTTCAACCATTGCTGGCGTAGTTTCGCTACACTGTATGTTGTTACTATACCCGTACGTTCGGATGATATGTATTGCGGGTCCAGTTTACTAGTCCCAAAACCCCCAGTGGAGTTTATAAAATGTTTGTGACACCCATTGGTTTCTATTGGCCACAATAACCCCTCTCCAAGACGTGACAGTGAAGCATTAAACTTGCCATTCTGGACCCATTCATCAAGCTGATCTTCAGTTGCATTTATATATTTTTGCCATTTATGAAATTTTGCAGGTGCAGGAATACTGGACGTGTTCAATTTCTTAATCTTTGCTAACCGTAAACAACTTGTTTGTTGTACAGTTTCTTTTAAAAATATCATTTGAACAGGTATTAGGCATGCTGTAAACAAAGCTTACTTTCCCCTTATTTGCCAATGTCTGGTTCCCTACACACTTTTTAAGTCAATCAATTTCAGCCAATATTTATAGCCTTCTACAGTCAAACCGGAATCAAAGGAATCCGAATAAGGAATTCGTATTTGTCAGTAATATGCGTACATTTCCTTTCAGTGGTAATTTAAAATACTATCACTCAGCATTTCTAAAATTGTGCCCAGAAAAATATGCAAACTTTTCAGAGTATGTTTTAGAACTCCCTTGAGGTGGTGTTGGACAATGTGCCCATTGTGTGTAATTAAAAATATTCTTTGGGGTATATGCATTGTGGATGAAATGGTGCCCATAATAATTATAGCAAAACATATTACCATAATTTCCTTTAGATTGATAAACATCTTCGTTTTCAAATACAGTATAATACTGCAATTCAGTCATCATAGAATCAACTGTTTTCACATCCCAATCATCGGAAACAACTCTGGGTATTATTATATTGTTCATTGAAAGTTTTAACACATGTGGTATTTGAATGACCTCTGTGGGGCCGTACATATCAAATGTTACTTTATCCCAAACAATCCCATCCAGAATTTGTATGGCAGAAATGTTCACAAAAGACAAGTCTATGTGGACCTTGTGAGAGGAAAAGTGTGGTTTCAAGACCTCATCCACCAGTTCAGCAGTTGATTTTTTAGGAAGAAAATCACCATGTATTAACAAAATGAATGTTATAACAAACCCAATCTAAAGAAGGAAAGCCAGTACAGTCAAGGAAATCCACAGATAGTTTCATGGAAGGATAAAGTAAGTTATTTTAAGCCAATTTATCAGCTTACATGTTTTGACAGTTCAGGTGTCGAAGAGGCGAATGAGTCTGAAACGTTGTTGTTGATGTTGGCAAAATATCCAGAAGCAGTTCATGCAAAAACTGGAGGTGGAGTGAGTGTTTCCCGTGGTGGCTCAGAATAAATGACGCATCCTTCTGTGTTGAAGTTGTGTCAAATCGATCAGTAATTTCTGTATTGTTTGATGTCAGTGGAACCAATGCAAGATCATTTTCCACCCTCCCAAGCTCGGAACGGTATCAGTGTTGCTGCTTACAACTTGTAGAGGAACTTCTTGACCAGTAGTGAGAGGGATTCGGGAACTACTGGCTGTTCCTTTTGGTTGGCTGTGTAGGATCGGCCACATGGTGTAGTTTGACATTGTCGATAGATACATGTGAAAGAACAGGGCTGATTGCAGAGGCCCCCTATCTTTTTGCACCCATTTTCCACTTTTTGCTGGTATTTTCCTGACTCTGATGGTGCCCTGGGTAATGCTAACCAGTCCCAGGGCCTGTGCTCAGTGTAAAATCAGTATGCAAATTAGGCTAATTATAATTGGCTAAGTCACCCTACCTATAAGTCCCTAGTATATGGTAGGACATGGAGGTTTAGGGATCCCAGCATAGGTAGTGCCCCCATAGGTGCACTGCTGAGGAGTCCAGTGTCATTTTAAAGGCAGGCCTGCCTTGCTGGCTGCTTTTAAATTAAAGTTATATGCAAATTCGACTTTGGAATTAAAAGTAGTACCAAAGTCTTAAACTATCTTATTTTTACATATAAGTCACCCCTAAGGTGTGCCCTATGTGACCATAGGGCTGGGTGCCATGTAACTATAAACAGGGGCCTTATAAAAATAGTTTTATAAGCTATGTGAGGTAAAACAGCCAAATTTGTTTTCCCCTCATTGTAGTGAATGGCCTCCATAGGCTAGAATGGGTAGACTTTATTTTAATTTTTAAAGTCCCCTTAAGTAACAGATACCAAACGTTTGGTATCAAATTAATTGTTATAATAAATCCCACAACTTCCAGTTGTTGGATTTAATATAACTTGTTCAGGTAAAGAGTTTTAAACTTTATCTGAAAAAGTTCCAACTTCAGCCCTGCAGTGTTTTTGCTGCTGTGCTCTGATTGGCCAGCCTCTGGCAGCCTGGCCAGGCTGACTTGATGAGGTGTGAAGTGGCCTGGCTTCACACAAAGAGATGTGCCTGTGGGAGGAGATCTCCCCTCAGCTGATGGTGAGGCAGGAAGGGGGAGGGCTGCCAAACTGGTCTTCAAAGGCAGAGAGGGACATTTGGAGCAACCCAGCAACAACCCCGCATCCTGCAAACCCAGACAATTATGTTCCCCCTTGATTAGATTAGGAGAGGGCAGGAGATGGGTATGTTTAGGATTTTTAGCCGCACCAGTGGGTGGGCTCAGCCAGATGTAACCTCCAAAAATCACTTTCAGCCATGATGGATTTTTGAGGAATGTTGCTCCCTGGGATTTATTTTTGCCACACTTCCCAGGAAGTGGTCATCACAGGGGAATGGACCCTGCACCTTATTGGAGAACCAGGACCCCCCTGTTTTTCATCCAGGAGCAGGGATAAAACTGGCAGACCTGCACCCGCACCGCAGTTCCCTACCAGATCCCCATCAGATTCCAACAAGGAAGAACCACAGGAGAAGAAGGACTGCCCTGCTGGACCCCTGGCCTGCACCTGGACCCTGCACTCTGAAGGACTGCACCAGCTGCACACTTGGGCTTCACCACAAGAAGGACTTTGCCTGGCTTCAACTGGTTCAAGGAGGGACTCGCTGTTTGCTACAGGTGAAAAATTGCTAACCAGAGTACCCTGCACCAACTCCTGAAGAAACCAACCAGCTGACCACTGTCCAATGGCCAAAAAGGAGTTTGCGCCAGGTGCATTCTGGAAGTTGTAGTCCACACCCCTAAGGATCATCTCAGAGCCCCTGGAACCGTGGGGTGAGCTGTGGACGCCAAAAGAACATTAAAGGAACATCTGGGAGAAGATCCAGAAGTTTGGAGAAGTTTGGAGAACTTTTGAAAAAAAAGCTCCATAGAGGGACCGACCTGCCACGGCTACTCTAGCCGGCTTGCCTCAACCGCGACCCGGCCTGACTTGCAGGTTCGTCCCGGTGAAGAAAATCTCCAAAAAAGGGTCTAAGTCCGAACGTAGGAAGTTGACCGGGACCTCCCAGCCAGCGTATCCGAGGAGGGCTCCAAGGACGTCAGATCAAGATACAGGTTTGCCCCGGTCGAAGGATTTTCACCTTGAAAAAACGACTACGTCCGAAGGTAAAAATCTCCACCAATGGCTCCCGCGACGCGTATCCGGAGAAGAGTTCCAGGAGGTGTGATTTGACTGGCAGACTCATCCCGCTGAAGAAAATCTTCAGAAAAACGACTAAGTCCGAAGGTAAACTTTTGACCGAGGCCTCCCGCGAGCTGTAGCCGAGCCGGGCTCCATCGCGGTCGGCCTCAAACTTTGACTTTGCCCCTGTCGAGGTGTGTCCAGATGACCAGAGTGGCGCTTTTTGTTTCTAGGCGCTAGAAAACAATAATTCTTTAAAAATTCATATCTCCGGTTCCCCTTATCCGATTTTATTCATTTGTGTGTCATTTTAAAGATAAAAATATAATCTATTTTTATAAAGTGGTTGTGGATTTTTAAACTGTTTCCTTTGTTTTATTTAATTACTGTTTTGTGATATATGAATGCTTTACACTCTGTCTCCTAAGTTAAGCCTTGTCGCTCGTTGCCAAGCTACCAAGGGTTGAGCGAGGTTTAATTTACTGAGACCTAACTGGACCTAAGTGGAGGTTACTGGCCTATTACTAAGTGTAGGTACTTACCTGCCCTTACCAATAACCCATTTTCCAACAATACAAAATGGTTTGCTTTGGCACCTGCCAACAGTGGTAGAATGACAGTTCTGGTACCGTTTATTCCCAAGACTGGGAATGGTGCACAATAGGAAGGGCCAAACTCCTTTTTCACAGCAACCTTTTCACGTACTAGATCCGCAACTTTAGGAATCCAGCCTGTAGGCGTTACAGGTACATCCTTAATTTCTATAGAGGCAGCACTTGCAGAAGCATTGTTGTCACAGAACTATTAAAATTCCTGTAAGACAGTGACACATACATTTATGTCAAAGAGTGTTTCTGACGCCTCCACGCCAGGACCATCAAGATCTGGAACATACATTTCAGTTCCAAACAGGCACTCATATGAAGTACGACCCCCCAGGGACCTTCTAGGCAGATTGGTAAGTGCTCTCTAGACTCCATACAGGTGATTAAGCCAACTACGACCTGTACCTAAGACTCTGGCTGTTAAGGATTGATTTAAATCACAGTTTAATCACTCCACAACACTATTTCCCTTGGGATGAAATGGAGACATGTACTGGAATTGGACCGCCAAGCCATGGCATCCGTGAATGCCCTTGAGGCGAAAGCAGATCCCTGGCCCCAGTAGAAAGCCGCAACTGCATTTATGTACCGATAAAGACTCGCAAATCTTTAATAACAGTCCGAGCGTCAGCCGAGCATTGTGGCCACACCCTTAGAAATCTGGAGCAGGAGTCAACAGTGACTAGGATGTACTTGTATGCACTATCCGGTGTTAGGGGACCACAATGGTCCAAGTACACACATTGTAAAGGTTTGTTGGAAATTAGGAAGGGTGTCTGCTGTGGGCACTTAGCAGTGGAAACTTTAATTTGTTGGCAGATGTCACAACAAAGGACATACTTCTTAGCCTCTTTGTATAGGCCTGGCCACCAATAACGGGCTTGTAACAATGATATTGTAGCCGCCACACCAACATGGGCAGATGCCGGCCCCTCATGCGCTGCTTTAATCAACTCTGGTCTTATATCTTTGTTGGGAATATCTCAAACCCCTACGTCTGGTATCTTAACCTCAGTGTTTAGGCAGTATCCCATTCGGTAGGAATATTTAGCAGGAAATGCTTTTGGACAGGGCGTACCATCAGCCGTAGCTTTCACAGCAGCCCATATGTCTTCATTCGGTTTCGCACCTAAGCGTGTTACTGCAGCAACAGTGGCCTTAGCTACTGCCGACTTTGCGGCTTCATCCACCAGTATATTCCCAGCAACGTGTAGTCCAAAGCACTGGTGTCCAAGTGTATGTACAACATGGACATTTGGTAGTGTTTCCTTCACATCCATTACTTTCCCCAACGGAAGTCTGTGTTTAATGGTGTTGCCTTTAGAATCTCTAAACCCATTCTGGCGCCAGTAATGCAGGTATTCATTGAAGGACTGGACACAATAGTATGAATTACAAACATTCAGTGTTTGCTGTGAAGGATCCGTATGTTCCAGTGCCATCACCAGAGCCTTTAGCTTTGCTAGTTGCGCTGTGCAATCCCCTAGGGTTTGCGGGTATGTATGCTGGGGACAAACTTTATTATCCTCAATGAAGCCACTTACGACTGCGCAAGCAGTGGAGTATTGATGCTTTGTGCCAATTGCAGTTTGTGCTGAGCCATCGGTGTACATGACTCTTTGATACTGATCAATAGGCAGTGTGTTTGAAGGAACTGGGTACTCTAGTTTGTATTGCAAACATTCTTGAGTTTGTAATTTTGGGTCAAAGATGTAATCTACATCAGTGGCTGTCAAAGACGTGGCCCATTGTATCCAACATGGATTTAATGCTTTAGCGTTTGGAACACTGGCTTTGATGACAGCCTCAAGTGTTGGAATTGGAGAGATGACAATAGTGCGTTTGCCCTGAGCTAGAGGTCTTTCTTTAATGACTGCCATCTGTACAGCAGTGAGAATTTTCTCAGTGGGAGCAAAGAGTTGTTCTGCTGCTGAGTACAAGTGTGATTTGTATGCAATTGGGACGGTCTCACCCTCGTTAAAGGTTATATAGGTGAAAACAATGGCACCAGCAATTACTCTGATGACCAAATGTATTTTATTGTCTCTTGTATGTAAATGTTGTGCTTCAAGCATGTCTGTTTGCAGGTCTCTGAGAATGCGTGTATGTTCGACTGTCCAAATTTGACTTTAAAAGTCAGGACATAGTAAGTCATATAATGGTTTTATGCGTGTTGCGTAATCAGGAATGTAAGTTCTGCCAAAATTTAGGAAACCCAATAGACATTGGAGTTTTTTAATGGTATTTGGAGGTTGTAATTGTGCACATTTTTTCAAGAATTGTGGCACTAGGCTTTTTCCTTCACCCAATAGCTCATATCCCAGAAACAGGACACTAAGGAAGACTATTTTTGTTTTCTTTTAAATTGAATTTGTAGCTAAACTTGGCAAATCCCACAACAATGCAGGCTACTCGTCTTCAATGTTGTAGTAACTCATCATGCGTGAGATATATATCATATACATAGGACAATGCTTCATTGTCAATGTCGTGCAATATTGAAGTCACACGAGCTGCAAACAGTCCTGGACTGTTCTTGTACCTTTGCAGTAAACAACAGAATTTTATCTGGGAGCCTAGTGCGCTGAATCTTGTTAAGTCTCTACTCTCAGGTGGTATATTTTGGCAGAAAAAACATTGGAAATTGTGTTTTTGCGCACTATATTGTTCATCAGTGTTGTGCTATGTGAGTTTTGTATAGCATATGTGTGTGTATGACTGTTTAAGTGTCTGTAGTCTAAGACTATTCTGCATGAATGATCTGGTTTAGGTACTGGGAATAGAGGATTATTCATTGGTGAGACGCAGGGTTTGATTACGTCCTGGTACTCCAGTTTTGTGAGTATTTCCCTCACTGGTGCTTTAGTATCATGTTTTATTGGATATTGGGGTTGATTTTTAATAGGAATTACGTGGTAGGGGGAATCCTTGTCCCATCCTACATGGTTGCGATATAACACGGTGCCTGCCCCAATGCCCAATCGATGGCATAGGATTCTTTGAGCTCCTCTGGAACAAGGGGCGAGAAAGGTTTAATAACATCTTCCCATTATGGGCATGTACGGACACATTCAGGTGGCCAATCTTGTTCAGCCAACAAAATATTGTATATATTTACCACGCGATCCCAAAAGATTGCGTCTATTGTGCATTCAATGTCTCCTTCTAATTGTTACATTACTTTATACATCCTGTCAGGCATGGAGACACGCATGTCCGCAGTTTCTACTTGTAGAACATCATCAGTTGCTTTCACCTCCAGATGCTCTAGAAGATTCCAGTTAACTATTGTGACCTCTGCCGTGCTGTCTAGCAGCACTAGTGCCCACTTACTGTTCTTCAAGAGAACCCTCTTCTTGAGTGGCATGTCGAACTGCAACTACTGCCACTTTTTTCATTTTAAATTGGGGTTTTTGTTGGGGAGGTTTCTCTTCCTTTTTAACAGAAACCTCTGTTGAGCATTGTGATTCCTGCCTTGGTTTCACATACTCTGTTCTTCGCTCTGACCGCCCACCTCTCTCACTGCGTTTTTCCGATGAGTCCTGAAAGGAACGAGATTGGCATGTATCAGTATATTGATAGGTGTCAGGTGTTTTTATATTGTCTCTATTTCTGAGATTATATCTATTCTGCGGGGTCTCCGTGCGTGGAGAATATCCCCTTTCTTTTTTAGGAGTTTGTTGTTTTTTATCCCAGTGTTTCTTATTACCCTCAGGAGCTTGCTTGGAAAAAACTTTATTAGACTTACCCTGAAGTTGTAGTTTTATTTGTCTGGCCCCCAGACTATCTCAACCAGTGCTAGATTTGGTCTCCACGATAATCTTTGGCAGCTCACGTTCTTGATCCTGTAGAGGACCATTCCGGAGCCGTATGTGCATCACTAATGTGACTGCTTCCCCTTTAAGGTTAATTAAAATGATTGAGGGCACTGTCGCAAAATTGCCCATTAATTGCATACCCAAATCTAGGGCCAGGGCAGCCCCATATTAATCTTGAATCTGTTTTAACACTACCGGTAAATTGGCAAGTGTTGCGCACCGTGTGCAGTAGTATAGAAGGCGGCAAATACCATGCCCCAAGTATTACAGTTATCTACTGTGGGAACCTTCCCAAATGGCAAGCACATTGTCAGTATTCTGTGTTTATCCTGAGGTCCAGTATGGGGAAATACTGCTTCCAGTGCATTTATTTTTTGGGCTAACCAAAATTTAATTTCTTCTTGTTTGGCGGGTACATTACCCATGATCGAATGTACAGTTGCAGGGTTAATGCCTAGCTTCACAGTATGTAGTTGCGCTGGAGCAGACACGCTGTTTGTATTTAATGTTTGCATTACAAACTCTACTAGTCATCTGTATATCGCCATCAACTCAGTATATAGATGACAGACAGTGGGGTGAGGTGTATAAGTGTCCAATAAAGGCCAGGTAGGACCATCATTACTTAGAGGACCTAACCTAACTGGTAATATTGTGTGGGGTAGGGAGCCATCAAGCTAATTATTATGTTCTTGATAAGATAAAGGTATTTCTAATATGTGTATGCTCTGTATTGTCCAGGTACATTTGCAAGTGTAGAGTGATGAAATGTGTTTGTGTTTCGATCAACTGCTGGAAAATGTGACCCAAGAATAGAGGAGTTCTGTTCTGTAAGCTGCATGTGAATCTACCACAAATGTGACTGGACCCCCCTGGGCCGTTAGGCCATTTGCCAATAAGTGTGGAGTCAGGGGTTGTCTCTCAGGGGTTGTTTCATATTGACTGCAATTGCTACCTGTTGAGGATTGGCCATATGAGATGGTAATTTTTATCAGAAATAAGAACAACAAATGGGGATTTTCTTTTTGGGGTTCAAGCTTGAACAACCTCCAGCATCAGATAGGGTGCCCTACTTAGCTGAGGAGGAAAGTCTCAATACCACGGACGTCTCCGTATATAGTACTGAGGTGTCTTCATATATAGTAAGACAGAGATACTCAGGAGGACCCAAAAATCAGAGCCTGGCCCCACATTGGGCACCATGTCATGTAGGCTCTCATTATTCTAATGAGACTACTGGATTTTGAGCGGCAGAATTGCCTGCAGTTTGGGAGACTGAGTCTGACCCATTACACATGACACCTGTCGCCCTAATCCGGGTTTTTGCTCCGGATACCGAACAGTGCCTCATCTCTACCCAAAGACAAGGATGATTGGGCGGCTGAGCGCATGACAAAATTGATTTCTCGGCGAAACCGTGGTCACTCAGCTCTCATCCGTTTCTCTCAGTTACACTAGTCTCACATACACAATGACAAACAGAGGCAGTGTTAGACTTTTCATCCTTGGCGTGGTCTCCCTTAACATTTTGCCTCTGTTTCCCAGGTTGTTGATGTGTGCTGCTAAAGTGCAAGTGCTTCTTTACAAAATGTGTATGTAATTGGCTTATCCATGATTGGCATATTTGATTTATTAGTCAGTCACTAGTACAGTCCACTAGAGGTGCCCAGGGCCTGTAAATCAAATGCTACTAGTGGGCCTTCAGCACTGGTTGTGCCACCTACATAAGTAGCTCTGTAATCATGTCTCAGACCTGCCATTGCAGTGTCTGTGTGTGCAGTTTTACCTGTAAATTCGACTTGGCAAGTGTACTCACTTGCCAGGCCTAAACTTTCCCTTTTCTTACATGTCAGACACCCCTAAGGTAGGCCGTAGGTATCCCAAAGGGCAGGGTGCTGTGCATGGTTAAGGTAGGACATATAGTAATATGTTTTATATGTCATAACTGTGAAATATTACTAAATTCGTTTTTCACTGTTGCAAGGCCTGTCCCTCTCATAGGTTAACATGGGGGATACCTTTAACAATTTAAAAATACATATTTTAGTAAAGTTTATTTTAAGATTGTGTGTTTGAAAATGCCACTTTTACAAAGTTAGCATTTTCTTGCTTATACCATTTCTGTGACTCTGCCTGTTTGTGGATTCCCTGTCTAGGTCAGTTTGACAGTTGGGCTGGTTGCATCTCACACTAGACAGTGACACAAAGGGAGCTGGGGTGTAGTCTGCATTTCCTGATGAGCCATCTGTGCTAGGAGGGAGGGGAGGAGTGGTAACTCACACCTGAAAGGGCTGTGCCTGTCCTCACACAATGCAGTCTCCAACCCCCTGGTGAGTGTCTGGGGCCTTGCCTGAGAAAGGCAGGATTTCACAATCAAGAGAGCCTTTGCTTTGAAGTAGGCCTACTTCAAATGAGAAAATGGGTATAAGAAGGGCACCCAAAACCACAGACTTTAGAACACTTCGGAAGACCAAGAGAAACCTCTGCCTGAACAAGAGCTGAAGAGCTGAGGAAGAAGAGCTGCCCTGCCTGTGACTGTGCTTTGTGGAGCTATCCTGCAGTTGTTGCTTCTGCCAGAGTAAGAGGGCAAAGACTGGACTTCTCTCTTCCAGCACCTGGAGTCTCTGGAGAGACTCCTACTCTGCCCTTTGGTGCCCATCCAGTTCCTGGGACCCTGAAAGGAGAAGCTGGCAGCATAAGAGGAAGAAATCCAGGCACAGAATGCCATGCAGGGAAAAGATCAATGCAACTCCAATCTGCGGCTGGAAAATCGCTGTGCCACCGGCTTCGTGGTTGAAAATCAATGCTCACCTGCAACGCGACTGAAGAATCGACGCACGGAGCAGGAGAAATGACTTGCAGCATCGCTGACAGAGGCTGATGAGATCGCAACCTGCTCTGTGTGGTTTTCGGAACATCGTGCAGCTGGATTTCTGACGCAAGTACCGCTGGGCGTGTAAAAACAACGCAAGGCCTGCCCGGACACGAGAGTGCTGACAGCATCGACGCATTGCTCTCCGGAAGAGAGAAGAAATGATGCGCCCGACCCGACAAAAGGAGAAACGATGCAAGGTCTCGCTCGTGAGTGAAATTGACGCTTCGCAAGCCCTTTTTGACGCACACTCGTCCGTGCGGGGTTATTTTTGACACACCTAAGGTGCATTTTCATGCTAACAACGTAAGTGTGTGCTTTAAACTACATAAAGACTCTTTTTGCTTTTTAATTGATAACTTGACTTGTGTATTGTGGATTTTTGTCGTTTTGGTCTTGTTTCGTTTAGATAAATATCTCCTATTTTTCTAAACCTGTGTTGTGTCATTTTGTAGTGTTTTCATTAAGTTACTGTGTGTGTTGGTACAAATACTTTACACCTAGCGCACTGAAGTTAAGCCTACTGCTCTGCCAAGCTACCAAGGGGGTAAGCAGGGGTTAGCTGAGGGTGATTCTCTTTTACCCTGACTAGAGTGAGGGTCGTTGCTTGAACAGGGGGTAACCTGACTGTCAACCAAAGACCTAATTTCTAACAGGCAGTATATGTTTCAATAAGATTTTAATGAAGCGACTGCTGCTTAGATAGCAAAAAATGGGCTGCAATAATTAGGATGATACAGCATGACAAAATTAAAATTGTGGCAAGGAGAGTAAAGCATAGAAATGACGCTACCATACTGTCACTAGAGTCAATAAACTAATTCATACCTAGGCTATAACAAAGCACAGCATGTTAAGCTCTAATTCTGCCCTTCAGGTTCCCCTGGGAAGATATCATCCCCCATAACTGAGCAAAGGCCTGAAGTCTGCCTAAGCAGCTGTAGCGAAGCGTTCAGCAATCAGCATACAGTCGTGGTCTCCCTCTAACATGTAAGGGACAGGGAAGTGTTTTTATAATGATACAGCTGATGTTCTGAGAAAATATCCCTACGTAAGGATGTGTGTTTTTCTATGAAGGCCAGAGGCAAAACTTGTACCACGTTCACCAGCACCCTATCTCACTGCAGCCTTGAAAGAAGCACAGAGTGAGCAAGAATGTCTTGTTTGAGAACGTAGTGCTGGCCTAGGCAAAAACAGCTAGTTAGAGAGAAATAAAACGAGACCGCAAAAGTGGCTATTGTAAGAATAATAAAACAAAGCCTAATAAAATATATCTAGGTGAAAGTACACAACGGCAGGCCTAGTATGCTAAAATAACATGCATGGAGCTATAACTAAAATAGCTACACAACAACATGTTGAAACCACTTCCAGTTGATATCCGAGGACAGAAGGATCTCTAAGGATCATAGGTAGGCCAGGGCAAAACTTGTGGACTTTTACTCCGTGGAGTTTCACGGTTACAGAAAAACTCTGCAAGATTCTGCAGAGTTTGCTGAGTAGGTGGAATTCAGGCATGTTGCACTGCTCGTGCTGATGTTTCACATCAGAAGCTTGCTTCGGACTGTAAAATGAGTGCTAGTTGCACTATGTGGTGTGCTAGAGATAGCTGCTTCTTTCTGCTGCTCAATTAGATTTTCTACTCGAGCAGCAGCTTTCTTAATGTGAATGGTTGCGACCTGCCATGATAATTTGCGTTGAGAAATGTCACAGGTGTTCTGTGGCCTGAAAATTGCACTAGGGGTTGCAAGTTCTCACTTGTGTTCACAACCTTAATGTTGTTGAGCCAGGCACAAGAAAACATTGCCACATGGCAGTTGGTGAAGTTTTGTCTGAACTCCACTCTCCAAGCAGAGCACAGAGTTGGCAAAAGTCTGTAACTCTGTTGGCAGAGTGGAATTTTTCTCTCACCCCTAATCATAAGCCTGATTAACTGGGTAAGTCCAGGAACATAATAAAAGTTGAAGAGGACTTTCCTGTTAAGAATCACTGCTTACCAATGGCAAATGGATCTAGAATAGACTTTGCTGATGCCCTCTGACTGACTCTCTGAAAGTTTCTAAATGCAAACCCTGAGGATTTGTGAGCCTTGGAAGCGTACTCCTGTGGTTGATTCAGCACCAATGAAGTTTGGGAACTTTTCAAAAATTTGCTTCAGAGCTTTGAGGGGATTGACCTCGAAAGGTATCCAACCAGCAGTTCCACAGCATCAGATCAAGTTTCAGGTTTCACAATTCTCTGAGATGTAAAATGCTGTACATAATAAAGGCAGTTCAGCAAATGTACTTTCACATGCCATCATTCTTTTCTTCTGCATTTTTACTTCCTGGCGTTTTGCAATACTGTCCTTTCTAGGTACATTTTCAGTCAGATGTTGTGACTGAAGTTTGTGTGTGTGTGTCTGTAGGCACACACACACACACATAATTATTTTGTGTCAAAACATCAGCTTTTCGGTTTGCAAAAATACAATAATTTTGCTAATATAAGTTTATAATTTTAAAATAATAAAAAACACTCCAAACAAAAGCAGATCACTTGCATGCCTGGTGCCCAACTATCAGTTTGTCATTTTCATCAAGCATCCAACCGTACTCATGCCATATAATGAAAGATATTTCTTGTATAACTATGCACCACCATCATAAGCCATTGATAACCACTTAATACTAAGAATTACCAAGATGCCGCCTAAATAAGGAAGGCTAGTGATCATGTCAACCTCACATGCATTCACGTTTTAACGAGGATGTGTTTCTTTCACAATAAAATTAATGTTCTGTTCAGCACTAAGGGGCATATTTGTAGACACCTTGCAGTACATTAACATCATTGCTTTTGACGTTAATGTGGCCCAACAAGGCTGAACTTCCCGCGCCTTATTTACAGGGTGGCACAATGCATTATTGTGCCACCCTGTAACCCTTTGCACTACATTATGCCTGCACCAGGCATAATGTAGTGCAAAGGGGGCGTTTCCCTGCAAGGGGAGCCGGAGAAATGGCATAAGGAAATCTCTGATATTTCCTTACGCCATTTTTTACGGCATTTTTAATGCCTGCTCAATAGCAGGCGTTTAAAGGTGCCTTCTATTTTTCGGAATGGGGCCCTATATTCTCTGCAGGAGTAGCGCCAATGTTTTGGCGCTACTCCTGCAGAGTACATCAATAGCGTCATAAAAAATGACGCTATTGCCCCCTACCCTGCATCATGGTGTGCCGTATTTGAAATACGGCGCAAACATGGTGGCTGTAGAGGGGTGCTAAGGGACGCAAGGAAAGTGGCGCTGCACTCGGTGCAGCACCACTTTCCATAAATCTGCCCATAAGTGCTGCAATTTTTGATGCCTCTAAGTGATGTACATAACAGGTATCACAGTAACTCAGATTGCCAAACTCCGAAGGAAACTAACTCACTGTCTAATGCATTACTGTTACTGTTGCAGTGCTTCTAAATTTTGAATGATCTTTGGGGTTATTATCATTGCCATGGTCCCACCAGTGCTGTAATTCACACAAGGCAGACAATGAAACACAGGGTTGTTTGCACATGCTGGTTTGAAAGATCTCTTCTTGTTTACTAAGGCCCACTCAACCATGGCGTGCACCACACATTTGCTTTCTAAGCGGCAGCACACATGTGAGACATGTTAAACCAGAAATCATAAGCTGACGTTTTTGGGAAAACCGTTGGATTTTAAACCATGTTTAAAGCTGATAATTGAGTGATAATTCATATGGCCTTGGGAGAGTTATTAGTAATATTATTAAGTTGGTGGTGGGGCATTGCAGCTATGACTTTATGCTAGCCTTATTGCCAGAATCTTGTCCATACTTTATCAGGTGGTAGTGCCTCCCTCTATCATGAATGATAGATTAGAACCTTTCTCTGTTCCACAATTCAATCATAGGCATTCCAAATGCCCCTTGAAACCAGTACAATTCTAGATTTCATCCTGGAGATTGCTTCCTAAGAACTGTTTTATTGTGGTACAAGGCTGAGAGGAGATTGTCAGTGAATCCAGTTACACTTCATGATGTCTTATCAGCTCATGAATGCCCCTGTGCTCCTTTTTATGCATTTTCCCCAAGCAGAATCCATTTCATGTTCCTTTCTGAATTTCAGTTCTGTCTACCCATTCTGGCAGAGAGCTGAAGGTTCCCGTATTGTGGTTTTGCTAGTTCACAGCTGTTCTTTGTGTCATGCCTGTGATGGGACAGCTAGCATTTGCTGTGGTGGTTATATTATTTGTTACAGCTTTTACAGAATTCAGCGTCTACGGTGCCTAGATGAACAGTCCTTTTGTTTTGATGATTGAGAAAATATTTGCTTTGGCTCTTTCGCTAAAGCTCTCTTTATCTATCCTTTATTTGGGGCTATAGTTTCCATAATGGTTTTTTGTTCCATTCTGAAATAAGTCCACTGCCTGGTGAATTCCTGTATCTATTTGCAGTGTGACCTCTTTATTAGTCTCCATTCCAGTCAGGTAAGGCAAAGGCTTCAATTGTTTTGTTCATCACTGTCAGTCTCATTCTATATTTGCACTAAATATATAGCCTCTACTACAGCAGGTTTAAACTTTGACTTTGTTGTATGACTGTTGTTAAGAACAATATGCTCACATCAATCAAAAGGGCTTTGTCTAACTTACCAGGATACATATTGTCTTATTGCATACAGCTCTTACTTTGATCAAACCCTCTTACCCCGGACACGTATTTCCTGCCTCTCTTTTTGTCTCTTCTTACAGTTCACAGTTTCTTTTTAAGGGTATTTTTTTGTCATGGTACCTTGCTAAATGTTACCTCTTGAAGAAACCAACCTCACCTTTGCTCCATGATGCCTATTAACTGTGGTAAAAGCAAGGAACCCAGCATCCTTGACTCTGACACCCAACTGCACCACAGATACACATATTGAGACAGAGGCAGAGAGTAGTAAGAGGAAAACATAATCATGGGAACTCTCACTTTACCCTCATATCTGGTCACTAGTTGGTATTGGGCCTTTGTCTGTAATGTTTCCTCTCGATCTCCTAATAATGTTTACTTATCTTCAAAGATTGTGAAATTCTGTTTTTTTTAACTCTAGGTTCTGAATCTCTCAGTAAAGTAATTCTAGATATATACAAGCAAGCATGAGAACATAAATGTCACTTTGCATGGTGCTATCACACATGTAGAATCCATTTTCACAGTTTGCTAGGTAAAGTTAGTCCAAATGAGACATAATACAGTTTTAACTTATTGTAAGTAGAATATATGGTAAATAAATCACAAAACATCTTGAAGGCAATAGCAGCTTTCTGAGTAACTGGATATTCTGATAGAAGGGCTGGGTGTGCCATTTGGATGATTCCATGACAATCATATTGAGTTAGTAAGTTAACCACCAAATCACTTGATTTCACACTCAAAACTGTCCTCTAAAAGCCACAAATATGTTCAAAATATAAGATCAATGGTGTTGGCTACAGTGTTTCTTGAAAATAAGATCTTGCTACATTCTATGTGAAATTACAGGGCTGCTGTGAAGCAGAGCCCCGGCTTGCAACAAAAAAGTCCTAGAAAACTGTTAGAAATTGGGTCTCTAATTGGCAGAGGTATGCACCCTGTCCAAGTAGGGACCACAATCCTAGTCAGGGTAAGCCACAATACAACCTAAATTATCCTGTGTTCAAGCTCTGGTAGCTTGGTGCAGAGCAGGCAGGCTTAACTTAGAAGGCAATATGTAAAGTATTTTAGCAATAACCGATACAGTAACACAGTGAAAACACCATAAAAAGTACTCTACACCAGTTTAGGGAAATAGATAATATTTATCTGAATAAAATAGGACCACAATGACAAAAATCCAATATGCACCAGTCAAGATATCACATTTTGAAAGTTTAAATGAGTCTCAATCCTTACGAATCAGTGGTTATACCCTTTCAACACACAGTACTTGGGATGTGTCAAAAATAACAATGCAGAAGGGCCACAGAAGAGGATATGCATAGAAAAGAAAGCTTAAGTGCAGAGAAATGCCTACATTCCAAAAGTGCCATTTCTGAAATAGTAATATAGGATTCAACTTCACTAGTAAGTATGATTTCTTACTACCATTCCAAACATACCAAATATGGCACGCCTATTCTTCTCAGATCAGAAATTGCCACTTAAAAGCATGTAAGAGAATCTCTAATTCTGGCCTATGAGGGAAGCAGGCTTCTCAGTAGTGCACAATGACTTTGGGACTTTTTCACTACTAGGACTTGTAAAACTAATAAGTACATGTCCTGCCTTTTACTTACATAGCACCCTGCCAAATGGGTTACCTAGGGCCTACCTTAGGGGTGACTTATATGGAAGAAAATGGGAATGTAAGCCTTGGCAAGTAGTTTTAAATGCCAAGTCGACGTGGCAGTGAAACTGCACACAAAGGCCCAGCAATATCATATCTGAGACATGGTTAAGGGGCTACTTATGTGGATGGCACAATCAGTGCTGCAGGCCCACTAGTAGCATTTCATTTACCGGCTCTGGGCGCATCTAGCACACTTTACTGGGACTTACATGTAAATTAAATATGCCAATTGGGTATGGGCCAATGTTACCATGTTTAGGGGAGAGAGCCCAAGCATTTTAGCATTGGTCAGCAGTGGTAAAGTGTGCAGAGTCCTATAACCGCACAAGGGAGATCAGAAAAATGAAGGGAAGCAGGCAAAAAGCTGAGATAGAACCACCCTAAGGCTGTCAGGTCCAACAAATACTAGTTATGGCATAGTGGAGAACTGTTGATGAGAGTGGCCGTGGGGGCACTTCTAGAAGTTATTACAAACAGGAATAATTGTGCCCATGGAGGAACACTAACGAGAAACCAGGACAAAGTGAGAACAATTATTTCAAAAGCTTTTATAGTGATATTCTCCACCTCCAAAATCAGATATGACACTCATCACTGTTCACTCTATCATTCTTTTGAAGTTCTTCCTTTTTTAATTTTCCTTTATGTTTTCACTCTTTCATCTAGTCGGCATTCTTTTATTTTGGTTAGACTTTAAGATTGTGTCTTGTCTGCCATGGGCCATATTACCAGATGTGCCCTGGAGGAGTAACAAGCATGTGTGCCTGCTTTGTGTATCCCCATAGCACTTTGATATTACAGAAAGGGGCGCAGATACTTGTGCGGCCTCTTCTGTTATACAGAGAGTATTAGTGCACACGTAGCACGAGTGTTATCTCAAGAAGGCATTCCCTCATGTGGCTTCATGCATGGAATTGCTTTGCCTCTACACCCGTGCCATATTGTGGACCCAGAAACAAAGTCAAAGAGGCTATTTCTGTTTGAGAGCTGCATAAACACTTTACACATTGGTTCTAAAATAATCCTGAATGCTTTGTGCCAAGCAACCAGAGGGGTGAGCACAAGTTTATATAGTGACTTTGGTGGTTCAACATGACAAAGATTGTCAGTATTATTTCAGGTGCAGTATACTCTATAATTTATGTCTGTACAATAAATAAAAGTATCACGACTGTTATAAACATGTTCAGGACAATAAATAAAAGTATCACAACTGTTATAAACATGTGATTATCCAGCTAAAGCTGTATGTCTCTGGAGCAATGCAGGACTGAAATAATGTGTCTATTTACATAGAGTGAACATGAATGGCAGAGTAATCAGAAAACAAAATAATGCAATATAAGCAGGTAATAGAAAAGCAAAACAGTGGTTAAGCAGGGCCACTGAATGTACATGTGTGGTTGAACAGTTGAAGGATACTTTTGTTGGATTCTGGTGCTCAATCCCAAGACTGCACTCATAGTACTAGTCTGTAGGTGGTTCCATAAGTAGTAGTGGTTGAAGGTTGGCATACATACTTACTACGGTAGGCTGTTTCTGGTTGTCATGGTAATATATAATATGAGAAATTATGTTTGCTGCTACTGTATCCTGTCTACGTGCCTGGTATTACAGGATATGTAAAACACATGTCCCTCAGTGGCTGGACTTCTTTCCGCATCACCACAATCGCATCATAGGAATTCCATCTCATTCGACCCACAGCCATTATATATTATCCTTTTTTTTTTCTTTTTCATAAGGTTAGTAATCCGTTAATTACATTCCATGACTAAGTCTTTACATGGTACAAATAAATGAGCCCAGACGTTTTTAGGAAACTTTTCTGATTACCTAGAAACTAAAAACCATTGAATTTTGTTTTTTCTGTGTGCATATTGCAAGTGCCAGACTCCTGAGAGAATATAGAGTTGCATTATACATGGAATACGATGATTACATATGGGAGTTTTGAATAGACAACGTGCCTGTAATGAATTACTAAAGGTTAGGTAACTTAGCTGTAATAGTGGGTTCTTCCAAGTGAGTCCTAAAGACATTCTTTGGAAAAGAAAATTCCTTTTTAGGATCTATCAGGTTGCTAAAGCTTGCCGTGTATTACAAAACTCTTCCATCCAAAATGTATCAATTAGGCCGTTACTATCCTAGCGCTTAAGTAACCCGTACCTATTAGTGCCAAAGAATATCTCATTTCATTTTCTTCTTTAACCTGTACACGAGTGAAGCAGTATTCAAATCAAGCAGTGTTCGCAAAAGCCTTAATTATGAAAGGCTTGGAGATCTTAGAGATGCAAGTGCTTTTAAACTCAATAAATACATATGTAAATTAATGGTTCTACATTAACTTTATTTTTGGGTAGCTTCAGGTATAGCTTAATACTCAGTCTCAGATACTTTTTATAAAATCTAGTGGCACTTCATGCAACATGCATTTGGCGTGATGGAAGGTATTCTGCCAAAGATAATTGAAAAAATGTGACACAGAAACCACAAATCCATTGCTGTGGTATAGCGTTCGCTGTTCCTACGAGTGTAAGACGCTCTCCAAATGCATTCCATCTTCACCGTGAATCCTTGCCAAGTAGAAGTGTTCGACACGAAAGGGGCTATCATTCAACGCAAAAGGTATTAAGGAACAGATTGATTTTGCCAACTGAGTCGCTGCCGGTTCACTGCCAGGATAAACTAAGACAATTATGCACTTGCTGAATGTCATGTAGCTCTAATATATTTGCACATTATTAGACTCATTTACTTTAAACCAATGTACAGGAAATATCACAACATTGGACTCAGAAATGCAGTTGCAAACAAATTCTGAAAAAGGGCACTGTTACAATACATAGCCACCTGTAGGGAAGGTTATGCACGGCGCATGTACTCCTAGTATCATTGAAAGGGGCTAAGGTAATCTTGACAAACAGCACCCCCAGGAAAGTACCATGTGACAAAATGCCAACTTGCAAACGGTTGAAAAAGGGTCAAGTTGGAGATTAGTTCAATTGCAGAATGATGATATTTATTAGCCAGGATGAAAACTATGGGAATCTATTTTTAAGGCCCGTGGCGCAAGGCGGCACAGCAAGTGCCTTGCTGTGCCACCCTGCGCCACCCTAAGCTACCGGGAAAGGGCAGAAATACGCCATATCTACAAGATATCGCTA
Organism: Pleurodeles waltl; assembly: GCF_031143425.1. NCBI lineage: Eukaryota > Metazoa > Chordata > Amphibia > Caudata > Salamandridae > Pleurodeles > Pleurodeles waltl. Next base: position 956,424,045 of record NC_090449.1, read on the forward strand.
ATTTCTGACTCCAATGCAGGCACCCTTGCATGGTGCAAGGGTACCTGCGTTTTAGGGATGATTGTTTTTGTACAGCAAGTGACGCCTTCCTGCACAAAAACAATTACAAGAGGTGTTTTCCTCTTTCTATGTGTGCTGCGAAGTGCAGCATACATAGAAAGAGGAAAAAACTGGGAGAAATAAAAACATTTCTCCCCGTTGCATCACTCCAAAGTCACGTCTGAGGTGTCATAGAAATCTGACACATTCCCAGAGTTAACTCTAACTAAGGGCCTCATTCTGAGGCCGGCGGGCGGCGGTCGCCGCCCGCCTGGCGGGAACCGCCATATGGCCGCTCAGCAGTCGAGAGACCGCGGAGGCCATTCTGGCTTTCCCGCTGGGCTGGCGGGCGACCGCCAGAAGGCCGCCCGCCAGCCCAGCGGGAAACCCCTTCCCAAGAGGAAGCCGGCTCCGAATGGAGCCGGCGGAGTGGGAAGGGTGCGATGGGTGCAGTAGCACCCGTCGCGAATTTCAGTGTCTGTTAAGCAGACACTGAAATTCAAAGTGGGGCCCGGCCCCTGCAGTGCCCATGCCAATGGCATGGGCACTGCAGGGGCCCCCAGGGGCCCCACGACACCCCTCACCGCCATCCTGTTCCTGGCGGTCGGAACCGCCAGGAACAGGCTGGCGGTGAGGGGGTCGGAATCCCCCATGGCGGCGCAGCAAGCTGCGCCACCATGGGGGATTCCTCAGGGCAGCGGAAAACCGGCGGGACACCGCCGGTTTTCCTGTTCTGACCGCGGCCATACCGCCGCGGTCAGAATGCCCTGCGGAGCACCGCCAGCCTGTTGGCGGTGCTCCCGCCGACCCCGGCCCCGGCGGTCCTTGACCGCCGGGGTTGGAATGACCCCCTAAGTGTTGAATTAGCATAGAAATTGTAATAATTAGGAGAAAAATAATGCACGCATCTGAACATGTTACCATGTGAGTGGCCGCCAATGTTCACAAAGTGTACTTATTAACGGCTTATTAATATGAAATGATGAGCTTATGTTTGATTAATGTGGTAATATGTCATATTAAGGGTTACGCATTGTGTATTAGCTTTATTAATTGTATGCCTTAACCTAGCGGAGGTCTTGGCCTAGTTGCACGGCCTCATGTCAAGCTGCATTTCTTAGGCGTTAATAAAATTCTACTTAGAGAATTAAATTGTGATTTTCCACTGTGCTGACCTAATGTGTTCATAGCTAAAAGCCTTTCTCATGAGAACTGCTTGCCAGGAGATGATGTACCTTCTAACGCAACATTGTTTTATGAAATGTGTGTGAGACCAACTTTCTCAGGAGAGAACAATGACCATACTGACTGGAGGATAAGATGCAACAATATTGTTACCTGATGAGTCGGATGATGAGAACAGTGCAAAAGGAGCCAATCATCGACACGTGAACCGTGTACTCGTAGAAATGCCTATTTTCTATCTTGCTGAAAGGCCATTATTTTCTTCACCATCTTGGGAAGAGACCTTTGATGCCGAATCCTGATGCCTTGGTGACCACACTGATGTCCTGATGATGAAGACTGTAACAGCTTACTGATCCAAACTGAGAACAGGTAAATTGACTATGATGATGTTTGCTATATCTATTTGCTTTTGTTTCTAGGTACCAACCGCTATTTTGATAGAGCCATAGTTAGATGTTTTTCCAAATTTGTGTTGACTAAATTGTTTTGTGTGAAGCCCAAACATGCTATTCTAATCTGGTGTTAGCTAGGGAGCTCACTGATGAAGTTTTGCTACAGGAAAAACAGCTGGTGTATTTTCTTTGCGGAATCGAAATGTATATAATATTAATTCTGTAGTTATTGTTGTAATTCATTTCCACTGTTATTTTAGAATGTGTAGTAGCTCAAGATTTGTTTAGATTGCGATTCTTTCGACGTTTTGGTCAGCCAGTGTTTTTTCTGTATGTTTATCAATTGATTTTGAGATTAACCTACATCACACAAGCATTGTTAATATAGGGAAATAAATATTCAAACTTTTACATAAAGGTGCGGTTATTCATGACTGCTAGATCATGGTGTGTGACAATTACTGACTACTAGCGATTACTAATGGTATTGATTGTTATTGATTATTGATTTGCATGTACGGGATATGTGGTGAGAACATCTTAAGCGTAGTCAAAAGGTTCATCGACCTATTCACGTCCCATTGTAAGTTTACTTATTAAGGTCAGACGCGCTAACACCAGAAATATAAATGTGGGAATGCATCAGATTCCTTCAGGTTCCATAGGTGTTGCATGGGAACACCCCAAGCAACACCCATGGAACACCTCTTTTCAGGCAGTGTTTGAGTGGACAGGGTCCATATTTACAAGGACATGAAAAGCCACACAAGGTGGCTTTACGTGGCTTGAAAATATAGGCTGGCACACTGCGCAACTGGAAAGTCAAAAAAATGATGCTCCTGTGGCGCAGTGTCCTGCTAGGGCCTCATAAATGAGGCCCTCTATTCCAGAGGGGTAGTAAACGTTATAAGTCTGTACAATTCCTAAGGCAATAATGGTTAATGGTAGCAAATATACATTGAGGCATATTTACAAGCCCCTTGCTCCCCTTAGTACCACTGTAGCATAATTTATTTTATGCTATGGTGATGCTAAACAGACCCTCACCCTACGTCATATTTACACAGTGGCACAATGGTTCCCTTGCTCCACTTTGTAAACCTTTGCGCCAGATTATACCTGCACCATGTAAAATGTATGCAAGGGAGACGTTCCCCCACAGGGAGACAAAAAAAATGGCGCAGTGAGATCTACAAAATTACACTGCGCTGTTTTAGCATCATTTTTTAACGCCTGCCCTGGGCAGACGTTAAACTGCTGCTAATGCTATATCCTATGGGCATCCCTGAGTTTTGGTAGACTAGGGCCAAACCTTTGGTGCAGTTGTGCTAACGAGCACCATGGTGATCTGTATTGTAAATACAGAGCTACCATGGTATTGTTAGGTGGGGCAGAGCAGCTTGAGGAAATTGGCACATCCAAGCCGATGTATCAGTTCCTTGTAAATACGCCCCTTAACACCAGAAAATAAAATAAAGAAGAAAGGCACTATTGGAATATAATTACACAAGCATTAGCAGTGACAATCATTTTGTTTTTTGTTTATCAAAAACATAGTCACAAACCTGAGCATAATACAAAGAAAAAGAAGCACACCTAATTAAGTTGGCTTATATCCCACACCTAGTGTGTCTCTGCTCAATTCACCAAAATCCTGTGGGTAGCAAAAGTGATGCACCCCTTTGAGGATTATGTCGTCACAGGAAGGGAAGTCACAAGTTCTTTGAATCTGATGACCCCTGTTAGCACGTCTTACTTTAATAAGTAAACTTATAAGGGGACGCAAATAGGTTGATGAACCTTTTGACTCGCAATTTAGATGTTCCCACCATACTTCTAGTACATGTAGATCAATAATCAATAACCAATACAACATATCAATAATCAACAATAATCAATAACAGTAATAATTAATAGTCAGTAATTGTCACGCACCATGATCTTTCAGCCATGAATAACCGCACCTAAAATATTTATTTCCCTATATTAACAATGCTAAAGTCATGCAGATTAACCTCAAAATCAAATGATACACATACAGAAACAACACCTGCTGTCCAAAGCGACAGAGAAACGCAATCTAATCAAAGCTTGAATTAGTACACATTCTAAGGTTAAAGTGCAACTTAATAACAAGTACAATTTTGCAATGAGATCACATAAAAGAAGATTCAGCAAAGAAACTCATCAAGCATTATTCCCTAATAGCAGATTTTCATTGGTGAGGATTCTTAACTAACACCAGATTAGCATCAGCATATTGGGCTTTATGGAAAACAATTTAGTAACACGAATTTGGAAAAAAATCTACCTATGGCTCCATCAAAGCCGTGTGGTTGGTACCTAGAAAGAAAAAGCAAATATGCATAACAGACACATAGGTACAATTTATACCTCACCTCAATTGGATCGTCAAGACAAGATAGTCTTCGTCATCAGGACATCAGTCGATAAGCAAGGCATCAGGATTTAGCATCAAAGTTCAGAAAATGCAAAGTCTTCAAGTATTAAAGTTAAGCACATCTCTTGTTAAGACGCACAAGAAAATATTGACCTTTCAGCCAGCAAGAAAATGGGCAATGGGCTTATAGCAAATGCTAAATGCTAAATGCTGGTTTCTTCTCAGTGCAGGCCCGTTTAGTTGAATTCACTAAAACTATTTCCCAAATCCCCATTAGTCAAGGGATCGCATGTTCACACTTTGTCCAATAAAACTAAAACTCCAAATCTATGAATTCTACCATTACTCCTTTCACATGTCACTGATTGGCTTTCCTTTCAATGTCCTCATCATCCGGCTCGTCAGGTAACAATATTGTTGCAGCTTCTACTCTAGTCAGTGTCTCCATTGTTCTCCTCCTGAGAAAGTCAGTCTTACACACATTGCGCACATAATTTTACTTTTAGCAAGAACAGCATCTTCCAGCAGTTGGTTCTCATGAGAAAAGATTCTCAGTTGTGAGCACATTTACACAATACAATGGAAAATCACAGTTTAGCTCTCTAGGACAGCAATGTATTAAATTGAAATCCAGCTTGACATGAGGCCTTGCAAGTAGGCCGAGACCTTCGCTAAGTTAAGGCCTACAACTAATACAGCTAATACATAAAGCATAACATTTAATATGACATATTACCACATTCATCAAAGATATGCTCAACATTTCATAGTATTAGACTATTAATAAATATACTTTGTGAACATTGACGGCCACTCATTGTAATCACATTTTAAAATGCGTGCATTATTTTTCTACATTATTATATTTTCTACACAAATCCATTTTTCAGAATATATGAATACTCATTAATAATGTTTTTAAAAACACCTGCGCTAGCACCTCTTAGGGAGTGATGTTCCATGTGTATTTACACAGATGGCATGGAAAGACGTGACACCACTGAAAACGTTTTTGAAAAAAAAACATCTGTAAGGGCAAGAATATTTTTCAAGAATATTAACATAACAAAAAGTTGATGAGGAAAATACAAATCCAGTTTAGTTGTCATCTATACATCATTAGCTATAATCTTTCATTTCCTCTCAGCCCTTTTACTCTCATTGCCCCTTCATTGTGGAGGTACAATGGGCACTCGTGCTCCACTTATTCCCCTCCAACTGTGGCGTAGCTATGTGGGTCCCAGTAACAAGGGCAGGTAAAATAATGATCCTCGACTGGCATGCAGACTTACCTTGACGTGAGACTGCCTCTCTCCTCACCCCTGAGGCCTTCTTCCATTTGTATTTCCCCTCAGCCTTTCCTCTTGTTTCATCCTCCTTCCATCAACCCTTTTACCTTTTAAAATTAATAGTAGAAATAGTATTATTTTGATAACGTAATTAGGTAAAACTGTGCTAGCAAGCACATTGTAAAATGGAATTGATATTATCGTTCTCACTTGTTTTTCTTTGACTCTCTCCCAGGCCTTCTTTTTTTTACACCCTTCTTACCCGGGGATTTTCCCCTTCTCCAGTCAGCCTATATCCTTCCATTCCCTGCCCTCATGCCTTTTTCTGTCTCTCTTTCTTATCAATCCTTTTTGTCCTCTAAACGCTTCTACCTACCTCCTTTCCTGTTTCTCTTCTGTCCTCTTTACACTCCTTTTACTTCCGCCCAACCCCTGTCCTTCTGCTCCTGTTCTAGTCACTCCTCCCTTGTTTCCTTCTCCTTAGGTTCTCATCTTTGCTTTTAATGCACTCTGGTCTTCTCTCTCAATATCTTCCTCACTGTCCTCATTTTCCTGGCCTCTGCCTTTCATGCTGTTTCCTTTCACACTTTTTCTACCAGTAATGTGCCTCGCCCTAGCTCCTACTCCCATACTGTTCCAGAAACAAACACTGAACTGTCCCTTGTTGCCCACCATTCACTAACTGTGCTTTTTTTCCTCTCACTTCTGTCCTCAGAGTTGTCATTAAGAGAGAGCACGCCCCTCTCAATACAGCCAGGATTGAGGAGACAGACATGGATCAGTCAACCTAATGCAGTAAGCGTCCAGCTCCATGCGCCTACAGCCAAGGCCATAGCCATGAGAATATTTTTTAGGGGCATTGTCTCCACAAAATGACAAAGGTGGGTTCAGGTGTAGGAGGTACTGGTTTTCATCTCCAGAATTTGCTTCAAAAATACTTTAATTTTACATATTTCACAGTAGAGAATTTACTTTAGTTTGCATTTTTACGTGATATACAGCCTATGTATTTGTGGAAACATGTGACAAATAGTCCAGGTTAAATTACTCCAGTCACAATTTGACATAATATAAAGTTTAAGTGGGTTTGGACCTATCCCCAAGGGTTGCTGTAAACATTTGTGCTCAGTGCTGTACACTAAGCATGCAAGGCCAATAACATTACACAAAGCTGAACAAAAATTTAAAGACAATCGTTACTGGGTGTTTTGAGGCCCTCTCCCAAGGGACCTTTTGTCATAGGTTGTTGTATATTGACCGTGACAGAGTGCAATGTAGCAGTCACATTAATCAGAATGGTACATCATTTAAATATGAAGCGCACAAAAGGTGATGGGAGGAATGCTTGCAATTTGTCTAACCACTGGTGGTCGCTTGGGGTAGTATCCCAACCCATTTTTTTTTGCTCACCAATTCATATCTGTTTGGACCCAGCTGTCTCCAAATCAACCTTAACGGTGCTGCTCATGGGAACAGTCAAGCTTGAACTGCCAGGCCAGTTCCTCCCTGAAGTTGAACACATGCAAACCAGGACAGGTTTCAAAACTACTAGAGGTCGGGATTCTACCCCGAGCGATTGCCAGTGGTTAGACAAAGTGCCAGCACTTCTCCCATCACCTTTTTTGTGCTTCATGTACTGCTAAGGTTGCACGGGTATGCCCAGACATTGATCCCATGCTTGATGTCACTGGAATCAAGTTGTACCCTACCGATAAGCGCATAACTATGGCAAAACTTGTCCTGGGTTCCGTGTGTTCTGCTTCAGAGAGGAGCTGGTTTGGCAGTTTAGGCTGAACTGTTGCCATGAGGATCGAGGTCAAGAGTGATTTCCATACTGCTGTGCCCAAACTGAGGCGGCATGGTGAGCAAAAGAATGATGGGCTGAAGTGCTACCCTGAATTGCCAGTGGTTTGACTTATTGCAAGCAGCCTTCCATCAAAAATATGACAGTAGATTGTATTTTAGGAATTCTTGTCAAGAATTTCTGGAAGAATACTATAACAAATGATGCATTTCTCAGTACAATGGCATGTTAAGCAGTACATTTTAGTGCTCATATTTCGACTAGTGAATCAGCACAGTGAGTGGTTTTAAATTTTAGTTCAATAAAGGACATGAGCTTGATAGATATAAATGTTGGCAACCGGTACAGATTAGTGCCAGCTCACCACTGTCAGAGCCAATACATGTGCTTGTACCCTATTGCTGTCTCCAATACCTCTATGAAATCTCCTAAACCTACCAATTGTTCCCAGTCCTCTATCAGCTCAACAAATCATTACTAATACATCCCATGACCAAAATTAGAAGCATGAAAAAGGGTATATTTTATGAATATTGCATTTCAATAGCACTTGCCTAGCCTAAAGACAGCAGAGAACTCTATGTGGGCAAAGACAAAAATGAAGGCAACGGGTAATAGGAGAGGAAGCTAGGCTGTGGAAGGTTAATGCACTGTGATATTGTGTTTTTTTTAAGAGATGTGTCTTCAACTCTTTCCTAAGTGGGAGCAGCGTGGGGGCAGCCCTGATGGATAAGGAGATGTTGTTTCCCATTTGGGTGTATAAATGGAAAAGGCCTGCTGTTTTGTTTTTCCTTTTTTCCTTTTTTACACTTCTTAGTTTGCAGTCTGATATTGTCCGATCTGTGGGTGTGCTGAGAAACACCAGAGATTATGAGCTTGTCTGAAAGATAAGAAGGCTGCTGGTCATGATTGCTTTGTAAATGAAACAGCTGCTTCTATAGAAGGTGTGGGGGCAGTGAAGTTCCCTCAGTATGGGGGTGATGTGGTCACCTTTCTTCAGGCACTGGATGAGCCATGCGGTTGCCTGTAGGATGCCTCCAAGGACAGGCCACGGAGCAGGGCATTACCACCAAACAGATGCAAGAGTGTGAGCTTTTAAAAAGAAAGTCTGACCTTCAGGAAGGAACAGTTTGACTTTCATTAGGGCCTTCTTTGTTTTTTAATAATAAGTTCCTTAAGGGTAAGTATAGTGTCTATGGTGAAGCCAAGGTAAAAAAAATAACTCATTTTTACGCCCTAAGCACCCTTTCTAAATTTTGATAAGTCACGCCTTAGTGGGCCTTAATGCCTAATAATGAAAAGAAGGCAAATGGTATTTAAAATTAGGACACGTAAAAGTGTAATGTAAAACATGCCTTTACAACTGAGAGACCCAAAAACTATTTTTAGTGTGGAATGGTTATCTATACCATAAGTAAGTACTGGGATATAACATTAAAGTTGATAAAGTTACCTCTATGTAGGAACCAGCTAAAAATGATATTCTTGGACTTTTTAAAATATATATTACAAACCCAGTTCATTGGTAAAGTGAGATTTGTACTAAATATTTTACTAAAGGTACATTTAAAAACAATTACCTTTTGTCTGCCTACAACCGCTAGAACCCCAACAACATGAGCTTTTAATTTTTGCCGAACAGCTGAATGAGGTGTGAACTTGCTCCCAAAGCTGTGACAAAGGCTTTGGGAGGTGGGAGGTGTTCTGTCCTCTGACAGCATGACCATCTGGGCAGGTCACAGAAACTTAACTTCAAATAGGCATACCATGTCACAAGCAGATGAAGCTAACACCTGCACTTGCCCCCACCTTTTGTCCCTCTAACCAGTCAGGCATCAATTGCAGTGGAAGAAGAGATGCCACAGGAACTGATTCTGAGTGACCACAGAGGAGTGGTTGTCCATTTCCCTGAAAACACTTTGAGGCTGAGCACAGGAGTGCTGAACAAGTGAAAAAAAGATTCTGCCATGTTGTATTTATGTAAAAAAGGGCACAATGGGATTGTTTGAATTAGGGCATGCAGGAACTACTGCAAATGTGGGTAGGGCTAACAATAGGATCTTTTGCCCTATTGTTTAGGGAGGAACAAGAAATCGTTCCATCCAAAACCTAGTGCCATGCATACATTTGGCATCCATAGACACCCTCCTCAGTACACCACTGGACCTTGGTGGACAGAAAAAGTACTGCAACTGCTATTCAGACCAGTGAGGAGATCTGAAAGTATGGCCAAGGGTCAGTTGGCTGATCTCTTGTGTAGCAAAAGCAACACAACAGCCGAAAGTAGTCTCTTTCCTAAGTTGGCCAGAGGACTAGTAGCAACTGGACTTTGTTGCTGGCCTTGGCCTGACACCCTGTGAGTTTTTAAGTGCCTCCCCAGAGATCCTGGGGGAACCTTAGAATTGTACTGCTGTGGTTGCCTGGGCGCTAGAAGAAAGCTTGAAAATGTTTGAAAATTGCTCCTCCAGAACTGTGGATGGAAACCTTCAAACTTTTTGACTTCTGAATATTAACCAGGAGCAATTCATGTGTTTTTATCCAGCCCAGGCTCCATTGCATTCAGTTGGAAATTGGTCTGGTTTACCATGGCCACTGACTATTATTTGTACTTTACTTTTCTTCGCTTTTTTTCCACTTAAATCTTTGAAAATTCATATCACCAGTTTCCCTAATTGGTATTTTGTCCTTTCAATGCCAACTAGCTTGTTTCTTCCCATACTTGGAGTGTGATCTCTACTGTGCTGTGTTTTCAACTTTTTTTCTGTTTTGGTACTTCAAAGTGATTTACACATTTTTTCTAAGTTAAGCCTTTCCATTTTGTACCATAGCTACTTAGGCCCCGATTTATAAAAAGTGGTGCTGTACCTAGTGCAGTGCCACTTTTCCTGTGCCCCTTACAGCCCCCTAACCCCACCATGTGTGCGCCGTATTTAAAATTCAGCGCACCATGGCGGAAGTCAGGGGGACTAGCATCATAATTGATGACACTAGTCTGGCGCTTTGCAAGACTAGTGTTAAAAATGTTGACGCCAATCCTGCAAAGCACCCAGAGGCCCACTGAACACAATTGGAGCCTCTTTTTAATGCCTGCACTTAGCAGGGGTTAAAAATTGCCGATCAAAATAGTGCAAAGGAATCTCATGGATTCCGTTGAGCCATTTTTACAGCTCCCCTAGAGCTGGAATGCCCCCCCTTGCATACATTATGCCTGACGCTGGCATAATGTGGTGCAAGGGGTTACAAAGTGCCGCATTGCAAGCATTGCGCCCCTTTGTAAATATGATGTGGCATTTTGCCCTTCCAACGCCACATTAGCGTAAAGAAAATGACGCTAATGTGGCATTGGAATGGCGCTAGTCCACCATAAACCTGGGCCTTAGTGTGAAAAGGGGCCAAACTCTCGCCAGGACTTACCTGCAAGGGTGAATGTGGCTCCTTTGTCTTCTACCGACAGCATCTAAAAGAAGAGATGAAGCACAGTATTTGAAAGGGGAATGGGCTGATGTCATCCACCCACCTACTAAATGAAAGGAGGGAATCTATTTTCCAATGACAGGTGGGAGGATTGCTGACAATAAACGAAATGAAGGACAAGAAAGGGGTGGGACAGACATCCCAGGAAGATGTCAAGAGGAGAGAGCAAGAAGTGGAGGACTGCAGGAGCCACCACCAAGATAGAAGCAGACCCCAAACATGAGAAAGACTGAAAGGAAGCAGGTGAGATACAACCACATGCATAGGGAGAACCTAGCGGGGAGCCAGAAGAGAGAAGTGGGGATTGGTGGACACTGTCACCTTTCACATCTAAACCCACCACACCTCAGGAGAGTTGTGACCACCCTTATGAGTGACTCGAAATCCTTTCTCCCTGAAATTGTTGCGCTAGGAGTTAAATTACGGCAAGTTTTTTTTTCCCTCTTTCTTTACTTCCCTTCACTAATTCATTTCTGTCCTCTCATTTGGTGTTGTGTTTTTGAGGGAGGTAAGGTGAAAACTAGTAAGTGAAAGGGATATCACCTGCTAATGAAACTATCTACAGGGACCTGATAAAAGGAAAAAGGCTCAATCTGTTTTGGATCCTAAATTTGTGTATCTACTTTTTCCTTTCGAATACTCCATCGACCCTGTTACTTAAAAAGAAAGCTGAAAACTGCATACAGGACTATAAAAGGGGCAGATTTCTAATCCTCACCTCCTTTCCCTCACTGGTGATTGGTGACAGATCACCGATTATGCCATGGAAACACCTGGAGAAGTAGAACAGATACAAGGCAAGGAGGACAAACCTACCTAACCTTTTACTTTCCACTACGTTCTCTCTGCTTTCAACAAGGGTGTTGGTGGTGACCATCCAGCGATACCTAGTGAGAAAAGAAGGAAAAGACTAGATTAATAAAAGTTGTGAACATCACTACATCTTAGAAGAACTGGATGCAAGAAGAGAAACTGAGATTTTTTATTTCTTTATTTCTTTATTTCTTTATGTATTTATTTATTTAGTTGCATACAAAAGTATTTGTTTATTTTCTCCTCCCTCTTTTCCTTGCCTTATTCTCATTTAATAAAAATAATCATTCAGAAAACCAAAAAGCCTCTGAAGACATAATTCTGCCCATGCCTCCAACACGAGTTGTGCTGAGGTTTAATTTATTGAAAACTCTTACTGGATCTAACAGGACAGTGATTTTGGCTCTCGTGGAAGGTACAAATTTACCCCACTTAATATTTCACATTCTCAAAGCAATGCCATTCTCTAGAGCTTTCCTGGGCATTCAGGAAAAGTGTAATGCATGAGCCCTCATTTGAAGGCCCAATAAAAATGGGTTAATAAATGTGATTAAATAGTGTATTCACCAGCAAGGTATTGAATATAAACAGATTGTTCTTAAAGGATGTAATGGCATATTATAATACATCAGGTGCACGTCTCCAAATTGGAACAGCAGCAATCTGTGGAAGGCAGTCCAGATGGTCTCTAGAGGTGCAGTACTGATAGAATATGGGACAGCATACAAGTGGCAACCATTTAAAAAGGGACCCTAAATAAAGAAAACTTGTGAGTACCATAATAATGTTTAATGTAGTTTTGCAAAAACAAATCTTGCATCTTCACAGATTGGCATAACAGAGGGGCAGGGAGAGTGACACTCTTTTCTTTTACTAATCACCAGAGCATACTTTCCAGATTCGTGCACGTTTAGTTCGTTCAATTTCGTTTTTGTTCCCTCCCATTCTGGGACTTGCCGTTCCAATATTTATACTGAATTAAACCGAAAATAACAGAATGCAAAGAAGAAAAAAAACATTGGGGTTGAATACGAAAATCATACATGCAACTGACTTGAGAGCTCTTAATCACTAATCCGTTTTGCTGGGCATGACCTGTATCCAGTTTTCGGGAACAACGTAAACGACACCGTAAAGCGTGAAAGTGCTAAAACATCAAACTGCACATACAAGGCTGGACTCTTTTCGCGTTAAAAGTTCCAGATCACCTGTTATCCATCCCTTGAGCATTAAAATCTGCGCTTGTAAAGATGCTGTGGGACACACAAATTTCAGCGCCACCACTTTATGAATGAGCTGGTTTTCAATAACTATTCTTAGCATGCAACCAAACTCAGCAAAAAGTGTGGTGAGGGTACTGGGTGGAAAGGGGCTGAAATAGAAATAACACTTAAAAATCCCAAGAAGGACGATTGTAGTTGGGAAGGAATATCAGTTAGGGAGCAGTATAAAAAATAGAGAGTCCTTGTGGTCAGTTACTCTCTGCCCCTAGTACTGGGTCACTTGCGAGACTAGTCTCAGGAAAATGGATCCAGCTGCTAGCAGGAAGTGCTTGCTAGAGAAGTGGCGCCATCTTATGGCGACGATGGTCTAGTTAATCCTTTATGGTGCATGCGAGCGTAGGGACCTATACACTTTGCTCTACTACGTCCACGTCTACTACGTCCAAGTGTGGCAGGAGAGAGGAGTAAAACGTGCAGGGTGGCCGCGGGCACGGCAGCTGTACCTGTGCAGTCAGGGGCTATGGGCAGTTGCATCACTCACCGGCCATCCGAATTTGCACAGTGAGAACTTACATGTTTAACAGATAAGTGAGGGTAGAGTCATAGAACAGGTGTTGTGCCTATGTTGCCTCCAGTTACAATACAGTGAGGCTGGGTATTGCAGGCACCAATTTGAGGACCAGGCGCTGATGAGTGGTTATTCATGAGTCAAAGGTATCCGTCAATGAGTCTGTACCCAGACCCCTTGCCGCTACCTCTTTCCCTGCCTGACTAGAGAAAATCAAATGTTCTCTTAGTTTCAAAATATACAGGCAAAGCACGATCTGCAGTTCCTGTGGACGGAAACACATGCTTAAAACCCAAAATAAAATGTAAAATAATGGAAAAGAAGCACACTTCTTGACTTTGAATTTGGGGAAATTGTGGTGTTGGGCACATCAAATGGTGGCTCGGCTATGCCCAGTTTGGCCCATCGTCCCCCCCTCTTCCCCCCCACCACCACCACCTCTCCCATCCTCCCCTCTCGATACGTCCATGTCCACAGCTTGACATTTCTTCCTTAGCCATAGTTTTGAATCCGAGGCTGCTCTGCTACAATGTTTCAACCTTGCATCAAAGAAATAATGGTGCTTTTCTTTTACACAAAAGCAACAAAAAAGTTATGTTTGAAGCATGCACACCCAAGCTATTGTGGACATGCATCTAGTTAGTTTCTAAGATCATGTGAAGCTGTCTTGGGTTTAGGGGTTTTTAAAGTTGTGTTTCTATGTGGCTCCTGGACTGGTCAGGCTAAATTGCAACAGTGCAATTTAAACTGTTACATTCTCAAGCAAACTCGGCTATGAGCATTTGGTGACTTTGGAGCCACAGGCGCATTTTACATGGGACGATGTTGTTCAAGGTGCTGGCTCTGCCTTCTCTGAAGCCATGGGTTGCAACGGTAATTCCAGGGGTGATAAGGGCAGTTTTTATTCCAAATGTTGTTCATGTTGGTGCTGTATGTTATCAGGTTTGTAGCCAGGAGTTTTTACCTGACTGGTGTTTAAAGTGAGGGGTTTTGGCTGTCAAAGGCAGACAGGCAAGTGATGTAACCTAGGCCCCTGCAGCCCCGTGGTGCGGGACAAGCTCCAGGAGGACCCCCTCGGCAGAGTACCCTGGCCTGACAGCTCCCGACTGTGTCTGTGGGGGTGGCCCTCCTGTACCTTGCAGGGGGTCCCCTCAAGTCACTGAGACAGGCTTTGGCTTGGTAGGAACTTACAATGGGGCAAGTAAGTTCTCCAAGTGTATTATTATCTGAAAATTTGTGGCATGTGGGCAACCGAAAACATGCTGGGAATTAAAATTGTTTGATTCTACATTGTCGCAGTACCTTGACCCAAATTATCATGATTTAAAAACACTTTTGGGGAGGGCTTCTAATGCCAAATCTTTTTTTGAGAACATGGCAGATAAAAGGGACATTGTAAGAAACATTGGGCCAGTAATATTCTCCAAAACTTGGGTATTATGTTGCCAGATCCCCTTTCAGAGAGCCAATGAGCAAACAGGAATTACAGGGACCCACCTTGGGGGCTGTGGCCTTTTACTCTTCCTCACCAGGGCCTGACCTACCATGGTTTCCTAGTAACTAGGCCAAGTACTATCCCTTTCAGAACTTGAGTCTCAGTTGTAGCATAGGTCGAGCAGTACAAGCTTTTTCAAAGGGGCACTGAGAAAACTGGGTGAGATTTATAATCATGAAGCAGTTTGGGTTCCAGAACATCAACCTGCTATTTTCTCAACCTTCTTTAATGTCAGTTAACAAATGACGTGAAGGAAACAAAGATGCTCTATCTTCTTAGGTTGATTTTGTAGATATGAATCATGGGTCTTTAGAAGTATACACATGGGGAATTTAAAATTAGCAGGAAACCTTCACATTTAAAAGGAGTGAGTACAAGGGTTCCACTCCACCACTTAATAGATGGCCTAACCCAAACAAAATGAAATCATTATGAATTAATGCTAAATGTAAATAGTGACTGTTGTTAGACTTTTCATCCTTGGCGTGGTCTCCCTTAACTTTTTGCTTCTGTTCCCCAGGTTGTTGATGTGTGCTGGACTCTGATTTTGCTGTTTTTATTACTCTGGGCACTTTACCACTGCTAACCAGTGCTAAAGTGCAAGTGCTCCTGTTTAAAATGTGTACGTAATTGGTTCTCCATGATTGGCATATTTGTTTTACTGTTAAGTCCCTAGTAAAGTGCACTAGAGGTGCCCAGGGCCTGTAAATCACATCTTACTAGTGGGCCTGCAGCACTTGTTGTGCCACCCACATAAGTAACACTGTAATCATGTCTCAGACCTGCCACTGCAGTGTCTGTGTGTGTAATTTTTACACTATAAATTCGACTTGGCAAGTGTACCCACTTGCCAGGCCTAAGCCTTCCCTTTTCTTACATGTAAGGCACCCCTAAGGTAGGCCCTAGGTAGCCCCAAGGGCAGGGTACAGTGTATGGATAAGGTAGGACATATAGTAATGTGGTTTATATGTCCTGACAGTGAAATACTGCCAACTTCGTTTTTCACTGTTGCAAGGCCTGTCTCTCTCATAGGATAACATGGGGGCTACCTTTAAGTATAATTAAAGGGTAGATTCCCCTAGAGAGTAGATGGACATGTGGAGTTTGGGGTCCCTGAACTCACAATTTAAAAATACATCTTTTAGTAAAGTTGATTTTAAGATTGTGCGTTTGAAAATGCCACTTTTAGAAAGTGAGCATTTTCTTGCTTAAACCATTCTGTGACTCTGCCGTGTTTGTGGATTCCCTGTCTGGGTCAGTTTGACAGTTGGGTTGTTTTTCACCTCACACTAGACAGTGACACAAAGGGAGCTGGGGTGTAACCTGCATTTCCTGATTAGCCATCTCTGCTAGGAGGGAGGGGTGGAGTGGTCACTCTCATCTGAAAGGACTGTGCCTGCCTCTGACAATGCAGACTCCAACCCCCTGGTGTGTGTCTGAGGCCTTGCCTGGGCAAGGCAGGATTTCACAAGTAGGTCTGAGTCCCCTTTGAAGAAAGGTGACTTCAAAGACTAAAATGGGTATAAGAAGGGCACCCAGATCTACAGACTTTAGAAACACTTCTGGAACCAAGAGGAACCTCTGCCTGGAGAAGAGCTGATAGCTGAGGAGGAAGTGCTGCCCTGCCTGTGACTGTGCTTTGTGGAGCTTTCCTGCAGTGCTGCTTCTGCCAGAGTAAGAGGGCAAAGACTGGACTTTGTGTGCCTTCCATCTTGTGAAGAAATCTCCAAGGGCTTGAGTTAGAGCTTGCCTCCTGTTGTTTGAAGTCTCAGGGACAGCACAGACTTCTCTCTGCCAGCACCTGGAGTCTCTGGAGAGACTCCTGCTCTGACAAGTGGTGCCCTATCCAGTCCCTGGGCCCTTGAAAGGAAAGCTGGTGGAAATCCAAGAAAATCGACTTCGGACGACTCCGGACCGATGCCGCTGCTGAATCCAGTAACGCCGCCTGCACCTGACGCCGTGACCTTTGCTGGAACGCGACGCTCTTCGCAGGCCCGATGCCGCTGCAACCCCACTGAAGTCCGCGACTCCGTGGAAGTCGCCGCACCACGTCATGACCAACACCTCTCGAAGTGCATGGATTCAATGTTTCACACAGATGCCGCCATCCCCGACTTTGCGCATCGGCTTGTTTTCACTCTTCACCAAAGGTACTGTACTTGGGGGTCTACACGACTCTGTGTCCGGCGCCGGTGGTGTTGGCTTGTTGGGAACGACTCCGTCACAACGCCGTGTTAACATCTCATCAAAGCATTTTTGTTTCTAAGCGCTATTTTTGAGTTTAATCTCTAAAAATTCATAACTTGACTTGTGTATGTCGGATTTTTGTCGCTTTGGTCTTTTTTTGTTTAGATAAATATTTCCTATTTTTCTAAACTGGTGTTGTGTCATTTTGTAGTGTTTTCATTAATTTACTGTGTGTGTTGGTACAAATACTTTACACCTAGCGCTCTGAAGTTAAGCCTACTGCTCTGCCAAGCTACCAAGGGGGTAAGCAGGGATTAGCTGAGGGTGATTCTCTTTTACCCTGACTAGAGTGAGGGTCCTTGCTTGAACAGGGGGTAACCTGACTGTCAACCAAAGACCCCATTTCTAACATTGGTGATCAGCGGTTGGGATTTGGACTTGTATTTGTACTTGACATACAGTAATTAAGTGTACACTACTGTTTGAGTTCAGACCACTACGTGACCACATACTACTAGTCTTGTGATTTTTATTTTTTTTCTTTATGGACTGTTTTTGCTCTGCATTCAGTTTCTTTTTTCGCTGATCCTGTGATTGACTTTTCTGGAACTTCATTTTGACACTTGTTTTCTGCATTTGGAACTTTGCACTCTTTTTTAACATTTCATCATGTCTCTACTTGGACATGCATCAGTTGGAGCTGACTTTGACCTTGAGAAATTGGAGAGTTATACCAAAGCTCAGTTGAAGCAGTTCTGTAAAAGTTTTGACTGTCCCATTAAGAGCTCATCCAGGAAGGAGGAGCTGCAAAAGGCGCTGAGGGCCTGGGTGACAGCCAAGAGCACTGAAGGGCACACAGAGGATGAGGGAGATGAGGAGGATGAGGAAGAGGGTTCAGTACACAATGGTATTGTGGGCGGGCCTGTTATGTCCAGGGAGAAGGTCTCCAGGGCAGGTAGCAGTGTCTCATCCAAGGGTCTGACACCTGAGGAGTTACAGGACAGACAGGCAGAAAGGGAGTACCAATTGGAGCAGAGGAGGCTAGCCCTTGAGGAGAAGAAGTTAGCAATGGCTCATGAGCTTAGCTTGAGAGAGATGGATCATAGAAGCCAGTCCAGTAGAGATGGTGGCAGCAATCCAACAGTGCAGCCTGAGAGAAGGGTACACATCCCAAAAGACCTTGTGAGGGATTATAAGAGGGAGGATGATATCTACTTGTGGTTCAAGGGTTATGAGTCAGCTCTCCACATGAACCTGGTCCCTGAAGCTCATTGGGGAGCAGCCCTGTGGAAGCATTTTGAGGCAGAGGGGAGGGACACACTGACAGCCTTAGGGGATGCTCAGGATCTCATCTACCCTGTCATGAAGGAGGCCTTACTCACCAGGTATGGTCTCACCCCTGAGCAGTACAAGGAGAAGCTTAGATCCTACAAGAGAAAGGAATCCCAAACATGGTTGGAATGTGTTGATTCTTTTTGCAAGTCACTGGATGGTTGGGTGAAGGGCAGTAAGGTAAACACGTATGAGGGGCTTTACAATTTAATTGCTTCGGAGCACTTGTACAGTTTATGTTTTCCAGAGCTGCGCCAGCACCTCATTGACAGCAAGCTGACTGACCCCAGGAAGCTTGCACAGGAAGCGGACCGCTGGGAGAGCACCAGGGTCCAAAAGAGGTATGGGGGAGACCACGCCAAGGGTGGGCAGGGTCCCTCTCAGAAGAAAGGGGGGGTAAGGGCAAACAGGGGGAGTTCTCTAAAGGGCCCCAAACTGATTCCCAGGTTAAGGATTCCCAAACCCCCAGTGAAAAGAAGCCATGGTTGTTCAAAGGGAAGCCAGTGGCAGGTGGTCCCCCACGTAAGTGCTATGCATGTAACCAGGTGGGTCATGCGAGGGGGGACCCCAAATGCCCCAAAAGTACACCGTCACCCACTGGTGCACCGTCCCAGGGTTTGGCCAGTGTAGCGCTTGGGGAGGAGTTGGTTTCAGGTGGGTAGGAACCAGCAGAAATGACCCTTGTCTCACTAGAGGACAGTGAGATGGTCCAGAGAAACCTAGTGCCTGATAACACTAAGAAGTACAGGCAATGGGTGACCATCAATGGACAGAGGGTGGAGGCTCTGAGAGACACAGGAGCCAGTGTGACTACAGTGAGGAGTCACCTGGTGTCTGAAGAGCAGATTGATCCCCCGGTACTTCACCGAGTAGTTGCGGTAGACAACTCTGAGCGCCTCTGCAGAGTGGCGCAGGTTCCCTTTGAATGGGGGGGGGTCTCAGGTTCCTGGAAAGTAGCTGTGAGTCCAGCCATGCCTGTTGACTGTTTGCTAGGCAACGGCCTGGAGGATTCCCCTTGGAAGGAGGTGGAACACAGGTCTCACTTGGAGATGTTGGGTCTGCCTGGGTGGGCATGCGTATCCACCCGGTCTATGGCAGCCAATCAGGGTAGTCAAGAGCCCCTGGAGCCTGAAACAGTGGCCCAGGGGACCGCCAAGAAGAGGAAGGGCAGGGGGCACGGGAAACCGGCCCCAGAAGTTCCCACGGTCCGGGAGGAGGCAGAGCCTGAGGGTGAGGCCCCGGAGCCTACAGGGGTACAGGTGGCTGAACTGGGGGAGGTCCCTGAGCTGTCGCAGTGGCAGCAGGAAGGGGGCCCACCAGGGAAGCATTCTGTGCAGCACAGAAGTCATGCCCTACTTTGGAGGGTTTGCGGCAGCAGGCGGCAGACCAGGCGGCTGGCAAGGAGCCAGGATCACACCTGATTTATTGGGAGGATGACCTCCTGTATAGTGAGCCTAAGGTTCCTGAGCCTGGGTCAGCCCGTGTGCTGGTGGTACCCCAGTGCTTCAGGGCCTTCCTACTGGGGTTGGCTCATGATGTGCCTTTAGCTGGACATTTGGGGCAGGACAAGACCTTTGAGAGGCTTGTCACCCACTTTTACTGGCCCCTAATACGTAGGCCCTCAGATGCACATTGCAGGCCTTGTCAGACTTGTCAGGCAAGTGGCAAGAGTGGGAGGAAATGTAAAGCTCCCCTCCAGCCTTTGCTGTTGTCAGTACTCCCTTTGAACGGGTAGGAATTGACATTGTGGGGCCTCTGGATCCCAAGATAGCCCTGGGCAACAGGTTCATCCTGGTCTTGGTGGACCATGCCACATGGTACCCAGAAGCCATTCCTCTAAGGACGGTCACTGCCCCCGTGGTGGGACGTGCCTTGATGGGAGTTTTTACCCGCATGGGGTTCCCCAAGGAAGTGGTATCTGATAGAGGTACAAACTTCATATCCACTTATATGAAGTCTCTGTGGAAGGTGTGTGGGGTAACGTACAAGTTCACCACACCTTACCACCCCAAAGTATGGTCTGGTTGAGAGATTCAACCACACCTTGAAAGGCATGATTCAGGGCCTGTCAGAGCCCTTGAGGTGTAAGTAGGACGTCCTCCTGCCATGCCTTCTGTTCGCTTACAGGGAGGTGCCTCAAAAGGGACTTGGCTTTAACCCCTTTGAGCTCATCTATGGTCACCCTGTGAGGGGACCGCTCAGTCTGGTGAAGGAGGCTTTGGAGAAAGCTCCTAGTAAACCACCCCAGGATGTATTTATCTACATGCTGGTACTAAGAAACCAGACTGCCCGCTTCAGGAGTCTCGCTCAGGAGAACCTGGAAGCAAGCCAGGAGGATATGAAATGGTGGTACGACTAGAATGCCAGTCTGGTTGAGTTTCAGCCTGGACAAAAAGTGTGGGTCATGGCACCAGTGGAGCCTAGGGCTCTCCAAGACAAGTGAACTGGGCCTTTTGAGGTGGTGGAAAGAAAGAGCGAGGTCACCTATCTGGTAGACTTGCAATCCCCCAGGAACCCTTTGAGGGTCCTACATGTCAACCGCCTCAAACCACACTTTGAGCGAACTGAGCTATCCATGCTCCTAGCGACAGATGCTGGGGTGGAGGAAGAGAGTGAGCCTCTTCCTGACCTCCTGTCTGCAGGAAAGAAAGATGGGTCTGTGGAGGGAGTGATCCTCTCCCCCTCCCTGACTGAGGAACAGCAGAGGGACTGTCGCCACGTGTTGGGACAGTTCGCCTTGCTGTTTTCCCTCATCCCAGGAGTCACACACTTGTGCACACATGATGTGGACACTAGGGACAGTACACCTGTTAAACATAAGGTTTACAGGATGACTGACAGGGTCAGGGCTTGCATTGAGGAGGAAGTCTCCAAAATGTTAACCCTAGGGGTTATTGAGCACTCCAGCAGTCCTTGGGCCAGCCCAGTGGTATTGGTCCCAAAGGCTGCTGCTCCTGGTGCCACTTCAGAACTTAGCTTCTGTGTGGACTACCGGGGTCTCAATGCGGTCAGCAAGACTGACGCACACCCCATCCCCCGAGCTGATGAACTCATTGATTGGTTAGGAGCTGCCAAGTACCTCAGTACATTTGATTTAACATCTGGGTACTGGCAGATTGCCTTAACTGAGGGGGCAAAGGAGAGGTCAGCATTCTCTACCCCAGATGGGCACTTCCACTTCAATGTGATGCCCTTTGGGATGAAGAATGCCCCTGCCACCTTTCAGAGGTTGGTCAACCAGGTGTTGGCAGGACTGGATGAGTTCAGTGCCGCCTACCTGGATGACATTGCTGTGTTTAGTTCCACATGAGAGGAACACTTGCAACACCTCTGGAGAGTGTTAGAGGCCCTGCAGAAGGCAGGCCTCACTATTAAGGCGAGCAAGTGCCAAATAGGGCAGGGTTCTGTGGTGTACTTAGGACACCAGGTGGGGAGTGGCCAGGTGGCACCCCTACAGCCTAAGATTGACATGATTCTGGCTTGGGAGCCTCCCAAGACCCAGACTGAAGTGAGAGCCTTTTTAGGTCTCACAGAATATTAAAGAAGGTTTGTTAAGGGATATGGTACCATTGTTACTCCCTTAACTGAGTTGACTTCTAAGAAGCAACCCAAGAAAGTGATCTGGACAGAGGCTTGCCAGAACGCTTTTGATGCCCTGAAGGATGCCATGTGCACAGCACCTGTGCTGCAGGCACCTGACTACTCCAAGGAGTTTGTTGTGCAAACAGACGCCTCAGAGGATGGTATTGGAGAAGTACTCTCACAGCTCAATGAAGAGGGCCTAGATCAACCCGTAGCCTTCATTAGCAGGAGGTTACTACCCAGGGAACGTAGGTGGAGTGCCATAGAATGCGAAGCGTTTGCTGTGGTCTGGGCACTGAAGAAGCTAAGACCCTACTTGTTTGGGACTCACTTCCGAGTTCAGACCGACCACAGGCCCCTCGGATGGTTAATGCAGATGAGGGGTGAGAATCCAAAACTGTTGAGGTGGTCCATTTCCCTACAGGGGATGGACTTTACGGTGGAACATTGTCCTGGTACAGAACACGCCAATGCTGATGGTCTGTCCAGATTCTTCCGCCTTAGTGATGAGAACTCCCATGAGGTTGGGTAGTTGCTCCCCACTTTTAGCTGGGGGGGACACGTGTTAGACTTTTCATCCTTGGCGTGGTCTCCCTTAACTTTTTGCCTCTGTTCCCCAGGTTGTTGATGTGTGCTGGACTCTGATTTTGCTGTTTTTATTACTCTGGGCACTTTTCCACTGCTAACCAGTGCTAAAGTGCTAGTGCTCCTGTTTAAAATGTGTACGTAATTGGTTCTCCATGATTGGCATATTTGTTTTACTGTTAAGTCCCTAGTAAAGTGCACTAGAGGTGCCCAGGGCCTGTAAATCAAATCTTACTAGTGGGCCTGCAGCACTGGTTGTGCCACCCACATAAGTAACCCTGTAATCATGTCTCAGACCTGCCACTGCAGTGTCTGTGTGTGTAATTTTTAAACTATAAATTCGACTTGGCAAGTGTACCCACTTGCCAGGCCTAAACCTTCCCTTTTCTTACATGTAAGGCACCCCTAAGGTATGCCCTAGGTAGCCTCAAGGGCAGGGTGCAGTGTATGGATAAGGTAGGACATATAGTAATGTGGTTTATATGTCCTGACAGTGAAATACTGCCAACTTCGTTTTTCACTGTTGCAAGGCTTGTCTCTCTCATAGGATAACATGGGGGCTACCTTTAAATATGATTAAATTGTAGTTTCCCCTAGAGAGTAGATGGACATGTGGAGCTTGGGTCCCTGAACTCACAATTTAAAAATACATCTTTTAGTAAAGTTGATTTAAAGATTGTGCGTTTGAAAATGCCACTTTTAGAAAGTGAGTATTTTCCTGCTTAAACCATTCTGTGACTCTGCCGTGTTTGTGGATTTCCTGTCTAGGTCAGTTTGACAGTTGGGTTGCTTTTTACCTCACACTAGACAGTGACACAAAGGGAGCTGGGGTGTAACCTGCATTTCCTGATTAGCCATCTCTGCTAGGAGGGAGGGGTGAAGTGGTCACTCTCATCTGAAAGGACTGTGCCTGCCTCTGACAATGCAGACTCCAACCCCCTGGTGTGTGTCTGAGGCCTTGCCTGGGCAAGGCAGGATTTCACAAGTAGGTCTGAGTCCCCTTTGAAGAAAGGTGACTTCAAAGACTAAAATGGGTATAAGAAGGGCACCCAAATCTACAGACTTTAGAAACACTTCTGGAACGAAGAGGAACCTCTGCCTGGAGAAAAGCTGATCGCTGAGGAAGAAGTGCTGCCCTGCCTGTGACTGTGTTTTGTGGAGCTTTCCTGCAGTGCTGCTTCTGCCAGAGTAAGAGGGCAAAGACTGGACTTTGTGTGCCTTCCATCTTGTGAAGAAATCTCCAAGGGCTTGAGTTAGAGCTTGCCTCCTGTTGTTTGAAGTCTCAGGGACAGCAAAGACTTCTCTCTGCCAGCACCTGGAGTCTCTGGAGAGACTCCTGCTATGACAAGTGGTGCCCTATCCAGTCCCTGGGCCCTTGAAAGGAAAGCTGGTGGAAATCCAAGAAAATCGACTTCGGATGACTCCGGACCGACGACGCTGCTGAATCCGGTAACGCCACCTGCACCTGACGCCGTGACCTTCGCTGGAACGCGACGCTCTTCGCAGGCCCGATGCCGCTGCAACCCCGCTGAAGTCCGCGACTCCGTGGAAGTCGCCGCACCACGTCGTGACCGACGCCGCTCGAAGTGCACGGATTCAACGTTTCGCACAGACGCTGCGATCCCCGACTTTGCGCATCGGCTTGTTTTCACTCTTCACCAAAGGTACTGTACTTGGGGGTCTACACGACTCCATGTCCGGCGCCGCTGTTGTTGGCTTGTTGGGAACGACTCCGTCACGACGCCGTGTTAACATCTCATCGAAGCATTTTTGTTTCTAAGCGCTATTTTTGAGTTTAATATCTTAAAATTCATAACTTGACTTGTGTATGTCGCATTTTTTTTGTTTTGGTCTTTTTTGGTTTAGATAAATATTTCCTATTTTTCTAAACTGGTGTTGTGTCATTTTGTAGTGTTTTCATTAATTTACTGTGTGTGTTGGTACAAATACTTTAAAGTATTTGTACCAACACACACAGTAAATGTAACACTCTGAAGTTAAGCCTACTGCTCTGCCAAGCTACCAAGGGGGTAAGCAGGGGTTAGCCGAGGGTGATTCTCTTTTACCCTGACTAGAGTGAGGGTCCTTGCTTGAGCAGGGGGTAACCTGACTGTCAACCAAAGACCCCATTTCTAACAACTGTTTTCACAGAGATACGATCACGCTACATGCTTCTTTCTGTAAGCATGTAAAAAAGGTAATGAAATAAAGGATCAATATTAAATCAGTTCCTAGTAAGGCTTTTACAGTGATAATAGTAATGCCACGGAACAGGGTACTGACCGATGTGGTGCCTGCATCTGCAGAAAAACGTTTGTAAAAGTTAATGGAGGTGCATGTCATTAGTTAACGGTGAAATGTTGAGTGATTAATTAGGCTCCATTTAACAAGCACATAATTCCACCTCTCTTGAGCATCTCCAGAAATGTTCAGAAATATTAAAGAATGGTTGATTTGAACAACATTGGGCCTCAATGCACAAAGCATAGTAAGTTTGGGTATAACAAGATCTCAAGATTTCCTTTTGTCATTAGCCTCTTCTGACTTTTTGAAGATCAGTTCTGACTTCTCTGAATGTTAATACATATAAACTGTACACAAGCCTTCGGTGTTAGTAATCCAAAAGCTACTATTAAGTCTTAGCTGGAAGAAATGAAAGGAAGAGCTATTATTGCATGCCCAATCCCCTTCAGTCATACCATCTCCACCTGCCCTAAAAGTGAGTTGATTTAACTTTATGTAGTATTATATTTCCCCTTATGTATTCATTTATGTAATCTGACACGTTGTAGTGGTCTTTCAAATTCTGTGTTTTAGCTTTACTGCAAAGGCACTCCTTTGCTGAATGCAAATGAATGTAAAACTAACCGAAAATTATAAAAGTGAATCATTCAACTTGTATGGTTAGTCCAACCAGAAACCTGTTTTGATGAAGGTCAAGATGACAGTATCAAGTGCAAGACTTTCTGCATCAACTCAGTCATGACTGACTCATTTGTAAGTATGATTAGGTCAATAAGTGAGTCTGTCTAAGAAGACTTCAACCATTTTCTACCTCCCAATATCTTTCTCAGTGGACCTTTTTTCCTACCCACATTGAAAACAAAATCTATTTACTCGAATTCCTATAGTAAAACAATCTTTTGCTTTTGCATTACCTGTACATTGTCTGGTACTTGAACTTTAAAAGTGTATTTTTCCAAATCTATTAATTTCCAAACATTAAGTCACTGCTGAAATATTAGTGGTAGCATTGTTGCAAGATATATCCGTAGGCACACATTGTCATTAAATTAACTTCAATCACAGATGCATGGCCCATGTTTTGACCAGCTTTCTTTGGATGCTATCATTTTGTCACACTTTTCCATTATGATGAAAATTCTTCTCTTTATGAATCTCTAACCCAAGACATCTGACCTCATGTACTAATTTTCACGTGGTCAAGTTGGGTTTGTTGGTTCTTACATGCAAAGTATTTGTCCTGAGATCACAATACAAGTGCAAAAATTGTATTTTGTTATATTTTCCCCCTTGCTAGAGAACAATCCAGGTATCTCCTTCCTCCAGTCACCTTCTTCACATTGTGTACCTTTCTTATCTCCAAAGAGCTTTAACAGCTTCTGTCTGTAGTTTTGTCCTGCCCTACTTATCTTCTCTCCAGTCTCATCATTCATGACTTTTTAATCCCTCTGGCTTAACCCTTTCCTTATCCATTTTCTCTCTTTCTCTATGCGTCTTCTGTTCACTGTTCACCTGTTGTCACATTCTTCCATCTGTGAGCCAGCTTGTTTCACTGTACAAACTGAACGAAGACTCCAATAACTTTATTTCTTTTTTCATTTTGGTCCAAGATTGGCTCAGAATGCATCCACAGTAGGTAGCCACCAGGCCAGAGAACTGGGAGAGTCTTGCCTCCATTCTCAGAATGTGGGAACCATAACCAACATAATGGCATTGTCCCTGTTGGTAGATGAAGCCGTATGGAATATCAACCCTGTATTTGTGTTTCATTGTCTTCCAGGCTGCCTTTGATCACATTGACTGTCATTTGTTATGGAGGATGCTGGTGACGTGGAACATTCCATCAACCCTCCTTAAAGTTACTAATTGCATTACATACAGATACCTGGGAGGAAGTTAAGCTGGGGTCAGGGATGCATCTCTCAAGAGGTATACCAACTGCGAAAGGCATAAAGCAGGGATGAACATGAGTAATACTGTAGTTTTCCAAGTCAGCTAAAGTTGGACCTACATTGAACATGACAAGACTCAATCTCACTTTGACCAATCTTTTTACTACTGACGCCTGATAAACTCCTATTTCGAAAGACCTATGGTGAATTTGCACTCTACAGGTACTTTAGACATGACATAACATACAACTTTGAGAGTTGCTGTTCCAGGCATAAATAAAAGAGCTGTCTCCCTTTTATTGGTTATTAGGAGCAATCTATGATTATTGTGCCAACGTTCTGAACACCACTGTTGTGTAGGCCTCCTTTGTGCAGGGTGGCTGCTGGAAAGATGACAGTATTTTGCAGAGCAACTTTCTCTCCACCTGTGTTTTGGAGAACTGCTTTGTTGAACATGTTTGTGTCCATACACACACACAATCGTTCACATATGCACACACAGTCTCACGCATTCACACACACACATGCAGAAACACACACGCTCCCTCCTCCTCCCTACTGCTCTCTTTTTGGCTGGCTACGGTGGAGGACATTTAGAATCAGCATAGATTTTGTGAGACATGAGTTTCAAGGGAAATTAGATAACAGGGCCTGGTTCACAAAAACAACTTACACTTTTGAGTAAGTTTACTACTTTCAGTATTCATAAACTCTAAGTGAAAGTTATTACAAACAAAAAAAAATAGTAAGTCCAGAACTACACATGGCCAACCACTGGTTCTTCAACACTGTTGGACCTGGCTTTTTGACAGGGACATCCCCAAACTTTTTGCCTCCTTCCTCCTATTTTTTCTGACCTGTTGTTGTTGGCTTTTGACCTCTGGGCACTTTACCACTGCTAACCAGTGTTAAAGTGCATATGATCTCTGTGTAAATTGTACTATTGATTGGTTTATCCATGATTGGCTATTTAATTTACTTATAAATCCCTAGTAGAGTGCACTATATGTGCCTAGGGCCTGTAGATTAAATGCTGCTAGTGGGCCTGCAGCACTGGTTGTGCCACCCACTTCAGTAGCCCCTTAACCTTGTCCCAGGCCTGCCATTGCAAGGCCTGTGTGTGCAGTTTCCCTGCCACTTCGACTTGGCATTTAAAAGTACTTGCCAAGCCTAGAACTCCCCTTTTTCTACATATAAGTCACCCCTAATGGTCGCCCTAGGTAACCCCTAGAGCAGGGTGCTGTGTGGGTAAAAGGCAGGACATGTACCTGTGTAGTTATATGTCCTGGTAGTGTAAAACTCCTAAATTCGTTTTTACACTACTGTGAGGCCTGCTCCCTTCATAGGCTAACATTGGGGCTGCCCTCATACATTGTTGAAGTGGCAGCTGCTGATCTGAAAGGAGCAGGAAGGTCATATTTAGTATGGCCAGAATGGTAATACAAAATCCTGCTGACTGTTGAAGTCGGATTTAATATTACTATTCTAGAAATGCCACTTTTAGAAAGTGAGCATTTCTTTGCACTTAAATCTTTCTGTGCCCTTCAATCCACGTCTGGCTAGGTTTAGTTGACAGCTCCTTGTGCATTCACTCAGACACACCCCAAACACAGGGTACTCAGCCTCACTTGCATACATCTGCATTTTGAATGGGTCTTCCTGGGCTGGGAGGGTGGAGGGCCTGCCCTCACACAAAGGACTGCCACACCCCCTACTGGGACTCTGGCAGACAGGATTGAACTGAAAGGGGGCTTGGTGCATTTCTTAGACACTCTTTGAAGTCACCCCCACTTCAAAGGCACAACTTAGTATAAAACAGGGCCTCTGCCCTACCTCATCAGACACTTGCTGGAGAAGAAACCTGAACCAGAAACTACATCCTGCCAAGAAGAACTACCTGGCTGCTCAAAGGACTCACCTGTCTGCTTTTCTACAAAGGACTGCTGCCTTGCTGTTGCCCTGCTTCCTTGCTGAACTCTTGTCTGGCTGTAAAAGTGCTCTCCAAGGGCTTGGATAGAGCTTGCCTCCTGTTCCCTGAAGTCTCAGGAACAAAAAGACACCTCTTTTTCACTTGGACGCGGCGTGCGCCTAAATTTTCGACGCACAGCTTGTTCCGCAGTGAGAAAAACGCCGCCCACGACGCTTATCGATGTGACGCCTTCGGGACGACCAGAACTTCGACGCACGGCCTCGCAAGGACAACGCCGCCCGACCTCCAGATGAGAAATCGACGCGACGCCTGTCGTGAGAGCGAAAATTCAACGTGCAGCCCCGCAGAACGACGCGCAGCCGGAAAACAAGCAGGAAAATCCACACACAGACCCGGGACATCTGGTAATCCCCGCGATCCACATAAAGAGACTGTCCGCACTCCGGAAAATGACGCACGACTTCCCCGCATGGAAAATAACGACGCAAGTCCGTGTGTGCTGGGGAGAATTCGACGCACACACCATTTTTCCACGTATCTCTTCTTCTGTGGCCCTCTGAGGAGATTTTCCACTCCAAACCAGGTACTTTGTGCTTGAAAGAGACTTTGTTTGCTTTCTAAAGACTTAAGACACTTTATATCACTTTTCAGTGATATCTTTACAAATTCATATTGCATCTTTGATCGTTTTGACCTGCAAATACCCAGATAAATATTATATATTTTTCTAACCACTGTGTGGTGTATTTTTGTGGTGGTATATTATGGTATTGTATGATTTATTGCACAAATGCGTTACACATTGCCTTTTAAGTTAAGCCTGACTGCTCGTGCCAAGCTACCAGAGGGTTAGCACAGGCTGATTTTGGATTGTGTGTGACTTACCCTGACTAGAGTGAGGGTTCTTGCTTGGACAGAGGGCAACCTGACTGCCAACCAAAAACCCTATTTCTAACAAACACCCTCCGATAGAAAATACTGGAGGTTACAGTACCTGTGGTTGGACATGTGTAGTTTTGGACTAAAAAAAAAGTGTAAGTTACAACAAATGTGTAAATAACTACAAAAGTGCACTTTGTGAATACTGAAAAGTAATACACTTACTCAAACGTGTAAACATACTCTACAGTGCAGTTTTTGAATCAGTCCCAATAGTGTTGAATTAATAGATCTCACTAGTTTTCATTAATTCAGTGGTCTGGATCATGTGGCACCTTGGAATTCTTCTGAGACGCACACATGAAATGACACAGTGAGGAAATACTCTCGAGCTTTATTGGTCAAACGCTGATGCATCTCTTGGATGTAGATGTGGCTGAAACAGGGTTGATGCAAATTTTGCTGAATATAAGATCCTACATGTATTCGGCAGTCACTCTTATTAATTGGCCTGCAACACTGCGAGTTTCTATACATTGCCAGTGATGTATGTCTGCGGTTTTACTGGTAGCTACGATCCTAAAGTCCTAAGTTGCCAAGAGAGCTCAGCATCTAATTAGCTTTTTTCGTAACTGCCCTCCTAACCCTTATTCACAAACCACTCTATTTTTTTTAATTATTACTTCTTGATGCTTTTCAAACACATCAGTGCCAATGGCATTACAGCTATGTATTAAATATTCCGAAGTTTATATACAAATGTGAATTGTAACCACGTAAATAACTTGTCTTTATTGTAACCACTGTTAATTGCTTTATCAGGAGTGTTTTAAAGAGTAAATGAGCCGTCCACACTCTTTCTTCGATTTTAAATGAAAGGAGCTATCAGTAATGCAAATTGTTAAAGTTTATAATGACCCTTTTGTATGCATGGGAGAAGGACGCTGAATAGTTACCCAGGTTTTTTAACGTACACACTGTTGTTCCGAAAATCCACAAAGAAGTCAGAAGCAATGGATCCCAGCAGAGCTCACCGGGAGTCCGTCAAAAAGTTGCCCCTGTATGCAAAAAAATACTAAATCTCCTTATTTTAAGCCATTTGTATTTATATTATGCACAAAGCGATGCAAATCAAACACCAGAGGTGGTTCACTTCCAGAAAATAACCTCCGGGAGAATAGTTGTGATTTTCATAAAGTACTGTTAGTTTAACACCACACTGCGACAACCAACATTACCGGCAGGAAAAGAGCAATGAAAAAAATAAAGAAAAAAAACAACAGTTTTAGGAAACCGTTATTGTGGTTTACTTTTTATTTACCAGAAATAAAATAATAAAATCTTTACTGCATAACAGTGCATAAAAAAAGAAATTGTATCCAGATACGAGTTCATTGAAAATATTGGATTGATTTTACAAAGAGAAGTAAGTCCAAAACTAACAAACATTTGCAATGCAATGAGTCTCGCGTTTGCTGGAGTTAGAGCTATTAGCGTTGTAAATTCCTAACTGAACTTTTCTTGCCACATAATTTGAAAAAGAAAAGTAAAACAATTATCATAAGTGAGCCGATTCAAAGTGCCACAGCCACCATGAGCAGAGTGTCAAGGGGAGACACAAAAGGAAAAAGAAGTTTGCTTGCAGCCAAACATATGGGCAAACATGCAATTATCCATGTAACAGGGTCGATGGTCAAGGTGGTAACAAAACTGCCCCAAGGAGGGACGTACATAAAGCATTTACCAATGATAACAAAGGATTTTTGAAAGGCAAGCCCATGAAGAGTGAAAGTGATGGGTGTGTGGTGGGTGTGGTTAAAAGCCCACAGATCGATTACAACAGGCCAGAGCGCGTGTGCACTTGACCTAGAAATGGCAATTTTACCAGCTAGCTTCAGGATTCTATATTTTGTTAATGATAAGTTGTAGATACTGTATACACTTTTCTTAATAGCGGAATGTTTTATAGTACATATGAGAAAATTAAAATGCTACTGTTACTCCTCAGTTAAGGATAATTCAACAATTACAGTAAACATCATTCCTCTAACTAGCCCTCCTTTTTTCACTGATTACATCGATTGAGGTGGTATCACTTACACCTGGGGTCAGCTGCTTCCCCCGGCACCCTGTGACCCAGCGCATCCTTTACCAATCATCTGTCCTCCCCTGTATGGCATGTCATATTTGAAAGGATTATAAATTGTTGGCACCAGTCCCATCATGAGGGGGTGGGGGAGGGTAAATGGTAAAAATTTGTCTAGTCGATGTGGCAGATGTGAGTTTGTTCACACGGACCCCATACAAACATCTGACATGCCTGGGGTGCATGACACTGGATGTCATTACTAAACACTATGAAGTGAGGTCAGAGTACATAAGGACAGTGGTGTAACAAAGGCCCTCACAGCCCCGGCAGTGTGGTGGGGGGGAGGGCTGAGCACCATGGGGCCCTTCAGCACAGTACCCTTCCCTACTATCTCCTGAGGGAGCTCAGAAGAGGCCCCCTGCATATACATTGTTATGCCACTGCATAAGGAGGGGACATTGAACGTAAGTACTAGAAAGAGGAAGGGTAACCTGGGTAATGAAGATTATATGTAAGTAATCTGAACATAACCTCCTCATCCCTTCTTTGTCAAAGTCCTTACTTCATTTAAAGATATATCTGGCATGACCCTGTTAGGAGCTGTGTAGGAGGAAGGAATGATGAGGCTACTCAACCACTCTCCACAGATTAAAAACAGTGGCTGAAGAATAAGAGTCTCCAACCTAATATTCATAAGAGGGGAAAAGGGGGATCAGGAATGAGAGAAAAAAACACGTTGGAATGGATGTCATGTCTCTCAGTCATTTAAGATGGCTCAGTCTGGCACTCTCTCTTGTGGGAAGTCCTTAAAAAAATGTGCACACTACCATCACACAAAGTTGGGCTGGTAGAAAAAGGCAGATAGTAAGTAACAGTGGTGGTGTCAGTATACTAATGCATAACAGTGCATGTAACAGTTATAACCCTCTTGCTCTTTCCTGATGATCTCCAAAAGAAAGCCAATAACACACACTGGAACATTCCATTTACCTTCTTGGAGTTTGAGAGCACCAGGAGATGCTGAGAAGTGGTAGTCACATCCAATATCACATACTAGACACAGTCAAAGGAAGATATATCTTCAGAGGAACACAAAGGAAGGACAAAGGTTAAAACAACGAGAAAAGATAAAACAAACAAATGTGTAGTAATACCCCATAAATGATTAAGAAACTAAGAAAGAAGAACCCATACAACTAAGCAGTTGCAAAGCAATTGGTTAATGCCATCTGACTACCTAAATTACAGTAGATATGATCCTTCTGCAGACTGATTGACTGACCTTAACAGTCTACCCTGGAAAACCTATATTTTGTTCCTCAGGCCCAGTGTACCATGAACAAATTTCCACAGTCTCAATGCTCGTAGAGTTCTCTTCCTGTCTTTTCACAGATCTTTTGCTTTCAGACAATCTACCCTCACCTGTTCTGTCCCTGAGTCATAACAGTCTCCTCCGCTGCCAAAATTACCCCACCCTTTGCGTCTGCTGATTCATTAGGGAACATCTTTTGAAACTCCTTAATCAGATGGGGACATGTGTACAAGAGGGAGCCTTCCAGGGTCTCCCTGAGGAATTATAATGCTTCCAGGCTAATAAATGTTGTAGACATTGCTTTCTGACTCTGGAATCTAGATTTCTTCTATTTTACATTCCTGTGGACCCTGAGCAGAAATGAAGGGTGGTGATTTGATTTTTAATTACCTTAGCTGGTTTTAGTCTGGAAGTAAAGAGTGGTAACCTGAGTCAGCTTGCCGAAGAACCTATCAACCTGACAATTGGAAAAGGAGGAACAAACCAGGAAGCAAAGTTGGGATGTGATCCCAGAATTATTAAGTGTTCTTTTGAATACCAAACTTTTTGATTTCCTCAATATGCTGGTGTTGTTACTCTCTTTTTGTCAGCAAACCTCTTGTGTGAGTCTTTGACTTTTATAAGGTCTTGTACTGCCATTGTTTGTGTAATAAGGCAGAAGGTACCTCATTCACAAAAAAACACAAGTTGGCCATACTCGAGGATGCAAATCACATGCACAGAAACACCCACAAAATCAACTCAATTCTATTGATGTTCAGATATAAGAAAACGAAAATAGTGCTCTGTAGTCTTATTGAGTATATCATTCTGCTCACTTGTCTGGGTTGACGGCTGGTGGATTTAAAATTTACTGTCCACAGTTGTTTTTAAAAATTTTTTAAAAAAAATCCGACTTGTGTGCCTGCAGCACTGATTGTGCCACTCACTTTAGTAGCCCTTTAACCATGTCTCAGCCATGCCATAGCACAGCATGTGTTTGAAGTTTTACACAGCCACGTCGACCTGGCCAAATAACCCTTTCACCAGGCCCAAACCTTCTCTTTTTATACACATAAGCCACCTCTAAGGTAGGCCATGGATAACCCAGAGGACAGGGTGCAATGTATTTCAAAGGCAGGACATCCACTTTTAAGTTTTACATGTCCTGGTAGTGACAAAATTCCAAAGTTGTGTGTTTTCACTACAGCACGTCCTATCTCTTCCCTAGGATAACAGTGGGTTTAGGTTATTGCATCTTATAAGTGTAATAAGCAATCTGGAAGAGATAAACCTTTTGAGTTTGGTGTCTCTTGAGTCGGATTTTAAATTGCAATTCTGAAAATGCCACTGTTAGAAAGTTGCCATTTTCTGACTTTAGCCATTTGGTGCCTGGTGTCTGTCTCTGGTCACTTGTCTGGGGGGGTGGCAGTTGGGCCTTGTGTATTCCCTCTACACAGCCAAACATTATGGGAGCATAAGTGTGACTTGATGGGCCATCCTGGGAGGATGGGAGGGAGCAGATGGGCACAGCGTCACTCACACCTGAATAGGATGTGTCCTGTCCCCACACAAAGGGCTGCATACTTCCCTGTAGTGAGTCTGGAACCAGGGCAGGAAGGGTATGACCTCCACACACTTCAAAGGCTTGTCTTTGAAGTCTCCCCCACTTCAAAGGCCCAAATGATTATAAGTACTGGACCCCTGACACCAACAACTCAGTACACATCTGGACCTGTGAAGCTTCTGCCAGGAAAAAGAACTGCTGTGCTGCTGAAGGACTGCCACTCTGCTACTTTGCTAGATGTCTGCCTTGCTGTGCTGCCCTGCAGCCTACTGTTTCCCTACCTGGGTGAGAAGGACTAGACCTCCATCCCTTGAACCCGGAGTGACTCCAAGGTCTAGCTGGCTGGCCTCCTGATCCAAAGTCTCAGGGACATAAAAGACTTCCAACCACCCGGCTCCTGCACCTGGACTCTGCCATCTGTGAGTCTGTCCTGCCAAGTGGTGCTACTCCAGTGCTGGACCAATGGAAGTGGGCCTAAGGTGTTTGCTCCAGCAGAACCAACACATTCTTTGCAGCGGTTGCAGAATCGATGTATCACAGCTGTTGCGAGGGACAGGACCAACGCATCAACTCCACTGCATTGGTCAGAACTTAAGGAACCAGACTCAGATCACCACTGCACCTCACATCTTTGAACCGGAGCATCAACTTCAGAATTGACACTGCAGTGTTTTTCTTTAGAGTAAGGTCGAGGGCAGCCTTGACTTGGAAGAAGAAACAGTGCATCTCAGCCTCCATGCTTGTCAGAACAGACACATCACCTCAACTGCAAAACACAACCTTGATACCAGTCTTCGCTTTGCAAGTGCCCGCGCCTGGATCCTTGATGACAATGCATCGGAAACTCACATTGCAGCCTCACTGAAACTCAGAACCTACTCATCGCCGCTACTGCGTGGAGCAGAACCAATGCATCATCTCTATTGCATTGTTCAGAACCAATGCAACACTGTGCAACCAGGATTTAAGGTATTTTGGTTCAGCAGGCCCAACTGGGTCCCTGTAGCTGGCCCACACTCCATCACTGTCAGCCTGAACATTTGACTTTGTCCTAGTCTAGTGTGACCAGATATCCCTAGTTGGGGCTTTTTGCTTCTGAGTGCTATTTCACAGTGTATTCTTTAAAATTTCAGAACTCAAGTTCTACTTATAGGATTGTTGTCAATTAAGTCTTGTTGTACTAAACATTATCAGAGCTACTTTTCTAACCTGGTGTGGAATCTTTTTGTGTGGTGTTATCATGGTTTTACTGTTTGATGTGTTGCACAATTACTTTACACATTGCCTCCAAGTTAAGCCAGACTGCTCTGTGCCAAGCTACCAGGCGTTGAGCACGGGTTCATTTATGATTTGCCTGACACTTACTCTGACTAGAATTGTGGTTTCTGCTGACCAGGGCTCATTCCCCAGGCAACTAGCAACCCAATTTCTAAAAGGTAGCTAACCATTTATATTCACACATGGTGTACTTGTTGTCACAGGATACGAGAAGAAGATTCCAACAGTTTAAGGTTTTGAGCTTCCAGATGTTACTGAGATAATATTGCTCCTGTTACAAAAGAAGAGGTATCGGTCTCCACATTAAAAGGTTGGGTGAAGTTTGGATGTCTCAAAAGTAGGGCTGTTATGTATGCAGATTTGTAAGTTTTGGAAGGCTTCTTTTTGTTTCCTCACCCAGTTGAAGGGGTGACTTTTATTGAGCTCTATAATGGGTGTTGATCTGGAAGAAATTTTCTATAAAGTATCTATAGAATTTGTATTTGCTTCACAGTCTTAGGAGAAGCCCATTCCTCCATAGCTTCAACCTTGTCTTGGTTCAAATGAATCTTCATCTGAAATTATAAATTTCAGAGAAGATAAATTTGTCCTGAAGATGCATTTCTCAGCCTTTGCTCATAGGGAGTAGTTCTGCAATTTCTGTCGTACTTTTTTAGATGTATTTGATGTTCTTTCAGATTTGAAGAGAATACTGCTATATCAGCAGATAGAAGAGAGTATGGGGAACATGGCGGCCAGCTAGTGTAGCCGGTCAGGAGCTTAGCCCATGGGAGGGTCAGTATGGTGCTGCCATATAAATTTACTTCCCTCAACCAGTGTATAGGCATTCCTCTGTGGTAGCACTGGATTAATGTTGTCTTTGTTTCCTTTTTAATATTCCTTGGGGTCCAAAGTGTGGGCATATGAAACTACAGTGGGTGGCTGCTGCAAGTGCACTTCATAGCATTTATCCTAACTTGGAAAGGCAGGCACCAGGAGTTGAGGTGTTAGGCAAGTGTTATAGGCTTAGGTCAAAGTCCCTCCTGCAAGCAGAATCAGGAACAAGAACTATGGCTGGTGGAGGGAGGAGAAGTACCCAGGCTTAACAGTCGGCTAAACAATAAGCAGGGTGTAGCCCCCGTCATTCTGAAAAAACCCACAGCAAGGCACCTCTAATAAAGGAGCCCATTTCTAGAGACAGGGTGAGCAACGCTGCCAGTAGGGACCACAGGATAACACCCTCTTTGAGGTCCTTCTTCAAAATAAACACAATGAGTAATGTGGAGAGCAGTAGGGCGTGAATTACAGGTGGTGGCAGTAATGCATTCAATCAGGGAATGGGCAGTAGGACACAAGGTCTGTCTGTGGTAGAAGCTTGCGGGGACCCACTCATAACACACTTGGATATTCTCACTACAAACACATTTACACCATTGGAGAAACCAAGCCTCAGCTTGAGGCAAGTCTCAGCTGCCGGTAGTGGTGAAGTAATTAAAATAGGTAATGTCTAGCAGGGGTAGTTTGGGACACTGTCCAGGCAATGTTTAATAAGTTGTCTAAAGAGATTAAGCAATTTATTTCAATCTCAGAAATGAATCAAAAGGAGATGCAGGCCACATGTCTGAGTCTGGAGGAGAAAATGTCTATTGTGACCCACCGAACAGATGCACTAGAAAGTAGGACTCCAGAGTTGAGCTTAGCAGTGAATCGCAATACACAGGAGGTAGCTACACTGAGGCTTTGAGAGAAGGAGCTGACAGAAAAATTGGAGAGAATGGAGATCAGCTCGAGGCTCAATAACACTAGAATTTTAGATGTTATAGAGGGAGCAGAGGGGGGGAGATGTCAAACCCTTTGTGGTGGATCTTCTTACCAAGGTTTTCCCCCAGGTGATCTCATCCTTGGATCTAGAATCAGAAATCCAGAGGGTACATCAGACCCCTTCAAGCTGAATCCAGTGAGTAAAAGGCCCAGAAAGATCTTAGTTAATTACCTGACTTATGTAACCAAAGAGAAAATCCTGGGTGTGGTCCTGAATGAAAAACCTTTGTAGGTTCAAGATTTGACATTTAAAATCAGGTCTGCCATCTACTGAGCAGCTGAAGATGGGTGGTGGGAGCTGGAGGCCCTCAGAAGTTTTGGGGTAGTGGTGCAACTGAGGCTTCCAGCAATACTGAAAGGTATGTGGCACATAGAATGCATGATTTTCTGGTGTCAGAAGAGGTGGATAATTTAATAGCTCAGAATTCTACTCAGGGTGTGATGCAGGGAGCAGGTGAGGGTTTGAGGCTAATATAAACGAAAGGTGACTTTATTGAGAGAAACAACATAGACTAATCAGCTCCTGTGGGGGGCAGTTCGATTTGGTAGATTATGCCAGGTGGTAGAATTGGAAGGGTTCACTTGAGGGGGTGCACAAGCTGGGGAGCATAGGGAAAAAATAAAATAAAAAATCCTATTATAGGTTAAATAAAGGTATAAGCACTGGAGGAAATTTTGTAAAGGCTGATGGGGGAGGAATGATCTATAAAGGGCGCTCCCCCTTTCTTTTCCATGTTGTAATGTTAATGGGTTATGGTTAAGAAGAGACAATGTTTGGTTCTGAGATACCTGAGAGATAGCCCAGCCCAAGTCATTATGCTGAAATATGAAAGGAGATCATTATGGAACTGGGAGCAAATTTGAGTAGGATTGTGGAGTTAAATATTGAATGTGAGAATGTAGAAAGACGCAAGAGATAATGGAGTAAAAAGCCACTGAAAAATGAAGCAAGGAGAGTTGCAACT
Organism: Pleurodeles waltl; assembly: GCF_031143425.1. NCBI lineage: Eukaryota > Metazoa > Chordata > Amphibia > Caudata > Salamandridae > Pleurodeles > Pleurodeles waltl. The sequence goes on from NC_090449.1 coordinate 956,462,352, forward strand.
AACTCTGAGTGTAATATTTTTGATGGAGAATTCCCATTGAGTGAAGAACGAGGAGGTAATGGTCTGGCTTATGTTCTCATACGTTGGAACAAACATGATTTGTGAGCTTTTACAAAAGATTTTCCGAAGTTAGTTACAAGACAACCTGGGAAATGGTATGCAGAGGTGGACACGATTATTATTGCATTGAAGGTATTATGGGAAGAATTGGTTTCATTGTTGTCAATCATATTGCCAAAGGATGTGTAGATTGAATACACAACAATGGTAAAGTTGCCAGTTGAAGAACCATTTAGGAGTCCACCGAGTTATAAGCCTTCTTCCATAGTAATGGATAAGAATGCTGAGGTTATTGAACACTGGAAGGGAAAGGTTCCAATGAAACAAGTTAATAGGTCCATGTGAGGAAAGTGGTTTATTATATGGTATGATTGCTTGACCTCACTGTGTACTGAAGTCACAATTCCATATCAGGTCCATGTGGGTTCATTTGTAAAATCTTAGCTCAATCATGAGTAGCTGTGACCTCTCCTGGTTTAGGACTAGCCATAACAAAAAACTTGAAAACTGCTATGAAGGTGCTCTTGTAGTGTCCATCAGTGATAGAGAGCCATTCACAGGGACCAGTCAAGTCCAGTTGAACTGTTACATCATAGTGTAAGCAGTCTCCAGTCCAAATCCAGGTCCTAAGGGTGAACTATCAAAGAAGTCAAAGGAGTGTCCTGATGCAGAGATGTAGAATGCTGAAGATGCTCAAGGATACAAAGGATGCTGAGGCAATATCGAGGGGTTTTCTATGTCCACCCCTTGGTCCATGAGCATTGGGGGCCACTTTAGTCTCAGAGAACAATGTCTGACAAAGTCTAGGTGAAGTCCAGCATATAATCTGTTGCCACTGCTCTACTGCTCTCGAGTTGCAGCAAAAACAGTGGCTCCTTTTAACTTGCAGAAGCTTTTGTGCTGGGTGACCGTACTGCACTTTGAAGACTCTCCTGCATCCAGCAGACCCAGGTGCACATTTTAAGGGTCAGGACTCAGTCTCCCAGGCTGCACCTCAGCGTCCAGCAGTGGTCAAGCTTCTTGGCACTCAGCCCTCAATAGAGAAGGCTTCTTAGCCTTTACAGCCCTGTGTCTGTTATACAGAATCAGCCAACTAACATTTGAAGTCATCTTCTCTTTATTGGGCATGGGGTGGCCTTTTCCTCTAGGGAACTAAAGGCACAGTTCCTCTTTTGCTAGCCCTAGAAGGAGTAGGTACAATCCAGGTTTTGATACAGCACTTCTTTGCTGGGTTCTGGGAAATTAAATGAAATCTGATCTAGATTATATAGCACGGCTTATCACCCATAAGGGTGTCAAGGCACTGACCACGGGAACAGATGATTAACCCACAGTCACAGGACGTTTTGCCAATGCCGAGGATCAAAACCGAATCTCTGGCTCCCGAGACAGTCGCTTTGACTGATGCCCTGCTTCCCAGCTCAGTTTTCAATCATCTCTCCAGTCCAGACGTGATCTGAGGTCTGGCTGCCAGGGGGCCACAAGTATTCTCACTGCAAGCGTAGTGGGCATAATTTGCAACTAACAGCCAATGGGCTACCAGGTCTTCTGACACCTAACTTCATACAAAGTGTCTACTCTCGCTAGCCAAGAAGGCAGTACTCTGCCCACTCTCTACATGTGAGAACACTTCTCTTAGGGTATAGAGCTCCGTAACAAAACCCAGAAGTGTGGCTCTCTGGGGGCTACACGTCCTCTGATAAAATAGTTTGACAATGACTTCTCCCTTCCTGCCTAAGATGCCAGCCTATCTACTGAAACAAAAGAGCAGTCCCTTCCATGTGTGACTACCATTTGCCCTTGAAAGGCTGCTTCCCCTTTGAAGCTTGCCTTTTGGACTCACACCCACTGTGGCCATCCTGCCAGGAGAAGGTCACACCTCTTTCATCAGCAGGTCTTTCATTTCCCTTCCTGACGGTCATTCACACCTCTGTCTAGGAAGGCAGAAGGCTGTCTTGAGGGCACCATCTTGTGTACAACCGTAAATGGCTAGTGGAAGCTTTTGGGCAACAAAGGGGAAACTTTCTAAAGCTGCCATTAATGCAAAAGTTACATTAAATTTGACTTGAGCAACAAGTCAGATTTAATGAAACAATTCATTTGATACTTTGAAGTAGCATATAAAGTAGTTCCATTTGGAAGTAAGCACTGCTGAATGATAGGCATAAAACTCCATACTCACCAATAGAGCTACTAGCCTTTCGACAGTAAAAATGACAATACAGGGTTTTTACTGTCAGGACATGTAAAGTTGAGAATACACATCTTTCTTTTTTATATAATACACCCTGCATTTCTGGCTCAATAGACATCCCTTATGGATATTAAGAAGGAAGGTTTGGGCTTTGCCATTTCATTAAATGATAAAGCCAAGTTGGCAGTTTACAACTGCCCTCCCAGCCTTCAATGGCAGACTGGGAGTCATGCTTTCCTTTGTCACACCTGTGGTGCCACAATAGGTGCTGCAGTCCATGAGGGACACTTAACTTATTATTCCTAGGTAACCCTAGTACCATTTACTAGAGACTGATAAATAAGTTAACTTATGTCAGTTGTGGGATATACAATTAGACATGCACATTTTATTGGTCATAGCACTGAGGTCTCTTTGGCAGGACTCAGTGCACCTTCAGAGTAGGAAAATCAGCAGCATGAATCTAAGTACAGGGGGGTGATGATGCAAATAGAGGCATTTTATTACAGTTAAAAACTATGAGAACAATGCAAAATGGAGATAACTCAGTTCATGCATATTATGAGGGACATGTGCAGATTTACAGGCAATACATTGGAATGGGAGCCCCTGCTAAAAAGGTCATAGCTATGTGACGGTTTTCTCTGTCAGACCACACCCAATTTACCGGACTGTTGGAACTATGCAGCTGATGCACTCCTTGTTTACAATATTGTGTTCACAGCCTTGAAAAAGTTGTTACTGACAAAACACGTGTCGGCTGTCGATGTTTCGGTCCTACAAACTCTTTTGGTTTGGCGACACATTTATCGGCTACAAATTTACTGGCTTCACATCTACTTTGAACTGTCTTTTGACTTATCATGGAAGAATAAAGGACACTAATATGGAAATCTGGATGTGCCGTGGTTTTCTTTTTCCTGCTAAAAAGGGTACTTCAGGTTTTGTGTGGACTTTTTTGTTGAGATGGCATTTGGAGTTAAGTACTCAGACAGAACAAAGAGTGATGTGCTGGCAAGCAGAGTCACTTGATGACATTTTGGCTGGTGCAAAATATTATAGTGTTTATTATGATTCTAAAAAGCAATTAACAAAGCAGCAATTGATGGTGGAATAGAGTGAATTCTTTCAGCAAGGAGGGCATAAATTGGTGCCCCATTAAATTGGCGCACAATATAAGAGACCACCAGGAGGCAAAGTTCATTTTCAAGGTAGAGGTTTTAATACCAATGCTAACAATCATAATGTGAGATATGGATCTTGTTACAGATGTGGTAAAGAGGGACATTGGATGAGAAATTGTAGGTTGAATGCACAGCCATATGAGAATAGGACTCAAATGATGCCTCGAATGAGACCAGTGCATCAAAATATGATTTTAATAGCACAAAAAGGGGCGAGTCAGTCAATGTTCCCAGCCCACCAGCACCTGGGCAGAACACAAGGCAGTTATTTTGAAGTAGACCTTTTAGTTTGTCTTTTTCACCTCACATGTAGAATTGGGCAGTGGAATTTACACAAATCTTTCATTTTCAGCATAAGTCAATGAACCCTCAAGTAAGACTCTTGGAAGTTAATGATTTGTTTTTTCATTTGCAGATGCCGTCAGAGCCCTGTAAGGACTGAGTCAGGCAGGCACAATAACAATGCCTGAGACAAGAGGTATATTGCATGCTGAGTACAGTTCTAGAGGTAGACCAGAATGGTCTATTTGTACATGCAGTAGTTAATGGTCACCCAATGTCATTTGTGGTTGATTCCAGTGCTGCCTATTCCACAGTGAAATCAGTGGAAGATCCTACCTATCCTTGTTAGGAAAAGAAGTCCAAGTAGTAGGCATTTCAAATAAACACTTGATTAACAAGTTGTTAACAAGTTTTCCAGTAAAAATAGGTCCAGCTATAAATGAACATGATTATTTTCAATTGTGTAATTTATTGTACACTTGGTGTGTTTATTCAAACAACAGATCCAGATGTAGAATTCAGTTTGAAAAAAGAAGCCTTAAGAAATTATAATTTTTCTTTTGTCACAGAAGAGAACATATCTCCAGTTTTGAAACAGACAGTCAAGAGAGACTTTTAGGATTTTATTAAAACTCATGTTGGGCTCCTTACTGCAAAGCCAGTGCAGATTATTGTAAAGCTAAATGTAGTGTGCTGATGCTTTTCCCAATATAGAGTTTCGCATGAAGCTCAGGAAGAGATTACACCAGTGATTGAAAAGATGGTGCAATAGGGCATCCTGAAGGAAGTTTTGGAAAGTCTATGTAATTCACCATTAACAGGCGTTCAAAAACCTATTGCAAAATGGAGGATATTAGAAAGAGTAATGACCAAGTTGTCCCATGTTGTCCTGTGGAAATGAATCCATCTGTGATTTTGCTTCCAAATCCAGTACATGCAGAGTGGTTTAAAGTGATTTATGATTTGTGTTGCTCTCCATTATTCTCCATTCCTCCAAATGAGGACAGCCAGAATCTTTTTGTGTTCAGATTTACAGATAAAGTATTTAATTGGGCAAGAAACCTCAAAGCCATAAACAGAATCCATTTTTGTCTTTTCCAAGTGCTTTAAAGGGATTTGGAATGTTTTGGGTTACCCTGTAATTCCTGGTGCAATACATTAATGATTTGATGATTGCAGTGAAAACAAAAGACGGATGTGAATTGGACACCATTGCATTGTTGAATCATATAGCTAATAATGAGCATAACATTTCACCTACAAAGTTGAAGGATTGTCAGAATTTACTTATCGAGAACATCAGATTATAAAAGGAGCTAAGAAGGTGTCCAAAAGATTGCATTACTACAATTCTGGTTATGAATCTGCCCACTAGACAGAATGAAGTGAGAACATTTTAAGAGATGGTTGGCTAATGTCGTCAGTGGATTCCCAACTTCACCCTAATTGCAAGCCCATTACAGAGATTACCTCAAAGTGATGCAATTGATTTGGTGCCTTAGGATGAAAAATGTATGAAAACCTTCCTGGAACTGAGACTAGCTTTGTGTGGCACCCACTTGAAGTATATTGCTCAGTTTCGGTTGCTGCACAACAACAGGGCACTGGAAAAACGCATGTGGCATATTTTTCAGGAACTCTAGATTCAGCTGTTGCTGCTTTGCCAGAATGCTTAAGATCCTAGCAGCTACTTTTATTGCCATTACTGAGAGTGATTCAGTTGTCTTGGGTCACATGTCTGACCCGAACATGATTATTTGACAAATGCTAGGTTGATAAATATAAATTCACAATTCCATAAGCATCAAATGTGTCAATTAAAAGATGTGGCATTTTTAATCTGGAGTTCTTTTGCCCCTTCCAAAAGATAAAAGTGATGAGGATGTACAGGAGAAGCATGGTTGTCTTAATGGAAAAGAATTGTGCATTACACCAAGAGTAAATATTCAAGATGCACCACTCAAATAAGCTGATGTGGTTTTATTTCTGGATCGCTCATGTTTGAGAGACATCCAAGGAAATGTATGAGCAGCATATGAAGTTTTTAATTTGACATGCATAATGGAGGCATCATATTTGTGTAATGTAACTTCTATATAAGTGGCTGACTTGGTTTCCATTACTAAAGCTTGCTGCAAAGACAATTAATTGACGGTTACAATCTATACTGATTTTCACCACTGTTTTGGAATAGTTCAAAACTTTGTCACAGCATGGTTTCACAACTTCAGCTGTGATATCGATTCACAATGAACCACACATTGTTTTTATGCTTCGATATTGCATTCAAAGATATCAGAGGTAAAATGTGCTGCTCATGGACATCAAATTGACATAATCGCAAATGGTGATACTTTTGCATATGTAGTTGCAAAATATTGTACAGTAATGAATATTGCATTGTGTGTGGAGACATTCAATTAATTGGGAGATGTATAAAATTAAATGTCAGATGAAGAGAAGAAAAAGTGAAGAAATGTACAATGTTAATAGAATCTGTTTTGGGATACCAATATAAGATCAATTATGAGCACGGCCAAATTAAAACCTATTTTATACTGGTGGAGACTGATGACTACCCCAGTTTTGGAAAATTATTTTAGCATTTTTATGGAATGGATAAGGGTAAGAAAATACAATGGGCAACTAATTTAAAGGTACCTTTGTCACAATTGGGCCTAGAAGAGAACTGGAGAACTGAGACACAACAGAAACCTTCAGCTAGAGCCTGTGTAAAGGAATTATAGTGGGCCCATGTTTGGGGCTTGTAAGCAAGTAGTAAGAACTTAGGCACTCTCACCTTAGATTTTATTGTCCTTAAAAATCACTGCATGACTTTCTTGACTTTAACTCGACAGCTGTTGCCAGAAAACGGTCCATTAAGTTTAATTATGGCACCCATCCTATTAAGTGTTTTTGTAACAGGTGGGAGAACACCACTGATTTGAGCTTTGAATGCTCAGTTTGCCTACAGGCAGATGAAAACCTCTTACATTATTTCTTTTTTTGTCCATTCTACGAGCACCAAAGAAAGCAGTGGGTAGTTTCGGGCTGAAGGCAACTGGCCACTATACAATGCCATGTAACATTTAGGTGCATATTTAAGAGCGCCTAGAACCTCCTTGTGCCACATTAGCATCATTTTTTTAAGCTAATGTGGCCCAACGAGGCCAAAATCACCACATCATATTTAAAAGTGGCACAATGCATGCATTGCGCCACTTTTTAACCCTTTGGGCTACATTATGCCTGCACCAGGCATAATGTATGCAAAGGGTGCATTCCCCCATTAAGGCTGATAAAATGGTGCAAAGAAATCCAGTAGATTTATTTGCATCATTTTTTTCTGAACTTTTAATGTCTGCTCAGAACAGGTGTTGAAAGGAGGCACACCATTGATTACAATGGGCCTCAATGAGCTTTGCAGGATTAGCATCAACATTTTTGACACTATTCAGCAAAGCTCCGGAATAGCATAAAAAATTCAGACGCTAGTCCCCTAACTACCACCACAATGAGCTGATAGAATAAGTAAGACTTTTGAAGATGCACTGAACATGTGGGGTGTGATGAGATGATGAAAATTGGTGGAAAACTATTGTCATACATGTCTAATATGTCAGCAAAACAAGGTTGGAAAGAAAACGTATGTAACAATGAGTCATAAGGAAAACAGCTAGTCCTTTCATAAACCAACCAACCAATTTTGCAGAGGTACCACCATGTAATGTTTTGAGGTAAGCAGTGGTTATCATTTGTCAGTTTTCAAAGTGGATTGAGGCAAATTCAGGAACAAGGTGTGATGCACTTGTAAAATTATTATTGAGAGAGTTGATCACTAGATTTGTCAAGTGAGAATGTGAGAACAAAATATTGAGCAGCATTGTGTGCAGCAATGAAAATGGATCAGAAGCTGCATTGTAACTATCACCCATAATCATCCATAGTAGGGGAGATATATAATAGTAAACTTAAACACAAACTTGAAAAATTGTGCTTCCACTTCTTTGAGATGGCTGGCAGCACTTTGTTTGGTGTTGCTGACCATGAGATGTATTCTAAATAAGGAAATAATAAGGAAAGTGGATTGAGTGCTCATGGGAAGGTCAATGAGACTTTTGATATTCCATCTGAAGCCTAGTTTACTATCACTGAAGAATTGTTTTGGGATTACTGCAACACCTAGCTGATACAGTACACTCTGTCTCTCTCTAGGTGCAACTTGCTGCATCCTCTGCATATGTAGAATTGTGTCATGACCCACAACCAAGAGACAGGGGGGCAGATTTATTAAAGGATTGCAATGCCCTCGCATAACACAGGGTGATACAAGGGTAGCACAATCCTTAAGTCTGATTTACCAAGGCATGCAAAGCCACCTTGCATGGTCCTGCGAGGCTTGGTAAGTCTGGAGTAATGTCAGGCAGCTTATGTCGCTGCCTTGCACTACCCTGCACAGGGAAGACATTACATGAATGGAGACTGTGTGTTCCCACACATCCACCCATATTTTATGGTTCATTCCCACATTTACTATGAGTAGCAAACCTGGAAATACGTCAAAATTGTACTCCTTCCCGATGAAGGCTGAACATGGTGACATATTTGTAATTCTCCTTGTTGTTTCCTTTTTCTAGGTGCGCTGTATTTTGCAGCACATTTGGAAAGAGAAAAAACCTTTAATGATTGCTTTTTTGCAGGAAGGTGTCCCTTCCTGCACAAAAACAATTTTGCCTAAAACACAGGCACCCTTGCACCATAGCACAAGGGTACCTCCATCGGTGCTAGGCAGTCCATAGTGTGCCAGATCAGTGAGAAATAGTAGGACTGTGCCATATCTTAGTAAATTTCTTGCTTTCCTATCATCTCCATTTGATGGAATGCAGTAAGTTGTCTTGCTGTGTTGCACCAAATATTGATACATGTGGCCCCGGATCCTCATCAAAAAGCTTATAAGAGACTGTTTGTGAGCACACAAGAAGGGCCCATACCAAGTGATCTTGGTGATGAACATGGCAGCTGGGTGTGGTGGTTTACCATATTGGAGTCACACATCTCATATGAGGAGAGTGTGTGCTGCTGAAAAGATGAGGCAAGCTTTTCAATCACAAAGTCAAAATCAGGTTCAATGTGTATCTCTAGAGATGGGAGAAAACACACAGGAGCAAACCAAGATGATTGTAGATAATTGCAGTTTGAATCAAGCTCATTTACCTGAAGCTTGTATGCCTAAAGCTCATGTGTCTGAAAAAAAGAGAGACAGTGATACAGCAGTACTAGAAAATCCTGAACAACGTTGTGGGAAATTAGCTGAAGCATTTACAGGAGAAGTTGATAAAGTGTCTGAAGTGAATACTGGAGAATCATCAGAGGGGCATGGAACCACCACTGGTATACTAAAATATGTACAAAAGAGTCCCTAACAAGAATTACTTAGCTCCTGAATAGGCATATCTGACAAAGAATAAACTGAATGAAAGAGACATTGATTTGAAAAGTCTTCAAATTTTATTTGGAAATTCCCAAGAACTACCATGAAAAATAAATGGACGAATAAATGATGAATGCTGATTGAGTCCCTTGATAAACAAGTAACTTGTCCTCAATTTACTAAAGACTGTGTTTTCATTCTAGAATGTTTTATTTTTGATAGATTTGTTTTTGGTGTTCTAAATACTATTTAATTGGATTGATTATTACTTTTTGAAACTTTTCTCTTTTTGTTTTTAAAACTGAATTTTTGAAAAGACTACTAAGAATAGACAAAATGTCTCCAAGAAAGTGGAGGCCCTTTATGGCTTTACAATTACCTTTAATAATTTCTTGCACTAACGCAGTTTTGCACCAAAAAGTTTAGCACAGGCTTGCACCATTTCTGAGCACCAGCCGGGCACCATATTTATGGAATAGCGCAAGCTGGTGCAAAGGGTAGGCTAGCACAAAAAATTACGTTAGCCAGGTGGGGCTGCCGGTATGGAAGAAGGGGGTTTTGCACCAAACAAACACGTTAGGCAGGTTAGAGTAAAAAAATTACTCTAACCAGCCTAACGTCATTTTCTGACGCAAAACCATCCATACCACGTGACTCCTGGCTTAAAAAGGACAGGAGTCATGCCCACCACCCTAATGGCCAGCACTGGGGACCAGGGTCCCCTGGGCTTTGCCAATGCACCATGTGCAAGGGGGGGTCCATTTCAGGGCCCCCATGGCAATTAAAAAAAAAAGATTATACTTACCTGTACTTACCTATACTTACCTGGGATGGGGTCCCCCATCCTCTGCTGTCCCTCTGGTGTGGGTGGGGGTGTCCCTGGGACCTGGGAAGGGCACCTGTGGGCTTATTCCATGGTGTTTCACCTTGGAAATAGGCCCACAGGTCCCCTAATACCTGCCCTGACCCAGGCATTAAATAATGGTGCAAAGCATGCTTTGCACCATTATTTGACCCCTCCTTTCCTCGTGTGTGATTTTAGCACGGGGGATAAATATGGTGCTAAGGCCATAGAGTCATTTGTTGCACAGGAACGCCTACTTTGCATTTCATTGACGTAAAGTAGATCTCCACATCCAAAAAATGACTTTAACTCCATAAATTTGGCGCTAGACGGGTCTAGACCCAAAGTATAAATATAGAGTTTGTTTTGACCTGAATTTGCGTTAACAAAAATGACGTAAATTTTGTGCAAAACAAGTACAAATGTGCTCCAAAATATGTTCAGTTTGTCTCATTGTTATATTTCTACCCACTTAATAACTTTAGTTTCAGAAGGTGTGACTTTCATACATTTATCTTTGGCATACAGCTTATTATGTGTGGTTTACTCTCAGTGCTTAATTTGTAAATAAAACTATGCTGGTGTCCAAAGCTCTCCTCTGAAACACACAGCAGCTGCAATTAAACGTGCAAGCACAAAAAACTGAGGCAGCATTATCCTAAAGTCATCTTGGGCTCTTGAATCCATTTACAGCCACACCCTGCCCCTTCAGTGACTCTTGCAGCTTTGTGCTTTCTCCCTGTATGACGCATTCCCGTCTTTCTCTTCCTCCATCTTTCCCATATGTATCTTTTGCTCACAGTAAAAGCTGGATGCAGAAAAATAAGTGCTGGCTCCCAAAAATAAGTGTTGGTGCCCTCCACCAGCAACCACAGGCTCAAATGGAGTACAGTTTATTATTATGCACCAGAATGATTTAGAAGAGACTAATGTAGATTGTAATGTTCCAATATATTACTTACCTGATATTAAGAGACTTGAAAAATCTGAATTTTTTAGAAGCCCTATAAAGTTTTATAGTTCTTACATTGGCAGTGCTTACATACAGAATGCGTCTGGATTAACTGACATAGAGCGTAACATTATTAAACAATATAACAAGAAAAAATAAGATGATAGGTTGGTGGGTGTTGGACTTTTTGCCTTACGCAGGGTCATCCCCAGTCTTTTTGCCTCCTTCCTCCTGGTTTTTCTGACCTCTCGCTGTTGGCTCTAGGACTCTGAGCACTTTATCACTGCTGACCAGTGCTAAAGTGCAGGTGCTCTCCCATCTAAAGTTGGTATGATTGGCTTATACCTAATTGGCATATTTAATTTACCTATAAGTCCCTTGTACAGTGGTATCTCTATACCCAGGGCCTGTAAATTAAATACTACTAGTGGGCCTGCAGCGCTGCTTGCGCCACCCACTGAAATAGACTTTCAAAACCTGTCTCAGGCCTGCTAGCGCAGGGCCTGTGTGCACAGTTTTATGCCACAGGGACCTGGCATCTAAATTTACTTGCCAGGCCCAGAACTCCCCTTTTACTACATGTAAGTCAACCCTAAGGTACGCCCTAGCTAGTCCTATGGGCAGGGTGCCATGTATGTAGAAAGGCAGGACATGTGCCATATTGCATGGCCTGTCCTGGTAGTGACAAACAGCCTAACTTGGTGTCTCACTGCTGTGAGTGCTGCCTTCTCATAGGATTGCATTAGAAATGCCCTCCCTTATGTGTAAGGGGTATTGTCTGATTTATGAGGGGTAGCGTAGGCGTGTTTGGTATGGTTGTGATGGTGATGATAAATACTGCTTACTGGTGTGGGCGTATTTTTTATTACTATCACAGAAATGCCACTTCTAGAAAGTGCGCATTTATCTCTGCTTATGACTCTGGTGTTTTGCAGCGTGACTCCAATCCACGTCTGGGCAGAGAGACAGTTGGGGCTTTGTGCATACTTTTCAGACAGCCTGTACACAGGGAGGGTGAAGGTGTCACAGAGGTGCATCTGCATACTGAATAGTCTTCCTGGGCTGAGAGAAGGGAGAGGCGGGGCACACCTACATTTGTAAAGGCTGTGCCCTGGCCTCACACAATAGGGTTGTTAACCCCCCACTGATGTTTGGAGCCTGTGCTGAAAGGAGAGAGGGGGCACTCCCAGAACCAGTTGTAACTGGCTGGAACCTCCTCTCCCTACCATTGTAAGAACTGACTATAAATACAGGGGAATTTTCCCCACAATTTGGAGACTCTTGGAATTATCTTGGAACTGGACACCAAAGGCTGAAAAGACTCACCAGGAACCGCCATGGACTGCTGCTGCTGTGCTGACCTGTGACCTGCCTGGTCACTGTGAAGGACTTGTCACTTGCTGCCTTTCCCTTGTTTTGGCCTGTAGCTGGGCCCTCCACCTGAGGACCTTGTCTTAAGATTCTGCTCCCCAGGGGCAGGGTGCTGTGGCCCCTGACCCCTGCATCCATTTCTTCACGAGGGGTGCTTCTCCGTGGTTGCGGCTGCCATAGCGCTGATTGCAGCGCGCTTATGGAGCCTTGGGAGCTCGTAGGCTCCTTGCTGCATTGTGCCCCTTTAAATAAGATCACCGCAGCGGCCCGGGAAGCTGAAAGAACACTCGCGCACCGCATCGGGTGAAGGCGAGTGTCTGCTCGGGCCCCAGGAGGGGTCCGATCTTCTTGTGGCTTCACGGCAGGACCAGGGGAAGGCACGGGGAGTGCCCCCTTCCCCCGGCCTCTGCGTTAGGAGCCGGACGCTCCTTTTCTGCTGTTAGGAAACACGGGGATTATTATGGGCGCCCCCCCCTTGGTGGAAGGGCCAGTGGAGGCCCGGGGGCGCCCCCAGAGATCGCGGGTCCCAGGAGGGGCCTGTCATTAAACCAGAGGGGGTGCGTGGTGCCCCCTCCTGCCCTAAGTTGTTTTTGCTGGCTTTGGCCCCCCTTGTGAGGGCCGGTTGAGGACCTGGGGGACCCCCAGCAATCACGGTCCCCAGAGGGGCCTGTCTATAAAAGAGAGGAGGTGCATCTCGCCCTCCTCTGACCCCAGAGTATAAGTGAGGCCCCCGTTTTGTGCATAGGAGCGCCAGGGGCCCCATTGATCGCCTTCTAGGCACTGGAGGTGCCTTCATCCAACCAGGTACTGTTTAAAGGACCAATATAGTTGCAATCCAAGGTTCTTTCTACAGACTTTTGTTTGATTCATATATTACCTACCTGCGTTTGATGTTTTTACATATGTGTATGCAAATGTTCCTTTTATGGACATGGTTACTAATATGTTTTTCTAACTTGTTTTCTAATGTTCCTACTATGGGCATTTTATGATATTCTTATGACAAGTGCTGTGATGTAATAACGTGTTTTCCTGACTACTGCTTATGTTGCAGAATACTGAGTAACCTGTGTGTTATGTGTGACTACTTCTAGGTTGCAGAGTAACTAATGTGTAACGTTCTGACTACTGCTAAGGTAGCAGGATAGTACTGATATGTGATGTTTGGTCTGATAATTGCCTTGTGTACAATACAGTATATTTTCATATAATCTGGTGTTGTGTTTCCTTTTTGGTGGGGATATTGCGTCACGTGTGTTGTGTGTGTTGTGCAAACGCTTTACACATTGCCTCTGGGTTAAGCCTGACTGCTCGTGCCAAGCTACCAAGGGGGTGAGCAGGGGTTATCTTGGACGTGTAACTCCCTTGCCCTGACTAGAGTGGGTAAGTTCTGCCTGGCTGAGGTGCATACCCTAGCCACCCAGAAACCCCATTTCTAACAGTGGGTTATAAAAATGAGATTTGATTTGAGGAAAGACTGTGATTAAGCAATCATAAATACATCCTAATCTAAACATTTGGAAAGAAAAATAAGGAAATATGTGCATGATGTGGATTAGCCCAATGAATATGATAAACAAGTTATGATAGGGAACAGTGTGTGTGTGTGTGTGTGTGTAATTACAATAAAGATCATTTTATATGTAAAGTAATGTTAATCTTATATTTACATGAATTTTTCATACTTGTAACAAAACTTCTTATTTTACTGTTACACAAGGTTATGTAGCTTATTGCAATTTAGGTTTAGCCTTTCATAAAATATATCATGTAAATGCTCTGAGTGACACGCAATTGGCAAAAGTGAAATGAGAACATTTAGGCCTACAAGTATGTAGAGTGTCTGGCAGGTAACTCAGTAGTTGATTTAGCTAAGATTAGTGAAAAGATGCTTGCTCTTATATTGATGTTTATTCAGAACACAACTGATTAAGATATGCTTTCGGCGAAAACTTAGTAAAAAACTTGGTAGCACTGGCTTACATCCAATTGGCACATTTAACTTACTTGTAAGTGTGTAGTAAAGTGTTACACCATGTACCCAGTAATTTAAATGCTACTAGTAGATCTGAAGCCCTGCTTGCGCCACCCACTGCAGTAGCGTTTCAAACATGTCTCAATCCTACAATTTTTAACCTGCCATTTTGATCTGGCAAAATAAACATTTTCCTAGGCCCAAGCCTTCCTTTCTTATACATGTAAGACACCCCTAGATTAGGCCCGAAGCAGCTCTTAGGGCAGGGTGCAGTGTCCTGAAAATGTTGGACATGTGCTTTCAACTTTTACATGTCCTAGTAGTAAACACTCTCAAATGTGTTTTTCACCACTGTAAGGCCTACCTCTCCCATTGAAGAACATTGGGTTACCTTATGACATTAAATAAGTGATAACTTTTAACTGGGAGCAAGTAGGAATGTTGAGTTTGGTTTCAAAAGAATTGTAATTTAAAACTGTGCTTAATAGTAAAGTTGGATTTTAAATAACAATTCTGAAATTGACACTTCTAGAAAGCTGATATTTCCTTGCCCCAACTATTTGGTGTCTGCAGTCTGAATCCTTGGTCACATGACTAGTTGTAGCTGGCCCCAGATGGTTTTGTGTATTGTTCCCAGACAATGAGACATAGTGGGAATAGGTGTTGGCGGGATGGGCCAACTCTGACTTGATAGGGGGCTGGGGTTGTTAACCACCACACTTGCACACTCACACAGGGTTTGACACTAGTCACTTGTGCCCCCCAGACAAGCTGGGGCTAAGCCAGGGAGGAAGAGAATACCAAACACATCTAGGGGTGGAAACATCCAGAATCGTCTCCTACTTTAAAGCTAGCAACATGTATAAATATTGGATCCTCAGACTCCACTCTTCAGTACAGCTCTAGACCTGTGGAAGACTCAGAAGGACTGCTGTGCTGCTGTGTTGCAAGAAAGACCTCTGCTCTGCTGCCCTGTTACTTTGCTACCCTCTTGCCTGAGTGAAAAGGACCAGCCCTACATCTTGAAGCAAGAACCACCAGAGTGACTCCAAGGGCTATTTGGCTGGCCTCCTGATCAGAGACTCAGGGACAGAAAAGGCCCCAAACAGCTTGAACACAGCACCTGGACTCTGTCTGCTGTGAGTCCCCACTCCTACCTCCAAATAGTGCCACATCAGTCCCGGACCTTGGAAATGGCCTTGAAGGTGCTCTGCTAGCCTAGCTATGGTCCAAGCTGAGGTAATGCATCCCTGAAGCAATATCCCGCAGCTCTTTGGGAATGCAGCTGCACAACACAACTGCGATGCAAGACCATGCATCGCAATCCAACAGATCCCTGAAATCACCATTGCACTATGCATCCTTGAATCAGGACCTCGCATTGCAGCTGCAGCCCATCCAAACTGCTGCTGCACCTCGCATCATCCACAAGGGAGCTCACAACACTCTGCAACCAGGATTTAAGGTACTTTGTTCAGCTGGCCTAATGGGGTACCTTCATCTCAGTCAGCCCAAACATGTGACCTTATCCTGGTGTTGCATGACCAGATAACCACAGCTAGTGCTTTGTGCTTCTACATACTGTTTTTACTTATATCTTTAAAATTGCATATCTCCAGTTCTACTGATTGGATTTGTGTTGTTTTGGTATCAAATAATTTATAAAATGTTACTCTATTTTTCTAAATTGGTGATGGAGTATTCTTGTACTGTGTTTTCAATGTATCACTGTTTGAAGTGCTATATAAATATTTACACATTGCCTCTAGGCTAATCATAAGTGCTCAATGCCAAGATACTAGAAGGATAAGCACAGGTGAATTTGGGGTTTGCTTCTGACTTCACCTCACAGGAATTGTGGTTGCTGCTTGAGTGGGGTTTCACCTTCCATCAAGCAGTAACCCAATTTCATACACCCATCAAAATGTCATTTTTGGAAGGTTTTGTAGCTTCACTGTAAACTTTTGTGATAGGATTAAAAACGTGTCTGCCTAGTTAATGCTAATTGTTGTATAAACTGTCCAAATCTTCTAAATATCCAGAATGTTTCTTTTAATTAACAGTGACATGGTTTTGCACAATAAAATGATGAAAAAGGCTGAACATATATCAGGTTATTTTTTGCATAGAGGACAGCCTAGAGTTAATTCTTCACCACTTAGAACTCTTGATCTAATCAAAGAATTATTTAGTTTAAACATAACTTTACTTTTCAAAGTTCTCTCCAATAAAGCTCTCTCCCCTACTCATCATGATCAATGCCTCCCTAACTCAAGTCATCTTCCCAGCAGCTTTCAAGATAGGCTAAGGAAACCTACGTTAGACCCAGATGACCTCGTAACTATTGACCCATCACTCACCTACTCTTCATTAGCAAGATAATGGAAAAAATAGACTATGCTCAACTCCAGATCACAACAATGCTAACCATCTTGGAACCACTACCAATCTGGCTTCAGATAAGTGTAATTCACAGTTCCAGAAGAGATTTGTTTTCAGGTTTAGTGTCCCTGGAATCATAACTTAAAATCTCAACATATGGTGAAGTTGGATTTTAAATTGGAATTCTGAAAGTGGCACTTTTAGAAAGTTGAAATTTTCTAACTTTAGCCATTTTGGAGTCTATAGCCTGTCTCTGATAATTTGTCTGAGGTGGGAGCCAGCTGGGCTTTGTGTATTCCCCTAGACAGCCACACACAATGGGAGCTTAAGTGTGACTTGATGGGCCATCCTGGGAAATTTGGAGGGAGGAGCTGGCCACAGCCTCACTTCCACCTCAATGGACTTGGCCCTCTCCCCACACAAAGGACTTTATACCCCCTGTAGTGAGTCTGGAGCCAGGCAAGAAGATTGAAGAACTATGTGCATTAACTCAGGCCTCTCCCTGAAGTCTCCCCCACTTCAAAGGCACAATTGGGTATAAGTAGTGGACCACAGACATAACCAAATCAGTAAACATCTGGACCTGTAGGTAATCTGCAAGGAAGAAGGACTGCTGTGCTGCTGAAAGGACTTCACTCTGCTGGGCTCCTGCTCAGCTGTACTGACCTGATGCCTGCTGCCCTCATTGCCTGCTAGTTAGAAGGGCTGGACTTGCATCTCTCCAACCCAGAATGAAAGTGACTCCATGGGCTTGCTGACTTGCCTCCTGCTTTCCGAAGTCTCAAGGGCACAAAGGACTTCCAAATCATCAACTCAGCCATCTGCGCGTCTTGCCCTGTCAAAAAGGTGCCAATCCAGTCCTGGACCCTTGAAAGTGGGTATAAAGTTCTGCTTCAGTAGAAATCCACACATCTACACCATTGTGTGAGTCGGAACCAATGCATTGACACCATTGCAGGTATCGGAATGGTACATTGATTCCATTGTGTAGATCAAACCCAGCATATCACACTTGAAACCAGCACATCACACTTGGAATTGACGCATCCTCTAGTACAGGAGCCATAGCAGTGCATGACATTCAGAACCAGTGCATCACACTTGGAACTGAAGCACTACCACCGTTGCACTGAGAAGATCGACACATCATCTCCACTGCACGGCCCGACACTGACACATCGATGTGGCTGTGCCATACATCTCCTCGACGGCAACACAACCTGGATCAAGGTACTTTTGTTCAGCAGGCCAAGACTGGTCCTTGTAGCTGACCTGTGTTCCATTGTGGTCTGCCTGAACTTTTGACTTTGTCCCGCCTGGTCAAGGGTGACCAGATACCGCACATAGGTTATTGCTTCTAAGGGCTCTATCACAGTTTATTTTGTAGAAATTCATATCTCAAGTTCTACTTGTTAGATTTTTGTCATTTTGGTCTTGGCAAAAAGAATACAAAAACGGAAACAAAAGTAGAAGACAATCAAAACCAAAAAAAAAAAAAATAAAGACAAAACCAGAAACAGGAAAGAAAGGTCATATCACAGTTATGAAATATCTGACTCCTTATATTTTTGGATGAGGTTTGTTATGAAAAGGTTACATGTGCAGCTGGGTATGTCACACATAGGGTAATGTAGAGGGGACAGAATCCTAGTGTTGCTCCTCTGCTAGGATGGTAGCTGAGCACTTGGACCCACCAAAGGTGGCGAGGACCGGTCATCCATCTGTTTTGAGCGTCAGGAGGGGAGGAATAAGGCCAATGAGTCTTATAGGGGGCATTTTACAAGGCCATGCCTCTTTGGTGATCAACATCGACCACCCACCCTCCCAGATACTTCCAAGCAAATATATACATATATGGGTCTGCAGATCACCCGTTTTAGGGTTGAGCCTGTGAGTGCATGTGCTAGTGCATGTGTCTGGCTTGCGAGACTCTGTTGTGGTCAGTAAAGGGCTTGGAGTCTGCCTGTAGCTTACCATTTGCTGGTTCATGTAGCACTCTTCATTACAGACTCGTAATTCATTAAGGCATGCCTGGTATAATTTCTGGTCCTCTGTGTGAAGCAGGGATCAAGCACTAATTGATTAATTAACTAATGCCTGTCTACTGCTCCTGACATGATTGCGGTTCTATTTTGTTCTTTTCAATTTCTATTGCCCTGCAAAACAGAAGCCGTGTTACTGGCAAAAACATGCCCAGCAGAACAAACAACATTGCAAACTTTTATTTTTTAAAGCTAGCTTTCTTTTATTTTCGTATTTTCTCACTTTCCATTCTTGTTTTCTTTTTTTTGGACGTGGGCACTGTTCTCAAAAGATGACAATTAACTTGTTCGAAATATTACTATTAATAGTTTTTAATATTACAAAGCGACAGTGTTTCATTATTATTTGTAAACTGAAATTATGCTTTAACATATAATCATGCAGTACACCCCAATCCACACCACTCAAAATTGCCCCCCTACTATCCACCCCAATCCAACCCACTGTACCCCACACTAATCCATCCTACTCCAATCCAGTCCACTCCAACCAACCACACTCCAATCATCCCACCCCAAACTAATCTGCCCCACTCCAATTTGCCCCCTCTCATCAAAAACAATCTGCATGACTCCAAAGCAATCCACCCCACTCTAATCTAAAACAATATACCCCAATCCAATCCAAAGCTATATGCCCCACTCCAATCCAAAATAATATGCCCCACTCCAATCAAAAACATTATGCCTCACTCCAATCATCCCCAATCCAAAACAGTCTGCCCTTCTGCAATCTGCGGCACTCCAATCCAAAACAATCTTCCCCATTCCAATCTGCCCCAATGCAATCCAAAACAATCTGCCCAACTACAATTCAAAACTGTCTGCCCCCCTCTAATCCACCCCACTCCCATCTGTCCCACTTCAATCCACAACAATCTCTCCCACACGTATCTGCCCCACCCCAATCTACCCCACTCCAATCCAAAACAATCTACTGCACTCCAATGCACCTCACTCCAGTCTACCCCACTCCAATCAAAAACAGCCTGTCCTACTACAATCTGCCCCACTCCAATCCAAAACAATTTGCCCCACTCTAATGCAATCAACCTCGCCCCAATCCAATCCACCCTACTCCATCTTAATTAAACCCCATTCCAATCCATCCTAATTCAATCTTCCCCACTCCAATCCAAAACAATCTGCCCGCTACAATCCAAAACAATCTGTCCCATTCCAATCTGTCCCACTCCAATCTGCCCCTTTCCAATACAAAATAATCTGCCCAACTCCAGTCTGCCCCACTGCAATCCAAAACAATGTGCTGCACTCCAATATGCCCCACTCCACTCCAAAACAATCTGCCTCACCCCAGTCCCCAATAATTTGCTCCACTTCAATCCAAAACAACCTTCCCCACTACAATCTATTTCAACCTGCCCCACTTCAATCTGCCCCAGTCCATTCTATCCCACTTTAATCCAAAACAACCTGCCTCACTCCAACCTGCTTCATTAAAATACCAAGCAACCCACTCTAATTCAAAACAATCTGCCCTACTCCAAGCCACCTCACCCCAATCCAACCTACTCCATCCCAATTCACCCTACTCCAAACAACCCCACTACAATCCAATCCACCCCACACCAATCCAATCCACCCCAATCCAGCCCAGCCCAATCTACCCCTCTCCATTCCACCTGACCCCTATGCAATCTGCCCCAATCCAATTCACCAAACGAAATCCAATCTGTCCCATCACACCCTAATCCACCCGTCTCAGTCCAATCCACCTCACTTGACTCCACTCGGATACACCCCACTCAGTCCACCACAACCCATGCCAAACCAATCTACCTCACCTAAATGCAATCTACCTCAGTCCAATCCATCTCAGTCCAGTCTACCCCACTGCACTCCAGTCCACCCCACCTTAATCCAATCCACCTCCTCCAGGCCACCCAATCCACCTCACCCCATTTCAATCCACTCCACCCCACTCAAATCCACACCACTCCACTCCAATCCACCCCACTCCAATCCACTTCACTCCATTCCAATCTACCAAGCTCTACCCCAATTCAGCCCACCCATCTCAGTTCAGTCCACCACACTTCAATCCAGTCCATCCAGCCTACCATATTCCAACACAATCCATCCAATCCGTCCCACTACAATCCACCCCAGCCCAATCTAATCCACCCCGGCCTATCCCAGTTGAGTCCATCCCACTCCAATCAAATCCATCCATTCCACTACACTCCAATTCATCCCACCTCCATGCAATGCACCCCACTTCAATCCAGTTCAATCCATCACAATCCAATCCAACACACCTCACCACAATCTAATCTACTCCACCCCAATCCACCCCACTTTGATCCAATCCAGTCCACCCCAACCCACTCCCATCCAATCAACCCCATGCCAGCCCTATCACTCCAATCCAAACCACCCACCCAATCCAATCTATTCCACCCCACTCGAATCCACCCCAATCCCATCCACCTCACCCCATTTCAATCCACCCCACTCCAATCCAATCCATCCCACTCAAGCCACCCCAGCCCATTTCACCCCACTCTACTCCAATCCAATCCACCCCATTACCTAAATCCACTCTAACCCATTTCACCCTATTCCACCCGATTTTACTCTACAATACTCTTTGCCACTAAATACTTCTTCCTTCTACTCAACTCTACGACACTCAAAACCTCCTACTCCACTCTACAACATCCAAGCAAATCCACTCTATGACACTCTACTCCCCCACTCCACTCTGAAACTCCACACCATTAACCTTTAGCCAAGCTGAACAGGAGCCACACTGTGTATAACATGGCAAAACAAAGCCAATAGGTCTTGTATAGGCGAGACCTATTGGCTTTGCTAATCCTTGTTTTTATTTGGTGTAATTCCATTCCGTAGTTCCTGAGTTATTAAAGGGAAAAGAAAATTGTACACCTATGGCTATGGATGCAGGGAGATATCCTGCTGAGATCTGATTATCTGCCAACACTTCAAACAAGAAGTGTTGGTAGCCATTTTGTGATTAAAAGAAGACAGAAAAATGAGAAAAGGGGACAGGGTATGTATACCCTACCCCACTATCCTTGGTCCAGTGGCTGAATCCACAGAGTTCTTTGTAATGTAAAAAAAGGGCACTCCTCCTAGGGTTCACTAAAGCCCTGGGGACGATCACCTCTGTGGCACGCAACTCATATTAGATGCGGGGAGGGCGGGTGCTCCACCCCTCATCCCAGGTACAGCACCTTGAGACCCTACAGGTGATTAGCCATGCTTTAGAAATCACTGATTGATTGACTGACCACCACTCGGGGCTAGTTTAAAAATTAAATAATGGGGGGTACTGCAGACCCCCCAGGGCTGTGGGGACCACCACCTCCCTGGGGTAATGAAGCATGTTTGGGGGACCTGGGGACTGCCATCACCCCGGGGCAATACATTAAAACATAAGGGGGGCACACACAGCACACTCGCACCCCAGGGACGGCCACCTCCCTAGGGCAATGTATTAAAGTATGCTGTAGGCCCACGCAGCAACCCCACACACAGGGGACCACCACCTGCTTGGGGCAATAGATTGAAGTATGTGTGGACCCTAGCATCAACCTACATGCCCCAGAGACTGCCACCTCCCTGGGTTAAAATATGCAGGGGCATGTGGCAACACCCGCACCCCAGGGACTGCCACCTCCCTGGGTCAATAGATTAAAGTATGCTGGGGACCTGCACAGAACCCCCACACTCCAGGAACCACACCTGCTTGAGGCAGTAGATGAAAGTGTGTGGGGATCCCACACAGGAACCCCCAAACCCTAGGGACTGCCACCTCCTCAGGGCAACGGATTAAAGTATGCAGGGAAATGCAGCATCCCTGTGCCCCAGGAACTGCCACCTCCCCAGGGCAATAGATGAAAGTATATGGGGGACCCACGAGGTACCACCCACACTCTGTGGACTGTCACCTCCCTGGGGTAAAAAGAATATAAGGAGGGCGTTGCTCTGCCCTCCTCCTGGAACCATGGTCCTGGAGACCACCACCTCCCAGGTCCAGCTCATGCTATCCCCAAGGTGCCCACCCTCAGGAGGCAGATGTTTGCTTTTGCTTGGCAGCAGCTGTGACAGCTCCTGCTAAGCAAATTCAAAAAGCTGTCAAACTGCTCCTGCTTGCTTTCTGAAAGTGGAGTTTTCATCTCTTTTCCTGCACTCTAATGTCAATGCAGGGAAAGAGATAAAAACATTGCTCCCACATGCAGGGAGCTGCTATTTGAAACAGCTCCCTGTGTGTGGGAGCAATGCAGGATCCTGCGGGACAAGGGTGCCGCCTTGGAACACAGGCTCCCCTCCAAGGTACCCATAACCTTAGACTAGATGCCCTGGGCACCCAGGCCACAGGTCCTAAATTGACAATGGGTAGAGGGCCATGTGGTGCTGCGCATGCCCCCTTGCATACTTTAATCTATTGCCCTGAAGAGGTGGCAGCACCCGGGGCATGAGGATGCTGTGTGGGCCCCCTGCATACTTTAACTTATTGCCCCAGGGAGGTAGCAGTCCCTGTGGCCCTTAAACATACTTCATCTATTGCCCCAGGGAGGTGGTATTCTCCAGGGGCCTGGGGGCTCCACAGTATCCCCCCCTGTATTTAATTTTTTAACTAGCCCCTGGGAGGTGGGTGTCCCTGGGGTGCATGGTGGGGCATGTGGCCCTCCCTGCTTCTAATATGAATTTTGCCCTGGGGCGGTGGCTCTAGTGAGCCCTAGGACGGACCCCTTTTCTTAAATCACGAAGAACTCTGTAGATTCAGTCAAAGATTTCTCAGTGATTAAAAAAAAAAATCTTTTAAGCCTTGGGGGTGGTTTTAGGGGGACCCCTGGACCAAGGCTAGAGGGATATATTAAACAAACCTTGCCCCCCTTTTTTCTGTCTTTTTTTAGAGCGGCATCTACATCTATATAATTAATGTTGCCCCCTTTAAGCTCCAAACCCCTTCTGCCCCGCGTGTTGCAGCGTTTGGAGCTTATAGGGGATTGACCACAGGGTCTGGCCACATGCCAGGCCCTGTGGCCAACCCCTGCTCTGCAAAGCCAAAGGCTGTGCATGGCATGGGATTGGTGTGGTTATAGGGGGCTGGCTGTCACCAGGCCCTGCAGAAAACCACTGCCACTTACAGCTGAAGGTGGTGCATATCGCAGGGTTGGGTGGTTATAGGATGGTTGGCCACAGGGCCTGGCTTTTGGCCTCTAGCAAAGCCCCGCCAGCCATGTCCAAAGGCTGTGCATGGCATGGCCTGGGGTGGCTGGTTAAAGGGGATGATGGCCCCCAGACCTGGCCTGTGACCAGGCCCAGCAGACAACCTCCACCATGCACAGCCAAAGGCCGTGCGTGGCACAGGGTTGGGTGGTTATGAGGGGGTTGGCAGCAGGCCAGGCCCTGCAGACAATCTCTGCTGTGCATGGCCAAAGGCTGTGCATGGCGTGGGGTTGGGTGGTTATAGGGGGGTTGGCCGCAGGGCCTGTCCTGTGACCAGGCCCTACAGACAACCTCTGCCTCACATGGCTAAAAGCCTTGCATGACACAGGGTTAGGTGGTTACCAGGGGGTTGACAGCAGGCACTGTGGCCAAACTTCGCCATGCACAGCCAAATGCCATGGGCAGCGGTGGTTGAATTATCGTAGAGTAATTAAAATTACTTTATGGTAAAAAAACATAGAAATGCATTGAAAAACATAGGTTATAGGGATGTTTACAGTTAGGAAACAGACTTTTGAAAAAGCAAAGAAATTCACTTAAAAAAACAAAGATTATAGGGAGGTTGTAGTTAGGCTCACAGTTTAAAGGTACAAAGCCATAGAAATTCACTTCTTATAGTTAGTTATTTCAAGTAACTATAACTTGTGCCCTGTGGTAACTATAACTTGTGAGAGTGTAAATTTTCTAATATCTTTATTAATGATTTTCATATTAAAAATGTGTAATGAACCAACGTGTACAATGCGAAACCTCTGAAATGTCTGTTTTTCAATTCTTGGCTAAGCTAAATTATATTCAAATGCTGTGGTTATTTTCCATGATGAAAGCTTTCATAAAATGTATTTTTGAAGCCTGTGTAGACGTACCCGCAGCTATGCCTAGTGGGGTGCACCGTTATGTTGTACAAGGTTGTGTATCAGCCAAGCATTGCATAAGTTGAAATGTCCAACTGTTTGGAAATGTTACTAATATTTGGTCTTTCCTCGAGGATGGAAGTAAAAGAAACTGCAAAAATGTCTTCCTGAGAACAAGATACTCGAGAGGCGATGAGACAATGGAGTTACAGATGAGACGGAAGAAGTAAAGATACATTGAAAGAAAATGTTATAGTTAGCGCAGGTTTTATTACATTTAGGTCATCAATTTAGTTGTCGATTAGCTGATTTGAAACCACCCCATAGACTGACCAATCAGGAGTTAATTAGAATTTAGTATAACAACCTGGGTAGAATGATTAGAGGGGGTTTTCCTTCTAGAGTGATTCTTGGAAGGCAGACGAGTTTCAAGACAAGCTGTTGTTAGGCCCAAATCTTCTGATGATATAACTGATGGTGTCCTCAAGCTGAAGCTGATTATTTGCTGTTACTACCTTTGTGGTAATTTATGTTATTAAATGTGAATTGTGTCTCTCTTGCTTTTCAGGTACCAGCTGCAACTAATGATTTTATTGCTGCACATTAATAGTTTTTTTTAATAACATAATTAAGTTAGGAGCTTTTTTTCTACATTTGTGTTACTAAATAATTTTTACATGAAGTCCAACATGTCAATGCTAATTTGTGGTTAGTTAGGGAATTAGGCCCTCATTTTTAACACGGCGGGATTTCCCGCCGTGTTCAGGCTGGCAGTCTTTTCATCGACCGCCAGCCCCCTGTGAAACCCACTGGCCGTATTATGTTTTCCCCACCAGGCCGGTGGGGAACACAGCCGTAACATTGAGGGCGGCTCCATTAGGAGCCGCCGCCAATGTTGGTGTGCGGCAGGTGCAGCAGCACCTGTTGCGCATGTCACTGCCCATAAATTGGGCAGTGACATGCGTAACGGGGGCCCCCAGGGGTGCCCCGGGGCACCCCCTCCGCCAGCCTTTTCCTGGTGGGCTATCCCACCAGGAAAAGGCTGGTGGCATATGAAACCTTATCCGCAGGGTAGCGCAGCATTTGATGCTGAACTAATGTATACTCTACCATTATTACCAGTTTTTGAAGTATTAATAAGTGTGATTCATTTCGAAATAATTTGTTTAATTGTATTAATCAAATTGAGATATATACATCGTTTTAACCAACCGCTATTGATCGTATATGCTTATCATCTGTGTTTGAGAGTTATTTTCGTGACATTAGCATTGTTAATATAGGGAAATAAATCTATGACTTTTAATTACTAAACTGATGTAGTTATTGACTGAAGTTTTATTATATTGAATGTTGTTGTTATTGATGGTCCTCACACATCCCATTGGTAACATCTCCTCAAATCTATGTCGCTTCGATCCATCGTCCTCTAGCGCTGAATCCACTATTCAGTATTGATAATAGCTAGGATTTTGTGGTGTGTTAGCAGTTTTTCGTACCAGGTTATGGTTATGTCTTTGTTTTGATTATGTCATAATGGGTCTGTGAGGTTTGGGTGTGTCAAAGTGGTTTGTTTGTTCTTTCTTTTTTTCAAAATTGTTAAAAGGATTTAACATGATGAGTGGCTAGTTGCCTTAAGTGACTTTCCCCAGTTCTTGGAGACCCCCTAGGTTGATGGGTATGTTCTTGGTGGTGTTTGAGTGTATTTGAATGAGGAGAATAAAGTGTTTGCGCTTGCACAGCTTTAGCTAATTTGCAGATGATTGTGTCGAATATGAGTTTAGAGGAGTAGAGATACTCAAACTAGTGATTAGATGGAGTGGGCATACTCCTATAGGTATGAGAGGAAGTGGCGTTCTTCATTTGAGTGTGGCGCTTGATGCAGAAAAATTATCAACATGATTGTTGACAGATCTAGAGAGAGAGAGAGAGAGGTTTGGGACTCTGGAGTATAAGGACAAGTGTGGAGAGACACTTGGTTTATGTTGTAATTTGTTCATTTAGTAGACTGATCTGTCGAGATTGGTGAATCGAGTTTGTGAGAAATTTGTGTGAATGAGATATACTGAAGACTTGGTGAGTACTAAGTGCACTAGACAATAGTCCAAGGAACAGTGGAGTAGTAAAGTTTGCTGGTCAAAGTTTACTCACGATTGTGGGAACTGTGAAAAAGGAGTAAGCGAAAGCTGAAGGGTTCTTTGGAAGGTTCTGAAGCGTTTGTGTTACCCTACCTGTAGTAAATGAGTAAATTTGTTTCCTTATTTTTAAGATAGCTCGTGAATTAATATTGCGTTGTTTTGTGTGTGGTCTGTGAAAGGTTAGTACGATAGACTTTGTTAGCGTTTCAGCGAAGGTGCTGAGGGGAGTGAATGTGTTGAGTGTGACATAGTAGTGCCACGCTGGGATTGGTTGTTTGTGTCGCGCACGGATTTGGCAATCAGTCCAATAATAGAGTAACGCGATTGGAAGGCAGTGGGGTCGAAGAGAATTGTGGGATTGCAGTCACTTTACATGATTTGTTATTCTTTCTTTAACTTTGTTTACTTCTTGTTAAGTTGGTTTTGTTTGAGTTTGAAAGTATTTTTTTTTTGTGGATACCGAATTTGAATAAATTGGGTTAAAATTACGTTTTTCAAAGCTCTGAAATGTGCGTTGAGGGCTGATGAATACATTCCAGTACTGGAAAGAGAGATTTGTCTGCCTGAAAATACTCCAGAATATACTGTGATTGAGGAGAGGGGTGCAGAGGCATGACTTTGGTTGAAGCATTGGGTCAAAATCACAAAGAAAGAGGGTTGTTTAGCTTTTCCAGAACATGGTACGTTCAATTAAAGAGTTTTGGATAACCTGAGAATGAAGATGTACAGTCGTCAACCTTCACCGAGGCCTGCACTGTATGAGGCATTAGCTGTATGGGAGCTGGTAGCGAAGTAACAGCAGGCTTTAAAATATTAAAAGAAAATGAGAAGAGTAGAAAAAACACTGTCTGAAATGATGTGGAATGAGGAACAGAAAAGATGGTGAGAAGATACATTACGCAGGGTTAGGTTATTTCCAGTAAGAACAAATGAAGACGAGGTTAAAACAAAAGATGGAAAGAAAAAGAAGAAGGGTTCATTAGAACAGAACACAAAAGAGCCAAAAAGGGTCATGTTTAGCGATGATGAAATGGAGGAAGATGAGGTGGTTAACCATGTTATAGAAATATATCTTCCACCAGATGTGAGACAGCAGAACATAAATGGATTAAATGGGAGTGGTATGAGTAACATAATTCCTACGGCACCATTTACTTCAGAATCAGCTAGGGGTGACCTGAGTCATTAGAGAGTTCAGATGCAGAGTAGTTTTAATGACTCGTTGAGCAAAAGACAACAGTTTGACAGTGAGAACAACGGCAAACATAGTACTGTTACAGGGTCATAAAGGGACAAAGATAAGAGAAGCTGAACACATACAGATTCCACAAATGCAGAGCATAAGAGCAGGACAAATACAGGAGCTGGAACACTGATGAATCCAGATGCAATTACTGTACATATTACGATGGGTCCAGTGACTCCATTATATGTTTGAGTAGACAATAGTGGAAACAATTCATTGCTAAATGTGCAGAATAGACAGGGACTACATTTAAATGAGACAAATTCTCTAATAGATTTGTTACCTGTTGAGACATCAGTAACAATGTCCCAACAACCGAGTACGAGTTCAGGACAAGGGCGAGGAGCGGGTGCACAAGCTAGTGGAGTAGCCCTGAAAGGCTTGTCTGCACAAGAAATAACAGAATGGTTGGAGGACTTAAATAGTTCAAAACAAGAGGAGAGAAAAGGAAAAGAGGAAGAAATGATAAACAGAGTAAGATTCAATATGGAAGGGCGTGACCTTTTAGAGGGAACAATGGGAGTGAACAGACTTGACTTGTATACCAAAGGGCAATTGAGATACTTGTCTAAAGTCATTACAAAAGGACCGAACAGAGTTTATCAACAGTTACAAGATGTAGCAGATGATTATGACATTGATTTGACAAAGATGAAAACATTGAGAAGGAGCTTACGGCTAGGTTTGGAGGAAGAGGACTGTGTCCATATGAGATCTGCAGGGATGAGAACACATCTCAAAGAGTTACTTGAGAAGGTGCAGGTTTGGAGAGCATTGGATAAATGGGAGAGTAAATGGGACAGGAAAAGAGAGAGACCTAAGAAAGATAATGAGATACAGACAGGAGATGCTGTAAAAATATTACTAATGAGAGAAACGCAAGGAGGAAATTTTATTCATGTACCTTGGAATAGAAGTGACATCATAAATTTTACAAATGATTATCCGAGACTGAGAGAGAAGCCTATGGAGTGGTATCAGCAGACATATAGGTTTGCAAAACTTTCAAAGTGTCTTTGGGAAGATTTGAATACACTATTTGACACTGTGGTACCAGCAGATTTGTGGCTTGAATGCAAAAGGAGTGTTGATTAGCCGACAAGCGAACCGCAAGGAGATTTGAAAACATGTGCGCCACCTCCCGAAGTAATGAAATAATACTATAAAGTCATTGAATTTCTGAAAACTAGAGTTTCACTGCAAAGCTTTGATTGGCAGCACATTGATAGAACAACACAAGAAGGGAAGGAGTCAGTTCATGCGTATTATGAGAGGTTGTTGAAGGCATTCAAACAAGTTAGTGGTGCAGAAACTATTGAAAAGGAAAACATGAATCATTTGGTGTTCAGATTTGTCGATGGGCTAAAACCAGAAGTTAGTCAAATGATTAAGAATCATTTGATATGTTGGCAGGCAAAGCCGATTGATGAGGTTCTGCAGTATGGCAAATATTGTAGTGATGAAATTGAGTTAAAGCAAAAGAAGCTGAAAGAAAAGGTGTTGGTGATGCAGATTAAGGCAGCGCGGACATGGATGCAGGGAAATTTACAACAGTTGCCACAGGGAAATGGTTTGTTTCCGAATCAAGGTCGTGATAGAGGACAAGGAATGATGCTTCCAGTAGTTAATAGAAATGTGGACTTGAGTTCAGTGGTGATGCAGGATGAGCAGCAGTGTCAAAAAGTATTACCTTGCCACATTTGCGGAATGCTGGGACATTGAAAAAGACAGTGTGCGATGTTGAATCAGGGAGGAGGAATGGTTCAGCAAACAAATGGTGTCAATTCATTTCAAGGCATGAGAGGACCTAGAATGGGAGGTCAAAATTTAAATTTTCAGAATAATGTGAATAACATGCAAGGTTTTCAGCCTTAACAGCCAGTGCAACAAATGAAAAAATCTGCAACCCCAGGTACAACAAGTACAAGTGCCACAAATGCAACAAATACAGCCACAGGTGCAGATGGTGCCTGTACAGCAAATGCAAATACCGAGACAGGTTCAATTAATACCGAGCCCAATGGAACAGCAACAAGTTATGCTTTCGCAGGTGGTCACGAATCAGAGTAAAAACAAATGTGTAAACACAGTTGAGCAATTTCCTTTACAAAGTGAGAGTGAAATAAACGCTGAATGGCCGTTGAGTAGTTCAGATGAGGAGGAGTTCATGATGGGTGCATCGTTAGATGTGGATCAGAGAGTCCTTATGCCCAGGGTGAAGTACATGGCCAAGAGGTTAATTTTTTGGTTGACACAGGAGCAACGCGCTCAACGATAAGAACAGTGTAAGTACCAGACATACCTGTTTCTGAGAGGACAGTGCAGATAGTAGGTGTTGCAAATAAACAGTTGGTTAATGCCCTTACAGAACCAGTCATTGTGAAAATTGGAAATTTCAGAGACTATCATAGTTTTGTTGTTTGTGATTCCAGTCCAGTATCATTTTTGGGAAGAGATTTGATGTGCAAAATAAATTGTTCAAATATGTGTTCCAGAAAGGGAATTACAATAGAGACCATTAGTGTTGATTAGGAAAATTTGTCAGCCGATGAAGGAAAAAGAATGAAAGGTTGTGAACTAGCTTTGTTGAATGTGAAGGAAGACCAGGTAGTCGATGAGGATGAGACACACGAAGAACACAATTTGGAGGACCTAATGAGTTTCTTTCCAGTATTTGAAAAGAAAGACTTGCCGAGTAATCTGCAGGAAAGGGTTAAACAAAAGGTTTGGAATTTTTCAGGAAAATACATTGGTTTGATTAGAGGAGTTGAGGGAGTCAAGGTGGCAGTGAAAGAAAATATGGTGTTCCCACAAACAGCTCAATACCCAATGACAAATGAAATTATAGAAGGAATAAGACCACTGATAGAACAGTTTTTGGAACAAGGAGTTTTGAAAGAAGTGATGAGCAGTCCATGTAATTCACCAATCATGGGTTTG
Source organism: Pleurodeles waltl (assembly GCF_031143425.1). Classification (NCBI taxonomy): domain Eukaryota; kingdom Metazoa; phylum Chordata; class Amphibia; order Caudata; family Salamandridae; genus Pleurodeles; species Pleurodeles waltl. Next base: position 956,493,467 of record NC_090449.1, read on the forward strand.
AAGAAGCCAAATGGGAAAATACAATTGGTTCAGAATTTAAGGAAAATAAATGACATTGTAGTGAAGTGTTGTCCGGTGGTACCAAATCCAGCAGTAATAATGTTTCAGATTCCATGTGATGCAGAATGGTTTACAGTCATTGATTTGTATCAAGCATTCTTCTCACTACCTCTTCATGAGGACAGTAGATACCTCTTTTTTTTCAAATTCCTGGCTAGAGCCTATTGTTGGTGCAGGATTCCTCAAGGGTTTTTAGAATCACCATTGATTTTCAATCAGATACTGAAAAAGAACTTGGAGTTGTTGGTAATGCTCTATAAGTCGACCTTAGTACAGTACATTGATGATTTACTAATCGCTTCGAAGACAAAGGAAGGATGTAGGGAGGATACAATGGCATTGTTGAATTTCCTAGGAGACAATGGTCATAAAGTTTCTCCAGCTAAGTTGCAATACTGTCAGCAAGAGGTGAGGTATTTGGGACATTTGATTGAGAAAAGGTCGAGGAGAATTTCCAGAGAGAGAGAGAGTGGTGGCAATAATGAAAATGAAAATGCCTAGTTCCCAAAAGGAGTTGAGAATGTTTTTGGGAATGGTGGGTTATTGTCGACAGTGGATCCCAAATTGTTCAGCGGTTTCAAAGCCATTGCAAAGATTGACACATTAGGATGTTTCAGATCCTATAATGATGGATGAGGCGTGTGTGAGAGCCTTTACTGAGCTGCGAGAACGTCTGTGTCAAGCACCAGCTTTAGGTATGCCTGACTACACAAAAGCTTTCCTATTGTTTTGTCATGAGAGAGATGGATGTTCTTTGTCTGTCTTAATACAAAAACATGGTGGTGTCAATCGCCCGGTAGCATATCTTTCAGCTACCTTGGATAATATTGCAGCAGCCCTACCTGGATGCCTGCGAGCTGTTGCAGCTGTTGATCAGAGTATCATTCAAAGTGAAAATATTGTGATGGGTTATACTCTGACAGTGATGGTACCTCATTCAAAGGAAATCTTATTGACAAGGTCAAAGACACAATATTTAACAAATGGAAGATTGACTTGTTATGAAACAGTTATTCTGGGGGCACCAAATGTGACAATAAAAAGGTGCACAGTGCTTAACCCGGCAACATTATTACCAAATGAGGGGAAAGATCTGTCCAACATAGATGATGTTGAACATGATTGTTTGGAAGTGACAGAACTTTGTACCAAACCAAGAGAGGACATTAAAGATACTTGTTTAGAAGACAATTATCAAATTCTTTTTGTTGATGATTCTTGCTTACGAGACAACAGGGGTGCATTGAGAGCAGGGTATGCAGTGTGTACAGTCACAGGCATACTAGAAGCTTCATGGCTTAGAATAATATCTGCACAAGTTTTGGAGCTGGTGGATCTTACCAGAGCATGTCAATTGTCAGATCAAATGAAGGTCACAATCTATACTGATAGTCAATGTGGATTTGGTATTGTGCATGATTTTGGGCGAATTTGGTCACAGAAAGGGTTCCTAACTTCTTCAGGATCACCTGTAAGAAATGGGGAAAAGATACATGAGTTGCTATAAGCAGTGCAGAAACCCGAGAAAATTGCCGTGGTCAAATGCAGTGCACAATAAAGAGGGCAGGATTATGTAACTTTTGGAATTGCTTAAGCAGACCTCGTTGCAAAATTTTGTGCTCTAAATCAAGTTTCATTCAAGGGAAATTGGGAATTGATGTCTGAAAATGAAGACATTTTTGCTAATTTCACTGTGCAGATAATGGAAACACTGGAGGAATTGAAAGCAATACAGAACAATGTGCCAGAAGAGGAAATGAGAGATTGGATTAGACATCAATACATACAAAGGGAGGAAGAGATTTGGGTGACAATAGAAGGAAAGGTAGTCTTGCCAAACAGTTTACTGACGCAAATGGCGAGCTAGTACCATGGTCAAACACATATTGGAAGAGATGCAATGATCAGGAGCTTTAAACAATTCTGGTACAATCAAAAATTCAGGCAAGTGGCAGAGCTGGTGTGCCACATGTGCATAATATGCCAGCAAATGAACGTCGGCAAAGGAACAATTGTCAACATGGGTCACATAGGTATGGCAGGAGGTCCATTCAGTAGAATGCAAAGGGATTTCATTGAGATGCCTGCATGTGCTGGTTTGGAATATGTGTTGGTGATTGTGTGCATTTTCAGTCACTGGATTGAGGCTTACCCGACAAAAGGAAATGACAGTTTAACTGTGGTTAAATTGCTTCTGCAAGAACTAATTCCCCGTTTTGGTTTTTCGATCTCAATTGAATCAGATAGGGGTACCCATTTCAATAATGAGGTGATAAAACTGTTTTTTTCGGCATTAAACATTCAGCAAAGATTGCATTGCAGTTATCGCCCAGAAGCTTCAGGTCTTGTAGAACAAAAAAATGGAACACTGAAATCATGATTGGCAAAAGTGTGTGCATCAACAAATTTTAAATGGCCAGATGCTTTACCTCTAGTACTAATGTCAATGACAAGTACACCTGACAAAAAGACTGGGTTATCTCCGCATGAGAAATTGATGGAGAGACCAATGAGATTACCAGCAATACCTTCAAACTCACTTGTGAATATTACAGATGATATGCTGTTAGATTACTGCAAAAGCCTGGCTGATGTGGTTCGGTTTTTTTCTCGTCAGGTGGAAGTTGCAACAGCTCAGCAAACACAAGGTCAAGGACATAATCTTAGAGGAGGAGACAGGGTGCTTATACGGAAGCACGTCCGAAAGTCTTGCCTTGAACCACACGGGAAAGGACCTTATCAAATCATGCTCAATACAACAACTGCTGTGAAGTGTGCTGGTTTGCCGAATTGGGTGCATGTGAGCCACCTGAGAAAAGTGCATGATCCAACAGAAAGAGAAGAGGAACTGTTGAGATTACCAAAGGTCAAGAATAATGGAAACAAAGGAAAAGAAAGTAAGCAAAATATCAAGAATCACAGAGATGCACCTACTCCTATAACAGATGAGAGAGAGCAAAACAGAGAAGAGGTTGAGCAAGCTGTAAAAGGATTAGAAGAATCAGTCCAAGAAAAAAGAAGTGAGACTGATTTTGATCAGAGGAGGGTGTCTTCGAGTGAGAACGAAAAACAGGGAACAACCGAAGAAAGATCTGCTCAGAGGAGGGTGGCCTCATTACAGGTGGTTTGTCACACCAAACTGAAGACGAGACAGACCCCGTTGGGAAAGGAATTGAAAACAGTCCCGCCCCAGTGGATTATGCTCTTCCAGAACCAATTGCGGGAACGTCTGAAGAAAAAGGTCCAAAGGCAAGTGAAAACTCAATATTGAGAAGACTATTGACATAAGGAACATTAAAAGGAGACAATTGGCCAGAGAAAGCAGCGGTAATGGGAAAGATTGATGTGAAATCATCAATACCAAAAGAGAGAGAGTTGACTGGAGAAGAACATACTAGTGGAAAAGATAGCGAAAGTGGAGGGCGACCAAAAAGGAAAAGAGTTGCGAGTAGGAGATATGCAGGACCTGAATGGGCATATTTAAATACAAGTGACTGGTAGGAAGAATTTTTGAGTTATTGTATTGACAGAGACTTCGGAAATTCTGATTTAGGGACGTGAACATTCACAAGAAAGAGGCATTGGGTTAAAGAGAATAAAATTTGAGTATTAAAATTTATGCTGCAAAGACGGAAATTGAAAACTACTGGAGAAGACAAATGAACAAATGAAAGTAGACAAGCTGCTATACCGAACTTGATAAAGGAACTGTCCAAGAGTGAATGAATTAATTATAAAACATAAATAAAAAATTAGGAGGGATTTGTTTAGTTTTTTTGAAATTTTGAAATTTTTGAAAATGTTTTTTTTTTTATTATTAATTTTCCTAACCTAGAAGATGAGTGATTCACACAACTAAAACAGTAGAATTAGTTGATGCAAAGTGCTTGGTATTGGTTCAGCAGTAAAGAGTGTGTTGTTATGTTTATTGTTGTTTGTGGGTGTGTCTGTTTATGCGATTGATGGAGCAAATCAAACTGCGAAAATGAGTTCTCTAGATTTGACAGATAAGTCATTAACCAAATATAGATTTAGGATAGATGTAAAATACTTACATGAGGAAAAATAGCTTTCTTCTAATGTTTTCTATCGCTTATTGCATGAGTATGTTGAAGTGATGGATGCAACTGATTGTTATGTATGTACACAGATTCCACCTTCAGTAGAAGGAGGAACTACGTATCACAGCTTACCTGTGACTTATGCTATAAGCTGCAGTCTTTTGCTAACACGTTACTATAATCAAGAATATATTTAATATTTTTATTAAAACTATGATATGGTATTATCTTTCGTACCTGTCACAAGATTTTTGAATAAAAAAGCCAGAGAAAATAACATAGTAATTATGAGAGATTTCTTTGAGCCTACTTTAACTTTTCGGACGGCCTTTGCTCATCATAATAATTTGACTTGTTTACTAACACCAGTAAAGAAGACATTTTTAGATAATACATAAGATAGAAGGAGAGAGATAAGGGCAAAAATGGATAAGGGGATTATAAGTAGAAAGCCTGAAATAGATTATGCTTATACTGACATCACTAAACAGGGTAGACTAACAATGGATGCTGAGCATGTCGGAAAACTTTATATACAAAGGCCTTGGAGTAAGAATGATAGAGTATTTGTTGGAAAGAGTGAATGTAGGCATGTCTTTATGTTTAAGAGTAAGTGGGATTTTATGATGAATGGACAAGATCGTCCGATACCCGGTATTTACTATATTTGTGGAAGAAATGCATATTACCACCTTCCTAGAGGGTGGTATGGGAGGTTTTATTTGTGAATAGTGTTAGAAATGGGGTTTTTGGTTGGCAGTCAGGTTGCCCTCTGTCCAAGCAAGAACCCTCACTCTAGTCAGGGTAAGTCACACACAATCCAAAATCAGCCTGTGATCACCCTCCGGTAGCTTGGCACGAGCAGTCAGGCTTAACTTAGAAGGCAATGTGTAAAGCATTTGTGCAATAACTCATACAACACCATAGCATAACACCACAAAAATACACCACACAGTGTTTAGAAAAATATATAATATTTATCTGGGTATCTTCAGGTCAAAACGATCAAAGTTGCAATACGAATTTGTAAAGATATCACTGAAAAGTGATATAAAGTGTCTTAAGTCTTTAGAAAGTAAACAGAGTCTCTTTCAAACACAAAGTACCTGGTTTCTGGTGGGAAATCTCCTCAGAGGGCCACAAAGGAAGAGATGCATGGAAAAAGGGTGTGTGCGTCGATTTCTCCCCAGCACACACGGACTTGCGTCGTTATTTTCAACGCGGGGAAGTCGGGTGTCGTTTTCCGGCGCGCGGACAGTCTCTTTCTGTGGGTCGCGGGGATTACCAGATGTCCCGGGTCTGTGCGTGGATTTTCCTGCTTGTTTTCCGGCTGCGCGTCGTTCAGCGGGGCTGCACGTCGAAGTTTCGATCTCACGGCAGGCGTCGCGTCGATTTCTACTGTGGAGTCCGGCGGCGTTGTCCTTGCGAGGCCGTGCGGCAAAGTTTTGATCACACTGCAGGCGTCGCGTCGATTTCTCCTGCGGAGTCGGGCGGCGTTGTCCTTGCGAGGCCGTGCGTCAAAGTTTTGATCTCACGGCAGGCGTCGCGTCGATTTCTCCCGGGAAGTCAGGCGGCGTTGTCCTTGCGAGGCCGTGCGTCAAAGTTTCGGTCGGCCCGAAGGCGTCGCGTTGATCAGCGTCGGTGTGCGGCGTTTTTCTTGCCGTGGAACAAGCTGTGCGTCGAAAAGTTCGGCGCACGGAGCGTCCAAGAGGAAGAGTGAAGTCTTTTTGGTCCTGAGACTTCAGGGAACAGGAGGCAAGCTCTATCCAAGCCCTTGGAGAGCACTTTTACAGCCAGGCAAGAGTTCAGCAAGGCAGCAGGCCAACAGCAAGACAGCAGTCCTTTGTAGAAAAGCAGACAGGTGAGTCCTTTGAGCAGCCAGGCAGTCCTTCTTGGCAGGATGTAGTTTCTGGTTCAGGTTTCTTCTCCAGCAAGTGTCTAGTGAGGTAGGGCAGAGGCCCTGTTTTATACTAAGTTGTGCCTTTGAAGTGGGGGTGACTTCAAAGAGTCTCTAAGAAATGCACCAAGTTCCCTTTCAGCTCAATCCTGTCTGCCAGAGTCCCAGTAGGGGGTGTGGCAGTCCTTTGTGTGAGGGCAGGCCCTCCACCCTCCCAGCCCAGGAAGACCCATTCAAAATGCAGATGTATGCAAGTGAGGCTGAGTACCCTGTGTTTGGGGTGTGTCTGAGTGAATGCACAAGGAGCTGTCAACTAAACCTAGCCAGACGTGGATTGAAGGGCACAACAAGATTTTAGTGCAAAGAAATGCTCACTTTCTAAAAGTGGCATTTCTAGAATAGTAATATTAAATCCGACTTCACCAGTCAGCAGGATTTTGTATTACCATTCTGGCCATACTAAATATGACCTTCCTGCTCCTTTCAGATCAGCAGCTGCCACTTCAACAGTGTATGAGGGCAGCCCCAATGTTAGCCTATGAAAGGAGCAGGCCTCACAGTAGTGTAGAAACGAATTTAGGAGTTTCACACTACCAGGACATATAACTACACAGGTACATGTCATGCCTTTTACCTACACAGCACCCTGCTCTAGGGGTTACCTAGGGCACACATTAGGGATGACTTATATGTAGTAAAAGGGGAGTTCTAGGCTTGGCAAGTACTTTTAAATGCCAAGTCGAAGTGGCAGTGAAACTGCACACACAGGCCTTGCAATGGCAGGCCTGAGACAGGGTTAAGGGGCTACTGAGGTGGGTGGCACAACCAGTGCTGCAGGCCCACTAGTAGCATTTAATCTACCTGCCCTACGCACATGTAGTGCACTCTACCAGGGACTTACAAGTAAATTAAATAGTCAATCATGGATAAACCAATCAGTAGTACAATTTACCCAGAGAGCATATGCACTTTAGCACTGGTTAGCAGTGGTAAAGTGCCCAGAGGTCAAAAGCCAACAACAACAGGTCAGAAAAAATAGGAGGAAGGAGGCAAAAAGTTTGAGGATGTCCCTGTCAAAAAGCCAGGTCCAACATGACCCCCTACCAGCCTAAAGCCAGGGGAGAACAATCACTATCCTGATGTACTTCCCTGTTTGAGGCGACAGAACAAGGACCCAGGCCCACAACAGCAGGGGCATGCTCCAGTTCTTCGCCTTCCTGACTCCAATTGGATCACTCTGTCCATACTCTCAGGGCCCACTAAGCCAACCCATGGGGAACCTTTCTCCTTAGCTGCGGATCCCATCTGTGCAGCACCTAACCTTACTTTGCTCACAGATGTATCCCAGGAGCAGGATAGTACCACCATGACCAACACAGTGGTGTTGCCCACTCTACCCCTGGGGTGTGACACTTGTCCCCTCCCCAGGGATAACTCTGTCCACCCGGACAGCAAGCCACAGTGATTACTGACAGCTGCCAGGGATGAGAGCCAGGCCCCAGGCCTCTCAAAGCTCTCCAACCACTGTGGCTGTGGAGAGTGGGGGGCGGTAGCCCCAGGTGCTGGGCACCCTTTAACCACTCTCCCTTCCACCAGGTCAGGGATGACAGCCTGAACCTGGTCCTCACCTCTGGGGCTTTGTACCCTCCCTCCTGGAGCGGTACCCCCAGAGTCCAACATGGTCAGGGTGCTTACAGAAGTCACCCTGTACCATTCCTCCACCAATGCAGGGCTGTTAACCTGCAACTGGCCCTCCAACCTGGGGCCTGTGCCTTCAGGTTGGACTAGGGCCCGGGGTGAGGCTTCCCTCCCCCTGCCCTCCCTTCTGGGGTCCAGCACCCTCCAACTAGGAGTGGCCTCCTCAGAAGACAACATGGTAGGGGCACTGTTATCAGTAGCCCCTCCCTCCAGGTCCGGGGGGACACCCTGAACCTGGTCTTCCAGCCCAGGGTCTGTACCCTCAGACTGGATCACTGCCTGGCAAACCAGGACTTCCTGGGAGGCACACCTACCCCCCACCAGATCAGAGTTTAACCTCTGCACCTGACCATTCAACTCAGAGTCACCACCCTGAAGTTGAACAATTGCCTGGCATGCCAGGACTTCCTGGAGGGCACACTGACCCTCCACCAGGTCAGAGTTTAACCTCTCCACCTGACCATTCAACTCAGAGTCACCACCCTGAAGTTGAACAATTGCCTGGCACGCCAGGACTTCCTGGGGGGCACACTGACCCCCCACCAGGTCAGAGTTTAACCTCTGAACTTGGCCATTGAACTCAGAGTCACCACCCTGAAGTTGAACAATTGCCTGGCACGCCAGGACTTCCTGGAGGGCACACTGACCCTCCACCAGGTCAGAGTTTAACCTCTGAACTGGGCCATTCAACTCAGAGTCACCACCCTGAAGTTGAACAATTGCCTGGTGCACCAGGACTTTCTGGGAGGCACACCTACCTCCCACCAGGTCAGAGTTTAACCTCTGAGCCTGGTTCCCCAACCCAGGGTCACCACCCTGAGGTTGGGCAATTGCCTGGCACGCCAGGACTTTCTGGGGGGCACACCTACCCCCCACCAGGTCAGAGTTTAACCTCTGAACCTGGTCATCCAACCCAGAGTCAACACCCTGAGGTTGGACAATTGCCTGGCACAGCAGGGCTTCTTGGGAGGCACACCTCCCTCCCACCAGGTCAGAGTTTAACCTCTGAACCTGGGTATCCAACCCAGAGTCACCACCCTGAGGTTGAACAATTGCCTGGCACGCCAGGAATTTCTGGGGGGCACACCTACCCCCCACCAGGTCAGAGTTTAACCTCTGAACCCGGTTATCCAACCCAGAGTCAGCACTCTGAGGTTGAACAATTGCCTGGCACACCAGGACTTTCTGGGGGGCACACCTACCCCCACCAGGTCAGAGTTTAACCTCTGAACCTGGTTATCCAACCCAGAGTCAGCACTCTGAGGTTGGACCACTGCCTGGTACACCAGGACTTTCTGGGGGGCACGCCTACCCCCCAACAGGTCAGAGCTTATCCCCTGAACCTGGTTAGCCAACCCAGAGTCACCACCCTGAGGTTGAACCATTGCCTGGCAGGCCAGGACTTCCAGGGAGGCACACCTACCTCCCACCAGGTCAGAGTTTAACCTCTGAGCCTGGTTCCCCAACCCAGGATCACCACCCTGAGGTTGGGCAATTGCCTGGCACGCCAGGACTTTCTGGGGGGCACACCTACCCCCCACCAGGTCAGAGTTTAACCTCTGAAGCTGGTCATCCAACCCAGAGTCAACACCCTGAGGTTGGACAATTGCCTGGCACAGCAGGACTTCTTGGGAGGCACATCTACCTCCCACCAGGTCAGAGTTTAACCTCTGAACCTGGGTATCCAACCCAGAGTCACCACCATGAGGTTGAATCTTTGCCTGGCAGGCCAGGACTTCCTGGGGGGCACTCTCAGCCCCCACAAGGGACACACCGTCCCCAAGGGCCACACAAGAGTCTGGTTGGCGCAGGTCTCCCGACCTCTGCCCATCCGGCAGAGTCTGGGTTTCCCCCAAACCAGAAACGGTTTCACCTGGGTCATTCCTGGGGGGCTCTGCTCTCAGAGCTATCCCCTGACTCTCAAGGTCCTCCACTGGGGTCTGCAACCCCCTCTCAACCCTATGTCTGGACTTCTGCACCCCCTCACTAGGAGGGGTACTGCCAGACACCAGAACTGTTGGGATGCTGGCTACAGTCACCCCCCCAAGTTCTTCTGACACTGCGGGGCTTCCCTCAAAAGGTGGCCCTACGGTACAGGCTAGGCTTCCCTCCTGGTGTTCCCTCATGGAACCCTCTAGGACCTGGGACCTACCTGGGACACTACAATCCTTTCCCACCACACTCGGTGGGGAACCACCTAGACCACTCCCTTCAGGAGCACCCCCAAATGCCTCTTCAGACTCTCTGGTACTCACCCAGAAGTCTGCCTCCATTGTAAGTTCCCTGGGGTCAGAGAACTCACACTCCACCTGGTGTTGGCGTAGCTCTGGAAAATAAGGACCAGACATATGCTCTCCAGCAATTACATCACTCTGCCCTTCACATGTATTAACCACAGTACCCTTCACCCAACCACCCAGTAACTCAACCTTGGAAAAGCACTCTACTTCACCCTCCTGAGACTGGTGAGACAGTATCTGTCTGTCCCTGACACTCAACCCAAACTCTTCTGGGATGTCTCTACACTCTATATCCAGGACGTCCACCAGGGGGGAACCCTTTTCTCTGTCACTCTCTGCTAGAGTCAGTAAAGTGTCCCTCCCCCAGTAGGAATATGACTCCCTGTGCCAGTTCCCCAATCCTTCTCAGGGACCCTGTGCATAACGGGAACTACCTCATACCCTTGAAGCGCCTGGGGTGTGTCAACTCCCTTCTTCAAGTTGGGCACCACATCTCTGGGCTTGTGCCCTTCTTCAGCAGTACTAGAAGCAAGATTTTTGCTGCCACCATCTGAACTGGACTCAGCCCTTCCGGCCTCCAGTTTCAGCTCTTTACAGCTCAGCTCTTGAGCTGCAATCTTTTCTTCTTCCAGGGCTAAGAGTCTTTTTGCCTCAACCTCTGCAAGATACTCCTCTAATTGTTGCTCCTGTCGCCTTTGACATCGGAGCCATTCATCTATTTCTGGGTCAAAGTCCAACTCCTCATGTGAGAAGTCTTCCTCCTCCTGTGCGTAGTCCTCCTCCTCATCTGAGGGGTACTTAGTCATTTGGTTTCTTGCTGCCTCTCTCTCTGCCCATCTTTCCTCCCCCCAGACTATGTAGTGATGGAGCATCTCCGCCTTAGTAGATCTCCTTGCTACAGGAAGGCCCCATTTTCTGCAAAGCTTCCTTAGGTCAGCCTTAGTGAGGTGGTCAGTACGAACAAAGAATGAGTAGGTACACAATCCCATTTTGATAAGATCTTATCAGCAAAAACCAAAATCCAAAGTCCAAAATATCAATAGTATATCCAGGAGGACATCAGAGAACCAAGAGCCAAAAAAGATGAAAAATCAAGTTGACCTTCAACTGTGGGTAGGTAGTGAAATACTTAGTTACTGTATGTCACTGCACAAACACAAGTCCTATCCTCACCGCTGATCACCAATGTTAGAAATGGGGTTTTTGGTTGGCAGTTAGGTTGCCCTCTGTCCAAGCAAGAACCCTCACTCTAGTCAGGGTAAGTCACACACAATCCAAAATCAGCCTGTGCTCACCCTCCGGTAGCTTGGCACGAGCAGTCAGGCTTAACTTAGAAGGCAATGTGTAAAGCATTTGTGCAATAAATCATACAACACCATAGCATAACACCACAACAATACACCACACAGTGTTTAGAAAAATATATAATATTTATCTGGGTATCTTCAGGTCAAAACGATCAAAGTTGCAATACGAATTTGTAAAGATATCACTGAAAAGTGATATAAAGTGTCTTAAGTCTTTAGAAAGTAAACAGAGTCTCTTTCAAACACAAAGTACCTGGTTTCTGGTGGGAAATCTCCTCAGAGGGCCACAAAGGAAGAGATGCGTGGAAAAAGGGTGTGTGCGTCGATTTCTCCCCAGCACACACGGACTTGCGTCGTTATTTTCCACGCGGGGAAGTCGGGCGTCGTTTCCGGCGCGCGGACAGTCTCTTTCTGTGGGTCGCGGGGATTACCAGATGTCCCGGGTCTGTGCGTGGATTTTCCTGCTTGTTTTCCGGCTGCGCGTCGTTCTGCGGGGCTGCGTGTCGAAGTTTCGATCTCACGGCAGGCGTCGCGTCGATTTCTCCTGCGGAGTCGGGCGGCGTTGTCCTTGCGAGGCCGTGCGTCAAAGTTTTGATCACACGGCAGGCGTCGCGTCGATTTCTCCTGCGGAGTCGGGCGGCGTTGTCCTTGCGAGGCCGTGCGTCAAAGTTTTGATCTCACGGCAGGCGTCGCGTCGATTTCTCCCGGGAAGTCGGGCGGCGTTGTCCTTGCGAGGCCGTGCGTCAAAGTTTCGGTCGTCCCGAAGGCGTCGCGTTGATCAGCGTCGGTGTGCGGCGTTTTTCTTGCCGCGGAACAAGCTGTGCGTCGAAAAGTTCGGCGCACGGAGCGTCCAAGAGGAAGAGTGAAGTCTTTTTGGTCCTGAGACTTCAGGGAACAGGAGGCAAGCTCTATCCAAGCCCTTGGAGAGCACTTTTACAGCCAGGCAAGAGTTCAGCAAGGCAGCAGGCCAACAGCAAGACAGCAGTCCTTTGTAGAAAAGCAGACAGGTGAGTCCTTTGAGCAGCCAGGCAGTCCTTCTTGGCAGGATGTAGTTTCTGGTTCAGGTTTCTTCTCCGGCAAGTGTCTAGTGAGGTAGGGCAGAGCCCCTGTTTTATACTAAGTTGTGCCTTTGAAGTGGGGGTGACTTCAAAGAGTCTCTAAGAAATGCACCAAGTTCCCTTTCAGCTCAATCCTGTCTGCCAGAGTCCCAGTAGGGGGTGTGGCAGTCCTTTGTGTGAGGGCAGGCCCTCCACCCTCCCAGCCCAGGAAGACCCATTCAAAATGCAGATGTATGCAAGTGAGGCTGAGTACCCTGTGTTTGGGGTGTGTCTGAGTGAATGCACAAGGAGCTGTCAACTAAACCTAGCCAGACGTGGATTGAAGGGCACAACAAGATTTTAGTGCAAAGAAATGCTCACTTTCTAAAAGTGGCATTTCTAGAATAGTAATATTAAATCCGACTTCACCAGTCAGCAGGATTTTGAATTACCATTCTGGCCATACTAAATATGACCTTCCTGCTCTTTTCAGATCAGCAGCTGCCACTTCAACAGTGTATGAGGGCAGCCCCAATGTTAGCCTATGAAAGGAGCAGGCCTCACAGTAGTGTAAAAACGAATTTAGGAGTTTCACACTACCAGGACATATAACTACACAGGTACATGTCATGCCTTTTACCTACACAGCACCCTGCTCTAGGGGTTACCTAGGGCACACATTAGGGATGACTTATATGTAGTAAAAGGGGAGTTCTAGGCTTGGCAAGTACTTTTAAATGCCAAGTCGAAGTGGCAGTGAAACTGCACACACAGGCCTTGCAATGGCAGGCCTGAGACAGGGTTAAGGGGCTACTGAGGTGGGTGGCACAACCAGTGCTGCAGGCCCACTAGTAGCATTTAATCTACCTGCCCTACGCACATGTAGTGCACTCTACCAGGGACTTACCAGTAAATTAAATAGTCAATCATGGATAAACCAATCAGTAGTACAATTTACCCAGAGAGCATATGCACTTTAGCACTGGTTAGCAGTGGTAAAGTGCCCAGAGGTCAAAAGCCAACAACAACAGGTCAGAAAAAATAGGAGGAAGGAGGCAAAAAGTTTGGGGATGTCCCTGTCAAAAAGCCAGGTCCAACAAATAGTCTTTCCAAAAATGTATCAATTGGAAGACTTGAGTAAGATTCCTGATTCAATGAAATTTCAAATGAGACACAAGTGAGAATCAATTGCTAGCATTGTGGGAGACGTATTTGGGGATATAATTCCTTCAGTGGGATTAGTCCTAAATTCGATTAAGATTCAGAAGTTGTCACAAAAGTGGATAACATGTTGACAAGATATTCTGGAGCTATTATTTTTCTGGACACAGAGTTGACTGCTGTAAGAGCTATGGCACTTCAGAATCGCCTTGCGTTAGATATTCTTTTGGCGAAAGATGGCGGATGTTTCTAAATTGTTAGATTCTAATCATTGTTGTACCTTTATCCCTGACAACCCAGGGAAAATTAAAGAATTAATCACTAATGTGACTAACGCTAGTAAGAAAAATTTGAAAGAACTAACAGAAACTACAATTTGGGAAAAGGCTGGAAAAGGAATTTAAGCTGTGGGAAATTGGTTTAGCAATGTGGGAAGAAATGTTATTCTGAGAATAGCAAAATGGGCGTTAATAATTGTGTTTTGTTTAATTGGAATAAGAGGCACATATAAAGTAATAAAATGCGTTAAGAAGAGAAAAATAGAAAGGAATAAACAACATTTTGAAATACAAATGAATAAGTTTTACAAAGAAAATAAGAAGAGAAAAAGAAATAATTCAGAAATAAATGAGACAAAGTTTTGAATCTGATGATAATAAATAAATTTATCAAAGAGTGATGTGATGACATGAATAGTCATCAGAGGAGGGATTGTGAGAGTGTAAATTTTCTAATATGTTTACTAATGATTTTCATATTAAAAGTGTGTAATGAACTAACATGTACAATAAGAAACTTCTGAAATGTCTGTTTTTCTGTTCTTGGCTAAGCAAAATTATATTCAAACGCTGGGGTTATTTTCCATGATTCAAAGCTTTCATAATAAGTGTTTTCGGAGCCTGTGTAGATGTACCTGCAGCTATCCCTAGTGGGGAGAAGCGTTATGTCTTACAAGGTCATGTATCAACCAAGCATTGCATAAGTTGAAATGTCCAGTTGTTTGGAAATGTTACTAATATACAGTCTTTCCTCGAGGATGAAAGTAAAAGATACTCGAGAGGCAATGAGGCCATGGAGTTACAGATGAGACGGAAGAAGTAAAGATACATCGAAAGAAAATGTTAAAGTTAGTGTAGATTTGTTAAATTTAGGTCATCAGTTTAGTTGTCGATTGGCTGAAATGAAACCACCCCATAGACTGACCAATCAGGAGTTAATTAGAATTTAGTATAACAACCTGGGTAAAATGATTAAAGGGTGTTTTCCTTCTTCTATAGTGATTCCTGGAGAGCAGATGAGTTTCGAGACAAGCTGTTGTTAGGCCCAAATCTTCTGATGATATAACTGATGGTGTCCTCAAGCTGAAGCTGATCATTTGCTGTTACTACCTTTGTGGTAATGTATGTTATTAAATGTGAATTGTGTCTCTCTTGCTTTTCAGGTACCAGCTGCAACTAATGATTGTATTGCTGCACATCCTTTTTTTTTTTATAACATAATCAAGTTAGGAGTTTTTTTTCTAAATTTGTGTTACTAAATTATTTTTACATGAAGTCCAACATGTCAATGCTAATTTGTGGTTAGTTATGGAATTAATCTTTATATGCTCATAGTTTGTTTTGAGATCACTTGATGCTGAACTAATGTATACTTGGCCATTATTACCAGTTTTTGTATTATTAATAAGTGTGATTCTTTTGGAGATAATTTGTTTAATTTTATTAATCAAATTGAGATATATACATCATTTTAACCAACCGCTATTGATCTTATGTGCTTATCATCTGTGTTTGAGAGTTATTTTTGTGACATTAGCATTGTTAATATAGGGAAATAAATCTATGACTTTTAATTACTAAACTGGTGTAGTTATTGACTGAAGTTTTATTATATTGAATGTTGTTGTTATTGATGGTCCTCACACATCCCATTGGTGACATCCCCTCAAACCTATGTCGCTTCGATCCATCGTCCTCTAGCGCTGAATCCACTATTCAGTATTGATAATAGCTAGGATTTTGTGGCGCGTTAGCAAACTCGACCCTCGCCATGCACTGCTAATTACCCCAGATATTACAGCACTCATGACATGTTTCATAACATAATTGAGAATATTACTGTAACATTTGTTGTAAAATCATTCATAAAAAACTGTGCAGAGAATGATTGGGGAAAGATTTGGCCGAAACATCTGAACCCATCCTTTGAATGGACTCGGAAATTAAAAAGAAATCAATAGGAGAGGCAGCGAGAAACACATGCATTGTATTGTGATTTTCAAGGGTCCTCACATCCTCAAAGCGCTAGGAGGCTACAATGCAATAAACAGAGGAGCCGAATCAGCCTTAAATTAAAAAGAGGGTGAGCTGCTTTTCCTCACTCCTAGTGTTTTTGTGTAATTAGTTCGTGGGCGTTATAGTCTCCTTCCTCTAGGTAAGTCAGCATCCATCCGATGGAAGCCGCTGCTAGGTTGTTCATCTGGTGCGCGCTGCTCGGTGTTTAGGAAATAAACAGTGGGTAGCGTCAGTTTCAGCGCTGGCAGGCTGTGGAGGGGCCGCCGCTGCCACAGGCTGCGTGACGACTGCTCACAGAAGCAACAGCAGAGGCTCCCACGCGACTCAGCCCATACTGGCTGCTCGCCTCACCCTCCGGGACTGCATTTGGAAAAGCAGAGGACGGAAAGAAGACTCTCAGACCCATGTGACACTGGTCCCTTCCACTCCTCCTCCGTGGTTATTGGGCAGCCCAGAGCTGCTGCAACCCTTCCTTCTCTTATCACTCGGACCGCGAGGGATCGAAGTGTGTGCCATTGGCGGCTGAAGCGGGGATTTATTGTGTCCTAGAGGGGCGTGTGTCTCAATACACTTGTGGACTTGGCAGAAGAGGCTGGAAAAATAAAGGAACGCGGCGCTAAGATGTGCTTCTAGGCTGGTTCGTGAGATCGGGTCTGAGGCAACGGCGACTTTTCCCACTCCTTTGGAATTGTTTTCATTCTCATTTTTTGTTTTTGAATTTTTATTTTTCCATATATTTCAACCCCTGGAACACACCGGGAGAATGGCGAGACTGAATTACTCCAACTTTGTGCTTGGATTTGTACTTCTGTGGCACATTTCAGCAGACGTGTGTAGAGGAGAACGCGCCGATGGTAAATATTACCTCATTTCTCTGAGTGTACGTGCATGCACACTTTTCAGAAGTGTAAACCATTGCATCCATTTACAAGTTTGAAGGAGTATTAATGATCCATTTCAGAAAAGTAAAAAAACAATCGCACGCCTGCTTGTCCCTTCGAAAAGACACTTGAAAGAATCTGGTGCCTGCGGTGTTTGAGCAGCAGTGATTTACAGTGCATATTTATTTATAAAATAATTTACCATGGCACAGTTTCTCAAAATGTTGCCTATATATTGAGAGCACGCCGCTCGAAGCAAGAGGGCATATTCATTCAGCTGCCCTGTCATTTCTCTGTCCCCGCCCCCACACTCCGCAGGACCAGGCTGCTGCGCGACGGCTGTGTGGTCCTTAGAGTGCACGCACTGAGCCCCTGATTTATACTTTTTTTGCGCCGCATTAGCCTCTTTATTTGCTGCAAAAACGGCGTAAACTTACAAAATACATTTGTATTTCTGTAAGGTTGCGCCACTTTTGCGTCAAAAAATGACGCTAATACGGCGCAAAAAAAGTATAAGTGGGGGTCTGAGTATCTCTCGAACTGCATCCGTTCCCAGGCAGTGCCACGCGCTGTCCAGTTGGACCCTGGGCAGCTTCTAAGTTGCTCAGATCCTAATTAAAGGTCCCCACGGAGAAGCGGTTCTTCCCTGTGTCTGAATGATCTATGGCTTTTAGTGGCAATGTGTTGCGAGTGTTTCTCCAAGGATTCGAGTAATTGAATATAAACAGAAAATGCCAATCAGGCGACGTCCTATCAGGATGGAGGGGCACCCGTGCTTCAATTAGTTCACGCTCCTCAAGAGTTGTGGAATCATTCTTTTCAGGGTGCAAGTCCAAGGGGAAGAGAGGGCTGGCCGGAGAGGGCAGCACTTAAACAGTATCAGCCGTACTCCTTGTTCTCACACTTTTTTCAGACCACAGTCGATATTTCCTATGCCATGCACTCCCCTGCAAGTGCGGTTAGCACTTATCTTCTGATGCCAAGATAACCGTGTTCGCATTTTCTAATTTTGGGGATTACTAAATACATAGTTTAGTTGTGCATTTCGCAAGTGGAATAATTGTCACTGTGCCCACTTTTGAATTCTATCTTTTGTGATTTCCTGACATGGGAAAGTTTGTTGAAGCGCACACCACACAGCCCTGAACACGCTGCACTTAAATTACCACACCCACAAACAATCTGCTCATCGGTGAGGTGAGATCCGAGTGGAGGTTCACTAAGGTGCATTGTCAACCAAAAACGTTTAGAATATTCTATAAACAAGTGAAGCACCCCCTCAGTCGTGTTCATTGGTCTTTCTGAATATCTGCATACATAAAGCCCCTCAGCTACTTCTGCAAAAATGCGGCAGTTGAAAACTGCCTTGAAAGGGCTTTATTAAACTACAGCCCCTAATTCTGCAGCACCCTCTGAAGACCACAGGTTGGTATATTTGGGGCCATGTTTTATATGGAGAACCGGCTGAATTGCATGAGGACCTCAGCATGCAAGCCTCTCTGTGAGTCCTAGTAAGACATTCTTACATACATTCTGAAACATGGTGCCAGGTTGCCCCGCTACACAAAGGGTATCCAAGGACTCAGTGACTGCACAATACCACTCTCCATTGATGCCACTTAGAGGCAAGTGCTGGCAGAACAAAGCCAGACACACAAAGCTTAAGACAGGAGAAAGAGACAAGTCAACTTGCCAGATACCCACAAGTCTGTGTGTGTGTGTGTGTGGCTGTGTGTGGCGAGAGGGGGAGGATGTCTTTTCACATGTTTTTTTTTTTTGTTTTTTTTTTTTTTTACAAAGAAGTGCCCAATGGTACAATGCGAGTGAATGTGTATATAGACTTTTAATGATGATTCAGATTATACATGCATTGCTGCAGAATCACAAAGAGTGGCCCAGCTCCGACTATAAAGAAGAACACAGAGGCCAGGAGAGCTGGCCGGTGGTCTTTAACGTGTTTCAGTCCTCTGCATTTTTTATCAAATCGTTTTCTTTTTTTTTTAATAAGGTAATTAACAGGATTGTGGAGGTTCTAAGTAATGCAGTCCACTTGTATACTTGTCATTTATCCCTACTCATTTCTTCATTTTATCACCGAATAAAGGTGGTGCAAATTTCATATGATTAGCTCAATGAAAGGTGAGCCCTTCTCGTGTTTCTTTTACCTGTTCCATTTCCTAAAAGTAGGTCTATAGTGTATGACTTTTGTGTGAGGACGTGCACCCTAACACTTAAAAATGACTTGCTGCTTTCATCAGTTTTAACCAAACTCATCTTCAATGTGTCGGCATTTGATGTGTAGTTAAAAGTGATAGCTCTGAAAGAGTTCAATAAGTGCAAGATTTGACATATAATGTTGTGTGTGTATATGTATATAAATAGTTTAAGTTTAACTTCCAAGGATCTTCCTTATATTGCTTTATTCTTTCTTACATACATATGTGGTTCGATGTCGTTTTTCACCCTTTTAAAGGCAGGTTTCTTTCGGGGAGGGTTTTTTTTCCCCAAAAAGCGCATGCTTCTTAAATCCAGCAGAGGGCATACATTACATATTCCGATCCTACTGACTTTTTCCCATTTTTTACCATTCCAGACTACTCGAGAAAACGCACTTCTTTGAAATCCAAGGCATTTGGTTTTATCAGTGGGTAATCTTACTCAATTTTTTGAAGAAACCTATTACTTAAATGCCAATGCTAGGATATTTTGACAGTGAAGCGAAATGAACCATAAAATAAATTAATTTATTTTTTCATTAATATTTGTATATGTATCAATATGGCTCTGAAATGTTCAGGAGCACAATATTATTTCTTGTGTTTTTGGTGTCTGTCTCTTAGCACTCTGGGGCTCATATTTACAAACATTTTGCACTCTGCGGTGATGCAAACCAGCACAAAATGTTTTTTTATATTTACTTTCCAACTCAAAATGGGTGTTTCTTAAGTGCTATATGAGTGTTCCTATACAACGACCCATGTTTTTTGATGCAAAACCCTATCAACTAACATTAGCTGACAGGATTTTGCTCCATAAAATAAATCAACCTTGAAGCAGACATTAAAAAGGAGAGATGCTCTAATTTCTCCTGACCTTTGCCTCTATGCACATTCAACGTGGGAAACGTTTAAAAGTTAGTCTATGTATGTTTTCTTTCTACGAGAACGTACCCTTTCAGTACAGAACTTATGCTAGACTTACGCATACACCCTTGCACTATGGCATAAAGTGTGTGCTTGCCTCTCGACAGCCTGATTGTGCACTGGCACTAGGAAGAGGGGAGTTGATTGCCATATCACTGTACATATGGCACTGTTCTCTCTTCCTCTCATGCAAAAGTAGCACCAGATATTTGGGTACTGTATTGCAGTGTGTGTAAGTTTTGTAAATCTGGGCCTGGGTATGATAAATGAATAAACAGTGACAACTAACTGAAAAAAAAGGAAGCAAGATTTTTGACTCTTGTATGTCTCCTTAAACGTGAGGCTTCTATTCCAAAAGAGGGTGGTTGCAGCACCACGGCCATTCCTGTGTGGGGAAGGTCCAAAGCCCTGGCACCACCAAATAACTTTTTGCTAAGAGTTGTAAACCTCCTGCCTCTTGAATATCAATGTGTCAGAAACTGGCTTGTGACTCCTAGTGAAACGTTATGAATGCTAGAAAGAAAGCCTGCACAGAATGCAGATTTCCACCTCATAAATAGAAATCACAATCGGCTGCCATTTTGCCCCCTGGTAACCCTGACCTACACTGGTCACAATGCAACAAGTGATCATCTGTAGTTCAAACATTGGGTAGAGTATGCCACTGTTAGTGGGGCTGATGTCTGCTTCTCAAGGTGTCTCCAGCCTACACAAGTAGAGTGTAAGGGGCAACTTTGGACACCCTATACACTGGAATGCTTAGTACCTGCTCTCAGCAGGCGATACCCATTCTATGCTTTGGGATCCCAAAAACTGTCAAAAATTGACATTAAACAAGTTTGCAAATCGCCAAGAGAGGAGAGATACCATTTGATTCCGCCATTTCCCTTGTGATTGTCATCTGATTCTAATTTCTGTTTTGTGAGTCCTAATTATAATTACAATTTGCAAATGACTTTTATTAATCGCGATTGGTGACTTCGCATTTGCAACATCAGAGCATTGCTAATGCAAATTCTTTTAAGATTCCGACACGCTTTATATTTCTAAGATATTTAATATAAGTGCTGCAGGCGATTTACTACCGAAAATGTTTTGTCCAATGAGCAAAAAATTAAATAAAATAATAATCAGAGAAGCTCAGGTAACCTCATACAAATGTGGGTGGTATGCTGCCAACTTATGCAAGTGTGTCTGATGGTATTCTTTGTTGTCTTAAAAAGTGTAAAAGTTTCAGGTGGATACAAGACACTTCTCTCAAAAATTATTTTAAGCAAAATGTAAGTTTGAACTGAGCAGAGTTCACCAACTGTTTGACTGTTGTTTCACCTAATGTGATACCTTACTTCTTAGACATCTTTCCTCTTACTGTCATTGCTGCATCTCACTAGTTTAAGCATCATTTATCCTGCTTTAATTCCCACAATTCAGAAAATATAATAATTGGTTTATTTTTGCCGACTGCTATTTTGGAAGCAACAATTTTATATTCTTCCATTGCATATTTTTTATGTTCCAGTATTTTAGTTTTAGCTTTGTAAAGGCTTTGACTTTTTTACATTAATAACTGAAGAAATCTCAAGGGAGTCATTGTTCTTAAAGTGCCACCCCAAGCTAAGAATTAATGATCACGAAAGTTGGTCATTCTCTGTGTTTATTTAATTGATCAGAGTCTGATATTAGTCATAGCACAGGAGCCGAATGCGAAGACGCTCTCTAAGTCCTTCTGATGACAGGGAGTATAAAAATAATCACTGTTGCATGATTTATTGATTTGGCAGTCTTGAAGTCAATGTTACACAAAGAGAAATGCAGGATTTTCAGAACAATATGTATACCTCCATTGAGCAAAGGTTTATATTAAGATGGTCTGACCTTACACTGATCTAGATCGACAAAAGCAAATGGGAAAGCCGTACCACATTTTGTAATACTTTAATATAGACCCGTATATGTGACAGCGGGAGAAGTGTATTAATGGTTCTGGATGCCAAAGGGCACAAAGGCTCTCATAGTATATCTTGCATACCATGAAGTCGATACAGTATGCACGAAAAATGCACAAAGAGTATATAGATATATGTTAGACCTGACAGCCTTAGGGTAGTCACCCCTAACTTTTTGCCTGCCTCCCTCCACTTTTTGGACACTGTTTTTGCTGGTTTATAGACTCTGCGCACTTTACCCCTGCTAACCAGGGCTAAAGTGCATATGCTCTCTCCCCTAAAACATGGTAACCTGGAATCATACCTGATTGGACTATTAATTTACTTATAAGTCCCTAGTAAGGTGCACTCTATGTGCATAGGGCTGGTAAATTAAATGCTACTAGTGGGCCAGCAGCACTGGTTGTGCCACCCACTTAAGTAGCCCCTTCTCCTGGTCTCAGGCCTGCCATTACAAGGCCTGTGTGTGCAGTTTCACTGCCACATCGACTTGGCATTTAAAAGTTCTTGCCAAGCCTAGAACTCCCCTTTTTCTACATATAAGTCACCCTTAATATGTGCCCTAGGTAACCCCTAGGGCAGGGTGCTGTGTAGGTAAAAGACAGGACATGTACCTGGGTAGTTATATGTCCTGGTAGTGTAAAACTCCTAAATTCGTTTTCACACTACTGTGAGGCCTGCTCCCTTCATAGGCTAACATTGGGGCTGCCCTCATACACTGTTGAAGTGGCAGCTGCTGATCTGAAAGGAGCAGGAAGGTCATATTTAGTATGGCCAGAATGGTAATACAAAATCCTACTGACTGGTGAAGTCGGATTTAATATTACTATTCTAGAAATGCCACTTTTAGAAAATTAGCATTTCTTTGCACTTAAATCCTTCTGTGCCTTACAATCCACGTCTGGCTGGGCTTGGTTGACAGCTCCTTGTGCATTCACTCAGACACACCCCAAACACAGGGTACTCAGCCTCACTTGCATACCTCTGCATTTTGAATGGGTCTTCCTGCGCTGGGAGGGTGGAGGGCCTGCTCTCACACAAAGGACTGCCACACCCCCTACTGAGACCCTGGCAGACAGGATTGAACTGAAAGGGGACCTGGTGCACTTCTTAGCCACTCTTTAAAGTCTCCCCCACTTCAAAGGCACATTTGGGTATAAAACAGGGCCTCTGCCCTACCTCATCAGACACTTGCTGGAGAAGAAACCTGAACCAGAAACTACATCCTGCCAAGAAGAACTGCCTGGCTGCTCAAAGGACTCACCTGTCTGCTTTCTACAAAGGACTGCTGCCTTGCTGTTGCCCTGCTGCCTTGCTGAACTCTTGTCTGGCTTTGAAAGTGCTCTCCAAGGGCTTGGATAGAGCTTGCCTCCTGTTCCTTGAAGTCTCAGGACCAAAAAGACTTCTCTCTTTTACTTGGACGCTCCGTGCGCCGAAAATTTCGACGCACAGCTTGTTTCGCGGCGAGAAAAACGCAGCACTCCGACGCTGATCGACGCGATGCTCTTGGGACGATCGAAGATCCGACGCACGGCCTCGCAAGGACAACGCCGCCCGACCTCTAGAGGAGAAATCGACGCGACGCCTGCCGTGAGATCGTAATTTCAACGCGCAGCCCCGCAGATCGAAGTCTAGAGGAGAAATCGACGCGACGCCTGCCGTGAGATCGTAATTTCGATGCACAGCCCCGCAGACCAACGCGAAGCCGGAGAACAAGCAGGAAAATCCACGCACAGACCCGGGACATCTGGTAATCCCCGCGATCCACAGAAAGAGACAGTCCACACGCCGGAAAACGACGCGACTTCCCCGCGTGGAAAATAACGACGCAAGTCCGTGTGTGCTGGGGAGAAATCGACGCACACACCTTTTTTCCACGCACCTCTTCGCTTGTGGCCCTCTGAGGAGATTTTTCCACTCCCAACCAGGTACTTGTGCTTGAAAGAGACTTTGTTTATATTTCAAAGACTTAAGACACTTTATATCACTTCCCTGTGATATTTCTACAATTTTCCATTGCAACTTTATTCTTTTTTTGACCTACAAATATCCTGATAAATATTATATATTTTTCTAAACACTGTGTGGTGTATTTTTGTGGTGCTATATGGTGGTATTGTATGATTTATTGCACAAATACTCTACACATTGCCTTCTAAGTTAAGCCTGACTGCTCGTGCCAAGCTACCAGAGGGTGGGCACAGGATAATCTTGGATAGTGTGTGGCTTACCCTGACTAGAGTGAGGGCTTTTGCTTGGACAGAGGGTAACCTGACTACCAACCAAAAACCCCATTTCTAACAATATACAACTTTTGCATTATTTTAAGCAAAGTGCTGGCAAGAAGGTACAATACGTAAACTTAAGCTCAATAAGTAAGGGGTGGATTTTTTCTTCATATTATGCAAAACATCCATTAGCTGGATGGAGCAGCTGGAACATATATATGATATTAAGAGTGTTATCTATCTATCTATCTATCTATCTATCTATCTATCTATCTATCTATCTATCTATCTATCTATCTATCTATCTATCTATCTATCTATCTATCCATCCATCCATCCATCTATCGTTTCATATAGGAAGGCCTTCTTATTAATTGCTTGCCAATTTTCAAAGCTCGTATTTTGCAAAAAAAGATGTCTTCACAATGGGTTATATCCTTCAATTCACAGCGCTCAATCCAGTTGCAGGATAGTTAGCTCAAATAGACAGATAACAAGTTAAATGGACGGTTACAAAACATTTCTTCTTTCTTTCAGTGCTATTAAAAAATACTTGCACAACGTCAGTGCTGCTCTCAGAGCATTAATCAGCACACCTGAGAAGCACACCCTTCCATCTACCAATGAATCCTCCACAGTGTGTGATAATAAACATTGTAAATAGAGAAGCCATAACGTTAAATACACTGTCCCACATTGCACTTTATTTTCTTTCTGTGCATGTGTCTTGTTAAACCCACTCCATACAAAAAAGCATATTTTACAATAAACATTCAAAAATATTTTACAATGCTGCTTTACATTTAAACTTTAACTCAAAATGATACACATTGTTGCATGAAAATACATTTTAAATACTACCATATTATCCACAACAAATACACGTGTTTCTCAAAGCACTAACAGACATATCTGCAGTCTCAGGATCTTTGGTCTTGCAGGGGTGGGGTTGGCTGTTGGGCCTGGACTGCAGCCCACCCCCTGCCAGCAGCCAACCACACGCTGCACATAGCAAACAGGGCCTGGCTCTGAGGCTAGGTCCTGCCTCTAACCCATTAGATCTGCCATCCTTCAAAACCACTTCGAGCCCCAGGGACCCCATTCCTCAAGACTTTTAATAAAATAGCAGGGGGTAAGTGGACCCCTCCTTGAGCCACAGGGGATCGTGGGGACCCCAACCCCTGGTGCCTATAAGAGGAAACAGTCACATAACCCCCCTCCCCGAGCCAATAGTGGCTCTGGGGATACCATCCCTCAGGGCCAATAAATATATATATATATATGTATATATATATATACATATATATATATATATATATATATATATATATATATATATATATATATACACGTGTGTGTGTGATCGAGCCTCCCAGAGCTTTAATAGGCCCCGGGGACCTCATCCACTTGGACTGAATGCCATTAAACAGAGAGGGAAGCGGCAAACCCCCCCCATCCCTGAGCCTTATATGGCCCAGGGTGCCCTATCTCCTGGAGCCCTTATTTCTTTTAGGTGGGTGCCTGGTGGGAACAGCTGTTTTTGTGTTTGCTCTTCCCTGCCTAGCCTCTTGCAGGCAGGGAAGAAATATCTGCTTCCACATGCAGAGAGTTTTAAATATACTCCCACTGGTTGAGGCAAACAGTTGTTTCCCTGTCCGTGGTAATGCAGGCAAGGAAATACTGTGTACTGAGGGTGGGCTCCCCAAGACACTGTCTGTGAGCTGGCCCCAGGGTATGTGGTCCCTGTGGCCTTCAGAGGCTCAGAGAAGGGCCCCCTCTCCTTTTTTGTGGAATCTGGCCCTGGGGGAAGGGATCCTCAGGATCCTTTAAGGCTCAGGGAGAGGAGCCACACTGCCTCCCTTCCCCTTCTTTATAGAATTTGGCCTCAGAGAATGGGGTCCCCAGAGTTTAATAAGGCTAGGGGAAGGGGACCACACACCCCACTTCCTGAGCCTTAAAAGGCCTTGAGGAACCCATCCTCCATGGCTGCATACAATATAAAAGGGAAGGGATGCACAGCTCCCGCAGCCTCTTATGGCCCAGTGGACCCTATCTAGCTGTGTCTAAAGTTCCTATGGAAATAAAATGGGGAAAACATGTTTTGAGATACCTCTTTTTTCAGCCTCTTCTTATTAGATCAATTGAAACTTTCCAGTTAAGAGCTGAGGTGGAAGAACATATTTCTTGGAAATTTTCATGAAGATTAGTCAAACTGCATCAAGTAACTATAACTCATGCCCTAAGGTAACTATAACTAGTGCCCCTGCAACTTCTATTTCCTAACAATAACATTCTTGCAACCTCTGTTTCTTTCAGTGAAAATCATACAGCTCCAGATGGGAGTGCTTTAAAAATATATGGCAAGTTCTGCCGGGATCATGGATTTAATGTTTTACTGTTTTTTTTAGTGTTGCTAGGGTGCTGCTGCACTCCCAGCAGGCCCCAACAAGATTAAATGAAAATGCTTGGTGATGCCCTTTCCCCTTCTTTGGGCACCTCCACAATTCTAAAATATGAACAAAAAAGAACTCACATGGCATTATGGGGCACTTTTTATCTGGAACAGTGAACAATAATTCCTTTTTTAATGTTTTTATGTTGTTTGGTTGCCCTTTGTGGTGCTGGAAGGAGCTGGCTGCATTCTCCTTTGCTCCAGCCTAGGCGGGAGCAGCTATTTTCTGTGCTCCTGCCTGAGAGGGAGAAAAGTTTTGTTTTCTGTCCAAGAGAGTGCAGGGAGGCTATGCCTGCAAACTCTCAGGCAGAAAACAGCAATGTTCCAGCAGATGGGTTTGCCCCAGGACACTGATTGGCTCTGTTTCCGTCGGGTAGCATCCCTAGTTACAATTTGTGGCTCGGTGGGGGGGGACAGTGCCCCATCTCCTAAGTTTAAGGATAGGCCCAGGACTGGTGTCCCTAAGGCCTGTGCAAGGCTTGGGCAGGGAGGCTTTGGGCTCCCTCCCCTTAATATAATAATCCTCTCTGGGAGGTGAGGTGCCCTGGGGCAGGTGCAAGGCCCTGGAAGGAAGGTCTTGGGGCCCCCTCTCCCCCCAAAACGAAAATGTCCTAACCTATCCAGGGGTGCTTATTATACAAAGGGCCTAAAAAAACTACATTGTTTGCCCCAGAAATTCCCTCTTGGAAAACCTCCTACCAGGTCTATGGGGGTAGGGTATCCCTACCCTGCCCTGCTCTATATTTTTCAGACCTTTTTCTAGGACACAAGACTAGGGACCTGATTAGGAGGCTGGCAGTCTTCAGACCGCCATCCCGCTGTGGCGGTCAGGACAGCCACATTAAGACCCTGGCGGTCAGACCAGCAGGGTTCCACCAGCACTGCCAGGATCCATGATCCTGACAGCCTGGCAGTGGTGGAGATCGCAATCCTCCAGGGCAGCGCTGCATGCAGCGCTGCCCTGCGAATTACAACCTGGTCCTCCACCAGCCTTTTTATGGCATAACAACAGCATGAAAAGGCTGGTGGAGAACAGGTGCAGGAGGCCACAGGGGGGCCCTACACTGCCCATGCACTTGACATGGGCAGTGCATGAGCCCCCATGCACAGCACTGTTGCAACATTCACTGTCTGCCTTGCAGACAGTGAACCTTGGGAGGGGGCTGGTGCAACCTGCAGGCTACAGCATTGCCGCTTGCTCAATTATGAGCCCAGGACAATGCAGTATCCTGTTTCCTACTAAGCCGGCAGGCAGAAAACAAGTTTTTTGTCCGCTGACCTAGCAGGAAACTACTAGTAAGCTCGGTGGGTTGGTCACAATGAATGTGGCAGCCACTTTGTCAAGAGTTTGGCAAACAGGTTTTCCCATCAGCCAAACTTGAAATGAGGCCCATAGTCCCGGAGTCAGAAAATGGCTGGCACTACTCTGTGTCAGGGCTTCTCAGAATTTATTAGCTCTGTGGATCCTAAATTTCTGAAAAACTACAGAACATATTTACACCTGATTCTAAAGAAGCACACTTTTCTGCATCAGTATCAACAGTTCTGCCAAATTTGGTTCAATTACATTTAGCAGTTTTTTGCCATATTGCTGTCAAATTTCCCTATGGAAAAATTAATAGCAAAAACTATAGTATAGTGATAGTATATAAATTCTACCTATTATTGTCCACAAGTGGGCAGTTTATTTGAGTGCTTGAAATGTACACAAATGTAGTTATGTAATGTGTGTATTCATTCAATCAGATGGCAAATAAGGACTCACTTCTCCGAGGACCACGGACCACTTGCAGGAATGAGGCTATTAAAAAAAAAAATGAAATCTAATTAATAAGTTTAACTACTGTGGAAATGGAATTGGATCGTCTTGAATGTTTGGTAGGTACATCATCACATGCTCTTTTGAGATGCAGTCACTGGTAGACAACACAAGTTTCAAAGATGCTCTAGATAGATGCACTATTGCGGCATGACAGCACATTTATTCTATGGCACCGTGACAATTCAATATAATAAATGGAAACCACTCCACAAAACCAAAGTGTACTTCACTTTTATTTGAAAAACAATTGGCACTTGATAAAGACATACTGATTCTTAAAGAAATCAAACAGATTAAGGTCTGCTTTTCCTGTAGACTATGTAAGCTTACCTGTACTAATCATGAATTCCACTCATTCAAAAACAGTGAAGGATGTGTTTTATATATCTGTTAATGACACTGAGTGGGTTGCTGAAAGCATAGTCAGTGGAAATCTCATGTGGCCTTAGTCATATTACTTGAATTGTGTCTATCCACACTAGTTCATTGAAAAGGGATCCCATATTTGATGTTCTTTTAGATACTACTTACATGTCTAGTTGGTTTTTAGTAAGAATGGCTTGAAGAAAAGGATTTTTGAATATTTTATTATATAATGCTTGCTTAATAATGCATGAGCTAGAAAGTGTGAATCGATGTATACATTAGATAGTTGGAATATTTCTGTTTTGCTGCTTGTATCAGATTGAAAGTTCTAATAATGTTTAAATTATGTGAGCTATGGCATAAGAAAGGATCCCTCGGACACACCATTCCCATATTTTCATGCCTCAATATAAGGGACCAGGTACACAGTAGGTTTCAAAGAATGCTTCCATAGTTACAATAAATGGAAGCGAACAGGAGAGAAATCTTTGCTGAGGATGCCAGAAGACCCAGTGGTGTTAGTAGAGCACTGATTTACAAAAAAATTAATAATTTACTTCAGTGGATTTAGCCTGTGGATGAAGAAAATGTCTAACATTTTTGGAATCGTCTGAATTTTCCAGGAGTGTTCTTGGGAAGCTGCAACCATTTCCCATGAGTAGTTGTGGAATTATTTTGTAAAATCCAAGATTTCTTCCTTGCATAGGAATATTTATATGTTTAAATGTAACAGGTTTGCAGCCATGCATTCCAAACTACCTTAAAATATGACAATATCATCTCCATACTGAAAACTCCTTTTTCTGCTTCATCCAATTATTTTAGGAGCATCCATCTACTCCCACAAATTAGATACAGAATATATTTACCAAGAACATTCCCAGGGCTGAAGAATGAAGCTGCAGAAAGCTGAGAATACCCAGAAACTCATGTGTTTGTGGATGTTCACCTGATTTGCACTTTTCCCACATTGGAAATCCCTCGACCCGTCAGTATCAAGTGAATTGTTCATACAGAGCTGTACACCATAATCTAGTCAAACTCTCTTATTTAGAAAATAGATATATACTCATTGTCATGCTCAGTGTATAGAACACTTGGAACTGAACTGATAGGCATTCAAATAATATCCAATACTTTCTTGTTTTAAAAAAATACATCCAGTTAAAAGAAGGTAGGTACCATGATTCCACCTACATGCAATTTATGAAGTAATTGTCATTTCTGCTTAGCTCATCGCCATTTAATATCAACAGTGGTCTTGCAATGCATATTTAGAGGCTGGAAAGATTAATAAATCATTGTTCAACAAGAAAATAATATGGGATCCATTGGCAAGTGATTTCAGTTTCTGAAAAATAAAAATATTCACAATTTAGTGGTTTACCACAGACAAAAAAACACAATTGTATATTGTTTCAGTGAGTGCATTTTCACATGAACCTATAGCTTTAGAATATCTATTGGCCCATCGCATTTGCCATTGGCAACATCTAGAAGTAAATAATTTTCAATGCCATTTTCACCTAAAAGGTGTCCCTGATTTTTCTAAAACAATCATAATTCTACATTAGTTTATGATAGTGCAATTGTTATGTTTTTTGTCCCATTTATCTATTTAGTGATTTTAGTTAATGATCACTGCTACTTGATAGACACTGTTTGGAAAACTACTTTTCTAAATACCCTAGCCAACACTAATCTGAGACTTTAGTCTATTTTATTTAATCTCAATGTAAGTCTGTGGTCAGATAGAAATGTGGTAGTGTTCACAAATTGTCCCAGATCACTACTGATTATCGAGTCAATAGGTCTAAAAAGCTTGTTACATCATATTAGGATGGCATGCATTCCTTACTTTCCCAAAAATGTTGTCCAGATGTATCATGCAAAAACAAGTACAACTCCATACCAAGCAATGATGTAACTAACATGGTATCTCATGAACTAGTCATCGCAAGACATCATTACAGCACAAAACATGATTAACACTAGGAGCCAGACTATATAAATTAGCACTGATGAGAGGCTAAATTGCAACATTGGCCCTGATTAGCTAGTAAAAAGAAAATTTGAACTTCCTGAGTAACATAACAAGACTGGCAAAGCCAATAGGTCTTCCCTACAAGAAAGCTATTGACTTTGTCAAAGTTTGGAATTCTTGTTGTACATCAGCACTGATGTTGTGCAGCTTGATTGAAAGTTAAGAAAAGTGCTATGGCATGGCCAGTGCTGGTCATGTCATAGTGTTTTTTTTTTTCTCTCAACAATGCAAAAACAGAGGCCTGGCTGCTGTACAATAAGACTAACAATGATAACGCCAATAGCCCTTGGAAGCAAGACCTGTTGGTTTTGCCAGTTCTTGATTTAATTATAATGAGACATGGCATCTGATGCTCAGCATGTATTGGCTTCTTCTTTCTCTGGAGACTTTTCCAAGTCACTTTCAACTGGAAGTCTATGGCTGACTCGTAGCCAGACTGAAAATATTTACTGAATTAATTGTGTGTGGTGGTGTTTATGTATGTATTTGTGTGTTTGAGTACATACATGTACCTGTCTGTAATTGTATTTTGTGTGTGTGTGTGCACGTATGTGCATGTTGGTAGGTATGTTTTCTCGTGCATGCTTGTGTACAGATCTCTCCTTTTTGCGTTTGTTTGAATTTATGTTCTAGGGTGTCTGTGTGGTAGTTTGTGTGTGTGTATTTTTTTAAGAAAGCTACAAAGAACACCCACTTCCCCTGCAATTACTAAATACATACACATTGTTTTGCTAATGAATCACTAATATTTCTTTATATATTCATTGTTAGAAATGGGGTCTTTGGTTGGCAGTTAGGTTACCCCCTGTCCAAGCAAGGACCCACACTTTAGTCAGGGTAAAGGAGAATCACCTTCAGTTAACCCCTGCTCGCCCCCTTGGTAGCTTGGCATGAGCAGGTAGGCTTAACTTCAGAAACAATGTGTAAAGTATTTGAACCATCCACACAGTAACTCAGTGAAAACACTACACAATGACACAACACAGGTTTAATAAAATAGATCATATTTATCTAAACAAAACAAGACCAAAATGATAAAAATCCAACATACACAAGTCAAGATATGAATTTTTAAAAGAATAAGAGTCTCAATTCTTAGAAAACAGTGGGAACGCTGTTAGCGCATAAAGGACCTGGGTAGCGTCAAAATAAAGCAGCATGGGTGAGTGTGCATCGAAAAAGGCTAGCGATGTGTCAATTTCTCACCCACAAGTGCGAATGTGCATCGTTTCTCCTTCGGTCGGGCCGGCGTGCGTCATTTCTTCTCTCTCACAAGAGAGCAATGCGTCGATCCGGACGGGCACCTCGGATCTGGGCAGGCTATGGGTTGATTTTCCTCACCCAACAATTTTGCATTGAAATTCGGTTGCATGGCATCAGGAAACCGCACTGTGTGGGGGCTTGCATTGTTAACAGCAGCCACTGTGGGTGTTACATGTCATTTCTCCAGCTGCGTTACGTCAGTCTTCCAGAATCAGCAACTACAGGAAAGCCCAAAAAGACATAGTCACAAGCAGGGGTAGCACTTTTTCTCAGCTCTTCAGCTCATCTCCTTGGCAGAGGTTCCTCTTGATTCCAGAAGTGATCTAATTTTCAGGGATTTTGGGTGCTCTTCTTGTACACCTTTCTGCCTTTGAAGTAGGCCTACTTCAAAGGGAAGTCTCTGTTGTTTTCAAGATCCTGCCTTGCCCAGGCCAGGGCCCAGACACACACCAAGGGGTTGGAGACTGCATTGTGTGAGGGCAGGTACAACCCTTTCAGGTGTAAGTGACCACTCCTCCCCTCAGCCCAGATGGCTCATCAGGATATGCAGGCTACACCCCAGCTCCCTTTATGTACCTGTCTAGAGGAGAGATGCAAACAGCCCAGCTGTTAAACTGACCCAGAAAGGGAATCTACAAACAAGCAGAGCCACAGAATGCTCTAAGCAAGAAAATGCATACTTTCTATAAGTGGCATTTTCAAACACACAATCTAAAAACCAACTTCACAAACAGATGTATTTGTAAATTGTGAGTTCAGAGACCCTAAAGTCATATTTCTATCTGCTCCCAAAGGGAATCTGTGCTTTATTAATATTTAAAGGTAGCCCCATGTTAACCTGTGAGAGAGATAGGCCTTGCAACAGTGAAAAATGAATTTGGCAGTATTTCACTGTTTGGACATGTAAAACACATCAGTACATCTCCCACCTTTAACACACACTGCACCCTGCCCATGGGGCTACCTAGGGCCTACCTTAGGGGTGCCTTAGATGTATAAAAAGGGAAGGTTTAGGTCTGGCAAGTGGGTACACTTGCAAAGTTGAATTGGCAGTTTAAAACTGCAGACAATGCAATGGCAGGTATGAGCCATGTTTACGGGGCTATTTATGTAGGTGGCACAGCCAGTGCTGCCGGCCTACTAGTAACATTTGATTTTACAGGCCATGGGCACCTCTAGTGCACTGTACTAGGGACTTGCTAGTAAATCAAATATGCCAATCATGGAAAGCCAATTACACATAAATCTTACAGAGGAGCACTTGCACTTTACCACTGGATAACAATGGTAAAGAGCCCAGAGTATCAAACACAGCAAAAACGGAGTCCACCACACATCAACAATCTGGGAAACAGAGGAAAAAAGTTAGGGGAGATAACGCAAAGGATGCTAAGGCTAACATTCATCTTTCATCGTTTATTGTTCAAGATGATCAATGTAAAGTTCATATGGTATACATAGCATCATAATTAATAGAAATCATCACACTCTCATTATTTCATCATTGCGTAGTCTCTTACCCTGCCATTATAATGCTAAAATCCAATTCACTCATACAACACATACTCCATTCAACCATAGCTTAAAAACAAAAACAATTTTTTTTTTGTCATTTAACATTCTTTAACAAAACCTTGTTTCTGTTGCTCAACACTTGTCAAAGATATGTATCTTATTAAACAATAGTCAAATGTTAATAAAAATATAGTCAAACATAGGACTTCTTATTACATATTCGGGAATTTTCTTCAATTTTTAGATCTTCTTTATGAAATATTAACATTCATTTATTATACATATGTTCTAGCCACCATTATCGTCTTTGCATCACTTATTGATAATAATGACAATAGGGT
Organism: Pleurodeles waltl; assembly: GCF_031143425.1. Lineage (NCBI taxonomy): Eukaryota > Metazoa > Chordata > Amphibia > Caudata > Salamandridae > Pleurodeles > Pleurodeles waltl. The sequence continues at coordinate 956,527,223 of NC_090449.1, forward strand.
GAGAATGCCTGGCATTTATATGGTACCCAAAACACATAAAACATTGATGACCCTCCCCTTCAACCCATGTTTTCCACGATTGGCTCTGTTTTAGAGCCCTCGTCAAAAAACACTGACACTTTTTTAAATCTCTACTCATGTCTTTTACTTCTTATGTTAAAGATACAGGTCAATTCCTTTTGACACTGTAAGGTGTAACATTTAATCCAGACAGAGAATTGTTGGTCACGATGGACACTGAAGCACTATATATGAATATACCACTAAGTGAGGCGCTGAAGTCCGTCAGTAGGCCATTACCTCAAAAAATGCCTGATGGCACAAGTATCTTAATCGTGGAGTGCTTAGAGATAGTTTTGGAAGAAATCTATTTTGAATATGATGGAGACATATAAAAACAAGTAAAGGGCATCAGCATGCCAGTGGTCTTTGCTCCTAGTGTGGCCAATATTTATATGGGCCTACTTGAGGCTCCATTTTTTGAGAAGGTAAAATGTTTAAGCATCATTGATGATTTCTTTTTTTATCTGAGCAGGAGAAGAAGAGACACTTGGTCAGTTCTTGAATTTGATCAATGTGTGTGACACAAATTTAAAATTTACACCTATGTTTAGTAGAAATAGAGTAGTATTATTGGGCATTTGTTAGGATTAGAATAAATTGTTCTACCATCCAGGAATATGTTCAGAATTCAGGCATCTTAAAGGGAAAAGTTTCTTATAAGAGGCTCTCCTAGATGGCTTGCGCGGGACTCATGCAAAAGGGTAAAATATTATTATAGAGAAGTGTTATTTCAGACAAAGCGAGAGGAAGAGAAAGACAGTCTGGTGTGTGTTACCCACCACTAAATGTTAAATCAGAGGATAAACAAATCATAAACTCACAGTGGCATATTCCCAATGTTAATGCTGAGAAACCTTGGGCTACCCAAATCTCTATTTGCATTTTGGTGAAAATTAAATATGAGAGATCGGCTGGTGAGAGCTAGAATTATGCACAAAGCAACATACATACAATTAATCAGCCATTTGTATAGTGTGTCACTGTCACCTCTGGGGGTATCTGGGCACTGGGGTGTGATGTGTTTGTCTAAGAGTCAGGTCTTTAGTCTCTTTCTGATGTCTGCCAGTGAGAGTGCAGTTTGGAGGGGGAGGGGTACCTCGTCCCAGGCCTTGGCGGTGATATAGGAAAAAGAGCACTGTTCTGGGACTCACTTAACAGAAGGTTTTTCTATATCGTCTTGAAAAAATGCAAAAAGTGAGGTTGATTACTAAGAGGTGGGCTTTTGATCTATTTTTGTATAACACACTAGTTATGGTGACACTACCTGGGTATTGTGGTGGAGATGTTTTTCTGTTTTAGATTTTGAGTTTTTGGTTGATATCATAGTAGTGTGGTTGGTTTCACATGGATACACAAGGTGAGGAACTATATTGTGCCTTGCACTGATATTTCCATTTTTGCTTATGGGTATTTTTCTTTGTTATATTACAGATACTTTTAATGGTATCCTGCACTCTGTTGGATTTTAGGTAGTCCTTCTCTACCCTCAGGAAGGTGAAACATGTGTTGGAATGGATTCAATATAAATAAGTGACGTAAGAACGATAACAGTGGCTACAACAAATGTTAATAAATGAATGTTGCTATTTGATAAGGAAGATCTAAATATTGAACAACATAATTGACTATGCAGATAGTAGAAGCCATATGCTTGACAATTTTATTTACACTTGACTATTGTTTAACAAAATACATACCTTTGGCAAGTGTTGCGCCATTGAAACAAGGCTTTGCAGAACACCGTTGGAGGGCTAAGGTGGCTCTGACTTTTAAGCCGTGGTTGATGTGGGCTATCAGTGAATTGTATTTTAGTGTTATGATGGTAGAGTAAGAGACTACGGGCCTTATTATGAGTTTGGTGGTCCCACCCATTGGACCACCAAACTCGGGGGGAGGACACCACTGCCATGGCGGTGGCATCTGCCCTAAGAGTATTACATTGTTCTCGCCAGACTGACTGGTGGGTACAATGTATTACGTGTTTCCGCCAGGCTGACTGGTGGGACTAGCGCTACAATACTGGCCTCCGCTCCTTTAAGTGACTTGAGGCAAATTCAGTAGCATTACAGCACTATCGGAATGTGCACTGTCTGCAAAGCTGACAGTGTGCATTCTGATGGTGCTGGGGGGAAGGGCCCCTGCACTGCCCATGCCCTGTGGGCCTCCATGTGGCTCCCAGCACTGGATTGCCACCAGCCTTTCCATGACAGGTTCCCCACCATGGAAAGGCTGACAGAAAGCTGAGTTTTAATCAGCTAGGTGGCACTGAGTTCAGCACCTCCCTATATGGTTACAACTCTGACCATCATTACCCTGTTGGTAACCATGTTCCTGGCAGGAATGGCAGTCCCCTGGTTGGTCTGCCAGCCAGGATTATAATGTGGCGGTTGGACAGACAGAGTTGCCGCGGTCCGACCATCACTGCAAGGCTGGCAGTCCTTGGATCGCCAACCTCATAATGAGGCCCTAAGTAATGATGAAATAATAACAATTGTGATGATTTGTATAAATTATGAAGCAATCTAAACCATTTGAACTTTACATTGATAGTTTTGTGCAATAAATGATGAAAGATGGATATATAAACAAAAATCAGTGCTTCATTGGCAATAAAAAAATGGGCAGGGGTGGCGGGTGTTTCTTGTTGATTTTATCATGTTCTTTGTTATTTTTCATGTATATACCCCTGCCTCACTCTCCTTAATCAGGGAACCCAGATGTTTTGTTAGAGCATGTCCTTTTATTGTACCGTGTCTGATGTCTGCATGGTTGGCCAGTGTTTTTGTGGCTTTTTGTATGTAAACTTGAACAACCTTATGCACCTTTTGTATCTGTTTGAATGCGTGTGTTTTATGTGTGTGTGATTGTGAGTGATTGTGCATGAGCACCAGATAAAGCGTGTGGTTGCATTTGTGGAATGTTTATGGTATGCTTCTTTGCTTGGCAGATTCCTTGAATGCAAACATGTGGCCATATGAGTCATTTGCTCCATTGTTATTTCAGATTGCACCTACAAGGGGTGGAAAACATTGGGTGGAAAATTGAAACAAATCCGAAAGCTATTGTTTGATAGCAAGATGTCAGTAAGTCCATCACTATATATTTATATTTCAGGTTTCTGTGGCTGAAAATGGCTGCGGCTGACAATGAGTTGCAGGCTCTGAAAAATCTGGTTGGGTAACATGTTTTTTTTTCTTAGATATCATTTAAAAAAACAAATGCAACAGAATTCCTTTTGTTCTGTGCAGATATAGATGCCCCTCAGTCCCTGCAAGTGACAAGTAGAAAGGAGGAATACCTAAGTACTTTCGGGTAGAGTGCGGGAATATGATGCAATTCAGAGTTTTAAATTTATAGTAAGTAGAGCTTAGCATACTCTAGTATTAAACCTTGCTCTCATGCAGATCTTTGGAACAGATTTAAAAAAGTCACATTTAACCATTTTACTTCGAGCTGTGATAATCCCTTCAGTTAAGGTAAAAATCAAATGTTAGAGTGTCTGAGGCTAAAAAGTGGATAGACACACAGCGGGTCTCTGTGTTTTCAGAAACTATTTGCAGGCAGTAATTCAAAGGGCGTCATGTTGCAGAAAGTAGGGCTTACTGCTGCAAACAGTGCCCAAAGTGCATTAAATAACAGAATGGGAACCATGATGCTGTGCACGATGGGAGTGAGGTGAATAAGTGTGGGGATGTGGTCAAAGATGTGGCTAAAGAAGCAAAATATTCTGTCTTTCACCTTCAGGTGACCAAATATAAAATAACACGCAGCTTCAATGAAAGCTATCGGTGGGAAATGCACTATCGTACTTTATGAAACCTCTTTTAGTTAAATATTTGGTGCAGTGAAGAGTAGGGACTTTTGTATGTTTAGGGCTACAAGGTCCTAATCTGTGAGAGAAAGCGCTGTGAACATGCAAGTCATTGTTTTAAACGTGCATTACACACAGCACAATAGAGACTGCTACAAAATGCGCAAAGTGGTTTAAGATAAAAAAAGTGCTTTCAAATACAGATTTTAGTAATATCCAGACTACCGGTAGTTCCCATACAATACTCCTCAAAAAGATAAATGTGTGTCATCAGGAAATATTTTTTATAACTGTCTTTGAAAATTTTTAGTTCATAATCTTAGGCCCATATTTATACTTTTTGACGCTAAACTGCGCTAACGCAGTTTAGCGTCAAAAAGTTTTGCGCCGTCTAACGCCATTCTGAAGCGCCATGCGGGCGCCGTATTTATGGAATGGCGTTAGACGGCGCAATCAGACCGGCGCTGCCTGGTTTGCGTGGGAAAAAACCACGTAGACCAGACAGCGCCGGCGTAGGGGGAAAATGGCGCATGGGCGTCTTAAAATGGGGCAAGTCAGGTTACGTCGAAAAAATCGTCTTAACCCGACTTGCGCCATTTTTTAACGACGCCCATCCCCCATCAACATGACTCCTATCATTGTAAAGATAGGAGTCATGCCCCCTTGCCCAATGGCCATGCCCAGGGGACTTCTGTCCCCTGGGCATGGTCATTGGGCATAGTGGCATGTAGGGGGGCACAAATCAGGCCCCCCTATGCCACAAAATATTATTAAAAAAAAAAAAAAAAAATACTTACCTGAACTTACCTGAATGTCCCTGGGGTGGGTCCCTCCAGCCTTGGGTGTCCTCCTGGGGTGGGCAAGGGTGGCAGGGGGGGTCCCTGGGGGCAGGGGAGGGCACTCTGGGCTCATTTTGAGCCCACTTGTCCCTTAACGCCATGCCTGACCCAGGCGTTAAAAAGCGGCGCAAATGCGCCGCTTTTAGCCACGCCAACTCCCGGGCGTCTCTTTTGCCCGGGAGTATAAATACCACGTAAAGGCCTGGGAGTCATTTTTTAGACGGGAACGCCTCCCTTGCATATCATTAACGCAAGGAAGGGGTTCACGCTAAAAAATGACGCACATTCCGGGAACTTTGGCGCTATTCGCCTCTAACGCCATAGTATAAATATGGCGTTAGTTGGCGTTAGTTTTGCGTCGAAATTGCGTCAAAAAAAACGACGCTATTTCGGCGCAAACGGAGTATAAATATGGCCCTTAATGTTGTCACTGAGAAATTCACCTAACTACAATGTTACTTTAACCTTTGTTTTTTTCAGTGAATTTCTAATGTTTTTTTAAATCGAAAACACATATTTTTATTACACCTAACTATAGCAACACTTTAACTGTTGTTTTATTCAGTGAATATATATAGTTATCTGATATAGATTTACAATTTTGTTGTAAAGGCATGCATTGTAAAGGCATTGCTTGGTAATGGATGCATAGTAAAGGCATTGTGTGGTATTTACGCCACTGAAAAGGCTGTTTCTGAAGTTACCCACAACAAACACCTTCAAGATAATTGCTATACTACTGACCACATATTTATTACTGCCTTTATTTTTCCCCCTCATTTGCTCAGTAATTATTTGCCATCCTCAGCTGGGGGACCAGAGAAAGTTGCCTGTGCTTGTTCAGTGCTACAGCTGACAGTGTGTATAGAGTAAGGGACTTTGCAGGTGTTGGGTTCAGCAACCCCCACATCCTGACACCCTGCAGGCACTGTGTCTTAGCAGAATGAGTAACATTGCATTGCACCAATTTAAAATGCGCCCCTAGTTGCAACATGCACATTACATAACAGAAAGCGCTTGAGCTCTGAAGAAGCCAAGCCTATTAAGGACATCAGCTGAAAGCTAAAAAAAAAAAGAATTGTTGGCAAAGTCAGTGGCTTTTGCCTATGAGAGTTATTAGCTTTGTCAAAGTTATTAGTCATGTTGTCCATCAACATGGCTAAGCTAGGTAAAAAAGAGTTATGATATGGTCAGTGCTAAATGCATCATAGTGCTTCTTCTGGCAGGACGGGGGCAGGGGAACAGGGGCGGGGCAATAACAATGAGCAAGCAATGAAGGGGGAGGTTGTGAGGGTAGGACAATGAAAATGAAAGCGCAAGCAACAATTGGGAGTAGGGACAGGGGAATCAATAACAAAACAAACCAAGAAAGGTACCTCAATTGAGAGTGAGGGGGTTGAAGGACACTAAAGTAAATTAATTTATCAGTACTTGGTCAGTGGAGTACAAAGTGAAACCAAAAGATGCTGCCCATTGGAAAGCAATGAAGTAAGAGTGATGCAGAAACCTACCAATGGTAAGTAATAAGTGGCATCTAACCTCTTTCAGGTTTTCTTTTTCATTTTGTGTACAAGAGATCTGGTAGGGACACCACATGCCCTGTCTCAGACAAGGCCTAAAAACTATCTATACTTCGACCAAATGGCACAAACATTATTCTTTTGCTCCACACTCTGCGTATATGGATTTTGCATTGGTTGTTTATTGTAATTGTTCATACAAAACTAGCTTTGCAACACTATTCAGATCTATATAATGTGGGCCTTTTTAGGACTTTATGATGAAAATTTTAAATTTTTCTTTTTTGTCCTTATTCACCGTGGGCACATGCCATGCATTTCTGGGTGCATCCACTGTTTTGGTGGTGGTCTCGCTGAAGTGTATACTTGATTTACTTCAAATATACACAGGTATCTTACCAGCAGTGTAAGGCAATAAACATTTAGTTTAAAGTTTAACTGTATCCGTAGAGCGCATGGCTACCCAGAGGCCTCCCAGCGCTAAACACAGATCAAAACAGACCAACGACGGGGTTAAATTCTAAATAACTGGGTTTTGAGCAATCTGCAGAACGAGTGTTCTGGAGAGAGGGAGGGAGTTCCTATATATATATATATATATATATATATATATATCCTTGGGGACACAACCTTAATGCTGAATTACATGTGCATTTACGAAGAACTGATGGAATATAATTGACATGTGTATTAGGAAAGATTAAGATTAAGTTGCTGCTACATTTACCTCTTTCCGGGTTTTCTAGACTTTGCACATAATGGGCAACAATAATTGAGGCTGCTTTAACATAGTTCTGATCATTGATATTGAGGAGATGAGTGGATAGTACCCATTTTGAGGGCTGAATGGTTTATAAGTCCCTTTTTCTATATAATTTTATAAATCTTTGGGTTTTAAAATACCAATCTCATGCACTATTTACCACTTTTTATCACTTTTTGCACTTGACACTTTAGGGGTTATGTCATAGCTCTACACTACACCAGGAACGTACTGATCCTGTCAGTGAAATCTATAGATGTTGATTATAATAAGTGATCCATTCTAACTGTGAGGAAGAGACAGAAGATTATCTGAGTCACATGACAGACAACAGGCCATTCTGGTTATACGTCACAGATTAGATATGCTAGATCTATTCTCATTTAGAGAGTGGGGCTTCATATATATCCCAATATGGATATAGGAACATTGATGGACATAACCTGTTATATGATGTGCCAATGACAGAGTAGATGATTTTGAAATTCTATAACCAGATTATACACATGGCAAGATATTACTATCAAAGAAATAAGGGATATCTATGACACAGAAGTGTGTTGATGTCTGGAATTATATTGTCCCTTTTCGGTCTTTGGTTAAAGATTTTGTGACTATAATCTTGAAGGGAACTATGAAAGAGGTAGAAATATTCATGTATATATATGTGTACTTTACATTATCATGTGAGCTCCTTGATATTTTAGAACCATATCATCCATGTGACACTTTGATATTTGATATGTAAAATAGAGAGTTGATGTTTACTTTTTCACTATTATACATGGGCTTGCTGCCGATAATTATGTAAATATGTGTCTTAATGAAATAATGAAATATTTACGAAATGTTCCTATGTATAGGTATATTTTCGAATATTGTCATAGAAATTATTTCATAAACTTTTGGGTTCCAACATGCACATGTCACTTTATTTAAAATCTAGGACATGTAAGAAATCGAAAAAATAAAAACCAAAAGGTTGGACATGGAATTTTTACACACATATATGTAATTGACCAATTAATTACTTTTGTAATTACTTTTGCACGATAACGATTTTGATATGCTTTAATATGCCTGTGAGGTGTTTATGTTCGAATTGGGGCAATTGAGTAATGCCTCAGTGACAATATGTTGCACAATACTTAGTCATTTTACATACAAGTCACAATTAATATCTTTTTATCTTGATCAAATGAAAAAATTTTGGGCAATATCAGCTATGTGAATCTGGAATTGGTTAATTTGGATGTTAAAAGATGGCCTACGATTTAGCTAGCACCATTGAGCAACCAACACTGATGAGGGACTAGCATGTGTATTTGTAGAGGTTTCTATGTGGGGTGGAAATGTCCAGTAGAAGACGTCAGCCGAAACGCGTAGATGTTTCTGTTTGGATAACACCATGGACTTTGCAACGCATTTGAAATAAACAGACAAGCACTCACTGATTGAGACAGTATTCATTTCTTCCATTGTGTCGGCATATGTGGAACTTTTGTCTGGTTTGGTGCAGTCGTACGATGTGTGGGTTCTCATCGTTGTGGAGAACATATATATATATATATATATATATATATATATATATATATATATATATATATATATATGTATGTATATATATATATATATATGCATATATATATATATATATATATATATATATATATATATATATATAATCATTGGGCATGTGATTCTGTTTCAAAGAAGGAGCCACATTCAAGGACCTGGGGTTTAAGGATTTCCCACTTGAATAATTCTCAATCAAGTTTCAGGGGTTCCCACATCTTTTTGCGTTTTGGTCGATGACAATACAGAGTTTAGCTGTGGGTTATATATTACAGGGTCAAGACATCCAATGCTAGATGGAGCTACTGCGGAAACACATTTCCTACAGATCTCTCTTTGAGCGAACAATACCATGTAGAACAATAACCTGTTCTTATCCTTGGTCAAACACACAGGATTTTCCTAGATACCAAAAATAATGAGGCAGGGGCTTACCTTTACATTAGCTCCCACAATGCTCTTCACTTCTTTACCCACATTTTCCCAAAACAGATGTATCTTTGGGCATTCCATAAACATATGTAGATCATTTGCTTCCTCTGGATCACATTTAAGACATTTTGTTATTTCCCTCTTCCTATCCTTGATATTCTGAACAATGTCCAGTATGGTCTGTGGAGGTAAAATAGATTTTTTCTCCTTAAAAAAAGCAGGCTTCACAATGTTAAACAATGTGTGCATTGATACATGCCATGGATTTTCTAACTGTGTCCGCTACAGGTTTTCTCCAGATAACTCTTCTGGCAATCGAAAGTCCCCCTCTGCTATCTCGACCAACAAACAAAACAATACACACACCTACTTTTTACTTTGCATCTGCTGTTCCAAAAACTCTTCCTATTTTTTACAGCTCCCGACCAAGTTGCTCATTTTGTGAAGCCAGCTTATTACTTGCAGATACTTAAACCTTGATAGCCTCTAGTCTATCTTTTTTAGCTCTTTTGATGTTAGGGGTACCCCCTTGTGCACAAGTTGGCCCCAGCAATGCATGCCTGCATTCTGCAAGAGAAGGGCTAACATATCTCTATTCCATTCTGGTGTACCCGGGGAGTCCCATAATTGTGCTTCAGCAGTCTAGTGCTGCTTCTGAGTTGTGTCCACAAGAAGTGGGTCCCCCCTTTATATTTTTCAACACGGCTGTCAGACGTTTGCCTAACTCTGAGCCATCTGGCTCATTGAGAAGCATTCTACAATTTATTATCTTGAAGGCCCAGGCATATAATTGCCTATCCAGACTTGTCAAGCACCCCTTATAACTCTTTCTCTGCAGCTTCTTCCATGAAATCCTTGCTCCCTATATGAAACTGCCAATGATGCCCTGTCGTTTTTTTTAACAACTACTTCTTAAAATGTAATGCAATTGTATTATTACAGAGAAAGGTGAATTTAAGTAAGATGACCATTTTAACCAAGTTGACTCTGCCAAAAATATTCAACGGAAGGTTCAAGTCCAAGTCTTCATTTGTTTGCTCGCTTCTGCCATGGCTTCATTACAATTTACTTCAGGGATCCTATTCGGGTCTATTGTAATTTTCAGGACTAAGGCCCATATTTATACTTTTTGACGCTAAACTGCGCTAACGCAGTTTAGCGTCAAAAAATTTAGCGCCGTCTAACGCCATTCTGAAGCGCCATGCGGGCGCCGTATTTATGGAATGGCGTTAGCCGGCGCTAGCAGACCGGCGCTGCCTGGTGTGCGTGGAAAAAAACCACGTAGACCAGGCAGCGCCGGCGTAGGGGGAAAATGTCGTTAGGGCGTCTTAAAATGGGGCAAGTCAGGTTGAGGCAAAAAAATCGCCTCAACCCGATTTGCGCCATTTTTTTCGACGCCCAGACGCCATTTAAATGACTCCTGTCTTAGTAAAGACAGGAGTCATGCCCCCTTGCCCAATGGCCATGCCCAGGGGACTTATGTCCCCTGGGCATGGTCATTGGGCATAGTGGCATGTAGGGGGGCACAAATCAAGCCCCCCTATGCCACCAAAAAAATTTAAAAATAATAAAAAATTATACTTACCTGAACTTACCTGAATGTCCCTGGGATGGGTCCCTCCATCCTTGGGTGTCCTCCTGGGGTGGGCAAGGGTGGCAGGGGGGGTCCCTGGGGGCAGGGGAGGGCACCTGTGGGCTCATTTTGAGCCCACAGGCCCCTTAACGCCTACCCTGACCCAGGCGTTGAAAAGTGGCGCAAATGCGGGGTTTTTTGACCCGACCACTCCCGGGCGTGATTTTTGCCCGGGAGTATAAATACGACGCATTTGCGTCGCCGTCATTTTTTTAGACGGGAACGCCTTCCTTGCATCTCATTAACGCAAGGAAGGCGTTCACGCAAAAAAATGACGCTATTTGCCCATACTTTGGCGCTAGACGCGTCTAACGCCAAAGTATAAATATGGCGTTAGTTTTGCGCCGAATTTGCGTCGAAAAAAACGACGCTAATTCGGCGCAAACGGAGTATAAATACGGGCCTAAGTATTTCATCTCATTCCTACTCTGGATATTTCCCATTACCACATTCCAAGCCATTATCTCAGTTTTTGAAGCGTTCACCTAGCACCAAAGACTTTGCCAAACTCTGTTGTCAGCTGTTCAATAGTTTGAATGGTGGCCTGTAAGTCAGAGGTATAAATCATGAGGGCATCTCCATATAAAGAGACTTTTTTAGACTAGCCATTACAGATAAAAGGCACAGTTGCGAGCTCCCTGATCTTACATGCCAGGGGCTTAAAATGTAAATTGAAAAGGAGCGGAGAGAGTTGACAACCTTGAGAAAGGCCTTTCCAACATCCTCTTCGCTGTTCAAAGTGGGAGTAGACAAGATGAAAATTAATGTTACTGAGCAGTTTTAAGTAATTGTTATAAATCTGAATCTAAACCATCAACTTAGGACTTAGCTGCGTACTAAATCTCAGGTACAAATTTGTTGGGATAACTTCACCCTTTCTATTTGCAATATATAGTGCATAAACGTGGCTGTGCAGTTACCGCACCATTCCAAGGGCCATATTTAAGAGCCCCTAGCAACATTCTAATGCCAAATTAACATCATATTTGTTTATACTAATGTGGCGTTAGAAGACCAAAAATGCCACGCCATATTTACAAAGTGGCACAATGCATGCATTTCACAACTTTGTTACCCTTTCTGCTACATTGGGCCTGCACCAGGCATAATGTATTTAAAGGGGGCTATCTCCCATTTGGGGGGGCTGAAAAAATGGCACAAAGAAATCTAACAGATTTCTTTGCATATTTTTTCCAATACTTTTGACGACTGCTGAGAGAAGGCGTTAAAAGGAGGCTTCCATTGGTTACAATGGGCCTCTGGGTGCTTTGCAGGATTAGCGTCAACATTTCTGATGCTAATACTGCAAAGTGCCTGTAGGAAGTTGGCTCTGTATGTACTATTTCAAAGTAAGAAATAGCATGCACAGAGTCCAAGGGTTCCCCTTAGAGGTAAGATAGTGGCAAAAAGAGATAATTCCAATGCTCTATTTTGTGGTAGTGTGGTCGAGCAGTAGGCTTATCAGAGGGTAGTGTTAAGCATTTGTTGTACACACACAGGCAATAAATGAGGAACACGCACTCAAAGACAATTCAAGGCCAATATGTTTTTAGATAGAAAAATATATTTTCTTAGTTTATTTTGAGAACCATAGGTTCAACATTTACAAACAATACTTTGAATGAAAGGTATTTCACTCAGGAACTTTAGGAACTTTGAATTAGCAAAATAACATATACAGTTTGCACACAAATGGCAATAAGCTATTTTAAAACTGGACACAGTGCAATTTTCAACAGTTCCTGGGGGAGGTAAGTGTTTGTTAGTTTTGCAGGTAAGTAAACCACCTACAGGGTTCAAAGTTGGGTCCAAGGTAGCCCACCGTTGGCGGTTCAGAGCAACCCCAAAGTTACCACACCAGCAGCTCAGGGTCGGTCAGGTGCAGAGGTCAAAGTGGTGCCCAAAACGTATAGGCTTCAATGGAGAAGGGGGTGCCCCGGTTCCAGTCTGTCAGCAGGTAAGTACCCGCGTCTTCGGAGGGCAGACCAGGCGGGTTTTGTAGGGCACCGGGGGGGACACAAGTCAGCACAAAAAGTACACCCTCAGCGGCACGGGGCAGCCGGATGCAGTGTGCAAACAGGCGTCAGGTTTGCAATGTAGATCAATGGGAGACCCATGGGTCTCTTCAGCGAAGCAGGCAGGCAAGGAGGGTGCTCCTCGGGGTAGCCACCACCTGGACAAGGGAGAGGGCCACCTGGGGGTCGCTCCTGCACTGGAGGTCGGATCCTTCAGGTCCTGGAGGCTGTGGGTGCAGTGTCCTTACCAGGCGTCGGATTCTTAGAAGCAGGCAGTCACGGTCAGGGGGAGCCTCTGGATTCCCTCTGCAGGCATCGCTGTGGGGGCACAGGGAGGTCAACTCTGGCTAATCACGTGCTCGCAGTCGCCGGGGAGTCCTCACTGTAGTGTTTGTTCTCCACAAGTCGAGCCGGGGTGTCGGGTGCAGAGTGCAAAGTCTCACGCTTCCTGCGGGAAACGTGTGTTCTTTCAAAGTTGCTTCTTTGTTGCAAAGATGCTTCTTCCTTGGAGCAGAGCCACTGTCCTCGGGAGTTCTTGGTCCTTTTAGATGCATGGTAGTCCTCTGAGGCTTCAGAGGTCACTGGACTCTGTGGAACGCGTCGCTGTAGCAGTTCTTTTGAAGTGGGGAGACAGGCCTGTAGAGCTGGGGCCAAAGCAGTTGGTGTCTCCGTCTTCTCTGCAGGTTTTTTAGCTCAGCAGTACTTCTTCGTCTTAGGTTGCAGGAATCTGCTTTCCTAGGTTCTGGGGAGCCCTAAATACTGAATTTAGGGGTGTGTTTAGGTCTGGGAGGGCAGTAGCCAGTGGCTACTGTCCTTGAGGGTGGCTACACCCTCTTTGTGCCTCCTCCCTGAGGGGAGGGGGGCACATCCCTATTCCTATTGGGGGAATCCTCCAAAATCAAGATGGAGGATTTCTAAAGGCAGGGGTTACCTCAGCTCAGGACACCTTAGGGGCTGTCCTGACTGGTGGGTGACTCCACCTTGTTTTTCTCATTATCTCCCCTGGACTTTCCGCCAAAAGTGGGGGCTGTGTCCAGGGGGCGGGCATCTCCACTAGCTGGAGTGCCCTGGGGCATTGTAACACGAAGCCTGAGCCTTTGAGGCTCACTGCTAGGTGTTACAGTTCCTGCAGGGGGGAGGTGTGAAGCACCTCCACCCAGAGAAGGCTTTTGTTTCTGTCCTCAGAGAGCAAAAAGGCCCTCACCACATGGGGTCAGAAACTCGTCTCTCAGCAGCAGGCTGGCACAGACCAGTCAGTCCTGCACTGAACAATTGGGTAAAATACAGGGGGCATCTCTAAGATGCCCTCTGTGTGCATGTTTTAATAAATCCAACACTGTAATCAGTGTGGGTCTATTATTCTGAGAAGTTTGATACCAAGCTTCCCAGTATTCAGTGTAGCCATTATGGAGCTGTGGAGTTCGTTTTTGACAAACTCCCAGACCATATACTTAATATGGCCACACTGTACTTACAATGTCTAAGAGTGGACTAATACACTGTAGGGGCATATTGCTCATGACGCTATGCCCTCACCTGTGGTATAGTGCACCCTGCCTTAGGGCTGTAAGGCCTGCTAGAGGGGTGACTTACCTATGCAACAGGCAGTATTTTGTGGGCATGGCATCCTGAGGGGGATGCCATGTCGACTTTACCTTTTTCTCCTAACCAACACACACAATCTACAATGGCAGTGTGCATGTGTTAGGTGAGGGGTCCCTTAGGGTGGCACAACATATACTGCAGCCCTTAAGGACCTTCCCTGGTCACAGGGCCCTTGGTACCACTGGTACCTTTTACAAGGGAATTATCTGTGTACCAGGGGTGTGACAATTGTGGAAAAAAATTGTACATTTTAGGTGAAAGAACACTGGTGCTGGGGCCTGGTTAGCAGAGTCCCAGCACACTTCTCAGTCAAGTCAGCATCAGTATCAGGCAAAAAGTGGGGGGTAATTGCAACAGGGAGCCATTTCCTTATAGTAAAAAATTCTGACGCTAGGCCCCTGACTACCGCCATGGTGCGCCTTATTTTAAATATGGTGCACACATGGTGGATGAGGGGTTGCTAAGGGGCTCAAGAAAAGTGATGCTGCACACAATGCAGCGCCACTTTTCTCAAATATGCCCCCAAGTTTTAGATATTGAATTGGGAGAAGCACACAAATACATGTATTTCCCTATAATGGGGTGTGGAAAAACAAAATGTGTCCTTTTGGGCCGTTAGATTTGAACATGTATTACTTGGTAACTACCTTCACAAATTGAATCTGAGTTGAAACCTTGAAATTCGGTTGTTTGCACCCTATGCAAGATTACTGCCCAAGATGCAATAAGGGCCACTGAGGGATCTTGGACATATTGTGTAAACTTATGTTTCAAAACTGTCAAAATTGTCCAGAGAGATAAGTTAAACTAAATTAATACTAAAAATAACAGACATTTGCACTTAATGGAGAAGTCAATGCTGATGCTACAACCAATGAAGAGTTTATTCATAGTTATTTAGGTTTAAAATTACTTTAGTCTTCCATTATGATGCACACTATGCTGTTGTTTTCACGATTGTAATTTCTTTAGTTTTGAAGAGTGAAATTTCCTGCATACTTTTGGTCGATGTACATCAATTCAAGACTTACATTTGTAAGAAAATCTACAATAGCCTACCTCCTTGTGCCTGGCTGGTTAATGTCTATTAACTGTGAAAAATGCCACCAGCCCTTTAGAAGACATAGAGATGCCTTGCCAATTAATTCTTCAAATTAAGTGTAGCATTAAAATATTAAGAGGTTCTGCAGCAAATGTCTCTCGGGCATTTTGGTTCTATATCCCTTTCAAGGTTATTGACTGTGATGTATATGTATTTTAAACACTATAGAGTCATAGACAGGTGCTAAATTTTCAGAAAGCTAATTGAGGCTGTATTAAATAGGAATACATTTTCTCTCATAAGTCCCAAAAACTGTGACTGTCTTTCCTAATGACATTACGTATTATTATATCAGTGGCGATGCCTGAATTATTTTACTTCCAAAATGGTAATGTACACGGCGTTTTTCACTGATGAAATTAAGACCGTGTGATATTATGCTAGTGTGTTCAATGGGGCATCTAGATGCAATTGTGATTCAATAGTGTGTACATATTCCAACGTTTCCTATGAACTAGCTCACAGCCATTAATCACTGACTTCATGTACAACTGCTGACTTTATAGTTGTTGTCCCCGAAAGTGTTGTGGTTTTTTGACGTTTGAACTTGATGTGTGTTGTTTTTGTAATGATATTATTTACTGACATTTTACATTTGTGGCGTACTCTGATGTCATGCTGGGCCTGGAATACACTTCATACAGTTTTCGCAGCTGATGTATTTGCTATGTTGGAGAAAACATGCAGCGTCCTCACATTGCTGTTGATGTTGTAAGCTGGAGTAAGCCCCTCTGTTAAATCCCCATTAACCAATGGCTCAAGGGTTGAAGGGTCACAGCAGTGGCTGTGAAATTCAAGTCACGCTTCTTCAAGGCAAAAAACAAGGAAAAGAAACATTCTCAACTATCCTGGTGCACACTGACACTCCTCATGTATATACGATAATAATGGGCCTACTGAGGAACACTCTCGCCACAGTTGAGTGTTTGTTGTATGCTTCAAAGTATGTCCATCAAATTGTCTCTTCAGGGCTCATTTACAAGCCCCTTGGGCCACGTTAGCATAATTATTTTTTTTTACTCTAAGGTAGTGCAAACCAGTCCCTGACCCCACACCATATTTACAAACTGGCTCAATGTCACCATTGTTCCAGTTTGTGAACCTTTGTGCCACATTATACCGGTGTCAGCTATAATGTATGCAAGGTAGGTGTTCCCCCATTAAAAGCCCAGCAGAAATGGCGCAGTGAGATCTACAAGTTTTCACACAACATGCTGTGCCAGCATAGCGTTATATTTTTAGTCTGCTCAGGGCAGGCGTTAAAAGTGAAGCTGTGCTGTTTCTAATCGGGCCTCCTTGGCATTGCTGGACTAACATCAACATTTTGATGCGATTCCAGCAATGTTAAGGGTTAGCGCCACAACAGCGTCAGAATTTCTGACGCTGTTGTGGACACTTTTGCACCATGGATCACTGTCTTGTAAATACAGTGATCCGATGGCGTCATTAGAGGGGCGCAGGGCAACGCAAGAAAAGTGGTGCACGAGAGCTGATGGGCCACTTTCTTGTAAACGAGCCCCTAAGCTTTCAAATAAATCCTTAAAGGAGAATTGTAAAGCATGCATAAAACAAGGTGTAGATCCAATCAGGTTTGCTCTGTTATCCCTGACTCAGTGTACTTTAACATGTATAGTTTGCTACTAATTATTCCAAAGATCACTTGCTGAAGACCAGCAAACCTTAAAGTGGACTTTTAAATACTTTTTTATTACTTATCTCCAATATCGTGGCATCGCTATGCTGTCGCTCGCACTATGGTATCTCATTTACTAAAACCATTACTGAGTAATATTCTACATCCCAAGGTACTCCTAAAAGAGCCTAAGTCCCAGATTTCCCAATGGTCTGTGTTGGCACTCACACGACACGGAGCATCGCCAGCAGCACTGACTGATCAACTTTCATGTACAAAAGCTACATAGCACCAAAGATTGACCCTTGTGCAATGCATAAATCTCTTAGCGCCAGCCCCCTCATAATGTATGTAAGGGGGCGCGTGTGGGGGTGGGGGGACAGGCCAAAATCATTGGTTTTGATGCAAACCAGATGTACTAAGTAGCGCGATCTCGCTGTGCCTCAAGCGCTGATGTCAAGTAAAAAGAAGAGGGGTCAGGGTTTAATGCCTGATGAACCTGCATGTAATAAGCTCACATTTTACATGTCTGCACTTAAGAATTTGTACATGATGGTGTACCTTTGAAATAAACCCAAGGCTAAACACTGCTAGCTCAGCTTTACACAAGAGCACTAGGAGGTGCTTCATGTGGGGCAGGCAGATTTAGAGCAAGCGTAGCCAATGAATCCATCGCAGATAACTGCTACTAAAGGTGGTTCTGCACTAATGTGTGCCCTTCGCACGATACAGTTCTTCACACAGCGGTTCATTGCATGAGGACAGTACATTTGAGGCTTCATTTTTGTATTTTCTAATTAGTTGATATTTGTATTTTCTATCTACAACCCTAGACAAATAACTACATCAAATGATATTGGGACATTGTTGAATGCAAACGGACTTCAAAGATTGGCTTAGAGTTTTTCTTCAGAGGAAACAATGTTTCAGAGAATGTGTAGGTCAAAGTTGAAATCTTATTGCCTGAGAGGTCAACTAGCGCAATGGCTGCTAAGCGCCTGGAACTCGTGTCAGCCAAGAAAATGGAAGAAGGCATTTGAGCAGTTTCTGTAAGAAGAGTGGCCGACGGTCTGGGTTTGATTTCCTTGGATGCTGTCAGGCACGACCAACCCTGTTTACTTTGAGCGTTAAAACCTATTGTATTCATTGCCACTGGAGCCATAGTTAGCTTCAGAGAAATAAGGCCATGTAGGGTGTACGTAATGTGGTAGTAATGATTATTATTAACGTGAAGAATGGTGCACTAAACGAAGTGAGAATGGAATTTATTCTTATTTGGAGATAGACAAAAAACAGTGTGAAAAAACAATAAATCTCAACGATGTAGTTAGGAACCTGCTAGACAGTTAAATTGTTTATTAGAATAATCACGCAAAACAAACGTCTAAGTTTCAGTATTCATCTGCGCACCATAAATGGCGCCCCAGATCAGTTCTATTTAATCACTCTTCTATTGATTATGGGCACTGTTTTTGCATAATGTCATTTTTACAATCTAAGGAATCAGCCAGTAAAAATAATTGTGATGATGGAGGTTTGCATTTTCATGTTTATTTAATGAAACCTCCATCTCGACAAATCATAAATAAACATTGGCAAAGACAAGTAAAAGTTACAGCATATGCAAACCGAGACATGCAGAATTTTTGAGGCCTATCCAAGTCCCAAATTGTCGAAGAGGCTGACACAAAGCTCACAGCAGGCTGACAATAAGCCCCCTATATTGTAAGCAATAGGTGTTGAAGAACGTTGCATTGTTAACCTAGACATCAGAAACACTCAGAAAGCCAGTATGTCTATTTTTTCTTAAAGAGCTATTGGCATTCTCAGTCCCATTGCATACTTGTCAATATTATGTGCCCAGATAGTTACCTGTGCCCAAGGGCATTTAAGAAGATGATGTACTACCAGTTCCTGCCATATATGTGCCTCTCCTGTGCTGTTACAGTTTTAGCATTACTTAATACTGTGAAACTGTGCGTGATACCAAGTGAACTGTACATTGTCATTACACATCTGCATGGGGCTGTTTTCTCATTGTTTGGACAGAACGCCATTTTCACAATGCACAACACTTTGGGGAAGTGTTTGTCTACAGTTGCTTGTGTCCACCTGCTCAGCTTTAATGTGGTGTGCAGACCCATACAGAAAACCACCATATTTACATAGGGATTTGGGCTCTGATCTCTCACGTCTTCAGCACTAAAACGGCTTCCTTCACAAATATTGTCCACCTTTTTCAAAATCAAAATAGGCGAAATGGTAAAGTGTACTAGTTTCACTTGTTATGTGAATCTGTAGATTGAACTGTGAAAGCTATTAAATTAGCTATATGTGACCTGGGTCCAGATGTATCAAAGGTTTTTACCCATTCTGTGTCTATGGGAAAATGTGTTCGTACATATGGCCCCTGATACTTTTCACATAGTACTTATGCAACACTTACAGGGCTATCTGAGGTTTGTACACCTTTTCAAGTAATGCATGTTCTGATAATCACTTTTCACCTATAGCTCAATACCTGAATTAAGAACAAAATAATAGATTTGGCCATTATGGGCTTAACCAGCACAGCATCAAGAGAAAGCCGAAATGCACTGTGGAGGGAAAACAATTGCAGTGACAAAAAAGGCTTATTAGGAAGAGCACAGACCTAGGCCATAGAAAATCGTTTTGTGCCATACTCACTCGCAACATGAGTTCAACAGTGGGCTATGAAAATAAAAGAGAAAACGCTAGTATACTTTTTAGAGGTTTAAGGGACCCTATGAATAGAGAGTCTTCATTTTCTTAAACTGCCAGGTCCCTACATATTTCTTTTAATTCGGATGGGAGTCCAAAAACACTGACATAGCCAGAATGTGTTAATATTTTGGCAAGATGTAACTGTCAAGTGCACACACCAGGTGAGGTAGTGCAAAGTATGGTTTTATGCTCTGATTAAGAGGCAATACCGATAAAATACTTGAATCCCTTTTTCTTGAAAGATGGGTTACCTACTGTCTCATCGACCTTAGAGACAGACATGGTGCCATTTCAGTTGATGGACAGAAAAGTCTGAATAATACATGATTGCTGGAAGGGTCTCTCAGTGTGAGATATATAGTTAAGTCCCAGTAGCAAGTGAGAGAAGTATTGTGGGACAGACAAGATCCCCTTTTCTAAAATCAATATTGCAGCGCTTAAAGATTTTCAGAACCACGAATTTAGCTGCAGCACCCCGTGGAATTAATCAGGAGGCAAAACTTAATAATGAAGATGAGCAGTGAGTAGGGCTCCTACATTTTTATTATGGAATACTTGAATTCTTGCACTGCAGGTAACAGAAATGAAATACAAGTTTTAACATTTAGGGAAATCACTAGTACACCCCATTAGAATTTCTAGAGCATAGAAGGTGGCCCTGCATTTTGAAAACAATAGTAAGGTATATATTGGAGCACTAATCAGCTGAAAACAATTCTTAATCACACCTCAGCACCAGGGGGTGTTGGCATGTCAGCTGAAACTAAAAAGTAGTGCACAGGAGGATGGCTGTAATACATATAGACAGTAGTATTTAGGCGTCAGAAGGGAAATAATTGTGGATCCAGGGTTAAGTTGCAATGACTAGGTTTAGCAACGTTGCACTGGATTTATCAAACTTTCACGCAGTGCAACGCAGCAAGAGACCTGCAAGAAAGAGGGAGGGAAAGAATGCACCATATCTCTCAAGATATAGGGCATTCCTGTCCTCTGCCTTCACAGCTGCACAATTACATCTCTCCTGAGTGCCATAGGATTCCGAAGCATTCCCAGGTCAACCACTAATGGTAAACCTGGGAATGCGCCAAAATCCATGGGTGGGTGCATGGGAGCACCTGTGCTCAACCCATGGAACACCTCCTTGGGTCAGAGTAACGCAAGGCAATAATTTGTGCTGCCTTGCATTATTCCAGATTTATCAATGCATGCATGGCTTGCATGGCTTGATAAATCTCTCCCATGTGTGATGCAAGGATGACGTAAAACCTTAATAAATCTGGCATAGTGTTTTGAAACTTGCTTCACCTCTAAGGCAAATAGATAATACTGGAAATAAAGACATATTTACTTTAAGGGAGTGAGAAGTTTTAACAAGTAGAAGTAAGAGTACATTTACATTTAAACTAACCACAAAACAGTGTGTATCTTGAATTAGAAAACAATGGTGGGACCTAAAAAATGCCTTTTTACAATGTACTTGAACCCTTTTTAAGAGTCTAACCTTTTCCAAACTCCAAAAATAGGTTTACAAATGGGCAAGAAATTGCCATTTGGAAAGGGCCTTTTGTATGCCTCTCTATCCATATTTATCAGTGATCCAGGACTGAAATAACAGTTGTAAACCAATGACACATCACTGACCCCGAAGTTGGTGTGGTAAACCATTTACAAAGTGGAAGAAGGTCCCAAACAGTTTAATTTTTTTTTTGTGGGGCAGTGGTAAATGAGACCACTGCCAACTCTCAAACAAACCTTTTTTTTTCTAAAGTATACTTTTCTTTTTAAATTCAGTTCCATTTTCTTTAAGGAAAAGAGAGCACATTTAAAAAATAAAGTTTACTTCATTGAAAGCTAATCACAGAAATATTCATCTGTTTACTTGGAAGACCACTATCCCTGTGGTAACCTCCATTTGGAGTGAATCACAATTTGTGACCTCTCTCATCAATATTAATAAGGTAGGTGGTATTGTGACTAAATCTGAATTAGACTTTACAATCAGTATTTGTAATACTGCGACCAGTATTTTGGAGCAGTAAACAGTTAATCTGGACCATAGTTCACTGCTGTTAATTTAAACAAGTGATGCCATATAATCACGACTCCTAATTATGGGTCCCACTATCTTATAGTGTTGAAAAGAAAGAGGACTTTCACCAACACAGTGTGACATGCTTCATGATCAAGTCTGCTCGTAATTGTGATAAACGACAGCAGTGAGTTCATGTTGATATTTTTTGTCTTTATCCTACCTGGTAACTCTTACTTTTTGTTGCAAGAGTAGGGCATTAGGTTTCCTACTGTAGGGGTCAAGTTCATTAACATTTCTTAGTAGTAAGTAAACCTATTGGATTTAACTTATACCTCTCTAACACAAGGTTGAGAATAAAAGAACATACCAGGGCTATTAGGCACCTTTCCAAACGTTTACTCGTCATTATGTTTTTTCCTGCCAAAAAGACAATCCTGCTCTTGGACATTCATCAGAAACTGTGGACCCCCCTACATCATCAAGACTAGGTTGCCCTAACACCTGCTGATATGCATTAGGAGTAAGTTAAGGCTACAACCTTGAACACAGCTCTGATTGTCATCCTCAATAAAATAATCCAGCGGAACATAAGTGCATTTAAACTTATATATTTAAATTATGTTCTCACCTTTTTGACACAGCAAACTCTATGACCATTTTTAACACTTTTCAAACATTAATTGCTCTTTGGAACAGATCACTTATTAATAGCAGCCACCATTCGCAATACTCTAAACGTGCACCGTAAAACGTGCAGAAACGTAAAATATCTGCCTTTTTAACATTTTACCTTACCTATGGAATAATAAAGGGAAAGACCTTTGGGTATGGGGAAATAGAGGTGGAATAGGCTTCCCAGCACCTCGGAAACTAAGTTACTAAGTTACTATTTTTTGCTTCTCTTATAACCTTTGCCCATGGTCCCTGAAAACTTAAGCCTATATTTGTTTGCGCAGTCCTGCCAAGTGCCACGCATGTCGCGTTAGGCTAACGTAATTTAAGTTAAGTTCCCGCATTACAACATGATCGGTAATTTGTCCCACAAACAAGATGAAGAGAGAGCTAAATACGATACCTCTAATTCCCTGCCTTGTGAAAGGCTCTGCTCTTTTCAATTAGCTGCCAGACATTGGAACCTAGTGGCAGCAAGCTCTGTTATTCAAAACAGATGTTTGACACATGAGCAAGCTTATGTAAGCACCTGAGAAGAAGTGCTCTTCTTACCCGACCAGGCCTGAGAGTGTTCCAGAACTATGTTCCAGCTGCTGGTAAGGGTATTAGGGCCAATTAGGTGGGGCAGCTTAATATGTGTGGACTGTAGTGCTGGGTGGCAAAATAAATCCAATGCCTTTTCATTGCGCTGCACACCACAGATTAGTAAATGCCACTAGTACCTTCTACAATCGTTATTTAATTTACTTTTAACGCATCATCATCATGGGCCTAAGTAAACTGGGCACTAGGTTAGTGCCCTTCCATTTCTGGTGCTTTACAGCCATTTTAAGATCTTTTGGGAGCTTCTCATTGCTCGAAGAGGGGCATTTCTGATATTTATATATGTCTCTCATCTTCATTGCTTAATTTTGCTCACGAGAAAGTGTCACTCATATTCATTGAATGTCACTCATAATTACACTGAAATTATGAAAATGTCACCAAATAAGCAATCTGGAACCTTGGCAGCTATGTATGTGCAGTCCATTCAACAGCCACATATGCTGGTCCCCTGGCCTGAAAAGTAACTGGGTGTGTGGTTTAGGATGTTACACATAGAGATGTTTGACCCCATTCTTTGAGATGCTGTGACAATAGCCGTCATTCTACTTGTGTGCTCGGAATGGCCTCCTGGGAAATCCTTGCCTGTGCATTCTCCAGTGACCATTAAATATGGTTTTTAGCTTGTTGTTCAGGTGATTTCATTGTTTGTTTGTTTTGCCTGTGTATCGAACTGGGCCTTACTAGTGTTATTTCTAGCTATTTGTCTTGCTTGGTGGATCAGAGTTGTGGCATAGGTTCTTTGTTTCAAACGGGACTGCAGAATGTCTGCTTGTTCCACAAAACAACTGTTTCTTGTTTTTATATGTGCTGATCATTCATCGGAGTAAAGAGGAATAAAGTTTTATTGACAAATAAACATCACATTATTTCTTTAAATCCAAACAACCCAGCACAGCTTTCCCTGGATAATCCTTCATCATGTTACCTGGTTTGACTGGCTTACTGACCTATTAATGTTCCCTTTCATTTCTCTACCAGTCTTAATTAAATACCTATTTTTCACCTCTGTAAAATACTGTTAAGTGGAGTGACTTTCTCACAGAGCTTTAAACATCATTGAATTTGTGGATACAGAAATAGGAAAATGTGTCAAACAACATGATTAAAAATGTTTGTATTTGTTGTGGTCTGTAGTTATCAATGGGTCCCTGAGTTAAAACGAGGAGATTATGGACTCTATTATGAGTTCAGCAGATGGCCTTCCAACGGGGAGGTTGCCGCCATAGTGCAAAGCAGACAGTGAACAATGCAAGGGTGCTGGCCAGGGGGAGCCCTGCACTGCCCGTGCCAAGTGCATGGGCAGTGCAGTAATCCCGCTGGGAAACCCTGAACTCATTCTCCACCAACCTTTTCATGGTGGTGCTACCGCCATGAAAAGACTGGCAGAGAATGAGGTCCTAATCCCCAGGGCAGTGCTGCTTGCAGCGCTGCCCTGGCAGATTAGGACCGCTGCAACTTCCAGACCACCGGGATCTCTGATCCTGGCCGTGCTGACGGTCCCATTGGCAGGCATTGCCAGTGGTCCAAGTGACCGCCAGACTCGTAATGAGGCCCAATATCTATTTCTGACTTTAACTGCATGTAATTGGCCTAGTTCATTAAGCATCACATTTGATTTATTATCTTTTTTTATTTTAAATTGAAGATTTTAGCAAAGGTTCAATACATTTTCCTAAATCAACAAAGATTATGCAGATATGTTTCATTGCTGTCCTTAAAAAAACATACAGGCTAAAGTGAGTAAGAGTTTATCATTTTAAAGCACTTTGTTTCGAAGAGAAACATTTAACATAAGGTAACATAGAACATGACTTAGACCTGAGCACATCTTGTGTGTGCAACTGTATCCCAGATTTCCCTTCATTGTAGAGCAAAAATAATGTGTTTGTATAGATTACATTATCAAGAGATAAAAGTTTCTCATGATGTGCAAAATACGCGTCACATTACCACAAGAAAAAGACTGACAGCAATTGTGCTGTTAAAATGTGTAAAGATGCTTGACTCTAGCCACCTACTCAGAAAACGAATCAGCTTATGAGGCAATCAAACAGGGGATGGTGGTCCTTTCTGATGTCCCTATGTCAAGAGCAATGTAGATTCAAGAATTGAAAGTAGATCATTGGCATCCTAGTACAAGAAAAACAAGCATTGGCAAAGCTAATAGTTCTGGCATTGGCCACCAACCTTTTGGTAATTCTTGTTTTGCCATGATTCTTCCAGATTCTTTTTTTGAGAAGCTGCAGGGACCTCATTAAATCTAAACAAAAGCAATGGCTAAAGACAGATATGTTTTTCTGGTCTAAAAAAAGTACACTTTATCATGCTTTACCTGATACTGAAGGGAACCTTGTGTGTGGAGGTGCTCCTTGTGAAAGGGCAGCATGCTGTAACTCATAGTGAAGTCTGTCAATGGCATAAGTGGGCTAACAATGCCCCTTGATGCATGCTGGAGTGAGTGGAAGACAATGGGAATGGCACAAACACATACTAATGGATGAAGTCTTGCTGAAAACCAAAAGTAACTATGTTATAGATACATTTAGTAAAATTAAAAGGTCTTGGTTAACTGATCTAAAAGAAAGTCATTAGTCTGGCGTTTGGTGCTAGCCTGGCCTTTGAGAAAGAAGGCAAGAAAGAAGAGAAAAAAAAAAGAAAGGCAGAAAAAGAAGAAGGGAGGCAGACAAAAAGGAAGGAAGAAGGACAAATAACGAAGGAAGGCAAAAAGAGGGAAAGGAGGAGGCACAAACTACAGGAAGGAAGGCAAAAGGAAGAGAAGGAAGGAAGAAGATGAAAAATGAGAAGGAAAGAAAAATGGATAAGGCAAAAAAGAAAGCAGGGAAGAAAGAAGGCAAAATAAGAAAAGAAAGAACAAGAAGAAAGGAAGAAAGAAGGGAAAAGGAAAGATAGAAAGAAAGAGAGAAATTAAATAAAGAACTGAAGAATGAAGGAAAATGGCTCAACAGAAAACATGACAGAAGGCAAAAGGAAAGAACAAAGGACATAATGCAAAAATGAAGAAAAAGAAGTAACAGGAAAACAAGCAAACAAAAAAGAAGGAAAGGGAGTAAAAAGAGGAACTTAAAGAAGACAAAAAGAAGAGGGAAATAAAGAAATAAGGCATAAAAAGAAAGATGGAAAGGAAAATGAAAAAGAAAAAAGGCAAACAACACCCTCCAACACCCTCCTTGCATCACTACCCTTATGAGGTCCTAGTCCATTGCACCTGTACTGCATATAACTTACTCTGCAGAGCCCTGTCGGTAGGGATTCAAACCCCAGTGCAGCAAAAGAAGGTATATCTTTTCATAAGCAGGCATGAGTAAGTTAGAAGCAGTACTGGTGCACAGCAACTACATAATGATAGTGGAGGACTAGGACCTCGCAAGGATAGTGGTGCAAGTTGCGTTTAGAGGGTGTTTTAATCACCCATCTGGAATTAGGATTGGAATTCTAATTGGAGAGCTCCAGAGCTCAAGGGCCATACTCCTCGTACTGCACTAAGGAGACCTAAAGTGTTAAGGCCGAAAGGTGTTGACTTTACATAAAAGGGATCCATACATGAATGAAGAAACTTTTGACACAATAAATACAAGCCTAATCACAGAGGATATATGGCACATGGACACTTTGCATCTGGTACAATTGAAATATCTACCTACCTTTAGGCGGTCTTAGCCATAAAGGACATATTTAGGCCGTGTTTGGCATACATGAGTTGATATGAGGAGTTTGCATCATTAATTTGGAATTTGGTATTTTGTGTTTTGTACTTTGCACTATTTTTCAGATATAATCACATGAAGTTTTCTGTTCTTATTTCTTAGAAACTAATTAAATCTGATTCTACTCTCTAGGAGTCATGTGAGTTTTCTAAGATAAGTAATGTATTTGGTAAATGATTAACCAATGCCCAATAATAATTAAATGATTATTTTTGGCTGAACAGATAGGTTTAACTATCCCTCTCTAGTCATTTTTCCTCTTTTGTTGCGTAGTGTGGTCCAAGACTTTAGAGGGTTACTTGGGCAACCCCCTATAAGTGTATACGTCTGATAAGGATGCTAGCCAACTAGTCCTTGGAGTGACTCTAGTGATCCTGGATTCAAGATACAGTTCCAACTCGTCTCACTGAGGCAGGAGGGCAGCAGGCCAGCACAGCAGGGAGGCAGAATGGCAGTCCTTCTTGCAACAAAACAGCAAGCAGTTCTTCTTCTAGGCCTTCCATAGGTCCAGTTATGTACTGAAGATTTGTATCTAGGAGTCCAATATTTATACCTGGTGCTCACTTTCAAGTAGTAGAAGCTTCTACAGATTTTCACCCCTCTGAAGAGTCAGGCATCCCCTTTCTCCTTTCTCTGGCTACAGCTTGTCTGGGGACACAAAAGACTAATGACAAACTCTTTGTGATAGTACTAAGGCAGATCCTTTCTGAAGTGTGGTAGGTGACAACCTGTACTCCTCATTAACTCAGTGTTGCCCAACCTGACAACAAATAGCCTCCCTTTGCCTCCCTGTCTGGGAGTACGACACAAAAACCATCTGCCAACTACACTTAGTCATGTGACCCAGGATGCAGGAGGCAGACAACAAATGGTTGGGGCAGGAAAATGCCACCTTTCTAAAAGTGGCATATTCAGAACTAAAAATCGGACTTTACCATTAAACAGGACTTTGAGTTACAATTCTTTAGACACCAAACTCGGCAGGTCTACCTCCACCCAATTGGATGTTACAACTTATTAAATGTAATGCGTTAAATATTTTATGGGAGATGTAGGCCCTGCAGCAGTGAAAAAAGAGTTTAAGCGTTTTTCACTACTAGGATATGTTACACTTTAAAGTACATGTCCCACCTGCCGAATACATTGCATCATGCCCTGTGGACTGTTTAGGGCCTACCCTAGGATAGACATATATGTATTAAAAATACAGTTTGGGATTGGCAAAATGTCCTTAAAATGGCATTTTAAAATTGTACACACATGCTGCATATTGGCAGACCAGAGACATGTTTAGAGGGCTTGTGAATCGGGTGGCACAACAAGTTCTGCAGGCTCACTGGTAGTATTTAATTTACTTGCCCTGGCTACATGTAGTACCACTTTATTAGGAACCTATATGTAAATTAGTTATGTCAACTGGGGGCAAGCCAATGTTACCATATTTAAAGGAGTGAGCACACACACTTTAGTACTGATTAGTGGTGGTGAAGTTCACAAAGTTCTAAGACCAACAAAAATGAGAATATGAAAATAAGGAGGAGTAAAGCAAAAAATTTGGGTAAAGCTGACAGTTCTAACAACATCATAGCATTCAGTGGCATATTGGGAATGCCCTAGGTACATAATGCCATTGTATGGCATATGGGACATATGTGGAACACATCACGGTTTTTACTGACATATAGATTGCACTGAAAGCTATACTGGCATTACTGATGTTAGGGCAATACCTAGATCATATCACAGCATTGAATGATACATTAGATATTAATGTGGCATATCATGTCATTGAGAGGCATATAAAGAATATCTGAAGAACAAGATACCATTAATTGTGATACGATTTGAACCCTAGAGCACATAGTGGTATTGACTTGCATATGATGGTCAAATCAGCTCACACATTGGTATTCATTATTGCACTGACTATCATATGTTAAGGTACATATATTCAATTCCTCATAAGGACTTCATAGTTTTATGGGACTGTATCAGTATTTCCTGAAAACGAACATTGTACATTTGAGGACGCAATATGTGTATATTACAGAAAATGTCAAGCTGAATTTTGTAAACAAATTAGTTTATTTACTAAAATGAGAATATGTTATTGGTAAAAACAAGTATAATTTGAGAAAATGTCAAGCTAATGTTGGATGTGTGGGTTTGTTTTTCTTTTACTAAGAATGAAAGATGGCATTTGAGAACAGAATTGCTGCATTTTAGGAAAATAATAAGCAGATAGCTTGGAACAAGATACATTCACTTACAAAACATTTCAATCTGATATAAGGGTAATGATTTATAATGATACGGATATATGTATCGTGCCAGACAGCACCTGTTGTAAACACATCACATGCTTGGCTGCATCTACCTTTCCAGACTCAGCAGCACTTAGTATAAATAAATGGTAAGCTGATCGCACAGCGTCAGCCCCTGAAATCTGTACTCTGAGTTAAGCGTCATCTGTTTGCGTCCCCTACTACATTGATGACAAAGAGCAGGCACTACATTGTCAAGCGAGGTGCACCTCAATGGTCTGCTGACAAGACTCACTCTGAACACCACTGTCCACTCTGCCGGGTGGAGTGTGCGCATTTAAGCCCAGATTTATATTTTTTGATGCTAAACTGCGCTAACGCAGATTAGCATCAAAAAGTATACTGCCGGCTAGCGTCATTCCAAGACGCCGGCCGGGCATCTTATTTATGGAATGGCTCAATCCGGTGCAAAAGGTGGGCTAACTTCATGGAAAAATATGTTAAACGGGTCGGGGTGGTGGTATGGGAGTAGTGGGTTTAGCATTAAAAAATGACGTTAGGCCGGTCAGAGTAAAAAAAAGGATGACTCTAACCAATCTAGAGTCATTTCTTGATGCTAAACCTACCATACCACATGACTCCTGTCTTATAAAAGACAGGGTCATGCCCACCACCCCAATGGCCAGCACAGGGAACAAGGGTCTTCTCGGCATGGCCACTGCAACCAGTGCCATGTATGGTGGCCCAATTCAGGGCCCCTAGTGCCACTTTAAAATAAATAAAAAAATACTTACCTCTTACTACCCACACTTTCCTGGGATGGGGTCCCCGATCCTCCGCTGTCCCTCTAGTGTGGGTGGAGGTGTCCCTGGGGTCTGGGGAGGGTACCTGTGGGCTTATTCCATGGTGTTCTACCATGGACATGGGCCCATAGGTCCCCCAGCGCCTGCCCTGACCCAGGTGTTAAATATTGGCGCTAAGCAAGCTTAGCACCATTATTTATGCCCGACTCCCTCCTGTGCACCATTTTTGCATGGGAGAATAAAGAAGGCGCATGGGCCTTAGAGTCAATTTTTGCCCAAGAACACCTTCCTTGCATTTTATTGATGCAATGTAGTTTTCCGCAGGCAAAAAATGACTTTAACTCCAATATTTTGGTGCTAGACATGTCTAGTGCCAAAATATAAATATGGAGTAGAGTTTGCGCTGAAGTAGCGTCAAAGAAATTGATGCTAATTCAGTGCAAACAGAGTATAAATATGCCCCTTAATGCAGTTTACCTACTCTGGCATGGGTGGTGCATTCAGCAGCCCCATTGCACCAGAGGCCTGCTGGCTCCATTCTACTAGCGCGTTGTAGTGCCACCATTAAGAAACCACTCACTATAGCCTCCACTGAGTGTCTTGTATGCCGTCAAGTCTACAAAGCTACAATCAAATGTAAACACATAAAACATTGAAGAGAAATAAAAATAAAAAACTAATTTGAAGAGGTGAAAGATGCTGTTTTCTATAGCCACACAGCCTACAGGCTATGAAACAGTTGCTGCATGAGGGTATAGAAGGTGTCACAGAGCTGGTGATTAACGCACACCAAAATAAACAAAAGTGTACTCAAAAAGCCAAACGATCTGGTGGACCGGCGATAGTGATAGCACACAGATAAGTACATAGAAGACACTTTTGCACATCCTTCACTGTTTTGTGTTTGTTAGTCTGACACACTGAAGAGCCTGATAGACCAGGAGGACTTTGTCATTATTTGTTTTGTGAATTAATTGAGACTGGCCCCATTAAGCTATTCTTGCATCCAAAAAAACAATGTCACATTTGCGTTAATGTAACATTTTGTGCCAGTGATGATTCCTTTCATATACATAAACACAGGTGGCCATTACAAGTGAATTATAGTGAGCATGCTGCTGCCCCAAATTGCCAATAGTGTTGATGGGGCACAACTAGTGGTACAGTGACTGATTCTATCACAGCAGGACCATTACCCCCCTCTATGTGCCATTCTGGTGCATCATCAGTCCTTCTATCACACTTCATGTACTGGTGACACTGGCCATGGCTTTTCTCAGATGGATGAAACATCTAAACAACTATTTAAAGACAACTAGAGAAACTGCTGGTGTGATCTAAAGATCCCTTTTATTACACTATTCTGGTGAAATATTCAAACTGTATTGAACTCACCAAATGCAGGGAATGAGACAAGCTATGAAGCAGAGGTAGCATCAATGGAATCTCATTTGAATCCTCAATGAATTTAGACAATGAAAGTTTTTATCTCATACAGCATAACAGAAGGATTATTAGTCAAATCACAGTTTCTATGCTTACCTGTGGGAAATTGACAGCATTTATACAGACAATGACCAGGCCAAAGAAATAAACCCATAATTATTATAAGGTTGCTGGTCTTCAGTGTTGTTTGTGGTATGCACAGGGAGTAGTATTCCCGCTGACACTTGCAGGCACAGTTGTGACCAATGCACATCACAATGATAAACCGGTGCCAGAAAAATAGTAGGTTAGAGAACAGGGCACCAGTACTTTGCTGAGCTGTGCCATTGCAAATGACTTTGAATACATTTTCTTTGAAGGAGTGTAAATACATGAAACATTGTAGAACTACTGAAAGACTTCATCCACTTCTTTAATGAACACAGCTGTCTCAAACAAAAGAACTTAAAACATCATATTAACAACACAATACAAACAGTTGCCCTTTCCAGTTGAGACATTCCTTTCCACACCAGACTACTGTTGGAAGCTGAACTGATCATGCGGAAGCAATAAAGATTTATAGAAAAGGTATCTGGCTCAATGCACTGGAGAGGTCTACATTGGTGATAACACATAATTTGCATTCACGTACATTGATGTTTATCAGGCTATCAGATATTTGTTCAATTATTAGCTAATTTCTGCTTAACCCCTGGTAGCTGTGGCACAAGCAGAAGGCAATTTCAAAATTGTGTGTTAAGCTCAAGTAGTGCCTACAACTTTGAAGTCAAGGAAACAAAACAATGAAAATAATAAACCAATTTAATGAGCAGAAAGACACCAAAGCAGAAAAAAAGTGAATAAGAGGAACCGGAGAACTGTTAAAGTTTTAAGGCAAAAAGCTCCAGCATCAGTTTGCTGAGTTCCAACCTGACTGTGACGTAGTAAAGGCTAGATACATCAAACAAGCCATCTCTGTCAAAGTTTAGTAAGACCTTTCTGGATAGCAGAGAACTTCAGATGGCAAGGACTAGGCTGAAGTCAGTGAGGGTCCTTTAAAATCAGGTATGCCATCATCAAATTTACTCCAAAGGCATTGGTCTTTGGTCCCAAAAGCTCCAGCAGAACAAAGGTTGATTTCATAGGCACCAAGCATACTACTGCCTCTAGTGTCAGTGCAGCAACTGCACCATTGAATGCTACAACTCTGGAGACCAACATGACATATAATGATAATGTGCCCTACAACTGTCAATAGACAAATCTTTTCCATTAGGGTGCATTGAAACTATAAATAATAATATGATTGATTTTATAAAAAATAAATAAGACCAATTCAGATTTGTATCAATTCTCATCTCCAAAAATCAATAATGCTGGATCAGCTCTAGAAAATTTCAGATAACAGTTTGGTGACCATAAATCTTCCAAATGGCATGATTTTCTTCAATTAATTACCAAAGTCATTATCTTGATAACCTGCCAACCAGTTAAGCATTTTCTAAGGATCTACTAGATGATCTAGGAGAAAAGTATGAACATTATTGTAAAGCATCAGGATGTACCCACTTCAATTTGTGGTTGGTAGGCATTGATGCTAAACCAGATGTCCCAGATCAATAAAACACAGGGCAACCTGGGGGAGGGGGGGTCCTTTGTTTCTTCTTTCTATTATATGACTTTCAGTGGGGAACAAATGTATAATAATCAAAGCTTCATTTGCAGGGTGATTTAAATTTAGAAAGTCAGATACCAGCATTATGAAAATTACAGTCCGCATTATAGTTATATGTGATTCCCTAATAGCTATATGTGTTTCTTCTGCAATGCCTTTATATACTGGTTTCTTTTAATAATTGTTCCATAGTCTCATTTAAAACATTTGAGGGGGCACTGGAGCTCTATATGTGGGTATGCTATGGCCTAGTTATTGCATGTGTCACGCCCTTAATTAGGTCAGGGTGGTCTGTTTAAACTTTGGATTCATATTACAAGGTGTCCTAGTGGTATGTATACGGGATGCTGCTTTTGAGTTGATCTACAATAGCAGAGCCTGCATCGGTTCCTTGTGTCTTTTGAATAAAACACAGTAAGATGTTTATGCCTTTTGACAGGTCAAGAGTTGCAGGTGAAACTGGCAAGGATCTCCTGCCACATTGAAGCACTCCATTGGCAGAAACACCCTAACAAATGTCTTCCATCATCTGTTCATTTTAGAGGATCTTGACGTCCTCCTGCTCAGCTCATGGCCATGAATGTAGACACTGCTGAGTTTCCTTCACAGTGAAAACATTGAGCAAAGCAAAACATTGCAATCCTATGAATGGTACATCATGTTTTGAAAGAGTCGTTTCAAGTGTATGTAATAAGGTAATGCAGATTCTTTGTAACACAAAATTCTTCCATCTTCGGTCTAAGCAACCATAGAGCTTCATTTACAAATTAGTTGTCTTCTTACTCATAAAGATGAAGAGCACATAGCCCTGCCCCTGGTTCAGCTCTTTCCGCGTTGCTCATGACGAGAGCTTAACAAAATCAATAGGGGAAATATTTATCTTTCCCACAGTGCCAGTGTTGGAAAATGGGTTATTGGTAAGGGCAGGTAGGTACCTACACTTAGGAATAGGCCACTAACCTTCACTAAGGTCCAGTTAGGTCTCAGTAAATTAAACCCAGCTCAACCCTTGGTAGCTTGGCAACGAGCGTCAAGGCTTAACTTAGGAGACAGAGTGTAAAGCCTTAAAATATCACAAAACAGTAATTAAATAAAACACAGGAAACAGGATAAAAATCCGAAACCAATTTATAAAAATAGTTTATATTTGTATCTTTAAAATGACACAAAAATGAATAAAATCGGATAAGGGGAACCGGAGATATGAATTTTTAAAGAATTATTGTTTTTTTAGCACTTAGAAACAAAAAGCGCCAATTGGGTCATCTGGTTGCACCACGACCGGGGCAAAGTCAAAGTTTAAGGCCGACCGCGATGGAGCCCTGCTCGGCTACAGGCCGCGGGAGGCCTCGGTTAAATGTTTACCTTCACACTTAGGCCCTCATTCTGACCTTGGCTGGCGGCGGAGGCCGCCCGCCAAAGTCCCGCCGTCAGGTTACCGTTCCGCGGTCGAAAGACCGCGGCGGTAATTCTGACATTCCCGCTGGGCTGGCGGGCGGCCGCCTTCAGGCCGCCTGCCAGCCCAGCGGGAAAGAGGCTTCCACGATGAAGCCGGCTCGGAATCGAGCCGGCGGAGTGGAAGCTGTGCGACGGGTGCAGTTGCACCCGTCGCGTATTTCACTGTCTGCGCAGCAGACAGTGAAATACATTTAGGGGCCCTCTTACGGGGGCCCCTGCAGTGCCCATGCCAGTGGCATGGGCACTGCAGGGGCCCCCAGGGGCCCCGCGACCCCCCCTACCGCCATCCGGTTCCCGGCGGGCGGACCGCCGGGAACTGGATGGCGGTAGGGGGGGTCGGAATCCCCTCGGCGGCGCAGCTAGCTGCGCCGCCTTGGAGGATTCCAATGGGCGGCGGTACACTGGCGGGAGACCGGCAGTGTTGCCGGTCCGACCGCGGCTTTACCGCCGCGGTCGGAATGCCCATTGGAGCACCGCCGGCCTGTCGGCGGTGCTCCCGCGGTCCTCCAACCCGGCAGTCATGGACCGCCAGGGGTGGAATGACCACCTTAGTCTCTTTTTCGAAGATTTCCTTTACTGTGACGAACCAACAAATCAGACCGGGTCGCGGTTGAGGCAAGCCGGCTAGAGTTGTCGCGGTGGGTCGGTCCCTCTAAGGAGCTTTTTTGAAAAGTTCTCCAAACTTCTCCAATCTTCTGGGGTTTCTCCCAGATGTCCTTTTAAGGTTCTTTTGAGGTCCACAGCTCACCCCAAGGGTCCAGAAGTTCTGAGATGGTCCTAGGGGGTGCAGACTACAACTCCCAGAATGCACCTGGCACAAACTCCTTTTTGGCCACTGGGCAGTGATCAGCTGGTTGATTTCTTCAGGAGTTGGTGCAGGGGACTCTGGTTAGCAATTTTTCACCTGTAGCAAACAGGAAATCCCTCCTTGAACCTGTTGAAGCCAGGCAAAGTCCTTCTTGTTGTGAAGCCCAAGTGTGCAGCTGGTGCAGTCCTTCTGTGTGGAGGTTCCAGGTGCAGGCCAGGGGTCCAGCAGGGCAGTCCTTTTTCTCCTTTGGTTCTTACTTGTTGGAATATGGTGGGGATCTGAGGTGTGGGTGCAGGTCTGCCAGTTTTATCCTTGCTCCTGGGTGAAAAGCAGGGGGGTCCTGGTTCTCCAATCAGGTGCAGGGTCCTTCCCCCTGTGATGACCACTTCCTGGGAGGTGTGGCAAAAATCAATCCCAGGAGGCAACATTCTTCAAAAATCCATCATGGCTGAATCTGAATTTTGGAGGTTATATCTGGCTGA
This sequence comes from Pleurodeles waltl, assembly GCF_031143425.1. Classification (NCBI taxonomy): domain Eukaryota; kingdom Metazoa; phylum Chordata; class Amphibia; order Caudata; family Salamandridae; genus Pleurodeles; species Pleurodeles waltl. The sequence goes on from NC_090449.1 coordinate 956,562,912, forward strand.
GCCCACCCACTGGTGTGGCTAAAAATCATAAACGCACCCCTCTCCTGCCCTCTCCTAATCTAATCAAGGGGCACCTAGTTGTCTGGGGTTGCAGGATGTTGGGGTGTTGCTGGTTGCTCCAAATGTCCTTCTCTGCCTTTTTCAAGACCAGTTTGGCAGCCCTCCCCGTTCCTGCCTCACCATCTGCTGAGGGGAGATTCCCTCCCACAGGGACATTTCTTTGTGTGAAGCCAGGCCACTTCACACCTCATCAAGGCAGCCTGGTCAGGCTGCTAGAGGCTGGCCAATCAGAGCACAGCAGCAAAAACTATGCAGGGCTGAAATTGGCAACTTTTCAGGTAAAGTTTAAAACTCTTTACCTGAACAAGTTATATTAAATCCAACAACTGGAAGTTGCAGGATTCATTATAACAATTAATTTGATACCAAACTCTTGGTATCCATCATTTGAGGGGACTTTAAAAATTAAAATAAAGTCTCTCCATTCTAGCCTATGAAGGCCATTTACTACAATGAGGGAAAAACGAGTTTGGCTGTTTTTACCTCACCAGGGCTTATACAACTATTTTTATAAGGTCCCTGCTTATAGTTACATGGCACCTAGCCCTAGGGGCACATAGGGCACACCTTAGGGGTGACTTATATGTAAAGATAAGGTAGTTTAAGACTTTGGAGCTACTTTTAATTCCAAAGTCGAATTTGCATATAATTTTAATTTAAAAGCAGCCAGCAAGGCAGGCCTGCCTTTAAAATGACACTGGGCAACTCAGCAGTGCACCTATGGGTGCACTACCTATGCTGGGTCCCTAAACATACATGCCCTACCATATACTAGAGACCTATAGGTAGGTTGATTTAGCCAATTATAATTAGCCTAATTTGCATATCCATTTTACACAGAGCACTGTCCCTGGGACTGGTAAGCAGTACCCAGGGCACAGACAAGAGTCAGTAACCACCAGTACCTGTCCAAAAAGTGCGGGGGTGACCAGGGCAAAAAGGAGGACTTTCCTACAGCCAGCCTTTACTAGGAGCTTTTGGCAGCTGTATCCAGCCCACCCAGCCTCTTAGACCTTGTGCAGCACTTGGATGAGCAAAAACAAATTCAATCACCTCTTTCATGCACATTGACCTCTGTCATTGTAACTACCATCTGCTAATGATTATTATGACCCCTAATCCACTGTGATATTCTGCTCTAAGGATATGTGCCTTCCCAGCCACATGAGGTAAAGTTGGGCGATAGTTCTCATGGCAAAGCTGCATACAGTGTGGAAGGGGATGTTCAGGAAAAACATCTTTGTGTTGGTGAGGAAAAATGGACATGTCGATGGTCTCTTCTTTTGTCAGTGTTGATTTTCAAAGGTCACATGTAGGTGTAATCAAACCTACTGAAATCAATAGGGTGAATAAATGCCTAACTGAATCACTGCTCATGCATAGAGCTCCCTATTTGTGAAGGTGCACAGAAGCCACAATCCTTTCTATGTGTACTAAATGTATCTAATAGTGTATTTTTATTCCCATTTTGAATATTTTGGGGCCACTGGACAACAGCTTGTACCAGTATTAAAAGAGTACTACAGGAGTATTGCTTTATATACTCCAACATGCCTATGTGAATAGGCCCCACAGATTGCCTTTCTCACTTGTAGATTTTGCTGATCTGAACCAGACATACACAACCAAATAGGCTTCAACAGCCTGTCCATAGAGGGTAGAAAAGAAGGAGAGAGATAGGGCCACATATAGAGAGGAGAGAAGGAAATGACCTACAATGTCAACAGCTTTCTCAGTGGCAATACACAACTTGGGGCTACATACAGCCATTGGGTTCTCACGACATGGTACCCTAGCCACTCACTTGCTGACAAACACTTACAAAAGGCATGATAACCTGTACCAAGGGAGGCCAGTGGGCCGCCTCTCCAATCGGGGTGCAGGTAAAACCACATGTACCTCCATGGTCAGAGGGACAGCAGTTACTCATGTTGAATAGAAGACCGGTAGAGGTAAACCCCCAAAGTCCAACAGTGTTGAGCATTCTACTAGGGATGATACAATTTACAAAATCATGTGTAGCACCAGCTAGGGTATTTTTGCAATGATTGGCCTTTACAGGAGAACTGCACGTTGTTTAGTGATTGAATAACACTAAAGCATCCTGGGATGCCAACCATGGTGCTACCCAAGTGACATATATAATGCTGTTATCCCTCCAGAAAATTGTGAAGGAATGTCCTAGAACTCAATTTTATACTCCAGACGCATTTAGCCTACCCTGTTAGACAGTGGAGAAAAGCCACAAATTAGTCAAGCAGACCCCTCCTTTGTGTGACAGTCCACACTGCCACATTGACTAATGTCCATCTTAGGGGTCTACAAGCCCTATTGTTTATCTCTTGCAGCAATTTAGTGTGTAGTGGTCAGGGATAATTTATCAAAGTAGATAAGCTAATGTCACTGCTCCATTTCATATTTGGCCACACAGCCTGGTAATTTTTCTGAAAGGAAATATTATCTTTGTCTTGATCACACTACCCATATGTTCACAGGTCTCATGGGTCCATATAGTTCCCTTTGTTTATAAGAAGTTTTTGTAGTATCAACTCACTGCATGTAACTTTTTAAAATTATTTCCATTAATGTTTTAACAAATAAGAATACAACCAAATAAATCGCAGGTGCACATACACAGTTAATGTTTGAGCAATACAGATGAAGTTTGCATTATATTCTGAAGGGAAGATTTCCTTCCCCAGTCTATGGCTACCCTTCATTTGGCTAATAGTAACAGCATGGCAGTGAGGCAGCAGTATGAAGCAGGCATGACTACAATGTACCCTAGGAGCTCCACAAGGAGGAAGCAGGGTGGTAGGTGCCCAGTGATAGAATGTTTGTTTGGTTATACTTCCTCCCAGAACAATGCCACTTTCTGACATTGCCATGCCAGATGGATATAGGAAGCCTGTAAACCACAGTGGAGACAGCAGGGTCAGGGACTAGTCCCATTATAAAGAGCTGGAGCACAGTGCAGTATAGATGGTGGAAAAATTCAAAGTGGATTACATGCAATTTGTAGTTTGGGGAGACAGATGCCGGCTGACCATAGCAGAACTCCTAATACTCATCCATTAGAGGGGGGTCTAGATCCTCATCCCATGCCATGCATGCAGTTGGAGTGGTAAACGGGGTGACAGTTTGCATACTTTTAACAGGTGAGTGATTAGTTTGCACAGAGATGTGGAGACATGGACTAGTTTTGGTGCCGCGAGAGGGGGTGGAGTGAGAGGGAAGGTCTTGTGGTGCTCTCGACAAGCTGCCCTGAGTTAGTAATAAAGAAGAGTGTCTAGAAGCATGGGGTGGGAGAGAACATGGGCTCAAATGGAGAAATGAACTGATCCTCAGGGTACATGTGTGAAAAAGCCATGAGCTGTCGACCGCGTGCACGAGTCACAGCTCCCCCGTTGTGGAGAGACGTCACAGGGGGTTGTTAGCCAGAGGGGTGGATGGGGCATACAGACACACCAGATCAGCTCACTTGCGCAATCCCACCCATTCCTGGTGCAGGCATACTACAGTGTCAATTTCTACCCTTGGTGTTTTGTAAGGTGCATAGAGTGCTGTTGTCAATGGCCACAAGGTTGCAAGATCTAGCTCCATGGCTGTGTGGGGCTGGAATGGAGTGGGGGTAGCCAGTAGTGAAGAAACTGGGCTTGGGAGCATGTGGCATATAGCTCCATGTCAGGTGCTCCCAGTCTGCCCTGCGCTAACGGCAAAGTGAGAAGGTCCCATGATTCACCCACATCAATGTCTTCCAGTTGGATTTAGTGCACATAAAGAACTGAGCTGTCAGAAGAAATGAAATGTTGAGGAACGAATATAGAAATTTTGTTAGGGCTATTATCTTCGATATTGCAATGCGTCCCAATAAAGACAGTGGCAGTTTGGGCCAAACTGGAATTCTATCTTCCAGCCAGGCAACGGTTTAGCCATTAGTAGCTCACCATAGTTCTTCAGGATTTTAGCTTAACCAGATGCCTAAGTACTAAACGGGATCTGATGCTCATTTGAGGGGATATTTCATTTGGAATGGCAGCGTCCCATTCATGAGGGGAAATAAGATGGATTTGCACCAGTTGATTTGTATTCCTGAGTAACCACCAAAGCAAACCAACTCACATGTTAAAGGAGCCAAATTGACCCACTGGTTATTGGTGTATAGGGTAATATCATATACGTACATCGAAAGCACCAGACCTCTGGTGGTGAAGCTGAAGCCCCGTTTCCTGGGACATTGTCTCATCCTCCCCACCAGTGATTCCATCGCTATCACAAAAGGGAGCAGCAACAACAGGCATCCCTGTTGCATGCCACGAGTAACTGGAAATGGATTGGATAATCTTCTGTTCAGCTGAACCCAAGCAATGTATAGAGTAACTGAATCTGCCTGATAAACTGCAGGCTGAAACCGAGGCATGCTAGCAGGAGAAAGACGTATGCCCATTCCAGGGCATCTAGTAGGGCAGCAGCAGCGAGAACTGGGGTCTAATTGATGCATGAGCACGAAGATGGCACACAGATTGCGCCACATGGAGTGTCCTAGGACAAATCCTAATTGAACAGCCCGTGGTATGGTTGGTAGCAGTGGCAGCAAGCGAATGGCGAGGATCTTGGCATAGATTTTGTTGTCCACATTGATTAAAGAAAGGGGCCTATAAGAATTGCATTAGTTTGCTGGTTTATCTTGTTTTAGGAGTGTTATTATTACTGCCTCTCTCAGCAAGGGCAGCAAGGTCCATACGTCTAATGAGTACATGAAAATGGCCAGAAAGTGGTGGACCAGCAGAGAGGTGAACTCCTTGTACAAGGCAGTGGGCATACCGTCAAGCCTGAGTGCCTTGTCCCCGGGTAGACTCATGATATAACCTGTTATATTTCCTCCATAGTAATGAGCGAATCTAAGTAGACACTGTTAGAAATGGGGTCTTTGGTTGACAGTCAGGTTACCCCCTGTTCAAGCAAGGACCCTCACTCTAGTCAGGGGAAAAGAGAATCACCCTCATCTAACCCCTGCTTACCCCCTTGGTAGCTTGGCAGAGCAGTAGGCTTAACTTCAGAGTGCTAGGTGTAAAGTATTTATACCAACACACACAGTAACTTAATGAAAACACTACAAAATGACACAACACCAGTTTAGAAAAATAGGAAATATTTATCTAAACAAAACAAGACCAAAACGACAAAAATCCAACATACACAAGTCAAGTTATGAATTTGTAAAGATTAAAGTAAAAAATAGCGCTTAGAAACAAAAATGCTTCGATGAGATGTTAACACGGCGTCGTAACGGAGTCGTTCCCAACAAGCCGACACCAGCGGCGCCGGACACGGATTCGTGTAGACCCCCAAGTACAGTACCTTTGGTGAAGAGTGAAAACAAGCCTATGCGTGAAGTCGGGGATCGCGGCGTCTGTGCGAAACGTTGAATCCACGCACTTCGAGTAGCATCGGTCACGACGTGGTGCGGCGACTTCCACGGAGTCACGGACTTCAGCGGGGCTGCAGCGGCGTTGGACCTGCGAAGAGCGTTGCGTTCCAGCGAAGGTTACGGCATCGGGTGCAGGCGGCGTCACCGGATTCAGCAGCGGCATCGGTCCGGAGTCGTCCGAAGTCGATTTCCTTGGATTTCCACCAGCTTTCCTTTCAAGGGCCCAGTGAGTGGATAGGGCACCACTAGTCAGAGCAGGAGTCTCTCCAGAGACTCCAGGTGCTGGCAGAGAGAAGTCTTTGCTGTCCCTGAGACTTCAAACAACAGGAGGCAAGCTCTAAATCAAGCCCTTGGATATTTCTTCACAAGATGGAAGGCACACAAAGTCCAGTCTTTGCCCTCTTACTCTGGCAGAAGCAGCACTGCAGGAAAGCTCCACAAAGCACAGTCACAGGCAGGGCAGCACTTCATCCTCAGCTATTCAGCTCCTCTCCAGGCAGAGATTCCTCTTGGTTCCAGAAGTATTTCTCAAGTCTGCAGATTTGGGTGCCCTTCTTATACCCATTTTAGTCTTTGAAGTCACCTTTCTTCAAAGAGGACTCACACCTACTTGTGAAATCCTGCCTTGCCCAGGCAAGGCCTCAGACACACACCAGGGGGTTGGAGTCTGCATTGTCAGAGGCAGGCACAGTCCTTTCAGATGAGAGTGACCACTCCTCCCCTCCCTCCTAGCAGAGATGGCTAATTAGGAAATGCAGGCTACACCCCAGCTCCCTTTGTGTCACTGTCTAGTGTGAGGTGAAAAACAACCCAACTGTCAAACTGACCCAGACAGGGAATCCACAAACAAGGCAGAGTCACAGAATGGTTTAAGCAAGAAAATGCTCACTTTCTAAAAGTGTCATTTCCAAACACACAATCTCAAAACCAACTTTATGAAAAGATGTATTTTTAAATTGTGAGTTCAGGGACCCCAAACTCCACATGTCCATCTACTCTCTAGGGGAATCTATATTTTAATCATATTTAAAGGTAGCCCCCATATTATCCTATGAGAGAGACAGGCCTTGCAACAGTGAAAAACGAAATTGGCAGTATTTCACTGTCAGGACATATAAACCACATTACTATATGTCCTACCTTATCCATACACTGCACCCTGCCCTTAGGGCTACCTAGGCCTACCTTAGGGGTGCCTTACATGTAAGAAAAGGGAAGGTTTAGGCCTGGCAAATGGGTACACTTGCCAAGTCGAATTTACAGTGTAAAAATACACACACAGACACTGCAGTGGCAGGTCTGCGACATGATTACAGGGTTACTTGTGTGGGTGGCACAACCAGTGCTGCAAGCCCACTAGTAACATTTGATTTACAGGCCCTGGGCACCTCTAGTGCACTTTACTAGGGACTTAACAGTAAAACAAATATGCCAATCATGGAAAACCAATTACATACACATTTTAAACAGGAGCGCTTGCACTTTAGCACTTGTTAGCAGTGGTAAAGTGCCCAGAGTAATAAAAACAGCAAAATCAGAGTCCAGCACACATCAATAACCTGGGGAGCAGAGGCAAAAACTTAAGGGAGACCACGCCAAGGATGAAAAGTCTAACACGTGTCCCCCCCCCCAGCTACAAGTGGGGAGCAACTACCCAACCTCATGGGAGTTCTCATCACTAAGGCGGAAGAATCTGGACAGACCATCAGCATTGGCGTGTTCTGTACCAGGACGATGTTTCACCGTAAAGTCCATCCCCTGTAGGGAAATGGACCACCTCAACAGTTTTGGATTCTCACCCCTCATCTGCATTAACCATCTGAGGGGCCTGTGGTCGGTCTGAACTCGGAAGTGAGTCCCAAACAAGTAGGGTCTTAGCTTCTTCAGTGCCCAGACCACAGCAAACGCTTCGCGTTCTATGGCACTCCACCTACATCCCTGGGTAGTAACCTCCTGCTAATGAAGGCTACGGGTTGATCTAGGCCCTCTTCATTAAGCTGTGAGAGTACTGCTCCAATACCATGCTCTGAGGCATCTGTTTGCACAACAAACTCCTTGGAGGAGTCAGGTGCCTTCAGCACAGGTGCTGTGCACATGGCAGCCTTCAGGGCATCAAAAGCGTTCTGGCAAGCCTCTGTCCAGATCACTTTCTTGGGTTGCTTCTTAGAAGTCAACTCAGTTAAGGGGGTAACATTGGTACCATATCCCTTAACAAACCTCCTGTAATATCCTGTGAGACCTAAAAAGGCTCTCACTTCAGTCTGGGTCTTGGGAGGCTCCCAAGCCAGAATCATGTCAATCTTAGGCTGTAGGGGTGCCACCGGGCCACTCCCCACCTGGTGTCCTAAGTACACCACAGAACCCTGCCCTATTTGGCACTTGCTCGCCTTAATAGTGAGTCCTGCCTTCTGCAGGGCCTCTAACACTCTCCAGAGGTGTTGCAGTTGTTCCTCCCATGTGGAACTAAACACAGCAATGTCATCCAGGTAGGCGGCACTGAACTCATCCAGTCCTGCCAACACCTGGTTGACCAACCTCTGAAAGGTGGCAGGGGCGTTCTTCATCCCAAAGGGCATCACGTTGAAGTGGAAGTGCCCATCTGGGGTAGAGAATGCTGACCTCTCCTTTGCCCCCTCAGTTAAGGCAATCTGCCAGTATCCAGATGTTAAATCAATCGTACTGAGGTACTTGGCAGCTCCTAAACGATCAATGAGCTCATCAGCTCGGGGGATGGTGTGTGTGTCAGTCTTGCTGACCGCATTGAGACCCCCGTAGTCCACACAGAACCTAAGTTCCAGAGTGGCACCAGGAGCAGCAGCCTTTGGGATCAATACCACTGGGCTGGCCCAAGGACTGCTGGAGTGCTCAATAACCCCTAGGGTTAACATTTTGGAGACTTCCTCCTTAATGCAAGCCCTGACCCTGTCAGTCACCCTGTAAACCTTATGTTTAACAGGTGTACTGTCCCCAGTGTCCACATCATGTGTGCACAGGTGTGTGACTCCTGGGATCAGGGAAACCAGCGAGGCGAACTGTCCCAACACGTGGCAACAGTCCCTCTGCTGTTCCTCAGTCAGGGAGGGGGAGAGGATCACTCCCTCCACAGACCCATCTTTCTCTCCTGCAGACAGGAGGTCAGGAAGAGGCTCACTCTCTTCCTCCACCCCGTCATCTGTCGCTAGGAGCATGGATAGCTCAGTTCGCTCAAAGTGTGGTTTGAGGCGGTTAACATGTAGGACCCTCAAAGGGTTCCTGTGGGATTGCAAGTCTACCAGATAGGTGACCTCGCTCTTTCTTTCCACCACCTCAAAAGGTCCAGTCCACTTATCTTGGAGAGCCCTAGGCTCCACTGGTGCCATGACCCACACTTTTTGTCCAGGCTGAAACTCAACCAGAGTGGCATTCTGGTCGTACCACCGTTTCATATCCTCCTGGCTTGCTTCCAGGTTCTCCTGAGTGAGACTCCTGAAGCGGGCAATCTGGTTTCTTAGTGCTAGCATGTAGCTAAATACATCCTGGGGTGGTTTACTAGGAGCTTTCTCCAAAGCCTCCTTCACCAGACTGAGCGGTCCCCTCACAGAGTGGCCATAGATGAGCTCAAAGGGGCTAAAGCCAAGTCCCTTTTGAGGCACCTCCCTGTAAGCGAACAGAAGGCATGGCAAGAGAACGTCCCACTTACGCCTCAAGGGCTCTGACAGGCCCTGATTCATGCCTTTCAAGGTGTGGTTGAATCTCTCAACCAGACCATTACTTTGGGGGTGGTAAGGTGTGGTGAACTTGTAGGTTACCCCACACACCTTCCACAGAGACTTCATATAAGTGGATATGAAGTTTGTACCTCTATGAGATTCCACTTCCTTGGGGAACCCCATGCGGGTAAAAACTCCCATCAAGGCACGTCCCACCACGGGGGCAGTGACCGTCCTTAGAGGAATGGCTTCTGGGTACCGTGTGGCATGGTCCACCAAGACCAGGATGAACCTGTTGCCCATGGCTGTCTTGGGGTCCAGAGGCCCCACAATGTCAATTCCTACCCGTTCAAAGGGGGTACTGACTATAGGTAAAGGTTGGAGGGGAGCTTTGCATTTCCCCCCACTCTTGCCACTTGCCTGACAAGTCTGACAAGACCTACAATAAGCAGTTGACTGCTTGTGCATCAAGGGCCAGTAAAAGTGGGAGACAAGCCTCTTATAGGTCTTGTCCTGCCCTAGATGTCCTGCCAAAGGCACATCATGAATCAAACCCAGTAGGAAGGCCCTGAAGCACTGGGGTACCACCAGCATACGAGCTGACCCAGGCTCAGGAACCTTAGGCTCACTATACAGGAGGCCATCCTCCCAATATATCAGGTGAGTACCTGGCGCCTCGCCAGCCGCCTGGGCTGCAGCCTGCTGCCGCAGCCCCTCAAGAGTAGGGCACTCCTGCTGCGCTGTGCAGAATGCTTCCCTGGTGGGTCCCCCTTCCTGCTGCCACTGTGACAGCTCAGGGACCTCCCCCAGTTCAGCCACCTGCTCCTCTGTAGGTTCTGGGGCGTCACCCTCAGGCTCTGCCTCCTCCCAGACCGTGGGAATCTCTGGGGCCGGTTTCCCACGCCCCCTGCCCTTCCTCTTCTTGGCGGTCCCCTGGGCCACTGTTTCAGGCTCCAGGGGCTCTTGACTACCCTGATTGGCTGCCATAGACCGGGTGGATACGCATACCCACCCAGGCAGACCCAACATCTCCAAATGAGACCTGTGTTCCACCTCCTTCCAAGGGGAATCCTCCAGGTCATTGCCTAGAAAACAATCAACAGGCATGGTTGGACTCACAGCTACTTTCCAGGAACCTGAGCCCCCCCCCCCCATTTAAAGGGAACCTGCGCCACTCTGCAGAGGCGCTCAGAGTTGTCTACCGCAACTACTTGGTGAAGTACCCGGGGATCAATCTGCTCTTCAGACACCAGGTGACTCCTCACTGTAGTCACACTGGCTCCTGTGTCTCTCAGAGCCTCCACCCTCTGTCCACTGATGGTCACCCATTGCCTGTACTTCTTAGTGTTATCAGGCACTAGGTTTCTCTGGACCATCTCACTGTCGCCTAGTGAGAGAATGGTCATTTCTGCTGGTTCCCACCCACCTGAAACCAACTCCTCCCAAGCGCTACACTGGCCAAACCCTGGGACGGTGCACCAGTGGGTGCCGGTGTACTTTTGGGGCATTTGGGGCCCCCCCTCACATGACCCACTTGGTCACATGCATAATACTTACGTGGGGGACCACCTGCCACTGGCTTCCCTTTGGCAACCATGGCTTCTTTTCACTGGGGGGTTGGGAATCCTTACCCTGGGAATCAGTTTTGGGCCCTTTAGAGAACTCCCCCTGTTTGCCCTTACCCCCCCTTTCTTCTGAGAGGGACCCTGCCCACCCTTGGCGTGGTCTCCCCCGTACCTCTTTCGGACCCTGGTGCTTTCCCAGTGGTCCGCTTCCTGTGCAAGCTTCCTGGGGTCAGTCAGCTTGCTGTCAATGAGGTGCTGGTGCAGCTCTGGAAAACATAAACTGTACAAGTGCTCCCAAGCAATTAAATTGTAAAGCCCCTCATACGTGTTTACCTTACTGCCCTTCACCCAACCATCCAGTGACCTGCAAAAAGAATCAACACATTCCAACCATGTTTGGGATTCCTTTCTGTTGTAGGATCTAAACTTCTCCTTGCACTGCTCAGGGGTGAGACCATACCTGGTGAGTAAGGCCTCCTTCATGACAGGGTAGGTGAGACTCTGAGCATCCCCTAAGGCTGTCAGTGTGTCCCTCCCCTCTGCCTCAAAATGCTTCCACAGGGCTGCCCCCCAATGAGCTTCAGGGACCAGGTTAATGTGGAGAGCTGACTCATAACCCTTGAACCATAAGTAGATATCATCCTCCCTCTTATAATCCCTCACAAGGTCTTTTGGGATGTGTACCCTTCTCTCAGGCTGCACTGTAGGATTGCTGCCACCATCCGTACCGGACTGGCTCCTCTGATCTAACTCCTTTAAGTTAAGCTCATGAGCCAGCTGCATCTTCCTTTCCTCAAGGACTGCTCTTATCTCATCTCTTTCTTTCTCCAGATTGAGCTTCTGCAGCTCCAATTGGTATGCCCTCTCTGCCTGTCTGTCCTGCAATTCTTCAGGCGTCAGACCTTTGGAGGATACACTGCTACCTGCCTTAGAGACTCTTTCCCTGGGAATAACAGGTCCCCCCACTATACCATTATGTACTGATTGCCCTCCCTCCTCATCCTCATCCTCATCCTCCTCCTCATCCTCAGTGTGCCCTCCAGTGCTTCTGGTTGTCACCCAGGCCCTCAGCGCCTTTTTCACCTCATCCTTCTTGGAAGAGCTCTTAATGGGACAACCAACATTTTTACAAAACTGCTTTAGCTGAGCCTTGTTATAACTATCCAATTGCTTCAGGTCAAAAACAGCTTCAACGGATGCATCTCCAAGTTGAGACATGATGAAAGGTTAAAAGAGTGCAAAGTTCCAAATGCAGAAACAAGTTCCCAAATGAAGTTCAAAGTCAATCAAAGATCAGCGAAGAAAAACAAAGGTGACATAGGGAAAAATCCACAAAAAGAGAAAAAGCAAAAATCTCAAGACAAGCAGTATGTGGTCACGTAGTGGTCTGCACTCAAAATAATAGTGTACACTTAATCACTGTATGTCAAGTACAAATACAAGTACAAATCCCAACCGCTGATCACCAATGTTAGAAATAGGGTCTTTGGTTGACAGTCAGGTTACCCCCTGTTCAAGCAAGGACCCTCACTCTAGTCTGGGTAAAAGAGAATCACCCTCAGCTAACCCCTGCTTACCCCCTTGGTAGCTTGGCAGAGCAGTAGGCTTAACTTCAGAGTGCTAGGTGTAAAGTATTTGTACCAAAACACACAGTAACTTAATGAAAACACTACAAAATGACACAACACCAGATTAGAAAAATAGGAAATATTTATCTAAACAAAACAACACCAAAACGACAAAAATCCAACATACACAAGTCAAGTTATGAATCTTTAAACAAGAAAATGCTCACTTTCTAAAAGTGTCATTTTCAAACACACAATCTCAAAACCAACTTTACTAAAAGATGTATTTTTAAATTGTGAGTTCAGGGAACCCAAACTCCACATGTCCATCTACTCTCTAGGGGAATCTACACTTTAATCATATTTAAAGGTAGCCCCCATATTATCCTATGAGAGAAACAGGCCTTGCAACAGTGAAAAACGAAATTGGCAGTATATCACTGACAGGACATATAAACCACATTACTATATTGTTGGAAAATGGGTTATTGGTAGGGCAGGTAGGTACCTACACCTAGCAACAAGCCACAAACCTCCACAAAAGTACAGTTAGGTCTCAGTAAATTAATCCCAGCTCTACCCTTGGTAGCTTGGCATCGAGCGTCAAGGCTTAACTTAGGAGACAAAGTGTAAAGCATTCAAATATCACAAAACAGTAATTAAATAAAACACAGGAAACAGTTTAAAAATCCAAAACCAATTTATAAAAATAGCTTATATTTTTATCTTTAAAATGACACAAAAACGATTAAAATCGGTTCAGGGGAACCGGAGATATGAATTTTTAAAGTATTATTATTTTCTAGCGCTTAGAAACAAAAAGCGCCAATCGGGTCATCTGGTTGCACCAGGACCGGGACAAAGTCAAACTTTCAGGCCGACCGCGATGGAGCCCTGCTCGGCTACAGGTCGCGGGAAGCCTCGGTTAAAAAGTTACCTTCTGACTTAGTCTTTATTTTGAAGTTTTTCTTCACCGGGACGAACCTGCCAGTTGGATCCGACCTCCTGGAGCCCTTGTCCGGATACGCGAAGTCGGTTTCCTCGGTGGTGATTTTTACCTTCGGACTTAGTCGTTTTTTCGAGATGAAAATCCTTCGACCGGGGTAAACCTGGATCTTGATCCGACGTCCGTGGAGCCCTTCTCGGATACGATGGCTGGAAGGTCCCGGTCAACTTTTTACGTTCGGACTTAGTCTCTTTTTTGGATGTTTTTCTTTACCGGGACGAACCACGAAGTCAGGCCGGGTCGCGGTTGAGGCAAGCCGGCTAGAATTTCCGCGTCGGGTCGGTCACTTTATGGAGCTTTTTTCCCAAAATTCTCCAATCTTTTCCAAACTTCTGGGGCTTCACCCAGATGTTCTTTTAAGGTTCTTTTGGGGTCCACAGCTCACCCCAAGGGTCCAGAAGTTCTGTGATGGTCCTTGGGAAGTGCGGACTTCAACTCCCAGAATGCACCTGGCGCAAACTCCTTTTTGGCCACTGGACAGTGGTCAGCTGGTCACTTTTTCAGGAGTTGGTGCAGGGGACTCTGGTTAGCAATTTTTCACCTGTAGCAAACAGGGAGTCCCTCCTTGAACCAGTGGAAGCCAGGCAAAGTCCTTCTTGTGGTGAAGCCCAAGTGTGCAGCTGGTGCAGTCTTTCTGAGTGCAGGGTCCAGGTGCAGGCCAGGGGTCCAGCAGGGCAGTCCTTCTTCTTCTTGTAGTTCCTTTCTTGTTGAATTCTGGAGGGGATCTGAGGCGTGGGTGCAGGTCTGCCAGTTTTATCCTTGCTCCTGGGTGAAAAGCAGGGGGGCCCTGGTTCTCCAATCAGGGACAGGGTCGTCCCCCTGTGATGACTACTTCCTGGGAAGTGTGGCAAAAATCCATCCCAGAAGGCAACAGTCTCTAAAAATCCAAAATGGATGAATCTGATTTTTGGAGGAGAGATCTGGCTGAGCCCACCCACTGGTGTGGCTAAAAATCATAAACACACCCCTCTCCTGCCCTCTCCTAATCTAATCAAGGGGGCACCTAGCTGTCTGGGGTTGCAGGATGTGGGGGTGTTGTTGGGTGCTCCAGATGTCCTTCTCTGCCTTTGAAGACCAGTTTGGCAGCCCTCCCCCTTCCTGCCTCACCATCTGCTGAGGGGAGATTCTCTCCCCCAAGCACATTCCTTTGTGTGAAGTCAGGCCACTTCACACCTCATTAAAGTAGCCTGGCAGAAGCTGCTGCAGGCTGGCCAATCAGAGCACAGCAGCAAAAACAATGCAGAGCTGAAATTGGCAACTTTTTAGGTAAAGTCTAAACTTTTTACCTGCACTAGTTATATTAAATCCAACAACTGGAAGTTGTGGGATTTATTATAACAATCAATTTGATACCAAATTCTTGGTATGTAACATTTAAGGAGACTTTAAAATTTTAGATAAAGTCTGCCCATTCTAGCCTATGAAGGCCATTTACTTCAATGAGGGAAAAACGAATTTGGCTGTTTTTACCTCACCAGGGCTTATAAATCTATTTTTATAAAGCCCCTGCTTATAGTTACATGGCACTCAGCCCTAGGGGCACATAGGGCACACCTTAGGGGTGACTTATATGTAAAAATAAGGTAGTTTAAGACTTTGGAAGTACCTTTAATTCCAAAGTCGAATTTGCATATAACTTTAATTTAAAAGCAGCCAGCAAGGCAGGCTTGCTTTTAAAATGACACTGGGCACCTCAGCAATGCACCTAGGTGTGCACCACCTATGCTGTGGTCCCTAAACCTACATGCCCTACCATATACTAGGGACTTATAGGTAGGTTAACTTAGCCAATTATAATTAGCCTAATTTGCATATCCATTTTATACAGAGCACAGGCCCTGGGACTGGTTAGCAGTACCCAGGGCACCATCAGAGTCAGGAAAACACCAGCATAAAGTGGAAAATGGGGGCAAAAAGTTAGGGGGCCTCTGCAATCAGCCCCAGTTTCTCACATATATGTCCTACCTTATCCATACACTGCACCCTGCCCTTGGGGCTACCTAGGGCCTACCTTAGGGGTGCCTTACGTGTAAGAAAAGGGAAGGTTTAGGCCTTGCCAAGTCGAATTTACAGTGTAAAAATACACACACAGACACTGAAGTGGCAGGTCTGAGACACGATTACAGGATTACTTGTGTGGGTGGCACAACCAGTGCTGCAGGCCCACTAGTAACATTTGATTTACAGGCCCTGGGCACCTCTAGTGCACTTTACTAGGGACTTAACAGTAAAACAAATATGCCAATCATGGAGAACCAATTACATACACATTTTAAACAGGAGCACTTGCACTTTAGCACTGGTTAGCAGTGGTAAAGTCCCCAGAGTAATGAAAACAGCAAAATCAGAGTCCAGCACACATCAATAACCTGGGGAACAGAGGCAAAACGTTAAGGGAGACCAAGCCAAGGATGAAAAGTCTAACAGACACCATGAGCTTGATCAAGCCATAGCTGTTGTATGGTGTCAAAATATGCAGTTAGTTCATCTGCCCTCAAAACTGAGGCAGCTGTGTATAGGTAAGAATAAAAGGAGGACATTACTAGTAATATGTCTGACGGGGAGGAAACAGGAGTAGAGTCACCATCGAGTAGTTCCACCACATATGTGGAAATTAAAAGTCTGCAGTATGCCCGCAATTGTCTTTCCTGGGCAGTTGCCCTCCCCAAATCACCAAGCTTGTGTGTCCCTGTGTAAGTAATGGGTTTCCCTAACAGCTTCTTCATGGAACTCAGTTAATGCTTCATGTATGTGGGCAAGTATGGTGGCATCCTTGGAACAAAATATTCTGTCCTCCTCGAGAGAGATGGCTCTCAGAACTCCTGATTGTTTAGAAATACAGGGGCCCTGAATTACCACCTTGAAGGCCTCCCGCAGTGTGGAAAATGACTCAACAGAGCCCACGTTATTGGCAAAGAAGTCCACTACGGCTCTGCAAATCTCCTCCCGGAATGCCACATCACGCAACACGTCTGGCAGTAGATGCCAGGTGAATGCACATGGTGTCACCTGAAGGAAATGTAACTCCAAAAGGACTGGGGCCTGGTTGGATAGGGAATGAGGTAAATGGGCCACTTTGGTGACCCACATCTGGACATCTCTAGAAGTGAGAAAATAATCTATCCTGGACCAGGCATTACAGTAAGTTGCACAGAGACGCAGGTACCCTTCAAAGTGTTTGTGTGTGCATGTCTCCAGACATGTTGCAAGTAGTTATCATATATGATTGTGATAAGTGTTTGAGCTGTATTAGGGAGCGGGTGCCTAGAGGCACAAGAGCAGTCTAGCTGATCATTGAGAGTTACATTGATGTACATCTGGTAAAAGGATATCATGAGGCCACAACTTAAAGAAAGTCGAATCTGCGAGTATAGTGACCGGCGACCTAGAATCTGCCATTATAGTAAATTCCTTACCATCTATAGTCGCTTGACAAAATGGCCCTTTAACCTTTTTCTGAGAATGAAAATTTAGCATGTCAATAGTTAAAAGAACATTATCTAATGAAGTAGCAGAACTCTTGCAGGCTGTTTGAAAGTGTACTACTTTATGATAGCGATTACATTTCTTCTCTATAGCAGGACATGCAGGATAATTTCCCATATGGTTTCCAGAACCGCACCTGTTACAATAGCTAAAACCTTTCTTAAATATTCTGCTCTTATTAACAGTACATATTATGGAATCTTCTGAAATGCAATTGACTGGTGACAAGCCAACTTGAACACAATTCTGAAGAGTTTCCTGGTTTGTTATGACCTGAGTTATAATAGATCTCTCTATACTTCTTGTGATGACAATAGTTTGTGTCAGAGTCTTATTCCTGCACGTATATAGTCTTTCTTGCACTTTCTTAGAAAAACAGTTAAACACAAATTGATCCCTGATATAGATTTCAACATTATTTTCCAAATTCACATTTGGATACTAGAACCCTCAACATAGTAATATATTCTTCAACCATTTCTTCACTGTTTACATTTAAAAATGTGTGCCTTTTAAGGAGAACACTAGGCTCTTCAGAGTATTCTTTCCTTCGCTTCCAACAATGTGTATCAGGGCACATTTTTGTCTGTCAGTGCTGGGACAAAAGGTAAGTTATGGAATACTATTTTTCCAGCATTCCATAGATGATTGAAAAAAACAACAGTTTTCCTAGCTGGAAAGTAATTAACAGCATCTATGGCTGTAATGTAATTTTCGAAGATAGGTAACCATTCCTTCCACCTTATGTCAGACTTCCCTGCCCTTTGTAAGAATGGAGGTGGATGAACTACTCCCTAAAATGTGGCTATAACCAGCTAAAACCAAAGAAAATGCTCTCACCTGAGGTGTTAAAATATTCTGTAATCTAAAGTCTTAGCCTCTTGGTTCGTTTTAAAATTTCACTTTGAATGATAGAATAAACAGCCCTGCACGTACTAATTTGTTTGAGGACGCATAGGTATAAATGTAAGTTTATTTGTGGTGAAACGCACTAAAATCCATCGCAATCCATGACGTATTCAAAACAAATATGGCCACCAACTTCATGCATCACATTTCGGGGACGCGCAGCAGATTTTGGAATGCTATGTAGTAGACATCAGGCAGAGACGATGCCGGTGTGTCAGGAAGAGATTAGCACCTGAGCGCACTAGTACGCGCATGGAATCCTGCGAACCAGGCGAGGAATGCTGGAGAGCTATGAGCGCTGCGGGTGCTCGTACAAAAACAAACACGCTGGTAGAATGGTTGGGGCATAGCCACTGGAGTTTGAAAACACGTAATGAAAAATTTGGCTACAAATTCCCCCTTACTATAAAGTTCAGCAAGCAATTGAACTCATGCACTAGTGCAGGATGTCTCAGGCAAATGCAATCCTCGGTTTTTGAAAAAAAAATCCTTTCCTGGTCCAAAAGCAAGCAATAATGCCTTCGCTGTGTTCAGGAACTAATAGGTGATAATCCTTGCCCCACTCCTGGTACCATAAAATGTAGTGGAAACGCAATCCAAGAGTATTAACCCCCACAGTTCTCAGAACCTGCTGAGTGTTCTAAAGAATGTTAATGCAAGCAAAAAGCAACAAAGTGCATAAACATTATTGAACAATGACTAAATATTTAACCCCATATTACACCTATCCCTCCCCCTCCCCAACAGGTACCTGCAACCTGGTGGTTTAAATGGGCATCATACCTGGGAGCAGAGAGGGCCCGGTGAGCCACCCTGCTGAACGTGGCTGGGTGGCCGCACAAAAAGGGTAATACATAGGTCACCCCGGTGAAAGTGAATTGCAAGTCACATCCGCATGAACAACATGCCAAAAACAGTGGTAGAGACACACCCAGGCTGGGCTTCCTGTCCACCAACAGGTACACTTAAAACAAGAACTGAAGTGAAGAAGGGCCATCAAGCAATGATGCTTGGAGTAAACAAGACAGAAAGTGGCGTGGAATCAGTCATTGTCAATTAGTGGGTTCTTTTCAGCCACTCATAGTGAGTCCTTGTGTGAGCACACACCCCTGGTGACATAGTAGTAAGTAGTAAAACTTTATTGTTTTGATGAATTAAAATCATTACAAATTAAGCGCAATAGTAAATAGAAATTATAAAAACTTACTAAAGGAAGCTTCTTAACATATGGCGGTGAGAATGTCTCATTGCTCATTACTCCGTGTCACTATGAAATGTTCTACCTATTTTGTGTGGAGAGACAGATGGCCATTTGGCATGTTTAAGGATATGAGTGGAGGGTTTTGTGCAAAGAAGGGGGCCTTTGCGGGTAGTAAATAAAATGAGAGCAAAATGACAGAGCAGCGCCTCCATGGTGGAGCCAGTGTCTTGGTTTTTGGGTGTTTGCAGGCTGGCTAGTTGCTTTCTTTATAGCCTGATCCATACCCTGTGGGTATTTTACTGTTTGAGATATTGCACGAGGGTCCATGCCGTTTAGGCAGGCTATTATTGCTTGCCTGCAGGAGCGTATACCTGCCTGGTTCCAGAAAGACCTAAGCCAGAGACGCCGCAGATTTAAAGCTGAGCTGCAGAAGGTGTGGATCACATCTTCTTTTGATTGGCCAGATAACCTGCAGTAGGTTTCTTCTTCTGCTCTTAGCCAGGGTGCTGCATGTGTATTATTTGGGATGGCACCTAGATGGTATTTTAGGAATGAATCCTTTGTTCTGCTGTTGAAAACCTCACTCAGGTATGCTTGTGGTTTTACCTGCATATAACTGCTTAGTACCATCCATGCGTGGGCATGATTCTTGAGGGAAGCTTTGTCCTCTAATGATGAGACTAGTCTCAACAGTCGACCAGTTGCCTTTTTGAATGACTCATGTGTGGACGATGAAGACTGAGCAAGTCCAAGTTGGCCAATGGAATCTCTGAGAAATGTTCCAGCTGCTGAATGGATTTTATTAGTTTCCAGCCAGAGATTGTAGTTTAAGGTGTTCTTAGTGCCTGAATCACATGATGACAAAGGCTGCACTTCTGGCAATTGCTTGTTTTACAAGGCCGAATTCTAGCCTGATCTGGGCTGCAGAGGTGTATCTGGGGAGGTGGAAGATTTTCCTATATATTTTGATGATGATAATGTCCAGAGTGGTTGTGACCCTCCCCAGGAGGGCTTCACTTCCATAGGCCAAGTTTGGGACAATCTTCGCCCTTGCTTTTTCCAGGATGGGGTAGTAGGAGGGACCTTTCATCTTCTTGCAGGTGACACTGAGACCTCCAGCCAGGGTGAGACCTTTTCTTTTCATTTCTTCCAAATGTGGTTTAAAGTTACCTTATTTGTTAAGTGCGAGGCCAAGGTTTTTGTAGGCTATGGCATCTTCGACCTTTGTTGCATCAAGGTTTCAGCTGATTTTGCCTCTAGTTATTCTGCAGCAGTTCATAATGTTGGTATTCGTATTGTTAATTGTGAGGTTGTTCCTTACAGAGTAGACGTGGATAGCTTTCAGAAGGCGCTGCATCCCCATCTTGGGGCAGCTGTTCAGTACCAAGTAATCAGCATACAGCATGTTTGACAGCAAGATCATACGGAGCTTTGGGGCATGGGGATTTACAGTGACCATGGATGGGAAGAAGTCTGCTAGAAATAGTTTGAAAAGCATCACGGCTGCGACGCACCCCTGCTTAAGCCTGAGAGATGTCGATATGGCCCTAGAGAGGCTAGTTCTGTTGCCCAGCTTTATTTTGACCCAGGTATATGTGTATACATTTTCTATTACCCTTATTAGCTTAGATGGAACATCACAGTTCTTTAGCTTACTCCAGAGCAGGTGTCACAAGACGCAGTCAAACGCCACTTTGTAGTCTATGTAACAAAGGTACAGTGATTGGTTGTTTTTTTAGAGGCTTCAAGCAGCAGCATTAGTGCTATGATGTTTGTCAAGGTCCCCAATTTTTTTGTGAACCCCTCCTCCTTTATGATCAAGATGAGGCTTCTGCCCAATCCATGAGCCATTCAAATAGGACGCCTGCGTAGAAACTTTGCCTAATTGTCAATGAGGGCTATCAATCTGTAGTATTCATGTTTTGAACTGTCGCCCCCCACATTGAACATCAGTGCGATGATAGACCCTTCCCGGGAGTCAGGGATTGTAGGACCTGACAAGTGGTGGTTGAAAAGTGGAACTATGTGCCCAGCTCATTTAGCTGGTTTGAGCTTAAAGATAGCCTGAGGGATTTCATTTGGGCCCAGAGCACCAGTGTGTCTACTTTAGTTGATCTGCCATTTTATCGCATCCTTGTCAATGATTACCTCCTCCTGTGGGGTGATGGGACCTGGATGGCGTTGCCCGTCTGCTGAGGCCACCACTTGACTGCCCAGTGTGTCTGCTGCATTAGTAAAGATGTTAAAGTGAGCAGTAAGAAAGGAGACCCAGGCTTCCTCAGATAAGTTTGATTCCGGCCGGGGCAGTGTATTGTTTTTTAGGGAATTGATAGTGCACCACAAATCGTTGCCGTTATGGTGCTTTATGCCCCAGATGAGCTTTGCCCAGAAATGATATGCTATTTCTCTCTTTTTGGTCCAAATGCTCCTTTTTAGCTCCTTCTTCTTGCTCCTGAGGTTGATTTTGAATGCTTAGTGCTTAGGGAACCGTTGTTCTGCCCTCAGAACCCTGTTGTCCTCCCTTTTGAGGGTTTTTATTTCTCTACTGATGCACTTGTTCCAACTTTGGGCTGAGCCTCCATTCGTTTGGGCTGTATGAATATTGACTTTTGAGACATATTGTTGCGAAAATTATGTTATGACTGTAACCGATTTTTCTGTTGGATGGTTGCTATTACATTTTGCCAGCTTAAAGTGATATTCAGCTTCCTTTTCCAGGGAGTCTAGGTTCTTGAGTTAGACAGCTAGGTCAATCCCTGAGGCTCTTCAGTGGGTGAGCTGACACCCACAGCAAATGTGAGATCCAGCTCCTGTGTCAAGTGGTCACTCTCTGATCTTTCCCTCATTTTAAAAGCTTGCACTTGCTGTAAAAGAGGAAGAGATCCGAAACTGTAGTCAATCAAGGAGAGGCAACTAGAAGAGTGAAAAGACATTGCAGAAGAGACATTATCTTGGAAATGACTATTTAGGGCTTGTAGGTCCAAATGTTCCAATTTGCCTAACAAAATGTGGCCCCTTTGGTCCCTTCTTCCCGTTTCTGCATCCTCCTAAATTGGAATGTCACATTGGCACTCTTGTGCCTTGATGGTCTTGTTCGTTGGCGAGTATCTTAGCAAGCAAAAGTTCTTTTTTTTTTAAAGATGTTTTTTATTGAGTCAAATACAAGAACATTAACTTAACATTGCCAGGACAGAGATATGCAGTTGTGAATATATATGCATAAGGAATATTGTACTTGTAAATGCATATTTAAACATGTACATGAATTAGGCATATACAGCAATATAGTATCAAAGACTCCAAGTTTGAATAAAGAAAGAAGAAAGAAAGAGGGAGAGGGAGAAGAGCTTTAGGGATAGAAAAGGGAATCAAGTGATAGCCATGTGGAGAGAGAGGCAATAGGCATTAGTTACAGCGAATGTAAGATGAAATAAGTATATATAAGAAGAAAAACAGGAAATATATTGTCATTTTTTAAAAAGGAGGAGAAAAATCCATTTCCTTCTCAGTGCGTGAGAGATAGTTACTTAATGGCAACCATAGCTGATGACGTTTGAAGAAAGTTCCTGTTGAATCAAGCTTGTAGCTGTCAAGTCTATGATGATAACATACAGAATTCCACCACTGTCTGAGAGTAATGTTCTCCGAAGATTTCCAGTTAGAAGTAATAATAGAGATTGCAATAGAAAGCAAAAGGTCCACCAATTTTCCAAGAGGCCTGAATGAACTCTAGATACCGTGTACGCCTCCCTAAAACCGTAATTCATATGACATTGGTAAGGAGATCTGAGCTATTGCTGAAATGCGAGACCATATTGAGGACCAAAAAGTAGATAGGGATGGACAGGAAAAAAACATGTGAAAGTCAGTACCCTGATGAGTGTGGCAGCGCCAACAATTGTCATTTTGTGCAAGTTTGAATTTGTAAAGGCGTACAGGAGTGTAGAAAAGTCTATTATAAAAAAATATATAGGGTCTGTGTGAGGCTTGCAGTGCGTGCAGTGGAATGTATCTTATACCATATTATATCCCATAAAGAAGTTGGCCAAACAACACCAAGATCTGATTCCCACAATGTCTCAATAGGCGATTTGAGTCTAGGTGAAACAGACGTTCTTAAAAGTTTATAAATTCCAGCTGCCCTAGGATAATTAGAAGTTACAATCGGGTGTGGAGATGATGCAAGAGAAGAATGATTATGATGTATAAGTTTATTGAGGGCCTCTTGGACTAGAGTAGAAAGAATGATATATTGGGATTTCATGCGAATAGGGAGATTATAAATTGCTGAGAGAGTAGTAAAAGGGATGATAGAGTCTTTATGATATAATTGGGAAATGAGAAGAATACCTTTAGTCATCCAAGCCTTCCAACACAAGGTTTTACCTTGTTTCCTAAGCGAACTATTGTGCCAAACAGGACTGTTAAAGAATTGATTAATGGGGGTAAGATGCGAAATAAAAAAAAGGTTTCAGTAAGTTGACAGAATGGGAGATAGTGCTGGGCAACCAGAATTTTGAGGGGTTAGACATAAATATAATGTGTTTATGGGAAAAGGGAGAAATAAATGTTTCTTCCAAAGAGAACCATAGCTTTTTAGGGGCATCATTGAGTGTAGATAAATAGGGATGTATTTGCTTAATGCCAAAAGATTTGTGATAAGTCATAAAGTCAGGGAAATTAACTCCACCTTGTACTTTAGCAAGTTTTAATTTCGAGAGAGAGATTCGGGATTGTTTACCGTTCCACAGGAACTTGGATAGAATTTTATCAATTAAACTAAAAAATAGTTTAGGTATCTTAATAGGAAGCATCATAAGGAAGAAGTTAATGATAGGGAGAAGCATCATCTTAATGGTGTCCAAGCGGCCCCACCACGTGAGATATAACGGAGACCATTTCTGTATGAGATCTACAAGCTTTGCCGATAGGATTTCTAAATTAGTCCTTAAAGTATCCTTGAGAGTAGTGCAGTACCATACCCCCAGGCATTTAATCTTAGAAGAATTCCAAGATAATCCTGCATCAAGGAATACAGAGCCAGTGCAATGAGCATTAAGTGGTAAAACCACTGTTTTGTCTATATTAAGTTTATAGCCAGATACATCAGAATATAAGTTGAGCTCATGCAGGAATGCAGGAAGAGAAGTGTCAGGATGAGACATGAACAAAAGAATATCATCAGCATATGCCATAAATTTGATGTGTACATTATTAATTTGAAACCCCATAAATTGTTCAGACGTTTTTAATTGGTATAGAAAAGGTTTGAGAGCCAAAATAAATAGTAAAGGAGATAATGGGCATCCCTGACGAGTACCCCTTTTAAGAGGGAAAAAAGGAGATCGGATACCGTTTGTTATAACCGAGGAACATGTTGAGGAATAAAGAATGGATATAAAATGTCGGAATTTAGTATCTAGTCCATACCATTCCAATGCTTTCGACAAGAAACCCCAGTAGACCCTATCAAAGGCCTTTTCTGCATCCAATGATAAAGCTGCCAGAGGAATCTTAAGTTTAGATGCCTTGTTAATATTATTTTAAAAAGTACGGGAATTATCTGCTACATTTCTATTAGGGATAAAACCAGATTGATGAGAATCAATAAGGTCAGGTATATATGGGAGTAAACGGAGACCTAAAACTTTGGCATAGAGTTTACAATCAGTATTAATTAAAGATATGGGTCTATAATTTTTACACTCAGTCGCATCCCGATCTTTTTTGGGAATAAGACAAATCATGGCCTCCGTAAATGAGCCAGATGCAGAACCTGACATTATAAAATGATTAAGTAATTGAAAGAGTTTGGAGTAAAGAGACTTAGCAAACTGAATAAAGAATTCTACTGTGAAGACATCTGGGCCTGGAGCCTTACCCTTGGGGAGAGATTGTAAAGCTGTATATAGTTCGGTAAGTTGTAGGGGTTGGTCTAAAGATGAGAGGTCACTCTGCAATGGGTCCCTTGGTTTGAGATTAGAGAAATATTGGTTGAGAGATTCAACTGTTGGTATGTGTTCTGGAGTGTACAGGTCCTTATAGTAAGAAGCGAAACACAATGCTATATCTTTATCTCTAAAGTGTTTAACACCATTGTTATCTGTGATAGATTTAATAGTTGTTTTTTCTTTTCTTTGTTTCAAATATCGAGCTAGAAGAGAACCAGCTTTATTGTTACCACCATAATATCTGGCATTTATTTTCAGAAGGGTGCTGCATGCTTGTTCAGTGGTATATTGGTTAAACTCCATTTTAGCTAGAGACTAGTGCTTCAAGATGTGATTTGCTAGTTTTGTGAGTATAGTATTCATGTTCTAGGGACTTTATATTTTCAAGGATGGAAGTCGATTTTTGTTGAGCAGACTTTTTTTTTGAGTGAGTGTAACTTATGATGAAACCCCTAGAGGCTGCTTTGAATGCATCCCACACAAAATGAAATGATAGTTGATCACTATCGTTGATGTGAAAGTATTCTTCTATAAACTTACTGTAGGAAGCGATAAAAGTAGCATCTGAAAGTAGAGAGTTATTAAACCTCCATGAAGATGTTTTAGAGCCATTAAGAAAAAGATCAAGGTCAGTAATCACAGGTGCGTGATCTGAGATCAAAATAGCACTGATTTCAGAGTTGACCATATGTTGCAATAAACCTTTACTCAGAAAGATATAATCAAGCCTGGAATGGGAATGGTGGGTAGGAGAATAAAAAGAGTATTCCAAGAGGTCGGGATTGCATAGTCTCCAGGAATCAGAGAGAGAATGGTGTAAAATAAAGTTTTTAAAAGCTTTGTGGGAGGCATGTGGAATGAAACGTGACGTGGAACGTCTGTCCAAAAATGGATCGAGAATTTGGTTGCAGTCACCACCTATTAGTAAATTGTTTGAGGAATGTTCAGAGACAATATGTGAAAGATTCTTCCAAAAATTCGGATCTGGATGTGTGGGGCCGTATATATTAAGGATAGTAAGAGAAATATTGTCAATTGTAAATGTAACAAGTACCCAGCGACCTTCTGTATCTTGATGCTGTGAAATTATGGTAGGTTTGAGAGATTTATGACAGAGTATAATTACCCCATTTTTGTTTGTGGTGGATTGTTTTTTAAGCTTAATTGCCTCAGAGTCGTTGAGGTGAGTCTCTTGCAACAAAGCAATGTGGCATTTCAAACGAGCTAGGTGAGATAAGACACGCTGACGTTTAATGGGGTGTTTAAGCCCCTTAACATTCCAAGTAACAGTTCTAAGTTGCATAACAAGAAGTATTAATAAACAACTTCTGTAACAATGAAAAAACTAGGCATATCAATTTTGCAAAAGCAAAGAAATGAGGAAGAAACAAGATAGTAAAGAAAAAGAAAAGGAGGAAGATGACCTCAAGAGGTTGTATATACATGGATGTGGCAATACAGGGACTAAAGTCCACGAAAGCTAAAAAAAACAAGATAGAAAGTGAATACCCCGAAAGGTAGAGGGACAGCGGAAAACCTGAAAAGGCAGGCAAGAGTGGCTTCAGCACAAGAAAAGTGATATTAGATATTAAAACATATGAAGGCGACTTTCATGGAAGAAAAAAAAAAAACATACAAACGAAAAATTTACCATTCAGGAGACCAAATAACGTAATAACTACAGTAAAGGACTGTGACATGAAAAATAATAAAAATTGAAGCTTAACAGTGGAACGTGTAGGAGAACAGTTTGGATGGTGAGAAAGGGATACGGTTGGGAAAGGAACATGAGGATTGCACAAAGAACACTCTCTAAAAGAAATATATATATATATATAAGAAAATAAGAAGATGCAGAGATGGAAAACCATGGATATAAATATTAAACATAACCATTGCTATAAAACTGTCCAGAAATAAAAAAAAGAAGGACATTAAAGAAAATTAAATTATATCTTCAAGTAATTGCAAATGCTCCTAGTTCCATTGCTTCTGTTTTGTGTTGGTTAATAAACGTTTGTAGTGCTGAAGGTTCCTCAAACGAGTAAGATTTGTCCTTGAATGTAATTTTGAAAAGGCATGGGTGAAGAAGACCATATCGAATATTCAAGGATTTGAGTTGTGGACGTAAGTCCAAAAACTGTTTGCGACGTGCAGCTGTAGCAGGAGAGAAGTCTTGTGTGAAAAATACTTTATGACCTGACCATAGCAAAGAGCCCATCTTTTTGGCTTCCGAGAGAATTTGCATCAAGTCAGTAAATTGGAGAAAGAGAATAATAATTCCTCTAGGATGTGCACGAGGGCCAGTTGAAGTCTGTGGACCTAAATGATGTGCCCGTTGGATAGAGAGGGGAGAGGTAGGAGGCAAGCGAAGAATTGAAGGTATTGCTTTTTGAAGGAATGCAATCATGTTAGAGCCTTCAGAACCTTTTGGAATCCCAAAAAGGCGAAGATTATTTCTCCTATTTCTGTTTTCTAAGCTTTCAGTAAGCCTTTTAAGTTGAGCTATGTCTTTAGAGATCTGAGGATTGACAGTGTTACAATCTTCAAGGCTACTGACTCTCTGTTCCAGAGTACAAATTTGTTGTTCGTGTTGGGACCATTGCTCCTCAATACGTTGCAAAGCGACATTAGTGTCCATCATAAAGGGCTTTAGTGCACGCAATTCCTCCATGACATCATCTAGAGTAAGATGATTTTGAGGGAGAATCAAGGTCTTTTTTGGGGCGCTTGATGGAGGAGGTGTTAGATGTTTTTTTCGCAACTGCGCCAGCAGCATGAGATGAAGAGGCGCCATCCTTTAAAAAGACTGCAGCACTATCCATTGTTAAAGTTGATGGTAGAGAAGATTTAGTTATATGTGTGCGCACCACTCGAAGACGATTATTAGACTTGGAGAAAGATGATGACTGGCAACTCTGAGAATTATGTGGTCTCCCCATAAAAGCCAGCAGCAATTTGGTAATAGGAAGCCAGCACTGTGAGGTGTTGATGAAATTATATTACAATGAGAAGCTGCTGCCAGAAGTTTCCAACAACATAGCAAAATATAATAAAAAATATATAAATAGAAAATCCTAAATTATTCTCTCATAACAGGCATGACAGAATACCACAAGAGCAAAGCGCTTTACTGCACATAGTCAAACAATTGGTGACTAGTTTTAAGGGAACCTTCTGAAAAGGAAAAAAAATCCCCTCCATCAAAGGAAAGCATTTACCATGTTATGAAGAGCAATTTGAAAGAGCTCCTTGACAAGAGCTGCCAGTGAATACTGAAAGTTGAAAAACTCAGCTAAATGTGTTTGAAGAGAGAGGTCAAAAGTTCAGCTGGCTGTCAGACGGTAATAAAAGGTAATAAATATTCCATTGCAGAGGAAACTAGATTTGTAGAATCACATCCAGGCAAGCAGTTAAAAGTCAAATAGAAACATTTCTGTGAAAGTTTAGGTTTGTGCAGAGGCTTACAGAGTGAAATGCAAGGCAGATAAATAATTACCTCAGGCACTCACATGAAGTCTCTTCATGTCTCTGTAAGATAAAGGCATATTTATGCAGCTGCAGTGCTCCGGTGCTCAAAAATGCTGAAGAAATTATAAATTTTGATGTGAAAACATCTCCTTCCTTCCAGGAAGTGCTGAAGCCTCACGGAGCTCTAAAGAGCAGCGGCCATCTTGCGTGACCTCCAGCCACGCCCCATCAAGCAAAAGTTCTGATTAGATTATGTTATTGGTGGTCATTACTGAACTATTTCTGAGCTGATTGAATAAAGTTTGAATTAACCTTATGACTTAGTATTGTAACTAACAGGGAAATAAAATTAATAAAACGTATAATTGAGATGTGGTTATTCATGGAATGTTGATATATTGTCTCTTACTTAATGATTTTCTTAGTGGTTGTTGATTAATTACACTGATAATTGATGTTCATTGATTGCTACATAGCAAGGATTCTCCATGCGATTGAAAAGGTTCATCTGCCTATACGCATCCTCTTGTAAGTTTACTTACAAAGGACCAGGCGCGTTAGCAAAGTAAACTCACAGTCATCTCCATCTGAGGAGTAGGGAATATGGTTGATAGCAAAAAAAGTTGATGGTGTAATTATGTTTAAATAATCTGAAGACATGTCTCAAAGTGGCTTACAAGAATTAGATTTCTTGCTGTTGCAAAAATGATCTTGAGTCCATGTTTTAAAATCATTATGGTACTTCCAACTCATGTTAGGTTACAAGGTCAGATAATGAGGTTTGTTACAACCTGACTTGAACAGTTCAACCAATGATTTGCTAAGAACGTGTTTTTTGATTTTGTATGTAAAGTTGTTTTTCTATACCTTATTAACATAGCAAACAATTGTGGGTGGTATAGAAACCAAACATTTTAGGAAACCAATCCTTATGTCTGAATTCAGAGCAGCATAGGAGTTTTTTTTAGAACTGAATTTGTCTAAAGTCTATTTACTGGATAGTGTTATTGCATATTGAAAAGTCAGACTGTTGCTTAGAAGATATCAATGTTTTGTAGAGCCTTTTGGATGAAATGATGGCTTTAATAGAGCCCAAATTAGTATTTTTTGGATTCGTTTTAAGGAATTGTCAGGTAAGATATTTACTTTGTAGTCGAGATTTCTTGTGTTATCGGATCTATTGCTTGTGTGACATATCCACATTGTCAAAGACATTTGAATACTTTTATTTTCTTGGTTTCTGTAACATGCTACTCTGCAGTTTCTCCTACTTCTTAGGATCTCACATCTAGGAATACGCATTATTGTGGCTCGTGGATTACAACTGCAAGTATGAAGAATGGAATTGGATGATCGTTCTGTCATATGTAATTTCTGGAGTTTGTTTTATGTACATGACCATTTATGTAAATGACCAGGTTTAAGGAGTTCCCTTGAGTTTTAGAAACATGTGATGTTAATTTAATCAGGAAGCAATTATTATTGTATTTCACTAAACATAAAAACTTATCTTTCCAGAAAAGCACAATTTTATGTGTTTCATCCCAGAGAGTGATGTTTGGAGTACATTCCCAAAGATTATAATTCCAAAGCCAAATTATTTTCAGAGAGCTTATACACAAGGTGGGAATACAGGGAGCAAGCTTGGCTGCCATCACAGTCACTTTTGTTTGAAGGAAAATGTGAAGGCGAATGCTTGTTTTTTAATGAAAGGTCTCACATAACAATAATCATTTGGCTAGTGGTTCAATAGTGTTCAAATCTGGATACTAAGGCCTTTCCAATAACTTGAATTACATCTGCATATTTTATTAATGCTATAGGCCTGAAACGGCTATTGTGAGCAGAAGAAAATCATCATGCAATTCAATATTGAAATTTAGTTCTTTGGTGTCATATCATGGGATAAAAGAGCCTTCAATAGTGGTCCAAGATGAGAATAGATGTACTGTCCACGTGTGAAGAAGACTGAGTTGATGCCTGATAATGTGATATGCCCAGGCAATGGGCAGCCACCTTTGCATAAATGTTTCTAGACGAAGACTGTAGCTATTCTTGGATGATCAAAAAATAATAGCTTTTTGCTTCCACAATAAACAGCCCTTTGTAGTGCTCGAAGCCCAATTTTGTCAGTACTGTCAGCTATGTTTTAGAGGTATAATTGTGGGTCTAATTTGAGGTAAGAGGTGGTGTCAAAGGATTGCCTCTTAGTCTCCTTATTAAAGTCAGGATGCAACATAACAATGTTGCCCACCTTGTCCGCTTTTTTATTATAATTTCTAAGTTTTGAACAAGAGAATTGGTGGCTTTTCTTTCAGAACTAATGATGTTTGTTAGAAAGAACTTTCTTTATGATATATATTTGTGAAACAGAGATTCCAGGTCTGATTTAACAGCTGTATTGAGTAAGTCAACTGTGTTTCCTGCAGGTAATATTGGTGTAAATATTGATTTGGGTTCGAATTTGCTGCCTCTGGGGTAATAAATCTTAATTCCTAATTCTGTGGTGTTGGTGTGCCTGAAGATTGAGAGGCGGCTATTGTTAAAAGAGTTGAAATGTCTACAATGTTTCCTGAGGCCAAAGTGTTATGATGTGTGATTACCTGATGAAGTAATGACGTATTATTTCACAACGTCTCTGCTCTTCGGGAGACGATGTAAAGCAATGGGCACAAGATGTTTACCAGAAGAATAAGTGTGAAGCGAAATAGGCTCTATTAACAGTTGTGGAAAGGCATGACCAAAATATTTGTCTCCTCAGGTTAAGGTTATGATAATGTTAAAATCAGACACAGAGTATCCCTTTTCTTAGTAGTCACCAACTAAAAGTGGAGGTGGAACTCTGATTAGAGATTCAAGTGTTACAGACTAAGGGGGTCATTCTGACCCTGGCGGTCAGTGTTAAAGCGGCGGCCAACCCGCCAACAGGCTGGCGGTCCAAAAAATGGAATTCTGACCCTGGCGGGAACCGCCAACACAGGCCGCCGCTTTAACACTCCGACCGCCACGGCGGCACAAACAAACAGCGCGGCGGTCACCGCCAACAGCCAGGCGGCAGACAATGTACCGCCCACCCTATCACGACTCACCAATCCGCCACCTTTTCCGGGGCGGGAGCCCCGCCGATAAAAACACGGCGGAAACAGACATTTCCAATGGAAAACGCTCACCTCGACACACTCCACGCGGAATCGGGACAGCATGGAACCGGAACTCCACATCCTCCCAGCCATTGCCTTCCTGCTCTTCTTCCAGGATCACGAACGTCGCCGCAGACAACAACGGTGAGTACTGCACCCACGACACAGGGGAGGGAGGAGGAGGAAAGGTTACGGGCACACACATACGCCACACACACACCCCCACCCTCACTCCCACCGAAATACCTACACACCAATGCAGATTAAAAAGTCAGAGTGACACCCCCAAACCCCCAAAACAAAAAAGCAAAGACAAAAGCCAATGATTGTAAAAATAGAACTATATTATAACAAGAATTAAGTATAGCGAACTTAGCAATATATAAAGAATTATTACACATCTAGAACTATATATATATACAAGTAGCAAAAGTCCGGCACAG
This sequence comes from Pleurodeles waltl, assembly GCF_031143425.1. Classification (NCBI taxonomy): domain Eukaryota; kingdom Metazoa; phylum Chordata; class Amphibia; order Caudata; family Salamandridae; genus Pleurodeles; species Pleurodeles waltl. The sequence goes on from NC_090449.1 coordinate 956,594,832, forward strand.
TTTTGCAAAGTCCAAATGTCCGTGGGCCAATGTGCAGCAACACATGGGCAAAGCCCACACACGAGATCGAGTCCATTGGAGAGAACACTGCTGGGGCATCACAAAAATCAAATACTGGCACCTCAGGGGGAAGGGAAGGGGGGGCACCTCAGCCACATGAGTCCACGACGCCAGATCCACGAAGGGCCTCCATGCCCACTGTGCCATCCTGGGGAGTGCAAAGCCACAGTCTCTCAAGTCTCTACAGTGGGTGGGTTGCCCACTGTGCCATCCTGGGGAGTGCAAAGCCACAGTCTCTCAAGTCTCTACAGTGGGTGGGTTGCCCACTGTGCCATCCTGGGGGGTACAAAGCCACAGTCCATCAGGTGGATTACAGAGTCCACTGGTCATGGAGGAGGCATGGTGGGCAGAGTGCCTCGTGAAGCCCTGCCCGACACAGAACTGGGCCTGCCAATGGGCCAGCGGTGCTTGACAGGAGGGCCCAGCGGAGCGGTGCTTGAGATGAGGGCCCAGCGGAGCGGTGCTTGACAGGAGGGCCCAGCGGAGCGGTGCTTGACAGGAGGGCCCAGCGGAGCGGTGCTCGACAGGAGGGCCCAGCGGAGCGGTGCTTGAGATGAGGGCCCAGCGGAGCGGTGCTTGACAGGAGGGCCCAGCGGAGCGGTGCTTGAGATGAGGGCCCAGCGGAGCGGTGCTTGAGATGAGGGCCCAGCGGAGCGGTGCTTGACAGGAGGGCCCAGCGGAGCGGTGCTTGAGATGAGGGCCCAGCGGAGCGGTGCTTGACAGGAGGGCCCAGCGGAGCGGTGCTTGACAGGAGGGCCCAGCGGAGCGGTGCTCGACAGGAGGGCCCAGCGGAGCGGTGCTTGAGATGAGGGCCCAGCGGAGCGGTGCTTGACAGGAGGGCCCAGCGGAGCGGTGCTTGAGATGAGGGCCCAGCGGAGCGGTGCTTGAGATGAGGGTCCAGCGGAGCGGTGCTTGACAGGAGGGCCCAGCGGAGCGGTTCTTGACAGGAGGGCCCAGCGGAGCGGTGCTTGACAGGAGGGCCCAGCGGAGCGGTGCTTGACAGGAAGGGCCCAGCGGAGCAGTGCTTGAGATGAAGGGCCCAGCGGAGCGGTGCTTGAGATGAAGGGCCCAGCGGAGCGGTGCTTGACAGGAAGGGCCCAGCGGAGCGGTGCTTGAGATGAAGGGCCCAGCGGAGCGGTGCTTGACAGGAGGGCCCTGTTCAGCGGTGCCTGTCTTGGCGGGGCCCTGTTCAGCGGTGCTTCTCACGGCGGGCCCTGTTCAGCGGTGCTCCTCACGACGGGGCCCTGTTCAGCGGTGCCTGTCTTGGCGGGGCCCTGTTCAGCGGTGCTTCTCACGGTGGGGCCCTGTTCAGCGGTGCTCCTCACGGCGGGCCCTGTTCAGCGGTGCTTCTCACGGCGGGGCCCTGTTCAGCGGTGCCTGTCTTTTGTTTCGAGTGAACCACACCTGGCCAATACTTCCTGCTCAGTCAGCATCGGACCTTTCCGTTGCGGGGCCCTCCTGTGATGGAGTCCTGGGGCCCTGGGTCTCCTCCGATACCCCCGTAATGGGGCTGGTGGGGCCCTCATGGCCAGGTCGGCTGCTCCCTGCCTTTTGCGCTTTGCTGCCCTTGCCCTCCTTGGCAGACTCTCCGTGGCCCTTGGCTCCCTTACCCGATGTGGCAGGTGACGGTGCAAGGCTACCCTCCTTGGGGGCAGGCGTATCAGGCCTGTCGCGCCTGCCCTTCAGTTTTTTGCTCCTCTTCCCAGGGGGGGGGGGCTGGCTGTGCCTTTGCTGCTGGCCGATGTCCCTGCACAAGGAAAGGGCGGACTCCAAAAACTAGGCACGATGTTCTTGGGAGTTGCTGGGCTGGTGGTGGCTGAGGTGTTTTTGGAACTCTTACGAGATGGAGGGGGTGGGTCAGGTGAGGAAAAGAGGTCCAGTTTATAGAGGATTAGTTTTTTAGGAGCCATGGGAAGGGTAGCTGGAGTGGGTATGGGAGTGGAGGAAGAGGATGTGGTTGTAGGAGAGTCAAGTCTGGTGTCTTTGGGTGCAGGTGCTTGGGCTGGAGGCTGACGTGAGGTTGATGGCTGTTGGTTGGGTGCCTGCCTGCGTTTGTGTGGTTTGGAAGCGTGGGTGACAGACACACTGGGAGAGGACACAGGGGACGTGTACATGGCAGTGGGGGTAGTGACTGCACGTGTGCGGACTGGTTTGGAGGGTGTGCTGGTGATGGGTGTACTGGCTGATGGTGGTGTGCATGCAGGTGTGAGTGTAGACGTCACAGGGAGGGAGGAGGGAGACGAGGAGGTGGGGGACACAGAGGAGGTAGTGGCTGTTGGCATGTCTGCATCTGTATGTTGCTTGTGTGAATGCTTGTGTGTTCTGTGGTGCTTATGTCTGGATGAGCTTCCCTTGGGTGTTGAGGTGTGTGCAGGCTGGTCTGTAGGTGTGGATGGGATAGGCAGAGGAACAGGGGAGTGGGACTGGGTGGAGGGAGTTAGAAGAGGGAGGCTGGAGACAGGGACAATCGCTGCCGTCAGTGCTGAGGCCAGTGCGTTGAACGATCGCTGATGGGCAGCCTGACCCGAATGAAGGCCCTCCAGGTATGCATTGCTTTGATGCACCTCCCTCTCCACACCCTGGATGGCATTCAAAAGGGTAGACTGCCCAACAATGATGGTCCTCAGGAGGTCAATGACCTCCTCACTGAGGGCAGCAGGGGTGACTGGGGCAGGGCCTAAGGTGCCTGGGGCGAATGAGATGGGCGCCTTCCTGGCCGTGCGGGCACGGGCCGAAGGCCGAGGGGCTGCTGGGAGGGTGGAGCTGGTGCGCTGGGTGGCCTGGGTACCTGTAGTATCGATGGGCACGGATGTTGCCGCCACCGCAAGGGAGCTCCCATCCGAGGACGTATCGGTGTCACTGACGTCTGCACGGGTCCCCGTGGTGGAGCCCCCCTCGCCCTCCGTCTCACTGGTCATGTCGGAGTCCGTTGCATGGCCCTCCGGGGCCATGTGAGATGCAGCTCCCTCTTGCGCCAATGCCACTTCTCCTCCGCCTGATGATGGTAATGCACACATTCACAGAAAAACAAAGAAAATGGGGGGGGGGTGGAGAAATAAAGACAAGTTGAGTGCATGCATTGGGGACACCGTTGGCGGAGAGGACAGACACAGAAGCCCCCTGCACTACGCTGCGCACTTGGGGTACACTACTCATTCCCTGGGACATGCCCTACAAGCCTATGGGCGACAACTGCCCACACGGAATACACAGGTCCATGAATAGCGTTACTAGGCACCCTACAGAGGTGGGGGGCGGGGGCCCAGGACCATACCTCACGGAGGGGCCTAGCCTACAGAAATCGCCCTGGCCCAGGGATACCCACAGCCCTCCTTCCCCACCCAGGCACCTCCACTGCGCGCAAATATAGCTGAATGTGCTGGTACTCACCCCCTTGTGTCTGCTGTGATGTCCTCAAGCGCCCATCTAAATCGGGGTAGGCCACCGCCAGGATCCGGGACATCAGGGGGGTCAAGGTACGACTGGCACCCCTCCTAGGTTGGGAGGCCATCCCCAGCAGAGCCTCAGCGGTCTTCCTGCTCCCGCGGCGGATGTCCTCCCACCTCTTGCGGCAGTGGGTGCCCCGTCTGTTGTGGATACCGAGGCCTGGACGTCCTTGGCGATGGCACGCCAAATATCGATCTTCTGATGGGCGCTGACCTATGTGACATGTACAGGGGGGGAAAAGAAACATCATCACTTTTCTGCATGCTCGATGTGAGTGGCCCCCCCTCCCCAAATTTGCCATGTGGCACATGCTCTCATCTGTTGTGCCATGCATTCGTACATCCACCCCACTCATCACAGGCATTGCCCACTATGCATTGGCCCCCGTGTACTCACCTGTTGGTCTGGAGGACCGTAGAGTAGCGCATACTGGGGGAGGACCCCGTCCACGAGCTTCTCCAACTCTTCGGAACTGAAGGCGGGGGCCCTTTCCCCAGTCGCAGCAGCCATTGTCACTTCCAGACCGAGGTCACAGCAGCACTTGCAGTATAGGTCCTCTCCTGTGGATGCTCAGGTCTCGTGTGATTAAGCAGAGAGAAAATGGCGGTCACGCCCGCGGCGGTGCGTACCGCGGCGGTGCGTACCGCCAGCGCACATCGTCATTGGCTCCTGAAACCCATAGGGTACAATGTTAACCAATGCTGCTTTGCGCCGCGGTCTTCGACCGCCTACCGCCACGGCGTGCCACGTCAGCGCAATGACCTCACTTCACATTGTCACACTTCACAGGTCAGGCAGCCGCCATTTCAAGGGCCCACATGGCTTAATTCCTACTGCGTCACACATGGCTAGGCCTTGCATCAACACTCATACAAGCTATTCAATCCAGAGAGATTCGTGGACTGTGCAGGCTGTGGGAACTTACCTGTGGGTTGATTGACTCTGTGCTCCATGTTGTCCTTCCTAGGCACCGTCCGCTGGGACTTGCGAGGAGACGGAGGAATGTTCCTGTGTACAGACCGCTGGTGGACCTGTCGACAATGGAAGAACAACATGTCATACTCACCTACAGACTCAACAGTGCCACTATACAGGAACTGTGTGCCCAGCTGGAGCCAGACCTGATGTCACCCATCCGCCAACCCACAGGGATTCCGCCTCTAGTGCAGGTGCTGTCAGTACTCCATTTTTTGGCTAGTGGATCATTTCAAACTACAGTGGCCATTTAATCTGGGATGTCTCAGCCTATGTTTTCAAGGGTATTGTCCAGAGTGTTGTCTGCCCTGATGAAATACATGCGGAGCTACATCATTTTCCCTGAGGTGGGTGACTTGCCTACAGTGAAGGGTGATTTCTATGCCCTTGGACACATTCCCAATATCATTGGTGCCATTGATGGTACCCATGTGGCTTTGGTCCCCCCAAAAGACAATCAACAGGTGTACAGGAATCGAAAAAGTTATCATTCCATGAATGTCCAGGTGGTCTGTTTGGCTGACCAGTACATCTCCCATGTAAATGCCAAGTTCCCAGGGTCTGTGCATGACGCGTACGTCATGCGAAATAGCAGCATCCCTTATGTGATGGAACAGCTACAGAGACAGCGTGTGTGGCTAATTGGTGACTCTGGTTACCCCAACCTGCCTTGGCTATTGACCCCAGTGAGGAATCCCAGGACAAGGGCAGAGGAACGGTACAATGAGGCCCATGGGCGTACTAGGAGGGTGATCGAGCGGACCTTCGGCCTCCTGAAGGCCAGGTTTAGGTGCCTGCATATGACAGGTGGATCCCTAATGTACTCACCAAAGAAGGTGTGTCAAATCATCGTGGCCTGCTGCATGCTTCACAACCTGGCTTTGCGACGCCAGGTGCCTTTCCTGCAGGAGGATGGTCCAGATGGTGGTGTTGTGGCCGCTGTGGAGCCTGCGGAGAGTGAAGAGGAGGAAGACGAAGAGGACGACACAGACAACAGGGACAGAGTGATACTGCAGTATTTCCAGTAAGACACAGGTAAGAATCTACTCCTGCATTTTATTATATCTGTAACAGTACTGGCTCTCTACTGTCTGACCTTTTACCCCAATGTATGGTAACTTAGTTGTGAATTTGCCTTCCTATTTCAGTGATCTGGTCCCCACGGAGAGCCCTCTGGTTTATTTCCCCATGGACTACCGCTGTGTGACACTGGTATGTTGTCATCACAATGTATTTGGACATTTTTGGTTGGTTATATCGAATACATTTGGTTAAAAAAAAAAAATAGCAGACTCCAGATGGTTTTTGTGCAATAATTGTGTTTATTGAAGTGCAAAAATTGGTGTATAGTTCAAAAAGGGTGATGGGTGATGGTGGAGGCGTGTCCATGGCAGAGTCCAGACTCACGTTCGCACAGGTGCATTGTCCATATGTCTGTGGAAGGTGGAGCAGGGGCAGTTCAAGGTTGGACAGGGTGAACAAGTGGGACAGTGGGATGACATCCGGGGAGATCCGTGCATGGCGGGGGTCTTGACATCCTACTCTGTCTTCTTCCTCGATCTCAGGCGTTTCTTGCGGGGTGGTTCATGTTCTGCAGGGGGTGGGGTCCGGGTGGCCCGTTGCTGTTGTGTCGGGCCTCCTGACCACTAGCGCCGGCGGAGGTGGTGGGCTGTTCTTCCTCCATGCTAGTGGCAGGGGCCCTTTGGGGGGCCACATGGTCCCGCAATGTGGTGACAATCTGGTTGAGTGCCACCACGATTGTACCCATTGCGGAATTGATGCTGCGCAGTTCTTCCCGGAACCCCATGTACTGGCCCTCCTGCATGGCCTGGATCTCCTGGAACCTGGCCAGGACCGTCGCCATCGTCTCTTGGGAGTGGTGGTATGCTCCCATGATGGTGGTGAGGGCCTCTTGGACAGTGGGTTCCCTAGGCCTGTCCTCCCTCTGTCGCACAGCAGCCCTCCCAGTTCCCTTTTGTTCCTGGGCCTCTGTCCCCTGGACGGTGTGCCCACTACCACTGCCCCCAGGTCCCTGTTGTTGTTGGGGTGGTGGGTTGCCCTGGGTGCCCTGTAGTGGTAGACACACCGCTGCTTGACCTGTCCTGGAGACAGAGGCATGGGCCCGCTGGGTGGGTGCTGTGCTGGGGTTTCCAGAGGGGGGTAGGTCTGCTGGGGCCTGTGGCTGCCTGAGGGGAACCGACTGTCTAGAGGTCCCCGATGGTCCGGGCTGGTCATCAGGTTTTAGGTCGACAGAGCTGCTGTCATCACTGGGGGCCTGTTCTGGGGGTGGGATGGACATTTCTGGACCCTCCGGGCCGGTGTGTTGGCGTTCGGGCCCTGCAGGGGTAAAAGAGTATGGTTATTGCTTCTGTGTGTGCCATGGCGTGCGATTTGTGGGTGCCCTTGTCCCCCAGTGCTGGCATTCCCTTGTGGGAGGAGTTGTGAGGGTGGTTTGGGGGGGGATGGGTATGTGCAGTGGTCATGCTTAGGTGATGGGTGTCCATGGTTTGTGTTGGCATTCAGGGGTTGGTGTTGGTTTGGGTGGGTTGTGCTGGTGAGACATTAGCAGGGAGGATATGTGCTGGGGGGTTGGGGGTGAGGGTGGGGGTGGGGGTTGGCATGCTGGTGGTTGGGGGGGGTGAAGTAGTTGAGATTAGACTTACCAGAGTCCATTCCTCCGCCTACTCCAGCGAGGCCCTCAGGATGCAGGATGTTCAAGACCTCTTGCTCCCATGCTGTGAATTCGGGTGGAGTGGGTGGGGGTCCGCCGCCAGTCTTCTGCACAGCGATGTTGTGTCTTGACACCATCGTCCGCACCTTCCCCCGTAGGTCGTTCCAGCGCTTTCGGATCTCTTCCCGATTTCTGTGATGCTGTCCCACAGCGTTGACCCTGTTGACGATCCTTTGCCATAGCTCCGCCTTCCTGGCTATTGTGGTGTGCTGCACCTGTGTGCCGAAGAGCTGGGGCTCTACCCTAATTATTTCCTCCACCATGACCCAGAGTTCTTGGTCCGAGAACCTGGGGTGTCTTTGGGGTGCCATGGGGTGGTGTGGATGAGGTGTGGGGTGGTGTTTGTGGTGATGAGTGTAGTGGTGTGTGGTGTTTTGTGCGTAGATGTAGTGTGGGGGATGATGTTGGGTTCCTGTGTGTGTTGTGGTTTGCGTTCCCTGTGCTCTCTCTCTGTGTATTGCGCCTTGTCTCTGAATTTAGATTTGTGGGGGTTTGTGGGTGATGTGGGTGTGTGTTTTATATCGTATTGATTGTGTGGGAGTGGTGTTTGTATGTGTCTCAGGTGTGTGTATTTTGAATTATCCAATGTGGCTGTGTTTTGTAAAGGTGTGTGTATTTTGACCGCGGCGGTGTGTACCGCCAATGGGATACCGCTGTTGAAAGACCGCTGCGTGGATTCGTGGGTCGTAATGGCATGGGCGTATTTCTGTTGGCGTGACGGTGGAGGTTTGGTCATCTCCAGTTTATCTCTGACCGCTGATGTGGCGGCCTTCAGTGGAGGTCGGGTTTTTGGCGGTTTGGCAGTTGTGGGTCAGAATGACCCTGGCGGGTTACCGCGGCCGCGGCGGTGTTATGGCGGTCTTCTGACCGGCGGTAACTGCCTTTTACCGCCAGGGTCAGAATGACCCCCTAAATTGAATACAGGATTTAACTGATGAATTTGCAAAACCTAAGATCCAAATTACAAGCAAAGTAACATTTGTATTCAATAGATACATCTTCTGCAAACAAACTTTTTAGCACTATTGCCTGCAAGAGCATACCAGGGGAAAGATTTATCCTACATCATAGATTTTCATGATGGACCATTTAAAAGCAAAATATGCAGTTCTACTTTACTAATGCTGACTTTTAGGGAGTGAATTATTAAAATGTTTCCATTTCACAGTCACGGTACTTTGACCACATTAGAACTGGGCCACTGTATTGAAACCCATACCGACAAGGCAAAAATACAAACTTTTTTATAGCAGTTGGGGTTGAGGTTGATTGGTGAAAATCCTGCTCCACCAAAAAAGGGGGCTTCGTCAGAGGTCCAGATTGAAAAAGAAAAATACATGGAGAATCTACAGCCCAATAATAATAGCCCAAATAGCCCGGGGCCAATATGGGTCATATGCCTCATTTGATGAAAGCTAGCACAATGCCATTGAAGTTAATAGTCCTTCTTTCCATAATTGGCTCATATTTAAATCACTATGCTCTTTGGAAATCTGTGCATAGGCAGGAGGATGTTTACAAGTGCACACTATTAGCACTCAACTGTCTTATATCATGTTGCACTAAACTGCCCCCAAGAAATAAACAGTGGGTGTTTCAGGGTAGGCAAAGTTTGAAAAAACACACTACCTCAACAGTTTGTGGGTGTTTTCAAACCCTTTTCCCACCCGCTCCAAACATGGAGGTGGTTGTAAATTTCTCTTTCTACGGTGGGCAGGGGAACTAAACAGCTCCAAAATGGATGGGGTGGCGGAGAGTGTGCTTCTCTCTGAGGAAACACGAGGCACTGTATAAATTATAAGGCATTATAAGACATTTTTTAAAGTACAGTAAAGGACAGTTGTGCACCGTGAAAATTGCACATGAAGAAATTCTTTACCACAGGCAGAAAGATTTCTCTGGAGTATGACTAGTAAATGTGTGCACTATGGCACCTTTCTTGCGTTTCATGGAACTAGCCCTGGGAAGATGTGGTCCCTGGGGAGAGGTGCCCCAAGCATGCCCCAATCCCATGGAAGTTAACAGAATAGCAATGCACCTATCCCCGGGACCTTGTGCACCCCGTGGTAAGTTGCAGAGATCAAGTGGTGCATCATGTACTCAATGGCATGCGTCAAAGGTCAATATCTTAGCAGGTGAATATCTCTGGCCTGTTTGGGTCACTCTTCTTAACATTCGGCTAATTTATCTCCTGGTGGCCACACCTAGTCACCATAAAGCATTTTCATCATACCTTTAAAGGGGCACACTTTGCAGAGATGTATTGGCTTCCTGCATCAGACTTCTCCTTTGCCTAGCTCCTGGTGTTCCTCTCCTGCTGGTGGGGGCATCTTGTTTAACCCCTCTACTACCAGCCAGCAGAACACCCTAATCTCCACACTCTCCAGACATTCCTGTCTGTCTTGACAGGCAACCAAGGATGTCATTGGATTCCAGTTCTTCTCTTAAATGATCCTGAGGGGGCAAAAAAGTCGAGCACCACTGACTCTGTGAAGATCCATCCTAGACCTAGTCAGCTGGTGACAAATTCCTTAGTCAATCCTGGTGGGACATCAGGTGCCTTCTCTTTACAGCCGGTCAACCTCTGGCTGTTGTTACCACCTAGGTCCCAAAGGTTTCTCAACTGTCTCTCCCTTGGCCAGAGGTTAGTTAAATGGAGGTGGAAAGTTTTAGATGTCAGACACTCCTGTCCAATCCTAGGCTGCCAGATCATTCTTCCACTGTAGTGCCAGCCCTCTTTCACAGCATTCTGGGACAATCAAACATGGTGCCATCATGTTTTCTCTGGAAGGAGCCCCTCTAGGAGTCTCAGCCCCAACCCTAGCTGATATCACTGCCGGATCCCTAGACACCAAAACTTCAAGGGCAAGCCCCTTCTGTGCTGGCTCAAGAGTCTGGACTCCCTCCTTTGTTCTGATAGAACTGAACTGCCTCAGCCAAGGTGCAGTGTGAAAAGCTAATTATCAAAAGCAGATTTTCCTCCTCACCCCTTCCTTCTCAGGAAATGAGCCAACCACTGATGATTGGTCCTTTTGGGTGGGAATACCTTTGCCACTTCTACTGGGGAGCAAAGTATTTAATTTGGCCCAGTGGGGCAAAAAACTCATAGAATCTGATTATGAGTAGGAGTGGGGAAATGCTCCTTTTCTCTGACGGAGTTGTCAGAATTTTGCTGACTCCAGTGTAACACAGAGTTCTGGAACAATTCCTCCAATCCGTGCATGGTGGAATTTTTTCTCATGTGTGCCTCCAAAATGGAAGCTCCCTAGCAAGACATCTGGTGAGATTTTTCCAACAATGACAGTCGCGGGTGGTCTCGACCATTCATGGTCAGAAGGCTGCTGCTCAGATAGAAAATCAACTTGAGCACCAACAAAATCAACTCGAGTATCTGGGCCCTCTGGTGCTCTGCATGGTGAGGTTCTCACTGATTTGTCAGAGCGGAATGTGCTCCCGGTGCTAAATCACAGTGTGAGCAGTGCAAACAAATAGCAATGATTGCCTGAATGCAAAACCAATCAAACATTCACCCCCAGTCACAGATCTGGGTTTAATCCATCAATTCTTTCACTCACCACGCCACCCCTGTTTGGACCCAGCCAGATGCAAATCAGTCTTGACCTTGGTCCTCATTGGAACAGTCCAGCCCGAACTGTCAGTCCAGGTCATCCCTGGACTGGAAACAAGACTCCTGGGACCGGTTGCAGGGTATCACCCTCCATCAGGCAAGCTAGCTTGATTGCAGTGGCATAGTGAGCCCGGGACCCTCGTCTGAGCATACACGGTGCACTCAGGGTGACAAAAGCAAACAAACACAAATGATGGACGGAATGTGGAACCAATCAAACATTCACCCCCAGTCACAGATCTGGGTCTAATCCATCAATACTTTTGCTCACCACGCCACCCCAGTAAATCACAGTGTTAGAAATGGGGTCTTTGGTTGACATTCAGGTTACCCCCTATTAAACCAAGGACCCTCACTATAGTCAGGGTAAAAGAGAATCACCCTCAGGTAACCCCTGCTTACCCCCTTGGTAGCTTGGCAGAGCAGTAGCCTTAACTTCAGAATGCTAGGTGTAAAGTATTTGTACCAACACACACAGTAACTTAATGAAAACACTACAAAATGACACAACACCAGTTTAGAAAAATATGAAATATTTATCTAAACAAAACAAGACCAAAACGACAAAAATCCAACATACACAAGTCAAGTTATGAATTTTTTAAAGATTAAACTAAAAAATAGCGCTTAGAAACACAAAATGCTTCGATGAGGTGTTAACATGGCGTCGTGACGGAGTCGTTCCCAACAAGCCGACACCAGCGGCACCGGACACGGAGTCGCGTAGCCCTCCAAGTACAGTGCCTCTGGTGAAGAGTGGAAACAAGTCGATGCGAGAAGTCGGGGATCGCGGCGTCGGTACGAAATGTTGAATCCGCGCACTTCGAGCGGCGTCGGTCACGACGTGGTGCGGCAACTTCCACGGAGTCGCGGACTTCAGCGGGGCTGCAGCAGCACCAGGCATGCGAAGAGCGCCGCGTTCAAGCGAATGTCACGACATCGGGTGCAGGCGGTGTCACCGGATTTAGCAGCGGCGTCGGTCCAAAGTAGTCCGAAGTCGATTTCCTTGGATTTCCACCAGCTTTCCTTTCAAGGGCCGAGGGACTGGATAGGGCACCACTTGTCAGAGCAGGAGTCTCTCCAGAGACTCCAGGTGCTGGCAGAGAGAAGTCTTTGCTGTCCCTGAGACTTCAAACAACAGGAGGCAAGCTCTAAATCAAGCCCTTGGACATTTCTTCACAAGATGGAAGGCACACAAAGTCCAGTCTTTGCCCTCTTACTCTGGCAGAAGTAGCAACTGCAGGATAGCTCCACAAAGCTCAGTCACAGGCAGGGCAGCACTTCTCCTCAGCTCTTCAGCTCTTCTCCAGGCAGAAGTTCCTCTTGTTTCCAGAAGTGTTCTAAAGTCTGTGGTTTTGGGTGCCCTTCTTATACCCAATTTCTCCTTTGAAGTAGGCCTACTTCAAAGTAAAGTCTCTTTTGAATGCAAAATCCTGCCTTACCCACCAGGGGGTCAGAGACTGCATTGTGTGAGGATAGGCACAGCCCTTTCAGGTGTAAGTGACCACTCCTCCCCTCCCTCCTAGCACAGATGGCTCATCAGGAAATGCAGACTACACACCAGCTCCTTTTGTGTCACTGTCTAGTGTGAGGTGCAACCAGCCCAACTGTCAAACTGACCCAGACAGGGAATCCACAAACAGGCAGAGTCACAGAAATGGTATAAGCAAGAAAATGCTCACTTTCTAAAAGTGGCATTTTCAAACACAAAATCTTAAAATCCACATTACTAAAAGACGTATTTTGAAATTGTGAGCTCAGAGACCCCAAACTCCACATGTCCATCCGCTCCCAAAGGGAATCTACACTGTAATCAGATTTAAAGGTAGCCCCTATGTTAGCCTATGAGAGGAACAGGCCTTGCAACAGTGAAAAATGAATTTAGCAATATTTCACTGTCAGGACATATAAAACACATTACTATATGTCCTACCTTAACCATACACTGCACCCTGCCCTTGGGCTACGTAGGGCCTACCTTAGGGGTGTCTGACATGTAAGAAAAGGGAAGGTGTAGGCCTGGCAAGTGGGTACACTTGCCAAGTTGAATTTACAGGTAGAACTGCACACACAGACACTGTAATGGCAGGTCTGAGTCATGATTAGAGAGCTGCTTATGTGGGTGACACAACCAGTGCTGCAGGTCCACTAGTAGCATTTGATTTACAGGCCCTGGTACCTCTAGGGCACTTTACTAGGGACTTACTTGTAAATCAAATATGCCAATCATGGATAAACCAATCACATACACATTTTGTAAAGGAGCACTTGCACTTCAGCACTAGTTAGCAGTGGTAAAGTGCCCAGAGTAACAAAAACAGCAAAACCAGAGTCCAGCACACATCAACAACCTGGGAACAGAGGCAAAAAGTTAAGGGAGACCACACCAAGGATGTAGAACTCTTTGAAATCTTGTGGAGTTTTTATGTAACTCCACGGAATTCCACAGAGTCAAGTTCTGGGAGTTCTGCCCACCCCTAATCATGAGCTGTGCCAGAAAAATATGACAATACTTGAGACTGCACAAGATGTTGATTTAGTGCGCTGGAAACTTCAAAATCAAAGTCTACGTTCAGGTTTTATCCCAGTTTGACATCTTGCTGGATTGTATAGGCATAAATGGAATGAAACTGCCCTTTAGAGCAGATTACACATATGTATAATAATACAGTGACATTACTACAGATTTCCAAATCTACTGACCTTTCCATAAATGCTCACAAATGTTTTAAGGTCAACCCCCAGGACAGCAACAATGCTTGCAACGTCACTTCTGCACCAGGCTAGATGTGCTCACTGACGTGCTGGGCATATCATTAATCTCTCACGAGCAACCCACACACATGTTCAACATGTTCATGTGTGACAAGCCCAGTGTCTCTTACCCTAGCGTTGCCACCCTAGTCTAAACTTCAAAGGAGAATGCTGGAGGTAAACATGCTCAACCCAATGACAGTGAATTTACAGTGGGCGAGACTGGGGCAGTGAGCCTCACCCAGTTTAAAAATCCGAAAACCTGGTAGTCATAAGTGAAAAATTCTAGCGGGCTAAATAGGCTGAACCCGTGTGCTATAGACTGTACCTCGAAACAGTAAAATTCGTGTGGCTCTATTAAAACAGTCACTACTTATCAGTGTACAAACGTGTGTAACTAGCGCTCTATTATAGTTCCTTGCCAATAGTGTATCTTCACTCTGTTCTGAAAAGTGCTCTTGACTGCTGGCTTGTACCACGACGCCTATTTAGTGTCTAATTCTAAGTGGTTAAATATCAAGAATTTGAACTGCCTGGAACCTGAGTTTGATATTTTTTATCACCTTTCAAAAATATGTGGATAATTATTATCATCGCAGTGCAAATCATATACAAAAATCAAGCACCCTGTATTCTGGTTGTGTTCATCCTTCAAAAACTCTGTATAATTCAAGATTGCCTTTAAGCAGCTAGGTACTTATGAAGTGCTCATGAAGTCTCTGGCCTTTTCATATCATTGTCTCCTGACGTCTCGAGACTTTGATTACCCTGCTTGAAAAAATATCAGTGAAATGAAGTCAAAACAATGAGCCCTTAGTCTTCACATCAACTCAAGCCCAGGAAGATAATTCACTCTTGCTATCCTAATAAATTCCCAGATGCCAGAAGGAACATTAATCATCGTCAGTGTCATCATTAACTTATCATAATTGGGTTTCTTCGGGCCTAATTACAAATGCAGTGAAAAGCGTGCAGAATTATTCTTTCCAAAACGTGTTTACAGCAGATCAACCAAAGTTGCTGGTCGAAAGAAGTTTGCTATCTATGCTCGTGGCCCTCTTTTTCTATTTGCCTGTGATTTCATTTTTAGCATTGGGCTATGCCATATCTTTTTTTGTGGAAGGGTCACCCTCACCTTTGGGTTCCCTATTTACGATAGCTCATTAGCAACTTCAGACTTTTATTAATAATGGTGTTTCATGATTACATCGTTATGTCCCCTGAATGTCGAACCTACAACATCAGAGGTACAGACTATTGAGGACAAAAACAAATTTGAAAAAAAATATCAACAGGTATGTAAGTCTATGGGGCATATTTATGAAAAGTGGCGCCTCACCTAGTGCAGCACTACTTTTCTTGTGCCCCTTAGCATCCCCTAACGCCCCCATGTGTGCGCCATATTTAATATACGGTGCACCATGGCAGTAGTTAGGGAACTAGCATCAGAAGTTTTGATGCTAATTCAGCGATTTGCAGGATTAGCTTAAAAAATGTTGACACTAGTCCTGCAAAGCACCCAGAGGCCCCCTGAAACCAAAAATCTCCTAGATTTCTTGGCACCATTCTTTTGGTCCCCCTAACGGGGGAACACCCCCTCTGCATAGATTATGCCTGGTGCAGGCATAATGTAGCGCAAAGGGTTATACAGTGGGGCAGTGCATGCATTGCAGCATTTTGTAAATATGGCGCTGCATTTTTGGCCATCTAACGCCACATTAAGATTTAAAAAAATGACGTTGTTAGGATGGCGCCAGGCCCTCTTAAATCTAGGTCTATATTTTCTATATCTAACTACGCATATATCGTTCTATACAGTACTGTTGATGGGTAGTTAGGAATACTATACTATACTTCCTTATACACACTACCTTTCGATATTTTGTCACTGGATATTCTGTCCTCTAAATTCTTATGCCACAATGTTGTTGATTTCAATAGTCAGTAGTGCAATCAAATAGATTTCATATAATTCTATCGTTCTACATTTATAAACCATCATATCTTCATCACTAGTATCACTGACTTTCCTTCAATCACTTCGCTTGCATGCCTAAACTTGAAATCTATATTTCTTTTTTGGGCTGTTGCGCTTAATAACCATCGCATTTATTAGGGCAGTTGTTTTCTTATGAACATAGCAAATGTTCTTTCAGAAAAGCCAGGCATGAACATTACTCTTCAGCGACTTGTTAGCCAAGTGACATTAGGGTTATTCATTTATTTGCAACCATAAAAACTGATCATAAAAAGTGGCAGATGCTGACTCTGCAAGTAGGAGCAGTCTTAGCTGAACAGATTGCATCCCCTAAAGTTATCACCAACATCTTTATAGTTTGAAGTAAATAGGATTGTATATTTTTATTTATTTACAAATATTTTCTATCGAACAGCATTATAATGGTTGACTATAATAACCCTTCATCACAACCAATCGTGGACAACAAATCAGCCCTATTTAATGAAAATGTCAGGTCCAATTGCACTATGTGTCACCCTCTTACCTAGGGCATTGTGGATATGATTTTTTTTAATCTCTACTAGGATTGTGAGAATTACACCAGTACTGGTATACATGTCTGACTTTCTCATTGTATGTGTTTTTCTCCTAGATAAGGGCCCTTTACTCTTTGGCACATTGTGCAGGTACCGTCAGGACAATAGCTAGGTTACCTATAACCTGCTAAGCAACTAGGAACCCTATCAGATGACCGTGTTTGCATTATTTTTACCATCTGCAATGTGTATACTATTATTACATCTATTCTATCTGATTGGTTGTTTTGGTAAGAGACACCGGCATAGGCATTTCTTTTTCTTCGTACTAAACACCTTTTCTTGTGTTCAGTATGACTGAAACAAGAACGTTAATTCTTTTCAAGGTGTTTCCGCGTGTCCTCATGTATCACATCACTTTCTTGCACGTCAAGTATAAAGTTAAAACTGTGAAACACCAAGGATCAGTTCACTAATATTTCATGCTGCCCAGCAGCAAAATTTACTGCCTGTCTTGCATTAAAGACAAAACTCAGCACGTTGCCTTATCTACAAATATTGGACAGCTGCTTGTGTCATTCCCTTTGCAGGTGCAAAAACAGTGGGACAGATTTAAAGAAAAGGAGAAAGGCAGGGATGCACCAAATTGAACACCACCTTCTAAATACAGTGCTGTCCTTAGCGCCCCAGGAGCGTCACTAAAAGTGACACTCCTGTGGTGCTAGGGGTCTATAAATACGTCCCAGTCTGTCTTGCGAGATGCACAACTTTGCACCATGGCATGTGGTGAGTGTGTGCTGTGTAGCACAGGATCTGTACTGAAAGTGTTGGAGTGTGTCTTTTAAAAGCAATATTAATATGAAAAGCTTGAAATATATTGTGTAAAGAAGTCGCATAGAAATTGTGTTAACATAGAAAATAATGCACACGTTTGAAATGTGCCCACGGGGAGTGGCTACCAATGTATACGTAGTCTAATGAAAAGGCTTATGAATTCTGGATTATAATGCAATAAAGTTTTGAATTTGTATTAGTATACCATAATTAAGGTTATATGTTAAGAGTTTGCTTTATTAAATACAAGGGCTTTAGCTTAGTAAGGGCTTGGGCCTAGCTCCCCCGATTTCATATTGAATTGCATTTTCTAACGTGTAGTGTGCTGTTTTTCCTGAAGGACACGAAGCTGTATTTTTCCAGGAGTTATATGTGTGTAGCCGTAGTAAATTCTTTCTCATGAGAACCGGCTTGCTCAAGGTGATGTTCTTGCTAGATGCAACAGTGTAATTTGTAACAGGTGCAAGGTTAACCATACTAGGAGAAGACAATGAAGACACTGACTGGAGCGCAAAGTCTAACATTTTCTACCTGACATTCCAACCGTTGAAGACGTCAATAACATGGACCAATCTGTGACATGAGAACTGTGAACTGTGGGAAAATTCTAGTAAGGTGTTTGCAAATTATTGGACAGAGATACAGATGCACCAAATATTATCCAATGAGGAATTAGGGAATAGTTAGACTGTTTTGACTTAATCGCATGACCACAGGAGAAATCCACACATTCAGCATTCTGCATGTTGCATTGCATTGCCCTTTTTCCATTCCTCAGAGACTTTTGCCAGTTGCCATACTTTAGTATAGTTGTCCTGTCGCCTCAGAAAAAACATCCTCTACCCACTTTTACTTGATATTATCTTCTCCTCCATCTGAGGGAAGTAATCCATTCCTTAGCTATGCTATCTTGAGACTTTGCCCCGTCCTACTTTGCCCGATGCTGATGAACTGATGTCCTGAGGACTAAGACTGACGCTGCTTGCTGATCCGTTGGATTGGTAACTATCAAATGCAAATTGTGATTGTCTGTTTGCCTTTTCTTTCTAGGTACCAACTGCTTTTTTGATAGAGGCCTTAGTTTAGATGTTTTCTAAATTCGTGTTCACTAAATGTTTTGCATGAAGCCCAACATGCTAATGCTAATTTGAGGTTATTTAAGGTATTCACTAATGTCTGATTCAGATAGACAAATGACTGAGTTCTTGCATTGTTGATTCACGTACTAATGAGACTCTGTTAAGTTGATTCATATTAATGATGTGTCAAATTTACTGAATGAGTATAATCCATGTTTGATTAAGTTGCGCTCTGATTGCTAATTAAGTAGTGTTTTGATGTGTTATTGCTATTGAGATTAACAGACATGATATTAGATTGTTACTAATAGGGAAATAAATATCTTATCACTTAACTAAACTGGTGTGGTTATTCATGACTGAAAGGTCATAGTGTGTTCAATTATCGATTGCTTATTGATTAGTGATTGTTATTATTGATTGTTTAATTGATTTATTGATTGATGATTACCAAAGAAAATACATTGTACTGGGAAGTCTCCAAACGCGGTCCAAAGGTTTGTCGACCTGAACGCGTCTCCTTGTAAGTTTACTTATTAAGGCCCTGACGAGCTAACAAAAGCATACTCTTCTAGAACAAATTCCAACACTTAAACCAACACAGAAGATTTTGAACTACAGGATTTGTACTGGAAGCATGCCCTTCCAATACAAATTCCAATACTTAGACAAACACAGAAGATTTTGATGCATAAGCTGTAAGCTGGAAGCATACCCTTCCAAAGCACATTCCAATACTTAGACAAACACAGAATATTTTGCAGCACATGGTCTATACTGGAAGCATACCCTTCAATGAAACAAAATCAAAAACGTAGACAAGCACAGAAGATTTTGATGCTTTCTATGTGTGCAGCACACTGCAGCACACATACAGCAATATGTTGGATTCTGGGAGAAATCAATGCATTCCTCCTTGTTTGCATCTGCATCAAATAATCAATATTTTGTTAATCAAACCCTTGTCTAATTATCTTACTACATCAGGATTTGCTTCAAAACCCAAGATTGTTCGCACTGAACCACCTGCAGTAACGCCACCCTGGGGCTGAGTGATGCAAGGAAAGGTTACATTTCCAGGTGAAAGCACCTTTTACCCTGGATGGGAAATAGTAGCTGCCATTTTGCTGCCCATTATTCTAGGCACAGAGCACTAGTAAAGTTGACACAGATATACAATTCTAACTGAAAGGAATGTTCACTTCTCCCAATTCATATCCTTCTCCTTTAATATGCAAAAAGGTAAGCCAATAAATGAATTTATGACAGTACCACTATGTTTGTGCTTTTTGCATTTTTTAAATCGGTAATTCTCAAAATGGGATTCATTTCTTTGTATACAGTTTCTATGCGTCTCCAACCCTCGAGAGTTGAAGCCTTGTTCAGAGTCTGCTACAGGAGTGTGACCAAATGTTAATTCAAGAAGCTGACATTCTTACTGCATAACTTGTGATGCATGACCCAGCTACACCTTTGCTAGTCTTGCTTCAGAAAGACAGGTTTGAAATTAAAAACAATTAATGCTATATATATCTCTTGCAATTGCACCAATGTTCCCATTTGAGTAAATCTTGATAGGGTAATACTTTCTTATTATAAAATTACAAAGAGCCAGTCTTATCATTTATCTTTTCTTTTAAAATCAGGATCATGGTAAATTTTCACCTAATGAATTATCTACCCTTTTTTATAGGACAGTACTTTAGTGCAACATGACTTTGTATCTGCATCACAGTTGCTGAAAATCCCATGTATGACTTGTTAGTAGTGTTTCAAGAATCCTGTACATCTATAACTTTTTCTTTATTTTTTGGCTAATTCCCAGTGAAAATTAATGTAGCTATTTCTATAATTAAAACGCTTACTGCGAGCCCCTTAGATAGGCAAAACACCTCTACTCCTAGCTTTTTCTCTTTAGTGAAATTACTCAAATGTATGTGGATGAAGCTGCATCAGGAAAATGCACAGAAATGTCTCTTATTGGGGCCCAAAAAGACTAGCTTTCCATTCCTGGCATGGCAAACCCATGCTCATGAAAGTCATATATTATATAATTTTCGACAGTGCAGACAGACGAAGAGCCTTTGACAGCATTCAACCTTTCCTCGCAAATCATGTCCTCATTGTATCCTCATCATTTATCTCAAACCCTTCAAAATGATATGCAGCGTGCTATGGTACTCAGCACTTTTTCAAATCTTTTTAGCGTGAAACGTCCTCAACCACGCGTTGTAAGCAATGCGGACGTTTCCGACGCAAGCGAAACCACGCTTGCCTAAACAATGCATGGCTTTTTCTGTGCCTTAACCATGCATGTGCTGAACTTCGCATATGTGTCGTTAAGGCACAGAAAAAGCCATGCTACGTTTGGGAGAGGATGCAGAGGTCGTGGTGAGGTAAGTGGGGCTGGGTCAGGCATGGGGGTTGATTAAGGGATTGGGGTGGGGTGGGGGCTGGGAGCGGCTATTTTTTTTTTACGAGACTGAGTGGGTGTTTAGGTTTTTTTTTTTAAGGTCTTAGGGTGGGGGTCAGGCTATTTTATTTTTTAGGGGAAAAGGTTTAAGGAAGGGAGGGAGGAGGTAGGAGAGAAGAGGAGGAAGGACTGAGAGAGGAGACAGTGATGTAAGTGGGGTTGGGGCAGGGTTGGTGGGTAGTTTTTAGCAGTGGGGTGGATTCAGGGCTTAGGGTGGGTGGGTGTAGTTGAGTTATTTAACTTTATTTTTTTTGGGGCATGTAGTTTTGTTACGGCTCAGGGTGGGTGGGGGGGGGGGTTGGGTAATTTAGTTTTTAGGGTCTGGGTTGGGGGGTCAGCACAGTTTTTTTTTTAAGCTTAGGAAGGGGGGGATCAGGGTAGTTTACTATTAGGGGGAAGGTTTTAGGGCTCAGGGCGGTTGGAGGGTGTTGAAGTAGTTTAGTTTAGGTCGGGTAGTTTTTTGTTTGTTTTTTAGGGCTCAGGGCAGGTAGGGTATTCGGTGCAGTTTACTTTTTAGGTGACAAATAGCCCAACAAAGGTGCACTTTTTTGTCTGATAGTCCATTTAATAAACTATCACAGTGGGAAGTTGCGCTTGGCCAAGGTGAAAGGAATGCTCTCTGAAAGCTACATGCAATCTTCTTCTAGACTTCACTACCGAACTTTAAATTACTCGCACCTAATGATAAGCACAGCAGTGCCCTTTAACAGAGTAAATCAATTTTTGCCAACCTTACATTTCATGTTGTTGCATTTTAGCTCTTTTACTTCTGGCAATGAGGCATCGGTGTCAGCGGTAACGCTGTCACTTTCTGTTATCATCAAGTCATGATTAAACTTGACTTTTTAATTTTTTTTCAACGGCTAATTTGCTGATTTAATTGAGATTGAAAATGAAAACTAATATCAAATCTAGGTTTGTGGTTACAGCGTATTAAAAGTTGCTTTGAGTAGAATGGTATACCAAAATGATTATGTGTGGTAATTTAATTAAATGTAAAAACATCATTAATATTCTTTTGCTCTATCTATCCATGGTGCTCTAATATATGATTCTTAACTGGTGCAAATATGCTGATTTTAATTTAATAATCTCTAATAAATTCAGCAAAGGGACTGCTGACGTTAGAATTAGAAATACTTCAATGAATTGAAAGGATGTGGAGCACCTATAAACAGTGACTGAGGAAAACCTGGCCTCCAGGTGTTCTATTTATTCTTCTGAAATAATCAGTAAAAACGCTGTAAGTCTTTATTTGGATCGTAGGCGTTTACATTGCATCATAAAAAACACCAGAATTTAGTAAAATTGCGGTATTACTCTACCTGGAGCATCTTATATTGTCTGAATTTCGCAATATTGATTTCAAAAGTGAAATTCAAACGTTCTGACTCCTTTGTCTATATAAGATGTGGCTTTTCACTTTCGGGGACTTTCAATTCCTACATGTTAAAACATGTGGTTTGTATTCTAAACAATCACTCAGCTACTATGGTGAGGTTTAACTGTATCCTGGCCGTGTTCCATCATGTATTCATTATTTGCTTTGGGATAGGTGTCAGCTATCTTTCTGCTAAATGTATGGACCTGCTAAGGAAGGCACGCTTTGCAGTTTGTTTGACATAATGGTTGTTTTGTGATGGTAATAGGCACTATGGGGGCAACTATTTTGGAATGACCGCAAGTCAGTTCCTTATCCTTAGAGTGAGACTGTAACAATGGAAATGGTGGCTCTCCAGTACGTTTTGAAATTTCTTGCAGTCTTTTTGAAGCAATGATGCCAGTATGTATATTTCATAATTTTGAGCTTTAATCATCGGTGGTTCATCCTCAAGGCATTGTTGAGGGAGGAAATGTAGCATGATCTTTTTAGGTGTCAGGTGTAGAACAAAGCATTGAAATTTGGAATCAAATTAAGATTTATAGGGAAGATAATGTAAATCGTGCAGCCCTGCAGCCCTGAGCAACATATTTATATATAATATTATTTACCCATACTCAGTGGAGAATTTGATAGAATCATTTATTTTATTTCTGTTCTGCGTAAACAAAAATACTCAGTTCAGTAGAGAAAGGGAAGCAGCCTGAACCACGACTTCCTTGTTCGGTGCCTTAACCACACATGTGCTGATCCATGCACATGCGTGGTTAAGACACAGAAGAAGGGAGTCGGCTCAGGAGAAGGACGTGATCAGGTAAGTGGGGCTGGGGCTGTTTTAGGGGCAGGGGTGGGGGGGTCGGTGTATTTTTAGTTTTAGGGGCTGGGGGGTCAGGGTGGTTTAGGTTTAGGGGCGGGGAGGGGAGGTCGGGCTATTTTTAGTTTTAGTGGCAGGGAGGGGAGTCTGGAGTATTTTTACTTTTTGGGGGTTGGGGTCGTTTAGGTTTTAGGGGCGGGGTGAGGGGTTGGGGTGGTTTTAGGGGTGAGGGTGGGGGTTGCGGTAATTTTAGGGGTGGGGGCTTTGGGTGGTTTTAGGTTTAGGGGTGGGTAATTCACAAACAATCCAAACTATCCTGTGCCTGCCCTCTGGTAGCTTGGTACTGAGCAATCAGGCTTGACGTAGAAGGCATCACCTGGGTATAGCTTGGTTCTAGTGATGCAGTGGGCATGGGACCCACGACTGACCAGAGCTGTAATGCTACGGCGACATACTAAAGTATACAAAAAGTGATGGATGAAATGTCAACTTTATCTCAGCCACTGTTAAGTATTCGGGCCTCATTTCAACTCATTGTCATTTTGCACACCGTGACATCTCATTTTGGACTCAGCTATACTCAAATTAGCCTTGACCCTTCTTGAGTGGTAACAATCCAGCCCGAACGGCCAAGCCAGTTCCTCTCTGAACCAGAACAGAGGCTACCCAAGGACCACAATCCTAGTCAGAGTAAGTCACAACAAAACCTAAGTTATCCTCCAGTTCAGAGCAGCTAGACTTAACTTAGAAGGCAATGTGTAAAGTATTTGTGCAATAACTAATGCAGTAATGTGGTGAAAACACCGCAGAAAGACTCCACACCAGGTTAGAAATATAGCTTATGAATTTATAAATAAAGCAAGACCAACATGGCTAAAATCCAATACGTAGACCCTGAGGCATGCAATTTGAAAGATTTAGGTGAAAATAGTTCAAAGAAGCGCAAAGCGCCAACTGTGGTTATCTGGCCATGCTGAACCGAGACAAAGTCACACATTCAGGCTGACTGCAATAGAGTGTGGGCCAGCTACAGGGACCCACTTTGGCTCTCCGATCACAAAATCTTAAATTCTGATATTCGGTCTTCGCGTCATTGCTTTGTGCAGCTTTGTGTCATCTGCTTCCAGTTCCAAGTAGCTGCAAGATTTTGTGGGGCTTCTGTTTCTTTGTGTTGATCCTGGGGAGCTGTGCATCAAGGCTTTGCGGGACATTGCACCACATAGCGTTGATGTTGGGGAGCTGTGCGGAAAGGCTTTAAAGGGCTTGACATCGCTGTTCAGCAATTCTGACAGACTGACAGCTGGGCGGCAAGGCTGTGCAAAGATTCACATCACCTGGCTTTGAGTCTAATAAGACTGGAAGCTGCACAGCAATGCTTTGTGGGGCTTTTCATTTCTTTTCAGCAGTTCCGATGAACACCAGAGAAGGTAGAGCACCTTAGGCCCACTTCCAAGGCAGGGCAGACTCACAGCTTGTAGAGTCTAGGTGCAGATGGTTCACGTCATTGATGTATTTGAGACTTGGGAACAGGAGGCAAGCTAACATGCCCCTGGAAACCACTTGTGGTGGGAAGGCAGAATCCTTACAGCAGAGTCAGGGAGCAGTAGGACAACAAGCAGAAAAGCAGTCTTTCTAGAAAAGTAGTCCAGTTGAGTCCTTGAGCAGCACTACAGTCCTTCCAACAGAGTGAAGTTGTAGGTTCAGTAGTGTTGGATTTTTGGGGGCACAAACCCGGTACTTATACTCAATTGTGCCTTTGAAGCGAGGAAGACTTCAAAGAGTGGTTTTGATGTGCACAAGGTCCCTTTTAAGCCCAGTCCTGTCTGCCAGAAGCACTCTGGGGAGGAGGGGGTGTTGAGTAGGGTTAGACCACTGCCATTTGAAGTGTAAGTGAGAGCCCCTCCACCCGACCTACCCAGGAAGACCCATCAGTAAGCAGATGAATGCAGATGCAGCAGAGTGTTCTGTGTTTGTGGCTGTCTGGGTGGAATGCAAAAGGGGAGCTGTCAGCCAGCACAGACCAGACACGGATTAGAGACATGCTGTACGGCACAGAGGGCAGCAAGAGCAGAGAAATGCCTACTTTGCTAAGTGGCATTTCTAAAATAGTAATGTTAGGTCCAACTTTACCAGTGAGCAGGATTTCTCACTACTATTCCAAACATATAAGCAGCTAAGACCACAGCACTCAAAGCACAAATATTTACAAACAAAATATCGAAGTGTAAGGATCAAAGTCCATCTTTGAATAGTACAGTAATCTTCTTTGTGTTCCTGTATGGTGTTTATTTGAATCAACAATAGTTCTGTAAAGTCAGATCAATCATATGCAATGAACAGTAATAGCCTTTGATCATGCATATATTCATAAACAGCCAATACGTGTTTCCTCACACAGTGACGTTTTGAAGGCTAAGATGTTGACAAACTATATCCATATCTGGCTAGATTAATAACGTGCGAAAGCTGTGTCCAAGTTTGGAGAACGCAGAAGTTTGATGTATGAATACTTCAAATAGATCGTATCTTCTGATGTATATTGTTAGAGGACGGTTCTGACCATCAGGTCTGCCCTGATTTTTCGATTTTTGACCACCTGGTTTTTGACTGTTTACTGGAAGGAAGCCTCCTATGAGGTGACTCCCGCACAATAAACACATGGTAAAATGGACTGCGCATGTTTACCGCTGGTGTCGCCATGCTAGGGAAAGGCTGCTGTGGCGCAGCAAGGGCAGGAGGCCCCGGGCAAGTTACATGTAATCATGTGTGCGCATGGATGTGCACCCATGTGAGGGCTGTGGGAGGAGGATTCCTAGTGTGCGCAGCCCCAGAACTGCGCTTAGGTAGTCCTGGTGCAGGAGGAACTATGCAGAGTGGTTGGTGACCTGGAGTAGGTCTCATGAGAGGGGTGTATACATGTGAGGGAGAGTCAGGGCCATATTTATACTTTTTGATGCAAAACTGCGCTAACGCAGTTTTGCGTCAAAAAAATTAGCGCCGGCTAACGCCATTCTGAAGCGCCATGCGGGCGCCATATTTAATCAATGACGTTAGCCGGCGTTAGCCGCCGGCGCTGCCTGGTGTGCGTGGAAAAAACGACGTACACCAGGCAGTGCCGGCGTAGGGGGATATGGAGCTTGGGCGCCAAAAAATGGGGCAAGTCAGACTGAGGCAAATTTTTCGCCTCAACCCGATTTGCGCCATTTTTTACGACTCCCAAACCCCATAGAAATGACTCCTGTCTTAGCAAAGACAGGAGTCATGCCCCCTTGCCCAATGGCCATGCCCAGGGGACTTCCTACCTGAACTTACCTTAATGTCCCTGGGATGGGTCCCTCCAGCCTTGGGTGTCCTCCTGGGGTGGGCAAGGGTGACAGGGGGTGTCCCTGGGGGCATGGGAGGGCACCTCTGGGCTCCTTCAGAGCCCACAGGTCCCTTAACGCCTGCCTTTTCCAGGCGCTAAAAAACGGCGCAAAAGCGGCCGTACGTCATTTTTTTTGACCCGCCAACTCCCGAGCGTGAATTTTACCCGGGAGTGTAAATACGCCGCACATGCCTCGGAGTCAATTTTTTAGACGGGAACGCCTACCTTGCATATCATTAACGCAAAGTAGGTGTCCACCCTAAAAAATGACGCAAACTCCATGGACTTTGGCGCTAGACGCGTCTAACGCCAAAGTATAAATATGGAGTTAGTTTTGCGTCGGAATTGCGTCAAAAAAACGACGCAATTCCGGCGCAAACGGAGTATAAATATGCCCCTCAGTGTGCTTACTGTCTTTTCACTGTAGGGACACCCAGTTCAATGCCAATGTCAGGGTGCTTAAGATATTTGAATTGGGGGGATACTCCATTGAATGTCAATGGGAAAGGAGGGCCTAGGGTGCAACTCCAGTTCTCTGGGGTCCACCGAGACCAGAGTCACACCAAAGTACCCTGTAAACTGTAAGAAAAGAATTATGCAGTAGGTTACAAGAGCATAGTTGTACAACTTATGGGTCATCCAGGGATGTCATCTTTCTCTGCCTCAGCTCAGGATTAGGGCCAATTACTGCTCTGTCCAGTTGCTGGAGCAGGGCCCTGCATCAATCAGCCAGCTGTCATTCCGTGCCAGGAGCAGGCTGGAGAAGCCCTGCGAGGAATGTCAGGGAGGAGGGGCTAAGACTTTCAGACCACATGTGGCAACTAACTCCTGCAGGATGCTATCTTGAGCTATCCCAGAAGACTGTGCAAGAAGGAGGGGAAGAGGCAAGGAAATGATGTGGCACATCTGAATAGGCCAGAAGCGCAGACCTGCTGGACACTTCCGCCCCCACTTAAAAGGTCCTGCACAGGGGAGAGCTCTCTCTCTTGGCTGTGCTTCACTGCTGGACACTGGGACTACAGACGGGTGTCATGGACAACTGGAAGGAAGAACCTCCTGACTGCCCTTGGGGCAGGGAGTCTGCCCCTGAAGGATTCCAGGCCAGCAAGGCAAATGCCAGGGCCAGGCAAGCTGGCCCCCTTAACCCCCCAGAGGGCTAGTTGGGGGAAGGAATGGGCTAGCGCAAGGAGAGCGCGCTGACCAGAAGGAAAAGAGGGAACCCAGAGGAAAGATTGGCGCAGGAGTCAGTGGGACTGGCTCCCTGATAATCTGGGACCCTTCCAGGCCAGGAGGCCTAATGAGAGTGATCCTGGTGGCAAGGGCTTGTCACCAGGAGCAGAACGACACAAGAATGATGAGAATCGGCCCTTGGGGGCCCGAGATATCACAGGACAAAGGATGGCGACCTTTGGGAAAGCAGCTACGCTCCACAGCTGCTTGAGACTGTGCCCCCCAGATGGGCCAGGGCCTGGGGGCTGCCCAGGAAGTAGAGGGGCAAAGGGGAGTGCCGTCGCACTCCCCCTCTCTGAAGAGGAAGGGGCCCCGGACCCCATCCCGGGGCCCCGTGAAGCCTGGTCCAGTGTTGGACATCAGCTGGGGGGGTGCCGTTGCGCACCCCCCTGCCCCTGTGGGAAGGGACCCCGGAGCCCATCCCGGGGCCCCCGGCGGCGAAGAGAAGCCGGGGAGCGCCGTCGCGCTCCCCGTGAAGGAGTGAGGAATGGGGAGGGCACCGTTGCGCACCGCCCAGCAGAAGGAAAGTCGGGGAGCGCCGTCACGCTCCCCGTGAAGATGGCCAAATGGGGCCCCCTCCCCATTCTGGGGCCCCGAGAAGACAACCTCGGGGAGCGCCGTCGCGCTCCCTGTCGTGAGGAAGAGGGGCCTCGGACCCCATCCCGGGGCCCTGAAGACACAAGGAGGAAGGGGAGTGCTGCTGCAGTCCCCCCGCGTGGCCCGTCCTGCTGCGAGCATCTCTGTGTCTGCCCGCTGGAGCGGGAAGACTCGAAGGCAGCAGGCTGGCTCCCGCGGCAGCACCCGGAGGTGCTGGCCGTGCGGGGAGCCGGAAGGGTCGGCCAGGGGTGGGCTTCCTGGGCCGCCCTCCAACGAGGGATCCTCTCTGTGGTGCGGGGGTGTCTGGGTGGGACCGGCACCCCCAGAAGAAAAGTCCTCAGGAAAAGGCACAGCGTCTCTCCCCAGTGCAGCGGGAGAGCCGCTCATCAGTTATGCAGCCGCCCCAGCATGCTTTGCGGGGCAGGGTCTGCTATTTGAGCCCCCAAAACGCCTGTGGTGGTCCAAGGGAGATGGGGCCACCACCAAAAGAGTACCAGGAGACAGGGGGAGCTGCAGGAGCAGCGCACCCTCCCCCCAACATTGGTTGGTGTCCCCACCCTGGGTATGGTGGGACACGAGAGATAACCCCTCAAGGGTTGGATTGATATTTGAAGCATAAGATTCAGTGAACTTTTGTTCTTGTTTGTGCAAGGGTGTAGGTTGGTATGGCCCCATGTATTCTACTGTTATTTTATGGTTAATTAGGAGTAATTCAAAAGTAATCAAAAGTAATCTAAAAGTAATCCTGATGGTTATAATGCTAGAATTTGGTCTCATATGTTCCCTGATTTTGCTAATTTGAATAATGATACTGACAGCCACCTCTTGGCAAGATGGAAGTATTTAATCACAAATGTGGGTGTCATCATTGCACTGTACTGTTGAATACTGTCAAAATGTTCAAATGTCGCAAGGGGGGCACTGGGATTGTTTTGCCATGTGGATTGTTGGATTATATTCTCCCTTGAGGAGACCTGAGATATTACATAATGTTTGCCCAGAGTGATTCTATCACTTTGTATATAGCTGTAGATTGTTGCATAGTACTGAGTAGTGTGTGTGAATAATAAATGTACTTTTACTTTATCAAAAGAAAAAGCACAGACTGGACATTCATTTATTGAGAGTCATGCTTGCGTGCTTGTGAATGGGGATTACTAGTCCACACCACCTCCCTTGAGTAAGCCTTGGACTGCTCTGCAACGCTAACCTATGAGAGTCAAGCACTACAATGGGGTGTTTGGTTCCCAGTGGCGGTCGTGTGCGGACTCGTTACTTGTGCAGGCCACACAACTAATGACCCACCTTCCAACATATATCACAAGTGTTGGATAGATAGGCTCATCAAAAATTGAGAAGTTGCGAGACCATGGAAGGTCCTAAGTTGTTTTGAAAGCACCCGTCCGGTACACGAAATCCTCGTTCCAAACATACCAACATAACAATGCTAGTCCTTTCAGATCAGAAATGATCACTTGAATAAGTATATAAGGAAATTCCCAAAGCTGGCATATCAGAGGAGCAGGCTTCACTATCAGGACATGTAAAATTTACAAGTACATGTCCTGCCTTTTAGATACACTGCACCCTGCCCTGTGGTTCACATAGGGCCTACCTTAGTGGTGACTTATGTGAAATAAAAGGGGTGTTTAAGGCTTGGCAAAGGGCATTAAATGGCAAGTTGAGGTAGCAGCAAACCTGCACACACAGGCCTTGCAATGGTAGGCTTGAGATATGCTTAAGAGGACAATTATGTGGGTGGCGCAATCAGTGCTGCAGGCCCACTACTACCATTCAGTTTACAGGCCCTGGGCACATATAGTGCACTTTACTAGGTAAACTAAATATGCCAATTGGGTAGGGGCCAACGTTACCATGTTTAGGAGAGAGTGCACAGGCACTTTAGAATTGATCAGCAGTGGTAATGTGTGCAGAGTCTTAAATCCAATAAATGGAGGGACACAGGCAAAAGGTTGGGGAAATGCCACCCTCAGGCTGTCCGGTTCAACAAGTACACAATAAAAATAATGAATTCAGGTAAGAAAATGCATTGTAAAAGTGAGCTATTTTTCTGTCACAAATGCATAAAATAACAGAAATCTGCCATTTATAGCTATCAATGCACACATAACCTGCCATAAATCACAGTGTCTTTCATGCTCAAAACCAATGTGCAATTGGTATTTTAAAACAGCTATCAGGAGAACAACATTGCAGGCAGCACAAGTTATGGAGTGTGGTGTGTATGCTGATTATCAGAACTGGGGAATTTCATTGATTACATACATTTAAACTAATTAGTGGTCCACCAGCTACTTCCTGTGAGAATAGAGTACCACCACAAACTGGGTTTTGGCAACGTTTCAATGGTTTGAGGGAAAATGCTGCTTTGTGCACAATTATCACATTTCTGCACAATGATGCTGCTGGATGTCTTTAACTCTGTGCACCGGGGCTCTGCTGACGAGACTCCAGTGTGCTTGTTCAGACATCTAAAACTTGTTGAAATTGTCTAAACTCTTAATTAGCATAATTATCCTACCTATAAGTCCCTAATATATGGTGCCAAGTACCTAATGCCTATAGGTTAAATATCTCTAGTGACCTGCAGCAACCATTGTACTATCGTGAAAGTGCAACCATGACTGCATGCCTACTACTGTAGCCTGTTTATGTAGTTTTAATACTTGAAATTGACCTTACCATAGAGGAGGAGTTGCTAATGTCCTTAGCCACACTATGGTGGGTACAGGAGATCTGCACAGAAAAGAATGATTCTGCCACCTTGGTTTTCAGGTAGGAGGGGGGCACTGTGGGATTGTTTGTAGCAGGGGACACACAAACTTATGAAAAAGTGGGTAGGATAACCCCTGGGATCCTTTTCCCTCTTTGGTTAGGGAGGAGTCAGGTGTTGTTCCCACCAACAGGATAGTGCCAGGCATAATGTAGAACCCAAGGGGACCCCCTTGACCTGTTGAAGTCAGAAGAAGGACTCCACCTGTTGTTGAGATGTGTAAGGAGACCTGAAAGGCTCGACATGAAAGGCTGGACATGTTCCCACTTGTACCCAAACCAAAGACGTGGGTTAAGGGGTGGGAGGAAGACCTCCTGTTAAGCTTCCTGGACACAACAAGCTGCTAGAAAACCTTTTCCTGAAGTGCCCAGCTGACCAGTTTCAGGTGGACCTGCCTTGGACCCTACAATCGGGTTCTGCTGATATGAGTCTTCATTAGGAGTGGGCAATCAATTTCACTCTGCCGACGGAGTTGGCTGAATTTTTGCCACTCAGCGTTACGCTTGTAATGCAGAGTTCTGGCCAAATTCTGCCAACCGCTGCATGGTGGAGTTTTTTCTTGTATGGGGTTCGCCAAAGGTATGTTGGCCAGCATGAGAAAGGATTGGCAACCTTTCGGGTGCTAGAAGGGCACCTGTCTAAATATTTCTCACTGCAAATGGCTACAAGTGGTCGCAACCATTAGGGGAGGGAATGTTGCTGTTCAAGTAGAAAATGTACACGAGTGGCAGCAAAATCCACTGAAGTAGCAGCACCCTCTGGTGCAATGTGTGGTACAATTTATGCTGATATTTCGGCGCAGAACAGGCTTGGCGTGACAGAAATCAACACAGGGAGCATGACATGCCAATTTCTTACTGTTCGCAGAGTTGTCATGTAACTCCATGGAATTACGTAGAGTGGAACTCTGCGAGTTCCGCCCACCCCTAGTCTTGACTCCCAAGTGTAGTTCCTGAGGTCCTTGTACCCTTCTCTGTGTCAAAGTGTGCTCCTCTTAACATTCCCAAAAATCTTGGACTTAGAAACATTTTAGCTCCAAGAACCAGGACAAACCTATCACTTTTAATTGACGAAGTTGCGTTGCAGCTGGGTCAGAATTTCAGGTTGTTTCTGCTTGGAGATTTTCCACAAAAGCAAATCTGTTTCAACAGGAGGTTATGGAGAGGATATCCAGCCACATAGAGCCCTCTTTGGCCACAGCTTGCATATTTGCCCAGCTGGAGGAATCTGAGCTCTAAATAAGTGACCAGGACTGAACACAGAAATCTTCATCACGGGAAGGCACTAAAAGTATCTGACCGGGAAGGGTCTTTAATGGTGCATGAATGTTTTAATATCTCTAGCTCAGAGATTTCCCTCAAAAAGTCAAAGGCTTTACCGGGACTTCAGCCAATGGCTATATTGCCTTGTGGAACCCTTTATAGCCACATCTTGCTGCCTTGCTAGCCTGAACTTGTGACATTGACCAGCACCAGCATGGCCAGATACCCATGATAAGTGCATTGTGCTATTTGGTGCAGTTAGAAATGGGGTCTTTGGTTGACAGTCAGGTTACCCCCTGTTAAAGCAAGTACCCTCACTCTAGTCAGGGTAAAAGAGAATCACCCTCAGCTAACCCCTGCTCACCGCCTTGGTAGCTTGACACGAGCAGGCAGGCTTAACTTCAGAGTGCTAGGTGTAAAGTGCTTGTACCAATACACACAGTAACTTAATGAAAACATTACAAAATGACACAACACAGGTTTAGAAACATAGAAAATATGTATCAAAACAAAACAAGACCAAAACGACAAAAATCCACAATATACAAGTCAAGTTATCAATTAAAAACCAAAAAGGGTCTTCATGTAATTTTAAAAACAATGCTAACGCTGTTAGCATGGAAATGTACCTGGGTGCGTCAAAAATAACCCTGCACGGATGAGTGTGCATCAAAAAGGGCCTGCGATGCCTCTATATCACTCACGAGTGAGACCGTGCGTTGTTTCAGTCAAGTTGGCGTGCATCGTTTCTTCTCTCTGCAGGAGAGCGATGCGTCGATTCGAACCGCACTCTCGGGTCCGGGCAGGCCTTGTGTCGTTTTTACATGTTCAGCGATGTTTGCATCGGAAATCCTGTGCTCGATGATCTGAAAACCATGCAGCGTGGGTTGCGATCTCACCAGCCTCCGTCAGCAATGCTGCGCACCTTTTTTCCAGCCGCGGGCTTCGATCTTTCAGTCAGGTTGCAGGCAAGTGCCGATTTTCAGCCGCAAAGCCAGTGGCGCATCGATTTTTCAGCCACAGATCGGAGTCGCGTTGATCTTTTCCCCACACCACGGTCGGTGCATGGATTTCTCACTTTTGGCCTGCCAGCTCATCCTTTCAGGGTCCCAGGAACTGGATGGGCACCACTTGGCAGAGTAGGAGTCTCAGCATAGGCTCCAGGTGCTGGCAGAAAGAAGTCTTTGATGGCCCTGAGACTTCAGAACAAGGGTCAAGCTCAGTCCAAGCCCTTTAAGAGTCCTTCTCAAGTAGGAATATACCACAAAGTCCAGTCTTTGTCCCCTTGCACAGGCAGAAGCAGCAACTGCAGAATAGCTCCACAAAGCACAGTCACAGGCAGGGCAGCACTTCTCCTCAGCTCTTCAGCTCTTCTCCAGGCAGAGGTTCCTATTGAGGTCCAGAAGTGATCTAAAGTTTGTGGTTTTGGGTGCCCTTCTTATGCCCAATTTCTCCTTTGAAGTAGGCCTACTTCAAAGTAAAGTCACTTTTGAATGTGAAATCCTGCCTTGCCCAGGCCAGGCCCCAGACACTCACCAGAGGGTTGGAAACTGCATTGTGTGAGGAAAGGCACAACCTTTTCAGCTGTGAGTGACCACTCCTCCCTCCCTCCTAGCACAGATGGTTTATCAGGATATGCAGGCTACACCCCAGATCCCTTTGTGTCACTGTCTAGTGTGAGGTGCAACCAGCCCAACTGTCAAACTGACCCGAACAGGGAATCCACATACAGGCAGAGTCACAGAAATGGCATAAGCAAGAAAATGCTCACTGTCTGAAAGTGTCATTTTCAAACACACTATCTTAAAATAAACTTTACTAACAGATGTATTTTTAAATGGTGAGCTCAGAGACCCCAAACTTCACATGTCCATCCACTCCCAAAGGGAATCTACACTTTAATCAGATTTAAAGGTAGCCCCCATGCTAACCTATGAGAGGGATAGGCCTTGCAACAGTGAAAAACGAATGTAGCAATATTTCACTGTTAGGATATATAAAACACATTACTATATGTCCTACCTTAACCATACATTGCACCCTGTCCTTGGGGATACCTAGGGTCTACCTTAGGGGTGTCTTACATGTAAGAAAAGGGAAGGTTTAGGCCTGGCAAGTGGGTACACTTGCCAAGTCGAATTTACAGCTAAACCTACACACACAGACATTGCAGTGGGAGGTCTGAGACATGATTACAGAGCTACTTATATGGGTGGCACAACAAGTGCTGCAGGCCCACTAGTAGCATTTGATTTACAGGCCCTGGGCACCTCTAGTGCACTGTACTAGGGACTTACTAATAAATCAAATATGCCAATCATGGATAAGCCAATTACATACACATTTTGTAAAGGAGCACTTGCACCTTAGCACTGGTTAGCAGTGGTAAAGAGCCCAGAGTAACAAAAACATCAATAACTAAGTCCAGCACACATCAACAACCTGGGAAACAGAGGCAAAAAGTTAAGGGGGACCACACCAAAGATGAAAAGTATAACAACTGTGTTACATAATGTTTGGTAAATATGGCCCTTTTATGTAATTCTGAGATAAATAATTTGAATTATACTGGATAAGGCAAACACTACAATAATAAAGATTACAAGGTGGAAAAGTCAGACATGTTTATGGTAGTAGAGAGCTCTTTGATATGGACAGATGTAGTGGGCACTTCACTTAGGATAACTCTGAGCAGAGATAGGCTTCTAAGTCTAAGGCAGCACCATCACCCAGCACTGGATAGATAGTGACAGATCCAGGACGTAACTCTCAGGATAAGCATAGGTGCACTAAGGTGATGTGAGGGGGAGTGAATGTTTGCATTGCCATTCCTTTGAATGCTAATTCATTTGAGCCTTATCTATTGGTGTTCCTTCTGTGTGATGTTATCACACATTTTTACTCTAGTTTTGCTGTGTGCCCTACATCTCTTACATTTTCCTCTCACTCCAATTTGTTTTGAAACTGTGATTTGTTTATTACTATATTTATTCTAGAATAGTAGCAGCCTCCTTTTTGTGAGTAAAGTAATTCACACATCAGCTGTTTGTCCTGGGTACAGAGAATTATTCTATATCTGCACTGTTCCTATGGTGACAGTCTTTTAACCTTAGTCGGAGACATGCTTCTTAGCCATTTAGTTTAGGCCTACACCAAAGTTCCAGTTCCCATTAAGCAGGCAGGATTTCCCACAGGATGTTGCCTTGTAAGATGGTCACAGAGCTAGGAAGAGGTAGTAAGTGGGAAGTGGTGGGCCAGTCCTGGATATTTATGTTCCTTCTTGGATTCCAGGGGGCCTAGCTTTCATAGTCTTTTCAAAGGAAGTCAGAGCCAGAGATTTAAGTGCATCCCACAATAGTAATCTTTAGTTGTTCATAAGTGATACAGTCATTTCCTCTCCCTTAATAAAGTTGTACCTTCTCTTTTGTATAAGCATTCTGCCTTGTTAGTGACAGCAGATTTTATAACATTCTCCTACTCATCACTGGTGAAATGTCTTATGCCTATGATTGAAAACATCACAATTTCCAGTACTTCATCCACCTCCTGGTAATATCAATCCCATGAGGCACCATTTCTAAGAATTTCAAAGTAGCTGCCACCAGACTTGCTCTATTTTCAGCGTCTGAAATCCATTGTTACATTGTCATGTTTGCTCTTACTTCTCTTGTCCAGGCCTCTATTAAAGAATGAGATATCCACCCTCCTTGTCAATATCTGCCTATCCGACATACTTCCCATACTATGATACATCATTATGTCCCTGATGGCCCCTGTTGGCACATACATTCCTTGAATTGTTCCTCTTCTGACATGTTTCCTAACACAAAGGGAATACATGTCTTTGTGAGTCTTACCTGTCACAAGTATTTCCTTTTGTTTGGATAGTGTTTGTTCAACATAGGATCAGGATGGTCTGTCACCACCTATGTATCCTTTGTCCCTCTAGCCCCTAGCTTTAGCTGATAGCATCAACATAAAGGAAGGGGGAGGGCTATGTGTCAGATGACCATTTGACTATGGGAGCCACATAATAATGCGTGAAGTTTACACACCATTCAGCTTCCCTGAAGTGGAAGGAATATAAGTGAAATTCCATTCAGAAAAGAAACTGATTAGCCACATTGGGCAACAGTTTTAGTATGTGTTTTAAAAGGGAGAGAGCTTGTGACTGACAAAATATCATGGGACATTAGAGCTGAGTTCAGTATATCTTTTTATGTTTGATAATAATAATGAGGATAAAATACTGCAAAGTTGTAGTATATAATGTAGATTTACTGTATAGGATATCTATTTAAATATGAAGCAAGGTACGATAGTTTTAGGATTCAGAAAGTGTGACCATTCAACTCTCTCAAAAGCACAGCTAATCAAAAGCAAACAAAAAACAGTAACTGACCCAGAAACAGCACACAGCTAAGATACTTGCAGAATGAACCGGTTTTCAAAACCTTTTTTGGGAATTTGCATATTCCCCAATGTTTGAGGGACTGGATTGAAAACAGTAAATCTAAGGGGCATATTTATACTCTGTTTGCACCGAATTAGCGTACTTTTTTTTTACTCTAATTCGGTGCAAAACTAACTCCATATTTATACTTTGGTGCTAGACCCATCTAGCGCCAGAGTTATGGAGTTAAAGTCATTTTCTGGAAGTGGAGACCTACCTTGCCTTAATGAGATGCAAGGTAGACGTTCCAGTGAAAAAAATGACTCTATGGCCTTAACGCCATATTTAGGGGCATATTTATACTATACGGCATATTTATACTCTGTTTGCACCGAATTAGTGTCATTTTTTTTACTCTAATTCGGTGCAAAACTAACTCCATATTTATATTTTGGTGCTAGACCCGTCTAGCACCAAGGCCCTGATTTATACTTTTTTTGCGCCACATTAACTTCATTTTTTGACGCGAAAGTGGCGCAAACTTACAAAATATTGGCCCTTATTAATACTTTTTGCTGCAAAACTGCACTAACTCAGTTTTGAACCAAAAAGTTTAGCACCGGCTTGCACCATTTCTGTGCACCAGCCAGGCACCATATTTATGGAATGGTGCAAGCCGGTGCAAAGGGAAGGCTAGTGTACAAAAAAAAGACTTTAGTCGGGTGGGGCTGGCAGTATAGAAGAAGAGGGTTTAGCACCAAAAAATGACTGTAGGCAGGTTAGAGTAAAGAAAAATGACTCTAACCAGATTAGCGTTATTTTATGGTGCTAAACCTACCATGCCACATGACTCCTGCTTTAGAAAAGGCAGGAGTCATGCCCACCACCCCAATGGCCAGCACAGAGGACAAGGGTCCCCTGGGCATGGCCATTGCACCCTGTGCCATGTATGGGAGCCCATTTTAGGGCCGCCTATGGCACTTTCAAAAATAATATGCAATCTTACCTGTACTTACCTGGGATGGGGTCTCCATCCTCTGCAGTCCCTCTGGTGTGGGTGGGGGTGCCCCTGGGGCCTGTGGAGGGCACCTGTGGGCTTATTACATGGTGTTCCACCATGGAAATAGGCCCACAGGTCTCCTAAAGCCTGCCCTGACCCAGGCTTTAAAAAATGGGGCAAAGCAAGCTTTGCACCATTTTTTGACCCCTCCTCCCTCCCTTGCACCATTTTTGCATGGGAGTATAAATATGGCGTTAAGGCCATAGAGTCATTTTTTGCATGGGAACGCCTACCTTGCATCTCGTTAAGGCAAGGTAGGTTTTCACTTCCAAAAAATGACTTCAACTCCATAAATTTGGCGCTAGACGGGTCTAGCACCAAAGTATAAATATGGAGTTAATTTTGCACTGAATTAGAGTAAAAACTAAAATGACACTAATTCAGTGCAAACAGAGTATAAATATGCCCCTTCACGTCAAAAAATGACGCTAATCTGGTTAGAGACATTTATTTTGACTCTAACCTGCCTAACGTAAAAAAAAAAATTACGCTACCCTACCCTTTGCACTGGCTTGCACCATTCCATAAATATGGTGCCCAGCTGGTGCTAAAAAATGGTGCAACCCGGTGCAAAGCGTTTTGGTGCAAAAATGCATTAGTGCAGTTTTGCACCAAAAAGTATAAATAAGGCCCTAAACCTTCTGATACATGTATGTTTACATTAATTGTAGGTCTTATTGTATAATAGTAAATCTGACCACCCTCCTACCTCAAGGGTTTGGAAAAGTAAATCTGATCAATCAATCTATATGCATGTTGCATAATGTTTATGGGGCTGGAGTTAAAATAGTAAGTTGATTTCTCTACAACCCCTCAAAAAAATATTCACTTCCATCAAAGTTTATGGGACTGGAGCTACAACTTTAGTTCTGGCCTGCCCAAAAATAAGCACTTTCCTCAATGTTTGTTAGATTGGTACCTTAGACA
The DNA here is from genome assembly GCF_031143425.1 of Pleurodeles waltl. NCBI lineage: Eukaryota > Metazoa > Chordata > Amphibia > Caudata > Salamandridae > Pleurodeles > Pleurodeles waltl. The sequence goes on from NC_090449.1 coordinate 956,633,131, forward strand.
TCAGGCCAAGCACCTCTAAATGCAGGCACATTCAACAATGTTTGTAGGAAACGAGTTAGAACAGTAATGTTTGGACTGGAGTTAAATAAAGTGTAAGATTTATACACTTTCTCTATTGTTTGTGAGACTGGATTGAGAATATTATGTCTTATTACCCTCAATTTATGCTACACTATTAATGTTGGATGGAAGTTAGAATAATAAATCTCACTGGAAATGCATATTTGTATCTATATTCACTGAAAAAAACTAAGGTTAAAGTGATAATATAGTTAGGTGCTTAAATATTGTAAAAACTAACATTAGAAAGCAAAACAACTCTTACGTTCATCATAGTTTACAGAGCTATGTATAACTTGCTCCCTAACATGCTGCTTATGACTTCACTTGTTACATCACTCATGACATGGTAAATTACATCTTTGATGACTACTTTTAAATGACATCACTGATAACATTACTGGTGAATCATACAACTAGTGTACTTTAATCCTATAGGGTTTGCGGAATTGTAATAATGCAACACGCTACACCAGTGGCCAATTTTCTGTTCGCCTTCAATGGAATTCCTCTCCTACAGTCTTCACCGGACCGGCAACTTTAAGTCAAAAGGTTGACTGGCATATGTTTGCCACAGTAAAAACACCTTCTGTCAGGTCCTATGAACAACGCTCTGTGGTTAAGTAAAATACAATGCAAACATTCTGGAGATGGGGATAATAGCACACAACCTGAGAGCAATGCTTAGAGCCAGGATGAGAAAAAACACCTCTAAGAGGGACACACCTACATTCTACATTGTTCCAACAATGCCTCAAAATTTGTAGTGAAGTTCTGGAAATAAACATGCACAGTTTACATAATTGGTGTATACCACTGTATTATAGCTTTCTAATATGGACACATACCTATATATCCATTGGTGAACAGCTGGTTTGGCCTTTGTCCCAGAATTCTAGAACAGGCTTTAGCTTTAAGCCACAACCTACTTTCAAACATATCTCTGTAAGCCATATCTGGTGACCACAGCCTTTCTCTTGTTTATTTTGGAATACTTCTTTCACTTAAACTTTAGTGATTTATATATGGTGCAAACATATCACTTTTAATTTTCACAGGTCATCATTGCCTAGACTATGTCTATGCTATTGACACACATGTGCACTCAGTAACTCTATGTTATATATGAATATTTTATCACTCATCTCATCAGTGATATGATATGATTTAACATGACATTAATCATGTAATATGTGAGGTCATGCCTGGGGCTCCAATGTTAGTTAGCACAGTAATTTCTTACTGGTAGATATGAAAGATTTCCTGTTTTTTTAAATGTTAGTTTTTACCTTATGTCAACACTTTACTATATCTTCTGTTTTTTCCAGTCGATATACATATAAATATGTACTTATAGTGATATTTATTATTCTAACTTCCACCTACTTCCATCCAAAATTTAAAAATAATAATAGGGGAAATTACAGCAATTGAAGATAAGTCATACTATAACATCATTTTAACCTTTGTTGTTTTTTTCAGTGAATTTCTGGGGTTTTCTTTTAACACAAGCAAAGATCTTTTTAGCATGCATAACTATAACATCAGTTTTTTTTACTTTCTCTCTCTTTGTCTCTATCTCTCCAGTATATAGGTATTTAATAGGAGAAACTCTACTTACACAGAACCTTCTCTCATTAACTACATAATACCTCAAATTACTAGGAACCCACACCCCTCACATTTGTAACCACCTGGTTTTATGTCTGCATTCATATCTCAATGCTCATTTACTTAAGTGTTCTCTTCAGGAAATGCTTTACATTCAATTGCATTTAGTAGTGCTTCACTTTTGTCTTGAATACTAAATGTTAGCACTGTAGTTGTTCATTAGAGTCTTGGTGAACTACAGTTGCTTACTAGGGAAGTAATTATCAGATGGCTGATCTTGCCATAAGCATATAATTGACTCTGCTTGTCAGAATATTTTTACTGAAAATGGTTGAGGGAGGGATTTGCAAAGTCAGACAATGTCACCTCATTTTAGCTTTCTAGAGCACTACCCATATTTCCTATGACAAAAAGAATCCTATTTTGTTCATTGCGAAATAAAATGTTTTTGATTTTACAGCTTTGATACCATAAAGTTGGCATCTGGTTTGTCACATTTCTGTCATAAATACAGAATGTTTGCACTCTAGTTGTTCATTAGAGAACTGGAAAGCTGCAGTGAAACAGTGAAGAATTAAGTGATAGACTGCTGCTGGTGTTGAACGTACATGTTTTCCCCAGAATATCAGAATGTATTCTCACAGATGTGAGGATGATACTGTGAATTTATAGAAAATGTGCTCTTATTTCAGTTTCTGGAGCAATTTCCTTAACCTCTGTGAGAAAACCATGACAGAAAACTATCTTCTCTCAAACATGGTTCATCAAATCCCAGCGGAGACTCGTCATCAATTTCATAGGGTAAAAATCACCTTAGAAGACATCACAATTTCTAAAATGAGTATGGTACTGCCAACGATTGATTTATATTGTGACTATGTTCTGGTATGACCACTATGTGCTTCTTGTTCTGACCTTCAAAACTTGGAATTCCCCACAATGTATTTCAACGGGGACCATGTCCAGTAATGGCTGCTGCAACACATTGTCCACATTATAGCCAGCCAATTAAAGGGGTACCCTTTGGATACCCTCCTGCACATGCCCATGTGATCAGAGTGTGCTCACCCTGCCTCTTCGTATTTAGTTAACCATTTTCAGGGTGCTGGGACTGTGTTACTGAGTCCTGTAATGGCTGCCACAACATATTGTTCATATTGTGGCCTGCCAATGAGAATTGTTTAGTCCCCTTTAAATTGGCCAGTCAGAGGATATCTGGATACCATCAGTCCAGATATACCTAACTTTTGAACCCCATCAAACCCAACCCAACTGCTAAATGCTAATTTCTCAAAAACTACTCAACGAATTTAAAGCAAATCACAAAAGGCATGCTTTCTGAGTAAATATCTAACTTTCGGCCAAATGTGAGTAATTTCATTTAGCATTTCCTCTTTCTTTCAGTGCTGATAAAAAGCAACACTTTCACATTGACAGTGCTGCCCTTAGAGGGTGCTTCTCCTTGCAGGCACATGCTTGATGCAAGCAACTACCAATGAATCCACCCAAATATGTGAAAATAAACATTGTAAAAACAAAGCCCTGTCAGCAAATGGTCAAACCATTCCAAATAGTACATTTTATTTCTTTATGTATATCGTCAAACCTACTCCATAGTGCCAAAGTACTACAAAAGAAAAGCAAATTTTACAATGCGTGTTTTTAATTTCCTTACAATGCTAGTTGCTTTTATAATAATGCAGATACTTGCATAAAACATATTTTAAATATTCGCTTATGATCAACAACAAAACACATATGCTCTTGATCTTTCAAACCAGTACTAAAATCAATTAAAAAATCAAGTAATGTAAAAAATACATAACAAGTAACATGTGGCTTTTAAATGGCACCTCAACCCTTAAATGGCAATATAGGCCAAATTGAATGGATACATACTTCAACGGACACCTTGATGCATACAACATAAATAAATGCCACTAGAATATCCAGTAGTATAACATACATGTAAATTTGATAGACAAACAAAAGAATGTATTACCATCCATACATTTGAAACACTTGTTTTCAGAAGACTTCTTATGCAGAACCATATTTAACCACATTTTAAATGCTTCTTTACATAAAATATTGGCTAATGTTCTTAAGCTCCAGAAAACTATAACCAAGCATTTTAGATTACATTTTCAATAGTCTCTCTTAACACTGACGTCACAGTGTTAAGCAAAGAATTAAAGAGATCTCTTTGGAGCCCCACCCACAACCAATTGATTCTACTTTGTTTTAATTTCTACATATTTTGCCCTTTTCTGAGAAGAGCCAGATCTTGCTTGAAAGCTGCTCCAGCAGAGATGTTCATCCATTTGTAGCCTGATATGAGAATGTTTGATTGCATTGCTTTGATAAGTTTATATTTGGTTTGTCTATATATTGTGTTGCAGTTGTATTGATACACGATTTCGTAAAACAAATAAGACAATTTAAAAAGCTAGACTTGTGCCAAACAAAAGATTTTGTATGCTATCAGCAGTGGCATAATGAAGGCCCATGCAGTGCAGGGTGGGCTCCCAACCATTGGGGATGCCCCCTTCCCATCAGTGGGCCCCCATTCAGCCAAAGTCCAATGAATATGTGTGAGGTATGGTAGGCTCAGGGCCCTTCTTCATATTCTGAAGGATGCTCCCCTCTGTTGCATTGTGCAACTAGGATGATGTAGGACAGATATGCGGCAGGATTACAAATGTGTGCATGATCTCAGTGTGTTTGGTTCCAATCAAAACTGATGTAGGAGTTACAGAGAATGATAGTGTGCCCCATTACCACAAAAATGTTTTGTCTCCTGCCCATGTCACATCTGAAGCTGTCAGTAAATGCGCTGAAGTGTAAACAGCATATAAATAAGATGTCAAACTTACATCTCCTCACTATGTTTGTTTGAATGTGCATCTACATACTTCTGTGAGGAAATCTGAAGCCCCCAGAAAGGGTGGGTGTGTTTACAGGGTCCACCCACCCTTGTGGTTGGCTTCAGGACCACACTGAAGGGCCATTGTACAAGCTGCCACTGCACAGGCACTGATAGCCTTAATCCTGTCAGGGCCTGTGCAGCATTTTCATTGACCTACTACTTGGAGATGGGTGGGGCCCCCTTACACAGGAATGCTGCCCTATGTTTGTACTTGAAAAGTGATATATAAGGCCCTCCAAGATCCATTCTAAAGGACCTGTTTATATGTAGGACTCCCAGGTTATACACATTCAGCTATACTCCAAAGGCTATTTTATTGTAGTGATGTGAACTTCTGCTTATGTCCCACTAATTTAGCTGGATTACAGTGTAGAATTGTACATCAATTATGGAAGCAGTTGGGGGAAGCCTGAAGGTGTGCAGGGATTTACAAATTATTTAAACAAACATATGCATATCATTTGCAATATATATATATATATATATACATATATATATATATATATATATATATATATATTTACAGCTTTAGGTACGGGAGGTACCTAAAGCATTTATAAACCTAGAAACAGTGGGGACCTGTGCAAAGTGAAGAGGGTTGCTTTTCAATATTCAGGCTGGAAGTGTGGTTAATAGTGTGGACATTTAACCTTAATTGTGGAACTCAAGGTGGGTTGACAGTTCTGATTTTGACTGTTATGTTGTTTAAAAGCATTGTTCCATAAAGGAAGAAAGCCTGCTTTGTGTATTTTTTGGTTTGTTTTACAGTTCTTTACTCCAGTCTCAAGATATATTGCTTCTGGGGGAGGGATAGTGTATCAGAGATTGACTCCTTTGACTGATACTGGGTGCTGGTTCTGCAGCCAGTTTTGAAGATGATATTTTTGGATTTGGCCCTGTCAGCAAAGACCTTTTTCCCTTAATCCTCCGGTTCACTGATCTTGTTTTTCTTGGCTTTTAGGACTGCACACTTTACCACTGCTAACCAGTGCTCAGCTGGTCATGCTTTTTCTCACTTAAACATGGTAACATTGGCTTACGCTCAATTGGCACTTTTAATAAACCTGTAAATCCCTAGTAAAGTGGTCCTACATGCACCCAGTGCCTGTACATTAAATGCTACTAGTGGCCTTGATGCACTGATTTTGACACCCATTTCTCTGGCCTACTTTTGCAGCTTGTTTGTGCAGTTTAAAACTTCCATTTTGACCAGACAAGATGAACAATTTGTCAGGTATAACCTTTCCTTTTTAATACATACAAGTGATCTCTAGATCAAACCCTAAATAGCCCACAGGGCAGGGTGCAGTGTATTTTAAAATGTGGCGGGATACGTTTAACTGTTAGATGTCTTGGTAGTGAAAAGTGTTACATTTATGTTTTGCTATTGCCAGGCTTAACTATCACATAAGGTAACATTGGATTACATTATTACATTTAACAAGTGCTACTTTTCAATAGGGAGTAGTTAGGAATGTCAATTTTGGTGTCTACAGAATTGTAATTTAAAACCCTCTTTAATAGTAAGGTTGGATTTTTATGCACAATTCTGGCAATTGCAGTTTAAAAAGGTTGGCATTTTCTTGAAACTGCCAACGGGTGATGCACCCTATAAGAAGGATTTTTCAATGCTCTGAAAACCAGAATATAAGGTATTTTGTTCAGAAGCTCTAACTTGGACCCTATATCCAGCCCACGTTCCATGGTGGTCGGCCTGAATTTGTGACTTTGCACCAGTCTGGCCCGACCAGATAACCACAAGTTGATGCTTTGTGCTTCTGAGCACTGTTCTTACTTAAAACATTGAACTTTCATATCTCCAGTTCTTCTGATTTTCTTTTTGCTTTGCTCTCAAATAATTCAATAAAGTTTAATTAATTTTTGTAAGTTGGTGTTGGATTTTTCTTGCCTTGTGTCTCTATTACTGTCTGGAATGCTGCATAATTATTTTACACACTGCCTCTAAGTTAAGTGTGACTGCTTTTGTGCCAAGCTACCAGAAAAGTTAGCACAGGTCAATTTAGGGTTTGCTTGTGTTTCACCTTAAGAGAGATTGTGGTTGCTACTTGAGTAGGATTTCTACCCCCTCAACCACTAACCCAATTTCCAACAATATAAATGTGATAGGAGAGATAAAGAAATTCTGGGTAGTAGTGATGTTGTCAGATTTCTTCGATGAGACATGCTGCAGCATATAGGACATCTTTCATTTTGGCCAGTGAGTTGTTGTGAGGCCATGATATAGGTGTTTCAACCAGTTAGCTGATAGAGAATGAGGCCTTGAATAATGCCTCAGAATTCATTTTCAGGGCCAAAAGGCTTTTTTTTAAGAGGGCTGAGCTGGTGCTATGCCATCTTCATGTTCTTTTTAATGTGTTCTTCGAAGCAGAGGTAAGCGTGTCAGGGGGAAGGCTAGTGATTTTACTTTGACTGTGATATGGGTGAGTTAACCTGTCTATAGCTATATTTTTTATATAACTTTGGACTTGTTTTTGTCGTTGCTGGCAAACTGGAGAAATGTTTAATGGCTGGATTTAGATTGATGTAGCTGTTGAACATCCAGGATTGAAAGAAGTGGAGGCAGTCTTTGACTCAGTGAATGTGAAGAGCTGAGGAGACCCTCAGACAGCATTGTGTGTCATTGGCTTTTTGATGACATTTGATGTTGCTTCTATTTCAAAGCATTCCATGTATGAAATGAAGAATGGCACACGTTGGGGGCTGGTACACTCTTCAGGGATCTTTTGAGATTTTAAAGTATGCAAATGAATGAGCTGCTGCTGGTTGCAAAGGAAGGAGGTAAACTACTGTAGGAGAGTTTTGGAGAATCTTGTTTGTGAAGGTAAATTTCAAATGATGTTTGAATTATCAAATGAATTAAAGGCGATGAAGAGGTCCGGTAGCACCAAGAAGCAGGGGTCACTGTTGTCCTTAGTTTTCTATTTGGGTGGTGGCATGGTTAATGCTGTATTGTGCTCTGAAGCTGAATTTCTAGTGATTGAGGAGATAATTGACTTTGCTGAGATGTCTGAGATGGAAGTTGGCAGTTTTTCAATTATTTTTCCAGTGAAGGAAGGTTAAACAATTGGATGACCATTGGTGACATAAGCAGGGCTTTTTAGAAGGGCCAACTGGATGATTTCCAATACATCTGGCTAGAAGGCATTAGTAATGGTAAGTAGGGGTAGGAGCTTGATTCACGAGAAGAGTTTAATGAAACATGAGGGTACAGCATACTCTTTTTAGTGTATGATTTTGAGATGTTTTGCCTGTCAATCAATCAATCAGGATTTATAAAGTGCGGCTAATCACCCAATAGGGTATCCAAGTGCTTGCAGGTCCCGGAGGCTTATTCGAACAGCCAGGTCTTGAGGGCCATTCGCAATTCTGGAAATGAGGTTATGGTCCAGACGTGCATGGAGAGGCTGTCCCAGCATTTTGCTGCGATGTGAGAGAAGGAGCATCTTCCACTTCTGCTTCAGTAGAGGGAGGGAGTATGAACAAATGAAAGTGAGGCAGAGCGTAGTCTTCTCAACGGTTGCTGGAAGTTCAGGCAGAGGTTAATGTACGTGGGTCCTTGGTTGTGTTGAGTCTGTGTGCTTATTTGGGTAAAATGGAGAATGGGCACAGTCTCAGTACCTCTTTCGAAATTAGGGAAACCCTCCATGTTCTTATTTCATGTTCACAGCTGTGATTATGGAAGAGAAAGCACACATTGCTTCAAACCCTTCTTTAATAGGAACCTGCACTACAGAACATAACGTGGTGTAACTATCCTTGTGCTATTGGAGAAAGCTTCATAATATAAACCATAAACTCTGAAACAAGGATGTGAAAGAAAATCAACTGCCCACTCCTAAACGCATTTTAACAGCAAACGTGAAAAGCCTAGAACCAAAGAAACAGACAATGATAATGTTTAAAATTATAGAGAATTATAAAAAACAAAATAGTACCATTATCAGACGGTCAGTTTGACAAGGCAATCCTTTACAGCTTTACTGATCAATGGATTAAATATGGTTTCAGAGCTTTTAATGCTTACATTGCAGGAACACAGCAGGCACGTACGGACATGAATGAAAGATGTCTAACAAGGTTACACTATTTTGGAAGGGAGATTATATTTTGCTTTGGTTCCGGTGTATTTTGAAAAATGGTCTTCAATGTCCACGTCTACTATTGTTAGACATACCATAAAGTCACTGCTGTAGCAATCAGATGTATATGCATCCAGAAGACTATCTGGGTAATGCTGGCCTGTACATAAAACCAATAGCCAAAGAAGTCTACAAGCTCAGCTAATGGCGCTACATAAAAAAAATAAGAAAAACAATATTGGTGGTGTGCATTCCTGTGTGATTTACAGTGCTATCAACCTAGAGGTAGAATCAGTTACGGTAGGACTACAGTTTATCAGTACCTGACAAGTAAGATGGAATCCATGCCATTACGGAGTAGCAAAATCCCATACGACTCAGAGAATTCCGTAGAAGTTGATGGTGGTTGGTGTTTAATATAATCATGTCGAAAAACCATGGTTCTAGTTAACTTCACATACAATCCTCAGATCATCCATCATATGTCCTCATCAGTAGAACAATTCCTACGCATAAATTTGCCTTTTCATTTTACAGAACACCAGTATTCTCAATAAGCACATACCACTGATGCCTCTATTGTTTCTAGTAATATCAGAAAAGTGCATTAGGAAATAAAAATAAAAATACTTTGATCATTCAATCAACTCCAGAGTCTGATACAAGGTGGTAAAGAATCACTAATGTTATTTTTAGATTGTTCACAAATTTCTAGCATACTTATAAATCCTACAATATATTATGAGTGTGTTTCTTGAGTATATAAAAGATCAGAACAGTTGAACATCACTTGTTTGACAATGATAAATATGTAACAAGAGAACAAGTATCCAGTTATAACACTAAACCAATGTTATGAACCATAACAATCCAATGTGCATTGCGAATTATCAACAATCGTGGTACACGTTTGATCTCGAAATCTCCTTGTCATTTACTCTTTAAAAAGCCATCCGCTAATAGATATAACACAACCTCTCAAACCCCCAGCCAACATTATCAAATAAAGAAACACTCTAGAATGCCTACTGTTGCCGTTTTGTTAGCGATGCAGAACTGGACAAAGGGAAGTGTTATTTCTTTTCTACACTGAATGGCTCCTTTAAGACTTTTTTCATTTGGTTAAAAAAAAAAAACGAATTGTCTTTTTATCTGTCTAAAACAGATTAGTACTCAACAGGACTCTTTACTATTTAGCATCTGGCACTCAAAGAGCTGCTGTTAAAGTTTTTAATAAATGAAGTACTTTAAAAAAAAAAAAACATGCGTGATCATCAGCAAAGTCATATTCCCCTCTTCAGTGTGGCTTGATTCAAAATGGAATTTTTCTCATGAGTCCATTCTGAATACGATTTGTAGGTTAATTAGATTATTGATCCTGAACCACTGGTAAGGATTAACTTTTTTCTTGTTAGGAAAGAAAACCTTCATTTTAGCGAACTCATTAAAGTTTTACTGGAATTGTTCTCCGTGCTGAAACATATTTCCAGATCCCTTTCTGTCTCCGTGGAGGACAATGATACCTTTAAAAAAAAAAAATGTGTTACAGTGTGTGCAGAATTAGAAGACCATGTATGCATTTCGTGACTCAAAATAGGTATATTATTATCCCAGCCATTCTTAATCATTGATTGGATTTCCTGGCGTGTGCTTATATATCACTTCACCTGCCTTAGCTTAACACTGCAAGTTCTGATATTATTTGCATCGAATCATCTTTTTTTTTTTAAATGCCCATTGCCCATTACTAAAATCAGAGTATATTCCTAAAAAACCCAAAAGCATTAAAGCCCCTCGAAAATCGTACAATTGCCAGGAAGTGACCATCAATACAATTTTTTCCCTGCCACCTTTGAAATAGGTTTTTGCAATTGCTTCTAGGGAGGAGAATTACAGCGATGGGATCACTTCGGACTATTTCAAAGCCAGTATTGAAGAGTTATTTGTCATTCACTGAACCAACTGTCTTATTTTCCAGAAAGTAGAACATTTTATTTTATCCGGGTGGTGTCATACACCTGCTTTGCAAGACTCTTCCAGCAAGGCCTCGCAGTCGTTCGTCCTCAATGCAAAGCGCTGAACATGACGCTATGTACCATTTGGTTATTAGCTTGACAGACTGCAAATTGTAGTGGTGCTTATATTTACAAACCCAGAATGACACGTCTTTGAGAAGCAATGAAAAATAACGGAGTTAATAACATGCTAATCTGTCACCTCCGGCACGCAAGGAGTTTCTCAGATAAAGTGCGGCCTTATTGTTGAATCGTTGCAGACATAACCAGCGAACCTAAGAACCGTCATTAGCATGCTAATCTCTCACCTCCAGCATTAACTGTTTTTTTCAGATAAAGTTCTACCTTATTGTTGTCTGGCTGCGGATATCCCCAACATATAGTAAAACCACATTCTCAAGTAAGGTAAACAACATTCATTCATTCGCCTGTCACTTCGCAGTGTCTGGTAATCCACTCAACCCCTGCCTTGTGTGTTTCAAGATATAATTAGACCTGATTCACAGGTCAAGTCGTGCATCAAAAATATCTATTTTTGGAATAAGATTGCAGTTTTTTGGGCATTCATAAACGTTTCTGTGAGTACATCCTTGGACATATGACGGCTCATGTTTTTGTCAGGCGTTCTTCTGAATACATTTAGTTCAATTATTTTACTCCACATAGTAAACCAATTGGGATAACAGAGCAGAGCTTTTAATATCCACCTAGGTCTTTCCCAGATGAAAAAATGATAGGCAGCAGCAAACAAACGGCCCGAGAGCTGCAAAATGACCAGTTTGTGGGTAGTTCCGGCAGCTCAAGGTTTATGTGGGGTTCACTGTTGGTTTTCTTCGACCTCAGTTAATTATGTCTTGTTATGAATTCAATTTAAACACTTAAATAAGCACATTCAAAAATCAGCGACCAAGTGCAAATAATTTTCCACTTGGTTGAAGCTTTTCGTATAAACCCCACTAGTAGATGTCCGTTCCCATTCCTACCATGACACCTGATTTACCACTACCATTCACATGAGTCAGTTTACAACCATTCCTGGTTACCAGTGAGTCATGGGTAAGCCTTGTGAATACACTAAACATTTTAATTTGTGTTTGTGGGTGGTATACCCAAATGCAGTGTATCCCTGCCCTCGAATACTCATTCAACGCCCATTGTGAATGTAGGAAGATGGTTTTTACTTAAAGGAACTTTGCTTATGTATGCTAAGTTCTATGAACTGGACTTGTTACCTTTAACTAATAAGAAGTGCAACAGAAAAATTGGAGTAAATAGACAATTACTTGATTCATTTTTAAAGCCCAGATTGATTTGTAAATGGTGAACTGTATGCATATTACTGACAAACAGTCAATCTGGGGCTGATTATCAGCTTGACAGTTCATTCAACAGGACTCCCAAACTAAAAGTGCCCTTCTAATGCAAACATTGGGCATAGATAGCCTGAACATGATGGATTTGTTTAATGGTATCCATGCAATGGTTTCAGTTGAATGATCATGAGAAATACAATGTTATTGTGATGCTACTTTTTCTTATTTCTTTAAACTAGATGTTTATCATTCCAAAAATAGGCATTTTGAGGCGTTAGAGCTGTTAGTGATAGCTCTGGCCTATTGCTGCTATACTAATATATTAAAGTTTATTCAAGCAGCTAATAGAAGATATCTCCTCTGCATTAGACATCCTATGTCTCAACTACTGCTTACAGTGCATTCAGACCTTGATGAATAGCGCCTACGTGAAGTTCAACCCATCCAAGACACAAATCCTGTTTTTTGGCAGGAACAATACACAAGCTTTTGCAATGCAACGGGTCTCACATTTGCTCAAGTTAGAGCAATTGGCGTTGTAAATTCCTATCTGGAGTTTTTTTGCCACATGAATTGAAAATGAAGTGTTAAACAGGTGACAGATGAAGCCGAATCAAAGCACCACCACCGCCATGAGCACGAGAGTTATTAGCTCCCTGCCTGAATATCTAGAAAGGATCACGGCTGGAATGTAAGGCAAACCGAAACCAGAGGAGGGGCCATCATACGCTGTAACAGGAGGAAGCATGACATAGTGGAGTGGCCAACAGAAGTGGTCAGGAATGCTCACTTAGTTAATATGCCAGGGGAAGGAACTCAGCATACAAAGGAGGAACATTTCTCAAAATGCATCAATAAAAATAAAGCATTAAAGACAAGCACAACAAAGAATGAATAGCAAGAGTGGGCATGGTTAAAAGCCCACAGAGAGATTACAACAGGCTTTAGGGTGCTTACGGGCTCAAACCTAAAAAGATACACTATGAACCTGGCTCAATTACATGAACCTTGATGGCTTTGAGCCTCAACATTCATAGAATATTGAGTGACTTGGAATCACCCTGGACAACAACCTCATTCTCTAGGAACACATTGCCAAAAAAAGACTGCCAGAAAATGATTTCAGAACTGCTGTTCAAGCCCTCCTACTCTCATGTCTTGATAGTGGCAATGCCCTCCTCCCTGGCCTCCCAGACCACACACTAGCACCTACATGCCACATGCATCCTACATATCACAGCATGTTTCACCCAGGGCTGGAAGAAATGTCATTACATCATCCCTGTCCTGATCAAAATTCTTTGGCTCCCCTTGACAGCTTGCATCATCTTCAAACCAGCTGCATCATTTAGAAAGCCATCATGACCTGCAAATCTGCTTATTTTTCAGACAAGCTTAAAACCCTTGATGGTTTTCAGCACATTCACTGGCAGGATACCATCAGACTACAGATTAAGAACTGTGAAAAAGAAGGACAAGACAGGAGGCCTTTTCCAGCTATGCACACAGGATCTATAACAACATCACAATATTCACCAGTACTGCCTCAGTCCTTCCCCCATGTAAGAAAGAGTTGGAGATTTGCCTTTTCAAAGAGCACTACATCAAAATGCAGTAACCGCCACAGCCCATTTCCTCTCCTATTACTCATTGGATTTATGCTTGTCTTTAACCATGCACAGCACTCCACTGCTTTTTTACTAGGTTTGTGATATAGAATTACCATATACATACATACATCAGATTAACCGCTTTAGTATATTCCTCAACGAGGAATGGGCCTATTCCTTTTAGCAGTTGCCACTTTCAGTAAAAACATGGTCAGCCATTTCTAGTCCTGATTGAATGGTGAATTGTCAACCTGGCATCCAGTTACTCACTCTGATAGAACACCTTATTTGATAATCGGTATCCGTTCTTTAACGATGCACCTGTCACAGTGGTGTAGCACCATGTGCCATTGATCATAACACAAGGAATAAAACAGAACTCCTGAACCCCCAATTGGCAGTAAAATACAGGCATAGTTGGGGTGCAGAGTTCTTCTCATGTACCTCAAAATCTGGATAAACGGCAGCTGCTGCAATAGGGATAAATTCAAATTTGGCTGTCACAACTAAATTGGCCTATACTCTAAATCAGACACTCCAGCATTTAATGATTTTGCGATTTGATAAAAAATCTCACAACTGTCTACAAAACTAAGAGAATTTCATTGTTAGAACCCGAAGATTGCTCTAGTCCAAACTTTCCAAAGCAGCCCGTCTCTTTATCCAAAAACATGTTCCAGTTAGTGCTCAAAAGTCTGTTGCAGAAGTAAATATTTGCAACAGATGTTTTTCAATGCAAATATATTAAGGACGTTGGACCTGCCTTCTGATGTTCCAAAGAGCTATGAGGTGTAATCAGTGCTTTAACTCATTTAAAGGAAGGGGGTGCATTATTTATGCCAATTGCTCCGGTTCACCTCATCCTTTTTTGCACTTAATTTTCATATGGTAGCGTGTGCAGTATAGAGAGGACCGTCCTAGCATTGCAGGCATGTGAGGGACATTGGTTTAATTCTGTACCTTGATGGAATACAGCAAGAAGAATTTTACCAGACAAACAGTCTGTGCTTCTATGGATAGAGGACACAGGACACCATAAACACGGTCACACAATCCGAAGCAACTCTAACCAGTGCCAGCAATATACTATGTTAATCCACTCAGCCTTTACCAAAGGTAATGAACTTTGAAATGTGGGGATTTGGGAAATGATTTACACACCACTTCCCCTTGAAATCCTCAAGTATTCGTAGAAGAAATGTGTCTCTAGAATGCTTGCTGATATCACCACAAAGCCCTTAAAGTTCACTCATGTAGTCTCTCAGTGGCAGTATCACGTTGTGCTTGCTGATAATGTTGAAAGCTCTGATATGTAGACCTTAAGTAATCAATTAAATTAGGCTCCCAATTATACATCCATATATTTTCTTAGGGACATGACATTTGATGGAACCAGGTATCAAACTCTTCTAAATAGGGCAATAACACCCAGCCCTCCGTGTTATATCAGCGACTGCACACTCATATTTACATTTCTTTGTCAGATTAAATGCATTTACTCTCTGTTGGACTTTTTTGCTTATGTAGGGTCATCCCGAGTCCTTTTTGCCTCCTGCCTCCTATTTTTTCTGATCTTTTGCTGTTGGCTTTTGAACTCTGAGCACTCTTACCACTGCTAACCAGTGCTAAAGTGCATATGCTCTCTGTGTAAATTGTATGTAATTGGTTTATCCATGATTGGCATATTTGATTTGCTAGTAAGTCCCTAGTAAAGTGCACTAGAGGTGCCAGGGCCTGTAAATCAAATGCTACTAATGCGCCTGAAGCACTGGTTGTGCAACCCACATAGGTAGCTCTGTAATCATGTCCCAGACCTGCCACTGCAGTGTCTGTGTGTGCAGTTTTAACTGTATAATCGACTTGGCAAGTGTACCCACTTGCCAGGCCTAATACATCCCTTTTCTTACATGTAAGGCACCCCTAAGGTAGGCCCTAGATAGCCCCAATGGCAGGGTGCAGTGTATGGTTAAGGTAGGACATATAGTAATGTGTTTTATATCTCCTGGCAGTGAAATATTGCTAAATTCGTTTTTCACTGTTGCAAGGTCTGTCTCTCTCATAGGTTAACATGGGGGCTACCTTTAAATCTGATTAAAGTGTAGATTCCCTTTGGGAGCGGATGAACATGTGGAGTTTGGGGTCTCTGAGCTCACAATTTAAAAATACATCTTTTAGTAAAGTTGATTTTAAGATTGTCTGTTTGAAAATGCCACTTTTAGAAAGTGAGCATTTTCTTGCTTATACCATTTCTGTGACTCTGCCTGTTTGTGGATTCCCTGTCTGGGTCAGTTTGACAGTTGGGCTGGGTGCCCTCACACTAGACAGTGGCACAAAAGGAGCTGGGGTGTAGTCTGCATTTCCTGATGAGCCATCTGTGCTAGGAGGGAGGGGAGGAGTGGTCACTTACACCTGAAAGGGCTGTGCTGTCCTCACACAATGCAGTCTCCGACCCCCTGGTGAGTGTCTGGGTCCTGGCCTGCGCAGGGCAGGATTTCACATTCAAAAGAGACTTTACTTTGAAGTAGGCCTACTTCAAAGGGGAAATTGGGTATAAGAAGGGCACCCAAAACCACAGACTTTAGATCACTTCTGGAAACAAGAGGAACCTATGAGGAAAAGTGCTGCTCTGCCTCTGACTGTGCTTTGTGGAGCTATCCTGCAGTTGCTGCTTCTGCCAGAGTAAGAGGGCAAAGACTGAGCTTTGTGTGCCTTCCATCTTGTGAAGAAATCTCCAAGGGCTTGATTTAGAGCTTGCCTCCTGTTGTTTGAAGTCTCAGGGACATGAAAGACTTCTCTCGACCAGCACCTGGGGCCAGATGTAGGTAAGTTTGGGAATGCGACTCGCAATTTGCGAGTCGCAATTCCATATTCAGGATGGTGTCGCAATCGCAAGGGGGTCGCAAAGACTCACCTCATTAATATTAATGAGGTGGGTCGCAATTTGCGACCCCCTTGCGATTCCCTGCACTCACAGGGATGTTGACAGCAGACCACCATGTCTGTGACTGCTTTTTTAATAAAGGAGTTTTCTTTTTTTTTTTTGTATTGCAGCCCATTTTCCTTAAAGGAAAACGAGTTGCGATACACTCACGAAAATGAAAGCATTTGCTTTAATTTTTTCAGAAAAGGCAGTGGTCCAAAGGACCACTGTCTGCTCTGAAAAAATATTTTCAGAGGCTTTCACAATGGGTGCTAACTGCGAATTGCTTTGTGACCGCATACACCCCTTCCTATTTTCGAGTTGCATTCCCATTTTGCGAGTCGGTACCGACTCGCAAAATGGGAATGTGCATCGCTAGGCGCGTTTTGCATGGCGCAAACTCCGAATTTCGCAGTTTGCGCCATGCAAAATGTTACCTACATCTCGCCTCTGGAGTCTCTGGTGAGACTCCTGCTCTGCCAAGTGGTGCCCTATCCAGTCCCTGGGCCCTTGAAAGGAAAACTGGTGGAAATCCAAGGAAATCGACTTCGGACGACTTCGGACCGCCACCGCTGCTGAATCCGGTGACGCCGCCTGCACCCGACTCTGTGATCTTCGCTGGAACGTGACGATCTTCATAGGCCCGATGCCGCTGCAGCCCCACTGAAGTCTGCGACTCCATGGAAGTCACCGCACCACGTCGTGACCGACGCTGCACAAAGTACGTCCATTCAATGTTTCGTACAGACGCCGCGCTTCCCGACTTCGCGCATCGGCTCGTTTTCATTTCTTCACCAAGGTACTGTACCTGGGGGTCTATGCGACTCTTTGTCCGGCGCCGCTGGTGTCAGATTGTTGGGAACGACTCTGTCACAATGCCGGGTTAACACCTCATCATAGCATTTTGGGGGTCATTCTGACCCTGGCGGTCATGGGCCGCCAGGGCCAACGACCGCGGGAGCACCGACAGGCTGGCGGTGCTCCCATGGCATTCTGACCGCGGCGGTGTACCGCCGGTTTCCCACTGCCCAAGGGAATCCTCCAAGGCGGCTCTGCAACCAGCGCCGCCATGGGGATTCCGATCCCCTTACCGCCAGCCTTGTTCTGGCAGTTTTGACCGCCAGAACCTGGCTGGCGGTAATGGGTGTCGTGGGGCCCCTGGGGGCCCTGCAGTGCCCATGCCTAACAGGGCCCCACCAAGATTTTCAGTGTCTGCCACGCAGACACTGAAAATCGCGACGGGTGCAACTGCACCCGTCGCACCCCTTCCACTCCGCCGGCTCCATTCGGAGCCGGCATCCTCATGGAAGGGGGTTTCCCGCTGGGCGGGCGGCCTTCTGGCGGTCGCCCACCAGCCCAGCGGGAAACTTAGAATTACCGCAGCGGTCTTTTGACCGCGCAGCGGTATTCTGCCGGCGGGACTTTGGCGGGCGGCGGAGGATGACCCCCTTTGTGTTTCTAAGTGCTATTTTTGAGTTTAATCTTAAAAAATTCATAACTTGACTTATGTATGTCGGATGTTTGTTGTTTTGGTCTTGTTTTGTTTAGATAAATATTTCCTATTCTTCTAAACTGGTGTTCTGTCATTTTGTGGTGTTTTCATTGAGTTACTGTGTGTGTTGGTACAAATACTTTACACCCAGCACTCTGAAGTTAAGCCTACTGCTCTGCTAAGCTACCAAGGGGGTAAGCAGGGGTTAGCTGAGGGTGATTCTCTTTTACCCTGACTAGAGTGAGGGTCCTTGCTTGAACAGGGGTAAACCTGACTGTCAACCAAAGACCCCATTTCTAACACTCTCCTTACTGAAGAGGCTCATACAATTAAATAAACAGTGGAAGACAACGACTTGGCCGCAATTATATTGCAGTGGGCTGGACTGGACCAACTGCAAACTGATCTATGACTGCAACACCCGTTTTACTCTACAACATTGGTGACAGTCACACATGTGAATCTGTGATAATTTGTGCACATTAGGTTACATACTAAGTGCACAGAGTAGAAATTTAAAAGGTTGGTGCAACATAGCTCTTAAAACATATCTACCTACAGTTCAAGCCCAGTTCAAAAATACAAAATACCAAGGAATACCTCAAAAAATGGTGTGGAATATCTTCGCAACACCTTAATATATTGCATTAGGAATTGCTACTTCCACTTCTGCATTTATGTGTGCGCTATCGAATAGTAGGTATTTAAAAGCCTTGAAAGACTGGATGTTTATGCTGGTGCCACCAAGGTCCACATTCCTGTCCTCCTGATTACCGGAGTGATCTTTGAATATTTTTCTTCAAGTAGTGAGTTTTATAATGTTTGTCATCACAAGATAACATAACAAATTCAGTTTGGTGGCCAAGCTAAACGGACTATTCATTGGTAAAGCTCATCATTTACAAGTGAAAATCAAGATTGGGATGTTGAAAAAGTGGCTTAGCTGCAAAAGCTGTAGGATACGGCATCATCCCTCAGTCTTTCATAGCCATTTTTTGGGAGCAGGAGGAATTCAGGCCAAAATAAAATACCAAAAAAACATGGGTACCGAAAAATTTACTGACTCATGCCACAACATAACTGCAGCACGTTGGTCTCGAAGGCTTTCTAGGAGTTTTTGTGACTTACTCCATATTTATGTGTGACCTATGTCTGAAATTCTGTTAGCAAGTCAGACCTACTTATAGAAAAAATATAACTGAATCACGCTGCAGACACTTGCCACTCACTTTACCTTAATGATTTTGCACAAAGTAAATTAACTAAAGACCATAATATCACACCGCATTAAGCCAGGCATGCTCCATCACGCAACTGTAAGTGTAGTTGTTAGACCGGACAGCCTAAGGGTGATCACCCCTAACTTTTTGCCTGCCTCCCTTCACTTTTTGGACACTGATTTTGCTGGTTTTAGGACTCTGCGCACTTTACCACTGCTAACCAGTGCTAAAGGGCATATGCTCTCTCCCTTAAAACATGGTGAACTTGGTTAATAACCAATTGGCTTATTTAATCTAATTGTAAGACCCCAGTACAGTGCACTACATATGCCCAGGGCCTGTAGATGAAATGTTGCTTGTGGGCCTGCAGCACTGATTGTGCCACCCACATAAGTAGCCTCTTAACCATGCCTCAGGCCTACCATTGCAAGGTCTGCGTGTGCAGTTTCACTGCCACATCAACTTGGCATTTAAAAGTACTTGCCAAACCTTAAAACTCCCCTTTTTGTACATATAAGTTACCCCAGAGGTAGGCTCTAGGTAACCCATAGGGCAGGTTGCTATGTAGATAAAAGGCAGGGCATGTTTCTGTGCGGTGTATATGTCCTGGTAGTGTAAAACCCCTAAATTAGTTTTTACACTGCTGTGAGGCCTGCTCCTTTCACAGGCTAACATTAGGGCTACTCTCATATACAGTTTGAGTGGTAGATTCTCATCTAAAAGGAGTAACAAGGTCATGTTTAGCATGGCCAGAATGGCAATGCAAAATCCTGCTGACTGGTGAAATTGGATTTAATATTACTAATTTAGAAATTACACTTTTAGAAAGTGAGCATTTCTCTACACTTAAATCCTTCTGTGCCTTACAATCCACGTCTGGCTAGGTTTAGTTGACTGCTCCCAAACACAGGATGCTCAGTCACACTTGCATACATCTGCATATTGAATGGGTCTTCCTGGGCAGGGAGGGTGCAGGGCCTGACACTTGCTTGTCAAAGAACAGTAGCCTGCCCTCACACAAAGGACTGCCACATCCCCTACTGGGACCCCAGCAGACAGGATGGAACTGAAAGGGGACTGGTGCACTTGTAAGCCACTCTTTGAAGTCTCCCCCTCTTCAAAGGTACATTTGGGTGTTTAAGCAGGGTCTCTGACGCCACCAACTCAGACATTTCCTGGAAAAGAAACTCTGCACCAGAACCTGCAACCTGCCAAGAAGAACTGCGTGGCTGCCCAAGGACTCACCTGACTGCTTTTCTGCAAAGGACTGCTGCCCTGCTGTTGCCCTACTGCCTTGCTGTCTTCTGGCTGTGCTGAGAAGTTCTCTCCAAAGGCTTGGATAGAGCTTGCCTCCTGTTCCCTGAAGTCTCAGGACCAAAAAGACTTCATTCCTGCAAAAGAACTCCTTGTGCGGCAAAAATCGATGCACAGCCTGCAAGAAATGACGCACAGCCTGCATCATGGTGAGAAAATCACTACACGCCAAACTGGATTGATGCAGCTCAATTTCCCGAACAGGAGAATGACGCAGCACCAGAGTTGCGACTGGAAATTCTACGCATGGCCCACTGGATAGACCCGAAGTCGAGCCGGAACAACACATCCCGACTTCCTGAGAGAAAATGACGCAGCGCCTGACGTGCAGCACAGATTTCCACGCATCGACCACAGGATCTACAGGGAGTGCAGAATTATTAGGCAAATTAGTATTTTGACCACATCATCCTCTTTATGCATGTTGTCTTACTCCAAGCTGTATAGGCTCGAAAGCCTACTACCAATTAAGCATATTAGGTGATGTGCATCTCTGTAATGAGAAGGGGTGTGGTCTAATGACATCAACACCCTATATCAGGTGTGCATAATTATTAGGCAACTTCCTTTCCTTTGGCAAAATGGGTCAAAAGAAGGACTTGACAGGCTCAGAAAAGTCAAAAATAGTGAGATATCTTGCAGAGGGATGCAGCACTCTTAAAATTGCAAAGCTTCTGAAGCGTGATCATCGAACAATCAAGCGTTTCATTCAAAATAGTCAACAGGGTCGCAAGAAGCGTGTGGAAAAACCAAGGCGCAAAATAACTGCCCTTGAACTGAGAAAAGTCAAGCGTGCAGCTGCCACGATGCCACTTGCCACCAGTTTGGCCATATTTCAGAGCTGCAACATCACTGGAGTGCCCAAAAGCACAAGGTGTGCAATACGCAGAGACATGGCCAAGGTAAGAAAGGCTGAAAGACGACCACCACTGAACAAGACACACAAGCTGAAACGTCAAGACTGGGCCAATAAATATCTCAAGACTGATTTTTCTAAGGTTTTATGGACTGATGAAATGAGAGTGAGTCTTGATGGGCCAGATGGATGGGCCCGTGGCTGGATTGGTAAAGGGCAGAGAGCTCCAGTCCGACTCAGATGCCAGCAAGGTGGAGGTGGAGTACTGGTTTGGGCTGGTATCATCAAAGATGAGCTTGTGGGGCCTTTTCGGGTTGAGGATGGAGTCAAGCTCAACTCCCAGTCCTACTGCCAGTTCCTGGAAGACACCTTCTTCAAGCAGTGGTACAGGAAGAAGTCTGCATCCTTCAAGAAAAACATGATTTTCATGCAGGACAATGCTCCATCACACGCGTCCAAGTACTCCACAGCGTGGCTGGCAAGAAAGGGTATAAAAGAAGGAAATCTAATGACATGGCCTCCTTGTTCACCTGATCTGAACCCCATTGAGAACCTGTGGTCCATCATCAAATGTGAGATTTACAAGGAGGGAAAACAGTACACCTCTCTGAACAGTGTCTGGGAGGCTGTGGTTGCTGCTGCACGCAATGTTGATGGTGAACAGATCAAAACACTGACAGAATCCATGGATGGCAGGCTTTTGAGTGTCCTTGCAAAGAAAGGTGGCTATATTGGTCACTGATTTGTTTTTGTTTTGTTTTTGAATGTCAGAAATGTATATTTGTGAATGTTGAGATGTTATATTGGTTTCACTGGTAATAATAAATAATTGAAATGGGTATATATTTTTTTTTTGTTAAGTTGCCTAATAATTATGCACAGTAATAGTCACCTGCACACACAGATATCCCCCTAACATAGCTAAAACTAAAAACAAACTAAAAACTACTTCCAAAAATATTCAGCTTTGATATTAATGAGTTTTTTGGGTTCATTGAGAACATGGTTGTTGTTCAATAATAAAATTAATCCTCAAAAATACAACTTGCCTAATAATTCTGCACTCCCTGTACATAGCCCCTGTGACTTCGTCCTGCATGTCCAGGATTTCAACGCATCATCCCCAGGGCGTGCAAAAAACCCGCAACCGGAAGAGGATCCCAGTCTACGTGCCGGAAATCGACGCAAAGCCTGCCCTGCGTGAATACTCAATATATGCATTGTTTGTGTGCGCCGGAAAAATCAACGCACACCTCACTGTTTTCCACACAACTCCTCCTCTGTGGTCCCTTGTGGAGAATTTGAAAGCAAACCAGGTACTTAGTGCTTGCAAGAGACACTCATTGCTTTTTAAAAGACTAAAGACACTTTGGTGGTCATTACAACCCTGGCTGTCGGTGTCAAAGCGGCAGTAAGACCGCCAACAGGCCGGCTGTAAAAATGTTGCAATTACGACAGTGGCCGAAACCGCCAACAAAGACAGCCACTTTAACACTCCGACCGCCACGGCGGTACAAACAAACAGCGCGGCGGTCACCGCCAACAGACAGGCGGAGGACAATGTACCGCCCACAGTATCACAACCTACCAATCCGCCACCTTTTCAGGGGCGGATTCACCGCGGATAAAAACAGCCGGAGACAGGATTCCGAAGGAAAAACGCTCACCTCTACACACCCCACGAGGAACTAGGACACCATGGACCCAGAACTCCAAATTCTCCCTGCGATAGTCTTCCTGTTCCTCTACCAGGAGCACGAACGCCAGCGGGGAAGACCACAGTGAGTACTGCACCTATGACTCAGGGGAGGGGGGAGGGAAATAACAGGGACACACACACACAACACGCAACACCCCCACCCCCACCCACCACAACACACACACTAATACATATTGATACATCACAGTTACACCCCCCAAAACCCCCCAGAAGAATGCAAAGACAATAGAAAATGAGTGTAATCATTATAATATATTAAAATCAAGTAGGCAAAAATATATATATACACCATTAACAAAATATACACCAAGCATAGTAGTCCAGGTAGTACTCCAATTAAGTCCGTGGAACACTGGGCCCACATGGTATGGGCAAAGCCCACACATGATCCCCCGACCATGACGGAGAGAACACTGCAGGGGCATCAGAGAGCAAGAAAACAGGCCCCTCAGGGGGAGGGAAAGGGGGGGCATCTCAGCCGCTTGAGTGCACAACGCCAAATCCACGAGAGGGCCACATGCCCACTGTTCAATCCTGGGGAGTGCAAAGCCACAGTCTCTCAAATCTCACAAGTGGGTGGTCTGCCCACTGCCATATCCTGGGGAGTGCAAAGCCACAGTCTCTCAAGTCTTTCCAGTGGGTGGGTTGCCCACTTCCATATCCTGGGGAGTGCAAAGCCACAGTCTCTCAAGCCTCTACAGTGGGTGGGTTGCCCACTGCTTTATTCTGGGGAGTGCAAGGCCACAGTCTCTCAAGTCTCTACAGTGGGTGGGTTGCCCACTGCTTTATCCTGGGGAGTGCAAAGCCACAGTCTCTACAGTGGGTGGGTTGCCCACTGCTTTATCCTGGGGAGTGCAAAGCCACAGTCGCTCAAGTCTCTACAGTGGGTGGGTTGCCCACTGTTCCATCCTGGGGAGTGCAAAGCCTCAGTCTCTCAAGTGGATAACAGTCTCCACTGGTTCTGGAGGGGGCCTTGTGCCCAGAGTGCTTCATCCTGCTAAGGACAGAGGTAGTGGATGGATCTCTCCACTGGTTCTGGAGGGGGCATGGTGCCTAGAGTGCTTCATCCTGCTAAGGACAGAGGTAGTGGATGGATCTCTCCACTGGTTCTGGAGGGGGCATGGTGCCCAGATTGCTTCATCCTGCTAAGGACAGAGGTAGTGGATGGATCTCTCCACTTGTTCTGGAGGGGGAAATGTGCCCAGAGTGCTTCATACTGATAGGGACAGAGGTAGTGGATGGATCTCTCCACTGGTTATGGAGGGGGCATGGTGCCCAGAGTGCTGCATCTTGCCCGTGACGGACTCAGTAGTGTTAGTGCCCTTGGCGCTCATGGGCCAGCGATGCTTGAGACGGCGGTGCCCTGTTCAGCAGTGCTTGAGACGGCGGGGCCCTGTTCAGCGATGCTTGAGATGGCAGTGCCCTGTTCAGCGGTGCTTGAGACGGCGGTGCCCTGTTCAGTGGTGCTTGGAGCAGCGGGCTCCTTTGCAGTGACTCAGCTGGTGGTGGTCCTTCTTGGCCCAGCGGGGCTTGTGCTGGCGGCCCTCTTTAGCCCAGCGGGGCTTGTACTGGCGGTCCTCTCTAGCCCAGCGGGGCTTGTGCTGGCGGTCCTCTGTGTCCCAGCGGGGCTTGTGCTGGCGGTCCTCTCTGTCCCAGCGGGGCTTGTGCTGGCGGTCCTCTCTGTCCCAGAGGGGCTTGAGCTGGCGGTCCTCTCTAGCCCAGCAGGGCTTGTGCTGGCGGTCCTCTCTGTCCCAGCGGGGCTTGTGCTGGCGGTCCTCCCTAGCCCAGTGGGGCTTGTGCTGGAGGTCCTCTCTAGCCCAGCAGGGCTTGTGCTGGCGGTCCTCTCTGTCCCAGCGGGGATGAAGGTTGTGGCCTCCTGGGCAGCAGGGCTGGTGGCGGTGGCCTCCTAGGCAGCTGGGATGATGGCGGTCTTCTCCGCCGTGCTGCTCTTCCCAGACTTGCTGAGTTTCTTGTGCCTCTTCCCCTCCTTGGAAGATGTTGCAGCTGACTCCACACTCCCACCTGTACCCCTGGGAGCGGCTTTGGTGGCTGGTATCTTCCCCCTCTCCCGCCAGGCACTGGCCAACTTCTGATGCTTGACAGGTGGGGGACTGGCTGTGCTGTGGCTCCGTGCCACACTGGCTACCCTGGTGGCCAGTGCACTCCAGATTCCGGTGACTACAGGCACCACTGGTCCTGGAGATGTTGTGGCTGAGGTGTTAGTTCGGGACCTAGGAGATGGACGGGGTGGGGGAGGTGTGGGAAAGAAGTCAAGGTTGGACAGCAAAAGTTTTTTTGAGACACTGGGACGGGTAGCTGGAGGGGGTTTGGGAGTGGAGGAAGAGGTTGTGGTTGTAGGAGGTGTTCGTTTGCTGACTTTGGGTGAAGGTGCATGCGCTGGAGGCTGTCGTGAGGTGGATGGCTGGAGGCTGTCGTGAGGTGGATGGCTGTTGAGTGGGTGTGTGCCTGCGTTTGTGTATCTTGGGAGGGCGTGTCACAGACACACTGGGAGAGGACACAGGGGACGTATGAATGGTAGATGGGGTGGTGACTGCACGTGAGCTGGTGGGGTGGTGGGTGTGCTGGTGATGGCAGTAGTGGCTGTAGGGGTAGATGCAGGTGTGAGTGTCGACGAGACTGGGAGGGAGGAGGGAGACGAGGTGGAGGGGGACACAGTGGAGGCAGCGGATGTTGGTGTGTCTGCATGGGTATGATGCTTGCTTGAGTGCCTGTGGGATGTGTGGTGCTTATGTTTGCCTGAGCTTCCCTTGTGTGTTGACGTGCGTGCATGCAGGTCTAGAGGTGTGCTTGGGATAGGCTGGGGTACAGGGGACTGGGTCTGTGTGGAGGAAATTGGAGGGGGGAGGCTAGAGACAGGGACAATGGCTGCCATCAGTGCTGAGGACAGAGTCTGAAAAGCTCGCTGAAGGGCCGTCTGACCAGAATGAATGCCCTCCGGGAATGCATTTGTTTGTTGCAACTGCCTTTCTACACCCTGGATGGCATTCAAAATGGTAGACTGCCCAACAGTGAGGGACCTGAGGAGGTCAATGGCCTCCTCACTGAGGGCAGCAGGGGTGACTGGGGCAGGGCCTGAGGTGCCTGGGGCGAAGGTGATGCCCACCCTCCCGGGTGAGCGGACACGGGGCAAAGGCTGAGGGGCTGCTGGGAGGGCGGTGCTGGAAGGGGGGGTGGAGGCTGTACCTGTAGGTGGGGGGGCACCGATGTTGCCACCACAAGGGAGCTCCCATCAGAGGACGAGTCCGTGTCACTGGTCTCAGCTGGTGCCCCTGCCGTGGAGCTCCCCTCGCCCTCCGTCCCACTGGTGAACTCCGAGTCCGTAGTGTGGCCCTCCATTGCCTTGTGGGATGCAGCCCCCTCGTGCTCTGGTGCCACTGCTCCTCTGCCTGATGATGCTAATGCACTCAAGAACAGGGAGACCACAAAAAGGGGGGGACGACAGAAGAAAGACATGTTGAGTGCATGCATTACCGCTACCGTTGGCGGACACAACAGACACAGAAGCCCCCTGCAGTACGCCGCGCTCTTGGGCTTCTGTGTTCAATTCCTGGGAAACGGCCTATTAGGCTATGGACGACATCTGCACACATGGATGACACAGGGGCATGACTAGGTGTAGTTGGCACTCTACAGGGGTGCGGTGGGGTGCCACATGGCCTGCCTTACGGAGGTACTTTGCCTACGGAACTCGCCCTGGCCTAGGGAAACCCACAGCCCACCTCTCCCACCCAGACCCCTTCACTGCGTGCTAAATCAGCAGAATGAGAGAGTACTCACCCCCTTGTGGCTGTTGAGATGCCCTCAAGCGCCCATCCAACTCCGGGTACGCCACCGCCAGGATCCTGAACATCAGGGGGGTCATGGTGTGACGGGCACCCCCCCACGTTGGGAGGCCATCCCCAGCTGAGCTTCCGCCGTCTTCTTGCTCCAGCGGTGAATGTCCTCCCATCTTTTCCGGCAGTGGATGCTCCGTCTATGGTAGAGCCCCAGGGTCCGGACCTCCTTGGCAATGGCACGCCAAATATTTTTTTTCTGGTGGGCTCTGACCTACATGAGTTGTACAGGGGGAAGAGAAACTTATTACCAACTGCACCGTCAAAGTGATTGGCCCCCATCCCTACCCTTGCCATGTGGCACATGCACTCACCGTTGTTTCATGCATGCCGCACTCTCCCCCCTTCCTTCTTACATCCACCCCTCTCCACACAGGCATAGCCCATACAGCATGCTCCCAGTGTACTTACCTGTTTGTCTGGAGGACCGTAGAGTAGCGTGTACTGGGGAATGACCCCATCCACGAGTTTCTCCAACTCCTCCGATGTGAAGGCAGGGGCCCTTTCCCCAGACACTCGAGCCATTGTCTCTTCCAGACCAAGGTCACAGCAGCACTTGCAGTGTAGGTCCTCTCCTGTTGAAGATCAGGTATCGAGTGATTGAACAGATAGAAAATGGCGGTCACGTCCGCAGCGGTGCGTACCGTCACCGCCGGCGTACATCGTCATTGGCTCCTGGGACCCATAGGGTCCAATGTTAACCAATGCAGCATAGCGCCACGGTCTTCGACCGCCTACCGCGACGGTGTACAACGCCAGCGCAGTTACCTCACATCCCATTGTCCCACTTTACAGGTCAGGCAGCCGCCATTTCAGGGGCCCACATGGCTTCATTTTCAACTGCGTCACACTTACCTAGGTCTAGACTCAACACACATACAGGACACTTTTTAGATTATGATTGGTGTTCTGTGTAAGCTGTGGGTACATACCTCTGAGTTGTTTGACTCTGTGCTTGCTGTTGTCTCACATAGGCACCGTCTGCTGGGACATGTGAGGAGATGGCGGCATCCTCCGGTGTACCGACCGTTGGTGGACCTGTCGACAATGGTGGAAGGACATGTGATCATCACATACAGGCTTGACCGTGCCCCAATCCAGGAACTGTGTACCCAGTTGGAGCCAGACCTGATGTCAGCTATCCGCCATCCCACAGGAATCCCCCCTCAACTGCAGGTGCTGTCAGTACTCCATTTCCTTGCAAGTGGGTCATTTCAAACAACAGTGGCCATAGCATCAGGGATGTCCCAGCCCATGTTTTCTAACGTGTTGTCCAGAGTGTTGTCTGCCCTGCTGAAACACATGCGGAGCTACATCGTTTTCCTTCAGGTGGAGGATTTGCCTACAGTGAAAGGTGATTTCTATGCCCTGGGACATATCCCCAACATCATAGGTGCCATTGATGGGGCACATGCGGCTTTGGTACCCCCCCCACAGGAGTGAAGAGGTGTACAGAAACCGGAAGAGTTATCATTCCATGAATGTACAGATGGTATGTTTGGCCAACCAGTACATCTCCCATGTGAATGCCAAGTTCCCTGGCTCAGTGCATGACGCCTACATCCTGCAGAATAGCAGCATCCCTTATGTGATGGGTCAACTCCAGAGGCACCATCTGTGGCTATTAGGTGAGCACCTGGAAGCTAGTCAGTGGGAATGGTTGTCTGGGTCTGGGGATATCCCTCCAGGTTAGTGTGTGTCTAACAGTTGTCCCTCACCATTTGCAAGTGACTCTGGCTACCCCACCCTGTCATGGCTAATAACCCCAGTGAGGAATCCCAGGACAAGGGCAGAGGAAAGCTACAATGAGGCCCATGGGCGAACTAGGAGGGTGATCGAGCGGACCTTCGGCCTCCTGAAGGCCAGATTCAGGTGCCTCCATATGACAGGTGGATACCTATTCTACTCACCAAAGAAGGTGTGCCAGATCATCGTGGCCTGCTGTATGCTTCACAACTTGGCTTTGTGACAAAAGGTGCCTTTTCTGCAGGAGGATGGTCCAGATGACAGTGTTGTTGCAGCTGTGGAGCCCGTGGACAGTGAAGACGAGGAAGCAGAGGAAGAAGACATGGACAACAGGGACTCAGTGATCCAGCAATATCTCCAGTGAAAGACAGGTAAGAATACAAACCTGCCTACTACATGTACTTAAACACTACTACCTCTCTACTGTCTGTCGTTTTCACCCAGTGTATGGTCACTGAGTTGTCACTTTCCCTTACGATTTCACAGATCTGGGTCCCACAGTCTGATATCTGCTTTGATTCCTCATGGACTAGAGCTGTGTGACATAGGTATGTTGACATTACAAATGAAAGAGCTTTTTGCCACAGTAATTGCTAATACAGTATTCCGAAATCACAGACTGACTCCAGATTTTTTGTGTGCTTTAAGGGTGTTTATTTTAGTGCTCAAAATTGGAGGGGGTAGCAAAATGGTGATGGGTGATAGCGGAGGAATGTCCATGGCAGAGTCCAGTCTATTAGTCTCACAGGTGCATTGCCCAAATGGGCATAGGAAGTGGAGCTGGGGCAGTTTAAGGATGGACAGGGTGACAAAGTGGGACAGTAGGATGACAATCAGGATGGTCTCATTTCTTGGCGGGGGTCTTGGCATCGTTCTCTGTCTTGTTCCTGGATCTCAGGGACCGTTTGCGAGGTGGTTCTCCCTCTGCAGGGGGTGGGGTGCTGGTGTGGTGGTCCTGTGGCGGTGCCTCCTGTCCACTAGCGCCGGCGGAGGTGGTGTGCAGTTCATCGTCCAGGCTAGTGTCAGGGGCCCCTTGTAGTGCTACAGTGTCCCTCCTGGTGTTGAGTACTTCCTTCAGCACCCCTACGATGGTGCCCAGGGTGGAATTAATGGTTCTGAGTTCCTCCCTGAAGCCCATATACTGTTCCTCCTGCAGGCGCTGGGTCTCCTGAAACTTGGCTAGTACCGTTGCCATTGTCTCCTGGGAGTGGTGGTAGGCTCCCATGATGGAGGAGAGGGCCTCATGGAGAGTGGGTTCCCTGGGCCTGTCTGCCCCCTGTCGCACAACAGCCCTCCCAGTTCTGCAGTTCCCCTGTGTTCCTGGGCCTCCGTCCCCTGAACCGTGTGCCCACTACCACTGCCCCTGGGTCCCTGTTGTTGTTGGGGTGGTGGGTTAGCCTGGGAACCCTGTAGTGGTGGGCACACTGCTGATTGACGTGTCCTGGGGACGGAGGTATGGGCCCGCTGGGTGGGTGCTGTGCTGGTGTTTCCAGAGGGGGGAAGCTCTGAGGTGGCCTGTGACTGGGTGTGGGGAACCGACTGTCCTAAGGTCCCCGAAGGGCCGGACTGGTCATCTAGATCCAGTTGGACAGAGGTGCTGTCATCACTGTGGGCCTCTTCGGTTGGTGGTGTGGACATGTGTGGACCCTCCTGTCCGCTGACGTTGGGTAGGGGTCCTGTAGGGGTATAAAAGGATGTTCATTACATCTGTGTGTGGCATGGTGTGCAATGGGTGGGTGACCGTGTACCCCAGTGCTTGCATTCCTGTGTGGGACCTTGTGTGATGAAGGTTTAGGAGGGTGTATGGGTATGTGCAGTGGGCATGCTTTAGTGATGGGTGTCCATGCTTTGTTGTTGCATGCAGGGCTTGGGGTTAGGATGTGTGGTTTGTGATGTTGGGACATTTGTGAGGAGTTGGAGTGATAGGGGTGAGGGTGAGGGTGGGAGTATGTGGTGGCATGCAGGTTGGGTGGGGGATGTAATAGTTAAGATTTGACTTACCAGAGTCCATTCCTCCACCTACTCCTGCGAGGCCCTCAGGATGCAGAATCGCCAAGACCTGCTCCTCCCATGTTGTTAGTTTTGGGGGAGGAGGTGGGGATCCGCTGCCAGTCCGCTGAACCGCCAGGTGGTGTCTTCAGACCACGGAACGCACCTTCCCCCGTAGGTCGTTCCACCTCTTCCTGATATCCTCCCGATTTCTTGGGTGCTGTCCCACTGCGTTGACCCTGTCCTCTGTTCTTCGCCATAGCTCCATCTTCCTTGCAATTGAGGTGTGCTGCACCTGTGATCCGAATAGCTGTGGCTCTACCGGTCCCTGAGCTCCGCTTCTGAGAACCTGGGGTGTCTTTGCCGTGCCATGGGGTGTTGTAGGTGATGTGTTTGGTGGTTGTGGGGTGATAAGTTTGATGATATGTAGAGGTTTGTAGTGTGAGGTGCGTGGAAGTTATGTGGGTGATGGTGTGTGTCTGTGGATGCTAGTATTGATGGTGGTGTCTCTCTCTGGCCTTCGTTCGTGATTTTTGGTTGTAGGGGTTTGTGGGTGATGTGGGTGTGTATTATATATTGTATTGGGTGTGTGGGAGTGGTGTGTGTATGTGTATCAGGTGTGTGTATTTCGAATTGTCCAATGTGGCTTTGTTTTGTAAATGTGTGTGTATTTTGAGCGCGGCGGTGTGTACCGCCAATGGAATACCGCGGTTGAAAGACCGCCACGTGGATTCGTATGTCATGATAGTGTGGGCGTATTTCTGTTGGTGTGACGGTGGAGGTTTTATTTTCGCCAGTTTATCACTGACCTTTGGTGTGGCTGACTTGTGTGGGTGTCTGAATTTTGGCGGATTCCGTACTGTGGGTCATAATGGCTGTGGCTGTTTTCCGCGGCCGCGGCGGTGTGTTGGCGGTCTTCTGCACGGCGGTATGCTGCTTTTACCGCCAATGTTGTAATGACCGCCTTTATATAATTTTTACGGTGATATTTCAACGAATCCTTATTGAATCCTGATTGTTTTGACCTGCATCTTACCAGATAAAGATTATATATTTTTCGAAACACTGTGTGGTTTTGTTTGTGGGGTTCTACTGTGTTATTGCATGATTTATTGCACAAATACTTTACACATTACCTTCTAAGTTAAGCCTGACTACTCAGTGCCAAGCTACCAGAAGGTGGGCACAGGATAATTTGGATTGTGTGTGACTCACCCTGAGGGTCCTTTCTTGGACAGGGGGTAACCTGACTGCCAACCAAAGACTCCATTTCTAACAGTAGCATACATATGTAAAACGATGCTAAAATGATTGCACATATTACATCACACTAGAACTGTGGTTGATGTTAGTTAAGCTAAAAACTGAAAGAAATATGGAAAATAAAGAAGAGCATGGGTCCTTATGTATTAGCTACTGTTATTTGATTTGATTTGAATATATGTAGAGTGCAAACGTTACCCCATGGGCATCTATGTGCTGAGTGAGTACCAATGCAGCCAGAATGAACAACCAGATAAACAGCACAAGCCTATTTTCAAAAAGAGATCAAGGTAGTGGCAGATTTTATTTTCGAAAGAAGAAGATTTCAACTCCGAACTGTGCTCCCCAAGCTATTCTCAACCCCCCCCCCGTCCAAGAGGAAAGATTGTCCTAGACCGGAGCATTCTTAATGGAGAGTACCAGTGAAACCTGTCCCTGAGATAAAGTGGACCAGTCCCTTGTAGTGACTTAAAAGCAAATCAAAGAGCGTTAGAGACAATACGCTTCCCAACTGGAAGCCAGTGCAAGCTGAAGATGGCTGGCCTGGCTGAATGAAATCTAGGAACCTTTAATATCAGCTGTGCTGCTGCACTTTGAAGCATCTGCAACTTGTGCAGTAGGGGTTTTGAAATATTTTGGTATAAACCAATGCAGTAGTCAATACGAGAAAAAACAAAAACAAGGGCAATGACCACTGCTTTCATCTAATCCGCAGAGATGAATGGCTGAAATTCTCCTAATAGCTCTCAGAGTAAAAAAGGAAAATGAAGTGACTTTATTGATTTGCTCTTTATAGGTGAGCCTGTCATCTAAAATGACACCAAGATTCTTTATCTTCTGGCCACCATGATGGAGACCAGAAGGCTGTGTTAATCCCAAAAATAATCACTTCCGTTTTTGAAGAAATTAACTTCAGACAGTTGTTGTCCATCCAATGGCTCACCGCAAACATACACTTCCAAAACTTGTGACTGAGATCAGGACATTTGCTGAAGAGAGAAACCACAATTTGGGTATCATCTGAAAATGAAACTAATGACAACCCTAAAGATTTTACCAAAGATGCCTGAGGGGTATCTTACAAGTTGAAAAGAGTAGGGGTCTGAGATGAGCCCTGCAGCACCTGGTAGTGATAATGGATCTGAAGTGAAACCATTTAGGGATACCGATTGCTTGAGATCTGTGAGAAAAGACTGTAGCAAGGAAAGGGCGGCTCCTTCCAGCCATAGGCAATCTAAACGGTCCACCAGCAAAGCATGGTTGACCGTATCGAATGCTGCCGATAGATCAAGGAGGATAGGGGCAGCATTCCTGCCCTTATCCACTGCTGCCTTGATAGTATCAGTAGCGACTATTAGCGCTAATTCTCTGCTATGTCCCTTGCTGAATCCAAATTGCATATCATCCAGCAAGTGATTGTTATCCAGATATTTGGCGAGTTGTATGTTCATCTACTTTTCAACAATCTTAGCTGGAAAAAGGCATTCTGGAAAGGAGTTGGTAATTATTCGTTTCTAGTGGGTTCAAATTTAACTTTTTCAGAAAAGGCAAGATTGAGGCTGATTTCCACTGAATGGGAAAATAAACTTCTTGAAACATTGAAAATTTTTGTTAGTTGCGGTGCAACTAATTTGGGCACTAGCTGGGTGATTGCAGGTGGACACGGATCAGCTAGAGATCCTGACTTTGTACATAGAATAGATTGTTTGACCTGTTCTAATGTTAGAGCCTCAAAAGCTGAAAACAAAGGCCCCGCTTTTGTATTCGTGCTGCTAATGCTGCTACCAGCAGTTTTGACTGAAATCTGAGAAACATTGTTAAAGATAACTTCAAATTTGCTCCAAAAAAACTGGGCTAGAGTACTGCAGAAGTCCTGATTAAAATTGGGTAAATTTGCCATCGCTGGCGAAGTAAATTTAGTTGTAGTTTCAAACAATGCTTTGCTGGAGCATTGCGCTAACTGTATTAGCTTAACAGAGTAGGCTGATTTATCTGCTAAAATATGTTTTTTGTATTGAGCAAGCAGCACTTTGTATTTTTCTTACTCTAGGAAATCATAGGATCTTCTCCAGATGCGTTCTTGATTTAAGAATAGGCCCAATTGAAGTCGTCATGCAGAAACGTGTTGCCCATGACCTGTATTGGTTGCACCCTTGTTTTGTTTTGACTATAAAATAAATGTTTACTTTTTATCTCATTATCTGTGCCACCAGGGCTGCTTTGGAGAGGATAATGTAATTGTACCATACCAAAAGTGAATATTTTTAAATTAGAATGTATCAGAAAAGTTCACATATATAAATGTATATATTTAAAAAAGCCCTTACCTTTAAAGCTGCAAAGTAAAGGTAGTCCTGATGTGAAACCTCCAGATGTAATGGTGGTTTATTAAATGATTTAGGGTCAGATGTAGGAAGCAAAAGAATTGCGAGTCGGAAATTGCGAGTCATTGCGACTAGCAATTTCCGACTCGCAAAATGGGAGCCAACAAAAAAAAGTGACATCATTTTGCGACTCGCAAATGAAGTCGCACCGCAGATTGCGAGTCCGCTGTTAGCGAGGTCACTTTTTGCGACCTCTCTAAAAACGAACTCGCAAATTACGAGTGGGTATCGCAAATTGCGATGTGCCGCAAATTGCATGCAGGTGCAGCAAAACAGTTTGAAAAACACTTCCTGGCTCTTGCTGATGACATCGGAGCCAGGAAGACATCAAATACACCTGGGAGGAGGAAGGACCACGCCCTTTTCTAACTGCTGAGCAACCACCTGGAGGAACAGCAGCAACAATGGAACACTCAGGCAGTGCAGGCAGGAAGAGAAAATTGAAGTTCTCTGAAAAGGAACTTGAGGTGCTGACAGAGGAATGCTGCCAGCACCATGACCAGCTGTTTGGAAAGGCTGCCCTGAGTGTCCCAGACACTGAAAAGACGAGAATCTGGCAAGACATCAAGGAGAGGGTCATTGCCATAGGGGTGAGCCACAGAAGCATAGAGGAAATCAAAAAACGGTGGTATGACCTGAGCTCCAGGACAAAGGAGAGGGTGGCAGAGCGCCTCAAGTTGATGAGGGGCACAGGAGGAGGCCCATCTACCATCCCACCACCCACAGCCATGGAGGAACTGGTTGAACAGACCCTGGAGTCTGAGGCAGTGTCAGGAATGGGAGTACTGGACACGTCAGCGCCAGGGACATCAAAAAGTGAGTACCATGAAACATGCATGTACACCTATAAATGCTATACCCCCACCCACCCAGTACACAGCAGCATGCACAACCAAACTAGCTCCATTCCAGACTAGCAACCACCAGAATGGTGCATTATGGACAATGTAGTACAGTAGTCAGCTTATAGGCAACTGTTTATTAGGAGGCATACAACAGATGTTAGACACTGACAGTGTGTTCCCTATGTCCCACAGGTCTCCCACAAGACACCCCCACCAGCCACACCATCCAGGGTGAAGAAAGCAGCCCACAGGCAGGGCCCAGCACCACACCATCACAGTTCCCTCTAGCTGAAGAAGTGGACATGGAGGAAAGATACACTGCACCTGGTCCCAGCCACAGTGTGAGACAGCAAGACCCCGAAGCACCACCGCGTCGCAGACGCAGACTCCATGTCCAAGCAGTGTCCCAGGAGGATATAGGTGACGCATCCATATCTGCAGCTGAGGCATCCCTCATATCTGGTCAGCGCCTGCAAACAAGGCAGTTGAGAATCATTTCTGGGGCAATGCAAAGGATGGAGCACAATTTCACAAATGGCCTGGCAGAAGTGAACTCACAGTTCACACGTTTGAATGACAATTTCAGTGACCTTGCACTATCCATACGGCAACTGGTGAAGGAAACTGGTGTGAGAGAGACAGAGTGCAAGGCGCCGTGAGCGCCAACTGGTACAGAGATTGGACCTCATGGCTGCATCCATCGCCCGTCTCGCAGTGAACACCACAGGGCTGTCACGACGTACTGTGAGCTTGCAGGTGGACTTGTGCCACTTTGTAGGGGAACTGGCCCGGGTACTGGGTTGCATTAGCCACGCTGTGGACATGCTGGAGGCCAGACAGGTGGCTAGGGGCACGGCTGAGACACCTCAGGACAGTGAGGAGGGGTCCACCATCAGCAGCGCATCTGCCAAAGACACACGTGTCTTGCAGAGTGGCAGTGCACGCAGGGGTCTGCTGACCCACCTAGCACAAGCCATGCTGGGCGTACCCGGAGGAGGTGTTAGGCCCAAGCACTGCAGGACACATGAGGCACATGGAGTGAATGTGTCCTCATTGAGGGTGGACATTTACAGCCCCTTAACAACAGTTCAGTTATTTCGTTATTAGGTTCACTCATTAAAAAGTATTGTTTGATCCACCTCACAACTGGGCTCTTTGTGTGTGACATTAGTGTGTGTGGTGACAGTTACCACGTACTTTCCAAAGTATTGGTTTGCAATGTGGTCCCATCTCTGTCTGCCTTGATTTGCAATGCTTCTATCCCCAGGCTGGCAATGTGTTAGCTCTTGCTCGTCATCCTCCGAATCTGTGTCTTCAGGGGTGAGATGTAGCCCACGTCTGGTGGCAATGTTGTGCAGGATAGCGCACGCGCCTACTATCTTGAAAGCTGTTATTGGGGCATACAGGAGCGCACCTCCACTACTGTGGAGGCATAGGAATCTTGCCTTTAACTGTCCAAAGGTCCTCTCTATGACATTTTTGGTCCTCCTATGTGCACTGTTATATCGACTCTCATTCTCATTGCTGGGTGTTAGGTACGAGGTAAGTATCCATGGTCGTAGCGCATATGCACTGTCACCTGTGTGGCAAAAATTAACAATGTTAGCAGGGCATGGCTGGTTTCGAAAGTGACCTGTGTGTATGGCTTCAGGGTGTCTGCAGCAATACCTAATAGATATCTGTCTCCAAACTCCCCACGTTCTAGGCGTTGGTGTCCCCCACTGTGCCTGAAAATGTAAGAGCCATGTGTACTCCCTGGAAATTTGGCTACCATGTCAGTGATGACATAAGGGTGTCACATACCACCTGGATGTTCAGTGAGTGGGTACACTTCCGGTTGCGGAACAGATATTCCAGATTTGCAGGAGGGCAGATTTGTATATGTGTCCCGTCCACATACCCTATTACATGTGGGAAGTTGGCAATTCTGTAGAATTCCAACTTGGTGCGGTTGATTTCTGCCTCATTCCTGGGTAGGTATATGTATCTGGGCATGTGTGTGAGTATGGCATCTAGGAAACATCTGAAGAACCATGAGAGTGCACTTTGGGATACCCCACCTGCCACTGCAATCATCCCCTGATAGCTACCCGAGGCCAAGAGGTGCAGTGAGCATAGCACTTGCACATGTGTGGGGAGGGCACTGCCGCACACAGTGTGGCGTTGAAGCTTCGGATTGAGTAGATCAATTAATTCTAATATTGCTGCACTGCTGAGTCTGTATTTATCATAAATCTCCTCCTCAGTTTGCTGGAAAAGTGTCTGCCTGGTTCTGTATATCCTCTCCTGTCTCTGGCTCCTCCTCCTCCTCTGTTGTGCGACATGGACTCTCCTCCTTCTTGCTATCACATATATTTCAGCCATTTTGAGTAACCCAGATGCCTTCTGGGTCTCTTTTTATACTTTGGTTATGGTTACCACCTGCTCTGAGTTAGTGGTAATTTGGGTGTGCAAAATGGGCTTTTTGCGACTAGTCGCAATTTGCGAGTGGCTTTTTCATATGGTTTGCGACTCGCAAATTGCGTATCCCTATTTGCGGGTCGCACAATGGGGTTGCAAAATATGCGAGTCGGTAATGGCTCACGTTGTAATTTACGATTCGGAAATGGGGTTTTTGCATCCCATTTCTGATTTTGCGGCGTCGCAAATTGCGATTCGGCCATTTGCGACTCGCAAATTTTTGCTACATCTGGCCCTTAATGTGTAATAAATAACACCTTTTACATTTGTCCCCATTGCACTTGGAAAAACATGCAAGTTTAGTGCTTTACACAGCAAAATCAGGAGGTACTGGTATTTACTGGCCTGTTCACCCAGTAGATATCAGCAGGTTTCACCTGCAGCTATTTTCCTGATGAAACTCTAAGGGGTTGGACAATTCTGACACACTTGTAATTGCGATACTATGTAAAGAGGGTTATGCACTGTGCTGAAACATAGGAGGGCACTCATAATCTAGACCTTAAAGAGTAACTCTCTATTGTTCTTTTAATTAGTGTCTACATTTGTTGACCATCTTTTAGGAATCATCTGCTCTTGTGTGAAATGGCTGTTCTTGGTTATGACAGTGTGTTTGTTTCAAAGGAAGCATACATTTTTCGCTTGTCCTTGAGTTGTATAGACTCCACTGTAAAACTCATTAACAAAGAAAGCATTTATATAAATCATACTTCTCCATGTTTCCTTTTATAATCACTGTATGGACTGTTCACAGGCACAGAAGCTGTCATGAAATTATTATGTGACAATGTGCCCAATTAAAAAGAAAGTCACTAAAAGTTAAAAATCTCAAATATTCCTTTCTTGGCCTCAAGGGTCTAGCATAGCACCATTATGATCATGGACAACTGCAAGAGTAGGTGATTGATTTACTGCTTCATCAGTCAAGACATGCCACACCTTCAGCTTTAAGAACTACTATATATACAAAGTAGGTCTTTCCCAGGAATCATTTGTGTTGGTGCAGTATCCAATAATTAACAGTCTTTGTAAACATTAAGAGCCTGTTTTATGAAAAGTTATGATAATTATATTTTGTAAGTTTACGCCGCATTTGCTTCAGAACATGACGCAAAGGCGGTGCTAACTTTTCATAAATCAAGCCCTTAATGTTAACTTAAGCTGTACTGTATTATAAACACAGTGCTAGACACACCTTTGCACCTTAGAGAAAACATAGGTTTTGTACTGAATACCCCCCTTTCAGTACAAAATACCAAAATATTATGCTTGCACTAACATTTTAGCCACTTTGTACATCTGCTGTACAGTATAGCATATATTCAAGGTTTGAACTGTTTGGAGAAAAGAATACTCTTCTCTTTCTTTGCGCCTGCATCAATAAGACCATTTCTTTAGGCACAAAGCCCTGTCAACTGATGTTAGTAGATAGTGCTCTGCATCAACGTCCATGGGGATGCCAAAAGCTAATCAGGCCTTTGGTTATTCCACAAGAACGTTGCACTTAGTAAAAGCATAATTAGTTTATGTGACTGGTGCATTTGATATGATAATTCCTGCCCCACATAGTGCTTCATTTAAAATGAACAGGAGAGAAAAGTTTCTTGCTTCTTTCTTGCTTCCCAGATTTGATGTTTCTGCCATTGTTTTGAATATTGTCAAACAAGATGACATTTGGCAAGAGACCTTTATATTGGCTAAGCACTCATAATAATTAAAGTTTAACTTTATGTTTTGCTGATGACAATTACTATATTTAAGAAATTGGTGTATGTGACTTTTGGTTAAGCAACACATTTCACAACTACAAAGTCCTTTTATATTTGCAAGCCCTGCGATTCTCAAAATAGCAGCTTCTTTATGTGTGCTAAACCCAGTTTGTAAATCAGAAAAGTATTTTCAACTCACAAAACAAGTTTTGTGATCCATTCCGAAATACTATTGTTAGAAATGGGGTCTTTGGTTGGCAGTCAGGTTACCCCCTGTCCGAGCAAGGACCCTCACTTTAGTCAGGGTAAGTCACACACAATCCAAATTATCCTGTGCCCACCCTCTGGTAGCTTGGCACTGAGCAGTCAGGCTTACCTTAGAAGGCAATGTGTAAAACATTTGTGCAATAAATCATACAATAACACAATATAGCACCACAAAAATACACCACACAGTGTTTAGAAAAATATAATATTTATTTGGATCTTTGCAGGTCAAAATGATCAAAGATGCAATAAGAAAATGTAAAGATATCACTGAAAAGTGATATAAAGTGTCTTAAGTCTTTTAAAAGCAAACAAAGTCTCTTTAAAGCACAAAGTACCTGGTTCACGTGAAAAATCTCCACAAAGGGCCGCAGAGGAGGAGATGTGGGGAAACAAAGGGGTGTGCGTTGATTTCTCGGGCCGCACACGGTCGATGTGTCGGTTAGTTTACACACAGGGACGGCTGGGCGTTGATTTCCAGTGCTAGGTCGTGGATCCTCTTCAGGTTGCGGGGTTCTCAGACGCCCCGGGGTCTGTGCATGTAATCCTGGGCTTGTGACAAGCTCTGTGTTGTTCCGGTGGGCGGTGCGGGGAACTTTCTCCCTCACGGCAGGTGCTGTGTCGATTTTCCCTCTGGAAGTCAGGCGTCGTCATCCCAGGTCGGCTGTGCGTCGATCTGGTGGGCCGTGCATCAAAGTTCCGGTCACACTGCAGGCGCTGCGTCGATCTTTTCCTTGCGAAATCGAGCGGTGTCGTTCCGGTTCAGCGTGCAGTGAATTTTTCACTGCAGGGCAGGCTGTGCGTCGTTTTTAGCCAGCTGTGCGTCGAATTTTCACCGCACAAAGAGTCCAGTTGCAAGAGAGAAGTCTTTTTGGTCGTGAGACTTGAGGGAACAGGAGGAAATCTCTATCCAAGCCCTTGGAGAGCACTTCTTCACCTCAGCCAGGGAGCAGCAAGGCAGCAGGGCAACAGCAAGGCAGCAATCCTTCTCAGAAAGCAGTCAGGTGAGTCCTTTGGGCAGCCAGGCAGTTCTTCTTGGCAGGATGCAGGTTCTGGTTACAAGTTTCTTCTCCAGGAAGTGTTTGAGGTGGTAGGGCAGAGGCCCTGGTTTTATACCCAAATGTGCTTTTGAAGTGGGGGAGACTTCAAAGAGTGGCTTAGAAGTGCACCAGGTCCCCTTTCAGTTCAATCCTGTCTGCCAGGGTCCCAGTAGGGGGTGTGGCAGTCCTTTGTGTGAGAGCAGGCCCTCCACCCTCCCAGCCCAGTTAGACCCATTCAAAATGCAGATGTATGCAAGTGAGGCTGGGTATCCTGTGTTTGGGGTGTGTCTGAGTGAATGTACAAGGAGCTGTCAAGTAAACCCAGCCAGACGTGCATTGTAAGGCACAGAAAGATTTAAGCGCAGAGAAATGCTCACTTCCTAAAAGTGGCATTTCTAAAATAGTAATAATTAATCCAACTTCACCAGTCAGCAGGATTTTGTATTACCATTGTGGCCATACTAAATATGACCTTCCTACTCCTTTCAGATCAGCAGCTACCACTCCAAAAATTTATGAGAGCAGCCCCAATGTTAGCCTATGAAGACAGCAGGCCTCACAGTAGTGTAAAAACGAATTTAGGAGTTTTACACTACCAGGACATGTGAACTACACAGGTACATGTCCTGCCTTTTACCCACACAGCACCCTGCCCGAGGGGTTACCTAGGGCACACCTTAGGGGTGACTTATATGTAGAAAAAGGGGAGTTTTAGTCTTGGCAAGTACTTTTAAATGCCAAGTCGAATTGGCAGTGAAACTGCACACACAGGCCTTGCAATGACAGGTCTGAGACAAGGTTAAGGGGCTACTTAAGTGGGTGGCACAATCAGTGCTGCAGGTCCACTAGTAGCATTTAATCTACAAGCCCTGGGCACATATAGGGGGTTATTCTAACTTTGGAGGAGTGTTAATCCGTCCCAAAAGTGACGGTAAAGTGACGGATATACCACCAGCCGTATTACGAGTTCATAGGATATAATGGACTCGTAATACGGCTGGTGGTAAATCCGTCACTTTTCCATCACTTTTGGGACGGATTAACACCTCCTCCAAAGTTTGAATAACCCCCATAGTGCCTTATACTAGCGGATTTGAAAGTAAATGAAATAATCCAATTGGGTATGATCCAATGTTACAATGCTTAAAGGGAGAGAGCAGATGCACTTTAGCACTGGTTTGCAGTGGTAAAGTGCGCAGAGTCTAAAAACCAGCAAAAACAGTGTCCAAAAAGTGGAGGGCGGCAGGCAAAAGGTTAGGGGTGACCACCCTAAGGCTGTCAGGTCTAACAACTATTATCACATGGCATGAATGGGGCATCCCCTCTTTATTGTGAGTCATAATCGTATGTATGACTAGCTTACTGCCAGTTGCAAACCAATGAATAGTTAGCTATACCTCAAAGAAAGATTCAGACTATGTTGCTCAAAATGACTACTTCTCAAGCCAAAATTGGATTTGTGCCCTCATCAGTTGGGTACTACCTGGTGCCTCTCTTGGTTACCTGCCCAGTGAATTAAGAAGCTGGCTTTAGTACATTGAGGGTGATGTAGAAATGTCACAGGTTACTGTCACAATTCCATTCCTAATTATAGGAGTTTTTGGGCACCCAAGGTGCTAAAAGGCACTCACTTTTCAAATAGCCTTCTATCGCACTGCACATGATAGTCCTTTCAGCCTCAGGGAAGTCTTTCTCCCAACTTTTGCATTCCTCCTCCACTTTTTGTGACCTATTTTTTTCTGGAATTAAGACTCTATGTACTTTACCACTGATAACCAGTGCTCAGGTGCTTGTGTTCTTTCCTCTAAACATGATAATATTGGCTTATCCCCAAATGGTGTATTTAATTTACTTATGAGTCCCTAGCAAAGTGGTACTACATGAACCCAGGACTTGTAAATTAAATTATCCTAGTGGGCCTGCTGCACTGGTTGTACCACCCCTTAAGTAGCCCTTTAAAACATGCCTCAGACCTTCCATCACAGAGCATGTCTGTGTAGTTTTAAAGTGCCATTTTGATGTAGGATAATAATCCTTTTGCCAGGTCCGAACCTTCCTTTTTAATACAAATAAGTCACCTTTAGGATAGGCCGTGGGCAGCCCAAAATGCAGGGTACAGTGTAATTAAGAGGTAGGGCATGTACTTTTATGTTTTACATGCCCTGGTAATAAAAAAACTCTTAAATTAATTTGTTCCCTACTGTAAGGCCTATCTCTCCCAGGGGATAACATTAGAGTTGGCTTATTCCATTTTATATGTGTCATTTCAAAAAGGAAAGAGATAAGTGATTCATACATGGTGTCTCTGATATCACAACTTAAAATCCTAACTTATGATGACATTGAATGTTAAATTTCAATACAAATAATGCCACTGTTAGAAAGTTGGCATGTTTTACCTTAGCCTCGGCTATACAACAAAACATCAACGTGGATCCACACAATGCTCTGCAGACCAGGACTGAAGGTACTTTTGTTCAAGGGGCCTAACTGGTTCCCTGTAGCTAGTTCATGATCTATCGTGATCGACTTGAACTTGTGACTTTGTCCCAGTCACGTATGACCACATATCCACATTTGGTGCTTTATAACTATTGATGCTATGTTATTTAAAAACTTTAAAATGCAATATCTCCGGTCGTACCAATTGGATTTTTGTTGTTTTGGTCTTGTTTTATTTATTGACCATTATTATAGTACTCTAACTGTATTGTGGACTCCTTTTGTGGTGTGCTTGAACTGTGTTACTGCTTTAAGTATTGCACAAATACTTTATTTCATTGCCTCTAAGTTAAGCTGACTGCTCTGTGCCAAGCTACCAGTGGTAAGCAGAGGTTAGTTTGAAGTTTTGCTTGTGCCTTACTCTGGCAAGTATTGTGGTTGCTGCTTGACAAGGGCTCACAACCCAGCCAACCAATAACCTAAATTCTTACAGTACCCTTTTCTCCTTCAAAACTGTGGGCATGTATTGGTCAGCGTTGGTCTTATAAAATTCTTCTTGGTCATTGATAATACTCTTGACAAAAACACTTGTATGACAAAGAAGAGAATGACACCAAAGAAGATGATAATTCTACCATAACTTATAAATGCATTCACAATTAGATGTTCCTGAATGGCATATTTTTGTCCAAAATGGGGAATTTCAACAACGCCCTGGTCTTGGAATTAACAGCATTGAAATTAGCATAGCTGCAAGATTCCTAAAAGGGGTTT
Source organism: Pleurodeles waltl (assembly GCF_031143425.1). NCBI lineage: Eukaryota > Metazoa > Chordata > Amphibia > Caudata > Salamandridae > Pleurodeles > Pleurodeles waltl. The sequence continues at coordinate 956,677,064 of NC_090449.1, forward strand.
CAATTTACAAAGGGATTATCCTTTACAAAAAATGGTTGATTTTTCATGAGCTGAAGTTGAGCAGGAAATGTATAGACCCTAACTCACCTTTCCTTTTCTTTTCAGTTTGGGAACAGGACTACAGAGAATAGAAAGGAATGTTCATAATTACAGCTTTTTGAATGGAATGTTTAGACCTGGCTTAGTATCACATCTGTTTTACCTTCTGTTACAAAGAGTTTTAAAGTACACAGAGTGGGATTTAGTTTCACCCCGAGGGGTATTTCCTTCTCACGTCATGCAATTGTTTGTTTAGTGTGTCTGTTCATCTTAAATACAGTTTTTCAATTGCAGTCTATTTTACATCTCAAACATAGACCAGATCATACACATTCTATTTAGAAACAATGATTTTGTTTTGTTTCTTCACTACAGCTTGACTTTTAATGTTTAATAAACAAATGGTATCACTCTGTCTTCACCTGATGACTTACCATTTATTTTTATTTTCCATTCTTTTTCCTCTTAGTTGAACGTTAAAGAGCAAGCATATGAACATACCACCATGCATAAATGTTGTTTACATAATATATCACAATAAAAAGTGACCTATTGGCTTTTTTAGTACTTCTTTCAAAGGGTACTGGGGTGGTGAGTCCATCTGCTAATGACTGGGACAGTGGCAAACATTCACTACTCAAGTGAGAAATTGAATTACCCCATGCCCCTTGAATACGATTTGGAGAGTAATAATACATTTAGCAGTTATGGCTAGATCTCATAAAACATGTTTATTACGTTGTCCTTGTATCTATTTATATTTAGGAATTTCCATTGCATCTAATGCACCTGTCACTTTGAAAAATGTCGGTAAGGAAAAATTGCCATTTTAAAAATCATACCATTTCATGGAATTTACAGCAACAAGCTGTCTACAGCCTTTTTTCAAAGACAAGTGGATTTTAGGTAAAATCTCCCAAAACCAATTTGTCGATCTAAAAATGTCAGGTTGTACAAGTAAAAGTGCATTGGAATAGCAGAATTGCTTGGACTACCTATAAAGAAGAATTTGGCAATGTATCACCATCCTCGCATGTACATACATCCAAATACTTAGGGTAACACAATTAACTGGGCCTTCTTTATTCTCAGTTAGAAAACTGGGTTGACCAATTTTCCCCATTAACCACATAGAAATTCTATAATTTGTTTTTGAGGAGCCAGCTCCAAAGCCCCCCCTGCAAATGCCCAGCTGATCTGCTGCAATTGTCCCTACCTGCACCTGAAACTGGACCTGCCTAGACCTGCAACTGAACTTGCAAGATCCCGCTGGCCTCTGCAAGAGTATTTCTTGATCCCCAAGAAGGTGCATCTCCAGGTCCTGGACCTTTAGCTGGCATTAGTTGAGCTCTCCCAGTGAAAGAATGAAGCTTTGAACTCTGTGCACTGGGCTTTGAGAAAGTAACTTTTCAGTGTGACTAAGCTGGTCCCTGCATCTGAGCTGCACTCCATCACGGTCAGCCTGAACTTGTGACTTTGTCCATGTCTAGCATGACCACATACCCACAGATAGCACTTTCTCCTTCTCTGCTTTATTTTATCTCAAACTTACATAGCTCCAGTTCTTATCATTAGATTTTTGTTGCTTTTGACTCATTTGACTCTATTTTTCAAAATTGGCGTGGGGTTTTTCTTTTGTTTTTAGTTTATTATTGTTTACTGAATCAATATTTAACACAGGGACCCTAACTATGCACATGTTAATTTAGTGACTTTTGTGATTCCCTCTGACAGGGATAGTGGTTGTTGCTTGAGAAGGGACTTTATCCTCCTCAGTCAAAAACAATTTTTCGACTTCAAAAGTAACCATCTGTGGGGGGAAAATTTCAAAAGTTCCTTCTACTTCAAACATGGCACCAGGTATAAGTAGTGGACCTTCAGACCAACCTGTAAGTTCACTTCTCAACATGTGGAGGACAGCAGAAGGAGTGTCTTGTACTGCAGACTACAGCACTCAATGATCCATACTAAGTTTAGGTTCCTTTCTCTCCCATTACAAACTCTGAAAGTGGAAGCAGTAAACTAAGGCCCATATCTATACTGTTTTTGTTTTACGCAAAAGCGGCGCAAACTTACAAAGTATAATTGTATTTTGTAAGTTTGCACCGCTTTTGCATCAAAAAATTACACAAATGCGGCGCAAAAAAAATATATGGGCCTGAGTTTCATGGGTAAGAAAAGGCAAGTCAAGGTGATACATATTGACTTCCACAGTTTGCAAACCTTGTTTGGCTTGTGTTTCAAAAACCCTGCCATAATACAATGAATGTGAAAACAATCTCGAAGAATAAGCGGGAAGAAAGGCAAGTATAATTTTCTAATGAATACACACTTGTGATAGTGTCACAGGGCAATGGGTTTAAAAAGCTAAACGCTTAACTTAGTGATACACTATGGGTGCCTCCGTTTTTAAGACTGACACTTGGCAGCAACTTCCTTGCAACGAGGGAAAACAAAAAGTTGTGATTTTGGTTGTGTACTCATAAAGGCGATTGTGCTATTTCTTTAACTAATACACCGCTAGTGTTATTTTACCCTGTGACGTAATTAGTAAGTCCTAGTTAATGCTGTACGAGTGGGATATGGGGAAAATACGAGTGATGAACTATTGACTTTCCATGTTGAGTTACCGGACCAGACAAATTATTCTCGTAACTTTTAGCAAATTCTTACACTTAAGCATCTCGATGTTCATCGATGCTCAAAATGACTCTTTCACCTGATGCTATAGCAAATCTGAAATGCACCGAATATCAGCAACAGATTTACATCTGCGAAAGTAAAATTTAATCTTTTGGGTATAGGATTCCAGTTGTATGCCTACAGCATTCTCATTATGATCTGAAAATGTTAGTACTTAAAAAGATTTGTGTATGAATTTATTTTAATAAAAATGAAATGCTCTGATGCTGTTGTTTCAGAGTTGTACAAAGCCTTCTCCTGAGGGTTTTTAAAAGACTGTAACACCTGTTCCACTCCTCCTCGGCTTATTATTACTCCATTACCGCTGTGTCGTTCTGTTGATCACAGATTTTGTGAAGAACAGAGTGAAGGGCAACGATTCCCTGCTGATACGGTTTGCTTCTTATGCAAGAACGTGTTTCCAAAACATTAACTAATGGCCTCAAAACGAGAGAAAGGATGTTATTAAAGAAGAAATGTGTCCTTAGTATTCCACTGCTTTCCCCTCCACAACCCTCTTTTAGCAACTTTTAATTTACACAATCCATGCCAACTTTTTCTTACCCACCCAGTCACTAATAATTTATCATTAACATCAAGCTTCCACATAGCTCGCTAATTTCCAATGTTTCTAGCTATTTCGTCTGCATCTGGGCATACCCTTCCCACTTAGGGCAACTTTAGCAACACAAAAGGATGACGGACGGAGTGCTGAAACTTTTCAAACACTCACCCACAGGAAGACCTGGCTTGGCAGTTCGGGCTGGACTCTTCCCAAGGGGAACAGAGTCAAGACTGATTTGCATATAGCTGGGTCCAAACTGTTGTGGCATGGTGAGCAAAAGAACGATGGATTAAACTCAGATTTGTGACTGGGGGTGAGTGTTTGAAAAGTTTCAGTGCTCTGTCCAACATCCTTTTGTGTTGCTAAAGTCTATTCTTAGTCATTACTCTGAGCTCTTTATGTTATTTTTACTATAGTGTTCAATTGGGGTGGGTGAGTATGGAGGAGAAATTAGAAAAAACGGTGATACCTACAGACTTTCTCAAGCTGGATTTCCTACACTATCTTAGGTGCAGATGACATAAAATATAAGATCCTTTCCAGGAAAAAATGCTGCCAGATATTAAAATAAATCTATGCTAGTCACCCTCGTTTTTGCTGGACCGACACTGCTGGTTTTCTGACTCTATGCACTGAGGCTCTGCTAACCAGGCCCTAGTACATGTGCTCTGAACACTTAAACATACTGCAATGGCTTCTATTCATGATTGGCATATTTAACTTACCTACAGTATTCATTCTTAGAATGTGCTAAAATGTGTACACAGGGCCTGTAAATCAAATATCACTAGTGGCCTGCAGCACCTAGTGTGCCATCAAACACATTGACAGTGTAGACATGGATTTAGGCCTACTATTGCAGCCTATGGCAGTGTAAAAAGTGCAAATCGACTTGTCAAAATATGCACTTTTGACAAGTATAAATCTTCTATTTAAATATTGATCTGTCACCCCTAAGTAGGTCTTACTGCAAAGAAAGCAAGGTGCATGGTGCTTAAAAGTCACACATGTGGAATATAATGTTCAATATGTCCTTTTAGTGAAAAACAACAATAGCTATTTTATCTAGAGCAAGGCAGGAAAACACCAATATGGAATAATGCAATCTCTGGGTAGGAAACACCTAGAAATTCCATTCTTGGACTTATTGTAATATTTATTACACATATTTATTAAAAGTCCAATTCACTTATGATACAAATTTGTAATAAATATTAAGGAAAAAGTATTTTTAGAATGTCACCTTTTCCCTGCCTAAAGCCAGCTGAGGAATCAGACCTGTTCCAGAGCAGGAGGCAAAGGATTGGGTGTAGGGAGGTGTTTCTTTCCTTTGTCAGGATGGCCAGTTGGGCAGTGCCCAGGAATTTTACTAACTTTAGAGAGGTCTCCCCTATCACAGACAGTTTTTAGTAGTCATCTGGGAAGTTCATTCCTTGGTTCTCCCAGTCAGGTAGGCTCCAAACACAGCGTGGAGGGAGTTGACCTGGGCTGGGCACACAGGCTATGCACAAGGAGAGATGGGTTACATTACCTTGGATTTAGACAGTGAGGGACACTGTGTAATTGCTTACAGTAGGGCTCATAGTAGTTGCTGCAAATGTGGATAGGATTACCTCTTGGAACTTTTTCCAAGTTGGTTAGGGACAGGCCAAGAGAATCCAGCATCAAGCAACTCCCAGAGAAGTGGCATTTAGTTCAAGCAATATTAACAAGTGTTGGCAGCCTCGTAGTCAGGGTCTGCATCATTGCTCCCTTCAGGAGGGGCCATTGAGATTTATGTTACTCTGAGTCTTAGGGCGTGATTTAGAGTTTGGTGGAGGGGTAACAAGATTCATCAACCCAATTAAAGCATAATCCTGAAAAGGAATATGCTACATCACAATAAAAACAAAACTTGGCTTTTCATCCTTCTGCTCTATTTTCCTTAAACAAACAGTGATGAACAGAAAGGAGGAATGTCTAACAAGATGTTTATTTTTGCACAGTAAAGGTCATTTTAGGAAACATAGAGACTCCCCACATTTTCTTCACATTCTGAGCATCAGCACTTTTTAATGTGATGAACACTAAACCGATTCTAATATATGTTTGCAACAAATAACTAACTGATTTTGATGTTTTATTTCGTACTAGATTCCACTTTTATTCTTCATGTTTCCAGCCATACTTGGGGCATATTTATACTCTGTTTGCTCTGGATTTGCATCATTTTTTTTACGCAAATCTGACACAAACTTAACTCCACATTTATGACATCTAGACCCGCCTAGCATCAAATTTATTGAGTTTGAGTCACTTTTTTACAGTGGAAACCTACCTTGTGTTAATGAGATGCAAGGTAGGCGTTCCAGGGCAAAAAATTACTCTAAGGCCTTTGCGCCTTATTTATTCTCCCGTGCAAAAATGACGCACGGTAGGGGGAGGGCCTTAAAAAATGACTCTAGACCAGTTTAGAGTCACTGTTTAACGCCTGGGTCAGGGCAGGCGATAAGGGACCTGTGGGCTCATTTCCATGGTCTCCGACCATGAAAGCAGTCCACAGGTGCCCTTCCCTGACCCCAGGGACACCCCCTGCCACCCTCTCCCACCCCTGGAGGACATCCATGGATGGGGGGACCCATCTACAGTAAGTAGAGGTAAGTATTTTTATTTTATTTTATAAAGTGGCATAGGGGGGCCTAACTTGGGCCCCCCTACATGCCATTGTGACATAAGTCCCCTGGGCATGGCCATTGGGCAGGGGGGCATGACTCCTGTCTTTGCTAAGACAGGAGTCATTTCCATTAGGGTTTTGCATCAAAAAATGACACTAGTCAGGTTTGAGTCAATATTTTTGACTCTAACCTGTCTTTCACTGTTCTTTGACGCACAAACCCCATTCTTCCCTACGCCTCCGCGGCCTGGTTAGAGTCATTTATTTTGATGCTAACCAGGCCGCAGCGCCGGCTAACGTCATTCCATAAATAAGGCGCCTGGCTAGTGCGTTGGAATGGCATTAGCCAGCGGTAAACTTTTTGACGCAAATATGCACTAGCGCTGATTTGCATAAAAAAGTATAAATATGGGCCTATGTCTTTCATATGCAAGTGCAATACACCAAGGATTTAGGTGGTGTGCAGCTAAAATGATTGTCTATGTTCTATAAAAATAAAATATCACTGCCATACATTTGAGAGATATTGCAAGTCAGCAAGATGTATTCATAGTTAACTAAAATATCACTTGCTGTAGTTTAAATTAATAACCTTTGAGAGCCTTTAATGGCATTGAATCAATGAATGATTCATTTGTCGAATGTGGCTTATACAGAGTAATTATTGCTAATAAACGTAATTTTATAAAAGTGTTACTGCCTTTGGACTAATTTAGCCACTAATTAATCTGTATGTTTAGCAGAATGAAATATAGTTTAATAGTAATTATTATTGTGGGTGGCGTCTCCCTCATATATGTATTTTCAGCAGAGTACTAATGATAAATGTTGGTATCTGCAGGTGCTTTGTTTTTTTAGATGTTGCATTCATTCTGCGACTTGAGAGGAAAAAGGGATTGTTAACCTCACACAAGTTATCTTTAAAATATTAAATGCATTATAACTACAAAAGTATTTGTATGCATACTTTTTTCATACGTATTCCTAATAACTGCTTTGAGCCTGTAATGCTGGTAACTCTGTCCCACTTACAAACCATGATCTCTCTCATGAGGTTGATATTTGTGTGCTTCTCTCAAGATCCACCCACAACAGCAATGTCCAAATCCTTTTAGCTCAACATGAATCTTTTGAACCCACAGAATGGAGTGGAGGCACATTAGTCTTCAGTTTTCTTTGGTTCTCTTCAGTGGCGTGACAATAGCCCATGCAATGTGGGTTGGCCCCCAGAGCTCCAGCGGGCCACCCCTGCTCTGTGCATGGGCAGCAGGCCCATTGTCTAAGAGCTAGTCACTGGGTCTGGAGCTTGGGGGCCCCTCCATATATTTTGCAGGGGCACCCCCTCAAGTTTCATTATGCATCTGGTTCCCATTGTGCATTCTTATAGTCCGATAGTCTTTAGAGCCGAGATGGAATCAGCATACATATTAGGCTATTAGATCATCGAATGGGAATACTTTAGGGCACAGATGTGATTAAAAAATGTGATCCTTTGTGTGGATTTTCCTATAACTGCATGAAGCATTCCCCATACAAGTGTGACAGAATACTGTGCTTCCATGGACCATAATCACGCATGGGAAGTGTGAAATAACACCTCCTCTGAGTAGCTTTAAATTCTGCTAACCTTTTTGGAGATTTTTTAATTGGTGTAGATTCACTGGTGACAAACCTCTGACCCCCATCGACTGCCTGGCCGATGGGGTCTGACTGAAAAAACATTGATGTGTTAATGGTCCATTGTAAAGTGATGTCCATGTGTTTTTATTTAGTAATTTAGATGTTTTGCTTATTAACGGGGTATCATATATTACAAACCCCATTACTTAAATTTAGAGGTTCTTTCCTTTATGACTCCTCATACTTTTGGAGTGATTTTTCCTCCTTTTGTGAGAGTGTATACTAATAGCATTCTTTGTACATTGCACACAGTCTTATATTTCTAGGAGTACCCACATTTGCAAAATAGGCACGTGCTTAATTTCCAACCGGATTTAGGCTTACCGTTCTGAGTGAGCAGAAAGGTATTTGGCATTCATTTTTCCTTTCCCACATGTTGTTACATATGGATTTGATTCATCCGTCCTTTCCCTTCATATGGTGGCATTTTTATGTAGTAAGCCCCCAGATACTGATCGGTTGTACCTCTGAGTTTGGATTTCATCTTGAACAAAAATCATAATATAATGCATTGCTTTAGATTGACTTACAGACAGTTAAATCACCAGTATTGCCCCAAAACACAAGTTACAGTCACAATTTACTGCCACGCTGAAATGTTGCGGCCACTTGTGATGTATATTATCCCATGAATTGCCATAAACATTATTTTTACAGTCAAGCAGAAAATGGTCCCAACATAAGCTGTGCGAGTTGCTCTGCATCAGAAATGTATGCATCTATGCTGGATGAGCAAATATCAATTATGAATCTAATTCAAAGCTTTTATAAACAACGTGGGGGCATATTTATAGTGCCCTAGTGCCACCTTTCGCCACCTTAACATCATTGTTTTTTATGTTAATGTGGCCCAACGAGGCCGAAATTCCCGTGCCTTATTTACAGGGTGGTGCAATGCATGCATTGTGCCTCCCTGTAACCCTTTGCACTACATTATTCCTGCAGCAGGCATAATGTATCCAAAGGGTGCATTCCCCCGTTAGGGAGCAGGGAAAATGGTGTAAGGAAATCTATGAGATTTCCTTACACCATCTTTTATGCCACTTTTAGCGCCTGCTCAAAAGTAGGCGTTAAAGGGGGCTTCCATTCTTTAGACTGGGGCCTTTTGTACTCTGCCAGTATTTTGGTGCTACTCCTGCAGAGTACATCAGTAGCGTCATGAATAATGACGCTATTGCACCCTATCCTGCGCCACGGTGACCGTATTTTAAAAAGGCGTTCATATTGTGGCGGTAGGGCAGTGCTAAGGGGTGTAGGGAAAGTGGCGCTGCACTCAGTGCGGCGCCACTTTCCATAAATCTGCCCCTTATTGTGCTTTGATGGTGCATTGACAATTATTTCATAAGTCCTTATTGGCTACGTGTTGGGTCGGGGGTCTCATGCAATTAATGTAAAAGAAAGTTGAGGGGTAATTTAAAATTATCTGTTGAGCACTGTGGTTTGTGGTTAGTGCGCAGCATATAGAAGGCACAAGGAAAGGCGATAGCCAGCTGCAAACAGAGACTTTACGCCCCATTCACAAAGAATGATGTATGCGTAGGTTTGACTTACTCTTGAAGAACATCTGGCTTAGCCTTGAATTTTAGAAGCAAGCCAGAAGTACTCTTCAGTAATAAGCAACGAGTAAGTAACAGCAAAATGTTTGTCGGTTTGGCGCCTTGGATATGGATATGTGGGGAAAGGGAAGGTCCCCATTGCTAAGCACAGTCCAACAGGTCCCTTTCTGGAATCATTCATTATTTGTCATAAACCCCTACTGATTTCTTTGACTTTCTCCTTTCTCGACTCCCCATATCACAAGCCATTCCCCATTTTACAGAGACAACTTACATCCTCTCTCATTGTTAATAGGTATAACATCTGCATTTCCTTATTTATTTCGCCATGTTGGGTGTTCCTCGCTGAGAACTCGAAAGGTCAAGGCCTTCTGACCTTTATTTCACTAGTCTCCCAGCGCCATAGCACCCTCACACGTCAGGGGAATTGACACAGCAGCACTACCAGTGTCTGATTAGTTCTGCCTTCTGCTTTGCAGAAAAATATGTGAGTAGTAAACACCTTCTGAAAACCTTTATTGTTCGCAGTTTAAGCACTCATTTAAGTTAGTAATGTGGGAGTATCTCACACCTTTTGGTTTCGGTGAGAGCTTTCTGTGGCCAAAGGTCTATTTGCGACCAGAAAAAAACAATGGACTCGGTTGGTGGTTAAAATGTAAAATTTCAGTCCAGAAAGAGTTGGTGTGGTATCTTTACAACAATGGTACTCAATGTACAGTAAGGCCCATATTTATACTTTTTATTTGCGCCGCATTTACGTTATTTTTCGACGCAAAAGCGGTGCAAACTTACAAAAGACAATGGTATTTTCTAAGTTTGCGCCGCTTTTACGTCAAAAAGCGGCGCAGGTGCGGCGCTAAAAAAGTATAAATATGGGCCTAAATGTCTTACTTCATATTTAGTACGTTTTGCTTATTAAAGTGATGAGGTTTCATCTTGAATACTTGGAGAAGTAACACAATTATCAATTGCTGCATTAATTAATATTTTCAACAAAACTTTAAAGCTCTCATTAGAAACTGTTTGTAGGACTGGAGTCATGGGTTTCACTGATTACCATATCAGGTTTCTCAATGCAAATTTCGGTAGGTGAAGACTTGCCGAAAATTACTAGGAAAAATGGATGGTAAATACTGCTTTTGTTGCAAAAGCACCAAATATGCTTGTGATTCCCCATTTTAAGAGAGGAAGCTTGTAATGGGTGCACCTTTTCGCTGCTGGTAAATTCTGAATTTCTGGTTTTATGGGCACTTGTGAACAGGGCCTTTATGAGATAGGCCTATCGAGAATCAGGAAGGTGCCAAAGCATGCCGCTTTGATCCTATTGCATAAAATCTCAGAGGATACTGGTATCTTTCTCCATACATTAGTCCTTTCCCTTCGGGTTCGGCCACATTATGAAGACTTCTCTACTACATTAATGGCTTTCACAGACATGGAACTAATTTCTCAATAGCGGTTGAATTCCACAGGATTAACACTTCAGGACCACACCTATGCTGTTCTGCCCTCATGTGACTATGAAAACCAATGAGATTCTTTGGGGGGAGGAGGGGCAATGTGGACAGTACTAAAACATTCTTAGGTGACATATCCGGGTCACCTTTAAAAATCGATGCTCTGAATGTCCCGTTTTGCACCAAACATTAATATTTAATGTTTTAAGCTCCAAGGTAAATCATTTTTCCTTGTCTCTCAATTTACTACAATCTTAATTTCATTACTTGTGTCCCTCTAAATCGCGGAGGTGAACTAATAAGTGATAACTAACAGTGTGATCCTCTTCAGCACCGTATTTTCTTTATTTATGCAGTATTCATAGGATTTTAACACCAGTTTATACATGATCCCCTTATATTTCTACATTTACTACTGTCCCGCTTGAACGGCAATTCACCAAATTGCCAGGGGTAGAGGAGGTGACACCACACGACATTTAAGCATTACTTTCACTCACGAACGCAAGCTTACACATACACACACATTTACACACACCTTCTACCATAAACATACACTCACCCGCAAGCGCGCACACAACATGCTTTTAAATCATTTTTTACTTGCCTCAGCTGCGAGGGAGTGTCATACTGCAGAAAATTATAATGCATTAGGTATTGCACTAATTGTGCATAATAACATAATTAAAATATCATTCACTCTTAGCTAATAAAGAATTGACAAAAATTAAGGAGTGGAGCTTCCCATGTGTGCCTGGCACTGATTTTTGCCACCTCTGAGGCCAGGGGTCGCAAAGGCAGTGCAAGGGTTGCACGGGGCAAGCCCGGGGTCGCCGTTGCGACTCCTAAATTACGTCCATGCTGTCCCGTGGAAGATCTGAGGGGGCTTTTCAGCAGTTGATTGTGGTTCCCCATACTTCTGCAGGCAGCAAGACATTATGCCTCTCCATTACCTTGAGAAAGGCCGACATTGTGCTTCTACAAGCGTCCACAATGCAACAATGCGAATCCATCAACTGTGGGTAATTAAAAAGATTGCACATGCCCGCGCGCCTGTGGCAAGTGGAAGAATAAAGCTTGCTTCCAGGAATCCTTAGAAAGAGATAGTCTGCCATTTCATCTCATCGGGGCCCTGTGTGCTTCAAAGGAGATTAAACCAGCCTTTAATATAATTGGCTAAATCGTCATTCATTGCATAATTCCTACCACATGCTGTCTCTTTGCTGGCTAAATGCGCACAGTTTGCTGCTAATCAATCTAAGGGCTGGAGCTTGAAAATGCAGGCAGACGGACACAGCAGCCAGAGCCAAGCTGCAAGAAAACTCTATTTGAATACAGAGAGAGCTGCTCGCCAGTCCTGCTTGTCCTTCATTTCTTGATGCTCTCCAACGCTCTGGGAGTTCAGCATTTCAGAGTCCTCTTTTAGGCAGATTCATGGAAAATTGCAGAGTGGCGGCTGCCACAAATGTCACTGCAGGAGAGCAGCAGGGGTGAGGGTGGGGAGGCAGGGACGGGGGAAACAATGAAACATGGTTAAAGTGCAGTTTTATTCAAACAAAAAAACAAAAAAAAGCTAAAACCACTGAAGTTCGATACACTAACCAAAATGTGTACCTCAACATGTACTGCTTATGACCTTATATACAAAATTAAATTATTGTGACATCTCAAATGACTGACATCACTGTTGATATCATCCACTGTTACTACTACTCTGCTCATTTTGCTTTAGCATAAACACTTTGAACTTGATAGTTTTTTCCTTTGCCCACCATAAACTACTGTCATAACAAAAGATACACTAATCACCGAGCTAAAAGTCCACTTCCACGTTTGCTATGAACACATCATGTATAAAAGCTGTATGCACTACTATACAACCATAACTCTTCTTAGTACAATGATCCCCGACAGTCTTATCAGAAATAGATTCTATTAAGCATCACTAAATGATCAGCACGTGTAATCGCAATTGCTCCTTTTAACTTTGATCCGCCATTGATGCATCTGCGCAAAATCTGACAGAGCTACTGAAGACTAAACATGCCAAGTGTATGGCAAATGTCATGGAAATGTGGCAAATGGTGCCATAGCTATTTCCAGATTAGCACATTTTTAATCCGATTTAAATCTCCACGAGCCCACCCAAATAAAAATACAAGGAGCAAACTAAACGGGCTGAGTATGTGCCAAATTTCATGCAAATTCCTCAAACAGCACAAAAGTTACAAGCAAAGGAACAAGTACTTTTCCAACTGTCAGGATATATCTTATATTTAATCTTACATGGCCAGATAGGAACGCTTTTTAAATGATAATTTCTTGAAAAGTTCTAAATAGATTTGAACACAACCAATGAAAGTTATTTCCTTGAGAAATGGTCTACTTACATACCAAGGGCCCTATTATGAGTTTGAAGGACGGGAAAGCCCATCTCCCGACAGGGTAACCGCCACCTACTCCACTGGAGTTGAGTGTCCTGCTAGGTCAGCGGGTGGAAACCTGGGTTTCCACCCGCTGGCTTAGTGGGAAACAGGCTACAGCATTGTCTCCGGCTCATAATCGAGCCGGTGGCAATGCTGTAGCCTGCAGGGTGCACCAGCACCCTCACAATGTTTACTGTCTGCATGCAATGTGATGGTGCTGGCAAGGGGGGGCCCCTGCACTGCCCATGCCAAGTGCATGGGCAGTGCAGGGGTGCCACTGGAGCCACCTGCACCCGTTCTCCGCCAGCCTTTTCGTGGTGGTGGTACTGCTATGAAACCGCTGGCAGGGAATGAGGTAGTAATCCCCAGGGCAGCGGTGCAAGCAGCACTGCCCTGGTGGTTTGTGACCACCACCATCCTCCAGACCACTGGGATCTGAGATCCTGGCAGAGCTGGCAGTTCCCTGGCAGTCTGACCGCCAAGAGTTGTAATGTGGCAGTTGGACCGCCACATTGGCGGAGGTCCAGACCGCCACCGGGGGCGAGGCGATATATAGACCGTCACACTCGTAATCAGGCCACAAGTGTGTTGTAATTCTGTTGAACCATTTTTTCCTGTATCAGGGAGCAAGGCATCCTATAGAAGGCAACATGAGAAATGTTACTTTTGAGACCCCCGACACACCTTTTTTTTATTTATTTTTTTACTTAGCTTGACAGGTGTGTACATGAGAAGCCCAGATGTACAGGTATTTTTTTGGATACGTTCTGTACAAATTTGTTGAATGGCACCAATATAATCAGGAAAATAGAAACATGACTTTCTAATAGAAATTCTGACGTAACCATACCTGCACAAGCACTATCACCATATTTCTAAGCGAATTGTGAAGTCATAAGGCTACAGAAGACTCATCCATTGTAAACCAGCACCTGTAGTTTGTGCCACTACAAATCATATATATAAGTGGGAAGGAGTTTTAACAGAAAATCTGCATTTTTAGCTATATAGTTTTTCAGTTGCTGTTTTCAATAAACCTCTTTTATAGTGTTACGAACAAACTGCTTTTTCACAAAATAAGAACCCTGGAGATCCTATACTTATTGGACATTTAATAGCCCTTTCATACTGTATATGCTTTCATCTTTCATACCTCTTTTTTTAAACTAGGACTCAACTGTTCGACTTAGAGACCGTGTTGAGTCAAGGAAGCTAAGAAGTCCAACTTTCCTCTGCAAACCAACAATGTACTGTCATGGTTAGTGTTGGACTTTTGGCCATACGCATGGTCATCCCTAGTCTTTTTGCCTCCTTCCTCCCGGTTTTTCTGACCTCTCGCTGTTGGCTCTAGGACTCTGAGCACTTTATCACTGCTGACCAGTGCTAAAGTGCAGGTGCTCTCCCATCTAAAGTTGGTATGATTGGCTTATACCTAATTGGCATATTTAATTTACCTATAAGTCCCTTGTACAGTGGTATCTCTATACCCAGGGCCTGTAAATTAAATACTACTAGTGGGCCTGCAGCGCTGCTTGCGCCACCCACTGAAGTAGACTTTCAGACCTGTCTCAGGCCTGCTAGCGCAGGGCCTGTGTGCGCAGTTTTCTGCCACAGGGACCTGGCATCTAAATTTACTTGCCAGGCCCAGAACTCCCCTTTTACTACATGTAAGTCACCCCTAAAGTACGCCCTGTGGGCAGGGTGCCATGTATGTAGAAAGGCAGGACATGTGCCATATTGCATGGCCTGTCCTGGTAGTGACAAACAGCCTAACTTGGTGTCTCACTGCTGTGAGTGCTGCCTTCTCATAGGATTGCATTAGAAATGCCCTGCCTTATGTGTAGGGGTATTGTCTGATTTATGAGGGCTAGCGTAGGCGTGTTTGGTATGGTTGTGATGGTGATAATAAATACTGCTTACTGGTGTGGGTGTATTTTTTATTACTATCACAGAAATGCCACTTCTAGAAAGTGCGCATTTATCTGTGCTTATGATTCTGGTGTTTTGCAGCTTGACTCCAATCCACGTCTGGGCAGAGTGACAGTTGGGGCTTTGTGCATACTTTTCAGACAGCCTGTACACAGGGAGGGTGGAGGTGTCACTGAGGTGCATCTACATACTGAATAGTCTTCCTGGGCTGAGAGAAGGGAGAGGCGGGGCACACCTACATTTGTAAAGGCTGTGCCCTGGCCTCACACAATAGGGTCGTTAACCCCCCACTGATGTTTGGAGCCTGTGCTGAAAGGAGAGAGGGGGCACTCCCAGAACCAGTTGTAACTGGCTGGAACCTCCTCTCCCTACCACTGTAAAACACTGTAAGAACTGACTATAAGTACAGGGGAATTTTCCCCACAATTTGAACATTCTTGGAACTTGAAACTGGACACAGAACGCTGATGAATGGACTCACCAGGAAACCGCCATGGACTGCTGCTGCTGTGCTGACCTGTGACCTGCCTGGTCACTAAGAGGAACTGCCACCATCTGCACCCCTTGTGCTGGCCTGTAGCTGGGCCCACCAGCCCTGTGCTCTTTCTTGTTTGGTTGTTCCCAGGGGCAGGGTGCTGTGGCCCCTGACCCCTGCAACGCTCTTTTTAAACCTTGGCGCAGAACGCTGTATCCAGGATCCAGGCATTTCTTCAAATTGCTGGGCTGTTGATGTGCCATAGCGCTTTGAAAGCGCTTTTCTTTTCTTAAAGGAAATCACTGCCGCAGCCCGGGCTTTAAATTATGCCCTTGTGCTTCCTGGTCGGCATCTCTGTTAAAAGAAAATCACCGCCGCAACCCGGGCTTAGGGGAGGACCTTTGCGTCCTCTCCAGCACTTTTGTGTGGTGCAGAATCACCGCCGCGGCCCGGGCGCCGCATCGAGAACGGTCGCAAGGACCGCGCTGCTCATTGTGCCCCCGGGGCACTTGCCGGAGTTACAAAGAGGAGCAGGGCCGCTCCTGTCGTGCTCCCGGGGGACGCGCGCTCTACGGAGCGCCCCCGGGGCACACGCCGGTACCAGCTTCCAAAACTGCCTCCCTCGTGGACGAGGGACGGCAGGGGAGCGGTCCGTGCACCAGACCGGGTGCAGCTGCCGCAGGAAGCCGGCGAGGGACCTCAACGGAGGTCCCTGCCTCTGATACTTCCTTTTGGGGCAGCCGCACCGCGGACAAGGGCGGCTGCCCCCTGGCACGCAGGACACGGGGAGGAACGGGAGTTCCCTTCTCCCCGGTCACTGCCCTAGGGGCGCGATCGCCCCCTCCACCCTTTAAACTTATTGGGCGACCTGGGCCCCCCTCAGGAGGGCCGGTGGAGGTCCAGGGGGGGCCCCAGTGATCACGGGTCCCAGAAGGGGCCCGTCAAGAAGTCAGAGAGGGTGCGTGCCGCCCCTCTCGGACTGCCATGATCAGGGAGGCCCCCGTTTTGCGCAGAAGAGCGCCGGGGGCCCCATTATTCGTTTTAGGCACTGGAAGTGCCTCTTCATCAAAACAGGTACTTTCTAAAGGGACCAATATACCGATACTCTAAAGTTCTTTTTACAGACTTTATTCATTGTGTTATATTACCTGCCTGTACTATGATGATTTTACATATGTGTGCACATGTTCCTTTTATGGGCATGACTTGCTAATATGTTTCCCTCACTTGCCATAGGTTTTCTAATGTTCCTACTATGGGCGTTTTATGATATCCTTATGACAAGTGTTCTAATGTAATTACGTGTTTCCTGACTACTGCTTATGTTGCAGAATACTGAGTAACCTGTGTGTTATGTGTGACTACTGCTAGTTTGCAGAGTAACTAATGTGTAACGTTCTGACAACTGCTAAGGTAGCAGGATAGTACTGTTATGTGATGTTGGTCTAATAATTACGTTGTGTACAATACAGTGTATTTTCATATAATCTGGTGTTGTGTTTCCTTTGTGGTGGGGATATTGCGTCACATGTATGTGTGTGTTGTGCAAACGCTTTACGCATTGCCTCCGGGTTAAGCCTGACTGCTCGTGCCAAGCTACCAAGGGGGTGAGCAGGGGTTATCTTGGACGTGTAACTCCCTTGCCCTGACTAGAGTGGGTAAGTTCTGCCTGGCTGAGGTACATACCCTAGCCAACCAGAAACCCCATTTCTAACATTGGAAGTCAGCGGTGAGGATAGGACTTGCGCTTGCACAATACCATTGTGACTCATTATTTCACTACAAGGATTGCGTTTAGACCATCACATGTTTGGCTTCTCTTAACTTTCTCCCTTTGGTCATTTTTCCTGTTTTCAGTTCTCACGCTTGGGTATTGTGGTTGTCACAGTTGAGTTATTTGTACCTTTTCAAGATGGGGCTTACCTTTGATTTAGAGGACCTGCCGTTTTACACGCAGGAGGAATTAGAGGGGTTCTGTAGAGAGAGAGGGCTGCCTGTAGAAGGGGACCTCAGGAGATCTCTGAATTTCTTTGAAAGGTTTGTGACATTTACCCAGGGAGGGAGTGTGCTTAGGGGGTACCCAGAGGATCCTGAGTGTAGCGAGGGTTCCCAATGGGAGGGCTCCCAGACCTCATCCCTAGAGAGTGGTAGAGAGACTGATCAGGAGGGTGAGAATGACCGGTTGGGGACGCCAGTTGACAGGGAAGGCCCCAGTGATAGGGAGTCCCTTGCTGGGTCCAGTGTAAGAAGCAGGGCTACCTCTCATTCCTTGACGCCTGATGAGCTAAGAGATAGGCGGGAAGAGAGGGACCTGAAGTTGCAGTTAGCGCGCCTAGCTGTTGAGGAGAGAAGGGCTGAGGTAGAGAAGGCCTTAGTACAGGAGAGAATGGCAGAGGCAGAGAGGGCCTTTGCCAGAGAAAGACTCGCTCTAGAGCGCAGTCTGAAGGTTCTGGACTCACCAGCGCTGCAGGTGGAGTCCAGTGGTGGCAGCAATGTACAGTGCTGTAGCAAAGATGTTCCTCACATACCCATAGATCTGGTACCTAGGTTCCAAGAGGGGGGTGACATACGTCAGTGGTTAAAGGAATATGAGAGGGCTCTGGTAGAGCGCAGGATCCCTGAGAAGGATTGGGGAACTGGCCTAGGGAGTTTTATTCCTGAGGAGGGGAGGGATGCCCTACTGACTCTAGAAGAGAGTGACAGGGAGGGGTACTCCGCTGTGAAGAACGCACTGATTGTGAAGTATGGTTTTTCCCCTGAGGAATACAGAAAAAGGTTTAGGGGTGGTAAGAAACTGTCCCACCAGTCTTGGGAGGAGTTTGTGGAGGATTGCTGCATTGCACTAGATGGATGGGTGAAGGGTAGCACAGTAAACAATTTTGAAGGGCTGTTTAATCTGATTCTCAGAGAGCACCTGTTTCGTTGTTGTTTTTCAGAGTTACGCCAACACTTGTCAGTGTGTGAGCTCTCTGACTCCAGGGAGCTTGCAAAGGAGGCAGACTTCTGGTTGCGTACCATAGGGTCTGGTGTGACATTAGGGGGTGTTCCTAATGAGAGTGGTCTAGGTGTTTCCCAACAAGGTGTGGTGGGAAAGGAATGGAGTGTCCCAGGTAGGTCCCAGTGGACTGGGATGGGTGAGGGACCCCATGTCCCGTCTCTGAGGAGAGGGAATGGGGCTGGGCTGAGGCCCAAGGTGCCCAAGATACCGTCCCAGGCCCCTGAAGGTTCCATGAGTGAACGCCAGGAGGTGAGCCTAACCTGTGCCGTAGGGCCAGCTGTTCAGAAGGATCCCATTTTGTCATTAGGATTTAGGCGGGTGGCTGGTGATAGCGTTCCGCCGGTCCTGGTGTCTGGTAGTCTCGCTCTACAGCGGAGGAGGCGGAAATCCAGACATAGGGTTGAGAGGGGGCTGCGGGCCCCAGTGGAGAACCTGGAGGGTCAGGGGTCAGCTCTGAGTGCAGAGCCCCCCAGGAATGACCTTGGTGAGACCATTTCTGGGCTGGGAGGAATCCAGACTCTGTCCGATGGGCAGAGGTCAGGAGACCTGCGCCAGCCAGACTCTTGTGTGGCCCTTGGGGAAAGTGTTTCCCTGATGGGGGGTAGGTGTGCCCCCCAGGAAGTCCTGGTGCGCCAGGCAATGATTCAACCGCAGGGTGGTGACTCTGGGTTGGATGATCAGGTTCAGGGGGTAAACTCTGACCTGATGGGGAGTACGTGTGCTCCCAAGGAAGTCCTGGTGCGCCAGGCAGTGGTTCAACCGCAGGGTAGTGACTCTGGGTTGGATTGCCAGATTCAGGGGGTAAGCTCTGATCTGGTAGGGGGTAGGTGTGCTCCCAAGGAAGTCCTGGTTCGCTGGGCAATGGTCCAGTCTAAGGGTGTCGTCCCTGGACTAGATAGACAGGTTCAAGGGGTAAACTCTGATCTGGTTGGGGGGGCGGTTAGTGTGCTCACCCCCCCGTGTGAAACTTCTGGTGGCTTCTCCCGAGGTGGGGAGACGCAGGACTCTGGAAGTGGGGTTCAGGGAGGGGGAAGCCCGTCCCGGACCCCGGTGCAACCCAAGGGTGTCGTCCCTAGGTTGGGTGGTCAGTCGCCAGGTAGTGATCCTGGGCTGGCGAGAAAGTTGTGCAGGGCTGCTGTACCCAGCACCCTGGCAAGTGTGGATTCTGGTGATACCCCTCCTAGGAGAGGAGGGCGGAATCCTAGAAGGAGGGGTAGATGGAGGAGAGCCTCGCCTCTAGCCCCTGTAGAACCTATGGGTGCGGACCCTAGGTTGGTGGATCAGTGGCAGGGTAGAGCCCCTGAACTGATCAGAAATGGAGTGGAGACAGGTTGCTTTGCACCTGGGGCTACCGCCCCCCACTCATTATGGTTTCAGAGACCAGAGGCTCCTAGATGGCCTGGGGCCTGGTTCTGGCCATTGGCAGCTAGAGAATCCCCGTGGGTTGGTCTAGGCTGCCTGGGACGCATTGACAGAGAGATCCCAGTGGAGTCAGGAAGGCGTAGAACTGGAACATGCCCCTGCTGTTGTGGGCCTGGGTCCTTGTTCTATCGCCCCAATCAGGAAAGTACATCAAGGTATTGATTGTTCTCCCCTGGATTTTGGCTGGTAGGGGGTTGTGTTGGACTTTTGGCCATACGCATGGTCATCCCTAGTCTTTTTGCCTCCTTCCTCCTGGTTTTTCTGACCTCTCGCTGTTGGCTCTAGGACTCTGAGCACTTTATCACTGCTGACCAGTGCTAAAGTGCAGGTGCTCTCCCATCTAAAGTTGGTATGATTGGCTTATACCTAATTGGCATATTTAATTTACCTATAAGTCCCTTGTACAGTGGTATCTCTATACCCAGGGCCTGTAAATTAAATACTACTAGTGGGCCTGCAGCGCTGCTTGCGCCACCCACTGAAGTAGACTTTCAGACCTGTCTCAGGCCTGCTAGCGCAGGGCCTGTGTGCGCAGTTTTCTGCCACAGGGACCTGGCATCTAAATTTACTTGCCAGGCCCAGAACTCCCCTTTTACTACATGTAAGTCACCCCTAAAGTACGCCCTGTGGGCAGGGTGCCATGTATGTAGAAAGGCAGGACATGTGCCATATTGCATGGCCTGTCCTGGTAGTGACAAACAGCCTAACTTGGTGTCTCACTGCTGTGAGTGCTGCCTTCTCATAGGATTGCATTAGAAATGCCCTGCCTTATGTGTAGGGGTATTGTCTGATTTATGAGGGCTAGCGTAGGCGTGTTTGGTATGGTTGTGATGGTGATAATAAATACTGCTTACTGGTGTGGGTGTATTTTTTATTACTATCACAGAAATGCCACTTCTAGAAAGTGCGCATTTATCTGTGCTTATGATTCTGGTGTTTTGCAGCTTGACTCCAATCCACGTCTGGGCAGAGTGACAGTTGGGGCTTTGTGCATACTTTTCAGACAGCCTGTACACAGGGAGGGTGGAGGTGTCACTGAGGTGCATCTACATACTGAATAGTCTTCCTGGGCTGAGAAAAGGGAGAGGTGGGGCACACCTACATTTGTAAAGGCTGTGCCCTGGCCTCACACAATAGGGTCGTTAACCCCCCACTGATGTTTGGAGCCTGTGCTGAAAGGAGAGAGGGGGCACTCCCAGAACCAGTTGTAACTGGCTGGAACCTCCTCTCCCTACCACTGTAAAACACTGTAAGAACTGACTATAAGTACAGGGGAATTTTCCCCACAATTTGAACATTCTTGGAACTTGAAACTGGACACAGAACGCTGATGAATGGACTCACCAGGAAACCGCCATGGACTGCTGCTGCTGTGCTGACCTGTGACCTGCCTGGTCACTAAGAGGAACTGCCACCATCTGCACCCCTTGTGCTGGCCTGTAGCTGGGCCCACCAGCCCTGTGCTCTTTCTTGTTTGGTTGTTCCCAGGGGCAGGGTGCTGTGGCCCCTGACCCCTGCAACGCTCTTTTTAAACCTTGGCGCAGAACGCTGTATCCAGGATCCAGGCATTTCTTCAAATTGCTGGGCTGTTGATGTGCCATAGCGCTTTGAAAGCGCTTTTCTTTTCTTAAAGGAAATCACTGCCGCAGCCCGGGCTTTAAATTATGCCCTTGTGCTTCCTGGTCGGCATCTCTGTTAAAAGAAAATCACCGCCGCAACCCGGGCTTAGGGGAGGACCTTTGCGTCCTCTCCAGCACTTTTGTGTGGTGCAGAATCACCGCCGCGGCCCGGGCGCCGCATCGAGAACGGTCGCAAGGACCGCGCTGCTCATTGTGCCCCCGGGGCACTTGCCGGAGTTACAAAGAGGAGCAGGGCCGCTCCTGTCGTGCTCCCGGGGGACGCGCGCTCTACGGAGCGCCCCCGGGGCACACGCCGGTACCAGCTTCCAAAACTGCCTCCCTCGTGGACGAGGGACGGCAGGGGAGCGGTCCGTGCACCAGACCGGGTGCAGCTGCCGCAGGAAGCCGGCGAGGGACCTCAACGGAGGTCCCTGCCTCTGATACTTCCTTTTGGGGCAGCCGCACCGCGGACAAGGGCGGCTGCCCCCTGGCACGCAGGACACGGGGAGGAACGGGAGTTCCCTTCTCCCCGGTCACTGCCCTAGGGGCGCGATCGCCCCCTCCACCCTTTAAACTTATTGGGCGACCTGGGCCCCCCTCAGGAGGGCCGGTGGAGGTCCAGGGGGGGCCCCAGTGATCACGGGTCCCAGAAGGGGCCCGTCAAGAAGTCAGAGAGGGTGCGTGCCGCCCCTCTCGGACTGCCATGATCAGGGAGGCCCCCGTTTTGCGCAGAAGAGCGCCGGGGGCCCCATTATTCGTTTTAGGCACTGGAAGTGCCTCTTCATCAAAACAGGTACTTTCTAAAGGGACCAATATACCGATACTCTAAAGTTCTTTTTACAGACTTTATTCATTGTGTTATATTACCTGCCTGTACTATGATGATTTTACATATGTGTGCACATGTTCCTTTTATGGGCATGACTTGCTAATATGTTTCCCTCACTTGCCATAGGTTTTCTAATGTTCCTACTATGGGCGTTTTATGATATCCTTATGACAAGTGTTCTAATGTAATTACGTGTTTCCTGACTACTGCTTATGTTGCAGAATACTGAGTAACCTGTGTGTTATGTGTGACTACTGCTAGTTTGCAGAGTAACTAATGTGTAACGTTCTGACAACTGCTAAGGTAGCAGGATAGTACTGTTATGTGATGTTGGTCTAATAATTACGTTGTGTACAATACAGTGTATTTTCATATAATCTGGTGTTGTGTTTCCTTTGTGGTGGGGATATTGCGTCACATGTATGTGTGTGTTGTGCAAACGCTTTACGCATTGCCTCCGGGTTAAGCCTGACTGCTCGTGCCAAGCTACCAAGGGGGTGAGCAGGGGTTATCTTGGACGTGTAACTCCCTTGCCCTGACTAGAGTGGGTAAGTTCTGCCTGGCTGAGGTACATACCCTAGCCAACCAGAAACCCCATTTCTAACAGTTAGTATGGCTCACTGCAATCAAATCTTCCACATTGCTGTGGGGTCCCTGCAACTTTAAGATATGAGAAAACGCTTAATGTAGGAACACATAAATAGCAGTTAAATGCAAGTATGGACTGACAATTCTATTTACGTGCATAATGCAACCTCACAGCCCCTACCTCATATTGTGGTCTTCCTTTGCTCCTCTTTACTGCTGTTCTAATATCAATTAAGAAATAGAAAAAACTAAAAATAGCATTCCCAACAAATTAGTGCATTAGTAATAAGTGCACCTCTTATCTTGCCATGCTAAATTGTACAGCAGTATAAACATTAGGCAACATCATAATACCATTAACATTTTACAAGACTAAGACCCATGTTTGAGAAAAAGTGGTGCATCAGCTCTTATGTGCCATTTTTTATGCACCCCCTACAGGCACCTAACAACACCATGGTTGCATCGTATTAAAAATCCGGGGCACCATGGCGATTGTTAGAACAATAGCATCAACATTTTTTACGCTATTGTGGTGCTTTGCTACACTAGCGTCAAAAATGTTGACATTAGTGTAGCAAAGTGAAAGGAAGCCCATTGATTTTAATGGGTGTGTCATTTTAACACCTGCTCTGAGCAGGGATTAAAAATTACTGAAAAAATAGTGCAATGAAATCTGTTATATTTCACTGCGCCATTTTTTCGGGCTTCCTAGCACCGGAACGCCTGTATATATATATATTATGACTGGCGCAGGCATAGTGTGGTGCAAGGGTTTACAAAGTGGCGCAATGTTTGTAAATATGGCACAGATGAAATTCCACCTTAATGCCACATTTGTGTCAAAAGAATGATGCCATTGCATCATTTTCTTTACACTAGTGTGGCGCTTAAGGGGCTTTTCTGCCGCCCCATATTTCAAAGTGCATGCATTACACCACAGTGTAACCCCTTGCACCACGTTATGCCAGCACCAGGCATAATCTATGCAAATGGGGCATTCCGGCGCTAGGAGGACCGCAAAATGGCACAGTAATGTTTTTAAATTTCACAGCGCCATTTGTGGCATAATATATAACCCCTGCTCAGAGCAGGTGTTCAAATGACGCTCGCATAGTAACCTATAGGTCTCCTTGCACTTTGCTGCACTAGTGTCAAAATTTTTGATGCTAGTACAGCAAAGCGCCACAATAACGTCATAAATGTTGACGTTATCATGCTAACCACTGACATGGTGCGCCGTTATTGTAAATAGGGAGCAACCATGGTGTCGTTAGGTGTTGGCGGGGGTACAAGGAAAGTGGCGCATCATAACTGATGTGCCACTTATTCTTAAATTTGGGCCCTAATGTTTACAGTGCAGATCAAAGAGCCTGGATTCCACCAATGACATTTATTGTTCAGGCAACACATGCTTGAAGTTTTAATTTCCAAACTATCACACACTTTAGGATTAACTCCAAACTGTGCCCTAACCATGTATGACATGAGCTGCTTATAACGGCTCTTTCAAGTAGTTAATTAGACAATTAAATCAGTTAATTTCACAACTGTATGCACTTATTTCAGGATTAACTTCAAATGCCATTTACATCGAAATCCCCTATTAGCCTTTCGCATGTATAAGCAATTAAATTAGAACTCTGCCCCATACTGCTTCTGAACTTCAAAATATATGAAAATGTTCATGCATGGTAGAAGGCTGTGAAAGCAATCACCAATGGGGAATAGCCATTAAATTATTAGTTGCAGTGTCAAACAAAAAATAAACATATTGACATTAAAATTCTCGCAAATCAGCCACTACAGAAGAATACATTTATTATCAAGTGGTGATGGCATGGCCTTTAGAAAAATTTACCATTTACCTTTTATGAGGTGAAATTACACATTAACGTTATACTAGAATAATGCTATCTCTCAAATAATTAAGCGTTTCAGAGCACAAAACAGTGATCACTGCATGTCTTAGTGGGACATTCACACATTTATTATGATGGTACAAAGGTGAAAGTTTAATTCATTAGCATAACACCAACACTGAAATGAGAAAATTACTATTTCCTGCATCACTAACTCCACAAACAATGTTGTTACAAAATGAAACAACTCTCTTAATAGTCATGGCATCGCTTCAATTTGATTTTACCATGCTTCACAAACGTAACCCAGTTTTTAATAATGGTAATTAAATATTTATTGTTATAATAAATATACATGAAAACATGCTATGACATGAACCATATATGCAGGTCTGCAGAATACGCTATTTATTATCATTGTTAAAGGAGGAAAGGGGCATCATGACTTACTTGAGGCTTTCCCTACCGCTGATCAGGGCCCCGCCATCAGACAGTGGCAGGCGACACCTGTTAAGAATTAAGTTGTTGGTTGGCTGGCATGGGAGACCTGGTCAAGCAGCAACCAGAATCCTTGTCAGAAAACGATACAAGCAAACCCAAATTAACCTGTGCTCAAGACCCGGGTAGCTTAGCACAGAGCAGTCAGGCTTAACTTAGAAGCTATGTGCAAAGTATTTGTGCAGTTTTAAAGAATTAGATTAAAATAGTGCATAAAAGCTCAAAGTGTCAACTGTGAATATCTGGTTGCGCTGGACCAGGAAAAAGTCACAAGTTCAGACCAAATATAATGGAGCATGGGCTGCCTACAGGCACCCACTTGTGTCCACTGAAAACAGTACCCTACATCCTGGTGCACAGCCTGCGCGCCTTGCTTTGCAAGGCTTCATTTCATCCGGTGTTGGTTCTGAGAAGCTGTACAATGAGGCTTTGTAGGACTTGGGGTTGCTTCGCATCAGACTAAAGGACCTGTGCACCAAAGCTTTGCAGGGCTTGGTGTCCCTTCGTGTTAGTTGCGGGGAGCTGTGTGGTGAGGCTTTACAGGGCCAAGTGTTGCTTTGTTGCTTACAGGGCCAAGTGTTGCTCTCTACTCTAAGCATGGTAATTTTGCCGTATCCCCAACTGGCATATTTAACTTTCTTGTAAGTCCCTAGCAAGTTGGCACTCCTTTTTCCCAGGGACAGTAAATTAAACGCTACTAGTGGGACTGCAACACTTATTGTGCCACTGACTTAAGTAGCCCTTAACCATGTCTCAGTCCTGTACAGTTTTAAACTAACATTTCAAACTGGGAAGGTAAACATGTTGCCAAGCTAGAACCTTTCTTTCTAATACATATATGTCATCACTAGTGGTGGCACTTGACAGCCCAGAGGAGCTAAACAGAGAGCACAATTCTGTAAGTTTATAAGGTAATTTTCCTCAACCATGTGAGAACAGAGTCTGTTATTCTGAGGAAAACGCAGCAGCTGCCTGTCACCTAATTTCCCAGTGTACAATGTAGCTTCCTGCAGTGTTCTAATGAACACCCGGAGCATTAACATTTTCAATTAATGATAAAAGTGTGGCATACCCGAATGCGATATTGATAGAATCTAAGCTGTGAAACTTAAAGCATATCCTTTAGAAATGAACAAAATGAGTGGGATTACTCTGACATGAACATTATAGTTAGTGCTCTAGAAGTCTAAAATGAGGACACATTTTTAGTGAGTTCTTAAGTATTATCCTCATCCATGCACGTATAGCATTCAGAAATACAGATAGAAATATGAGATTCCAGCAAAAGCAGAAGTCTATCATTTCATTTCCTATTGATCAACTGCAGCTTTATCAGAGTTCTGATCAACAACTTGTCCCCTAACATCCTGAAATTACACAGAAGTATGGCACACCTGAGCACCATTAGGTAATTTACCATGCTGCACAAACTTAACCTAGTGTTTAATGATGTTAATTAAATATTTATTGTTATTATAATTATAACTAAAAACATGCCACGACATTAACCTTATATGCAGGTCTGCAGGGCTGAAAATGCTATTTATTATCATTGTTAAAGGAGGAAAGGGGCATCATGACTTACCTGAGGCCTTCTCTACTGCTGGCCAGGGCCCCGCCATCAGACAGTGGCAGTCGACACCTGTTATGAATTAAGTTGTTGGTTGACTGACGTGGGAGCCCTAGTCAAGAAGCAACCAGAATCCTTGTAAGAATAGGATGCAACCAAACCCAAATTAACCTATGCTCAAGCCCCGGGTAGCTTAGCAGCGAGCAGTCAGGCTTAAATTCAAGGCAATGTGAAAAGTATTTGTGCAGTTTTATATAATTCGATGAAAATAGTGCATAAAAGCTCAAAGCGCCAACTTTGAATATCTGGTCGCACTGGACCAAGAAAAAGTCACAAGTTCAGAACAAATACAATGGAGCATGGGCTGGCTACAGGTACCAACTTGGAACCACTAAAACTGTTCCTTAAATCATGCTTTGCAAGGCTTTCTGTCATCTGATGTTGGTTCTGAGAAGCTGTAAAATGAGTCTTTGTAGTTCTTGGTGACGTTTTACGTCAGAACTGGGGACCTGTGAGCCAAAGATTGGCAGGGCTTGGCATCCCTTTGTGTTGGTTGTGTGGAGCTGTGTGGTGAGGATTTACAGGGCCAAGTGTTGCTTTGTTGTTTACAGGCCAAGTGTTGCTCTCTCCTCCAAACATAGTAATTTTGCCTTATTCCCAATTAGCATAATTAATTTACTTGTAAGTCCCCAGTAAGTGGCACTTCTTTTTTCCTGGGCCAGTAAGTTGAAAGCTACTAGTGGGACTGCAACACCGATTGTGCCACTGACTTAAGTAGTCCTTAAGCATGTCTCAGGCCAGTGCTGTTTTAAACTGACATTTTGACCTGGTTAGGTAAACCTGTTGTCAAGCTAGAAACTTCTAATACATATATGTCATCACTAGTTCTGGCACTTGAAAGCAGAGGAGCTGAATTGAGAGCACATTTCTGTAAGTTTAGAAGTAATTTTCTCAACAGTGTGAGAACAGAGTCTGCTATTCTGAGAAAAATGCAGCATCTGCCTGTCACCTAATTTCCCAGTGTACAATGTAGCTTCCTGCCTTGTTCTAATGAACAGCCGGAGCATTAACATTTTGAATTTCTGCTAAAAGTGTGGCATACCCGAACAGGATATTGATAGAATCTAAGCTGTGAAACTTAAAGAATATCCTTTAGAAATGAGAAGAAATGAGTGGGATTACTCTGACATTCAAATTATATTTAGTGCTCTAAAATGAGGACACATTTTCAGTGAGTTCTAAAATATTATCTTCATCCACGCAAGTATAGCATTCAGAAATACAGAGAGAAATATGAGGTTCCAACAAAAGCAGGTCTGTCATTTCATTTCCTAGAGAACAAGTGCAGCTTTATCACAGAGTTCTAATTCACAACTTGACCCCTAACATCCTGAAATGACACCACAATTATGGCATACCTGAACACCATTTTGATTAAATAAAAAAAAAAAATGATTCGAAAAGAACATAAATCCTAAGAAGAGATCCAGAGTCTTGAATGTTTAAAGTTTAAGACTCAAACATGCATCAAAAAGGGTGAAGCTCCCATCACCTGTAACCAGTACCTAAGCGCTAGGTAGGGTCAACTACAAGGGAGTGCTGTTCTGATACAGAAACTAGGTTCAACTGAGTCAGAAGTTTTACCCTCAGTCTTAGGTCTAGATTTATAAAACTATCACACAATCCACTGCAGCACACAAAGTTGCCAATCTGTGTTGTGTGGAAGAGAGAGGAAAGGACAGGATCATATCTACACACACACACATATATTGCAGTCTCCTCACTCTACCCAACACTGTGTCACAAACATGCTGCCACGCACCAAGCACACATCTTTGTGCCATAGTACAAGAGTGTGTGAGTCTAGCATAGGTTTTGTACTGCAAGGGTACTCTTCCAGTACAAAGTACAATGCTTAAACTAACTTTAAAACATTCCCTACATTGAATGTGTGCTTTACAGTACAGCACACATGCAATATAGGAACTGTTAGGAGGGAAAAAAAACATTTTTCCTTTTCAATGCCTGCTTCAAAGTGGCATTATTGCTTGGTGCAAAACCTTGCCTGCTATTGTTAGTATATACGGTTTTGCATCAAAAAGCATGGATGGTTGTATGGAAAGGCCCATGCATCATCCATGGAAACCCTCCTTGAAGCAGAGTAATGCAAATCAGCACTCTGTCCTGCATTGTGTTACTTTCATGCAACTGTCCAGTGCAAAACAAGTTTTGTGCGGCAATGTAAATTAATACAAAATAATTGTGCAGGTTTGCATCCTTTTCAAGATGCAAACCAGGTGCAAAATGTTTGTAAATCTGCCCCTTAGTTTTTGAAATGGAAGTCAAAAGTCCTCAGCAGGGCAAGCCAACGGGCTTTGGCCAAAGATGGCTCCACATCATCGAACAGTCTCTTATATGAGGCCTGTTAGAAATGGGGTCCTTGGTTGGCAGTCAGGTTACCCCCGTCCAAGCAAGGACCCTTACTCTAGTCAGAGAATCACCCTCAGTTAACTCCCGCTCACCCCCTTTGTACCTTGGCACGAGCAGGCTGGCTTAACTTCAGAGTGCTAGGTGTAAAGTATTTGTACCATCACACACAGTAACTTAATGAAAACACTACACAATGACAACACACAGGTTTAGAAACATAGGAAATATTTATCTGAGCAAAACAAGACCAAAACAACAAAAATCCATAATACACAAGTCAAATTATCAATAAAAATGCAAAAAGAATCTTCACGTAATTTTAAACACACTCTAACATTGTTAGTGTGAAAATGTACCTTGGGCGTGTCAATAATAACCCCGAACAGGCAAGTGTGCTTTAAAAAGGGCTTGCGATGCGTCGATTACACTCACGAGCCAGACCTTGCGTCATTTCTCCTTTCATCGGGTCGGGCGTGTCATTTCTTCTCTCCGCAGGAGAGCGATGTGTCAACCTCATCAGCACTCTCGGGTCCGAGCAGGCCATGCCCAGCGGTACTTGCGTCGGAAATCCAGCCGCGCGATAATCCGAAAACCACGCAGCATGGGTTGCAATCTAACCAGCCTCCGTCAGCGATGCTGTGTGGCGTTTCTCCAGCCCTGGGCATCGATCTTCAAGTCGTGTTACAGGCAGGCATCGATTTTCAGACGCCAAGCCAGTTGTGTGTCGATTTTTCGGCCGCAGATCGGAGTCGCTTCGATCTTTTCCCCGCACGGCTGTCAGTGCGTGGATTTCTTCATCTTAGGCTGCCAGCTTCTCCTTTCAGGGTCCCAGGAACTGGATGGGCACAACTTGGCAGAGTAGGAGTCTCCAGGTGCTGGCAGAGAGAAGTCTTTGCTGTCCCTGAGACTTCAAACAACTGGAGGAAAGCTCTAAATCAAGCCCTTTGAGATATTCACAAGATGGAAGGCACATGAAGTCCAGTCTTTGCCTTCCTACTCTGGCAGAAGCAGCAACTGCAGGATAACGCCACAAAGCACAGTCACATGCAGGGCAGCTCTTCTTCCTCAGCTCTTCAGCTCTTCTCCAGGCAGAGATTCCACTTGGTTTCCAGAAGTGTTCTAAAGTCTGTGGTTTTGGGTGCCCTTCTTATACCCATATTTTGCCCTTTGAAGTAGGTTTACTTCAAAGAAAAGTCTCTCTTATTTGTGAAATCCTGCCTTGCCCAGGCTAGGTCCCAGACACACACCAGGGGGTTGGAGACTGTATTGTGTGAGGGCAGGCATAGCCCTTTCAGGTGTGAGTGACCACTCATCCACTCCCTCCTAGCCCAGATGGTTCATCAGGAAATGCAGACTACACCCTAGCTCCCTTTGTGTCACTGTCTAGTGTGAGGTCCAACCAGCCCAACTGTCAAACTGACCCAGACAGGGAATTTTAAATTGTGAGCTCAGAGACCCCAAACTCCACATGTTCATCTGCTCCCAAAGGGAATCTACACTTCAATGAAATGTAAAGGTAGTCCCCATGTTAACCTATGAGAGGGATAGGCCTTGCAACAGTGAAAAAACAAGTTTAGCAGTATTTCACTGTCAGGACATATAAAACACATTACTATATATCCTACCTTAACCATACACTGCACCCTGCCCTTTGGGCTTCCTAGGGCCTACCTTAGAGGTATCTTACATGTAAGTAAAGGGAAGGATTAGGCCTGGCAAGTGGGTACACTTGCCAAGTCGAATTTACAGTTAAAAACTGCACACAAAGAGACTGCAGTGGGAGGTCTGAGCCATGTTCACAGAGGTGGCACAACCAGTGCTGCAGGCCCACTAGTAGCATTTGATTTACAGGCCCTGGCACCTCTAGTGCACTTTATTAGGGACTTACCAATAAATCAAATATGCCAATCATGGATGAACCAATTACATACACATTTGGTATAGGAGCACTTGCACTTTAGGACTGGTTAGGAATGCCCAGAGTAACAAAAACAGCAAAAACAGAGTCCAGCACACATCAACAACCTGGGAAACAGAGGCAAAAAAGTTAAGGGAGACCATGCCAAGGATGAAAAGTCTAACACTGCTACAGTGAAAAAACCTTTTGGGGCTTTTCACTGTAATAACCTGTTGAATACTAAACCCCTCCATACCCTATTCTTTTAATTCCATGAACTGGACAGCAGTGAAATCTATGCAAGGTAAAAAAGCTAGTGCAGAATTGCACCAGTAGCATTGCAATGCATATAATTTGGCACAATGTTGAAAATATTGCTGATTTTTAGATTATAATTAGCTTTAGCTTATTTCCAAGTCGTAAGCGAAATTGTGTGAGTTAAAAATGTGAAACTGGCTTGTCTCACATGTCCTGTCCTTTACTAAAAAACAAGACCATATGTGTGCTTTGTCAATAACAATGGATAGCTGAGTAATCAAAATCTGTAATTGAACTAATGCAGCTTTCATGATTGGTAATATATCTCATGAATGGCATGCTACTGATGCTTTTTCACCAATGCAATCTTCAGTGATTCATATAATCGTCACTGTGCCATTTCCCCTCTAGAACGGAAACTGTCTGTCCATCTGGAAGGCATGGTGCCTTCATCTTCACCGATGATATCCACCAGTTTAGAATCTCAAAAAATTTTAATGCATGAATTCTGTTGGGAAAATATATTTTCCATGCTTTAAATGGGCCCAATACTTTATTTGCATGACCAAAATATGCTTTTTATTGAAAAATTCTTGTAAATCCCGTACCATTTGGTTTTCCACTAGTCCCACTGTTTTAAAGTTA
Organism: Pleurodeles waltl; assembly: GCF_031143425.1. NCBI lineage: Eukaryota > Metazoa > Chordata > Amphibia > Caudata > Salamandridae > Pleurodeles > Pleurodeles waltl. The sequence continues at coordinate 956,709,142 of NC_090449.1, forward strand.
AGAAAGAGTATGCCAGAAATTAGGTAGAATGATATCCTCTCTCTCAACTGAGTCTATTTCTGCAGCACCACTGACAATTTTTAAGCTATGTGAGAGTGTGTCTCCACTATGTGGGTCCCCAGGATCATTGCAGCTGATGCAAACTAAACACAAGTACCAATCTGCTTATAAAGTTGGTTCTGGCACCAACGCTATTTGGTGCCTTCCTCCTGTTTCGAGATACATTTTCCTCTCCTTGAATGGAGGCTACAATGACATCATCAACCAATCATTCAGCAGTTACTGCAAAGTAGGATTTATCACAAACCCAGCATAATTATGGATTAATGTTAGAAATGGGGTTTTTGGTTGGCAGTCAGGTTACCCTCTGTCCAAGCAAGAACCCTCACTCTAGTCAGGGTAAGTCACACACAATCCAAACTATCCTGTGCCCACCCTCTGGTAGCTTGGCACGAGCAGTCAGGCTTAATTTAGAAGGCAATGTGTAAAGTATTTGTGCAATAAATCATACAATAACACAATATAGCACCACAAAAATACACCACACAGTGTTTGGAAAAATATATAATATTTATCTGGGTATTTGCAGGTCAAAACGATAAACGATGCAATATGAAATTGTAGAGATATCACTGAAAAGTGATATAAAGTGTCTTAATTCTTTAAAAAGCAAACAAAGTCTCTTTCAAGCACAAAGTACCTGGTTTAAAGTGGAAAATCTCTGCAAAGGGCCACAGAGGAGGAGATACGTGGAAAAATGGTGTGTGCGTCGGTTTCGCCCCTTCACACACGGACTTGCGTCATTATTTTTCACACGGCGCGGACAGTCTCCTTCTGTTGTTCACGGGATTACCAGATGTCCCTGGGTCTGGGTGTGGAATCCTAGGCTTGTTTTCCGGCTGCGCACCGTTCCGGTGGGCTGTGCGTGGAATCTTCTCCCTCATGGCAGGTGTTGATTTCCTCTCTGAAATCGGCGGCGTTGTCCAGGCGAGGCCATGTGTCGAAGTTCCGGTCTCACTGCAGGCGTCGCGTCGAGCAGCGTCTTTCCGGATCAGCGTGCGGTGAATTTCTCACCGCGGAGCAAGCTGTGCGTCGAATTTTTCGCCGCACAAGGCGTCCAAATGAAAAAGAGAAGTCTTTTTGGTCCTGAGACTTCAGGGAACAGGAGGCAAGCTCTATCCAAGCCCTTGGAGAGCACTTCAGCAGCAAGGCAAGAGTTCAGCAAGGCAGCAGGGCAACAGCAAGGCAGCAGTGCTTTGTAGAAAGCAGTCAAGTGAGTCCTTTAGGCAGCCAGGCAGTTCTTCTTGGCAGGATGCAGGTTCTAGTTCAGGTTTCTTCTCCAGCAAGTGTCTGATGAGGTAGGACAGAGGCCCTGTTTTATACCCAAATGTGCCTTTGAAGTGGGGGAGACTTCAAAGAGTGGCTAAGAAGTGCACCAGGTCCCCTTTCAGTTCAATCCTGTCTGCCAGGGTCCCAGTAGGGTGTGTGGCAGTCCTTTGTGTGAGAGCAGGCCCTCCACCCTCCCAGCCCAGGAAGACCCATTCTAAATTCAGATGTATGCAAGTGAGGCTGAGTACCCTGTGTTTGGGGTGTGTCTGAGTGAATGCACCAGGAGCTGTCAACTAAACCCAGCCAGACGTGGATTGTAAGGCACAGAATGATTTAAGAGCAAAGAAATGCTCACTTTCTAAAAGTGGCATTTCTAGAATAGTAATATTAAATCCAACTTCACCAGTCAGCAGGATTTTGTATTACCATTCTGGCCATACTAAATATGACCTTCCTACTCCTTTCAGATCAGCAGCTACCACTTCAATACTGTATGAGGGCAGCCCCAATGTTAGCCTATGAAGGGAGCAGGCCTCACAGTAGTGTAAAAACGAATTTAGGAGTTTTACACTACCAGGACATGTAAACTACACAGGTACATGTCCTGCCTTTCACCTATACCTCACCTTGCTCTAGGGGTTACCTAGGGCACACATTAGAGGTGACATATGTAGAGAAACTGCAGGTTTAGGCTTGGCAGGTACTTTTAAATGCCAAGTTGAGGTGTCAGTGAAACTGCACACACACAGGCCTTGCAATGGCAGGCCTGAGGCAAGGAAAAAGGGGCTACTTAAGTGGGTGGCACAACCAGTGCTGCAGGCCCACTAGTAGCATTTAATCTACAGGCCCTGGGCACATATAGTGCACATTCCTAGGGACTTATAAGTAGATTAAATAGTCCAATCAGGCATGATCCAAGGTTAGCATGTTTAAAGGGAGAGAGCATATGCACTTTAGCACTGGTTAGCAGTGGTAAAGTGCGCAGAGTCTAAAAGCCAGCGAAAACAGTGTCCAAAAAGTGGAGGGAGGCAGGCAAATAGTTAGGGGTGACCACCCTAAGGCTGTCAGGTCTAACAATTAATGACTGTCCCTCTCTTATAAGTCACTTTAAAGAGATGAACACTCATAGCAGGTGGTGTAAAATGGAATTTCCTGGTAAATATTGATAGGGACTCGAGAGGATCCAATATGAAGAGATGGCTGCATATTTTCAAATCGTGTTATAAAACTACTTAGTACTACTGCAAATGGGGTAAATGTGCTGTATCTGTGATGGTTCTGCTCTGAGCCAGCAAAACAGTTCATGTTGTAGCTTCTAGTTTACTTTTTGTGCACTGTATCACTCTAAAATGGGGTCAATATTGCAAAATACAGAATATTAATACATTCACACCGATTTCCAACTTAAACTAGTGAATCTGTTTCAGTTAGTGTAGGAGTATAGGACCGTATGTCATGAACAAGGCCCACAGGCACAAAACAGAGGTGTGGGCCTCGCTTAAATAATGTTAGTCTGTCGAAATGTGGGTGCATTATCTCTTTTCTTACAAACGTCAGTGCATGAGCTGCAGACACATCAGCTCTAAAACATGGAGCTGTGCTCACGGAGAGTTTAGGGATTAGGGTATGCTCTATTGCAGAGGTCCCCGAACTTTTATTTTATAAGAGCTACTTTTGTTCAAAGAAAATCATCCTACGCTTCTACTACTGTTGTAATGGTGACCACATCAGATAGGATAACGGTGGTGGCCATCCTATGCAAGATCACTAGCTGTGATCACGACATTGCATCAGGCACAGTTGCCAGCAGTAATGTAAAAAGGCTTTGTCAGTTTGCAATTACTTCAGATGGGTAGCACATGAACAGTCATGGCTACAATATCGCTGTACTAATATTTAGTGATAACTCTCACAAGTGCCACATCATTTATCACTCAAATAATTATATACATATATTTGAGATACTTTTTATTTCACTCCTTAAATTCAAACCCTGCGCATTCTGATATTTGCCTGATGCAAAAAATATCGAACTAAATACTGGGACACTGTCATGTTGAAAAAAGGAGTGAAATAAAAAGTACATGTTCCAGGTTTTGGGAACAACATGCCAATTTCTATATGTTCTGATTGCTGCTTGGCGTTTTATTTCCAATTTAATTTTCCGTTGTAAAATTGTAAGGTGTTCAAAACTCCAAATTCTAATATGTGCAATAACAGAAATTATTGAACATAACACATTTTAAGGGGTCCCTCATGGTGAGGGCCAAAGTGTCTACCTGTTACTTTAATATGAATTGCCTCTGTGTTTTACAATGGAAAGAAATAACACATGTAAGATCGAAAGGGCTTTATTTACATGTTTACATTTAACTTAGTATTTCATTTTTCTTACACCCACAACGTTATCAAAATTTGACATTGTACACTATGCTGTGGTTGGACCATGACCATATGAGTTGAAAATGCTGTTACATCGTTAGCTTTCTTTTTATAAAGGTCAAATTTGAGGTTTCGTCAGTGTCATACCCAAGGCATCTTCTTTAGAACATGAGGGACTTTATATCTCCTCCTCTTCACTTCTCATTTCTTGTCTGCACTCTTCTTCCTCACTGTGACGTCTCACTCATTCTCTTTGCAATTTGATCTCCCTACCTACTCACTATTCATCCACCCCTTCTTTTCCACTCCGCTTCACTCTTATCTTGTCGCGCTGTACCCGATGTACTTGACTGCCCTACTTTCTTCTTTACATCAATGTCCCACTCTTTCACTAGTAACCGAGAACAGGAGTAACAATCTGCATAATGAGTAGCACTCCGTGTGGTGCTTAAAATTGTGAAATCGCTATGCAGTAAGTTAGTAACTTTAACAAATGAATCCCACTCTCCTTCCCTACACGTTTGTCTATGGCCTCACAATTAAATTTAATGGCTTCTTAGTATAAGCTTACACATGTTTAGCATTTTCAAAATCCTGTAATTTCATCGAAAAATAAATAGCACAAAGGACATACTGTATCTGTTGAATGTGACTTATTAGTGCTTTTACCTCAATTTCAAATGATGTGGACTGTCTCACTTTGGGCAGCCGTGTCCAGTAGGGAGCAGACTCAGGAGACTAGACAGCTTGGGAGGATAAAAAGTTCTGCTTTTGTTTAAGCAGCTGAACTCCTGATATCTAACTGCCCTAAAAGGACTTGTGTCTGTGGAGTACATTTTCGAGTCCATGTGCTGTCTTCCAGCCTCTGCCCATGTACGAGCGTGTGACTTCAGGCAGACAGCACAGCAACATTTCTGCAAGATGCCTGGTTAAGTTGGTCTTGTTCTATAACCAATACAACTGCAACACTGTTAGAAATGGGGTTTTTGGTTGGCAGATAGGTTGCCCTCTGTCCAAGCAAGAACCCTCACTCTAGTCAGGGTAAGTCACACACAATCCAAAATCAGCCTGTGCTCACCCTCCGGTAGCTTGGCACGAGCAGTCAGGCTTAACTTAGAAGGCAATGTGTAAAGCATTTGTGCAATAAATCATACAACACCATAGTATAACACCACAAAAATACACCACACAGTGTTTAGAAAAATATAGAATATTTATCTGGATAATTGTAGGTCAAAACGATCAAAGTTGCAATACGAATTTGTAAAGATATCACTGAAAAGTGATATTAAGAGTCTTTAAGTCTTTAAAAAGCAATAAAGTGTCTTTCAAGCACAGAGTACCTGGTTTCTGGTGGGAAATCTCCTCAGAGGGCCACAGGAGAAGAGATGCGTGGAAAAAGGGGTGTGTGCGTCGTTTTCCGCTCAGCACACACAGACTTGCGTCGTTCTTTTCCACGCGGGGAAGTCGGGCGTCGTTTTCCGGCGCGCAGACAGTCTCTTTTTGTGGATCGCGAGGATTACCAGATGTCCCGGGTCTGTGCGTGGATTCTCCTGCTTATTTTCCGGCTGCGCGTCGTTCTGCGGGGCTGCGCGTCGAAGTTTCGATCTCACGGTAGGCGTCGCGTCGATTTCTCCTTGGAAGTCGGGCGGCGTTGTCCTTGCGAGGCCGTGCGTCGAAATTTTGGTCTCACGGCAGGCGTCGCGTCGATTTCTCCTTGGAAGTCGGGCGGCGTTGTCCTTGCGAGGCCGTGCGTCAAAGTTTCGCACTCACGGTAGGCGTCGCGTCGATTTCTCCTTGGAAGTCGGGCGGCTTTGTCCTTGCGAGGTTGTGCGTCGAAGTCTCGATCGTCCCGAGGGCGTCGCGTTGATCAGCGTCGGTGTGCGGCGTTTTTCTCGCCGCGAAACAAGCTGTGCGTCGAAATTTTCGGCGCACGGAGCGTCCACGTGAAAGGAAGAAGTCTTTTTGGTCCTGAGACTTCAAGGAACAGGAGGCAAGCTCTATCCAAGCCCTTGGAGAGCACTTTCACAGCCAGACAAGAGTTCAGCAAGGCAGCAGGGCAACAGCAAGACAGCAGTCCTTTGGAGAAAGCAGACAGGTGAGTCCTTTGAGCAGCCAGGCAGTTCTTCTTGGCAGGATGTAGTTTCTGGTTCAGGTTTCTTCTCCAGCAAGTGTCTGATGAGGTAGGGCAGAGGCCCTGTTTTATACTAAGTTGTGCCTTTGAAGTGGGGGTGATTTCAAAGAGTCTCTAAGAAATGCACCAAGTTCCCTTTCAGCTCAATCCTGTCTGCCAGAGTCCCAGTAGGGGGTGTGGCAGTCCTTTGTGTGAGGGCAGGCCCTCCACCCTTCCAGCCCAGGAAGACCCATTCAAAATGCAGATGTATGCAAGTGAGGCTGAGGACCCTGTGTTTGGGGTGTGTCTGAGTGAATGCACAAGGAGCTGTCAACTAAACCTAGCCAGACGTGGATTGAAGGGCACAACAAGATTTTAGTGCAAAGAAATGCTCACTTTCTAAAAGTGGCATTTCTAGAATAGTAATATTAAATCCGACTTCACCAGTCAGCAGGATTTTGTATTACCATTCTGGCCATACTAAATATGACCTTCCTGCTCCTTTCAGATCAGCAGCTGCCACTTCAACAGTGTATGAGGGCAGCCCCAATGTTAGCCTATGAAGGGAGCAGGCCTCACAGTAGTGTAAAAACGAATTTAGGAGTTTTACACTACCAGGACATATAACTACACAGGTACATGTCCTGCCTTTTACCTACACAGCACCCTGCTCCAGGGGTTACCTAGGGCACACATTAGGGATGACTTATATGTAGAAAAAAGGGGAGTTCTAGGCTTGGCAAGTACTTTTAAATGCCAAGTCGAAGTGGCAGTGAAACTGCACACACAGGCCTTGCAATGGCAGGCCTGAGACAAGGTTAAAGGGCTACTGAGGGGGGTGGCACAACCAGTGCTGCAGGCCCACTAGTAGCATTTAATCTACATGCCCCAGGCACATGTAGTGCACTCTACTAGGGACTTACAGGTAAATTAAATAGTCAATCATGGATAAACCAATCAATAGTACAATTTACACAGAGAGCATATGCACTTTAGCACTGGTTAGCAGTGGTAAAGTGCTCAGAGGTCAAAAGCCAACAACAACAGGTCAGAAAAAATAGGAGGAAGGAGGCAAAAAGTTTGGGGATGTCCCTGTCAAAAAAGCCAGGTCCAACAAACACATTATATATTTGTGGCAGAAGCAGAAATGTGAGAGGAATTCACGCATACTGAAAGAAGAGCATTGTACAGAATAGATCAATTTCTGTCCTCATACTTTTTTGCATGGTCATTTTCAAGTAAAATATGCTGCGACTTGTGAGGTTTATTTTAAATGATGGTAAGAGCACATCAGTGTGACAAACACAATCCTGGTTCTATTTGCATACGATCTGAATTATAGTGGATCTACAGTTACCAGAATGTTTATAGAAATACAAACATTTTCTAAGAAACAGTGATTCATGTAGTGTCTTTTGTTCATGGTCAGTTATTACGAGAGGACCATAAATGTTACTGTCCATGGTGAAGGTAATTCTGGGGCGGAGAAATATCAGAATCTTCATAACAGTCGGTAATGGGGGACTCACAGGAAAAAACTGTTGAGGAATTGGCTGTTTTAAAAAGGTCATTAATGCAAACCATTCATCTGTGTTTACTTTAATCTAAACCTAATGGAACAAACAGCCTTCCTTTAGAAGAAACTTATTTGATTTAGTGGCTTACTTGCTGGGGTGGCCAGTTTAAAAAGCCCCTAGCGCTGCCTTAGCACCACCATAGCGGCTTTTTTTTTCTTCATATTAAGGCAGCTCTAAAGTGGCTTTTTCATTGCGCCCTATTTACAAAGTGGTGCAATGCATGCATTGCGCGACTTTGTAAACGCTTGTGCCACATTATGCCTGCGCCAGGCATAATGTATGCAAACGGACATTCACCCGTTAGGGGCGCCCAAAAATGAGGCAAGGAAATCTAAAAGATTTCCATGTGCCACTTCTTTTCGGTACTTTCAACACCTGCTCAGAGCAGGCGTTAAAAGGGGGCTTCCATTATTTTGAATCGGCCAGTATGTACTCTGCAGGAGTAGCGAAAACTTTTTGTACATCAATAGCATAAAAAACAATGACGCTATTGCCCCCTACTGTGCGCCATGGTGCGCATATTTTAAATACAATGCACACATGGTGGCGGTAGGGGGGCAGTAAGGGGCGCAAGGAAAGTGGCTCTGCACCAGGTGCAGCGTCACTTTTTTAAAAAATCTGCCCCTTAGTTTTTAATTCAGATGCTTGGGCTGTAAGCCTAGCTGTAAAGTGTAATGAAAAATGTATTTTTCTGGGAAAGTAACATAAGTCTTGGTGTGCATCTAATGCAAAAGTACGATTAAAAGTACAATGTCTCACTTACATAAACCCCTCATTATGTCATGCTTTCAGTAACAAAATAAACCAGCTTTACCACACCTTAAAGGGAATGAATCTAACTTGAACTAAAAAAAAATTAATTGTCAACTAAAAGCTTTTGTTAACTAACAAACTAAAGGTAGCTTACCCCATTTTATCTGCATGTATTGATAGTACGTGGTACACCCATTACATATAAATATTCCTGTACCATGCTACCTATAAAGTGTTCCGTTGCCCAAGGACTACTCCGTGCTTTGTAAATACTTAAAATAACTAAAATAAAATATATAACTTTATCCCACCATTTTGGAATAGGTCGAACTACCACCGGCCAATCTTCACTGTTTCTTTTTCTTGTTGTTTTATTTGTCTAGTTTGCTTCACACTGCACTGCTATCCTGCTATTTCTGTTATTAATCTAAAGGAATTTTGTCTAATTATGTAATATGTAAAAAAAAATGAAAACAATCAGAAAAGGATTTTAGTTCCCAGGTCCCACGTAAGTGTGGCCAATAAACTGTAATGTTTGTTCCAGAGAAAAACTAAATTAGAATATATTGTTTAATTTTATTTAAGAGTTTACTAAACTGCAGTGTTCCTGTTTGGTTCCCCAAGTGCTCCAATACATCTTACTTTCAGGCTTTGTGAACAATTCTGAAAAGTCCACATTCTTTACTCTAATTAATTTCACCTTTGTCATTAAGCTGTGTAGTTGTGTAGATTTGTTTATTATAATATCCTTTGGTCAGACACATTAAGCTCCAGTCATCTACCGTTTTAAATGAAAACCTTTAAATGTTTATTAATAAAGTGCACATTTTGTGCAGCTTTGAAGTTTGCAATTGCTTTCATAGCCAATGAAACTGAAGTGGACACTTCTAAGAGAGTTTGGATTTTCCTCTGTTTATTGGACTTCTTCTGTCTTCTTTCTTTCAGTTGAGAATGAGTCAGTCTCAGATGTGGTTGGTGTCTACTTACATACCTAACACTGAGAAGTCACTTATGTAAAGTTTTGTTCCTGCTACATTTTTTTCTGTTTGAAATGTTGCATTAGATATAGTATGAACAAGTAAGATCATACGTTGTCATAAATAGTAACAGTATTGTTTCATTGATAGTAATGCAATTATTATGTACTGTAATGAATACATCATCCTAAAATATTGATGACTAATACATAATAAGCTTATACAGCACAACTAAAGAAAAATAGAAATAGTATAGCAAAGAATGAAAGGGATCATGTCACTTAACAGAAAATACTTGCATACTTATAATCTACCATGAGTTGTCCTGGGTTAATTTTATACTCCCATCGGCACACATATTTTAACTTAACTTAGGCATGCGACCTGTGATCCTTCACATATCTATGCACTCTGTTTTAATTTGTTCAGTTTTATTTATTTTTAGTTAGCCTGCTTTTTAGCTGGGATGTTTTTACTTTTTAATCAGCTGTAACTCTGTGATTCTGCAAAAGCACTGTTATTATTATTCTGTGCATGACGTTTTACCACGTACCTATGTTCAAGGTTGACAAGAACAGTACATGATAATCCAGCTAGCAACTGTTGCCACAAGGCCATGTAAAAACTCTGACACTTAGGCACATACCCTCGTCAGGCCTTTTCACTGGACAGAAATATGTTTCTTATAAAAACAATGTACAGGCCAAGGCACAACAGGAAGGTCATTCCAGCCAGAATATCTGTCCAGCCTGCATGCCATTTATTTGCTGACCTCAGCCCTGTCTCTACAACTAGCCAAGGAGACTGCAGACAGATCCCTATCTTCAGGTAAGGAGGTGGATTCTCCTCTCATGGACTAAGCACGGACAGATTGGGCTATCACTGCCATGCTCTCACTTAGGAGTTAGGTGGAATTTGTCTATGTATGTTATTCCAATAAGTTGGGACTGTTTATTTTCTTCTCACTGGTTGCCACCATCCCAGACCTGGTAGGTCCCATTGCCCTAATAATTGCAGCTCCCATGTTTTATTGAGATTGCAGTATTTTCCATAAATGTATTGAAAACCATCCTGCAGCTTTTTATTTGGCCATGTGTGTGTATGAGACCCTTTGGTAATGAGAGAAAGGGGTGAGATTTGTTGACCAAAGTTTCCCGTGAGAAGCCAGAGTGTCATGTGTCAGGCTGCCACAAATCACTGTTTCTTTCAGGTTTGGGTGAGGTGTTGATAGCTAGCCGAAAGAGTTAGGCCAACAGCTGCCAAGATGATGTGGGATTGGCTCAGTCAACCACAAACAGTGGTACTGCTGTCCTGAATCCAGCAGTCTCATTCCAATAACAAAAGTCCTATGAAAGAGTCATGAAAATGGTGAAAATTTAAAGTGAAAATTTAACCTGGCAATATACCATACATTGTATAAAATAACATTAGGATAACTACAAGTCTCTTACATTTCTTACGTAAACAAATTTACTGGGATGCAGCAGCCACAGTGAATGTCCACCATTTTTCTTCACTGTGCAAGCTGTTATGCAGACTTTTTAATATACTTCAGACCGCAACATAAAACGATTGAGACTACCTGATCTACAATTTAACTTTGACAGTTTGATTTTCCCAGTGCCTGGTACCAGATGGTTAGTAAGAGGGATTGTGGTCACATCCTTTGATCTATTATTGTATTTTTACCCCTCTTCAATATTTTCACACACCTCATTGCTTTTAATACACTTTAATCCCAGTCGCCTTATTTACCAATGTTAGTCCATAACATTTTTAGGTTTTGCACACCTTTGAAATATTGATCAGTGTCATTCAGTGCTTCACTCAGTTTGACAATTGATATCAATTCTATAGTCACAGTAATGCAGTTCTACATGTGATTTCCCTCTTTCCAGGAACAAGGGCATACTACCTCAGTTTGACCTCTGATTTCTCACATCACCATGTGTCAGATGAATTCTACCTCAGAAAAAAGAGTGTAATTCTGTAGCCTGCTGGAGGGATGTGGGAAGAATATGGGGATGACATGTTACTCCCGGCAAAGGAGAATGTTTACCAATATGGATCTGTGTGTGATGGTGGAAAGAAATGTGTGCAACAGCATGGATGCCCTTACAAGTGTTGAAAAATATGGGTGAGATTTAGGAAAAAGACCGGGATGTGGTGATAGGAGGGAGCAGAGAGGAATATCAAGGAGGAATATAAAGCCCTAACACAGAATGATATTGCCTACAGGATTAATTGTAGATCTCAATTAAGAAATTAAAAGATGTGTGTAAATGAATTGTACCCACATTAAGATACACGAGTACACCCTTCTAGGTAATGTAAGCATCTGATTAGAATATCAGTTGCATGCTTCAAGGATTGGAAATGTAATATTTCAATGCAAAACCAATAAAAGTTGTTTTTACAAATTGTGCTTTCTGCTCTAAACTGCATAACAAAGCTGCATTCGGAGTGTGATTTTTCTCTAACAAGAATCACATTATATTGCCAGAAGCTCAGATGAGAGTAGAAACTACATATGTCACCAGAACCACACAAATCCTAAGACGGAAGGAACCAGAGGCAGGTGAGCTGCCAGGAGATGTGGTCTCCAAATTATAAATCACAAAGCAGCCTTCCTGGTGTGATGAAAACTATGCAAGAAGGATGCCTTGGAAATGTTCCAATATGCAGAGACCCAGAAACAGTCCAGTAGTGTATGTCAGAACAGGCAATTCAAACAAATTGAAGGAGAACCCTCACGCAAGTGTTCTGGTGTTATGCTTCATCCTAGGGTTTCGTCATTGGCCAAGAATTCTTACAATTCCATGTGAGGTTTCTCTATGGATAGGGAGAACTTGATGGAGGGATAGGGGGATCCTTCACAGTATGTTAAACATCACCAAGGTGTATTTCATATTATTTTACTGTAATGAGTACCTAAAAGATGATAAAAAATGTGTTGATGCATAGGAGAATAAGTGCTCATACATTCTACCAGTTAACATGTTTCTGTCATTAGAAGCATAGTGGTCTGTGACATTCATCAGGACGAGGATGGCTGATATTTCAATATGAATACTTCATACATTCATACCACAATGATACTATTATAGCAAGCGTTTTTTTATTATTTACTTTCCAATGCAAAACTTCTTTTGCACCTGAAATTGCCTAAGAGTAATGCAAAGTAGAGAAAAGTGCTACTTTGTGTTACTTAGCATCATTGGGGAGTTACATGGTCATTACTTTGCAAACACCCAAGAATGTTTATGCAAAGCTCTATTTACCAAAAAACTGAGACAGGGTTTTGCGATGCCTTTTGAGAGCAGGTGTTAAAAGGAGAAATATTTAAATTTCTCCTTTTTTCCATCTTTGCATATGTGCTGCACTGTACAGCACACATACAGAGTAGGAAACATTTTAAGACATGTCAAGGCATAGTATTTTGTACTGGAAGGAAACCCTCCTAGTACAAAACCTATGGTAGACTCAAGCATACACCCTTGCACTATGGTGCAAAGGTGTGTACGTGGCACATGGCAGCAATATTCTGGGCTGGCATAGGGAGACGGGAGGAGGGTGCCTTATCTCTGTAGTTATGGTGATTTCCTGCTCCCTCTTTGACACTCAATGCAGAACAGCATTCTGGGCTTCTGCACTGCATTCGGTGAAGGTTTGATAAATCTGGCCCACACTGTGTTCTCTATGTTTCTCCAGGTCAGCGCAGCCTAGCCTGTAGAGCCAGTCCAAGAGTGGTTTACATTTGACAGGGCAAAAGAGAAGAGGTTCTACTACAATCAATCAAGATTTGTAAAGCACAGCTAATCACCCAACAGGGTATCCATGCGCTTGGACAAAAATCTACTAACTTATTAGAACTGTTTTCCAGCAAAGATCAAAGAAACAAACATGACTGTTTTGGAGGAAGTTCAGATGGATGTGGTATTTAGAACTTGTTTATTATACAGTGGCGACTTGAAGTCCCTATTCAAAGTTAGTCCATAAAAATCAACTCGAACAGTGGTTCCTAACCTTTGGTCTGAGGAGCCCTGTGGGTCCACGTGGCCTAGTCGGAGGGTCCCTGACTGTGCTACCATAGTAAATAATATTAAAATGAATTCATTCAAATGAATGAAGAATATGCAAATAAAGAAGCAAAATTGAAATTGTGAAACCTTTTCTATATTGATTGTGAATATTTCAGTGATTGAACATTTATTTGGTGTATCCTTGTTCTTTCATTTTTTGTGTATTTGTTTAAATAATAGGAATTGCATAGGTCTTGGGTCCCCAGCTTCCAAAAATGAGTCCCTTGGGGTCCCGCGTTTTCAGTAATGATTTAGTAGCGGTTTACAGAAGTCAAGAGTTTGAGAACAGCTGAACTAGAAGATTTTTGTCTCATTTTATTCCAACTTGTGGCGATTTAAAATAATGATTTGCTTGCTGAATGCTCTCTTTTGCAACTTAATCTGGGTGAGCCATCTGCCTTTCTAGTAAATATCTCTAGCAGGTTATCCTATTCCCTTCTTAAAAGTAAATTTTTACTTAAAAAAAAAAACTCTTTAGTGGTCAAAGAGCGGACGCATCAGCACTGAGAGACGTGTGTAGGGATAGGCAGAATGTTTAGAGCCTGTTAGCATCAGTTTTCAGAAAACGAAAATAAAGAATACTTAAAAAGAGAAAACTGAGACATAAAATGCTAAACATATACGAAAAGGGTTAATCTATATCGTTGGCTTGTTTTGTGTTTTTTTGTTGGGATAATTATACATTGTGACTTCCTTCCTGAGACTATTTGATTGTAGATAGGTCTCACAGCTCGTTCGTGGAAGGGAGTATCAAATGTTACTTTCTCTTTACAATTAAACTGGGTACATTCGATTTTTATTGATAATTTGTTTATAGAGTGACATGGGCAAAGTAAGTGTGCAGATTGGTCATTTACAATTCAGCATTTTAAGAAAGTTTTTAGCATTCTTTATGTCATTGTAGTGCCCACTGTCAGGGCAGTGCTGGAGAATGAAGTTATGTATTAGATAAAAACGAGGCTGCCTAATCAGTGGGAACAGCTTAGTGCAAGGAAGTGGACATGGTGTTGGAGGACAGGTTGCTTCTGCGTTGGAGACCATACGACCAGGAAGTTGAATGCTCTTGGGAGGCTGGTTGGCAGGCAAAACACTTGGACGAAGAAACTATAACTTGAATATGAAATTGTCAGTACTAAACAGTGGGCATGGTACACCGAGTAATTTATGGCGATAAATCTTCATTTATAGTAGTAAGTGGGTCCAATTATGCCCAATCACTATCAAAAAAAGATACCTGTGATGCATAAATGGTTTTACTACTGTGTGATTCTCCATCCGAATTTCATAGAAATAAACAAGGGTAAGTATCGTATAAGGAGTGGTGAGGAACAAGGAGTGGTTTGTCTGGTATGGTTGTGAATGCTCGCAAACTTTTGGGTTTCTGACCATTCACAATGCTATGCTCAACTCTTTCCTACCCTGGAAACAGTTGGAGTTTTACTTCAACAAAGGGCTGGAGTAAGATTGCTTTCAGGGTGGAAAGTGGATGGAATTGTTCCAGGTTGGTGGGGTGTAGGGGAAGGAGTACCTCAATGGACTAAAATAATTTGCATGTTTAAAAATAAACGAAAAGTAAATAAATGTGCCTATACTGCTGTGATGTCTTTCAGCAATACATAACTACACTAATGTCTAATTATGCATTGGGGGAATAGTAGCCTTTAAAAACACATTTGACTCACTCAATAGTACTTCTGGATTACCAGCCCCAAGGTGTGCATGAAGTACTAGCCATTGCATAACTCTGAATTACCATGAGCATACAAATGATTACAAATGTCCCTTCATTTATAAACTATTCCATAAAATACAGCACCTTGTGAAGTCAAAATTACTCTGATTATGGATAGTTGTATCACAGTAGATCAGTGTCAGGAATAGTGAGATTAGGGTGCATTTGTTTATACTGTGAAAATGTTGTAGCTCTGGTTCCTTCTAGCTCGAGCAAGTCCATTAAATCCCACTGGAATTTTCTGTGTTTATTTTCATGTCTGGTTTGTGAGCTTTGCAGTGTGCATGCTACCACATCTCTGGGAGATTATGTCATTCACAGTTTGTCAACACATAAATGAGATAGTTGGAATTGTCTGAGAACCAGCCTGTGTAGATTCCTGGTGAGTCTCAGTCACCCTCGGTGTTTATTCCTCAAGTCCAGATATATTCAATCATGATGTAATTATTCCGTTGAAAAAAAAGTTTAGCCATGCACATACTAAAGGGTTTATAATCAAGATGGAAAAGGCATATGTTCGTGCTGATAGAATGTTGAAAAACGTATTCTGAATTCTTGTAAAGCAAAACAACTTTCAGAATTTTAATTCGAATAATCTTCTAAGCATTGTGACATTTTGTTTATGAGTAATGGGAGAGAAATAGTGCGATATGTATGCCAGTGTGACGCCTACGAGATTTGCAAGCGCTCTTTAGTCTAAATTTATAATTAACTTATTTCATAATGAGAAGTAACCTACATCACAATTAGCATATTCTTTCTTTTGGGGTTTAGGGAAAATGGAAAATGCATCATTATGATGCTAAAATGTTACTTGTGATATAATTCTACAATTGTGATAAAACTTTCGAGCATTCTTACATGTTGATTTGGCACGAGCTCTAATCCGCTTTTTTCCTTAAAAACTAATTTAGATACTATTCCGATCGATGCTATACATAACTTCCGAAATCCGTAGCAATAATAAAAGCAACAATTTCATACCTCGGATAATAATGGTTGGGCCACAAATTTTTAATTGCATGTTTTATTTGAAAAAAACTAAGGGGCATATTTATACTCTGCACCGAATTAGCATTTTTTTTTTTTTTACTCTAATTCGGTGCAAAACTAACTCCGTATTTATACTTTGGTGCTAGACCCGTCTAGCGCCAAATTTATGGAGTTAAAGTTATTTTCTGGAAGTGGAGACCTACCTTGCCTTAATGAGATGCAAGGTAGGCGTTCCCGTGCAAAAAATGACTCTATGGCCCTAACGCCATATTTAGGGGCATATTTATACTTTGCGGCATATTTATACTCTGTTTGCACCAAATTACTGTCATTTGTTTTACTCTAATTCGGTGCAAAACTAACTCCATATTTATACTTTGGTGCTAGACCCGTCTAGCACCAAGGCCCTGATTTATACTTTTTTTGCGCTGCATTAACGTCATTTTTTGACGCAAAAGTGGCGCAAACTTACAAAATATTGGCCCTTATTTATACTTTTTGCTGCAAAACTGCACTAACTCGGTTTTGCACCAAAAAGTTTAGCACCGGCTTGCACCATTTCTGTGCACCAGCCGGGCACCATATTTATGGAATGGTGCAAGCCGGTGCAAAGGGTAGGGTAGAGTAAAAAAAAAAGACTTTAGTCAGGTGGAGCTGGCAGTATAGAAGAAGAGGGTTTAGCACCAAAAAATGACTTTCGGCAGGTTAGAGTAAAAAAAAAGACTCTAACCAGATCAGCGTCATTTTATGGTGCTAAACCTACCATGCCACATGACTCCTGCTTTAGAAAAGGCAGGAGTCACGCCCACCACCCCAATGGCCAGCACAGAGGACAAGGGTCTCCTGGGCATGGCCATTGCATCCTGTGCCATGTATGGAGGCCCATTTCAGTGCCCCATATGGCACTTTCAAAAATAAAATGCAATCTTACCTGTACTTACCTGGGATGGGGTCCCCCATCCTCCGCAGTCCCTCTGGTGTGGGTGGGGGTGCCCCTGGGAACTGGGGAGGGCACCTGTGGGCTTATTCCATGGTGTTCCACCATGGATATAGGCCCTCAGGTCCACTAACACCTGCCCTGACACAGGCTTTAAAAAATGGGGTAAAGCAAGCTTTTCCCCATTTTTTGACCCCTCCTCCCTCCCTTGCACCATTTTTGCATGGGAGTATAAATATGGAGTTAAGGCCATAGAGTCATTTTTTGCACGGGAACGCCTACCTTGCATCTCATTAAGGCAAGGTAGGTTTCCACTTCCAAAAAATGACATTAACTCCATAAATTTGGCGCTAAACGGGTCTAGCACCAAAGTATAAATATGGAGTTAGTTTTGCACTGAATTATAGTAAAGAAAAGTGACGCTAATTCAGTGCAGAGTATAAATATGCCCCTTGACATCAAAAAATGACGCTAATCTGGTTAGAATCATTTATTTTGACTCTAACCTGCCTAACGTCCTTTTTTTTTTTACGCTGCCTACCCTTTGCACCGGCTTGCACCATTCCATAAATATGGTGCCCAGCTGGTGCTAAAAAATGGGGCAAGCCGGTGCCAAACTTTTTGGTGCAAAACTGCGTTAGTACAGTTTTGCACCAAAAATTATAAATAAGGCCCTAAGAGTTCTATAGCAATTTCAAACTTGTCATTGGACATGGTAAGTAAAAATGAATCACTGGACTCAAAACATTGATACTATAATATGTGTTGGTTTCCATTTCAAAGGTGGTGTTAAGTTTTATGTGCTGTGTTTCAGGAGAAACATTGCACACAACAAGCTTTTGTGCCAGGATATGTAATAAAGTGGTAGTGGAAGCCATATATTTAGGGACAGACCTTTCTGTCAAACTCCTGCCACCCAAAATGTGGTTGCATGAATTAGAACAGGATTGGACATATAGATCCAGCTAAACCTGTGATGGAATACCCACTTCTTTCCACCTCCCATCGGAATTGAAGAGGATACTGGTACTAGCGATCTGATTTAGTTTCTAACCGTGCCACGAGGGTATGATATGGGATGTTTTTTAAACCCAACAGCTTGGAATAGAAGACAACTTGACTCCTTCCAATAAACCTAAGAATCTCTAGGACTTCTTCTTATAACTTTGAGGCATCAGAGAGAGTTTTGTTGGAATTCTTGATAAATTAAATTAAAGACTAGTTCCCCATCGACCACTATGCCCTGGTGTATATGGAATCTGCTTGCACTCCTAGCCTTTGTTACACCCCAGTGTTGCTAGAGCCTAATGTTCATGCAAAGGAGCAGGGGGGCACCACACCAGTATATAAGGCAAGTGGTTTGGTTTTGTCAATGGGTCACTGTATTAAAATATAATGCAAGCGTTGGCTTTGTCAAGGGATCTGCACATTACAGGAGCAATAATCACAGGTTAGGATACAACATTACAGGCAATGGAACCCAAAATCACTTTAAATACACTCATAATATTAACGGTCACCATCAACTATTGTCAATGATGTATTTTGAATAAAATATTGTAATCTAAGCTTTTCTTTTACCTGTACAGGGCACATAAAATGCAGCCTTGAATCAACCTCTTACTGTCCCTGCACTCCTGAGCTATAGAAAAAACAGCTCAAGCTCACAGAGTAATTTTAAAACGTGGAAAAGTCTCCCTTAGTCATGCATCCTGGGACATGGGAGACGTAGGATTAGAGTTTCACCTTAACTCCTCTTGGGGGAGCTGCTGCACTCCCTGCAAACCCCCACAACACTTGCCAGATACTTTGGTGGTGTCCCTGTCTCTCCTTTCAGCACCACAAAGAAGCAAACCATAAACGAAAGCCATTGCAGGACATTATAGGGCACGCCTTGCAAGGATAGTGAATGTTTGATGAGGGGGAATAGAGTGCTTCTTGCAGAGAGAGCTAATTTTTGATGACGGGGTACCCACACAGCTCCTGTTCTTTGTGGGAATCCGAAGCCAACTGGCCTCTCTCCCATACCCACAATGCTCTCCTGTGGGTGGGGTAAATATGTCATTCTCCTCTGGAATAGAGGGGCTGGTTCACGCCCTTGCAGTATTTGTTGGTCTTGGGCAAAGGCAGTTGGGGTCCCCAGGTCAGAAAGCGGTAGTGAGGAGGGTGACCCATGCACGCACCTCTCCTTAATAGATGAGAAATTGTTCATTGCGCTGTCATCAGGGGCCCTGTGCCCAACCAGAGGTGTGGCTGTGATAACAGTTAAACTCTCCATTGTGGTCACTCCAAATTGGTTCCGGTGTAGTTCTTTATCTCTGTAGCTGCTACTATCCATATTTAACATTAAATAAATGTAATAATATCACCAGTATTTCCCTATG
Source organism: Pleurodeles waltl (assembly GCF_031143425.1). Classification (NCBI taxonomy): domain Eukaryota; kingdom Metazoa; phylum Chordata; class Amphibia; order Caudata; family Salamandridae; genus Pleurodeles; species Pleurodeles waltl. The sequence goes on from NC_090449.1 coordinate 956,728,401, forward strand.
GAAGCAGCATGCATTGCTACACTGAAAATGGCTTTTGAGCACATTTCACTGTAAGGACATATTCATCATTAACTTTTATTTGCTCTATTTTTAAATATTATTAAACACACATTTATGGACAATAATACTTTCATAGAGGTCACCTATTAGTATTTAAAAGGAAGGTTTCTGCCTGTCAAAAAGGGTTATTTTGATAGGTTGAGTTTGCACTTCAAAACTGCCATAGGCATGTTACCTGTGTGCAACTACCAGGCTTCTCATGATAGTAGTTTCTCATGAAAGTAGTTTCTCATGTGCAGCCCACATGTGTGGGTGTATGCATTCATGTGGAACCAGTACAGTGCCCCTTAACCTAGATGTGATGCAGCAGCCTTATCTTAAAAATGGACACTGGTGGTAAATGATCTCAGTACAATTACTATGAAATTACTGTGAGATTTAGATAGTGAAATTCACCCACAGTAAAGGTCAGAAAAATGGCTGATCAAAAGCAAAAAATCCTGGTGGACTAAATGAGTAGAACTCACTTGCAATACTACTATAATGCAATTGTACAGTCCAACTACATTCTTTTTCCCCTTGATAACTGAATTCACCACAATTTGGCAAATGTACTTGGCACTTTAAGGGTCATTATGACTTCAGTGGGAGGTTTACATCGTGTGCTGAAGTCCTGACCTGCAGGTTGCCGCCAGTGCAGCCACCACTCTGCAGGACCCATTATGAGTTTTCCGCTGGATCAGCAGGCAGAAACAGCCTCCAGCATTATCTTTGGCTCGTAATCGAGCCGGGAACAATGATGTAGTGCACAGTGTGCACCAGCACCCGTCGCGATTTGCAGACAGTGAACAATGAGATGGGGCTGGCCACGGGGGGCCCTGCACTGCCCATGCACCCTGTCTACACCAGCCATTACACAGCGGAGCTACCGCTGTGAAACCACTGGCAGAGATGAGAGTCGTAATCCCCAGGACAGCGCTGCTTGCAGCACTGCCCTGGCAGATGAGGACAACTAGCACCGCCAGTCCGTCCTATGGTGGAAGAGCAGCGGTGCTTGTGGTCCGACCACTGCACTACTGCATTGGTTGTAATGTGGCTGTCGGACCACCACATTGGCGGCGGTCTGACCAACAGGTTCGTAATTAGGCCTGTGTGTCTTAAACCATTTAGAAAAATCTAATATACTGGACTTTTCTCAGATGTGCTTAGATGTTTGGGGGTTGTTATCATACAGAGTACCTGTCTTCATCCTTCACAACTGGTCAAAGGGATGAGTTTAAGTAGGAGTCAGGACAAGCAGAGGTGTCTGGAGGATTTAGGAAAGAACATGCAATTGTTAACGCATGAAGGGGCTTCTATGATGTACTGCCTTAAAAGTAGGGCTGGGGAGTTTGAAATGTGATTCTTTGTGTATGGGGAGCAAAGGAGCTCCATAAGTGTGGTGTGTTGTAGATACTGCATGGAAGGTTGATATTGATACTGGCCACCAAATCCTAAATTGTTCTCAGCCTTCTGGTGAATATTTTGTTGATCCTGCTGTAGATTGTGATCCCATATTTCAGCCTGCTTGTGACACAGGCATGCATGACAATTTTCCAGCTGCTGACTGGGAGCCATTTGAAAATCTTACTCAGCATCAGCAGGGTGTGGAAGAATGAGGCAATGATAGCATTGACTGGGCCTGTCATGTGGAGTTTGTTGTTTATGACAAAAGCAAGGGTCTTGACGTGGGTAGTAGGTCTCGGTCCTAGATTTGGTGGAGTCACATGGTGATGTGCTCTTCCCGATGAATATGATTTCAGTCTCAGCAGTGTTCAGCTGTAGACAGTTGGCCTTCATGCAGTGGGTAATTTCATTCATACAGGCATTGAACTTAATCTGGGTATTGTGCAACTTGTCTGTGATGGAGAGAATGAGTTGCATGTCATTCACATAGGATACAATGTTGATGTTGTTAGAGAGGATGGGTCTTGCTAGAGGGATCATGTATGGGTTGAAGAGAGTGGGGCTGAGGGAGCATCCTTGTGGAACTCTGCAGATGAGGTGGCAGAAACCGAGGTATATGTTGCCAAGCTGATTGACTGGGTCCTTCCAATCAGGAAGGAATAGATCCATTTGAGTGCATGTCCTTGGATTCTGAAATTGTGTAGGTGTTGGATGAGGATAGGATGGGATGGGAGACTGTGTCAAACACTGAGGAGAGGTCCAGAAGGTTGGTTCATCCTTGGTTCATATGGATGTCATCCCTGGTGGCGATAGAGGCAGTTTCCATGCTGTAGCTGAGTTTGAAACCAGACTGAGTGGTACCACAGAGTTGGCTGTTCAGTGAGGCATCTGTTGATGATATTCTCTAAAACCTTGGCCGGGAATGGTAGAAGAGAGATTGGTTTGTAGCTGGTGGGCATTGAAGGGTTTGCAGAGGGTTTCTTCAGTAATGGGAGGAGAGGTGTGTGTCCCCAGGCATTTGGGAAGATCACAGATGAGGTGGAGATGTTTAGAATTAATCTGAGAATGGTGTTGATGGGTTGCAGTCCTCTAGAGTAGCCATGGTGGAGGCAATGGTCCAATGGGGACCCTGTGGGGATGGCCTTCATGGGGGCAGCAGTTTCTTCTAGGGCGATGATGGGCCATCTGGTTAGCACTGGTTCTTTGGATAAGATCGAGAGGCTTTCAGCATGATCTGTCAAGTCCAGTTACGGGTTAAAGATGCTGTAAATGGCAGTGATTGTGTTGCTGAAGAATTGAGAGTGATTGTAGGGGAGGTCCTGCAAGAGAATGATCAAATTGGAGGTGGCCGCTGGTGAGATAAAATCCTTTACAATGATGAATATTTCTTTGCTTCTTTGTGCTGATCTTCATGTGGTCCACTAGAAAGGTATGTTTGGTGATCTGGATCATTTGGTAGTAGCATCTCAGGGTGGATTTTTACCTATGAGCATTGTCCTGGATCATTCTCCATTTGCACTTCAGTGGTTTGCAGTGGGGTTTCATGTGTCTGAGTTCCTCCATGTACCCAATGTCTTAGGGTCTAGATCTTGTTGTATTGCTGTGTTTGAAGGGGGATGGGGAGTCAATGCAGGTTGAGTAGTAATTTCTTGATGTATAATGTTTGCAATACCAAGAACATCATCCTGGGTCAGGACAGTCTGCCTTCTTCCCTGGTAAGCTTGGATGTTCACTGTCCTCAATGTTACTCAAAGCTGTGGATTCCATTTTGATAATCAACCAGGTGATCTCTGTGAACTTGTCACTGTTAGAAATGGGGTTTTTGGTTGGCAGTCAGGTTACCCCCTGTCCATGCAAAAGCCCTCACTCTAGTCAGGGTAAGTCACACACAATCCAAGATTATCCTGTGCCCACCCTCTGGTAGCTTGGCACGAGCAGTCAGGCTTAACTTAGAAGGCAATGTGTAAAGTATTTGTGCAATAAATCATACAATACCACCATATAGCACCACAAAAATACACCACACAGTGTTTAGAAAAATATAGAATATTTTATCAGGATAATTGTAGGTCAAAAAGAATAAAGTTGCAATGGGAAATTGTAGAGATATCACAGAAAAGTGATACAAAGTGTCTTAAGTCTTTAGAATATAAACAAAGTCTCTTTCAAGCACAAGTACCTGGTTTAGCGTGGAAAATTCTCCTCAGAGGGCCACAAGGGAAGAGGTGCGTGGAAAAAGGGTGTGTGCGTCGATTTCTCCCCAACACACCCGGACTTGCGTCGTTATTTTCCAAGCGGGGAAGTCGGGCGTCGTTTTCCAGCGCGCGGACAGTCTCTTTCTGTGGATCGCGGGGATTACCAGATGTCCCGGGTCTGTGCGTGGATTTTCCTGCTTGTTCTCCGGCTGCGCGTCGGTCTGCGGGGCTGTGCGTCGAAATTACGATCTCACGGCAGGCGTCGCGTCGATTTCTCCTCTAGATTTCGATCTGCGGGGCTGCGCGTTGAAATTACGATCTCACGGCAGGCGTCGCGTCGATTTCTCCTCTAGAGGTCGGGCGGCGTTGTCCTTGCGAGGCCGTGCGTCGGATCTTCGATCGTCCCAAGAGCGTCGCGTCGATCAGCGTCGGTGTGCGGCGTTTTTCTCGCCGCGAAACAAGCTGTGCGTCGAAATTTTCGGCGCACGGAGCGTCCAAGTAAAAGAGAGAAGTCTTTTTGGTCCTGAGACTTCAGTGAACAGGAGGCAAGCTCTATCCAAGCCCTTGGAGAGCACTTTCACAGCCAGACAAGAGTTCAGCAAGGCAGCAGGGCAACAGCAAGGCAGCAGTCCTTTGTAGAAAGCAGGCAGGTGAGTCCTTTGAGCAGCCAGGCAGTTCTTCTTGGCAGGATGTAGTTTCTGGTTCAGGTTTCTTCTCCAGCAAGTGTCTGATGAGGTAGGGCAGAGGCCCTGTTTTATACCCAAATGTGCCTTTGAAGTGGGGGAGACTTCAAAGAGTGGCTAAGAAGTGCACCAGGTCCCCTTTCAGTTCAATCCTGTCTGCCAGGGTCCCAGTAGGGGGTGTGGCAGTCCTTTGTGTGAGGGCAGGCCCTCCACCCTCCCAGCCCAGGAAGACCCATTCAAAATGCAGATGTATGCAAGTGAGGCTGAGTACCCTGTGTTTGGGGTGTGTCTGAGTGAATGCACAAGGGGCTGTCAACCAAGCCCAGCCAGACGTGGATTGTAAGGCACAGAAGGATTTAAGTGCAAAGAAATGCTCACTTTCTAAAAGTGGCATTTCTAGAATAGTAATATTAAATCCGACTTCACCAGTCAGTAGGATTTTGTATTACCATTCTGGCCATACTAAATATGACCTTCCTGCTCCTTTCAGATCAGCAGCTGCCACTTCACCATTGTATGAGGGCAGCCCCAATGTTAGCCTATGAAGGGAGCAGGCCTCACAGTAGTGTGAAAATGAATTTAAGAGTTTTACACTACCAGGACATATAACTACACAGGTACATGTCCTGCCTTTTACCTACACAGCACCCTGCCTTAGGGGTTACCTAGGGCACACCTTAAGGGTGACTTATATGTAGAAAAAGGGGAGTTCTAGGCTTGGCAAGAACTTTTAAATGCCAAGTCGATGTGGCAGTGAAACTGCACACACAGGCCTTGCAATGGCAGGCCTGAGACAAGGAAAAGGGGCTACTTAAGTGGGTGGCACAACCAGTGCTGCTGGCCCACTAGTAGCATTTAATTTACCAGCCCTATGCACATAAAGTGCACCTTACTAGGGACTTATAAGTAAATTAATAGTCCAATCAGGTATGATTCCAGGTTACCATGTTTTAGGGGAGAGAGCATATGCACTTTAGCCCTGGTTAGCAGGGGTAAAGTGCGCAGAGTCTATAAACCATCAAAAACAGTGTCCAAAAAGTGGAGGGAGGCAGGCAAAAAGTTAGGGGTGACTACCCTAAGGCTGTCAGGTCTAACATGTGTCCCCCCCCCAGCTGAAAGTGGGGAGAGCTACCCGACCTCCTGGGAGCTCTCATCGCTAAGGCGGAAGTACCTGGAGAGACCATCAGCATTGGCGTGGTCAACCCCTGGGCGATGTTCCACAGTAAAGTCCATCCCCTGTAGGGAAATGGACCACCTCAAGAGTTTTGGATTCTCACCCCTCATCTGCATGAGCCATCTGAGGGGCCTGTGGTCTGTCTGAACCCGGAAGTGAGTCCCAAACAGGTAGGGTCTTAGCTTCTTCAGTGCCCAGACCACAGCAAAAGCTTCTCTCTCAATAGCACTCCACCTCTGTTCCCGTGGTAATAGCCTTCTGCTAATAAAGACTACCGGTTGATCTCTGCCCTCCTCATTCAGCTGTGCTAGAACTGCCCCTATGCCATGCTCTGAAGCGTCTGTCTGCACGATAAATTCCTGGGAGTAGTCAGGGGCCATGAGTACGAGGGCCGTGCACATGGCTTCCTTCAGGGCGTCAAAGGCTTTCTGACAAGCCTCTGTCCAATTCACCAACCTAGGTTGTTTCTTGGAAGTGAGTTCTGTCAAGGGGGTTACAATGGTACCATAGCCCTTGACAAATCTGCGGTAGTATCCTGTGAGGCCTAGAAAGGCTCTCACCTCAGTCTGCGTTCGCGGTGGTTGCCAGGCCTTGATAGTTTCAATCTTGGCCTGGAGTGGCTGCACCTTGCCACCACCCACTAGGTGTCCCAAGTACACCACAGAACCCTGCCCAATCTGGCACTTACTGGCCTTGATGGACAGGCCTGCCTGTTGCAGGGCCTGAAGCACCTCCTTGAGGTGCAGCAGGTGTTCCTCCCAGCTGGAACTGTAGACAGCTATGTCATCCAGGTAAGCTGCACAGAAGGCATCCTTGCCAGCCAGGACCCCGTTAACCAACCGTTGAAAGGTAGCGGGGGCATTTTTCAACCCAAACGGCATCACCCGGAACTGGTAATGGCCATCAGGGGTTGAGAATGCGGATCTTTCCTTGGCCCCCTCAGTCAGGGCGATCTGCCAGTACCCTGAAGTAAGATCAAACGTACTCAGGAACTTGGCAGCGCCTAGCCTGTCCACGAGCTCATCAGCTCGGGGGATGGGGTGAGCATCAGTCCGTGTGACTGAGTTGAGACCCCGGTAGTCTACACAGAACCGGAGTTCTGGCTTCGCACCTGGGGCAGTAGCCTTAGGGACCAACACCACTGGGCTGGCCCAGGGACTACTGGAATTCTCGATGACCCCTAGAGTCAACATCTTGGAGACTTCCTCCTTGATGCTGGCCTTCACCTTATCCGACAACCGGTAAATTTTGTTCTTCACAGGGAGACTGTCACCAGTGTCAATATCATGAACACAGAGGTGGGTCAGTCCAGGAGTAAGGGAGAACAGGGGGGAGAACTGCTCCAACAGTTCATAGCAGTCTCCTTTCTGGTTTAGAGTTAGAGAGTCAGACAGAATGACTCCGCTTACTGACCCATCACCTTCTTGGGCAGAGAGGAGGTCGGGGAGAGGTTCACTCTCCTCTTCCGTTCCTTCATCTGTGACCAGAAGCATGTTGATCTCCGACCTCTCAAAATGAGCTTTTAGTCGGTTCACATGGAGCACCCTTAGGGGATTCCTAGGGGTTTGGAGGTCCACTAGGTAAGTGGCCTCCCCTTTCCGCTCCTTTATTTCAAATGGGCCAGACCAGCGGTCCTGGAGAGCTCTGGGCTCTACTGGCTCCATTACCCACACTTTGTCTCCAGGTTGAAACTCTACCAGGGTGGCCTTCTGGTCATACCAGTGTTTCATTACCTCTTGACTGGCCTCAAGGTTACTTTGGGCCTCTTTCCAGAAGCGGGTCATCTGGTTGCGGAGGGCCAACATATACCTGACCACATCCTGAGGGGGTGTCTTTGGAGCTTTCTCCAATCCCTCCTGGACAATGCTTAAGGGTCCCCTGACAGGGTACCCGTAGAGAAGCTCAAAGGGACTGAACCCTACCCCCCTCTGGGGGACCTCTCTGTAAGCAAAGAGAAGGCATGGTAAGAGGACGTCCCACTTACGCCTCATGGCGTCAGGGAGGCCACCAATCATGCCTTTCAGGGTCTTGTTGAATCTCTCCACAAGACCATTAGACTGGGGGTGATAGGGGGTGGTGAACTTGTAAGTTACACCACACGCATCCCACAGAGACTTCATGTATGCAGACATGAAGTTAGTGCCTCTGTCAGACACTATTTCCTTGGGGAATCCCACACGGGTAAATATCCCCATCAGGGTTCTGGCCACCACCGGTGCAGTTACGATCCTCAGAGGGATTGCCTCTGGGTAACAGGTGGCATGGTCCACCAAAACCAGGATGAACCTGTTGCCTAAGGCTGTTTTGGGGTCCAAGGGACCAACAATGTCGATGCCCACCCTTTCAAAGGGGGTGCCAACGACAGGAAGTGGAATCAGGGGGGTTTTAACCCTTTTTCCTGCTTTACCACTGGCCTGGCAGGTAGGACAAGATCTGCAGAACTTATCTGAGTGTGTCCTCATTTTGGGCCAATAAAAGTGGGTGACAAGCCTGTTAAAGGTCTTGCCCTGCCTCAAATGTCCTGCCAGGGGAATGTCGTGAGCCAGGCCCAGTAGGAAGGTTCGGTAACATTGGGGGACCACCAGCATACGTGCTGCCCCAAAGGCCGGAACCTTAGGCTCACTGTAGAGGAGATCATTCTCCCAATATAGGTGGTGATCGCCAGAGGCGTCGCCTGCTGCCTGGTTTGAGGCTTGTTTCCTCAAACCTTCCAGAGTGGGACATTCTTTCTGCGCCTTGCAGAATTCCTCCCTGGTGGGTCCACCCTCAACTTGCCAGCCAGCAAGCTCAGGTAAGTCACCTAGGGCGGAAATGTCTTCCCCAGTTGGCTCGGGAGCCTCCTCCTCAGGAGCCCCGTCAGCCACTGTGGGAACTTCTGGGGCCGGTTTCCCGCGCCCCTGGTCCCTCCTCCTGGCAGCTCTCTGGGCCATCGTTCCAGGCTCCAGATGCCCTTGACTTCCCTCTTGGTCAGCCATGGACCGTGTGGTCATGCAGACCCACTCAGGTAACCCTAACATCTCCAGGTGAGATCTGAGCTCCACTTCTTTCCAAGCAGTGTGCTCAAGATCATTGCCTAACAGACAATCTACAGGCATGGCAGGACTCACAGCTACTTTCAGAGTACCAGAGACCCCCCCCCCACTCAAAGGGAACTAGAGCCACCGGTAGGTGACTCTCGCGATTGTCAGCGACTCTGACCTGGTGGAATGTATTAGGTACTATCTGCTCTGTTGACACCAGCTGACTCTTGATAGTAGTCATACTGGCTCCTGTGTCACGCAGAGCCTCCACCTTCTGCCCATCAATGGTGACCCACTGCCGGTACTTGGAAGTATTTTTGGGCATGTGGGCCTGGGGCACCATTTCTCCTTCTCCCAGGGACACTAGGGAAATCTCTACCTGCTCCCCAAAGCTACTTGGGTCCATCTCCCCCCCGAGCGCTACACTAGTCAACCCAGGTGCCTGTCCGGTAGTGGACGGTGCCCTCTTAGGGCACTGGGGGTCACCTTTATAGTGACCATACTGGTAACACTCCATGCATTTGGGGCTAGATCTCCCTGACTTGTCATATGTCCCTGGCTTTTTCCCAAATTTGGAAAAGGAAGGGTTGCCACCCCCTCCCTGGGAATTCTTTTGGGGGCCTTTGGAGAGTTCCTTATCTGCAAGTTTATCTCCCCCCTCTTTCTTCTGTTGGGAACCCTGACCACCTTTGTGGGAGTCCCCCCCAGGTACCTTCTTGGACACTCTGGTGCTAACCCAGAGGTCCGCCTCCTCAGCAAGCTTCCTGGGATCAGTCAGCTTACTATCCACTAGGTGCTGGCGCAACTCTGTATAAGTAGTATTAAGCATATGCTCTCTCAGAATCAAGTCATATAAACCTTTATAATCTGCTACTTTGTTGCCCCGCACCCATCCATTCAGTGCCTTACTTTAGAAATCAAAGAAATCTACCCATGTTTGAGTGGTTTGTTTGGTGCTGTCCCTGAACCTCTGACAGTATCCCTCAGGGGTCAGCCCAAACTTGGCAAGTAAAGTGGCTTTCTGAAGTGGGTATGTGTTTTGATCAGGTTGATCCAATGTGAGAAGTGTTTCCCTCCCCAATGGCGGCACATAACCCCACATAGCTACCCCCCATTGCCCTTCAGGAACCTCATGAGCCCTTAGTGCAACTTCATAAGCAGCTAACCATTTATCTATGTCATCTCCCACCACAAAACTGGGCACCACATTTTTGGGTATACGAACCTTCTTTTCTCCAGCAGGTCCTGTCTGTATGCTGCCACCATTATTGCTGGATTCAGACTGTCTTGCCTTGATCTCCAGCTCCTTGAGACTCAGTTCATGAGCCAACAATAGTTTCTTTTCAGCCAAAGCTCTTTCAGCTTCTACCTGTTTGGCTGCTCTTTCAGCTTCCGCTTGTTTGGCTGCCCTTTCAGCTTCTGCTTGAATCTGTTTGGCTGTTCTTTCAGCTTCAATCTGTTTGGCTGCTCTTTCAGCCTCAGCTTGTTTGGCTTCTCTCTCTGCCCTCCTCTCCTCCTGTTGAGCCTCAATTTTCAGTTTTGCCATTTGCAATTGGAACTCCCTTTCCTCTCTCCTTTCCTCTGCGGTCAGGCTTTGCATAGAGACACTGCTCCCTGGTCTGGAAGGGGGCACAATTGCAGTGGTAACACCATCCACTGATAGTGAAAATTCCTCTGAGGGGCCTTGTTCTGGCTCCTCTTCCTCATCATCCTCTAAATGGGCTTCTGCCCAGGCCCTCAGCGCCACTTGAAAGTCCTCCTTTCTGGAGGCCCCTTGGGTGGGTACCCTCAATGCCCTGCAGAATCCTCTTAGTTGTTTGACCGTATATGCATCCAACTGGACTAGGTCAAAGTCCCCTGTCTGAGACCCAGTCAGAGACATGTTGAGTGAGGATTTAGTTTTTGAAAATTGTCAGGAAAAAAATCGGGTTTTCAAAAAGAGATAAAAACCAAGTTGACCTTCAACTGTGGGTAGGTAGTGAAATACTTAGCTACTGTATGTCACTTCACAAATACAAGTCCTATCCTCACCGCTGATCACCAATGTTAGAAATTGGGTTTTTGGTTGGCAGTCAGGTTACCCCCTGTCCAAGCAAAAGCCCTCACTCTAGTCAGGGTAAGTCACACACAATCCAAGATTATCCTGTGCCCACCCTCTGGTAGCTTGGCACGAGCAGTCAGGCTTAACTTAGAAGGCAATGTGTAAAGTATTTGTGCAATAAATCATACAATACCACCATATAGCACCACAAAAATACACCACACAGTGTTTAGAAAAATATATGATATTTTATCAGGATAATTGTAGGTCAAAAAGAATAAAGTTGCAATGGGAAATTGTAGAGATATCACTGAAAAGTGATACAAAGTGTCTTAAGTCTTTAGAATATAAACAAAGTCTCTTTCAAGCACAAGTACCTGGTTTAGCGTGGAAAATTCTCCTCAGAGGGCCACAAGGGAAGAGGTGCGTGGAAAAAGGGTGTGTGCGTCGATTTCTCCCCAACACACCCGGACTTGCGTCGTTATTTTCCACGCGGGGAAGTCGGGCATCGTTTTCCGGCGCACGGACAGTCTCTTTCTGTGGATCGCGGGGATTACCAGATGTCCCGGGTCTGTGCGTGGATTTTCCTGCTTGTTCTCCGGCTGCGCGTCGGTCTGCAGGGCTGTGCGTCGAAATTACGATCTCACGGCAGGCGTCACATCGATTTCTCCTCTAGACTTCGATCTGCGGGGCTGCGCGTTGAAATTACGATCTCACGGCAGGCGTCGCGTCGATTTCTCCTCTAGAGGTCGGGCGGCGTTGTCCTTGCGAGGCCGTGCGTCGGATCTTCGATCGTCCCAAGAGCGTCGCGTAGATCAGCGTCGGTGTGCGGCGTTTTTCTCGGCGCGAAACAAGCTGTGCATCGAAATTTTCGGCGCACGGAGCGTCCAAGTAAAAGAGAGAAGTCTTTTTGGTCCTGAGACTTCAGTGAACAGGAGGCAAGCTCTATCCAAGCCCTTGGAGAGCACTTTCACAGCCAGACAAGAGTTCAGCAAGGCAGCAGGGCAACAGCAAGGCAGCAGTCCTTTGTAGAAAGCAGGCAGGTGAGTCCTTTGAGCAGCCAGGCAGTTCTTCTTGGCAGGATGTAGTTTCTGGTTCAGGTTTCTTCTCCAGCAAGTGTCTGATGAGGTAGGGCAGAGGCCCTGTTTTATACCCAAATGTGCCTTTGAAGTGGGGGAGACTTCAAAGAGTGGCTAAGAAGTGCACCAGGTCCCCTTTCAGTTCAATCCTGTCTGCCAGGGTCCCAGTAGGGGGTGTGGCAGTCCTTTGTGTGAGGGCAGGCCCTCCACCCTCCCAGCCCGGGAAGACCCATTCAAAATGCAGATGTATGCAAGTGAGGCTGAGTACCCTGTGTTTGGGGTGTGTCTGAGTGAATGCACAAGGGGCTGTCAACCAAGCCCAGCCAGACGTGGATTGTAAGGCACAGAAGGATTTAAGTGCAAAGAAATGCTCACTTTCTAAAAGTGGCATTTCTAGAATAGTAATATTAAATCCGACTTCACCAGTCAGTAGGATTTTGTATTACCATTCTGGCCATACTAAATATGACCTTCCTGCTCCTTTCAGATCAGCAGCTGCCACTTCACCAGTGTATGAGGGCAGCCCCAATGTTAGCCTATGAAGGGAGCAGGCCTCACAGTAGTGTGAAAACGAATTTAAGAGTTTTACACTACCAGGACATATAACTACACAGGTACATGTCCTGCCTTTTACCTACACAGCACCCTGCCTTAGGGGTTACCTAGGGCACACCTTAAGGGTGACTTATATGTAGAAAAAGGGGAGTTCTAGGCTTGGCAAGAACTTTTAAATGCCAAGTCGATGTGGCAGTGAAACTGCACACACAGGCCTTGCAATGGCAGGCCTGAGACAAGGAAAAGGGGCTACTTAAGTGGGTGGCACAACCAGTGCTGCTGGCCCACTAGTAGCATTTAATTTACCAGCCCTATGCACATAAAGTGCACCTTACTAGGGACTTAAAGGTAAATTAATAGTCCAATCAGGTATGATTCCAGGTTACCATGTTTTAGGGGAGAGAGCATATGCACTTTAGCCCTAGTTAGCAGGGGTAAAGTGCGCAGAGTCTATAAACCATCAAAAACAGTGTCCAAAAAGTGGAGGGAGGCAGGCAAAAAGTTAGGGGTGACTACCCTAAGGCTGTCAGGTCTAACAGTCACACTTTCAACAAATTAAGTTTTCAAGAAGAACGTTCAGTTTATGTCACTGTTCCGGTGGTCTCCAGCAGTGGGTGTAGGGCTTTTCCAGAATCATCTATGCCATTGTTTACTTATTGGTGCACCCTTCTTGGGTCACATGGAGGTTAGTGAAGGTTCACAACATGCTGATAGGCAGTGGAGGCTGGTGATTTTTGCTAGTGGCGGAGTGGGTAGAAATTAAAAATGCTTAAAAAAGACAGTAAATGTTTTATAAATATAATATGTCCCACTATCCTCTACATTATGAATTCCATTCTGCAATGCAGAGGTGATCAGGGCACATTATATTTATATAGCGTTTAACCACGATGCACTGTCTAAAATAAACAAATTCTTCTTAACTTCAGCTTGTAACTGCAAATCCCATGAGTGTTCAATTCTCCTCTGTCACTCTGCCTCCTTGTAAATGTGTGCTTGCTGGTCATACAGAAAGCAAGCACCAAGCACCCCAGCCAATCCAAGCACTGCTTTGCTACGATACAACAGTAAACAGCATAAAATAAGTGCCAGGATTGTCTGGGTCAGCTAAACACAGAACTCTGTCAGAACCTGATGGGGATATATCTCTGCTGTTCAAACTCCCTGGTTTATTTCTTCTATAAGCCTGGACTGCATGTTAGGCTGGCCACAGCAAAAACGCCTGCCAATCTGGCATGCGCAGTTCAGCTAGCACTGCCTTAGATGCTCATGGTCATCAGAATTGATGCGAGAGGGAGAGCCTTGTAGCCCGCCCCTAATGGAGAATAAATGAATGGAAGTACAGGGGAAGTATTTAGGGGAAAATAACGAGCTCATTTTAGGTGTCGGGACTTGCAGTAGGGAGTCAATGCTCCCACACCTCTATTGAGAAACCACCCCTGATGATAGGGCTGGAACACAACTTGCACACATGTAATCATGTGCCTGCCACTGATTATGGAATGTATTAACTCCCTTGTGTGACATATTTGGTTTATGTTCTGTTGCCTTGTTCACTAAGCTGTTTCCAAACAAGACTTCATTTTCATGCTGACTCCTATTGCCTGCATCCACAAACTTTATACTTTCTGTCTCTTGCTTGTGTAAGATGTGACCATCTTAGTGGTAGCTCATTTCTTGTTTTGACATTGAGGATTTGGAACGATGTGCCCACAGAGCATCCACATATTATGACTCAAAAAAAATTCTTTAAGTCCTATCTTTTGTGATAGTGGTTCTTTCAGTTTCCTCTTGCAGTCCTTGTGTAAATATGCATTTCGGGCAATGCTGAACTGATAAGTGCCTACTCGCTTAATCTCACTTTCTTCTTTCTGCTTTGCATTTAACTACATTTAACCACAACATGAACTTTAGCAGTATCTGATTAGTTCTGACATGATAGTGTTAACTACCTGTGATAATCATTGATTTCAACACATCATAAATAATAATACTCATAAAATGTGTTTTGGGTCTGATGATTTATTGCCGTTGTTATGTTGCAAAGTCATTCACATTTGGATTCATTAACAGAGCAATATACAAAACACAGGGCAATGAGACAGCCACAATCTTTCTTTTCTTACTGGTAGGCTTGTTTCCCATTTGGATCCATCTATAGGACAGCTAATCTCCCATGACTGGGGTGTTCACACAACTGCTATCCAGAGGACTGTCGCTGCAGTGCAGGCTGCAGACAGACAGCTGTGTGGCCCACAAGCACATAGAGGACCTTTAAACAGTATTTATGATGGTCAGCACCAGAATGGTATCTGACATGCTCTACAACATGAATCAACACAAGGTCTCTATTTACATCAATGTTTTGTGACAAAATTACCATTTCAGTACTCCAGGGCGCCAACCCCGTATTCCTGGAGAGATGTAAGAGACCGTTGATTGCAGCAGGTAGGTGTTAGCCCATGCCTAATTGACTACATGTTTTCTCAGCAATCCACCAATGTTTCAGCTTCCTTTCTGACTTTGTCCTCTATAAAAAACTTAAAACATTGTCTTTCATGGCAGCTGCTAGCTTATCATGCACAGTGCATGCCTCCTCATGACTTGCAATGTCTGTCTGCACCTTTGGTTGAACTTTGACTGGGAGTATGGAGCATAGAATCCATGACTGAAAGACTAGATTTCGGTGTGAGGAAAAAGAGGCATCCACTGAAGCAATACTGGTGCCAAATGTCATATTTGCCCTAAAGCAGACTTTTCTTTTGAGCCAGATGAAGCAAAAGCATGGGTCTTGCACCTCTAATATAGATATGGCTATAGCGTGCTAACCCATATGAACTCAGACATGCTCACATGTGGTTTGGATTAGCACATCAAAGCTAAATATGTCCAATTTTTTATGCTCACAAATTAAAAAAACTTACAAATTTCTGTCAAAGGTGTTGCTATGAAATATAAAAATAATTTTGTTCTGGATGAGCATGATTCAAAAAGAAAATATCTCACTAGAGAAGAAAGGGCAAGATGTACGAAGGTTTTTCAGCTAGCTAATGGCCCGATTCATAGAACTAGAAAAAAGCCTTTTCTTATGTACCAAACCCTATTTTGCTATTTACCAAATTGCAAAAAGGGTTAACGATTCAGTATTAGGAAGGGGTGTGTTCAGGGTGTCATTCCTACATTCCTAACAGCGACTCACAGAGGTATGTGTGAATGTTGTTGCCAAACATTCACTTTTTAAAACAAATTTCAGTTTGTTTGTAACCTATTTGCAAACCCAAAGAGTTCCCCATGGGACCTTGTGCCCTTTGTGAATGGTCATAAAACTGATTATTAAGAGCAGGCCATGGTAACATGAGTTTTGATGCATTCCCAGATTTTCAAGGACTTGTAAACCTGGGATTGCATCAAAACCTTACACCGCCCAGTGCAGGCATAATGAGGAGAAATATATATTTTTTTCTTCTTGTTTTTTTCCTCTTTCGATTTATACTGCATTTTGCAGCACACATGGAAAGAGGAAAACACTTATATGGATTGCTTTGTGCAGGAGGGTACCCCTTCCTGCACAAAAACCATCTTGTCCACAAAACAGGCACCATTGAACCATGGTGCAAGAGTGCCTGCATTGGCCCTAGGCTGGCAAAATGCCATCAGGGAAGGGGGAAAGGACAGAAATGCACCGTATTGCAAAGATACAGTGCATTCTTGCCCTTTCACTTTGGCATTGAGCAGTGCAGCAAGGTGGCCCATAGTTTTCTATTTCAGTGCAAATCTATGGGCAGTTTGTAAAGCTATTGGTCAGTGAAAACGGCTATTGATACAAGACAGGCATTATTGCCTTGTAGTACTGCAAACAGGAAATGACAGGGTCAGGGTCCTGAAAAGAGCAACATTAGAGCATTGTTATTTCGCTAGCAGAATATGACATTTTTAATTTCAAATGTTTTTATTGAAAATTTTAGATGGACAAAACGGACGGTTGGCATAACAACACAAGTTAAGTACATTCTGAATGCAGTGTATTAACAGTTAGTAATATTCCTGAGGTATACATTTGTTGAAATATGGTATTGAGAAGCATAAAAGGGGAAGCGTATTGCATTTGCACAACCGTGTAGTAGGAAATAAAATAAAAAAAGTAAACAAAGAGGGTAAGAGAGCAAGGAAGAGAGGAAGTGAGGAGGAAGGGCTAGGGAGAATGGTGATTACCCTGAATTATCTGGAGGGAGGGTCAGTAATCCTTCCAGGTGTCGTAGGAAGAAATAGTGATATAGCTGAGACCCAAATTCGAGTATTGTATTTACACCAGATGGGTATGAAGTAGTAACCGTATCTCATGGGGAGTTAATTACCTCTGTCAGGCTGTTCCATAAAGCCTTATTAGCCAATATGCAAGGGAGTGGGGTAGAGAGGATGGGGTGTGTGCCCCTAATGTATCTGAACCACTCCCACCAAGTTGCTGACATTTCCCAGCGTTTTCCAAGAGGAGAGAATGGAATTGTGGGTGAGGGTGAATCATAAGTCAATTAGAAGTAAATCTTCATGTTGTAAGTCTGTTGTGTGTCAGGGATTACAGACTCCGCAGACTGAGAGTGAGAGATTCCTGGGGACGTTGCTTTGTAGTATATCATCAATGGTGTCATGTTCTTTAGTCCAGAAGTTGAGTAGCAAGGGGCACTTCCACTGCGTGAATGTGAAAAAGGGTGCATGGCATAGAGAGCCTGAGCAGGAAGTGACAGATAGTTCATGAGTATGAGCAAGGAAAAGGTTTCGAGATAAATCATTTGAACCTTGTTTCTAAAGCACATTACTAGTTGTTGACAGAATTAATCACATTGTAATCATTGAGTATAGAAGCTTTGGTTAAATACTGAAAGACATTTAAATTGTATTTTTGACTATGTAATGCATTGCGAATCCTGAATTTTAAATGTTTGTCTTTGTCATCGTGACTTGTCATGTTTGCTGTATGTTAGGCTAGGGAACTTGAAAAAATGGTTTAGTTCAGTGGTTGCCAACCATTTGACGTCTGTGGATCCCCACATTATCATTACTGGAACCTGGGGACCCCCACTAATTTATAATTGGAATCCAGGGACCCTCCACTGAGTCATTACTGAAAGCTGGGAACCTAATCTGTTAATGTTATTTAATTTTATAAGAAGTGTGGGACCCCCTGGAGAGGCTTTGCGGACCCCCAGGGGTCCCTGGACCACTGGTTGTGAACTACTGGTTTAGTTGGTTAGTTACTGCAACTATTTTGAATTTAGAGCTCTAGTTTTCTCTTCTTGGTCGCTAAGGATTGGAGACCGGTACTTCTCTGTGCAGTATATCACATCTGATTTTAGATATTTTGTGAGAATATACAAAACACTGGTTAGCTACTAATAGACTTTGTATTTACATTAATGGGGATTTGATCGATGTGAGGATTGTAGATTTTTTGGGATGGAAATCCGTCAGTTCTGAAGAGAAGACAGTGGTTTGGAATAGAAATGTGGGGTAGAAGGCTTGAGGTGTCAAATTAGAAGCAAAAAGATCTTCAGGAATGTCGGAGCACAATTTCTACATGAATTATAAAATGATGGAGCAGTTTAGATCGAGCAGCTGGTTCACTAGGGGGATGATGTCTGATACTGTTTAAAAACTGTGGATTCGTGGTTTGCAATTTGAATGTGGCAGGAAGGCAGCTTTATTTGAACCAGCTACAGTATTAAAATATTTGCTCTGTTCAACTGAGAAGAGGATATAAAAATGTAGTCCATATGGAGCAATCTGAAGACGTTTACAAGGGTGCAACTAAGGTATCTTTCACTTTCACTTCAACATGATAAAAACTTCCTATTGGACAACACATTAATTTGATGCTTAAATAGTTAGCTATAGTTGCTCTCTTTGAATAACCTAATTTGAAATACTTTGTGACTTATTTACAAGGAAATATTGGAGTGTGGAGTTGGCAGCACTGCGCTCCGACATTTCAAATACGCCATATTTACAACAGTACCGTGCACCCCTGTGTTTTCCCTAGTGATGGTGCATATTTCTTCTTCCCAGAATGCTGTTCACTTCCCTAAATGCACTGGTTTCTTTTCTCTTTTGTTTTCCAAGATGGCATTTTCTGAAGTTATTCCTATGGTACTTTCCTAATCCAAAATGGCTTTTTCTTCTCTCCTGTATGTCACTTCCTGTCCATCAGTATGTAAGAAGCTGGATTATTTTCTTCCTTGTGTTGCACCACTTCCTGTTGATGGTGGTCCTCGCTCCTGCCTGCTATTCCTGTGGAGTATTTTCCTGCTTGTTTCTCCTGCAGCTTCCTGTGGTTCCAAGCCCTTGAAGTCCTGGAATCCTCACGCTCTCATTATGCTGCTTCTGGGAGTTACAGCGTAAGAGGTTTTTTCCCGTTTGGGTTTTTTGCTCTGGGACTCCTGGAAGGCACGGACTGCGTTGGCATCTACTTGTCAGAAAGGGTCGTCCCTATCTCGGCCAGGTCAGAACATGCAAGAACCAAAGTCACAGTCCAATTCCATCCGACCATGGCAGGAAGTGAAGGACAGAACGTGAGAACTTGCAATATGGAAGAGATGATGTCCAACAGGTTGTTGACAGTTTCCCGTTCACCAAAATCTAAATAAGGCCCTTAATCTGATTTCTAAAATGTTATCCACAGTTTCTTTAAATGTGTCACTTCATCACATTATCCCAATGTTGTTTTCTCCCAGAATAGCAGGAGTTGGCAAATAAGAAGAACAGATGTTAGAGATGTAGCAAAAACCTAAATCTCTGGATGAACAACTCATTCCTTACAATTTATGGATATCTTTCAGAATACCAACACTAAAAAGAACAAGTGGGGTTACAAATGTATAGCTGTGTTTGAATTACGAGGAAACTTCACTTTGGGCAATTAAAGGCTCTCACCCACAGTTTGTGGCACAATCATCATTTGGTTTCGCAAATCCGGATGAAAAATTGTATCTGGATAGGCTCAACCACATCATTCGTATGGAGGCTTTTTTGTTAATCGCAGTATTTAAATGTTGCAAAGAGAGAGGAGAACGAAACTAAAACGGCCTAGGGCTGTCCACTGTGGTCACTCTATTCTGGGATGCCCTCAATGGAAATAAAATGTGGTGAAAGAATTGACAGACTTGGGTTATAGTGACCCGATACAGACCACAACGGACAGCCCAGACTGTTTTAGTTCCTTTCTCCTCCCCTGGTGCCATAGTAGCAGCTTCTCAAGCTTTTCGTATATTCATTCTTCTATTTTCGGCTTATTCACAGAATTCCAGTTATTCTTTATACATTTTAGGCCTTTTCAATGGATAACATGAGCACCAACTGTCATCATTCATTTTAGAGTTTATAATAATGAAAGCTCAGTGAAACATCCCCTTCAATTCCATATCATGCTTTGAACAAAATCAGAGCCCATAACATCCTAGTTACATAACAATATATCAGCATGTGCAAGTGTATGTCCTGGGATTTCATTTCCCCAAGCACTGACTTAGTAACTTCTGTGGACTTCAATATAGGTTAAGGCAGATTGTTTTCGCCAGAAGTCGGTCATACATTGGTATTTGGTGTCAGACAGAGTCAAGGTATGATAATCTATACATAATCACTTTCCCAGAATGATGGCGCCAACACTTTCCTTACTCATTAAATCAGTTTTCTGAAATAGATTTCAAGATAGTTATACCCGCAAACATTTAATATAGTTTTTAAAATACAGTCATGCATCAGTAGCAGTTTTCCACATGCTTTATTGTTCTGTATTAAACTAATTAATTTACTTTAATATAAAACTCGTAACAAGCGTAACCAAGCACCAGGCCTCCCAAAACTTCCCATTATGGCTTTTTTGTTCGATTTTTTTTTTTTTAAAAGCAACTCGCCTACTGTCATAAACTCATTATTGTTGATGCACTAAATGTCAGTTAATAGAAATAACATTTTGCACTTCTCGATGACGTTGCAAGGTTAACTCCCTCCCCCACCCTCAAAAGATGTATCACTTGTTCTCTGTTACTGCAGAAGTACAATGGAATGTATAGTCATATTTCTGCTCCTGGTGATTTTTAATTTCTGATAACTGGATAGAAATAGACAAGAATGGGGTAGCAGCTGATGATACCTCTTTATATATTAAATTGATGGACATCCCTACGTTATCTCACACATACTGAAAAACGCTGTTGATCTTGATGTCTTTCTCTAGCCTTCAAAAATCCAAAATGCCACGAGGGATTCGTCATAGTTTTGAAATCACACAGAACACTAGTGCAGATCGATCGCCTAGCACAGCTAAATTAGTTTAATACGGGTTCCACTGTGGATAGATTTTCACAGATATAATTCTAAGAAATGAAAACAAAACAGCAGCCATTACCCTTTCAAGACTGGAGTGCAAAATGAACAGTTCCTTACACTATTTGTTTGGGGCAGGAATGATCCTGCATCTTCCCCTGCCCTAAAAAACCCAGCAACATGTGAACCTGGTATCCTGACATTTAAGGACTAGTTAGCACTTTATTCCAGTGTGTGTGCTGAGGCTCAGGTTTGTCAATGGTAAACCAAGGTTTAGACCTATTCTTGGACTGACATAGCAGTGGTGGCAGCATAGCAATTATTGGAGTTTCAGAGCCCTGAGTAGACCTTTTTCTGATTCAGGGGCAGTGCCACCTACCGGCCCTAATGTTTAAAGTTAGTCTAAACAGTATCACTTCGACCCTTGTTCTGATATTTAATGTGTGCATGTCGAGTGAATATATCACAGGTCTGGTAGCTAGAGTCTGTGTATTGTAGTGATATGAGTGCTAGGTCCGATGAGATGCATCTTGGATGACCTCTGATGTTGCATGGTACACAATGGAGGGAGGATACAGGCTTACTAAAGAGTGGAATTGCATAGCTTGCATTCCTGTGCCTGGAGGATGGAGGCTCAGACACTGAAGTGATGAAGGATGAAGACAGGGCTATCTTTAGAAAGTCTATGAGGACTTTTATCAGTGAATTTATGATCAGGCTTTTATTATCACTGCATTTCAGGGGACGTTGTGATAAAGGGATGTGTCAGCAGATTCTTTTAAAGGTGGGGAGGTTTCTGACGATTGCCTGCTCTTTTGTCCGTCCCTGATTAATAGCACAGGAAAGATGAAGACAGCTGTGTGGGGAATCTTAAAAACTAATTGCACCTTTGTTTTGCATACTGTTTGGAGCATTGTCACTACCTGCACATAGGCTGGGTCTGAACTGCAGTCAGAAAATGACATTTGAAAGAGAACGACCTCAAACTGGTTTTAGGTCTTTAGACAGGGTATCCACATCCCATCTAGAAAATGAGTGAAATAGTGGGATCTATACCACCCTACTTTGTGTTACAGTTCTAGACCCTTTTTGACAAATGAAATGAATACTTTGCAGATTTACTGAAAGAACTGCTGTGATATCGGGGTTGGTGTCTGCAGGACAGCTAGTCTCCTCAAAGGGGAAGAGACATCATTAGATGTATGCCCAATATGCCAGTTAAGCAATCAGTCTGCATAGTGTTTAGATTCCTGCTTTCTTGCTTGATTGAGAGAGATGAAGATTCTTGGCTCTGCAGAAAAATAGACTGTCCAACATGAGTAGCTCAGCAATGTTCCTGCTGTGCCGAATGCCCAGAATGGCCAGACTTGTATTCAGGCTTGTGCTCGGTTAATGCCAGAGTGGTGCCATGGCGCCCCTACATGTATCATTTGGGAAACAACGTAAAGACACAACAACTTCAACAACCAAAGTGTTGTCCAGTATCTCTACTGTGACCTGAGGAGCCTACCTTCGTACTGAGCTGTGCGTACCGATGTCCTTGCCTATTCAGCCAAGGGCTTCCCCCCTCGAACCGGTGGTCATAACTGCCAAGCAACAGATGACCACGGACTCTAGGCTTGCAGTACCTTCACTCTGACTTGACTTTAGAGAAGAGATCACACTCTTAACCCTGCTTCAGCTGATGGAGACCTCTGTCATGCAAACATGTGTCATATGTAGCCAACCATAGCAACACCAAACGGCACTCTGCACAGACAGGTAACACAAGGCAGTGTTTGGAAGAATGTGAAACTGTGTCCTGGCCTAGACCTGCACTCTGAAATCCAAGCACAAGTGCTGACATGTACTCTTTAGCAAGAAACAGTTTGTGCGGACCTATGGAAACCTTGCATTGGGTGACCACTTACATAACCAATTAGCACACTTGCACCTGGTCAAATGTTGCCAAAGTGTCTCTACAGGGACACATTGGTAGAGGGGTGGGATCTGCAGTCGTAGTACTGGATCACTGTAGTAAGGTGGGAATTAGCACCCTAGCCTGGTCCCCAGGGGTGGTGGACTTTTTGGAAGTGGTTTTCATTGGTTACAGTGGCATAACAATGCATCAGACCTCCATTCCTGTTTGTGCTGTTACATTTTGCTGTTTTATTAAAGTTCCTCTTATTTGTACAACAAGCACTGGGCTGGGCAGAATATTTTTGTGTGTATTAGTTGACTGTTGAGGTCTGAGTTCCATCCCATCCCACTACCACCCTGACAAGCCTTTGACTATTTTCCATCGCTACTAGGAGAGTCAGGTGCAGAAGGAGTATACTTGTCTCAAGTTGAGAAGCCATAGTAGGATGGACACAGGACACCAGAGGTAAACAAGCCCAAACAGCACAGCTGTGGCCCAGTAGGCCCTGACTGTGCTGTGACCTGAATGGGGTCTGGCATGTGAAAAATGAAAGAATTTGAGCATTTTTCCCTTCCATGTTAATAGAAATGCCTGTCATATTGTAACAGTGCAATTTCAAGTATTAAAAAAAATCACTGTATAATCCGTGATAGCTACATCAACATTAAACTGTAGAATATCTGAGGCTCAAACTAGTTCTGTAAGTCAGTCTCCAGTTGTTTCTTTACCGTCTTTAAATTGGATTTTCAGATATGATTGTCTTGCACATTGCTTCACTTCATTTACTCTTGAAGACAATGGGAGGTCACTTGAGGGCTTCTTCTGGATAGGTATAATTCCAAACTCTTGCAAGATGTGAATGACTTCTCTGCTTATGGTTCTCTGTTTTTTGCTTGCAACCGCCTGCCTTTAGTGTGTTGTCTTGGTTCTTTCCTGTGATGGATCTGGGAGTTCGTTTGGGTTTCCATGCTGTGCCCTTGTATTCTGTTCACTTCTGTTGGTCTCCTGACTGTTTTTTAATTAACTTCGCTGATTGTTTTCTGTAATACTGCCAGATCCGTGATGGGCTGTTCTTCAGCCTGTGTATTTGCCCTTTCTCCCCTGGGTTCTCAGGTGCTGTTATGCTAAGAGTTGGTGTTGTTGGAGGATGCCTGATGTTTTTTTAGCTGTTTTGTTGGTTGTTCGTGCCTAGGCTCTGTGTATTCTGGTCTTAATTCATCACCCTGGGAATATACAGCTTTGTAAACTTTTGGTGAAGTCTCTGCTGTGGTGACCCTGCTCTCCATCTGCTATCATCTCAATTAGTGGGTTGGCTGTGGGGTTGCAGGCTCTTTGTCATTCTAACAGCAGGTGTCACATTGACAACTTCACAAGTGTGTAGCATTCAGTCTGGTGTGGTGAGCTGTGGTTGTTTACTTCTCTTACTGAGCTATTGCTAACAGCTTCACCTCTTTGCTATGTAGTCACATAAGGGCAGGGATTAGGAATGGTGATAAGGAGAAAATGTCTAGATTACTTACTAATAAACCTATCACTCTGAGGTGAGACATTCTCATAAATAGTCTGGGTACACATTTGTACTAGAAAGAAACCATATGTATCCCTAATTGCAACACTTAAAGAGATAGTTGCTGCTAGACCTTTCATCCTTGGTGTGATCTCCCTTAACTTTTTGCCTCTGTTCCCCAGGTTGTTGATGTGTGCTGGACTCTAAGTTTACTGTTTTTGTTACTCTGGGCACTTTACCACTGCTAACCAGTGCTAAAGTGCAAGTGCTCCTTTACAAAATGTGTATGTATTTGGCTTATCTATGATTGCCATATTTGATTTATTAGTAAGTCCCTAGTACAGTGCACTAGAGGTGCCCAGGGCCTGTAAATCAAATGCTACTAGTGGGCCTGCAGCACTGGTTGTGCCACCCACATAAGTAGCTCTGTAATCATGTCTCAGACCTGCCAATGCAGTGTCTGTGTGTGCAGTTGTAACTGTAAATTCCCTAATCTAAACCTTCCCTTTTCTTACATGTCAGACACCCCTAAGGTAGGCTCTAGGTAGCCCCAAGGGTGGGGTTCAGTGTATGGTTAAGGTAGGATATATAGGGGGTCATTACGAGCTTGGCGGGCGGCTACTGCCGACTGCAAAGCGGTAACCGCCGTGCGGCCGCACTCCCGCAGACCCCATTACGACATCCCCGCTGGGCCGGCGGGCGCAAACCAAGTTTACGCCCGCTGGCCCAGCGGGGATGAGGCCGCAACATAGGCGCCGGCTCCTAATGGAGCCGGCGGTGTTGCGGCCGTGCGACGGGTGCAGTAGCACCTGTCGCGCTTTTCACTGTCTGCTATGCAGACAGTGAAAAGCTGGCCGGGGCCCTGTTAGGGGGCCCCAGCACTGCCCATGCCAGTGGCATGGGCAGTGCAGGGGCCCCCAGGGGCCCTAGGACACCCCTTACCGCCAGCCTCTTCCTGGGGGTGCAAACCACCAGAAACAGGCTGGCGGTAGGGGGGTCATAATCCCCAGGGCAGCGCTGCTTGCAGCGCTGCCCTGGTGGATTATCACCGCCCGGGCTAAAACGGCGGGAAACCGCCTGCCCCGGCGGTGCGACCGCAGCGCTACTGCCGCGGTCGTAATACTGGTCTCCGTACTGCCAGCCTGTTGGCGGTACAGACGCCACATTACCCCTGGCGGTCTCTGACCGCCAGGGTTGTAATGACCACCATAGTAATGTGTTTTATATGTCCTGACAGTGAAATACTGCTAAATTCGTTTTTCACTGTTGAAAGGCCTGTCCCTCTCATAGGTTAACATGGGGGATACGTTTAAATCTGATTAAAGTGTATATTCCCTTTGGGGGTGGATGGACATGTGGAGTTTGGGGTCTCCGAGCTCACAATTTAAAATTCCCTGTCTGGGTCAGTTTGACAGTTGGGCTGGTTGCACCTCACACTAGACAGTTACACAAAGGGAGCTGGGGTGTAGCCTGCATATGCCGATGAGCCATCTGTGCTAGGAGGGAGGGGAGGAGTGGTCAATCACAGTTGAAAGGGCTGTGCCTGCCCTCACACAATGCAGTCTCCAACTCCCTGGTGAGTGTCTGGTGCCTGGCCTGGGCAAGGCAGGATTTCACATTCAAAAGAGACTTTACTTTGAAGTATGCCTACTTCAAAGGAGAAATTGGGTATAAGAAGGGCACCCAAAACCACAGACTTTAGAAACCCTTCTGGAAACAAGAGGAACCTCTGCCTGGAGAAGAGATGAAGAGCTGTGAAAGAAGAGCTGCCCTGCCTGTGACTGTGCTTTTTGGAGCTATCCTGCAGTTGCTGCTTCTGCCAGAGTAAGAGGGCAAAGACTGGACTTTGTGTGCCTTCCATCTTGAGAAGAAATCTCCAAGGGCTTGATTTAGAGCTTGCCTCCTGTTGTTTGAAGTCTCAGGGACAGCAAAGACTTCTCTCTGCCAGCACCTGAAATCTCTGGAGAAAATGCTACTCTGCCCTGTGGTGCCCATCTAGTTTCTGGGACCCTGAAAGGAGAAGCTGGTAGCCTAAAGAAAAGGAAATCCCCGCACAGAGCGCTGTGCGGGGAAAAGATCGACGCAACTCCGATCTGAGGCTGAAGAATGACGCGCCACCAGCTCCTCGGCTGAAAATCGACGCTTGCCGGAAACATGACGGAAGATTCGATGCACGGAGCAGGACAAACGACGCTCAGCCTCGCTGACAGAGACTCGGAGATCGAAACCCGCGATGCATGTTTTTTAATCATCATGCGGCTGGATTTTCGACACAAGTACCGCTGGGCATGTAAAAATAACACAAGGCCTGTCTGGACCCAAGGGTGCTGTCTGGATCGACTCATCGCTCTTCTGCGGAGAGAAGGAACGACGCGCCCCAACCCAACAAAAGGAGAAACGACGCAAGGTCCCGCTTGTGAGTGGAATCAACGTATCGCAAGCCCTTTTTGACGCACACTTGCCCGTGCAGGGTTATTTTTGGTGCACCCAAGGTACTTTTTCACGCTAACAGTGTTAGTGTGTATTTAAAACTACTTAAAGACTCTTTTTGCATTTTTATTAATAACTTGATTTGTGTATTGTGGATTTTGGTCGTTTTGTTTAGATAAACATTTCCTGTTTTTCTAACCCTGTGTTGTGTCATTTTGTAGTGGTTTCATTGAGTTACTGTGTGTGTTGGTACAAATACTTTACACCTAGCACTCTGAAGTTAAGCCTACTGCTCTGCCAAGCTACCAAGGGGGTAAGCAGAGGTTAGCTGAGGGTGATTCTCTTTTACCCTGACTAAAGTGAGGGTCCTTGCTTGAACAGAGGGTAACCTGACTGTCAACCAAAGACCCCATTTCTAACAGTTGCTTTTCTAATGTCACTCAGTTTATTTAATTCAAGGAGACTACATAGCTTGGATCATGGGAGCTGAAAGCTGCAAGAAAGATTTGAAGACTGCTATACTATGACTCCTAAATGATGCTGAATGTGCTCTTCTTAAATGAAAAGGGTCTTATACCTCAGCCGTTTACCATTTTTGGTGTATCGGTCCAAAAAATAAAAGTTACTTCTGTTTTCCCGCTTTATCCAACTTTTGAATTCTATCCATATTCCAGGGAAAGATGTCAGTTTCACAAATGTAGAAATAAATGTGACTCATATTAGTCAGAAAATATCACTGCTAGTTTGCTCCATAACTCTTAATGGCAATATTTTAATTTGCCGCTGTCTATTAGGCATCAATGATGGGTTGCAGATTCTTGAGGGATTGTATGCTGATCATTATCTATTGGTAGAGTTAGACTTATAATGTGCTAATCTGAAAGTGATTAGGAGCCATGGGTTGGCTTTGAGGTGCAGTCTTTCACTGAGGGAGCTTGGTTCTAAATGCAACGATTATTGTGTGATCTTCAGAGAACAACTTTTCTTGACAGTAAATTGTTGCTTATTTTGCTTCCTATCTTTTTTTGTGCTTGACTTGGTTAACAGTCAAATTCTGGCAGGCAAACAACATTCTACATGGAATGTGGAAATACAATTTTTCAGCAAATTACCCAATGAAAGCTTATACTTTTGAAAAATCAGCCTTAATAAATGATTACGAATTATAGCAAGTGGGTTAAAATACCACAGGTGCACACTTTATCACAGATGAAAACAAGCAATGTCTGTACAAAACAAGATATTAGTTGAAGGGACTGCTCCAAAACACAGTAGCACCCAGATTTACCAATAATTGGTACCAGATTTGTATCACGAAAGAGACACAAACCGATGCGGTGTTGTATGGGGATTTACTTTCCAGTGCAATCTTATTTCGCATTGGGAAGTAGCCCTAAGATAATGCAGACCAGAGCTATGCACTACTCAATGTAAAGGGGCATTCCTTGGGTGGTATATCAGTGTTCTTGTGCACCCACCCATGGGCTTTGATGCAAATCCTTATCTACTAACATTAGTTAAAAGGTATTAGAGTCAAGACAGGTGTAATGTTAAAACCTTTCCAACTTCTGTTTTGTGCGGCACACTTACAAACTTGGAAAAGTATTAAAGTATGTCTAATTGTAGTATTCTATACAGGAAGATACCCATCCAGGCCAAACGTTATGCTAGACATCACGCACAAACTCTTGCACTACAGTGCAAGAGTATGCACATGGTACAAGGCAACCTAAAATGGGCCAGTTCAGGGAGAGAGGGGCACATCTTAGAGAAATGTGGTTGTTGCATGCAAAATTAGGAAATTTAGGGCCAGACGTACAAAGCATTTTTCTAGTAGCAAAGGGGCCGATTCGCAGAGGTTTGCGACTAGAAAAATGCTTTTTGGGATGCACAAAGCCCAAACTGCGATTCAGTAACTTGTTACTGAATCGTAGTTTGGGTTTTGTGATTCGGTATTAGGAAGGGGGGTGTCAAGGGCGTCCCTCCCAAATACCGAATCTAAATGGTATGTATGATTGTTTTGTGACGGTGACTGCAGTCGCAAAACAATCTCAGTTGGCACCAATTTCAAATTGGTGCTAGCCCATTCGCAAAAGGGAAGGGATCCCCCTTCACCTTTGTGAATGCATGCAAAAACATTTTTTCAGAGCAGGCAGTAATCCCACGGACCACTGCCTGTTCTGCAAAAATGAAAAGAAAACTTTTCTTTTTTTTTCAAAATGCATTCAGTTTTCCTTTAAGGAAAGCAGGCTGCATTTAAAAAAAAATACTGCTTTATTTAAAAGCAGACACAGACATGGTGGTCTGCAGACACCAGCAGGCCACCATCCCTGTGAGTGCCGTCATTCCCAATGGGGTCGCAAATTGCGACCTACCTCTCGAATATTCCGACCTCATTGCGAATCACAGACAGTGTCATTGACACTGATGTACATCCGGTTTTGCGAGTCGCAAAAACAGATCTTCGTACATGTGACCCTTAGTTCCATGTGTGTGTCCATCACATTCTCTCTGCAAATCTAAAAAAGATTTTCTCCACCTTGTTCAATTTATGTAATTCGACCATGCATTGCGTGTTCATTTTTTTTACAGTTTTTTTTTGCACCTCAGTCACTGTTTCAGTTCAAGCTGACTGTACAGAACAACTAATGAACAAATAAAGATTCTCTTTCGTCTGACAACATTGAAATGAATAACATACCTGACCGGGATATCGATGAATCACTGGCTTAGCCCAGGAATTACAGAACTCCAGGTTTCACAGTTTTATAATTACTTTGGGTATTGATTGCTTTGTTCCAGAAACATGTTGTTCAGCAGGCATGCGGTATGTTCGCACTATCTCGCTCATGCATTATGAAATTCATGGCGCAAAGATTATGGCTGTCCATTAATTATATTGTTCATGCTTTGACAACATAATTCATTTCTGCAAAAACTTAATTAAGAAGAAAATAAGCCATGCCTCACACAGTGCTTTCTTAATTAGAATGCGCTGTCATAATCTACAAAAAGCAACCCTAAGAAATAGGTTTAGAAGTCTATCTTCGTTAAACACACTTCTCGGTACCCTGCCTGTATTGTGCATTATCGCCACTAATGCGTTTTCCTGCTCTGCTGCCTCAAATTGGGCATTTTCAATTTCAGTCAGTGTGGACAGAAAGCAAGAGTGCCGGAAAGATGCAGCGAGACCGTTCTAATTAGTTTGAACATGTGGGTGGCAGGGGACACAGGCGGAAAAAGCTCCTCGGAAGTGATTTGGATCAGTGTTGACCGAGTAAATACAGAGAAGGTACTTTGCTCCCCTTTCAAAGAATCAATTGGTTGTACTGAAGAACAGCAGGGAAGAACAAAAAATCTAAAGCCTTTGAATTTTGCAGGTGGCTTTTTCTAATAGTGTTTGGAATCAGTGTGACTTGCAACTAAACCTGTGTTGAAATGGAACTTTTGATCGAGTGCCACACTGGGGAAGACTTAGGTGCCCTGGCAAAAATAGTCAAACCAGCCTGCTTCCTTCGAGCTTTCTCCTTCCATCCATCCAACTTCCTTATCTGACCCATCTGTCACTCTCTTGCCCCTCCCCTTCTTGAAGTCTCCCTGTGCCTACCTCATTGGGGCTCCTGTGTGTAAGGGCCCACCTTTTACTCAGTGCTTAATTTGTAAATTAAAACATGCTGGTGCCCAAAGCCCTCCTCCGAAACACGCGGCTGCTGCAATTAAATGTGCGAACACGGAATACTGAGGCAGCGTAATCCTGAAGCCATCTCAGGCCTCTTCAATCCACTTACAACCACAGTAAATACTTGAGCCAGTAAAATAAGTGCTGGCCCTCAAAAATAAGTGCTGGTGCCCCGCACCAGAAACCACAAGCACAAATTAAGCACTGCTTTTACTACCCAATCATGGGGTGCAAAAGGTTCATTTTCCTTCTCATTAACGTACATAGTAACCCTGAAATGCCACTAACATCATGAGTTTGTAAAGTCGTTTTTTTGTTTTTTTCTGCAGATTGATGATGCCTCCTGGCACTATTTCAGGTACGACACTGCAGCGTTACAGTGTTTATAGTAAAGGGTGAGTTTAATGGACAAAAAGAAGGAGGAAGGGAAAAGTGAAAGGCAAAAAAGAAGAAAAAGAGTGAGGGGAGGATAAGGACAGCGAGAGAAAGCAAGCGAAAGAGAGGGAGATGCTTGGCGCAGGCAGTTCCCAGAAGAGAGGCTTCCTTTTCAAGAAAAATAAGTCTTAACACAGTTGTAGTATCTTGTGTACATTGAAAGCATTTCCAATCTAAATGAAAAGGGGCACATTTACTAATGTTTCAAGCAGTGCAGGGTAGGAAGCACAGTCACTGCACTGCGTTGCATAAAACAGAGAGAGCAAAAATGCTCAATATTTACAAAGATATGGAGCATTTCTGCTCCTTCCTTGCACAATGTGTGCTGCCTAGCACCAATGCAGGCATGATTTCTTTAGTGCATCACGTCTGAAAAGAGGACATAACGAGTAGAAAGAAAATGTTTTTTCTTTGCTACGCCCTGTTCTGGGAGCTGTACCAATTGAAGCAGGAATACAAACTTTTATAAATCTGGAGTTGCATCAGATCTATGGGTGTATGCAAGGGAACTCTGATGTTCCACACATGGAATGCCTACCACCTCAAAATGTAACGTAACAGGGCAAACCATGCAAGGTAGCACAAATCACCCTTATGTGGCTGTGGAAATCTTACGGAGGCCTTTGTTGGCCCTTGAGTCGCACAACGCAAAGACTTAGTAAAGAAAGGCAAGATTGTATAATTTCCAGGAAGTGTTGACAGTGTCCTTTTACTTTTTTTCCTTATTGTGTTTTTTAATATTATGTGTGGTTTCTTAGTACAAGGTTTCCAACTCTCATTATTTAATTATAAGGGTGGAGATTTATTAGATTACTTTCTGTTCTGAAAGACCAAACAATGGTGAATTTGGCTTTAGCAGCCGACATGCATCCACGTTTCTACAGCAAGACAGAACATATGTTGAGTCTAATGATTGACAGTATAAAAAGATAGAACATGCAACCTGCAGAACAAGCACTATAAGCGCCTTAATATTAAACCATTTGTAGTCCAGATTTTTTGGGAGTCGTTACCTCTGTTTCATAAGAGGTCTTTTTTTATAAACACGTATTATGGCTCCTTTAATACTTATTTTTTCAATAAAGTTTTACGTTTCTTTGATCTGCAACATCTGTTGGACATGTGTAATTTCCAAATGCCACGTTTCTGATGCATAGTTACATTGCATACTGTTACTCACCATCTCTGGAGATAGGGTCAATATCATGCTATGTGAATATTATGGTGTGTGAACCCATGGTGGGAAGCTATATTAGTGAGGGTATTTGTACTTGTTCAACAGTTTTTTCCCCAGATGCAAGTGTGTGATTGGTCATGCAATCATGGATTTTACAAAGGTGTTTCAAGAGTATGTTTAAAAACAACTTTTGCAAGTTTTCATTTACTCCGTGAAAACGTTTGTGAGTTCCTGAAAGAAACACCTCAGCATGGATGTAGTGCACCGATTGATGGCTTCCTTTGAAAACAATGCATTATGCCTTTTACTTTCAGAGTATCTAAGCATAATGGCAGAGTTGTGTTTTGTCACATTCCCATGTCGCTTCACATTTGGAACCTTTCACTGGTGTACCTAGAAATACATTTAATATTACAGTAAACAAGTGACTTTTTCACTGACAGTTTGCCTACATTTATTACCAATATAGTCCTTGTGTTCCTTACAAGAACTTAGAGGACTTTTAATGAAATCTTTCTAAAATAATTGAATAATATGAAGAACACTATCATGGTTTAGAATTTGTAAGTGACTTACGAGCACAAAACCAAATTGAAAGATCTCACATCTGGCAATTCAAGTGACATTTACTTTTAGCATAATGCCCAGAATACTTACTGGTAATACCAGTTACTCATAGTCCCACTCGTCCTCAACCCAGTCCTTACAATATGAGGTTATGGTCCAATCAAAGACAGGAAACAAAACAGGAAACGCTTCTTAGCCTCACCCACCCCCCCATCCCAGGTGTTAGAAATGGGGTCTTTGGTTGGCAGTCAGGTTACCCCCTGTCCAAGCAAGGACCCTCACTCTAGTCAGGGTAGGTCACACACAATCCAAATTATCTTGTATCCACACTCTGGAAGCTTGGCACTGAGCAGTCAGGCTTAACTTAGAAGGCAATGTGTAAAGTATTTGTGCAATAAATCATACAATAACACAATATAGCACCACAAAAATACACCACACAGTGTTTAGAAAAAAATATATAATATTTATCTGGATATTTTCTGGCCAAAACGATCAAACATGCAATAAGTAAATGTAGGGATATCACTGAAAAGTGATATAAAGTGTCTTAAGTCTTTTTAAAGCAAACAAAGTCTCTTTTAGCACAAAGTACCTGGTTTGCGTATAAAATCTCTGCAATGGGCTGCAGAGGAGGAGAAGCATGGAAACAAAGGAGGTGTGCGTTGATTCCTCAGGCTGCAGACAGTGATGCGTCGTTTAGTTTCCACGTAGGGACAGCTGTGCGCCGATTTCCGGCACTCGGTCATGGATCCTCTTCGGGTTGCAGGGTTTTCCAACGCCCCGGGGTATGTGCGTTGAATCCTGAAATTGTGGAGCGAAGTCAAAAGCGCTGCGTCGTTCTGGTTCGGCGTGCAGTGAATTTCTCACCGCGGGGCAGGCTGTGCATCGTTTTTAGCAAGCTGTGCATCGAATTTTCGCCACACAAGGAGTACAGTTGCAAGAGAGAAGTCTTTTTGGTCCTGAGACTTCAGGGAACAGGAGGCAATCTCTACCCAAGCCCTTGGAGAGCACTTCTTCACCACAGCCAGAGAGCAGCAAGGCAGCAGGGCAACAGCAAGGCAGTAGTCCTTCACAGAAAGCAGTCAGGTGAGTCCTTTGGGCAGCCAGGCAGTTCTTCTTGGCAGGATGCAGGTTCTGGTTACAAGTTTCTTCTCCAGGAAGTGTCTGAGTTGGAAGGGGAAGAGGCCCTGTTTATATACCCAAATGTGCCTTTGAAGTGGGGGAGACTTCAAAGAATGGCTTAGAAGTGCACCAGGTTCCCTTTCAGTTCAGTCCTGTCTGCCAGGGTACCAGTAGGGGGTGTGGCAGTCCTTTGTGTGACTCCCAGCCCAGGAAGACCCATTCACAATGCAGATGTATGCAAGTGAGGCTGAGTATACTGTGTTTGGGGTGTGTCTGAGTGAATGCACAAGGAGCTGTCAACTAAACCTAGCCAAACGTGGATTGTAAGGCACAGAAAGATTTAGGTGCAGAGAAATGCTCACTTTCTAAAAGTGACATTTCTAAAATAGTAATATTAAATCCAATTTCACCAGTCAGAAGGATTTTATATCAGCATTCTGGCAGCAGCTACCCCTCAAACAATATCTGAGGACAGCCCCAATGTTAGCCTATGAAGGGAGCATGCCTCACAGAAGTGTAAAAATGAATTTGGAAGTTTTACACTACCAGGATATGTAAACATCATAGGTACATGTCCTGCCTTTTGCCTACACAGCACCCTGCTCTATGGGTTACCTAGGGCATACCTTAGGGGTGTGTTATATGTTGAAAAAGGGGAGTTTTAGGCTTGGCAAGTACTTTTAAATGCCAAGTCGAATTGGCAGTGAAACTGCACACACAGGCCTTGCAATGGCAGGCCTGAGACAAGGTTAAGGGGCTACTTAAGTGGGTGGCACAACCAGTGCTGCAGGCCCTCTAGTAGCATTTAATCTACAGGCCTTGGGCACATATAGTGCACAGTACTAGGGTCTTATAAGTAAATTAAATAGTCCAATTGGGTAGGATCCAATGTTACCATGTTTAAAGGAAGAGGGCATATGCACTTTAGCACTGGTTAGCAGTGGTAAAGTGCGCAGAGTCCGAAAACCAGAAAAAACTGTGTCCAAAAAGTGGAGGGAGGCAGGCAAAAAGTTAGGGGTGACCACCCTGTCTGTCAGGTCTAACACCAGGCATATAAACACAATCCGCAACTGAGCACTTCCTGATATACCAAGTCCCACAAATATCTGATACCAGGAGGGTGGGTGGGGTGTAGGCCTGGGTCAAGGACGAGTAGGACTAAGAGTAATGAGGATTACCAGTAAGTAATCATGGCATTACCTCTAAGTCGCTCATCCTCGGGCCAGTCCATACAAAATTAGGCATAACAAAGCAAAAACACCCCAGAAAGGCTTTTGTGGATGTCAAAGCCAACACTAAAAACACCCCTCACTGCAACCTTGAAAAATGCAGTGATTTATTTAAAACAATAACAACAAGCAGGTGAGACAGTGGTAGCCCCATCCACCACCTGCAAGGCACCTTTTCCAAAATTGAAGTGTGTAGGTTGAGCCCAGTTCAGGAGACAATGTCAGATAAATGTGGCCTCAAAAGCCCAGGGAATACTCCTAGGGAACACCTTTAAAAGCAACTCAATAGGCAGAGAGACCCCCAGTGGAACGTGCCTGGTCAGCCAGAAGGCAAGGTAAGCCACAGAAATTGTGTCCTAAATCCACTGACTGAGAGTCAATTTAGAGGTTGACTTCCCATATCCTGCAATACCAAAAGTCACAATAAGGCTGCCTATTGGCCTAAAAGGTGCAGTTCTGGCAATTTATACAGATAAGCCATGCTTAATATCCAGTATGTGCAACTATTGCTCCTCAGGAGAAGGAGGAGAAGGACAGAGACAAGGTAAAATAAGTTCATGGGAAGAATGTAACCTTGAAGCCACCTTATGAAGAAACCTTGGATCAAGGCTCAGTACCACAGCATCTTCCACAGACCACAGAAACAGAGTGGAAGAACATAGAGAAGATAATTCTCACAGAAGTCACAGCCACCAGAAAAGTGACCGTAAAGAAAAGAAACTTGAGACCCACTGAGGACAGCAGACAGCAAACTTCTCCATTCAACAGCCAGACCACAAGTGTTAAGGGTACAGGCAGCCATGGGTCCAGGAACATCAAGGGTGAGGGAACGTTCTGCAGAATCGAAGGTAAATGAACAGCCAGGCTTTGCAGCAAAGTGAACCTGGACCTCTGTGGCCAAAATAGGAGCACTGCCACCACTTTGCCCTGTCCCACTGAACCTTCATCAGAAAGGTTTGTGTTAGAAATGGGGTCCTTGGTTGGCAGTCAGGTTACCCCCGTCCAAGCAAGGACCCTCACTCTAGTCATGGTAAAACAGAATCACCCTCAGCTAACCCCTGCTTATCCCCTTGGTAGCTTGGCACAAGCAGTAGGCTAAACTTCAGAGTGCTGGGTGTAAAGTATTTGTACCAACACACACAGTAACTTAAGAAAAACACTACAAAATGACACAACACAGGTTTAGAAAAATAGAAAATATTTATCTAAGCAAAACAAGACCAAAACAACAAAAATCCAGAATACATAAGTCAATATATCAATTAACAACCAAAAAGAGCCTTCATGTAATTTTAAACACACACTAACGCTGTTAGTGTGAAAATGTACCTTGGGTGCATCAAAAATAACCCTGCACAGGTGACTGTGCATCAAAAAGGGCTTGCAATGCATCGATTTCACTCACAAGCAAGAGCTTGCGTCATTTCTCCATTTGTTGGATCGGCGTGCGTCATTTCTTCTCTCCTCAGGAGAGTGATGTGCTGATCCGGTCAGCACTCTCGGGTCCGGGCAGGGCTTGCGTTGTTTTTACATGCCCAGAGGTACTTGCGTGGGAAATCCAGCCGCACGATAATCCGAAAATCATGCAGCGCGGGTTGCGATCCTCCCAGCCTCCGTTAGCGATGCTGTGCGTTCTTTCTCCGGCCCCAGGCGTCGATCTTCGGGTCGCGTTGCAGGCGAGCATCGATTTTCAGCTGCAAAGCCAGCGGCGCATTGATTTTTCAGCCGCAGATCGGAGTTGCGCTGATCTTTTCCCAGCACAGCGCTCTGTGCGTGGATTTCTTCCTCTTACGCTGCCAGCATCTCCTTTTAGGGTCCCAGGAACTGGATGGGCACCACAGGGCAGAGTAGGAGTCTCTCCAGAGACTCCAGGTGCTGGCAGAGAGAAGTCTTTGCTGTCCCTGAGACTTCAAACAACAGGAGGCAAGCTCTAAATCAAGCCCTTGGAGCTATTCACAAGATGGAAGGCAACAAACCTGAACTGATCAGTGATTTAAAGTAGCACCCCATCCTAGGGAACACACAACTGTTATCAAAACAACTGGAGAGGAGAAATGCAGCAAAATAACTCTGCTGGGATTGGAGGAATCAAACCACCATCAGAGACTGGAGATCACTTCTGGTGACACAGGGATCTGCTGAGCCATGTCCTGAATAGGAAACTGTACAAATTTGTGGAGGTGCCACAGCAATGGTTTCAGATGTAGACTGGTCCATTGCACTGTAAAGACAGTGGCTGCCATACGACCTTGGACTTCCATCCAAAGAGAAAGTGGTGCAGATTTCTTAGCCAACAACGTTCACAACAGAGACTGCAGCCTCATGGCTCTGGATTGAGGGAGGAACACTGTCCTGAATTGTGTTGAATTCAACTCCAATAAACAACTTCCTGGTTTCTGGTTGTGTGTTGCATTTGGGACGATTCAGTAGAAACCCTTGAACTTCTAGCGTATGAATGGTCTGAGCTTGATGTTGATGCAGCACAGGAACTGAAGGAGCTGAAGAAGCCTGTTGTCCAGAAAGGGAAATATGAATATCCCCTGGAGATGGAGATTAGTCACTAAAAGAGCCACCACCTTTGTAAATACTTTGGGAAATGAGTGAAGAGCTAACTGCCAACAGTGACCCATCACAGCAAACCGCAGAAGTTTCTGATTCTCCAGGGCTACCAGGACATGAAGGTATGCACCCTGAAGATCCAATGTTTCCATGACATAATCTTTCTGAACTACCGTAATGATGCCTCACACAGGCCCCTATTTGAAAGGCACCTTCCGGACAGACTTTTTCTGGGACTTTAGATATTTCACAATCCGGAAACCCTGTCACACTCGGGACCGGAAACATGAGGAAATATACTGCAGTCCCCCGCTGTTCAGATGACACTGAAACAATGGCCTTCCTCTCGAGCAGCACCTGGATCTCCACCAGCAAACATTGGTGGTTAACTGGAATCCGAGGGACCGGTGTCAGAACAGTCCCTGATGAAGATGGTGAGGTCAGGAACTCTAACCAGTAACTAACTTTGAGAACATTCAGTACCCATTAGTCTGATGTCGTGAATCCCACTTGTCCCGCAACAGAGTCTTCCACTAACAACAACTGGACCTCCAGGGGGGGTGTTGGTGGTATAGTCAGGACTGCTGTACGTCACTGCCTGGTTCAGTGCGCTGCTTCTTCTGAATCTTCCCTGTAAATGCTTTCTTTCCCTTGAAACCTCAGTGTTGTACCTGGCTTTTTGACAGGGTCATCCCCAAACTTTTTGCCTCCTTCCTGCTATTTTTTTCTGACCTGTTGTTGTTGGCTTTTGACCTCTGGGCACTTTTTCCACTGCTAACCAGTGCTAAAGTGCATATGCTCTCTGTGTAAATTGTACTATTGATTGGTTTATCCATGATTGGCTATTTAATTTACTTATAAGTCCCTAGTAGAGTGCACTACATGTGCCTAGGGCCTGTAGATTAAATGCTACTAGTGGGCCTGCAGCACTGGTTGTGCCACCCACTTCAGTAGCCCCTTAACCTTGTCCCCGGCCTGCCATTGCAAGGCCTGTGTGGGCAGTTTCACTGCCACCTCGACTTGGCATTTAAAAGTACTTGCCAAGCCTAGAACTCCCCTTTTTCTACATATAAGTCACCCCTAATTTGTGCCCTAGGTAACCCCTAGAGCAGGGTGCTGTGTGGGTAAAAGGCAGGACATGTACCTGTGTAATTATATGTTCTGGTAGTGTAAAACCCCTAAATTCGTTTTTACACTACTGGGAGGCCTGCTCCCTTCATAGGCTAACATTGGGGCTGCCCTCATACACTGTTGAAGTGGCAGCTGATGATCTGAAAGGAGCAGGAAGGTCATATTTAGTATGGCCAGAATGGTAATATAAAATCCTGCTGACTGGTGAAGTCGGATTTAATATTACTATTCTAGAAATGCCACTTTTAGAAAGTGAGCATTTCTTTGCACTTAAATCTTTCTGTGCCCTTCAATCCACGTCTGGTTAGGTTTAGTTGACAGCTCCTTGTGCATTCACTCAGACACACCCCAAACACAGGGTACTCAGCCTCACTTGCATACATTTGCATTTTAAATGGGTCTTCCTGGGCTGGGAGGGTGGAGGGCCTGCCCTCACACAAAGGACTGCCACACCCCCTACTGGGACTCTGGCAGACAGGATTGAACTGAAAGGGGGATTGGTGCATTTCTTAGACACTCTTTGAAGTCACCCCCACTTCAAAGGCACAACTTAGTA
The DNA here is from genome assembly GCF_031143425.1 of Pleurodeles waltl. Lineage (NCBI taxonomy): Eukaryota > Metazoa > Chordata > Amphibia > Caudata > Salamandridae > Pleurodeles > Pleurodeles waltl. The sequence continues at coordinate 956,767,208 of NC_090449.1, forward strand.
TAAAATAGGGCCTCTGCCCTATCTCATCAGACACTTGCTGGAGAAGAAACCTGAACCAGAAACTACACCCTGCCAAGAAGAACTGCCTGGCTGCTCAAAGGACTCACCTGTCTGCTTTTCTACAAAGTACTGCTGCCTTGCTGTTGGCTTGCTGCCTTGCTGAACTCTTGTCTGGCTGTAAAAGTGCTCTCCAAGGGCTTGGATAGAGCTTGCCTCCTGTTCCCTGAAGTCTCAGGACCAAAAAGACTTCTCTTTTTCACTTGGACGCTTCGTGCGCCGAAATTTTCGACGCACAGCTTGCTCCGCGGCGAGAAAAACGCAGCACACCGACGCTGATCGACGCAACGCCTTCGGGACGACCGAAACTTTGACGCACGGCCTCGCAAGGATAACGCCGCCCGACTTCCAAGGAGAAATCGGCGCGACGCCTGCCGTTAGAGTGAAATTTCGACGCACAGCCCCGCTGAACGACACGCAGCCGGAAAACAAGCAGGAGAATCCACGCACAGACCCGGGACATCTGGTAATCCTCGCGATCCACAGAAAGAGACTGTCCGTGCACTGGAAAACGACGCACGACTTCCCTGCGTGAAAAATAACGACGCAAGTCCGTGTGTGCTGGGGAGAAATCGAAGCACACACAATTTTTCCACGTATCTCTTCTTCTGCGGCCCTTTGCGGAGATTTTCCACCAGAAACCAGGTACTTTGTGCTTGAAAGAGACTTTGGGGGTCATTCCAACTTTGGCGGGCGGCAGAGGCCGCCCGCCAAAGTTCCCCCGCCAGAAGACCGCACCGCGGTCAAAAGACCGCGGCGGTCATTCTGGCTTTCCCGCTGGGCTGGCAGGTGACCGCTAAAAGGCCGCCCGCCCGCCCAGCGGGAAAGCACCAGCAACGAGGATGCCGGCTCCGAATGGAGCCGGCGGAGTTGCTGGTGTGCGACGGGTGCAGTTGCACCCGTCGCGATTTTCAGTGTCTGCCAAGCAGACACTGAAAATCAATGTGGGGCCCTGTTAGGGGGCCCCTGCAGTGCCCATGCCAGTGGCATGGGCACTGCAGGGGCCCCCAGGGGCCCCACAACACCCGTTCCCGCCAGCCTGGTTCTGGCGGTGAAAACCGCCAGAACCAGGCTGGCGGGAAGGGGGTCGGAATCCCCATGGCGGTGCTGCTTGCAGCGCCGCCGTGGAGGATTCACAGGGGCAGCGGGAAACCGGCGGGAAACCGCCGGCTTCCCTTTTCTGTCAGAATTGCCCTTGATGCACCGCCAGCCTGTTGGCGGTGCATCCTCCAACCCCGGCCCTGGCGGTCCATGACCGCCAGGGTCGGAATGACCCCCTTTGTTTGCTTTTTAAAGACTTAAGACACCTTATATCACTTTTCAGTGATATCTTTACAAATTCATATTGCATCTTTGATCGTTTTGACCTGCAAATACCCAGATAAATATTATATATTTTTCTAAACACTGTGTGGTGTATTTTTGTGGTGTTATATTATGGTATTGTATGATTTATTGCACAAATGCTTTACACATTGCCTTCTAAGTTAAGCCTGACTGCTCGTGCCAAGCTACCAGAGGGTGGGCACAGGCTGATTTTGGATTGTGTGTGACTTACCCTGACTAGAGTGAGGGTTCTTGCTTGGACAGAGGGCAACCTGACTGCCAACCAAAAACCCCATTTCTAACATTGGTGATCAGCGGTGAGGATAGGACTTGTGTTTGTGCAGTGACATACAGTAGCTAAGTATTTCACTACCTACCCACAGTTGAAGGTCAACTTGATTTTTCATCTTTTTGCTTTTGGTTCTCTGATGTCCTTCTGGATATACTATTGATATTTTGGACTTGGGATTTTGGTTTTTGCCGGTAAGATCTTATCAGGATGGGATTGTGTACCTACTCATTCTTTGTACCTACTGACCACCTCACTAAGGCTGACCTAAGGAGGCTTTGCAGAAAATGGGACCTTCCTGTATCAAGGAGATCTACTAAGATGGAAATGCTACATGCCTGCATAGTCTGGGGGGAAGAAAGATGGGCAGAGAGAGAGGCAGCAAAAAAACAAATGACTAAGTACCCCTCAGATGAGGAGGGGGACTGCTCAAATGAGGAGGAAGACTACTCAGATGAGGAAAGAGAACCAGTGAGAGATGAATGGCTCCTAGCTCGAGAGCGATGGATGGAAGAGCTAGATGAGTTTCTTGAAAGGGCTGAGGCAGCAAGACTCTTAGCCCTGGAAGAAGAAAAGATTGCAGCTCAAGAGCTGAGCTGTAAAGAGCTGAAACTGGAGGCCGGAAGGGCTGAGTCCAGTTCAGATGGTGGCAGCAAAAATCTTGCATCCAGTACTGCTGAAGAAGGGCACAAGCCCAGAGATGTGGTGCCCAACTTGAAGAAGGGAGTTGACACACCCCAGGTGGTTCAAGGGTATGAGGTAGTTCCCTTTATGCAAAGGGTCCCTGAGAAGAATTGGGGAACTGGCACAGGGAGTCATATTCCTACTGGGAGGAGGGACACTTTACTGGCTCTAGCAGAGAGTGACAGAGAAAAGGGTTCCCCCCTGGTGGACGACCTGGATATAGAGTGTAGAGACATCCCAGAAGAGTATGGGTTGAGTGTCAGGGACAGTGAGATACTGTCTCACCAGTCTCAGAAGGGTGATGTAGAGTGCTTTTTCAAGGTTGAGTCACTGGATGGTTGGGTGAAGGGTACTGTGGTTAATACATGTGAAGGGCAGAGTGATGTAATTGCTGGAGAGCATATGTCTGGTCCTTATTTTCCAGAGCTACCCCAACACCAGGTGGAGTGTGAGTTCTCTGACCCCAGGGAACTTACAATGGAGGCAGACTTCTGGGTGAGTACCAGAGAGTCTGAAGAGGCATTTGGGGGTGCTCCTGAAGGGAGTGGTCTAGGTGGTTCCCAACCAAGTGAGGTGGGAAAGGATTGTAGTGTCCCAGGTAGGTCCCAGGTCCTAGAGGGTTCCATGAGGCAACACCAGGAGGGAAGCCTAGCCTGTACCGTAGGGCCACCTGTTGAGGGAAGCCCTGCAGTGTCAGAAGAACTTGGGGGGGTGACTGTAGCCAGCATCCCAACAGTTCTGGTGTCTGGCAGTACCACTCCTAGTGAGGGGGTGCAGAAGTCCAGACATAGGGTTGAGAGGGGGTTGCGGACCCCAGTGGAGGACCTAGAGAGTCAGGGGTCAGCTCTGAGAGCAGAGCCCCCCAGGAATGACCCAGGTGAAACCGTTTCCGGTTTGGGAGAGACCCAGACTCTGCCGGATGGGCAGAGTTCAGGAGACCTGCACCAACCAGACTCTTGTGTGGCTCTTGGGGACGGTGTGTCCCTTGTGGGGGGTGAGAGCGCCCCCCAGGAAGTCCTGGCATGCCAGGCAAAGATTCAACCTCAGGGTGGTGACTCTGGGTTGGATAGCCAGGATCAGGGGTTAAACTCTGACCTGGTGGGGGATAGGTGTGTCCCCCAGAAAGTCCTGGTATGCCAGGCAATGGTTCAACCTCAGGGTGGTGACTCTGGGTTGGATACCCAAGTTCAGAGGTTAAACTCTGACCTGGTGGGAGGTATGTGTGCCTCCCAGGAAGTCCTGCTGTGCCAGGCAAGTGTCCAACCTCAAGGCGTTGACTCTAGGTTGGATGGCCAGGTTCAGAGGTTAAACTCTGACCTGGTGGGGGGTAGGTGTGCCCCCCAGCAAGCCCTGGTGTGCCAGGCAACTGCCCAATCTCAGGGTGGTGACCCTGGGTTGGAGACCCAGGTTCAGAGGTTAAACTCTGACCTGGTGGGAGGTAGGTGTGCCTCCCAGAAAGTCCTGGTGTGCCAGGCAATTGCCCAACCTCAGGGTAGTGACCCTGGGTTGGTTGGTCATGTGCAGAGGTTAAACTCTGACCTGGTGGGGGGGTAGGTGTGCCCCCCAGAAAGTCCTGGTTTGCCAGGCAGTGATCCAGTCTGAGGGTACAGACCCTGGGCTGGAAGGCCAGGTTCAGGGTGTCCCCCCGGACCTGGAGGGAGGGGCTACTGATAACAGTGCCCCTACCATGTTGTCTTCTGAGGAAGCCACTCCTAGTTGGTGGGTGCTGGACCCCAGAAGGGAGGGCAGGGGGAGGCAAGCCTCACCCCGGGCCCTAGTCCTACCTGAAGGTACAGACCCCAGGTTGGAGGGCCAGTTGCAGGTTAACAGCCCTGCACTGGTGGAGGAATGGTACAGGGCTACTTCTATAAGCACCCTGACCATGTTGGACTCTGGGGGTACTGCTCCAGGACGGAGGGTACAGAGCCCCAGAGGGGAGGACCAGGTTCAGGCTGTCATCCCTGATCTGGTGGAAGGGAGAGTGGTTAAAGGGTGCCCAGCACCTGGGGCTACCGCCCCCCACTCTCCACAGCCACAGTGGTGGGAGAGCTTTGAGAGGCCTGGGGCCTGGCTCTCATCCCTGGCAGCTGTCAGTAACCACTGTGGCTTGCTGTCCGGGTGGACAGAGTTATCCCTGGGGAGGGGACAAGTGTCACACCCCGGGGGTAGAGTGGGCAAAACCACTGTGTTGGTCCTGGTGGTACTATCCTGCTCCTGGGATACATCTGTGAGCAAAGTAAGGTTAGGTGCTGCACAGATGGGATCCGCAGGTAAGGAGAAAGGTTCCCCATGGGTTGGCTTAGTGGGCCCTGAGAGTATGGACAGAGGGATCCAATTGGAGTCAGGAAGGCGAAGAACTGGAGCATGCCCCTGCTGTTGTGGGCCTGGGTCCTTGTTCTGTCGCCTCAAACAAGGAAGTACATCAGGATAGTGATTGTTCTCCCCTGGCTTTAGGCTAGTAGGGGGTCATGTTGTACCTGGCTTTTTGACAGGGTCATCCCCAAACTTTTTGCCTCCTTCCTCCTATTTTTTTCTGACCTGTTGTTGTTGGCTTTTGACCTCTGGGCACTTTTTCCACTGCTAACCAGTGCTAAAGTGCATATGCTCTCTGTGTAAATTGTACTATTGATTGGTTTATCCATGATTGGCTATTTAATTTACTTATAAGTCCCTAGTAGAGTGCACTACATGTGCCTAGGGCCTGTAGATTAAATGCTACTAGTGGGCCTGCAGCACTGGTTGTGCCACCCACTTCAGTAGCCCCTTAACCTTGTCTGAGGCCTGCCATTGCAAGGCCTGTGGGGGCAGTTTCACTGCCACCTCGACTTGGCATTTAAAAGTACTTGCCAAGCCTAGAACTCCCCTTTTTCTACATATAAGTCACCCCTAATTTGTGCCCTAGGTAACCCCTAGAGCAGGGTGCTGTGTGGGTAAAAGCCAGGACATGTACCTGTGTAATTATATGTTCTGGTAGTGTAAAACCCCTACATTCCTTTTTACACTACTGTGAGGCCTGCTCCCTTCATAGGCTAACATTGGGGCTGCCCTCATACACTGTGTAAGTGGCAGCTGCTGATCTGAAAGGAGCAGGAAGGTCATATTTAGTATGGCCAGAATGGTAATATAAAATCCTGCTGACTGGTGAAGTCGGATTTAATATTACTATTCTAGAAATGCCACTTTTAGAAAGTGAGCATTTCTTTGCACTTAAATCTTTCTGTGCCCTTCAATCCACGTCTGGTTAGGTTTAGTTGACAGCTCCTTGTGCATTCACTCAGACACACCCCAAACACAGGGTACTCAGCCTCACTTGCATACATTTGCATTTTGAATGGGTCTTCCTGGGCTGGGAGGGTGGAGGGCCTGCCCTCACACAAAGGACTACCACACCCCCTACTGGGACTCTGGCAGACAGGATTGAACTGAAAGGGGGCTTGGTGCATTTCTTAGACACTCTTTGAAGTCACCCCCACTTCAAAGGCACAACTTAGTATAAAATAGGGCCTCTGCCCTATCTCATCAGACACTTGCTGGAGAAGAAACCTGAACCAGAAACTACACCCTGCCAAGAAGAACTGCCTGGCTGCTCAAAGGACTCACCTGTCTGCTTTTCTACAAAGGACTGCTGCCTTGCTGTTGGCCTGCTGCCTTGCTGAACTCTTGTCTGACTGTAAAAGTGCTCTCCAAGGGCTTGGATAGAGCTTCCCTCCTGTTCCCTGAAGTCTCAGGACCAAAAAGACTTCTCTTTTTCACTTGGACGCTTCGTGCGCTGAAATTTTCGACGCACAGTTTGTTCCGCGGCGAGAAAAACGCAGCACACCGACGCTGATCGACGCAACGCCTTCGGGACGACCGAAACTTTGACGCACGGCCTCGCAAGGACAACGCCGCCCGACTTCCAAGGAGAAATCGGCACGACACCTGCCATGTGAGTGAAATTTAGACGCACAGCCCTGCGGAACGACGCGCAGCCGGAAAACAAGCAGGAGAATCCACGCACAGACCCGGGACATCTGGTAATCCCCGCGATCCACAGAAAGAGACTGTCCGCGTGCCGAAAATGACACACGACTTCCCTGCGTGAAAAATAACGACACAGGTCCGTGTGTGCTGGGGAGAAATCGACGCACACACCATTTTTCCACGTATCTCTTCTTCTGCGGCCCTTTGCAGAGATTTTCCACCAGAAACCAGGTACTTTGTGCTTGAAAGAGACTTTGTTTGCTTTTTAAAGACTTAAGACACCTTACATCACTTTTCAGTGATATCTTTACAAATTCATATTGCATCTTTGATCGTTTTGACCTGCAAATACCCAGATAAATATTATATATTTTTCTAAACACTCTGTGGTGTATTTTTGTGGTGTTATATTATGGTATTGTATGATTTATTGCACAAATGCTTTACACATTGCTTTCTAAGTTAAGCCTGACTGCTCGTGCCAAGCTACCAGAGGGTGGGCACAGGCTGATTTTGGATTGTGTGTGACTTACCCTGACTAGAGTGAGGGTTCTTGCTTGGACAGAGGGCAACCTGACTGCCAACCAAAAACCCCATTTCTAACATTGATGATCAGCGGTGAGGATAGGACTTGTGTTTGTGCAGTGACATACAGTAGCTAAGTATTTCACTACCTACCCACAGTTGAAGGTCAACTTGATTTTTCATCTTTTTGCTTTTGGTTCTCTGATGTCCTCCTGGATATACTATTGATATTTTGGACTTGGGATTTTGGTTTTTGCCGGTAAGATCTTATCAGAATGGGATTGTGTACCTACTCATTCTTTGTACCTACTGACCACCTCACTAAGGCTGACCTAAGGAGGCTTTGCAGAAAATGGGGCCTTCCTGTATCAAGGAGATCTACTAAGATGGAAATGCTACATGCCTACATAGTCTGGGGGGAAGAAAGATGGGCAGAGAGAGGCAGCAAAAAAACAAATGACTAAGTACCCCTCAGATGAGGAGGGAGACTGCTCAAATGAGGAGGAAGACTACTCAGATGAGGAAAGAGAACCAGTGAGAGATGAATGGCTCTTAGCTCGAGAGCGATGGATGGAAGAGCTAGATGAGTTTCTTGAAAGGGCTGAGGCAGCAAGACTCTTAGCCCTGGAAGAAGAAAAGATTGCAGCTCAAGAGCTGAGCTGTAAAGAGCTGAAACTGGAGGCCGGAAGGGCTGAGTCCAGTTCAGATGGTGGCAGCAAAAATCTTGCATCCAGTACTGCTGAAGAAGGGCACAAGCCCAGAGATGTGGTGCCCAACTTGAAGAAGGGAGTTGACACACCCCAGGTGGTTCAAGGGTATGAGGTAGTTCCCGTTATGCACAGGGTCCCTGAGAAGAATTGGGGAACTGGCACAGGGAGTCATATTCCTACTGGGGGGAGGGACACTTTACTGGCTCTAGCAGAGAGTGACAGAGAAAAGGGTTCCCCCCGGTGGACGTCCTGGGTATAGAGTGTAGAGACATCCCAGAAGAGTATGGGTTGAGTGTCAGGGACAGTCAGATACTGTCTCACCAGTCTCAGAAGGGTGATGTAGAGTGCTTTTTCAAGGTTGAGTCACTGGATGGTTGGGTGAAGGGTACTGTGGTTAATACATGTGAAGGGCAGAGTGATGTAATTGCTGGAGAGCATATGTCTGGTCCTTATTTTCCAGAGCTACGCCAACACAGGGTGGAGTGTGAGTTCTCTGACCCCAGGGAACTTACAATGGAGGCAGACTTCTGGTTGAGTACCAGAGAGTCTGAAGAGGCATTTGGGGGTGCTCCTGAAGGGAGTGGTCTAGGTGGTTCCCAATCAAGTGAGGTGGGAAAGGATTGTAGTGTCCCAGGTAGGTCCCAGGTCCTAGAGGGTTCTATGAGGGAACACCAGGAGGGAAGCCTAGCCTGTACCGTAGGGCCACCTGTTGAGGGAAGCCCCGCAGTGTCAGAAGAACTTGGGGGGGTGACTGTAGCCAGCATCCCAACAGTTCTGGTGTCTGGCAGTACCACTCCTAGTGAGGGGGTGCAGAATCCAGACATAGGGTTGAGAGGGGGTTGCAGACCCCAGTGGAGGACCTGGAGAGTCAGGGGTCAGCTCTGAGAGCAGAGCCCCCCAGGAATGACCCAGGTGAAACCGTTTCCGGTTTGGGGGAGACCCAGACTCTGCCGGATGGGCAGAGGTCAGGAGACCTGCGCCAACCAGACCCTTGTGTGGCCCTTGGGGACGGTGTGTCCCTTGTGGGGGGTGAAGGCGCCCCCCAGGGAGTCCTGGCATGCCAGGCAAAGATTCAACCTCAGGGTGGTGACTCTGGGTTGGATAGCCAGGATCAGGGGTTAAACTCTGACCTGGTGGGGGGTAGGTGTGCCCCCCAGAAAGTCCTGGTATGCCAGGCAATGGTTCAACCTCAGGGTGGTGACTCTGGGTTGGATACCCAGGTTCAGAGGTTAAACTCTGACCTGGTGGGAGGTAGGTGTGCCTCCCAGGAAGTCCTGCTGTGCCAGGCAAGTGTCCAACCTCAGGGTGTTGACTCTAGGTTGGATGGCCAGGTTCAGAGGTTAAACTCTGACCTGGTGGGGGGTAGGTGTGCCCCCCAGAAAGCCCTGGTGTGCCAGGCAACTGCCCAACCTCAGGGTGGTGACCCTGGGTTGGAGAACCAGGTTCAGAGGTTAAACTCTGACCTGGTGGGAGGTAGGTGTGCCTCCCAGAAAGTCCTGGTGTGCCAGGCAATTGCCCAACCTCAGGGTAGTGACCCTGGGTTGGAGAACCAGGTTCAGAGGTTAAACTCTGCCCCGGTGGGGGGTAGGTGTGCCCCCCAGGAAGTCCTGGTGTGCCAGGCAATTGTTCAACCTCAGGGTGGTGACTATGGGTTGGTTGTTGGTCAGGTGCAGAGGTTAAACTCTGACCTGGTGGGGGGTAGGTGTGCCCCCCAGAAAGTCCTGGTTTGCCAGGCAGTGATCCAGTCTGAGGGTACAGACCCTGGGCTGGAAGGCCAGGTTCAGGGTTTCCCCCCGGACCTGGAGGGAGGGGCTACTGATAACAGTGCCCCTACCATGTTGTCTTCTGAGGAAGCCACTCCTAGTTGGTGGGTGCTGGACCCCAGAAGGGAGGGCAGGGGGAGGGAGGAAAGCCTCACCCCGGGCCCTAGTCCAACCTGAAGGTACAGACCCCAGGTTGGAGGGCCAGTTGCAGGTTAACAGCCCTGCACTGGTGGAGGAATGGTACAGGGCAACTTCTATAAGCACCCTGACCATGTTGGACTCTGGGGGTACCGCTCCAGGAGGGATGGTATAGAGCCCCAGAGGGGAGGACCAGGTTCAGGATGTCATCCCTGACCTGCTGGAAGGGAGAGTGGTTAAAGGGTGACCAGCACCTGGGGCTACCACCCCCCACTCTCCACAGCCACAGTGGTGGGAGAGCTTTGAAAGGCCTGGGGCCTGGCTCTCATCCCTGGCAGCTGTCAGTAACCACTATGGCTTGCTGTCCGGGTGGACAGAGTTATCCCTGGGGAGGGGACAAGTGTCACACCCCGGGGGTAGAGTGGGCAACACCACTGTGTTGGTCCTGGTGGTACTATCCTGCTCCTGGGATACATCTGTGAGCAAAGTAAGGTTAGGTGCTGCACAGATGGGATCCGCAGGTAAGGAGAAAGGTTCCCCATGGGTTGGCTTAGTGGGCCCTGAGAGTATGGACAGAGGGATCCAATTGGAGTCAGGAAGGTGAAGAACTGGAGCATGCCCCTGCTGTTGTGGGCCTGGGTCCTTGTTCTGTCGCCTCAAACAGGGAAGTACATCAGGATAGTGATTGTTCTCCCCTGGCTTTAGGCTGGTAGGGGGTCATGTTGTACCTGGCTTTTTGACAGGGTCATCCCCAAACTTTTTGCCTCCTTCCTCCTATTTTTTTCTGACCTGTTGTTGTTGGCTTTTGACCTCTGGGCACTTTTTCCACTGCTAACCAGTGCTAAAGTGCATATGCTCTCTGTGTAAATTGTACTATTGATTGGTTTATCCATGGTTGGCTATTTAATTTACTTATAAGTCCCTAGTAGAGTGCACTACATGTGCCTAGGGCCTGTAGATTAAATGCTACTGGTGGGCCTGCGGCACTGGTTGTACCACCCACTTCAGTAGCCCCTTAACCTTGTCTCAGGCCTGCCATTGCAAGGCCTGTGTGCGCAGTTTCACTGCCACCTCGACTTGGCATTTAAAAGTACTTGCCAAGCCTAGAACTCCCCTTTTTCTACAAATAAGTCACCCCTAATTTGTGCCCTAGGTAACCCCTAGAGCAGGGTGCTGTGTGGGTAAAAGGCAGGACATGTACCTGTGTAGTTATATGTTCTGGCAGTGTAAAACCCCTAAATTCGTTTTTACACTACTGTGAGGCCTGCTCCCTTCATAGGCTAACATTGGTGCTGCCCTCATACACTGTTGAAGTGGCAGCTGCTGATCTGAAAGAAGCAGTAAGGTCATATTTAGTATGGCCAGAATGGTAATATAAAATCCTGCTGACTGGTGAAGTCGGATTTAATATTACTATTCTAGAAATGCCACTTTTAGAAAGTGAGCATTTATTTGCACTTAAATCTTTCTGTGCCCTTCAATCCACGTCTGGTTAGGTTTAGTTGACAGCTCCTTGTGCATTCACTCAGACACACCCCAAACACAGGGTACTCAGCCTCACTTGCATACATCTGCATTTTGAATGGGTCTTCCTGGGCTGGGAGGGTGGAGGGCCTGCCCTCACACAAAGGACTGCCACACCCCCTACTGGGACTCTGGCAGACAGGATTGAACTGAAAGGGGGCTTGGTGCATTTCTTAGACACTCTTTGAAGTCACCCCCACTTCAAAGGCACAACTTAGTATAAAATAGGGCCTCTGCCCTACCTCATCAGACACTTGCTGGAGAAGAAACCTGAACCAGAAACTACACCCTGCCAAGAAGAACTGCCTGGCTGCTCAAAGGACTCACCTGTCTGCTTTTCTACAAAGGACTGCTGCCTTGCTGTTGGCCTGCTGCCTTGCTGAACTCTTGTCTGGCTGTAAAAGTGCTCTCCAAGGGCTTGGATAGAGCTTGCCTCCTGTTCCCTGAAGTCTCAGGACCAAAAAGACTTCTCTTTTTCACTTGGACGCTTCGTGCGCCGAAAGTTTTGACGCACAGCTTGTTCCGCGGCGAGAAAACGCTGCACACTGACGCTGATCGACGCAACGCCTTCAGGACAACCGAAACTTTGACGCACGCCCACGCAAGGACAACGCCGCCCGACTTCCAAGGAGAAATCGACGCGACGCCTGCCGTGAGAGGGAAATTTCGACGCACAGCCCCGCGGAACGATGCGCAGCCGGAAAACAAGCAGGAGAATCCACGCACAGACCCGGGACATCTGGTAATCCCCGCGATCCACAGAAAGAGACTGCCCGCGCGCCGGAAAACGACGCACGACTTCCCAGTGTGAAAAATAACGACGCAAGTCCGTGTGTGCTGGGGAGAAATCGACGCACACACCATTTTTCCACGTATCTCTTCTTCTGCGGCCCTTTGCAGAGATTTTCCACCAGAAACCAGGTACTTTGTGCTTGAAAGAGACTTTGTTTGCTTTTTAAAGACTTAAGACACCTTATATCACTTTTCAGTGATATCTTTACAAATTCATATTGCATCTTTGATCGTTTTGACCTGCAAATACCCAGATAAATATTATATATTTTTCTAAACACTGTGTGGTGTATTTTTGTGGTGTTATATTATGGTATTGTATGATTTATTGCACAAATGCTTTGCACATTGCCTTCTAAGTTAAGCCTGACTGCTCGTGCCAAGCTACCAGAGGGTGGGCACAGGCTGATTTTGGATTGTGTGTGACTTACCCTGACTAGAGTGAGGGTTCTTGCTTGGACAGAGGGCAACCTGACTGCCAACCAAAAAACCCATTTCTAACGCTCAGGTTCACTGAAGAGGACAACTGTCTGCTAGAAGGCTGACGAAGGTTTAGCACGCTGATGTTTCTGAAAGGATAAAGAATGGTTCTTTTCCTTAGAAATGAGGTGCAACTTCTCCTCCAGATCACAACCAAACAGTTGGAACCCTGTAAAGGGCATACACAATGCCATGGAGTGCTGTGTGGCATCTATATTCCAACCCTTCAAAAATACATTGCTCCTGGCAGAAACAGCAGTGCCACATGCCCTCACAGAGTCAAAAGAAAAGTCTGGTAAGAATTCATAATGTCTCTCCATAGACTCCAAGAGGTCACGACACTGACCACCTTCCTGCATAGCCTTGAAAAGTGGCTTAAAAATCAGGTAATAAAATTGGTGCCTCACAGACCCCATACACGAAATGCCTGATGTGCTCCTTCACAGAGGAATTTACCTTCTATAAGCCACATCCTTGATAATATTCTCCTTAGCCATTCATGGTCTACCCACCAAACCTGAGACAATGGAATCCATGTGAATATTATCAAGCAACTTATCCTCCATCTGTTCTAACAGATGAAGTTTAACCGTGAAGCATGGAATAGTAATACGCTCAGGATCCTTCCATTCATTTTGATAATACATCTGTGACAAATCTATGAATGGGTAAGACCGCATAAGGCAGATTATTGAACTGGGGCAAAACAGTCTTGTTGGAAGTAATGGGAACAGATTCCTGAGGAAATCCCACGTTACCCTGAACATGGGCACGCAATTCAGGCAGCAAATCCTTAAAAATATATTTGCCTTTATGGTCAATGGAACTCTGTGAAGATTTATCAGTGGAGGAGGAGCTGGAAATATCTGAATAAAGCTCTTGTTCCCTGAACACAAGAGGTAATTTTCTTTAATGAAGACAATGTCTCCACAATAAGTTGCCTCAATTTATCTTCTTTCCTGTTGGACTTTTGCTTATGCAGGGTCATCCCCAGTCTTTTTGCCTCCTGCCTCCTATTTGTTTCTGACCTGTTGCTGTTGGCTTTTCAGCTCTGAGCACTTTACCACTGCTAACCAGTGCTAAAGTGTATATGCTCTCTGTGTAAATTGTATGTAATTGGTTTATCCATGATTGGCATATTTGATTTACTAGTAAGTCCCTAGTAAGGTGCACTAGAGGTGCCAAGGCCTGTAAATCAAATGCTACTAGTGGGCCTGCAGCACTGGTTGTGCCACCCACATAAGTAGCTCTGTAATCATGTCCCAGACCTGCCACTGCAGTGTCTGTAAGTGTATTTTTACACTGTAAATTCGACTTGGCAAGTGTACCCACTTGCCAGGCCTAAACCTTCCCTTTTCTTACATGTAAGGCACCCCTAAGGTAGGCCCTAGGTAGCCCCAAGGGCAGGGTGCAGTGTATGGATAAGGTAGGACATATAGTAATGTGGTTTATATGTCCTGACAGTGAAATACTGCCAACTTCGTTTTTCACTGTTGCAAGGCCTGTCTCTCTCATAGGATAACATCGGGGCTACCTTTAAATATGATTAAAGTGTAGATTCCCCTAGAGAGTAGATGGACATGTGGAGTTGGTGGTCCCTGAACTCACAATTAAAAAATACATCTTTTAGTAAAGTTGATTTTAAGATTGTGCGTTTGAAAATGCCACTTTTAGAAAGTGAGCATTTTCTTGCTTAAACCATTCTGTGACTCTGCCTTGTTTGTGGATTACCTGTCTGGGTCAGTTTGACAGTTGGGTTGTTTTTCACCTCGCACTAGACAGTGACACAAAGGGGGCTGGGGTGTAACCTGCATTTCCTGATTAGCCATCTCTGCTAGGAGGGAGGGGTGGAGTGGTCACTCTCATCTGAAAGGACTGTGCCTGCCTCTGACAATGCCGGCTCCAACCCCCTGCTGTGTGTCTGATGCCTTGCCTGGGCAAGGCAGGATTTCACAAGTAGGTGTGAGTCCCCTTTGAAGAAAGGTGACTTCAAAGACTAAAATGGGTATAAGAAGGGCACCCAAATCTACAGACTTTAGAAACACTTCTGGAACCAAGAGGAACCTCTGCCTGGAGAAGAGCTGATAGATGAGGAAGAAGTGCTGCCCTGCCTGTGACTGTGCTTTGTGGAGCTTTCCTGCAGTGCTGCTTCTGCCAGAGTAAGAGGGCAAAGACTGGACTTTGTGTGCCTTCCCTCTTGTGAAGAAATCTCCAAGGGCTTGAGTTAGAGCTTGCCTCCTGTTGTTTGAAGTCTCAGGGACAGCAAAGACTTCTCTCTGCCAGCACCTGGAGTCTCTGGAGAGACTCCTGCCCCGACAAGTGGTGCCCTATCCAGTCCCTGGGCCCTTGAAAGGAAAGCTGGTGGAATCCAAGGAAATTGACTTTGGACGACTTCGGACCGACGCCGCTGCTGAATCTGGTAACGCCGCCTGCACCTGACGCCGTGACCTTCGCTGGAACGCGACGCTCTTCACAGGCCCGACGCCGCAGCAGCCCCGCTGAAGTCCACGACTCCGTGGAAGTCGCCGCACCACGTCGTGACCGACGCCGCTCGAAGTGCACGGATTCAACGTTTCGCACAGACGCTGCGATCCCCGACTTCGCGCATTGGCTTGTTTTCACTCTTCACCAAAGGTACTGTACTTAAGGGTCTACACGACTCCCTGTCCGGCGCCGCTGGTGTCGGCTTGTTGGGAACGACTCCGTCACGACGCCGTGTTAACATCTCATTGAAGCATTTTTGTTTCTAAACGCTATTTTTGGAGTTTAATCTTTAAAAATTCATAACTTGACTTGTGTATGTTGGATTTTTGTCGTTTTGGTCTTGTTTTGTTTAGATAAATATTTCCTATTTTTCTAAACTGGTGTTGTGTCATTTTGAAGTGTTTTTATTAAGTTACTGTGTGTGTTGGTACAAATACTTTACACCTAGCGCTCTGAAGTTAAGCCTACTGCTCTGCCAAGCTACCAAGGTGGTAAGCAGGGGTTAGCTGAGGGTGATTCTCTTATACCCTGACTAGAGTGAGGGTCCTTGCTTGAACAGGGAGTAACCTGACTGTCAACCAAAGACCCCATTTCTAACATTGGTGATCAGCGGTTGGGATTTGGACTTGTATTTGTACTTGTCATACAGTGATTAAGTTTACACTACTGCTTGAGTTCAGACCACTACGTGACCACATACTAGTTGTTTGGTGATCTTTTGCTTTTTCTCCTAAGGACTCCTTTTTGTTCTATTTCCATGATCTTGCTGATCCCTTGACGGATTCTTTTTACTTCATTGGGAACTTATTTTCTGCCTTTGGAACTTTGCACTTGTGACCATCATGTCTCAATCTGGAGATGCAACAGCTGGAGCTGTGTTTGAAATAGAGAAACTGAAGGAATTCTCAGTTGCTCAATTGAAACAGTTCCTTAAAGATCTTGACTGTCTCACTGAGAGCTCCACCAGGGAGGGGGAGCTGCAAAAGGTACAGAGGGCCTGGGAGACAGTCAAGAAGGCTGGAGGGCACACAGAGGAGGAGAGTGTAGGTGCGGAAGTGCAGAGGATACACACTGGTGTAGTGGAGGTACCTGTTACGCCTGGGGGGAGGGTCCCCAGGAGGGGTATCAGGGTACCACCCAAGTGTCTGACTCCTGAAGAGTTACAGGACAGACAGGCAGAGAGGGCTCGGCGGTTCAAGGAGTTGAGGATGTAAAGGGAGAAGGAGTTGGAAGAAAGGAGGAGGGACTTAGAGATCAAAAAGAGGATTTGGGCTTAGGAGCTCAAAATGAAGGAGCTGGAAGTCATGAGGGCTGAATCCAGCTGGAATGGTGGCAGCAACAATTTTATATCTAGTGCTGCTGAAGAAGTGCACATGCCCAGAGATGTGGTGCCCTGCTTGAAGGAGGGAGTTAACACACACCAGGAGGTCCAGGGGTATGAGGTAGCTCCAGTGATGCACAGGGTCCCTGAGGTGGATTGGGGAACTGGCATGGGGAGTCATATTCCTACTGGTGGGAAGGACACTCTACTGACTCTAGTTGAGAGTGACAGGGAGCGGGGTTCCCCCCAGGTAGAAGTCCTGGTTATGGAGTGTGAAGACATCCCTGAAGAGTGTGGGTTGAGTGTCAGGGACAGTCAGGTACTGTCTCACCAGTCTCATGAGGGTGATGTGGGTGCTTTTTCAAAGCAGAGTCACTGGATGGTTGGGTGAAGGGTACTTTGGTTAATTCATGTGAGGGGCTGAGTGATATAATTGCTGGAGAGCATATGTCTAGTCCTTATTTTCCAGAGCTACGCCAACACCAGGTGGAGTGTGAGTTCTCTGACCCCAGGGAGCTTACAATGGAGGCAGACCTCTTGGTGAGTACCAGAGAGTCTGAAGAGGCATTTGGGGGTGCTCCTGAGAGGAGTGGTTTAGGTAGTTCCCAACCAGGTGAGGTAGGGAAGGATTGTAGTGTCCCAGGTAGGTCCCAGTGTAGTGGGATGGGTGAGGGACCCCATGTCCAGTCTCAGAGGAGAGGGAATGGGGATGGGTTGAGGCCCAAGGTGCCCGAGATCCGGTCCCAGGTCCTGGAGGGTTCCATGAGGGAACACCAAGAGGGGAGCCTAGCCTGTACCATAGGGCCATCTGTTGAGGGAGACCCCACAGTGTCAAGAGAACTTGGGGGGGCGGCTGTAGCCAGCGTCCCACCGGTTCTGGTGTCTGGCAGTACCACTCCTAGTGAGGGGGTGCAGAAGTCCAGACAGAGGGTTGAGAGGGGGTTGCGGACCCCAGTGGAGAACATGGAGGGTCAGGGGTCAGCTCTGAGAGCAGAGCCTCCCAGGAATGACCTTGGTGAGACCATTTCTGGGTTTGGGGGAATCCAGACTCTGTCAGATGGGCAGAGGCCAGGAGACCTGCGCCAGCCAGACTCTTGTGTGGCCCTTGGGGACAGTGTGTCCCTTGAGGGGGGTAAGTGTGCCCCCCTGGAAGTCCTGGTGTGCCAGGCAGTGGTTCAACCGCAGGGTGGTGACTCTGGGTTGAATGATCAGGTTCAGGAGGTAAACTCTGACCTGGTGGGGGGGTAAGTGTGCTCCCAAGGAAGTCCTGGTGCGCCAGGCAGTGGTTCAACCGCAGGGTGGTGACCCTGGGTTGGATGACCAGGTTCAGAGGGTAAACTCTGACCTGGTGGGGGGTAGGTATGCCCCCCAGGAATTCCTGGGTTGCCAGGCAGTGGTCCAGTCTGTGGGTACAGACCCTGGACTGGAGGATCAGGTGCAGGGGATAAACCCTGACCTGAAGGGGGGGGGGGCGGTTTGCCCAATCACCCCCCTGGTGTGATTTCAAGGGGTACTCTCCCTGAGGGGTGGGTGCAGAACCCTGAGAGTAGGGGAAGGGGAGAGAAAGACTCACCCCTGACCCCAGAGCAATCTAAGGGTACAGACCCTGGATTGGAAGGCCAGGTTCAGGGTGTCCCCCCGGACCTGGAGGAAGGGGCTACTGCTAACAGTGCCCCTACCAGGTTGTCTTCTGGGGGGGCCACTCCTAGTTGGGTGGTTTAGGACCCCAGAAGAGAGGGCAGGGGGTGGGAAGCCTCACCCCTGGCCCTGGTCCAACCTGAAGGTACAGACCCCAGGTTGGAGGATCAGTTGCAGGTTAACATCCCTGCACTGGTGGAAGAATTGTGCAGGACTGCTTCTACAAGCACCCTGACAATTTTTTACTCTGGGGGTGCCGCACCTGGAGGGAGGGTACAGAGCCCCAGAGGGGAGGACCAGGGTCAGGTTATCTTCTCTGACCTAGTGGAAGGGAGAGTGGTCAAAGGGTGTCAGGCACCTGGGGCTACTGCCCCCCACTCTCCGCAGTCACAGTGCTTGGAGAGGCCTGAGGTCGGGCTCTCATCCCTAACAGTTGTCTGGGGCCACTGTGGCTTGCTGTCCTGGTGGACAGAGTTGCCCCTGGGGGGGGGGGGACGAGAGTCACACCCCGGGGTTGGAGTGCGCAACACCACTGTGTTGGCCCTGGTGGTACTATCTGCCCATTGCAATACATCTGTGAGCAAAGTAAAGTTAGGTGCTGCACAGATGGTGTCTGTAGATGTGGAGAAGGGTTCCCCATGGGTTAGCTTAGTGGGCCCTGAGAGTATGGACAGAGGGATCCAACTGGAGCCAGGAAGGCGTAGAACTGGAACATGCCCCTGCTGTTGTGGGCCTGGGTCCTTGTTCTATCGCCCCAATCAGGGAAGTACATCAAGGTTTTGATTGTTCTCCCCTGGCTTTAGGCTGGTAGGGGGTTGTGTTGGACTTTTGCTTATGCAGGGTCATCCCCAGTCTTTTTGCCTCCTGTTGTTTGAAGTCTCAGGGACAGCAAAGACTTCTCTCTGCCAGCACCTGGAGTCTCTGGAGAGACTCCTGCCCCGACAAGTGGTGCCCTATCCAGTCCCTGGGCCCTTGAAAGGAAAGCTGGTGGAATCCAAGGAAATCGACTTCGGATGACTTCGGACCGACGCCGCTGCTGAATCCGGTAACGCCTCCTGCACCTGATGCCGTGACCTTCGCTGGAACGCGGCGCTCTTCGCAGGCCTGACGCCGCAGCAGCCCCGCTGAAGTCCGCGACTCCGTGGAAGTCGCCGCACCACGTCGTGACCGACGCCGCTCGAAGTGCACGGATTCAATGTTTCGCACAGACGCCGCGATCCCTGACTTCGCGCATTGGCTTGTTTTCACTCTTCACCAAAGGTACTGTACTTAAGGGTCTACACGACTCCCTGTCCGGCGCCGCTGGTGTCGGCTTGTTGGGAACGACTCCGTCACGACGCTGTGTTAACATCTCATTGAAGCATTTTTGTTTCTAAGCGCTATTTTTTGAGTTTAATCTTTAAAAATTCATAACTTGGCTTGTGTATGTTGGATTTTTGTCGTTTTGGTCTTGTTTTGTTTAGATAAATATTTCCTATTTTTCTAAACTGGTGTTGTGTCATTTTGTAGTGTTTTCATTAAGTTACTGTGTGTGTTGGTACAAATACTTTACACCTAGCGCTCTGAAGTTAAGCCTACTGCTCTGCCAAGCTACCAAGGTGGTAAGCAGGGGTTAGCTGAGGGTGATTCTCTTTTACCCTGACTAGAGTGAGGGTCCTTGCTTGAACAGGGGGTAACCTGACTGTCAACCAAAGACCCCATTTCTAACATTTCCCAAATCGTGTCTTTTTGGAAGAATAGGTAGAAAGAGACAACAATACTGAAGAAGGGGAAGAGGCAGTGGAAGTAGAGGAGAAAGGCCTCTGTTTTGCAGAATTTTTTCCCATCTTCACTGCACAGGATAATCCCCACAAGGTGCACCCATAAGCAGTGCTTGAAATAGAAAAATAGAAGTGCAGGTACTCTGTAGCAGAGTACCTGCTTGTTTCTGAGAAGTGTCGGTACTCTACCATTCAAAGTATTACGTTTATCTTGAGAAGTGCAGGTACTCTCCCACTCAAAATAAAAAAGTGCCGGTACTCAGTACCGGCCCATTTAAAGCACTGCCCATAAGGAAGAACAAAGTGTGAAGCATTCAAACTCTTATATACAGCGTATGCCCACGCGAAAGGCGGAAACAGCTGCTACCAGTCCTTCTCAATAGGGAAATGTTAGACTTTTCATCCTTGGCGTGGTCTCCCTTAACTTTTTGCCTCTGTTCCCCAGGTTGTTGATGTGTGCTGGACTCTGATTTTGCTGTTTTTGTTACTCTGGGCACTTTACCACTGCTAACCAGTGCTAAAGTGCAAGTGCTCCTGTTTAAATTGTATGTAAGTGGTTCATCCATGATTGGCATATTTGAATTACTAGTAAGTCCCTAGTAAGGTGCACTAGAGGTGCCAGGGCCTGTAAATCAAATGCTACTAGTGGGCCTGCAGCACTGGTTGTGCCACCCACATAAGTAGCTCTGTAATCATGTCTCAGACCTGCCCCTGCAGTGTCTGTATGTGTATTTTTACACTGTAAATTCGACTTGGCAAGTGTACCCACTTGCCAGGCCTAAACCTTCCCTTTCCTTACATGTAAGGCGCCCCTAAGGTAGGCCCTAGGTAGCCCCAAGGGCAGGGTGCAGTGTATGGATAAGGTAGGACATATAGTAATGTGGTTTATATGTCCTGACAGTGAAATACTGCCAATTGCGTTTTCACTGTTGCAAGGTCTGTCTCTCTCTCATAGGATAATATGGGGGCTACCTTTAAATATGATTAAAGTGTAGATTCCCCTAGAGAGTAGATGGACATGTGGAGTTTGGGATCCCTGAACTCACAATTTAAAAATACATCTTTTAGTAAAGTTGATTTTAAGATTGTGAGTTTGGAAATGCCACTTTTAGAAAGTGAGCATTTTCTTGCTTAAACCATTCTGTGACTCTGCCTTGTTTGTGGATTCCCTGTCTGGGTCAGTTTGACAGTTGGGTTGTTTTTCACCTCACACCAGACAGTGACACAAAGGGAGCTGGGGTGTGATCTGCATTTCCTGATTAGCCATCTCTGCTAGGAGGGAGGGGTGGAGTGGTCACTCTCATCTGAAAGGACTGTGCCTGCCTCTGACAATGCTGTCTCCAGCCCCCTGGTGTGTGTCTGATGCCTTGCCTGGGCAAGGCAGGATTTCACAAGAAGGTGTGAGTCCCCTTTGAAGGAAGGTGACTTCAAAGACTAAAATGGGTATAAGAAGGGCACCCAAACTTACAAACTTCAGAAACACTTCTGGAATCAAGGGGAACCTCTGCCTGGAGAAGAGCTGATCGCTGAGGAACAAGTGCTGCCCTGCCTGTGACTGTGCTTTGTGGAGCTTTCCTGCAGTGCTGCTTCTGCCAGAGTAAGAGGGCAAAGACTGGACTTTGTGTGCCTTCCATCTTGAAGAAGAAATCTCCAAGGGCTTGATGTAGAGCTTGCCTCCTGTTGTTGAAGTCTCAGGGATAGCAAAGACTTCTTCCTGCCAGCACCTGGAGTCTCTGGAGAGACCCCTACTCTGCTCTGTGGTGCCCTTCCAGTTCCTGGGACCCTGAAAGGAGAGGCTGGCAGCCTAAGGACAAAAATACACGCACCGAGCGCCGTGCGGAGAAAAGATCGACGCAAATCCGATCGCGGCTGAGAAAACGACGCGACGCCGGTTCCGCAGCTGAGAAACGACGCCGCAGGAAACGCGACCGAAAAACCGACGCCCGGAGCAGGAGAAACGACGCGCAGCATCGCTGACGGAGGCTGAGAGATCGCACCCTGCGCCGCGGGACTTTCGGATCGTCGTGTGGCTGGCTTTTTCAACGCGCACCGCCGTGCCGAGTTGTTTTCGACGCACACAGCCGTGCAGGGTTACTTTCGACGCACACCGCCCGTGCGGGGTTATTTTTGACGCAAACCAGGTACATTTTCACGCTAGCAGCGCTAGTGTGGTGTTACAACTACCTAAAGACTCTTTTTATTTTAAAACCTTTAAAAAAATCATAACTTGACTTGTGTATGTTGGATTTTTGTCGTTTTGGTCTTGTTTTGTCTAGATAAATATTTCCTATTTTTCTAAACTGGTGTTGTGTCATTTTGTAGTGTTTTCATTAAGTTGCTGTGTGTGTTGGTACAAATACTTTACACCTAGCACTCTGAGGTTAAGCCTACTGCTCTGCCAAGCTACCAAGGGGGTAAGCAGGGGTTAGCTGAGGGTGATTCTCTTTTATCCTAACTAGAGTGAGGGTCCTTGCTTGAACAGGGGGTAACCAGACTGTCAACCAAAGACCCCATTTCTAACAGGAAACAAATACTGCCGTGCATCTACAAGAAGGCAGAAATGTTGAATCACATATGCGTGCCAAAACCAACCTTCAGGCAGTGCCTGCCGTCCCGTATCAAACGCGTTTTCAAATCCCCACATGCGATGAAGGGCATTTTGAGCCAGCCTAGCTCACCGCCAAAGAGGGATGCCGAGACCGGAACTACCAAATAGCTTCGATCTGCAGTGCTCCTCCGTATCCCATGTTCCAAACGAAAACCGCAAGATGACCCATAATCGCCCAGCAATAGGGTCATGGCGTACCTGCATACCGGATGGCACGGGAGGCCCACAGCAATTCTGCCGACACATAGTTCTCCCATGAAGGTCCCAGGGCCCCACCAGAGCCCTGCGCAGGGGGATACCCTATAACAAGTTGGAGGCGAGAAGCTCCGCATCCTCCTCAGCGTCTCACGTAACTATTCCTACCTAAGGCAGGAAACAAAACAGGAAGTGCTCAGGTGCGGTATGTGTTACGTTATGTGGTCTTGAGGGTGGCTGGGAATTAGAAGCATTTCCTGTTTTGTTTTTTCATTGTACCTCATTTTGTAAGGACTGCGTCCAGCACGAGAGACGTAAAGGTAAAGTCAAAGCAAATCGCTAGTTTTTTTTCTTCAATAAAGGACGGAATGAACTTGTAAAATTGTGTTGTCTCTACTGCTCACTGATCTTTGACTCTAATCCCTTAGAAATTCTCCTGGTAATTCGCTGGATTGTCCGATCTGGTTTTTGATCTCCAGGACTGTGAGGTCAGAGTGTTTTTACCCTTCGCCTCTCTTCCTGATTTTAAATTGATACTAATCTGTAGTAAAAGGGGTTTTGAGCGTCTAGTTTCCACATTAAAAGCCATAAATAAGCTGACAGTTTTCACATAAGAAAGCAGAGGCTCTGTCTTTGATCTCCAGTATTCTGTATGCTCACTTCTTTGCTTTACAGAAATATTTCCTTAAAACCCACCAAAGCTTTTTCTTTCTTTGCAGTCTGTGGTTGACGTCCAGTAAGGAATGAGGCCTAATTGCTTACCCTAGCCCTCACGGGCTTCAGCAAATAGACAAAGGTTTCAAATCATTGGTAAAACACACTAGTAAAATAAAATAAGTGTGAAATGTATCCATCTGGCGGTCAGAATCACGATTCAGTGCCAAATATTCAGAGACACTAAGTACTCAGTAGGAAAACAGCAAGGTTCAATTCAATTAAAACATTATACTATAAACACCCATGCAATGAATGACAGATTACACCTATTGAGTTTACAGTTTGTTTGTCAAAAACGAATCCATAAGAATAGCATGGTATGAAAAGCAAAGATGTCAGATGACAACAGCAGCACTTCACGCCAGCCAGGCAAATATGTCCAAGTTAGTTGGTCTTCCCTCTACCATTTAAACCCCTCCAAGATGGGAGGCAGCAAGCACACAGCAAGAAGCAATAAAACTACAAAGTGGAGAGGCCAACTAATAGAAACAAGATGCTCCTCGTTTGACAGGAGATCACTTATATGAGTCTATTTACACTACTCAAACTTGCATTGATAAGAATAAAAGATATAACCAAGCCAGAGGGAGACTCATAGGGCAATAAATAGTAGTGGACAACATCTATGCACTAAATGTTGACTAACCTGTTTTTTTTTTTTTTGTAGAACGTTCAACAAAACTAGCCAAATGGCCACAAGCAACACTAGTATTGGGGGTGGGGGCATACAACTGTTTAGTGTTGTGGTTGTATTCGCATGACTGATCACATCCACCTCTCCTTGGTGTCCAAGGGGAAAGGGGTTCAAGGATGTTCTGTTTTGGGGAAAATACAATAGGATCTACTACACGCATGGAGACAGACACAACCAACACTCTGAGCTCAGAGAATTCTCATTCTATTCTCCTATGCATGAACTCCATTTTTTATTGGATGGCTCAGATTAATCAAATGGAAGACACAGTTGCCCACATTAAATATCTCAGAAAGACCATCTCCTATGATAAACCACAGATAACTATTACGCAGGATACAACAAACACTGCCATTCCAGCACGTAAACAAACCAGAATGCTGGAATGTGGTGTCTTTTTAGAGTGAAAGAGAGTTGCTGTGCTAAACTACTTCAAAGAGAATGATAACGCAGCTCTACATCGGAAACCTTTAAAACTCTTATACATGGTCATTTTATGAAGACAGTGAAAGAAGTCACTAAGATGTTCACAGTAAAGCTCGCTCAGTTTGATATCACACTCAAAACACTCGGTTGGGTAACCAAAAGCAACTTCTAGAAGCCAAAGAAGAGTATGCAGTATAATTGAAAATGCTTAAGTGTCCAGGCCGGGAGAATCATATCCTTGCTGATCAAGCCAGAATTGTGTGACATTCCAACATCCAAACTAAAAAATAGCAAAGGATAAATGACCTACAGTGCAATAGACATCAAGAAAGATTTTTTCATTTATCAGTCTACACTTTACCTAAGAGGAGTACACAACGCAAAAAAAAACAGTGATAATCTACACTCAATAGCCTCCTCCAGGAGCAAAAAAGGCAATAGACCTCTGTTGGACTTTTGCTTTTGCAGGGTCATCCCCAGACTTTTTTGCCTCCTGCCTCCTATATTTTTCTGACATGTTGCTGTTGGCTTTTCAACTCTGAGCACTTTACCACTGCTAACCAGTGCTAAAGTGCATATGCTCTCCTGTTTAAATTGTATGTAAGTGGTTTATCCATGATTGGCATATTTGATTTACTAGTAAGTCCCTAGTAAGGTGCACTAGAGGTACCAGGGCCTGTAAATCAAATGCTACTAGTGGGCCTGCAGCACTGGTTGTGCCACCCACATAAGTAGCTCTGTAATCATGTCTCAGACCTGCCACTGCAGTGTCTGTGTGTGTATTCTTACACTGTAAATTCAACTTGGCAAGTGTACCCACTTGCCAAGCCTAAACCTTCCCTTTTCTTACATGTAAGGCACCCCTAAGGTAGGCCCTAGGTAGCCCCAAGGGCAGGGTGCAGTGTATGGATAAGGTAGGACATATAGTAATGTGGTTTATATGTCCTGACAGTGAAATACTGCCAATTTCGTTTTCACTGTTGCAAGGTCTGTCTCTCTCTCATAGGATAATATGGGGGCTACCTTTAAATATGATTAAAGTGTAGATTCCCCTAGAGAGTAGATGGACAGGTGGAGTTTGGGATCCCTGAACTCACAATTTAAAAATGCATCTTTTAGTAAAGTTGATTTTGAGATTGTGAGTTTGGAAATGCCACTTTTAGAAAGTGAGCATTTTCTTGCTTAAACCATTCTGTGACTCTGCCTTGTTTGTGGATTCCCTGTCTGGGTCAGTTGACAGTTGGGTTGTTTTTCACCTCACACCAGACAGTGACACAAAGGGAGCTGGGGTGTGATCTGCATTCCTGATTAGCCATCTCTGCTAGGAGGGAGGGGTGGAGTGGTCACTCTCATCTGAAAGGACTGTGCCTGCCTCTGACAATGCTGTCTCCAGCCCCCTGGTGTGTGTCTGAGGCCTTGCCTGGGCAAGGCAGGATTTCGCAAGAAGGTGTGAGTCCCCTTTGAAGGAAGGTGACTTCAAAGACTAAAATGGGTATAAGAAGGGCACCCAAACTTACAAACTTTAGAAACACTTCTGGAATCAAGGGGAACCTCTGCCTGGAGAAGAGCTGATCGCTGAGGAACAAGTGCTGCCCTGCCTGTGACTGTGCTTTGTGGAGCTTTCCTGCAGTGCTGCTTCTGCCAGAGTAAGAGGGCAAAGACTGGACTTTGTGTGCCTTCCATCTTGAAGAAGAAATCTCCAAGGGCTTGATGTAGAGCTTGCCTCCTGTTATTGAAGTCTCAGGGATAGCAAAGACTTCTTCCTGCCAGCACCTGGAGTCTCTGGAGAGACCCCTACTCTGCTCTGTGGTGCCCTTCCAGTTCCTGGGACCCTGAAAGGAGAGGTTGGCAGCCTAAGGACAAAAATACACGCACCGAGCACCGTGCGGAGAAAAGATCGACGCGAATCCGATCGCGGCTGAGAAAACGACGCAACGCCGGTTCCGCAGCTGAGAAACGACGCCGCAGGAAACGCGACCGAAAAACCGACGCCCGGAGCAGGAGAAACGACGCGCAGCATCGCTGACGGAGGCTGAGAGATCGCACCCTGCGCCGCGGGACTTTCGGATCGTCGTGTGGCTGGCTTTTTCAACGCGCACCGCCGTGCCGAGTTGTTTTCGACGCACACAGCCGTGCAGGGTTACTTTCGACGCACACCGCCCGTGCGGGGTTATTTTTGACGCAAACCAGGTACATTTACACGCTAGCAGCGCTAGTGTGTTGTTACAACTACCTAAAGACTCTTTTTATTTTAAACCTTTTAAAAATCATAACTTGACTTGTGTATGTTGGATTTTTGTCGTTTTGGTCTTGTTTTGTCTAGATAAATATTTCCTATTTTTCTAAACTGGTGTTATGTCATTTTGTAGTGTTTTCATTAAGTTACTGTGTGTGTTGGTACAAATACTTTACGCCCAGCACTCTGAGGTTAAGCCTACTGCTCTGCCAAGCTACCAAGGGGGTAAGCAGGGGTTAGCTGAGGGTGATTCTCTTTTATCCTAACTAGAGTGAGGGTCCTTGCTTGAACAGGGGGTAACCTGACTGTCAACCAAAGACCCCATTTCTAACATTGGTGACCAGCGGTCGGGATTTGGACTTGTATTTGTACTTGACATACAGTAATTAAGTGTACACTACTGTTTTGATCTCAGACCACTACGTGACCACATACTACTTGTCTTGTGATTCTGCTTTTTGTTCTCTGATGTCCTCCTGGAAGTATTGATGATATTTTTGGACTTTGTTTTTTGGTTGTGAAGCCTTTGCAGAAATGGAAGTCAATTTCTGGCACCTATCTATGTATAAAAAGTGGCAGCTTAAAGCATTCTGCATGGAAAGGGGACTGGCTGTGAACAAGGAATCCAGAAGGGAGGATCTTGAGTCAGCCCTGTTTCAGGATGAATTGAAACGTTGTCAGGCAACACCACCAAATGAGTCTGAGGAGGATAACTACTCTGAGGAGGAGGACTACTCCAAAGAGGAGGGCAGTGGCCCTGAGGAGGGAACAGAAAGAGATGATAGGCTCCTAGCTCGAATCCGGAGTCTGGAAGAGCTTAAGAGGGCCGAGGAGAAGAGAGCCTTAGTCCTGGCAGAAAGGAGGAGGGACTTAGAGATTAAAAAAATGATTTATGCTTACGAGCTTAAATTGAAAGAGCTGGAAGTCATGAGGGCTGAGTCCAGCTGGAATGGTGGCAGCAACAATTGTATATCCAGTGATGCTGCAGAAGTGCACATGCCCAGAGAGGTGGTGCCCTACTTGAAGGAGGGAGTTAACACACGCCAGGAGGTTCAAGGGTATGAGGTAGCTCCAGTGATGCACAGGGTCCCTGAGGTGGATTGGGGAACTGGCATGGGGAGTCATATTCCTACTGGTGGGAGGGACACTCTACTGACTCTAGGTGAGAGTGACAGGGAGAGGGGTTCCCCCCAGGTAGAAGTCCTGGTTATGGAGTGTGAAAACATCCCAGAAGAGTGTGGGTTGAGTGTCAGGGACAGTCAGGTACTGTCTCACCAGTCTCAGGAGGGTGATGTGGGGTGCTTTTTCAAAGCAGAGTCACTGGATGGTTGGGTGAAGGGTACTTTGGTTAATTCATGTGAGGGGCTGAGTGATGTAATTGCTGGAGAGCATATGTCTAGTCCTTATTTTCCAGAGCTATGCCAACACCAGGTGGAGTGTGAGTTCTCTGACCCCAGGGAGCTTACCATGGAGGCAGACTTCTGGGTGAGTACCAGAGAGTCTGAAGAGGCATTTGGGGGTGCTCCTGAGAGGAGTGGTCTAGGTAGTTCCCAACCAGGTGAGGTAGGGAAGGATTGTAGTGTCCCAGGTAGGTCCCAGTGTAGTGGGATGGGTGAGGGACCCCATGTCCAGTCTCAGAGGAGAGGGAATGGGGATGGGTTGAGGCCCAAGGTGCCCGAGATCCGGTCCCAGGTCCTGGAGGGTTCCCTGCGGGAACACCAGGAGGGGAGCCTAGCCTGTACCATAGGGCCGTCTGTTGAGGGAGACCCCACAGTGTCAGGAGAACTTGGGGGGGCGGCTGTAGCCAGCGTCCCACCAGTCCTGGTGTCTGGCAGTACCACTCCTAGTGAGGGGGTGCAGAAGTCCAGACAGAGGGTTGAGAGGGGGTTGCGGACCCCAGTGGAGAACCTGGAGGGTCAGGGGTCAGCTCTGAGAGCAGAGCCCCCCATGAGTGACCTTGGTAAGACCATTTCTGGGTTGGGGGGAATCCAGACTCTGTCAGATGGGCAGAGGTCAGGAGACCTGCGCCAGCCAGACTCTTGTGTGGCCCTTCGGGACAGTGTGTCCCTTGAGGGGGGTAAGTGTGCCCCCCTGGAAGTCCTGGTGTGCCAGGCAATGGTTCAACCGCAGGGTGGTGACTCTGGGTTGAATGATCAGGTTCAGGGGGTAAACTCTGACCTGATGGGGGGTAAGTGTGCTCCCAAGGAAGTCCTGGTGTGCCAGGCAGTGGTTCAACCGCAGGGTGGTGACTCTGGGTTGAATAATCAGGTTCAGGGGGGAAACTCTGACCTGATGGGGGGTAAGTGGGCTCCCCAGGAAGTCCTGGTGTGCCAGGCAGTGGTTCAACTGCAGGGTGGTGACCCTGGGTTGGATGACCAGGTTCAGAGGGTAAACTCTGACCTGGTAGGGGGTAGGTATGCCCCCCAAGAAGTCCTGGTTTGCCAGGCAGTGATCCAGTCTGTGGGTACAGACCCTGGATTGGGAGGCCAGGTTAAGGGTGTCCCCCCTGACCTGGAGGAAGGGGCTACTGCTAACAGTGCCCCTACCATGTTGTCTTCTGGGGGGGTCGCTCCTAGTTGGGTGGTTCAGGACCCCAGAAGAGAGGGCAGGGGGAGGGAAGCCTCACCCCTGGCCCTGGTCCAACCTGAAGGTACAGACCCCAGGTTGGAGGATCAGTTGCAGGTTAACATCCCTGCACTGATGGAAGAATTGTGCAGGACTGCTTCTACAAGCACCCTGACAGTTTTTGACTCTGGGGGTGCCGCTTCTGCAGGGAGGGTACAGAGCCCCAGAGGGGAGGACCAGGGTCAGGTTGTCATCCCTGACCTGGTGGAAGAGAGAGTGGTCAAAGGGTGCCAGGCACCTGGGGCTACCACCCCCCACTCTCCACAGTCACAGTGGTTAGAGAGGCCTGAGGTCGGGCTCTCATCCCTGACAGTTGTCTGGGGCCACTGTGGCTTGCTGTCCTGGTGGACAGAGTTGCCCCTGGGGGGGGAAGGACGAGAGTCACACCCCAGGGGTGGAGTGGGCAACACCATTGTGTTGGCCCTGGTGGTACTATCTGCCCATTGCAATACATCTGTGAGCAAAGTAAAGTTAGGTGTTGCACAGATGGTGTCTGTAGATGTGGAGAAGGGTTCCCCATGGGTTAGCTTAGTGGGCCCTGAGAGTATGGACAGAGGGATCCAACTGGAGTCAGGAAGGCGTAGAACTGGAGCATGCCCCTGCTGTTGTGGGCCTGGGTCCCTGTTCTATCGCCCCAATCAGGGAAGTACATCAAGGTATTGATTGTTCTCCCCTGGCTTTAGGCTGGTAGGGGGTCGTGTTGGACTTTTGCTTTTGCAGGGTCATCCCCAGACTTTTTTGCCTCCTGCCTCCTATATTTTTCTGACATGTTGCTGTTGGCTTTTCAACTCTGAGCACTTTACCACTGCTAACCAGTGCTAAAGTGCATATGCTCTTCTGTTTAAATTGTATGTAAGTGGTTTATCCATGATTGGCATATTTGATTTACTAGTAAGTCCCTAGTAAGGTGCACTAGAGGTACCAGGGCCTGTAAATCAAATGCTACTAGTGGGCCTGCAGCACTGGTTGTGCCACCCACATAAGTAGCTCTGTAATCATGTCTCAGACCTGCCACTGCAGTGTCTGTGTGTGTATTCTTACACTGTAAATTCAACTTGGCAAGTGTACCCACTTGCCAAGCCTAAACCTTCCCTTTTCTTACATGTAAGGCACCCCTAAGGTAGGCCCTAGGTAGCCCCAAGGGCAGGGTGCAGTGTATGGATAAGGTAGGACATATAGTAATGTGGTTTATATGTCCTGACAGTGAAATACTGCCAATTTCGTTTTCACTGTTGCAAGGTCTGTCTCTCTCTCATAGGATAATATGGGGGCTACCTTTAAATATGATTAAAGTGTAGATTCCCCTAGAGAGTAGATGGACAGGTGGAGTTTGGGATCCCTGAACTCACAATTTAAAAATGCATCTTTTAGTAAAGTTGATTTTGAGATTGTGAGTTTGGAAATGCCACTTTTAGAAAGTGAGCATTTTCTTGCTTAAACCATTCTGTGACTCTGCCTTGTTTGTGGATTCCCTGTCTGGGTCAGTTGACAGTTGGGTTGTTTTTCACCTCACACCAGACAGTGACACAAAGGGAGCTGGGGTGTGATCTGCATTCCTGATTAGCCATCTCTGCTAGGAGGGAGGGGTGGAGTGGTCACTCTCATCTGAAAGGACTGTGCCTGCCTCTGACAATGCTGTCTCCAGCCCCCTGGTGTGTGTCTGAGGCCTTGCCTGGGCAAGGCAGGATTTCGCAAGAAGGTGTGAGTCCCCTTTGAAGGAAGGTGACTTCAAAGACTAAAATGGGTATAAGAAGGGCACCCAAACTTACAAACTTTAGAAACACTTCTGGAATCAAGGGCAACCTCTGCCTGGAGAAGAGCTGATCGCTGAGGAACAAGTGCTGCCCTGCCTGTGACTGTGCTTTGTGGAGCTTTCCTGCAGTGCTGCTTCTGCCAGAGTAAGAGGGCAAAGACTGGACTTTGTGTGCCTTCCATCTTGAAGAAGAAATCTCCAAGGGCTTGATGTAGAGCTTGCCTCCTGTTATTGAAGTCTCAGGGATAGCAAAGACTTCTTCCTGCCAGCACCTGGAGTCTCTGGAGAGACCCCTACTCTGCTCTGTGGTACCCTTCCAGTTCCTGGGACCCTGAAAGGAGAGGTTGGCAGCCTAAGGACAAAAATACACGCACCGAGCACCGTGCGGAGAAAAGATCGACGCGAATCCGATCGCGGCTGAGAAAACGACGCAACGCCGGTTCCGCAGCTGAGAAACGACGCCGCAGGAAACGCGACCGAAAAACCGACGCCCGGAGCAGGAGAAACGACGCGCAGCATCGCTGACGGAGGCTGAGAGATCGCACCCTGCGCCGCGGGACTTTCGGATCGTCGTGTGGCTGGCTTTTTCAACGCGCACCGCCGTGCCGAGTTGTTTTCGACGCACACAGCCGTGCAGGGTTACTTTCGACGCACACCGCCCGTGCGGGGTTATTTTTGACGCAAACCAGGTACATTTACACGCTAGCAGCGCTAGTGTGTTGTTACAACTACCTAAAGACTCTTTTTATTTTAAACCTTTTAAAAATCATAACTTGACTTGTGTATGTTGGATTTTTGTCGTTTTGGTCTTGTTTTGTCTAGATAAATATTTCCTATTTTTCTAAACTGGTGTTATGTCATTTTGTAGTGTTTTCATTAAGTTACTGTGTGTGTTGGTACAAATACTTTACGCCCAGCACTCTGAGGTTAAGCCTACTGCTCTGCCAAGCTACCAAGGGGGTAAGCAGGGGTTAGCTGAGGGTGATTCTCTTTTATCCTAACTAGAGTGAGGGTCCTTGCTTGAACAGGGGGTAACCTGACTGTCAACCAAAGACCCCATTTCTAACAACCTCCTAATAACTGAAATTGTGATAAAGGAAGCCTTATAACATATCGCAATGAGTAAATACCCAAGGTCTGATGGATTGTCTATGAAATTTTATAGGACTTATAAAGCCATATTTGTGTCTTGTCTCATGCACATATTCACCAAGCCCTGGAAGCTTCCTGCCTCCCTCCATTTTACAGTGAAGCTTTAGTAGTATCTCAACCAAAACCTAGACCGGACCCACGGATCTATGTTATTCCTGTTAAGCACTGATTATAGGATCCATACCAAAATTCTAGCCAGGGGATTACAAACAATACAGGCCCGTAACTGGCATGAATACATTACTGAATATCAGAAGTCCAATGAGAATAATGTATGAAATCCCCTCTGACTTAAAGCAAGCTGTGGTGTTCTCAATTGACATTGAGAAAGCCTTTGAAACACTCGACTGGCAGTCTGTATTTCAAGTAATGAAACTGATAAAATGTATTGTCCACTACATGAAAGGAATCCGATTTCAAAATGTAGTGCCTGGCGACATTGTTGAGATGAATATCAAAATGAGTGGAAGCAGCAACAGCACAAACGGATATGTTGGATAATTGAAAGTCAACTGATGTTCACATTATTGATCAAACAAGGTCCAAAAATAAATTGCTTACAACAGTTATAAATTACTTACAACAGATATAGTTATTACCCTCCAACTAACAGAGTTACTCAAAAATAGAGATGATTTCACAGCAGCACAGCTGAGGTCACGGATGAGGGTGAACCTAGTTACAACATAAGATTGCTACAACAATGTAACCTGAAATCACTACAAGTATTGCTTGAAAATGAGAGTAGTAGGAAGGGATACCTTTAATCATCATATTAAAAGTGACAGTTATCCCGCCCCGGATATGACGTCATTTCCGGTGGCTGGGACTTCCGGTGTCCCTGAAAGCCCTCCCCGGAAGTGACGTGGGTGCATGGGGGTGTTAAGTGGGATGTGCCCTCATGGTGTCACGTATTAGCCCTGTGTCTGGGTCCTAGCCCCTGGGTTTTGGCCAATGAGATGTGTAAAAAGTATGACTTAGTGATGTGCACGTGGTTTCAGAGCTTGAGAGGGACAGGTCTGGACATGTCAGACATTCATGCCCAAGTGGCTGTTAGGGTGCCTCTGCATAGGGCTGCAAAGTGGGCGGTCTGGTCAAACCTCCACACTGTTGGCTAATCCCAAAAAAAAAAAAAAAGTGGGAATGGTCAAATGCTGCTTTTGTTAGAGCCCGCCTATCAATTTAGAGAGGTAAATCTAAAACAGCTGTGGGCCTATAGGGTTTCCCTGGGACACAGTGGAGGCTAAATTAGAAACTGGCCCAGTAATTAAAAAGTTTGAAACACAACAGAGGGTGAGGGGCATAGCAAATCTAAAACAGATGTGTGCCTACAGCCTTTCCCAGGGACACAGTGGGGTCTAAATTAGAAACTGACCCAGTAATTAAAAAATGGAAACACAACAGAGGTTGTTGTGGCATGTCTAATCTAAAACAGAGGTGGGCCTACATTCTTTCCCTGGGACACAAGTGGGGGTTAAATTAGAAACTGACCCAGTAATTAAAAGTTTGAAACACAACAGAGGATGATGGGCATGACTAATCTAAAACAGAGGTGGGCCTACATTCTTTCCAGGGGTCACAGAGGGGATTAAATTAGAAAACTGACCCAGTAATTAAAAGTTGAAACACATCAAAGGCCAAGTATTGCTAACCTATAACAGATGTCTATTTCCAGGTCCCACCAATCATAGAGCACAGGCATAATTACCACGGTGAGCATGGTATAAGAACCCCCCACCTTCACAGACCTCTTTTTTCTGAACTACATACTGACATTTGTGGCAAGCAGAGCTGTATCAGGACATCATGGCTGGAAACATGAAGGGTAGAGCTCAGACTGGTGATGCTGAACATCTTCTACTTAAGGTCTGTAACAGTGTGGTGTGTGTATGTGTTTTACTAAAGTTTAACAATGACATTAGCCCCCAACCTGTTTAACTATACATAGATATGTAAAATGCCTGCTTTTAAAAAATAAATAAAAACAAATACAAATTTAAAAGCTATTAGTGTATTTTTGAAAATCTGCACTTATTTTGTGGGTTGGTATTGTTTAATTGGCTCTAGTGGAGTCATGTGCTCTGTATTTGTCTGTATTTTATTAGCGTGAGCGCTCGGACTCTATGGGGTGTATTGGTAGTGCTTAATTTGTACATGGTGGTTCTGGGGCTGTGTATCTGTAGGTATTTTTTAAAGTCTGCACTTGTTTTGTGGGTCGGGGTTGTTTAATTGGTACTTGTGGGGTAATGTGTTA
The DNA here is from genome assembly GCF_031143425.1 of Pleurodeles waltl. Classification (NCBI taxonomy): domain Eukaryota; kingdom Metazoa; phylum Chordata; class Amphibia; order Caudata; family Salamandridae; genus Pleurodeles; species Pleurodeles waltl. The sequence continues at coordinate 956,801,322 of NC_090449.1, forward strand.
TGTATAGGCATGTATTTCAGCGCGAGCGCACTTGTGATGTGTGGTGTATTGGGACTGCTTAATATGTACATGGTGGTTCTGGGGCTATGTATGGACATGTATTTTTGAGGGTGTGCACTTATTTTGGGGGCTGATGGCCATGCTTAATTTGTACTTATGGGTTCTGGGGTTATGCATTTGTATGTAGTTTTGATGGGCGACACTTGTTTTGTGGAGTGGTGCCATGGTTTAAATTGTACTTGATGTTTCAGGGGTTGTGTATGGGCGTGTATTTTTGGGGTCTGCACTTATTTTGGGGGCTGCGGGCCATGCTTAATTGGTACTTGTGGGGTCTTGTGCTATGTCTGGGCCGGTATTTTTGTGGGGTTGCACTTATTTTGAAGGCTGTATGGTGGGCTTATTATGTACATCATGGTTCAAGGGTTGTGTATCTGACTGTATTTGTGGTGGCACAAGGGTTTAATTTTTACAGGGTTGTTGTGGGGATCTGTATGTATTTTTTTTTATTTTTTTTTAAGTGTATTTATTGTAGGGCCACAGAATTCTGGCTTCTCACATGTAATGGCTGCTGTAGGGTATTTAGACGGAGAGCTTTGGGGGTGCAAGGTTATTCATTTTAGAACTCTGCTATCAGCATTGCTGGATGCAGAGCTCTAAAATGAATAACCTTGCACCCCCAAAGCTCTCCAGAGCCGTCCTGTACTCTGGGGAGGCCCGTTGTTAACTTTTACCGATTTGTTCTCAGAACCCCTAGGGGCTCTGAGAGCAGCTTGGAAAAAGTTAATAACGGGCCTCCCCAGAGTACAGGACGGCTCTGGAGAGCTTTGGGGGTGCAAGGTTATTCATTTTAGAGCTCTGCATCCAGCAACGCTGATAGCAGAGTTCTAAAATGAATAACCTTGCACCCCCAAAGCTCTCCGTCTAAATACCCTACAGCAGCCATTACATGTGAGAAGCCCGAATTCTGTGGCCCTACAATAAATACACATAAAAAAAAAAAAAAAAAAGATACATACAGATCCCCACAACAACCCTGTAAAAATTAAACCCTTGCGCCACCACAAATACAGTCAGATACACAACCCCTGAACCATGATGTACATAATAAGCCCACCATACAGCCCTCAAAATAAGTGCAACCCCACAAAAATACCGGCCCAGACATAGCACAAGACCCCACAAGTACCAATTAAGCATGGCCCGCAGCCCCCAAAATAAGTGCAGACCCCAAAAATACACACCCATACACAACCCCTGAAACATCAAGTACAATTTAAACCATGGCACCACTCCACAAAACAAGTGTCGGCCATCAAACCTACATACAAATGCATAACCCCAGAACCCATAAGTACAAATTAAGCATGACCATCAGCCCCCAAAATAAGTGCACACCCTCAAAAATACATGTCCATACATAGCCCCAGAACCACCATGTACATATTAAGCAGTCCCAATACACCACACATCACAAGTGCGCTCGCGCTGAAATACATGCCTATACATAACACATTACCCCACAAGTACCAATTAAACAACCCCGACCCACAAAACAAGTGCAGACTTTAAAAAATACCTACAGATACACAGCCCCAGAACCACCATGTACAAATTGAGCACTACCAATACACCCCATAGAGTCCGAGCGCTCACGCTAATAACATACAGACAAATACAGAGCACATGACTCCACTAGAGCCAATTAAACAATACCAACCCACAAAATAAGTGCAGATTTTCAAACATACACTAATAGCTTTTAAATTTGTATTTGTTTTTATTTATTTTTTAAAAGCAGGCATTTTACATATCTATGTATAGTTAAACAGGTTGGGGGCTAATGTCATTGTTAAACTTTAGTAAAACACATACACACACCACACTGTTACAGACCTTAAGTAGAAGATGTTCAGCATCACCAGTCTGAGCTCTACCCTTCATGTTTCCAGCCATGATGTCCTGATACAGCTCTGCTTGCCACAAATGTCAGTATGTAGTTCAGAAAAAAGAGGTCTGTGAAGGTGGGGGGTTCTTATACCATGCTCACCGTGGTAATTATGCCTGTGCTCTATGATTGGTGGGACCTGGAAATAGACATCTGTTATAGGTTAGCAATACTTGGCCTTTGATGTGTTTCAACTTTTAATTACTGGGTCAGTTTTCTAATGTAATCCCCTCTGTGACCCCTGGAAAGAATGTAGGCCCACCTCTGTTTTAGATTAGCCATGCCCATCATCCTCTGTTGTGTTTCAAACTTTTAATTACTGGGTCAGTTTCTAATTTAACCCCCACTTGTGTCCCAGGGAAAGAATGTAGGCCCACCTCTGTTTTAGATTAGACATGCCACAACAACCTCTGTTGTGTTTCAAACTTTTAATTACTGGGTCAGTTTCTAATTTAGACCCCACTGTGTCGCTGGGAAAGGCTGTAGGCACACATCTGTTTTAGATTTGCTATGCCCCTCACCCTCTGTTGTGTTTCAAACTTTTTAATTACTGGGCCAGTTTCTAATTTAGCCTCCACTGTGTCCCAGGGAAAGGCTGTAGGCACACATCTGTTTTAGATTAGCCATGCCCCTCATCCTCTGTTGTGTTTCAAACTTTTAATTACTGGGTCAGTTTCTAATTTAACCCCCACTGTGTCCCAGGGAAAGAATATAGGGCCACCTCTGTTTTAGATTAGACATGCCACAACAACCTCTGTTGTGTTTCAAACTTTTAATTACTGGGTCAGTTTCTAATTTAGACCCCACTGTGTCCCTGGAAAGAATGTAGGCCCACCTCTGTTTTAGATTAGCCATGCCCATCATCCTCTGTTGTGTTTCAAACTTTTAATTACTGGGTCAGTTTCTAATTTAACCCCCACTTGTGTCCCAGGGAAAGAATGTAGGCCCACCTCTGTTTTAGATTAGACATGCCACAACAACCTCTGTTGTGTTTCAAACTTTTAATTACTGGGTCAGTTTCTAATTTAGACCCCACTGTGTCCCTGGGAAAGGCTGTAGGCACACATCTGTTTTAGATTTGCTATGCCCCTCACCCTCTGTTGTGTTTCAAACTTTTTAATTACTGGGCCAGTTTCTAATTTAGCCTCCACTATGTCCCAGGGAAACCCTAGAGGCCCACAGTTGTTTTAGATTTACCTCTCTAAATTGATAGGCGGGCTCTAACAAAAGCAGTATTTGACCATTCCCACTTTTTTTTTTTTTTTTGGATTAGCCAACAGTGTGGAGGTTTGACCAGACCGCCCACTTTGCAGCCCTATGCAGAGGCACCCTAACAGCCACTTGGGCATGAATTTCTGACATGTCCAGACCTGTCCCTCTCAAGCTCTGAAACCACGTGCACATCACTAAGTCATACTTTTTACACATCTCATAGGCCAAAACCCAGGGGCTAGGACCCAGACACAGGGCTAACACGTGACACCATGAGGGCACATCCCACTTAACACCCCCATGCACCCACGTCACTTCCGGGGAGGGCTTTCAGGGACACCGGAAGTCCCAGCCACCGGAAATGACGTCATATCCGGGGCGGGATAACTGTCACTTTTAATATGATGATTAAAGGTATCCCTTCCTACTACTAATGAGCATCTCATCTGCCGAGGAACAGTTCTAAGAGGATGTAGAAGAATGCATTCCAAATTACATGGAACCGAAAACTGAACCGCCAACTCATGAAGCTGTGCATTTGGCATACACTCTGGGGAGAGGTAGACGAACGATAACTTGGGTCGACCAGACCCTTATTAATAAGATGAAAACAACTGGACTTCCTAAAAAAGTTTGGGAAACATACATAAACATTTCCGTAAAAGATAGGCATGGAACGACATCCTGCGAAGCACATCGCATGCAAGGAACATTTAAAATATGCAAAATGTAAGTACTTTCGCAGAGCCTATTTGACATCCAAAAGACTCACTCAAATCCCAGTAGTAATCCCTTCGACATGCCCCAGATGTGCCCAGTGAGAAGCAGGGTTCTATCATACGGTCTGTGACTGCCCAGTATGGCAACTATATTGAAGGGATGTTCCATTAAATCTCAAGATTACGCTAGGGAGGAAGAACATATACATCCCCCTATGGGATGCCTCTTGGGACAGTTTCACTGCCTTAAAAAGAAAAAGACGGGTAATAAATTAATGATTTAGTATTATTAGTGTCCAAAAGAACTATTCCCATAAGATGGAAATCAGCTCTAACCTCCTAGGTTAGCAACATGGAAAAGTTGGGTTAAGAATTGGGCAGGGATGGAAAGCATGGCTCTACACAAAGAAGAGGCTAGGTTCATCAACGAAAAAAACATAGTGGGTCAATGAGGTGAAGCACTTTTGTCCTTTTAAATCATTGCAGGGCCCAACAAAAGGGGCGGGGGTGATAAAAGCGTAGCAGCAGAAAACAAGACAATCCAGTGCCCCCACTGATTGAAACATGAATGTGCTGACAATGCACATAGTTAGACTGAGTACTCAACTCTCAGTGACCAAACATTTGAAACAACAAAATATTCAGGCATTGAAAGATACCTCGCACATGCCCCCACTTATACACAGCAAAGTGAAAATACCATGTAGAACACATGCAACCAGCTAGGTTCTATAATTTGTTCCCTACACGGGAGAAAGTGATATTAAGGAGTTAACAAAATTTATCGACCTCAGTTAGTACACGGTTAGTGTTCTAGTTTGGTTAGCTGATGATGCATTTCAGAAAAGAACACCAAGGCTAGCATTCCAACACACAATAGGAACAGCATAACAAGTCATTAACCAGTGTAGTAATATTAACAAGTATAAGAACAAAAAAAACAAAAAAATGTTTACAATTGATTTATTAATAAAAATGTATGATTCAAAAAAGCAAGGTTGGATGAGGCAATAGCCACTCCGATAAGATGACTATTGTGATATTGCATAATCGGTATAATTTAGATATGTGCTGGAATGCATTAATATTTTAACAGTAATTGAAGAAAATGATGAAATAATCGTGTTTGGGAACATAATAAGTGTGAACCAGTGCCATTTAGGTTTTATTGTTTGTCCCTGGGTAAATACGTTTCATTAAAATGTATATTTATTTTTTGTTTAGATTATGAAGGTCCACAGCCACTGTCAACTTTGTGCAATTTTTGTCGGCTCTATGCTGAGCCTTGCCACCCCTTTGTAAAGATATAGATGGTTACATACCTTAAATTTAATATACTGGTTAATACATCTCATTATACATGGATATATCACTGGAAGTAGAAGGTATCTTTATGTAATGTAAAGTCACATGTAACTGTTTTATTAGGAACTTTAAAATGTGACATTAGTTTGAAGAAATAGACTTTGTAAATAAAATTTTGTCCTGAGCATAAACAATAACTTTTTCAAGCTATCAGTTAGAAACACAATCTTCCTCAGAACTGCCCTTTTGAGGATGTGAGTTGGAACAAAAATAGTACAGTAGGCATTCTGCAAAGGAGAATGCATAGCTGGAGATGTGCTGTTCATCTGAGGCCTCCATCACTGCATTTGCTGCCCGCTTGATGAGATTCGCAATCAGAATCCATTCTCCGTGATATTAATGATGCATGATTCTGTATATTGTACCAAATGAAATTTTTCTCTTTATACTACATATGTACATCTGTGGAAGCACAAAATGGAGGTCAGTTCACACAGTATTTAGTGTGTACAGAGATTGCTTTGCCACCCAAACTAGCTTATGTGGCCTTAACAGGCAAGATCTTTATTTATCAACATTGCAGGAATTTTAATCCATGAATTCATAGCTTGGATGCTTACTGTGCCCAAGTCAAAATATTTTCTGTGCATTATAGTCCGTGAATTAATTTATTACACAATTTTATTCATTTCTGCCACAGAGGGAGAATTTAATGGGTTGCTTTTTAACAAGAGTAGTAGGAAGGGATACCTTTAATCATCATATTAAAAGTGACAGTTATCCCGCCCCGGATATGACGTCATTTCCGGTGGCTGGGACTTCCGGTGTCCCTGAAAGCCCTCCCCGGAAGTGACGTGGGTGCATGGGGGTGTTAAGTGGGATGTGCCCTCATGGTGTCACGTGTTAGCCCCCCCCTTTTTTTTTTTTTTGAAATGTTGCATATAAGGAGCTGGTTAGAACCGACTGTCAAACCGCGAACCAGGGCTGAAACAGTTTGGCAAGGTGCCATGAAGAGATACAATCCGATCGCAAGAAAAGCCGCCTCCTCAGGGGCCCTGAACACTATTGGTAGATATTACCGGACCCTAGCCCCTCTTACGATGGATGAGAATGCACAACAGGGTGTCCCTGCCACCCAAGATACCGATGTTACCGGTTTTGAAGAGGAACTTTGCTATCGGCTTGAAAAGCTCAACGTCAAGGATGTGTCGACCCAGATATCCCCTATTAAGGGGGCCGACAGCGACAGCAATGCCTCGAAAGATGAATTAAGTGTTGCATCTAACTTCATAGACATTGAAGATGTTGAAGAATGTGTAGCACCACCGAATTCGCCCATCTATGAAGACATCGGCGTCCAGGAGGACCCCGAGTCAGAGGCCGTTATTGTACAGCCATCAGGTGTAAGCTCCGGCGATGTTTCTACCCCAATGGACCTCTGCGACTCCCAGGATTTCAGAGGAGCCTCTGAGTGTGATGCGAATATGGAGGTTGGTAATAACAGTTTTTTTATTTTTTTTATTTTTATTTTTTATGCCTGTATACTCTAATGTCATACATTTAACTAATAATGTGCCTTGTGCTTTCTGTTTGAACCCTAGAACGTAGCTGAAGAAAGAGAGCCTCTAGAAGGGTCAACTCCAAAGGTTAACGCCGTAAATTTTTACTGCTTATGCTGTTCCAGACAGTCTGGAAGTATTACAAGCCAGAACAAAGAGCCTCGTAAGAAATGTGTCTGCACCTACACTAGCCGCGATTTTGAAAAGGAAGCTCCGGGCGTACCCTGGGCCACCATATGGCCAGTTAAAGGTTTTGCAGCGGCCGCTGTGAACGCATGTGTTAAACGGGATTATTATGATCTTTGTTACGGGCATAAAATTAATGAGCCTCAACAGGAGGCTCATGAATGTTTATACGATGCATACACAGCCAGAATAATTCGCCACATTTGTAGTCGGATAGACCCTTACCTGGTATATAAGTTGTTAAGGGTTGTGCATGGGCTGTCTGCTGTGAAGAAAGGTGTCCACAGTGATATGATTAAGGTCTTGGCTGCGGCTGTCAATGAGATCCGATACGCTGCTGAGCCCTGCTCAAAACTCGACCGCATGCATGGGATGTGTCCCCACTTTGACATAAGTATGTTAGAACGGGTTATAGAAAGACGAATGTGTGACATTTATTATAAAAACAGAAGAATGATGTCTTTAGCCCCACGAAAGCTGTTTTAAAAAATAAATAAAATAAATAAATAAAAAAAAACAAAAAAAAAAAAAGTAGACCATAAATGTGTTACTTAACGCTCCATACTTACTCACTTTTAGGCGGGGAATCCGGGTATCGAGATGCAAGATGTCTATGAGTTACAACCGGGCTACATCTGTATCGGGAGATTGATTTTTGTGCTGGTTAAAGAAAGAATAGCTGAAATACATCCTGTGACTCTGCGGTATCTGAACATTTCGGAACCTTCGGCCTTGTTGCAATGTAGCAGTCATGTGTGTATCGCCAAGTGGTGTATCAATGGGCGGCTAAACGCATCTGTTAAATGCCAGACCTCGGACAAAGATCACAATAGAGAGTTAAGACTTTCACCTGAGACGGGGATACACGAGGCTTTGGAGAACATGACTGAAGATTATCTCACAAATAAAGGTTCTGAATGGTCCTGGCTAGAACTGTATGAACTGTTGAATTCTGTCAGTATCCTGAGTGTTCAGAGTTATAGGCGTGGGGAGCGGGAAGTCATGTCTAGAGCTATTGAGAGTATAGCTATAAAAATATCAAAGTTTGTGGTGCTTAGGGTTTGTAAAAGGACATGCTCTGAGTAACATGTGTAGTGGGTGTTGTACTATGTATACGATTGTAAAAAGACCACAGCGGTCCAGCGTTATGACATCTATAAGCTATGTAGCACAAAATGTCAAATACACGTTGGTTGTGTAACCCAGCCGCACTTTTATGTTTTTTCATGTTTAATAAAATGACCTTACACAAAACAGGCGTCTTTCATTTCGTGGTGTTGGTGCGAGACAACATGACGGATGCAGATTTAAGGAAGCTTTATTACGATAAACATGGGGTTGGAAGTTTCGGAGGCTCCGAAGCTCTATTTAGAAGGGCTCGAGCTGAAAATGAATCTGTAAAACGTGCCAGTGTGAAGACTTGGTTAGCTGGGGAAGAGGCTTATTCGCTGCACAAACCTGCCAGGAGATGCTTTAAGAGGAGGGCCACCGTTGTTAACGCACAGCTCGATTATCAGTGGCAGGCCGACATAATCAGTCTTCAAGATCTAGCAAAACATAACGATGGCGCCATGTATATATTAACCGTCATAGATGTCTTGTCCAAGTACGCCTATGCAGAGGCATTAAACGATAAAAGTGGTACCAGCTTTACCTCTGCTTTTAAAGACATCTTCGCTAGCGGGCGTGTGCCCCAGAAACTACAAACAGACGCAGGAAAGGAATTTTTAAACAAACATTTCCAAAAATGATTAGACCAGCATGCTGTTCAACATTTTGTAACACACACAGAGGTAAAGGCTGCTGTTGTAGAGCGTTTTAACCGTACTTTAAAGTCGAAGATGTGGCGATATTTCACCGCCAACAACACCTACAGATACGTGGATGTTCTAAAGGCTTTTATAGATGTTTATAACGCCACCTACCACAGGACAATCAAAATGGCCCCTGTTAAGGTAACAAGGGATAATTCGTTAACGGTGTGGAGAACGGTGTACGGTGGGCGTCTCACGCCGAAGGTCAAGAAACCGAATTTAAAAGAAGGGGATCATGTCAGGGTTTCAAAGTTGAAGGGTGTTTTCACCAAAGGCTACCAGCAAACATTCAGCGATGAGATATTCATAGTGGAAACTGTGCAGCTTAAAGAAGGGATATATATTTACAGGTTAAAAGACTACGCTGGGGAAGAGGTATCGGGTGTCTTTTACACCGAAGAGTTGCAAAAGGTGCCCTACGATCCGAACAGGGTGTACAGGGTTGAAAAGGTTCTGAAAAGGAAAGGGAGCGGTGCCCGGAGACAGGCGTTGGTCAAATGGCGTGGGTGGCCCGAGAAATTTAACAGTTGGGTCCTGGCCAGCTCATTGCACGGTGTGTGAGGTCAAGCTGTAAGCGCCATGATGAGAACTCCCCCTTTTATATCCCATTGAAAGAGTGTAAAATACAAAAATAACAATTTGTTATTTTTGTATTTTACACTCTTTCAATTGTAGTCAAACATAAGCTGACGGGCGTGGTTGACCTGGATAACGCTGTCGAATACCGAGAACACAACCATGTTCACATTGGCCGCCAGCGCCTGTGTAAAACGTATTTCCGCTTTTAGATTTCCGTTTTTGATCAGGTTGTACTGGTCGCCGTCTTCCATGTCAGGCGTCAGGTCGAACGCAAACAGAGTGTAGCCAGCAGCATACCCTTCTCTTGAAACAACTACTCCAGAGTCCCTCAGCTGTTTCCCCGTTATCGAGACCAGTCCTAGATATTCCCGGACAAAATTTGATGTTCCAAAATTCGGCGTGAAAGGTTTTGCGGGGATCACGGCGCCCTCGTGAACCAGAGCAGCATAGTTGATATCATAGTGTTTGAAGTTGAAAGGGTTTGAGTTGTAGACGCCACTAAAAGCGGTATTGTCCATAAACCCTATGATGATGAGTTTCGGTAATTGCCCCAGAAATAGATTCTGCTGCTGCGTTAATCGGGTTCCGGCGGGGATGCTGAATATCTTCAGAGCAACTCTTTCAATGGCATACTTGGCGTTCGATAATTGTAAAGCTTCAGCATGGGCCAGTCTGACACTTGGGGACACTTTCACTCTCTTTACAAACAGGCTCGCTGACAATATAACCAGTTTATACTGCTCTGCATCACCGCTGATGAGACAGAAAGCGTCTTTGTTACGATTGAGTTTGATCTTAAGATCGATACCGTTGACTAACAGTTTGTCTTGGAAGAAAAGGTCTGAATGTACGCGCCCTAGGAGGTCAAAATGCCTACTGCCGGCGACGAAGCGGGCTCTTTTTTTAAATCCCTCATTGTCCCCGTCCAAAGCCGTGTTCTCCAAATGCGCTTCGGTATCTCGGTAGAAGAGCCCCGCTGAAAGATGTGTGTCCAGCGCATCGCGACTATAATTTAGAATACTCTCTATGTATGCCCTGTAGGCATACATGTTATCACTCTGTGTGACGAGGCGATCGCCTAGGTTAATGTCCACTTGATTAAACATTGTTGTGATGGGATAGGCTATCGGGGCCACTCTAGCATCATCCTCGATGTTGTCACCGTTCGCTTTGGTTATTTTACAGACGAGGTGCAGGAGAGTGTTGTTGAGATCAGGGTACATATCCGTGGACCCCGACACATAAAACTCTATCGGTGCAAGGGGTGTCAGAGCGGCCATCGGCGACACTTCCATGAAAAAACTGTTTTCAATGCTAGTCTGTGTGGGTTTGAGAGAAAACAGATCTAACTCAGATTTGGCGCATTCACCCGATGCACAGTGTACGAAGGCCATGATCGATGTTTTAAAAAATATTCGCACTAGAATGAGTTCTCTTCTTCCTGGTCGATCTCTTCCGTCTTACGGCTCTTCTTTTGTGAGGGCCTTTTGAAGTAGTCCGGCGCTTCTTATAGGGCCTTGGCGGACCCCTACGACTTGAAGCCCTGCGCTTCCTTTTAACACCACCATGCGCTTTATACAGCAACCCCGCTCCTTCTTGGGGCTGTCTATTCATGCGTTCGGCTACCGCAGACGTTACACTACCCACGACATCCTGGGCGATGTTTGTAGCAGCCGCTTTAACATGAGGTTTTGCAATTTCGAACCCTCTTCTCAAAAAGGGCATGGCTCTCCTAAACATGCTCCGGAAGAAACCACCCAATCCCGCCCCATACATAACCGGAGCCCCTTGAAAGTAGGGCTGGGGGCCTCCATACCCCGCCTGAACTCTATAATAGTCCCTGTACATAGAGGGATCCCCGTAGGTTTTCATGATGACCATTGCAGCTGTCTAATAGTCACCTTCGCGCCGTGGCCTTAAATGAAGCTTGACAATAACTTTCCCGTATTTAAAGGCAACCGGCTCCGACTGATCGTTGTACACCATGATGGTTATAATGTCAAAATGGTTTTTAGAAATTGCAACATAGTCGAGTTTGTGATGTTGTATATTAACCATCGTGTTATTTTCGCCCTGCACAGGGACCCACCTCAACAATGGTGAATAACTGTCCCCGACCCTCTGCGGCTCTACAATATCGCTATAAACGTAGAGTGTATAAAATCCTCCGTTAATATCCGGACATGTAGGGTCTGGATCCACCTGCCTTTGCTGATGTTGTACGGACCCTAAAACCCGTTGTAATTTACCACTACATTTAAACACAGTACTGAGCTCTGGGGCTTTAAGAAACACTTTTCTTCTAACGTAATCCAATACCAGATATATATTCGCATACGTCTCGATGCTGCCTATAGTTTTGTTGATGGCCTCGACTACCGTCGCTACGGTGGGGTAATAGCCGTGTGGGAAAGACAGGTGATAGGTCAGGGTATCCTGAGGGCGCTTTATATGAAATTTAACATCGGCCTTTGTAAAGGTATTCCAAGTTCTAGGGTACTGTATTTCCGTTAGTGCCACCTCCCACGGGCCTTTCAAATCCACTGGTTTTGCAAGTTTCACCGTATAACTCGAAATCTGATTGTCTGGGAACATGTCCTTCGAAGCATTGGATGGCAGCGTGATATAAAAAGGGGAGTTCTCATCATGGCGCTTACAGCTTGACCTCACACACCGTGCAATGAGCTGGCCAGGACCCAACTGTTAAATTTCTCGGGCCACCCACGCCATTTGACCAACGCCTGTCTCCGGGCACCGCTCCCTTTCCTTTTCAGAACCTTTTCAACCCTGTACACCCTGTTCGGATCGTAGGGCACCTTTTGCAACTCTTCGGTGTAAAAGACACCCGATACCTCTTCCCCAGCGTAGTCTTTTAACCTGTAAATATATATCCCTTCTTTAAGCTGCACACTTTCCACTATGAATATCTCATCGCTGAATGTTTGCTGGTAGCCTTTGGTGAAGACACCCTTCAACTTTGAAACCCTGACATGATCCCCTTCTTTTAAATTCGGTTTCTTGACCTTCGGCGTGAGACGCCCACCGTACACCGTTCTCCACACCGTTAACGAATTATCCCTTGTTACCTTAACAGGGGCCATTTTGATTGTCCTGTGGTAGGTGGCGTTATAAACATCTATAAAAGCCTTTAGAACATCCACGTATCTGTAGGTGTTGTTGGCGGTGAAATATCGCCACATCTTCGACTTTAAAGTACGGTTAAAACGCTCTACAACAGCAGCCTTTACCTCTGTGTGTGTTACAAAATGTTGAACCGCGTGCTGGTCTAATAATTTTTGGAAATGTTTGTTTAAAAATTCCTTTCCTGCGTCTGTTTGTAGTTTCTGGGGCACACGCCCGCTAGCGAAGATGTCTTTAAAAGCAGATGTAACGCTGGTACCACTTTTATCGTTTAATGCCTCTGCATAGGCGTACTTGGACAAGACATCTATGACGGTTAATATATACATGGCGCCATCGTTATGTTTTGCTAGATCTTGAAGACTGATTATGTCGGCCTGCCACTGATAATCGAGCTGTGCGTTAACAACGGTGGCCCTCCTCTTAAAGCGTCTCCTGGCAGGTTTGTGCAGCGAATAAGCCTCTTCCCCAGCTAACCAAGTCTTCACACTGGCACGTTTTACAGATTCATTTTCAGCTCGAGCCCTTCTAAATAGAGCTTCGGAGCCTCCGAAACTTCCAACCCCATGTTTATCGTAATAAAGCTTCCTTAAATCCGCATCCGTCATGTTGTCTCGCACCAACACCACGAAATGAAAGACGCCTGTTTTGTGTAAGGTCATTTTATTAAACATGAAAAAACATAAAAGTGCGGCTGGGTTACACAACCAACGTGTATTTGACATTTTGTGCTACATAGCTTATAGATGTCATAACGCTGGACCGCTGTGGTCTTTTTACAATCGTATACATAGTACAACACCCACTACACATGTTACTCAGAGCATGTCCTTTTACAAACGCTAAGCACCACAAACTTTGATATTTTTATAGCTATACTCTCAATAGCTCTAGACATGACTTCCCGCTCCCCACGCCTATAACTCTGAACACTCAGGATACTGACAGAATTCAACAGTTCATACAGTTCTAGCCAGGACCATTCAGAACCTTTATTTGTGAGATAATCTTCAGTCATGTTCTCCAAAGCCTCGTGTATCCCCGTCTCAGGTGAAAGTCTTAACTCTCGATTGTGATCTTTGTCCGAGGTCTGGCATTTAACAGATGCGTTTAGCCACCCATTGATACACCACTTGGCGATACACACATGACTGCTACATTGCAACAAGGCCGAAGGTTCCGAAATGTTCAGATACCGCAGAGTCACAGGATGTATTTCAGCTATTCTTTCTTTAACCAGCACAAAAATCAATCTCCCGATACAGATGTAGCCCGGTTGTAACTCATAGACATCTTGCATCTCGATACCCGGATTCCCCGCCTAAAAGTGAGTAAGTATGGAGCGTTAAGTAACACATTTATGTTCTACTTTTTTTTTTTTTTTTTTTTTTTTAAACAGCTTTCGTGGGGCTAAAGACATCATTCTTCTGTTTTTATAATAAATGTCACACATTCATCTTCCTATAACCCGTTCTAACATACTTATGTCAAAGTGGGGACACATCCCATGCATGCGGTCGAGTTTTGAGCAGGGCTCAGCAGCGTATCGGATCTCATTGACAGCCGCAGCCAAGACCTTAATCATATCACTGTGGACACCTTTCTTCACAGCAGACACCCCATACACAACCCTTAACAACTTATATACCCGGTAAGGGTCTATCCGACTACAAATGTGGCAAATTATTCTGGCTGTGTATGCATCGTATAAACATTCATGAGCCTCCTGTTGAGGCTCATTAATTTTATGCCCGTAACAAAGATCATAATAATCCCGTTTAACACATGCATTCATAGCGGGCGCTGCAAAACCTTTAACTGGCCATATGGTGGCCCAGGGTACGCCCGGAGCTTCCTTTTCAAAATCGCGGCTAGTGTAGGTGCAGACACATTTCTTACGAGGCTCTTTGTTCTGGCTTGTAATACTTCCAGACTGTCTGGAACAGCATAAGCAGTAAAAATTTACGGCGTTAACCTTTGGAGTTGACCCTTCTAGAGGCTCTCTTTCTTCAGCTACGTTCTAGGGTTCAAACAGAAAGCACAAGGCACATTATTAGTTAAATGTATGACATTAGAGTATACAGGCATAAAAAATAAAAATTAAAAAAATTAAAAAACTGTTATTACCAACCTCTATATTTATCACACTCAGAGGCTCCTCTGAAATCCTGGGAGTCGCAGAGGTCCATTGGGGTAGAAACATCGCCGGAGCTTACACCTGATGGCTGTACAATAACGGCCTCTGACTCGGGGTCCTCCTGGAAGCCCATGTCTTCATAGATGGGCGAATTCGGTGGTGCTACACATTCTTCAACATCTTCAATGTCTATGAAGTTAGATGCAACACTTAATTCATCTTTCGAGCCATTGCTGTCGCTGTCGGCCCCCTTAATAGGGGATATCTGGGTCGACAAATCCTTGAGGTTGAGCTTTTCAAGCCGATAGCAAAGTTCCTCTTCAAAACCGGTAACATCGGTATCTTGGGTGGCAGGGACACCCTGTTGTGCATTCTCATCCATCGTAAGAGGGGCTAGGGTCCGGTAATATCTACCAATAGTGTTCAGGGCCCCTGAGGAGGCGGCTTTTCTTGCGATCGGATTGTATCTCTTCATGGCACCTTGCCAAACTGTTTCAGCCCTGGTTCGCGGTTTGACAGCCGGTTCTAACCAGCTCCTTATATGCAACATTTAAAAAAAAAAAAAAAAGGGGGGGCTAACACGTGACACCATGAGGGCACATCCCACTTAACACCCCCATGCACCCACGTCACTTCCGGGGAGGGCTTTCAGGGACACCGGAAGTCCCAGCCACCGGAAATGACGTCATATCCGGGGCGGGATAACAGTCACTTTTAATATGATGATTAAAGGTATCCCTTCCTACTACTAACAAGGAAATCAGGGTTAGCTGCAATTTCCTAAAGAGTGTCCTATTTTAGAGGTCCTGGGATACATTCTGGTGTAAAAGATGCATTCATTAATTAAAAGCAGGGAAGGATGAGTAGTTTGTTATGAGTTTCTACATGAGAAGGTGGGATAGGTGTCTGCTGAGAAGTAAGATGGTTTAGTGGCATTTCTTGCATCATTTGTTCCAGTAAAGGTGACTGAAGTGGATGAGTGCCCGCTAACTGAAAGTGAGTCACCCTCAAGAAGGAACTGGACTGACCCACTTGAATAGGCGCATAGTCACCACCATGACCTAGGATGAACACTGCACCCTCAGGTGGGTATTGTAGACTGGTAGGCTTTTTCTTGAGGGAAAAAAGAGATTGTAAGAAACTGGAGGTTATTTGAGGAGGATGAGAATCAACATAAAAAAATAATCACAATCCGTAAGAGGCAAACCTTTAAAGTCACTAAATAAACCCTTGCTTAACCCTCTAGTAGCTTGGCACAAAGCAGTCAGGTTTAACTTGGAGGCAATACATAAAGTATTCATGCAGTACTCAAACAGTAATACAGTAAAAACACAAAAATAGAACATTTTCAAACAATTCAGAAAAATAGAATACATTTTACTAATTACAATGACCCCCAAAAAATAAAAATCTAATGGGTAGAACCAGATATAGGCCCTCATTCTGACCTTGGCGGGCGGCGGAGGCCGCCCGCCAAAGTC
The DNA here is from genome assembly GCF_031143425.1 of Pleurodeles waltl. Lineage (NCBI taxonomy): Eukaryota > Metazoa > Chordata > Amphibia > Caudata > Salamandridae > Pleurodeles > Pleurodeles waltl. Next base: position 956,817,400 of record NC_090449.1, read on the forward strand.
CCGCCGTCAGGTTACCGTTCTGCGGTCGAAAGACCGCGGCGGTAATTCTGACTTTCCCGCTGGGCTGGCGGGCGGTCGCCTTCAGACCGCCAGCCAGCCCAGCGGGAAAGAGGCTTCCACGATGAAGCCGGCTCGGAATCGAGCCGGCGGAGTGGAAGCTGTGCGACGGGTGCAGTTGCACCCGTCGCGTATTTCACTGTCTGCGCAGCAGACAGTGAAATACATGTAGGGGCCCTCTTACGGGGGCCCCTGCAATGCCCATGCCAGTGGCATGGGCACTGCAGGGGCCCCCAGGGGCCCCGCGACCCCCCCTACCGCCATCCGGATCTCGGCGGTCCGACCGCCGGGATCTGGATGGCGGTAGGGGGGGTCGGAATCCCCGCGGCGGTGCAGCAAGCTGCGCCGCCGCGGAGGATTCAATGGGGCGGCGGTACACTGGCGGGACCCCGCCAGTGGTGCCGGTCCGACCGCGGCTTTACCGCCGCGGTCGGAATCCCCATTGGAGCACCGCCGGCCTGTCGGCGGTGCTCCCGCGGTCCTCCGCCCTGGCGGTCAAAGACCGCCAGGGTCAGAATGACCACCATAGTCATTTTTAAAAGTTTGAATTAAAAATAGCGTCAAAAAGTGCAAAGTTCCAAATGTGGATATCTAGTCACACTAGACAGGGTCAAAGTCAAAAGGTAATGTTGACCAGAATGAAGCGCGCCTCAAATATCAGGACCAGGTTCATCCCAGTGAAAGGTTTACCTTCTGACTTAGAAACTTTAATGGAGAAAAAGTGGTAATTGACGAGTCTTCAACAGGAAAAAATACAAAATGGGTCCAAGGCGAGTCTCGATGATGGTGGTCACTGAAGAGCAGGATCCTAGTCCAGTCATTGACAAGGTGGGAAAGTTCTGAGAGGTAAAGTCTGAAATCTGTACCTAGCAAGGCTTTGACAGCAATGGGTTGCTGCTCAGCATCTGCCCAATAAATCCCTCTATGTTTGGAGTAGGACATTTTCTTGAACTGAGATCTCCTTCACTGGAGCAAACCATTAAGCTGAGGCCAATTAGTTATTCAACGGTTCTGTTCTCAAATGGTTTTCCATGCAGACATTTGGCAAAAAGTTGCACTCTAACACCAGCCAAGGGTCCAGGACTGGGGGTTCAGCACTTGGGGATTAGGACTCAGTCCAGAAGAGGCCAGCAATAGGATCTAGTGGAGGTCATTTTGGAACTCATCAACTTGGCAGTTGCAAGGATAGAGGCCTCTGGAAGTTTGTTATGTCCCTGTAGCTCAATTAGGAGGGCAGCCTACTGACATTTGGAGTCATGTCTTGGCCCCTAGGTTCAAGGCAAGTATTTCCAATCTTCTTTAATGTTCTTCAGACAGAATGACAGTCCTTCTTCTGATTCTTTAGAGGTTCAGGAGTACTCTGAAGGGGGGTCTCTAGGTTCCTCCTTTATGCCCAGTGTGAGTGTGTAGGTGGAGGGCAGGCCTTTGCCCACTCCCTAAATTAGTTGTGCTGAGCTCCTGTACCCCCACTAAGTTGGTGCAATTCCCTTACCCCCAGTGGGTTTGGTCCCAGGCAGACTAGAGAGACAAAGGAGAGGGAGGCTTAGGTATGAACTTCATCTGCCACTGACAAGGTAGTCATCCTTTACAGCTCAGGAAGGGGCTAGGGACTGCCCAAAAGGCTTTCCTGTCAAGGCAGGAGTCCCCCTCCCAGGCTGTTGGTCACTGTTAGGGAGCAAGACACACCCACCACAGGGGAGCCATCAGTGGTTAGGCGAATGTTTGACACTAGCAGAGAAGCCTTTTAGTTTTAGGCAGGAAAATGACATGTTTCTAAAAGTGTAAGTTCCAAAATAGTAATGCAAAATTCGAATGGATCATTATGTTGTTTTAAAATTACTATTAAAACAAGCCATTAAACATTTTTTCTACTTACCCCCAAAATGAATTAGGCATTTATTAAAGGTAATAGTGTGAATTAGAGTTAACCTTTGTGAGAGCCAGTCTTGCCAAACTGAAAAAATACTTTGTAGGTGTTTGACTGCCAGGACATGTAAAACACATATTATACATGGCCTATGTTTTAAATACCTTGCTCCCTGACATATGGGCATTTTGGGCTTACCTTAGGAGTGCCGCAGTATAAAAAAGGAAGGTTTAGGCCTAGCAAAAGGTTTGTTTTGCCAGGTTGAAATGGCAGTTTTAAATCTGCACACCAAAGCTGCAGTGGCAGACTTGTAGACACGTTTTAGGAGTGCTACTTTATTGGGTAGCACAATAGTGCTGCAGCCCATTAGTATTATTTAATTTTAGGCCCTATACAAAATACTTTTAAGTAAATTAAATGTGTTGATTAGGCATATGTCAATTTCCCCATGTTTGAATTGTAGAGCACAAGCACTTCACTTCTGGTTAGGAGGAGTAAAGTGCGCAGATTCCTGTGGCAAACAAAAACTGGTTCAACCAAAAAAGATCAAAAAGCCGTGCAAACGTTGAACGTTGCAAACAGGGTTACACTCAGGATGAGGGCTGGATTGGGCCTAGGTTTTGACTTTAAGAAACTAACCTAAGTAAGGGAAGGCTGAAGGCCAGTGTGAGATTTCCAGTACATCTAATTACCTTGCTTTACAATAATACATCAGTGTCAGTAAAAGGAGTGTCATTCTATCTAATAACTCATAGAACAAAAGCAGAGAGTTGTGGCTAAGTCGTTTTTTCCACTTTTTAACAAGGCACATTCAAATAAAAAAAAGAGAGAAGAAGAGAAAAAATAAAGGGAAGAAACATGGTAATTAGAGTGATAAATAAAAGTCTTACCTACCTAAACTGTGTCATTTTCATTTGTTGGACACCTCTGGTAGAGATACTTTGGAAGTGACCCAGGGGGCTACCTACAGCTGTAAGAGAAGAGAAGAAAGTAAAAAATTGACAGTTTAAGTCACACAAACTAAAGTCCAAGTCAAATTCTCTGTAGTACAAAAAGGTCTTAAGTTGTCTATAATGAAAGAATACAGTTTTGGACTAAAAACCACAGTGCAACTATTTGTACTTGGTTGTACCCAAGCAGATTGTGTCAGAAGTGGGATCCACCAAGTAGCATCATCCCATAAAACAAGACTGTTGTGCAATAATTAGTAGAGGGTCATATTTCTAGAGAATTCGTAACAGACAGGTACATCAGCAGCTCTCAAATGAACTAGTATAGCCTACAACAGTCAGTAAAAGCCAAGAGACAGCAATAGGAACAATAGTCCTCACTTCAGAAATACAATAATGCAGCTGACTTCAGCACTGGCCCAATCCATGGGGGCTTTGACCCACGTCCCCTCAGTAGGTCAACAGGTCAATCAAGGGAAGGACCCAGACTCCTTCTTTATAAACGTTAAAAGAATTGCCTATGCTTTCAATTGGCCACCAGAGTGTTGGGGACTATACCTCATCCTACTTTCCCACTTTTAGTTGGTAATATACAGACTGCTTGTCAGGTCACAAGCCCCACATGAACACAGCCTACACTGAGATTTGTTTTCTTAGAACTGGGAAGATTAGTGGCTACGTCTCCAGAATGCCACCAAAGAGGAAATTATGAAATCAATGTATGTCTTCTTGAAGACATTACCAACGCACATACAAAACTGCCTGACGCAGCATAACAACTAAAGCATTAATAGGGTCATTAAATGAATCAGGCTGGGCCCGGAAGCGGTACAGCAGGGAAGGGATCTGTCACAGATCCCGGGGTGTTGGACCTGGCCCTTTTTGCAGGGTCATCCCCAAACGTTTTTCCTCCTTCCTCCTATTTTTCCTGACCTGTTTTTGTTGGTTTTTGAACTCTGAGCACTTTACCACTGCTAATCAGTGCTAAAGTGCATATGCTCTGTGTGTAAATTGCACTGTAAATTGGTTTATCTATGATTGGCATATTTGATTTACTAGTAGGTCCCTAGTAGTGTGCACTAGAGGTGCCCAGGGCCTGTAAATCAAATGCTACTAGTGGGCCTGCAGCACTAGTTGTGCCGCCCAAATAAGTAGCCCTGTAATCATGTCTCAGACGTGCAACTGCAGTGTGTGTGTGTGCACTTTTAGACTGCGAATTCGACTTGGCAAGTGTCCCCACTTGCCAGGCCTAAACCTTCCCTTTTCCTACATATAAGACACCCCTAAGGAAGGCCCTAGATAGCCCCATGGGCAGGGTGCAGAGTATGGTTAAGGAAGGACATATACTAATGTGTTTTATGTGTCCTGACAGTGAAATACTGCCAAATTCGGTTCTCACTGTTGCAAGGCCTTCTGTCTCATAGGTTAACCTGGGGGCTGCCTTTAAATATGATTAAAGCATAAATTCCCTTTTGGAGCAGATAGACATGTGGAGTTTGGGACCTCTGAACTCACAATTTTAAAATACATCTTTTAGTAAAGTTAGTTTTAAGATTGTGTGTTTGAAAATGCCACTTTCAGAAAGTGGGCATTTTCTTGCTTGAACCATTTCTGTGACTCTGCCTTTTGGTGGATTCCCTGTCTGGGTTAGTTTGACAGTTGGGCTGTTGGCACCTCTCTCCAGACAGTGACGCAAAGTGGGCTGAGGTGTAGCCTGCATATTCTGATGAGCCATCTGTGCTAGGAGGGAAGGGAGGAGTGGTCACTCGCACCTGAAAGGGCTTTGCCTGCCCTCACACAATGCAGACTCCACCCCCCGGTGTGTGTCTGAGGTCTGGCCTGGGCAAGGCAGGATTTCACAAACAAGCGAGACTTTTCCTTTGAAGTAAGCCTACTTCAAAGGCCAAAATGGGTATAAGAAGAGTACCCAAAACCACAGACTTTAGATGCTTCTTGGGGTAGACACTCTACCTCACAGACACTTCTTTTAGAAGAAATTTGTAACCAGAACCTGCATCCTGCCAAGAAGAACTGCCTGGCTGCCCAAACGACTCACCTGACTGTTTTCTGACAAGAACTGCTGCCTTGCTGTTGCCCTTCTGCCTTGGTGCTCTCTGGCTGTGGTGCTCTCCAAGGGTTTGGATAGAGCTTGCCTCCTGTTTCCTGAAGTCTCAGGACCAAAAAGACTTCACTCCTGCAACTGGACTCCTTGTGCAGCAAAGATTTGATGCACAGCCTGCTAAAAACAACGCACAGCCTGCCCGCAGTGAGAAATTCACCTCACGCCGAACCAGGGACGCCGCAGCATGACTTCATAAGGAGAAGATTGACGCAGCGCCTGTGTTGTGACCGGAACTTCAACGCACGGCCCACCAGATCGACGCACAGCTGACACGGGATGACACAACCCGACTTCCAGAGAGGAATCGACTCAGCGCCTGCTGTGCGGGAGAAATTTCCATGCAACTCCCAGTGAATCGATGTAGTGCCTGTGACTTTGCTTTGCAAGCCCAGGATTCCACGCACAGACCCTGGGGTGCCAGAAACCCCCACAGCCCTGAAGAGGAACCAAGTCAGAGTGCCAGAAACTGACGCAAAGCCTTCCCCTGCATGGAAAATAACGACGCAAGTCAGTGTGCGAAGGGGCGAAACCAACGCACACCTCCCCGTTTTCCACACATCGTCTCTTCTGCGGTCCCTTGTGAACCAGGTACTTTGTGCTTACAAGAGACCTTTATTGTTTTTAAGGGATGTTTACTTGTTTTGCAAAGACCTAAGACACTTTATATCACTTGTATGGTGATATCTCAACATCTACGTTTTGAACTGTATCTTATCAGATAAATATTGTATATTTTTCTAAACACTGTGTGGTGTATTTTCGTGGTGCTTTATGGTGTTATTGTATGATTTATGGCACAAATACTTTACACATTGCCTTCTAAGTTGAGCCTGACTGCTCAGTGTCAAGCTACCAGAGAGTGGGCACAGGATAATTTGGATTGTGTGTGACTTACCCTGACTAGAGTGAGAGTCTTTGCTTGGACCGGGGTAACCTGACTGCCAACCAAAGACCCCATTTCTACCAAGCGGCCTTTCAAGACCCCAAGAACTCACAAGTTGAAATTTTAGCTACCATAATTCTCAAACCTGTATTAGGCAGTTAAAAACTTCAATTCTTCAAATGTGGGAAGTAGGGCCACATTGCCATGTTTGCCATTTAAAAATATAAAAGAAGAACATATGGAAGTTGGATGGGCACAAAACTGGTGTATTGTACTCAGATTCCAGGATCCTCTTTTACTATGCCATTCAGTCGAATAAAAGGCAAGTACATGCACTATTACATTCAGATTTTAAGCAGTCTGTCATTTACCAGATCCTTGAGCATCCCCAACTGATTGTTCCTGGGAGAAGTGTCAGTATTAAATGGGTTCATGGCAATCAGAGAGAGTATCTGTTGGCCTGGGTTCAGGTTCCTTTTCTCACTCACAGCCATATATTAGGGAGACATTTTAAAAAGGAAAAACCTGTCAAAGGACCCTCAAAAACTTTTATTGGCAAAATACTTATGCTCAGATACGTAAGTAATGTAAGGAATGCCCAGTTGGTCACACCAATAATCTGTATAAACCCATGAAAGTGCCACTCCAAAGGATACCTTTAATTGGCATCCTATGTTGCAGACTTGAGATGGATCCAGTTGGTCCCTTGATAACTCTTAGTAGAGGCTAAAGGAATGTCCTAGTTACAGTAGAAAATGCCACCCTCTACCCATAGGACATAAACCCAGGGCAGGTTGGAATGAAGCAAATTGCTTCCTGAATGTTGGACATATTTTCATGTGCATGATTTCCAAATGAGATCCTAATGGATTAACAGACAGCAGTTGCATACAAACTGATGGCTCAAATCAGCAAACAATTAGATATTCAATAGTTAAGAACCTCAACTTATCCACAGGTAGATGGCTTAGCAGAACATTAAAATTAAACATTGAAACTCACTCTGAAAAATATACTAAATCTGAGTGTCAGGATTGGAATAAGTCACTACCCTTGTCCTTTTTTACTATTCAATGTCAGAATCAGGCTAGTCTTCGGATTTCACCCTTTAAGCTCTAGTTTGGAAGGAAGCACATAATCTTGTTGTAAGTAATTAAAGAATGCTAAGAAGAGTCTGCAAGTGAAGAGAGAAGCCCTTTTTGAGATATACATCACTGTTAAAGTCCCATATTTGGAAACTAAGTTAGTTGATGGGCGAAACCCTGGCACAGGGGTACAATAAGCAACAGGATCAATACAACAGTGGTGTTAATGTAAGAGCGTTAAGGGAGGGGTTCTCCTTTTGCTATCTTCTCAAATCAGAAATTGCTATTTGCTTGGCAGGATCTCAGTCAAGCCCTACAGAGAGTAAATGAGGTCACAGTATAAATAATTCTGACAGGCAGGAACACAGAGGAACAGACCTTCCAGATAAACCATTTGAAGACATGGGAATGACCCCTTGCCTAAGTGGAGAAAGTGGTGCAGCTTCTTGCAGAACCAATTCAAAACTTAACACCAGCAGAAATAGGCCCCAAATTACAGAATGGGAAAAGCTAGTAGATGCCCTAGGCTCTTTTTGATAATATTTTCAGAAGTGCCTTGCAGGATGAACATGATCAATCACCAAATCCAGATCAAACCCAGGAAAGTAGTAAAGCAGAAACCATATCATATTTCAGAAGCCCCCGGAATGCAATTCAGGAAGAGGTGGACACGATTGGTGGACCCAAACTTCCAAACCTGGTGGAACCATCAGGTTTTGTATTGACTTGAGAAAGTTTAATCAAATCTCCAAGTTTGACACCCCTCTCCCTCAAATACATGAATTTTCTGAGCAGCTTGGGAAAGTAAGATATATCACCACTATTTAGCTTGCAAAAGGTTATTGGTAAACACCACTATATTCCATTGTTAAGGAAAACACCTTTCTCAACTCCACAGTGATTCTCTAAATTCAAGGTTTTGACATTTGTGCTGCATAGAGCTTCTGCTGCCTTACAACAACTTATGAATCATCTTTTACCACCACAAAGCAGCTTTACAGCCACCTACCTGGATGACATTGCCTGTTTTTACACATCCTGTGCAAAACACTTACAACATTTAAAGTCTGTGCTAAGTACCCTAGAAAAGCTGGGTAAACTAAAAGAAAACTAGTAGCACCACTGGCATATTGTGTACCTAGGATATCAACTATGGCACAGGATGATGAAGTCCTAAAAGTAGAAAGTCAAGGTTATTCAAGTGGTGTTTTATGAGCAAAGAGATTAAGAGCCTTTTAGGGATTGTTAGGGTAGTATATGTAATTTTTATCTAATTAAATTAAATTTAAATTGATTTTCCCATGACAGTGTTTCTAAATGAATCTTCCAAAAATAAAAAGCTAAGGACTCCTAGTGAACAAGAAGTATAGACATTTATGATATTCAAAGGTATAATATCAAAAGAATAATTAGCCATAAAATGGATCACTGAAAAACTCAACTACAATTTACTCTGTTGACGGAGCGTGTACCTTTACTGTGGTTAGCGTGGAACGAGGGCACTAACCTTTAGATCTTGAGATGCTTTCTTTCACTACAGCCTTTTAATTCCATAGTCAAGCACAGGAAAGAAGAGATCAAATCAATGTAGACTAGTTTTCACGGTACCCTAAAAACAATCGTCCAGAATGTACTAAACCGGGAAGAGAAACTTTTTAGCAGGACAGCTGCATACTTACCAGAACACTATGATTCTAAATGCATCACTCTAGTTTCATGCAAGAAAGCCATTCCTAAAATCAAGGAGATAGGAAAAGTGTGTTAGAATCAAAAGTAAAGGAAAATGAAAAAGGCAGGAGAAGGGGAAAAGGATGTAAAAAGAGAGGACATACTGTTTAACCAATCCCACAGGGTACCTTCTGACTACCTGGATGACAGAATACTGACTGAGATGAGTAGGAGCCATGCCTGATGGATGAAATGAGACACCCTTGCGGAGCTAGAGCCATTCAAAGAAAGCCAGACTGTCAACATTAGGAAAGTGTCCACTACCTACAAGCTAGTCCTGCTAGAGACGGAAGTTAAATGACCCAACTGAAAAGGTTCATTTTCCCCATCTTTACCTAGGAGGATTATGATATACTCAGAAGGGTGTCATGAACATCGGTTTGGTTTTTCTTGGGGTAGGAGAAGGACACACTCAGAGTAAAGGCCGCTTTGGACATGTGCATTGACTTCGAAAGTTTAGCCCCAAATAGGGGGAAGTTCAAGGCTAGTGAAACCGTCAGCACATATAAGAAGCAGAGTCATGACCTGAGTGATTATTTTTAATTGTTTTAAGTAGCTATATTAATAAAAAAAGAAAAGAGAAAAATATAATTTATAGGAGGAGAGAAAAAGTGGAATTTTAGTGAGGAATACAATTCGTACTAGCTAAACTGTGTTGGATTGTTTTGAGGGACACCTTTAGAGGAGACACTTTGGGAGTGACCCTGAGAGGTATATTTGCCTGATTGATAAGACAAGAAAGTTAAGCATTGACAGTCGGATGAAAACTAAGTCACACAGACTAAAATGAAAAAAAGTACTATTAGTAGTTAAAATAGCCATTTTCTATGAAAATTGTCAAGAAAAGCCTGAAAATTGATGTGTTAATGAAATGTAGATGCTACTGTGATTAGTCAGATGATTAGGCCAAACAATTTTTAGATTGTCAGGTAGGTCATCCTTTCTAGTGAAGTCAAATTCACCACCACCACCTTACTTTTGTCCGCTAATTTAAACTTTCTGGTTAATAATACAGTTGTGCAGTGTAATCGTTTTTCCAACTCAGGTGAAATTCTTCTGAGTATTTGTGTAACTATTTAGCTGTATCCTTGACTAGTTACACAAAATAGCTGCAAGGTTACATTCACATTGAAAGGAAGTCATCCTTTTAGTCCTGTTCACCCCAATATTTCTTGACTAATACTGGTGGAATTGACTCTGATTGTGCCTGGGCTCTGCTAGCCAGGCCCAGGGCCAGTGCTCTGATGAAAACAGTATACGGTAATTAGGTCTAATTACAGTAGGCAATGACAGACTCCTGTAAGTCCCTAGTACATAATAGGGCAAGGGGAATTAAAACTACCTATAAGTCCCTATTTGTTAGACCTGACGTGCCATAGGGTGGTCACCCCTAACTTTTTGCCTGCCTCCCTACACTTATTGGACTCTATTTTTGCTGGCTTTTAGACTCTGCACACTTTACCACTGCTAACCAGTGCTAAAGTGCATATGCTCTCTCCCTTTAAACATGGTAATCTTGGATCATACCTGATTGGACTATTTAATTTACTTATAAGTTCCTAGTAATGTGCACTATATGTGCCCAGGGCCTGTAGATTAAATGCTACTAGTGGGCCTGCAGCACTGGTTGTGCCACCCACTTCAGTAGCCCCTTTACCTTGTCTCAGGCCTGCCATTGCAAGGCCTGTGTGCGCAGTTTCACTGTCACCTCGACTTGGCGTTTAAAAGTACTTGCCAAGCCTAAAACTTTTTTTTACATATAAGTCACCTCTAATGTGTGCCCTAGGTAACCCCTAGAGCAGGGTGCTGTGTAGGTAAAAGGCAGGACATGTACCTGTGTAGTTTACATGTCCTGGTAGTGTAAAACTCCTAAATTCATTTTTACACTACTGTGAGGCCTGCTCCCTTCATAGGCTAACATTGGGGATGCCCTCATACATTATTGAAGTGGTAGCTGCTGATCTGAAAGGAGTAGGAAGGTCATATTTAGTATGGCCAGAATGGTAATACAAAATCCTGCTGACTGGTGAAGCTGGATTTAATATTACTATTCTAGAAATGCCACTTTTAGAAAGTGAGCATTTCTTTGCACTTTTCTGTGCCTTACAATCCACGTCTGGCTGGGTTTAGTTGACAGCTCCTTGTGCATTCACTCAGACACACCCCAAACAGAGGGTACTCAGCCTCCCTTGCATACATCTGCATTTTGAATGGGTCTTCCTGGGCTGGGAGGGTGGAGGGGCTGCTCTCACACAAAGGACCACCACACCCCCTACTGGGACCCTGGCAGACAGGATTGAACTGAAAGCAGACCTGGTGCACTTCTTAGCCACTCTTTGAAGTCTCCCCCAATTCAAAGGCACATTTGGGTATAAAACAGGGCCTCTGCCCTACCACCTCAGACACTTGCTGGAGAAGAAACCTGAACCAGAACCTACATCTGCCAAGAAGAACTGCCTGGCTGCTCAAAGGACTCACCTGTCTGCTTTCTACAAAGGACTGCTGCCTTGCTGTTGGCCTGCTGCCTTGCTGAACTCTTGTCTGGCTGTAAAAGTGCTCTCCAAGGGCTTGGATAGAGCTTGCCTCCTGATTCCTGAAGTCTCAGGACCAAAAAGACTTCGTTCTTTCAACTGGACGTGTGTGCGCTGAAAAATTCGACGCACAGCTTGTTCCGCTGTGAGAAATTCACTGCACGCCGATCCGGAAAGACGCCGCTCGACGCGACGCCTATGGTGCGACCGGAACTTCGACGCACGGCCTCGTCTGGACAACGCCGCCCGACTCCCAGAGAGGAAATCAACGTGACGCCTGCCGTGAGGAAGAAAATTCCATGCACAGCTCCCCGGAACGACGCGCAGCCGATAACAAGCCTAGGATTCCACACACAGACCCTGGGACATCTGGTAATCCCGCGACCCACAGAAGGAGTCGGCCCGCGTGCCGGAAAACGAAGCATGTCTTCCCCGAGTGAAAAATAATGACGCAAGTCCGTGTGTGAAGGGGCGAAACCGACGCACACACCATTTTTCCACGCATCTCCTCCTCTGCGGCCCTCTGCGGAGATTTTCCACTCCAAACCAGGTACTTCGTGCTTGAAAGAGACTTTGTTTGCTTTTTAAAGACTTAAGACACTTCATATCACTTTTTAGTGATATCTCTACAAATTCATATTACATCTTTGATCGTTTTGACCTGCAAATACCCAGATAAATATTTTATATTTTTTTAAACACTGTGTGGTGTATTTTTGTGGTGTTATATTGTGTTATTGTATGATTTATTGCACAAACGCTTTACACATTGCCTTCAAAGTTAAGCCTGACTGCTCGTGCCAAGCTACCAGAGGGTGGGCACAGGAAAATTTGGATTGTGTGTGACTTACCCTGACTAGAGTGAGGGTTCTTGCTCGGACAGAGGGTAACCTGACTGCCAACCAAAAACCCAATTTCTAACACTATTATATAATAGTGCGGGTGGTTTAGAGGCCAAGTAGATTACCTGTACTGGAATGTGTACTGCTGTGCTGCCTACTGACACTTTTAAAGGCAGTCCTGCTTTGCAGACTGCCTTTAAAAGTAAAATATATACACATTCGACTTACTTTGGAATTAAAGGTACTTACAAAGAGATAACCTACCTTATGTTTATATATGTCATCCTAAAGGTCTTCCCTAGGTGCCCCAGGGTGGGTGGGGGCGAGAAACTATAAGCAGAGACATAAAAGATGTTTTATATGCCCCGGTGAGGGAAAAACTGCTCATTTCCTTTTCCTCAATGTAGATACATAGCTCCATAGGCTAACATTGGAATGTTTTATTTAAGTATAAATATTGCTAGGAAGGAGCTATAAATATCATTAGTTGTATTAAAAAAATTGGTAATGATAAAGCCAACAATTTGCCACTGTTGAATTTATAAAAACTATTGCAGAAAAGATGTTGTAAGACTATCTTTTCTGTGAGTCAAAAATCAACTTCTAGCAGTGAAAGTATGTTATGCAGGGGTAGACCTTCAAATCTAGTTTTCTCAAGCTTTTAATCAGACAGTTATGCCTTCCACATTTCACTTTCCAACCTGAAACACCCATACTCTTGCCTTTGTAAGAGAACATTTTGTATGTTCACAAGTGGCAAAAATGCATTGAGGATGTTTGTGACCACCCATAAAGTTCTAGAGTTTGGAGGTCCTGAATGTTTTACATAAACCATTAATGCATCCTGATCACCCCGCAACCTGCCACACTTACATACTCCTACCCTTATTTACACCTTGAAATACATACCACAATAGTGAGTGCATTTCTGCACAATAAAAGAAAATGTGAAAGAGCATTTCCATTTCTAATGCTTTGTCAATCAGGACTGGTGTCTTTTAGCTCCTTTGATCTACCTCTCCAACTATCATGGATTTTAGGACTTTTATCTTCCAGAATTTACTTTCTCTAAAGTTGTGCCCTATACGACACCTACCCATCTAGTTGTTTTCAAATATTAACATTTTTTAATACAAATCATTATGTTTTGTTGGCACATGTCTCGGCAGCATTATATTTAGAGGTACCAGTGCTAATCTGTTTTCTACGTGTGTGTGTTTGAGGTTGCCAGTTGCTTTCAGTTATTTCCATAAAATTTCAAAAGCATGCAGTATTTTGTGTGCAGTCATTTGAGATTTTGTGTAAAACAGACAAATGAAACGGAGAAAAAGGAACAAAGTGTGCAGATGTCCAACGTGATTTCGGTTGCAGCTATAAGGATTTTTATAGTTTCCAGGAAAAGCAGATTGCTACCGCTTTTATTAAACTGAAAACATTACAAAATATGGCCTTCTAGCTGCTCGCCTCTCCTGCACGAGACAGAAATATACATTTGAAAAAGAGTATATGTTTTGCTAGTGTCATTTCAGATGCTTCTTCTATGTCAGAAAGATGTTCATCGCGAACTAAAATTCTTTTTCTTTCCTTTTTTAAATATTTGCACATTTCAGATCAGTCGGAAGCGATAATCCTCCTTTTCATGCTTGCAGTGCCATATTCGTAATATACCAGATATACTTATTTAGGATTTCATGTACTTGGTGTGAAAGATTGACACAGAGCAGTGTCTTTAAAGTGTATGCACAGCATTTACACAGTTTAATTTCAAGATCAAGCAACATCAATCTTAATCCGCATTATCTGCTATTCAAATGAAAAGGTTACACATTCCACCACAGGGTTGGACTACACACACCAGAGACTCATATCAGCTAAATAAAAATGAATCTGCGAAGAAGTCAAATTATATTAAAGTCACAGAGTAGAGATTAGAGCCAAAACTAACTTTTAATAGTCCGGACGATGAGCAAAGAGTGGTAAGGAAAACTCTCTTCAAAAAGATACTAAGAAGCCGAGTGAAACTGATAGTCAAATATCTATTGAACTACTAGATAGACTAACTCTATAAATACAATAATCAATATTTGGTGTCTGATCTATAGGGGCGATCCTCAGGTTGAAGCATTGGACAGCACTTTCCGAATCAAGTATTGAATGGACCATGCACTGAATTTACTAATTATTGCTGCAATGTGTTGGTCAGTTTACCTGTTATACTGTTAAATTGGTGGATGTTTACATAACATACGTTTATAATATATGTGTGGTTTATGTGTAGTCCATATGATTTGCATTAACTGTATTCTTTATCGTATTGTTTATACTGCTGTAGTAGGTATTTACAAGGGGTCTCTCTGGGGTGTTCTCAATTCTAACTATAGGTAACAGCTTATTTGTTACACTGCTCGACAGCCACTCGTAAAGTGGTCTAAATAAGCACTGGGCTTCTTTTTTTCACAGAGGGAAGTGTCTGTGTAATTTCTTAAGTGCCCCTAGAAAGATTGTGTAAACTACATTTTCTAGCAGCAGAATTTGAAACTGTTCCTTTCGAGAGGCATACATCTTCAAAGAGAATGCAAAAATGTTCAGTCTCTTGTATTCCTTAAAATCTTGCATGAAAATGTGACCTTCAATGAAACTTTTGTTTACTTCCATCCCCTATTTTTTTTAAACTGCACCTCTGCTCCACTTTTATCGTTTCACTGCCTTTCCTGTCTATAAATTACTCTAAATCTCATGCCTACCCCTTTTAAGCTCTTTGGAAACTATAACTATATGAATTCCAATAAGCTATTTCTCACATAGCCCTATCTAATCACATCAATGTCAATAATGTACCACAAAGCAACTGAAGTGAAGGCATAGAATGAACGTGCAAAAATAACACCAATAACTAATAGGCTTACTACTAACTTTGGGTCGCGGGTAGCATGCTTCTTGCCATACAGCACTTCAAACCTAATCATGGGTAGTAAGCACTACAAAAAAACAATTTAAGCAAATTAAAGTGCAGTGGTGCAGAAAAAAAAACATTACTCTGATACGTTGTTCTGGTGAACATCATACTAACAGAAAAATGTGAGCTTCTGTCCCCTATTTCAGTGCATACTCTGTTTTGAATAGCAGAGCTCTGTTAAACTTTCAGTACCTGCGTTATCCTATGCCAGATGGCTTGTTGACCATTTCTCTAACACAATTGTTTGCTGGATGGCAGTGCAGAGAATAATGCAGCTAAGTGCTACAATAGTCATCACATAGTTTTCCTTATCTAAAGTTTTATTTTTATATTGCTTCTCTATCCCTCAGGGTGTCAGAGAACAATTCATAGCGAGAAAGATCCAGAAGATACATTTAGCTGCACATGCCAATTCAGATCAAAATAAGTAGAGGCTCAATATTAACAGATTCTTAGGTTTAACTATATTTATTAGGACGCAGAACAGTATTACGTCCACCCACATCACCACAGGGCCAGTCGCTAGAATCGAAGGATGGAGATCTGGAATGAACAAAAGGCTATGTTCCACAAAAGCACGGTTTTGCATTTGATGGTATCTTTTACTATGCAGTCTCTTCATTCTGTCACTGCAAAATCACTGCTTTGCTATTGATGGTTTCTGTCCATGAAATCTCTCCATTCTGTTATTGCAAACACCATCAGTACAGCTCCTCTAGGCCTTGTTGCTTGTTTGTTCTGATTTGGGGGTAAGTGAGTAGGTTTTCCTCATCAGTGCAAGTACCTCCTCAGGCAAATTGCCTAACAAGTAAGCCAGATCAATACTTGGGTTGTTGTCCGTAACTTCTCAGAATGTATATCAGGTGGAACACCAAAATTCTAATATGGGTACCTCCCTGTGGAATATCTAATTTCTCCATCTTCACTCGAGAGGATGGTAGAAAACAGGCCATCCAGCCCCTAATGATTGGAGTGCGTGGACTCCAGAACATTCCAGGTAAAATATCTCTCTAGCTCCTTCCACTGCTGCCTCTTTTACTCAGCTCTTCTCTCTGGCCATTGTAGTTCCTGGGGTCCACTTCAATCCACCTTGCGCTGTTTGCCTACCCGATAACACCTTTTCTCATGCTTCCCCAGGTTACCTTCTCATTTCTCACTCAGAGTGGCAGCTCAAGAGGGTAGCACTCTGGAGTGCTATATAGCTCAGCTCTTAACTATGCCCATTCCACAACAACTACCAATCAAAGATAGTCATATGTAAATCAGTCTTAACCTCAACAAATATAGTGCATCCCATGCTCTTAGGCTATGTATTTTATGTAGAGGTACAGAAGCCACCCTGGGCATGCTTTCACCTCATTGACCCTCTGTTATTTTGTTCTTCTGTCCTGTTCTTCTTCCATTATATATTCCAGAAGAACGTTGCTAATGTTTATCTTCCACCTCCACCCGGTTATGTCCCCAATTTCAACAGCCATCATCAAATTCAGACTTGACACTGGCAGCACCTAATTCCCAACCCTGTCAAGGACCCCACCACCATCTTAGCTTCACTATTTTCTTTCACCAAACTGCCCTCCATATTCCTTTTACTCCTACTACTTTTCCTGTATTAATCCTCTTCCTTGACACTCCTAGTACTCATGCCTCCCCTTTTTACAAATTTGAGTAGTCATATTTCAGTCTTGTAGACTCTCTGCCTCTTGTGCTGCCAATATCTGACAGACTCCTCTGCTGTCATGCAGCTAAGAGATCAACTACCCCATTAACTGGAGTATTCCCTAATGAACTTTTAACATCCTCTAATAAGCCTATACTAAAGATTCAGGGACTATACTAGGATGATGCCTAAAATTACAGCTTAATAGCTAACAGACATATGATAGGTACTAACTGAAGAGGCAGCATTCTCCTAGAACTCTACCTTCATCATGGAAAACAGTCTTTTGGCAGAGGAAACAGAATAGGTTCCGACTTGGGAGAAGTACTGAACCAGCTCTAATATCAATCAATAAATCAATCAGGAATTTGTAAAGCGCACTACTCACCCATGAGTAGTGCGCTCTATCCATACAAGAAATCCATTGACAATAACAGGGTTGCTCGCGTTCCATGTTTGACCTGCCCACAGCATTCGATGCGGTAGACCACAAACAGAAAGCCTTAAGATAATATGACACTGGGATACAGGGAACAACTGTGAAGTAGATAAATCCTTGCTTACTGAGAGGCCTATAATTGTCTCAATACCTTCAATCAGCACATCACCCCACACCTGTGTTGGTCTCCCATAGTACCCCTAATACTTTGCAATGTCTATCTAGCCCCTCTTCTGCAGCTCTAGATTCAGGTCCAGATTTACTAAGATTTTTCTCTTAGGGTTATGTCATTTTTTTTGCTGGTCAGATGCAAAATCTATTTTGGGGTTTACAAAGCCATGCAAATTCATATTTGCATGGCCTTGCTTGGAATTGTGAAATAAAAGTAATTAAACAGAGCACATAGTGCTGCCTTGCGTTACCTTGTGTCAGATAGGTATTACATGGGTGGCGCATGGGTGTTCATGTGCATCCTCCTTATTTGTTTGGCACAAAGCCATAGTGACAAAGACTTGTACACATGGGCTTGTGCCAAAATGATGTGACGACCTGATTCTGGCGTGAAGAGGAGAAATATCATTATTTCTCCCTATTTTCTTTTCTTTGCATGTATGCTGCATTCTGAAGCATGTATACAAAGAAGAAACAGCTCCAAAGACAGTTTTTGTGAAGGAAGGCATTCCTGGACAAAAACTACCCTGACCACAAAGAAGGCACTCTTGTGAAACGATGCAAGCAATTTACTTTGGCATTAGGAAACTACATGTGTGCCAGTGTTAGGAGAGAGCAGAACTGTGCCTTATGTTTGAAAATATGATTCAGTTCTGCTCTCTCCCTTTTACACAACACAATGCAGCAACTTCATTTGCTGCATTTTGTGAAATATCAGTAAATATGCCCCTCAGTTTAAACTATTATATGTACAATGAGGAAAGTCAGATAATCTTGAAACTGGAACTAGGATTGTAGACATTACAAATGCCTGCTGACTGTGGAACTATGGGCCAGATGTAGCAAACACTTTGCGACTCGCAAACGGCGAAAATCGCCGTTTGTGAGTCGCAAATGCGTGTTTGCTATGTAGAAATGCATTTTGCGAGTCGGAACCGACTCGCAAAATGCATTTCCGAGTCGCAAATAGGAAGGGGTGTTCCCTTCCTATTTGCGAGTCGCAGTGGTACGCGGTCGCAAATGGAGTCGCAGTTACCATCCACTTGAAGTGGATGGAAACCCACTCGCAAACGGGAAGGGGTCCCGATGGGAACCCTTCCCCTTTGTGACTGGACCCAAAAATATTTTTTCAGAGCAGGCAGTGGTCTAAGGGACCACTGCCTGCCATGAAAAAATCTGAAACAAAAGGTTTCGTTTTTTTTTTCTAAGTGCAGCTCGTTTTCCTTTAAGGAAAACGGGTTACACTTGGAAAAAAAAAACTGCTTTATTTAAAAGCAGTCACGGACATGGAGGTCTGCTGTTCCCAGCAGGCCTCCATCCCCGTGAGTGCCCAAAGGAGAAAGCTCAGTTCAGACACGAAAAAAATTTAGTTCCAAAGAAAATAAGTGGCATTAACAACCATTGAAGAATCAGAAGTGGCTTGAAACTTTTGCTGTCCCCAAAACCAGGGCTATACTGACTGGTTTGCGCATGCAGCTTGCATAACTATCCTCACTCTCTTTTTGCTTTTCTGCATAGGCGCAAGATGCTCTCACATCGACACACTCTCTCTTGGCTTCAAACACAACACCAGTACTCTACACCAATAAACCCTTCCTCATTCAACACCATTCTCACGCCCATACACTTCAGCAGTTGGAACAATTAACAGATGGTCTGGATAGCTCCTTGAGGGCTCGCTAAGAGGTAGGAAAGTGCTAGAAATGCTATAATACCATACAATACAATACAGTGTGTGGTGTGGAGCTTGAGTCCTTTGGTACAGTGAACTATCAGCACATCCATCACGATACCTTGTATCATTGAGAAATGTACAGTTACTATTTCAGAGATCATCATGAAAGAGATAGGCCGCCTACACAGATATATTCAGTTATGAAGGCATCCAGGGAAATACAAAAGATAGATTTCACATTGGTCTATTCATTACAGATCTTAAAGAAACGCTGTGTAGACCCAAACTGAAGAATGGGAGCAAATTAAAAAGAAAATATTGCAAGACTGATCTCACCATATTCTCTATCTACAGTGCACAATGTACTACCATGTCCCATTTTAAGCAAATAAAGGAAAGGACATATCCATCTTGGGGATGTCTTAATAAGTGATACTTGTTGAGGTGAAATTAAAGAAATGAAGGTGTTGATCATAACTATTTTCCCCTTCACCGTTATGAACACAATTCACCTACGAAAAGCAAGTGCAAATAAAATGCTACTCTATTATTTTGGCATGTTTAAGACATAGTTGACCCCACTAAGTTTTTGAATTACTTCCATCTATAATGCATTTTTTATTGGAACACATTGCATATATAGTATGCATTGCATCAAAAAGGAGCATTTCCCCAATTTCAAGGTCATTCTAGAAAAGGGGCAATGGAAAAACATCCTCCACGTCATTTGTTGTGCCGACTCTGAGCACTGAAAATAACCCATTATGTATAGCGGTGGGCAAAGAATTCCTCTTCGCTGGCCGAAGTGACCTGGAGCAGAGTTTTTTCTCTTGCTCGCGCTCACCAAAGTTAAGTTGGCGAGAGAGAGAAACCACGACCGCTCATGATAAGAAAGCTGCCGCTCATGGTGAGGAAGCTGCTGCTCAAGTAGAAAATCTACTCAAGTGGCAGAAAGAAGGTAGCACCCTCTCGCGCTCGATGTGATGCTGTTAGCACTGATTTTACAGTGCCGGAGATACTACTGCGCTGAAAATCAGCGCTAACAGTGCAACTTACCCAAACTCCGCTGCATTTTTTCAGCACTTGGAGGAGTTCAGCATAGCTGAACTCCACAAACTCCACCCAGGCCTAATTATGTATCACACAAATTATCAGCAATGGAAGAAGGAAAGGCTGAGTTAGCAGGGTGTAGGAATTCCAGATAATACAATATATTTGCCAGTGTCCTAAAGAAACTTGAGGGTGCCCCCCTGCAAAGTACTTGGAGGGGCCTCCGGACCCAGTCGGGGGCCTGCCAACTGTGCACAGTGTACTGTGCTGAGTGGGCACCCTGGAGTTTGAGGCCACCACGCACCGCAGGGGCTGTGGATGCCTTTGTTACACCACTGATATTTGCAGAAAGTATAAAGGCCATTGAACCCTCCTGCTAGCATGGCTACAAGGGCAAGTGCTCTTTTGTGGTTGCCTGAAAAAAATCAATAGCTTCCAAAACCAAATTAGACCATTAGATCCTTAAGGCTAATCTAGTCAAGTTGCAATGCATGATAATTAGTCAGTATGAGGATATAGAGGAGCATAGAGGCAAATTGAAAGGAACCTCCCAAAGACAGGGCCTCGAGTCGCAAGGGCTGAAATAGATTGATTTTTTTCATTGTATTCTCACAGTTTGCTGCTCTTATTGTAGGGTATTTTTGCATTTTACGATAACTAAACCTTAAGGATAGGTGACCCTAATCATAAAGGAGCACACTAAGGCAGAAAGGAGATGAAGTGGACTCACATAGGTCAAAGATGGTGACCTACTGAATAAACACCATTCTTTAATGCCTAAAAGTATAACTGTTATAGGAATAGCAAATGCCAACTCAGTCCAGTCATAGAGAGACAGCCCATGCTGGTGACGATCCAAAGATCCTAAAAATACAGAAATCTGCAAAAGAAGAGCCATATTAACTGCAAACGGAGCTCAGCATGTGCCTAGAATTATTGCATGTGGCGACTTTACCTGAGATAGGTTGTAGAAAGGCACACATGAATCTTACATCCAGCAGATAAAGGCAAAATAGGATATCAGGTGAGTCCAGGAGAATTGTTTCAGAACAGGAACGGAAAGATCATATTCTAAAAGTTAGCAATATAAGACCGCTGTCAGCCGGCAATGGCGGGCTGGGAGTTATGCTTTGCTTTGTCACACTCATGGTGGCACAATAAGTGCTGTAGACCACAAGGGATGCTTTAACCAACAGGCCTGGGTACTCTGATACCATATACTAGGGACCTACAAGTACAACTTATGCCAACTGTGGATGAAGCAATAAGACATATACCTTTTAAAAGATCAGAGCACTGGCATTGAGACCTGTTTGGCATGACTTATTCTACTTACAGAGTCAAAAGACCAACAGCATCTGTCCAAAAACTTGTGGGGATGGGCTATGCAAAAAGAGACATTTCCTTACATGGCTCCCCTCCAGAGGAAGGGTGTTAGGTAACTAACTTACACCCTGGCAGTTTATATCATCTAACTGAGAGAACCTAGAAAGGCCATATGCATTTGCACAGTCACACCCAGGTCTGTAGGTCACTGTAAAGTCCAAACAATGTAGGGAAATGGACCTCCTCAACAGCTCGGAGTTCTCTTCTCATCTGCATATTCTACTGAAGAGGCCTGTGGTCAGTTTGAAGTCTGAAGTGAGTCTCAAGGAAGCATGGTCGCAACGCCAGGAATCAAACCACAGCAACATCTTCTCTCTCACTGGCACTCCAATGTTGCTCTCTAGGGAGGAGTTGCCAAATAAAGAAGGCAACTGGTTGCTCCTGGCTCTCATAATTTACCTGTGTTTACACTGCCCCAACCTCATGCTCAGAAGCATCTATTTGGGCAAATAACTCCTAACAATAGTCAGGTCCTTTTTAGACAGGTTCTGAGCACACTGCCTCTTTAGGGCATCAGAGGCCTTTGGACCCTTTTTTCCAAAGAATATGTTTGGAATCTTCTTTGGAAGTGAGGTTTGTTAATGGTGACATTATGCTAAAATACCTATTCACAACCCTTCTATAATACTTAAACAGGTTCAGAGAAGTTCTGAACTGGGGCTGAGTCTTTGGAGCCTTCTAAGCGAGAATAGTCTGGATATTGGGCTGAAGAGGCTGCACATGACGTCCACCTACTTGGTGGCCCCAAAACACCACAGAGTTGTGCCCTATTTGGCATGGGCTTCCCTTAATATTCAGGTCTCCTTATTGCAGGGCCTGAAGCACTTTCTTATGGTGCAGCAGATGCTCCTACCAGGAGGAACTAAATAAAGCAACATCATCACACTATGCTGCATTGTATGCTTTGGGACCTGAGAGAACACTATTCACCAACCTCTGTAAGGTGGCAAGTACATTTTTCAAACCAAAAGGTATCACTACAAACTGAAAGTGGCCTTCTGGCATTGAAACAGTGAACTTTTCTTTGACAATCCGTCAGTGGCGTCAGGCTAAATCGAATATACTTAGACACTTTGCAGACCCCAACTTGTCTATGCAGATGTTGATAGGGAGAGCATCATTCTTGGTGACTGCATTTAGACCACAAAGCACATTATCTCTGGTTTCCCACCTTTTGGATTTGGTTTGGCCACCAGCTCTACTGGTCTGACCCAGGGACTGTTGGAGTGCTCCATCATGCTAACCTCTAACATTTTGGCAACCTTAGCCATGATGGTAGCTTTGACCTGGTCTGACAGTCCATTAATTTTGTCCTTGACATGTATGCTGTCACATGTATCCACATTATGAACCTACCAAGTGGTCAAACCAGCAAACTGTCTCAAAATATTATAACAGTTTCCTAAAGTGGAGGAGAGCATTAACTACTCAATCCACTGAGACATCTTTGGTATTACTTTATATCAGGTCAGGGAGAGGCACACTTTCCTTGTCTTCCCCACTATCTGTCACCATGAGAATTGTCATGTCTGCCCTGTAATGGTGTGGTTTAGGTCTTTTGACATGTATCACCCTATGAAAGTGCCTTGGGCTACCTATATCCACCAGGTAGATGACTTTCCTTTTTTCCCAAGATTGTATTGGGCCAGTCTACTTGTCTTGGAGGGCCTTGAAAGATACAGGCCCCAAAACCCACACAAGTTGAATTGGCTTGTACTCCACAAAGGAGGATGTCTGATAATACCAGTGATTAAAATTCTCCTGGCTGGTTTTCAAATGTATGTTTTCCTTCTTTAGGTACTTAACCATCCCATAGCAAAAGGTTCAGTACATAGACCACTCTATCCTGTTATAGTTCTTTGATTGACTTCTCCCATCCCTCTCTCACCAAAATCAGTGGACCTCTTGGAGAGTGAACAAACAAAATTGATAAGGGGCTATAGTCCACTTGTTTTTGCAGTACCTGCCTGTAGACAAGCAGTAGTCTTGGAAGTAGAACATTGCATCTTCTTCAGATTTTCTATGGTAATCCCTTGATCATGATCTTGTACATCTTTTAACCAGACTACTACCTTGTGGGTGGTAGGGGGTGGTGAACTTGGAAGACCACCACACTCACCCAACATGCTTTTCAGAGAGACAGACATAAAGTTGGAGCATCTGTCTAAAATAGCTTCCTTAGTGAAACCTACCGCAAAAATACCAAGGAAGTCCCTTGGCACTTCAGGTGCAGTGGCTGTTCTTAGGGGTATTGCTTCTGGGTACCTGATGGCGTTGTCCACTACCAATGGGGCAACCTGTTCCCAGATGCAGTCTGAAGGTGAGGAGGACCAACAATATATATCCCTTCCCTCTCAAAATGAGTTCCCACCACAGGCAGTGGTATCTGGGAAGCCTTTGGCTTTCCCCCTCTATTGCCACTAGCTTGACAGGTGACGATGGAGTAACATAACTCTTGTACTGACATCTGGGGCCAATAAAAATGATTGCCCAACCTTTCCAAGGTTTAGTCTGTCCTATGTGACCAGCCAGAGATGTGTCATAGCCTAGCTTGAGGGGGAATTATCTGTATTGTCAAGGGACCACCACTCTCCTGTTTGACCCTGATTTGGGGCTCCTCACTATTTAGAACTCCCTCATCCCAGTGTGCCCTGTGGGTACCACTCTCACCACCAGTTATTGTCATTGAGCCAACAGCCAAAGGCCATCAAGAGTGGGACAAGTCCTTTGCCCCAGCACAAGTCCTCCCGGTAGGAACCACCAGCCCCCCAGGTCTTCCAACTCTGGCATGTCTCGCAATGGGATATCATCCTCTGCAGACACCAGGTCCTTCCCCTCAAGGTTAGACTCCCTATTGGTCTGAGGACTCTTGGAAATTAGCTGGCCAAGCTTCCTGCCCTTACCCTTGTTCCTAATGACCCTTGTCATCATTCAAAACGCCAGATCCCCATAAATACCCAGTAGGGCTGTTTGTGCTCTTGTTGTCACACACAGTCAGGGAGGTCCAGCTTTGCTGCGTGAGCCCTCTTTCCACATCTGTCCAAGTAGATGTTTCCATGTCATTTACCAGCATTCACTCTACAGGCACAAAAGGGTACACAGCTACCTTTGTCAGGCTAGTAACCCCTCCCCACTCAAAGTTTACCATATCCAACATCTCCAGCTTCCTGTGGAAATCAGCTTGGCCATGACCATAGTTATGCTGGCACTTGTAACGGTCAGGGACTTCACCTCAATCCCATTCATCTTTAGGCACTGCCTTACTTTTACAGACTTGGAGGCTAGGTAGCCAATGTGTCAACTTCCACCCCACCTACTGATTAGGATCACATCAGTACACCCCTTGAAATCCACAGGGACATTATCCACCACCATCCTCACACTGGCAGTGCTCTTAGGATGGCAACTAGTGGGTGATTTCTTGGTGTACACAGACTCATCCCTCTTATGCCCTGGCTGCTGGCAGTCAAAACACACCTCAGCTTTTAAAGGGTCATAATTCTTTTCCAGGTACCCCCTCCCCTTGAACTGGTATAGGTCATGGTTCTCTTGCCATCCAACAACTTCTGAGGGCTTCTTGAGAACTCTTTATTTTTGTCTTTATTGCCCACATCCTACACTGACCCCCTTAGGATTGGCCCCATGGGACTTCTAGGGTACCTTAGTGCACAACCATTTATCTGCTATTTGCCTATCTTTCTGGGGAAATACAGCTTTTAATATTCCAGATGCAAGTGCAACTAGGACAATTAGTAAGTGTTTGTTTTTTAACCACCACAGTGGCTACCTTGTTAGCCTTAATCCAGCCATCCAGTGCCTTAGATGAAGCAGCCACAAAATCTGCCTGTGTCTGTGCTTCTGCTTTATGTTGTTCCTGAATTTATGTTGATTCTCCTCTGGGATAGGGCCAAAATGCTCCATAAGGGCTGCTTTCAAATTGGTGCATGATTCTTCCACCTTATACTGTAGGGCCAGAAGTTTATCTCTCGCCACCACCAGTAAAGGTTACCACAATAGCAGCCCCAGTGATGAGCACCCATCTTCATTATCTGAAGAGTTCTCTCATAGGATACCAGTGACGTACGTATGTCATCCCTCTCTGCTAGGTAGGCAATCTGGGATCATGGGCACATCCTGAAAGTACCTCAGTTCGGTTGTTGCTGTCACCATTCTCCTTGGACTTCTAGCCCAACTTGACCTTCTTCTCTCAAGGGCTAGTCACCTCTCCTTCAAGGCCAATCTCTCTTCCTTCAGGTATAGGAGGCTTACTTGGGCCTAAAGGTTGCTTGCCTCCTCTCTGAAGTTGACCTCCTCTCCCTGCCAGATACTGACGGTAATCTTGAAAGTATGGTGGTGGTCAGAGGGTCCTTATCTCCCTACTCATCAATGACTCACCTGTTATCATCTATAGCTTCATTCTCCAAGAGTAACTGGGCTCTGGATGCTTCCTCCCAGGCCCTGAGGGCCTTCTCAAGATATTCCTTCTCTACTGTTGAACCCAAGTAAATCTTTATGTTCTTACATCATCCTCTTAACTTATTATTCTTAAGTGTGGATAGAGTGGCCAAGTTGATCTCTGTGTCTACTAAACCTTTCAATGACTTTCAGAAACCCAGCAAAACTTTTGAAACTTATTCAAACTTTTTTCAAACTTTTAAAATGTTTTCAAGCTCTTTTAGATGGGTGCCTTGGAGACAGCAGAACTTGGCAAAACTAATTACAAGTACTTTCTTCTAGGGGTCAATTTGGCCGATCTTTAAGTTTTCTATGGTCAACTGAATGGTATTGCAAAACACAGGTTCTTCTGGGCACCGATGGGAGGGAAGAGCTTTATTACATGGTGTTGTTGTGTGATCTTGCCATATAATAAAGCCATAATTTTGTATCGGGTCTAGTCAGGTTCATTTGCAAAACCTTAGCTCCAGCATGGGTGGCACAGAGCAGTCAAGCTTTATCAAAGGAGCAAGTGTTAAGCATTTCGAAGTACCAAAGGAGTTGAATGAGAAGAAAAAGCAACACAATCAAAATCTGACACCAATGTCTACAAATAGGTTGCATTTCTATCTTTTGAAAGGACACCCGAATGAAAAAGGTTCACCAGAGGATTCCTGGAGATATGAATTCCAAAAACACTAAAAAATGATAGCTGTTCAATTATGCAATAAATCATTGTAATTTACTGCGACTTGTGGATTAGTGTTAACCACACATGTAACTTGAAAACAATTCTATGTGCACTCTTGTGGCGAAGAACTCTGGCAGGGAGCAAGGTACAGGGACTGATAAGGTCAAATAGAGAAGTTAGCTCACAAGAAAAGCAGTCTCAACTCCAGTTTCAGGCTTTATAGGTGAAGTGACATAATAATCAATGAAGTGGTTCTGGTGCATGGCATACAGGATGCTGAAGATAGTCATGGATGCAGAGATTGCTGAGCACGTGTTGGAGGTCTTCCTGTAGCCATCCCCCAGTCTATGAACACAGTAGAGCGACTTTGTCCTCAGAGGTTGATTTCCAATGAAGTCCAGGTGTAGTCCAGCACTAACCCAGTTGTTATTGGTCTACTGGTCTTTGGTTACAATGAAACCAGCAGTTCTCTTTTAACTTGCAGTAATTACTGTGCTGGGTGACCAGCTGCACTCTGACATCTACTATGTCTGGCAGACGAACCTCATGTGCAAATTTTGAGGGTGGGATTCAGTCTCCAGGCTAACTTCAGTAGTGTTCTTGGCCACCATCTCACAAAGGCTGGCTTCTTCAGCTCATGTGGCCCTGTTGCTGTAACAGAGAGTCAGCCACTGACCCTTAATGTCACCTCTTCTGTCTGGGGCTCATGGACAACTTTTCCTTAAGTGGGACACCACAGTTGCAGTCTTTCTTTGTTAGCCAAAGGTGCAGCAGCTGCACTCCACTCTTTGGAGCAGTATCTCTTTGAGGGTTCCAGGGAACAGCAAGACAGCCCCCCTTCAGTCCTCTGTCCAGTTAAGACATGATCTGAGGTCAGGGTGTCACTTTTACGTCCATTTGTTTTCCTCTTGAGAAGCAGCAACTTCTAGCTATTGACCTACCACATCCCCTCCCACCTAGTCAAGAATTCCTGTAAAGTGTGGTATCTAGCTAGCCCCTAATGCACCATTCTGTCCACTCCCAACAGGGCAGATACTTTCACTTGGTATGTGGACTGGAACTCCTTAGCCTATCCCAGAAGTGTGATTATCTGGGGGCTACATGTGCACAGAAAAAGCAGTTTGGCAACAACTTTGCCTTCTATGAACACAATACCAGACTGTCTCTAATACCAAAAGAGCAGCCCTTCTCATGTGTGACTACATTTATCTATCAAAGGTAACTTCCCTTTTGAAGCTCACTTTTTGGACTCACACCCTACTTGGACATCCTGCAGGAGGAGATCACACCTCTTCCAATGACAATCCTTCTTCTGTCTCTTCTTGAGAATCGTCTACACCTCCTCCCAGGAGGGCAGAAAGCTGTATTGAGGACAAAAGCTTAGGTGCAACCATAAATGGTCACTGGAAACGTTGGGCAACAAAGTGGCAACTTTCTAACCATATAACAATCAAAATTTACATTTAATTTGAGTTGAGCATCAAATAGAATGTAATGCAATAATTTGTTTGATAGCATGAATTTTCATATTTAGTAGGCTAGTCCTGTAACCCAATGTGTAATCCTGTAACCCAGTGAGTTTTATATATATGTATTTATTTATATGTATGTTGGGTTTTTACTGTCAAGACATGTAGAAATACATTATACTTTTTTAATATGCAGCAACCTGCTTTGTGGGCCATTAGGCCTGCCATAGGAGTGACATGTATTAAAAGGAAAGGCTTGAGCATAGCCATTAATTTAGATGGCAAACTTGAATTAGTAATTTAAGATGCTCTGCCAGCCGGAAATACCTGGCTCAAAGTTATGCTTTGCTTGTTATATTTGTGATAGCATAATAAATCCTGCATTCCACAAGGGTTCCTTTTCACCTACAGGCCATTGGTAACCCTAACACTATGGACTAGAGACTTATAAGTAAGTTAGCTTATGCCAATTGTGGATAACCCAATTAGACATAACGCTTTTATAGGATTATGGCACTAGTACTATCTGCACGATCCTTGAGGAGGAATCAATGGCAGAGGGTCCCCCCTGGAGAGGGGAGACTTTCCCTTTTCCAGTGGTGCCCCTTGTGTCATGAATAGTGCTTGATGAGTGGGAGATAGCCCCCGGCACATGGTACAAAAACGTATTACGGCTGACTTCTTTTTCTTTTTCTGGTTGATTTGATTACACCATGTAAAGGGAGCAGATGCCTCCACTCCCCAATGCAAGGGAAAATATTGAATTATTATTTTCCCCCTGGGGGCTTGACCCATGCCCAGGGGCACTGCTTCCACACCCTAAATAAAAAAGATCCCTGTTGCCTAGTGGGGATTCCCTAGCACAAATCAGATTGTGATAGGCATTGCTGGCATATGGAGACTCTCACTTGGTGCTTACTAACGCAGGGTTGGAAAGAAATGCTTGGACATCCAGAGCAGACTCACCTGTTGCTGTTTCTTCCACCATCCGGTATGCTAATGATGTTAGCGCATCATATGGTGTGTGCTGATGTCACTGATTTGATAGGAGGGGGTAGAAACTGAAGAGAAAGCACAATCAAATTGGCACCATCTTTACCTTGAATGGGCAAAGCCTCCAGTTCAAGTACCGGTGTTACAATGCAGCTTGCATTCTGTCCTTGTTGACAGTTGAAAGGCGTTTTGACATGGGCTTAGCAAATCAGTTCGTAGCACCTGGCAGCCCTTTCTTCCACCTGAGTCATTTAGGGAGACCAATCAGAAATACGAGCTGTCATCCTCCCATTTACCCCCTCCACCAACAGCCCAGTTTTAGAAGTGTTGTCAAACTACTCACAAAGTGCCAGAACTAGACTTACTTTCTTCACCTATTACCAATCTTGCACTACTCACTGCACTCCCAGGCCCAGCAGAGAGGCAGTCTCAAACTACTTGAAGCACACTCATACCCCTTACAGACTAGGAGTTAGGCACCACCATTAGCACTCACACCCTTCTGATAGTAGCTAACTTTAGTGAGAGTAGTGTGAAATGCCTCTCAGGCTGGCAGTCAGAGACTAAGGACAGCACTCTCACTCTACTCAAAGATAAGCAAAAACAACCGATTGGCAGCAATTTAACAACACCAACAGCATTTGCACACACTCTCACAAACTAGCAGCATGGGCATCAATTCACCCAAATGCCAGGAGTAATGGAAGTGATATCACATGCCACGCCATTTGTAGTTTACTTTGACTCACATTCACATGCTTCCACATACACACATATCTG
Source organism: Pleurodeles waltl (assembly GCF_031143425.1). Classification (NCBI taxonomy): domain Eukaryota; kingdom Metazoa; phylum Chordata; class Amphibia; order Caudata; family Salamandridae; genus Pleurodeles; species Pleurodeles waltl. The sequence continues at coordinate 956,847,169 of NC_090449.1, forward strand.
CACACTCTTTCACATATACACACTCTCCCCCGCAAGCATGCATACAACATATGTTGGACTTTTTTGCTTATGCAGGGTCGTCCCCAACCTTTTTGTCTCCTGCCTCCTATTTTTTTTCTGACCTGTTTCTGTTGGCTTTTGAACTCTGAGCACTTTACCACTGCTAAACAGTGCTAAAGTGTAAATTGTATTGTTGATTGGTTTATCCACGATTGGCATATTTGATTTACTAGTAAGTCCCTAGTAAAGTGCACTAGAGGGGCCAGGGCCTGTAAATCAAATGCTACTAGTGGGCCTGCAGCACTGGTTGTGCCACCTACATAAGTAGCTCTGTAATCATGTCTCAGACCTGCCATTGCAATGTCTGTGTGCAGTTTTATCTGTAAATTTGACTTGGCTCGACTTGGCAAGTGTACCCACTTGCCAGGCCTAAAACGTACCTTTTCTTACATCTAAGGCAACCCTAAGGTAGGCCCTAAGTAGCCCAAGGGCAGGGTGCAGTGTATGGTTAAGGTAGGACATATAATAATGTGTTTTATATGTCCTGAAATATTGCTAAATTCGTATTTCACTGTTGCAAGGCCTGTCCCTCTCATAGGTTAACATGGGGGCTACCTTTAATTCGGATTAAAGTGTAGCTTCCCTTTGGGAGCGGATGGACATGTGGAGTTTGGCGTCTCTGAGCTCACAATTTAAAAATTCATCTTTTAGTAAAGTTGATTTTAAGATTGTGTGTTTGAAAATGCCACTTTTAGAAAGTGAGCATTTTCTTGCTTATACCATTTCTGTGACTCTGCCTGTTTGTGGACTTCCTGTCTGGGTCAGTTTGACAGTTGGGCTGGTTGCGCCTCACACTAGACAGTGACACAAAAGGAGCTGGGATGTAGTCTGCATTTCCTGAGGAGCCATCTCTGCTAGGAGGGAGGAGAGAAGTGGTCACTTACACCTGACAGGGCTGTGCCTGTCCTCACACAATGCAGTCTCTGACCCCCTGGTGAGAGTCTGCGGCCTGGCCTGGGCAAGGCAGGATGTGACATTCAAAAGAAACTTTACTTTGAAGTAGGTCTACTTCAAAGGAGAAATTGGGTATAAGAAGGGCACCCAAAACCACAGACTTTAGAACACTTCTGGAAACAAGAGGAACCTCTGCCTGGAGAAGAGCTGAAGAGCTGAGGAGAAGTGCTGCCCTGCCTGTGACTGTGCTTTGTGGAGCTATCCTGCAGTTGCTGCTTCTGCCAGAGTAAGAGGGCAAAGACTGGACTTTGTGTGCCTTCCATTTTGTGAAGAAATCTCCAAAGGCTTGATGTAGAGCTTGCCTCCTGTTTTTTGAAGTCTCAGGGACAGCAAAGACTTCTCTCTGCCAGCACCTGGAGTCTCTTGAGAGACTCCTACTCTGACAAGTGGTGCCCTATCCAGTCCCTGGGCCCTTGAAAGGAAAGCTGGTGGAAATCCAAGAAAATCGACTTCGGACGACTTCGGACCGACACCGCTGCTGAATCAGTTGACGCCGCCTGCAACCGACTCCATGATCTTCACTGGAACGCGACAACCTTCGCAGGCCTGACGACGCTGCAGCCCCGCTGAAGTCTGCAACTCCGTGGAAGTTGCCGCACCACGTCATGACCGACGCCGCTCCAAGTGCGCAGATTCAAAGTTTCGGACAGACGCCGTGATCCCCGACTTCGCGCATTGGCTTGTTTTCACTCTTCACCAAAGGTACTGTACTTTCGGGGTCTACGCGACTCCGTGTCTGGCACCGCTGGTGTCAGCTTGTTGAGAACGACTCCATCATGATGCTGTGTTAACACCTCATCAAAGCATTTTGTGTTTCTAAGTGCTATTTTTGAGTTTAATCTTTACTTGACTTGTGTATGTTGGATTTTTGTCTTGTTTTGTTTAGATAAATATTTCCTATTTTTCTAAACCTGTGTTGTGTCATTTTGTAGTGTTTTCATTAAGTTACTGTGTGTGTTGGTACAAATACTTTACACCTAGCACTCTGAAGTTAAGCCTGCTGATCTGCCAAGCTACCAGGGGGTAAGCAGGGGTTAGCTGAGGGTGATTCTCTTTTACCCTGACTAGAGTGAGGGTCCATGCTTGAATAGGGGGTAACCTGACTGCCAACCAAAGACCCCATTTCTAACATTAGTGATCAACGGTTGGGATTTGGACTTGTATTTGTACTTGACATACAGTGATTAAGTGTACACTACTGTTTTGATCTCAGACCACTAATGACCACATATTACTTGTTTGGTGATCTTTCATTTTTCTCTTTGGGACTCCTTTTTGTTCTACTTCCATGATTTTGCTGATTCCCTGACTGATTCTTTTTACTTCATTGGGAACTTGTTTTCTGCCGCTGGAACTTTGCACTTGTTGCCATCATGTCTCAATCTGGAGTTGCAACAGCTGGAGCTGTGATTGAATTAGGGAAACTGAAGAGGTACTCAGTTGCTCAATTGAAACAGTTCTGTGAAGATCTTGCCTGTCCCGTTAAGAGCTCCACCAGGAAGGGGGAGCTGCAAGAGGCGCTGAGGGCCTGGGTGACAGTTAATGAAGCTGGGGGGCACACAGAAGAAATGGATGGGAAAGTGCAGAGTCTACACAGTGGTGTAGTAGAGGTACCTGTTACACCTGGGGGGAAGGTTTTCAGGAGTGGTAGCAGTAGGTCCTCCAAGGGTCTGACTCCTAAAGATGTGCAGGACAGACAGGCAGAAAGGGCTCGCCAGTTGGAGGCAGAAAAGTTGAGGATGCAAAGGGAGTTCAACGAGTGGAAAAGGGATTTTGAGATAGAAACTATGATTTTGGCTTATGAGCTAAAACTGGAAGAGCTGGCAGTCAGAAGGGCTGAGTCCAGCTGGAATGGTGGCAATAACAATTTTATAGCCAGTGCTGCTAAAGAAGTGCACATGCCCAGAGATGCGGTGCCCTACTTGAAGGAGTGAGCTAACACACACCAGGAGGTTCAGGGGTATGAGGTAACTCCAGTGATGCACAGGGTCCCTGAGGTGGATTGGGGAACTGGCATGGGGAGTCATATTCCTACTGGTGGGAGGGACACTCTAATTACTCTAGGTGAAAGTGACAGGGAGAGGGGGTTCCCCCCAGGTAGAAGTCCTGGTTATGGAGTATGAAGACATCCCAGAAGACTGTGGGTTGAGTGTCAGGGACAGTCAGGTACTGTCTCACCAGTCTTAGGAGGGTGATGTGGGGTGCTTTTTCAAAGCAGAGTCACTGGATGGTTGGGTGAAGGGGAGTTTGGTTACTTCACATAAGGGGCTGTGTGATGTAATTGCTGGAGAGCATATGTCTAGTCCTTCTTTTCCAGAGCTACGCCAACACCAGGTGGAGTGTGAATTCTCTGACCCCAGGGAACTTACACTGGAGGCAGACCTCTGGGTGAGTACCAGAGAGTCTGAAGAGGCATTTGGGGGTGCTCCTGAGTGACGTGGTCTTGGTATTTCCCAACCAGCTGAGGTAGGGAAGGACTGTAGTGTCCCAGGTAGGTCCCAGTGTAGTGGGATGGGTGAGGGACCCCATGTCCAGCCTCTGAGGAGAGGGAATGGGGATGGGCTGAGGCCCAAGGTGCCGAAGATCCGGTCCCAGTTCCTGGAGGGTTCCATGAGGGAACACCTGGAGGGGAGCCTAGCCTGTACCATAGGGCCATCTGTTGAGGGAGACCCCACAGTGTCAGGAGAACTTGGAGGGGCGGCTGTAGCCAGAGTCCCACCAGTTCTGGTGTCTGGCAGTACCACTCCTAGTGAGGGTGTGCAGAAGTTCAGACAGAGGGTTGAGAGGGGGTTGCGGACCCCAGTGGAGAACCTGGAGGGTGAGGGGTCAGCTCTGAGAGCAGAGCCCCCCAGGAATGACCTTGGTGAGACCATTTCTGGGTTGGGGGGAATCCAGACTCTGTCAGATGGGCAGAGGTCAGGAGACCTGCACCAGCCAGACTCTTGTGTGGCCCTTGGGGACGGTGTGTCCCTTGAGGGGGGTAAGTTTGCCCCCCTGGAGTCCTGGTCTGACAGGCAATGGTTCAACTGCAGGGTGGTGACTCTGGGTTGAATGATCAGGTTCAGGGGGTAAACTCTGACCTGATGGGGGGTAGGTGTGCTCCCAAGGAAGTCCTGGTGCGCCAGGCAGTGGTTCAACCGCAGGGTGGTGACTCCGGGTTGGATGACCAGGTTAAGAGGGTAAACTCTGACCTGGTGAGGGGTAGGTATGCCCCCCACAAAGTCCTGGGTTGCCAGGTGGTGGTCCAGTCTGAGGGGACAGACCCTGGACTGGAGGATAAGGTGCAGGGGTAAACCCTGACCTGAAAGAGGGGGCAGTTTGCCCAATCACCCCTCCTGGTGTGATTTCCAGGGGTACTCTCCCTGAGGGGGGAGTGCAAAACCCTGAGACTAGGGGCAGGGAAGAGAGAGACTAACCCCTGGCCCCAGTACAATCTCAGGGTACAGACCCCGGATTGGAAAGCCAGGTTCAGGGTGTCCCCCCTGACCTGGAGGAAGGGGCTACTGCTAACAGTGCCCCTACCATGTTGTCTTCTGGCGGGGGGCACTCCTTGTTGGGGGGTGCAGGACCTCAGAAGGGAGGGCAAGGGGGAGGGAAGCCTCACCTCTGGCCTTGGTCCAACCTGATGGTACAGACCTCAGGTTGGAGGACCAGTTGCAGGTTTACATCCCTGTACTGGTGGAAGAATTGTGCAGGACTGCTTCTACAAGCACCCTGACAATTTTGGACTTTGGGGGTGCCACTCCTGCAGGGAGGGTACAGAGCCCCAGAGGGGAGGAGCTGGGTCAGGTTGTCATCCCTGACCTGGTGGAAGAGAGAGTGGTCAAAGGGTGCCACACACCTGGTGCTACCGCCCCCCACTCTCCACAGTCACAGTGGTTGGAGAGGCCTGAGGTCAGGCTCTCATCCCTGACAGTTGTCAGGGCTCACTGTAGCTTGCTGTCCTAGTGGACAGAGTTGCCCCGGGGGGGGGGGGGACGAGAGTCATACCCCAGGGGTGGACTGGGCGACACCACTGTGTTGGCCCTGGTGGTAATATCTGCCCATTGGGATACATCTGTGAGCAAAGTAAAGTTAGGTGCTGCACAGATGGTATCTGTAGATGTGGAGAAGGGTTCCCCATGGGTTAGCTTAGTGGGCCCTGAGACTATGGACAGAGAGATCCAACTGGAGACAGGAAGGTGTAGAACTGGAACATGCCCCTGCTGTTGTGGGCCTGGGTCCTTGATCTATCAACCCAATCAGGGAAGTACATCAAGGTATTGATTGTTCTCCCCTGGCTTTAGGCTGGTAGGGGATTGTGCTAGACTTTTTTGCTTATGCAGGGTCATCCCCAACCTTTTTGCCTCCTACCTCCTATTTTTTTCTGACCTGTTGCTGTTGGCTTTTGAACTCTGAGCACTTTACCACTGCTAACCAGTGCCAAAGTGCATATGCTCTCTGTGTAAATTGTATTGTTGATTGGTTTATCCATGATTGGCATATTTGATTTACTAGTAAGTCCCTAGTAAAGTTCACTAGAGGTGCCAGGGCCTGTAAATCGAATGCTACTGGTGGTCCTGCAGCACTGGTTATGCCACCCACATGCGTAGCTCTGTAATCATGTCTCAGACCTGCTATTGCAGTGTCTTTGTGTGCAGTTTTAACTGTAATGTCGACTTGGGAAGTGTACCCACATGCCAGGCCTAAACCTTCCCTTTTCTTACATATAAGACACCCCTAAGGTAGGCCCTAGGTAGCCCCAAGGGCAGGGTGCAGTGTATGGTTAAGGTAGCACATATAGTAATGTGTTTTATATGTCCTGACAGTGAAATGTTGCTAAATTCGTTTTTCACTGTTGCAAGGCCTGGACCTCTCATAGGTTAACATGGGGGCTACCTTTAAATCTGATTAAAGTGTAGCTTCCCTTTGGGAGCGGATGGACATGTGGAGTTTGGGGTCTCTGAGATCACAATTTAAAAATACATCCTTTAGTAAAGTTGATTTTAAGATTGTGCGTTTGAAAATGCCACTTTTAGAAAGTGAGCATTTTCTTGCTTATACCATTTCTGCGACTCTGCCTGTTTGTGGATTGCTTGTCTGGGTCAGTTTGACAGTTGGGCTGGTTGCGCCTCACACTAGACAGTGACACAAAAGGAGCTGGGGTGTAGTCTGCTTTTCCTGAGGAGCCATCTGTGCTAGGAGGGAGGGGAGGAGTGGTCACTTACACCTGAAAGGGCTGTGCCTGTCCTCACACAATGCAGTCTCCGACCGCCTGGTGAGTGTCTGCGGCCTGGCCTGGGCAAGGCAGGATTTCACATTCAAAAGAGACTTTACTTTGAAGTAGGCCTACTTCAAAGGAGAAATTGGGTATAAGAAGGGCACCCAAAACCACAGACTTTAGAACACTTCTGGAAACGAGAGTAAACTCTGCCTGGAGAAGAGCTGAAGAGCTGAGAAGTGCTGCCCTGTCTGTGCTTTGTGGAGCTATCCTGCAGTTGCTGCTTCTGCCAGAGTAAGCGGGCCAAGACTGGACTTTGTGTGCCTTCCATCTTGTGAAGAAATCTCCAAGGGCTTGATGTAGAGCTTGCCTCCTGTTGTTTGAAGTCTCAGGGACAGCAAAGACTTCTCTCTGCCAGCACCTGGAGTCTCTGGAGAGACTCTTTCTATTACAAGTGGTGCCCTATCCAGTCCCTGGGCCCATGAAAGGAAAGCTGGTGGAAATCCAAGGAAATCGACTTCGGACGACTTCGGACCGACACCGCTGCTGAATCCGTTGACGCCGCCTTCAACCGACTCCGTGATCTTTGCTGGAACGCGATGACATTCGCAGGCCTGACGCTGCTGCAGCCCCGCTGAAGTCCGCGACTCCATCGAAGTCGCCGCACCACGTCGTGACCGACGCCGCTCCAAGTACGCAGATTCAATGTTTCGCACAGATGTCGTGATCCCCGACTTTGCGCATCGGCTTGTTTTCACTCTTCACCAAAGGTACTGTACTTGGGGGTCTACGTGACTCCGTGTCTGGCGCCGCTGGTGTCGGCTTGTTGGGAATGACTCCGTCACAACGCTGTGTTAACACCTCATCAAAGCATTTTGTGTTTCTAAGCGCTATTTTTGAGTTTAATCTTTAAAAATGTATAACTTGACTTGTGTATGTCAAATTTTTGTCGTTTTGTTTAGATAAATATTTCCTATTTTTCTAAACCTGTGTTGTATCTTTTTGTAGTGTTTTCATTAAGTTACTGTGTGTGTTGGTACAAATACTTTACACCTAGCACTCTGAAGTTAAGCCTACTGCTCTGCCAAGCTACCAAGGGAGTAAGCAGGGGTTAGCTGAGGGTGATTCTCTTTTACCCTGATTAGAGTGAGGGTCCTTGCTTGAACAGGGGGTAGCCTGACTGTCAACCAAAGACCCCATTTCTTACAACATACGTTTAAAAGGATTTTTAATTACCCTAGGTGCCAGATAGGGTCATATTTCAGCTATTTGTACTCCATGTTTATTACGTAATACTGAATAATATTATTCACTATTTGGGTAGTAAAACATTGACAGGAAACAAGGAAAGTTGATCCCCAACAAACGTTCATGAGGAGGAGCAGCCCCTGTGTTCCAGGCACTCATTTTGTCACCTCTGAGAGCAGGGGTCGCAAAGGCAGTACTAAAGGTTGCAAGGGGCAAACCAGGGGTCAAAGCTGCGACCCCTAAATGAAGTCCATGACTAATAGTCACATGGGGCCAAAACACTCTCAGGTCCCTCACAAGCTAGTGAAAAACACTCACACGTATCTCGGGTAACCAAAAGTAGCGCTTCGCTGATTGGTGAGTTTGTGGGTGTATTATTGAAGGGCTGTGCCTGTCCTCACACAATGCAGTCTCCGACACCCTGGTGAGTGTCTACGGCCTGGCCTGGGCAAGGCAGTATTTCACATTCAAAAGAGACTTTACTTTGAAGTAGGCCTACTTCAAAGAAGAAATTGGGTATAAGAAGGGCAACCAAAACCACAGAATTTAGAACACTTCTGGAAATGAGAGTAACCTCTGCCTGGAGAAGAGCTGAAGAGCTGAGGAGAAGTGCTGCCCTGCCTGTGGCTGTGCTTTGTGGAGCTATCCTGCAGTTGCTGCTTCTGCCAGAGTAAGCGGGCAAAGACTGGACTTTGCGTGCCTTCCATCTTGTGAAGAAATCTCCAAGGGCTTGATGTAGAGCTTGCCTCCTGTTGTTTGAAGTCTCAGGGACAGCAAAGACTTCTCTCTGCCAGCACCTGGAGTCCCTGGAGAGACTCCTGCTATTACAAGTGGTGCCCTATCCAGTCCCTGGGCCCATGAAAGGAAAGCTGGTGGAAATCCAAGGAAATCGACTTTGGACGACTTCAGACCGACACCTCTGCTGAATCCGGTGACCCCGCCTGCAACCGACTCCGTGATCTTCGCTGGAACGCGATGACTTTCGCAGGCCTGACGCCGCTGCAGCCCCGCTGATGTCCGCGACTCCGTCGAAGTCGCCGCACCACGTTGTGACCAACGCCGCTCCAAGTGTGCAGATTCAACGTTTCGCACAGACTCCGTGATCCCCGACTTTGTGCATCGGCTTGTTTTCACTCTTCATCAAAGGTACTGTACTTGGGGGTCTACGTGACTCCATGTCTGGCGCCGCTGGTGTCGGCTTGTTGGGAATGACTCCGTCACAACGCTGTGTTAAAACCTCATCAAAGCATTTTGTGTTTCTAAGCGCTATTTTTGAGTTTAATCTTAAAAAATTTATAACTTGACTTGTGTATGTCGGATGTTTGTCGTTTTGGTCTTGTTTTGTTTAGATAAATATTTCCTATTTTTCTAAACCTGTGTTGTATCTTTTTGTAGTGTTTTCATTAAGTTACTGTATGTGTTGGTACAAATACTTTGCACCTAGCACTCTGAAGTTAAGCCTACTGCTCTGCCAAGCTTCCAAGGGAGTATGCAGGGGTTAGCTGAGGGTGATTCTCTTTTACCCTGACTAGAGTGAGGGTCCTTGCTTGAACAGGGGGTAGCCTGGCTGTCAACCAAAGACCCCATTTCTAACAACATACGTTTAAAAGGATTTTTAATTACCCACGTGCCAGAGTTGGTCATAGTTCAGCTATTTGGACTCCATGTTTATTACGTAATACTGAATAATATTATTCACTATTTGGGTAGTAAAACATTGACAGGAAACAAGGAAAGTTGATCCCCAACCCACGTTCATGAGGAGGAGCAGCCCCTGTGTTCCAGGCACTCATTTTGTCACCTCTGAGAACAGGGGTTGCAAAGGCAGTGCTAAAGGTCGCAAGGGGCAAACCAGGGGTCAAAGCTGCAACCCCTAAATGAAGTCCATGACTAATAGTCACATGGGGCCAAAACACTCTCAAGTCCCTCACAAGCTAGTGAAAAACACTCACACGTATCTCGGGTAACCAAAAGTAGCGCTTCGCTGATTGGTGAGTTTGTGGGTGTATTATTGAAGGTGAGCAAGTGGGTCAAGGCAAGGATAAATCAATGAGAGGATGAATAGATGAATAAGTTGAGTAACTGAGGGCCGTATTTATAGGCCCCTAGCGCCACAGGAGCGTCACTACCACTAAGCACAGTGCTATATTTACAAGGTGGCATGAAGCCACTTTTTGTCTCTTAATGACACCTTGTAAATACGGCCCCTTCCCACGTAGCACTGTGCGTGGAAGGGGCGTGAAATGGGTGTTGCTGTGGGTGTGCCACAGCAAAACCCATTGTATTTTGACTCTGCCTCAGATTTCTGAAATTTCCTAAACCTGATGCAGTGCCAAAATCTAACGCCACCCCCATTGTGCAGCACACACAGAAGTGCCAAAGCGCCATTAGTGATTGTTTATGTGCAGGAAGGGACACCTTCCCACACAAACAATCATACACCTCAATGTAGACATCCTTGCACGATGGTGCATGGTTGCCTACGTTGGCGCTGGGAGCTAAATTTAGCGCCAGCAGAGGGGTAATCGCAGGGGGGCACCATATTCGATTTAATACGGCGCATCCCTGCATTTCTAAAGTGATGCAGCGTGGAGTTGCCAATTTTGGCGCAGCACTGTATGGCCCTGAGTGCATAGATTGTGAGTGATTGTGCGTGTGGCAGAATCAGAAATGAATCAGACCTATTTAATTTTCCATCTTTTGTTTATTTATACGTACCGATCTTATTTGTTGCACTATCACGAACAAAATGGAGATATGCAAAAAACGAATTTGTAGGCACTTATGGCGCTTAGTACAGCATTGCATGGTCCACTGTAAGAACTGAAATGCATTTAGGCACCATAGAAGGAATCAAAGGTATAAGCTGCTCGTAAACACATCATTTGCCAGGAGAAAAGAGAAGCAGTTAATGGTGCATGACCGTTTCATCATTTCCTCTGGAAAAATTGCATTACTTGAGAATAAAGCAGCCTTTTCTTCGTGGATCTGCTATTTTCAACGTGCGTAGATTGCCAGTGGACCAGCTCCTCTCCGCTCGCACTTTAAATTAGATTGAGCAGTGAGAGAGTGGCCTGATGCTGCTGAGCAAGTCCTTAGGGAATTTGAAATGTAGTTTCTAGCACTGCATTTCCGGTAGGTCTAACCTGCGACGCCATGGCCTTTCAATTTTAGGCTCTGGTAAACCAAGTCCTATAGTTCACAGTCTCACGGAATGTTTCAATGGATCTCGTGCCTGGCCAGGCCCTGGGAAGTTCTTTTCCAATTAGAGCTACCTTCATGCAAAAACAGAGCTAGATAAAAAGCCCTGCCTGTTTTGCATGATGGTGGACACTTCTGCCCAATTAGAGCTCCCTTGATATGTTGTAGTGCTGCAAGCACGCTGACTAGATGTAACTTTCACCCACATCGCGGGCATGAAATTATAGAGGAAGTAATTGCTGCTTATGCTTTTGATCAAACGTGTGGGATCCTAACACATCATTTCATCGGATGCAATTGGGGCTTCTTGGATTCAGGCTTAATAGCAGCAATAGTCAAAAAAAGTATTGTAGCTAGTAGGTATTGATAAAGTTCAGATGAATAATTCATATTGAAGCCAGCCAGAAACTCAACTGAAAATGTTTACTTGGCCACGAGTACTATGTAAACAGCATAATAACAGAATTCAGGACTTGTGACTCAACCCAAACATTCATCCTTTTGGCGTTGTTGGTATGAATGCCCTTGAGTTGTGTAATACTTGGTTATTTCAGTGCAGAGAAGACGGTCTCAGTTTTAGATAAAATGCATCTCCGACACATAGAGACAGTCCATGCAGTGTGTGAGAAAAAATGAATCAGTCAACGCTTTAACAATGCACAAATGACCCCAAGCAGGAACAGCAACCAAGCTAGCCATGGCATAAATACTAACAAATAGTATGAGGAGTGGGAAAGGTGAAACAAATAAGTGTAAAGATACATGGTGGGGCAAATGGAGACTGTAATCCTCACTGAACATTAACCTATGTGCCTCCTCGGATCAGGAATACACTAATGCTTATCTTTATCACCTTAGTGTGAGATCTCATAGGCGACACAGTGGGACTCGATGTCCATATGTAACATGGCCAGCAAACCAGTGCCAGTATTTGTGCACTATTAATGTTTGTGCTTTTGCACACCTTAAAACAGGCACAGACAGGAAAAGCGCTACTTACCACAATCAATTCCTGTCCATTTGCCTTACAGAGAGAGGCAGATAGCCCCCTTCAGGTGGTTGAGGTGAGACTGCTCTCACCTGCAGGGGAATGTCTGTGGGGTTAATGTGGGCCCGTTTTGCCCCTTCAGAGGGCTGTCCTTGCGGGGGGAATCTCTTAATGGTGCTGCATTGTCAGTACAACTCCTGATGGGTTATTTTCCTCTTTGCCTACTTTCATAATAAGGCTGGGGCACATAGACAAGGTTTTTGCCTCATTTGTAAAGAGCAACAACTTCATGCAAATATAGACATGCCCTCATATATTATCACTGGCGCTGTATGTGCACCAGTGCTATCTGGATTATCTGAGTTATGCAATATTACATTGCCCACGGGGTATACAAAAGGGGTGCACATGCTTGTTGCACCCCCAGGGCACTGCATACAACACAGGCTAGGGTACTGCTATTTGTGATGGTGGTGTATAAGAGCTGAAATAGTTTTCACATTTACCAGCACCTTGTCTGCTGAAATAGTTAAAAGTGCTTTGTAATTTCAGTTGTCAGTCATTTCTTCATGCAAACATTTGACAATGTATTCAGTTGAACTGCGTTTTGGAAGACGTTAGAGTTTATTTGGTAGGGTATATAGAGTTTCCTTCTGCATGGGCACAATAGACAGTGAAAGTTAGTTGTTTTTTTTAACACAGAGCTGTGATGTATTTAACAGCTCACTAGAATGTCTGTATTGTCACATTACTTGTCACAACATATGAAGCAGACTTTGCATGCTTTAGGGCTTGGAGTGAGACTATGAGTAAATTGGTGTTTGAAGCTGGTTAATAGTAAAGGTAATTATGCACCTATCACTAGCAGTAAGACCCCACTGTTAGGTCCAGTCAAGGTCTCAAAAACTTCAGCCCCTGGCTCAATCCCTGGTAGCTTGACAATGAGCAGCCAGGCTTAACTTAGGAGACAGGTATGTAAAGCATTTGAATACAACAAATACAGTAAATAGGTAAGACACAACACACAATAAACATCCCACACAAATTTATAAAAACAGTAAATATTTGACATAAAAATGACAAAAATCCAATATAGGAAACCAGAGTTATGAATTTTTAAAGATTACATAAAAAAATGTGCTTTCTAAAGCTTAGAAATCAATAGTGCTAACTGAGGACATCTGGTCATGCTTGACTGGGACAAAGTCAAAGTTTGAGGCCAACAACGATGGAGCCCTGTTCAGATACACTGAGCGGGAGTCCTTGGTCAAAATTCTACCTTCACACTTAGAAACATTTCTGGAGCTTTTCTCTTGCGACATTATGCGGTCCTCCTCAGCAAGCCTGTTTCAATGCTACATCGTCAGACTGCTGTTCTGCAGGGTCCCAGTCAAGTCCTGGAAGTCTGGAGCTTTCAGCTGGACGAACCTGAAATCCTGGCAGGGTCACAGGTGAAGTCGGCTTGACTCATCATGGAGAGTCTTTCCACTTATGGAGCTTTTTCCAAAAGTTGCTCCAAACTTCTCCAAACTTCTGGAACTTCTTCCTGAAGTTCCTCTTAAGGGTTCAAAGTGTTCAAAACACACATTCAAGGGTCTAGAAGATCTGAGATGGTCATTGGAAGTCTAGACCGCCATTCCCTCAATGCACCTGGGCAATTATTTGAGAGCCCACTGGTCGCACTCCAGGGTGGGGACTTTTGTGATAATTAGTGCAGGCAAGCTCTGTTACCCTGTTGCGTTCAGGAAGTCAAGCTCTGTTAACCTGTTGCTTTCAGGGAGTCCACACCTGAGTCCTTTTTGAAGCAAGGCAAAGTCCTTAGGGCTGTTGTTCCAGTGTGCAACAGGAGCAGTACTCAGTGTGCAGTTCTCTGGGTTGCAAACCAGTGTTCCAGCAGGGCAGTCCTGCTTCTTCTTGTGGTTTCAGGCAGCAGATCTGAGTTCCAATGCAGATCAGCCACTTTTATTCAATCATCTTGGGGGACAAGAAGGGGGCACCCTTTTCAAATGAGCTGCATGATCCCACCCCAAAGCATGACAGCTTCCTTCAAAGTGGGCAATTTCCTGCCCCATAAAGCACTACACTTTAAAATTCTAAGATGGACGAATTTCCTCCAGAGGAGGAAAACCTGGCTAAACCAATCTACTGGTGTGGCTCATTTCCATTAACACTCCTCCTCTGGACATCTGCAAATTCCTTTCTTGGGCCTACTATCTATCTGTGGGTTTCAAGGTAAGGGGGACAGATCTGGCTGGCATCCCTTTCTGTCCTGCTTCCTTTGGAGCACAGTTTGATTTACCCACCCCCCTTCCTGGTCTGACCTCAAGATCTGTCAGCCTCCTGATCCTGTTAAGGCATGACCAATCAGGAGAGGCCAATAACAGGCTGGAATTTTGCTTACAAAAAACAAAGGGGCATATTTATACTCTGTTTGCGGCGAATGTGCGTCAAAAATGTTGACGCACAATCGGCGCAAACCCTGCCCCATATTTATACTTTGATGTCCGACCCCGCGGGCGTCAAATTTCCACCATGTGCGTCATTTTTTGGAAGGGGGAACCAGCCTTGGGTTAATTATATGCAAGGTAGTCGTTCCCTTCCAAAAAATGACTTTAAGGCCTGTGCCCCATATTTATACTCTGACGTCATTTTGACGCACAGGAGGGGATGGGCCTTAAAAAACGACGCACAGCCTGATGGGTGCCGTTTTTTAATGCCTGGGTCAGGGGAGTTGTTAAGGGACCTGTGGGCTCGGAAGGAGCCCAGAGGTGCCCTCCCCTGCCCCCAGGGACACCCCCTGCCACCCTTGCCCACCCCAGGAGGACACCCAAGGATGGAGGGACCCATCCCAGGGAAGTAAAGGTAAGTTCGGGTAAGTATTTTTATCAGATTTTTTTTGTGGCATAGGGGGGCCTGATTTGGGCCCCCCTACATGCCACAATGCCCAATGGCCATGTCCAGGGGACAGAAGTCCCCTGGGCATGGCCATTGGGCAAGGGGGTATGACTCCTGTCTTTGCTAAGACAGGAGTCATGTCAATGGAGGTTGGGCGTAAAGAAAAATGCAGCAAATCCGATTTGAGGCCTGAATTTTGCCTCAGACCTGACTTGCCCCATTTTTTGACGCACAACCCCCATTTTCCCATACGCCGGCGCTGTCTGGTGTGAGCCATTTTTTTTGACGCACACCAGTCCGCAGCGCCGGCTAACGTCATTCCATAAATAAGGCGCCCGCATGGCACGTTGGAATGGCTTTAGCCGGCGGTAAAATATTTGACGCACAACTGCGTTGGCGCAGTTGTGCATCAAAAAGTATAAATATGGGCCAAAGTCTTATAACTTTTTTTCTGTATTAGTTATGATAGATTCCAGTGGCAAGTTGTTGGATTTATAATTAACATTGTTTTGAGTCCTTTCATGACCCATTTAGCTCCTTACTAGCAATACTTATGCTTATGGAAAATATTCCCATGTTAGCCTTTGGAGTTAAGGGGCATATTTATACTCTGTTTGCGCCAGATTTGCATATTTTTTTTTTTATGTAAATCTGGCGCAAACTTAACTCCATATTTATATTTTGGCACTATACATTTCTAGCGCCAAAATATTGGAGTTAATGTCATTTTTTGCCCGTGGAAAACCACCTCGCGTCAATGAGATGCAATGTAGGCGTTCCCAGGCAAAAAATGACTCAAAGGCCCTAGCGCCTTATTTATCCTCCCATGCAAAAATCACGCACAGGAGGAGCAGGGCCTTAATTAATTACGCTAAATCTGCTTAGCACCATTATTTAACACCTGGGTCAGGGCAGGCGTTAGGGGACCTGTGGGCCTTTTTCTATGGTCAGAGACCATGGAAACAGCCTACAGGTGCCCTTCCCTGCCCCCAAGGACACCGCCACCCACCCGCACCCACACCTTGAGGACACCTAAGGATCTTAAAATTGCCATAGGTGGGCCTAACTTGGGCCCCCCTACATGGCACTGTGCCCAATGGCCATGCCCAGGAGACATAAGTCCCCTGGGTATGGCCACTAGGCTGAGGGGCATGGCTCCTGTCTTTACTAAGACAGGAGACATGCCCATGGGGATTGTGCATTAAAAAAATGATGCTAGTCAGGTTAGAGTCATTTTTTTTACTCTAACCTG
Organism: Pleurodeles waltl; assembly: GCF_031143425.1. Lineage (NCBI taxonomy): Eukaryota > Metazoa > Chordata > Amphibia > Caudata > Salamandridae > Pleurodeles > Pleurodeles waltl. The sequence continues at coordinate 956,862,967 of NC_090449.1, forward strand.
ACTAGCACCATTCTTTCCCGCACAACTTCCAGTTTTCCCTACGCCTCCCATGCCGGATTAGCGTCAAGTATTTTGACCCTAAGCGGGCCTTAGCGCCGGCTTGCGCCATTCCTTAAATATGGCACCCGGTGGGCATCATGGAATGGCGCTAGCCGGCGCTATACTTTTTGACGCAAACCAGCACTAACGCAGCTTTGCGTCAAAAACTATAAGCATGGGCCTAAGTATCTACAATGAGGAAAAATGAAAGGTGTGTTTTTTCCCTCACCAGAGCATATAAAACACCTTTTATAATGTCCCTGCTTATAGTTAAATGGCACCCCTCTCCTGGGGCATCTACAGGAGACCTTAGGGGTGACATATGTAAAAAATAAGATAGATTATCACTTTAGAAGTACCTTTAATTTCAAAGTCGAATTTGCACACATTGTATTTAAAATGACAGCAGACAACACAGCAGTGCACACTCCATTGTAGGAAATCTACTGGGCCTCTAAACCTCCCTGCCCTAATACATACTAGGGATTTATAGGTAGTTTGAATCCCCTTTGCCATATTATCTACTAGGGACTTGCAGGAATTGATAATTGTTCCATTTTACCACATACCTTTTATTCAGAGCACTGGCCCTTGGCCTGTTTTGCAGAGCCCAGCAAACTGTCAGGGTCAGTTACCACCAGTATCAGTCATAAACTGTTAGAAATAGGGGCTCTAATTGGCAGAGGTATACACTCTTGTCCAAGTAAGGATCACAATCCTAGTCAGGGTAAGTTACACACAATCCAAAGTATCCTGTGCCCACCCTCTGGTAGCCCGGCACTGAGCTGTCAGGCTTAACTTAGAAGGCAAAGTGTAAAGTATTTGTGCAATAAATCATACAGTTCACAGTGAAAACACCACAAAAGTACATGTATGAAATTCAGTCTACAGTGTAATCCAAGCAGTCATATATATTAGGTTCCTGAGATAAGTTGTCACAAATATTTACTGGAAGTCTAGTAGTAACATTATAGACTCATTAGTATCTGTGAATTAAAGGGGCTGTCCAGTGAATTACATTGTAGTAATGAACATACAACTCCAATAGAACACAGGCAAAAAAGAACATAACCCTAGAATAAAGCAATGACATAATACAATCAGCTTGCATCAGCATATAACAGATATCACTATAGATCTTAAAACCCCACCCTATTGGTGATTGTTAGGGTTTGAAGACTAGGCAAAGAGAAATTACGTATCTGAACTAAATTATTCTTTTAAAATGTATTACAACTAGGGAAGAGCACAGTGTCCCACTGTGTTGGGGCTGAGCTGAATTTGCTCCTGGAGAAACGAAATAAACCAACTCAGGATTAGCCAATATTTTTTCATGGGCGTATCGACAAGCCATAGAAATGCCTACTGGTCAATGGGCTCCAACGTAGAACATATATTTTGGAAGTCTAGCTGCTTTGTCCAGCACGTAGAATATTTATTAATAATCCACTGCTGGAATCCACCCATTGTGCACTGAAATACGTAATGGTGCAAGTTGTGTATAGAGCTCTCAATTTTCTCAGGTTCATTCAGGAGTATGTCTTCCAAGTAAGGCTTTGTCTTTGCATTCCGGGTATTGTAGTCTTCACTTTATAATGTATCAAGAGGAACACAGCCCTTTAATGCAAAGGAACATACCTGACTGCCTTAGTTCCTCAATCATGGGCCTAGGAAACCTGAGCGTTCAGAAAGTGTATTTTTATGTGTTAAGGGAGATGGGATCATTACCCTTCTGCACATAGGTTGATGTTAGTGGATGTGTTGTATTCTTATATATAGCTTTGTTTATGTACAAATATATTGAGAATGTGTGCATTTTTGTGGATCTAGCGTGATGTATAAATATATGATATGGACTACAGCTTTAAAGCGTTTCATTTTACAATTGCATGCAATTAACCTAAGTCTTTTCATCTCTGCAAGAATTTCTTCAAAATAGTTAATTCTTTTTTTTCTTCTATATGAAAGCTATGAGAATACTGCAAGCCTTTGGAAAAGTGGACTGAGGCTGTGGTGTCCCTACGGAGACCTCTTAAAAATAAGACAATGTCCTTCTCCACCCCATGGACAGCATAATCTGCCTTAACTTTGATTGGCTTACCCGATCGAAGGCAAAGGTGATGTCCATAAATCCCAGGTGGATAGAACTAGACTGTGCACTGGTATAAGTACCAAGTACAAGTTCAAACACAGGTCTACGGTCGATCTGTCCACATGGAACCCATATTGGACTGCCCAGAGTACATTATTGTCCATGGCCCATACCGCCAGTCTTTCCAAAAGAATACTACCAACAACCTTGACTACAGAATCCAGAAGGGAGATGAACCTGTAGCATGTAGGACTATTCCTATCCTCTTTTAAAAAAATGCCACAATATTAGACAAAGCCCAGGACTGCGGAGGGCTTGGCTGAATGAACCGCTGCATTAGTAATACCAGTCAAAATGAGATAGTTCATTCTATATGCACAATCAGCAGTCTGCATGCTTAGTACCAGTTATGTGCCTTTATATAAATAACAATGTTTGTTGTGCTGTTTCTGTCTAGCACTGAAATTAATAAGATGTGCTTCCATCTAAAAGCTGCTTTCCTCTCCACTTACACAGTCAGACTCACATTCACATGTTTTGGCTTTTATGTGAAAATAATTCCCTCATGAAAGTTGCAGCCCCTTTTCATGCAGCTATTTTGTTTTTCTATTTAAATTAATTCCCAGGTAAGCTCATTAACATAGGAAAATTGAATAATGTAATGCACTTCTTTACATTAATTAGAAAATGCAGTCTCATAAATGTAATTCCTCTAGGACCATTTGTTTTCTGTAAATCGATTTACAAGCTTTACATCAACTGCACTTGTGTATGTTGCATACAGATCGTCTCAGTGGGGAAAGACGTATAATGAATCAAATTTTGCTTTTACCTGCAGATTTACTTTGAAAACAACAACCAACCAAAGAACAGAAGGTTATTGCTTACTGTAAATCATTGACAGTCAAAAACCTTAAGGATAGGGCTTTCGGCTGAATGGCAGACCCGGATGGTGTGATCCGCGGTTCCTCCTGTGCTGTTACCGTAACTCGCAAATGAAACAGACAGTGCTTAATTTGTGCTTGTTGTTTCCGATGCTGAGCACCTGCACTTATTTGTGAGGGCCGGGGTTTATTCTTATGCCTCAAGCATTTGCTGCGAGCAAAAGACACATATGGGAAAGAAGGAAGAAGGAAAAACTCAAAAGCGTCATAGAGGGAGAAAGTAGAAAGTTGCAGGATGAGCTGAAAGGGCAGGGGTGGCCGTAAATGGACTGAAGAGGCCCAAGATGGCTTCAGGATTACACTGCCTCAGTATTGAATGCTGGCAGATGAAATTACAGCAGCCTCGTGTTTAAGAGAAGGGCTTTGAGCACCGGCACCTCTTTATTTACAAATTAAGCACTGGAAACAGACTATATTACCAAAGGCTCATTGAACTGTGAGCTTTGAGCACTACATTTATGGAAAAAAGAAAGTTTATTTTTTTAGTACATATCTTCACTGGTATTATTATGCTGCATAAATAGTCTCCATCCTATGTACAGCAGCTACCAACAACACACAAGACAATGCCAATGGTAGACCACTGTACCACAGTATTAGAGGAAGTGATGAAAAAAAAGGTCTATAGTGCAGAGAAGTTAAGTGAATATTGTGAAGTTGCCGGTAATGTCATGCTCTGAGTACCTATTTCATTTATCAATGCATTTGTGTGTATAGTGTTGTCGGAGCCTGGAAGGTGGCAAAGCTCTGTGCAACAAAGGTTTGTTTAGATAATAGGAAAATGTGTAATAACATAGGCAGAAGGGTTGGATGTACATGGTGTGCACATTTCTGGGACAAACCTGATTCGTAGATGATAAATGTATTAGTGAAGCAGTAGACCAAAACTAGTCACATGATCGATGTACACTTGAAGACAACTTCTGTAGTTACTAGTCATAAAATACTAGAGCTTTCGAATTATAAATGTACGAGCGTACACCGGCTATTCTGTTGATAAGGAGAGATTATGCTGTGGGTACAAGTGAAATGGATAATAGATCAACAGGGAGGTAATGTTAAGTTCCACACCATAACATTGCTATAGGTATAAATGAATTCATATAGTGTAAAACCAACAAAAAATACTTACCTAGAAACAGGACACAATAGGCCACCAATGGGGGAATCTAAGTCACAATATCAACACGCTTTTAATTTGAAAGGGAGGGTACTAGCATTTCTTACCAGTATTGCAAAACTTTTTATGGGAATGTGTAGGTTATTCTGGACACTAGGAGGCGGAACTTGGGTGTGAAGTGGCTAATAAATCCATCGTGGACATTGCCTCCACCACCCAAAAGGAATTTTGCCCACTACATTTAGAGTTGTCCATCACCCCCGCAAGTAAGGAACAATCATGGGTCTTGTATCCTCTTAAGACTCACAGTATTCCCTGCTAATCATTTGGATGCAGGACTCCAAAGCTTTAGGAGTTCATCATTTTTGGCACAGTTCGCCTTCCTCGTTACCTTAATTGCTTGTGCCTACCACAGCCCCTCTCAGAATTGACATATTCCTCTTGCTGCCAGCAGTTTCTCACAAATAGGAGTTTTATTGTGCCCAATCAATATCTATTTTAGATTCAGCTGTGCATTGCTAGAGGGTCACGAGCACTTCTTGAAACCATATTTACGAGAGCTGTGTCCTCCTGGCAAAGGGCGAACATTCCTATTAAGAACATTCTATTCTAATGGAGTATTTTGTTCCTTAAGACATTCACAGTATGCAGTCTGAAATCTAGTTAAGGCATACAAGCCATGTGTGAAACCGTGCGCACAAGTCCAAATCGGAAGCAGCCCACACATTTTTTTTCAGTAATTTGCAAAATAAACGAGTGTACATCTCTGTCTCAAACACGAGCGACTAAATGCTTTAAAATCGAAACATCTGGAAAGTAAACTTGGCAAAACGTGCATTGCCGTTTCAGGTTAGTGAAGTGAGAATGAGAACACTATAGAATTTACTAATGCTGTCCAATAATTGTTATGCTATTGTAGTGGGACTGCCCCTAAAATCCAGATATTTGGAAGTAAAATAATTGTGAACACATTTCTAAAGTTCTGGAAATAGATGTCCACTGATAAGTAGAAAACGTATGTAGTTGCACTTTTGAGGTCTCTTGTTGAGTTATACCAAACAGTACATTCTAAGTGCAATGGTATAGTATAAAACACAACTAGTGCATCGTAAGTTCTATTCACAAACCTTTGATCTAGAATCCATGGGCCCGTATTTATACTTTTTGACACTAAACTGCGCTGACGCAGTTTAGCGTCAAAAATTTTTGTGCCGGCTAACGCCATTCTGAAGCGCCATGCGGGCGCCGTATTTATTGAATGGCGTTAGCCGGCGCAAGCAGACCGGCGCTGCCTGGTGTGCGTGGAAAAAAACCACGTACACCAGGCAGCGCCGGCGTAGGGAAAAATGGCGTTAGGGCGTCTTAAAAATGGTGCAAGTCAGGTTGACGCAAAAAAATCGTCTTAACCCGATTTGCGCCATTTTTAACGACGCCCAGACGCCATTTACATGACTCCTGTCTTAGTAAAGACAGGAGTCATGCCCCCTTGCCCAATGGCCATGCCCAGGGGACTTCTGTCCCCTGGGCATGGTCATTGGGCATTGAGGCATGTAGGGGGGCACAAATCAGGCCCCCCTATGCCTAAAAAAAATATTTAAAAAAAATATATATACTTACCTGAACTTACCTGAATGTCCCTGGGATGGGTCCCTCCATCCTTGGGTGTCCTCCTGGGGTGGGCAAGGGTGGCAGGGGGGGTCCCTGGGGGCATGGGAGGGCACCTCTGGGCTCCTTCCGAGCCCACAGGTCCCTTAACGCCTGCCCTGACCCAGACGCTAAAATCCGGCGCAAATGCGGGGTTTTTTGGTCCGTCCGCTCCCGGGCGTGATTTTTGCCCGGGAGTATAAATACGACGCATTTGCGTCGCAGTCAGTTTTTTGGACGGGAACGCCTACCTTGTATCTCATTAACGCAAGGAAGGCGTTCACGCAAAAAAATGACGCTCTTTACTCATAGTTTGGCGCTAGACGCGTCTAACGCCAAAGTATAAATATGGTGTTAGTTTTGCGCCGAATTTGCGTCGAAAAAAACTACGCAAATTTGGCGCAAACGGAGTATAAATATGCCCCCATGGTTTCTTGCAGTTCAGCCTGGGCGTGCTTTTCTTCCTTCGGCATAATCGGCTAGGGCTTTCTCTAGACTGTCAACAAACCACAATAAAAGCTGTGGAGAATATTTAGTTCGCATTGGTTAACAAGGAACGCAGCGTTCTTCTGAACTATGGTGCACCAAAATCTCTCAAATAGTTTACTTGCAACTAAACGTGTTCATGAACACAACAGAGAAGAAAGATCAGTGTATGTACATTTTGTTGGTTGTCTTGGGTCTTAGTTTGACTGTCTTTCTGCTTGGATCTCTTCTAAAGTGCCTGTTAACATTATGTATAACTTGTGCGAACATTATGGTTAACATTCTTGAATCCTATACTTAAAAGTATTACTACTTTCGTAACGTATGGCAATAGTGACAGAAAATGTGAAAGCATTGAGGGGCATATTTATACTCCGTTTGCGCCGAATTTGCGTAGTTTTTTTCGACGCAAATTCGACGCAAAACTAACTCCATATTTATACTTTGGCGTTAGACGCGTCTAGCGCCAAAGTTCATGGAGTTAGCGTCATTTTTTTACGTGAACACCTTCCTTGCATTAATGATATGCAAGGTAGGCGTTCCCGTCTTAAAAAATGACTGCGATGCATATGCGTCGTATTTATACTCCCGGGCAAAAATGACGCCCGGGAGTGGGCGGGACTAAAAAACCTGCATTTGCGCCGGATTTTACCGCCTGGGTCAGGGCAGGCGTTAAGGGACCTGTGGGCTCAGAATGAGCCCAGAGGTGCCCTCCCAAGCCCCCAGGGACACCCCCTGCCACCCTTGCCCACCCCAGGAGGACACCCAAGGATGGAGGGACCCACCCCAGGGAAGAAAAGGTAAGTTGTGGTAAGTATTTTTTTTAAAAAAAAATTGTGGCATAGGGGGGCCTGATTTGTGCCCCCCTACATGCCACTATGCCCAATGACCATGCCCAGGGGACAAAAGTCCCCTGGGCATGGCCATTGGGCAAGGGGGCATGACTCCTGTCTTTGCTAAGACAGGAGTCATGTTAATGGCGTCTGGGCGCCCAAATAAAATGGCACAAATCGGGTTAAGACGATTTTTTTGCCTCAGCCTGACTTGCCCCATTTTTGGACGCCCAAACGCCATTTTTCCCTACGCCGGCGCTGCCTGGTGTACGTGGTTTTTTTTCACGCACACCAGGCAGCGCCGGTCGGCTAACGCCGGCTAACGCCATTCAATAAATATGGCGCCCGCATGGCGCTTCAGAATGGCGTTAGCCAGCGCTAATTTTTTTGGCGCAAAACTGCGTTAGCGCAGTTTTGCGTCAAAAAGTATAAATATGGGCCTGAATGTTCATTAATCGCAGTGCTAATGACAAGAAGGGATGTTTCAGTGTAGTCACGAAAACTACATTCTTACCAGCTTGGATGCGATCTGTCCTTGAAATGGAAGCCGAGATTCAGTATATAATGCAGTCCTGCGATGTGCTTTGATATGCAAATTATCAATGCCTTGCTAGGTTTAGTAATATGATTGTCTAAAACGTAGCCTATTGGCTCGTGCACATTTCCCTTCCTACGGTGGCTTACCTGATAGCATTAACTGAGCAAAGTCTTTTGTAAGATCTAGGCTTTATGGTTGAAGCATATGTGCCTTCTCTTGCATGGTTCGGCTGTAACCTAGTTAGAGGTAGACAACATGCCATGGACCCATTGATGTCCCAGCTATTATAGAAAACTGGTGCTATTGAACAGTATGAGATGGTAAGACATCCTTTTTTAGATAATGGAAGCTCCACAGACTTTTTCGAAACCCTGTATTGGTTGCCAACTTACTTATGACCCACATATATATCATACATTTTTTAATAGTAATCATTGAATAAAGTTATGGGTGACCTAAGAAATAAGACAGAAGGGAAAATACGCAATTTATTCAGATTAACACCAGTGGCAGCCGGTAATTTTAGGAGGGAGGAGCGGGCAGGAAGCACACTCACACTCATTCATTCACACACACATGCACATCCATTCACAACACTCATCAAATATTCAAACATACACGCACGCACCAACCATTAATTTAAAATACACACACACACTTACCTTCAGCTCGGAGGTCCCAGGAGGGTTGGGACTGCTGCCTTCCCTCACTGGCTGACATTAGGTCAGCCAGTGAGGGAAGGCAGCAGTCCCAACTTTGTCACAGAGTGGGATGGGGTCTTTAAGACTGCTGACCCCTCCCCACTCTGTGACGAGGTGTCACTGATTGACACTCGCCCAGGGTGCTTCAGGGCTTAAACCTGAAGTGCCCAGGTCGAAGTCAATGGGTGACGCTTCCCCTCATCAGCGACGGGGAGGGCCTCAAGGCACCTTTGCTGAGCTGAGGAGGTCATGCCCATAGAAGCTGTGACCTCCTCAGCCCAGCAAAGTTCAGTTTAGGCAGCCAGAAGTCTGCGCAAATCATGCATGTCTCGCTCCTGGCTGCCTCATCTGAATATGAAGAGTGTCTGTCAGGCTGACCTTTGCTCAGCCTGGCAGGAACTCTTTATGAGGGGCAAAGGGGGGGAGGGTGTTGCCCCTCCGCCCTAAAGGATGGGCCGCGTCTGAGTAACACACTAACATCATATGATACAATCAAATATTAACTTTGGTCTGCCAAACTCACATTTACAGACCCAGAAAAAGTGCTGAAGAAAGAAGCCTTGAAGTGGTAGTAAGTGGCAACTTAAAAAAAATATCTTGAAATGTAGTCAATACCACAAGGACTGAGAATCCTAATGTGAGAAAGTGGATTAATAGTTGGTGTGGACTGAAGTCCATGACAAGTAATACTGTCACTATTCCGGTTAGGTCCAGTTAAGCTGAACACCTTGTAGCTGTGGCACAGAGCAGACAAGCTTAACTTAAGAATAAGAAAATCTATAAAGCATTTAAAAGTATCAAAACAGTTAAAAAGAAAAGAACACCACACAGTGAAAATCCCACCCCAATATATGAAAATAGAGGATATGTTAAACAAAATGAGACCAAAACAATGATATGAATTTTTTAAGTTTTAAATATATATGGGGTCAAAAAGCATTACGTTTCAACCACAGGCATCTGGTTGCATTGGACTAGGAATTAGGGGTGATTTAAGGCAAACTGAGATGGAATGCAGGTCAGATATGGAAGCCTGGTCAGCAGTTTTACCTTCTGACCTAGTATCTGAAATGGAAGTCAAAAACCTCTGCTGGACAAAGCAGCAGGAAAGCCTTCGGACAAGGTCCCTTTAAAGCTGTTGGTTTTTACCAGAACACTCTGAGCATGAGAAAAGTAAATTTATGCCCAAGGAAATTCCTTCACCAGTTAGATACTTTTGGTGCCTTTGGCTGGTGAAAATCTCTTCCTTTTGACTTAGTCACTGTTTTGGGGTTTGGAGTCCTGTAGCAGGGCAAGGCTGAAGGCTGTAGCCACACAGGCCTTCATGATGCTGGATAGCCTTATCATGAAGTCCCACTGCAACAGATTTGCTGCTTCAGAAAAGCTCTAAACAAGCGCAATATGATTTTTGTGTCCTAGTAACAATACAACTTCATTCAATTGACTTTGCATGTTCGTCCCAGTCCTCCAGAGCTCAAAAAGTTTCTAAGTTCCAGGTTTTTCAGGATGTTAGGAGGAGTACACTTTGAAACAGCCAGCCAAAGATCCCAGAACCTCAGGAACAGCACACAGGGGCCAAGATTCACTCCAGCAGAAGCTACCAGCAGGATTCAATCAGGTCCAATTGGAACTGGTCTTCTGGTTCTTCAGAGAAGAGCTTTATCGCACTAAGTGGGATGGGTATGCCCAGACATATGTCCCACACTCCCTATTCCCCTGGAGTCAAGCTAGCCTGGCTGATAAGGGGTGATACCCTGAAATAAGTCTCAGGATGCTTGTTTCCAGTTCAGTGAGGACCTGGTCTGGAAGTGTGGGCTGTTCTGTTTCTATGGGGAGCAGCGTCAAGACTGATTTGCATATGGCTGGGCCCAAACTGGAATGGCATGGGTAGCAAACATACAATGGATTTAGGCCCAGATCTCTGTACTGCGGGTGAATGTTTGACATTGCCAGCATTCCGTCCATCACTTATTCTTTTTCCTACTTTCTAAAAGTGGCATTTCTGAAATAGTAATGCTAAATTGAACTTTACCAGTAAGCAGGAGTTCTCACTACCATTCCAAACATACCAAACATGACAATGCCACTCTTTTCAAATCCAAAATTACCAATTAAAAGTATATAAGGGAATTCCCAATGCTGGTCTATGAGAGGAACAGGATTCACAATAGTAAAAAACGACTTTGGGAGTCTTTCACTAACAGGACATGTATATGTTCTGACTTTTCAATAAACTGCACCCTGCCCTGTGGGTCACCTAGTGCCTACATTAGGGGTGAATTATCTGAAATAAAAGGTGAATTTAAGGCTTGGCAAAGGGTTTTAAATGCCAAGTTGAGATGGCAGTAAAACTGCACACACAGGCCTTGCAATGGCAGGCCTGGTTAAGGGGCTACTTATGTGGGTGGCACAATCAGTGTTGGAGACCCACTAGTAGTATTTATTTACAGACCTTGGACACATATAGCACACTTTACTTTGGACTTATAGGTAAATTGAATATGCCAATTGTGTAAGCACCAATGTTACCATGTTTAACGGAGAGAGCACAAGCACTTTAGCACTGGTCAACTGTTGTAAAGTGCACAGAGTCCTAAATCCAGCAAAAATGAGATCGGGAAAAAGGAGTGAGGCATGCAAAAAGTTGGGGGAAGACCACCCTAAGGCTGTCATGTCTAACATTCAGGAAATGCAAATGTTGTACATATGGTGACAGCACCATTTTTCTCTTCGAGCCTTCATAGACTTAGCACAATGTCTTTAGCTCCCTTTCTCAATACACTGTGCTTAACACTGTAGTCAATTTCTCTGTTGTGAATATTGTCTTGATGGCCAGAGCTATCCTCTAAAAGCCCACCTATATTTGTGGTAGAGACAATCTATTGAGATAATTAACAGACACAGCTGTGAGATTTAGGGGCCCTGTGACAGAAACACTGATTGAAAAACTGTGACTAAATTCACTCAGATCTTCAAGATTGAATACCATGTTCAAAGGGGCTTCTACTTTGCTTAAATTGCTCCTTTCACTGTTCTAGCCCACCCCACTGCATCCGTAGTCCTTTGTACATTTTCCTTGCAGTGGTTATATTATACAATATCAAATCAGCCCTTGACCAAGCAAAATGAATTAGCAGCAATTTCACCAACAGGCCCAAGAGAAGCAACACATCTGTGCAGCCGATTCAGAACACCAAAGGAAGGAAACTGCCAAGATATTTGATATCTCAAGTAGTACTCTCTATAACAGCAATCAAATCCTGAGTGTTCCATGATCAGCAATGAGACACAGCAGCTCATTTCATCTTTCAGTGGATTCAGAGGCTAGAACTTTGAAGTTCCCCATATAGAATTTTGGTTGCAGCAGCTATGCCTGAAAAGAACACTGCAACATATAAGACAGACACTGAAGTCCTATCTCAGCTTTGTCATATCAGCTCTCAACAATCTTTGCAAGTGGAGCCCCCTTGGTTTTTTAAGGTGCTCAAAGTGCCCCCTATACATAATTAAGTCAGGGACTTCTTCAAACTATCACGAAAGAGAGCATTAAAAAGCACATTTTAGCAAGAAGCAGTAAGGTGCTCAGGAGCTTTTTACGCTATCATCTTCTTCGTTATAATTTGTTGAAAGACTTGTGAAAGCCCTGGCCAAATATGCAGTAGAGGTAAAACACATGTCTGGCTTAAAGACAGCTACGGAAAAAATGAACTCTCTTAAAGGATCACACATTTAATAAGCAGGTCATTTGGCAACCTATACAATTCCCTATTTCGTGAACTGATGTATTAGTACATGGGTCGGTTTGCAAAATCAAAGTGGATTAGCAAAAAGCAGTCGTGCAACATGTGATTTTGTTTATGATTCCAATCACCCCCTGCACCTGGATATATGTTCTATTTCTATTTTCATGATTAGAAAGTGCACATTTATGTTTTCCGTTTACAAATATGTGACTATACACTCAGAAATAGTTATTCTCGTGTAATATCTTAACAGTATGGTGTAATATTATGAGCAAGTAAATGTACTTTATCAGTTAAGGAAGGTGTTTTAGGGACGAGAGGTAAATGAAGTTGGGTAAGCATACCTCTAACTCATGAGTTTGTGCACTTATATAAACCTTTCCATTGCCCATCCCTACCCTTAACACTGTTGGAGATTTATTCCAATAAATGTCATGTCTAAATCGCTATCCAGGGAATGAATGAGCATGGCATACCAACAGAACTAGTGGAGTTGTGATCCAAGGCTAAATATTGGTACCATGGGGGAAAAACGTTCGATAAGAGAAAATGCACTGTACTGAAGCATCTATGCAGGGATTCATCTACATATCCATTTCTCCTGTGGTAGTCATGGAAATATGTGTAAGTCTATAACATACAGAGGCATAAATCTACAGATGTAGAGTTACAGAACTATTTTGTGAAGCCATTCTTACCACTTTATCTTGTGTAAATCTTTTCAAAACTTTGTGGGCAAAAGGTTCATCATAACATCATTTGTGCTTAATTTCCATTAACTCTGATCAAAATAAGTTAACTACCTGGGGTGGTAACTTGCACTTAACATAGACATCAATTAGCAACACATTTCGAAATGTTAGCATTTTCCTGTGAACTGTGAAACATTGTAGTATCACTTATATTTTAAAAAGTTGTCCACATTATAGATTTAGGAACGTCTACTACAAAGGAAATAAGTAAGGAAGCAGACTCTTACAATATGTCTCGATTAGCTAATTAGTATGTTAGTTCGAATTAACATCATATTTGTTATCTCATCATAGAACTGCAATGGAAACCTGGAAAAAAAGAATCCAGTCCCCAGTTTTTTGTTTTCGAGATTCCATTTGGTGCTTCAGATGAATGAACTGGTGAAAATATATTTAATGACATGAAGCATGCAATTCCTTCTGTGGATCGCGGAACCTCTCCCCTATTTGTTTTTTTAAGTAGAGTCCCCTGTGTATCTCGCATATGGTACTGCTTCAGGTCCCACTTACTGAGCAACAATGACAGCAAGATTCCTTGTTTTGTGGTGTATATAGAACATTATCTTCAATCATCTGAAAAGTGGCATTTATGGCAAATCATATTTGAATTAATGAGTAGAGACAGTGGTGTAACATAAATTGGTGAGGCCCATCCTGCAGAATGTAACGAGGGGTCACTGAATCTCTCACATTTTACAGACATTCCTTGGGCTCAATGGGGTCCCCTTAAAGAGTTGAGCCCCCCCCCCCCCACCAAAGGGCAGGGGTCCTCCCCCAGTGCCGCAGATGTTTCAGGGCCTATGTTGAGCACCTGAGTAGAGAATACGTTTATTGGATGATAAGGACCCTCTTTGCTTAAAAAATGAGCCCTGGACTTGAACAAAACACTGCAGTAGGGGAAACATTTGGGGATAGTTTTAATACTAATTCTTTGTTCCAATATGCAAAATACACATCCAGCCCTATTTTCGATTCTGAATGTGGGCCCCACCATCTAACAACAATATTTAGCTAGTCTGACATGTTCTGCTTTAAGCCCTGATAAATACCTTTATGTATGAAGGTATGATTTTGCGACCGATTTTGTAGCCTTGTAACTTGGGCTGTGAATAAAGGTGCTAGGTTAAGGTGGCGATGGTGGTAGTAATGGAGATATTTTCTCTTTTGTGCTGACCTTTGATGAATAACTAGTTTTCACAATGGTATTGACCCTTTGCCATGGTAGCAACGGTTTCTTGCACACATATGTTTCATTGAGATTTGTAAAAAATTAAATAGACCCAAATAATATAAAACCTTTCTCGTCATTTATTGAAGCAAAATTTATATTTGTTATGATAAGTAATGGGAACAAAAGGTACTGCTGAGCCAAGACTATGGCCCTTATTACGAATTTGGTGGTTGGAAAACTCCGACTGCCAAACTCGCGGGAAGGAAGCAGCCCCCAAACCGGCGGGCCCCCTGTAAACTCACCCCACGGTTATATTACAATGTCCCTGCCGGGCTGACCAGCAGGAACATTGTATTATGACGTTCCCGCCGGTCAGACTAGCGAGAACAGTGCTACGATATTGGTCTCGGCTCCTTTACGGGAGCCAAGGCCAATACTGTAGCACTACAGTAGCCTCCGAATGCACAAGTACGCATTCCGATGGTGTTGGGCAGTGGGGTCCCTGCATTGCCCATGCCATGCTTTGCAGAAAGTGAACAGTGCGAGGGTGCTGGTGCACCCTTCTGGCTACAGCATTGCCACCGGCTCGATTTTGAGCTAAAGACAATGCGGTAGCCTGTATCCCACTAGGCTGGGGAATGGAAACCTTGGTTTCCACCCGCCAGCCCAGCGGGAAACTCTTAAGTCGGTCTGGCGGGGAGGTAGCCTGTGTGGCAGCAACCTCCTCACCGGAAGTTCAGCGGATGGTGAAAAACGTCTGCCGAACTTCTAATGAGGACCATAGATATTTGCAAGAAACAAATCTAAAACATCATTAGCTAAATTTAGAGAAATTATTTCTGAATTTGACCTGCTTGGGACATTGACATAAATGCATGTGTGTTTAACAACTATATCTAAGTTATGTAAGGATATTCATTTATGTGTCATGTTGATGGTCTGCCACCATCCCACAGAACACACATTCTGCCTGCATGTGTGTGACATTGCATTTGCCTCCAGCGACCAAATTTCCTTCGTAACAGCAACCATGAATTGGTGTCAGATATGAACAACAATTTAGGTGTTCACAATTTCCTTCTGGCAAATGTTTCAAAGCTTTGGCACCTTCTGAGGCTTACTTACAAGCCCCTTGTGCCGCCAGTGCATCACTTTTTTTCCAAAGATAAAGTGACACTCCGGCAGTTCAAGGGGATTGTAAATGAGCCCCTCTGTGTGTAGTCTGAGAATAGTCGCATCCCTAAACTGCCTAATTAGTTCGGAGTGTAATCATGCATTAAAGCATTCTGCTGGCTGATTTGTCTCTTTTTTTTGTAACTTTTGTTTATTCAAAGGGGTTCTGCATGCCCTTTTTTAGGTTTTGCCTGCATGGTACTTGTGCCGTACTTTTAAATCTCCTGGAAAGAAATAAAAAAAAGGTAAAGTGGGCTTAGAGCCCACCCATTACTTACCTTGACTTACCAGTGGCTTCCTCCCAGGTCACTATCATTTACTTTCTTCCTGTTGGTCAGGGCCTCCTCCCGCCTCCAGCTTCCGGTTCCACGTCACGTCTTCATCCTTGCTTGGACCTATTATTGTTTCGAGCAGCCAGTGTCCTTCCACTGGCTGCACATTTGTAACATACTTTAACATTTTTTTTTTATCTTCTAATGTCGGCATTCTGTTTGTTGTTTGCCCAGGCCAACCATTGTTGGACTTTTTGCCTTACGCAGGGTCATCCCTAGTCTTTTTGCCTCCTTCCTCCTGGTTTTTCTGACCTCTCGCTGTTGGCTCTAGGACTCTGAGCACTTCATCACTGCTGACCAGTGCTAAAGTGCAGGTGCTCTCCCATCTAAAGTTGGCATGATTGGCTTATACCTAATTGGCATATTTAATTTACCTATAAGTCCCTTGTACAGTGGTATCTATATACCCAGGGCCTGTAAATTATATACTACTAGTGGGCCTGCAGCTCTGCTTGCATCACCCACTGAAGTAGACTTTCAAACCTGTCTCAGGCCTGCTAGCGCAGGGCCTGTGTGAGCAGTTTCCTGCCACAGAGACCTGGCATCTAAATTTACTTGCTAGGCCCAGGACTCCCCTTTTACTACATGTAAGTCACCCCAAAGGTACGCCGTAGCTAGCCCTATGGGCAGGGTGCCATGTATGTAGAAAGGCAGGACATGTGCCATATTGCATGGCCTGTCCTAGTAGTGACAAACAGTCTAACTTGGTGTCTCACTGCTGTGAGTGCTGCCTTCTCATAGGATTGCATTAGAAATGCCCTGCCTTATGTGTAAGGGGTATTGTCTGATTTATGAGGGGTAGCGTAGGCGTGTTCGGTATGGTTGTGATGGTGATAATAAATGCTGCTTACTGGTGTGGGTGTATTTTTTATTACTATCACAGGAATGCCACTTCTAGAAAGTGCGCATTTATCTGTGCTTATGACTCTGGTGTTTTGCAGCTTGACTCCAATCCACGTCTGGGCAGAGTGACAGTTGGGGCTTTGTGCATACTTTTCAGACAGCCTGTGCACATGGAGGGTGGAGGTGTCACAGAGATGCATCTGCATACTGAATAGTCTTCCTGGGCTGAGAGAAGGGAGAGGCGGGGCACACCTGCATTTGTAAAGGCTGTGCCCTGGCCTCACACAATAGGGTCATTAACCCCCCACTGATGTTTGGAGGCTGTGCTGAAAGGAGAGAGGGGGCACTCCCAGAACCAGTTGTAACTGGCTGGAACCTCCTCTCCCTACCATTGTAAAACACTGTAAGAACTGACTATAAGTACAGGGGACTTTTCCCCACAATTTGGAGACTCTTGGAATCATCTTGGAACTGGACTCCAAAGGCTGAAAGGACTCACCAGGAACCGCCATGGACTGCTGCTGCTGTGCTGACCTGTGACCTGCATGGTCACTATGAAGGACTTGCCACTTGCTGCCTTTCTCTTGTGCTGGCCTGTAGCTAGGCCCTCCACCTGAGGACCTTGTCTTAAGATTCTGCTCCCCAGGGGCAGGGTGCTGTGGCCCCTGACCCCTGCATCCATTTCTTCACGAGGGGTGCTTCTCCGTGGTTGCGGCTGCCATAGCGCTGATTGCAGCACGCTTATGGAGCCTTGGGAGCTCGTAGGCTCCTTGCTGCATTGTGCCCCTTTAAATAAGATCACCGCAGCGGCCCGGGAAGCTGGAAGAACACTCGTGCACCACATCGGGTGCAGGCGAGTGTCTGCTCGGGCCCCAGGAGGAGTCCGATCTTCTTGTGGCTTCACGGCAGGACCAGGGGAAGGCACGGGGAGTGCCCCCTTCCCCCTGGCCTCTGCGTTAGGAGCAGGACGCTTCTTTTCTGCTGTTAGGTAAAACGGGCATTATTCTGCCCCCCCCCCTTGGTGGAAGGGCCAGTGGAGGCCCGGGGGTGCCCCAGAGATCGCGGGTCCCAGGAGGGGCCTGTCATTAAAACGGAGGGGGTGCGTGGTGCCCCACTCCTGCCCTAAGTTGTTTTTGCTGGCTTTGACCCCCCTCGTGAGGGCCGGTTGAGGCCCTGGGGGGCCCCCAGTAATCACGGTCCCTGGAGGGGCCTGTCTATAAAAGAGAGGAGGTGCATGTCGCCCTCCTCTGACCCCAAAGTATAAGGGAGGCCCCCGTTTTGCGCATAGGAGCGCCGGGGGTCCCATTGTTCGCCTTCTAGGCACTGGAGGTGCCTTCATCCAACCAGGTACTGTTTAAAGGACCAATATAGTTGCAATCCAAAGTTCTTTCTACAGACTTTTGTTTGATTCATATATTACCTACCTGCGTTTTATGTTTTTACATATGTGTATGCAAATGTTCCTTTTATGGACATGCTTGCTAATATGTTTTTCTAACTTGCCATATGTTTTCTAATGTTCCTACTATGGGCATTTTATGATATTCTTATGACAAGTGCTGTGATGTAATAACGTGTTTTCCTGACTACTGCTTATGTTGCAGAATACTGAGTAACCTGTGTGTTATTTGTGACTACTGCTAGGTTGCAGAGTAACTAATGTGTAACGTTCTGACAACTGCTAAGGTAGCAGTATAGTACTGATATGTGATGTTTGGTCTGATAATTGTCTTGTGTACAATACAGTATATTTTCATATAATCTGGTGTTGTGTTTCCTTTGTGGTGGGGACATTGCGTCACATGTGTTGTGTGTGTTGTGCAAAAGCTTTACACATTGCCTCCAGGTTAAGCCTGACTGCTTGTGCCAAGCTACCAAGGGGGTGAGCAGGGGTTATCTTGGACGTGTAACTCCCTTGCCCTGACTAGAGTGGGTAAGTTCTGCCTGGCTGAGGTGCATACCCTAGCCAACCAGAAACCCCATTTCTAACAACCATCAATTCACTTTCTTTGCTCCATGCCCGTCCCCATATGCCCTTTTTCTGTTTGTTGCTGGCCTGTACCTCCCACCACCTCACCCTCATCGCTGCATGCCCCTTCCCTATCCTGTCTGTAGTCATAATTTGTCTTATATAGCACAGGATCAACTGGAAAGAATTGGAGTGCATTACATGAACACTAGATACATTAAATTTTACAGGTACGGAGAGATTAAGTGATTTGCCCAGAATCACAGGATGATGAGCCGGCGTCAAGACTCAAACCTGGTTCCCCAGATCCAAAGTCAGCAGCTCTTCCCATAATGCCACAGCCTCTCCAGGCTTACTGTTCCAGCTAATTATACTTTGACACGCTGGTAACTGCAATGTGCTCAAGAATATAAACTGCATATTAATATAGGGAAAATAACAGTCTAACTTGTTTACATATGTGTAGCATTAAGTTAAAAAGAAAAAAAAGCACCATGATGGTTTTTGGCCACGTTATACATTTTTTTTTTTTTTTTACTTTAAGCTATGTAGCACAGCTGCTTTCACCGCTGTGCAACTTTTACAAAACAAACTGACAAAGCCAATAGATCTTGCATAGGCAACGCCTATTGGCTTTGCCAATTCATATTGTTCCTACATCATACAGTAGGCTCCTAGGAGCACCTCTTAATGTTAACTTTGCTTTCGGAACAGTTATTTGCTTTACCTCTCTGTTTTCAGGCCAATTCACCATCCTTGAAGCATGACATTCCTTCCATTTGGTTTATCGTGGACTCTGGGTATCTGGTCCACAGGCTCACCCAATTTGCACCTCTGCTCCACCATTTAATTTCGAGGGTTGATATTTCCTTTCTGCTCCAGTCAGTCTCTCAGACACCATGAAATGATGGTGCTGAGGTGCAAATTGCACAAGAGCATATTCACCTCAATGCCTAACATATGCTTTTGTGCTCTAGATATGTGTCCAAGTCATTATTTTCAGAATTTCACACATTGCATCACTTGCAACAATTCGGGCCTCTTGCCTGCTGTACCTGACATGCATTCGTACTGCTCACTGTGTGGACAAGCATTCTAGTGAATCGCTTGGCACTATTTCATAGGTATGTCCTTGTCCTGCGGCTGTCATGTGTCAGGTGTCAATTCAGTAATAGCCCAGCAAAGGCACCATTTGGGGATTTTGCATGTGGGGAACAATTTGGCACTAGATGTCAGAGATTTAGGTGATTGAGTCCCCATCTTCCAAGAGGATATTGAGTCAAAATGATCAATTGTGCAACAGGCTCAAATACAATGAAAGATTTAATAATGTATAAACAGGAATATAGCCCTCGCTGCTTCCAGACTATATGCGCTTATATACATGCTGTCAAAATGTTCTTCTACTAAGGCAGTACTGTCAGTCCTGAATTTCCCTTTCCATGGCCACAACCTGAATTTTCCGTTTGTGTAATAGGATATTCATAGATGCGCTGTTAAACAATGTTTCTACTACCATCGTATGACAGAGATTTTCATAACTGAATGTTGATTTTGCGGTAGATTTCCAGTGGTAGGACAGAAATGCGTAAACATTTTTTTATGACATTTCCTACATTTATTGGCAGGGATGGTGAACGACCGAGCTAAGTTAGCATGATGGAATTTGCGGGACACGAAAACTCCAAACCACATGTTAAACAACATGCAGCCGAATTACCATCAGACAGATTTTTAGGGGATTTCCTCTATGTTTGGCTTAGTGTGCTTTTTACCATTTTCAACTGCCCACAAACATTTTATATTTGGACAAATCTCTAGTGCAAATTGTATTATCGTAGATTTCCACATTTTTTCAACTCCAAGTCAACCAAATACGTTGGTTTTAAAGCTGCGTTTATAACTTGTCAATTCTTAGTTCACTAAAAGGTGAAGGAAATAATTATCAGTAATGTACTTCCCACCAATGACTGCATATTTATTCATGTCCACGGTCAGTTATGTAAATAATTAAAGCGTGGTTAATATATCAGATTTTTTATGAATACGTTTGATGTCAAACGATTTTTGCGTGACATTTACATTTTGGGTTAAACTAGTAGTATTATAGGATTTATGTCATTTAATTTCTCTTTTTTACAACAAAAATTGTGGTTAATTTTAAAGGTACAATACAACAGAAACAGTCTTGCATTTGAAATGTGTCAAATTTGAGTTATAAGAATGTATAAACGTGCAAATTTAATATATGAGTTTACCTTCAAACTTGACAATTGTTACTTTTACGGGATATGTGATGAATATAGTTTTTGTCCTGACTACATTGGATCTAACATCTCTGGAATCCTTTGTTTGCAAATAAGTCAGACTAACTTGTCTGTATTTCCAGTTCCCCATGTCTGCTAAACTGAATTGATATTGGCTTTTAATGCGATAAGTCATTTCATCTTATTCTTCCCTCCAGTTCCAAGCCTGTGATCTGAGAGATTTCAATAAATAAAAGCAGCCATGTACTGCTTTGTGATATATTAAGTTAAAAACTGTCATATAGAAATGAATTATTCTCGTGGCCCAAATGCTGAAGGAGAAATGAGTAATAAAGCTGATTTGTATTCTACCACAGAGAATAACATTCCTCTGTGTTCTTTACTGGAACTATTTTTTCTTGTTTGGCAGGCTTTTGCTGTTGCATGGTGACTCCAGTAAATGTGTTTTTAGCAGGGAAGAATTTCCATTGCTACTAGACCTGAGCCAGCCTTAGGGTGATCTTTTCCCAACTTTTTGCCTGCCTCCCTCCATTTTTCTTATCTCGTTTTTGCTGGTTTTAGGACTGTGCAACTCTACCTCTGCTGACCAGTACCAAAGTGCTTGTGCTCTCTCCCCTAAACATGGTAATATCATTTCCTACCCAACTGGCATATTTAATGTATCTATAAGTCACTCGTAAAGTGCACTATATGTGCCCAGGGGCTGTCAACTAAGTGCTACTAGTGGGCCTGCAGCACTGATTGTGCCACCAACATAGGTAGCCCCTTAACCATGTCTCATGCCTGCATTGAAAGGTCTGTGTGTACAGTTTCACTGCCACTTCGACTTGGCATTTAAAACTATTTGCCAAGCCTTAAACACCACCTTTTGTTACACATATGTCACCCCCAAGGTAGGCCGTAGTTAGCCTTTAGGGCAGGGTGCTATGTAAGTGAAAGGCATGACATGTGCTTACAAGTTGTACAAGTCCTGGTAGTGAAAAACTCCCAAAGTCATTTTTCCCTTATAAACCTATAAGTGGTAATTTCTGATCTGAAAGGAGTGGTATTGTCCTTTATGGTATGGTTGGAATGGTGGTGAGAAATTCTGCTTACTGGTGAAGTTGGATTTAACATTATTATTTTAGAAATGCCTCTTTTAGACAGTAAAAAGAACACGTGATGAACAGAATGAGAACCATGTCAAACTTTCACCCCCAGTAGAGAGATCTGGGCCTAACTCCATTGTTTTATTGCTACCCATGCCATTCCAGTTTGGACCAACCCATATGCAAATAAGTCTTGACCCTGCTCCCCATGAGAACATTCCAGTCTGAACTGGAAAGTCAGGTCCTCCCTGGACATGTATCATGTATAGGATGCAGTGTCCTTAGCTACCATTAGTGCACATTTAAATGAGTGCACCGGACACAACCTGATCAGAGCTCCCTAATAGTTAATGCCCTGGCCCTGGACAGCCATAAACATGTTCTTGCCCTTGGGATAGCAAACTAGTGAAAAGCAGACCAGGTTTTGAAGCAGCTGGTCCATCTTTCATTTTGCAGGTGGTAATGCAGCCTGCCTTTTAGAGGGGGGTCAGAGATCCCCTGCAGGTGGGGGCAGTGAGTGACTTATTCAACCTGCAGGGGGTTCACAGGAACCTCTCTTGCATTTGTCAAGGTTTGCATTTCGGGCACACTGACTCTGTGCTACCTCTGAGACATAGTTAGTACTCCGCTGGCAACTCCTTTGCTTCTGCTTCCTGAGTGCAGAGGAAAAGTGTTTTATCATTTGCATTGGATCATGTCCACCTTACATGTAGTACCAGTGAACTCTGCATTACAGGCAAGGCTGCACATCCTTCTGGAGCTCCTTTTGCAATATAAAAGTCCAGTGGTGGCAGAGAAAGCAGGCTCTCACACTCCCTGTTCCTGGTGCACTTTTTTATAATACAGTATCTGGGTTGCTTGTATTGCACTTCAAATATAATGTGGCTTCAGTCCAGGATAGGATTTCCCTGCTGGAGTTTGACCAGGACTAATTTGCAAATGATTGGTTCCATTAGGGAATCAAACTTACTACCTAAAACAAAGGAATGTAGTTTTACTCAGACAAGTTTCCAGTACTGATTACATTAAACATCATTCACCTGTATTGTTTGCTAAAGCCCTCAATCTAGGGGTCCATTTGCTGTCATAGGAAACATAGATACATAAATGTGTTCATCCTAGGATGATTAAAAAGAGTATATAAGAGTAGTCCTCTCCTTTTCCAGACGCCAGTATTTGTACAAATATGGATGAAATTTAGATGGAGAGTGTTAGAAATGGGGTCTTTGGTTGACAGTCAGGTTACCCCCTGTTCAAGCAAGGACCCTCACTCTAGTTAGGATAAAAGAGAATCACCCTCAGCTAACCCCTGCTTACCCCCTTGGTAGCTTGGCAGAGCAGTAGGCTTAACCTCAGAGTGCTGGGCGTAAAGTATTTGTACCAACACACACAGTAACTTAATGAAAACACTACAAAATGACACAACACCAGTTTAGAAAAATAGGAAATATTTATCTAGACAAAACAAGACCAAAACGACAAAAATCCAACATACACAAGTCAAGTTATGATTTTTTAAAGGTTTAAAATAAAAAGAGTCTTTAGGTAGTTGTAACAACACACTAGCGCTGCTAGCGTGAAAATGTACCTGGTTTGCGGCAAAAATAACCCCGCACGGGCGGTGTGCGTCGAAAATAACCCTGCACGGGTATATGCGTCGAAAACAGCTCGGCACGGCGAGGCGCGTCGAAAAAGCCAGCCACGCGACGGTCCGAAAGTCCCGCGGCGCTGGTTGCGATCTCTCAGCCTTCGTCAGCGATGCTGCGCGTCGTTTCTCCTGCTCCGGGCGTCGATTCTCCGGTCGCGTTTCCTGCGGCGTCGTTTCTCAGCTGCGGAGCCGGCGTCGCGTCGTTTTCTCAGCCGCGATCGGATTCGCGTCGATCTTTTCTCCGCACGGTGCTCGGTGCGTGTATTTTTGTCCTTAGGCTGCCAGCCTCTCCTTTCAGGGTCCCAGGAACTGGAAGGGCACCACAGAGCAGAGTAGGGGTCTCTCCAGAGACTCCAGGTGCTGGCAGGAAGAAGTCTTTGCTATCCCTGAGACTTCAACAACAGGAGGCAAGCTCTACATCAAGCCCTTGGAGATTTCTTCTTCAAGATGGAAGGCACACAAAGTCCAGTCTTTGCCCTCTTACTCTGGCAGAAGCAGCACTGCAGGAAAGCTCCACAAAGCACAGTCACAGGCAGGGCAGCACTTGTTCCTCAGCGATCAGCTCTTCTCCAGGCAGAGGTTCCTCTTGATTCCAGAAGTGTTTCTAAAGTTTGTAAGTTTGGGTGCCCTTCTTATACCCATTTTAGTCTTTGAAGTCACCTTTCTTCAAAGGGGACTCACACCTTCTTGTGAAATCCTGCCTTGCCCAGGCAAGGCCTCAGACACACACCAGGGGGCTGGAGACAGCATTGTCAGAGGCAGGCACAGTCCTTTCAGATGAGAGTGACCACTCCACCCCTCCCTCCTAGCAGAGATGGCTAATCAGGAAATGCAGATCACACCCCAGCTCCCTTTGTGTCACTGTCTGGTGTGAGGTGAAAAACAACCCAACTGTCAAACTGACCCAGACAGGGAATCCACAAACAAGGCAGAGTCACAGAATGGTTTAAGCAAGAAAATGCTCACTTTCTAAAAGTGGCATTTCCAAACGCACAATCTTAAAATCAACTTTACTAAAAGATGTATTTTTAAATTGTGAGTTCAGGGATCCCAAACTCCACATGTCCATCTACTCTCTAGGGGAATCTACACGTTAATCATATTTAAAGGTAGCCCCCATATTATCCTATGAGAGAGAGACAGACCTTGCAACAGTGAAAACGAAATTGGCAGTATTTCACTGTCAGGACATATAAACCACATTACTATATGTCCTACCTTATCCATACACTGCACCCTGCCCTTGGGGCTACCTAGGGCATACCTTAGGGGTGCCTTACATGTAAGGAAAGGGAAGGTTTAGGCCTGGCAAGTGGGTACACTTGCCAAGTCGACTTTACAGTGTAAAAATACACACACAGACACTGCAGTGGCAGGTCTGAGACATGATTACAGAGCTACTTATGTGGGTGGCACAACCAGTGCTGCAGGCCCACTAGTAGCATTTGATTTACAGGCCCTGGCACCTCTAGTGCCCCTCACTAGGGACTTACTGGTAAATCAAATATGCCAATCATGGATAAACCACTTACATACAATTTAAACAGGAGAGCATATGCACTTTAGCACTGGTTAGCAGTGGTAAAGTGCTCAGAGTTGAAAAGCCAACAGCAACATGTCAGAAAAATATAGGAGGCAGGAGGCAAAAAAGTCTGGGGATGACCCTGCAAAAGCAAAAGTCCAACACGACCCCCTACCAGCCTAAAGCCAGGGGAGAACAATCAATACCTTGATGTACTTCCCTGATTGGGGCGATAGAACAGGGACCCAGGCCCACAACAGCAGGGGCATGCTCCAGTTCTACGCCTTCCTGACTCCAGTTGGATCCCTCTGTCCATACTCTCAGGGCCCACTAAGCTAACCCATGGGGAACCCTTCTCCACATCTACAGACACCATCTGTGCAACACCTAACTTTACTTTGCTCACAGATGTATTGCAATGGGCAGATAGTACCACCAGGGCCAACACAATGGTGTTGCCCACTCCACCCCTGGGGTGTGACTCTCGTCCTTCCCCCCCCAGGGGCAACTCTGTCCACCAGGACAGCAAGCCACAGTGGCCCCAGACAACTGTCAGGGATGAGAGCCCGACCTCAGGCCTCTCTAACCACTGTGACTGTGGAGAGTGGGGGGTGGTAGCCCCAGGTGCCTGGCACCCTTTGACCACTCTCTCTTCCACCAGGTCAGGGATGACAACCTGACCCTGGTCCTCCCCTCTGGGGCTCTGTACCCTCCCTGCAGAAGCGGCACCCCCAGAGTCAAAAACTGTCAGGGTGCTTGTAGAAGCAGTCCTGCACAATTCTTCCATCAGTGCAGGGATGTTAACCTGCAACTGATCCTCCAACCTGGGGTCTGTACCTTCAGGTTGGACCAGGGCCAGGGGTGAGGCTTCCCTCCCCCTGCCCTCTCTTCTGGGGTCCTGAACCACCCAACTAGGAGCGGCCCCCCCAGAAGACAACATGGTAGGGGCACTGTTAGCAGTAGCCCCTTCCTCCAGGTCAGGGGGGACACCCTTAACCTGGCCTCCCAATCCAGGGCCTGTACCCACAGACTGGATCACTGCCTGGCAACCCAGGACTTCCTGGGGGGCATACCTACCCCCTACCAGGTCAGAGTTTACCCTCTG
Organism: Pleurodeles waltl; assembly: GCF_031143425.1. Lineage (NCBI taxonomy): Eukaryota > Metazoa > Chordata > Amphibia > Caudata > Salamandridae > Pleurodeles > Pleurodeles waltl. The sequence continues at coordinate 956,888,977 of NC_090449.1, forward strand.
AACCTGGTCATCCAACCCAGGGTCACCACCCTGCGGTTGAACCACTGCCTGGCACACCAGGACTTCCTGGGGAGCACACTTACCCCCCATCAGGTCAGAGTTTACCCCCTGAACCTGATTATTCAACCCAGAGTCACCACCCTGCGGTTGAACCATTGCCTGGCACACCAGGACTTCCAGGGGGGCACACTTACCCCCCTCAAGGGACACACTGTCCCGAAGGGCCACACAAGAGTCTGGCTGGCGCAGGTCTCCTGACCTCTGCCCCTCTGACAGAGTCTGGATTCCCCCCAACCCAGAAATGGTCTCACCAAGGTCATTCATGGGGGGCTCTGCTCTCAGAGCTGACCCCTGACCCTCCAGGTTCTCCACTGGGGTCCGCAACCCCCTCTCAACCCTCTGTCTGGACTTCTGCACCCCCTCACTAGGAGTGGTACTGCCAGACACCAGAACTGGTGGGACGCTGGCTACAGCCGCCCCCCCAAGTTCTCCTGACACTGTGGGGTCTCCCTCAACAGATGGCCCTATGGTACAGGCTAGGCTCCCCTCCTGGTGTTCCCGCAGGGAACCCTCCAGGACCTGGGACCGGATCTCGGGCACCTTGGGCCTCAACCCATCCCCATTCCCTCTCCTCTGAGACTGGACATGGGGTCCCTCACCCATCCCACTACACTGGGACCTACCTGGGACACTACAATCCTTCCCTACCTCACCTGGTTGGGAACTACCTAGACCACTCCTCTCAGGAGCACCCCCAAATGCCTCTTCAGACTCTCTGGTACTCACCCAGCAGTCTGCCTCCATTGTAAGCTCCCTGGGGTCAGAGAACTCACACTCCACCTGGTGTTGGCATAGCTCTGGAAAATAAGGACTAGACATATGCTCTCCAGCAATTACATCACTCAGCCCCTCACATGAATTAACCAAAGTACCCTTCACCCAACCATCCAGTGACTCTGCTTTGAAAAAGCACCCCACATCACCCTCCTGAGACTGGTGAGACAGTACCTGACTGTCCCTGACACTCAACCCACACTCTTCTGGGATGTTTTCACACTCCATAACCAGGACTTCTACCTGGGGGGAACCCCTCTCCCTGTCACTCTCACCTAGAGTCAGTAGAGTGTCCCTCCCACCAGTAGGAATATGACTCCCCATGCCAGTTCCCCAATCCACCTCAGGGACCCTGTGCATCACTGGAGCTACCTCATACCCCTGAACCTCCTGGCGTGTGTTAACTCCCTCCTTCAAGTAGGGCACCACCTCTCTGGGCATGTGCACTTCTGCAGCATCACTGGATATACAATTGTTGCTGCCACCATTCCAGCTGGACTCAGCCCTCATGACTTCCAGCTCTTTCAATTTAAGCTCGTAAGCATAAATCATTTTTTTAATCTCTAAGTCCCTCCTCCTTTCTGCCAGGACTAAGGCCCTCTTCTCCTCGGCCCTCTTAAGCTCTTCCAGACTCCGGATTCGAGCTAGGAGCCTATCATCTCTTTCTGTTCCCTCCTCAGGGCCACTGCCCTCCTCTTTGGAGTAGTCCTCCTCCTCAGAGTAGTTATCCTCCTCAGACTCATTTGGTGGTGTTGCCTGACAACGTTTCAATTCATCCTGAAACAGGGCTGACTCAAGATCCTCCCTTCTGGATTCCTTGTTCACAGCCAGTCCCCTTTCCATGCAGAATGCTTTAAGCTGCCACTTTTTATACATAGATAGGTGCCAGAAATTGACTTCCATTTCTGCAAAGGCTTCACAACCAAAAAACAAAGTCCAAAAATATCATCAATACTTCCAGGAGGACATCAGAGAACAAAAAGCAGAATCACAAGACAAGTAGTATGTGGTCACGTAGTGGTCTGAGATCAAAACAGTAGTGTACACTTAATTACTGTATGTCAAGTACAAATACAAGTCCAATCCCGACCGCTGGTCACCAATGTTAGAAATGGGGTCTTTGGTTGACAGTCAGGTTACCCCCTGTTCAAGCAAGGACCCTCACTCTAGTTAGGATAAAAGAGAATCACCCTCAGCTAACCCCTGCTTACCCCCTTGGTAGCTTGGCAGAGCAGTAGGCTTAACCTCAGAGTGCTGGGCGTAAAGTATTTGTACCAACACACACAGTAACTTAATGAAAACACTACAAAATGACACAACACCAGTTTAGAAAAATAGGAAATATTTATCTAGACAAAACAAGACCAAAACGACAAAAATCCAACATACACAAGTCAAGTTATGATTTTTTAAAGGTTTAAAATAAAAAGAGTCTTTAGGTAGTTGTAACAACACACTAGCGCTGCTAGCGTGAAAATGTACCTGGTTTGCGGCAAAAATAACCCCGCACGGGCGGTGTGCGTCGAAAATAACCCTGCACGGGTATATGCGTCGAAAACAGCTCGGCACGGCGAGGCGCGTCGAAAAAGCCAGCCACGCGACGGTCCGAAAGTCCCGCGGCGCTGGTTGCGATCTCTCAGCCTTCGTCAGCGATGCTGCGCGTCGTTTCTCCTGCTCCGGGCGTCGATTCTCCGGTCGCGTTTCCTGCGGCGTCGTTTCTCAGCTGCGGAGCCGGCGTCGCGTCGTTTTCTCAGCCGCGATCGGATTCGCGTCGATCTTTTCTCCGCACGGTGCTCGGTGCGTGTATTTTTGTCCTTAGGCTGCCAGCCTCTCCTTTCAGGGTCCCAGGAACTGGAAGGGCACCACAGAGCAGAGTAGGGGTCTCTCCAGAGACTCCAGGTGCTGGCAGGAAGAAGTCTTTGCTATCCCTGAGACTTCAACAACAGGAGGCAAGCTCTACATCAAGCCCTTGGAGATTTCTTCTTCAAGATGGAAGGCACACAAAGTCCAGTCTTTGCCCTCTTACTCTGGCAGAAGCAGCACTGCAGGAAAGCTCCACAAAGCACAGTCACAGGCAGGGCAGCACTTGTTCCTCAGCGATCAGCTCTTCTCCAGGCAGAGGTTCCTCTTGATTCCAGAAGTGTTTCTAAAGTTTGTAAGTTTGGGTGCCCTTCTTATACCCATTTTAGTCTTTGAAGTCACCTTTCTTCAAAGGGGACTCACACCTTCTTGTGAAATCCTGCCTTGCCCAGGCAAGGCCTCAGACACACACCAGGGGGCTGGAGACAGCATTGTCAGAGGCAGGCACAGTCCTTTCAGATGAGAGTGACCACTCCACCCCTCCCTCCTAGCAGAGATGGCTAATCAGGAAATGCAGATCACACCCCAGCTCCCTTTGTGTCACTGTCTGGTGTGAGGTGAAAAACAACCCAACTGTCAAACTGACCCAGACAGGGAATCCACAAACAAGGCAGAGTCACAGAATGGTTTAAGCAAGAAAATGCTCACTTTCTAAAAGTGGCATTTCCAAACGCACAATCTTAAAATCAACTTTACTAAAAGATGTATTTTTAAATTGTGAGTTCAGGGATCCCAAACTCCACATGTCCATCTACTCTCTAGGGGAATCTACACGTTAATCATATTTAAAGGTAGCCCCCATATTATCCTATGAGAGAGAGACAGACCTTGCAACAGTGAAAACGAAATTGGCAGTATTTCACTGTCAGGACATATAAACCACATTACTATATGTCCTACCTTATCCATACACTGCACCCTGCCCTTGGGGCTACCTAGGGCCTACCTTAGGGGTGCCTTACATGTAAGGAAAGGGAAGGTTTAGGCCTGGCAAGTGGGTACACTTGCCAAGTCGACTTTACAGTGTAAAAATACACACACAGACACTGCAGTGGCAGGTCTGAGACATGATTACAGAGCTACTTATGTGGGTGGCACAACCAGTGCTGCAGGCCCACTAGTAGCATTTGATTTACAGGCCCTGGCACCTCTAGTGCCCCTTACTAGGGACTTACTGGTAAATCAAATATGCCAATCATGGATAAACCACTTACATACAATTTAAACAGGAGAGCATATGCACTTTAGCACTGGTTAGCAGTGGTAAAGTGCTCAGAGTTGAAAAGCCAACAGCAACATGTCAGAAAAATATAGGAGGCAGGAGGCAAAAAAGTCTGGGGATGACCCTGCAAAAGCAAAAGTCCAACAGAGAGGTCCACATTTTTTCCGACAATCTGTGTTTCAACCCTACGGCAGCATTGCCACTGACATGGTCTTACCATATGGCGGTCATGTTTGATCTAAAAATAACAGACACCTCATCCCCAGTTAACATGCCCTACTTTGCTAGGAAAGGGGTGTCCTTGGCACAAGATAGAATCAACGTAGATAGAACGTAGATCTAGCAATCTTAGACTATCACCATTGGATAGGCACAACTAGCTCCTGAAAAAATTACATATCAGTTGCATAGCTACACCTTCAGAACCATGGTTTTATGACAAACATATATCCCCAAGCAACTCTGTAACAGGCAGGAGTGTAACTGGGGAAAGAGTTACGACATTTGCAAAAGAGAGATTTATAGCCACTCAATTGGTGAGCATAAAACCCTGATTCAAAAGGAAACATCTTCCTACTTCGTTGACAAGATTAAGACTTCTAAAAATTCAACCAAAGAACTTTTTAAGGCAGTTAACTTGCTAATATCCCTGACAATAACAATACTAATTGTAATCAATCATTTTGTAACATGCTAGCTATGTTTTTCAGGCTAAAGTTGAATATGTTTACTGATGATACTGGATCTCCCCGAAACCAGAAACATTAGCTTCTTTTACTCCCACTTACCGCTGACCAGGTGCTTGGCTTGATCAATTCCATTAGGTCTGAGTCCCCTTTGGACCTTTGTCCTCTGAAAATAATACAACTGGCTCCTAAAACAAAATGCGTACTCTGGCTGATGTGTTTAAAGGGATCTTCAGCTCTGGCTTCTTTCTGAAGGCTTGGAAAAAAGCATCAATCCTGCCTCCGTTAAAAAGGTCCAACCTCAGTCCCTTGGATCCTGGTAATTAACAACCCAGCTCATATCTGCCATTTCCCGGTCAAAATAGTAAAAAAAAGCTATCAATCAAGAGCTGTCCTTTTTCATAAACCTCAATCATTTGCTCGACCCCACTCAGTTTGGATTTAGGAGCAAGTACAGCACCAAATCTGCCCTGACCCTAGATAAAGGTGGATATGCTGCCTTTATTCTTTTAGATCTCTCAGCAGAATTCAACACGGTCAATCATGACCTTTTGATGGACCATCTCCATTCAACTGGAATCAGGGTAGAGGCCCTCGCTCTATTAAAATCCTTTTTGTTAGAGTAGGAACAAGTTGTTACTCTGTACAAATATGTATCTGATTCTTTTTCCCTTCCGAGTGGTGTGCTACAGGGGTTCTATCTGAGTCCCACCATTTTTAGTTTATTTGTCACTCTTCTGGCCAGGCTTATAAAATCTTTTAGTTTCTCAGTAATACCTTATGCAGAGGACACACAAATTGGGGTCTCGGTGTCCAGTAATCCCAATGATACTGCAGCCAAACTCCACAACTGTATGCTGCACATAAGTAAGTGGATGAACAGCAATTGCCTGCAATTGAACTTTGGAAAAATGAGGTCCTCCTGTTTGGCAATAACACCCTATTGTCCCCAGAAATGGTTCTCCAAGACACATTGCCAACCCAGATCAGGAAAGTAAGGAACTTAGGGATCCTTTTCGATAACAAGCTGACCTTCAACAACCAAATTAATACTGTGACATGATCAACTTTTTACACTCTGAAGATTCTCAGGAAAGTGCTTCCCTTTACTCCCAAGGAGCTGCCGAAGACTGTCCCTTATGTTATCCAAACGGGATTATTGGATGCCCTTTATTCCAAAATGCAGCAAAAACGTCTAAATAAACTGCAGACCCTGCACTAGGCTGCAGTTTGATTACTGCTAGGGATTCCCAGGCATCAATCAGCCTCACAGTCCCTTAAGGATTTATAATGGTTGCCTACTAGGAGACGTATTGAATTCAAGTCCCTCTGCATTGCTTTTAAAGCATTTCACAATTCTGGCCCTAATATCTTAAATGCAACTTTTCCTGGTATACCCTTTCCAGGTCATTGCACCTGTTGGTAGCCAAAAAGGTAATTGTTCCCGAGTTTAGAAAAACTCCTTTGGGTGGGCAGAAGCTTTGTATTCTGCACCGCCAAAGTCTGGAATACTCTTCCTCTCAGTCTTCAGGAAGTGATAGGTCTTCTTCCATTTAGGAAAGCATTGGCTGTTTAGTCAAAAGTTTTATTTTTTTTAACCCTTGCCTGTTTCCCTTAGCAATAACTGCTTTCTCAACCGTATGCAGTGGCAGTGCCAAGACGGCCCTGGGCATTGAAGTGCTTTATAAATATACATTTCATTTCATACTTTAATTTCACATCTTTTGAAAAGCAACTGAAGTCTTTAGAAAATCAAGGCCTCTGTCTTCAGTGGGCATCACATTGAAGAGAGAATCAAGCAAATAACTTTGTGAACCCACAAGCCACACCTGACACTTCACAGTGAGTTTCACAAAAAAAAGATCAACTTTAGTTTGAGATAGTGATTTACTTATGTTTTCTTAAACGTTTGTCTTCAGTAAACCATAAACAAATTCAAAATAAGATCCTATTAGAAAAGTGTCATTATAATATGCTAATCGGAGGTTAAAAATGACTTTTCTATAAGGTCTGTAGGTTAGCAGAGGCGAAGATGACCTTCCAAGACGAGTTAGAAATTGTTGTTTGAAAAATAATGCTGACACAGGCCAAATTCACCGCACAAGATAGATGGAATACAAACTGCTCGTCTTATGAGAGCCGAGTAACTGAAGCATTACGCATATCTGCACGCCAGTTTTAAATTAAAAATCTTGCTCTTATAAGTCATTACCCCACTCCACTTTAAAATATGGTAAATGTCTTACTATTGCTTTGAGCAGAATCACTGAAGAAAGGTGCTCAGTTTGCAGGAACCGTGTTAAGGGTACTTTTCTCCAATGTTCAGATATTTCAGTTTGGTACGTGTTACGCAGTGAGGAAGTATTAATCTTGAGTATTGATGCTGCCTGCCTTTGTTGTTTAATAGCAACTGCAATATTATTTTTATAGCGTAATTAGAATTTAGAATGTTTCCTTCCATCATGTGAGAACTAACGGCCATATTTATACTTTTTTAGTGCCGCATTTGCGTTGTTTTTTTATGCAAAAGCGGCGCAAACTTACAAAATACAGTTATGGGGCATATTTATACTCTGCTTGCGCCGAATATGAGTCCCAAATTTTGATGCACATGCGGCGCAAAACGTGCACCATATTTAAACTTTGATGCCCGAGCCCGCAGATGTCAAAATTCCTTTGTGTGCGTCATTTTTGGGATGCGGGAAGCTGCCTTGCGTTAATGACATGCAAGGTAGGCGTTCCCGCCCAAAAAATGACTTTAAGGCCTGTGCGCCTTATTTATTCTCCAGCGTCATTTTGACGCACAGGAGAGGAAAGTCCTTAAAAAACGGTGCACAGCCTGATGTGCGACGTTTTTTAATGCCTAGGTCAGGGCAGGCATTAAGGGACCTGTGGGCTCACTTCCTTGGTCTCTGACCATGGAAGGAGTCCAGAGGTGCCATTCCCTGCCCCCAGGGACACCCCCTGCCACCCTCACCCACTCCTGGAGGACACCCATGGATAGGGGGACCCATCACAGGTAAGTACAGGTAAGTTGAGGTAAGTATTATTTTTTATTTTTTTAAAGTGGCATAGGGGGGCCTAATTTGGGCCCACCTACATGCCACTGTGCCCAATGACCATGCCCAGGGGACAGAAGTCCCCTGGACATGGCCATTGGGCAAGGGACCATGACTCCTGTCTTTGATAAGAAAGGAGTCATTTCAATAGGGTTTGTGCATCAAAAGATGGTGCAAGTCCGGTTTGAGGCATGATTATTGCCTCAAACCAGACTTGCACCATTTTTTGACGCACAACCCCCATTTTCCCCTACACTGGCGCTGCCTGGTTTGAGTCCTTTTTTTTTACTCAGACCGGTCCGCAGCACCGGCTAACGTCATTCATTAAATAAGGCGCCTGCATGGCGTGTAGGAATGGCGTTAGCCGTCGGAATTTTTTTTTACACAAACCAGCACCGGCGCTGGTTTGCGTCAAAAAGCATAAATATGGGCCTATATTTTGACAGTTCGCGCCACTTTTGCATCAGATAATGACGCAATTGCAGCGCTAAAAAAGTATAAATATGGGCCTAAATGTCGAGAACAGTGTTAGGAAAAGGTACTATTTAGCCAAATGATGACCTAAAGGATTTTCATGAAACTGCCCAGAAAATGTATATGTGTTGAACCTGTAAAGGTATTGCTTTTTTAATTTGGAATACTTTTTAGCTGGTTCTGTTTTGTGTTGCTGATGCAATAATGCTATAAATGCTATTAAAGACGGCCTCACATTTTAGATATTAATCTAACATCGGAAAGTTTCTGTGGAAATTAAGGCCCATATTTATACATTTTAGTATCGCATTTGCGTCATTTTTTGACACAAAAGTGGCGCAAACTTACAAAACACAATTGTATTTTGAAAGTTTGCACTGCTTTTGCGTCAAAAAGAGGTGCAAATGCGGCGCTAAAAAAGTATAGATATGGGCCTGAGGCTAATGAAGTCTTCAATAGGAATACAGCATTTGCTGTTATTTGCAATGTTTGACTAAGAAAAGTGCTAGTGACAAGAGCAGATAGTGTAGGTGCACGCACATTAGTCCTTACAGGTACACAGCAGAGACCATCCCTTTGGTGAGTTTAGAAAGTCCTTCTCCATGAAGTATAATTATACTAAAGTCAGTGAAATTTACTATTCTAACTCCAGTCCATCCAACAGAGGGCGAGGTACACATATTAGTTTTGTTGGTATAAATCTGATTAACTATTCTAACTCCAGTCCCACAAACAATTAGGAAAGTGCAACCATCTGGGGGTGCAGTCAGTTTACCTATTCTACCTCAAGTCCCAAAAACGTTGAGGAAATTGCACTTAATTGGGATGAAGAGAATTACTCTTCTAACTTCGATCTCAAACATATTTTGAAATAAAACATTGTTAGAAATTAGGTTCCTGGATGGGTAGGTTAGGCACCTAAGCTAACCCCTGCTACCCCATTGGTGGTTTGGCACAAACAGTCAGGCCTATCCCAGAGGCAAAGAGTAAAGTGTTTGCACAACACATACAACACTAGCAACACAATAAATACACTACAAAGAAAACTTCACAACCAGTTATATAAATATACTCCACTGCACACAAAATCATTAGACAAAAAATACCATGAATAAGTAGAGTGTCCTGCTACACCAGCAGTGGTCAGATTATCACCATAGCACTCTACAAGGATAAGCAGTTGTCACTTAGGCACATAGGTCACTAATATTCTGCAACACAAGCAGTAGTCAGGTAAGCATTATTACTAAAATAAATGCATAAAGCAGGAAAACATTCAACTCTGTATATATCATGGGTCCTGAGAGTATTTACATCCCCCCAACAAGGCAAGTACAACATATATTGTTACATCAGGTCATGAAACTGCAGGGTAAACACTGTGGGGAAAACACAAGAGAAATCCTAGAGGTAATCACCCTACAGCACCTTCATAAAACCTCAGCACCTCTGTGCTTCTTTTACGTACACTGCGGGAAAGAGGAGCATACTCCTTTCACACCGGAGCTCCTGTGCTTCTCTCCTACAAAAAGAAATACAGGATTCCTCCAAGAATGACAGTAGCAGGATCAGGGACCTTTGTTTAGGGTCGCCACCCCGTCCTGCTCTCTGCACAAGTAATGCCCCCAAACAGGTGGCCAGCACATGATTCTCGCTGGTGCATGGAAGCCTCCCTCAGTCCCCCGTGAATGGAATAGGAAGAAGGCTATACTGTCCATTGTGGGCTCACCCTCACTTTCAAGGGGGAATACAGAATCCACAGAATCCACCTGAGACATCGCTGGGTCCCGGGTCTCAGAGAATGCCCCCACTGCAGCAGCCCGCAAGCATGCGGTGCAGCTGACAAGAGGTCTCTCCGACTCACCCGGGCACTGGTCATGATCAGCACAGCACTTAGCCAGAATGACGTGCCACCAGGTGCGAAGAAACAAAGATGGCTATTCGGGCCACTGCAGGTTTTCCTGGGGAGACCTCCCTTGGTCCTTCCTGCCATCTGGCTGCGCAGTCCTACAGCCGACAAGATGCACGAGCTCTTTTGACCACGGTGTCACAGTCCCGGGCTGCGGTGGCGACTGCATTCAAAGCAGGTGCCTGTGTGTCCCCCAGGGGCACCAACCAAAGAGCACTTCATTCACGCTCACAAGAGGCTGCTGGCGGGCTCCTCTTCACTTCTCCTGCACCGGGGCACATCAGCACAAAGGAGATCAGGTGCACACCACTTGTGCTGCTGTAACGACTACATTTATAAATTAGGTGCCCCTCACACACTGGCAGAAACTTTGAATAACAGTACTCTTCACACTCTGCAGCAAGGATGGGGAATGCAACCCTTGATATATCACTACAAAGGCAGGTGGGAAAGTAGGCATACCACCCAGTCCTTGGAGACACCTGAGGGGCACAGCACAGGGAACAGCAGCAGGCCAGCACAGTAGTGGCCTGACAAGAAAGTGGTGATCCTCATGGATGACCTGGCGGGTCACAGGTCATCACATCAGCAGGGCAGTTCCTTGCAGCATAACAGTCCCCTGTCAGCAGCATCTGATTCCTGGTCCATCAGTCTTCCATCAGTCTCTCTTCCTCTGTTCTCCTCTAACATGGGAAACAACCCTTATACTTATGCTCCTTTTGCCCAGCTTCTAGAAGTGGGGCAACTCGCTCTAACTAGTTCCAGGAATGCGCCTTTTCCTCTACACTGGTTCCAGATATCAGTAGGGGTAAACCAGCCTTTTGTGTCAGGGCAAGGCACAGCCTATACAAATGTAATTTTGCAACATGGATTGGAGTCAATCTGCAAAATCACCAGAGTTATAAGCACAAAGAAATGCCTACTTTCTAAAAGTGGATTTTCTTTAATGGTAATAAAAAATCCACCTACGATATTAAGCATTATTTCTTACTACCATTCCAACCATAACAAACATGCATGCACCACCCCTCATAGATCAGGAAAGACCACTTAGCCATATGAAAGAGCATTGCCAAAGCACTCATATGAGACAGGCAGCACTCACAGCAGTGAGAAACCAAATAGGCTGTTTCTCACTACTATGACAGGCCACACAAAAGTGTACATGTCCTACCTCTTACCTACACAGCACACTTACCGTAGGGTTAGCTAGGGCCTACCTTTGGGGTGACTTATATGTTAAAAAAAGGGGGGGGGTGCCGGGAGTAGCAAATAAATTTAGATGCAAGGTCCATGTGCCAGTAAAATGTGCATGCAGGCTCTGAAGTGGCAGACCTGAGACATGTTTGCAGGGCTAATTCTGTGGGTGGCGCAAGCTGCACTGGAGGTCCACTCATAGCATTTAATCTACAGGCCCTGGGTATAAGGGATACTACTGTAAAATGGACTTAGAGGTAAATTAAATAATTAAATCAGGTGTATGCCAATCATACCAATTTTAGAAGGGAGAGCACATGCACTTTAGCACTGATCAGCAGTGATAAAGTGCCCAGAGTCCTACAGCCAACTAAAAGAGGTCAGAAAAATAGGAGGAGGAAGACAAAAACTTTGGGGTTGACCCTGCAGAAAGGGCCAGGTCCAACAAATCTATCTATCTATCTATCTATCTATCTATCTATCTATCTATCTATCTATCTATCTATCTATCTATCTATCGATCTATCTATCTATCTATATCTATATACACACACATATATTTATATATATATATATATATATATATATATATATATATATACACTACCAAGTGGCAGTCCGCACTAGGTAATAATAGCATAGACTTTTTTCCCTATAGGAGAAACATTTATGTTTTTGCCAATAACTTTGGCGCCGCATGATGAATCTTCACAAATTTTTCAAACCGTATACTTTTGTCAGTTCAGCTGGTGTCTTGAAAGTTTTGGGGCAATCCGTCAAGTAGGGGCCTGCAATAAGGGGGTGCCCAAAGCTCTTCCACTTTTAAGTCATTTGAATTTTTCACAATTTTGAACACGACTACAGACCAAACCACTGGATGCAATTACACCTAATTTGGCAGAAGGTTAGCCCTTTGTCCAGAAAGCTTGCTTTTTGTGATTTGGTGTAGATCTGTTTAGTAGTTTCTGGGATATTAGAGTTTAAATATTATAGATATCTAGAGACGCAGATCTTCCATGGATCCAACTGTCCCCGTGCTGATATCTGATGGGCTGCCACAATTTCAAGCAGGAAGTGTTGGCAGTCACCTTGGTACTCAGCTTCAGATATTAACCCTCTGTGGTACTTTATGGTGAGTCAAAACTGCCACTAGACAAAACTCTGATCTCAAACTCTCTCTAGCAGAAACATTATTCGCATGAGTTATCTGTGGAGGTGGATGCACAAGGAACCCTGCAGCAGGTGCTACAAAATATTTATCACTAGAACCCTCCCTAAGGTCAGAGCCCCCCCCTCCCCTAGTCAGTGCCCAGTGTGGCTGCACCAGTTGCAACACCCTAAAGCTGGCCCTGAAGACTAGAAAGATGTTTGGTACGAATGTTATAGTTATGATTGGATGCAGAGTAGAACAGAGTCACTTCTGGGCTAATGGTCAAGGTTTTCTGCTCTCACTCAGTAGGCTGAAGGTTCAAATCCTAGCATGGCTTGGCTGTGTGTTTGTTTATTTACTAGTGTTTTGACTGTTAAACATTAATGTTTCTTTCCAATCACATGTGTAGTTTGACTGTCATAGGTTTGTCTGGAAGGATCACAGTAAGGAGTCACCTATGGCCTAAAGGTTAAGATCATAGACCCTTGCACTGAAAGCTGAGGGTTCTACTCCAGTTTTGTCTGTGGTTGTTATCCTTCTTTCATTTCTTTTAAACTTAAAAAGTTTAAGGTTCATACTGAAAGATGATCTCACTCTTTTTAATTGAAAAATAAATTTTTCTTTAAAATTTCTCAATAAATTTCACATTTTAAGTATATCATTCATCAAAGCCTGAAAAACTCTCTATGCCACGCTCTCTCTCAATTTCTCACTTTTAATCTCTTTTGCCCACTCACACACCCACTCAGACCCTTACGCACTGACTCAATGACCCACTCAGACACTCACACACTCACTCACAGACCCAATCATACCCTCATGCACCCACTCACAGACCCACGCAGATACTGAGGCACCCACTCACACGCCCAGACAGACACTCTCACAGCCACTCGCACACCCAGATATACCCACTCACACCTATTCTCACACCCTGAGAGACAGGCCACGTCCAACTCCTGCTGCGCATTAGCCAAAGGCTGTGCGGCGCATGGAGTTGGGTGGTTTGGGGGTAGGCCGCAGGGTCTGGCCACTGGCCAGGCCCCACAGCCAATCCTCACAGCACGTGGCCAAAAGCTGTGCACGGCAGATGTTGGGTGGTTGTAGGGGGTTGTCCGCAGGGCCTTGATGCCAACCCTCGCCATACATGGCCTTCGGCTGTGCATGACAGTTGTTTGATTAAAGTAATAATAACACTCAATAAATGACTGTCCAGTTTGTGTTTTTTCTTTTGAAAAAGGAAAACTACATTTATTGCACACACAGTACTAAAACTATGCAGCAATTTACAAATATACACAAGCTGATGGAAATACTTTTGGATGGCATTGTGTAATAGTATTTGTCCACAAATCATATGTCAAAACCATTCACTTGTATTCAAATGTGTTAGAAATGGGGTTTTTGGTTGGCAGTCAGGTTACCCTCTGTCCAAGCAAAAGCCCTCACTCTAGTCAGGGTAAGTCACACACTATCCAAGATTATCCTGTGCCCACCCTCTGGTAGCTTGGCACGAGCAGTCAGGCTTAACTTAGAAGGCAATGTGTAAAGTATTTGTGCAATAAATCATACAATATCACCATATAGCACCACAAAAATACACCACACAGTGTTTAGAAAAATATATAATATTTATCAGGATAATTGTAGGTCAAAAAGAATAAAGTTGCAATGGAAAATTGTAGAAATATCACAGGGAAGTGATATAAAGTGTCTTAAGTCTTTAGAATGTAACAAAAGTCTCTTTCAAGCACAAGTACCTGGTTAGGAGTGGAAAAATCTCCTCAGAGGGCCACAAGAGAAGAGGTGCGTGGAAAAAGGGTGTGTGCGTCGATTTCTCCCCAGCACACACGGACTTGCGTCGTTATTTTCCACGCGGGGAAGTCGGGCGTCGTTTTCCGGCGCGTGGACAGTCTCTTTCTGTGGATCGCGGGGATTACCAGATGTCCCGGGTCTGTGCGTGGATTCTCCTGCTTGTTCTCCGGCTGTGCGTCGATCTGCGGGGCGGCGCGTCGAATTTACGAACTCACGGCAGGCGTCGCGTCGATTTCTCCTTTAGACTTCGATCTGCGGGGCTGCGCGTTGAAATTACGATCTCACGGCAGGCGTCGCGTCGATTTCTCCTCTAGAGGTCGGGCGGCGTTGTCCTTGCGAGGCCGTGCGTCGGATCTTCGATCGTCCCAAGAGCGTCGCGTCGATCAGCGTCGGTGTGCGGCGTTTTTCTCGCCGCGAAACAAGCTGTGCGTCGAAATTTTCGGCGCACGGAGCGTCCAAGTAAAAGAGAGAAGTCTTTTTGGTCCTGAGACTTCAGGGAACAGGAGGCAAGCTCTATCCAAGCCCTTGGAGAGCACTTTCACAGCCAGACAAGAGTTCAGCAAGGCAGCAGGGCAACAGCAAGGCAGCAGTCCGTTGTAGAAAGCAGACAGGTGAGTCCTTTGAGCAGCCAGGCAGTTCTTCTTGGAAGGATGTAGTTTCTGGTTCAGGGTTCTTCTCCAGCAAGTGTCTGATGAGGTAGGGCAGAGGCCCTGTTTTATACCCAAATGTGCCTTTGAAGTGGGGGAGACTTCAAAGAGTGGCTAAGAAGTGCACCAGGTCCCCTTTCAGTTTACTCCTGTCTGCCAGGGTCCCAGTAGGGGGTGTGGCAGTCCTTTGTGTGAGAGCAGGCCCTCCACCCTCCCAGCCCAGGAAGACCCATTCAAAATGCAGATGTATGCAAGTGAGGCTGAGTACCCTGTGTTTGGGGTGTGTCGGAGTGAATGCACAAGGAGCTGTCAACCAAGCCCAGCCAGACGTGGATTGTAAGGCACAGAAGGATTTAAGTGCAAAGAAATGCTCACTTTCTAAAAGTGGCATTTCTAGAATAGTAATATTAAATCCGACTTCACCAGTCAGTAGGACTTTGTATTACCATTCTGGCCATACTAAATATGACCTCCCTGCTCCTTTCAGATCAGCAGCTGCCACTTCAACAGTGTATGAGGGCAGCCCTAATGTTAGCCTATGAAGGGAGCAGGCCTCTCAGTAGTGTGAAAACGAATTTAGGAGTTTTACACTACCAGGACATATAACTACACAGGTACATGTCCTGCCTTTTACCTACACAGCACCCTGCCCTAGGGGTTACCTAGGGCACACCTTAAGGGTGACTTATATGTAGAAAAAGGGGAGTTCTAGGCTTGGCAAGTACTTTTAAATGCCAAGTCGAGGTGGCAGTGAAACTGCACACACAGGCCTTGCCATGGCAGGCCTGAGACAAGGAAAAAGGGGCTACTTAAGTGGGTGGCACAACCAGTGCTGCAGGCCCACTAGTAGCATTTAATTTACCAGCCCTATGCACATAAAGTGCACCTTACTAGGGACTTATAAGTAAATTAATAGTCCAATCAGGTATGATTCGAGGTTACCATGTTTTAAGGGAGAGAGCATATGCACTTTAGCACTGGTTAGCAGTGGTAAAGTGCGCAGAGTCTATAAACCAGCAAAAACAGTGTCCAAAAAAATGGAGGGAGGCAGGCAAAAAGTTAGGGGTGACTACCCTAAGGCTGTCAGGTCTAACATGTGTCCCCCCCAGCTGAAAGTGGGGAGAGCTACCCGACCTCCTGGGAGCTCTCATCGCTAAGGCGGAAGTACCTGGAGAGACCATCAGCATTGGCGTGGTCAACCCCTGGGCGATGTTCCACCGTAAAGTCCATCCCCTGTAGGGAAATGGACCACCTCAAGAGTTTTGGATTCTCACCCCTCATCTGCATGAGCCATCTGAGGGGCCTGTGGTCTGTCTGAACCCGGAAGTGAGTCCCAAACAGGTAGGGTCTTAGCTTCTTCAGTGCCCAGACCACAGCAAAAGCTTCTCGTTCAATAGCACTCCACCTCTGTTCCCGTGGTAATAGCCTTCTGCTAATAAAGACTACCGGTTGATCTCTGCCCTCCTCATTCAGCTGTGCTAGGACTGCCCCTATGCCATGCTCTGAAGCGTCTGTCTGCACGATAAATTCCTGGGAGTAGTCAGGGGCCATAAGTACGGGGGCCGTGCACATGGCTTCCTTCAGGGCGTCAAAGGCTTTCTGACAAGCCTCTGTCCAATTCACCAACCTAGGTTGTTTCTTGGAAGTGAGTTCTGTCAAGGGTGTTACAATGGTACCATAGCCCTTGACAAATCGGCGGTAGTATCCTGTGAGGCCTAGAAAGGCTCTCACCTCCGTCTGTGTTCGGGGTGGTTGCCAGGCCTTGATAGTTTCAATCTTGGCCTGGAGTGGCTGCACCTTGCCACCACCCACTAGGTGTCCTAAGTACACCACGGAACCCTGCCCAATCTGGCACTTACTGGCCTTGATGGTCAGGCCTGCCTGTTGCAGGGCCTGAAGCACCTCCTTGAGGTGAAGCAGGTGTTCCTTCCAGCTGGAACTGTAGACAGCTATGTCATCCAGGTAGGCTGCACAGAAGGCATCCTTGCCAGCTAGGACCCCGTTAACCAACCGTTGGAAGGTAGCGGGGGCATTTTTCAACCCAAACGGCATCACCCGGAACTGGTAATGGCCATCCGGGGTTGAAAATGCGGATCTTTCCTTGGCCCCCTCAGTTAGGCCGATCTGCCAGTACCCTGAAGTAAGATCAAACGTACTTAGGAACTGGGCAGCGCCTAGCCTGTCCACGAGCTCATCAGCTCGGGGGATGGGGTGAGCATCAGTCCGTGTGACTGAGTTGAGACCCCGGTAGTCCACACAGAACCGGAGTTCTGGCTTCGCACCTGGGGCAGTAGCCTTAGGGACCAATACCACTGGGCTGGCCCAGGGACTACTGGATTTCTCAATGACCCCTAGAGTCAACATCTTGGAGACCTCCTCCTTGATGCTGGCCTTCACCTTATCCGACAACCTGTAAATTTTGTTTTTCACAGGGAGACTGTCACCGGTGTCAATATCATGAACACAGAGGTGGGTCAGCCCGGGAGTAAGGGAGAACAGGGGGGAGAACTGCTCCAACAGCTCATAACAGTCTCCTTTCTGATTTAGAGTCAGGGAGTCAGACAGAATGACCCCGCTTACTGACCCATCACCTTCTTGGGCAGAGAGGAGGTCGGGGAGAGGTTCACTCTCCTCCTCCGTTCCTTCATCTGTGACCAGAAGCATGTTGATCTCCGACCTCTCAAAATGAGCTTTTAGTCGGTTCACATGGAGCACCCTTAGGGGATTCCTAGGGGTTTTGAGGTCCACTAGGTAAGTGGCCTCCCCATTCCGCTCCTTTATTTCAAATGGGCCAGACCAGCGGTCCTGGAGAGCTCTGGGCTCTACTGGCTCCATTACCCACACTTTGTCTCCAGGTTGAAACTCTACCAGGGTGGCCTTCTGGTCATACCATTGTTTCATCACCTCTTGACTGGCTTCAAGGTTATCTTGGGCTTCTTTCCAGAAGCGGGTCATCTGGTTGCGGAGGGCCAACATATAGCTGACCACATCCTGAGGGGGTGTCTTTGGAGCTTTCTCCAATCCCTCCTGGACAATGCTTAAGGGTCCCCTGACAGGGTACCCATAGAGAAGTTCAAAGGGACTGAACCCTACCCCTCTCTGGGGGACCTCTCTGTAAGCAAAGAGAAGGCATGGTAAGAGGACGTCCCACTTACGCCTCATGGCCTCAGGGAGGCCACCAATCATGTCTTTCAGGGTCTTGTTGAATCTCTCCACAAGACCATTCGACTGGGGGTGATAGGGTGTGGTGAACTTGTAAGTTACACCACACGCATCCCACAGAGACTTCATGTATGCAGACATGAAGTTAGTGCCTCTGTCAGACACTATTTCCTTGGGGAATCCCACACGGGTAAATATCCCCATCAGGGTTCTGGCCACCACCGGTGCAGTTACTGTCCTCAGAGGGATTGCTTCTGGGTAACGGGTGGCATGGTCCACCAAAACCAGGATGAACCTGTTGCCTAAGGCAGTTTTGGGGTCCAAGGGACCAACAATGTCGATGCCCACCCTTTCAAAGGGGGTGCCAACGACAGGAAGTGGAATCAGGGGGGTTTTAACCCTTTTTCCTGCTTTACCACTGGCCTGGCAGGTAGGACAGGATCTGCAGAACTTGTCTGAGTGGGTCCTCATTTTGGGCCAATAAAAGTGGGTGACAAGCCTGTTAAAGGTCTTGCCCTGCCCCAAATGTCCTGCCAGGGGAATGTCGTGAGCCAGACCCAGTAGGAAGGTTCGGTAACATTGGGGGACCACCAGCATACGTGCTGCCCCAAAGCCCGGAACCTTAGGCTCACTGTAGAGGAGATCATTCTCCCAATAGAGGTGGTGATCGCCAGAGGCGTCGCCGGCTGCCTGGTTTGAGGCTTGTTTCCTCAAACCTTCTAGAGTGGGACATTCTTTCTGCGCCTTGCAGAATTCCTCCCTGATGGGTCCACCCTCAACTTGCCAGCCAGCAAGCTCAGGTAAGTCACCTAGGGCGGCAATGTCTTCCCCAGTTGGCTCGGAAGCCTCCTCCTCAGGAGCCCCGTCAGCCACTGTGGGAACAGCTGGGGTCGGTTTCCCGCACCCCTGGTCCCTCCTCCTGGCAGCTCTCTGGGCCATCGTTCCAGGCTCCAGATGCCCTTGACTTCCCTCTCGGTCAGCCATGGACCGTGTGGTCATGCAGACCCACTCAGGTAACCCTAACATCTCCAGGTGAGACCTGAGCTCCACTTCTTTCCAAGCAGTGTGCTCAAGGTCATTGCCTAACAGACAATCTACAGGCATGGCAGGACTCACAGCTACTTTCAGAGTACCAGAGACCCCCCCCCACTCAAAGGGAACCAGAGCCACCGGTAGGTGATTCTCGCGATTGTCAGCGACTCTGACCTGGTGGAATGTATTAGGTACTATCTGCTCTGCTGACACCAGCTGACTCTTGATAGTAGTCATACTGGCTCCTGTGTCACGCAGAGCCTCCACCCTCTGCCCATCAATGGTGACCCACTGCCGGTACTTGGAAGTATTTCTGGGCATGTGGGCCTTGGGCACCATTTCTCCTTCTCCCAGGGACACTAGGGAAATCTCTACCTGCTCCCCAAAGCTAGTTGGGTCCATCTCCCCCCCGAGTGCTACACTAGTCAACCCAGGTGCCTGTCCGGTAGTGGACGGTGCCCTCTTGGGGCACTGTGGATCGCCTTTGTAGTGACCATATTGGTAACACTCCATGCATTTGGGGCTAGATTTTCCTGACTTGTCAAATGTCCCTGGCTTTTTTCCAAATTTGGAAAAGGAAGGGTTGCCACCCCCTCCCTGGGAATTCTTTTGGGGGCCTTTAGAGAGTTCCTTATCTGTAAGTTTATCTCCCCCCTCTTTCTTCTGTTGGGAACCCTGACCACCTCTGTGGGAATCCCCCCCAGGTACCTTTTTGGACACTCTGGTGCTAACCCAGAGGTCCGCCTCCTCAGCAAGCTTCCTGGGATCAGTCAGCTTACTATCCACTAGGTGCTGGCGCAAATCTGTATAAGTAACATTAAGCATATGCTCTCTCAGGATCAAGTCATATAAACCTTTATAATCTGCTACTTTGTTGCCCCGCACCCATCCATTCAGTGCCTTACTAGAGAAATCAAAGAAATCTACCCATGTTTGTGTGGTTTGTTTGGTGCTGTCCCTGAACCTCTGACGGTATCCCTCAGGGGTCAGCCCAAACTTGGCAAGTAAAGTGGCTTTCTGGAGTGGGTATGTGTTTTGATCCGGTGGATCCAATGTGAGAAGTGTGTCCCTCCCCAATGGCGGCACATAACCCCACATAGCTACCCCCCATTGCCCTTCAGGAACCTCATGAGCCCTTAGTGCAACTTCATAAGCAGCTAACCATTTATCTATGTCATCTCCCACCACAAAACTGGGCACCACATTTTTGGGTATACGAACCTTCTTTTCTCCAGCAGGTCCTGTCTGTATGCTGCCACCATTATTGCTGGATTCAGACTGTCTTGCCTTGATCTCCAGCTCCTTGAGACTCAGTTCATGAGCCAACAATAGTTTCTTTTCAGCCAAAGCTCTTTCAGCTTCCACTTGTTTGGCTGCTCTTTCATCTTCTGCTTGTTTGGCTGCCCTTTCAGCTTCTGCTTGAATCTGTTTGGCTGTTCTTTCAGCTTCAATCTGTTTGGCTGCTCTTTCAGCCTCAGCTTGTTTGGCTTCTCTTTCTGCCCTCCTCTCCTCCTGTTGCGCCTCAATTTTCAGTTTTGCCATTTGCAATTGGAACTCCCTTTCCTCTCTCCTTTCCTCTGCGGTCAGGCTTTGCATGGAGACACTGCTCCCTGGTCTGGAAGGGTGCACAATTGCAGTGGTAACACCATCCATAGATAGTGAAAATCCTTCTGAGGGGCCATTTTCTGGCTCCCCTTCCTCATCATCCTCTAAATGGGCTTCTGCCCAGGCCCTCAGCGCCACTTGAAAGTCCTCCTTTCTGGAGGCCCCTTGGGTGGGTACCCTTAATGCCCTGCAGAATCCTCTTAGTTGTTTGACCGTGTATGTATCCAACTGGACTAGGTCAAAATCCCCTGTCTGAGACCCAGTCAGAGACATGTTGAGTGAGGATTTAGTTTTTGAAAATTGTCAGGAAAAAAACGGATTTTCAAAAAGAGATAAAAACCAAGTTGACCTTCAACTGTGGGTAGGTAGTGAAATACTTAGCTACTGTATGTCACTGCACAAATACAAGTCCTATCCTCACCGCTGATCACCAATGTTAGAAATTGGGTTTTTGGTTGGCAGTCAGGTTACCCTCTGTCCAAGCAAAAGCCCTCACTCTAGTCAGGGTAAGTCACACTCTATCCAAGATTATCCTGTGCCCACCCTCTGGTAGCTTGGCACGAGCAGTCAGGCTTAACTTAGAAGGCAATGTGTAAAGTATTTGTGCAATAAATCATACAATATCACCATATAGCACCACAAAAATACACCACACAGTGTTTAGAAAAATATATAATATTTATCAGGATAATTGTAGGTCAAAAAGAATAAAGTTGCAATGGAAAATTGTAGAAATATCACAGGGAAGTGATATAAAGTGTCTTAAGTCTTTAGAATGTAACAAAAGTCTCTTTCAAGCACAAGTACCTGGTTAGGAGTGGAAAAATCTCCTCAGAGGGCCACAAGAGAAGAGGTGCGTGGAAAAAGGGTGTGTGCGTCGATTTCTCCCCAGCACACACGGACTTGCGTCGTTATTTTCCACGCGGGGAAGTCGGGCGTCGTTTTCCGGCGCGTGGACAGTCTCTTTCTGTGGATCGCGGGGATTACCAGATGTCCCGGGTCTGTGCGTGGATTCTCCTGCTTGTTCTCCGGCTGTGCGTCGATCTGCGGGGCGGCGCGTCGAATTTACGAACTCACGGCAGGCGTCGCGTCGATTTCTCCTCTAGACTTCGATCTGCGCGGCTGCGCGTTGAAATTATGATCTCACGACAGGCGTCGCGTCGATTTCTCCTCTAGAGGCCGGGCGGCGTTGTCCTTGCGAGGCCGTGCGTCGGATCTTCGATCGTCCCAAGAGCGTTGCGTCGATCAGCGTCGGTGTGCGGCGTTTTACTCGCCGCGAAACAAGCTGTGCGTCGAAATTTTCGGCGCACGGAGCGTCCAAGTAAAAGAGAGAAGTCTTTTTGGTCCTGAGACTTCAGGGAACAGGAAGCAAGCTCTATCCAAGCCCTTGGAGAGCACTTTCACAGCCAGACAAGAGTTCAGCAAGGCAGCAGGGCAACAGCAAGGCAGCAGTCCTTTGTAGAAAGCAGACAGGTGAGTCCTTTGAGCAGCCAGGCAGTTCTTCTTGGAAGGATGTAGTTTCTGGTTCAGGGTTCTTCTCCAGCAAGTGTCTGATGAGGTAGGGCAGAGGCCCTGTTTTATACCCAAATGTGCCTTTGAAGTGGGGGAGACTTCAAAGAGTGGCTAAGAAGTGCACCAGGTCCCCTTTCAGTTTACTCCTGTCTGCCAGGGTCCCAGTAGGGGGTGTGGCAGTCCTTTGTGTGAGAGCAGGCCCTCCACCCTCCCAGCCCAGGAAGACCCATTCAAAATGCAGATGTATGCAAGTGAGGCTGAGTACCCTGTGTTTGGGGTGTGTCGGAGTGAATGCACAAGGAGCTGTCAACCAAGCCCAGCCAGACGTGGATTGTAAGGCACAGAAGGATTTAAGTGCAAAGAAATGCTCACTTTCTAAAAGTGGCATTTCTAGAATAGTAATATTAAATCCGACTTCACCAGTCAGTAGGACTTTGTATTACCATTCTGGCCATACTAAATATGACCTCCCTGCTCCTTTCAGATCAGCAGCTGCCACTTCAACAGTGTATGAGGGCAGCCCTAATGTTAGCCTATGAAGGGAGCAGGCCTCTCAGTAGTGTGAAAACGAATTTAGGAGTTTTACACTACCAGGACATATAACTACACAGGTACATGTCCTGCCTTTTACCTACACAGCACCCTGCCCTAGGGGTTACCTAGGGCACACCTTAAGGGTGACTTATATGTAGAAAAAGGGGAGTTCTAGGCTTGGCAAGTACTTTTAAATGCCAAGTCGAGGTGGCAGTGAAACTGCACACACAGGCCTTGCCATGGCAGGCCTGAGACAAGGAAAAAGGGGCTACTTAAGTGGGTGGCACAACCAGTGCTGCAGGCCCACTAGTAGCATTTAATTTACCAGCCCTATGCACATAAAGTGCACCTTACTAGGGACTTATAAGTAAATTAATAGTCCAATCAGGTATGATTCCAGGTTACCATGTTTTAAGGGAGAGAGCATATGCACTTTAGCACTGGTTAGCAGTGGTAAAGTGCGCAGAGTCTATAAACCAGCAAAAACAGTGTCCAAAAAAATGGAGGGAGGCAGGCAAAAAGTTAGGGGTGACTACCCTAAGGCTGTCAGGTCTAACAAAATGCAATACGTGAACAAAACGTAGGGTGAGAACACTTAATACTGGCAATAATTCATAGATACTTTGGTCACAAGTAAGTGTCATTCTCATTATTTAAATAAAGCATTTGCAAGAATAATGTATATACTTGTTAGAGTGATTTGTGTATTCAAACTAAAATACGCAATTCAATTAAAGCCCCTGCAGGGCATCACAGTTATAACTACACTAGGGAAATTATACCATTTCACTCCTAGGGGGTATTTGCAACCAACCATTGAAACAACCTTTATCATAATATAAGGCAATTCCACGTAGCCTCTCAAAGGCATGACATCTGTAATTACAATGTTGCAATGACCAATTTCACCTGTAGGAGGTGTTTGCAACCATTGAGACTCATATTAAACCATTTCCGGCCACAAGGATGTAACTATAGGCCCTCATTACGAGTCTGACGGTCGAAGACTGCCAGACTTGCAGGTGGTGGTCGAACTGCCGCAGTCGTGGCGTTCCAACTGCCAAATTACGACCATGGAGGAGCCATCACGCTCCGACCGCCGACACCATCAGGTTGCCGCCAGTTGACAGCCTGGCGGTCTCAGTGGTTGTAATCCGCCAGGGTGGTGCTACAACTCCCCAATCCGCCAGCCTATTCATGGAGGTTGGACCTCTATGAAAAGGCTGGTAGAATGGGGGCGTCGGGAACCCTCTGGGGGCCCTCGCACTGCCCATTGACTTGGCATGGGCAGTGCAGGGGCCCCCATGGACAGCCCCCTCGCACTTTCCACTGCCTAAATTACGGTCAGTGGAAAGTACGACAGGTGCTGATGCACCCGCCACATTGTTGACAGCTCGATTACCAGCTGCCATCAATGTTAAGGCCCTGTTCACTGCATGGCCGGCATGTGTAAACGCTGTTTCCGCCTGCCGGCCCTGCGGTGAACTCGTAAAAGAGCCATCGGTGTTCTGGTGTCACTAGCGGTCAGGTGGCAGTAAGAGTTTGGCGGTCGGCCTCTGCCACCCACCAAACTCGTAATGAGTGCCTATACTTTCTTCCCCTAGAGGGTGCTGTACCCTGGCTGTAGAGTAAATGCGCCCGTATGGGGAGTGGTTGAAATGCCAAGAAATCCCTGGGAGGGTTATTCTTTATACATCCCACCACACTTAGGGTGGGGACTTTTTTAATTCCTTTGTCGGGGAGGCTGTGTTTTTCCTGCAGCTCACCTGCACTTACAGATCATTCCTGTGGTGACCCCGTTCTCCTGGGAACACCACAAAGCAAGAACAAGTAATTTTTCAAATATAATGCCGGTGAGTCCCACAGGGCATTATGTGCTCTTGATGAATAACAGAGCAGTGACTCTCCCACTGCGCCAGGAAGAGATGTTCTGATTTATTTTCAGTTTGGGTTAGTTCTTTCCTCTTTGTGTTTCTCTTCAAGAGGCCTCTCACTGCAATGCCCCCGTCGGGATGCCCGGTCACACCTTGGCACCCAGTGTGTGCTCCTTAGATAAATGGCAGCTCAGGGAGCCCACCCCAGCTGCTCTCACTTGCTCCCCACACGAGTAGCACACAGACATGCTATCACAAGAGCCAGCACCTTCACTCAGGTCTGCCAGATCCTGTGGACAAATGCACTCTGTCTTTCCAGCACTCAGAGGTCTCCAGAGCAGAGTCGGTGGGCCATATGGGGAGTGCTATGGCACTCTCTCCGACCTCACTGCATAGATGTAGACAAAGAAGGCCAGTATATATAATTTCTTTTTCCCAAGTACACTTGTATTAGATATAAAAACAATAATGATATCAACATAAATAAATGAGTAAATATTTAATATAAAACACTTCCCACACAAACTCAACCAAAAAATAGAATATAATTTTTTTAATGGTTATGTATACATAAAATTATAAAAATATAGTAAAACATTCAATAACAATATTTTACAACATTGTAAGGCACTATGGGGGTCATTACAACCTTGGCGGGCGGCGGTAACCGCCGTGCGGCGGCCAATGAGGCCGCACTCCCGTGGTCCCCATTACAACATCCCTGCTGGGCCGGCGGGCGCAAACCTAGTTTACGCCCACCGGCCCAGCGGGGATGCGGCTGCAACATAGGAGCAGGCTCCTAATGGAGCCAGCGGTGTTGCGGCCGTGCGACGGGTGCAGTAGCACCCACTGCGCTTTTCACTGTCTGCTATGCAGACAGTGAAAAGCTGCACGGGGCCCTGTTAGGGGGCCCCTGCACTGCCCATGCCAGTGGCTTGGGCAGTGCAGGGGCCCCCAGGGGCCCCAGGACTCCCCTTACCTCCAGCCTCTTCCTGGCGGTGCAAACCACCAGAAACAGGCTGGCGGTAGGGGAGTCATAATCCCCAGGGCAGCGCTGCTTGCAGCGCTGCCCTGGTGGATTATCACCGCCAGGGCTAAAACGGCGGGAAACCGCCTGCCCCGGGGGTGCGACCGCGGCGCTACCGCTGCAGTCATAATATGGGTCTCCGTACCGCCAGCCTGTTGGCGGTACGGATGCCACTTTAGGCCTGGCGGTCTCCGACCACCAGGGTCGTAACGACCCCCTATATTTTAAACATCAATCTTACTTACAAATATAAAAAAGTATTCTTACATTAAAACATTATACCCTTATACCCCTCAAAATTTTGGCGCTCACAAAAGTGTGGCCAAAATATTATGGTCAAGCAATTTTCTGGAGTTGATATTCAGGTACCACAACAATTCTAACCATCCCATCAATGTTTTGCTCGCTGTACACCACAACAGCATGCAGGAACCAATCAGGTATAAATTAGCCTGGCTAATAACCCAAAAGGAAGAGTACAGTGAGAATTGCTTGGTCCCATCCCGTCTGTAACACAAGCTACCTTAGGCAAATTGTTGCCTGAATACTCCCCATCGATCGTTACTTGTGCACTCTAAATAAAAATATTCTTGGCATAATAGCTTTTGCTGGCAAGATCAGGAGCGGCTCGCGGTGCATGGCGGGGTGGTGTTTGGGGCCAGGGGGAAAGACAAATTTAGCAAAAACCTCAAAACTTACCCGAATCGCTGCCACCACCAACATGCAGCTCCTCTTTCCTTCATTGCACGCTGCAGGCACAGGCTCCCAGCCTGCGGCCAATCTGAACGCTGCTGTCATGCTGTTGGTAGTATGACAGCAGCATTTGGGTTGGTCGGAGTGCACAGCCAGGGTGCTCCCAGGCAGACTCTCCAACCCGGCAATGGAGTTGCGGTTTTGGACAGAGCTTAGTGTGCATGTATGTTCAGCACACCCCCTCTGCGCTTGTCGCAGACCGTGGCCCCACCCCTTCTGAAATAAAATGATAACAAACAGAATAGATTTTTTGTAGTAGTTTGGCAGCTGCTGTTGCTAGTGGGGGGCGCTACTGCACCGTAGAGGAGGAGCTGCACCTAGGCAAAATATTGAAAATATCAAAGAGGAAATCATTGTTTATTGTCCACATACACCAGTACCTGGAATTTGGAGTAGCGTATTGGTAAAAGCCACTAGGAACTTAAGTTGCCAACACAATATTTCTCTGAAGAGGAGCGATCTCGCAGTGAACAGGGGCTACTAAAATAATGAATTCAAGTTTTTGGAAGCCTTTTGTTTCTGGGAAATTGTAGTCCTCTTTTCTCGCCTTCCTCTCTCTCTCTTAGTTAATACAAAACGAGTTGTATCCACAAGGTGTGATGATTACTCTCAAGTCAGACTGCAGAGTCTGGTCCTAGGCATCAAACAGATTGTTTTAGGGGCATGGTTTCCTCGAACAATAGTAAGGAGACGCTGCTTCTTTTGGTACTTTCAAGAAATGCTGTGCAATCTCAGCAAAAAGAGGCATTCTGGTTTCCTCACGTTTAAACAATTTATACCTAACACTCCTCTTCGTGACACACATCAAATGTAGGTATTGGCACATACAAGCTTCCAGACTCCGTATGAAAAGTGAATACATGAGACTTCACTTTATAAAAAAGTTTCATTTAAATGAAGTATTAAAGTACCGTTTGTTAAGAGGACATACTGCTCCCTACAACATGCAGTGCTTGAGGTTTGCTTCCTAATATTATGGTACACGTGAAAAAATGCCATCACATTTCATTTTAAAAGATAATGGAGAAACACAGTGGCTCCACAGGGATCTTTTCAGAGGTGCCAGACCTTATATGAGTAGATCTCACTCACCAATAAAGCCAACTACAGACACTATGAAGATGGAGCAGCCACACTAGTAAATGTTATTTTATGTTCAACAATTTTTAATGCCCAAGCACCGAAGGCTAATTCACAAAAGCATTTATGATCAGGGGAACTACTACAGGAGTACTCTTTTTTTACACACTCTTACAGGCCTTTGTGAGCTAGACCTGAAATGTACTTCTCTTTGTTATTAAAAATGCAAAGAGGGAATGGCCATTTCTATTTGTATCCATTAATATAATTATGCCATGTATGTTTCTATTTTATTCCCACTTTAAATGGTTTGGGGCAATTCACAACGCCTATATGTCAACGTAAATGACTACTAAGGAATACTAGTATACATACTTCAAAATGCCTGTGTGATTAAATCACTTTTTTTGTAGTGTTGAAAGATTGATTATAAAAGTACTATCTACATTGAATTATAGAGATAGCATTTTTTTATTACAGTGTTACATCTGAGTTGGGTCAAAGACAGAAATGTTTTGCTGTTGATGTGTATTAGACCTGACAACCATGGGTGGTAGTCCCCCAAACATTTTGCCTTCACCCTTCCTGTTATTGTTGGTGACAAGATTTAAGGCACTTTACCACTGCTAACCTGTGCTAAAGTGCTTGTGCTCACTCCTTAAACCATGGTACAATTGGCTTACACTTGATTGGGACATTTAACTTAATTGTATATCTCTAGTAAAGAGGTACTAATTGTACTTAGGACATATAAATTATAATTGGCCACTACTCTGTCCTCTGGGTGGGGAAGGGAGAGAGGTCTGCAGAGTAAACACCACTGCATATCTTTCTTAGTCTCCCCCAAATTCTGGACCAAGTTAGAGAGGTTCCCTTGATGTTGTGCATTCTGGGACTTCAGATCGCACTGTGGAGCCTCCATTTGCCACCTGGCATGCTTGACCAGCAGGTTGCAGGAGGCCATCAGTCCCAGCAGCTTCAGAGTTGACCTCACTGATATCCAGGAATTAGGCTGAATGTCCTCAACTCTATTTCCTGGCTGAAAGGTACCTGTACCCAGAATGGCCCAGATGAAGGGAAGCATCTGAATAGGAGTCAGGTGTGACTTTGACACATTGATAGTAAACCCCAAAGATGACAGGATTTTCACTTTAGTATGAAGGAGGTTGATGACTTTGTGTGATGAGCCTGACTTCAACAGCCAGTCATCAAGGTAGGGGGAGACTGCCACCCTGATCTCGACAGATGTGCTGCCACCATTACTGTGAGAAAACAGAGCTCATTGCAGAAGTCCCCTATCTTTCTGCCCCCATTTTTCACTTATGCTGGTGTTTTTCTGACTCTAATGGTGTCCTGGGCACTGCTAAACAGTCCCAGGGCCTGTGCTCTGATTAAAATCATTATATAATTGGCTGTGTCAACCTGCCTATAAGTCCCTTGTATATAGTACCACATGCAGGTCTATGGTACGGCCCCAGCATAGGTAGTACACCTACGGGTCCACTGATGTGGTGCCCAGTGTCATTCTAAAGGCAAGCCTCCCTTGCTGGCTGCTTTTAAGTTATAATTAACCCCTAATTTGTCCTTCCAAAGTCCCAAGCTACCTTATCTTTACATATAGGTCACCCCTAATGTATGCCCTAAGTGTCTCTAAGGTTGGGTGCAATGTACCTATAAGCGGAGACTTTATAAAAGATGTTTTATCCCTGGTGAGAGAAAAATAGCTACATTTGTTTTTCCCGATGGTGATGAATGGGCTGCAGAGGCTAAAATGGAGAGGCTTTATTTGAAAAAAATAAAGTCTTATTTTACATAGGAAGGAGCTAAATGTGGCATGTTTAGTATCCAACTAAAAGTTATATTAAATCCAACAACTTGCCACTGTTGAATTTATTATAACCTGTACTTAGAAAGAGTTTTAGAACTTTTTCTAAAAGTTTCCAGTTTCAGCTCTGTAGTGCCTTTCTCTGATTGGTCAGCCTCTGGCATGCTGAATCAGGCTGCCTTGATGAGGTGTGAAGTGGCCTGGGCTGACACAAAGGAAGCATCTGCTGGGAGGATATCTGCCTCAGCAGATGGTGAAACAGGATGGGGGAGAGCAGCCAAACTGGTCTTCAAAGGAGGGAAGGACATTTGGGACAGCCACTGTACCTTCCCCATTTCCTGCAAACCCAGACAGGCAGTTGCCCCTGATTCGATTAAGGAAGGGGTGTGTTAAGTGAAACCTAGCCGCACAAGTAGGTGGCGTCAGCCAGACCTAACCTTTGAGATTTAATTTTTGCCATCTTGGATTTTGGGAGAATGTTGCTCTCTCGGATTGATTTTTGCGACACTTCCCAGGAAGCGGTCACTCAAGAAGGTGGTGGCCTGCATGTGATTGGACAGACCTCCCCCCTGCTTTCCACCCCAGGAGGAAGGATACAATTGGCAGAGCTGCACCCCCACCTCAGATACGTACAAGGAACAAGACAAAGAAGAAGAAGGACTGTCCTGCTGGACCTCTGATTTGCACCTGGACACTGCACTCTGACGGACTGCTCCAGCTGCACACTTGGGCTTCACCACTATAAGGACTTTGCCTGTCGTCAACGGCTCCAAGAAGGGACTCCCTGTTTGCTATAGGTAGAACATTTCTGACCAGAGTCCCCTGAATCAAACCCTGAAGAAACTGACCAGTGGTCATTTTTGGATTTTAGCCAGGTGCATTATGGGTGTTGAAGTCGTAACCCTCAAAGAGCAACTCTGAGCTTCTGGAACCTTGGGGTGGGTTGTGGGCTCCTAAAAGACCTTCAAAGACCTTCTGGAAGGAGATTAAGAATTTTGACTTTGTCCCGGTAAAAAAATTCTTCAAGAAAAAGATTAAGTCTGAAGGTAAAACTTTGACCGAGGCCTCCCACTCACAGTAGCCAAGCAGGGCTCCATCTTGATTGGCCTTGTATTTTGACTTTGCCCCAGTCTAGTGTGATCAGATGTCCAGATTGATGCTTTTAGGGCTGTATTAATAGCCCCCTAGCACCACAGGAGCGTAATTTTTAGTGACGCTCCTCTGGCACTAAGCACAGTGCTGTATTTACAAGGTGGCGTTAAGCCACCTTTTGTGGCTTAACGCCATCTTGTAAATATGGCCCCTTCCCACACAGCACTGTGCGTGGAAGGGGCGTGCAATGGGCATTGCTGTGGGCGTGCCTCAGCAACACCCATTTCATTTTGACGCTTCCTCAAATTTATGAAATCTCGTAAACCTGAGGCAGAGCCAAAATCTAATGCCACCCCAAGGGGTGGTGTTAGCAGGGCGCAACGAGGAGGAATACTTTTATTCCTTCTCGTTTTTTTATTTTTCTATGTGTGCTACATTCTGCTGCACACATAGAAAAAGCAAAATACCAGAAATGATTGTTTATGTGCAGGAAGGTGTCTCTTCTTGCACATAAACAATCATTTGAAAATGACACTTTGACACTTCTGTGTGTGCTGTATTGTGCAGCACACACAGAAGTGACAAAGCGCCATTAGTGATTGTTGCACCTTCCTGCACATAAACAATCACACCCCTCAACACACAGACATCCTTGCACGATGGTGCACGGATGCCTGCGTTGGTGCCGGCAGCTAAATTTAGAGCCAGCGCAGGGGGAAATGCAGGGTTGCCCCGTATTCCCTTAAGTACGGCGCATCCCTGTGTTTCCAAAGTGACACAGCGCGGCACTGCCAATTTTGGCACTGCGCCACTTTTCTTTAAATCTGGCCCTCAGTTTCTATGCGCTAAAAAACATTTATGCTTTAAAAATTTATATCTCCGGTTCCCTTCATTGGATTTTTGTCATTTTAGTGTTAATTTAAAGATAAAAAATATGCTCTAATGTTATAAATTGGTGTTGGATTTGTATTGCATTTTGTGTTTTACTTATTTACTGTTTTGTGGTTTTTAAATGCCTTATACACCTATCTACTAAGTTAAGTCTAACTTATCATTGTCAAGCTACCAAGGGTTGAGCTTAGATTACTTTATTGAGACCCTGACTGGACCTAGTGGGGGGTTGTGGTATATTGCTAAGTGTAGGTACATACCTGCCCTTAACATTAATCCACTTTCCAACAACCACCACCACATTTGTTAACCCACAAGGGGTGTTTGTGAGACCAAAGAGGATCACAATGAACTGAAAATGGTCCACTCTCACCACAAACTGCAGGTAGTGCTTGTAGGCCAGCAGAACAGGAATATGGAAATAGGTGTCCTGAAGTTCCAACACCACCATCAATTCTTCAGGGTCAAGGGTTGACAAGATTTAGAATATGATGAAGACCTCTGTGCTTCTTGGGCACCACAAAGAAGCACGAATAGCACCACATCCTACATCTGGTGCTGGCACCCTCTCAATAGCCCCTTTGGCCAAAGTGCATGCATTTCCTGCTGCAAAATGTGGAGAGATGGTCCTCTGTCAGTCATTGGGTGGCCTTTTGAAATTGCAGAAGTGAAGAAAGGAAAGGTAAAGCATATCCTTAGCAAAACGTTTGTAGGACCCCTGGTTGGATGTAATGTCTTGCCAAGCTGGATATAGCCTGTAAATTCCCATCAGGTGTCTGTGGCCCTGTAAAGATACACTAAAGAGGTTTGGAAGGTGGGGCTGTGGGGGCAGCAGTAGACTTGGTGACATGCAGACATTTGCAATGGGGCGGTGGGTATCCTGGCCTCTCCTGTGAAACTTCTGGGTCCCCTTCTGACCTTGTTAAAAGCCACAAAATAAACAGTGGAATTGTTGAAGCTAGTGAGACTGGGCAGGAGAGCCCGAATGTGAGTCATAGCCCTACTCTACTCAAACTATTCAAGGGCAGAGTCATCCTAGTCCCCAATCAGGCAAGTCCGATCAAAGGACATGTCCGTCAGGGAGGACTGAACATTGCCGGAGAACCAAGTTTATCATAGCCACGCATAGTGACAAATGGCAATGTTAATGCCTAAAGCTTACCCAACAGACTGGTTTCGAAGCCACAATGAAGTGTGAACTTTGCCACATCCCAATCATATTTAATTGCCTGTGAAAGGGTAGGGAGATAATCTTCTGGTACTCCAATGAGGTCTTGCGCTACAGAGACCTAAAGGGCATGATTATAATGGACCAATAAACAGGAATGCTTATCGATCGCAGGGCCAAACTTGTTGATGAAAAGAGGTATTTCCAAATGTCTTCACTTGCTTTGGTTGCCTGTCAGGGAGAATGGTAGAAAAATCGTGAGGGGTTGTCCAGTTGGTGGAGGTCTGTGGTAAGATCCTCTCTGTAGAAGGAGGCTGCAACAAGAAGGGTAGGTTGCCAGGGGCAGGGAATAATGCCTGGTGATTTGTCTGTTCACAGAAGGGTCAGTACAAGGGTTAATCCAAGCCAATAGGACGGTATCTTTCAGAGCATCATTAAAAAGAAGAAAGGGCTTAGAAACAGTCTGGCCCTGTTGGAAGACCTGTCAGCATGTTGATTTTCACCTGTGTGGTAGGGATCTAAATTTCAAGGACTTCAGTTGCCCAGCACATAATCTTAGTGTAGCAGGCAGATTCTACTGTGGCTGGGCCAGGCAGAGAGAAATGATGTGTCTATGGGAGTTATTTAGTCTACTACCTCCTGCAAGTCCTCCTACCAATTGTCCTTGACATAGAGCTGAGTGAACTCATCACTCTGATCATAATCATTGTTATGACTCATTGACAAAGAGGGAATGTAGCCTGCCTTGTGGAAGTTTGAGTGCATGAACTGGCACTTCATTTGGTTTTGGGTAGGACACTGATTGATTTCAGACTGCCATTAAGTCAGCATCAGAGAGAACAATCTGAACCGCTTCTTCGGGAGGGTGTCTTAGAACGCGTCGAAGATCAATCTTTAGAGTGGCTTTGTCAACTTTAGGAACATGAGCGGGAGGGGGACCGGGATCGAGCTTTGGACTTAGAGGGGGATTTGGAGTGATCCTGACCTGCATCTTTGTGTGCTTGGTGAACAAGTTTAGCTTTGTGTTCCCTGATAGCCTTCTGGTTCATCAACATGCAGTCTCAGCAGGTCTTGGAGTCATGGCCCGTCCTGAGATACCACAAGCAAACCTGGTAGGGATCTTTCACAAACATGTGAGAGCAACAGTAATTGTACATTTTAAAACCTGTCATCTTAGGGGTGACATCTCTTGTGCACTAGAAAACGTTTGAGAGAAGAAAAGCGAGGTAAAGATCTCTGAGAGATGAGAAGCACCTGATCTGCATCTGGTAGAGCAGAAAGAAAGGTGACATCAGCATGCTGGAGTGGTGCCTACATTGGTCCGGCATATCATTTTTGGAGTGGAACTGTGTCAGTGTAGAGCCACACTGCACCACTATCTGGCACACATAGTTACTGTAAAATAAATTCCAGATCCAGTCTGATGCCTGGGGAATTTGCAAAAGTTGAGGAATTTGCAGCAAAAAGTCTCTATCATAAACTGTGCCTTTTTACCAGGCCAGTGAATATAAGAGCTCTTGAGTGATTTTAAAGTCCTAAAAGAGAGCGGTGAAAGTGGGAGTAGTCAATAACATATAATACCTAAATAATACCTAAATACGAGAATGCTTAATTCAAGAGAAGTGAATAAAGAGAGCACAAATTGACACATTTCTCAGATATTCAAATGGATACTCCGGAACAGGTTAAGTTGTGAGTTTTATTTTTAGGACTTATTATTCCATTCTAAGTAGGAGCTGGTGCAACAAGGAGGTGGTTGGCAAGGTTTCTGTTGCGTCACTAAAGGCAGGAAACCTTGCACTTGGTGAAGGACAGTTTACATTTGTGACTTTGCACAATTCTTCAGCGCTTAAGTAAAGCTTTTTTGGCGTGCCCTGGTTCACCTCTAATGGCAATGTCCTGCATTGGGACACTCTGTCGCTGCCTGGCAGCCAAGCCTGGTTTCTATGGAAAGTTATGATAAAAGAGCTTTATGTTTTGGAGTCTTCAGTTGTGTGGCAATAAAGTTACAGAAATAAACTGTTATAAGTGAATAGTGGAGCTGCTTTGAATGTTTTAGCTTCCCTCCTACTCCAAATGTGGGATACTTCTCTGATTCTTTCTTATGCTTGTCAAGTGGATGCACAGGGGTAGTAACAAAACCGCCTGTTATTGATTCTACAGAGCACGGCAGTAATCAGCTGTAGCTGTCGATTTCTCCAGTTCATCACATTTAATCCTTTCGCAACATAATATCAGATATTGTTAGTGTGCCTTTATGCGCTTATATGTAATATCCATAAAGATGTAGAGTAGGCCAGCTGCCATTTCGACCAAAGGAAATGTAAATTACCTTACACATGCCCTATTTTACATTGTACTTAAGACCTGATCTGTCGAAGTTGATCAATACGCATTTCAGAGTATGCAACAGATAAGATAACTTGATGACAGGGTGCATGTTGACATCTTTCCCACCTGAAAGATATTCGTGATAAATAGAAACATTTCTGTAATTCAAAGTGAGATTACGTTTGTGACACTTCTCCCATTAACTGCACAGCATATGTTTCAGGATGCACACTTGATATTAAAATAGATAATATTGTATTGATTTAGAATGCTATAAGTGGTGTTATGATTGCGATAATCATACATTCAAAGGCGCTAGAATTTTCATTGACTAGATAAAATTGTGCAAGAACCATAAGGGTCTAAATGATTGCTTTATTGAATATTTACAATGAAAGCAGATCACATTTCTATAAAGAACTCCAACTGAAGTGTAATATAACAAAGCAATTAAAATATGCAACATTTTTAAAGTACACCTATTTAAAAAAAATACGCGACACCATTACTCAAACAGAGAGTGCTCTAATTTTGCACACACCACACATGATCTTACCCACATTGAAGCCTGGCAAGTTGGGCATTTGGAACACATCTTATCTGTAGGTCAGATGTTGCTGGCTTCTTAGTCTCATTATCCAGAACACAGTTCAGAGCACAGTCTGAACCTCAGAGTCAATAGAAACATGGCAAACAGTCACAGCAGGATTTTAATGAAAAGCTCCTTACTTACTCTTGACTTATGTAAATCGTGTCAAGAGGAACACAAAATTGAAAGTCAGCTTTTAATGAAAAGGTCATGATTTACACTCCAACTATGCAAATCTGTGGGAAAATAAAAAGCAGTTTCAGGGCCTCAAGATGAATATAAAACTATTTAGGGTTTTCCAAAGTAAGTTTAATGCGGGTCTGTAAATGAAGCACTTTCCTAAACATACAAAATATTTATTCCGCGTTTTGGAAATGCAATATTCATTGAGAATGGAAATGAGCTGTAAAATATATTTAAAATATTCAAAAGCCACATTTCTAGAGCATCCGTTTTGATCTTTCCTCATGCGCAGATTTTTGATACGCATCTTTGGCTTTTCGGATGCCTTTGGGATCAGGTAGTATAATCGACTGATAAACCATATCTAGGTATTGCTTTCATTAGAGTTAGAATAGCGTTAATCTAAAAACATTCAGGCCCATATTTATACTTTTTGACGCTAAACTACGCTAACGCAGTTTAGCGTCAAAAAGTTTTGCGCCGGCTAACGCCATTCTGAAGCGCCATGCGGGCGCCGTATTTATTGAATGGCGTTAGCCGGCGCAAGCAGACCGGCGCTGCCTGGTGTGCGCGAGAAAAACCACGTACACCAGGCAGCGCCGGCGTAGGGGGAAAATGGCGCATGGGCGTCTTAAAATGGGGCAAGTCAGGTTACGTCGAAAAAATCGTCGTAACCCGACTTGCGCCATTTATTTTCGACGCCCATCCCCCATCAACATGACTCCTATCATTGTAAAGATAGGAGTCATGACCCCTTGCCCAATGGCCATGCCCAGGGGACTTCTGTCCCCTGGGCATGGTCATTGGGCATAGTGGCATGTAGGGGGGCACAAATCAGGCCCCCCTATGCCAAAAAAAATTATTAAAAAAAAATAAAAAAATACTTACCTGAATGTCCCTGGGGTGGGTCCCTCCAGCCTTGGGTGTCCTCCTGGGGTGGGCAAGGGTGGCAGGGGGGGTCCCTGGGGGCAGGGGAGGGCACTCTGGGCTCATTTTGAGCCCACTTGTCCCTTAACGCCATGCCTGACCCAGGCGTTAAAAAGCGGCGCAAATGCGCCGTTTTTAGCCACGCCCACTCCCGGGCGTCTCTTTTGCCCGGGAGTATAAATACCACGTAAAGGCCTGGGAGTCATTTTTTAGACGGGAACGCCTCCCTTGCATATCATTAACGCAAGGAAGGGGTTCACGCTAAAAAATGACGCACATTCCGGGAACTTTGGCGCTATTCGCCTCTAACGCCATAGTATAAATATGGCGTTAGTTGGCGTTAGTTTAGCGTCGAATTTGCGTCGAAAAAAACGACGCAAATTCGGCGCAAACGGAGTATAAATACGGCCCTCAGTATCGCTATTTCATGTCTTTGGTGGTAGGTTAAAGTAGTGCTTGCTCCAAACATATTTTACCACTGTATTATGAAATTAGGATTCCTGGGCTAATAACATGTGACAAGAACCTTTGTGCAACATTTGCTGTTTGGAATTTTGCTGTCGTGGTGATGTGTTCTGTTGTTTTTTGTGCGTATGGGTTTTTGCATTACATTATTGCAATATGATTTTGTTATGTGGTCCTGTGATTGTTCTGTTGTATTTTGATTTGACTATTTTGTTGTGCTATGTTAAGTTATGGTTTGATTGTGTTATTTTCCTTTGTGTATGGTATTGTGTTATGATCTGTTTCTTACTTTAGATATGTCAACAAATACTGCTATATTTCCAGCCAAACAGCACAGGACTTGAAACGTCCTGTGACAAGCAACCGTTTACCCACTATTTAAGGTGGTAAAATAGCACTTCCGCAGCTCTCAAGTATTTTAAGATGCCGATGAGCACAAAAATGTGGCACCCAATGGGAGTGATATAAAGGCCCATATTTATACTTTTTGACGCAAAACTGCGCCAATGCAGTTTTGCGTCAAAAAAATTAGCGCCGGCTAACGCCATTCTGAAGCGCCATGCGGGCGCCGTATTTATTGAATGACGTTAGCCGGCGTTAGCCGGCGGCGCCGTCTGGTGTGCGTTAAAAAAAACGACGTACACCATGCAGCGCCGGCGTAGGGGGATATGGAGCTTGGGCGTCAAGAAATGGGGCAAGTCAGGTTGAGGCAATTTTTGCGCCTCAACCCGATTTGCGCCATTTTGTTTCACTCCCAACCCCCATAGAAATGACTCCTGTCTTAGCAAAGACAGGAGTCATGCCCCCTTGCCCAATGGCCATGGCCAGGGGACTTCTGTCCCCTGGGCATGGTCATTGGGCATAGTGGCATGTAGGGGGGCACAAATCAGGCCCCCCTATGCCACAAAAAAATAAAAAATAAAAACTTACCTGAACTTACCTTAATGTCCCTGGGATGGGTCCCTCCATCCTTGGGTGTCCTCCTGGGGTGGGCATGGGTGACAGGGGGTGTCCCTGGGGGCATGGGAGGGCACCTCTGGGCTCCTTCAGAGCCCACAGGTCCCTTAACGCCTGCCTTTTGCAGGCGCTAAAAAACGGCGCAAAAGCGGCCGTACGTCATTTTTTTTGACCCGCCCACTCCCGGGCGTGATTTTTGCCCAGGAGTATAAATCCAACGCGCATGCCTCGGAGTTGATTTTTTAGACGGGAACGCCTACCTTGCATATAATTAACGCAAAGTAGGTGTCCACGCTAAAAAATGACGCTAACTCCATGGACTTTGGCGCTAAACGCGTCTAACGCCAAAGTATAAATATGGAGTTAGTTTTGCGTCGAAATTGCGTAAAAAAAAAACGACGCAATTTCGGCGCAAACGGAGTATAAATATGCCCCAAAATATTTGACTGGTGATAGTTCATGCCCATCAAGGTAAGGTATCTCACTGTGTGGTGCCAACAACGGGAAACGTCCTAAACAACGCATTGTGAACAACGCAGATGTTTACCACGCAAGCGTAACCATGCTTGCCGGAACAACAAGTGCCTTTTTCTGTGCCTTAACCACGCATGTGCTGAACTACGCATTTGCATGCTTAAGTCACAGAAAAAGACATAGTGGATCGGGAGAGGACGTGGTGAGGTAAGTGGGGCTGTGGCAAGTTTGGGGGTTAGTTTTTAGGCATGAGGGTGGATTAAGGGCTTTTTGGGCTATTTCTTTTTCTTAGGAGTGGGGGTTGGGTATTTATTTTTAGGGCTAGAGATTAGGGTGGGGGTCAGGTTTTTTTTTAGAGGTGGGGTGGGGGTTTGGGTACTTTTTAGGGCTTAGGGAGGGGCAGGTAGTTTATTTTTTAGGGGTGGGGAAGTTTTAACGAAGGGCAGAAGGAGGGAGAAGAGAAGAGGAGGAATGGTTGGGAGACGGCGCAGTGATGTAAGTGGGGTTGGAGCAGTGTTGCTGGATAGTTTTTAGTGATGGTGGAGGATTTAGGGCTTAGGGTGGGAGTGGAGTAAGGTATTAGGGCAGTTTAGTTTTTAGGGGCAGGGATGGGGGTGTCAGGTTAGTTTTTTTGGGGCTCAGAGTGGGTAGGGGGTCGGAGTAGTTTAGTTTTTAGAGGTGGTGGTGGAGGGTTGGGGACAGTTTTTCTTTAAGGCTTAAGGTGGGTGGGGGTCGGGGTAGTTTTCTTATTAGGAGGGAAGGTTTTAGGGCACAGGGTAGGGGGCTGTTGTGGTAGTTTAGTTTATAGGGGCAGAGGTGGGGGGTCAGGGTAGTCTTTTTTAGGGCTCAGGGCAGGTGGAGGGGGTTAGAGTAGTTTGTTTTTTGGGGGGTCGGGATTTTTTTTTTTAGGGCTTAGGGTGGGAGGGGTGTTGGGGTAGTTTAGTTATTAGGGGTAGGGGCAGGGCTTTAGGGCTCAGGGCAGGGGGGATCGGGGTAGTTGTGAGAGCTGGTTTAGAGTTTTAGGGCTCTGGGATGGGGGTTAGGGTAGTTGTAAGTGTTGAGGTAGGGTTTCAGGGTTCAGGGCTAGAGGAAGGGGCAGCTTGCAGGACTGTGGACAGTTTTAGGGCTTAGGGCGGGGGCTAGGGTGGGGGTAGTTTTAAGTAGGGGCAAGGTCTTAGGTGTTAGGAGGGGAGTTGGGGTAGTTTCAGGGGCAGACTGGGATCAATTTTAGGGCTCAGGACTTGGGGGGGTTTAGGGCTCAGATTGGAGGGAAGGGGCAGTTTGAAAGACTGGGGTGGGGTGTTAGGGCCAAGGGCAGGAGGGGAATTTTACTTTGCATCTTCTTTTCCCGTACATGCTTTTACAACAAAATTTGTTGTAAAGGCATGTGTGGTAAAGGCATGAATGGTAAAGACGCAGTTGTTCTCAAGACCACATTGTCCAGGCACACTTGCTTTAGGCATTCGTGCTTCCATCATACAATTGATAACAACTTTTATCAACAAATTATGGAAACCTGTTTCTGAAAGTGGTTAAGTGTGAATAGAACATTTGTGCATGTTTTTTTGTGCTTTTTAGTTGTAGTGGTGATGCGTTCTATTTTTTTTTTTTAGTTTTCTCTTTTTGTGTTTCATAACTGCAATGTGGTGTTGTTTCGTATTGTGATTGGCACATTATATTTAGTTTTGTTGTGCTCTGTTATATATTAATTGTGGTGTGGTTGTCTTGTGTGTGTCATTGTATTATGTTCTGTTGTTTACTTTAGATTTCTCAACAATTGCTGCTTCATTTACAGCCAAAAGCAGAACTTTAAAATATTCAAAATCACCAGGCATGCAACCATTACCACTATAATGGATGGTAAAATAGCACTGCACTTCTCCTGCTCTTATTTAAGACACCAGTCAGCTGAAAGCTGTATCTGCGTCTTAACATAGTGCTCCCTTTGCTCACTTTATGTGATAACACCCACCATTGTTTGTCTTTGCTTATGGGGAATGGTAGATGACACATTAAATGTAAATGTTTAGAGGGAACTTAAGTGGATAGATCCAAAATAGTTCTTGTTGGCAGTAACAATGAAAGAAATCTGGGGAAATTGTACCTTTCTGAGGTACTAATCCGTATTGCATATTTACATTTTATTCTGCTGTACATGGAGCTTCGGTGCAAATTTCATGACATAAAAATCAGGATAAGTATTGGCAGTAGCATTACACTCTGAATAGGATGTACACAGAGAAACAGTGCAAGATCCCTAGAACACAGAGCACGTGTAGCACAGGCAGCCAGGGAGAAAAGCAGCTTCAATCAAAGAGAGTACAACAGAGGCAGCAGTGATAGATTCCCTTACACACCAAGCAGATACTGCATAATTAGATGCGCAACCTTTCCTCATGCACAGCTCATACAGCATGCTTTACAGCAGTTAAGCTTTCTGTCAGAGTAAGTACATTATAGGCAGTTGCAAGAAAAGCTTCACTCAGATACAGCAGCCTCAGTAGCCATAATCTTTTGAAATATATGCAGACCGGTTGTAATGAAATCTGCAGCAATGCAGGATCCCCTCTCATGCAGAGCATATTAGGGAGTAGATATTGTGTTTATGCTGTTGACTGCTGCATTAGGGAACTCAAATTTGTATCCCGGCTTCTTCATGCAACACTAAATTAGTTATACTGGACAAATCACTGTTTATCTCTCTGATCTAGTTGACCTATCAGTAAAAACTATTGAGAAAAAAGGTTCAAAGATTTTTTTAAACATCATATCATTTTTAAACACTTATTTCCTATAATGGATTCTGGAGACTTATCTTTTTCCTTTTTGTATCCTGCATTTCTGGATTTTTGACAAACAACGTAACTAGGCTAGGTTCCCTTTACTAAATTATGAAATAAGGTTGTCCTGAATGAGAACTGTTATTAAAATGTAATGTGCTGTAATACCCATTTTGAATGAAAGGCTGTCTTGGTATTCCTTATGCCACGTGATAGAGCGTTCCGACCTAATAAATTACATGTATTTGGACGCTCTTAGGTCGATGAATCTTTTGACCAAGTGGGGCTCTCTTCACCCGAGATTAGTCAATTTAATCAAATCAATAATCAATAACGAACATAAGCAATACCCTGATCAACATAACACTTTACAATTAATCCAGAAAACATTTCGGCGAACCATGACCTTTCGGCCATGAATGACTACACCAGTTTATTCAAAGTTAGTGAATTTATTTCCCTATATTAACAAAGCTAGCACGATATAAATGTGTCTCAACACCAAATGATATAGGTAAATGAACATTAATAGCTGTCCATAACGGCGAAAAAGATGCAATCTATGCAGCATTTGAATAACAATGCATTCGATAATAGCAACGCAAACCACTAAAACTATAATCTGTAATGGGCTAATTGCATACATTAGTCAGCATAACAAGGTCTCAAATTGCATCGTGCAACAAATGAATCCTCATCTAACCTCAAATTAGCATCTGCATGTGGGATTTCATGCAAAAACAATTTAGCAACATTAATTTGGAAAACTCCTAACTAGGGCTCTTATCAAAAATCAGCAGTTGGTTACCTAAAAAGAAACACAATCAATTGTACATTTTCCTTTCATATTTACCAAATTCATTCAGCATTCAAGGAAGTCTTCGTCTCACAGGTACCGGTTTCCGATCAGCATGGTACGGGGGCAAAGGGGCAGGGTGGACGGGGCAATTGCCTCACAGCGGCAAAAAGGACAAAACTACTCCTTTATGCAAAGGGGCAAATCGAAGTTAAAGTCTCTAGGGCGAGAATTATTTAAAGTCTCTTTCTCTCGATTAGAGAAAGCATCAAAGTCTCATTCAAAATGGCGTCGAACATCAATTGGCATCGTAGAAGATGGCAAAATGACGAAGTCGGCAAGATGGGCCATAATGGCTACAATGTCCTGCAAATGGCGGATAATGGGCAATGTCTAATGGCAAATGGCGCGTAATGGCGGGTAATGGCGAATGGCTAATGGCTGGTAATGGCGAATGGCGAATGGCTGCTTTCTTCTTGTGCACCAGATTTAAATAGACAACAGTTCAAGTCCAGTAGGGTCTTCCATTGGAGGGTTCATAGGTTGGCTTCAAATTGTCCAATCAAAAACTACAATTCACAAGCTTCAACCTAGGCATACATTATCCTTGGAGTCGGGAACGTAAGTTGCAACATATTTTACCAATTAACTCACTTTCAGAGCTTCCATTGTCTGCACCTGCAGATTGACCTTGGAGCAAAGAAGAAGATGCCAGGCTGGCACAAAACCTTAAAGATAAGCATGTGAACCGATCTCACTGGAAAAGTACAGCTTCAAGCAAGAATACACGTTTTATTAGCACATTAGAAAAACACAAGCATCTAAACCGTGAGACAAGGCAACTAGGCCAAAGCCTCCACTAAAGTTATGCTAAGTTAAAACATTTCAAACAAGCAAATCATGGCACACGTTTACGGTTATGTCAGATTAGCACAATTCTAATACATCACGTTATATAAAGCACGCTTATAAATGTTGGCGAACTACTCTGAGGGCACATTTGTCCCCGTACAATCTTTATTAGTTCGGTTAAAGTCACACTTGATTATTGCAGCACTACGTTTATGCGCTAATAAATGTAAAACCTTCGTTTCTGCGTCATCAATCCCTCCTCTGATGACTACTTGTCATCACACAAAACCATTCCCACAAATTTTATTCCATTAAAATTCTGTCAGTTCTCTTTGCCTTTTAGTTCCCCTTGTTCT
This sequence comes from Pleurodeles waltl, assembly GCF_031143425.1. NCBI lineage: Eukaryota > Metazoa > Chordata > Amphibia > Caudata > Salamandridae > Pleurodeles > Pleurodeles waltl. Next base: position 956,932,095 of record NC_090449.1, read on the forward strand.
TGCTTTGTATTCTTCTGCCATTCTTTTCATCATTTTCTCTTCCTTCCTTCTTTTAATTCTTGCCATGATCATTAGTATTCCCCTCTTTATTCCCCAAATCCCAAAGATGCAAATTAGTACTATTAGTATTCCCTGTATTATTTTTAATAATACTCCATTCCAAATGCCACCAAGCCAATTTCCCACTGAAGCAACTCCCTTTCCAACCTTCTCCCAAACTCCTGGTTCTTTCAATTCCTTCAAGTCTGCACTCTCTTTTGTTAGATTTGCAAGCATTGTTTTAATTTTCACACTGTTGTCTGGTATATACGTGCAACAGTGACGCGCACCAAGCATTTTGCAAACGCCGTCATCCTTTGCTAAAAGAATGTCTAGGGCAAGCCTGTTTTGAAGAGTCATAGCTCTTTCTGCTGCAAGTTCAGCATCCATCAGGATTATAGCACCTGAAAACTTTGTCAACATGTTATCCACTATAGTAGACAACTTTCTTATTTTGATGGAATTCAACACAACTCCCAATGAAGGAATCATGGCTCCAAATATATCTCCTACCACAGCAGCTGCGGTCTCTCTTTTCTGGATACGATGAGATCCAGGCGTCTTTGGAATCACCGATAGGTCATCCAGTTGATAAACCTTTGGGAACACTATACCCAAATAACATCTCCCCCACCATCCCTTTGGGAGACGATAATAGGCATTATGCCCGCAAATGTAATATACACCAGGTATGACAGGGTCAAGTCCGTTCAGCATGAATGTCCATTTGGCCTTAAAGATAAACGTATGTTTACATTCACTCGCTCCCACAAAAATTTTATCATAATAAGATTCACCACGATATGTACAAAATTTCCCTACATGCCAAGCATCTAAAGCTATTTTCCCTTGTGTTTTTATTGCGGCAAAAGCATAATTATCTACTGAAGTCCTCTTACTTAGCTCTTTTTCTAATTTCGTATTCATTTGTGCCCTTCTATCATCTGTGCGATCTAAAAAGCTTATTTCTACTGCAGAGAGCGAGCAGGTAAGATTTTCCCTATGAGCGTGAGCTGTTTCAAAAGGTTGCATTGGCTCGAAAAATTCCCTCATTATTTTAGCATCCCAATCTTTAGCAATCTGGCTTAGTTGCGTTATTATAGGAACATATGCAAAGGTAACATCATAATTTGAGTAAAAATACTGTATGTTAGTTTGACCATAAAATCTAGAAGCTACTAAACTACATGTAATCCCATATGTAAGAGGCATGTGGTGATAAGTCACCCCTTCCGTTACCGATGTTGGTATCTGTGTACACACATAACAATCTTTCGCATCCATAGTCTCAACATATTCTGTTAGTAGGCGATAGAAAACATTATACGAAAGTTCCTTCTTATCATGCAAGTGTCTCTCATCTAATTCTAGTCTTTTCAATGCGGTTAGTTCAGTGACAGTAACAGGAGCAGAAGTAGAAGCATCAATTTTCTCATTCTCACCCTTACCACGCGTTGCAAGCACTATTGCCATTATTATTAGTACACATGCAGTTATCAAGCCTATACACGCATATTTACAATACTTCACTCTACTGTTTTGTGTAGCGTACTTAGTCATGATCTGTATAGAATCAGAGAGCTAGAAACACTTATAAAGAAACGATTTAGCAATTAGTTACAAAGCTGAACGAGCGCAATGTTCACACAGTTTTCTTCAGGAGCCCAGTCACTTATCGGTTAGCAGCATTTGTCTCAATTCGGCAATAACTCAGTCTTTTATCAGTTAGCAACGTTGTCTCAAGTCGGGTTTAAGAGTCAATCAGGTTATCAAAGTCTTATCAAGTTAGCAAATGTCTCATCCGGTTTAGCAATGTCTCAGCTGGTTGTATCACGTTAGATTATAGCAAGCAATGTCATTTATCAGCTTTTTTTTTTTTTCAGTCAATAGTGTCCATAAAACTTTTCTTTTCTATTGGTATCTCTTCTTCTTCGTTCTCAAGGCTAAGAGATACAAATTCGTCGGTCTAATCGTCATTGACTACATATGCCCATTCTGGACCGGAATATCTCCTGTTTGGTATCCTTTTCCTTTTCAATTTTGCATCTCTCTTTGATTCTGCCTCACTGGTACTTTCCTCTTTGGCCAAGTCTTTTTCTTCACTTGATGTTGGTACCACGACAGACACTTCCTTTCTTTTCTCTTTCACTCTTGGCCCTTCACCGTCGTTCAACGTTTCTCTAGTCCTTACTTTTACTGGTGATATACTTTGTCTTCTCTTTGCACTGTGTCCACTTGATGGGCCTGCGATCTCTTCTGAAGAAGTTTGAACAGTTTCGTTCTGTTCTGCCTTGTCCCCTCCTTCTGGGGAGTCAATCAGGTTTTCCTTTTCTTTTTCTATACCGTCTGCTTCTGGGAAAGCCCTCCTCTGATCAGGCTCTCCTGCTTCTTCACCTCTTTCGAGCCCCTTGTCACCGTTACTTTCTTCAGGCTCTTTGTTACCTTCAGCTGCTTCGTCGCTGTCTGAGGTTTCTCCTTGGTCTTCCCCAAGTGAATCGGTTGTTTCGTCCTCAGAAAATATTTCTCTCTCCTCTATTTCTGCCTGTTCGCTTCTAGCTCTGTTTTGCTCTGTCTCAGCGCTTGGCACTTTGTTATCAGGTACTGGCAGTTTCAGCGCTTCAACTTCCTCATCTGTGGGACACAACACTTTCTTTGTATGACTGCCGTGAATCCAGTTGGGAACATCCCGCACACTTCACAGCGGTAGTGGTCGTCAGGATCACTTGGAAAGGGCCTTTCCAACGGGGTTCCAGACACGACTTCCTCACGTGCTTCTTTATCGCGACCCAGTCACCTGCTTTCAGTGTGTGTCCTGGACCTTGGATCGGTGACAAGGTGGTTGCTTCCACCTGGTGAGAGAAAGAGCGAACCACGTCAGCCAGACCTTTGCAGTAGTCTAACACCATATCATCTGTAATATTCAAAAGCGCGTTTGCGGGAACTGCAAGAAGTCTCATGGCCCTGCCCATGAGAATTTCGTGCGGGGACAATCCAGTCTTTCTGTCAGGGGTGTTTCTCATTGACATTAACACCAAAGGCAATGCGTCAGGCCATTTCAAATTTGTCGATGCACATATTTTCGCCATTCTTGATTTCAGTGTACCATTCATCTGTTCCACCAGTCCTGAGGCTTCAGGGCGATAGCTACAATGCAGTTTTTGCTCAATGTTCAGCGCTGCGCAAAGTAACTTTATCACCTCGTTATTGAAGTGACTTCCTCTATCTGATTCTAAAGAGATCGGGAATCCGAAACGTGGTATCAACTCCCTCAACAATAGTTTTGTAACTGTAAGGCTGTCATTTCTACGTGTGGGGTATGCTTCAATCCAGTGACTAAAAATGCACACAATCACCAACACATACTTCAGACCTCCATGCACAGGCATCTCAATAAAGTCCATCTGCATTCTGCTGAACGGGCCACCCGCCCTGCCAATGTGGCTCACGTTCACAACCGTTCCCTTTCCTGGGTTCATCTGTTGACAAATGACACAACAATGGCAAACTGCTTCTGCAACTTGACGGAATCTGGGGTTAAACCAATCAGTTTTGAACAATCTTATCATGGCATCTCTCCCTAGGTGAGCCTGCCCATGATAGAACCGCGCTAGCTGCGATAAGAGACTATTTGGTAAAACAAATTTTCCTTCATTTAAAACCCATAACTCATCTGGTCTCTGTGTACATTGTGACTTAATCCAGGAAGCTCTTTCATCCTCCCTGACGCTATTCTGTAATGCTTTTAGTTCATCCATTGTATCCACGACCTTCAAGGCAAATGCTTCAGCTGGTTCGAGTTCTGGTTCAAATTCCATTCATCCCTGAGCCATATACAGTTCAAGGCACAAAATCTTGCGACTTGATCCGCATATGCATTTCCCAGGGAAACATAGTCCTGTCCTTTTGTATGAGCACTACACTTTACCACTGCAATTTCGGCTGGCATCTGAATGGCGTGTAACAATTCCCTTATTCTCTCCCCGTTTTTCACTGGGGACCCTGAAGAGGTCAGAAAACCTCTCTGTGACCATAGTTGCCCAAAGTCGTGCACAATTCCAAACCCGTACTGACTATCAGTGTAAATGGTAACCTTCATCAATGTAGACAGTTGGCATGCTCTTGTAAGGGCTACAAGCTCTGCTACTTGTGCGGAATATACTCCTTGAAGCCAGGACGCTTCCAAGACACCTGTTACAGCACATACAGCATATCCTGCTTTCAATATTCCCAATGCATCTCTTAAACATGACCCATCAACAAAAACAATTTGGTCATTTTCATCAAGCTTAGTATCCTTAATGTCAGGTCGAGGTTTTGTGCAAAATTCAGTCACCTGAAGGCAGTCATGCTCGACGTCTTCGGCGTTCTCAATTTCAGCATTTTCACCGGGAAGCAAGGTTGCTGGATTCAACGTAGTGCACCTTTTCAGCTGCACATTCGGTGAGCCCAGAATTATTGTTTCATACCTTGTGAGTCTTGCTCCAGTCATGTGTTGCGTTCGGGAGCGGGTCAAAAGTATCTCAACTGAGTGAGGGACCATGACTGTTAATGGGTGTTCCATCACTATTCCTTCACTCTGAGTGAGGCTGATACCAACTGCTGCTACGGCTGGCAGTGCTGCTGCGACTGGATCCAAAGTAGCTGAAAAATACGCTACTGGTCTGTTTATGCCACCATGGGCTTGGGTCAAGACAGACAAAGAACATGCATCACGTTCATGACAAAACAATGTGAAAGGCTTTGTGTAATCAGGCATACCTAAAGCTGGAGCCCTGCACATGCATTCTTTCAATTCAATAAAAGCATCCATCTCATCTCCTTTCAGCTCAATTTCATCCAAGGCATCCTTCTGGGTCAGTTTCAGTAAAGGCTTTGCTAGAGTTGAGAAGTTGGGAATCCACTGGCGACAGTAGCTCACCATCCCCAAAAACTTCCTCACCTCCCTCCTCGTCTTTGGTGGACTCATTTGAAGTACACTTGTTATTCTTTCCTTCATTATTCTCCGTGACCCTTTCTCTATTTGCTGACCCAAGTATTTCACTTTCTTCTGACAGAACTGCAACTTTGAAGGAGACACCTTGGGGGTTATTCTAACTTTGGAGGAGGTGTTAATCCGTCCCAAAAGTGACGGAAAAGTGACGGATTTACCACCAGCCGTATTACGAGTCCATTATATCCTATGGAACTCGTAATACGGCTGGTGGTATATCCGTCACTTTACCGTCACTTTTGGGACGGATTAACACTCCTCCAAAGTTAGAATAACCCCCCTTGTGTCCATTCCTTCCCAAATGGTTCAGCAGAGCAATGGTGTCGGCTGTGCAGCCACTTTCTGTCTTAGATGCAATCAGTAAGTCATCAATGTACTGTACTAGGGTTGACTCGAATGGCAATTCTAACGCTTCCAAGTCTTTCTTTAGAATCTGATTGAAAATTGACGGTGACTCAGAAAACCCTTGAGGAATTCGACACCAACTGTAAACTCTGTCTAAGAATTTGAAACAAAAGAGAAATTGGCTGTCCTCATGAAGAGGCACCGAAAAGAATGCTTGTGACAAGTCAATGACTGAGAACCACTCGGCATCGCAAGGGATTTGAAACATTATCACAGCTGGATTCGGTACTACAGGGCAGCATTTAATTATGATGTCATTTATTTTCCTCAAGTCCTGCACAATTCGGACCTTTCCACTCGGCTTTATTAGTCCCATGATTGGTGAATTACATGGACTGCTTAACACTTCTTTCAATACTCCCTGTTTTACAAACTCGTCAATGAGTTGGGCGACTTTCATGAGGGTGTCTTGTGCCATGTGGTATTGTGGGGTCTGGGGAAAGGTTACATTGGGTTTTACGGTCACTTTCACTGGTTCCACTCCTTTCACCAATCCCACCTCTTTTCCTGTCATATCCCACACTTCCTTTCCGACTGTTTCCCGTAATTCAGCTGGAATATCTGCTTCAGTTATCATCGGAAAAAGGTTAATCAGAGGATATTCTTCATCGACAGTTTCCATCTCATCCCCTTCTACACTGTCCTCTTCTTCCCCATCACTGCTCGTCTGAATTCTAATTCCATCGTGCGAACACATAATCGAACATCCCAATTTGCACAATAGGTCTCTCCCTAACAGTGCTATCGGGCTTGAGTCACATACCACAAAATTATGTAACCCTTGATAGTTACCAATTCTGACTTGTACTGGATCTGTGATTGGGTTCGTCAGGTGCCTGTTTGCTACTCCCACTACTTGAACTGTTCTCCCTGAGAGTGGCAAATTTGGTAATTCAATGCTCCTAACAGTTGAACGTGTGGCTCCTGTGTCAACCAAGAATGAAACACGATGACCCATAACTCTTCCCTCCACATATGGACCCTTTTGATCAACTTCCAAGGATGCTGCAAGCAAACAATTTCCCTCCTCATCTGAACTTTCACTCTCCCATACATTGTTTATTCCATTCTCACTGTGTAATGGGAACTGTTGTACTGTGCCATTTGTACTCATCACCTGACCCGAGACCTGTGGAGGAACCATCACTTGCTGCTGACTCACTGGTGCCAAGGGTATTTGCATTCGCTGATTAGGTACCATAGGAAACTGCTGTTGCATTGGCTGCATTTGCGTCATCTGCATACGGGGCATCTGCATCTGCTGCGGCTGCATAGGCTGTAATCCCTGCAGCTGATTTATGGTCTGAAAATTTGGGTTTGGACCTCTCATTTTCGGTCCCCTCATTGTCTGAAATGCATTGACATCATTGTTTTGCTGACCAACACCTGCACCTTCCTGCACCACCATCGGGCACTCGCGTTTCCAATGTCCGACGATTCCGCACACGTGACACGGCATCACCCTTTTCATTGCCTGCACACCATTCGGAATCGCAACAGTGTTCAAATCCGGACCATTACTCCCAAAGCCTCCTCTGCCTCTGCCTCTCGCCTGTGGCTGAAACACCATATTTCCCTGCGGCTGCGGCTGCGGTATCTGCTGTTGGAACCCTTGCAACCCTTGCAGACCGGTCTGAGCTGCTTTAAGTTGCATCATCATCACTTTCTCTTTCAACCTTTTCTGTTTCACTTCAATTTCGTCGCTACAGTATTTCGCATAATTCAACACCTCATCAATATGTTTCGACTGCCAACAAATCAAATGCGTCTTTATCATCTGACTTATCTCTGGTCTCAGCCCTTCCACAAATCTAAACACAAAATGAAGCATGTCCTTCGCCTCTATTGTTTCCGTGCCACTGTAATTCTTGAACGCCTTCAACAACCTCTCATAGTAACCATGAATCGACTCTTTAGCCTCTTGGGCAGTTCGATCAATCTTCTGCCAATCCAAATTTTTCGCGGCAACCTTCGTCTTCAAATGCTCAATCACCTTATAGTACAAGCTCATTACCATGGGTGATGGTGCACCCGTATCCCTGTCTCTCTCTGGTTCACTTGTCGGCCAACCTACAGCCCTTTTGCAGTCTTCCCACAAATCTGCCGGAACCACAATCTCAAAGAGGGTGTTCAGGTCTTCCCAAAGACATTTTGCAAGCTTCACAAACCTATCAGTCTGTTGATACCATTCAATCGGTTTCTCTCTCAGTTTGGGAAAATCATCCGTAAAAGACTGAATGTCGCTTCTGTGCCACGGTACATGTATTAATTTTCCCCCTGCTGTCTCCCTCATTGGTAACATGGTTATTGCATCACTACTCTGTGGTCTTTTCTCGTTGTGCTCTGGGACACTGTCTTTCCTCTTTTCCTTTTTCTTTGCCCACCTGCTTTCCCATTTGTCTAAGCACCTCCACACTTGTGCACTCTGCAGCAATTCTCTAAGGTGCGTTTTCATGCCTGCTGACCTCATGTGTTCAAAGTCTGTGGTCCTAAAATCCAATCTATAGCTCCTGCTCAAGTGTTTTGTCTTGTCTATCTCAACCCCGTTTTCGTCAGCTATTTCTTGCAACCTTCTATGTACCTTGTTCACTTCTCTCGTAATCCTGGGGCATAGATACCTCAGCTCTTCTTCCGAGTAGGACTCTAACCTATTCACACCCATAGTCCCTTCCACCAATTCTTCTGCTTCCATGTTCAACCTTACCCTATTCAGATAGTCTTCTCCCTTCCCACTGGCTGAGCTTTGTGTGGAATTCAGACTGTTGAACCACTGTGTTAGCTGTTGCGCATTCAACCCCATCAGTGTAGCATTCACATCGACTGCCATTGATGGTTGCGGCAACTTTTCAGTGTTCGATGATAGCGGTATCATCAGTGGGGGACTCGACCTCACCACTGTTGACTGAGCACATATGGGACTAAACTCCATCAAGGACCCAGATCCAGTTGGCTGAGCCGCTATTGGAGTTGTCTCTGGAGTGTTTTCTATGCACCTCCTTTCCGTCCCATTCTGCACCACTGATCCTTGACCGCTCATACCTGAGTTAGGCTGAATGTACAAAGGTACCGGTGGACCTACAGTAATGGGTAGGGATATCGCATCTGGGTTCTGTACATTCCCCAGGTTCTGAGGCATGTTCATTCCCACACTATGGGTCATCATTGCCGGCATGCCCGTCTGACTCCCCGTCATCTGAGCATGTGCGGTTCCCCCCTGCATCTGCTTTTGAGGCATCATAAACTGGGTTGATTCAGCTTGTGCCAATGTTGGGTTGCGACCATTCTGTACTCCCATTACGGTTGGATCTAGAATCATTCCCGTACTGTTGTCACCACTGTAGTACCTTGGGACCTGCGGCTGATAATTTTCTGCTGCTTTCAATATAGGCACATCTGGATATATTCTCCTAACCTGCGGTATCTGCGGGGTGAACAGTAAACTCGGGTCCTTAGATCCCGATGGCGTTTCTGAATTCGGAGTTTCATTATTCTGTACCGGTGCCGGAGGGGCAGAACTGGTACTTGGACCTTGTTCACTCTCTACATAAGGTGGTGGACGGTCGTTCAGCAATTGCATGATGAACTCCTCATCCTCTGACTCGTCTTCTCTCCTTAACTTTTCCTCGTCCTCTCTATCTTTGGAACACCTCCTGTTTGTCTTACAGGTAGCTTTCTTGCCTGTCGCCTCTTCTTCCTTAGCAATTGCGGGAAACAATTTTATCCCCTGCAATATATCTGGCCTCCACACCTTCTGTGCATTGTCCCACCTAGCGTCCGCTAGTGTCTTTTCTGCCTTTCTTATCCTGGTCTCAAACTTCTTTTGCTGTTGCTGTCTAGCCATTAGTTCCCAAATCGCTAGAGCCTCAAACTGTGCTGGCCTTGGAGGTACCTTCATGTCGTACATCGCAAATCTCAAATTCTCTAGGATCCTTATATTGAATGTCCCATGGATCGGGAACGCTACGCTCGCATGTTTCTCTGTCAGCTTGTGCCATTGCTTTAGCCAAAGGCACGGAGCTACCCCCCTTTCCTCCATTACAATGTAAGCTGGTGTACCTTCGGGTGGCGTCTCCTCTCCTACGCTCGCTTTAATGTAAGACTCCCCCTTCATCGCACTCTTTAATGCTTTAAAAAATTTCATTTTCTCGTCTTTTATTTCACAAAGTTTGTAATCAATAAGTGACTTTAATTCCCGGAATACTCTTCGCTTGCCTTTCCCCTTCCAATCGAGCCCCACGGACTGCGTCCAATCCGTGCGCGACCCTTCTCTGCAACCAACCTATCCCAGCGCGGCTCCTAGTGACGTTACACTCACACACACTGCAGCTGACAAAGCCTCGCGGCTAGTCCTCCTTCACTCAGCTCCTCTCGTAACAACTTCTAGCATGTATCGCGAGCAACCAAATAATAATAAAACAGATCTGTCGGTTTACTACAGGAAGGGTAACACAATCGCTTCAGGACCTTAGGGATTTTTCACTAGCCTCGGCAGTTATTCCATCTTTCTCGGTCCCCACTTTCGCAAGCAAATCTGACCCACAGATTCTGCTCTCAACTTGTCAGTGATCTATTCTAGTGCACTTAGAATTTGTCAAAGCCCGAAGTCGAAGTTTTGTTTCACTCCCTTAACACACGTACCGACTCGTTGACCACGCCCGGTCAACCTATTAAACCGACCAGACCACAACATAAAACAAGTGTCTCATACACTTTTCAACATACTCCGGAGTCTCTTGACCTCGCAGGGCCCGTCTCAACAACAACAACCACGTGGACCTTTTTCTGCACAAAGCGCCACATGCACATGAAGTTCGACGACTTCCCTACTCTCACACTCGGAGTCGCACCTCCGCTATTCTCTAAAATCCTCGCAACCTTTTCAAACAATCTGCGGCAATAAGCTGTGCAAGCGCAAAATCCTGACTTCACTCATACCGTCACTAGTACCGCCAACGCCGATTTCACACCTCCATTCTCTCCATTCGCAAGCTCCGAGATCCCGGGAAAGTCGCGGGGAACTTAGGGCATCATCATTCTCTCAATCTGTTTTACCCAAGAAAAATCTAATTCAACACCATATACCTCTCGAGTGGGGTCCCAAAATGCCAAACCGTTACCTCTCCAGTGGGGTCCCAAAGGGCGAAACCGTTACCTCTCGAGTGGGGTCCCAAAGGGCGAAACCGTCCTCTGCTACCATCTACTGATAGAGCGTTCCGACCTAATAAATTACCTGTATTTGGACGCTCTTAGGTCGATTAATCTTTTGACCAAGTGGGGCTCTCTTCACCCGAGATTAGTCAATTTAATCAAATCAATAATCAATAACGAACATAAGCAATACCCTGATCAACATAACACTTTACAATTAATCCAGAAAACATTTTGGCGAACCATGACCTTTCGGCCATGAATGACCACACCAGTTTATTCAAAGTTAGTGAATTTATTTCCCTATATTAACAAAGCTAGCACGATATAAATGTGTCTCAACACCAAATGATATAGGTAAATGAACATTAATAGCTGTCCATAACGGCGAAAAAGATGCAATCTATGCAGCATTTGAATAACAATGCATTCGATAATAGCAACGCAAACCACTAAAACTATAATCTGTAATGGGCTAATTGCATACATTAGTCAGCATAACAAGGTCTCAAATTGCATCGTGCAACAAATGAATCCTCATCTAACCTCAAATTAGCATCTGCATGTGGGATTTCATGCAAAAACAATTTAGCAACATTAATTTGGAAAACTCCTAACTAGGGCTCTTATCAAAAATCAGCAGTTGGTTACCTAAAAAGAAACACAATGCAATTGTACATTTTCCTTTCATATTTACCAAATTCAATCAGCATTCAAGGAAGTCTTCGTCTCACAGGTACCGGTTTCCGATCAGCATGGGACGGGGGCAAAGGGGCAGGGTGGACGGGGCAATTGCCTCACAGCGGCAAAAAGGACAAAACTACTACTTTATGCAAAGGGGCAAATCGAAGTTAAAGTCTCTAGGGCGAGAATTATTTAAAGTCTCTTTCTCTCGATTAGAGAAAGCATCAAAGTCTCATTCAAAATGGCGTCGAACATCAATTGGCATCGTAGAAGATGGCAAAATGACGAAGTCGGCAAGATGGGCCATAATGGCTGCAATGTCCTGCAAATGGCGGGTAATGGGCAATGTCTAATGGCAAATGGCGCGTAATGGCGGGTAATGGCGAATGGCTAATGGCTGGTAATGGCGAATGGCGAATGGCTGATTTCTTCTTGTGCACCAGGTTTAAATAGACAACAGTTCAAGTCCAGTAGGGTCTTCCATTGGAGGGTTCATAGGTTGGCTTCAAATTGTCCAATCAAAAACTACAATTCACAAGCTTCTACCTAGGCATACATTATCCTTGGAGTCGGGAACGTAAGTTGCAACATATTTTACCAATTAACTCACTTTCAGAGCTTCCATTGTCTGCACCTGCAGATTGACCTTGGAGCAAAGAAGAAGATGCCAGGCTGGCACGAAACCTTAAAGGTAAGCATGTGAACCGATCTCACTGGAAAAGTACAGCTTCAAGCAAAAATACACGTTTTATTAGCACATTAGAAAAACACGAGCATCTAAACCGTGAGACAAGGCAACTAGGCCAAAGCCTCCACTAAAGTTATGCTAAGTTAAAACATTTCAAACAAGCAAATCATGGCACACGTTTACGGTTATGTCAGATTAGCACAATTCTAATACATCACGTTATATAAAGCACGCTTATAAATGTTGGCGAACTACTCTGAGGGCACATTTGTCCCCGTACAATCTTTATTAGTTCGGTTAAAGTCACACTTGATTATTGCAGCACTACGTTTATGCGCTAATAAATGTAAAACCTTCGTTTCTGCGTCATCACACGTAAGCAGCGTAATGAAGCTGCACTCATGCTGGCAAGCAATAGACACCGTCTAGGTGGCCTACCATGCAGTAGCACTCGAACTGTGAAAGAGAGGAGGCCAGCACATTTATACATATTTAAACTGTAATTGCAGGATCCATGGCTTCACTTACCTTTTGAAGAAGATGAATTAGGAGCTACAGCACCCCACTGGCCCTGGCTGCTTTTTCTGTTCTAACCACTACCAGTGAGACTGAATCAATCAGGGTTCCTATCTTAGTATAAATTATTTTACAAAAGATGAGCATGGGATGGAGTAGAAGAGACACTATTGAGATAGTCTGGGAGCAGGGTCACCAGAAGACAAGCAGGGTGAAACGGAAAGTGTAATGGGCTACTGCTCCTGCACACATGCCACTTACTGCTCAAGAGCAGGGTCAGGAAACAAATTGCCCAGCTTGGTCAATAAGGTACTACCACCTTAGACTCTCACTAAAAAGTGCAGTAGTATTCCTGTACTTTACCGTGCACCTAGAACCACAGTTCTCAACACATAAAGAAGAGTACAGTGGGTGTCACAATCTGCACAATGCTTCTCAACTTTGACTGAAGGATTTGAAAGAGCACCTGGTCTTCTGCTGGTTCTGGATAGACCAAGATAGGGGCAACCCTTTCTAGTAGCCACTGTGCTGCTTGACAGGAAACCTATGCAGACCGTACCCTCCAGAAGGAGCCCCAGAGGAAAAAAAAACAAAAATATGGGAAAAACCTCAAAAACAGGAACTCCTGAAAAAGAGGAAAAAACAAGAATAAAAAAGGGAAAAAAGAGAAAAAATTACAATCAGAGCACAAGGAACTGGAGAAAACTTGATGAACAGGAGCAAAGATCACCACCAAGAGGAAGTGTTTGCAACGCAAAGCAGACCAGGACTGAGTGACTTATAAACTGGAAGACAGGAAGTGACAACACAGGAAAGAGAAACAACCACCATCTTGTATTGGGAAAGGCCCATAGAAAAGAATGGGAAAAAAATAGCAGTATAAGAGAAAAAGGCATGCTAGGAAAAAGGAACAGAAGAAGACAACATGGAACCCTGTAAGAAGACAGCCTGGAAACCAGGAAAAAAGGAAAAAAAGACAAGTGCACAGAAAACAGAAGAATAGAAGAAAAAGACAAGAAAAGGAGTCCACCGCTGACAAGTAATAAGAAATATTACAAAAACAGGTAAGGATTAAGCGATCGGGAGCATAAAAAATGCTTCCTGGAACGCGTCACAAAAGCTGGGCAAAAACGCGGAGGACGATGCTCCGATAATCGGAGTCGCTGTCCGACCGCAATTGGAAAAAGAGACGCCGTGGTTAAGTGCGGCGTCACAGTGGGATTCCTGGGGTATCACTTATGTTAGTGTAGTGGCAGCTTTTTCAAGGTGGCGAGGCATCATTTACATGAAGAGGGCCAATGCACCACAATGTGAGCTTCATAGTCCATGCAAAGCAATGAAAGCCCTCCCTCATCAAGGATGTGTGATACATCCCTCCACTCTATATCCTCTCTAGTGCTGATAGACTACACTTACCCATATTTAGTTCTAGAGCACCAGCTTTGCCAAACTTAAATGAGGTTACGACATATCTAGGATGTGTACATTATCTGGTGCTTACCTACGGCCATATAAAGGGAAAGGCTGAGGCAACAGCACATCCTATTAGAAGCCGAAAAGGCAGCGCTTGTTTCCTTGCTGAACTCTAGTTGGAATCTAATGCATGGTACTATTCAACATACCCATAATTAAACCTTTGTATGGACGGGATAAGCGCGTGATTTTTTTTACGGACAATAATGCTAGAACGGCCATCTTCTACTAGTGCAACAACATTTTTCTGTGAATCACTTTTTATATTGATCCTTTGACACTTTGTGTATTCTTGAGAGTTGTACTCTTTACTCTTCACGTTGTCATATTTCTGGTGTATGATCATTATAATCAGAATACGAGTTTCATGTATACGAATATTCCAGTAGGTATTTAAACTTTTGCGTTTGAGCAAGTTAGCTATCAATAGCAGACAGGAATAAATTAGAAGCCTAGTAAACTATTCTACAACGAAGCAATCTGTAAGAGTTTCGAGCTCACATTGAATTGGCTTTTGGCGATCCACTGTTCACATAGCAGAGTAAACCTAAGAACACATGAAGCCTTAAAATAAGAGGTACTGACTGAAAGAAATGAAATGTAAAAAAAAAAAAAAAAAAAAACTTTATGATATTAGATTAAGTTCGGAGATTTTGAAAATATTATTCAAAGTTATCCAAAGTTTTACTGGACACTCAATGAAGGCACAGATCTATTCTCTATGGAACAGATGGGTTTATTTTTGTGACATCACTAGGGAGTCCTAAAGTCGGAGGTCATTTCAAGGTCAACAAATAACAATAATGACACATTTGTATTTTGTTGTATGTTGGGCATATGGAACACTTCATGGGCTCAATTACATTTGGAATTCAAATGGATGGCCCCTTTCAAAAATGGCGAAAGCATCAATAACCCCTTTTCCCTGCTTAACTTGTTTGCGCCTTTATTGCTATGGAAGATTATCTTTTGGGAGTTGTGTTTTATTAGCGTCAAGATATCTGCGGGTGCATGTTGTGCCTTACAATGGCCCTCCCTCAAACAAATAAAATAAATAAAAATAAGGCGGTTTTCAACTTCTTCTAATTGAGGTTCGGCTACCAACATCTCTTCGCCACTCTAGTGGTGTGTGTATTCCTTTATGTAGCGTCCTCTCTTCTGTTGGCACATTGTGTGGTTGAATTAGGCCCTGGGGGCTTTCATTTTAACGGCAAGCCAGGACCTTAATCTTTAGGGCGTGTTTGGATCTTGTTGAGGTTGGTTGGTTCACGTGTGTGCTGAATTCAGTTCACATACTTTGGCAGTTTGTACCCCTTGCACGGTCTCTCTATTTGCTGCACTTCTGCCGTCCTCATCAGCATTTGACTGTGTGTTGGCCTCGAAGATACTTTTGTTTCTGGCTGCAGTCCTCTTTGGATTTCAGGGAGGTCTGTCACACTCCTCAGAACGATCATCTGTGTGTTTTCGTCTGAGCTGTGTTTGCACTGCAATTGCTCCTGACAATGTGTTTTCTAGCTAGCAGAATGTGTAAAGTCTCTGGGATGTGTTAAATGATTACACTATACAGTCTTTGCGTACTTAGTCGATGCCTGCTCACCTGATGGAATTTTAACTAGTGGAGGGGTTTATTATAAAAGCATGTCTGAAAATCAATACGATTCTTAATGTTGCCTAAGTGTCAGAAGTAGCAATTTCTGGAAATATGGTAGCTAGAAAAACAGATCTTAAAAGTGAGTATTTAAATCTGAAAAATTGCACCTGCTTTATGCTAATGGATTTTTTTGTAAAGTATCTACATGTTTCATGCATTATTACTGACAAAAGAGTCGGAGATGGCATGTTTTAAATAATAAGCATTCAATTGTTTTTTGGCCCGTTGTTTGAATTTCAACCTCTAGTTCAGAATATATTGGATGAAATACCCCCTTTTGTACATTGTAACGCCATTGCAAGTCTCTGAGTGGTTCCATGACCACTTAGAAACATGAGGCGACAGGCAGAGAGCCTTAATTTGTTACAGAACTCCAAGGTGATTTGCAATATCCTTATAATGTACTGCAAGGGGGGATTTTATCATGCATAATATGTTGGCTTTGCCCCTACTTCTAAAAACAGATTAAAAGGCAAACAAGTGCCCATATGTTATGTGTGACTTTCTTCTGGTCCTGCCTTTTTAGCCCACGGGACTTTGCATGTTAGGATTTTCAATTTTGAAACAAAAGTGCACCTCCCAGATAGTAATGCGCTGCAGACTATGAAGGCAGGTATTGCTGATGGTGTAAAATATAAAGTGAAGCCCCTTCATAGTTATTCTTAGATAGCCTCCAGAAATTAGCAGAGCTTACCTACCCTAAAAACAAAAACATTACCTGAACATGTGAGAGGCCGAGGAACATAAAAACAAATTCCTTTAGACCTCACCTATGAAAGGAATGATTTTACACACAGACACGCACAGTGCTCAGGGTCACATTCACCAACTTCCTTCAAGCTCAGTGAAGGTCACTGTACCTTGAGCATTGGGACGATACAAGTCACTTGTAATAGGTTATTGCAAGCGACTGGGTGTGTCATTTTCTTATATTCAGCGTTCAGTGATGTCAGAATGTACCAGTTATGTATATTATGTAATGTATCAATATCCATATATGAAATGGTACAAGTATTTCAAGTTATAAGGTTATGGAACTCCAAGATGACTTGCACAAGCTTTATCACGCACGGCAAACGATCATTATACATGCTCACATCATTACCTTTCACACAAATCACTTAAATCCTTGGTATTTAGCTCTTTATGAAATAGAGAGAGCATGTTTGCTAACGAGATGAAAAAAAAGAAAATCCAATCCAATATCTTTATTCTGCAAATCTCACCATTAATTGCCATGATAAAAGCACAAACAAATAAAGACATACAAAATTAAGACACACAATAAGAAAAATAAGATCATTGCATAATATATGCAATAGAAAACATTAATAGTAAGGAGCCAATTGCATTGGGTAGGGGTAGGGTAGCTGGAGGTTTAACAATTTGGGTCAAAACTACTCTTACGTGCAATGTTAAGGCTATTGCATTGGATTCCAGGGAATTGCTGTGTGTTTCATCAACCCATCCAGGAATGGCTCCACGTTTATTCATAGTGTTTATTGTAGACCAACTGCTAGCAAATCAGAGCCTGGACTGGAGTAATACAAATGTTAACGGCCCATCTAACTGCTTTCCCAGATAAGGCTGTCAAGATTAGAGAGGGAGATCTCAATTGTCAATTTGAGCCTTTAGATGCTCATGTGGAATTTTATTTAAGTGAAGAAGACCATTTATGACAAATCCCTAAGATAGCTATCCTCCATATAAAAATGGGTCCCCCAGACTTACAACTTAACTCCTTAGCAGTGTATGGAGGGGTGAGGGTCTGTAATGGTAAGTCGAGATTGGACAAAGAAGGCAACCACACATTTAATAGACCACAGTCGACAAGTCTGATCAATTGCTTTCTACTCGACCTTCAGCTTTGGTCCAAGTTAGTTGATATGGAGGTCGTCCCACATCTGGACAGCAACCATAATGCCCTCATTCTAGAATTAAGGAGCTTCATTGAAGTGGCACAGTCTGAGGCCAAGGAGCCTTTTGATAGAAGGCTAATTGCTGCCTCAAACAAGCACAGGGTATAATGGAGTGCTCTATCAAGTTCTAGGGAGTTGATATCTGAAATCTACAAAGCAGTTTCCAAGGCTGTTGTGGAGCATATGTCAGTATTAGACATGCCTATAGAACAGAGTGTGTCTTTGACCAACTTGAACATCATCTTCCCCCAATTGTTCTCAAAACTAAAAGGTAATTCTATGTAGAGGTCAGACATTCAGTTAGGAGGCCTAGCACTCCAGCATGGTATAATTCAGAATGTAGTCCGGTTCTGAAGGTGCTAACAGGTGCAGTTAAATCACGTGACAGACTAGTAATTCAAGTAGCAAGAAGGGCCTACAAAGTTGCCATACAGGCAGCCAAGAGAGAGTGGGAAATCAGGAAGTGGAACGGCCACCTCACAGCAACTAAAAGAAAAGACTCACAGGCGTTCTGAAATATTGTCACAACTGGTTCTTGTGCTGGGTTCATCCCTGTGGAAAATCACATCACAACATCAGACTGGGTTGCACATTTCACTAACTTGCATTCTCCTGAGGAGAACTCTGATTACCATGACCTAGACCAGTGTTCCCCAACCCCCGGGCCGCGAACCGGTGCCGGTCCGTGGATCAATCGGCACCGGGCCGCCCGAGGAACTTCAACTTCATTTCACTGTGGCGGGCGGCCGAGGCGCAGAGCATTGCGCCCTCCCAAGCGGGCCACGGAAAAATTATCCAACATTTACCGGTCCACGGCGATAAAAAGGTTGGACAACACTGACCTAGACAATAGCAATATAGCTCTAGCTAGCTACAGTGACTCCCATTCAACTACTAGATCATCAGCTCTGGTGAATGGCCCACAAGAGAATTTAAGTTTTCATCTTGAAGAAGTAAGATAGGCCATTAATAAGATTGTTGCGGCACAAAGCCCAGGGGATCTCCATTTGGATTAGGTTGAAGTATGGACTCCTTACTTTACTATTCTCTATAATGTCATTCTGAAAGGGGTCCCAATTCTGGAAACTTTGTTTGGAACTGAGATTGTTCCCATCCATAAGAAGGGGTCCAGAGAACTTCCCACTACAGACCGATAAGTCTAATAGACAGTTCTCAGAAAGTCTTCCCTATGGTCAGTCTGAGCAAACTTCAAGACTGGATGACCACTGCTGACATATTGACCCCGCTACAAGCAGGTTTCAGAGAGCGCACTAGCATGCTGGATCAGGTGCTCCACCTTTATTAAGCTGGAAGACTGTGCAGCTGGCGGGTGGGTGCCTATATGTGGTGTTTATAGACCCTCGGTCTGCTTTTGACCTTGTCCCCTGCTGGAAGTTGGGGGAAACTCTGGCAGATACTGGGATTCCACTCTATTTGCTGAATATGATTATAAGGCTACCTGATAACAACTATGCTCAAGTAAGATATGGGCAGAAGGGAGAGCTGACTAATTGCTTTCCAGTTAATAGGGGATTCAGGCAGGGGTGTGTTTTGGCTCCTACGTTATTTTCCTTGTTTATAAATGACTTAATGAGGTTAGTAGATCATTGCAAATCTGATGCTCCCAGCCTGGATGAGATCAGTGTCCCTGCCACGTTACTCCTGACCAAATCTCCCATGGGCTTACAAAAAATCCCTGATAGGTTTGACAAACTGTGCAGAGTGAAAAGCTTAGACATTAGCCTTGCAAAGACTAATTATATGGTCTTTAACCCCTGTCACTCTACTTGCCCGAAACTTGGAGGGTGCCCCCAGAGTGTGTACAAACTTTTGAATATCTGGGTATAATGTTGACTGAGTATATAAAATGGCAGCCTCACATCACAAGGTGTGGTTTAAAACTAGACCAAATCTTTGAGGGACTGCTAAAGATGAATAGGGCTTCCCCATACTGGCCTGTTTCTCCAGTATAGCAGGTTTATAATCATCAGGTGCTGAGATCTGCCTTTTATGGAGCTGAGCTGTGGGGATACATTGAGGCATCCACCTTGTTTACCATAGAGAATCGCTTTTTGTGACAATTGGTTGGCCTCCCATCAAGTAAACCTTTGCTACCACCAAGGATGGACTCGGGCTCAAAAGCATTTCTTAGATAGCAAAGTTACGGCCCCTGCTGTTCTGAAAGAGGATCTGGTAAACCCCAGAGTGGAGCTCTTACCATTAGGGTTTGTCTGAAGTACTATGCCTATCAAAGGTTGACAAATAACTGTGTTTCAAGTATGTGAAGTCCACATTAATGACCATTAGTCTTGAGCATCCGTGGACTACTCCTGAATCAGCATGCTCGATTTCTAAGGAACAACTCAAGAGGGCATACCGGTCATATAAAAAAGGTTTAGTTCATAGTCCACGCAATTTAAGCACAATGACACAGAAAAAAAAAAAAAAAATCTCTAAGGTAAAATTTACCACATCCACAAAGCTGTGGGACATTTGTTGCAAGAAGATGTTAGAATTTGTTTAATAAATGTCAGGTTTTTTTTTTAATGAAAAAAGGCGCAGTATCTTGGAATGTGGAAACAAGCAGCAAGATTCTAACTTTTCCATAATTATCTAAGAAGTGCAAAAAATTAACACCTTGCCATCAATATCCCTTATCTGGTTGTTACTGTATAGCTAGGAAAATAGACCAGAAGAAAGAAAAGACAAGTTTCCTTTTTAGGTTGAGCATAAGCGTTCGAACTCTTGTATACTTTTAGTATACTTCTTACGGCTTAAATCAATTTCATTTGTTGGTTGCATGTCCTTTGAAAACTCTTGCTCGCTAGTGGTCAGTTCTGCCTTTTTCTCCCTTTTTTTCTGTTTCAGAGCAGTGACCAACTACTGTATTATTCCACTTTGGAGTCTTTATCTGTTGCTGGGACGGACTACTTCAGCATTTCTTTGTTGCTCCCTTTTCAATGTGGGTGTTTTAGGCTAGTAGCTGCCTGTGCTTTATTGCAGTATTCTGTTTCTCCCACCTCATCCCATGTCGCTGACATTTGTTTTGGCTTTATTCCAGTGCTGTCCTCACCTCTGGCTCCTAAAATAAGCTTATTTTGCAAAAGAAACACCCAGTCCTTTAGCTCACTGCTTACAAAAGCCATAGTATGCCCTTTCTGGTATAATGTAGCTAAACTTAAAAGCAATGATGTTAAACTTGCTTAGCCTCGAATCTGGAGTCTCTCCTGCAGGGCCCCTTCCTGCAAGCACTCAGGACAGGCACTCACGGCATTGCTTATCTCCTTTAGTGGGGCCATCAATCTTCTCAGTCTGATCTGCTAATGATAATCTCATTACAGCTTTGTTGAAATGGGAGGCAAGAACACTTGCAAGACTTCATTCTGTTAAAATAAAAATAAAATACTTTTCCAGCCTTATTTTCCGTGGTCTTTCCTCAAGGGCTTGTGATTCCTGATGTGAGTAGCTGCCAGTGCCCACCAAAACATGGCAGGAAAAGACAACATTATAAGACAGTGTTGACCAATTTATGTGGCAAGAAAACTCCAGTTATGAATTTACAATGCCAGTAGCTCTAATTCAAGAAAATGTGAGACCTATTGATTGCAAATGCTTGTTTCCTTTCTGTAAGTAGTTGCTTTAATTATGCTCTATGACCTGACCGGCCTTTCCTGTCCACTGCTGGCTGTGGCAGTGGTCATTGTGACATCAGAAATCAAGGGTATTAATTTAGTGCAGTTGAGTTTCAAGTTATTTCTTTGTAAATCAGGAACTGGGTGAGTCACACATTGCCAACCATAAAAAATTAAAGACACATTTTTAGACTTGATTGCAAAATCCCATGATTTATAAGAATATAAACAAACAATACATCATAGGATCTTTATGAGCTCTAGCCTACTATATGCTATTTAAAACACCTTATTGATAAGTTTTTGTTATGATGTGGTCCATGGCTGAAAATGAAAAAAGTGCGTTTTTCAAATGAATGTAAATATGAAACAATTTTTCCGTTTTATATAAGTAGGTGCGTTATTGTTCTATTTGCATTTGCAGCAGATTTTGTACTTACATTTGACAAACCACTGAAAAGTACGAGCTACCTATCACCAGACCGTAACAGCTTGACTAGTTTTGTCTCTATTGCTTATGCACGGCTTTCGCCAGAGTTGCTCGTTTGCATTAGGATTCGCATCACCTGTCTATATTGTGACAACTAACTATTTTAAGTGTACCGTTTTCCGAGCCTTTCTCTATTGTGCTTCATAACTTCGGTTGACCATATATTCAATTTAAATAATTCCTCCCTCGTTACAATCAAATATAGTGACTGTGCCACTTTGCCAGCGTTGTGGAGCATCCGAGCATTTATAGTGTCCATTATGCTAATGTGGCATCGCATCACCGGACACATCATTTAAGGAGAGGTTCCACTGCAGTGACCAATAGCACTAAATATTTAACCAGACCTGGCTTTAAAATGCATTTTTATCTGAGCCGGAGCTGGGGAAGGGGGTCTAAAGAAGGTCAAGTGAAGGTTGGTAGCTAATAATGCATATTGCACAGTTCACGTTTAACTTTATAGGAAACAGCCAATACAGTCATTAAAAATGTATTAAGTGATGCAGTGAAAAATAATTAAATAGACACGGTCTTCTTAAGAATCTTTTCATGCACTATTAGCTTTTGCGGACTTTGACATTAAGTAGACGGGTATTCTCGAAAGACTTGAAGACTTAAGCTACCGTACTTTCCAAATATAAATACTACCAATGGGCTTACATTGCTAAAACAATCCATATATTCTATGTGCATTTGTGCACACAAAGTCTGGAAACGAACTCCCCACATTGGAGAGGTAATAATTCATATACATAAGAAAAAATAGCAGCAGTTACCGGACCATCCATAACAAAAGGACAGAATAAAGGTTACTTTCTTCTTTCAGGTGTTTTTTTTTTCCATTTGCCCTAGTACCTATATAATTGACAAGAATAAGCATTGAAGGATGCAGTGACCTGCAACAATTCTGTTATGGCACACTCTAGAAATGTACTTAATGGAGTGGGGAAGAAGAAAACCTCAGAGCGATTCCTGTTGAAAACCCTGGTACACAGAACAAAAAAACAAGCTGGAAGTTGGGTGAATGAACATTACGCGTAAGACGAAGAAGGGCCCAGATTCACAAGAAAGTGGTGCATCGGTACCAATGGGCCACTTTTCTTGCAACACCTCTGCCCCACCTAACGACACCATGGCTGTGCCGTATTTACAATACGGTGCACCACGCAGTCATTTCCACAATAGCGTCATAACTTATGATGCTATTGTGGCGCTTTGCAGCATTAGCGCCATAAACTATGGTGCTAGTGCAGCAAAGCACTAGGGAAGCCCATAGGTTACTATGAGTCCGTCACTTTAACGGCTGCCCTCGGCTGGCATTAAAATTGATGGAAAAAATGATGCAGAGACATTTAGTAAATTTCAGTGTGCCATTTTTCTGGGCCTCCTAACGGGGAATGTCCCCCTTGCATACAATATGCCTGGTGCAGGCATAATGTGGCGCAGGGAGTTACAGAGTAGCGCAAAGCAAGCATTGCACCACTTTGTAAATATGGTGCTGGGAAATGGCCTACTTAACTCCACATTAGCATTACAAAAATGCCGTTAGTGTGGCACAAGGAGGCGGAAGGGCCTTGTAAATTTGGCCCAATGTTTGCTCATCTGTTTACATCACACTTTCCCATTTCATAGGCATCGCCTTTACATAAGTGTTCATTTGTGTAATTTGGAAAGAATCTTTTTGAAACTTGTGTTGAATTATATGAAACAGACATAACCCAATCAATTACATTTTACAATATTTACTCCATACATAGCTGCCTATGACATTGGGACCGATTCACAAAAGCATTGCTGAGTACAGGATTACTCTTTTACATAATCTTACATGCCTTTATGATTCAGCACTAACATGTCCAACTCTCTCTTAGTAAGAAAGTGCAACGAGGACACAGTCCTTTCTGTTTGAACTATTTCTATATGGATATTCCCATCTACGATGTTTCCAGGCCAATTCACAAAGGCATGTTGGAGTGCAAAAAAAGATTTCTACAGGCGTACTCTTCTACTTACACCACTCGAAATTGTTTTGTGAATAAGCCTCATTATGCTTTTCGTTGCAGAAAACTCTTGCAATGATCAGTTGCAAAACGATATTTAGTTTAGGCTCATGTGTGTGGAATTTTCCAATGTATGGATGCTGTTTGAAGTCTGTAGTTATGTTACAATGACATCTCAATTAAGGTGATGGGAATACAACTTTGGTATTCACTTGCTACTCATATTTTATAATAACGCTATTAACGCCACTATACGTCAGTCAGAGCTATTCAAGTTTATTGTAAGATTCAAAGACAGTGAGGTATGGGTTTGTATCTTGGTCATTGTTTTTTTAAAGATTGATAGATGGTAATTGGGCTTGTAGGAAGCTCTATAGTAAAATGTATGTGTATATATATATATATATATATATATATATATATGTATAGATATACATATATATACAGTATATATATATATATATATATATATATATACATATTGTTAGACTTTTCATCCTTGGCGTGGTCTCCCTTAACTTTTTGCCTCTGTTCCCCAGGTTGTTGATGTGTGCTGGACTCTGATTTTGCTGTTTTTGTTACTCTGGGCACTTTACCACTGCTAACCAGTGCTAAAGTGCAAGTGCTCCTGTTTAAATTGTATGTAAGTGGTTCATCCATGATTGGCATATTTGAATTACTAGTAAGTCCCTAGTAATGTGCACTAGAGGTGCCAGGGCCTGTAAACCAAATGCTACTAGTGGGCCTGCAGCACTGGTTGTGCCACCCACATAAGTAGCTCTGTAATCATGTCTCAGACCTGCCCCTGCAGTGTCTGTATGTGTATTCTTACACTGTAAATTCGACTTGGCAAGTGTACCCACTTGCCAGGCCTAAACCTTCCCTTTCCTTACATGTAAGGCACCCCTAAGGTAGGCCCTAGGTAGCCCCAAGGGCAGGGTGCAGTGTATGGATAAGGTAGGACATATAGTAATGTGGTTTATATGTCCTGACAGTGAAATACTGCCAATTTCGTTTTCACTGTTGCAAGGTCTGTCTCTCTCTCATAGGATAATATGGGGGCTACCTTTAAATATGATTAAAGTGTAGATTCCCCTAGGGAGTAGATGGACAGGTGGAGTTTGGGATCCCTGAACTCACAATTTAAAAATACATCTTTTAGTAAAGTTGATTTTGAGATTGTGCGTTTGAAAATGCCACTTTTAGAAAGTGAGCATTTTCTTGCTTAAACCATTCTGTGACTCTGCCTTGTTTGTGGATTCCCTGTCTGGGTCAGTTTGACAGTTGGGTTGTTTTTCACCTCACACCAGACAGTGACACAAAGGGAGCTGGGGTGTGATCTGCATTTCCTGATTAGCCATCTCTGCTAGGAGGGAGGGGTGGAGTGGTCACTCTCATCTGAAAGGACTGTGCCTGCCTCTGACAATGCTGTCTCCAGCCCCCTGGTGTGTGTCTGAGGCCTTGCCTGGGCAAGGCAGGATTTCACAAGAAGGTGTGAGTCCCCTTTGAAGAAAGGTGACTTCAAAGACTAAAATGGGTATAAGAAGGGCACCCAAACTTACAAACTTTAGAAACACTTCTGGAACCAAGAGGAACCTCTGCCTGGAGAAGAGCTGATAGCTGAGGAAAACGTGCTGCCCTGCCTGTGACTGTGCTTTGTGGAGCTTTCCTGCAGTGCTGCTTCTGCCAGAGTAAGAGGGCAAAGACTGGACTTTGTGTGCCTTCCATCTTGAAGAAGAAACCTCCAAGGGCTTGATGTAGAGCTTGCCTCCTGTTGTTGAAGTCTCAGGGATAGCAAAGACTTCTTCCTGCCAGCACCTGGAGTCTCTGGAGAGACCCCTACTCTGCTCTGTGTTGCCCTTCCAGTTCCTGGGACCCTGAAAGGAGAGGCTGGCAGCCTAAGGACAAAAATACACGCACCGAGCGCCGTGCGGAGAAAAGATCGACGCGAATCCGATCGCGGCTGAGAAAACGACGCGACGCCGGTTCCGCAGCTGAGAAACGACGCCGCAGGAAACGCGACCGAAAAACCGACGCCCGGAGCAGGAGAAACGACGCGCAGCATCGCTGACGGAGGCTGAGAGATCGCACCCTGCGCCGCGGGACTTTCGGATCGTCGTGTGGCTGGCTTTTTCAACGCGCACCGCCGTGCCGAGTTGTTTTCGACGCACACAGCCGTGCAGGGTTACTTTCGACGCCCACCGCCCGTGCGGGGTTATTTTTGACGCAAACCAGGTACATTTTCACGCTAGCAGCGCTAGTGTGGTGTTACAACTACCTAAAGACTCTTTTTATTTTAAACCTTTAAAAAATCATAACTTGACTTGTGTATGTTGGATTTTTGTCGTTTTGGTCTTGTTTTGTCTAGATAAATATTTCCTATTTTTCTAGACTGGTGTTGTGTCATTTTGTAGTGTTTTCATTAAGTTACTGTGTGTGTTGGTACAAATACTTTACGCCCAGCACTCTGAGGTTAAGCCTACTGCTCTGCCAAGCTACCAAGGGGGTAAGCGGGGGTTAGCTGAGGGTGATTCTCTTTTATCCTAACTAGAGTGAGGGTCCTTGCTTGAACAGGGGGTAACCTGACTGTCAACCAAAGACCCCATTTCTAACACATATATATATATATATATATATATATATATATATACACACACACACATATATATATGTAAAAATGTTGTCAATCTTCAGCGTTCATCCTTACAAACAACTCTCACCCTAACCACCACAAACAGCTATTTACTATGGAACAGGATTGTCTTTTTTTCAACCTTTCTCTTCGAAACACTATGACTGCTAAATAAATGAGCAAATGCATCCATTACTAATCTCTACCAAACATTAAGAACCATTTGTTTAATTGACGTTCCATTGCTTTTTTAGGCTGATTACACAAACACCTACTGTACACATCAAAACACTAGCATTTGAAATGCGAAGGTCCTGGACAAATGCATGCTGCTTACTCTTCAAACATTGTGAAGCATCACCAGGTAAATATATGACACCAAGTGGTGCCAATGATGATCCAGGTGCCACATGAGCTACTGCACATGACATCAATGATTCTATAAAAGTTCAAAAGTCTATATTTGTACAAATCCCTTCAATTGTCCTTTCTGCATTGTCCTTTCTGCACCAGATGGCAGATCATGGAAAAATGCTAGGATCCGAGCCCAGCATTGTCAGTGGCCATGCTAGTGAAAATGTAATTTATTTTTTCTAGTTTCCTGTGTTTTTTATTTTATTTA
The DNA here is from genome assembly GCF_031143425.1 of Pleurodeles waltl. Taxonomy (NCBI): domain Eukaryota; kingdom Metazoa; phylum Chordata; class Amphibia; order Caudata; family Salamandridae; genus Pleurodeles; species Pleurodeles waltl. The sequence goes on from NC_090449.1 coordinate 956,958,984, forward strand.
ATCATCATGATCAAATAACATATAAGAATTTAAGAAGTAAGGGAATTTTAAGAAAGGGATGTATAAAATTTGAATTTGTGACAGCTCACACAGGGTGTTGATCAAAAAGGCCAGCAATTCAGTGCTTGCTTTAACATGACATTTTACTTCCAGTGTTAAAGAAAGAAAAACACATTTGACTATTTTACACGTTTGTCCTGAGAAGGCTGAGGTGGTCCTATGAGAAGGAATGGTCTAGTCACTTAACCTTGGGCCTCTCATCATAGTGCTTATGTGTGGCAGATACTAAGGATGAGTGATTTCTTCTCTGCTATTTCCTCCATCACTATGTGCCAAGGCAGGACATCTTGGATAAGGAAGTGTCATCCAGCAGTCTTCACCATCCAATTCCTAAGGGTTCAGAGGAACTGATCTGGATCTTGTAGGGACATAGAAGGGTGTTGCAAAGGTGTCATGAGATGCAGAAATTGGACAGGCTACAGTCATGATTGATGGACACTGAAAGAGGGTTGGAAGACTAAGGCCCATATTTTATACTTTTTTAGCACCGCATGTGCGCCATTTTTTGATGCAAAAGCGGCGCAAACGTACAAAATACAGTTGTATTTTGTACATTTGCGCCGCTTTTGCATAAAAAAGCGGTGCAAATATGGCACTAAAAAAGTATAAATATGGGCTGAGGCAGGATCTACTTTAGACAGATTAGATGGGATTTAATAGATTTTTAGGAATTTGGATATCAACTCCATTCACAAAGATCACATGGGAGGGGCAATGGGGGAAGGACACAAATTTGATGGCAGGTGAACAGCGCCAATTCCCACATTGTTGATTTGATGCTGATTTTTTAAATCCATGGAGAGTTGTGTAATTTGCCTAGCTACTCACAACTTTTTAAATGTCTTTGCAGAGATGTGAACAATTAGACTTTGAACCTTCACACAGGCTAGCCAGCAACAAAGGTGATAAAAAGAAGAGGCCTTGGCCTCAAATTGATTCCTAATATTCTAGCACTTGGAATTTCGCTTAGAATGAGAGAAGTTCCCTCAAAACACCAAAAGGTCAAATTAGTGCCTTGAGAGGCACAACTTTGCCATGAATAAGATGGCTGACTACTAAAAGGTTGCCGAGCCCTGCTGCCTATACTCTTAAATTAATGGCAATATAATCATCTTTTGAGATCCAGGAATTATGACCACACTACCTACATGTGCAGTGTGTTGACCAATGGTGATTTTATTCTTAGCTGAAAACTAACAGTGGAGAAGACGGACATTGGGGAAATGACCATCTCTTCAACCTTTGAAGAGTGGTGAGCGAAAGTTTCCTATGCACTTACTGTATCACCAAAGAGGGTGTAGATTGAAATGGCCACCTGGAACTCTGCCATTTTTGATTTGGGTGGGCACCATCAGATGATGTCATAGACTCCCCCGGAGCCTGCCATCAGGACTCTTCTTGTTCCCATCTAGACAGAACTCGCTCCATCTTGTGGCTTCTCTAATAATTGCACCTGCAGATGAGACGTGGTAAATATTTTTGTTTCCTGCTGCCTTATGACATATCTTTGTATTCTTTTTCTTTCTGAACCCTGCATTATCCAGTACCAGTGATGTCTTTATAACTTGGTCAGAAATGCAAATCTCTTGACAGCTCTGTTTTAACCTTCAGTGTCCCTATATTGACAGTCAGTATTATGCTTATGTTGGAGAAAAAAAATCCTCTTGCCCACTGATATTTTCGAAGTGGTCACCAGAAGTCCTAACGCACTGACATCCCGAGCGTCAGATACAGACATGGAGACAGTAACCTTGGAAACGCTGATGGCAGAACTCAAGAGGATAAAGACAACCATATGTGAAATGGAGGCATCCACTAGTTGTGCCAATAAGGAACTGAAAGTCATTAATGAAGAACTGGCGTAGTATACATCGTAAATACAATGATCAGAAAAACGTATCACAGACCTTGAAAATAAAGTTTGTAATGCACCTGACTGGGGAACCAAACTGTGGAATCTCAAGAGAAAGGTCATCGCTTTTGAGTACAAGAGAAGGAGGAACAATAACCATATTTTTTACCTTATCAAGACAGAAAAGAGAGTTGACACAGTAATTGACGGATTATATCCCGAAAAGAAAACAACAGTCTTGAACTTCCATTCAGCCAGTGCTTAATTTGAGCCAGTGGTGACCGGTGCTCAGCACCAGCACTTAATTGTCAACACTGGCACTTATGACAGACTACCAAATGGTGGTGCTGTCAGTCGATGAGCACAACAGCTGTTTTGTTGATTTAATACACAATAAAACTGACCAATATCTACTGCTCAGGCCATTTTTATAGTTTTGGGGCCTGGAATTGTCACACTTTTAAGAGTGTGATGAGTAGTAGTGTGTTAGTGCTGTCACTGGCAGTGCTGGCAAGGAGAACAAGTGGTGCAAGCTGAAGTCGCCTCCTGATGAGGGCCCCAGTACTTATTTTTTTTTATTTTTTATTTTATTTTTTATTTCTTTATTTACAAATTAAAACACTGCATCCAGCACTTAAATTCAACAGGGCGCATAGGCTCTGACCTCAAGGCAATGAAGATGAACCATTCACAAGACCTGTCATTGCCAGCTTATTGGTCCACCAACAAGCTACAGAGTTAACTAACAGATATAAGATGAGATGCCCCAATTACCAACAATGGTCACACTACCTCTATAATCGTGGATTATTCTTACTAAAATAACCTGACCAGGAAAATATTCTTGGCACTTCAGCCCTAATTAAGAGCACTGGATGGTAAAACCAGACAAATCTCGGACCCAGAGAAGCTTGAACAATTTATTGCAGACATTGGAGATAACACAATGGAGACTGGTATGGCACCCTTGGAAACACTTTCTATTCTCTTTGATATAAATACAGATTTTTCCAACCTGTGCCAAAATGCACAATATCTTCTCCATCCTAAGAGCAGAGATACACTCCGAGACAGACTGCTGGTTAATAACGCACCACCTTCCAGGGATAAATCACAATCACCATTGAAGCCCTTTCAGTAAATAGCTGATCAAATATACCTCCTGTGTCAGAGTACTCACACTTTCATCTAACTACTAACATAATTGAGAGACACTTTTAGTTTGGGACATGCTTATCTCCAAGCTTCTGAGCTTTGCTAAGAAGCACAGTTTGCCCATTTAAAGACTAAGGGGCTAATTTACAAGCCCCTTGCACCACTAAAACATCGCTTTTGGCAACGATCCGGTGGCACTGTGCCGTGCTCCATATTTGCAAGGCGGCGTTAAGCCACTTTACGTGGCTTAGTGCAGCCTTGTAAATATGGGCACCTCCGACTCAGTTTTCTGCAGCAAAGGGGCGTGCAATGGGTGTTGCTCTGGGCATGCCCTTGGGGTCTACTACATCTCATGCCTAGAAAATATATTTATTTTTCCTGCCCACACATAACAGAATCACAGTTTTACTTTTTTCTTGAGACAATAGTCTACTAGCGAGGACAGCAGGGTGCAGCAATGACTGACTATTGGTCTAGTGGTTTAAATGCTTGGTTATGAGGATGGGATGGAGAGAAAGGATATATGGTAAAGGGGAGGGATGTGATATAGGAAACACCTGTGGGTTCAAGACGTCATAATGCGAGTGCTTTTGTGTATATTGATTCAACTGGTTTATTTAGATGTTTATTTTGATCAGATTCAGGTTTGACATACTTTATTTAGACAATAAAGTCCATTAAAGTGCCAACAAAATAATTAAAAAAAGGTATGCAAATAAAAATCAGTGCTGAACAAGTAAGCAGTCTCTCTTTTTTTACATTCCTATTCATTTCATGTTTGAAAAATAGCAACCAAAAAAACAAAGACAGTTCAGGCTCAATATATCTATCAATTCGAAATGCAGATGATCCAAATGTTTACGTAAAACCCGTAGTCAATATGGTATAAGAAGCTATACTCAGAGACTAGAGCATGGGTTGCAAGACTAGCAATAAGAATGTTTTTTGCCAGATGCTAAAAGCAAAAAGATCCACGGAGAGTGTACCAATTGAAAGTGCAAATGACCTAACATTACTTGGTTATGCAAACTAGTGATTTAAACAAGCAAGCTCGGGACCACAGAGCCCTAACGCTCTAAGTCTAGCATGCTAAGGGGCGAGTGTGAGGGGAGGGTATAGTGGGCGGGTGGTAGACACTGGGTGTTACAAGTAAATGATTACTTGTGTTACTGATGGAGGCAGGATAGGTAAGGTTGTCGCAGTTAAACTATTTATCTTGTTAGATTGAACTGTAAAACACATTAATATATATATCAGATTTTGTAACTGGCATTCAAAATCTAATTAAAATACATAAACAAATGAGTGCTTTTACACTGATTTAGCAGCAAATTGCGAGACTGTCTGCTGTAACGGGCTTGGTAGATCCGATATCCTTGGCAAATGCAATGGTACGTTTTGTATCTTTCAAAAGTTAGATTTGTTTCCTTGGTGATCCAGATGTGAGAGTATTTAGCCTCTTTGACGTCCTGTTCCGAAGTGATGATCCAGGGATGCTGTACATGTATTAGAGGTTTGGGGGAAAGGAACGGTGTGTCAGGTATCAAATCTGCAGTATTGAATCTTCATTCTCGGGCACCGTCCTTTGACCTGACAAGGCTGCAATAACATACGGTGGTGCCTTTGATGCCATTGCGCGTGTCATCAGTATTATCTTCACATAAAGCCATAGTCAGGTCCACATTTTCTTATTTAATTTTCTCGTAATGCCTTATTTGCCTCTGACGTTGGTTTGGATATTGGAGGTGGGGTCTGCCTTTTCCTGAATCAAATCGATTCTTCACTTAATACGACAGAAAGGAGGATGCGATTAGTGCACCATCCCAAAACTTGCATTCAGTGAAGGATCTGGAGTTCTTGATGGCTTTAATTATATTGCTCTGTTGAGGAGGACATTCTCACTCTGGGTTTGAAGCCACTTATGTTCCTGGTCGCTGATGAGCATGGCAATGCTAAACATGCTTTGTGAAGTTTTTCTCTGATATAATACATTTTACTGGGGTTTGCATATGGTAGCCGACATGGATAAAGCTAACACAGTACCTATGATTGCTAGTTCAGTGCCAAGGAATATAGAAATGATTAATGATTATCTCTAGTTAACAAATCGTTCAGTGGTCCTACTAGTTTATATCTCCATCCTAAGAGCAGAGATACACTCCGAGACAGACTGCTGGTTAATAACGCACCACCTTCCAGGGATAAATCACAATCACCATTGAAGCCCTTTCAGTAAATAGCTGATCAAATATACCTCCTGTGTCAGAGTACTCACACTTTCATCTAACTACTAACATAATTGAGAGACACTTTTAGTTTGGGACATGCTTATCTCCAAGCTTCTGAGCTTTGCTAAGAAGCACAGTTTGCCCATTTAAAGACTAAGGGGCTAATTTACAAGCCCCTTGCACCACTAAAACATTGCTTTTGGCAACGATCCGGTGGCACTGTGCCGTGCTCCATATTTGCAAGGCGGCGTTAAGCCACTTTACGTGGCTTAGTGCAGCCTTGTAAATATGGGCACCTCCGACTCAGTTTTCTGCAGCAAAGGGGCGTGCAATGGGTGTTGCTCTGGGCATGCCCTTGGGGTCTACTACATCTCATGCCTAGAAAATATATTTATTTTTCCTGCCCACACATAACAGAATCACAGTTTTACTTTTTTCTTGAGACAATAGTCTACTAGCGAGGACAGCAGGGTGCAGCAATGACTGACTATTGGTCTAGTGGTTTAAATGCTTGGTTATGAGGATGGGATGGAGAGAAAGGATATATGGTAAAGGGGAGGGATGTGATATAGGAAACACCTGTGGGTTCAAGACGTCATAATGCGAGTGCTTTTGTGTATATTGATTCAACTGGTTTATTTAGATGTTTATTTTGATCAGATTCAGGTTTGACATACTTTATTTAGACAATAAAGTCCATTAAAGTGCCAACAAAATAATTAAAAAAAGGTATGCAAATAAAAATCAGTGCTGAACAAGTAAGCAGTCTCTCTTTTTTTACATTCCTATTCATTTCATGTTTGAAAAATAGCAACCAAAAAAACAAAGACAGTTCAGGCTCAATATATCTATCAATTCGAAATGCAGATGATCCAAATGTTTACGTAAAACCCGTAGTCAATATGGTATAAGAAGCTATACTCAGAGACTAGAGCATGGGTTGCAAGACTAGCAATAAGAATGTTTTTTGCCAGATGCTAAAAGCAAAAAGATCCACGGAGAGTGTACCAATTGAAAGTGCAAATGACCTAACATTACTTGGTTATGCAAACTAGTGATTTAAACAAGCAAGCTCGGGACCACAGAGCCCTAACGCTCTAAGTCTAGCATGCTAAGGGGCGAGTGTGAGGGGAGGGTATAGTGGGCGGGTGGTAGACACTGGGTGTTACAAGTAAATGATTACTTGTGTTACTGATGGAGGCAGGATAGGTAAGGTTGTCGCAGTTAAACTATTTATCTTGTTAGATTGAACTGTAAAACACATTAATATATATATCAGATTTTGTAACTGGCATTCAAAATCTAATTAAAATACATAAACAAATGAGTGCTTTTACACTGATTTAGCAGCAAATTGCGAGACTGTCTGCTGTAACGGGCTTGGTAGATCCGATATCCTTGGCAAATGCAATGGTACGTTTTGTATCTTTCAAAAGTTAGATTTGTTTCCTTGGTGATCCAGATGTGAGAGTATTTAGCCTCTTTGACGTCCTGTTCCGAAGTGATGATCCAGGGATGCTGTACATGTATTAGAGGTTTGGGGGAAAGGAACGGTGTGTCAGGTATCAAATCTGCAGTATTGAATCTTCATTCTCGGGCACCGTCCTTTGACCTGACAAGGCTGCAATAACATACGGTGGTGCCTTTGATGCCATTGCGTGTGTCATCAGTATTATCTTCACATAAAGCCATAGTCAGGTCCACATTTTCTTATTTAATTTTCTCGTAATGCCTTATTTGCCTCTGACGTTGGTTTGGATATTGGAGGTGGGGTCTGCCTTTTCCTGAATCAAATCGATTCTTCACTTAATACGACAGAAAGGAGGATGCGATTAGTGCACCATCCCAAAACTTGCATTCAGTGAAGGATCTGGAGTTCTTGATGGCTTTAATTATATTGCTCTGTTGAGGAGGACATTCTCACTCTGGGTTTGAAGCCACTTATGTTCCTGGTCGCTGATGAGCATGGCAATGCTAAACATGCTTTGTGAAGTTTTTCTCTGATATAATACATTTTACTGGGGTTTGCATATGGTAGCCGACATGGATAAAGCTAACACAGTACCTATGATTGCTAGTTCAGTGCCAAGGAATATAGAAATGATTAATGATTATCTCTAGTTAACAAATCGTTCAGTGGTCCTACTAGTTTATATCTCCATCCTAAGAGCAGAGATACACTCCGAGACAGACTGCTGGTTAATAACGCACCACCTTCCAGGGATAAATCACAATCACCATTGAAGCCCTTTCAGTAAATAGCTGATCAAATATACCTCCTGTGTCAGAGTACTCACACTTTCATCTAACTACTAACATAATTGAGAGACACTTTTAGTTTGGGACATGCTTATCTCCAAGCTTCTGAGCTTTGCTAAGAAGCACAGTTTGCCATTTAAAGACTAAGGGGCTAATTTACAAGCCCCTTGCACCACTAAAACATCGCCTAGTTACGGGGGAAGGCCTAATGGATTCCCTAACTTACCAATAGAAAGGGCCCTGTAGGTACTAAAATATTTTTGTTGCATTCTTTAGCACTAATATGAGTAAATAATGCAAGTAATTTGGCAATACACTACTGCCACTATTATTCACAGCTGGTGGGGAACTTGGTGGATTATATGCTGGATTTGCATGCAGAGGAAATGTATCAAGTGGTTGCTAATGACTCAGGACCATGCAAACATATCATACAGTCTGTTCTGGATTTAATTACAAGGAGTAATGTACCTCTTCAGTGATGAGACATTTCGGGATTGCTTCAGGTGCTAATTTACCTTAAAGGTACAATCAACACTTTTTGATATGCCAATAGAAGGAAATCGTTTAATGATAAGGAGAAACAAATCTGTATGCCAATATCGTACTACCAAGATCTCAGAAGAAAACGATCCCTAAAGTTTTACTTGGTCCCCTTTAGTTGACAGGCGCAGATCACAGCACCTAGTCTATCTGGTTCAATGTGATTCGTGATCAGCATATTTTTCTATATCCTCTCCTAATTACAGGTCCCGTAATTCTTCCAGTGAACATCACACTGCTTCTCCCTAAGGAGCTTGTCATAAGCATCAAGGCTTTTCTCAGACAAATTGTATGTAGAATATGCACAAGAAATAAAGAATCAAAATGGTTCAAACCAACTGAGGTGAAGAAGAAACAAAATATAAGAGAAATATCATAGACAAGAAGAGTAATAGACATATGGATCAACAATTATTAAGCAAATTTTTTTTTTGGACCGCATTGAAAAAAGTAACCAATTTTTTTGTGGGGATTTGCAAACTTTGGTAAATTTGTTATCCATAGCATTGATGGAAGATAGCACTCTGCAACCAACTCTTGAGCAACTATAACGGGCTATAAGCTGATGATTGGTGTCTCTGTTGATGTTTTTCGTACAGATAAAAACCTTTCTGGTAGTTAGAGATCTTTGCTGAAATTATCCTTGAACAATTAGTGTTAGAAATTGGCTCTCTAGTTGGTAGAGGTATGCACCCTGTCAAAGTAGGGACCACAATACTAGTGAACGTAAGTTACACTCCGTAAATTAATCTGTGCTCACTCTCTGGTAGCTTGGCACAAAGTGGTCAGGCTTAAATTAAGAGGCAATGTGTAAAGTATTTGTGCCACACACTTAAAATACAGTAACTTAATGAACACACCAAAAAAGACTCCACACCAATTTAGGAAAATAGAGAATATTTATCTGAGTAAAGCAAGACCAAAACAACAAAAGTCCATTCAATAGCTGACCTACCGATGGAGGGTAGGCCAGCTACAGAACCCATGCGGGGTCCACTAAAACAATACCTTTGATGGAGTAATGCGATGATGGCAAGAATATGATGCTTTGATATTTGTACCTCACTCAGGGCACTGCGTCATTGTCAGGCTCAATGGAAGTGAATGCGATGCGTTCTCGTCGGGCCAGGCAGAGCATCAGACCATGCAGTCTGTGAATCCGCTATAATCGGGAAGCTGCTGTGCTGCCATTGAGCAATGCGCCAATTTTTCTCCCGCATTTGGGGCGATGTGTCACTTTTTTTAGGTTTCAGCTGTAAAACACACTTCTGAGGCCCCTGGCTGGCGTGCGGCACCTCAGGCAAGGGTAGGAGTCACACATGGCAGAGTCCAGCAGCACCAGGAGATTTCCAAGCATGTCTCTGAGGCTGCAATAGAACAGGGGGCAAGCCAACAAGCCCTTGGAGACTATTGGGTTTAAGGATGTAGAGAGCAAGTTCAGTCATTCTCACTACAGGCAAGAACCTGGAGGCAGAAGACCAACACAGCAAAGCAAGTAGCAAAGTGGCAGTCCCACCTACAGCAAAGCAAGCAATAGGCCAACACAGCAATGCAGTTGCAGAGTGGCAGTCCTCCTGGCAACACAGCAGTCCCTTTTCCTGACAGAGTGTCCTTGGTTCCAGTAGAGATCTCCTTGGCTGGGGATGAGACTTCAAAGCAGGCCTTTGAAAATCACAAGGTCCCTCCCCTTCCCTGTCTCCAGACATTCCACAGAGGGTTATGCTGGTTATTCAGGTGTGAGTTTCAGCTCCTCCCATCCATCTAGCTCAGGAAGGTCAATCAGCCTGATGATGGGCTATCAGGATGCAAATGTCACATACCTTTGTGTGTGACTGTCTAGAGGGAATGCACAAAGTCCATTGTCAACAACTCCAGCCATGTATTCAGAGACATGCATAAGCACAGAATGGTTAAAGTAAGTAAAGAAAATGCTAACTTTCTAAACATGGCATTTTCAGACTTACAATTTAATATCTGACTTTGCCATGAGTTGTGATTAAATTAAATTGTGAGTCCAGAGACATAGGCACAGTATGGTTAAAGTAGATACAAAATGTTTAAAGTAAGAAAAGAAAATGGTAACTTTGTAAAAGTGGCATTTTCAGACTTACAGTTTAAAATCTGACTACCATAAGTTGTGATTAAATTAAATTGTGAGTCCAGGAACACCAACTTACATATTTCTGTCTTTTCCCAATTGGAAATTACATGGAAAAGCTGCTTTAAAGTAACACCAAGGTTGGCTTGTGGGAGAGACTAGCCTTGCAATAGCGAAAAACACATTTTAGAGCTTTTTGCTATCTAGATTTGTTAAACTTAAATACACTGCACTCTGCCCTTGGGGCTAATCAGGGCCTACCTTAGGGATGACTTATATGTAATACAAATGAAGGTTTAGACCTGGCAAGTGGGTAAACTTGCCAGGTCGAAATGGCAGTTTAAAACTGGATAGACAGGCTCTGCAATGGGAGGCCTAAGATGCTTAAAAGGCTACTGTAGTGGGTGGCACAATCAGTGCTGCAGGCCCACTAGTAGCATTTAATTTACAGGCCCTGGGCACATTAATAAGGGCTTATAAGTAAATTAAATATGCCAGTTGTTGACAAGTCAATGTTACCATGTTTAGAGTACAAAGCACCTGCACTTTAGCACTGGTCAGGAGTAGTAAAGTGCCCAGAATCCTAAAAGCCAGCAGAAATGAGTCAGACAAAAAAGAGGTCAGAGGGCAAAAAGTTAGGGGAAACCACACCAACGATGTCAGGTCTAACAATTAGGATATGTTGTTTGAGTGGCAAGACTGTAGCCAAGAAGGCTACCAAAATCATGATACAAGGGGTTCCAAGAAGAAGTTGGTTGCGTGTTTTTGGTTAATGTGGTTACATTGCCTGGCAACATTTTCCTGTGCTTGTAGTTCTGGTAGACTGAAAAAATGCTTCAGTCTTAAGATATTCTAGTTGCATTAGGATCCCCTATAATGCAGTTTCCATTCACCAGCAAAATACCCATATCTAACTATTTAAAATTTAACCTCCACCTGAGACAACAAAATCTGTACTAAAAGCTTTCCCTTAGGTACCCTGCAGTGCAGGGGCAAGGAAGAGAAATGTCTAGTTGTAACTGGTCCACTGATATTTATTTAAGAAAGTAGCAGCACACTCTGTGCCAGTGTCACCTTCACCTTTCCAGACTCAGGACCAATGTTCCAAATAAGCCAACAGGCTTTTCAGTATTCCTTTGCACAAGCAGGAGGTTAGTAGAACCAGCCTTGCAGAAAATGGTGACACAGACGTTCAAGTCAGAAACTGTTAGACCTGACAGCCTTAGGGTAGTCCCCCCTAACTTTTTGCCTGCCTCCCTCCTCGTTTTTGGATACTGTTTTTGCTGGTTTTTAGACTCGGCGCACTTTACCACTGCTAACCAGTGATAAAGTGTATATGCTCTCTCTCTGTAAACATGGTAACTTTGGATCATACCTGATTGAACTATTTAATCTACTTATAAGTCCCCAGTCATGTGCACTCCAGGTGCCTAGGGCATATAGATTAAATGCTACTAGTGGACCCGCAGCACGGATTGTGCCACCCACTTAAGTAGCCCCTTTTCCTTGTCCCAGGCCTACCATTGCTAGGCCTGTGTGTGCAGTTTCACTGCCACCTCGACTTGGCATTTAAAAGTACTTGCCAAGCCTAGAACTCCCCTTTTTCTGCATATAAGTCACCCTTAATGTGTGCCCTGGGTATCCCCTAGAGCAGGGTGCTGTGTAGGTAAAAGACAGGACATGTACCTGTGTAGTTATATGTCCTGGTAGTGTAAAACTCCTAAATTCGTTTTTGCACTACTGGAAGACCTGCTCCCTTCATAGGCTAACATTGGGGCTGCCCTCATACACTGTTGAAGTGGCAGCTGCTGATCTGAAAGGAGCAGGGAGGTCATATTTAGTATGGCCAGAATGGTAATACAAAATCCTACTGACTGGTGAAGTCGGATTTAATATTACTATTCTAGAAATGCCACTTTTAGAAAGTGAGCATTTCTTTGCACTTAAATCCTTCTGTGCCTTACAATCCACGTCTGGCTAGGTTTAGTTGACAGCTCCTTGTGCATTCACTCAGACACACCCCAAACACAGGGTACTCAGCCTCACTTGCATACATCTGCATTTTGAATGGGTCTTCCTGGGCTGGGAGGGTGGAGGGCCTGCCCTCACACAAAGGACTGCCACACCCCCTACTGGGACCCTGGCAGACAGGATTGAACTGAAAGGGGACCTGGTGCACTTCTTAGCCACTCTTTGAAGTCTCCCCCACTTCAAAGGCACATTTGGGTATAAAACAGGGCCTCTGCCCTACCTCATCAGACACTTGCTGGAGAAGAAACCGGAACCAGAAACTACATCCTGCCAAGAAGAACTGCCTGGCTGCTCAAAGGACTCACCTGTCTGCTTTCTACAAAGGACTGCTGTCTTGCTGTTGCCCTGCTGCCTTGCTGAACTCTTGTCTGGCTGTGAAAGTGCTCTCCAAGGGCTTGGATAGAGCTTGCCTCCTGTTCCTTGAAGTCTTAGGACCAAAAAGACTTCTTCCTTTCACTTGGACGCTCCGTGCGCCGAAACTTTCGACGCACAGCTTGTTTCGCGGCGAGAAAAACGCCGCACACCGACGCTGATCGACGCGACGCCCTCGGGGCGATCGAGACTTCGACGCACAACCTCGCAAGGACAAAGCCGCTCGACTTTCCAGGAGAAATCGACGCGACGCCCACCATGAGTGCGAAACTTTGACGCACGGCCTCGCAAGGACAACGCCGCCCGACTTCCAAGGAGAAATCGACGCGACGCCTGCCGTGAGACCAAACTTTCGACGCACGGCCTCGCAAGGACAACGCCGCCCGACTTCCAAGGAGAAATCGACGCGACGCCTACCGTGAGATCGAAACTTCGACGCGCAGCCCCGCAGAACGACGCGCAGCCGGAAAACAAGCAGGAGAATCCACGCACAGACCCGGGACATCTGGTAATCCCCGCGATCCACAAAAAAGAGACTGTCTGCGCGCCGGAAAACGACGCCCGACTTCCCCGCGTGGAAAAGACCGACGCAAGTCTGTGTGTGCTGAGGAGAAATCGACGCACACACCCCTTTTTCCACGCATCTCTTCTCCTGTGGCCCTCTGAGGAGATTTTCCACCAGAAACCAGGTACTTTGTGCTTGAAAGACACTGTATTGCATTCTAAAGACTTAAGACACTCTATATCACTTCCCTGTGATATTTCTACAATTTTCCATTGCAACTTTATTCTTTTTGACCTACAATTATCCTGATAAATATTATATATTTTTCTAAACACTGTGTGGTGTATTTTTGTGGTGCTATATGGTGGTATTGTATGATTTATTGCACAAATACTTTACACATTGCCTTCTAAGTTAAGCCTGACTGCTCGTGCCAAGCTAACAGAGGGTGGGCACAGGATAATCTTGGATAGTGTGTGACTTACCCTGACTAGAGTGAGGGCTTTTGCTTGGACAGGAAGTAACCTGACTGCCAACCAAAAACCCCATTTCTAACATTGGTGATCAGCGGTGAGGATAGGACTTGTATTTGTGCAGTGACATACAGTAGCTAAGTATTTCACTACATACCCACAGTTGAAGGTCAACTTGGTTTTTATCTCTTTTTGAAAATCCGTTTTTTTCCTGACAATTTTCAAAAACTAAATCCTCACTCAACATGTCTCTGACTGGGTCTCAGACAGGGGACTTTGACCTAGTCCAGTTGGATACATACACGGTCAAACAACTAAGAGGATTCTGCAGGGCATTAAGGGTACCCACCCAAGGGGCCTCCAGAAAGGAGGACTTTCAAGTGGCGCTGAGGGCCTGGGCAGAAGCCCATTTAGAGGATGATGAGGAAGAGGAGCCAGAAAATGGCCCCTCAGAAGGATTTCCACTATCTATGGATGGTGTTACCACTGCAATTGTGCACCCTTCCAGACCAGGGAGCAGTGTCTCCATGCAAAGCCTGACCGCAGAGGAAAGGAGAGAAGAAAGGGAGTTCCAATTGCAAATGGCAAAACTGAAAATTGAGGCACAACAGGAGGAGAAGAGGGCAGAAAGAGAAGCCAAACAAGCTGAGGCTGAAAGAGCAGCCAAACAGATTGAAGCTGAAAGAACAGCCAAACAAGTGGAAGCTGAAAGAGCGTTGGCTGAAAAGAAACTATTGTTGGCTCATGAACTGAGTCTCAAGGAGCTGGAGATCAAGGCAAGACAGTCTGAATCCAGCAATAATGGTGGCAGCATACAGACAGGACCTGCTGGAGAAAAGAAGGTTCGTATACCCAAAAATGTGGTGCCCAGTTTTGTGGTGGGAGATGACATAGATAAATGGTTAGCTGCTTATGAAGTTGCACTAAGGGCTCATGAGGTTCCTGAAGGGCAATGGGGGGTAGCTATGTGGGGTTATGTGCCGCCATTGGGGAGGGACACACTTCTTACATTGGATCCACCGGATCAAAACACATACCCACTCCAGAAAGCCACTTTACTTGCCAAGTTTGGGCTGACCCCTGAGGGATACCGTCAGAGGTTCAGGGACAGCACCAAACAAACCACACAAACATGGGTAGATTTCTTTGATTTCTCTAGTAAGGCACTGAATGGATGGGTGCGGGGCAACAAAGTAGCAGATTATAAAGGTTTATATGACTTGATCCTGAGAGAGCATATGCTTAATGTTACTTATACCGATTTGCGCCAGCACCTAGTGGATAGTAAGCTGACTGATCCCAGGAAGCTTGCTGAGGAGGCGGACCTCTGGGTTAGCACCAGAGTGTCCAAAAAGGTACCTGGGGGGGACTCCCACAAAGGTGGTCAGGGTTCCCAACAGAAGAAAGAGGGGGGAGATAAACTTACAGATAAGGAACTCTCTAAAGGCCCCCAAAAGAATTCCCAGGGAGGGGGTGGCAACCCTTCCTTTTCCAAATTTGGGAAGAAACCAGGGACATTTGACAGGTCAGGAAAATCTAGCCCCAAATGCATGGAGTGTTACCAATATGGTCACTACAAAGGCGATCCACAGTGCCCCAAGAGGGCACCGTCCACTACCGGACAGGCGCCTGGGTTGACTAGTGTAGCACTCGGGGGGGAGATGGACCCCACTAGCTTTGGGGAGCAGGTAGAGATTTCCCTAGTGTCCCTGGGAGAAGGAGAAATGATGTCCAAGGTCCACATGCCTAAAAATACTTCCAAGTACCGGCAGTGGGTCCTCATTGATGGGCAGAAGGTGGAGGCTCTGCGTGACACAGGAGCCAGTATGACTACTATCAAGAGTCAGCTGGTGTCCACAGAGCAGATAATCCCGAATACATTCCACCAGGTCATAGTCGCTGACAACCGCGAGAGTCACCTACCGGTGGCTCGGGTTCCCTTTGAGTGGGGGGGGGTCTCTGGTACTCTGAAAGTAGCTGTGAGTCCTGCCATGCCTGTAGATTGTCTGTTAGGCAATGATCTAGAGCATACTGCTTGGAAAGAAGTAGAGCTCAGATCTCACCTGGAGATGTTAGGGTTACCTGAGTGGGTCTGCATGACCACCCGGTCCATGGCTGACCGAGAGGGAAGTCAAGGGCATCTGGAGCCTGGAACGATGGCCCAGGGAGCTGCCAAGAGGAGGGACGAGGGGCGCGGGAAACCGGCCCCAGAAGTTCCCACAGGGGCTGACGGGGCTCCTGAGGAGGAGACTCCCGAGCCAACTGGGGAAGACATTGCCACCCTAGGTGACTTACCGGAGCTTGCTGGCTGGCAAGTTGAGGGTGGACCCACCAGGGAGGAATTCTGCCAGGCGCAGAAAGAGTGTCCCACTCTAGAAGGGTTGAGGAAACAAGCCTTAAACCAGGCAGCAGGTGACGCCTCTGGCAATCACCACCTATATTGGGAGAATGATCTCCTCTACAGTGAGCCTAGGGTTCCGGTCTTTGGGGCAGCACGTGTGCTGGTGGTCCCCCAATGTTACCGAGCCTTCCTACTGGGTCTGGCTCACGACATTCCCCTGGCAGGACATTTGGGACAAGACAAGACCTTCAACAGGCTTGTCAACCACTTTCACTGGCCCAAAATGAGGACACACTCAGACAAATTCTGCAGGGCTTGTCCTACCTGCCAGGCTAGTGGTAAAGCAGGAAAGAGGGTTAAAATCCCCCTGATTCCACTTCCTGTCGTTGGCACCCCCTTTGAAAGGGTGGGCGTCGACATTGTTGGCCCCTTGGACCCCAAAACTGCCTTAGGCAACAGGTTTATCCTGGTTTTGGTGGACCATGCCACCCGGTACCCAGAGGCAATCCCTCTGAGGACCGTAACTGCATCGGTGGTAGCCAGAACCCTGATGGGGATATTTACCCGTGTGGGATTCCCCAAGGAGATAGTGTCTGACAGAGGCACTAACTTCATGTCCGCGTACATGAAGCATCTGTGGGATGCGTGTGGTGTAACCTACAAGTTCACCACACCCTATCACCCCCAGTCTAATGGGCTTGTGGAGAGATTCAACAAGACCCTGAAAGGCATGATTGGTGGCCTCCCTGAGGCCATGAGGCGTAAATGGGACGTCCTCTTACCATGCCTTCTCTTTGCTTACAGAGAGGTCCCCCAGAGGGGGGTAGGGTTCAGTCCCTTTGAGCTTCTCTATGGGTACCCCGTCAGGGGACCCTTAAGCATTGTCAAGGAGGGATTGGAGAACGCTCCAAAGACACCCCCTCAGGACGTGGTCAGCTACATGTTGGCCCTCCGCAATCAGATGACCCGCTTCTGGAAAGAGGCCCAAAGTAACCTGGAGGCCAGTCAAGAGGTGATGAAACAATGGTATGACCAGAAGGCCACTCTGGTAGAGTTTCAACCTGGAGACAAAGTGTGGGTAATGGAGCCAGTAGAGCCCAGAGCTCTCCAGGACCGCTGGTCTGGCCCATTTGAAATAAAGGAGCGGAAAGGGGAGGCCACTTACCTAGTGGACCTCCAAACCCCTAGGAACCCCCTAAGGGTGCTCCACGTGAACCGACTAAAAGCTCATTTTGAGAGGTCGGAGATCAACATGCTTCTGGTCACAGATGAAGGAATGGAAGAGGAGAGTGAACCTCTCCCTGACCTCCTCTCTGCCCAAGAAGGTGATGGGTCCGTAAGCGGGGTCATTCTGTCTGACTCCCTAACTCTAAACCAGAAAGGAGACTGCTATGAGCTGTTGGAGCAGTTCTCCCCCCTCTTCTCCCTTACTCCGGGACTGACCCACCTCTGTGTTCATGATATTGACACCGGTGACAGTCTCCCTGTGAAAAACAAAATTTACAGGTTATCAGATAAGGTGAAGGCCAGCATCCAGGAGGAGGTCTCCAAGATGTTGACGCTAGGGGTTATTGAGAAGTCCAGTAGTCCCTGGGCCAGCCCAGTGGTGTTGGTCCCCAAGGCTACTGCCCCAGGCGCGAAGCCAGAACTCCGGTTCTGCGTGGACTACCGGGGTCTCAACTCAGTCACACGGACTGATGCTCACCCCATCCCCCGAGCTGATGAGCTCGTGGACAGGCTAGGCGCTGCCAAGTTCCTGAGTACGTTTGATCTTACTTCAGGGTACTGGCAGATCGCCCTGACTGAGGGGGCTAAGGAAAGGTCCGCCTTTTCCACCCCTGACGGCCATTACCAGTTCCGGGTGATGCCGTTTGGATTGAAAAATGCCCCCGCTACCTTCCAACGGTTGGTTAACGGGGTCCTGGCTGGCAAGGATGCCTTCTGTGCAGCCTACCTGGATGACATAGCTGTCTACAGTTCCAGCTGGGAGGAACACCTGCTCCACCTCAAGGAGGTGCTTCAGGCCCTGCAACAGGCAGGCCTGACCATCAAGGCTAGTAAGTGCCAGATTGGGCAGGGTTCCGTGGTGTACTTGGGACACCTAGTAGGTGGTGGCAAGGTGCAGCCACTCCAGGCCAAGATCGAAACTATCAAGGCCTGGCAACCACCTCGAACCCAGACTGAGGTGAGGGCCTTTTTAGGCCTCACCGGCTACTACCGCAGGTTTGTCAAGGGCTATGGTACCATTGTGTCCCCCTTGACACAACTCACGTCCAAGAAGCAACCTAGGTTGGTGAATTGGACAGAGGCTTGTCAGAAAGCCTTTGACGCCCTAAAGGAAGCCATGTGCACGGCCCCCGTGCTCAAGGCCCCTGACTACTCCCAGGAATTTATCGTGCAGACAGACGCTTCAGAGCATGGCATAGGGGCAGTCCTAGCACAGCTAAATGAGGAGGGCCAAGATCAACCGGTAGTCTTTATTAGCAGAAGGCTATTACCACGGGAACAGAGGTGGAGTGCTATTGAAAGAGAAGCTTTTGCTGTGGTCTGGGCACTGAAGAAGCTGAGGCCCTACCTGTTTGGGACTCACTTCCTAGTTCAGACAGACCACAGGCCCCTCAGATGGCTCATGCAGATGAGGGGTGAGAATCCAAAACTTCTGAGGTGGTCCATTTCCCTACAGGGGATGGACTTTACGGTGGAACATCGCCCAGGGGTTGACCACGCCAATGCTGATGGTCTCTCCAGGTACTTCCGCCTTAGCGATGAGAGCTCCCAGGAGGTCGGGTAGCTCTCCCCACTTTCAGCTGGGGGGGACACATGTTAGACCTGACAGCCTTAGGGTAGTCCCCCCTAACTTTTTGCCTGCCTCCCTCCTCGTTTTTGGATACTGTTTTTGCTGGTTTTTAGACTCGGCGCACTTTACCACTGCTAACCAGTGATAAAGTGTATATGCTCTCTCTCTGTAAACATGGTAACTTTGGATCATACCTGATTGAACTATTTAATCTACTTATAAGTCCCCAGTCATGTGCACTCCAGGTGCCTAGGGCATATAGATTAAATGCTACTAGTGGACCCGCAGCACGGATTGTGCCACCCACTTAAGTAGCCCCTTTTCCTTGTCCCAGGCCTACCATTGCTAGGCCTGTGTGTGCAGTTTCACTGCCACCTCGACTTGGCATTTAAAAGTACTTGCCAAGCCTAGAACTCCCCTTTTTCTGCATATAAGTCACCCTTAATGTGTGCCCTGGGTATCCCCTAGAGCAGGGTGCTGTGTAGGTAAAAGACAGGACATGTACCTGTGTAGTTATATGTCCTGGTAGTGTAAAACTCCTAAATTAGTTTTTGCACTACTGGGAGACCTGCTCCCTTCATAGACTAACATTGGGGCTGCCCTCATACACTGTTGAAGTGGCAGCTGCTGATCTGAAAGGAGCAGGGAGGTCATATTTAGTATGGCCAGAATGGTAATACAAAATCCTACTGACTGGTGAAGTCGGATTTAATATTACTATTCTAGAAATGCCACTTTTAGAAAGTGAGCATTTCTTTGCACTTAAATCCTTCTGTGCCTTACAATCCACGTCTGGCTAGGTTTAGTTGACAGCTCCTTGTGCATTCACTCAGACACACCCCAAACACAGGGTACTCAGCCTCACTTGCATACATCTGCATTTTGAATGGGTCTTCCTGGGCTGGGAGGGTGGAGGGCCTGCCCTCACACAAAGGACTGCCACACCCCCTACTGGGACCCTGGCAGACAGGATTGAACTGAAAGGGGACCTGGTGCACTTCTTAGCCACTCTTTGAAGTCTCCCCCACTTCAAAGGCACATTTGGGTATAAAACAGGGCCTCTGCCCTACCTCATCAGACACTTGCTGGAGAAGAAACCGGAACCAGAAACTACATCCTGCCAAGAAGAACTGCCTGGTTGCTCAAAGGACTCACCTGTCTGCTTTCTACAAAGGACTGCTGTCTTGCTGTTGCCCTGCTGCCTTGCTGAACTCTTGTCTGGCTGTGAAAGTGCTCTCCAAGGGCTTGGATAGAGCTTGCCTCCTGTTCCTTGAAGTCTCAGGACCAAAAAGACTTCTTCCTTTCACTTGGACGCTCCGTGCGCCGAAACTTTCGACGCACAGCTTGTTTCGCGGCGAGAAAAACGCCGCACACCGACGCTGATCGACGCGACGCCCTCGGGGCGATCGAGACTTCGACGCACAATCTCGCAAGGACAAAGCCGCTCGACTTTCCAGGAGAAATCGACGCGACGCCCACCGTGAGTGCGAAACTTTGACGCACGGCCTCGCAAGGACAACGCCGCCCGACTTCCAAGGAGAAATCGACGCGACGCCTGCCGTGAGACCAAACTTTCGACGCACGGCCTCGCAAGGACAACGCCGCCCGACTTCCAAGGAGAAATCGACGCGACGCCTACTGTGAGATCGAAACTTCGACGCGCAGCCCCACAGAACGACGCGCAGCCGGAAAACAAGCAGGAGAATCCACGCACAGACCCGGGACATCTGGTAATCCCCGCGATCCACAAAAAAGAGACTGTCTGCGCGCCGGAAAACGACGCCCGACTTCCCCGCGTGGAAAAGACCGACGCAAGTCTGTGTGTGCTGAGGAGAAATCGACGCACACACCCCTTTTTCCACGCATCTCTTCTCCTGTGGCCCTCTGAGGAGATTTTCCACCAGAAACCAGGTACTTTGTGCTTGAAAGACACTGTATTGCATTCTAAAGACTTAAGACACTCTATATCACTTCCCTGTGATATTTCTACAATTTTCCATTGCAACTTTATTCTTTTTGACCTACAATTATCCTGATAAATATTATATATTTTTCTAAACACTGTGTGGTGTATTTTTGTGGTGCTATATGGTGGTATTGTATGATTTATTGCACAAATACTTTACACATTGCCTTCTAAGTTAAGTCTGACTGCTCGTGCCAAGCTACCAGAGGGTGGGCACAGGATAATCTTGGATAGTGTGTGACTTACCCTGACTAGAGTGAGGGCTTTTGCTTGGACAGGAAGTAACCTGACTGCCAACCAAAAACCCCATTTCTAACAGAAACAAATTAAATCCTCTCAAATCCTGAGGCAGGTAGATAGGCAGCCTCTTTACAAATTAAACACAATGATGTCAGCCCAAAATGTACTTCCCAGCCAAAATGAAGATATTTGGGTCTTATGCGGTCTGACCTCACTAGGTTGGACAAGTTGGAGGAATGTTCAGCCCTCCATTTTCCTTCATTATCTCCTCTGCCTTGACGCATACTCATATCACCTCCATCACGCACTGCACCTCCTTGTCCAAATTCTAGCACTACTAGATGCTCCCTCAGTTCACTGTCTCTCAAACATCAATCCACTACACCTCTCTCTTTCTCTTTCCACTTCCCTGCACTCACCCCTCTGGTATATAGCCACTGACCTTCTGATCCACCTTTGTTAGTTCTTTAACTCTGCAGAACTCCCTCTAATATTTTTTTAACTTTATATAATACATTAATTTGGAGAAACAACACCAACCTGTCCTGGCTTTTGTTTTACTCAAGTACTCTAACAAAACTATCTAGAATCAGTACACAAGTCAATCATCTTCATCTTGGTCCATTGTGTGTTAACATTTCTTTCAACCCATTGAAGCCAACTTTGGATCCACATCCTTTCCTCTCATATACAAAATGATATACATCTGCGGCGGATTCATTCAGGGTGGCACAGAAAGCTCACCCCATGCCCATCCCTTTTTTTGCGACATCCACATTTTTTCTCCACAATCACCATTGTACACTTGAATAACATACTTGTCTACTCAACAACTGCTTGAGTTGGTTCACTCTACATCCCTCCAAGAAATCCGTTATTTATTGAGATGTTTGTTGTATCCCATTGTAAGTTACAATACCTATGGGCAAGCCTCTTGAAAATATGTTCCTTATAACCTTTATTTTGTTGCAAGTAGTTATCTCCCTCATAAACGCTGTTCTTTAAGTAATTTGTATGCACATCAACAATTACAGTGCAAGTCAATAAATAGTCCAATAAAATAGAAACAAATCTTAGTCCTATGGCTTTTGGATCATAAATCTGCTGAATGGTTGTAACACTTTAATAACGGGGTTATACCCATACGTAATACAATGTTTACACCCAAGGTGCAAAGATGTTTGAAAGTACTCAATTCCCCCCTTATCTGCCATTGCCTCTTTCTCAATTCCCAAATCATTTATTTTGGACTGGGTGAAAGATAGGTAAGCATGTGCATGTGCAACTGCCTTTTCCACTCAGGGGCCTGTGGTAGCACCATGCACATCCCAGTGGTGCTAGCATCATCTGTGACAAGTGCCATCGTTGGCAATGCTCTGTTAAACTTCCTAAAACACCTTCATTTAAGTACTTCCCCTCTTAAACATTCTGGTTTTCATAACAACATCTTTAGATAGTCTAACTATCTGCGGTTATCCACTAATGAAAGATACCATGTGAAAGGTGTGAATACATATGCTCAGGAGGCTTATCTCACCCACCCCAGAACACTTTTCGTTTCACTTTCAATCAATGTGGTGTCAGCGCACTGCTCATCCAATGTGATAAATAAATAATTCGGGTTGAGAGGGAAGCTCCTGTCTTGACAGTCTTTTTTTAAAACACAAAATCCTGTTAACTTCCACTGCCCTGTGAAGGAAGTGTGGTGGATGTGGATAGTTTATCATCAGCATTTAAGCAGTTAATAACATTTGCATTTTTTAGGCTTTTCTTTCATTTGGACAACAGGCGCTTTATTTATCAAAAACTGTTTATCTCTTTAGGAAAGATATTTCAATCTATTTCAGTCCCCCCTAGGCAAGAGCTCACTGACTGTTTTGTGAACTTCAGGTTACATTATTCAAACTATTTAAGCAAGGACAATAGAACAAAGATTTGGCCCAAAACATAAAATAAATGTAATATCTGTACCTGTAGAAGTAGTTCAGTGCACGAGTGCAGATTTAGGCGCTACCCTATTTGCAAACATTCCCCTTAGTGTGACTGGAAAGTTGTGCTCATCGCTCTGTTCCAATTACACTACTCGGAACATCACGTGACATTTTTGTTGTTGATACTTCTAAAGTGTTGAAATATGTGCAGGTTATAATTCCGAACAGGGTAAAAACAGCACTGATAAGCATTTACACTGGTTTTCTCTGGCAAAAAACACATACGTTGCTTACTCCACCAACTTCGGCAGGATCCTTTTCCCATTCCGTCCCTTGAAACAGGTTTACTGCAGCTCTTTGCAGTAGCACACAGTTGACACATTCCGGGGTGGGAGAGAGTCAAAGAAGACTTTGTGAATTGCTCAAACTCTTGTCAGTATGTGGGTGTTCACAAACCCACGAGACAATCCACACCTGGAGTCTTCCACTTCTCACTGGTACGTACCCCTGCATAAGTGTACACTGTTTTAGTGTATAAAAACACAAGAGGAATGAGTTTACTGCAATCAGGTCACCTTTTGTGAATGCCTAGCAGCTTTAAATGCTTCCAATTTTTCTTCAGTGGTTTTAGGGTTTAATTGAAACATGATTTATTCTTCTATGGTACTGGTCGGAGGTATAAACTGTTTAGGGATGACTGAGAAGAAACTGCATTGTAGAATGTTTCATGGTTTCGGATTGTGCAAATCAAAATAATGAATTATTAACTGCAAATGACTTTGTTATTCAAGCCCATAGACTTTAATTCTCTTGGAATTAATGCCACGGATTCAGAGTTTTATCAGCAGGAGGAATGTAATCATGCTACCTGGTATTTAAAAACAGCATATTCTATAAATGCATGTGCTCTATTCACAAGCGCCTCCACGATATTGTGCCCGATTATCTGATGAACAAATATGTATTCACAAAAAGAGGTCGACCCTTTTATCCTTGGTCACTTCTAGCACATTTTACACGCTCCACTGTTTCCACAATTTCAGGCTTTAAATTATTAATCTCCATCTCATCTTTGTTGACTAAATAACAAAGCCTTTCATCGTTTAGTGGTATAAAAAGAAGTAAAATTAGATTTTCTAATGCTACGGTCTTTGGTTCTGTTACCCAGCAATGCTGACAGGTAGCTTTCTAGTGCCGGCAAATAGCGTGAAAATGCTGTGCTGGCAATTAGCATTCTAATGCTGAGAGGCATACAGTGTGAATCAATCTATCTATCTATCTATCTATCTATCTATCTATCTATCTATCTATCTATCTATCTATCTATCTATCTATCTATCTATCTATCTATCTTTGCATTCTTGCATTTTTTCCAGTGCGAGAAACTAAACTTCTGCAAAAAGTAATGTGATTTGCAGTTCTTAAGGCTCTCACCCTTCCCCAAGGAAAGACTAAGCAGGCTTTCATAAAAATCAACAGCACAGGCTTGGAAAGACTCCAGGGGATTTGTCCCCAGAATCATAGAACATTGATATGGGTAAGACCATGCATCAAAGAAGAATTAAATCAGGATACTAAACTTTGCCTCTTTCTCCCTCTTAAGTGACCCAAAGCAAGTGACCCAATTAATTGTTAGATGATGTTTGGATACTAAGGACCAGTACTCAAATATGGATAAAGAAATAAATTACTGGTTAAAGTCTATTGACCCTTATACCATAGGAAAAACTACAAACTGATCTCTGTTCATTAAGGTCACAGCACAAATTAGTATTTTAACTATGTCTAGCCGCCAGCTACGTGTTACATGGTTAATGAAACAAGGATGTGCTGTCACGACTCACGTGCTGCTTGCGCCTGGAGTTTGCAGATCTTGAGGCGTGGATCTTGAGAGTTCGACTTTGGCCCAAAAAGGGGCGACTCTTTCTGGTAGCCACGGTGCTGTAGGCAAAGGAACGCCAAGGACAGACCGTGACCATGAGAAAGTAGCGCCAGAGGGAAAAAACCCCTTCAGAAGAAGAGGAAAAAACCTCCAAGAAGATTCGCAGAGGATTCCTGAAACAAGAACAGAGGAACAGGAATCAAAAAGAACTGACGTAATAACACAGAAATGGCGAAATCCAGAACCAAAGGCTAGGAAATCAGGAGCGAGGACACTAACTGAACCGAGAGTGTTGCAGCGCAAAGAGGAGAAGAAAACACCACCCTTAAATACCATAAAACAGGAAGTGACCCACAGGAAGAAAAAGGACACCATCTTAGATAGGGAAAAGTAGATAGAATAGACTGGAGCAGAAACCATAGAGAATAGGGAAGGAGGAATGCTGGGAAGACAAGGGTAACCTGGGAAGGGGAAAAGACATAAAGGAAAGAGCAAGAAACAGACCCAAAAAGAAAGAAGACAGAAGAAAGAAGAAAAGGAGCGCAAACAGGTAAGAGGGGTCAGGAGACCCCAACAAAACGGAGGGAGAGAGCAGCGCGAGGCCCCAAGTAAGCCTTGGGGCCTCGTAGGGTGCAGGAAAGGCTCGGGGCGCGCTGCGTCTTAAAGACGCGAAGCGCGGCCCGAGCCGAACGCGCGGCTTGTGCCGAACGCTCGGCTCGCGCCGCGCGGTGCGGCGCAACAGTAGGCCCCCCTCCCGAAGGCCCTGGTTTGAAAGGAAATAAACGGTGAAAGCGCTGAGTCAGAAGAGGAGCATGAACAGAAGATGCATCTTCCCAAGAACATTCACTGAGAGGATAACCCTTCCAATGAATCAGATACTGCAGACGGGTGTGAAAAAGACGAGAGTCACAAATCTCCTGAACCTCATATTCAGGAACATCATCCACTAAGACAGGAGGAGGACAGGAAAACTGACGAGAATACGGATCTGGTACATAAGGTTTGAGTTGGGAGACATGGAAGACTGGATGAATCTTCCACGTGTGAGGCAAGTGAAGACGGACAGTGACAGGATTAAGCAACTGGAGAATACGGAAAGGCCCGTAGTAGCGAGGTGTGAACTTGTTCTGAGAAAGACGTGAGGGTAAGAATTTTGAAGAAAGCCAAACTTTATCTTGTGGATGGTAGTCCGGAGTGGCCCTACGTTTCTTGTCTGCTACTTTCTTCATATATCTCTTGGTGTGTAAGAGATTAGAACGAATCAGTCTATGGATTTGTAGAAGACGTTTGGAAAAATGAGTAATAGCGGGCAAGGGAGTGGGAGACCAAGAAGAAGTAGGAAAAGAGGTAGGATGAAAACCATAAGAACAGAAAAAAGGAGTGGTCTTGGAGGCACTATGGACTGAATTATTGTAAGAGAATTCAGCAATAGGGAGATAAGTGTTCCAGTTGCTTTGAGTTGAGTTGCAAAAACAACGAAGGTATTGTTCTAAGCCTTGGTTCAGACGCTCGGTCTGTCCATTGGTCTGAGGATGGAAGCCCGATGACAGAGCTCTATCGATATTTAGTGTCTTACAAAAATACCTCCAAAACCGGGAAATGTACTGAGGTCCTCTATCAGATATAATAGTATGAGGAAGTCCATGAAGACGGAAGATATGTTCGATGAATATCTGGCTTAATTCTTGGGATGTAGGTAGCTTTTTCAAGGCAGTGAAGTGAGCCATCTTAGTAAAGGAGTCCACAGTGACCATGATTACCCGGTTTCCTGCTGAAAGTGGTAACGAACACATAAAATCAGTAGAGATGGTGTGCCATGGAGTTGGCGGAACCGGCAAGGGCTGGAGTAATCCTGCAGGTCTGGTTCGGGGAATCTTGACTTGAGCGCATGTGGGACAAGCCTGAACGTATGTTTCAATATCCTGTTTCCAAGTAGGCCACCAGAAAAATCGTGATAACAGTTCTTGTGTGGCCTTGATGCTTCTATGACCAGCAACCGGTGAATCATGACACATTTGTAATGCCTTTTCTCTAACTCTGTTAGTAGGGATGAATAACAGATCGTGATAATAATAGTATCCTTGTCTCTTATGTAAAAGAGGCCTTAAGTTCTCTACTTCATCATCAGATAGATTGGAGTATTCCAGTTGTACCTCCTCCAGAAAAGACTGAGCTACCCCAATGATCTTATTAGGTTCCAGTAGGGGTTGAGCTGGGACAGGAGTACAATCTGGATAATGACGCGACAGAGCATCAGCCAGAATGTTTTGGGAGCCAGGAATATATGTAATGTAGAAATCATACTGGCTGAAGAAGAAGGCCCAACGAGCTTGACGACTATTTTGGCATACGAAATTTCGTAAACATTGTAAGTTTCGATGGTCTGTTCTCACTTCAAAAGGCTCCTTGGAACCCATCAGAAACTGTCTCCATTCAATACAAGCTGTTCTCAGAGCCAACAATTCTCTTTCCAGTACTGAGTAATGTTGTTCTGCAATAGAGAGTATATGAGACAAATAGAAAACAGGATGTTCAAGACCATCATCCTCTTGTTGTTGGAGTAGGACGGCACCAATGGCTTTTTCAGAAGCATCGGTGACGACAATAAATTGTTTGTTGGTATCTGGATGTCTTAAGATGGGAGCTTGTGTAAATGCCTTCTTTAAATCCTGAAAGGCTGGTTCGGCAGCTTTAGTCCAGACAAACCCTTTAATAAGATTTTCCTTCTTTAAAGTGTGAGTTATATGGCTAGTTTGTTTTGCAAAGTCTGCGATGAATTGTCGATAGAAGTTCGCTAATCCTAGAAAGCATTGTGTTTCTTTAATAGAAGATGGAGAAGGCCAATCAAGAATAGCTTGTACCTTTTCTTGATCCATAGCTACACCGGTGGGACTTAAATGATATCCCAGATATTTGACTTCCGTCTTGTCAAACTCACACTTTTCGGGTTTGCAAAATAGTTGATGTGCCCGGAGTCGTTGAAGGACTTGTTTCACATGGGAAGAATGGAGTTCGGGATTTCTAGAATAAATAAGAATATCATCAAGGTAGATTACAACTGTCTGATTCAGGAGATCAGAGAATACTGAGTCCATAAATCTCTGAAAGATTGCCGGGGCATTAGTAAGACCGAAAGGCATTACCCTGTATTCAAAGTGACCAAATGGAGTCCTAAAGGCCGTTTTCCACTCATCTCCTTCTTTAATGCGTAAAAGGTGGTAGGCTCCCCGTAGATCTAGTTTGGTAAACCGTTGGGCCCCTCTGACTGCCTCTAAAATGTCCCTTATGAGAGGCAAAGGATAACGATCTTTAATAGTTATTTTATTCAGGCCTCGAAAATCCAGGCAAGGGCGAAGATCCTTTGTCTTCTTGGGTATGAAAAAGAGAGGAGCCCCGGCCGGAGTAGACGATGGAACAATAAGACCACTTTGAATATTTTCATCCAAATACTCCTTTAGTACTTCCCTTTCAGTTTCCGTGAGGGAATACTTCCTGCCAAAAGGAACGATAGTGCCAGGTTCCAAGGGAATAGCACAATCGTAATCTCGATGTGGAGGTAACACAGGTTTGGAAGGTTTTTGGAAGACATCTTGAATATCCAAATAGTGTTCAGGAACTCCTTGGACTGTATTTTTGGTCGAACCGGTAGTACCCTCCGTGATTATTGATCTCTTAGGCGACCAATACTTGTCTGAATCAAAACAGTGCTCGTGACAGAACTGTGAAGACAAGGAAACCGTCCGGGTAGCCCAGTTCACATATGGATTATGTCTGATGAACCACGGGATTCCAAGAATGATGGTATGGTTGGGGGAAGTTATAAGATCAAAGGAGATGTGTTCCTGATGGTTACCAATCTGTAGATTCAGCATCAGGGTAGTTATATCAACTGGACCCGATGATATCAAAGATCCGTCCACCGTGTGTACTTGTTCGGGAATCTCCTTAGGTTGTATAGGAACTTGTTGAGTAGTGGCCCACTTCTTATCCATATAAATACCACTAGCTCCACAATCTAGTAGTGCCATAGTCTTCTCTTGACGGCCATCAGGTAATTGTAACATGACTGGTACAATGAACAAGGATGTGGTATTGTCATTGAAAGAACTGATGGAAGGTATAGCTGCTAATCCCGTCCCCTCCCTTCTTACAGAGGACGGGAAGCGGCGTTTAGTAACATTTAAAACTTTCCATGATGGGACTCTGAGTGACCATATTTATAACAGGCAAAAGAAAATTCTATGTTCTAACATGTAAAATGTTGTTGCCTAAATAGCTAAGATGTGGGACAAGCATGGCAATGTCTTTGCAGGAGTGGCAAGGCTGTCATCAATGCTTCATAAATCTGTGACTATAGAGACCATCAATACAAGGTGTTTGCGAAAACAGTATCAGTATACTCACAGCCAAATTTATTAATGGAGTTCAGTATTCTGAAATATGTGATTATCATGCCATTCCATGTTTTCCGCTGAGAAATGGGGAGTAATATTAGGAGCCAGTGATTCTTCAATGTTCTTCTTATCTCTAGTTCTGGATCTTTTCCAACAGGAACATTTCACCAGCAATTTTCTGGGGAAGTGCACCTTGGGAAAAATTTGGACTCAGTGCTTCGACACAACTTTTAATACCAACTTTGCTGGTAATTCCAGATACCTTCTAAATCAATTTACAAAATACGCCACAGTCATCAAATCACTCAAGTCATTGGCTCACTCCGCTTTCAGAAGTGTACATCCTTCCACTTTATCTGATTCTGAGGTTAATTCTCACAAACAATGTTCAATGAGTAAACTCAATGAGGCAAAATCATTTTTGATATAAACACAAAGATCTGGAAGTCTCCGCACTAAAATCTGATCAACAAACCAAACCCAGCAGCCTCCAAAGGAAATTTGGATAGAAGCATCTCTAATCTCCTCTCCTCCTACCGCTGTGACTACCCACAAGCTCCTGAGAGACACAGGGCAGCCTGACCTCTACTGAGGCATGGATTGTTTGTGCCCTGGATTTTACCTCCAACATGGCTCACAAAGGTTCACAAAGTCGACTAATCTCTTTGTAAACGCACCAGCTTACTGCTAAATTGTTTCTGGGCATAAGCCAGGGCTATATACAATAAATTAATATAGTGCAGTCCTTATATATGAATGCACATATTTATATTAATGTTTCGTGAGTCCTTGGTTGTCACCTTATGATAACTTCTCTCAACATTATGGATTAAATAGACTGGTTTCCCACCATACTCCAGACTTCTTGATGAACTGTGATAATAGCTCATTTATTTCAAAACAGCACTGTAAGTCTGAATGTTCACAAATCGTGGCTATCTCATACTGTTTTTCAGTTTAGTTCTTTTTTTTTTCGTATCCCTCTGTTGAGTTTACGTCAAATATAAGCTATTTCCTGGACTTGGAAATCATAGCAACAACTGCTGTCATTATATTGCAGGCCAACAAGCTTGGAAAGTGCTCATATGCCAGCAATGAAATTGAAGACAGGTGGCAAAAACTTCACGTTTGGGACTTGGAAACTGTATGTAATCGGTTATTGCAAAAGCCCTGTTTGGACTCAAATTGGCTTAATTACTCATAACAGGAGCTTGCATCTGGGTTTAATAGGAACCACAGAGGAAAGTACAGAAACAACAAATAACCCGTGACAATGTATTATTATTTAGTTATAACTCTTGGCGAACATCTTGTGCTCAATAGTTTGTGCAGCAGGGCTACAATTGAGGCAAATAATACATCTATGCATTGTCAGGGGTGACTATCACTAATGCTACCCCATATTTCCCACAGTTTATTAACTAATGCATGTGGACATGTAAAAGCACAGCGCCAAGAAGAGACTGATCAGAAAACGTTCATCTTTTCATTATGTGAACTGGACTATTCGAACGTGGTGTCTGTTTGCTGGGAAAGAGAAATTAACCGGAACATAAGTTGGCAAAAACACCTTCCGGTTCTGGCATTTATGAAGTGGCATAAACAAAATGTGCTAAAATGGTTCTTGTGGCAGCCGAAAATGCACGCTTGCTTAATGCAAAAAAAAGGTTTGGTGAAAACTAGAAAAACGGCTAACCTATAATTTTCATTACCATTTTATGCTGCACGTTATTCTTAATTTGTAAATAAAAACGTGCTGGTGCCCAGAGCTCTTCTCTGAAACAGACGGCAACTGCAATTAAATGTGTGGGCACATAATACTGAGGAACTGTAATCCTGAAGCCATCCTGGGACTCTTTAATCAATTTACAGCCACTACCTGCCCCTTCAGATCACTGTTACAGCTATCTGCTTTTCCCTTTTGTAGCGCTTTTTCACATTACTCTTCCTCCGTTTTTCCCATATGTGTCTTTTGTTCGCAGTAAATGCTTAAGGCAGAAAAATAAGTGTTGGCCCTCAAAAATGAAGTGTTGGTGCCCTGCACCGAAAACCACCAGCTCAAATTAACAGCTGGCTGCACATTCCTTTCCCTACCGGTTCAGAGTTTGTCTCATACTTGTTCGGAATAGCTAGGGTGCCTTGGTTCCTAATGCAAGCAGGGAAAATGCTCCTCCTGTCTCCAAGTTTGGCAGTAAAAAGTAGCCATCCCTGTTGTGCAGAGGGCGGGAGACCTACCTAGGGGCCCTAAGGTAAGCAAGGTAGCCAGGGCCCCTAGGGTAAGTAGCGAGTCACTAGCACACTTTGTACCTGGAGCACTCGGGGCTGTATCATGATGGGCATCACAAAACCATGTGCCTTTTTAGGTCGAGCATAGCAGCGCGTAAACGGTGCTTTTCTGACGTGTTGGTATGTATCTGGGCGCTAAACCACGCCCACCATACTCCCATCACTATAACTTTTTCAGGAGCTTGCCCTTCAAAAATTGTTTATTTTGGTTTGTAAATGCTTTACATTAGTCCATTCTTGGGGCGGTTTGGTTTCAGCCGTGGACATCGCCCGTTACATGGCTGATTGCACTTTTGCTGATACGTTTGACTGCGAGCGAACTTCTTTTTCCTTTTGTGTGCTCCTTCACTCTGATGCCATGATACTTTGAATTGGATCAATTATGTGAAACTATAATACTTTGCATTTACAATTTATGTGTCAAGAAAGGTCCGGGTAGGAGTTTACAATGTTAATAGCTCTAACTCGAGCAAACGCAAGACCCATTACAAAGCAAAAGCTTGTTTATGTACCCACAGTGTGTAGAGTGTACAGACAGCACAGCTTGGGAATGGTGAACAGGAGAAGCCTCTTTTTTTTTCTGAGCTATATTTTCCAAAATAATGCCCTACCTCTGAGAAGTATTCGTTTATTTAAAATCACATTACACATTACAGATGCATAAAAAAAAACACTCAACTCCATGCTGAGTAACATCCCATGAAGCATTCCCGTTGTATTAGTAGGGTTCCCATCATTTTTTTTTTTTTTTTTTTTTTTTTTTTTACCAGCCTGGCCTGTAATTGGAGGTCCAGGTTGGTAAAATATTGAGAAAAACAGTGAAATCTGGTGGCTTTCCCCTTCTGAAACATAAAGCTAGAGCAGCAAACAAAGAATTTTAGAGCGGTCTGAATTACTTCAGAATGACTATTAGAGCAAACAGAGCTAAAAAAACATGAATTCTGTTTCACGTACTAGTCCCTGGCTGTCCCAGAATAGAAACATGTAAACAAATCGCTATTTTTGTTTTGTAAGAAAGGTAGCACCCCTCTGCATTAGTGATAATCATGCCCCAACCTATATATTTGTAAAATCAGGACTTACTGAGAAAAGGAGCGACAGAACCCTGTTGGAGGAGTGTAGATAACTTGCTACCATTCTATTACAGGAATAAAATTGCCACACAATTTTTTTTTTCACCTTTGCAAAAATACACAAAAACCTTTAGTGAATTCTCAATACCCTTCATAAATCATAAAACTAATATTTTCAACTGATACCGACTCTAAACAAAACATTAGTCCCATTTCCAGGGGGAAGATAATATTAATTCAAACATAATCAGGTTTTCTTGGTAAATTGTAACTGGACATTACCAGTTTGAGTGTGAAATTTGTGCATTACTTAGATTTTCTCCATGCACATTTTTGTAAACTCTAATTCCACCTGTTATCCTTCATTTCCACATCTTTAGTTTTAGTTAGGTGAGATTGATCTGATTGGCTGTCTTCACCCAAGAAGAAAATGTTGCAGATGCATTACCAGACTTGGGAACTCAGTCCCCATGTCCTGAAAAAAGTGTTTTTTAAAATAGGGTATAGGCACCAGGGCAAGGACACCCTCAACGTCAGGTACATGTGTAGGGGACACAGAGAGACCTCCGCCGTGAGACAGAAATTTAAAAAACATGAGTTGTTTTTCAAACCACTGTTATGATGGTACTCTCATGGGTCCCACAGTCACCTTATATGAGGTACCAAAATACTACTCCTGTGTGAGCTTCCATTGAAGATTCACCCCCATGGTACTGTGGTGCAGTACAAGATTTTTCAGAGAAGCTTGCATGGTACTCTGGTTCAAAGGTGTGAAGCTTCAGCAGTGAGCACCACACAAGTACAGCAGTATCCAAAACAAAATAGAAAGACACTGTGCATTGGGTGGCTGTGGGGGAATGTGCTTCATTGGGAGTTTGGCACAGGGTCTAGCCAGATGCCAGAGCTTTTGGGCAATTCCCGACGTGGGGACGTTGAGCACCAGCAGCAGCATTAGGCGAAGAGTCTGTCTGGAGGACAGGGTCTGCAGCCAACATCTCACTTAACACAGCTGAAGGCTATGCATAGCAGTAGGTTTGCTGCCCATTGCAGGGTTGGATGAGGGAAGAGTTCTATCCACCACACAGCATGGCAGGAATTGGCTGCCTGTGGCAAGAGTTGGGCCCAGGCCTTGGCTGGAGGCCATTTCCTGCAGTCATCCCACTCATGCAGAGGACCAAAGGCTGTCCCTGGGTGGGGGGTGTTACATGAATACTATAAAAAAAAGAAAAAAACAGAACTACACTGAAAAAAACAAAGGTTAAGGTGGCATTATATTATATATATTATCTTAAAGTATGGTATATTACCATATATTACTATATTACCATACTTTATATAAAAAAAACAGAATTTACCTGGAAGAAAAGTAAAGGTTAAAGTGAAGTTATAGTTAGTTGCTGAAACAAGATAAAAGTACTGTCATTTGACATGTCTTGGGTGATATAAGTTATGTAATATGTGAAGTCGTAAAGTGCATGGGTCGTGCAAGTCATAGTTTACTCAGT
The DNA here is from genome assembly GCF_031143425.1 of Pleurodeles waltl. Lineage (NCBI taxonomy): Eukaryota > Metazoa > Chordata > Amphibia > Caudata > Salamandridae > Pleurodeles > Pleurodeles waltl. Next base: position 956,992,975 of record NC_090449.1, read on the forward strand.
AAACCATAAAACCTTAACTGGTGCACTTAAGTGGTTTTCTAATATTCGGAAATAAACTAAATAAATTGTTTTTTATATATACAAATATATATATATATATATAAAGTGGTGTTATAGATAGGTTTTTGTAATGAGACAAGTTAGTGATAAAAAACACTTTAATAGGTCAGTTATGATTTAGTGAACAGTGAACAAACTATAATGAATATATCATTTTTAATATTAGTTCATATTTCATTCCAACATCTAACTATAATGTCACTTCAACCTTAGTTGTTTTCTGTGAATTTCCAGAGTTTTGTATCACATTCTTAATTGGACTCACAGCCAAACCTTTGAATATCCTTCATCCTTGTGCAGCAGACTTTGGCACAAGACCTGGTCCCCCACCCAACCCCACACAAGCTGGCAACCTTGCTGCAAAAGGCCTTAGGCCATGCATAGCGGGGGGCTTACCACACAGCCTGACCAGGCCTTTATTCCGCCAACTCCCGCTGTGCATGGCCTCAACATGCAGCCAATCCTATTCTCTTTTTTTTGTCTTGTACCGCAGTAGTCCCACAGAACAAGCTTTCAACCCATGGTACTGTAACACAGTGCAAGCTTTCATGACATCATAGTACCCTGGATAGAAGCTTTTACAGTAGTTCCTGCAGGAGTACTACAGAACCTCATGGGAGAACCATGCTGGGACCCACATGAGTACAAACCATAGTGCCTGTGGAATGAATAAAACAAATAAATTATTTTTAATTACTGGAGGGGTCAATCTGGGTTTCCTTCATATGTTTCCATTTAAATCTGTTTGTGTACTCAGACGTGTGGAGCTGAGTGTCATGGACAGAGTACATGGACATACAGTATCATAGGTGATGTCTAAAGAAGTCTACTGGAAATATTTCAGATCATAGTTTTAAATCAATATGAAGAACGAATAAAGACAATAAGAACTAAGTATAAATAATGGTTTATTTGTTCAAAAAAGGAGTGAAAGAAGAATACAAATGCAAAGCAAAATAGAAAGGGGTCATTACGAGTGTGGAGGTCAATAGAGAGCGGCCACATTATAACCCTGGCAGTCAGACCGCCAGGGAACTGCCAGCTCAGCCAGGATTTTGGATCCCGACAGACTGGAGGTGGCAGAGAGCCTAATCTGCCAGCGCAGCACGGCCCTGGGGATTATGACCTCGTCCTCCGCCAGCCTTTTCATGGTGGTAAAACCACCAAGAAAAGGCTGGCGGAGAACAGGGGTAGTACCCCCTGGCCAGCACCGTCAAAATGTTCACTGTCTGCAGACAGTGAACATTGCAGGTGTGCTAGTGCACCCTACAGGCTACAGCATTGCTGCTGGCTCGATTATGAGCTGGAGACAATGCTGTAGGCCATTTCATGCTAGGCCAGCGGGCAGAAACGTAGCTTTCCACCCGCCAACCTAGCTGGAAACCCATAATAACTCCAGTGAGGGGGGGTGGGTTTGCCGCGTAGGCAGCGACCACCCTGTCTGAAGTTTGGCGGATGGAGTTTTCCATCTGCCAAACTCCTAATGACCCCTATAGTCTTTCGACACACTTCAAATAGTACAACATCAGGGGTGACACTCACCAATATGAGTGCTTATAATGCTATTGAAGGAGCCCACTGATAAGTGGGACTCACCGTCCATTTCAAATATGAAAATACAAAACTTAAACAAATTTGCTTAGCCCATGGCACATTGCTGCCCAGAAGCAGAACTGAAAGATGGGGAGAGTTCCTCCACCTCTATGTTCTGTCAGTTGGAGATACATTATGGCTTTTCTTGGTCTGTGAGGTCTACAAATGAAGGACGTAATAAGAGCATCAACCTGCTTGAAAAAGGCTGAGGAGAGCTAAGCAGGCAATGTTAATGTGAATTCTGCTGAAGTTTGAGTTGAGGAGCCCCTCCCACTTAACTAAAATAATGAAACGTCTTTCAGTATTCTCTTATAATAGCCTCACTAAAGGCCTTTAGGAGGTTGAAAGTCAAATGTCCAGATAGTGTGTGAGCAGACTATTGTGTAGTCTATATGTAGGATTTCCATCTTTAAAGAATTTAATTTGCATCCCAATACCTGACCATATTTAGAGGCAGATTCTTCAATAGTGAAGCCTACAGGATCGGCTCCAATAATTAATTCATCATCCATGTAGGCAATTAGCATAAACGGCAACTAAGGAACTTTCATTGGCATGATATCAGGGTGTGCGAGGAACATTTTAAAGAATGTTCCACATTTAAATAATTGAGGAAGGGTGACAATGGGCTCCCGACCTGGTCACTCAAGTGATTGTAGCCAAATTCGGAAAGACGCCACTAATAGACAACATCCCTACTGATTGCTGGTAAATAAACTGTATCTAATTCATAACAACTTTAGGGATTTCCAAGACCAAGTACCAGGCAGAGAAACTGACGTTCCACCATATCAAAAGCTTTTTCCACATCTAAGGATACAATTGAGAGGGGGTTAAGTGAAGTTTCTGACCTGTTGATTAAAATTGTGGCCAGAATGATATGGGCAGTAGTGTTTCTGCCAGGGATCAATCTTTGCTGCCATGAAGTGGCCAAGTCACGATTGATGTGTTGAGTCTAGCAACTAAAATGCAAGCATAGACATTCTAATCAGCACATATAAAGGAAATCGGCCTACAAGATTCTACAGAAGTCAGGTACTCATCATTTTTACACAATACCATAATGTTAACTTTTGACCACAGCCCATGTATTGGACCACCCCACATATTATTGCTGATTAATTTAAAGAGTGTGTTGATATTTCAGTTATTAAACTGATATATTGCTCACTCGGGTTGAGGCCAAACCTGTGGCTTTACCCATAGGAGGCTTTTTACGGACCTCTTCACTGCAGAGTAACAGATTTTGTAAGCTCCATTTGCTGACACTGGATGAACTTGGGTAGATTGAGCAAAGCAACACATGGGCTAATTCCCTTAGGATAAGCAATTGCCATAGAAGATGTATAGAGATTATGATAATAACTAAAGCATTCATTGATTATATAAACATTTTTAAGCAGCCGGTCCCCAGTATTAATAAGCATTTCTACTACATATTGTTTCACTAGTTGTGATTCTGTTTGTGTCACATGGAGTGGACCTATTTTATGCACTTACTGGACGTATTTTATCCCAATACTCCGTTCTTAAAATTTTAGAACTTTAGATCTGTTGTTCTAAATTGTTTTTGAAAGTGATTTAATTTGTGCCATTAGCCTTATCTCAAATGTTTAAATGCTGGTTATCCCTATGGGTTACTAGAAAAACATGCTCATGCTCGAACATGCTCAGATTTGTTTTTAGGTATACTTCTAGCTCCTGAAATTCTCTCCATCTGGTTACTATACATTGCTATGTGAGGCCTCAAATGCAGGGTTTTGAAGAATCTCTCAGCATACTCAAACTAGCTGTACAATAATTTATTTAAATAAAGTCTTTCACATACTCTCTAATCCTTACCATGTCTTTTTCTTTATGCAACACAAACTTTGGAAAACTCCATCTCTGTTTACCTGGTGAAGAGTCATTTATTCCAAGAGTCAGCATAAGTAGAACTGAAACTTAAATTGGATGAAAATTATCATTGATTACTAAGCTTCATAACTAAAAAGTAGTTAATACAAGAATATTGGTTATGGGCAGGAGGAAAAAAAGTCTATGATCTGAGATCAGAGTTCCTCCATCTCAAAGACTGACTAGGTCCAGGCTATTTTTGAATATATCTGAAGTTTTCCCGATGTATGGATCATCATTATTTGGGCCATATGCAGAGCAAATATTTAGCAAATATTTAGCCAAAGACCATTCATCAGGAGCCATATAACTACCCACATCTTTCTGTATCTGATTTGTGAAGGACCCAGATGCTATTGGATCTAAATGTCAACTCTTTTAACAGCTGGGTCTACTACATTATCAATAAAATATTGAGAACCCAGCCATATGCTGATCGGTTCTTACTAATAATCTTTCATTCTTGTGAGTGTTAGAAACAGGATTTGAAACTATGTGTTTCCTTTTATCCCATTCTTAGCTTCAGCTTGGGCTATTACTCATTGACATTCAAGGTGATAATCCTAAGCTGTGCCATTGTTTCTAAAGAGTTTCATTCTGTCCTGTGCGCAAACCCACTATTATCCTGTGATCTTGTCTATTGCCTTTATTTCCCCTGCTATCTTCGCTGCACCATTTCTTCGATCCTTAGTCCCACCATCCCCTTCCAGTTCCCCTGAAGGTCTGTCCGGCTGGAAGACCCTCGCCCCTTCCCCCAAATGAATGCTGATTCCTGAAAATTAGAAACATGGAAGCATACTTAAGAAAAGGGTGTTTCTTGCATCTTTTACCACCACCATGTGTGCACTGTGTTTAAATTACAGTGCACCATGGCGCAGGGTAGGGGGCAATAATGTAATTTTACATGATGCAATTGATGTACTCTGCAGGAGTAGCGCCAAAATATTGGTGCTACTCCTGCAGAGTACATAAGAGCACATTATGAATAATGGAAGCCCCCTTTTAACGCATGCACTGTCCAGGTGTTAAAAGTGCTGTACAAAATGACACAAGGAAATATGTTAGATTTCCTTGCACCATTCCCCCCCCCAATAGCGGTACGCCCCCTTTGCATACATTATGCCCAGCGCAGGCATAATGTAGCGCAAAGTGTAACAAAATGGCCCAGGGAGTTTGGCCTCGTTGGGCCACATTAGCATAAAAAAAAGACTCTAATGTGGCGCAATGTGGTGCTAGGGGCTTATAAATATGCCCCATGGTTTGCACCCATCCACCTTGGAACCCAGTTCTCTCATCATTATTTTTTTATTTTGTATTTTTTTTTTGCCATGGAGAACTATAAGAATTGTCCTAAAGGTATCCTAATTTGGAGGTTTCCCTGAAAATTAACCTTAGCCCTTGATCACTGCTTGGTGGCCTTCTATTGTAGAAAAATTGGCTTACATTAGAAAAGTCCATAAAGTCCCCCAAGGCTACCTGCTAATTTATTCTTATACAATCCTCTCAATATAGTGGGAAGCTATAACACTCTAAACTCTATGGGTAGATATTGCAGCTCCAGAGTCCTCACTGTACCCTAAGAAAGAGTGGGAAAAATGAAAAAGTGAATCTATGTTCAAACTTTATTCTCTTACTTTGTTAAGCAATCTACAGGATTGCCTCCGTGACATGGAACTCCTGGAAATAGGAGATGTCTGTTCTGGGTTTGGTTTCTGTTGGTTTGACCTTAACAAAATGTGCACACGAAATTCACAGGTCTGGGGTGGGTTTCCATTTCCCAGGCTCACCTCCCAAATTGTTGATCAATAAGTGGGCTGCCCAATGATCATGTGTGAGACACTCAGCATCGACATCCTTGAGGACTCTGACAATCTGGATATCAGAATGTCTAGATCTATTCTTAAGATCCCCACTTCTTGAGTTAAGCTATTGATCTGTTCATCTAATGAGTCAATCACTAGCTCCCCTAATCTGTTTAGCCTGATGTCCGTTTGCTGATGTTTCTCAAAATTGCCCAGTCTGTCATCCTATTACTCAGTTTTCCTTGTCAGGGCTTCCATCTTCAGAGTTTGTTCAGTCTTGGTTCTCTTTATTAGGCCTGTGTGAAATTGTAGTTACACTTGAGTAGGGTCAGTAAATCTATGTTACTTTTGGAGTAATATGAGGGAAAATGACTACTGAAGAGCACAGGAACAGAGCACTAGTGGCTACCAGCTGCCACTGTTCCTGTCCTGTTGCATTTAGTGCTATGTTCTCAGCACAAACAGCATCCACAGGTTCATTTTGGATGTGCATGTTCATTTTGTGCTGAGAAAATATTGGTAAACACACGGTTATGTTCCACGTAATCTTGTGCAATTTTGCTGTAATTTCATGTAAGTACACTACTGCAAATTACATAAGTTAAACCCACCTTCTTTGTCATGGCTGATTCCTTTTGCTTTTAACTTATTTCAAGCATGTGGTATTCTTATTATCTGTGTAGTCATATGGCAGAATTTGGTGAAGTGACAAAAACTTTAACAAATTAATCTATCTAAAGGTTAGAGTTACATTAAAGTTAGGTGTTGAATGGACGTTAGTTTGAAAATATAAAAACCCTAAAATTTACCAGTTAATGTTTAGTGAACTAACTATTGCTTAGATTCCTGCAATGCACTCCGTATGAGTTATGACCACACATATTACACCCCCCATGAAATTTTAAATGACATCATTGAAGACAACACCGATGGCAAGGTAATCTAACTGCTCACATTCTATTTTTTTTCCAGAGGCTGCAATCAATATGGGTAGCTATGACTAGGCCCGACTTTATTGAAAAGGCTATTTTATGTTGCAATTTTGCCTATAACTTTGATGACAATAGCCATGCATAGCTATGGTTAGGTCTAAATTCCTATATTGAAAACACTATTTAATTTAGTTTATACTTTGACACCTTTTGATAAAGCTGCAAAAAACCGCCCAAAAGCTGGGTGAGCTTGCACATGTCAGATTTTGTGCAGATTCACTAAGGTGTGTGGAAATAAAGGAGCAGGGTAAGAACATGTACCATTTTAAGCACTCCAGAAAACTTTGTTCTTGGATAAAAACAATGCTAATCAGAATTGCACTAAAATTGGTGTGAATTTAGAACTTCACTAGGAAGAGTAACGTTGCTTGGTTGGGTGTAATCGTTCTAACTCCTGTTCTTGAACAAATTAGGATAAATTCTCCCTTTATATCCATCTTTTGATCTTTCCTATCTTGCTTCTTTGCTCTGTTCCTTTTCTTTCCTACTCTTGTTCTTCTCTTTAATTCCTTCATCCCTCTTTTCTTAATTATGTTCTTCCTAGCTTCCACTCTTCATTCGTATCTCTTCTCCTGACTTTGGACTTTCTTTCAAACTTTTTTTTGTTCTTTTCTCTTGTCTTTCTTCATTACTCCTACCTATCCTTATCTCTCCCACTATGTTCCTTCCTGCCCTCTAAGTTTTCTTCCCTCTTGCCTTGCTACCTTCCTTTCATACTTCATCTTTTGCTTGTACCAATTGTGACCGCTGGTTGCACAAATTGTGTTTCTGCTGATAAAAACCTCATTTGTGCCTGCAGATATACTAAAAAGAAACTTATAGGAGTTCTACATCATTTAATTAACCCCCTCATGTCAATGGTTCCTCCCTGCTTGCACTCATTGCTCGGTATCTATGTATACTTCTGTCAGTGTTTACCTGGATGTGATTGGGTTTGCAAGGCCAACAGTGGTGTTAATGTACATGATCAGTGCGAGATCTACACAGTTATAGAAACAATTGTTCCTCTGCATGAAGTATAACGTTTAACAGGCATAATACTTTCTACTTGAGCCTTAATGAATATAATGCAAAGAATCTAGCGTTCTCTCTCATTGAGATGTTCATTATATGATTTTTGATGTCTTCCAAACAGCTTTTTTGTGTAAAATCAAAATATCCGTCTGGCTGAGGAGCTCCGGACATTTTAGAGGAAGTAGAAACACGTGAAAGTGCAGATCACTTTAGAACCCAGCAATAAGGTTCCAGTTTGGAGTGCTTGTACTAACAGCAGTAAATAACCCGGGCTTAAATAACATTTAGGGTGGGTGCTTGCAAATGTTTAACTCCTGACTTGCAGATCTGTACCAAAAAAGACTCTTTTATAACAGCAGCTTCAAACTGATGGGGGAATTAAAAAAGATGCTGTAAAACCGCACTCCTGATGTCCTCCCATAGACATTTCAGCAAGTATAACCTTGATAAATATTCAGGTGACTGACTGATGGGATTGTACCACTCTTCAAAATAAGGGATTGGTGCACCAGGGTGGGAAGTGTATCATGCTTAACTGTCTTGAAAGCTGCTTTACTTCTATTGACAGCTTCATTTACAGTAGTCATTTAGATGGTTACCTTTACTGTGGTGTTGAGATTTGTGCATAGATTCTATATAGTTTTGAAAAGGGTGTACTTGTCAAGAGCATGGCCTGTCTCCATTAATTTCCTTGTCTTCCTAAGGAGTGCTTATTCATGGTGAGTTCTTGGGAGACCATGGTGATTAAAGTTGTAGTTTGTAGGATTATGTTTCAAGTAGTGCATTGAGTTCCACATAGTTTTCAGAACCGTATTGTATGTGTTGAGGAATATGTTAATACTTGATGTGTGCAAGTGAAAGTTGGCAATGCTGATGAATTCTTCTTTAGAACACATTCACGACGGGGTCCTTGAAAGAACTGTATGTTTTATGTTCTCCTTTTTGGCTTAATTTATTACACTAGCGTGGTGTAATTAAAGGATAAAGGGATTACAAAATGAGAGGTCCATTCTATGGTTATCAGAGACTTGCAACGTTGCACCTCCACACTTCACCGGGCTGACCACCACTGCATCCATCTCACCATCAGCTCCCTGACCATCTACCTTCACACTCTCCAAGCCCCAAACAGAAAATGGAATCGGATTACTGAGGAACAGCTCTCCAATACCCTCATCAAGTATTCCTCACCCCCCACCGCAGACCCTAACATCTCAGCATGGAACTTCCACCAATGGATCTCCGAATGCCCCAACACCCTAGCACCTCTCCGTAAGACCTCAGCTAAACACCGCCTCAAGAATGCCAGCTGGTTCTCCTCTGCACTCCAGGATTCCAGGTTCACTTGATGATGGCTAGAAAAAAGATGAGGGAACAGCATGTCCTGGAAGACTTCTAGGCTTTTAAAGCAGCCATCAAATCCCACAACCAACTCATCAGAGTCACCAGGAAAGCCACCTTGGAGGATTGTATCACTGCCACTGTTCACAACACCGAAGAGCTCTTCACCATGGTCAAAGAGTTTGCCAACCCCCAATCTGAAACAGCAAGCATTCCTCCATCTCAAGACCTCTACAACTGGCTAGCCAACGTACTCCACCTGAAAATAAAAGACATATACAACAGCTTCAGATCCCATGACCCTCACAGCCATCCAACAACCCCCCAGATCCGTCCCATCGAACCACCACCGACCATGCACTGTTGGACCATTCTCACCACAGAGGTGATCCGAACAATCATAAGCAGCTTCCACTCTGGAGCCCCTACGGACCCCTGTCCTCACCACATCTTCAACAAGGCTAACACATCCGTTGCAACCGAGCTCCGACACACCCTCAACTTTTCAATAGAGACAGTCACCTTTCCAGAGGACTGGAAGCATGCTGAGATCTGCCTGTTCTTGAAGAAACCCACGGCGGACCCCCGGGACCTCGAAAAATTACTGCCCCTTCTCTCTGCTGCCTTTTCCAGCCAAGGTCATTGAAAAGGCCATCAACGCTCAGCTTTGTAAGCACATCGAGGACCACAACATCCTGGCGCCTCCCAATCAGGCTTCAAGAGCAATCACAGTACGGAGACTGCCCTCCTTGCTGCCACAGATGACATCTGCTCGCTCCTCTACCTTGGCGATACATATCGGCAGCCTTTGACACGGTCTCACACCTCTACGCTGATGATACCCAGCTGATCATCTCACTGACCAAAAACCCCTCTACTGCCAAGAAGAATTTGCACAGCCGGATGGAAGCCATCGCTACCTGTATGAAGGACAGCTGCCTCAAACTCAACTCTGACAAGACTGAGATCCTCATCCTGGGACCATCCACATCTGCCTGGGTTGACTCCTGGTGGCCATCGACCCTTGGCACCCCCCACCCCAACAGACCATGCATGCAACCTCTGTGTCATCCTAGACTCATCGTTCACCTTGACCCGCCAAGTCAACTCATTTGCATCCACCTGAATTCAAACACTCTGACTTCTCTAGAAGATCTACAAATGGATCCCAAGGGACTGCCGCAAAACCATAACCCATTCCCTGGTTACCAGCAGTCTTTGCTAGACTAATCCCAAACATTTTGCTCCCCGAATATATCTCCAGTCACCTAAGAGACATCCACTGGCTTCCTATCGAGAAGAGAATTAACTTCAAGCTCCTCATCCACGCTTACAAGGCCTTCCATGACCTAGTACCTGCCTAACGCAACCATCGCATCACCTTCTACTCCCCCACCAGACCTCTCCACTAAACAAGCACTAGCCACCATACCCCGCATATGGAAGATCTCAGCTGGTGGGAGATCCTTTGCCTATCTCACCTTAAAACCGGGCTCTTCAACTGAAGTTCAGAGGACAAAACCCCTTAGAGCCTTGAGACCCTTACGGGTGAGTAATTGCACTTTATAAACCCTGATTTGATTTGATTGAGGGGCTGTCATGATGACTTCAGAGATGCTACTTTTGAGTGAGTGGGTTTGCTGATAATTTGCTTGATGTCTACAGTGTCGACAAGGATGTCACTGGTTTGCATCCTTATCTTCATGCTACAATTTGTTTTAGGTTACAATCTCACAGGAAAGTGGGATAGGTGCAGTAAATTCAAACAGAGGGGCTAAGGTCTGAAAGTTCCTCTCCTAAGCAGTTATAGGGACTGGGGTCCTGCCCTCTAGTTAGTTCACTACAGGATCTTTACCTAGTGGAATTGTGAACAACAACAATTACTCTGTCTGCCTTCAGTGTGTGGTTGACATGTGGCATGTGGAGGTGAGGGAATCTAAAACATGTGGATGTGCGAGTGAGCTATGGATCTGTGATAAACAATGCAACCAGGTTGTTTTTGGTTATGTCAGTATTTTTAAAGGCAGGGGCATGGGATAAATGGATTGCAATGAGGAGGAGAGCTTATTGTGTTGTTGAGAGGGTTTGTTTTTGGAAGACATTCCTTGTGTTTGTTGTGTGTGAGATATGTGTGAAAAATAGTGATGCTGGAATAGGTATGTTGTATGATAAATTTTTGATGCTCATGCTATGTATAGCTTACCCGAAAGACATGGATTGTGTTCCAAGGCCATCCCTGGCCTTAAGACAAAAAAATAGGTGGCACCCATGTGTTGCACTGGGTTCTGTCTTTACCTTTCTGGACTTTTTATTGTGGATGTGTCTCACTGCCAGTGACTCACCCACAGAAAGCACATGGCAAATGGACTGTGCATGTTTACTTCCAGTGTCCACCTTTTAAGCTAAGGCTGCTGTGACGCATCAAGTGTAAGGGGCACACATGTGCTGGCTGCACATGGGAGACTATTGTCATGTACAGCATGGGAACAACGCACAGGTAGCCTGGAGCAATGACGATTCAGCAGGGATAGGTATTCACTTAGGATAGACCTCATGAGGGTAGCGTACACTATTAGGGAAAGTTAGTGCACTTTACTGTTTTAACTTTAGTGACACCCCATGATACACATCGGGAGGGAACTGCCTTAGAATTTAGTTTGACTTCCCATTGACCTACAGATAGCATTGATGTCTTTAAAGTGTAACCTGTGAGAAAAAACTAAGTTTGTAACTTCCAGAATGATAACTGTACATCTTGGGTGTCATTCAGAGTTTTGTCCTGGCTCAGCTAGGGACAAGAACCCAGGCCTTGTGTCACCCTGCTGTGTCCAGTAATTACATTTTCTCCAGCAGCAGGAACAAAGGCCGCCCTCATACAAAAGGTGCAATTAGCAGTATTTCTCCCAGGACCCGAGGATGAAAGTAGTGGGGCTGAATGATCTGTATCAATCATGCAGCTGACACACTGCACCAGGGATGGATCTGCCCGCTGAACACAGGAGAGTACCCAGACAACTGGAGCCAACCCACTGTGGAACTCTCTTTGAAATTCTAGTGGGTAAGTCCCAGGCAGTGATATCATCGAGGGGTGGAGCTGAGATCCCAGGAGCTAGTGTGACCAGTGGCTCCTGGATGACACCATTTTGGATTGTCCCAACATGATATGCATGGGGCATGGGTGGAGAGGTGATGTGGCATCCCAGGGTTGGCAAAGGGTGCCTGACTTCTGGAACCTTCCTCCCCATTTATAAAATCTTGTACAAGGGGAAGGCTCTTCTGCCTCGCCTTGAGACCCTAACGGGCGAGTAGTTGCGCTTTACAAGCAATGATTGATTGATTGATTGACTGATTGACTCTCTCTTGTCTGTGGATTTTCCACTTACTTTGTGCTGGTTCCTGGGACTGCTATGGTGAACTGGAAGTAGGAACTCCTTGACCACCACTCAGGATCCAGGACTCTGTCCAGATGATCAGAGGTCCAGTGGGTTTCCCAAGGGGCAGTGAGGCTGGCCCCTTACATTCCTCTGAGGACCAGTTGGGGAAAGCCCTGGACTCTTCTGCACATACCAACAAAGCAACAGAGGAGAACTGGTGCAAAGAGTCAGTAGGACTAGTTTTTTGAGGACTGCACTGCTTTAGAGGTGAGGAGGGCTACTGTTCCAGGTGAACAGAGCTCACCACCAGGAGTTCAATGAGCCAAGGATCACCTAAGTCGGTCCAACATGGCCTGAGTTACAGCATTCTAAAGATTGATGACCTTTGACCTATTTTTCCTCCCTCGGAGTGCGTGGGGATCTGCTGCTGTTCCAATACTTTCCTCAGGGGTGGACCAGGGCCCGGGGGAATGATGCAATGACTTTCAGGGAGATGGTATGCATAGGGCCCCTTCCCCATCCTTCCCTCTCCCCTGGGGAACCCATCCCTCAGGGTGTATTCCAGGGTGTATTCCTGTCAAAAGGGGGCCAGGACCCCATCCCCGGACCTCTGAGTGCTCCCAAAGCAGGTAAGCACTGTCACTCTTACTGAAATGCCATGTAATGGTGGAGGGCCTTCGCATTCCACCTGCAGGAGGCGGAATGGGCCCAGGATCCCATCCCTGGGGCCTGTGGCAACAAAGTAGAAGCTCCCCCATGCCAATGTGTGGGGGGGGCAGGAGGCCAGCTACACAAGTGCAACTGCCCACAGAAGAAGGCTGACAAGACTGCAGTGGCCAGCTCCTGCGGCAGCACACAGCATCACAGCTTTCCTGGGGAGCCAGTGAGGGCAGCCGGTGGTGTGCTCCCCGAGCTGCCCTCCAACACTAATGGGGGCATGGGATGCCCGAGTGGGACTGGGCATCCCACAGTCAATACAAATGTGGCACGAAAACGCTTTGAAATAAAAGAAACTGAGAAAATATGGAGAAGCTGATGCTGCTCTCCCCAGTGTAGTGGGAGAGCCGCTGTTACAAGTTGCTCTGCTTTTGGGTCCCAATAATGCTTTATGTGTCCTTTCAACTTCAATGTATTTCTGCAAGTATCTCTTCTTGTGGTGGTCCCAGGAGGAGTGGACCAACATCAAATTGATCAGCACAACACATCTTCCTTCCAAGGGTACTTTCTACATCCCACCCTAAGTTGGAGGGGGGAAAAATTATCACCTTTACTGATTTTCAATGCATTTTCTAATCCTCCCATGGCTGGAGCTTTTGCTCTACAGCCGGGAGTGTTTCAACTTCAAGGACCTTATGTATGGTAATACCCCTGAAGGCTCGGAAGGCCTAAACATTTATAAATGCACTGTCACATGATTTTGTCCACTAGAGGCTACCCACATGGTTGCAAAGTAATGCTTTTTCACTGTGATGCCCTCTAGAGCTGTTTCTACCATTACAGTTTGATATCTAGTATATGAAACATACACAAATGCAAGGCTTAATTCCTATAAATGTTTTATTGGGTTTTTATAATGATTGAATATGTTTATTGGTTCAGCATGATCACAATAATGGCAATGACTATTGCAAAAGTGATGCATTTATTACAAAACAACTATTGGAACTCACTTGATTGGGTGACCCTTTTAGGGCATCACCACCATTGATTTCACAATGTCATCTATGCTATGTTCTTTCGGCCAATTCATATATTTGTAAAACTATTACGTAGTATTTAGTAATGTGTGATTAAGAAATGTACTTCTCTTTTTTATAAATAACAAGTACTGACTGGCAATTATTTATTGAGTGTTATTATTATGTGCCAGTGGTTGGTGATTACTAGCCCACACCACCTTCCTTGCATAAGCCTTAGACTGTACCTCTTCACTACCCTGTGAAAGTCAAGCGCTACAACTGAGTATTTGTTTTCCACTGAGGAAAATTGTGGAACTATTATTTGTGATGGCCACACAATGGATAGCCCAATTTCCAATACCATGTCTGCATTCACCCATTGCTTTTCATGCCTGGGCAATGATCACACATGACAAACAAAGGACAGAAAAGTGAGGTAAGGGGGCAGCAAATAGTGTAGGTCATGTGATTTCTGAGGGTGTGTAATTTCTGCCGGTGGGTTATTCTGTCTAGAAAATACAAAGTGGTGTCATTAGTAGAGGCCTTGAGACATAACCTGGAGTTGCATTTACATGGCGTATGATTTTTCAGGGGCTCATGTGACCTCTGTGTGAGTGTATAACGTGCAGAGGTTCAGTTCTCAATTTAGTATTGCATAATACATATGTAACAAAATTGATTCAGGTATTTCTGGAGACTCTGGTCTCCAGAATTTAGGAGATTACTCATTTGCCCAAACCTAGGTTTCTTCAACATTTAGAGGCAAGAGAACTGTTTTACTTCAAGTGCAATGCCTTAGATAATCCTGCTGTCAAAAAATAAAATCCTACCTTTCTTCTCTTCACTGGAAAGAACTGCATTTGAGGAACTGCCTATTTAGGGGGGATGTTTTTGTATGCTTTTTAGAAGGGTTGTGCCTAATCTTTATTACACAAGTGAGTTTCCATAAACCCCAAATATCAGGTTGCACCTTTTTTTGTTTATTTTCTGAATGTTGTTTGATTACGGTGATCACAAAACTTTATCTCAATTAGGCTCGGTTGAACCTGAAAATATCTTGCAGGAGCCACTCACAACAACAGTATGTGCTGTAGAAGGATGTTTTACCATTCCAATTTCAAAAACCTCCTGTGCCTATATATCTTGTGAGCCTTTTTGTATAGCAGTACATATGTTATATAGAGTTGCCCCATGTATGAGCAGTACACAGTTGTGAAGGAAATATATGTGAAGTAATTTGTATCTGCAAGTAGATGATAAATATGATGCATCATGATGAAAGTCTTGATTTTTGTTTTCCTTTGGTGCCCTCCCAAAATATATATACTGTATGATCTTTATTTCTAACTGGATTTAGGTTTGGCAGATGGATTATGGTCCATCAGGTATGTGGAGGACATTTCCCTGGGCACCCATTTGAACTACTGTCCACCAGATTTATAGATGGCAGCCTATGAATTAAAACAATTGCCGTCATGGCAGTTCCCTTCATGGCAGTTCCCTTCTAGGTACAAAACGTTTGGGGAATGAACAATGTCTGTTATGATGACCATTTACCAAACAATTCCAAAGTATTTGTATTTTAGAAACAAACTCCCAAAGCAGGAGGTTGTTTCTGAAAAATACAAAAGAATAATGACCCCCCAGCACAAACTAATGGCCCCCCACACCATCAGGATTTTGTCCCAGAGTGTTAGGGGCATTTTTTCTGTTGCACACTAGCAGTGACAATCAGGAAAAAAAGACATTCCACTGTCAACTTTACAAGGGCTTGCGGTGTAATAAACTTTCCACAATGATTTTCGCTCCATTTGTCTGTCCAAGGAAACTTTCAGTTGATGGCTCCAATGGGGGCTCCGTGAGCTTCAGGTTTAGGGTCCTCCATTGATTAATTGAGGAAGGCAGACCTAGAGTTTGGGGAAAGGGGTACTATGTAACATTTGGGACAGATTACCCTATCTCCTAAAACCTAAGTCAGGTTCTTAGAGGTCCTTAGTGGTTTTTCCCACCCTACCATGTACAAAAACAAGATATCTGACACATAGAAGGCAAACATTGCCCCCCACATACCGGGGAACATGTCCGTGGAAGGTATTTGTTATTTTCCAAAGTCCATGCTTTGGGGGGTTGAGTTTAGAAAGAAAACATTTCTGTGCTGACATGGCAGAGCAGGTCACCTGTCAATCACATTCTTTTCCCAAAGTGATCACACAATGTCTCGGTTTGGGCAGCAAAGGCCTCAGGCAGTTAGTGGCCAGGAGGGTTTATATTTTTACTATTGCACTCAATTCCTCTGCTTTTTGTTAAACTGAAAATGTAATCATGAATTTAATGTGGAACATAACAGTCAGATTGATCATGGTTACTTTTTTCAGGAAAGTAGTTACAATTGATTCAGCTAGTGCAGTGGCTGCGGGAGATAGGGTTGAGAATTGATCACAGCACCCAAATTATTACTATCTTTACAGATTTCAAATTACAAACCAAGAAACTAAGGGCACATTTTGATGCTTGCATAACAACAGTCCATTTCACTTTTGGTATGCACTGCTAATATTCAGTCATCCTGTAATAAGAAAAAGTATTCAAGCTCAAGTGCCCTGGATTAATTCTTTCAAATTATTTCTCCGTAGGCAGAGATTGCAATAAGGCTTTAAGAAGAAATTATAATTTCCCAACATAATAGTTGGTAATGGACCACAGCTCAGCAACAAAACATGCCTTGTGGCATGGTGAACTGAACAAAGAAAGAGAATTTGTAGAAAATGATGTGCTAACAAGAGATATCTGTTTAAAAATGATTGCTTGTGTCGTAAAGAACCAGTGATTTGATTTTTGTCAAAGCACTCATTTTATTTCAATAATGAAAATTATATTTAATTGAATGTTTTGCACATACTAAACATAATATAAATGTCCTAAAGTGTCAATCAAACTCTTACAAATTGTGTCCAGCTGCTACGTATTCACATTGCAAATTGTTGATTCCTAAAAAAGGATTTGGACCAATTGCTAATTTAATTTTAAAAAACAATTTAGAGAAGCACATAACCGATTTGTGAGGCTTGTCCTAAGTAATTTGAAATTCATACAAACAAGGATGGGTAGCCTCTGAAATATTACTGTCACTCCCTAGTGATTTTGCAATAGCAGTGCAATGTAACAGAGCTGGATTTCTCAATTTCCCTAAAAAGGTGTAGTTTACTAAATGTTTTTACTATCTGCAATATGCACTTAGAATCTATCTCTTGTGTATGCACTTATTAAACCCCTGTAGTTTTCTCAAGTTACACCTTTTAAATATGACGTGCAGCAAAAAAGAAACTTTTTTTTACTCAGACGCCAATGTATACATCTTTTGAATTGGGCTGTATGTAACTGTTTCTCTTTTGCCAAATCAAATACTTCTTCATCAAGGATATTTTTCATTTTCTCAGTCTCATCAAGAGTTAATAATAACTCGTGACAAATGTGTTTCTTTAACAAAATGTATTTATATATACTTCTATAAGTATCCATTGCCTCTTATTCGCAGCAATACTCTCCAACAAGGTCCCTTCATAGTGCAGGATTACACGTCACCCTATAAATTGTGCTACCTGCAGAAACCTCTGTTTGTAAAAGGATTGCATTTATAAGTTGTGCAGACTTGATAATTCCCTGGTGCAATGAAGTTCACACTTTCCATTAAATTTGACATGTCAAACCTCCTAGAATTTACAAGGAGAAAAAAGCCCTTCATGTACCAGGAATTGTGGATTTTGGTGTGGTAAGCTATTATTGGGTGAGATAATTATCACTTCCTACTTATAATCAGATCCATAATGCTGGAGTTACTTGGTCCTGTAGTATTGGGTTATGTATAGGGAATGGATGCCCATAAGTGAGATTCAAGTCCATAATCTGAGCACCCGCACTGCAAAGTTTAGGATGTATTTTACAGTTTAATTTTCCCTGCAGAACATGAGGGCCAGGGTGCAATGAAATGCATAGAAAAGGAGGTGAACACCAAAAGGATAAACCTCTATATATGCCTGTGTTTTTCTCTCAGTACCTGTGCATTTTCTGTGTGTTTCAATGCGGCCGCAGAAAGCATGGAGCTATTTATCAATGTGTGCAATTTTAATAACGTCAGTGTAATAAGTTTTTTCTTTTCTGTAAAAGTATGCCATACAATAATTTCTTTTAAAGTTCCCTGTTCTCTATTTACTATAAAAAGTTGTTTGTGATTTAACGCCTAAAACATAGAAATCTCTCAGTGACATACATCACAAATCATATCATTTGATGAAATGAAATGCATAGAAAAGGAGGTGAACACCAAAAGGATAAACCTCTATATATGCCTATGTTTTTCTCTCAGTACCTGTGCATTTTCTGTGTGTTTCAATGGGGCAGCAGAAAGCGTGGAGCTATTTATCAATGTGTGCAATTTTAATAACGTCAGTGTAATAAGTGTTTTATTTTCTGTAAAAGTATGACATATAATAATTTCTTTTAAAGTTCCCTGTTCTCTATTTACCATAAAAAGTTGTTTGTGATTTAACGCCTAAAACATAGAAATCTCTCAGTGACATACATCACAAAATATATCATTTGATGATATCACACCATGTAATTGATAAAAATAGTGTAGAACAAGAATATTGTTGTAATATTATCATGATGCCAAAAATCACAGGTAAGAATATAGGGCCTGAAGACGAGTCTGGCGGTCACTGGACCGCCAGACTCGCAGTGGCATTCAGAACCGCCGTTGCTGTGGTGGTCCGACCGCCAGGGTACTGCCCTCTCCACTGGGATCGGTGATCCCAACGGGTTGACAATGGGTGCAGGTCGCAGTCAGCCACAGCGGCGCTGCATGCAGCGCCGCCCAGCTGATTACAACCTTGTCCTCCGCCAGCCTTTTCATAGCGGTATCACCGCCATGAAAAGACTGGCAGAGAACAGGTGCAGGGGGCCATAGGGGGGCCTGGTGCATAGGCAGTGCAGGGGACCCCCCTGCCCAGCAGCCTTGCAATGCTCACTTTCTGATGTGCAAACAGTGAGCATTAGAAGGGTGCTGGAGCACCCTGGCGGCAGCAGCATTGCCGCCGGCTCAATTACGAGCCTGCGGCAATGCTGCGGCCACTTTCCCGCTGGGCTGATGGGCTGAAACCTTGGTTTACATCTGCCCAGCGTAACACTTTTACTGGGCCCGACATGGAGGTAGTCAGTGTGGCTTCAACCTCCCCGTCGGACGTTCTCATAATCAGGCCCTTATTTTTCAAGTATTTTTTAACATTGTTTTGACTGTTTGCTTTTCTTTAAGTTAATATTACATTTTGTATATTTTTGGTTTTGATATTTTTTTAAATTATTTTGGAATGGATTTAGGTTTTTACAGGTAAATTTCATGGGTTTTATTTAAAAATAATCTTTCTTTATATTTTGTAAATATTTGATCAATTTTATACACTTTTCTTCTGACTATAAATTATTTGCCTAATTTCATTTAAGAAATGGTATATATCCCATATTTTTAGCTCTCTATCATATATGTTTTTAGTGGTTTATTATATTTTCCCCTTAGGTATTGTGTGTTATTTTAATAATAATATTTTAATTGTAGTTTGAATTTAGTTATATTGTTTCAATTTAAATTAGCTTTTTGGAATTTTATACATTTTTCAGAACTTTTATGTATATTTTTAAAATAAACATTCTGTTAAGTGTATTTTTAAAATTATTGTGTGTGTGTGTTTTTTTTAAGTTGGTAAATATAACATTTATATTTATGTTATATAATCATGTTATGAAGTAATTAAAATGTTCCTTAAATATTTTTTTAGTATTTATGTTCAGAAATGTTTGTCTGTTTATTATTTCTATTTATTTTAGCTATTGTGAGTTTTCTATTGCTCTGGTTATATGTCTTTATCATATAATATATTTAACAATGGGCCTACTTACAAGTGTGGTGGTCCTCAGCCACACCCATGGCATGGGAAGTGCAGGTGTCCCCCTGCCCAGAACCCTAGTAATGCTCACTGTCTGCTGTGCTGACAGTGTGCATTATGAGGGTGTTGGTGCCCCCTGCGTACAGTGGAATTTCCACCGGCTCGATTACAAGCAAGCAACAATGCTGCTGCCACTTTCCCACTGGGCTGTCAGCCTAGCAGGAAAACCTTAATGGGGCTGGCGGGGAGGAAGCCAGCATGGTGGCAACCATCCTGTTGGTAGTTCAGCGGACAGGTGTTACTGTCCGCAAAACTCATAATCGGGCCCTAAATGTATTCTTTTAGAAGAGAAATATTTGATTTATATTGTATAACATTTAGGTAATTTACGCAAATGGATAACATTGGAATGGGAATAGCAAAACTACCACCGTGAAAGTTCAATGTGGTTCAGATTAGAGAGGGTAATGAAGTCTATCCCTCTCAAATGACAATCATTTTCCCAATGTGGCTTACATTGGACTGTGGATAGTAAACATATCCCTATTGGGGTCAAATACTTTCCCCAATTTGTCTTAGATTGGAGTTAGAGTAGTAAATGTACACCAAAAAATGTGAACCTTTTCTTCAATGTATTTTAGGTTGGCGATTCCTCAGTTGCAAATTGGCTGTGCATCATTTCCAGCAGAGATGAAGTCTTTTTGGCCCTGAGACTTTAGAAAACAGGAGGCAAGCTCAAGCCCTTGGAGAGCACTTCTCAGCAAAGTCAGGGGGCAGCAAGGAAGCAAGCCAACAGCAGGGCAGCAGTCCTTGTGAGCAAAGCAGTCCAGATGAGCTCTTTGGGCAGCCAGACAGTTCCTCTTGATAGGCTGCAGGGTCAGGTCCAGAAGTGTCTGATTTGGTGGGGTCAGGGATTATGTTGATATGCCCAAAAATGCCATTGAAGTGGGGGAGACTTCAAAGAGTGGTTTTAAAGTGCACAAGGTCCCCTTTCAGTACTGTTCTGTCTGCCAGGGTCCCAGTAGGGGGTTTGGCAGTCCTTTGAAATGTAAGTATCAGGCCCTCCACCCTTCCAGCCCAGGAAGACCCATTCAGTGTGCAGATGAGTGCATCTGTGATTGAGTATCCAGTGTTTGTGGTTGTCTGGGTGAAATGCACAAGGAAGCTTCCAACCAGCCCATCCCAGATGTTGAGTGGAGACAGGTTGTAAGGCACATATGGATTTTAAGTTCAAAGAAATGCTCACCTTCTCAAAGTGGCATTTCTAAACTAGTAATATAAAATCCAACCTTACCAATAAGCAGGATTTTCTATTACCATTCTAGCCATACTACATATGACTTGGCTACCCCTTTCTGATCAGAATCTACAACTCAAACAGTATGGAAGGGTATCCCTAATGCTATCCTATGATAGGAGCAGGTCTCACAGTAGTAGGAAAAGAATTTAGGTGTTTTCCACTACCAGTACATATAAAACACACATGTACATGTCCTGCCTTTTACCTACATAGCACCCAGCCCTATGGGTTACCTAGGGCCTACCTTAGGGGTGACCTATATGTAGAAAAAAGGGGAGTTTAAGGCTTGGCAAGTACTTTTAAATGCCAAGTTGAAGTGCACACACAGGCCTTGCAATGAGAGGCCTGAGACATGGTTAAGGGGATACTTATGTGGGTGGCACAACCAGTGCTACATGCCCACTAGTAGCATTCAATTTACCTGTCCTGGGCACATGTAGTGTGCTTTACTAGGGACTTACAAGTAAACCATATATGCCAATTGGGACTGAACCAATGTTAACATGTTTAAGGAAGGGAGCATATGCAGGTTAGCACTGGTTAGCAGTGGTAAAGTGTGTAGAGCCTTAAAACCAGCATAAACAGTGCCTGAAAAGTGGAGTGAGGCAGGTAAAAAGTTGAGGGAAGACCACCCTAAGTCTGTCAGGTCTAACATGTGGTCTTTGTTGTTGGCAAAGAGTTGGACTCAGCCTTGTAGCATGTGCAGTTCTTGGTTTGTGCTGAGACTTTAACTTATATTTGGATTAGGTGTTGTTACATTCTTAGGGCCTGATTGTGACTTTGGTGGTTGGACTGCCTAACCGCCAAGGCGGTGGTCCCAAATAGACCACTGAGTCAACGGTCTCTCGTCCGCCATATTACATTAATATTACTGGCCCTGCCGCAGTGTACTTCATGGTGGTGGGCCGGCGGGGATGCAGGTATGTACATTTTGGCCAAAGCTACACATATGCATGACACGTGTAAAAATATGTTGTGCATGTACCTTTCCATTGCTGGTCACTGGGCCATATATTCTCATTCCAGTTAATGGTAGGAAAATGCAAATTGTATTTAACTGTATGTTTTCTTTCTTTAAGGGGAGAAGTTGCATGAGGGAGGGCCCTGGACAAAGGAGCCCACATTAGAGACTGAAGGAAAAAGATGGAAATGGGGAGCTAGCATTGCATTTCCTTAGATTCTGCCATCTCGTAGCAGGTGGTCTCTCCCGCCACAGTCAGCTTGGCGGAATAGCACTTTATATTGTGCATGGTGCTACCCTTGCCAATACTGCCCTGAAATGGCTGCATTTCCCCAGCTGCCGTCAAATTGGGAGGCAGATGGCTGGCATTGTCGGTGGGACACCAGTGGTTTCTAGTTCAGCATACTACCAACGTCATAAAACAGCGGTCGGACCACCACCATAGCGGTCCCTGGATGGCCAAACTCGTAATCAAGCCCTTAGTTCTTGGAAGCTTTGTTTGTTTTTACATTTTCTAAATAATTAATTTAGTGTATGGTGGCTTGATTTTAATGTTATTGTGTCATTATGCCACTGCACTGTTGGTCTTTGCCTGTTGTGCCATTGTACTGTCATAAACATTTAATTATGCTGTAGGACACTTGGATTGACGTCTGTGCCCAGAACAGTGCAGTCTACCAAGCCAAATATCTTCAAAATAGTTATTTAGGGGTGTTATTTGATGCTCATGTCTTTGATAATAAGGTGATTCTAATAATAGGTTGTAATATTTTGCTATTCATTTTTAATTTGGCATTCCTGAAATAATGCCGATTTTTGTTGGTGTCTTGAGATCCTTTACTTACTATAGAAATGGAAGAAATCATTGCTTGTTCAAAGTTGCTAATTGTTTATTGAGGGTTTAAATTACTGTTTTTTTATTTTGTTTCATTTAATAGCTCTTGGTATGTTGCATTTTGTTTATTTAGCAAACTGTGCAGACTAAGATGTTAGCGTTATGTTATTCTGCATGGATTGTGTAGATTTGTGTGAATGGTGGAAGACACGATTTGCATATGCCCACCATCATCCACATGTCTCTCTGGTTTTTAGTTTTTTATTGCCAGTGGCATATATAAGTATTTTTCTCTCAGTATTAACATTTTTGTACCAAAGGAAAGTATATTTTTTAAGTGTATATCTGCCAGGGGACTGCTATTCCTCCAGGATCTCTGATCCCGACAAGATGACGGCATTCTTGGTTGTGATCAGCCAGGGCGGTACTGTAGTTACAGACCCCCCACTGATTTCAACCTTGCTCTTCACCAGCCTTTTCATGGTGGTCTGACTGCTACGAAAATGCTTGGGGAGAATAAGGGGAGAATAAGTGCAGGGGGCCACAGGAAGGCCCCTGCACTGCCCAAGCCAAAGGCCAAAGGCATGGGCAATGCAGGGGTCCCCCACCCAGCACCCTTGAAATGTGCACTGTCTGCTGTGCAGATAGTGAGCATTTCAAGGGTGCTAGTGCACCCTGCGTGTGGCAGCATTGCCGCCAGCTCAATTATGAATGGGGAAAAATGCTACCACACCTTTCCCACAGGGCTGATGGGCAGGAACCTTGGTTTCCACCCATCATCCCAGTGGGAAAGTTGTAAATGGGCCAGTGGGGAGCCCTGTTGTGGTCTTCTCATCGAGAGTTTGGTGGTCGGATGTTTCCGTCCACCAAACTCGTAAAGACCCCCTTTATCTGTAGATGGGCAGGGTATGCAATAAAATACAATTTTAAAATCATAAAAAATAATTATTAACTATTTGTTATTAGCTAACTATGTATGCAATTTCAAAACATTGTTATGTATTTTTACTTATGAATAGATGGTTTTAGTGATATTTGGTTTTGTAGTTTCTTTTCACAGACATTTCTTTTGACCTGCTTGGAAAAATGTCAGCATTAGTGTTATATGGTAAATTAACATTTTGGTTTCTTTTCTAGTCATTCTTTATTTTAGGATGAAAATGAAGTTAACTATTATTTGTTAATATTTTTTACATTTGATTACATGTATATTTGTCAATATGCAGTTTGATGTATGTATTCAAATGTATTTGCAGTGATTTTTTTGGTTTAGATGCTTGTTGTTTATCCTGTTAAGGGACCACAATGATAGTTAAAACAAGCACACATAGTTTTTGTTTATATTTAATTTAATTTACATTTAATTTATTTAGCCTACTTCCAAAAAGGTTATTTGTTTTCTCAGGCTTTATCTTTTTTTATGTCTGTCAGCAATCTGGCAGTGTTTCAGCTTCTTGAACTGCAGGATTTGAGGATAACAATTTAATTAATATGTGTGTGGCCTATTTATACTGTTTATTCATTACTAACACAATGTAATTTGTTAACTGTTTAACATTTTTGGTAAATTAGTGTTTTCATAATTCTGTTCTATTAGTGTTTTATTTTAAAGTTAGATTTATATATATATATATATATATATATATATATATATATATATATATACATTACCTACTGGCGGTCACCAGTACGTAGCTATGGTCAGGACCATATTTTGACTTGCCTATATCTTTGCCACCATTTGACAAATCTTCCCAGAAAAAGTGTGCTGGTGATTTTCCCATGTGTATTCCCACAGGAGTTTTGAAAAAGAATACAGGCCGAGCCACTGGATGGATTTACACAAAATTTGGCAGAAAGGGAGGTTTCAGTACGAATATTATGCTTTTGTATATTTGATGTAATCCATTCAGTAGTTTCAGAGAAATTAAAGGGGAAATAAATCTGTATATCTGGGGTCGCAAATTGATTGCAAAGATTGTGGTGTATTTACGTTGCAAGCCGCACCAAAAATGCTGTGATTGGCTGGCTGCAACCTGACTAGAAAGTTGCGGTTGCCATTTTGAGTAATTGACCATGGTTCCCGGGGCTCAAAAATAAAATTAAAAGTGGCATAAGGGGTCATGGTGGCAGGGATGTGATATAGCTGTCTTTCAGACTCAAATTATGCCCATAAAATGTTTTTTTCATGCTGCGCGATATTCGCGAATATGTCATGGCACTCAGCATGGCAACCGTGTAACATTGTGGCATTCATGAATATCGGCGACAACAAAAAACATTCAGAGAGTTAGTCATAGTAATTCACACACACCTATGCGCCTACTCACAGATCCACTCAGACCCTAATGCAGCCCCTCACAGACCCACTCAGGCACTCCTACATCCACTCGAAGTCCCACTAAAACCCTCACGCACACACTAACAGGTCCACACAGACACTGATGCACCCACCCACAGACCCACTAAGACACTGGCACACCCACTCTCACACCCAGACAGCTACTCTCATACCCAGATACACCCTGTCACACCTATTCTCACACCCCGAGAGAGAGGCGTCAGCCAACTCCTGCTGTGCAAGGCCAAAGGCTGTGCGCAGCATGGGGTTGGGTGGTTAGAGAGGTTGGCCACATCAGCTAGCTGCAGGCCAGGCCCTGTGGCCAAACCTCGCTGTGCACTGCCAAAGGCTGTGAGTGGCATGGGTTTGGGTGGTTATTGGGGTTGGTCATAAGGCCTGGCCACACTCCAGGCCCTGCATCCAACCCCTGCTGTGCATAGCTGAACAGCATGGGGTTGTTTGGTTATAGGGGTTGGAAACTGGGCAGCCAACCACTGCCATGCACAGCTGAAGGCTGTGTGGTGACTGCTGTTGCATGAACGTATAGTAACGAAAATTACTATATGTTAAAAACCACATTGAAATTCACTGAAAAAATAAAGGTTACAGGGACGTTATAGTTAGGAAGTAGAATTAAGAAAAAACATAGAAATTAACTTAAAGAACCAATGGGTACAGGGACATTATAGTTAGGCTCGCATTCTAAACGTAAA
Organism: Pleurodeles waltl; assembly: GCF_031143425.1. Taxonomy (NCBI): domain Eukaryota; kingdom Metazoa; phylum Chordata; class Amphibia; order Caudata; family Salamandridae; genus Pleurodeles; species Pleurodeles waltl. Next base: position 957,018,815 of record NC_090449.1, read on the forward strand.
AAAACATAGAAATTCATCTGTTATAGTTATAGTTGTCTCAAGTAAGTATAACTCATGCCCTTGCCATGCACTACTAATTACCCCACAAATTACGGCACTCATGACATCTTTGATAGCATCATTGATAACATCAATGTAATATTTGCAGTAAAATTTGGCAAAAAACTGTGCATGGTGGGGCGCAAGTTATATCCACATGGTGGTATGAAACAGGTGCCACATTTATACATGAAATTAGCCTGTGGGTGGGGGGTGATTCCTGCTCCCTCGCTGGCCAGTAGGAAAAATGTTCCCAGGAGTGGCCCTAGCCACTTCTGCAGCAAGTCCTGTATGCCCTACTGCAATGAAACCTAGAATACACCTCTCTACCTAAATCCAACATTGCAGAACCTTTCCTCCTTTGTGCAGAGTTCCTGTGGTCACCCTGGACGTGTGACCCATGAAATGAGGAAATCTGCCCCTGTGGTCATTCAAAGCGATTCTGAGGCCATCCCATCTCCCACTGGGATTGGTGCCTGGCTGGCTAGGAGGATAATATAGAGGGCAAGCCAAGGTTTGAGTTACATCTGCCAGTGACAGTGCTGGCATCCGTTGAAGATATGCAAGGGTTGAGAGCACACCCCTCTGGCCATCCTGTTAGGGGAAGCTCAACTTTTCTCCACACTCAAGTCCTTTTCCCAGCTCTGGAAGGCAATCCACACCTCATCAATGAGCTATTCAGCGCCTGATGACAGTTGGAAGCTCAGGCAAATGGGATGTTTGGGCTTTTGGCAAGTACATGGCAGCAGGTTAAAAGCACTTTTTGTAAAATAGTTGTTACAAATCCAACTTTCCATATTTCAAAAAGTACAAAAATGAATCTGATTCCTAGGTGGGAATAACCTTATTAAATTTAATAATGTATCCCAGTGCTTTTCTATGGAACATCTAACTCTGGTACTGTGCTAGCATTTAGGGCATTGTCAATGTAAGGGCATGCTTAACATTAAATGTTTGCATGACCTATTTATAAATATCAGGCACCCTTCCTTATGGGCATTTAAGGCCAACTTATGGGTGCCCTATTGATATTTAGGCCTGTTAAAAGTGGTTTGACATGTCCAATGTGCAGTTTAAACTTGCACAGCCAGGAGACAGGTGGCAGGCCTGCAGTCATGTTTGTCATTGTCATTTTAGTAATGACACAATATGTGCTGAAGTTCACTAGGGATATTTAAGTTATAGGCCTTAGTTACGTTTTGTACCATACATTAGGGACCTATGGGTAAGTTAGATACGGCAGTTAGTAGTATACAAATCAACATGTTTTAGGTGTCAGAGCACATACAAAAAGCTCTGCTTACTAGGACTGCAGTGTCCTAGTATGCAGAGTCCAAAAAGAGCTGGAAAACCTAGCAAAATGTGAGAGTGACCATTACAAAAGTGACATTTCGTACAAGTTCCGTTTAGATTAATTTTATATGCATTTATCTTAATTGGATCACCTGATAATCTGGCACACATCTGACCATCCTGGGTATTTGTTGGACTTCCTTGAATTATATGAAATCAATTGTCCAAGTTTATATTTTTTCAAAAGAATACTTTCACTTCTCATTTTTCTTGTGACACTACAGCTTGAGCAACTTCTTGAGGTTGCACAAACAAATCAATATGTAACAAACACCCAAGAGGTTCTATTTCCACCAAGTGACCAGTTGTCTCTCTCTAGTACTGCTCACTATATCTCCAATGGATGGCTAAGCTTTGTGGTCTCGCCAGTATTGCTCACATCATTTCCTATAGAGGAATAAACTGTGCCTTTGGTGTGCTTTCTTCAAAGGTATCAGATACCCCTTATGTACAATCATCCCTTAACTAGCATCCTCTGCAGCTCCTTGTTCAGGACATCAACTACTTTGTATAGATTTAGGATCATCCATGCGTTCTGTGGGCTCCACTAGAAGGCAACCAACCTAGTTTTTTGGAGGATTGTTGGAATGGCTACTGGCCTCTTCTAGGTAAAGGCATAGCTTTCTCAGTAATTATTTCGGCTTCTCATGGCACATCTACTGCCTGTCTAGTCAGCAGCAGAGCTTCTCCTAACAACATCTGAGCTTCAGTGAAATTTTAGGCTTCACTGTCCACATCTCTGAGTTGTTTCTTTTAGCTCCTTTTCTGTCAGTGGGTGGTTCTGCCAGCAGGGACAGTGAGGTCACCTCATTTGGAAACAGGAGAGTGTATAAGAGTCCAAATAGGCGTAAAGCTGTCTCCTTAGCAGACATGGTACTCAGCCACATTTGTCCCTGTCTGCCAGGGCCTACGTCTTCTATTACTTCCTTCCTTCTAACATTATCGACGAAATGGTCAATTTCCCATCCTCCTATTTAGCAGCGCACTTGTCCATTAGTTATTTAGAGTCAGCAGCAGCTGGCACATATCTTTGCAATTTTGCTTGTCTGGGTGGTTTGGAAGTGAAATCATTTAAAAGTGTGAGTCTTGCTGAGTGTTTAGCCTTAAAGTGTGACTACCAGGTGTTTAACCGTTTGGTTTACTGTTTTAATCTCTTCAGTGCCCTCCCGGTGTCATTTCTAGTTTCTCAGTAGTCTCCTCAACATTCCCAGCGTGAGGTAAATACAACACCATATCGGGTTGCATACATTTCTGCAGAGTGGCTTTATCTAAGCGCCGACTTAAGAATTTCCCACAGCTGCGTTCTTTGCTTTGGCTGTATTTCCAGCGTGTCTCTGAGGATAAACATGGGTAATGTCAGCGGTACTTAATCCCTTAAGAAAGCCATGTTGGAATGGGTAAATAGTTTATCACCCACCCCCTGTTCAATTTATGAAAAAAAAAAAACTATTCAGTCATTTTTATTCACTGTGTTAGCAGCGCCTAGAAACGTCCCCCTGTACAAACGTATTTGACGTCTAAACAAATGTAAAATAAACTATATAAAATTGTGTCTCTCGTATGTAACAGCATAATAACGAAAATTATGATAGAGGGTTATGTGTGTTACTCCATGAATAAAGAAATCGTCCCATAACATGTTTTGAAATATATAAAAGTATTTTTAATTAGAAACGTCTTGATAGCTCTATGAAAGATATTGGATTCCATGTCAAGCAAGTCAACTTCAAAACCATGGGAGAATACATTTACCACCTGCCTTTCAAGTAATAAACTTGCTCACTTCGCAAAAATTCCATGTATCAGAAACATCCTAAAAGATGTGTAACAAGACAACTTCAAGATTATATGGAACGCTAGAATGTACTGTTTGACTGATAGTCAGGAGTGAGAAACAAGAGGATTCAGAAGATTAAACATTGGTCTTCCTGGATGAAGACAGCCATGCACCACTACCAATCGTGAACCTCTCTGTCCAAGATATGACATGGCTAGCCATAAGCTGCATGTTATCTGATCACACACAACATCTTTTGTTTTGTTTTTCTGACTCGATCTTTTCACTTCTTTAAGCATTGTGGAGCTGTAAAATGAAGCCCGATCTATATGTGCTGAACATAAAGGGAAGGCTTCATCTCATTTTATATTGCATCTGCAGTAAAACAATTGCAAAAGCTCTGCAATGTCTAGCTGTGTGATATGAAAATTGTAAAGTGTAGTTTCAGAATGATAGGCAAGTGTCAGTGTGTGCTATGTAACATCACAGATAATTACACTGATGCCACCAGACTTGTTCAGTAAAAGTGCATTTTACCATAAAGCTCTATAAACATACAGGTGTGATCTATACCCTAGAAGGGAAAGGGGTCTGATGGACATTACTGGGAAAATAAAGTTCTGCGGGAAAGACGTTTAGGCACAATTGTCGGGGACACTAAAAGAAGAGACCTCACTATTCTGAAATTCCCTAAACAATATGTGTCTTCACTAGAGAAAAATAAATGAAAGTGGTGGTGACAAGGTTGTTTGAAAATAAGATGCATCCAGCTTACTTCATTTACATTTTTATAACTTCAGGCAATATTAAGATGTAACTACGGAACTTGGAGTATTATTTAGGTCATAAAACAACTGACAACTCCAAAGGTAGATTTTAGGAAATGTATTTTAAATGCATATTGTGTTGTTCTGAATACTGCAACTTTAAAGTCAGATGAGCAATTTCTTGACTATGAAGTTTGGCTGGGAATCTGTAATAACAGCAATCGTTGTTTCATCCAGTATTTAACTAGGAAGAGGTCGGATTCGCTAACCTGATTATGGCATTTGTGGCAGCACCACAGAAAACATTGCCTTTCAATTGTGGACCATGCCTACTAATTCAGTGGTCTCATGTATGTAGTTTGCGCACTGTAGGGATGAGGGAGGCTAGGAGAAAGTATTAGTGGTAGGATGGTAGAAGGGATAGAAATGTAGAAGGGATAAAATTAGACCTGCACTCCATACAAGTTGAAATCTTGAAGGAACACTCATTCAGAACTTTTCATAACCCTGTTATGCTCTAGCCCAGCATCACCTTAAGAATAAAAATTGGTGTATAAACAGAGTATTATGTGCATCGATTACATGAGCTATATTTAATTGTCTTGTTACCATAGTTTGCCTACTTTTATTAATTATATTGAGCTTATTCTTAAAAATAATTAAACCTCACTCCATCCCTTTTTCAAAATCTTAAAGAATAAAAAGACTGTGAACCTGATTTAAAGTTTTGCGTAGTAGTCAAATGTGACAGATATCAGGTCCTCTTTATTACAGGTGAATTATACCCTAATCCACTTTTAATACATTTGTCATGTTTGTGACAGTGCACAGATGAGCAATTTCTTGACTAGGATGTATGCCTGGGAATCTGTAATCACAGCAATCGTTGTTTCATCCAGTATTTAACTAGGAAGAGGTCGGATTCGCTAACCTGATTATGGTTTTCCGTGGCAGCACCACAAAAAACATTGCCTTTCAATTGTGGACCATGCCTACTAATTCAGTGGTCTTATGTATGTAGTTTGCTCACTGTAGGGATGAGGGAGGCTAGGAGAAAGTATTAGTGGTAGGATGGTAGAAGGGATAGAAATGTAGAAGGGATAAAATTAGACCTGCACTCCATACAAGTTGAAATCTTGAAGGAACACTCATTCAGAACTTTTCATAACCCTGTTATGCTCTAGCCCAGAATTACCTTAAGAATAAAAATTGGTGTATAAACAGAGTATTATGTGCATCGATTACATGAGCTATATTTAATTGTCTTGTTACCATAGTTTGCCTATTTTTATTAATTATATTGAGCTTATTCTTAAAAATAATTAAACCTCACTCCATTCCTTTTTCAAAATCTTAAAGAATAAAAAGACTGTGAACCTGATTTAAAGTTTTGCGTAGTAATCAAATGTGACAGATATCACGTCCTCTTTATTACAGGTGAATTATACCCTAATCCACTTTTAATACATTTGTCATGTTTGTGACAGTGCACAGATGAGCAATTTCTTGACTATGATGTATGCCTGGGAATCTGTAATCACAGCAATCGTTGTTTCATCCAGTATTTAACTAGGAAGAGGTCGGATTCGCTAACCTGATTATGGTTTTCCGTGGCAGCACCACGGAAAACATTGCCTTTCAATTGTGGACCATGCCTACTAATTCAGTGGTCTTATGTATGTAGTTTGCTCACTGTAGGGACGAGGGAGGCTAGGAGAAAGTATTAGTGGTAGGATGGTAGAAGGGATAGAAATGTAGAAGGGATCAAATTAGACCTGCACTCCATACAAGTTGAAATCTTGAAGGAACACTCATTCAGAACTTTTCATAACCCTGTTATGCTCTAGCCCAGAATTACCTTAAGGATAAAAATTGGTGTATAAACAGAGTATTATGTGCATCGATTACATGAGCTATATTTAATTGTCTTGTTACCATAGTTTGCCTACTTTTATTAATTATATTGAGCTTATTCTTAAAAATAATTAAACCTCACTCCATCCCTTTTTCAAAATCTTAAAGAATAAAAAGACTGTGAACCTGATTTAAAGTTTTGCGTAGTAGTCAAATGTGACAGATATCACGTCCTCTTTATTACAGGTGAATTATACCCTAATCCACTTTTAATACATTTGTCATGTTTGTGACAGTGCACAGATGAGCAATTTCTTGACTATGATGTATGCCTGGGAATCTGTAATCACAGCAATCGTTGTTTCATCCAGTATTTAACTAGGAAGAGGTCGGATTCGCTAACCTGATTATGGTTTTCCGTGGCAGCACCACGGAAAACATTGCCTTTCAATTGTGGACCATGCCTACTAATTCAGTGGTCTTATGTATGTAGTTTGCTCACTGTAGGGACGAGGGAGGCTAGGAGAAAGTATTAGTGGTAGGATGGTAGAAGGGATAGAAATGTAGAAGGGATCAAATTAGACCTGCACTCCATACAAGTTGAAATCTTGAAGGAACACTCATTCAGAACTTTTCATAAGCCTGTTATGCTCTAGCCCAGAATTACCTTAAGAATAAAAATTGGTGTATAAACAGAGTATTATGTGCATCGATTACATGAGCTATATTTAATTGTCTTGTTACCATAGTTTGCCTACTTTTATTAATTATATTGAGCTTATTCTTAAAAATAATTAAACCTCACTCCATCCCTTTTTCAAAATCTTAAAGAATAAAAAGACTGTGAACCTGATTTAAAGTTTTGCGTAGTAGTCAAATGTGACAGATATCAGGTCCTCTTTATTACAGGTGAATTATACCCTAATCCACTTTTAATACATTTGTCATGTTTGTGACAGTGCACAGATGAGCAATTTCTTGACTAGGATGTATGCCTGGGAATCTGTAATCACAGCAATCGTTGTTTCATCCAGTATTTAACTAGGAAGAGGTCGGATTCGCTAACCTGATTATGGTTTTCCGTGGCAGCACCACGAAAAACATTGCCTTTCAATTGTGGACCATGCCTACTAATTCAGTGGTCTTATGTATGTAGTTTGCTCACTGTAGGGATGAGGGAGGCTAGGAGAAAGTATTAGTGGTAGGATGGTAGAAGGGATAGAAATGTAGAAGGGATAAAATTAGACCTGCACTCCATACAAGTTGAAATCTTGAAGGAACACTCATTCAGAACTTTTCATAACCCTGTTATGCTCTAGCCCAGAATTACCTTAAGAATAAAAATTGGTGTATAAACAGAGTATTATGTGCATCGATTACATGAGCTATATTTAATTGTCTTGTTACCATAGTTTGCCTACTTTTATTAATTATATTGAGCTTATTCTTAAAAATAATTAAACCTCACTCCATCCCTTTTTCAAAATCTTAAAGAATAAAAAGACTGTGAACCTGATTTAAAGTTTTGCGTAGTAGTCAAATGTGACAGATATCACGTCCTCTTTATTACAGGTGAATTATACCCTAATCCACTTTTAATACATTTGTCATGTTTGTGACAGTGCACAGATGAGCAATTTCTTGACTATGATGTATGCCTGGGAATCTGTAATCACAGCAATCGTTGTTTCATCCAGTATTTAACTAGGAAGAGGTCGGATTCGCTAACCTGATTATGGTTTTCCGTGGCAGCACCACGGAAAACATTGCCTTTCAATTGTGGACCATGCCTACTAATTCAGTGGTCTTATGTATGTAGTTTGCTCACTGTAGGGACGAGGGAGGCTAGGAGAAAGTATTAGTGGTAGGATGGTAGAAGGGATAGAAATGTAGAAGGGATCAAATTAGACCTGCACTCCATACAAGTTGAAATCTTGAAGGAACACTCATTCAGAACTTTTCATAAGCCTGTTATGCTCTAGCCCAGAATTACCTTAAGAATAAAAATTGGTGTATAAACAGAGTATTATGTGCATCGATTACATGAGCTATATTTAATTGTCTTGTTACCATAGTTTGCCTACTTTTATTAATTATATTGAGCTTATTCTTAAAAATAATTAAACCTCACTCCATCCCTTTTTCAAAATCTTAAAGAATAAAAAGACTGTGAACTTGATTTAAAGTTTTGCGTAGTAGTCAAATGTGACAGATATCACGTCCTCTTTATTACAGGTGAATTATACCCTAATCCACTTTTAATACATTTGTCATGTTTGTCACAGTGCACAGATGAGCAATTTCTTGACTATGATGTATGCCTGGGAATCTGTAATCACAGCAATCGTTGTTTCATCCAGTATTTAACTAGGAAGAGGTCGGATTCGCTAACCTGATTATGGTTTTCCGTGGCAGCACCACGGAAAACATTGCCTTTCAATTGTGGACCATGCCTACTAATTCAGTGGTCTTATGTATGTAGTTTGCTCACTGTAGGGACGAGGGAGGCTAGGAGAAAGTATTAGTGGTAGGATGGTAGAAGGGATAGAAATGTAGAAGGGATCAAATTAGACCTGCACTCCATACAAGTTGAAATCTTGAAGGAACACTCATTCAGAACTTTTCATAACCCTGTTATGCTCTAGCCCAGAATTACCTTAAGAATAAAAATTGGTGTATAAACAGAGTATTATGTGCATCGATTACATGAGCTATATTTAATTGTCTTGTTACCATAGTTTGCCTACTTTTATTAATTATATTGAGCTTATTCTTAAAAATAATTAAACCTCACTCCATCCCTTTTTCAAAATCTTAAAGAATAAAAAGACTGTGAACCTGATTTAAAGTTTTGCGTAGTAGTCAAATGTGACAGATATCACGTCCTCTTTATTACAGGTGAATTATACCCTAATCCACTTTTAATAAATTTGTCATGTTTGTGACAGTGCACAAGTCTGCCAAACTCTAAGGTCCATAGTTTCTTTAATAAAGAATTGATGATTTTTAGGTCATCATTACTTGTGCAACTGAATAGGCTAATGCACATTCACAAACCATAGTATAAAAATATTTGTGTCAAAACGTAGTACGGTCTAGAACCATTCAGATTAACGGAACTTCACAGTCTCACTCCAGCGCTCCGAACACGGGAATCAAACTGAGCAGAAGAAATCTCCTTTTATAGATGCTTTAAAGTAATGAGTATTAGAAAGCTTTAGTGTTGATAGTCACATGGGGCCAAAGGTGTCGACACATTGATCATAAAGGTGCATTACTATTAAATCATATCTACCATCTTTCTTACAAAAACATTCTCCAGATAACAAAATTAATTTATCTGCTTCAGGACCAATTCTAGGTGCACCGAGCATGTACTAGGCAGAATTAGTATTTTAAATTATAAACTCAGCACAACCCTTTTTTCTGGAGGATGTTACTGAAAAACTCTCTCGACTTCAGGGGCGGCTCCTCCGCAATGGCGGAGGAGCTCCTTCCCCCTGGCCAACAGTCAGAAGAAAAAAAATAAAACAATTGTTGACTATCATTTTTTTTTTCATTTGCTGGCTCAGCCAGTAGTGCAGGAAGGGGCGGGGCTGGGTCACGGGAGGGGGTAGGAGGAGAGAGTGCATCTAAGTGCGCATGTGTGTTTGGTCGGCTGTCTCAGGCTGGTCAAACACACATGCGCACTTAGGTTTCTCCAACCTGGCTATGTCGAACTGCGGGGATGAAGAACCTGCACAGACCCCAGGACGGCAGTCCAAGCCTCTCAGACAAAGCCTGCTGCTGCTTTCATGCTATGTTTAGCATGAAAGCAGCGGCAGGATTGCTGGGGAGCCTGTGCTCGAGTCCCAGCGGATGCTGGGACACCAACCATCAGGAGGAGAGGAGCAAAGTGGAAGGAACCGTCGGAAACAACGGGAAAGGTAAGTTTTTTTTGTTTTTTTTTAAATTGTTTCCCCCGTCGTCCCCCCACACCACCCGCACTTGACATTTGCAACGGCCACCGCTGCTCAACTCTGGTGTAGCTTCAGAATACGTTTGCTCACTACTCTACTGGAAAGTGAGGTCTTTTGGTTATTGCTACCTTTTCTGCTTTCGATAAAAGCATAGATGAAACTATATAATGCACTAAGAGGTGCTGAGAAGCGTTGTGTTCTGGCAATGACAGCGTGAACATTGAATCTGTTAGTTTGAGCAAACATTTTTTGTGGAGAAAGGCCAGACGTGATAAGTGCCAGCACTGCTTATTGCAGCAAATGTGTTGTGATAGCATCTTACCACAAAACTTAAGACAGTTACCAGGAGGTGGTAGTGTACTCGAACCTTCTTGGTGTTAGAAAAGTGCTGCATATTTGAGTGTCTACCTCTAGCTCCAGCATGGCCATGCTATTTCTTGTAGTCAAGTACAAGAGGTTTGGGGCTATTTCGCAGCTGTGACCCTCCTCACAATGATATATTGTGGAATGGCCCACAAAGGGCCTAAAAATTCAAAGTAGAATTCTAACTGAATCATTTCTCCAAAATGCCAAATGCCAAACCCAAAATGTACCTAACAAATGCCAGAGAATTACTTCCATACAGTAAATTTTTGTTTCTGTTTTCATTTATTTATGTTTTCTGTACTGGAGAAAACTAGCTAAAAATAACACATGAAAACTTTGCAGTGACCAACTGTTATTGTAGATGGAGCTTACCAATATATAGGGGTATAACGTGATATTTCCGATTACCGAGGAAAGCACCTAATTCACCATATTTATATGTATTTAGTTCAGCTAATCAAGCAACATAAATGGTTATTCCAATGTATTTATGGCACTGCAGTATGAAAATGGCAGCAAGACTAAAATCTATTAGGCCTTGATTACTTTCGAATGTCCTGATGTTTGGTGCAATATCTGATTTCTTGGAAATCAGAATGTATCGTTTGTGGTCAATAGCACGTATTGTGAGATTTTGTGACTAAAGTGAATTCTCGTGCATACTGCATCACCATCTTCATGCTATGATAATTACCAACAATTTCTCCAGTGTTGAATTTTGTAAGGGTTGATATGCTGCCACCGAACTCCAGGTCGTGACCTTAGTGGGTTGTGATAAAGTCCGCTTAACTTACAGTTCTAAACACTGCACAAATCAAGGGTTCGGAAATGTATGTGCCACTCAAAGTGAGAATCAATGGCCACAATTAAAAGGGGCCCATTATATTGCTATCCCTGTGCAAACACTTGTTTGAATATCTGGATAAATCTCACTTGTTATAATTCAGGAGGTCACCCTTTCAGAGGAAAAAGGTCCAGTGTATTTACAGATATAGGCAGATTTTATGCATTAAGTACCATAACCTATGTTAGTCCACAAAAAGTCAGACTTGGCAATAAGTACCACACTCGATAAATTCTGAATACTTCGGTGTCGGAATTTATTGGGTGCAATAATTACCGCCTATGACACTTGCTATTCATAATTAGGCACTAAGGGCCTCATTTACGAGGCCTTTGCGCCACCTAAGCATCACTTTTTGCAACCCTCCTGTGGCGCTGTGCCCTGCTCCCTATCCACGAGGCAGGATTAGGCCAATTTACAGGGCTTAAAGTGGCCTTGTATATATGGGCTGCCCAATGCAGTTTTCTGCAACAAAGGGGTGTGCAATGGGTGTTGCAGTGGGCGTACCCACACAACACCCATTTCTTTTTTACTCTGTTGCAGATTTACAAGAAATCGTGAACATGAGGCAGCGCCAAAAACTAACCCCACCCCAGGGGTGGAGTTAGAGTGGCGCAACAAGGAGAAATACTTTTCTTTCTCCCCGTTTTTTGCTCTTTCTATGTGCGCTGCATTCTGCAGAACACACAGAAGGAGCAAATCACCGTTGTTGATTGTTTATGTTCAGGATGGTGTCCCTTCCTGCCCAGAGGCAATCATCCCCGCTTTGCAGGAATCCTTGCGTCATGGTGCAAGGATGGCTGCATTGGTGTTAGGCAGCTGATTTAGCACCTGCGCAGGAGAAAACAAAGGGATGCGCTTTATTCTTGTAAATACGGTGCGTCTCTGCGTTTTGGAAATGATGCAGCTTGGTGCAGCAATATTGCTTGCGGCACCGCACTGTGCCATTTCCTACTAAATGAAACCATAAGTGCGTGAAGCCTCTTTACAATTTGATGTAGTTAAACAACTACTGTATTAATAATGCAAAATTAGAAATTCTGACAGTTTGTAGTGCTAACAAAACAGTGACACTGCTCATTTACCATCTCTCTCATAAAAGAAAACATGCCTTTTGACACTTCCCTCACTCAGACTTCCACCACATATAGTGAAGGTTATCAAGAGCATGCATGTCCAAATGCCAATGCCCAAATGCCCTTATAATTCGTACCTGCCAGCCAAAAAGAAGAGCTGACCCGATTCCTAGTCATGGTATTCTAGTACTAATGAAAATCACTCGCATAAAAACAAACAACACATGGAAAACCACGCAGGTAGATTACCGTGCAACATGACATTGTAGGAGCACACAGACCAGGCCACAGAAGCACCACTGAAGATCAGCAAGTTGTCTTTATCATATCTCTAGTAACATACCAACTGGTACAATGAAAATGGACTAAACAGCCCTTTGACAATCATATCCATAGCTCAATTCTGACAGTGCCTGTAAGTAGTCACTGCATGCTTTGGTTGATACTAAAATCACTTGATTTGTGCTCTGTGCCGTAAATACCCTAATCATAAATTTGTTCCTATGGGGGATAGTTTGAAGTGGTGCATGATGGGAAGGTGGTAAAAGTGTCTCCTTGCATCTAACTTTCAAAGCTCAGAGAGATGTAGTCCTAAGGGATATGAATCTACAAAAATTGAACTCTGCCATTGTCCCGAAATGATTGCAGGGTAGGATCCATGATTTTCCTTCCTGTTCTCCCCGGCACTCTACTTGCGGAAAAAGCATCGTCCTGGGAGGGGTGTTACCTACATCCTGAAGGACAAGAGGCAGCAAGGTATCTAGCCAAGTAGTAAGCTCTATTCACAGGGTAGTGGGCTATATACAGTGTACTTGAATTGGCCCGACTTTCAATACGTACAGTGCATTGTTTTTTCTTGTGCCGTGGGTCAGCTTTAAATTAAGCCCCTGTATACGATTGCTTCTAGACTTCTCTATAGGGACTATGCAAATGGGCTTCATTTTTGCATAGGGACTATGCAAATGGGCTTCAATTCTACCCTTACAAATGTGCTTAAAATTAAATCAATCTATGTAATAACCTGCATATACATTGCTTGATAGGTTGCTATGTGTCTAAGGTAGGTGTAATGCTGTTTTCCAATGCAGTTTGAAGTTTATCATTACTTTTTAAATTGCTTACATTATTTTGGCTGATAAAAGAAAACAAGACAGATTTATCAAACCCTGTGGGTATTGTAAACACGATTGCATAATATAAACATATATTTTGTCCTTTCTGACAGGTGTGCTTTACACAGTCCCGTCTGGTTCAGCTCAAGTGGAGGATAATGTCTTGGTGGATTTACATTTGTATTCTCATCGGTGGAAACGGCAGTCGGAATCTTTCAAAGCTGTAAATACAAACAGACCAAGCATTGGACAGGATCTATCTGAGCCTGGGGGTTTTACTGACCTACTCGAAGAGGGACATGACAACAACACACAGATAGAGGTAGATCCATTTGAAACTTTCCTTATCCAAGTTGATTCCTATAGCTTTCTGTTTGAACAGACTTAGGGCTTGATTTAGAGTTTGGCAGACAGGTTGCTCCATGGGATACTCCTTGAGCCATTTTACATTTGTCATAGGATATAACACATTTGTAATTAGGAGGACCAGCTATCCGTCACATTTGTGACAGAGTAACACGCACACCTAACTCTAAGTCAGGTCATGAACATAGTCTCACTAGAAAGGTATGGACCACAGGTATATTTATTATTGTGAATTTGAGGCTGTAAATAATAACACACGTTACGTATTTATCAACTTAAATATCAATTCTTATTATTCAAATGAGGGCATTCCAGAAGGGACTAGTATTATAGGCGTTAGAGGGTGTCAATTCACTACATTTCTGATTACAAAGTGCCAGAATATTGCATTGAGCAATTTGTAAATGCCACTTGTGATGTAATACCTCACACCTCAGAAGGGGAAAGATCAGTGATAGAATAATTCACTCTGCAGTTTGGCTATTAGTGGTAAACATAACTGACTTCTGCAAATGAGGTAGTGTCACTGGAAGGTCACATTCAACAGCAAAATATCAGGTAGGAAAGGCTGAGATAACTCTTACAAGAAGAAAAGCTTATCTCAATGGGCCTCAAACAGTATAAAATTCAAGATCAGTCACTGTGAAGGACGGCTTCAGAGTGGTCACAAAAAACTCAGCTGATGGCTGAGTTTCGAACCTTTTTCCCTGCCTGGATCAGAGAAGCAAGGATGAGAATAGTAGAAATATCTTATAACTCTATTTAATTTAGTAACCCTCAGCAATACTTGTGTAGATCCTGAAAATGCAGGCAATGTTTTCCAGCTGCAGCATTTGTATCTCTCATAGTAATTACAATCAAATGTGTTTATCAATGTTGATTATTGCATAACTCTTATACTGCCTAATTTAACACTCAACACAGTACAGAGATGAGATCTCAGCAAAACACCACGGGGCATATTATGAGCCCCTAACAACACTGAGGACACTCCAGTGGCGCTAACCTCAGCTCCATATTTACAAGAAGGTGTAAAGCCACTTTTTGTGGCATTGCACCTCTTTGTAAATATGGGCCCCTCCGACGCAGTTATCTTCGTCAGAGGGGCGTGCAATGGGTGTTGCTGTGGGCGTTCCACAGCAATACACATAGCATTTTGACGCTGCCTCAGATTTACAAGATTTTGTAAATCTGAGGCAGCACCAAAATATAATGCCCTCCCCAGGGGTGGTGTTAGTAAGGCAGAACGAGGGGGAATACTTGTATTCCTCCTTGTTTATTGCTTTTTCTATGCATGATGCAGAATGCAGCACTCATAGATAGAGCAATATGCCAGAAATGACTGTTTATTTGCGGGAAGGTGTCCCTTCCTGAACATAAACAATCATTTGAAAATTACGCTTTGGCACTTCTGCGTGTGCTGCATTTTGCAGCATACACAGAAGTGCCAAAGCGGCATTAGTGCACATAAACAGTCTCACCCCTCAACGCAGACATCCTTGCACGATGGTGCAAGGATGCCTGCGTTGGCAGCTAAATTTAGCACCAGCGCAGGTGACAACACAGGGGTGTGCCGTATTCACTTAAATATGGGGCATCCTTGTGTTGTGAAAATGACGGAGTGCGGCGCTGCCAATTTTGGTGCAGCGTTGTGCTCCGTCAATTTCCCATAAATATGGGCTCATATTTTCTGCCACCCGCTATACTTTAAATGAGTCACTTTGAACGATAGCCTTGAATTCCATAACGGATAAAAGATCAAAAAGTCAGCATGTCACAGTGAACCCCCCTTCAAATGAAGAGAGAATAATGATTGCACAGAATGTGCTAGTGAGCAATGTGTGTGCAATTTCAGAGGCGGAAAGACAGAATACTGCTGGAGTCTAGTTCATGTTATGATAGTTTCTCTCCAACTTGCTAAAAGTTTCAGTTAATCTTTGACTCTGTTTCTACAACAAGTCTAATGCCTCAAAAAAAAACTAAGGCACTGAAACTGCTTTAGTTGTCACTGAGAAAATCTTTGTACTGATGTATCCCAAGCCCACCATACATCACTGACTTATTTCTCTTCTAACCTTAGTGACACCTGTGGTCACTAAACGTGTGTGTCGTTTTGAACCACAGACATTCCGAAGTCTCACCGGGTACTAGATGTTGAGAAGTTTCCTGTCCATTTTTATAAATCTGCAGCTGATAAGGACTGCATATGATAATTGTGTTAATGCTCCTGCTGACAGTTTTAGAAATAGCTTATTATTTATCAGTATCTTAAATAATAATCATAATACCATTATTGTGTATCGTGAGCATGTAAATGTAGAGTGGTGGTAAAAGAATCATCTTAAAGAAAAGCAGAAACTAAAAATTCCATAAATTTCTATATGTACTGTGCACTATAAGTAAACTAACAATATTTAACATATATTGGAATAGCAAATGATTATCAGAAGATTAAGTCCAGATTATGCTTCATGTTTCAGACAGTACGTTTTTATCCTTTGGGCTAGTCCTTTCAGGATCGGTTTGCATTTACCTCCCTCAGCCAATGCTTGCAGACATTCTCAAACACATTTCGGATCAGGTTAGAGGTGTATTTCAGTCTCAAAGTTTGCAACCTCAGATGAATCACTTTCTGTCAGGCCAGTTCCCGTCTCACATAGCTCTATAGCCTGCAGCCAATGGCTTTGCAAGTTCCTAAAGGCTTCGAACCTATTTAATAGGCCAGAGCCGTAGGAGAGGGCCTGTAATGAGGAAGAGGATCTTTAGCAACTGGTATAGTCTGATGGAGAAGGTCCAAAAGGGTACTAGAATATTTCACCCATTAAAGGCAGAATGTTAAAAATTACAAAGGGAGAAACATGAAGACAAACATTGGGATGTTGGAGCTCCAGGGTTACACCAGCCGGTATACACCTGGACCTACTCTGTTGTCTTCAATGGAGCTCTCAATATTCCAGTGTTCAAATAAACTTCACTTCAAGACTACTCTCAGGAACTGGGGATGTATGGACTCTAATGAAACGTCCATGTTTTCCCATCTTCCACAACGTGACTTTGATGATATTGCACTCATGGAAGCCTGGTTTAACTCGTTCTAGGTATAATTATCTTACCACTTACATACAACATCCTTCGCCCTGATTGGTCAAAAAAACCTGCCACAGGTTTCTGTTTCTACATAAGAGGTCTGTACAAGATTGCGTGTTTAGGTGGGGTGGATTTGAATAAGACTGGGTAAAACGTAGCTTCAATAAAATAATCCTGGGCTCAATCTCCTCATAAATATTGCACAGAAATGACAGGTTTAATTTAGGAAAATGTGTCAAGCACTTGGTAGTAACAAAACAGTTAAAATATCAAAACACAGCACAATAAAAATCACCCAACTAATTTAGGAAAATAGAACACAATGTAATGAGTACAGTGACACCAAAATGACATACATCCAATAAAGCGAACCTGAGCTAAGCTTTTTTAAAGGTTTAAGGCAAAAGTGCGAAGAAAAATTAAAACTCCAATCAGTAGTCACGGTTTGTACTTGAGCAGGACCTAGGTGCTATTTTAGGCCAACAGCTATGGATAGTGAATTGGTTTTATGGAGCAGGTTATTCCTGGTCAAGCATTGAAACTTTTTAATTAGTCTTTTTTATGGAGCTCAAAATCCTCCAGTGAGACATGTGTATCTGATGAAGATCCATCAAGATAGGATGCCTTTGCTGTGAGGTCCTGCAGATACTCCGGCGGTCTTAGGAGTCGTATACATTTCTGAATCTCAGCGTTTATGAGTTTCTAGAGATAGTCCTCTTGGCCACTTCTTAGGTTCCCAGGAGCTCAGTGACAGCACTTAGGGGCAAGATTCACTCCAATAAAGTCTGCTAGCAGGGCCAGGTCAGTTTCATTGCTATTGGTCACTTGGGCCCTTTAGCAAAATAAAGAAAAAGCCACTTGTAGATTGTTGTGTTGCTGTAGCCACAAAGGAGGACAGCCAGGTAGCTCTTGAAGTCTGATTCTTAGTCCTGGGTATATGTGGGAACAGGTGTTACCTTTAGACCTTCACACAGTTTTTAAACAGCAAGTCCAGCCCTCATCTGTTCTTCTGTGACTTCAGCCAGGTGGCTCTTGAAGTGTGATTCTTAGTCCTGGGGGCATGTGGGAACATGTCTAACCCTCAGGTCTCCACACGGTTTTCAAACAACAGATTTAGCCTTCATCTGTTTTTCAGCAGGGGTCCACAGAGTGCTCTGATGAGCTGTAGATGGGGTTTTACTTTTATAGTATTTACTAGCCAATGGGTTGCGTAAATCCTGGACACTCACTGAGGAAAAAGTTCCAAATGGGCTTTTTGCCCTACGTTTGTAGCCCATCCTCGATGCTACAAATTACCCCTCACTGCACCATTCTAAGGAAATTTCAAGACGGCACTGGCATTCTCAGATTATAAGCCAGCCGGGGGTGTATATAAAAACACAAACAGTCCCCACTCTTCAGCTACACTAAACTGAATCTGGAACCAGCTCCCCCTCGCACTGGGCTAGTGTGCGACTGGCTACAGAGGGCCAAAAGAACAAAAGCCTTCCCTTCTCCCTTCCTCAGATCTACCCTTACATTTAGCTGTGCATGGGCAGGCCTCACTTGGTCCCTTTCAGTCAATAACGTTTTGTGATTTTCCTCATCTGTCAGTCCTGAGCCGAGAGGTCTCACCCACCTTACCACCATGTAGTCCTGCAAAATGTCCTAAACCATTGTTTCTTGCCTGAGAGCAGTTTGCACATCTCATTATTGCTGATTAGCCTACCCAAGGTTTTGGTAGTCTGACTTTTTAAAAGTCACTTTTCCTAAATATTTATTAAAAATCTAATAGCAAACTTCACTACTGAAAATAGAGTTTGTAGGCTAGTGACTCTAAGCACATATTAACATATTTGCATAAACCACTCTTAAATGCTAGGCACGTAACCATGTGGGCTACAAGACATGCTCAGAGGTGATTTATCTACTATCTATAGTATCGTTCTTTCCTGTTGAAAATGTTGTTCGTTTTCTTTTGGATGGCAGACTTAGTGCTGCACTCCATATGTGACATTTACATTTCCACACACTATGGCTTCTTGTAAGTTTATAGTTGCCAATTGGGTACTAGCCAATGTTATCATGTTCTAGGGGTCAGGGCATATACACTGGGGCTGGACAGCAAGGCCCCAGTGTTCAAAGTAAAAAAAACAGCAATACCAGTCTGCAGAAAAATAGGGTTGAGTACACAAAAAGAGGCACTTTCTCACAGCCATGACATAGCAGTGCCTCTTCTTAAACTGTTGGGGGTATTGTATACCTGATTGTGGCCTTCTTGGCATAATAACGGAATCTCTGACGGATTATGGGCATTTCCAATGTGGATTTAATACATGTTTGTGTAATGCAGAATATATGTGTTCAGCAGTAGTGCAATAGTTTTAGAACCAAATACAAGCTAATAAATGAGACCAAATGCTGCTTTACCAAAAAACAAAAAACTAAAAAAACCTGATGTTTTGTGAAAAAGTAGTGTTTCTTGAAAAAGGGCAAGTGTTTATGGGAACAAAGGCTTATTTTTACAAAAGGAAGATATTTATTGAACCGAGATATGAGCATTTTCAGAAACTTGCACATCAACGTTTGGGTACAAAGATTGCATTTCAAAATGAAATTAAAGTCAATACTATATGATATTAGTTTATTGCTTGTTAGAATTGACAGCCTTAGGGTAGTCTTCCCCAAACTTTTTCGCTGCCTCCTGACATTTTTCTGATCTCGTTTTTGCCGGTTCTAGGACTCTGCACACTTCATCACTGTGGACCGGGGCTTACTTCCTTGTGCTCTCTCCCCTAAACATGGTAACATTGGCTCATACCCAACTGGCATATTTAATGTACCTATAAGTCCCTAGTAAAGTGTACTATATGTGCCCAGGGTTTGTAAATTAAAGGCTACACGTAGGCCTGCGCACTGATTTTGCCTCCCACATTATTTGCCCCTTAATCATGCCTTAGACCTGCCATTGCAATTGCAAGGCATGTGCATGCAGTTTCACTGCCACTTCGCCTAGGCATTCAAAACTACTTGCCAAGCCGTAAACTCCTCTTTTATTACATGTAAGTCACCCCTAAGGTAGGCCCTAGGTAGCCCACAGGACAGGATGATATGTAAGTAAAAAGTAGGACATGTACTACAAAGTAATTTTTCACTACTGTGAAGCATGCTCCTCTCACAGGCCAGCATGGGAAAGTCCCTTATATACTTTTAAGTGATAATTTCTGATCTGAAAGGAGTGGCATTATGAGGTTTGGTATGGTTGGAATGGTAGCAATACATTCTGCTTACTGGTGAAGTTGGATTTAACATTACTATTTTAGAAATACCACTTTTAGAAAGCAGTCATTTCTCTTCACTTACTGCTCTCTGTGCCTTACAGCCTGTCTCCAATCCACATCTGGTCTGTGGTGGTTGACAGCTCCCCTTGGGACTTCCACCTAGACAGCCATAAACTCAGTACAGTCAGCTGTATCTGCATTCATCTGTATACTGAAGAGTCTTCCTGGCAGGAAGGAGGGAAGGGCTCTCACACTTCAAAGGCTAGTGGCCTGACCTCACACAAAGGACCGATAACCCCTCACAGATCTCTTGGCAGACAAGACTGGGTTGAAAGGGGAACTGATGCACTTCAAGACCATTCTTTTAAGTTTCCCCCACTTCAAAGGGCTATTTTGGGTATATATACTTGGTCTGTGGCCCCCTCAAATCAGACACTTCTGGACCTACAACTGGACTGTCATAGGGACTGCTGTGCTGGCCAAAGGACTCATCTGGACTGCTTTTCGGGAAGGACTGCTCACCTGCTTGTTGCTCTGCTGCCTGCTGCTCCCTGTTTCTGCTGTAAGGACTTTGCCTTCACCCACAAATGATCTTCAAGGGCTTGGACTGAGCTTTCCTCCTGTTAGGAAGACTCAGGGCCATCAAAGACTTCAGCAGAGACAGAAAATCCACTGTGCCAGAAAAAACAATGCAAGTCATGGAAAAATCAATGCACTGCCTGTCTCACAGCTCACAAATCGTCACATTGCCTACCGAATAAATGCAGCACCTATTTCATCATCACAGCATGTTTTGTCATTTCCATGTATCATCCCTGGGTGAGCATCCAGAATTTGTTGCATCATCTAGTCGGCAAGGAAAGAATCAATGCATCATCTCAATAAAATGAGGGCACCGGAGGGATTTCCTTTCTGCCAAAACAGCCTCAGGAGCTGAAGAATTGGTTCCCCAGCTTCCAAGGCTGTTTTGGGTTTTCAGGGAAATGACAATCATCTCACACAGTGCACTGACATTATTTTACTGAAAACGAATGAGCTGATCAGCTCATTTCACTTTCACTGTCTCAGTGTTCAGGGGAGCTATCTCGGCTCCCCGAGCACTGAGGCAAATGGGAGAAGTATCAACGGTAAGGAGAGAATCTCCCCATTCCAATGGTACCCCTCCCTGGTGGATCCCTGCTTGAGGATCAAAGCAGGAGGGTGACCCCCTAGCAGGGATCCACCCACTAGACACCAGGGAGGGGGGAGAGGCCTCTTGGGCAAGGGCTTTAGCTCCCCCAATTTTTTGGTCCAGTTCAGTCTTTATGCCCCCCCAGGGGAAGATGAGGGCAATAGCACCAGATCTTCCCTAAGGGGGGCAAAAAGCCCACTAGACACCAGGGAAGATTATTTTTTGGGCTATGCTCCCACCCCAAATAAATGGGGACACACTCTTTCAACCCCCTGGGGGACAACTACAGGAAATTATCCTCGATCCACCCCATGGGGGAGCAGATGCCCACTACATACCAGGGAATTTAAAAAATATTGAGTGGTAGGTGCTGCCCACCACCATAGCCATGGTTATGCACCCAACCCCAACTGAAGGAGGTAACAGTCTTTCTCCCCCCTGGGGACTAAAGCATCTCATCCCAATGGCAAGCAAGATGATATCTGACTCTTTTGGCTTTTGATTTTACAAGAGAGTTTGGCTAAATCCCGAAATTGTCCCACGTGCAATGGTGAGCAGCTGCACTTTTGCGACTTTGGTACACTGACACCTAAAACAACCACCAGACCCAGACACTTCTGAAAACTAAACATCAGGAGGAATCCAGGGTGGAAAAATGTGCTGTGTCCACATTGCGTTTTGGGCCAATTCCTACTGTTGGCACTTGGCCTACCCCCACAAGTGAGGTACCATTTTATTGGGAGTCTTAGGGGAACACAGAATAGTAGAATAAATGTTATTACCAATTGTTTTTCTCTGCATTTGTAAGACAGTGTATAAGAAAAGTCATTTTGAGAAATGCCATCTTATGCACATGCTAATATGGGTACCCCAAATTCAGGGATGTGTAAATAACCACTGCTTCTAACTCCACATCGTGTGCCCATTTCTTAAATACCTAGGTTTCCTTGATACCTATTATTCACTCTTTATTTTTTATCAAATGAATTACGGTATACCTGGTACACAATGAAAAACCATTGCAAGATGCAGCTTAGTTATTGGCTCTGGGTACTTCATGTTTTTGATTAATCTACAAGCCCTATATATCCAACAATCAGAAGTGTCCAGCAGACATGACAGTATATTGCTTGTGAAAATCTGCCATAGTTAGAAGAAGTTACAGATAAAAACAGATACACAAATGGCTGTTTTTTCATTTCAATTTCCATATTTTTTTATTCCAACTATTATTTGCGTTGGGGAAACCTTGAAGGATCTACAAAAATGACCCCTAGCTGAATTCAGAATTTTTTCTACTTTTTAGAAATGTATAGCTTTCCAAGATCCACCATTTGTTCAGAAATGCTTAGTTTCCGGGATTCAGCATTGGTTTCACACCCATTTCTATCACTAACAGGAAGGAGGTTGAAAGCACAAACAATAGGAAAAACGGGTGCTGTCCCAGTAAAATGCCAAACATTATGTTGGAAAATGTGGTTTTCTGACTCAAGTCTGCCTGTTCCTGTATGCTGGGTAGATGGTGATTTCAGCACCACAAACCCTATGTTGATGCCATTTGCAGGAAAAAAACAGACGCTGTCTTCTGCAACACTTTTTCCCATGAGACCCTAAATTTAGCTGTATTTTGGGAAATTCATCAGTCCCCTCTAGGGGAATCCACAGTCCCTGGGTACCTTGAGAATCCCCATGATGTTGTGAAAAAAGGACGTAAATTTGGCATGGATACCTTATGGGGGCCTAAGTGCGAACTACCACAAAGAGCCAAAAAAGGCTAGCACTGAGGGAGAAAAGCCCTAGCAGCAAAAGGGTTAACTTAGAAAAGTAGAAATGCAATTGCAAAGCCAAAATGTCTGGCTCTAATAATCAATGGCATCAGACATGTAAACATTTGGATGGAATAGCACATCACATGAAGACTTTTTGGCTTTGCTGAGGCTTGCTTATTTTGGAGGAAGTTACCATATGAACACTAAGTTGAAATATCCACCTACCCCATGGGGTTAACCTTGAATTCGTTTTATTTTGTTATTTTTTTGATCACCATGTAATTTTCACAATGCACTTATATTGAATTATTGGCTGTTCAGATGTTGGAAAGAGTAACAAAAATTACTGATCTTCATTTTCAAATCCAGTACAATAGCACAACCTTTTCTTGAAGTTGTCCTCAAGGTTCCTACAACAAAATGTTTTCATTGCTGATTTTAGAGGTAGTAATATGTTGGTCACAATGTATTAGTTAGAGATGGATGTACCAAGAAACGTGAAACAAATAAATGTGCAATAATCATGCATCTTCTGATAAAGACCTTAAAACTAAACTCACCTCAGTTAAAAAAACTGAATAAGAGAATCTTATCCGTCTTGCACTACACTCTGAAAAAAATCCTGGAGCTCTATTGTCGCTTAGGTTCTCACTATCCTAATGAGACTACTGGATTTGGGTGGCAGAATCACTTGGACTGCGGGGGACTGAGTCTGAACCCACACCATGTGACACCTGTCGGCCTAATCTGGGTTTTGTTCCAGCTTCCTAGCCGTGCCTCATCTCCACTCAGGAGCAGGGATGATTGGGCAACCGGGCGCATGACATAAATTCCGCTCAGGGGAATTGTGGTCACTCAGATCCCATCCGTTTCTCTCCATTACATTAGTCTCACATATGCAAGGACAATCAGAGGCAGAATATAGTTCAATAAGGTTTTATTGAAGTGACTGCATCTTAGATAATAAGGCATGAATTGCAATAACTAGGACGATGAAGCACAGCAAGATTAAAATTGTGACAAGGAGAGTAAAACACAAAAATGACGGTACCATTGTGTCACTAAGGTTGAGAAGGATAGTTCCTATCTAGGCTATGTTAGAGCACAGCATGTTAAGCTCTAATTCTGCCCTTCAGGCTCTCCCTGGGAAGACATCATCCCTAATACCTACATAAGCAGCTGCAGCGAAGCACTCATCAATCAGCATACAGTTGTGGTCATCTTGCTGGAAACTCCCTCGAATGTACAAGGGTCAAAGTAGTGTTTTTATCATAAAACAGCTGATGTTCCAAGAAAGGACCTGCACGTAAGAGTGTGTATGTTTCTGTGAACATTAGAGACAAAGCGTGCCACTTTTGCCAACAACCTATCTTACTGCAGTCTTGAGAAAAACACGGGGCATATTTATACTCTGTTTGCGCCGAATGTGTGTCAACAATTTTGACGCACATTCGGCGCAAACCGTGCACTAGATTTAAACTTTGAGTCCGAGCCCGCCGATGTCAAAATTCCTCTGTGTGCGTCATGTTTTGGATGTGGGAAACTGCCTTGCGTTAATGACATGCAAGGTAGGCGTTCGCACCCAAAAAATGACTTTAAGGCCTGTGCGCCTTATTTATACTCCAGCGTCATTTTGACACGCAGGAGGGGGTGGGCCTTAAAAAACGGCACACAACCTGATGTGTGCCGTTTTTCAATGCCTGGGTCAGGGCAGGCGTTAAGAGACATAGGGGGGCCTAATTTTTGCCACTGTGCCGAATGACCATGTCCAGGGGACAGTAGTCCCTGCCTAGGGGACAGAAGTCCCTTGGCATGGCCATTGGGCAAGGGGGCATGACTCCTGTCCTTACTAAGACGAGAGTCATTCCAATGGGGGTTGTGCATCAAAAAATGGTGCTAGTCCAGTTTGAGGCATGATTTTTGCCTCAAACCTGACTTGCACCATTTTTTGACGCACAACCCCCATTTTCCCCTACGCCGGCACTGCCTGGTTTGAGTCTTTTTTTTTTTTTACTATGACCAGTCCGCAGCTAGCGTCATTCCTTAAATAAGGCGTCCGCATGACACATAGGAATGGCGTTAGCCAGCGGTAAAAAAAATTACGCAAACCAGCGCTGGTGCTGGTTTGCATCAAAAAGTATAAAAAAGGCCACAGAGTGAAAAAAAAGGCTTAAGAACATAGTGCTGGTCTAGGCAAAGAACAGCTAAATAGACAAAATAAAACAAAACCGCAAATGTGGTTATTGTTGAAATAATAAAAACGAATCTGAATAAAATGTATCTAGGTTAAAGTGTACAGCGGCAGGCCTAGTTTGCTAAAATAACGTGTAAAAAACTATAGCTAAAATGGCTACACAACACTATGATGAATGCCTGTGCTGACTCAGTGCATAGCATTGCACACAAATTTTTCACTTGCATTATCTGAAGTGAATTAATTTACTTCTATATTTCACCGAGACAGGGATGATTTTCAGACAGTACAGATCTGAAACAGTGAGCATGGTTTTCTCCCCACCATCTGTTTCAGGATTTTCTGTCTAAAATGTACTAACTCAGAGAAATATTGTCAATTAATCCCTATACGCAGCTTACACTTAAAAATAGGAGCACAGCTCTGTGCTGAACATGATACGGCTATTTTAGCAAAGAGAGAGCACACTGGTACATACATTCAGCAACAACTGTAAAGGAAATAAAGAAAATGAAATGTATTCCACCTATTGCTGTGTTTCTTTACCAGGTGCTACTTAAAGACTGAAAAATCCTAATATGAGCTGACAAATTCATTACATGTACCAGCGGATTCAACAAAATCGTACTGACCAATTTCTAAAGACTTTCTAAAGACCTTCGACCTGTCCCACATATCAAGTTCATTTATAGGTGAACAAGGGTTGGACAGGGCAATTAAATCAATTAAATCACTTCTTGCCTTTTAAACCAATTGCTTCACAAGGTGATGTTTGTGAAACCATTCTCTGATTAGCGCCTGAAAACTTTTACTTATTAATCAATCAATCAATCAGTAATGTGTTAAGCGTGCTACTCACCCAGAAGGGTCTCAAGGCGCTGGGGAATGGGGGGGGGCCTGAAGACCCCATGACCAAGAAGGGATCTTCTAATGATAGAAATTCCATCCATTGCACTTTGCAAATTCCAAAAGAATTTGGGCCAGACTAAAGAAGCCCCTAGCTCCACCTTGCACTACATTACCATACTTTTTCAAATGCTAATGTGGCATTAGGCTGGCAAAAACACAGTGCCAGATTTACAAAGTGGCGGAATGTATGCTTTGCGCCACTTTGTAAACCCTTGTGCCAAGTTATGCCTGTGCACCATGGTGTGCCGTATCACAAATACGGCGTCCACATGGTGGCATTGGGGAGGGGGGACACATAAATATGTCCCTTAAGGTGCCAGAATTGTCTAAATTTTTCCATGTGTATTATGCATATTCTGTGAACATTATTCCTACTACACAAAATGCATTCTGGAGTTCTTCAATATGAAAATCGATATACAGGGAGTGCAGAATTATTAGGCAAATGAGTATTTTGACCATATCATCCTCTTTATGCATGTTGTCTTACTCCAAGCTGTATAGGCTCGAAAGCCTACTACCAATTAAGCATATTAGGTGATGTGCATCTCTGTAATGAGAAGGGGTGTGGTCTAATGACATCAACACCCTATATCAGGTATGCATAATTATTAGGCAACTTCCTTTCCTTTGGCAAAATGGGTCAAAAGAAGGACTTGACAGGCTCAGAAAAGTCAAAAATAGTGAGATATCTTGCAGAGGGATGCAGCACTCTTAAAATTGCAAAGCTTCTGAAGCGTGATCATCGAACAATCAAGCGTTTCATTCAAAATAGTCAACAGGGTCGCAAGAAGCGTGTGGAAAAACCAAGGCGCAAAATAACTGCCCATGAACTGAGAAAAGTCAAGCGTGCAGCTGCCACGATGCCACTTGCCACCAGTTTGGCCATATTTCAGAGCTGCAACATCACTGGAGTGCCCAAAAGCACAAGGTGTGCAATACTCAGAGACATGGCCAAGGTAAGAAAGGCTGAAAGACGACCACCACTGAACAAGACACACAAGCTGAAACGTCAAGACTGGGCCAAGAAATATCTCAAGACTGATTTTTCTAAGGTTTTATGGACTGATGAAATGAGAGTGAGTCTTGATGGGCCAGATGGATGGGCCCGTGGCTGGATTGGTAAAGGGCAGAGAGCTCCAGTCCGACTCAGACGCCAGCAAGGTGGAGGTGGAGTACTGGTTTGGGCTGGTATCATCAAAGATGAGCTTGTGGGGCCTTTTCGGGTTGAGGATGGAGTCAAGCTCAACTCCCAGTCCTACTGCCAGTTCCTGGAAGACACCTTCTTCAAGCAGTGGTACAGGAAGAAGTCTGCATCCTTCAAGAAAAACATGATTTTCATGCAGGACAATGCTCCATCACACGCGTCCAAGTACTCCACAGCGTGGCTGGCAAGAAAGGGTATAAAAGAAGGAAATCTAATGACATGGCCTCCTTGTTCACCTGATCTGAACCCCATTGAGAACCTGTGGTCCATCATCAAATGTGAGATTTACAAGGAGGGAAAACAGTACACCTCTCTGAACAGTGTCTGGGAGGCTGTGGTTGCTGCTGCACGCAATGTTGATGGTGAACAGATCAAAACACTGACAGAATCCATGGATGGCAGGCTTTTGAGTGTCCTTGCAAAGAAAGGTGGCTATAGTGGTCACTGATTTGTTTTTGTTTTGTTTTTGAATGTCAGAAATGTATATTTGTGAATGTTGAGATGTTATATTGGTTTCACTGGTAATAATAAATAATTGAAATGGGTATATATTTTTTTTTGTTAAGTTGCCTAATAATTATGCACAGTAATAGTCACCTGCACACACAGATATCCCCCTAACATAGCTAAAACTAAAAACAAACTAAAAACTACTTCCAAAAATATTCAGCTTTGATATTAATGAGTTTTTTGGGTTCATTGAGAACATGGTTGTTGTTCAATAATAAAATTAATCCTCAAAAATACAACTTGCCTAATAATTCTGCACTCCCTGTATGTCCTAGCAGACTTAAGTCATGCAAGACGCTTGCTAAATGTGTTTTGAAAATAGTCGTAGAGCGAATGATGCTAAAACAGTAAACATAGCCGGGACAAGCATCAATTTCACAATTTCTTCGTTTTTTTCTGTTTGAACTAGCTTACTGCTAGTGTAAATTGCAAGACAAAAGCGAAAGAAATAAAGATTTTAATAAGCACGTTAAATCCAATATTTAGAATGTTTGTTAGATTATTTAAATTATTCTTGCATAAAGAATTGCCTGATTTAATCTAGCACTTTACTACTATATAAAAATGTGATGTGCGTATTTGGTGGTGAGAAAAACTATTTTATTGCTGTGTCGCACCTTTAACAAATGAGAACGAATTCGAAAGGTTATGTATATGAATGAGGTGGATTCATTGTCCTCTACTTTTTTAATTCACGAGTCACGACCCAGAGCAGAAAATAATTGTAGAGTTGTTTTTAATTTTTACAAAGCTTTCGTCTTTTAATTTCCTACTAATATATTTTATTTTGAGTTTTCAATTTGGTACGATAATGTGCTGGGATTGATGCACAGAGATAACGCAACAACATATATAGGACAAACTGTTTATTGTGAAAACAACACAGTTTGAAGCAGTTATTGTCACAGCAATTTATTTTTCTTGATATTTGTATTGCACAGTTTTGTATTTTGCATGTTTCTTTGTCACAAGTCCTGTTTTTGCGCCTGGTTCATTGGATGGGTTAGCCCATTAATACTGACAGTGGTTACATTGTTGCTGTGTCAAAATCTGATATTTCTGTCTTGGTGACAATTGATTGAAGGTAAAATCAGGGAATTTCCAGTATGGCAATGGTCTTTTTCTCAAAGTAAATAACTTTTCTTTAAACTAATGCCTAGCTTCTGACAACTGTGATCAAGAATCGCAGATACAAACATTATTGCTTGTACCACATCTGTGTGGTACTACTGACAAACTTCTATTCTGATGATCAGGGTTTTTCGAATATCAACAACTTCCGTGTAGGTTAATGACTACCCTCTTGTCTGCGCTGCTGCCACAGAAAAGCAACATAAATTATCTAGTTATCTAAGACAATTTAATAGCATTCCAATATCATGCATGCACCCCTGAAAAGCCCAAGCTTAGGCAGCTATATAAATAAACAAAATGATCACAACTGCATGGGGGTCCAGCACTGTTGTTTGTGGAAGCACACAACGTCTGCCCAATAAAAACGTACTCCTGGCTCACAACATGCTGACGTAGTCAAAGCCCCGCAATAGTGATTCTCACATAGTTGTCTGGTGACATCAGTGCTTTCGAAACAGACCACAAAGAACAAACATTTTATGATGTTTTCACTAACTGAGGGATTTGTTTCTTCAGAAAAATGTACCCCCTGGATTCTTATGCTGTTCAGGATAGAAAGGAAATCATTCCCGTAAAGAAATATTGTGCTAATTTTGACAGAACATCTGAAAAGCAAGGCCAAACAGCTTTAATTGCCACCATATTTACACAAATGTACAACCACACAATATTTATATCATGTTATATCTGTACTTTTGTTCACTAATGGATCACTCAAACGTTTATGTGTGCAAGATACATGTCTATACATCAGTGATACTTAGCCAATATAAATTATAGTGTTAAAGCTAAAGTCCAAATGTTCAATTTGCTCACATGCCTCAAGGAGGTCTAGTCCAAGTGGTTGGGCCCCCTACCTTTCACTTTCTGGCAGGTAAATAGTCTGGGTGTTATCTTTAATAAAGAGCTATCATTGGACACCCAAACCAGAGGGTTGTCCTCCTGCTTCCTACAGCTTCATGTGTATGGAATGTTCATCCATTCATTTTTCATTTTTACAGAAATTAAACCTTTGGCTATTGGAGACTGTGTTCTCCCATGTTTGGACAACAAAAAGCCTTGTACCTTAGCTCACCTGAAATCGTAGTGTTCATTTTTCATTGTATAAAAAAACGGCTTAAATCTGACATGTTATCTGTAAATTTTCGCCATGTGCTGCATTCCAGGTTATCTCTCTTCTTGCTCCCCCAAAAAACAAAGAGCTCTCCTTGACTCCATAAGTGATAAACCCCAGATAATGCCAAAAGCTATACACCATAGATTTCCAGGTATGTGTGACAAGCGTGAATCCCATTGTATTTTTGTACCCACATTCCAAGCAAATTTTGCCAAAAATCAAGGATGTTTCTGACATTTTATGAGAGAAAGATCCAGAATCTGCAAAAATCTTCACAATTTCTATCACCCAGTGTTCCTACCCTACTCACAATAAAAATGGTGCCCCACATGTAGGTGGGCGTCCAGACTGCAATAGGAAGGGGTGCAAAATGCAGCATAGAAATACCAAGATTTTTTCCACCGAAAATCATTCATTGGTGTTATGTGAGTAGGTGTAGCACTTGGCCAGGCTTGCCTGGCATCGAGGGAAACCTATCAACCCAGACATTTCTTAAACCTAGACACCCAGGGAGTCCAGGGTGGTGTGATGTGCAATGATCTCCCTATATTATATTGCCCAGAATGCCCTACAAATTTCAAATTTAGGGAAAATCACAGATTATTCAACCATTTGTTCTGTGAAGAAAATGTCTGAAATCTTCGAGGAGC
This sequence comes from Pleurodeles waltl, assembly GCF_031143425.1. Lineage (NCBI taxonomy): Eukaryota > Metazoa > Chordata > Amphibia > Caudata > Salamandridae > Pleurodeles > Pleurodeles waltl. The sequence continues at coordinate 957,049,336 of NC_090449.1, forward strand.
AACACAATTCCTATGACCCTGAATTCTCACTCTTCTCCCAATAAAAATGGCCCCCCACTTGTGTGGGTGGTTCCTATCACCCACAACAGGAACCAATCAAATGGTAAAGTCAATGTAGTGTCAGTGATGTCTTCACATAGTTCGAGTTTGGTGCATTCTTATGATGTACATTGAAGCCATTCACACATGGGGTGCAGTGTTCGAGTTTTAAGTCACATAAATATGGGAAGGACAGTCTTTTTTAGCCATACTCAATATTTGCAGGGCATTCTGCATAAGAAAATGTACTAGGATCCATGTAAACCACATCTTCGTCGATGATCATCTGCCTTTATGTTTCAGAAATGTCCAGCTTTAGTGGAGTTCTCTGGCTCACTCAGAGCCCAAACAATGCAGCCATTCCTCATGACAAGCAAGAGGAATTTGGGATTTTGTTGGGCTTAGTTTTGACATACGAACTGGCAAAGAGCAGGTAGACCTCCCATTCTACATCCCGTGGGTGATACCCAGAGAGGTAGTGTGGAAGATGTAAACCTCTCCTCTGCAAATAAAAATACAGATGAAGTCTGATATGGAATTGGGGGTACAGCAAACACATGTAGTGGACATGCTGATCGTGCAACATACATGCATCCAAGCAATCCCATCAGTGTCTTACCTGCACCTGGACCACTACTAGCATGGAACACTCTGCATTTCTTGCCTCCTCATGGTTGATTTTCTGAGGGATTTCATACTATGGATTGATCCTGTCTTATGGTTAGATGTCTGTGCCTGCCAACTCCTTTTTGTACCACCTTCTCAATTAGCTTGGTATATTTCAAACTTGATGATTCTCCACTGCAACAGAATGCATTAGTTGGGGTCAATTCTATCCCGAAACAAAAAGCCAAACGTCATCTTCCTGTACCACTTTGAAATTATCTGTGTTAGATAGTCTCTCCTGCTTACTTTTGAACTTATGCTCTCTTTGTACCACAAAATTTAAGTTTTAGTCATATCTTGAGAACTGGTTTGGTGACTAGTGAGGATCAGACATAGCAATTGCTGCCTTTTCTGGTTATTAAATCCTCAGCCTAGATCATGTACTGATATTTGAAGTGGAGTCACCATTACTTATCATGGCAGCTTCTTTTCAGGCTCTATCAGCCAGCACTAACTCCTTTGTTGAAAGTCATTTTTTAAAACTATTAATCACTTCATTTAACTTATTTTTGGGTAAACTCCTTTATCACCCTATTGCCTGGCTTCTCACTTCGGCACTGCAGTTGCTGGTTTTGTTGCCCCTTACATGGTTGGTTATTATAATTTCTGAACCTCATGGGATTTTAATGCCTAACTTGACCCCCACTTTCATCCTGACATTAGGTCTGGATTGGACTCTCTAGTGTCCTCAGATTCAAATAGTTAGTCAATGAACCTATTCACCAGACAAGCCATTTACTTGATGCTTTTTTCTCCACAAGTGAAGATTTGTGCATTACTCATGCAATTTCATAAACTTGGACCAATCACACGAGCAACCCTCTGGAACCCTGTATGCCACCATCTACTGTCACCTGAACGTACAGTAGAGCCAGGCCTACAATCATTCTTCTTACCATGTGTGTATCTTTAGAGGACATTTATCTACCACAATGTTATTTTTGGATCAGACCTGAATCACAAGAATGAGACTTTGCACTCCTAAAATAATACAGACCTTACTGAAATCCCCGTTTAAAATATTAAAAAACTCTGCATGTTAACTCTCATCTGCTTGGTGCATAGAGAAACTAGTTGATGTTGAAAAGTTTCAGAAAGAACATGGTCCTCTACGTATTTGCACCCTCCAATAATTAATGTCTGGAAACTTACAAAGATTATAAAAAGGATATTTAAGATCAACAGTCTGTGACATCCACTTCTTGTTTCTCTCCCTCAGCTGGTTTCACTGACATTCTTCCATTTGATGCTGTTTGTAATTACTGGCAATAATAACAAGATGATGGATGGAATGCTTGAATTAATCTCAGGCACTGCCAATTGTTCTGGGCCGCAACCCAATCCATAATTTATTGCCCACCATGCCACCCCAGTTTGGACCCAGGCATAAGCAAATCAGTCTTGATCCTGCTTCCCACAGGAATAGCCCAGCCCGAAGTGCCAGGCCAGATCCTCCCTGGACCGTAAACAAGCATCTTGGGACCAGTTTCAGGGTAGCACTCCTTATCAGCCAGGCTATCTTAAATCCAGAGGCATAGTGAGTCTGGGGACCCATATCTGGTTGCAAATGCAGAAAACAAAACATGGTGATGGTTGAAATGCTTGAATTATTCTCAGCCTCTGGAAATCCTTGGGCTGCATCTCAATCCATCATTTGACATTGTTCAGCATTCCGTTCTTCATCTGTTCTTTTTTCATTTGTCATTCTAATTGGGAAGGGTATGGCTAGACATGGGCCCTGAGCTCGCTATGCCACCTGATTCAAGCTAGCCTGGCTGATGAGGGGTGATACCCCAAAACCGATCTCAGGATGTTTGTTTCCAGTTCAGGGAGGACCTGGCCTGGCAGTTCCAACTGGACTGTTCCCATGGGGAGCAGGGTCAAAACTGATTTGCATATGGCTGAGTCTTAACTGGAATGGTGTGGTGAGCAAAATAGCAATAGAGTTAGGCACAGATCTATGACTGAGGGGGGGGAATTGTTTAGCGTTTAGTCCATCAGCTGTTATTTTTGGCTTTTTAATTACTTGGTACACTTTTAAAAAGAAACAATTCAGAAGATAGGTTTCTCTTTTAATCTCTCCATTACCTTTGTGGGTGCTCCAGATGCTATTGACAAAATAATTGTCTCTTGTTAACAGATTTAATTTCTTTCTCCTGAACAGCTACTTTGGTCCTGACACATTCTGTTAAATTGGGCTCCCATGTGGACCTTTGCTCATCTTTAATATATCTTTCTATTTCAAACAACTTTTTCCCTTTCTTACACTCTTGTTTAAAGATTCTATGCTCACAGGATCTGTGCCTATCAGCTGAAAACAGGCCCTTGTTGTTCCCCTCCTCAAACATAACCAGACCATTACACCATGCTCAAAAATTTCCACCCTATTTCTCTCACTTCTCTTCCTGAGATGCAGAAGGTATTTAACAGACAATGTTCAGGTGTCATTGAAGCCAACAACTGGCTTCATTCAGAACAATCATGGTCTGATCATTGCATGGTGTAAAACGTGTGGTTCTAAGAGTGGCCAAAAAGCTCAAACAGATGGGCTCTAACTTGCTTGCCAGCCTGGACACTTTTAGTCCTCTTTTTAACACTATCACAACATTCTTATTCAGTTTCTTCAGCAGGTTGACATCTACGGTGATGCCCTAGCATGACTTACTTATTTCTTACCTTGTAGCACAAAGCTGATTATTTCCACCTCTTTGCAGTGCCTTTAGTACTCAGATTGTGGTGTACCCAAGAGCTCTTTATGTAGCCAAGCCTATTTATCTTGTCCATATTACCATGATGGCCTACGCCAGCAAGGTTATCATTTGGACACAAGTTGTTGACCACCTCAACTATAACCTTGCTGAAGCTTTAGATAATTTACATTCCTTTCTCTCCACGGTGGCCAAGTAGATAAATCTAACTCTCCCCTTTTAAACTCTGACAAGATGGAGATTTTCATTGTTGAAAACCTCCTTTAAGCGTGGCCCTTTCAGTGCAATCACTGGGACTTTACACAGACTTCTGCTAATTTCTAATTCAAGCATCTTCTATTGGTTGCAACTCAGGTGAATCAGGATTCATTCTTGTGATTCCATTACGTTAGGTATGGCAGACATTTTAGTTACATGGTGAAATTTTATGGAATTTCGTAAATTTTTCTTTAAAAAAATGCAATTTTACACACCTTTGGTCAGAATGATTTGTTGAATAGTTTTGGCACCTCCTGCTAATTATTGTAAATAAGTGAAACTAGCCATTGTAATATCTAGACTTGCTTACTGCAATGCATGGTCTCCCTTATTTTGGTTCAGTGTCGACTGCTTGTTTTGAAATCTGGCACGTCTTTTCCAAGGACGTCTGTCCTCTGCTTGCCTCGATTTCTCTCCAGCTCTGGACACTCCTTTGGCTAAATGAGCTGCGCTGACGGCACTTAGTCCCAGATTTACTGTTTTTCATGAAACGGAGAGTTACATGATTAAAAATTGCAGCTCTGGGTTGGGCGAAAGGAAGAAAATAGAACAATACTTGCAATAAATCTGGCTGTTATGCTTGATGCCAAGCTTTGTGCTGTCACACAAAAATGATGCATCAGTGCTCAGCCTATGATTGACTTGGAGGTATGCACTCCGGTGACCAATTACTGGGGCTGGACAACAGCGCTGCATCAGGCATGAGAAGTGTGCTTAAGGGTAAATAACCCATGTTACATATAGGCATATGAGGCAGTATAAAATGTCTCCGTTCCTTGTATCTGCTTTTACAAAGTATTAGGATCCGTGCAAAAAGCTGGATCATACTATTTTACTGGATTTGGATGTGCACTGACAGTTTAGCTTTTTGTGCTGAGCACCACAGACCCCTCTGTCTTTACATACATAGGAAGAGTATGGAGAACAAAGTTTTGGCACAGCGCATAGGTCAATTTTGAACACAAAATAGCTCGTACATATTAAATTCGATACTTCGCTGCGGTTGGCACTGCTGTTTGTACAATCTAGGATGGTGATGCTTTGAAATGTTTTGTGCCCCTTTAAGTTCTGTGGGTAACAGCGCAAAACTTTAATACATTTGGGCCTTCACTGTAGACATCAGTCATCACATAGTAATGGTCCTCCCTATCTTTAACATCATCTTGTCCAAGAGCTTCTCTTCCTGACCCTTGTATCAGAAAGTCCCATGTGTGTGGATACTTAATCCATTTCCCGATACTGAACATCAGAACGCTTTACCAGTTTAACATTATTTTCACCTTTAAACCATTTGAAGTTCCACAACGACTTCAAGACCTGTTTTTTTCTTGTTATTAGTTCTTTTAGCGGTCCTAATATCAGGACACACTGTATAATGCTATTCACACGCTACGAATGTCACTCATTATCAATTTCCAATATTTGGAAATTGCTATGATACAGAAGTGCTACACAGCAATGCACAAAGCTTTAAAAGGGCACATTAGGGAGCATGTTTGATCCTTTTTGTTTTTAGTTAGCCAATTGCCACTTCATGGTATCTTAAATGAACCACTTCAAAAGTGCTAATTCCCCCTTGACATTCTTCACCTCAGTCGCAGGTTTTGACTCAGGTGGTCAAATGTTCTCCTTGCTGATATTTCTTATTTGCTTTGACTGTAATAGATTGCATTCTTCTTTTTGGAAATAATTGTCTTATATATTTCAATTCATGTATCTGAGTAATCATAAAACCGCTATTTCCATCTGTCACATAGGCTAGCATTTGTTCCTTCTGTCTAGATGAACATCAAATTTCGTCAATTTTCTCATTAAAAAACCTTCTTTAAGGCCTTCACCAAACAATGATTCTCTTGTCTTATCTTCTTTGTTAGGATGGAGTTAATCCCCTTCGAAGGTATTCTTTTCGTTTCTTTATGAGGCTTGCATTATATGTTGAACAAAGATTGTCCCTATACATCGTGCCTTTCATTTATCTACTGGTGTGGAAGGTTTCAGGGAAACTTTATTGCAAAAGCAATGTATTTTCAAACAGCTGCTTATAATGCTTTATGGCATCAACTAACATTAAGGAGTGGATCTTCTGTATTATTTCTGGTTATGCATATATCCTAATCTTTATTCCAACTGTTAAAAATCTTCCTTCCCAATCGTAGGCAGGTTTGGCCCTCCAATACTGCCATGCCTTCAGAACCTATATGACATGCTATCTGGTACAAAACATGGAATTAGGTATGTGGCCTGCGGAGAGTAACATTCCAATTTCCATTAGTACGTAGGGAGATAGGAGGCATACTTGAGGCTTTGCCTTAAATATGTCAATGGCTGCACACCCAGTATCATTAATAAAATACCTTTATACTCAGACCTCAACTAACAAACCTACTAGGAACTTAAGATCAGGCAGTGCACCTGAGCTTAATCAGCAGACACCAAAAATAAATTAAATCAAGAGGAAGGCCCTTACTGTTCTCGCTTAAAAAACAAAAATTTAGAAAAGACAGTAAAACCTGCTTTTTTCATCTCTTACCTCTCCTGCGCCATAGTGCTGTCAAGTTACAGTTTGACGTCTAAAGACTTTATATTATTCCGTAAATAAATTAATAAATACATACAAGTATTATGTGACTGTGGAAAGTGAATATTATAGCTAGTCCAAATATGCTTGGTGAAATAGTGAAATAATAAACATAGTTAATGGGTTCCTATGAATCATGAGATTCAACAACATAATAGCAACCCTTAATCCAGTCTGCAAAGCTTTACCACTGTTGAGGCCACTTTGATTATGCAGCAGTGGAGGACGATACGTGCAAAGGTTATCTATATTATACAGTATCAAAGGCCAAATCATGTAGAAACATGCAATATGCATCCCACTTTCAACCTGATCCTTGGTCAGCTCTGGGGTCCTTGGATTTACTGAGTGGAGAAGGAACCCCCCTTTGAATGTGCCTGCAGGAACATATGGGCCTGCCAATTAGTGCCAGCAGATATAATTTGAGCCCTAACTTATTAGGCCAGCTTCCATCTCTACATCAAAGACTAAGCATGATGGGGTCTCCATTGTCTCCTGGAACGTGGCGGGTTTAATCTCCAAAATGAGTTCACCTGAGTGGTGCTCTTTTCTTGGTGGTTTTGATATCTGCCCAGTTGAGGAGAGGTGGTGTATCACCACCTGTGTTTAGAGTTGGGTATTGAAACATATCTATACCAGCCATTAATAAGCTGCATGGTCGCCTCTTTGGTGGACTAACAGTCTGGGTGAGGATCTCGCTGAATATCAAAATTGATAGGATCTTGATAGATTCTGCTGATATCCTAGGGCTGTGTTTTAGCTCAGCTAAGACCTATAGTGTGAAAATGAATAATCTATATGCAATGGGATTCAGGGTGGTAGGATGTTGAATACTGTGCTTAAGTTGGGATCCGATTGGGAAATTAGAAACCCATCTACACACACTAGTATAGGTGGTGACTTTAATTCCACATTCAACCCTTGAATAGATGATGAGACAGAGTCGGATTGGTAGACCGGGCATTTGGGCAATGGTCCTTTTTTTCATGGAATTATGCCAGTTTTGAGTGCTTTCAGGTTGAGTTCTAGGGTCTGGGCTCACCAGTGATTCTCTGAGGCCTAAGCACCCTCTCTGGAAGCCTGCAGCATGGAAAGGAGAAATCATGTCCCCTCACATCCTAGCTGGGGCTGGCAGCGTCCTCACCAGTCCCCTGTAGGGCAGGCTCATTAATAGTGTGTGGGGCTGGTTTGGGCCAGCTGTTGACACACAATAAAGCAAGCAGATTGAGCCGGGGGATGGGAGTGAGCAGGAGCAGCCGCACTGGAGCCCAGGCGTGGTGGTCCATTTTACACACTCTCTAACCTTGCAGGACACAGCATTGCACTGCCCTTGTCCTTGCCCGGCAGGCTCCCTGCACATGCCCTGCAGCAGTGCTGTTCCTGAGAGCCCACGGACTTTGGGGCTACCTGAGGAGGAGGAGGCAAGGAAGGAGGACGAGGAAAGAGAAGTTAGAGTGAGGGGGCAGAGAAATGGTAGAGAAGAGGCTAAAGGGGAGGACATAGAGCCTGTGAAGTGTGGGAAAGGAGGGAGGAAAAGACAGAGACAGGGCTATGGAAAGAGTAAGAAGCACAGAAACACATGAAGAGAGAAAATAAGAATTAAAGTGCTGGATGGAAAGAGTACAATTGTGGAAAAAGAGCAGGCGAGAGAGAGTTACAGATTGAGTACCATGAGTGAGTGGAAGAGAGGTCGAGAGATTAGACACGGTGAAAAGGAGATCACAAAGAATGCACACTAGTGAAATAAAGGGAGTGTGAGAAGGTGAGCAGCAGATAATTGTGTGATGTGCCACACTGGTTCTGCTTCCTGAGTGGGAGTGGGTTGTGTTTTATTTTTTTGTGATGCAAGCTCTGCATTTGGGACTACACATGATACACTTACCTGTTTATCTGTTGTGTGTATGTGTAGAGGATGGCCAAGGGCTTTCATATAGTACTTCACTGTGCATTTTTGTAAGTACTTTCTATAGAAATGTCACTTTTACCCAATTGAAAAGTACTCAATATTCCTATCTCATAAGGATGATTTAGTTTTGCCCTTATTCAAACACTTCACCTTCAGGTCACACCAGATGTCACCAGCAGCCACTACTCCTTGTGCCGTCTTGCTGGATCACATTACTAGTAAGAGCCAACATACCCTTGGAGCCTTCATGGGCCTGTGCTGCCTGGTAACATGGCCAGTACGCTCACTGCTGCTTATGCCCTAGAACTCAACAGCGAACTAAGCTAAGCAGACCCCTTCCCCAATCTTTGGAGCACACTAGGTTGTTTATAACATATTCAATGAGTACTGACACTTCTAAGCAGCTGCCACTTTAAATGTGCTTTATATAGGACAGCAAAGGTTCTTCTAAACAGGTTGGAATTCTTTGAGGCAATATCTGAATTTCTTATAAGGTTCCTAATAACATTGGGTGATGTTCCTCCCCTCCAGCAAGAGACACTCAAGATTCCCACCTCACCTCCCTATGGCGGGGCCACCTTTCTCACTTTCCAGCCTGCCTGAGCAGTAAAACAGCAAGAGACCTTTTAAGGAATGCTCAATTTGGACAATTGTCAAGCCCTCCATATTCCAAGGTCCTCTTGAAAAAATGATCTCTCACTATTTTGTTTTCTCGCTTATAACCTTTTATACTAATCTCTCTTTCTCTCTGTCCTGTCTGCCTTTGAGTGTCTCTCTTTCTGTCCATGTCTCTCCAATTTCTTTTTATCTACCCCTTTCTCTCCTCACCCATCACTTGTTCTAGCATCTCTTACTAGCTGCCTTCACTATTCTTTACTGATATCTCTACTTTTTGTCTACTTCTCTCTAACTTACTCTTCACCTTATCTCCCTCTGTTTACTTTGCCTCTCGATACCTTTGTACTTCACTGTTCGTTATTTCCTTTCTTTTTCTACATATCTTTTTTACCTCATTTCTCTCTACCTCATCAATCTCTAAACCCTGGATCTGTCTTCCACCCACTCTCTCACTACCTTTATGTTAACTGTTCTATTACTCTTTACCTCTTTCTAGGCCTCACTTATCTTTCTGCCTCAGATCTCTCCCCTTACTTGAATCTAGCTCTTCTACCTCAACCCGTTATTTCCCTCCCTCTTCATTGATTTCTACACCTCCGTGTATCTACCACTCAATTTTTATTGCAGCCCTTTCTACCACATATCAGTCTTCCTCAGCTCTCTGTTTAAAATACCTTTCTATATCCTACCTGTCACCACCCTTCTCCCTCTCTCCTATCTGTGTCTACCCTCACATATTTCCCTTCCTACTACATCCCTACCCCACCCCTATCTCAGCACCTCACGGTGCTTTTCATGTTGCTGTCCTGTCTCTCAACCTTATCTATGGCTTTATCTCACCATTCCATCCTATGCCTCACTTCTCTCTGCCTTTATCACACCCTCTCTTCACTGCAAAACTCACTTCCTTGCCTTTCTCTCAAATTTACATCTCATACACTAGTCAATCTTTCTATCACCTACATATCTCATTCTCTCAATACGCACCCTCTCAATTAACTTCATTTGATCACTGTCTCACCTCTCCACTTCTTTCTACGTCTCCTCTGTCTAAGTCATATCTCTCTAAAACTTACTCCTTTATTACTAGCCCTCTTCTCTACCTCTAGACTTATTTTTAAACTATCTTTGGATTTTTTCACTCTCTTTCAAATCAATATCTGTAGCACATTTTTGCATACCTTCTCTGTCTCTTTTTATGTCTCTCTACGTCACCTCTCAGGCTTTTCCTCACACTCTCGCTCTTCCTCTATCTGAATCTCCCATCTCTTTCTCTACCTCACCTGTCTCTCTAATTCATCTCTTTCTTGTACAAATAAACTTTTTCTGATATTCACCCTTCTCAATGTATCTCTCTCTCTTATTCACTGTCCACTTTACCAAACCTATGTCTGTGCTCTACTTATCATTCTGTCCCTCTGTATACCTCACCTCAGCTTGCATTTCTCTGTACTTCTAACTCATCCTGTTTCCTATCTACCTCTACAGTCCTTTGTCTTTAGCTCTCTCCAACTAAACTCTCTTCCTACATTACCTTTCGCTCTACCTCATCCTTCTGTGCAGTGGCATAACAACGGCCAGACAGCAAGCGTGACAATGGTGAAGAGGGACTTATTTGTGATCACAAATATTTAGCAATGAAAGCTACAATCTCAAGCACTATGTGCATGCGTTTTCATATCATTCACTGTTACACTAAGTATCCACCAAGTCATCATTACTGTCTCTTTCCTAATATGGTACACACCAGCTTATTAGACACTGATTTTTCTATAAAATATCTTGCATGATAAAATATTTAGAACACAAACACAAAAAATGGCTTTAGCAATGCTTCTTCAAGCTTTAATGTAGTACTATTTGGCTGGCACACACTGGGCAGCATCAGCTTTAGGCATTAATGCATGCCTCCATTTCTGAAAGGTTAAATTATAGTTCAGAGTGGATTGATCTCATGAAGGCTTAGCTGAAAATAATACGTCACAGCTGTTCTAAACAATGACTACCAAAATAGGTACTGCCTGGGGCTCCAAAAATCCTTTAGATGGTACTGAAAACAACAGAACTTTGGGGATTTCTGCCTCGAGGTTCTGACCTCACCCATTTCTCATCCAGATACAAGCTTCTAGAGGCATGAGAAGTGCTAAAGATATCCTCCCTGCCTTTTGATTTCCATTGCCACATTCACCATGTGAGAGAGCTAAATAAAATACTCTGGATTCTGCAGTGCCCACTACCAGCAGGATCCAGCGGTTCCAAATGGACAAAACAAAGAGCTAACTAGTCCACAGGTGGGCAGGAGACCATGCTTTAACATACTGCTGCTACAGACCACTTCTTCAAATCCTTATGCCCAGCCATCTCCTGTCCTGTGTAGGAGGAAGAAATCACGGCCTAGGAAAGGGCCTTCAGGGGCCTAGTTCAGTTACTGAGGCCCAGGAAGGAGTCTGGCCACAGTCATCCCATCCAACACCCCCCCCCCCCAGGGTCCTCCAGCAGTTTCTGTTCTGTACCTCCATAAAAGCCAGTAGATTCACGGGCCCAGAGCACCAACTCCTATGGGCCATATTTTTCACCTTTCATCCCCACTCTACCCCGAAGGACTGACCAATGCAGGCTGACCTACCCCCGTCCATTTTGGCTTTAGACTACATTTATATGATGATCAGAGTCCAGGACATAATTGGCTGAGATAGGATACAATCACTTTGTTGTGCAAGGTATTGACAGTGGAAGTAAGTATTCAGATTTCCAAGATGCAATGTTTCTTTTCTTGATCAAGGTTAATGACCACCTTAAAAGCCTCAAAATGCCTCATTTACCACACACATGTGCAACAAATGAGTCCCCTGATATTATTCTAGCAGTGTTTCATGAAAGGCTGCGATGTGTGAATGTGGAAAACTATTGTAGCATTGGCCAGGCCTATGTTTGATCCCAATCTGACCCTTGGATGAGATGCTGGCGGCAGTTGAGGACGAAAGTTGGGCTATTCTGCAACTTGAACTAACCCCAAGTTAAAAAGTTGTCAGAGGCTCTTTAGCTTAAAGCTCTTACACTTCAATATGGTCTTATTGAATGGTAGAACAAGCTCTGATTGTACGGGGAGGCCACCTACAATAAACCCAACCATGAGTGTTGCATTGATTATATCCTAATTGATTTAAGGCTGTGGCAATTTGTAGATGACATGGTCTTGGAAAGTAGAATTGAAAGTGACCATAGCCACCTTTGTTTTTCTTTTATTGCCACCTGGGGCAAATACAGCCCTGATCCGAACCTTCGTTGTGTGACCAATGATGTTCATGTAGCCAAATAACAACTTAAGTGAAGGCATTTGGCAGTGAGAGAGGATGTCTTATCCTCTATTGAGAATGAACTCTCAATCGCTTTAGCTAATCTTACAGTTTCAAAGGATAATCCACAGGGTGTCAGAGATGTCCATCTAACTTCTTTAATCAACCAATTGACCATTTCCTTGTGTCCAAAAATAATAGGAGAAGGGTTCAAAAAACATTACTTGATACAATGATGAGTACAGGAACTTAAAAAACAAACTTACATTAGCTATAAAGAACAATAACATCAATGAAATCTACTCCTTGTGCAAGACCTAGACCCATGCCCAACCTAAAACTAAGTGGGACTGGGAAAGGCAAGGACGGAGAAATCTCCTATCCACCTGCCAAGAGAAAGACATCACCACATTTTGGTTGCATGTCAACTTTGGAAGAGGAGAGGCAGCACCCAGACCTGCAAATCACATTTCGCCCCTTATGTAGGGCTGAGTATTTTCAAATCCTGTATGATTATGGTTTGACAAACCTCAGCAGTGATGGTGAGATTTCTAACATTATAGATTAAGCAGACCTTCTAGTGACATTTGATCTCTAGGACATAGAGCTGAGCTTGCAATCAGCGCTATGGCCCAGAGGATAAGCTGCTGGACTTGATTGTAATGCAAAGGTATAGTAGCATCAATCCTTAAGTCCTGGAAAGGTGCTGAGGTGCTACCCATCTTTATAAAAGGGGATCCTAGCTTGCCATCTAGCTATAGATCAATTAGCCTGACGGGCTCGATGCAAAGTATCTTCTGCCAGATTGTTATGGACAAAATTAGTTTATGGGCTGAGGAAGCTCATATACTTTCCCCTTTTAAAGCAGGCCTCAGGGAAAAAAACTAGCACAGTATATGAGGTCTTCTGACTTCTTTTACTATAATGGAAAACTTGCTTATTGGCAAAGGACACCTGTATGTGGTCTTTGTTGACCTGAAGTCTGCATTTGATCTGATTCCCTGGACAAAGCTGTGAAAGATACTTCGGTAGATAGGAATGACTCCTTATATTCCATCTATTATTATTCACCTAGACAAAGATAACCATGCCAGCGTTCACTGGGGAGAACAGGTGCAACCCACAAACCCAATTCCGATCTGGAATGGACTCTGGTAGGGCTGTGTTTTTGCCTCAACCCCGTTCTCCCTTTACTTGAATGAGGTAGTACACTTTCCCTCGGTCATTCCATCAGGCACACCATCTTTGGGAAATTGGAAGGTACCCACCTCTATTTTCGCCGATTACACCGTCCTTGTCTCACAAACACCTACTGGACTGTACATGCTTTAAGGTGGGTTGCTCAATAAAAGGTCAGGTGGTTATCGCAACTAAGACTAAGGGGGTCATTATGAACACAGCAGTGTTTACCGCCATGTTCATGCTGGCGGTCATTTCACTACCCGCCAGCACCCCTGGGACCCCGCCGGCCGCATAATGAACATTCTGCTGGGCCGGCAGGCGGAAACATTGTTTCTGACCGCCGGCCCAGCAGAATGCATGGCCGGGACATTTCCGGCCGCTCCACCTGTAGCCGCCGTCAATGCCGCTGTGTGGCGGGTGCAGCTGCACCTCTCGTGCAGAAAACTGCCTGTAAAACGGGCAGTGACCTGCGTGATGGGGCACTGCACAGGGGCCCATGCACTGCCCATGCCAGGTGCATGGGCAGTGCAGGGGCCCCCAGGGGGGCCCCAGAGTACCCCCTTCCGCCAGCCATTCCCTGGTGTGTTCTGGTGGCAGAAGGAATCATTATCTGAGGGGCAGCTCTGTCGGAAAATGATTACCTTCACTGTCAGTCTGCCTGTCGGCGGCAGCCTGGCGGTGGAGGAGGGCCTGTGTTGTTTATATGGTGGTTCAGACCGCCAGGCCGGTGGTGGTCTTTTCCGCCGCTGCTGGCATGGCGGTCTGAACCGCCATGTACAAGATGAGGGCCTAAGTTCATGATAATAAAAAAACACAAATCATACACAGGGAAATTGTACCTGGGAGGGGAGGAACTGGAAAGGGAGGATGTGTTTGTGTATTTGGGCATCAAATTGTCATTTGGTATGTCTTGGAAACACCATATTGAAAAAGCCACCCTCAAACACAAATAGATATCAGGTGCCATTTTGAAGGAGTTTCATGCTGCCTCACACAGCAAACCCATAGTTTCCCCCTTCAGATCTATGATTCCAAAGTTGTGGCTGCGGCATTATATGGTGCTGAAATTTGAGGATTGGTCATTTGTCTGATTTGAGCAAATCTGAACATAGGTTTTTCAGAATCTTGGTGTTCCTCTCCCCTGTACACCTTCTTTTCCACTAGACCTTCACATTGGCAGGAGGCGAAACGTCGATAGGGCTGGGCTTCTACCCATTTTGTTCTGGTGGAGACTTGGAACCACCTCAGAAATAGCCAGCAATGCAAAGGCCTTTCAGGACCTAATTAGATTAGACAAATATCACAAATTTGAGAGGTGTAATAACATTAGAAAGGTTCTGTCTTCTCTAGGCCTGTTGAGTCACTGGGAGTCTTTGTCATCTGATCCATTGTCATCAAGTTCCATCAAACTGAGAAGCTCTATTGGCATTGGGTGGATCAAAAAGATTCTGCTCACCAGAGTGAACCTCTCCATGAATTTTGTATGGTTCAAGACAAGCCCTCTGTATGAAAAATATCTGGACTGAATCATCAAACCTCTTCACAGGAAATTGTATGTCAAGTTCAGGCTAGGCTGTTTGCCACTCAAGATGTTCCCTGCAAATTGTTGTCACGACATAAGCCCTTACTGATTTGCCTGAGTTCCAAAATGTACAAGGAAACTATTGCATGTTTTATTTGTTTGCACAGCTTATTCGCACCCAAGACAGACTTGGTTTAGGTGCGCCTGCCTAAATCTAGGCACTAAAAACTGCGCAACAGCTATGGGAATCTTACAGTCTGATCTAGATCTCTATATGGTTGTGCTGTTGTAAAGTTTCTGTGTTGAATATTGTCAATAAGATGTAATGTCCTAGCTGCTGTTTAGGTAACTCATATTGTTCTGCATATGCTTTAATGAACTTAACCCTATGAGGTTAGGTATATATAAATGTATGTCTACAACCGTCAGGTTGTATTAACTGTTATGGATTTTAAGAATGTTTTTCTCTTATTCACTTTTTTTTTATGTTTTACTTTTGACCGTGTTTTTAAGGATGTGTTAATCCAAAAATAAACATATTTTGAATTCAAATTAGCAGAACATTCTCTGTCATCATTATGTGATTTGTTCAGCAAGAAACAACATTTTATTTGTTGAAATCTGCAACTTTTGCATCAAATTAAGTGTAAAGGGTGGTAAAACAATTATTAAGCATTACATTTTATAGAAACATATTTGCACTGGCCTGCACATTGTCCAAGCAACAATCTGTCATGTATTGTTAACAAAACATAAACATGCCAATTTCAACCAATATCTATTTTTAACTGTGAAGTGAATAGAAAAGCTCCAAAATGTTTCACTCATACCTACAGCTTTTAACAAAACAAAGGGTGTTTTTGTCCTAAAAGTCTACATTAAAAATGTATAATTATGTATTTGTCTCTTCATTTTACTGCATAATCTCAGACTGCAAAATCTAGTATTTCATTTATATATTTACATGTTAAAAACACCAGTTTCAATTCAGCGTCTCCAAATAACCATGCAACATAAAAACCCAACGGGTAGTATGCGTAAAATGCACCTATATCACGTGGCTCTTATGCACATTTACAAACAACTGCACCTTTGACCTTGTAGCTTACGATGTTACTAGAACCCTTGATGACCAGATAGAACATTATGCAATTTTAGGGCAGTAGCAACTGTAGTTATGGGTAGATCAGAGTAGCCATTAGTTATTGTTTCTTTAATAACTTTTGCACTGATCGAAAAGTGTACATGAAACTTTTCCAAAACAAAGGTTAGTTTGATTTGGGTATGATATAGCAATTTTTGCAGCAGATTCTTCAAGGGACGGTAAAGCAGCGCAGTAAAAGTGACATTACCAGTTTTAGCTTCCACAAGAAACTATGCTCTCTGACACCAACATGAATGATGGGTGCCATCCCTTTCTGCACATAGACTTTTGGCATAGTTAACAGGAATCGGCTGCAATTGTTGTAAGGCCCTTTTAGGAAATGGGTTGGGCACCCCAGTCTTAGCTTAGTTTCACGGTTCATGTTTTCTTGTACATTATAACGAGTTTTATTGATATTTCAGCAAGCCTGCTGTTTGCATTTGCTTTTACATATTTTACCAGATTCTTCTTCTAAGAAGACAAAGTTCATGCTGCACATTTAGTCAGCCCTATACGACATAAAGCCCTCATTATGAACAGATGTTGGTCGGACCGCCGCCAATGCAGCATTCTGAGCACCATAATATGACTGCAGTGGTTGCGCCATTGTCGGACCGCCAGAACAGCCAGGATTAGTCATCCCGGTGGCCTGGCGGTTGTGGTGATCCTAATCCGCCAGGGCAGCGCTGCTCTAGGGATTACAACTTTGTTCTCCATCAGTGATTTCATGGCAGTAGGGCCCCTGCTCTGGCCATGCACTTGGCATGGGAAATGCAGGGACCCCACTGGCCAGCACCGTCACAGTGTCCCCTGTCTGGTTTGCAGACAGTGAACATTGCGAGGGTGCTGGTGCACCCTGCGCTCTACAGCATTGCCGCAGGTTCGATTATGAGCAGAAGGCAACGCTGTAGGGTTTTTCCTGCTAGGCCGATGGGCAGAAACTCAGGTTTCCACCTACCGACCTAGCAGGAAACTCATAATGGACCAGGAGGGGAGATAGCCACATTGGTGGCAATCTCCCCATCGGAGTTTCGGTGGACGGCTTAAACCGTCTGCTAAAATCGTAATGAGGCCTCTAGTCTACGCTCCTCATCCGTGGCTGGTTCACAGAGTACATGATATGGTAATTTGTGTTTCCAGCCCAGGAGCCAACCTCTATCCCTGGGAAAAATCATTACATCAGAACTGCTGTCCAAACGATGTATGGGTTATTATATAAACTACAGTTAGTCCCAATGGGTGTATACGGCATTCCGGTCATGACCATCCTAGAATATTTACCTCATGACAGACAGCTGATGCTGGTGCTGATTTCTCACTTGACCGAGAAGATTGCTATCTGCACAACAGACAGACCTGTGATATTCTATTCAGGTATTGAGCTAATTCTGGGTCGGAAAAGGGAGAGGGTTACAACCACTATGCTCTCAGATTAAGACATAGGGTTTTGATAGGAACATCCACACTCTTTAGAAACTCGCCATATGATGGGGTTGTTTATCTCTTGGCTTCATATTGGTTTCTCTGCTCTGTTTCATCTGCCTAATTATCGCAGCACATGCTTTTTATACCCAAATGCGATTGCTTCAATAAATGCAATGAAATTCATTTTGCATTTTGTGTTTCACCTTGGTGTGCGTGAGTAACCAAGTGAAAGGGGTAAAATTTGTTTCCACGACTTTCCTAAGAAGTCAGTGTGTCATGTTTAGGTTGCCATAATCACCTTTTACCCTGACAGTGTTCGTGGTCAGGGTGAGGAACTGTTGAGATAGCCAGGAGTTGGGACAACAGCTACCAGGCAGTGTGGGTTGCACTACCACACTCGGTGGTGCTGACGTCCTAAACATGCAATATTATTACTAAAATGTGAACCTCATAACACAAGTGGCTGTGCTCAGTGGCAGGTGGCCATCCAAAGTGTGATGAGGCCCTGTGGGCAACCACTGCTGCACACAACTGAAGGCCTTGTGGTTGGTCACACCCTGCAAGTTGGAGACAGACACACAGACCTAAAATGTACCACATAATTAATCATTCTGTCAACTTGCTGTCCCATTAAGGACTGGAAAACTGGTAAACTAAATGGAGACATTATAGCCAACTGGTCCATGTCTAACCTACCTTGAAATTCCGCATTTCTCTCTTGATTTGAACATGTTATAGCTACTAACTAACTAGATTTGTAACATAGCAGCTGTTGGCTGGCTCAGCTGGCCCCAAGCTCACATATAAGATACTGAAAAGGCCACAAATGTTTTAAACTCTACCAGATTCTCACTACAAGAACCTCACCACTTGCATGACATTTACTGGTGATTTGAGAGTGGTCTCGGTGCAAATGTTTTCATAGTATACATTTTATAGGATTCATTGATGAAGACAGGCTTTCCAGTTATGGTTGGTTACTATTGATTGGAAACTGTTATCAACATGTGATGATAGAAAAGGCTAGCTCAGGTTCCTGTGAGGAGGGTTCAGCAGATAGACATAACTGGTTATTGAGCCTCTTGAACAAGACAAATAAGTCATAATTATCTGATGCGAAAATGATAGTGTTATATTCTTTCTTGACCTTAAGATACTTGTTGAACAGAGTTCTTCATCTTTGCCATGATTCTGAAACATATTTTCAGCATATTCAAGTGGTTCAATAAAACATATGATATTCACGATATGTTCCATTTCAGCCCAACAATAGCCAGTCTTCAGCTAATGGAGAGTGTAGAAGAGTTCAGGGGTATCTTATAACAGCCAAGCCTAATCCTTATTGATGGCTTGATATTGTTATTCAATTTTAATTGGCATGGTTATCATCGTATGATGCCAGAGCATCGATCATCACAAATTTCAGTGCAGTCAGATGCCTCTCATCAGAGGACAAGGTGTATACTGCATAGTGGTGCCAGTCCCCAATATATCATGTCTGTCATCCGATTACATATTGTAATATAAATTGGTATGTATGTGTCATAAGTATCCACACTTTTAAAAAAATGTATGCAGAACAGTGAATCGTCAGTGATTTGGCTCAATCAAGAGAAGCCAGTGCTTGTGTGGCAGTACTGAATTCTGCTTCCTGACAAAAATACTCTAAAGCATCAAATGTGATTAATGTATGCATGTTAATGTGGAAGCCAGGTAACTTACTGCTTCCGTTCTCTAAAGACATCTATTTTCCCTAACTTGAGCTAGCCATGAATTTTTTATTGTTTTGTCTTGGGTTCAATAACTATATATTCCATGATAATTGAGTTTGTGGTAAGCGTGAGATACTGATCTAGCCATATTTTAAGGTACTTTGTAAAGAGAAAGTTTCCTAACAATAATACCTTAGTAAAATAATACCAATGGCTGCAGTGTCAGTCTACGTGTGATTATGTCAAGCTATCCCCATTTAATGACAAGGTGGCCATTATGTTTTTTTAAGCGATCAGTCTATACAGCACAGATTGGTTTGCCACTCCAAATAAAGGTATGATTAACCTAGTCAGTCTTTCCCAGTACAGGCACACTAGACTCTGGCACTTAGTCAGTATACTCTGTATAATGTTAACAAAGATGTACATAATTTAATACATAAACATTAGAAAAACAAAATATATTAGACTTTGTTTTAAAAAAATGAAACATGATTTAAATTCTCTGATATAAACCGTATACTACATTTTAATCCATATTAAGTAACAATGCTTAGTAGAGTGGAGAGAAATTTTTTCCAGACTTATTGCTTTTTCTCCATTGGTGGAGGATGGAAAGCTTTGTGGTGATATAAGGGGGGTAGGGGGAAATCTCAAAACACACTATTCCACCAATGTATTTTCCCAAAGCAACCAAACCCCCTGTCGGATTTCCATGAAATTTGGCATGGTTACATATCCACTGCTTACACCCTTGCATAATATATCACTTATACATTGTAAAATCATAGCTTTCACAACAACACTTCTGACATCTCAAATGACGTTTCTAAGATCACAGTGCATGATAGAATGAATGTTGAGTTATAGTTTATAGGTGACAGGATAATGTACGGATGTGTGCGAGTTATAATAAATTGAAGGTGGTGCATTCATTATAAATTCACGTTTTAGCTGGTGGTGAATAAATTATAAATTGAAATTGAAACTATAACTTTAGATTTTACAAATTTTGTATAAATTAAATTTTCCTAACTATAACTTAGCTTTAACATTTATATTTTTCGTTAAACATATATATATATATATATATATATATATATATATATATATATATATATATATATATTTAGTTTTAAGTTTAATAACCTTTTTTAATGTTATCTATACTTTCCCATAGGGTGGCCTCTGCCGTGGTGTCAGAGATCTCTGCCTACATGTGAGATGTTACAAGTTTTTACATTACAATCATGGTATAGGTTTCACCAGGGATAGGCATATGTAAGCCTGCGTCTAGAAGCATATTTGCATTCAGAAATGGCAAACAGAAAAAAAGTAATTTGTTTTCTAGAAGCAGTAGTACATTTGATGAGTAATTACAGATGTGTAAGTTTACCTTTTGGAATGGCACCCCAAGTGCCTGGACTGTAGGGTGCCAGGATTCACTTAACCAAATGAAACAAAGCAGTGTGATTAGTCAATATTAGGGACCTTAATTACTGAAATAATTCCAAGTGCCTGACAAAAGCCGCTAGAGTAATTTACTTAGCAATCTGGGTGAAATAGCCCCAACTTTTCTTGAAAAATGGCATCAAAATTACAAACAAATGCAAAATTCCTCTTAAAGCATGAAATTTGATTTCCCAATATATTGTGTGACTTGTTTCTCTGCAGAATAGAGCAATGGTTCATTACAGACTTATTTGAGGATCAGCAACATAATAAAGTTACTTGTTAGCTTGTT
The DNA here is from genome assembly GCF_031143425.1 of Pleurodeles waltl. Taxonomy (NCBI): domain Eukaryota; kingdom Metazoa; phylum Chordata; class Amphibia; order Caudata; family Salamandridae; genus Pleurodeles; species Pleurodeles waltl. Next base: position 957,070,134 of record NC_090449.1, read on the forward strand.
TCCGATTGGTTGATAATGTTTTAGGGCTTTGCTTTCAGATGTTTTGTTGTTTCCAGAGTTCCTTGAACTTGTGATTTGAGTTTTTCCTTCAATTTTGCATTTTGAACATAGCAGCGAGACAACTGTAGTACAAGGAGGATTGGTCAAGCTCTTTTTTGGATTTTGGATCTAATTGCTGTACGAAAATGGGTTATTAGTTAAGGAGGATTCAAGTCTTCACCAAGTAATATGCTTAAAATTGTATACGTCTAATACACAAATTCAATTTAATAAATCAGAGTTCAGGTACTGCTAGGGATGACACAGACAAGACAGGTTTTATTTAAGGAAAAGGGTGTGAAGTACTTAGCAGTAACAAAAAAAATAAAAAAGTCAAAACATAACACAATAACAATCTCACAACCATTTTCTAAAAATGTAGAAAATATAATATGAAAACTTCGACAAAACAACTAAATTCCACTCAGGGAAACAAGAGATATGAATGTTTAAAGATTTTGGGCAAAAATCTGCATGAAAACATAAAAGCTAGAGAAACTAAAAATCACTCTTTATGGCCGACCTGGTCTTCGGTGTGATTTCAGGTTGACTATAATGGAACCAAGGTTAGCTAACACAAATAGATCATTCCAGTCACAGATTTTAAACTTCTGACTTAGTTGAAATCTTCCAGTGGAGCAAGGTCACATGCTTTCTCCAACAAAGCTCCATCAATGTTAGAGAGCTGGTCAGTTCCAGCTGAAGCTGCTGGCTTTGGCAGAAAAAGGTCAGAGTAGGGGGAATCAATTTTTGCAGCCCCCAAAGGTTTCTCATTGGTGGCGATGTTTGTGTCTTCTCCCAGTCAAGATTTCTACCTTCGGACTCAGTCTCTATTTGGAGCGGCGATGTTTGTGTCTTCTCCCAGTCAAGATTTCTACCTTCGGACTCAGTCTCTATTTGGAGCTCAACATCCTCCAGAGGAGGAAGTCTGGAATTGAAATCTGATGAAGTCCTGTCAAAGTCAGACACCTTTGCTGAGAAGTCCTGTCTTGGAAAAAGGCCTCTTGGCTTATTATGTCCCTGTAGCTACACAGGAAGTTAGCTAACTGACTCTGGGTCCACCTCTCAATTCTGGCCACAAATAAGAACAGCCCTTCAGGTCTCCACATAGGTCACTGGCAGCAGGGCTAGTCCTCTTCTATATTCAATGGTCCAAATGTGTTCTGAGGGCGTGTCGGTGAGGTGAAAATTTTGTAGGATGCACTAGCCAGTGGAAGTGCATGGGGTTACTCTTGGACACACCCTAACCAATGAGAAAATGTTTCAAGGTCAACCCTTTCCACCTTTGCAGCAAATCTTGTTACCTTGCGGCAAAATATACCACAGCTCTTTATACTGAGGCAAATCCAATTTGGCAGCACACTTTAGTCCCCTAAGGCTACTGGAATGCAACCCACGGCTGTGTTTAAGTAAATGAGCAGTTCCCTCCTCATCAACTACACCCAACGACATTTGAATCCAGCTTCTGCTCCCACTAGATTGTCACCAAGTTGGTTACGGATGGCACTGTGATCCCTTTCAGGTAAGTGAATTTCCTTGACCCCCTTTATTTGCCTGCCCAGCTGAGGGGAGTCACATACCTCACACCCAGGTCTTCTTGCCAAAAGACCTAGGCCATTTTTTCTGCTCTGGAAGCGGTTTTCACACCTCATAAAGGGGAATCACTGACAGGACACACTTTCTGACAGGCTAATGCTAACACCAGTTAGCTTAATAGAGGATTAAGGAGACAAACTCTAACTTTTTAAAAGTTACTTTTCCTAAATGTTTATTAAAAATGTAACTACAAGATAGTGGTTGAATCATTTTAGCAGCTTGCTCCAAATCAAAAATAGAAGATTTATTAATGTCATTAAACTTTAGTTTTTCTCAGCTACAGCTCGTTTACTGTGAAAGAAGCTTTTAGACACTAGTCACTGTTGGCACATGTGAACAGTAAATTCTACAAGGCCTGCTTGTGAGTGTCTTATTTAATATTTCAAAGAAGGGTTCTTTCCTATTAAAAAGGGTTATTTTGACAGATTTTCCTAGAGGTTTAAAAACTACCGCAGTCAGGTTACTCAGGGAGGCCTGAAGCCCTATTTGATTTGCCGTTCTAGAGTATGAAACAACATGTGCTGCAGTCCACAGATGACCTTTATTTTTCTATGTCACTGGTGTATTGTCATGCATCATATACATGCATGCATCAAATTAGATTTGGCAATTGGGTAATAAGACAATGTCATGGTGTTTTAGGGTCAGAGCACATACACTGGGGATTGGACAGCAGTATCCCTGTGCACAGAGTTTCAAATCTTGCAATACAATACCACTCAGCAAACAATAGGGGCATCCATGAAACATAAGGATTTTCTCACAATTGTATTGCAGTGTTGTAGGTGATGAACTAAAGCTTCATAAGCCCCTGGGTTCTGTCCTACATCTACTTGTGTTTTCAATATGAGTATGGCCATCTGCATTGGTGATGTTTCCACATATTGGGAATGATCAGAAATGCTCTTCAACAAATATATTAAGGTCAGGAAAGACTATTATACTATCATTATTTTAGCATCACAGGATTACACCTGCTGTTTTATTCAGTGTGAAACCATGTCTTTTTTCCATCTTGGTTAAATAGACACAATCACTCACTTGCCCTGTTAAAAGATATACCTTTGTCTCCTCAATGCAGCTCTTATCCCTTTCTGACACCTTCTAAGGGCACAAGTCTGACACCAAGTCTTCTGCAGAGTATTAATAATAGTTCTATGTATGGCAGCCATAATTGCACAGGGTAGCCTGACATGTTGAATAATGGTCACTTATGGAAAATATAAAGCAGGACAAATCTTTGTCACAGTTATGAGTATGCAAGACAGCCAGATTACAAGTTGAACAGAGCAGCACTCCTCTCAAACGTAACTGGCCCTTTTACAAGCACCGAGAGTGGGAATTCCTGGCAGGTACTAAAAGGAAGACTTCAGTCATAAATGAAGGTTCATGACTGAATTTACCTTTGTGAATATGGGACAGAAGCTCCATTCCCAAAGCATCTTTACTGTGCTAATGAATATATTCTGTAACCTTCATTATTTTGTGTTTATTTCTATACTTGAGAGATTGTGGCATTGGCCAACCTCTGAATCGCTCTAGTCAAATAATAGATGTATTTTTGTGCTGAACCTAGCTTTATTTGGAAACTTTTATATCACCAAATTCTGATTTACATTACACGCAACTGTTTAAAATGTCAGTGTATTAATTTACATGTGATTTCCAATAATAATCATGCTAGAATGTTGATTTATCAGGCTCGAATGTTGATTTGTTTTATGGTGTCTGCTGGGGTGTTTCTGATCTATTGTAACCTCAGTCATCCAATGGAACCTTTAAAGCTTGTCTATCACTCCAAGTGAATACTTGTATGCTTACTCCAATGTTGTTAGATTTGTTTGTTTTCTGCATTGCAAAATAATCATTACCATGACTTTATAACCTTTCTTGAACTTAGCGACAGGAGGTTTTCTATTATGCCTCTCATTTACTTTTTTCATTTGTATACTCTTTCTACTCATCACATTTATCTTGTGCCATAGTATCCACCTCGAGAATAAGCAACACATTGCTATTTTTATAGGCCCCACTGTGAGCTATATCTCCTGAAATAGTTTTTTCATCACTTCCCCATAGAATTTGTTGAATTTCACTGGTGAAATTCCCTTAAGCTGTAGCTCTTTCCAAACGAACTGGACTGAAAAAGATAAAATTGTTTGTTGGGAGGATGCCTGATCATTGTTGCATTATTCCTGTTGTAATACAAATCCATTTTATTTCCCATCATCTTTTATTTTTTGCTGTTTATGTATACAAGTACTTATCTCAATAGAGCCATTTCTGTTCTTCTTGGATGTATTACCTATATTTATATATATATATATATATATATATATATATATATATATATATATATATATATATATATATATATATTGATAGATCTATACATACACACACGCAATGAAACAATGGAAAAAACAAAAGTTACAGGGATGTTATAGTTAGGTTCCAAATGTACTCGTACAAAACCATTGAAATTCAGCAGTTATAGTTAGAGTTATTTCAAGTAACCATAACTCGCACCCTGAGGTAACTATTACTCGCATACTTGACATGCAGTTTTCTTATCAGTAGTTTTATTCCAAATGTTGCAGTGATAATATCAAAGATGCCATACAAGAGCTCAACAATGGTATAAAATGTAGAGTAATTTGCTGTGCATTGGGAAGGCGCAGAACCTAACTAAAACATCCCTGTATGCTTTGTTTTTTTTCATTGCATTTTCGTGTTTTTTAACGTAAAGTCTATGAGTGGGTCTGAGTGGGCGCATGAGTGTCTGAGTGGTTGTATGAGTGGGCGCATGAGTCTCTGAGTGCATGTCTGAGTGAATGAATTAGTGTATGAATGAGTGTCTGATTTTTCTTTCATCTTTTTTCATATTTGCGAATAATATATAGAAATTTTAGAATTTTCATGGATACCATGCACAGTGACACAAAATTAGTTTAAATCTTCAATTTGCCACTAAAACACACCTATATGACACCCCTGGGGTCAGAGTACCTTCACCCTGACCCCTTATGCCGCTTTCAATTGGATTTTCACCCCCGGGATGGTGTCCGGTGAAATAAAGTGTCAGCCACAACTTTCTAGTCAGGTTGGGGTCAACCAACTGCAATATTTCTTTTCAGACCCGCATTCGTGAAAATTCGCGAATTTTCGTGAATTATTAGCTAAATATTCACAAAGTCATCACGGACAGAGATATACAAATTAATTTTCCCTTTAATATCTCAAAAACTACTGAACAGACTTACACCAAATTAAGGAAAGTGTGATCTGCATGCCGAAAGCTAGCTTTCTGCCAAATTTGGTGTAATTCCGTCTAGCAATTCGGGCTGTAGACATGTCTAAAGTTCTTATGGAAATTAACATGGGAAATGCAATTTTATTTACCCCCCCCTTTTGCTCGGCCCCCGCTCGACCCATCACCCCAAAACTTTCTGTGTACGAAACAAATGACTGCAAAACTTTTTGGGAACATTTCTTTAAGATTCGTCAAATGGTGCCAAAGATATAGGCAAGTCAAAAAACACTTTTTCTATGGAAAAATGGTCCTCACTAAAACTACCTAGTGGCAACAGCCACTAGATAATATATATAGTTTGGTCATTGAAGTCACATGACTGTGTATTTAAAAAGCACTGGCTGACTCACACCTGCTCTTATTTACCTGTGAACAAGGCATGTTGTTGACGAAACCCGTCAGGATTTTCTGTCTTGCTGCCCATAAATGCTATTAAATGCTTGGATTTTAACGTGGACTGGCGCCTGGGCTTTTCGTGTTTGAGAGATATTTTCTGTGGTATGCTTCGCCCCAGTAACACAGGCCGCCCTGCATGGTCTGTGGCCCTTATACGAAGCAGGAGGTGACTATGACAATTTTGTGGAAGGGGCCCGACCCGTTCACCTTCATGCAAACAAGGCATTTATCAGAGAAATATATTGTAATGGAGGTGAGCAAGGGATAAGAGGGAGGCAGTTTGCCTCTCCTCTTACTTTTCACGTATTGAATGTATTGCTGTTATCAGGCAGGGCAGCAATTTTAAAAGCAAGTGGACAATCAAGTAATGGATACCTAATGCACATAAGAATATTTGTATGGTGAACTGAAGCGCCTGTGATGCTATTGTAGATATATGGAAATTAAGAGCTCCAGCTCAGGATGTTATCTATATGGAACTGTGCGTTACGGGAGTTGGAGGTTGGTCACTGAAGTCACGTGGCTGTGTATTTAAAAATCACTGGCTTACTCACACGTGCTCTTACTTACATGTGAACAAGGCATGTTGTTGCAGAAACGCGTCAGGTTTTTCTGTCTTGCTGCTCAAAAATGCTATTAAATGCTTGGACTTTAACGTGGACTGGAACCTGAGCTTTTTGTGTTTGTGATATTTATATATATATATGTTTTATTTGTATTTTTTAAATGAAAAAAACAAAGGTTACAGGGACGTTATAGTTAGAGTTCGTTCAAGTAACTATAACTGCCGCCCTAAGGTAACTTTAACTCACGCCCCCGCCGTGCCCCTGAGAGGTGGCGGCCCCTGGGGCTGTGGGAGGCCGGGGGCCCCTGCAAGAAATAAGCAGTGGTGGTCAACAGGGCAGTACAAAGCCCAGGAGGGGGGCTTGGGTGCCCCTCCTTATTTATTACATGCCCCAAAGGCCTGGCCCACCTGTGGGTGGGGGCTTTAAAAAAAAAAATGCACTAATTCATGAATTTGGAATTTCACAGCAAGAAAATAAAAAACAAATGCTTTTTTGCTTTGGCGGGGTCCCTGCTGAAGGAAGTCTCAGCACTCGGTGAGGTTTGATTGCAGTGTCTGTGGAGCTGTTTGACATAGCATTTCAGGCTGCGCCGCCAGCATTTTGGAGCCCATAGACATATGCCATGCAGGATTTGTTGACTAAATACATCAATGTATATATATTCTACAGGCGGTCACTAGTAGGTAGTTACAGTTAGGACCATATTTCCATAGAAAAATCTTTTTTTGACTTGCCTATATCTTTGGCGCAGTTCGCCAGATCTTAGCGGAGTTTTCCCCAAAAAGTGTTCGCTTGATTCTTGTTGCACATGGAAAGTTTTTTTGGGGGGTCCATCAAGCAGGGGCCAAGAAAAAAGGCTTGGGGGTCACAAAAAGTGTGTTTCCCATGTTTACCAAAGTTGGCAGAGGGGTAAATGTTGTTCTTAAGATTGTGCTTTGTCTTGTTTGGTGTAAATCCATTCAGTAGTTGGAAATCCAAATTTGTAAATCTAGGGCCACTGTTCCTCCCTGACAACTTTGTGAATAATGACGAGCTAGTGCAGGGAACTGCAGAGATCCGATTCCCCACCAACACTGTTGACAGCCATCTTGGGACTTGGCTTCAGCCGAGTCCAACAAAAAAACTGAAAAAAAGAAAAGGGAGCAGGAATACCCTGACAACCAAGCCTTGGTCTGCTGAATTTCTCTGGTTTTGTACGAGTGAATTCAGAACCTAACTATAACATCCCTTCAACCCTTGGCTTGTTAAGAGAATTTCAATTTTTTTAAAAATTCTATTTCCTAACTATGTCCCTGTAACGTTTGTTTTTTTCAGTGATTAAATGTTACAATGTTTGTGTTGGACTTGGCCATTTTTAAAGGGTCACCCCCATTTCCCTCCACTTTTTGCTGAATTAGGTTTTGTTGACTTTAGGACTCTGGGCACTTTACCACTGCTGACCAGTGCTAATGTGCAGGTGCTCTGTACTCTAAACATGGTAATACTGGCTTATCCACAATTTGCATATTAAATATATTTGCAAGTCCCTAGTCAAATGCACTATATGTGCCCAGGGCCTGTAAATTAAATGCTACTAGTAGACCTGCAGCACTAATTGTGCCACCCGCTACAGTAGCCCTGTAAACAGGTCTCAGGCATGTCACTGAGCCTGGGTGAGCAGTTTTAAACTGCCACCTCGAGCTGGCGAGTGTACCCACTTGCTAGGCCTAATCTTCCTTTTTATTACATATAAGTCATCTTTAAGGTAGTCCCTCGTTAGCCCCAAGGGCAGGGTGCAGTGTATTTAAAAGTTAGACAAGTTTAATATGTTGAGGTAGTGAAAAACTATTACATTCATTTTTCACCACTGCAAGGCTTATCTCTCACATAGTTCAACATTGGGGTTACCTTGAAGCAACCGTTAACTGTAACTTCCAATTGGGAAAAGATACAAATTTGGAGTTTGGTGTCTCTGGACTCACAATTTTAAATCACAGCTTATAGTGAAGGTGGATTTAAATTGTAAGTCTGAAAATGCCACTTTCAGAAAGTTAGCATTTTCTTTCTTTAACCATTCTGTGCCTGTTTCTGAATACACACCTGGTTGGATGACAGCTAGGCTTTGTGCATTCCCTCTGGACAGTTGCACAGAAACATAGCTGAAGTGTGACATTTGCATTATGATGGCTCATCCCCAGGCTGATGGGTCTTCCTGGGGCTAGATGGGAGGGAGAAGTTGACACACTTGAATAGGGCTGTGCCTCTCCCCACACAATGGGCTGCATAACCCGCCTGTAGAGTGCCAGGAGCCAGTGAAGGAAGATGAGGGACCTTGTGATCTTCAAAGCTACTTTGAAGTCTTCCCAACTTCTAAGGCACATTTGGGTACAACTACTGGACACCAAACGCCACCAAATCAGAGCTCTACTGGAATCAAGGACATTCTGCAAGGAGGAAGGACTGCTGTGCTGCCAAGAGTGATTGCCACTCTGCTAACTGCATTGCTGTGTTGGCCTACTACTTTCTGTGTGCGGTGCTGTAGGAAGAACTGCCACTTCACTACTTGCTTTGCAGTGTTGATCTGCTGCTTCTTGCCTGGAGTGAGAAGGGCTGGACCTGTTCTGTACATCTCTATATCCTCAAACACAAGATTTTCCAAGGGCTTGCTGGCTTGCCTCCTATTTTGTGAAGTCTCAGGAACACAATAGATTTCCAACTCACCTGCTACAGCACCTGTACTCTGCCACCTGTGAGTCTACCCTGCCCAGTTTTGCAAATCCAGTCCTAGACCCTTGGAAATGGGCCTAAGGTGCTCTGCCTTCTCTGATTTTTATTGAGCATAGCAAAGCCCAGCAAAGCCTCACAGCTGGCAGCTTCATTGGGACAAATGGATTTAGTTCAGGTTTTAGTGTAAGTTATGAATATGCATTGAGATATGAGTTCTGAATGGGGTTATAACCATACATAACAGTCGAAAGGTATGAACAGTATGAATATAATGATGGCTAGTTCAATGATTACAATAATAAGGTTTTGAACACACCTGCAACCTCAGGGATAAAGGCAATACTTAGTGGCTATGGAATAACATTTCCATCTAAAGAAAAAACAATAAGCCTGATTTAGAATTTAGCAGAGGATAACTCCATCACAAACCTATAAAGTATATAATAATCTTGTAATAAGGTGGACTGGCAATCTGTCATCTTTGTCACAGGGTAACCAATCTGCCAAATTCTAATTCTGGCTTATAATTTCTAAAAGAAATACTTTTTGTGTTCAACTATCATTTTAGACTTCCTCTTTTTGTATTGACACACCAATTTTTTGGACTAATTATGCTGTTTGTTTTACTCTGCGCACTGGGGGAATTGTTAACCAGGCCTCTGTGCATGTGCTTTGACCCCATGAAACATGTCAAAATTGGCTACACTCCTGATCAACATACTTGACTAAATATAGTTCTTAAAGGAATACTTTTTCTTTTTAATTATATGTTTAGCCTTACTCTCTTTGTATGGTCAACCTCATTTTTTTTCTGGACTAATGTTGCTGTTTTTTTACTCTACACACTAGACCACTGCTAACAAGGGCTCAGTGTAAGTGTTTAGGACTTCTGAAACATGTTGAAATTGCCTACACTCATATTTGCAATACGTTACATAGTTATAGAAAAATGATTTAAGGAGTAACATTATTGGCAATCAAAAGTCCAACTTACTGGTCAAGTTGGACTTTAAAATTATGGGGGTCATTGTGACCCTGGCGGTCCAAGACCACCAGGGCCACAAATGATGGAAGCACCGCCAACAGGCTGGCGGTGCTTCCAAGCCCATTCTGACCGCGGCAGTAAAGCTGCGGTCAGAAAACCGGGGCCGGCGGTTTCCCAACGTTTTTCCCCCGGCTGGGCGAATCCGCCAGGGCAGCGCTGCCCTGGGGATTCTGACCCCCTTACCGCCAGCCTGTTTCTGGCGGTTTTCACCGCCAGAAGAGGCTGGCGGTAAGGGGTGTCCTGGGGCCCCTGGGGGCCCATGCCACTGGCATGGGCAGTGCAGAGGCCCCCTAACAGGGCCCCATGAAGCTTTTCACTGTCTGCCTAGCAGACAGTGAAAAGCGCAACGGGTGCAATTGCACCCGTCGCACCGCCGCAACACCTCCGGCTCCATTCGGAGCCGGCTCCTGTGTTGCGGCCCCCATTCCCGCTGGGCCGGCGGGCGCTAACATGGTTAGCGTCCGCTGGCCCAGCGGGAATGTTGGAATGCCGGCAGCAGTCTTTTAACCGCATGGCGGCAGATTGGCGGTTCCCGCTTGGCGGGCGGCGGTATGACAGCCTATGTTTCTAAAATACCACTTTCTAAAAGTTGCCCTTTCCTGCCAGTGTTCAGTATCTCTTGACTGTTGATGACTCCCCTGTGATGAAAAGTGTATTTTTTCCAGACTGTGAACAAAGGTCTTGAGTGTGGGGAGGTGTTTTTCCCTCTAACAGGATGCCATTTGGGTTGTGGCCCGGAACTTAATGATCTTCAAAGGAGAACTTCCCCATCACAAGTAGATGTAATTCATACTTGGGCCTTACCCCTTCATTGAGGGGGAATGAAAGGGTGCCAGCCAGTCTAGGCTGGACAGTGGCTGCCCGCAGAAATAGTTTTGAGGGACCACAAGTGAGAGTTTGACCATTACCATACCACAACTCTAAGTGGGCAAATGGGGTTTTACATGGGGGAAGAACAGTCCCACCATGTTGATTGAAGGAAGAGAATAGCACTGTGGTGTTGCTTATAGTAAAACACATAGGAGGTGCTTCACAAATGGGTAGGGTCGCCTTAGGAACTTTTACCCCACTGATTAAGGAGCAGCCAGGAGTTTCCCTGCCCAAAGGCTGGCACACTGGGCATAAATGTGGCACTCCTGGACACTCTCTTCAGAACACCACTGGATCTGTGCAAGACATTAGAAGCAGTGCAGCTGCTGTGCAGAGACCCCCAAGGTCTGGACCTGCTCCCACTTATAATTAGAAGTGAGAAGTGAACTCCAAGGGTCAGTTGGCTAGTCTCGTATCTAGTTACAGGGACACAAAATTTGCAAGTAGCCCACTTTCCTGAAGATCCCATGAAAGAAAAAGGGTCTACTAGTTTGCAAACTGCTGAAAACTTTGCAAAAGTTTGAAACACTGACTTTGGTAACCCCAACCCAGGTTTGTAACCTAATCCAACTGGAAAAAGGTCTAGGAGTCAGAAAACATAACTTTGTACAGTTACCTGGCCACCAGAGCATATCTGCAGCCAGTTCCAACATTTATAGGACAACCACCATTGACTTCTATGGAGTGGTTCCGATGCTGAAGAATGCAGGTTTAGGGATGCTCAACAGATGCTCCAGATGCTGTGCGATCCACGGGGTGAATTCCAGCTGAGTCCTTGGTCCTCAGATGATTGGGGTGACTCCAGCCACGGATCTCATGGTCCCACAATGTCCTCTATGCAGTGGTCAAATGGCTGTTGATTCAGACCTTTTGTTCTTCCAATATGGCAGATCCAGAGCAAATGTTTGGTGGGGGCTATTGTCCCTTAGTGTGGGCAAATCAGGTCACAACTAACACCCAAAAGTCTAGTAGACTCAGGTGCAGCTTCTGGCTATTCCCAAATTGTCCGAAATGCCCGGCATCTAGAAGTGACAGGACAGCTGCTGTGGCTATCAGATATGTGGGTTGGGATTTTCCAGCTTTAATGTCACAGTGCTGTTCTGTCGGGCCAGCCAACTGCCCCTTGGAATCTCTGCTTTGGATTGGGGCCAAGAATTAACTTGTCCTTGAGCCAGGCACGCAGAACAGGGTCCATACTCAATTAGCCCAAAGAGCACCGCGGACTAGCCAACTGCCCCTTGGAATCGCCGGTTTGGATTGGGGCTGTCGCGTGGGCTCTCATTATTCTAAATGAGACTACTGGATTTCTAGGTAGCAGGATCGATAATGGTGTGGGGTACTGAGTCTGACCCACGTGTAAGGAACGCTGTCACCCTAAATCCGGTTGTTGCTCCGGCTAACTAGCAGTGCCTCATTTCTCCTGCGGGGAAGAAATGATTGGGCAGCCGAGCGCATGTCATCTTTGGAACTTCTCAGGGAAGTCGTGGTTACTCAGATCCAAACCAACTCTCTCATTCACAATATGGTCTCATATACAAATGACAAAGACAGTATAAGTTTTATATAATGTTTTAATAAAACCACTGTATTTTAGATATTAAGGCGTGAGCCGCAATAACCAGAACAATACAAAATAGTAGAATGGATATAGTAACCAGGAGAGTAAAACATAGAAATAAAGCTATCATAATTCCTAACCGTTTCTACTCTCCCTCTGCTTGTTCTATTTAGAGCACAGCATGTTAAGCTTTCAGCTTGCCTATTAGAATCACTGTGGGGATATCAGCCCTCATACCTGAGCAAAGACCTGTGATCTTGGTTCAGCATCTGCAACGAGGCAGTCAGCGTCAAGTTGTGGTTCCCTGGTCGGAATCTCCCTCTTGCGTGTACTGGGACAAGGAAGTAATTTTATAACTAACATGTCAGCGTGATCACAAAATGTCCCTACGCAGGAATGCCCAGTCTAAACTCTTACCACGTCTATTGGCAATGTACCAGACTGTATCCTTGACTGAAGCACAGAGTAAACATGTTATGGAGAACTCCAGTGCTGAAGTAGGCAAAACAGTGTGATATGAATAAAAAACAACACCGTAGAACTGGCTATTTGAAAAATAACAGTACGAAGCCTAATAAAAAACATGTAGAGCAAAGTGTACAGAGGCTCTAAGCTATTAGCAAATGAATAAAATATATTCAGGGCAAAATGCACAAAGGCCTAAAGCCTGAAGCTAAAGCGCAATGAATACGTAAAACTAACCACACTACACCCTCCCCTTGTCGGTAGCAAGTGGTTCCAATAACATAAAAGGATGCCCTAAATATAAACAATATCTAAAACAAGTATTTCGACAAGGTGAGAAGACAACAAAGTCATAAATTTAGGTAACATGTGAGCATAACCAAATCTAATATAGTGTCAATTTTGTAAAATCCAATCATCAGACAGAAGCAATAGAACGTAGGAGTTCCTCCACTTCGATATATGTCAATATCGGAAGATCCACGCCACAAAGTACCATGGAGCATGTGTGATCCAAAGCCCCAAAACCATTCAGGGCGGCACCCCATGCAGGGCCTATGAAAGAGACACTACCATCTTCCTCCAGGAAGGGAATCTCATAAACTGCCTCACGAAGCAAGCGCATCCGTAGTGCACAAGTCTGGGAATGAGCCCTCATCGGGAACATCAACAGATCAGCATCGACCATTGGAGGGCGCTGCAATGAGAGACAGAGAGCCAGTGCATGTTCAAACGAGCACCAAAGGCACCGAAACACGGGTTGCACACAATCCAAAACCGGTCTGAATGACAGAGACCAGTCGCACTCCAATTGTCCCAGGAGTGTTGCTCCAAAATGCTGCATCATGCGTTCACGACACAGCTGCGCTGATGGGAGCAGCAGTACAGGATCTCGTCGTGACGGGACAGCCATTGCGAAAAAATAGCAATAACAGCAAGACTCCAGCTAATAAAGCCAAAGTAATTGGGAAACCCCCAAAAATGCTTCCGAAAATAGAATGTATAGCCGAAGGTATCAAACCGAATATGGAAGAGAAGGTATTAGCAAAACCAACACCAACGACTTTGAAAAAATGTGCAATACCAGCAGTGCTGGATGCATTAAATATACGTCCCACAAGTTCACCGAAGTGAGTCGGAAAGTTAGTATTCAAAAGGGACTGTATCTCCGCCGATGACCTTGCCACCTGAAGTGCGTAGGTCTCGCTAGCAGATGTAAGGGCCACATGCTTTTGAAACAATAAAGCTTTTAGCCGACTCAACTTGTCGAAATCAACCTTGGAAGTAGCAATATGAGGCCAGATGTCCGCTACCTCCCTAATTTGAGTGGGGGGAAACAACACATTCCCGCAGCACGTAACGGCCTTGTTGACAACGACGATGTAAACTATTCCGGCACGCATGCCACAGCAGCGTTCGCTGTTAAGAACAATGTAACTGCCATTAGAAAGCACCTGGAAAGTGTTTTTAATAACCGGGACTGGAACTCCCTTCAGATAACAAGCTAAGTTAGCAATCGAAGCATTACACGCCCCGTGCAAGGACAGCTGTTTACAAACCATTGAATAGCTGACCGAAGCTTTGCATTCGCTGCCGCTAAGAAAAACCTCCTTCAAACCATTAACACATCTGTACTGAAAGGGAAGGTCCCACACCTCGTGTATGTAACTGTCTCCCAATAGTTCATATCTACCCACCGGAATGTGCTTCAAACACGAAGTAAATTGCAAAGTAGAGATAGGCAAATTAATAACCCCATGGATCAACCATTCAGCTGACGGAATCTCAGCTACCGTGAAAGGCAGTTTCTCTAATTTTTCAATATTTAACATAACATATGTCGCTTCCTTTTTAGCCATCAGTTGTTGTTGACGAGTCAAATTAAAAGAGATAAAGATCTCCTTGGCACGAACGTGCTGCCATGGAACGCGACCAGCCTTCAAGGTCTGAAGAGTCCAACCCAGCTGCATGATGGACCGCGTCTGACTCTGCCCATGATATAAAGAAGACATGTCTGATTTAATAATGTCAATAGCAGAGGACACAATGCTGTCAATCGTGTAAACACGTTCAGAAAGGGTATGCATGCCATTATCAACAACAGACAACGTCTGCATCAGATTTGCTTGATCAATCTGCCTCAACCGGGCTGCAGCCTCTTGTTGTGAAAGCTTCCAAATCTCATTATAAACTTCGTATAAGAACCTTTTCTTCCGTGGTACTCTGGGACCGGACAAAAAATCTTGTAAGTCAGTATTATTAGACAGTAACATGAGATGTGACTTAACCGCATCCAGCGTGGAGGACTTCAACCATTGCTGACAAAGCTTCCCCACACTGTATGTAGTTATAATATCAGCATGTTCTGGTGAAACGTAACGAGGGTCTGCCCTACTAGTCCTGAACCCCCCTGAAGAGGTGACAAAACGTTGATGACACATATTAGTGTCTACAGGCCATAATAACCACCCGCCTGGATGTAACGATGAAGTGTTAAGTGTACCATTCTGGACCCAATGTGTAAAGTCACCGAAAGTAGCATTCATATAGTGCTGCCAATTTTGTAATTTAGAAGGGACAGGTATACTAGGCAAAGTTAACTCCTTAATTGTCGCTAAGCCCAAACAGCTAGTCTGTTGTACTGTGTCATTGAGGAAAATCACCTGCACAGGGATAATACATGCTCTAAATAACGTGTCCCTGCCTCGCATTTGCCAATTTTTCGTACCCCAAACACTTTTCAAGTCAACAGTTTTCAACCAGTATTCATATCCTTCGACCGACAGTTTAGATACAAACAAATTAGATTACAGTAATTTAGTATCGGTCAATAACATTTGCTTATTAGAATACGGTGTAACTTTAAAATAGTAGGACCTAGCATTACGCGGATCATGCCCAGTAAAATATGCAAATTTGTCATAATATGTTTTTGAACTCCCTTGTGGAGGAGTCGAGCAATGTTCCCATTGCACATAATTAAACATGGACTTAGGGCTACTAGCTTTATGAATAAAGTGGTGTCCATAATAGTTGTAACAAAACATGTCACCATGATTATCTCTAAACTGGTAAGCATCTTCATCGTCATAGACAGTATAATATTGCAAATCCGTTAGCATAGAATCTACTGTCTTCACATCCCAATCATCAGAAACAATGCCAGGTATAACAATATCATTCATTGATAATTTGAGGACATACGGTATTTGAATCAATTCAGTGGGACCATATATATCAAACATTACTTTATCCCACACAATTCCATCCGGAACTGGTATAGCAGAAATGTTCACTGTGGACAAGTCTCTTCGAACCATATGAGACGATAAATGTGGTTTCAACACAGTTTCCACGTCCTCAATGTCAGATCGATCAGGAAGAAAATGACCATGTATTATCAGAAAAAAGTAACCACAAATCCCAACCATAATAATATAGTCATCACGGCCAAAAATAGCCAAAAATAGTTCCAAGGAAAAACAAAATATGTTTGTTTAAGCCATCCCAGCAGCCGTAGTGGACCGTGGACAGAAGACATCGAAGACGAGGAGCCGGACCCATCATTATCAGCGTCGTTGAAGCAGCCAGAAGCAGTTCTAGCAAAAGGTGCAACTCTGAACGAAGAAGCAGACGGAGGCTCCCGCCGTGGCACGCTATAAACCACATGTTCAGAAACATCAGTAGAACGTACAGCAATTTGATCACAAGATTCCATATTAATCGCCGTCGGTGGAACGATCGCAAGATCATCATCCACCCTCCCCAAGCTCGGAGAGGAAACAGTGTCGGTGAAAATCACCTGCAGCGGGACCTCATCCCCAGTAGTGAGAGGGATTCCGGAACTACTGGGTGTCCCTCTTGGTTTGTTGTGCAGAATCGGCCACATGTTGTAACTTGACATTATCAATGGAAACAAAGCGATTTCCTTTGGCCCCTCGCAGCGGCGGTAAAATCACAGTTCTCGTGCCGCTTACCCCTAACACAGGGACAGGGTCTCGATAAGAAGGACCAAATTCTTTTTTAACTGCGACCTTTTCACGCACCAGATCCCCAATCTTGGGTATCCAACCAATAGGTGTTACTGGCTCATCCTTAATTCCTGAGGAGGCAGCATTGGCAGAAGAGTTATCTTCACGGAATTGTTGTAAATCCTGCAAAACAGTGACACGATCATTTATGTCAAAGGGCGTATCTGCCGCCTCCACACCAGGACCATCTAGATCAGGAACATACATTTGTGTTCCGAACAGGCACTCATATGAAGTACGACCCCCCAGTGACCTTCTAGGCAAGTTATTAAGTGCCCTCTGTACTCCATATAGGTGGGCTAGCCAACCACGACCCGTACCTATAACTCTGGCTGTTAAGCACTGCTTTAAATCACGATTTAAACGCTCCACGACAGAATTTCCCTCGGGATGAAATGGAGACGAGAATTGGAGTTGGACCCCCAACGAAGCCATGGTGTCCCTGAATGCCTTAGAGGCAAAAGCAGGGCCCTGGTCCGAATGAAAAGCCTCAACTGCAAATATATCGACAAAGATGCGCAAATCTTTAATAACAGTGCGAGCGTCAGCCGAGCGTTGTGGCCATACCCATACAAATCTGGAGCACGAATCTACAGCAACCAATATATATTTGTATGCACTATCTGGTGTCAGCGGACCACAATGATCCAAGTACACACACTGTAATGGTTTGTTTGAAATCAGAAGGGGCGTCTGCTGCGGGCGTCTAGCCGACGATGTCTTAATTTGTTGACAAATGTCACAACAAAGGACATACTGTTTCGTCTCCTTATAGAGACCAGGCCACCAATAACGAGCCTGTAAAAGTTAAATTGTGGCAGCCACCCCAGCATGTGCAGAAGCCACCCCTTCATGTGCTGCAGAAATTAATCGAAGTCTCTCAATTTTATTGGGAATTTCACGTACACCAATGCCTGGAATTGTAACAGTAGCATTTAGTGCACCATTCAAGCAGTAACTATATTTTGAAGGAAATCCTTTAGGAAAGGGCGTGCCATCAGCAGTAGCTTGTATGGCAGCTGAAATTTCTGTGTCTGGTTTTGAACTCGAACGAGTCACTGCGGCCACAGTGGCGACAGCCACTGCCGACTTCACGGCTTCATCAGCCAAAGTATTCCCAGCAACGTGTATTCCAACGCGCTGGTGTCCAAGTGTATGCACAACATGGACTTTAGGAAGCGTTTCCTTTAGATCCGCAACCTTACCCCACAACATTTTATGCTTAATGGTGTTGCCTTTAGAATCTCTGAACCCATTCATCTTCCAATAGTGTAAATATTAGTTGAAAGACTGCACACAGTAGTAGGAGTCACAGACCAGCAAGGTTAAAAGTGCCGGATCCGCGTGCTCCAACGCTAACAATAGAGCTTTGAGCACAGCCAGCTGTGCCGTGCAATCTCCCAAGGTTTTAGTATAAGTATGTCGGGGGCAGAACACTTCCCCCTCCATTGTGCCGCTCACCACCGCACATGCAGCAGAATATTGTTGTTTAGTCCCAACCGCCGGTTGCGCAGAGCCATCAGTATACATGACCACTTCATATTGGTCAATAGGCAATGTACCAGCAGGAACAGGGTATTCTATTTCGTATTGAAGAAATTCTTGAGTCTGCAATTTAGGGTCAAATACATAATCTACATCAGTGGCTGTCAAAGACGTAGCCCATTGTATCCATCGCGGGTGTAGAGCCTTCGAATTAGGAACACTCGCTTTAGTAACAGCCTCTAAGGCCGGAACCGGGGAAACGACAACAATGCGTTGACCCTGGGCCAGCGGTCTTTCTTTAATAACAGCCATCTGTACTGCAGTGAGAATTTTCTCAGTTTGTGCAAAACGTTGCTCTGCAGCAGAATACAAGTGAGATTTGTATGCAATCGGGACAGTCTCCCCTTCACTAAAGGTGACATAAGTAAACCCAACAGCCCCAGGTATTACCCTGATCACTAAATGTGTCTTATTGTCCCGAGTGTGTAAGTGTTTAACTGCTAAAAGATCACTCTGTAATTCTCGCAGTATGTGTGTATGTTCAATCGTCCAAAGTTTACTCGAAAAATTAGGGCGAATCAACTCGTATAATGGTTTTATACGCGTTGCATATTCAGGAATGTAAGTTCTGCCAAAATTCAGAAACCCCAACAATGACTGGAGCTTCCGAACCGTATTAGGAGGCTGCAATAAAGCACATTTCTCCAAAAAATGTGGCGCTAAGCTCTTGCCCTCACTCGACAACTCATATCCCAGGAAAATGACGCTGAGGAAAGCAATCTTTGATTTCTTAAAATTGAACTTATAGCCAATATCAGCAAATCCCACAACAATGCGCGATACACGCCTTAGATGTTGCAGAATCTCATCATCTGTCAGATATATGTCATCAACATATGACAATGCTTCAGGGTCGAACTCATGCAGCATTTCAGTTACACGAGCCGAAAACAGTCCTGGGCTATTCTTATACCCCTGAGGCAAACGCCAAATTTTTTTCTGAGAGCCAAACGCACTGAAACAGGTATAGTCCCGACTCTCGGGCGCTATATTCTGGCAGAAAAATCCATTCGAGATATCCAACGTTGTTTTGTATTTTTTACGCACTATATTATTCATAAGCGCTGCGCTATGTGAATTCTGTATTGCATATGTGCGTGTATGACTATTCAAATGTCGGTAATCCACCACTATCCTATAGGAATGGTCCGGTTTAGCAACCGGAAACAAGGGATTATTCATCGGCGAGACACAGGGCTCAATAACGCCCTGATACTCCAATTCAGAAAGAATTTTCCTAACCGATGCCCTAGCTTCAAATTTGATAGGATATTGCGGTTGTGGCTGAGGTTCGCCCTTTATCGGTATTACATGATAAGGTGATTGTCTGTCCCACCCCACGTTATTTCTATACAAGGCGGGAGCCTGTGCTAGAGCCCATGATTTACTATAGGACTCCGCGAGTTCTCTCGGAACAAGTGGTGAGAAGGAAGGTGTAATAACCTCCTCCCCAACCGGACAGTCGCGAACAAAGTCAGGTGGCCAATCTTGTTCGCCCAACAGAACATCATATGATTTTACCACATGGTCCCAAAAAATGGCGTTTATAACACGGTCAATGTCCCCATCCAATCGCAGAGTTACTTCATATACTCTATCAGGATCAGAGACTCGCATATCCGCCGTCTCGACTTGTATGAAGTCATCAGTTGCTTTCACCTCCAGATGCTCTAGAAGACTCCGGCGAACTATTGTGACCTCTGCCGCGCTGTCTAACAGTGCTAACGCCCATGTCTTGTTCGTCAAGAGAACTCTCTTCTTGAGCGGCATGTCTAACTGAGACAGCTGCCACTTTCTTCTTTTTGAATTGCTGTTTCTGTTGCAGCGGTTTCTCTTCTTGTTTAATAGAAACCTCCGCTGAGCGTTGTGAATCCTGTCTCGGTTTCACGTACTCCGTCCTCCGCTCTGACCGCCCACCTCTCTCACTTCTCTTTTCCGAGGAGTCCTGAAAGGAACGAGATTGGCGTGTATCAGTATATTGATATCTATCAGGCGTCTTCAAAGTATCCCTATTCCTGAGATTATACTTATTCTGTGGGGTCTCCGGTTGCGGAGACTGCCCATCATCCTTCTTAGGTGTTTGCTGTTTCTTTTCCCAGCGCTTTTTCGAACCCTCAGGTTGTTGCTGTTTAGCATTATCTTTATTATTTTTTCCCTGTAACTGGGGTTTTTGTGGTCTAGCCCCTAGGCTATCACGACCAATACTAGAATATGTTTCCGCTATTATTCTCGGAAGCTCCTGCTCCTGTTGAAGCAGCGGAACATCCCAAAGACGCATACGCACAGCTAGTGCTACTGCCTCTCCTTTGAGATTACTCAAAATAATAGAAGAAACTGTGGCAAAATTACCCAGCAGCTGCATGCCCAAATCCAAGGCAGGGGCAGCCCCATATTCTTCCTGTATCTGCTTAAGTACGTCTGGTAAATTAGCTAATGTCGGTGTACCGTGTGCCGTAGTGTAGAGCGCAGCAAACACCGTGCCCCAGGTATTACAAAGGTCCACCGGAGGAACCATCCTGTACGGCAAACACATCGTCAAAATTCTATGTTTATCCTGAGGTCCGTATGGGGAAATACTGCTTCCAGCGTATTAATTTTTTGCGCCAGCCAAAACGGAGTCTCCTCTCGTTTAGCCGGTGCTTTACCCATAACTGAGTGTACAGTGGCCGGATTAAGACCCGGAACCACCGCCTGTGGGTGCGCTGGAGCAGCACGCGCTGCATTCGTATTTAATGTCTGCATCACAAACTGAACTAATTGTCTATATGTAGCCGTTAATTCTGTATATAAACGACGAACATCAACCACTGCCAATTGAGCAACCGCAGGATGTGGTGTATATGTGGCCAATAAAGGCCAGGTAGGACCATCATTACTCAGTGGACCTAACCGTACTTGTGCTATTGTGTGTGGGAGGGCGCCATCAAGCCAATTATGGTGTTCTTGATAAGATAGAGGTATTTCTAAATAAGCGTAAGCCCTGTATTGTCCAGGGGCATTCGCAACTGTGTATTCGTGAAAAGTATTTGTTCCCCCATCCACTGCTGGAAAAGTGACCCAAGAATAAAAAAGTTCCGTTCTAAAGGCTGCATGGGCGTCCACCACAAAAGTGACTGGACCCCCCTGGACTGTCAGTCCATGTGCTAATAGATGTCCCGTGAGCGGATGTCGCATATTAATTGCTATGTTCACTACATTAGGATTCGCCATTTCATAAAAAACGGCTGCAGGTCAGAGAAGGCACACCAATATCGGGGTTTTTTCCTTTCAAAGTTCAAGCTTGAACAACCAACCACTAAGCAATAGGAAGCACCTATGCCGTGCCGGCGGAAACCCTCAGCCCCACGGACGTCTCCGTATACGGAACCAAGGAGTCAAAATATATATGAGACTAAGAGAGTCAGTCGGACCTAATCATTAGAGCCAGACCAAACGTTGGCGGCGCCATGTCACGTGGGCTCTCATTATTCTAAATGAGACTACTGGATTTCTAGGTAGCAGGATCGATAACGGTGTGGGGGACTGAGTCTGACCCACGTGTAAGGAACGCTGTCACCCTAAATCCGGTTGTTGCTCCGGCTAACTAGCAGTGCCTCATTTCTCCCGCGGGGAAGAAATGATTGGGCAGCCGAGCGCATGACATCTTTGGAACTTCTCAGGGAAGTCGTGGTTACTCAGATCCAAACCAACTCTCTCATTCACAATATGGTCTCGTATACAAATGACAAAGACAGTATAAGTTTTATATAATGTTTTAATAAAACGACTGTATTTTAGATATTAAGGCGTGAGCCGCAATAACCAGAACAATACAAAATAGTAGAATGGATATAGTAACCAGGAGAGTAAAACATAGAAATAAAGCTATCATAATTCCTAACCGTTTCTACTCTCCCTCTGCTTGTTCTATTTAGAGCACAGCATGTTAAGCTTTCAGCTTGCCTATTAGAATCACTGTGGGGATATCAGCCCTCATACCTGAGCAAAGACCTGTGATCTTGGTTCAGCATCTGCAACGAGGCAGTCAGCGTCAAGTTGTGGTTCCCTGGTCGGAATCTCCCTCTTGCGTGTACTGGGACAAGGAAGTAATTTTATAACTAACATGTCAGCGTGATCACAAAATGTCCCTACGCAGGAATGCCCAGTCTAAACTCTTACCACGTCTATCGGCAATGTACCAGACTGTATCCTTGACTGAAGCACAGAGTAAACATGTTATGGAGAACTCCAGTGCTGAAGTAGGCAAAACAGTGTGATATGAATAAAAAACAACACCGTAGAACTGGCTATTTGAAAAATAACAGTACGAAGCCTAATAAAAAACATGTAGAGCAAAGTGCACAGAGGCTCTAAGCTGTTAGCAAATGAATAAAATATATTCAGGGCAAAATGCACAAAGGCCTAAAGCCTGAAGCTAAAGCGCAATGAATACGTCAAACTAACCACACTACAGGGCCAGGAATTAACTTTTCCTCGAGCCAGGCATGCAGAACAGGGTCCATACTCAACTAGCCCAAAGTGCAGCAGGTGCAGTCACTTAAGCATCGCAGCCTCTGTTTGTGCACTTCCAAAGGGTGCAGAGTGGTCATCTCCTCCTTGATCTAAATCTAGCAAGTTCTAAAATCTCAGGTGCCTGGGGTGCCCATTATATCATATTATATCCCCGTAAGTTGCCCTGAGGGGGCAATGTGGTGATTAGCAAATGGGCTAGTACGTCTCCTCCTGCCTGGTGACACAGTTTCATTGATGTGTGGCATTCAGCTTTCCCAGAGTGCCTATTGCATGCCACAACCAACATGGCTGTAGTCTTCCTCAAGTGTGAGGACCTCTGAAGTCCACTCATGGGGGTATGGCTACCATGGGCAGCTCACCCATGGAAAACTGGTTCTGAAACTAGTATCTCTTCCTTGGCCCTGGTCTACCCTGTATAGGGAAAATTAAAGGCTGCCTGCAAGGGTGTGTTGTCACAGCAGCCCTTCAAGGGTGGCCTCACTTTTGTTGCATGCCTTTTGGGCTAGCAACTATGCAGCTCAACCTGTGGGTGGGGGTCACACCTCCAGTGCTGCAACAGTCTTTGATCTCGGTCTGGAAGCCATTCGCTCATCTCCCCAGGCAGGTAGATGCCTCTCTAAAGTCACTGGACTAGCTGGGTCAAAGTATGGAGACTTTCGCAAAAGTGGGCAGCATTAAATTGGACATAGATTTTGACCACTCCATTGAGTCCCATTTGATGGTCCATTTAATTTGATACCTTACATGACAGGGTTAGGTAGCCTCTATCAGAAGTTAGACTCATTGGAGTGCCAACCGTTAACTCTGCAATTACCTTATAAGGCTACTTAACTGACCTTAGTAAACACCAACACTTTAGAGCTTTGCTGTATGGACATATCAGAAAATACATACCTACCCTAACAATATACAGCTCCTTGCCACAGGGCTTAGTATGCCTGCTGTAGCGGAGACTTAAATATATAATTAAGGGACTAGTGGACTTAGTGGTAATGGAAAAATTGTGTGTGCAGTGCATGCACATCCTCTTCAGTCTGCAATGGCTGATGAAAGTCATGTTTTCAATTTGTCAAAAACAGAGTGGTTGCAACCAGCGCTGCAGCTTTGGTGTTGACAGCCAGCCTTACATAACCTTGGTTCCTAGGTACCATATGCTAGGGACTTATAGGTAAGTCAGTATATACCAAATGGGGGGACACAATTCAACAGAATATTTTAGAGAGGGAAAGCACACTGGCACAGCAGACCTTAGTGTCCGCTCAGTGCCCTCTCAAAGTAGAATACCAGCATCTAGTAGTCTAAAAATGGGGCAAAAAGTTAGGGGGAACCTGCAAAAAAACAGTTGTCTTACAGCACAGCTGACGAGTTCTAATTGGACATGCCCTGAACCCTACTGGTGACTTCTTCTGAATTAAGTCCTGACCTCTAAGTGGTGTCCCTAAGGGACCTTAGAAAAGTGCTAGATTGTATTCCTCCTGCCAACCCTAAAAGCTAGGACTTAGAAACTTTTTTGGCCTGGAAAACAGACAGATGTCTGGGATCTACTTGCAAGCTGATCCACCAAGGGTGCATTGCCGTGAGCCTGACTTTGGAGCACCTCCTGCTATCTTCTTCTCTACCACAAAAAATTGGATTCAGAAGGCCCAATGCCAAGGGGAATACAAAAATGCCAGTTCCTCTCTGGCTACAGCCTGCAGCCTTACACTGGCCCTTTTACAACTTTCTCACTGGGCTGACGGGCCGGAACTAAGGTTCTGGCCTGTCAGCCCAGGGGGAGAGGTGTGGCAGCATTGCTGCCCGTTCATAATTGAGCCAGCGGCAATGCTGCTGCACGCAGGGTGCACCTGCACCCTTGAAATGCACACTGACAGTGGCCATTTTAGGGGTTCTGGGCAGGGAGACCCCTGCACTGCCGGTACCTTAGGCCCCTGCACTTGTTCTCTGCCAACCTTTTCATGGCGGTTGAACCACCATGAAGAGGCTGGTGGAGGGCAAGGTTGTAGTCAGCTGAATGCAGCCAGGACCCCCATCAGCCTGTCGGGATCACTGATACTGGCAGGGACAGCGGTAGGTTGGCAGGTCTGGCTCCAACCTCATAATGTGGCTGTGGCGGTCCGACCATCACCGCGAGGTGTGCAATCTTCAGACAGTCAGCCTCATAATAAGGCCCTAACTCTAAAGGTAGAAATCTTCACTGGCCCCGACGCCAAGCAGCATTCGATTGACTTTGATGGCTTCAGGGTGCGAACTCTGGACATTTTCTGCATTCATCCACAACTTCACTGAGACCTCGTCCTTCGCTCACACATTGTCGACAACCTTGCCTCAGTGTAGCCTGCTGCCTTGCCCCAATGAGGACTCTACTTCGAAGTCCAAAAGTAACTCTTTTGCTAGTAACTGCCTGAGCCTTTTCCATGACCTGCACTCCATCGCAGTAGGCCTTTAATCCTTACATTTGTCTTTGCTCTATTTCCCCTTACTGGATTTTTGTAGTTTTGGTGCCATTGTGTTCCTTAAAATATTCCCTATTTTATAAATCGGAATGTAATTATTATTGTGTTGTGTGTTTGACTTTTCAACTGTTTTGGCTTTTCACATTTTCTTAAATTAAGCCTGTCTGCTCTGTGCCACAGCTACCAGAGTTTAAACTCAGGTTTAAATCACTGGAACCAACAAGGGTAGTTCAATCATTACTTGTGGTGGACTACCATCTATCCCACCTAATAATTCACTTTTTCACATAGCCTCTACCCTTCCAGTCTGCCCAGTTAAAGTTCTGAACTAATGCTTGATAGAGGTTCAGTATGAAATACAGTGTATCCTGAAGAACGCTGAGGTAAATCTAATCTACATAACAGGATTTATGCCATTAACAAAATCCCCCCTTGATCTACTGTTCTAGTGTTCCTATATGAAACACATCTAAAATAACTTTTTTTGGTTTGTATATAAAACACCCAGGTAAGTATGAGTGAGCATTTGTGAATTAGTACACTTTTTAGATAGTGATTTGTGTTAATTTTTTGGGGAGATTTGCGTTTACTTAGAGTGAATTTTTTAATCAGTGGACATATTCGGCTAAGGAGTATAAGCTCTAGGTGAATTATATAGACCTGACGACTATTTTTATACATGTTAGGAGGATACATTATGAAAGATCTACAGAAAATCAGAATTAGCAACAGCTTTAGTACCTTTCTGTTTTCTGCCATGCTTAATGGTGTCTGTGAAGGTACATTGAACACATAAGTCTCCTGAAGAATTCAGCATCTCCCATTTGAAATAATGCTGCACTTTTCAGATGGAAAAGAATGCATTTGAAGTTACAAGCATAAAAAATGATATATTGAGTAGAAGATCCATCATTCTCCCTTAACAATATGGTTCAAAAACATTTGAGAATGAGTCAAAATAGAGATACTTATCACTGTACTAATTACTTTAGCATGGCTCCCCTCATATGGATCTTACTTTATAAGCAGCAGTGGCTACACAATCTGCTATAGAGGGTAGAGAGGGTGGGTATCCATTGGCTTGTGGGTCTTTGGGGTTTTCTGAAAACTAAAAATTTACAATAGAGATGTATCTAGGAAAGAAGAGGTAGTGGGAGAGATCAACATGAATAAAGACTATATCAGATAAACATCCATCTCCTTTAACCCATACTTTGGAGCATGCAAAATGTCAAAGTAGAAGTATAAGTTGAAGTACATTATTAAGAGCTTAATTTGCAGCACACATTGTCAACCTCCTTACTTCAAAGATGTCCCCTTCATTTTATGAACCTCTAGGTCCCCAGTGTTGTTCACTGCATCGGGCAATGTTGTACGGTTGTATGACTGCTGCAGAATCAGTATAATTTGTATTCCCATATGCCACGTGCTGCAGCAGTCAACTGAAATTTAGATCCTTATGACAATCATGGAGGCATTTAAGGTGGACTCACTTTCAGCTACGCATTTTGTAGAATAACTGCTCCCAACCAGCAACAAGAGTCAGCTGAATCTGTTGCTTTAGCCCACATCCACATTTAGGGCCTGATTAAGAGTGTGGCAGCCCTCGGACTGGTGGCTGTTGGACCACCACAGTTGTGGCAGTCTCATTGCCACACGACAAGGTTGGGTAGCAACCCTGTCAACCTACCACCATCTCCACTGGGATCTTCATGGGCTGACGGTGGCAGAGGTCAGGTTGAGCCAGGGTGGCGCTGAAGTCAGCGACGCCATGCTGATTACGACCTGGTTTTACGCCAACCTTTTCATGGCGGTTTCACCACCATGAAAAGGCTGGTGGAGAACAGTTGCAGGGGGACACAGGGGCCCCTGCACTGCCCATGCACTTAGCAGCTGGGCAGTGCATGGGTCCCCCTGCCCAGCACCTTAACAATGTTCACTGTCTGCTGCGCAGACAGTGAACATTGCCAGGGTGCTGATGCACCCTGGTTGTGGCAGCATTTCCGCCGGCTTGATTACGAATATGTGACAATGCTGCCACCGGAAACTGTGGTTTCCACCCATCAGCCAAGCAGGAAAGTCGTAAAGGGCCTGGCGGGGAGGTAGCCAGTATGGCGACAGCCTTCCCGTCGGAAGTTTGGCAGACAGGTCATCCCATCTCAGGCCTTTAGCTTGGTTTTAAATTTCATGCCCATATTCTGTGAATACAGTTCAAACCTTCCCGGCAAGCCAGAAAATATATGGATGCTGCCATACTGTGGTGCTGGTGTTTCTCATCTCACTGTGTTCAGTTTCTAGAAAGTTCTTTGGCTCAAAATGTGATGCAGCCATCTGCTTATGGAAAACAATTAAAAATGATTAAAGATGGCTGTGAGCAACTTGTTTGACGAGAGACCCAATGTTTTGCAAGGGTTGAATTACACCTGATTAAAGTCTGCATCAGTAGCTGATCATCTGCTTCTTTGCTGCTAAAATGTATTCACTGCTGACAACAAATAACACCTTTAGCTCTTCCAGGAGCTCCTTTATTCAGATTGCTGTTGGCCACCAAAGTTGTGCTGTTTTGAAGTCATATTCCTTCACTGAAAACAAAATAGTTAGAGACTGGTGTTAACAATCTTTTCACTGACATTGGCATTTACTAGAACAGTTTCCTGTTCATTTTCTAAGCACAATTCTACAAAGATGTTGAAATTTGCAAACGATGAAATGACCTATCCCTTCTCCTCAGATGAGATTAAATCATTTATTTTAACAAAATGTCAGTATATGCAAAATTTTAGACAGTAATGCTGGCATATTTGTACTATGCGTTTGCTATCAATATTAATTATTTTAAACTCTTAAGTGCTTCTTGCTCTTGGCATATGGAGCTGCTCGGCAATACCGCCAGACAGCATGTATCTTTAAAGGTCAATAGACAGAGGCCCCAGAGAGATTGCAACAGGAGAAAGAAGTCTTAACTGTGCTAAGTGGTTGTGTCCCAGAAACGGTTATCTATCTTCTGTAGCATTGAGATGCTTCTCACGTTAGCAGCCCTTACTGTGGTTCCTATGCCCTTTAGACCAGATGTTCCTTTTGAGATACACAAGCAGATACAAGAACCAATCAATTCCCTTAGACTTTGACAAAGCTATTATCTTCTTCTCAGTCCTATCCATCTCTTTCTTTGTGTTTTAACAAACTTCCGCTAAACAATAATTGTTTTGCTTATAATTTACTGCTGACAAATATATCCACACATAGATGTTTATACATGTTAATCACATTATAAAATAGGCATAGGGAATGATTTTTGTTTCCTTCTAATGGCGAAATAAAATGACTTCACATACATCCAGAAGTGAGTTTTGTACCTATGTATAGAATAGCACTACAAGTATATGCATTGCTTATTAAGTCATAATTCATCTGTGATAAAAATATTGTGGGATGTGGAAACCATGTAGACCCTCATTAAAAGTCAGGCAGAGCAGAATTACCTCATAGAATACTACTCTGCCTGCAATCCAAGTGGATCGGTTTTCTGGGCGTGGGAGAAACAGACCTGAATTTACCATGTAGTAATTCCACACAGTATAATCATATGAGGCTTTAGAAGCAGACAATCATCATTCCTTATTTTCTTCTGATGGTCAGAGCAGTAAGTGCTCTTCCACCAGTAAACACTTTTCACTTCTAAGCTCTACCCCTCTGTCCTCCATCCCACCTCACGTTCTCCCTCAACAGCACCCAGTGGTCCCCACATACATTTAACACTTGCTCCAAACAGGTGGTAAATGTGTGTGTTAAACCACATGAAATTGGGAATTCTGTGGGTACATATTTTCAATCCCCTTGCGCCTCCTTGCCCCACAATAGTGTCATTTTTTTGTGCGCTAATGTGGCGTTAAGGAGGCATTTTTTTACATATTTACAAAGTGGCGCAATGCAAACTTTGCACCACTTTGTAATCCCTTGCGCCACATTTTGCTTGCACCAGACATAATGTATGCAAGGGGGGAGTTCCCCTGTTAGGAGGCCCAGAAAAATGGTGCAGTGAAATCTACAAGATTTCACTGCACCATTTTTAGCATGATTTTTAATGCCTGCCTTAGGCAGGCATTAAAGTGACACTCCCATTGTATTTAATGGGCCTCCCTTGACTTTGGTGGATTAGCACCATAATTTTTGGTGGTAATTCACCAAAGCTCCACAATAGCGTCAACATTTTTTACATTATTGGCCTAACATGCCCCATGGTGCGATGCATTGGTGTTGTTAAGGGGGCGCAATTGGGTAGAAAAAAAGTGGTTCATCATCTATGATGCTCCACTTTCTTGTAAATATGCCCGTGTGTGTTTTTATGCCCAGAGAAACCAGCCTCACAAAGTAATCCCCATTCCATGGTGTTTAATTTGTAATTGCATGGTATTGAGATGGATTTACCACATGTGATTGTACTGTGCTAATTACAATGAGGGGCTTAGAGTTTTACTATAGCCAGTGTGGGTCATTTACAATCATATTCAATTAATTTCCTTATAGCATCTTTTGGGGCATTTAGGTCCTGATTTATACTTGTTTTGCGCTGAATTAGCGTCATTTTCTGACACAAAAGCGGCACAAACTTACAAAATACAATTGTATTTCGAGATGGGTACCCCTACCAACTCAGTAAACCTACTCTGGTTTGGTCACAACCAAGTTTGGTGATAGTCTCTGCTCAACCCCTGGGAGCTATGGCACAATCAGTAAGCAATACAAAGAGAAATGTGAGCTAAGTTTAAGAAATACTGAAAATTATGAAATAAAGATCAACACCATAACACACTATAAAATCCCAAACCAATTTAGAAAATTATAACAAATTTAATGTGCAAAAAGAAACCACATTCATTAAAACAGGTTAAGGGGAACTAGAGATAGGATATTATAAGTCAAACAATGCTTAGAAAAAGTGAAGCACAAAGAAAAGAAAAAAAAACAACAGCTCAAGGTGGACGGAGATGTGCAATTTGTGGCCAAACGCAATCAATCGAATTTTGGAAACATCAAGTAGGTTGTCTCGATAAAAGGTTTCACCTTCAGATTTAGGCATGGTTTAGTGTTTGTTGAATGGGTTTACTCCATCACAAACGTGATAGATACCCATCAATCTTAACCCGCTTAGTGGATATAATACACTTGTAATAAGGCAAACGGCATACCCATCAAGTTTGTGATGGAGTAATCCATCCGCCAAACTTTGAATCAGACCCTTAGTCTCAAACTGCTGGGTAAGCTTTCATCTATTCAGTCTTGCAGCCCCTCTAGACCCTCAGGGAATGCTTCTGAGCCGCAGCTTCAACTCCACCCAGGTTTCCTGCATGGTCTATTCATCTTGGTCCTCTTGGAATCAGTAGTTCATCTACTTTTTGTGTCCCTGATGCAGGTAAGCAGGTGGCCAACTATTTGGCCCTTTAAAAGCAATTCCAGTCTCTGGGTGCCAGCAGGAGTCAGGAGCCCTTGAATATTCAGGTAAGTGGAATTCATGATTTATCCAGCAGGGCATTTTTCTTCAGATGGAGGCTTCTAAGGTCAGGAATGTTCTGAAGAGGTAATAGTGAAGGTAAAGAATTATACAGTACACTGTACCATGATTGGAGATACCACCCAATTATAACATTTTGTCACAGCCCCCACCTCCTTTTGCAGCACTTCCTCTTTACCTTAATGTAGGATTGCACAGAAGTCCATGTCTCAAGATACCAAAACCAACTTCCATTAGACAGGCCTGCTAGCTCCTTAGGTGCTCCCCTATTTATGTTGGCTCTCCTCCCACCTGAAAGGGACAAAATAGATTTTCCCTCTTAGTATGACTGGAGCTGGGTTGTCTGGGAAGAGCCTTGGAAAGAATAGGAGAAGCTTCTTTGGCCTCCCCTAGTCAATAGTGGGCATGCTACAAACAAGGTTTGTTTTGGCATTTGCTTTTGCCCATACCGTATAACTAACCCCAGCTAAGTGGTCATAAGTTAACAACTATTAGCCTTTTCTGGAGTTAGAGGCAGGCCATGGTTCTCCCAGTCAAGGATGTGTATTGCAGCCTCTGAGTGGTCATGAGTGGCTGAACTGGTTTTAAGTCAGTTCTCGCTTTGGAAGCCTGAAGTACATTATTCTACAGTTATTTTTTGGCATAATTTATTGAAAGATTGTTATCTATCATTAAATCAGATTTTCAAAACTAAGCAGGAAACAACTTTGAAATGTTTTATGCTTCTATCAAGCACATATAGGTAATTAATCTACAGACTAGTAGGAGCACTGTGGCACCTCTATCAGAAATATATTTTGTTAAATATGTGGATGGTACAAAATACATTGCATACTGCATTTGACATTTGATTGTTCATGCACTTTACACCCAAATTACAATGGAATCATAGGGAAGTTAAGTAGGCCAAAGGGAGAGTACCTATGTACAACACATATTTTAGAGGGGAGCATTGGTACTTCACTACTGTTTAGTAATGGTAAAGTGCACCGACTTTCAAAGCCAGCAAAATTAGGGTCCAGAAAAAAAGGTGAAAATTCTGGAGCAAACATGCAAAAAAGGTAGATTTACTACACTACCAAAATCGAAGGTAGCTTTTAAATGACAGGTCACCATATCTAGCTACAGGTGTCACATGGGTGTAGAAAAGGGGAATTTCCCCAAATCAGAAAGTATTTCATTTGTGCTGTCCTACAAAGTACAGAGAGGTCTGCAGCTTGACTTCACTCAAGTAATTATTTGGGCCACATGGTGCTTAATTTGTGCCAGCGTTTTACACTGCTCGGCATCAGCACTTAATTGTTAATCCAGTCTGTGGTGCTGTCTGTCTAATTCTCTGGGAGAACATCAGTTTAACAAGTAAATGGACATTTCTAAAAAAGAATAGAGTGCCAAGCTACTCTTATTGCTTGGGAGGTCTGGAATTGTCCAAATTGTCACATTTGTGTAATGTTCAGTAGGGAGTGTATATATTGGCATTTGCTACGAATGGCAGTTCTAGTCGGGGTGCAACCTGCAGCAGTCTTCTGAGCAAATGCTTGGAACTGTTGTTTATTTACAAATTAAGCATTGGGCCCAACTTAACATTTTTGATCTAGAGACCACTATCATTATGAGATTATGGAAGATTCTGTAATTTAGGTAAATGTAGGCAAATCAGAAAACCCATTTTAAAACTTTCATTTGTTTATAGAAATTATGTAGGTTGCAAATTGAAATATTTAACCACGCAGAGTGAAGTAATTTTTAGCAAAACCTATAAGGTAAGAAAAGAAGAATATTTATTTGACTTCGCCATGCCCTACTAAAGGAAACCTCTTAAAAGAATCTGTTCAATTGAAATGACCTTGAGAAGATATTATAATGACACCTATTAATATATTGTAAATCACTTTCATAGTATTCTAAATACATAGCTGCATGACTTTACTTGATGTAATTTGGGTATGCCAACTTGCAAACAAAAATCATAACAAACAGCCATCACAATCCATCAAAATGCACATGTTCTCATTCCTGTTTGGTATAGCTTCATTTTAAGATTTACTTTGAATAAGATCCTGTTAAACATATATATACAAACAATCTCTCATAGATCACTTTCTGGACACTTCAACTTCCTTATTACAACTGGCCCAGTTTACTGAAATGTATAATAACTACTATTATCACACATATTGCAATTATAGGTTTTAGGCTAAATATTGTCAGTTCAAATCTGCTAATATTTATCAGGGAAAAATACCTGAAATTTACTGGAACATGCAGATTTTGGTGCAGTAAGTACCAAACCCGTCATGTTACTCCCCAAAATGACATAGGCCCTCATTACAACCCTGGCGGTTGGCGGAGAAGTGGCAGTCTTACTGCCAACAGGCTGGCGGTAAAAAAATTGGAATTATGACCATGGCGGTTACCGTCACTTCTCCGAACCGACTTGGGTCTCCAGTCCGGAAGCCGTCACAAGACCGCCGGTGGTATCATGACCCGGCTGACCGCTATGGATTTCATGGGTTTGGGAACCGCCATGAAATCCATGGCGGTAAGCAATATCAGTGCCACGGAATCCCTTCCCTGGCATTGATAGGGATCTCCCCCACCCCGTCAACAAAACACTGCTTCGTGATTCGGTGGGCGGTGTTCTGTTGACGGGGTGGTGGAGGTGGAGCAACCTCCACTTCCCCGCCGACCGCCAGTATGGCTGCTGGTGGCTCTCCATCCAGAAAAGGATGGAGGGCTGCCAGCAGTCATAATTCACTGAGCGGAAAACCGCCAGCACTGACGGTCTTCAGCACGGCGGTCCCTCAGCGGTCTTGTGAAAAGACCGCCGAGGTTGAAATGACCCCCATATTGTACTGTCATTTATTGCTGCCAATAAATTTTGATTTAATGGAATCAAATATTTTCATGTGAATTTAATATCACAAAACACACAAAAGATAACTGGCGAAATCCTTGCAATGTGTTTAAACACTGATAATCGCTCAGGTAGTGTCCCAACCTATTGTTATTTTGCTCACCATGTCACCTCAGTTTGGAGCCAGCCATATGCAAGTCAGTCTTGACTTTGCTCCAATTTCAACAGTCCAACCCAACCTGCCAGACCAGGTCCTCCCTGAACTGGACAAGCAGCCCAATACAAGTTTTGAACTGATTAGGCCTCCTTAGTTGGGTATAGCTTGGTTACAGTGGCACAATGAGCACAGGATCAATTGCTGGGCATACTCTTGCCACTTAGGGTTGTTGTGTATCCACTTTAGCTATAGCTCCATGCACGTTATTCTAGCATACTAGGCCTGCCACTGTGCACTTTAACCTAGATATATTTTATTCAGCTTTGTTTATTATTCTTACAATAGCCACTTTTGCGGTCTTGTTTTATTTTTTTCTATATAGCTGTTTTTGCTTAGGCCAGCACTACATTCTTAAACAAGACATTCTTGTTCACTTTGTGCTTCTTTCAAGGCTGCAGTAAGACAGCTTGCCAGCGAACGTGGTAAAAGTTTTGTCTGGGACATTTATAGAAAAACACATATCCTTGCGTAGGGACATTTTCTTTATTATAAAAACACTTCCTTGTCCCTTACACATTAGAGGGAGATTCCAGCCAGAGAACCACAACTGTATTCTGATTGCTAAACGCTTTGCTACAGCTGCTTATGCAGACTTCAGGCCTTTGCTCAGGTATGGGGGGTGATGTCTTCCCAGGGGAACCTGAAGGGCAGAATTAGAGATTAACATGATGTGCTCTACTATATCCTAAGTAGGAATTAATCCATTGACTCTAGTGACAATATTGTAGCGTTATTTCTATGCTTCACTTTCATTGTAACAATTCTAATCTTGTCATGCTGTATCATCCTGGTTATTGCAGTACATGCTTTGCTATCGAAGATGCAGTTGCTTTATTAAAACCTCATTGAAACATATACTGCCTCTGTTTGTCATTGTGTGTGGGAGACTAATGTAACTGAGAGAAATGGATGAGACCTGAGTGACCACGATTTCCCTGAGAAATCAATTATGTCATGCACTTGACTGCCCAATCATCCCTGCCCTTGGGTAGAGATAAGGCACTGCTAGTTAGCTGGAGCAAAACCTGGATTAGGGCATCAGGTGTCATCTGTAGTGGGTAAGACTCAGTCTCCCACATCGCAGGTGATTCTGCCACTCAAAATCCTGTAGTCTCATTAGAATAATGAGAGCATACGTGACAGGATGGCACATCAAACATACAAAAGATTGTGGGAGGAATGCTTGCAATTTTTTTAACCAGTGGCAATCACTCAGTGTAGCTACCAAATCTATTATTCTTTTGCTCATTATGCCACTTTAGTTTGGACCCAGCCATTTTCAAATCAGTCTTGCTAAATGCCAGGCCAGGTCCTCTCTGTCTGTAATGCAAGTTTAGGTATTGCTAGGTTCCAGTTGGACAGGGAGCACAGAACCCAGGTCTGGGCATACCCTTGCCATTTGGGGTCTTAAATGTAAAATGCAAGTGATGATGGTAGGAATGCTTGTAATTTGTCTAACCGCTGGCTTTCTCTCAGAGTAGTATCCCAGTCCATCATTCTTGATGTCACCATGTCACTTTGGTTGGGACACAGACATATGCAAATGAGTCTTGGCCCTGCTTAATAGGAATAGTTTAGCCCAAACTACCAGGACCTTCTTAAAATGGAACACAAGCAACCTAAGTCTGGTTTTACCCTCATTAAGGCACATCATAAATGTCTTACCATATACTGGGCCACTTGTAAGGAGGGCGTAAAACTATTGGTGCCCAACATTGTTTTTTAAAAGTACATCATAGTTACCTCTGTGTTCTAGGTTAATTAGTGTGATTATGCTCTTTCTAATCAAATTATACAAAATATCAGACAGCGCCACCTAGGTCCGGCTCCTAGAAAACGCCACATACATTAAGGCAAGTGGAAAAAAATAATTGATACAGTATATTAAATTATAGTAACTACCCCAAGCAATGACCTACAAATTCTCCTTTTTTTGCCATTCTTATCCTCACTTAGATTATTCAGACATTGTTGTTGGGTGTGCCATTTTTTATATTTAATACATATCATTCCATTGGAATTTGTTTTTTTATGTAAAATAATACAATACAAAAAACTCTAATATGCAACACTAATGCAACCATTTCTCTCTGATTCCCCAAGCAGACACTTGGAACTTTACCCACGAAAGCAGACCTCATTAATGTCTTCCAACTTTGCGTGCCAGGTCCTCAATGCAAAAGGTTATGTATCCCACCCTATTCATGTGTTCAGTGGCCCAAGATTCTTGGAAGAGGCACAAATACTTTCCTCATTCCAGGTCTTCTACTTTCGATTTCAAACCAGCTATGTTCCAACTAATGAGTGAACTATAAGAACAATTGCTATGGGTTGGCCTCTCCACCTGGTTAGAACTAAACACAAAAGAATCATTCATAGATGGTCGAATAGGATTGTAATTAAAGATTCTGTGGATTGAATGATCATGGTCTTGGGTGTGCAGAACTAGGATTTCAAGGTCAGGGAAATTGAAGGGCAAAACTCATGATTAATATTTTCTTTTTGTAGGGTTTGAATACTTAACATGGTAGGGTTTTGGAACAAGACTTGCATGGGGGAGTAGGAATAGCATTAGGAAGTTTTTCCCAGGACTGGGTCATAAAATGAATCAGTTTACTTGAAGGTAGAACTCTTCAAGTCAGCCTTAGTGCAGCAATAGTTGACATTGTGAAAAATAGTGTCAATAGTATGCCCAGGGTCCAATTTAGGGATATTGTATGTAAATGTCATTGTTAAGCAGTATCTTAGATGAAGGAAATCATATTTCAAGAGCAATCAACCCCTCAACAATGCTTGGGCTCACCATTTCACCTGTAATGGAATCACATTGTTCAGATATAGGCAAAATGCGTTTGACCCTAATGATGTTGGACAGAGCAATGGAGTAGCACTAGCGGATGCACCGGAACCAATAAATAACTTTGGGCTACATGTATGAAGATTGGTAATAGCGATTACCAAATAGTGATTTTTGGTGAATTGCTATTTGGTAATCATTACTGCCAATATACAAAAGTGATATCTGGCCCATTAGTGATTCATAGTGGGTCGCAAATGCACCTCACTTATGAATATTAATAAGGTAGGCGGCTATTTGTGACTCAGTAAGATTCGCTGCCATCAGAGGGATGGTGACATGCTGGGGTCAGAGGCCACCATTGTCTGGGATTGCTTTTAAATAAAACTTTTATTTTTTTTAATGCAGCCTTTTTTTAAAGGAAAACAGGCTACATTTTTAAATTACAAAAATCAAAAGTTTAATTTTATTTTTTTAAGAGTAGGCAAGTGCTCTCTAATTAGTGCTCTCTAATTAAACCATTCTCAAAGAGGGTTTAATTGGGTTTAAATGGGTTAAGGTGCAAATGTTATGTGACCGCATTTCATTTGAAAAACAATTGCACATACCAATGCAAATCGTTTTTTGGAAGGGGTGCCCTAAACTCACACCTTCCAAATTCTTGCATTTACAAATTGCCTGATTCTGAAATCAGGGTGTTTCTGAGTGCAAAAATGTATCTTACATCTAGCCCCTAGTTCTTTAAAGAATCCGGATTTTCATATGAATGATACCACAATTTAGGGCTATGTGTAATAAGGATGGTGTTTGTACGTTGTTATTTGTGAGGTGATGAACAGGTTCTGAATGTAGGGGTGCATCAGACTTAGAGGCAGTACAATGTTTGGGGCCAATAAGTAAATTTCCTCTGGGTTGAGATGTCATTCTATTATATGAGGCATTAGAGTTAAGTAAATCACCTTGGATGAATCTCATAATATGCAAGAGTTGGACTTGGCCCTCTCTGCGTGGTCTCCCCACAAACATTTTGCCTTCTTCCCCCTCGTTATGCTTAATTAGTTTGTGGCGGCCTTTAAACTCTGTGCATTTTACCACAGCTAACCAGTGATACAGTGCTTGTGTTCAACCCCTAAAACATGATAACATTGGACACTTCATTGCCATATTTAATTTACTTAGAGGTCCCTTATAAAGTGGTATACCATATACCTAGGGCTGTTAAATTAAAAGTTACTTGTGGGCCGGCACCACATATTGTGACACTCTCTTAAGTAGCCCCTGTAAAACGTGTCTCAGGTCTGTCATTGCAGCCTGTATGCAGTTTTCAACTGCAAATTTGACCTGACATTATAAACTTTTTACCGAACCTCAAACTCCATTTCATTTTTAATACACATATCACCCATAGGGTAGACCCTAAACAGCCTATAGGGCAGGGTGCATTGTATTAAAAATGTTGGGTGTGTACCTTTAAGTGTTACACATCCTGCTAGTGAAAAAACACACAAATTCATTTTCTACTACTGTGAGGCCTATCTCTCACATAGGATAATATTGGGTTACCTTATTACATTTAATAAATTACAACTTTTGTTTTGGAGCAGGCAGAAATCTCTTGTTTGGTGTCTAGGAAATTGTAATTTAAAATCCATTCTGATTTTAAGTCACAATTCTGAAAAGGCCACTTTTTAGTTATCTTCTCCAAACCATTTGGTGCCTGCAGCCTGTTTCCTGGGTCACATGACTAGGTGTAGTTAGCCTTTGTGTATTCCTCTCAGACAGCCACACAATGGAGACTGGGTGTTGATAGGATGGGCCATCCAAGGGTGAATTGAGGGGGGGGAACTGTACACTGCCCTACTTGCACTTCAAATAGACTGCCTCAGCTCACAAATCAAGAACTTCACACTAGCCTATTGTGCCTGTGGATAGACTGAGACCAGACTAGGACCTGGGCAGGGAGGCAGGAAACTCAAGACACTTCTGTGGGGGGCGGTGGCTACAGAAATTTCTTCGACTTCAAAGTAGGCACAAGGTATAAAAACAGGGCTCTCAGACCCAATCTTCAGTTTACTGCTGAAGAACTGTCAGAGAATTTCCCTTCTGCTTGAGACCTGCTTTCCTGCTTGAAGTCAAGAATTCTAGAGTGACTCCAGGGGCTACTCGTCTGGCTTCCAGATCAGAGCCTGAGGGACATAAAAGGCTCCAACCTACTTAAACCTTCACCTGGATCTTGCCTGAGTGAGTCCTGGCCCTCCAAGTGGTGACCCTCCAGTCCTGGATCCTTGTAAGTGGTGTTAACGGTGCCCAGATTGCTCAGATCCAAAACTTGCCACTTAAAACATTTTCTGCCAAAAACGACTCTGAAAACTGAGAGGAGACTGGGACCTTACATGCTTGCTGATCTGCCCAAAGTGCATCACCAGTCAGCCTGAATTTGTGGCAGCTTCCACTACATTTTTCTCCATAGCAGTAAGATCCTGTTCAGCAGTACTTCGTTGAAGGGCTGTCAGAACTCTTGGAGCCTTTGTCAACTACTGCCTGTTGCTTTGTCCTTCTGGAGATTTGTTAGCTAATCACATTCTTTAGATATTCAGTCAATAAATTATTCAATTTGATAGCACTGCTACCGCCCAAGGGGATATGCATATGCTTGCATGATTTGAGGGATTCTGTCGAATAGCCAGGTTTTGAGCACCCTTCAGAATTCCGGTAGAGAAGGGGTGGTCCGAAGCAACAGGAAGCATTCATTCCATGTCTTTGCTGTGAGGTAGGAGACGGAACGTCCTATGCTCTGGCTTCAGTTGATGTGGGGAGTGTGGGCAATTGAGAGTAATGGGGAACATGGGGTTCTGGCTAGGTGGTGGAAGTTTAGGTGGTGTTTGATGCAGGCAGGTCCTTGGTTGTCTAGGACCTTGAATGCTTGCATCAGCAGCTTCAATTGGAATCTCTTCTGTACTGGTATCAGTGGAGTTCTCTGCGGTGAGAGGTTTTGTGGGTTCATCAGGGGATGTCGAAGAAGAGTTTGGCTGCTTTGATTGCATGGTCTGTATTCTGTGTGTGGCAATTCTGAATAGAGAAAATTGCCGTAGTGCAATCAGCTAGTGGTGAAGGCTTGTATGATGGTGTGTCGTGAGCCCAGGGGAAGCCAATTTAAGTTTTGTGAAGAAGCAGGCAGATGACACTGAATTGATCTAGCGCTTTATGGTCAGGTTGCGGTCTAGGATGATGCTGAGGTTTCTGGCATTGTCCGACGAGGTGGGTGAAGTTCTTCGCTCCAAGGGCCACCAAGAAGCATTCCAGGGAGTGCTGTTGTTCCCAAAGATCACAACTTTCTTTTCATCAGTGCTGAGTTTCAAGCAGTTCTCTCATCCAGTTGGTGATACTCGTCTTGCACCTGTGGACGTTGGTTCCAGTGGTGGGATCTTCAGAGAGGATGAATTGAGTTTCATCCACGTATGATATGATGTTAAGTCCGTGGGATCCGACAGAGTTGGGCAAGGGTGGCCTGTAGATGTGGAAGAAAGTGGGGCTGGAGAATGAGCCCTGGGAACACTGCAGATGATTTCCTTGTATTCAGAGGTGAAAGGTAGTAGGCAAACTTTCTGTGTCTTTCTGGTGAGGAATGAGGTGATCCATTGGAGTGTGTCCCTTTGAATGTGAATGTCAAGCAGCATTCGGATCAGCATGTGGTAGGATACAGTGTTGAATTCCGCTGAGAGGTCAAGGAGTTGAGAAGGAGTCGGATGTCATCTGTGACAGATCAGGGTGGGCGTGGTGCTGTGATTGCTGTGGAATCCAGACTGGGATTTGTGGCAAGGAGAACGTTTCTGTTCCAGATGTTATGTGAGTTGCTTATTGATAGCATTATCCAGGACCTTGGCTGGGACAGGGAGTGGGGAGATGGGCTGGAAAATCTTGAGTTTGCTATGGTTGGATAATGGCTTCTTGAGTAGCAGTTTGACCTCTGTCTGTTTCCAGTTTTCAGGGGAACGTGGCTGTGTGATGAGTTTGTGGCTGATCCAGTGGCTTCTGAGGTTAAAGAAGTAGTGTGGGCAAGAGTCTTTGGGAGCTCCTGATTGAATGAAGTTCATTATGGCAGTGGTTTCCTAAGGGGTAAGCAGGTTCGATATGATCAGTCGGCAGATTCTTATAGTTGTGTGAGGATGTGTAGGTTGAGGAAGTCTGATGGCTTGGGCTGCAGTTCGAAGTTTTGTAGATAGTGGCAATCTTGTTGTGGAAGAAATTAGTGAGGTTGTTGAAGAGCTCCAGAGAGGGATGATGCTGTTCTCTGTGGCTGTGGGGTTGGAGAACTACATGATGATTCTGAATAGTTCTTTGCTGTGATTGGAGCTGGAATTGAGGTGAGCAGCAAGGGCAATCTGTTTCTTCTCCCACAGCAGTCAGTGGCTTTAAGATATTCTGTCATAACAAGATCTGTCAGTCTGCTTCCCTTGTCCACATCTGGAAACAGCTGAAGATTCTCATCTTCAAGCAGACAACAATGAATGTACCCTCTGCTTCCCCGCTCCTCCATTGCTATCTTACCCTATCAGACTGTGCTTTTCAGTCTACAACCTCTTTGTATGCTGCTGCCTTATTATCAGCCCTCCTTTACCTAACGTTTATCCTCACTTGCTCTTCTCACACTATGACCTCTAACATCAGCCAAAGCTCTTGACTTTGCAGGGTCTGCATCAAAGGCATGTGCTTCCCCGTCCCTCTGTTAAACACACATGCAGCTCTTTCTATTGCATTCTTGTTCCACATTCTTCGCCTTTCCCAGCCACTCTTCTTCTGTACTCTCTAAATTGCAACAATGCCCACGCAATTTTGACTGCTTAGAAAATGTGATAATATTAACAGATTAGGCCCCCGATTCCAATAATGATTCAGTGGGGTCACTGTGTTCCAGTACTTATAAAGTGAGGGTCCACAGGAGTCAAAAGGTTGGGAACCACCGGACTAGATGCTCAATGAAATGATAGCTGTTAAAGCCTTCCAGGCTGATCATTTATGTTTACATTGAACCTCCAAACTGAACCCATAACTAAAACAATCCCAAAATAAAGGGGAAATAACCGGGCAAAAGAGCCCATCAGAATTAAATCTTGTCCTCTGATCTGAGTGGGAAAAAAATCAAGAATCTTTTTTCTGTTGGTTTATAATGACACTTTTACATGCTGTTGTGTCATCATTGAAAAAGGCACATGTATATTATCATGCATATTATCACAGACTTTAAGGGAATGATATTTAGATAATCACATGTGGTTACAGTCTGAATGATGTGAACTGTGTACCAAGAACATATTGTTTAAAAAGGAAAAACTTCACATCATTCCTTCAATCCACCCTCTGCAGAGTAACAACCCCACACTCTTCAACAACACGATCTCCTTTAAATTCACACTTTCCACTTCATGTAGGACACCAAGCAGCACAGTTTGTTCTACCTAAAATATATATTCAACTGTAGAAGAAAAAAATCAATAAGTAAGATGACCTGCCGGTACAATTTTTAGAGAATTAAAAGACAAATGGTTTGCTTTAAGAGTGAACTGCCTAACCAAAAGGAGCATTTTGAGGTGCTCTTGTCGCGTAGGCTCTCATTATTCTAATGAGACTACTAGATTTGAGCGGCAGAATCAGCCACCGTGTGGTGGACTGAGTCTAACCCACTACAGGTGACACCTGTTGGCCTAATCCGGGTTTTGCTCCGGCTAACTAGCAGTGCCTCATCTCCACCCAACAGCAGGGATGATCTGGCAGCTGAGCGCATGACACAATTGACTTTTCTGGGAAATCATGGTCACTCAGATCACATCTGTTTCTCAAAGTTACATTAGTCTCACATATACAAGGACAAGCAGAGGCAGTATATGTTTCAATAAGGTTTTAATGAAGCAACTGCATCTTAGATAATAAAGCATAGGACAATGAAGCATGCAGGATTAAAATTGCGACAAGGAGAGTAAAGCATAAAAATAACACTACCATATTGTCAGAGTCATGAAAATAATTCCTACCTATGCTATATTAGAACACAGCATGTTAAGCTCTAGTTCTGCCTTTCAGGTTCCCCTGGGAAGACATCATCCCCCATACCTGAGCAAGAGGCCTGTAGTCTACATAAGCAGCTTCAGTGAAGCACTCAGCGATGAGCATACAGCGATGGTCATCTGGCTGGAATCTCCCTCTAACGTGTATGGGACAAAGAAGTGTTTTTATAATAAAACAGCTGATGTTCTGAGAAAATGTCCCTACTTGAGGATGTGTATGTTTCTATGAATACCAGAGACAAAGCGTTACCACGTTCGCCAGCAACCTATCTTACTGCTGCCTTGAGAAAAGCACAGAGTGAAAGAAATGTCTTGTTTAAGAACGCAGTGCTGGCCTAAGCAAAGAACAGCTAGATAGAGAGAAATAAAACAAGACCGCAAATGTGGCTATTGGTAAAATAATAAACAAAGCTGAATAAAATATATCTAGGTTAAAGTGCACAGCTGCAGGCCTGGTTTTGTTAAAAGAATGTGTATGGAGCTATAACGAAAATGGCTACACAACACTCCACCCCTACATACATGCTAGGACCTCCCAATCTATGGTGGAGTACCTCTTTCCAGTACCTGTTACAGCTTTATAAGCAAATGCCACTGCGTTTTGTCAGTCACTTTTTGCCTTCCCAACACCACTGCCATCAACAGTAACAGTTCATTTTTGTCTTCTCTCCAAGGCCGCTTTACTCGTTTGGCCTGAGCGCTTTTATCGTTGTGCCAGGAGCGCTTTACTCTTTGGACTGAAAGCACTTTGCTTGTTGTGCTAAGGGGCACTTTACTTTTGGAAGTAACAACTCCCTTCAAGATTGGGCTCATCAAGACCTTACCGCTACAAGTACGACCTACTCGTATCTGAATTCACCATGGAAACAAGGATACTCCGATTTGCTGTCAATCTGCCATGCAGGAACTCTGCTCTTCTTCAGAGGAACCCCCTCAAGATCTGACTGCATCAAAGTCTTCAAAATAGTGAACAATGTGCTTGGGTATGGCTGGGCTTTATAGGAATAGCACTGATAAGTGCATCTTGTCCACCAATGTCCTGACCCTGCAGCTGCATGAGCTTTACCACAGGGCAGGTGACGCTGATAACCACTTCTAGAACAAGAGGCGATGACAAGTGGTGCGCATGAAGCGCTGCAAATACGCGCAGCGGCGTTTCGGGTGGGACATGGGCCGTGCACAGCCTTATTCCTGACAATGAAGTTTCCAGGACCCATATTCATGGGAAATTGGTGAAGGGCACCGCCGCAAGTATTCTTGTGGCACTGGCTTATGCCCATGTGAAAGGGCAGGAATGCACTGTATTTATGTCCTTTCCCCCTGCACTGGTGCACAATTGGCTTTCTAGCGCAAAGCAGGCACCTTTGCAGCATTGTCTTTATGCAGAAAGGGACACCTTATGGCACAACAACAATCCTGAGAGGTGCTTTCCTCTTTTTATGTGTGCTGCAGAATGCAGCACCACACATAGAGGAAACAATGAGGAGAAATTAAAATATTTCTGCTCAGTACACCAGTTCTGGAGAGGGGTAAGGTTTTGGTGCTGCCCCATATTATAATCTAGGGCAGTGTCAAAATCGATTGGTGTTGTGTTGGAAAACCCACCACAATGTCCATTGAACTCCTCCCTGGTGCAGAGTAGGTCAACGCAGCGACCTGTACTACTTTGTCTAGCTATGAGGCCATGCATAGCCAAGCAAAAATGCTTTGCATGGCCTCATACAAATGGTTGAGAGGC
Source organism: Pleurodeles waltl (assembly GCF_031143425.1). Lineage (NCBI taxonomy): Eukaryota > Metazoa > Chordata > Amphibia > Caudata > Salamandridae > Pleurodeles > Pleurodeles waltl. The sequence continues at coordinate 957,114,412 of NC_090449.1, forward strand.
TTGTACCACCAGAACGTCAAAAAAAAGCTTCTCATAAATATGCCCCCAGATTTTTTGCATACGAGGATGAAAGGAACTATTTTAGAGGTTTGATAACTCCTTCCCTGTACAACATTTTCAACATTTTTAGTGGTACTTTCTGTACATTTATGAGCAAGTTACATTGATTATGTTTCACTGGAAACACATTGGGGGTCATTACGACCTTGGCGGGCGGCTGCTGCAGCCCGCCAGGCGGTAATGCCGTGCGGACGCCAATGCGGCCGCACTCACGCGGCCCCCATTATGACATTCCCGCTGGGCCGGCGGGCGCAAACCAAGTTTGCGCCTGCCGGCCCAGCAGGAATGAGGCCGCAACATAGGAGCCGGCTCCTAATGGAGCCAGCGGTGTTGCGGCCGTGCGACGGGTGCAGTTGCAGACAGTGAAAAGCTGGCCGGGGCCCTGTTAGGGGGCCCCTGCACTGCCCATGCCAGTGGCATGGGCAGTGCAGGGGCCCCCAGGGGCCCCAGGACACCCCTTACCGCCAGCCTCTTCCTGGCGGTGCAAACCGCCAGAAACAGGCTGGCGTTAGGGGGGTCATAATCCCCTGGTGGATTATCACCGCTGGGGCTAAAACGGCGGTAAACCGATGGCTGCCGCGGTCGTAATAAGGGTCTCCGTACCACCAGCCTGTTGGCGGTACGGACGCCACATTACCCCTGGCGGTCTCTGACCGCCAGGGTCGTAATGACCACCATTGTCTTTGAGTTTGATTTCATGCAGAGCCTCATGACATCTCCTGATTGTTTTCTGAGAAAACATCTTTGTAGTGTGAGAATAGGTTCATGTAGGTTATGCTCAGGAATGTAAGAAATAAGTAAGGTAGTACCATGTGTTAAGCTCTAACCCTCCCATAGGGTAAGATTGGGATTCCTCATTATATTTATAAAGCTATAATTCCTGAACCAGAGGTGGTAGATATATCATGTTTGGTATTTTTGAAGGTGTAATGATAAACACTCTTTAATGGTAAAGTCGGATTTATCATTACAAGTTTGAAAATGCCACTCGATTGTTGATCTTTTCCTGCTCCTAGTCCTCTGTGCCTGTAGCCTGCCTTAGGTCACATGCCTGGGTGTAACTGGCAGTTGAGACTTAGTGAATTACCCCAGACAGTCACACAATAGTGGTATTGGCAGGGCCTGAATGGGCCATTAGTTGGTTTGATGGGAGGGAGGAGCTAAGCACAGCCCCACTTACACCTGAATACGCTGAGCTCTGCTGCCATAGAATAGACTTAACAGTTCTGTATTTTCGGGTCAGCCAGCTAGGAGCAAGAGCAGGGGAGGAAGGAAACTCTGGGAACATTAGAGAATCCTTCTGGAAACATCTCCTAACTTCTGGGAGCAGGGTTCTGGGGGATAAAAATAGGGCTCTTAGACCTATTCCTCAGATCACTACTGGACCTGTAGAAGAGCTCTCAGAGGACTGCCTGCTGCTTGGACCGGTTTTGCATTCTACCAGACTGCTGCTCTGCCTGGAGGTACTGCTTTGTAGACTGGAGCCTGTCTTTGAGCTTTATAGGCCAGCCCTGCTGTGAAGCCTTGCATCTTCACCTGCACCTAAGACTTCAGAAGTGACTCCAAGGGTCAGTTTAGCTGGTTTCCTGTTCAGAGTCACAGGGACATAACTGGTCCCCACCATCTTGAACCCACACCTGGACCCAGCCTGAGTGAGTCTTGACCCCCTAAGAGGTGATCATTTACTCATGGACCCTTGGTTATGGTTCTAAAGCTGCCCAGGTGACCATTTTCTAAAACTGAGGACTTGCTATTTTGAACCTTAAATTACAAAATTCATATCTCCTTTTATACTAATTGGATTGTGATGGTTTTGGTGTCAAATGATTTATTAAAGTGCCTCAATTTTTTTAAAATGGTTTGGGATGTATTTTGTGTTGTGATTGCACTGTGTTGCTCGTTGTGTACTATATAAATTCATTTGCCTCTAAGTTTAGCCCGACAGCTTTCTGTGCTAAGCTATCCAGGGTTAAGCACAGGTTAAATTAGTGACTTTTTGTGGTGCACCCTGCAAGGGATTGTTTCTGCTGCTTGACCAGGGTTCACTCCTCAGTCAACAAGCAACCCAGTTTCTCACCCTCCCCCCTCACCCCACTCTTCAGGAGAAGAACATGAATGGAGGATTATTTCACTTTGGCTGGACAATGATGACTGTTTATTTGAATGTAGGATTTCTGTGTTCAAGAGCTATATACTTAGATTTACTTAATAAGATGGTGGACGGCTCTTTGATCTATTATGTAGAAATCCAAAAATAAAACCACATTGTGATCCTAGAACTGTTTGTGCAGCCACGAAAGGGTCTATAGATTCACTGAGAAGTTAAACCTGTGTATAGAATCTGTGTCATTCCATCACAAAGTGAGGATTATCTGTGAATGGAGTATTAAGGTGGTCCAAAGCTTAAGCATATTTACTGAATGTTCTAATAGAGCTAAAATATAAGTTGGAGCTGAAAAAGCAGGCAGTTGTTTAAAAAAACTGGCTCTTTGGTGAGTTAATTAATTTTAAGCTTCTATCCCTCATTGTTAATTTTTCACATCAATGGCTATTAAATAATTTGAACACAATTTAAACCACAATTCCCATTTCATGGATGATCCCTCTGAAGATTGCAGGAATAGTGAAGGTGTATTAATACAACACTACACTGTTAACTAATTGAGCAGGTGCATGCTGGTTTGATAAGCTCTAACAGGTAATATGTGAGTAACAGAGAAGAGGATAAGATAAATCAAAGCTGATTAAAGGAATGGAGTGGTTTTGAAACCTGATAAAAACAGAAAAAGGTCATCATTCTCACTGCTGAATTAACCGTGAAAGGGGCTCTGCCCTAGGCCTTATACACACAGGAGAAGCAGAGGAAATACTGCAGGACATCAGCAGCGTCTGTGCTTTGTTGGGCAATCTTCTCCAGAACACTGGCAGTGGTGGCTCTGTGGAACATCGTGTCATCAAATGTGTTAGTGCTTGTCCATATTTGAATGAGCTGGCCTTCTCAGTGTTGCCATTGGTCAGTGTTCTCTAGACTGCAGAGTTGATGCTGGTGGCTGCTGAAACTGTTGCAGGAAAGTGTTACATGTCACAGTGTAGCAGTCTAGAGGCTTGCCAACTGAGAGATGGGTTCAGCACAGCATCATTACTAAACAGACCTGAGCGGTGATGACCTGAGGAGAAGCTTCACCACTTAGAGTACTCAGGCAGTTGTGAGACAGCCCTAAGAGGAAACAAGCTCAAGGAATGAGCAAGGTGTAAAGCAGTGTGAAAAGTGAGATTGTAAATCCATTGCCACATTTATTGAAGTAGATACGTATTGTAAAAAGATAGCACTCCTTCAGCAAGCATTACTGGCAGTCCTAGATGTCTAGTAATTCTAGTATTAGAAACAACACAAGGAACACACATGTTGACCTCGCAAAATGGAAGGGATGGGGCACTCAACATTATTCTGCCATACAGACAGACTACAGTCTGTCAAATTTACAGATGACCGCTGGTATAGTGGCCAATGCTGTACAATTAAAGGAAATGCCATCACTGCGCTGCTACTCAATGTACAAAATGTTTGGTGGGTGGCCTCCGTCAGTTTTAGTGGCTGTTCACCAAACTTTTTCAATCTTTTTGTTTTTAACAAACTCCTAGTTTGTTTTTGAACAACCAAAAACTAGCGATCTCCCATCCCCTGGAAGTTAACTGCCAGGATGCAGGGTCAATAATACTTTTATTCTGTCCCCTGCACCAGATTTTTCCTGAACCCATACTTCGCTGAAAAAACTAGCACGTTCTCATTTAACAGAAATCTTAAGGTTTGTGAGTCTCCAAATGAGAGGGATGGAGTGATGGTTTGCAGGCCGGGTAGTCCTTCCCATTTGCAACAGAGGCAAATTTTAAATTGAGCCCTTAGTTTTCTTATTTAGCGCTCAAATTATTCCCAAAACTGTCTCCAAAGAAATCCTCTTGAAATCGGAAATCTTTATCACATGGTCCCACAGAAGTTTTGAAGGTCTTGGAAGTCCAAAAAATTCAAGTTGGAATGGATCTGGCTTTTTGAAGCAGTAGCTCCTAGTCACTTCTAATTCTCTGAGATCTCAGGGATGGACATTATCCAGGTGCCAGGACCCACTCCAGCAAATGTCACCAGCATGGCCCAGCCTCTAGTGTTACCTGGTTAAACAGTTAATTCAGAAAAAAGATCTGTAGAAGCTTTTGATGTCCTTTGCAGCCAGACAGAAGGTCTTCCAACTGAACATTGCCATCCAGTTCTTAGTCCAGGGTACAGGAAGGAGCAGGTCCAGCCCTTCAAGTCTCCACATAGGTTACAGACAGCAGGCTCCTTCCTCTTCTGTTCTGGCAAAGGTCCAGAAAGTGTTTTGAATTGCCGAGATGCAAGGCTGCTTTTGTTCAATTCACTCACCAGTAGATGTGGCTACTGCTGGACCTTCCCTGACCAATGGCATAGGAAAAGTCCTCTTTTTGCATACCAATCCCCTTTTTATTAACTTATCCTACTGTTTTTTTGATTATGTGCACTAGAACTCTCCTAACCAGGCCCCAGTGCATGAGCTGTGAACGTAAAACATGTCACAATTGTCCATATTCCCACTTACAGTGCACACATGACTGCAGATCAGCTTGTGCAGTTATAAAACTGCAAACCAACCTACTAAAATAACCTGTGCTGGCCTAAACACTACTTTTATATAATGAAAGGTCATTCCTAAGTAGGCCTTAGTGCTCATCAGGTAGGGTGCATGATATTTAAAAGTAGGACATGAGCAAGCTTAATATTAAACATCCTTGAAGTCAAAAGGCATGAAAAGCTATTTACACTGTAAAAGGGTTAGGTGTTCCATAGGAAGGTGCTGGGATACTATATTATATTTAATAGTTTATTGCCACCTAAGGGATATCTACAAAGATAATTTCTTTAAATATATTTATTTCAAGCCTAATCCATTGATAACATCAGATCTGTAATATTTTAGATCAGGAGCTTTTGGGGAGTCACCTGTTTCCTGCCTAAAGTCTCTGCAAGCCTATTTGCGTGCACTTAGAACTGTGACTCAGAAGCTGAATAGGCCACATGATGATGTTTGAAATTGTTTCCAAACTTGAGGCAAACACCTGCAGTGTGGTGAGGTGTTCTGTTAATCTGGCATGGTGACCACCTAGGCTGTGCCCAGGAACTTTACTAACTTCAGAGAGGCCTAACGCATCACAGCTGATGTAGCCAACACTTGAGCCTGCCCCCTCCTTTGTCCCAACTGTCAGCCAGGCACCACTCCTAGTGGAGATGAGCTACCCCAGAACTGAATTTGAATGAACACAGATGAGGGGTTGCTTATGGTACTAAAGAGGGTTCCTAAAAGCTGCAGCATAGCTTGTGCCACTCTAAGGGACCCATCACAAAATTCACACAGACTGTCACTGGCTGCTGCATGACAAGGTGCTCTAAAAAAAAAAGAAAACATTACATGACACTCACTTGTGTGCCACATCCCTGAAACTGCATGTAATATGTGTAAGTCAATCCTACAGCAGATCTTACAGCCCTAAGGCAGGGTACACTATATTACATGTGAGGGCATATCTGCCTGAGCAGATATGCCCCTGTGCTGGCCAAGTCAATTACAGTAACAGTGAATACGCAAGCCATGTTAAGGGATGTACTGAGCGCTGGTCAAAATGAGTTTCCCAGCTACATAATTGCTTCACTGGCCCATATGGTGTTTGGTATTAAATACCTCATAATAATAAACCCACACTGATTCCAGTGTTGGATTTATTAATACAAGCAACCAGAGGGTACCTTATAACCTACCAACCTCTAGTGTGTTGGCTGAATGGTCCGGACCAGCCTGCCACCACAAACATGTTTCTGACTCCCTGGAGGTGACAGCCTCTGCTCTCTGAGGTCAAAGACAAAGTCTGCTGTGGCAGGTGGGGTTATCACTTCTGCCAACAGGATGGCTTGTAAATCTACATACCAAAGGCAGGGAATTCAAAGTTCCTGTGTCCTTGGATATGCAACCCCAGCTTCCCCCAGACAAGGGAGAGGCAACCCCCCCTACCTGAAGCCCATCTAGCACCAAGACAAGCGGGAAATTAGCTATCCAGGAAGCATCTTGCATTGTCAGGCTGGACACAACTGTAGAGTGACCAGACTGAAGTGAACACAAAATTAGGAACTCCACCATCTTGTGTGTGCTGGAATTAGGGATTCTAGGGGGTGTAGTCACCCCAAGGGTAAGTAGCCCATTGGCTATTACCCTTCACACCCCTAAATTGAGTATTCAGGGGACCCCCTGATACCAGCACTTCAGATTTTTTTGACAGACACAAAAGAGGGAGTGACAAAGGAAGACTGCTGACCCAAGAACCGAGGAGCACAACTCACTTGGCTCCAACCCTGCATTCTGCACCTGTCTCTTGTGGAGCAACGGACTCGTCCTGCCACTGTGCAAAATCCAAGAAACCTGGAGCGCTGCCAGTGCTTTGCCAATTGCTAAAGAAACTCCCTTGGAGTAGAGGAGCTACTCCCATGCAGCTGCAGGAACCAAAAGAAGCAACACCAATACTTGGGGTACCAGGCCCCTTGCAGCAGCCAAGGTGTGTCTCCAAACCGGACAGCAATGCAGAGGAAAAGCAACCTGTGCACTGAGGGACTTCAGGAAGAAAGAGACCCACACCATGAGTGGCCAGCTGTCCTCTTTGTCCCTCTTCAGCAGAAATCAAGACAAAGAGAGAGCCTCTGCCACCTGATACCTCAAAGTGCCACTACATCTGCGCACCACAGCTCCAATCCGAGGGAGGAGACAGTGCCATGGGGTCCTGAGACCCTCTAAGGCTGAATCCACCCTTGGGTTTTCCAAGACTGGACTTCCAATCACCACCAGCAGCCTCTTTCTGCAGGCCCCCTCTAACCGCAAGTGACCCTAGCACCAAGTCTGATGCCAAAAGACACCACTGCTGCTGACCCTCACACACAGAGAAGTAGCTCAACAGTGTCCGTATGTGCCAGAGGATCTCAAGGGTCAAGTCCCAGACTGGCCCCTCAGTCCCAGCTTCCCCATTGAAGTGAAAGGGAAGGTCAATGCCGTTCAGACATCTGCATCCAAATGCCCAAGAGCCTCCTGAGGTGACCTGTTGGTGTGACCTTGGACCCTGCCCCATACTCAGCTTAAGACCTGGCGAATGGGCCCATTAGATGGTGTTAAGTGCCTGACTCTGCTTTTGACACAGGCGAAAGGCTGGGCTGAACCACACCTCTCAGGAGACCGGAGGGAGGAGGCCACCCACAACGCTTTGCTGCGCCCAAGGCACTTTAATTGAGACTAGCACTTCTGCTGTGCGCATCACTCTGCTTTTGACACGGTGCGGAATGATGGGCTGAACCACTCCTCCTAGGAGACTGGAGGGAGGAGGCCACCCACGACGCTCTGCCGCGCCTAACGCGCTTTAATTGAGACTTGCGCTTCCACTGCGCAGAACGCACCCGGGCACGTGCCCGGGCCAAGAGCGGGCACGTCTGAACCCGTCAGCAGCCGACAGAGGCTGGGCTGGGCCTCCTCTCTTGGTTTTCTGTCTTATCCTCCTTTACGTATTTCACTCTCATATTTTCATTGACTTTTTAGAGATATGTTTAGTCACCTATCTGGAGGTTTTTGATAACTTTTAACAAGGCTAGGTTTGAAATTTGGGGAGTTTCGGCCCCATTGACCAAGGTTATTGGGAAATTCCCCCCCCCCAAGAGGAAGGCGGAGGGTCAGAAGGCAGATATCGAACCCTGCCTTACCATGATTGATTCCTTTTTAGTTACAGCGGTAGGGGTAATCTCCAAGGAAATGAACCTCGGCAAAAGGCGTTTATCTTTGAGGGTAGCAGGACTGAGAGAAGAATTAGAGGGTACCTTTGTACCCCCTGAATCTGTACCTGATATTCATCACACTACCGATTCAGCAATCATGAGGAATCGGGATGCCCAGACAGAGCCTAGGACCCTACCCAGCGTAAACCCTACACCAGCAAGCCAGTCACCTATTGTAAAAAGGAAAAAGCAGTGCAGAAGGGGGGCTGATAGTAACCTGGGTCCTATTATGTTTGAAAATACGGTATCTACAGATTTGAAGGATTTCACATCCATCTTTGATAATTTGTTAAGCCAATCAATGATGAATTGGACAAATTAGAGGGGGAGATGGGGAAAATACTGCCAATTTTTCAGAAGCCAATTGTGTCCTCCAACCCCGAAATTTCTGTGGCACAGAATACTACCTATAATGAGATAGGTCCTACAATTATATCACAAGACACAATAGATCAGACAGAAACTGTATTAAGCACTGAATATGGGGCTCCTATACAAGGGCAAGTAAGGGAGGCCCAATAAATAGACCAACCTAGTGGGTGGCATACAGTCACTAAGAAGAGACTACCGGGACTAGTTTCAGATGGCCTACGACCTATACAAAATCCTAAAGCATCTGAACGGTTCACTCAGAACCCCCAGAAGATCGGGTCTTCCCACCTACATTTGAGAGAAGAACTGCCTACTGTTAATCTACCACCAGAGTGTTGCCCTTATGTTAAAATTATGGCCAATGTTCCCCCTCTATAGCCTGATCAGAGTGAACACCAGGGGGCCTTGAAGAATAAGATCATACATTGGCTAGTGCAGAACAATTTCTTCTCAATGGACCATGCCCACCAGATAATTCTAACTCAGAAAGTAGGTTGGGTGGGCCGCCTAGTAAATGACTGTGGGGGTGATTGTATAATTATCAATTTTAGAAGTCCTCGGCTGGTGAGGGATATCCTGTCCAGGGCCTCTTCTCGCCCCCAAGATAGTAACACCCCAGAATTGCTCCTGCTGGGTGTATTTTATAGACACTTGCAACCGGCACAGCCATGACATAGACACTCGCATCTTATGCCGCCATGGATTATCTCAGCACATCTAGGCCCCAAACGTATTGATAATTTACACTTTACCTCCCCATTACCTGTAAGTAATCAAAATCAGGCATTAAGCTCACTGGCAGATAATGACAGACTGCCATATAAGGGTCCTGTAGACAGCCAGATGACGAGGTCTAGTACTGTGGGAACTGTCAAACGTAAGCTGGTCATGAGCCCCAACAAAGCACTCTTAGTACAACAGGGAACAGATTGTATGGACTATGTGGATACTATCAACAACGGAGATGGGGAACTTATAGAAGTAGCTCAAAAAGCAGCCAAAGGAAGGTTCGGGGACTCAGGTGTTTGTTGATAAATATAATGGGCGCCACTACTTTGTAACATGGAATGTACAGGGCTTACGTTGCAAAATTGAGACAGAAGAGTGGGGTTCAATAATTAGCAAGTCATATGTGGTTTGCATCCAAGAAACATGGTGTGTTTCACCAGTCTCTGTGCACGGATTTACCTCACAGCTCCTGCCAGCTATACCATCACAATCTGGGACGGCTAAGGGGGTGCTCCAGGTGCTCATCTCCAATAAAATCCCTGTAGTGGTCACAAAGACTTATCTGGAATCCGCTTACCTCCAATTGTTGTGGCTTAAGCATATCAATACGGCTGATGTGGTGCTAATTAATTATTATGATAACGTTTTTGACCCTACCCGCTGTAGGGTTGTTCACACCTTGGACCAAAGTTCACACAAGTTTTTACACCCTAACTGCTCTAATTCCATTATATTTTGGGCTGGGGGTTTCAATATCCAGCCTTGCTTCTGGACCCTATCTCGGTCATATGGGCTTACCACCCATGATGGGACAGGGTTTGACCATTATTGCCGCAATGATTATGGGGAGGCCCTTAACCTGATGTTGTCCACATTTGATTTAAGGCTTATGGAATGTACGTCAGGAGATAATGGTGAGATAATTCCAACTCATAGAGGTGCCAACTCATCCTCTGTTATAGGCCATGTTATTGTGTCATCCTTTGCACAAAATGGCTGTGATACACCCTATACGGGTTTGGCCCTACTTAGTGATCATGATCCGATCATTCTCCCAACTATTTTTGGGGGGGTGAAGGGATGAGTTTTATACTACCCCTAATCAGGTTGAGGCACATAGAACCAATGGGGTGAGACTGAAATGGGAAGACATCGAGACGTTGACTTACTGCGGAATGTCATACGTGGCTGCTCACAAGAAATTGGTTATTGCTTACAGGAGGATATCGAAGCACCATGGCTACTAAGGTGCTTTAGTATAATTGCTGCATATATACAGGGGCTCCTGACAGATAACCCTCAACATAGGTGGCCTAAGTACAATAAGGGGTGGTTCAACCATGACTGCACCAAAGCCAGGGGTAATCTCAAATTAGCCCTTCAGATAACACCCAGAGACTCAATGGGAATTAAGTCACTCCAAGAAGAATAAAAGAAGGCTCAGAAGCAAAGAAAGAAAGAACTAAGGGAAGAGGCATGGTCTAAACTAGCCCTGGCAACAGAAACTAACAACGTTAAATTGTTTTGGGAAACAATCAATACCCCCTTCCTCCCAGAATGGGCACCACCAGATTTGGGATCTAGTGTAGCTTGTGCAACATGGGTGCCCACTATTCAGAAGTCTTTAAGGAAGGGACTGAGACAGTAGATCTAATTGGGCAGTTCACGCTGGGGCCCCCAACTACCCACAGATTACTATGGATGAGGTTTATTCTGTCATCCTAATCAGTGCTGAGGGTAAGGCCCCAGGACCTGATGGGATACCAGTGGACGTCTACAAACATAACGCCAATTTATGGGCACCAGTTATGACCAGACTATTCAAATTGGCCATATCTGGGGATATTCCGATGTCTTGGTACACCTCCATTATCATACTGATATACAAGAAGGGAGATAAGGCTGACCCGAAAAATTATCGCCCAATTGTTGGATTCTTCCCTGAAAACATTCAGTAGAATCATTCCAGCAAGATTAAATGATCTGGTCCAGGAAAATAACACCCTGACCCCTGTACAGTTTGGTTTTAGAAAAGAATTAGGTAACATAGTGCAATGTGTTAATTTAGACTTAATAATAGGGAAGTACACCAAGGCCAAAAAAGGTGCTCTATTTCTATGTTTTGCAGACCTTAGTAGCGACCTAGAGGAACGTGCCCTTCTATGCCCTACACTATTAGACATGGGCGCCCCAAGGTATATCATCAATTTTGTTCCTCTCCTATATAGAGATATGACATGCAAAGTTTGCCTTGGTCAACTGGGAGAATACACCACCTCTTTCAAGATAGGAAGAGGTATTCAACAAGGTTGCGTCCTTGCCCCATTATTATTCTCCCTATTTATTAAACATTTGCAGGGACTACAGGCTGATCCCCTGTATGTGACTGGACGCCCTGTTCCTGCACTACCTTATGCGAATGATGTTGTCCTGATTTCCAGAACACCCATGGGGCTCCAGAAGTTAATGTGCAGCTTTGAACAGTTCATGTCATAAAGGGGTATGATAAATAAATAAATCTAAAACATTTACTATGGCATGTGGCAAGAAAGTAAAGTAATGTAGGCATTTTCACATTCAGAACATGAAAATTAGTACTGTCAATTGCTTCAATTACCTGGGTGTATTGTTCTCCAATAATGGGCAGTGGGATCAGCTGGTCTGTTCATGTAGGAACTAGCAAAGAAAAAATTCAGGAGCTATATTTAGATTTGCCAGTAAACTAAGGAGTCATCCCATAGGCACTGTGCTGAACATTTACAGGGCTAGAGTTGTTTCCACTGTAGCGTATGGTGCAAGTGTGTGGGGATATACAAAAAGCACCCCCCTACCACTAGAGAACTGTTTTTGAAAATGTATGTTATGTTTACCCAACTCAGCCTCTAACTGGATTACACATCAAGAGATGGGCTTACAATATTTGGAAGATGTGCTACAGGTGCGACCTTTGCTTTTATGGCACAGCATATGGTCTAAGGAAGCCACTGTTTTCACTAAGGAACTTATTTTGGACTGCATGAAATTGGATAATGCCATGTGTATACCATGGGTAGCTTTTATTGATTCCTCTTTTAAATCTGTTTTTAATAGATCTATAAAACCTAATCCAGAGGACGTGATGTCATTATCTAAAAACTTTATTAAGGACACATTTATGTAATGTAATGCGGACAACAGACAGTCAATCGTATCTACCAAAACCACTGTTGGCATTTACATGTCCTACTCATTGGATGCAAGTAGGCATGGCTATCTCTTATTAGTCACCAACATACAGCACCGGTTTGTTTTAACTAGACCAAGATTGGGTATTGCGCAATACCTTGTAGCATTTCCCCAAACTAGGTATTGCCCACAAGAGACAGTTAAATGCCTCTGTGATGAAGTTAGCAAACAAAGTACATTGCACTTTGTTTTATTTTGTAAATTCTATGAACATCTTAGAACCTTCTACCTCAAACCGCTTTTTAATGAACTTAATATAAGAACACACCAGGATGCAACTGAATTCCTGTTAGCTTTAAACTCCCCGAATGTGTAAGGTAGGGTGGCACATTATATTCTAAAAGCCATAAAAGTTGGGAAAAGCCTTATCGCACTCTAGAAAACCTGATTAAAAGTAACTATTGTATTATTGCAATTGGTGCCAGAATGATGATTTATATTTTTTTATGACTTTAAGCATTTCTATGTTTTTTTAAGCTATTTTATTGTTACTGTTGTTCTTTTACTGTTTATGTTCTTTTATGGCTTACTGTTGGTATAGCCGAATAAAGATTATGAACTGAACTGAAGGGCCTGTATGCAGTACATGTTATTCCCTCATAGGGCAACATTAACTCACCCAAAAATTGCACTGTCATCTTTTGATAGCTTTTACAATTCATAACTCGAGAATAACTTTCCTGATTTCGACGATCTTGGTATTTAAATTCATATTCAAGTATATGCTATTTTTATAAATTGGTGTTGGATTTCTTTATTGAGTGTGCTTCTCGCTTGCTGCCTCTGTGTATACAATAGATGCTTAGCACTACCCTCTGATATGCTTAACTGTTCTCCCACACTATCACAAAAGAGAGTATTTGGGGTGTCTTTTTGCCTCTGTAATTCCAAGGTGTTTGCCTGGAATCTTTACACCATGTACCTCTTTTTGATTCACTATATAAAGAACCAGCTTCCTACACAGACACTGGGGACAGCACAGCAATACCAAAGTGTGCAGACATAAATAACCACCTGCATCAGTTCACAAAAAATTAGACTGACCATACAAAAGGAGCACTTGCTTGCATTATCCAGTAATATCTGATATTGTTATTGGTATTGGGAAATAGAAAATCAGCCTCTATCACTCATATATAGTGAATTTTGTAACAGACAGTAACCATTTTCTTTAAGTTTGAGTAATAAGTAGTTTAATGTGGTTAGTTTACATTCTTAAATTTCTCTATAATTTACTCTATGGTGTAAGCTGATTTATTCAGTTGCTGATGTAAATTAATGCCATCTCTCATGCTGAAAAAATGTCCTGTAGATAAAATAAGGTGACCTCTGAAGTATCTCTGCTACACAATCATTAGCAGCTCTCAAACTAATGACCCTAATACTTAGATTCAGAATTCCAAAGAGTAAACCATTTCTTTGCTGGCATGCATGCATGGATGTAATTTTGTATTATCTTGGTGCAATTTGTTGGCCAAGGCCCTCAGCTGATCAGTTAACCATTCTGTGAAAACCATTCATTAGCCATGTATGTTTTGCATTTTGCCAAATTGATAATAGTTATTTCTAACCTCAGGTTATGTTAGGCAAATCCTTTATCAGATAATCACATTATATATTGCTTAAATTGTTCATTATTGTGTATACTGTTCATTAGATCCACATAAAATATTGGAAGATTAAGTCTCATATATGATTGTAGGTATATATGTATGAATGTCTGTTTGTGGGATTTCAATAGCCCTAACCAAACCAAAAGGCAGGAGCAATGTACAGGGTCAAGAGCAAACAAAGTCAACAAGTTATAGGAGAGACAGCTTTTTTTTTTTACCTTTTAATGCCTTGTGATGTAGTTTTGTTTAACTTAGGTGTGTCTTCAACTCTGATGTACATTGAAGCAGTGGTCAGGCACCCCACTGTGATACCTCTGATCCAATCTGTATTTATATGCACATTCAGTGCAATTGGTACACAAAGCAGCCTGTCTCTGTATTCTCACATGTTGGCTGTATAGTCGGTTCTATTTACAATTGTCTGATATCATTTAGGTTATGATTGTGCGGTATAACCCACCCTCCCCCCGAAAAAAAATACATTTAAAATACCGCAGAGCCATAGCACAATGTTATTCATATTTACATTATGAAAGGGTAATGATATTTCCTAAAATGTTTATATTTAGAACACATTCCGTATTTCCTTAATGCACCTTCCGAGAACAAATATTTGTTCTAGTATTGAATTACAGCTTCATTTTCTCTCTCTAGGCCGTGAATGGTTCATCTGGGACACATGGTGGCACACTCACCAATATTTCACACAATGCGGTACAGCAAGGGAAGTTGCTGCGCTGCTTGAAAGTGAGAAAGCAAAAATGATTCATAATTACAAAGATACAGAGCATTTCTATGCTTGCCCTGACTTTACTGTGTGCTGTCTAGCGCCAGCGCAGGCACCATTGCACGAAAGCTACTACGGGCAGGATTGAAGGGATGGACAACTTTCCACAGAAAAACAATTATTAGAGTCATAGTCCTCTTTTTATGTTTGATGCAGAAATAAATTCCCCCCCGTTATGCCTCTGCTGGGTAGGAATACCATTTTGCGACAATTAACTATCAGAGTTACGACTGAATGTGTCTCAGATAGCTGAAATCTGTAGGCATCTTCCCAGCAGAGGACACAGATAAAGAGTCAAACAACATTCCTTTACACTGTAATGTAAAGATTAAAAAACGGTATGTAGCATTGACATATGGCACTGATCTGGCATAATACTGACAGAGTTCAGTCAGTATTCAAGATTCTGGTGCAGCAACAATTAGAGGCATTTCAAACTTGTGTTCTTTCTCCTGAAACAGAATTTAATAATCACCGTTTCTGGGTGGTGCAGAATGTATGACCTGCTTGAGTTGATACAAAGCTATGTGTCTATTGGGACAATTTACAAAATTGTGCTGACATTCGTAAATATATTCATTGTCTTTACCAAGCTCACATTTCTTTGGTGTGCGCATACATATACTTGATTGTGAAATTTCTGAAACCTCTGTGACGTTTTGGAAGGAAGGATATCCATATGGAATACATATATTTGTTTTCACTAACATATACTCTATAAGAGTAAGACATAGGATATTGTATCCAACTTACAAAGCCAGCAAGCGGCTACTGCTCACAAAGTAATGCCTGGTTACTATCTCTGTCTTACTCAGTGAATTTTTAGTTGCAACACAATAACATCAGGAAAGCAGTTGTTAATGATCAATACAAAATTACTTAGAAGTGCATAAGAGTTGCGTTTCAAGCGTGGTCACACTACATGTAAATACATGGCTAACACACCTTGAAGTATTCGAGGAGTCACAAAACATTGGGGTTTCTTATCACCTGATTTTGTGGAGTGAAATTCCAAAGAAAATTAGCAGTGTGAATTCAGGCCTTAATTTCAATGATTTTTTTTTTAGAAAGAAAATCTACTGGCATTTGAACTGTGGAGAGTTGCTATCAATGAAGAATGATTCCGAAAACAATTTTGCCCTGAAAAAGTTCTGAAAGTTGGAACAAAATAGTCCAGCTGCTCGGATCTGTTTTGTATCACCAGAAGAATTTCATGATAAATCCAGAATCCTAAAACACTCAAAGTGAAGTTTTGCATAGCTCACCAATAACTATTTGGCTAATATTGATATTGTATTACAACTAAAAATTGTCTGATTATTGTAGAGTACTTCTTCCTTCCTTTTATAAATATCCCTTGAGCATTTACCCTGTGAAAGTATTTCAGCGCTAGTTTTTTGTTACTCAACTGAAAGGGACTCATTTTATCGACCTCAGAAAAATAAAGGACTGTATGGGCTACAAGATCCAAACCTGTGAACATGATCTTGGCAGTTAATGTATTAGTCCATTGATCCACCTGACATATTATAGACCAGTGGAAGAGATCAAGAGCCTCATGTACAAAGTACTTTTATGGTCACCAATTTCAAATAAGAGCCTTTGAGACCACAAAATGGCATTTATAATGTACAAAAACCCAAATTGCAATTCAATAGCAAGTTACCATATCGCAGTTTGGGTTTGAGAATAAAGACAAAACTGGTATTTCACAGGGGTGTGTAAATGGTAACCCTTGCAAATACTGATTTTGTAGGTTATGTATTATTGGTTTGCAACCAACATCTGGTCACAAAACATTAAAATTTTACCAACTCAATAGAAAGAGGTGGCAAGGTGTTCTCAAAAAAGAAGGCAGTCATCTGTGGTAGCACTGCCCTTTCTGTAAAACAATGCTTGTAAAACTTTTTTTTAACACATCCTGTTTTCTTTTTAGGAAAAAAGCCTACATTAATAGGAGATTGTTTGATGTTAAAGCAATCTCAGATATAGTGGCCTCTGACCAGAGCAGGCCACCATTCCTGTGACTCTAGACTATCATAGTGGATCGAACTTTATGAACTACCTCATGGATATTATTGAGGTAGGTCGAATTGCAACCCACTACGATTCAGTATTTTGTGAACCAACTTATTATAATTAAGTTGGTTCACAGAATACCAATGCATTTGGTAGAAGCTGGTGCACAAATTGCTCCAACATCTACCAGCACCATTGTAATATATCCCAAATAAGAAATCACAAAATACAAGGTAGGATTTGTAACTATTCAATATTTCATATTTAGTTTAGTTTAGTTTATAGATTTGTAGAGCGCATGGCTACCCGGGGGCATCCCAGCGCTAAAGTACACCTTGAATGTCAGAAGAGCCAGGGGAAGCAGATTAACTGGGAAAGAGAATGGTTTTCAACTTCCTCCTAAAGAGAAGTTCAGAGGATTCCTGACGGCATTCAAAGGGCAGGGCATTCCAGAGCCGAGCAGCCCTGATGGAGAACGAATTACCTCCCCATGATCTCTTGACCGAAGGGATGTAAACCTGTCGAGAAGAACGAGATCTAAGAGGTCTAAGGGGCTTGTAAAGAAAGATACGTTTTCTAAGGGAAAGGGGACCCTTATTGTGTAAGGCTCTGTGAACAAGACACAGAGCTTTAAACTGAATGCGCTGCTTAATCGGGAGCCAATGAAGAGCTGTAAGTGCTGGTTTAGCGGAAAGATGCCTTGGGGTATTTATGAGAAGTCTAGCTGCCGCGTTCTGCGTAACCTGCAGCCTCTTTATTACATAATCTGGATAACTAAGATATAGGGAGTTCCCGTAGTCCAGGCGGGAGAGAACTAGGGCTTGTACAAGAATTCTTCTGGCAGCGAATGGCAGAAGTCCAAGAATCTTTCTGATAATTCTAATTAAGCCGAAGCAGATCGAGGAGATTCTTTTAGCTTGTGGCTCCATAGTTAAGCGTGGGTCAAGCAGAAAGCCGAGGCTTTTTACTTGTGTTATTGGAGGAGGCAGGCTGTTAAAAGCCTCAGAGTACATAGCCAGAGGGGCGGTAGGGGCACCATTACCTATAATCATTACCTCTGATTTGCTGTCATTAAATTTCAGTTTCGACAGGGTCATCCAGTCCCCAATATCTTTCATGCAGTCGGCCAGGTTGGCAGAGGGGGAGTCCCTACTACTAGAGAGGGAAACCACCAATTGCGTGTCATCAGCATAAGTGACCATAGAGAGGTTATAAGGAGCGACTACTGTGGCCAAGGATGACAGAGAGATGTTAAACAAGGTGGGGCTTAAAGATGAACCCTGCGGGACTCCACAAGATAGAGACCTGACTTCAGACAAAAAAGAGCGATCCAAAACTTGAACGGATCTTCCCGTGAGGAAGGAGAAGAGCCAGGCAAGGGCTGGACCTTCTAACCCTATCTTGGAAAGTCTATCAAGGAGAAGAGTATGATCGACAGTGTCAAATGCTGCACTAAGATCAAGGAGGATAATAGCAGCATGACCACCTTGATCTAGAAGTTGCAGAGCAGATTCAGTTACAGTAAGGAGTGCCGATTCTGTACTGTGATGGGTTCTGAAACCCATTTGAGAAGGATGTAAATGATCGTGGCTCTCAAGATGCCTGGTCAATTGCAGGTTCACGTGCTTCTCCAGAATTTTTGCCAATATAGGAAGAAGGGCAATGGGTCAATAATTATCAAAGACAGAGGGATCCATCCTAGGTTTTTTTAAGAGAGGCTTTATGATTGCATGTTTGAGGGAACTGGGAAGAATACCAGCGGACAAGGAATTATTAAGTATTTCTGTCAAAGGACCAACAACAATATCTGCTGCCTTCAAAAGAATAGAAGGAGGGGCTGGATCCAAGGGAGAACCCAATTTGATATTGGCAAGAAAATTCCCAATCAGAGTACCTGTGAGGGGGGGAAATTGGTTAACTGGGTCATACCCGTAGGAGAATTCATCTCCTGCCCCATGAGATTATTCTGAGAGGGAGATGGAGGAAAACCGGAGTATATCTTGTTAATCTTGTCTTGAAAGTCAGCCGCTAATACATTGCTATGCATAATAGAAGCTTCCACCGGGGAGGGCGGTATAGGGGATAAAGTGAGCTCCTTGAAGATCTGAAAGATTTCTTTCTGAGAAGTGGACGAGTTCTCTATTCTACTGCTGTAATATAGAGCTTGTGTTGTCTTAATATTATGATGGTAAGATCTAATAGCTGATCTATAGGCTTCTTTAGCAGAAGGATTATAATCTTTTCTCCAAATTATCTCCAATTTTTTACAGTTCTTTCTAAGGTCCAATAGAAGAGACGAAAACCAGGGACTAGACTTATGAGCAGGTTTTTTCACCCTCAGTTTGCAAGGCAAAACTGAGTTTAAAGAGGTAGAAATCCATTTGTTAAACAGGTCCACCGTATTAATGGAGGCATGGTCACTGGCTAAAGGAGAAGCACAGAGTGCTATATGCCAAGTGCTAGGTACCAACTTCGACCAAGCAAGATCCATTGTGGTGCACCTGGGCTGTGTCTGTCTAGGAGCATCATAGGGAAACGTAAGTGACACTAAATAGTGATCGGTCCAGGGTAGAGGTAGAGAGGAGGAGAAGGTAAGATTAGGGATATTACTAAAAAAAAGGTCTAAAGTATGGCCTTTCGTGTGAGTTGGACCAGTAAAAGAGGTAAAAGAGGCTAATAATGATTTAGCAGATGGACAGTTAGGATTGTCTAGGTGGATATTAAAATCGCCGAGGACGGTTAAGTTAGAGGCCTTCCCAATAGAACTGGCCACTGCCTCCGGGATAGCTTCTAAAAAGACTCCACACGGGCCGGGGGGCGATAGGGAAGGATTCCTGAGAAAGTATAAGTAGACGACAAGTGCAGAGAGAAGAACATACTTTCACATCCTGGAATTTCCAGTGGGAATGTTGAGCATTTAATGGAGATTTTATGAATAATAGCTATACCGCCACCTCTCATATGAAGTCTTTCTAAATGAACTATAGAATAGTTAGGGGGTAAGGTACTGCATAAATCTGCTGAAGAATCTCCATTCAGCCAGGTTTCAGTGAGAAACAAGGCATCTGGTGATAGCTCTTCAAGGAGCATGTGAATATGTAAGGAGTGGGAATATAAGTATTTGATCTTATTGTTCAAAGGACGTAATAGGAAAGGCACTTACAACCAAATAATAATTTGATGTTTAGGAACAGAACTCTTTATTTAGTGGCCTTCTTAACTGTCATTTACAATTTGCTTGATTATGAATGCTCCAGAGTAATAGGTGCTATGTATCTCATCCTTTAAATAAAGATACCTTTGAGTTCAGAATTTAACAGGCTTTTTAATTAGTACCTATTACTGCTTTCTCATTGAAATGTGGAATACTCTGCAGTACTTTTTACTTTCTAAAAAAAAAAATCTACATGTTCCAGGTTTTTAGGACTTTTTCACCCTATAAATAGCATGTAAATACCGTTAGAGTTTGGCCGTTTGTTATTAATTCCTCATTGATCTACAAACCTTGACAAACAATCAGCAGCACTATTATTTGTTACAGAAATATACTCCACACAAAAAAGAAAATTTCTGCAGTGACCCAATAACATATTCCTAAAGAAACAATCTAATTACTTCTTCATGTAAATCTCACACAAAGGTTTATGATCAGTTTTGGTAACTAATCCTACAAGAAATTCTTAATCTTCTTCAAAGCCCAGTGCACAGCAGGTGCCTCCCTCGCTATGGCGGAATAATATTTTTCCTGTCTTCTTAGCAAGTGACTAGCAAAAGCAATGATGATATCTTTTCTGCCATCATTCTGCATCAAACAGCACCAAGATCCTTTACACTGGCATCTGTGAAGAATTTTTTTTTTCTTTCTGGTAAAAATGCTTGAAGATTTGGTGGCCTCTGCAGATACTTCTTTGTTTCTTGGAACTCCACTTCACATATATTGAACCACACAAAATCAGCTCCCTTCTTCAGCAATTTCCTCATTTCCTCAGTCTTGCTGGCCAGACCTTCCACAAAACATCCATAAAATGCCCACATGCCCAGATATGGTAGCAATTGATCCTCATTCTGAGGAGAAGTTATCTTAAAAATAGTCTCTACAATCTGACATTTAGGAGAAACTCCTTTGGAAGATAGTATTTACCACAAATAACAAATCGTCTTCTTTCCAAATTTAAATTTTTCTGCGCTCAAAGTCAAACCGTTCTCTCTGAACTGCAAAATTACTCAACATAATCAATCATTATGTTCCCCCCATGTCCTTTCAAAAAGTAAACCATCATCCTGAAAACACCTCACGTCATGTCACCTCAATTCATGGATACCATTCAGTAAATGTTCCATACCTCACTGGAAGCCTGAGGATGATAAAAATCAATCCAAAAGTCAGATGTACAAATTTATATGTGACCATAAGTGTGATAAATGACATGAGGTCCTTTGACTTCTCATGTAGACATACCCAGATCTATGGTACTAGTTTTCACGTATTGGGACTAGGATGGCAATTTGTCACCGCCTTCTATTGAGTGCCCTCAAGTCCATACACCATTAACTTCGGAGGTCCTATTTTGTTTCAAAAAATCTCATGGAAATTCCCCCCAACATTCATGCATCCTGCTTTTACCTCTTGAATTTGAACTTCAGGTTTAGGATTTGGAGCAAGCAAAACACCCAGGTTCCTTTTTACAAGCCGGCCAAATATATAATCCGCTTTCTCTGACACAAATCTTTCCCTCTGCCTTCCTTTCCTTGAAATTCAACACACCTTTAGAAATACCCACACATTGGATTTTTTTGTTCACCATATTTGCCTGGTTTTGCATCCATGGCTTCAGGGCTTTGCAGTTACTTTCCAATCTCTGACAAGTATCCTTGGAAATTATTGTTAAATGTGAACAGGAATCAAAATATACTTCAACATTTGGACCTTCCAGACATATGGCCTCAGTGGGATTATCATATATGTATTCACCAAGCTAAAACACTATTTAACCACAACACTCATTCTCTGTATTAGCTTTCTTCAGCTGGGATGCAGATCTGCAACATTTCACAAAAATTACCTTTCTTTCTACATCTGTTACAAATAGCTTTTTGAGGCAGGACAATCCTTAAAATTTGCTATTTTCCCAAACTGACCACATCTGAAACATGAAACTTAAATTTTGAAATAGTTTCGTTACCTCCTTTTTCTTGCTCTTTACAGTTCTTAACCACATGGACTTGGGTTTGCGTTTTTCGTTTGGTGTCTTTTTGAATCTCAGACACACCCACTAATATATGCTCCACTCTCTTGGCTGTCAATAATACTTCAGCCAACGGAGGTCATCTTTCAACCATAGCTCTTCCCTTACACCAACATTTTTGCAGTTCAACAGAAACTGATCACAAACCCACTCACTTCTCAGTACTACAAATTTGCAACTAGATGCCACTTATTCAATAACACTCCTGCTATGGCGCAAACCAAATATAGCGGTTCGGTTTTCTAAAAGAGAAAAATATAACATCTGCAATTAAGACAAATGAACATTTGGTTATACCTCTCCTAAATGGATCAGCAAGCAGCAATGTCTTCATCAGTTGAGCATCTTCTGGTCTTCTTCATTGGGCAATGACATAATAGGGAACAGTTCAGTAATGTTTGGCCTTAATACATCTGAACTGTCAGAATCATAGGCAAAGAGCTAAGAAAACAGGAACACATCAATTCACTAGCAGAGTAAAAGAATAAACTGAAATTACATCACCTAATTTTGTTATATTAAACCCTTAGAAAGCAACTAGCTAAGCTTCTATTGGTCAGTCTATGGGGTGGTTTAGGTGAGAACCAATTAACTTTTCTCTACATTTCAGAAGTATTTTTTCTTCATTTTCTGGATTTACGATTGGCTCATCATCTCTCACTACATCCACCAGTTTCCACAGTAGAATACAATTGTTACAAGTTATACATGAGCCCTGAAGACTGTGGTTCCTGGGTACACATTATCTCATCCCAGGAAGACAGACAAATGTTACAACATAAGAACATAACTTTTCCACACTGAGCAAGCTACATAGGATGCTTAGAGAAACATATTTTGCAGCGTTAAATATTTTAAAACATTGCCTCTGGAAAATTACTAAAACGTGAGGCCTTTTTAAAACCAATGCTAAAACATAAAGAATAAAACATTTCTTAATAATTCACTCACATTTTTTTTTAGTTTAGCCTTTTAATACATGTTATTTCATTATGTTTTAGTGTTATCATTTTAATTAATAATGTTTGCACTCCAACAGTGTTGAACTAGTGACTAGCCATACTAGAAATTGCATTACAAAGCAATCAATCTTTTTACATTTAAATTGCACTTTCATACACCACTATGTGAGAATTGGTTGATATCACCTCAGTGAGTGCCCACTTCCTAGGAACACTCACTTGCAAATTTACACTTATATGTGTTCATACATTCAGTACGCCCTCTAGAATTCAGAAACATTCCTCGTTATATGCATGGAAAGCTATACAAGGTGTAGGTTTCCATGTATATTCCTGCAGCATAGGATTGTGCTCCACAGCAAAGAAATTCAAACAAGTGGAGTAGGATATTCTTTGGGAAGATATTTTCCCTCTGGAGAAATTCCTTCCTCTTTACCCCCACCAAATCTGAGGGTGATTCGTAGGAAGCCATTCATCCTAGCATTGGAGTGTAAATCCCACATTTCACAGTTTAGAAAGGGAAACAAGAGGAGTTTGTGCATATATGTTTGTGGATATTCACAGACTTCCTGCAGGACCAAGGCTGAATATGAAGATATATTTATAATACCTAGAGACGCTTGTAGTGTAGCTCTCCAGATTGAGGAGCTCAATTTCTATCTTTGCGTGTGGATTCCACAGGCACAAACAGTCAGGTAGATAAATAGTGAATTTGGAAAAGAAAGTGAAAAAGTCAATCACAGAGAATTTAAAATTGGTCTCAGATTACTTTTCTGGGATTTCAGTGTCACACAAAATCACTGTATGGCACTTCACAAACAAATTCCTAATTCCACAGCTGCCACCAATGTGAGAAATTCGTTTACTGGTTGAGGGAGTGAACCCCCTACGCAAGCAGGAATCACAATTCTTGTCAGGGTGAGGCAGAAACATACCCCCAAATTAACCTGTGCTCAACCCTCTGGTAGCTTAGCACATAGCAGTCGGATTTAACTTGGAGCAGTCGGCATAACTTGCAAAGTATTTATGTAGCACTTCACACAGTAATAAAGTAAAAACACAACACATGAAATATCCTGTACTAATTTAGAAAAATGAAGCAAAATGTAATAAACAAATCAAGACCAAAAAGACAAAAATCTAATCAGTAGAACCATAGATATGCAGTTTTAATAATTTAACTGAAACTAGCTCAAAAAATCTCCTAGCTTCACTTGCGAATATCTGGTCATGCAAGACTTGGAGACAGTCGCAAGTTCAGGCTGAATACTATGGAGTACAGGTCAGATACAGGGACCAGGTTAGTCCAGCTGAAAAGTTACTTTCTCAGTCCAGCACAAAGAGTCCCGTTCAGAGTGGAAGGGGCCATGAAGTGCAGAGAAGTGTGGTGGAGGGTCTTCTATGTAGCACGAAGAGCAGGCTTGGATTCATGGATAGTCGTCAGTATGGCATGAAGATCCTTTTGTCACAAACAGGTTGTCTAGAACCTCAGGGTGGCACTCCTGAGAGTGGTCAATGCTGTAGCTCAAAGAGTAGGGTTGACAAATGTGTGTTGGCTGGCTGTGAGAGTGATAATGTTTTAGCAAAAACTGGCCCATTCACAGTTGCAAAGAGACAAAAACAAACTTAAATCCAGCTGCTCTGTGGCCACACCAAGAGTCCAGGACCTAAGGGCATCACTTGGGTAGAAGGGGCTTGCCCCAGCTGGATCTAGGTACTGTTGCAGGTAGTTGTGAGCCAGTTATGTCCCAGTGGCTCGTGACAGGTGGGCAGTAGTCTAGCACTTGGAGTCACTCTGAGAGTCCTGGGTTGAGGTGCAAGTCCGAATCCCTCTGACTCTGGCAGGATGCAACAGTCCAACAAGGCAGGAGTGAAGCAGGGCAGCAGTCCAGCAGAGTGTCAGTCCTTTCAACAGCACAGCAGTTCTTCTTCCTGGCAAAGTCTCCACAAGTTTAGAGTGTGTACTGAAAGGTTGGTGTCTGAGGTTCAGAATGTATACCTGGGTCTTCCTTTGAAGTGGGAGAAGCTTCTAGAGGTTTCCCTTAGGAGTCCGCAGGCTTCCTGCCTTGCCTGTCCTAGCTCCAAATAAACTACACTGGGTTTGCAGCCTTTTTTGTGGAAGCAGGACACCACCTATTCAAGTGTAAGAAGGGCTGTGGTCAGCTTTACCTCCCTTCCTGCCAGTGATGGCCCATCCAGGCACACTTAAGCGTGTGACCCAGAGACAGGCTGCAGGCACTAAATGGCTAAGACAGGAAAAAGACAACTTTCTTAAAGTTGCATTTTCAAATGTTTAATTTAAAATCTGACTTTACCTTACAGGGGATTTTTCAATACAACTCCAAAGACACCAATAATTAAGGTTACCTGTTCCCACTTTGAAGTTGCAGCTTACTAAATGTAATAAGGTAACTCCAATGTTATCCTGTGGGAGACGTAGGCCTTGCAATAGTGAGAAACAAGTTTTTGTTTCTTACCATCAGGACATGTAAAAAATAAAAGTACACGCCCTACTTTTTAAATACATTGCACCCTGCCCATGAGATATTTAGGGCCTACACGAGCGGTGATTTAAATGTATTAAAAAGGAAGGATTGGGCTTGGCAAAAGGTTTATTTTGCCAGGTCGAAATGGCAGTCATAAACCGAACACACAGGCTGCAATGGCAGACCTGAGACATGCTTCAAAGGGCTCCTTAAGTGGTTGGCACAATCAGTGCCGCAGGCATTTAATTTTGAGGCCCTGAGCACATGTAGTACCAACTTACTAGAAACTTCCCAGTAAATTAGCTAGGCCAATTGGGCATAAGCCAATTCTGTCATGGTTTAAGGAAAAAGCACAATCACTTTAAGACTTGTTAACAGTGGTAAAGTCCTAAGAGTCCTAAAGCAAATAATACTTTTTTTTTAATAACGGGTTCAAAAACAGGAGGGGTGAAGGCAAAAAGTTTTAGATGAATGTGTAAATAGGGCCAAGTCCAACAACCATGCATTTTGGATAATGTACTTACTTTGTCTTCATCACCAGATACATCAAATTCCTCACCAATATTTAGTATACAAGTTTCATTGTGACATCCCTCTGAATTAGTATCAATTAAAAGAGTTGCATTTCACCCATTTATTATCCTTCCCTCCTTTACACTTCTGGGCATAGCGTTCTGTCCTTTTGTATTTCTTGCATGTTACACCCATTGCAGGACAATCTGCATCATCTGCCCAATGGCTAGGACCTCCACACCTTAAACATAAACCTTTGTTCCTACCTTCTTTCAATTGTTTATATCCAGTTGATTTAAATGTTCTTTTTATGTTCTTCATCCCAGAATTGTTGGCCTTTATATTATTCACTGTCCCTACCTGTGCTTCACCTAGTGTGTTCATAGCTTTTGCCTCCTTTGGTTCCTTTTTCATTCATAATTTAAAAACACGTTTGCTGTTAATTCTTCTTCTAACAAGGTAGGATTCATAATGTTGCTTGAATAGACGATTCAAAGTGTGCATCATTAGCTTGTCACTGATGCATTCATCATGTATTCCTGTAAAAACATAATTTTCGTGCAAGGCTCTACAACCAGTAACAAACCTAAGTGCAGATTAATTTGCTCCTTAAACCTTTAAAAAAAAATTACACCTTTCCACAAATTGTTAGTTATATTTGTAAATATTGTTTAGGAGTTTTGGCATAAAACATAGGTGTTATAGGTAGAAGAGTATGGTACACTCACAAACCTTCTTTGCCTAATCATTGTTCCAATGGTGTAACTGGTGCACCCGGATTAGGTTAAAAAACGAGTCTGTAGTGATTTTGGGGATATAAGAATAGTTTATGTAAGAAGTTGGGCTATTAGTTGAGGGGGTGGATTCCCTTCTCAAGCAACAACCACAATTATGGCCAAGGTTATCCACAAAAGTCTATAAATTCACCTGTGCTTAACTCTGTGGTCCCTTAGCACAAAAGCAGTTAAGTTTAATAAAGAGGCACTGTGTTGAGTATTTATCTAGCACACAAATAATAATAAAGTGGAAATACAGCACATACAACAAATCCCAAACCAATTTAGAATAATGTATTAAATAAAATGAGACCAAAATAACAAAAATCCTAAAAGTGGAACACAAGATATGCAAGCGATCTAAACCTCAGGATCTCTCAAGAGGAGCTCAATTGATTCCAGCCAAGGATCTAGAGTCTGAGGATGCACCTCAAGGGTATAAGGAAATCACTCCAGCAGAGGCCAGCAAGGCTCAGGCAGGTCCACTTTCAGCTCCAGGCAGGCCCAGCTGTAGCAGGTCAGCTGAGCTTTTTGTTTCCCTGTAGCTCAGAACAGGAGGTCAACCAACTGACTCTTGGAGTAACTCTGGTATTCCTGGGATCAAGGAGATGGTGCTCTCTCCTTCAGGCAGCAGGCTGGCCTGAAGCCACAGGGCAGTCTTCTGAAGCTGAAGGCAGGCCTTAACAAGCCGGAAGTCCTCTGAGAAACAAGGTGGGCCTCTGCAGGGTGGTCCTCTGCAGTTCAAGGCAGTCTATTGTCTTCCGCAGGTTCAGGAGTAAATGAAGATTGGGTCGGAGGGTCCTATTGTAGAACCTGGTGTGAGCTTTGAAGTGGGAGAAGTTTGTAGAGTCCCCCCCCCTCTAGAATGGTCTTCCTGCCCGCTTAGGCTCCCAGGCACCTGGGGTGACAAAAGGCTAGTGTGAAGAAAGATAGGGGGGGCAGAAAACAGTTCCACTTAACATGTCCTGGCAGGATTGCCCAGCCTGCCAACTTCTAGCCCCCTTTTCTGCCACTGTCTGGGAGTAATACACAAAGGCCAACTGCCATGCCAATGACAGTCATGTGACCCATGATACCAGCTGCAGGCACCAAATGGTGAGGATAAAAAAGATCAACTTCCTAAAAGTGGCTCTCAGAATTGTGACTTTCAATCCAACATTACTATTAAAGAGCTGTTTAATTATAATTCTTTTGAGATCACATTTTTACCTGTTCCCAATCAACCACTTCTTAAATGTAATAATGTATCCAAAAGTTATCCTATGGAAGAGGTGGGCCTGGTTGTAGTGAAAATGAATTTGTGAGTTTTTCACCACCAGGACATGTAAAACTTAAATGTACATGTCTAACTTTTCAAATACACTGCTCCATGCCTTGAGGCCTGTCTAGGACCTATGTTACGGGTGGCTATTATGTATTAAGCATGAACATTTAGGCCTGGTGAATGGGGTTATATAGCTAGATACATTTTTATGACCAATGTGAGGCTTGTGATGGGCTGAGATTTTGTCAAAATAGGCAGAGGTCTCTATCATATGAATAATTTTTTTAATCTGCCATTCTCTTTCCTTGGATGGAAACGACTAATGGACATGTAGGCTTGCCCTGGGCACCCAACTGTATTGGTGTCTGGATCCCCAATGCTGCTTTTTGTTGTCATATGCAAACATGGGTCATGCTTGTGTACCATGGCATCGGTCTGTCTCATGGATTGTGGCCTTTTTGTATCGGGAGGGGTGCCCAAAGCACTAACCTCATAGTGATGAAAGGCTACCACCTTCGCCAGGAGCCAAGCAGCATGTGAGCAATGGTGGCCGCATACTGTGTAATGATCAACAGGAGTAAACAGGCCCTTTTTAACCTGTGACTCTGGAATGAGGCCTAATGGCTCACTCACCTTTTTAAACGTTTGGCTGATGTGTGCTTAACTCACCCTAGGCCTTCATGAGTTAGATGTAAAGTGCTGAAGCGGTGACTATTCGCTGGATGTATGTGTGCCTGGGAAGGGTATAGTACAGGGACAGAGCACTACTGTGCAGTACATGCATGGGTGTATATATATCTGTAACAAATTACATTACATGAGAGTTGTAATGCTCTGCAGTGCATGTGCAGTGAATGCAGTGAATGCATGTGCTGAGTGTATGTGTATTTGCGAGGAGTACAATACATGAAGGCTAAAGTGTTGTGCAGCACATGCATGGAGAATGTGTGTGTTAGCAATGTGTGTGCTTCCAAGTGCCACATTATGTCACAATAATGGAAGGCTACTGTACTGATACATGGAGGTAACAGTACTGGACAGTGCACGTGCTGCGTGTATACACTGAGCGCTAGTGTGTCTATAAATGGTACATTACATGGAGGACACTGGGTTCCATTTTGGGAAAGCCAGGCCTGACTGATGAAGACATGAGGAGCAGAAAAATCTCCCCAGACAAATTTGTGTATTGCTGCATTGCTGTGAGCTTGATTGGTCACACTGGAGAAGGGCGAGGTAGACTCCCCCCCGGACACTTGATGGCAAGGAATGGGCCCGGGCACATCTTAGGAAGGTGATGGGGGCTGGTAATGGAATCATAAACATTAGAACAGGGAGCCCAGGATTATTATTTTGATGCACAGATCACTGTGGCTGACATTGTGGTGTGAACTCAAGTCACTTACAATCCCCGTGTTGTAGGACTATCAGCTTCACAGTCTCTCCTGCTGTGACAGACAGCCTTTCAAGAGGAAGACTAAGAACAGAAATGTGTACGTCAAAAGAAGCAGAATTCCAAAATAAAACTTCAAAGACCTAGACCCTAAATCACATTTGATGTCCAGAAATGCACTATAAGAAGGAGGGGGAGGATGAGACCCCAAACATTTGTCATCTGCTAAGCAGCCAGGCAGGCTATGTGAGAAGAGGAAGCTCTGGAAGACTTCTGCCTCTAGCCAGGACTGATGGCCAAGTCTAGCTAGCCTTTCTGCTCAGTGAGGAGACTTCATCCAGTGAAACCAAGGCCACCTACTTCGGAGACAGGGGCAGAAGCATCTCCCTGCTTGCCAAGGGCAGTGTGCCCTGTTAGAAGGGCAGAGCTTTTTGGGAGTGAAGACCAGTGTGGAGCCATACTGAGTGACCCGGGGTGTATGGTGTGAGGATATGGCTGTTGAACCAATCAGGTTGTTGTCCTTGTGCAGATTCAAGTAGATGACTCCCATATGCCAGGAGAAAGGCTCCTTGAAAGCAGCCACTGAAGGTATGTGTGTGGTGAGAGCAAAGCTGGTGTGGCACTGCTGCGGTGACTGCATATGCCAGGAAGGGCTGCTGTGGAAGTTACTGCTGAATAACGAGTGCTGAAGCCTGTGCCTGATCATAGCAGCAACCATGTGTGCCGGGGGGACCGCCTTGGTACAGACTGCCATGTGGAGGGCCTACACCTCGGAGACAATGGTGTGGCAACCCCATATGGTAAGAGGGGTCTGCTAGAAATAATTATGCTATGAGGATCGGCCGAAGCACAAGAACTATAAAACTGTGGTGACCTATAGGTCACACGGAGCATCTAGGAATGCACCTGACCTCACCCCGTGGACAGAGTGAGGATGCATCACCACATCCTTGGGACCCAGAAAAGGAGCATCAAAACCAACCCAGTCACCCCCTCCCCAGGTGAGGAGCACAGGACATACTGTGCAGGAGGTGTAGTATTCTTTGTATCATAAAAATAAGAAGATCAGAAATCCTGTAGGAATAACTCACTTATTTATTTACAGGAATAGTATCCAGGAACTCCAGCCACACCTGGCACAGCCACCTCTCTACTCCAACTGCTCTCTCAAGAATCCCTTCACATTCCAAGATATAACATTGTGCCAGGGCAGGGGAGGATGGAACATACCATTACCAGTACACTTAATAAATAAACAATATCTTAAGAAACAAATACTACACTATCTCCCTTCTAACAAATAAAACAAAAGGAATAAATACATTTATACATTATGATATTTTGACAATTCTACTTACATTCCAAATACGACCATCATCTAGCTTTACAGCTTTTCTGAAAACCTTAATCACTTTGAATACATTACTGTAATGAGATTGTCCACTATGAAATTTACCAGGTAATCTCACTTTGACAGAATCACCCACTTTTACAGCTATATGTTTGACAGAATTGCGACCATCAAACACTCTTTTTCTTCTCTTTTGAAGATACGCATTCTTCTTTAGAGCAACATCTTTCTGCTCTTCATAATTGAACTGTTCTGCAACATATTCTTTGACCCAAGGAGGGTAAATCATTGTGTGAGGTATCCGTTTTTTGAACAATACAAACGGTGATAGACCCGTGCTAGAATGAGGCGTAAGCCTATAGTCTACAACTTTAGACAACACTGACTTCTCCCAATTTGTACCCAAATGTTTAGCTAACTGAATGGTTTCCTTTAGAGTTCTGTTGAAACGTTCAACCATTCCATTAGACTCAGGATGACATAATGCTGTTTTTTTATGCACAATCCCTCTAGATTTCAAAAATTCTTTCATCAACTTAGAGGTAAATTGGACCCCATTGTCTGACAGAATAAATTTAGGATTTCCTTCCCTTGCAAATACTTTAGAAAGAAATTTAATGACAACCAAAGACGTTATTTCTGAAGTTATTAACACTTCTGGCCAACGTGACAAACCATCCATCAGTACCACAACATATTTAGCAACACTTCCGCAACTAATAGGCCCCATTATATCAATGCAAACCTCTTCCCAAACTTCCTTAGGAATCTCTTTCAACTCCATGGGTTGTGTCCTGACCTTCAAGGACTTGTCTGTAATTTTACACTCAACACAGTCTCTGACCTTTCTCTCCAACACTAGATCCATACCAGGCCACCAATATACACCACGCATTCTTTCTTTAGTCTTACATATTCCATGGTGACCAGAATGAGCCAGGTCAACTAAACGTTGTCGAAGCTTAAGAGGAGGAATCAACTTGGAACCTCTCAAAACTACTCCATTCTGAACAGAAAGTTCATCCCAAATTTTCTTAAATGACATATTTTTACTTTCTGAATCTATCCAACTCATCCCAGACAACAACAAATCCCTGATCTCTAATAATTATTTTTCCTCGTTCAATTCATGCAACCATTCATCTTCAGATATACAACCATCCGTCACACTGCATACCCTGACCTCATCATCAATCCACCAAGAATCATCTTTCTCTCCAACATCCAAATTCTCAACTCCCAATCTGGATAGACAATCAGCAGTTTTGTTTTCACATCCAGGGACATACTTAATTGAGAAGTGAAAATCTTGTAATCCTACAACCCACTTACAGATTCTAGAAGAAACATTGTCTAAACCTTTTTTCTCAAAAATTTCTCGCAAGGGTTTATGATCAGTTTGACATGTGAAACTTCTTCCCCAAAGAAACTGTTTAAATTTCTTAATAGCCCAATATATTGCCAAAGCTTCTTTCTCTATGGTAGAGTACCTATGTTCAGCATCTCGCAATCCACGTGAAGCAAAAGCAATTATACTCTCTTTTCCATCAACCACCTGTTTAATAACACAACCTAAGCCTTTGTCTGAAGCATCAGTTATAATGCAACACGGCAAACTCGGAAGAAAACTACTTAAAGATTGAGCAGAAGATAAACCCTGTTTAAGATCCAAAAATTAATTTTGACAGTCTTCAGACCAATCAAACATCACACCTTTTCTAAGTAACCTTCTAATGGAGTCAGATCTCCTAGCAAAGTTGGGAATAAATCTTGCATAATACTCAGCCATCCCAAGAAAGACTTGAACATCTTCTCTCTTCTTAGGTGTAGACAAATTGATTATAGTCTTCACCAAATCATCCTTAGGTTTCACACCACTACCAGAAATTATATGACCTAGATACGTAATATCAGACCTAAAAAATTTACATTTATCACTTTTAAGAGTTATTCCTTTAGTTTCAAAAATCTTCAAAACTGCTCTCACTCTCTCTTTGTGTTGTTCCAATGTGTCCGTATAGATTAGCACATCATCCTGGAAAAACTTCACATTAGCCGTATTTCCCAATATATCAGACATGATTCTTTGAAAAACAGATGCTGCTGAGCAAAGACCAAAAGGCATCCGGTTAAACTTATACACCCCATAAGGGGTAATAAAAGATGTTAACAATTTGGATTGCTCACATAACTGCACCTGATGATAGGCAGAACTTAAATCTAGAGTAGTAAAATACTTTGCCTTACCTAAAGACCCTACCATTTCTGTGATGTTAGGTAATGGAAATCTATCCTCAATAACCGCTTTGTTCAAATTGCGCAAATCCACACACAACCTGATATCACCATTTTTTTTTAAAGCTACGACTATAGGCGCAATCCATTGGGCAGCTTCCACATCTTCAATTATTCCTTGAGACTTCAAATTCTGAATCTCACTCTTAACTTTATCTCTCAAACTAAAAGGAATGTTCCTAGCTTTACATGCAACAGGTAAAGCTCCATCTCTTAACACTATGCAATGCTTATAACCTTTAATACATCCCACATTAGAACTAAAAACATTTGGAAATTCATTCATCAACACTTCCCCAAAATCACACACTTTTTGTACTTGAACTTGAGGTACCCCATTTGGATTAAGAGTGATACCTAATAATTTCTGATGCGGCCAACTTAAGATAGTGTCTCCTACAACTGGAACATAAACCTTCCCATCAATTTTGTTTCCTTTAAACACTATTGAAGCATTAAAATATCCCTTTAAATCAATAGGTTTTCCACCGTAACCATAAGGCGTAACATCAGGACTTTCTAGAGACACATTTCCTTGAAATACATTTTCAAAATCTGTGACAGAAACTAAAGTTAGTTTTGCTCCCGAGTCCATCATCATTTGTATCCTCACACCATTCACATCCACAAAATCAGATGGATAATCACAAAACCCCTTAGAAACACAATTGACATCATTGATCACCTGTAAAATGAAGTCATGGTTATTATCATCACATTCAACTTCACTAACTTTTATTTTAAGTTTAGTCCCAGACCTACAATACTTATCAAAGTGTCCCTTCTTCTTGCATTTGTTGCATATCACACCAACAGCTGGACATTCTTTGCAGTTGGCCAAATGAGAAACAGACCCACACCTAAAACAATTTAACTTGGATTTCTTAAGTTCTTTAGTCTTATAAGTCAGAGATTGAACAGTAGTTAACATCCCCTTAGATTTCTTTAGATCATCCATGCACATTTCTGAGTGCTCAACCTGTTTTGCAATTGCCAAAACTTCCTCCAAAGTAGGATCCTTTTTCGACCATAATGCTTCCCTAATCTTGTCACTCTTGCATTCCAGCATTAGTTGATCACGAATACGTTCTTCAAGTGTTCCAGCAAAATTGCACTGAGCTGCTAACTTTCGTAAATTCGTCACAAATTCTTCAACAGTTTCATCGTCATTCTGCTTGCACTTTCCAAAGTAATATCTCTGTAGAACAATAGAAACCTTAGGTAAATAATGTTTATCCAATTTAAGCAAGCAGATCTCCAATTCATTACCAGTAGAATCTCCTTCTGCGCCATCAGAAGAAGAGATTGAAGGTAAAGTTTCTAAAATCTCTTGCCCTTCCGCTCCAAGACAGTGTTGAAGAAGAGATGCTTTCCTCTCCGCTGATAAATTGCTGCCACAAACACGGAGGTAGGTTAAAAACACTTTTTTCCATTTGTTCCATGGAATTGGTGGTTCTCCAGGGACCGATAGAAAAAACGGAGGAGGAGAAATATTTTGCATAACTGAAGAAATCTGTCCTTAAAATTTTCTTTATTAATTGAATAGCAAATTTAACTTTCTATTGTGCCCCAAAAATGGTTCAATAAAGTGCCAACAATGAAAATCTTGATGAAAAACAATTTCTAATGCTTGATGCACTTGAAATGTACAGCACGAACCAAATGATATTCCATGGCACTGTAGTACTTGAAATGTAAAAAAAAAATTTTCTAGGGCAACAGTATTCCTTGGAGTGAGATTCTCAAAACGCTCTATAATTGCTAAATAAGAAGCGTGAGGAAAAGAAAAAAACCAGCACCAAGACAAGTAGATTAGCGTAAAACGCTTTACTTTCCAAGCAAGAAACGCGAGCCAAGCTGGGCCAAGATCAAAGAAATAATGTTACAACGAAACGCTATGACATTCCACGTGAAACACGAGAAAATCAAAAGCGCGAGGCAGCTCAAGGCTTCAATGGCACAGTACGTTACTTGGCAATACAACAGCTGAGTCCGATTTCCAAGTGTAAACACAAGGAAATCAAAGACGCGAGGCAGCTCGAGGTTCTTATACGTTGCTTGGCAACAGAACAAGTGAGTCCGTGTCCGTCTCCGAAGAGGTATTTTTAATCCAAACAAAACATATACGAAGTGTTTAACTTCGCGAACAAGATGAGAGAGACGGAACAAGGAATAAACCAAAAGTAACAGTACCTTTCTTATCCAAAAAACAAACTGTTTTAAAATCAAACGATGTGTTGAAGTTCCTGGGCAACAAAGAGTCCAAAGATCCCCAGGTCGTCGCCAAATTGTAGTATTCTTTGTATCATAAAAATAAGAAGATCAGAAATCCTGTAGGAATAACTCACTTATTTATTTACAGGAATAGTATCCAGGAACTCCAGCCACACCTAGCACAGCCACCTCTCTACTCCAACTGCTCTCTCAAGAATCCCTTCACATTCCAAGATATAACATTGTGCCAGGGCAGGGGAGGATGGAACATACCATTACCAGTACACTTAATAAATAAACAATATCTTAAGAAACAAATACTACAGGAGGAGAGCAGGAACACCTTCAATTGCTGCAGAGATGACTGTGTAGGCTCAGAGGACAGGTTGCACAGTGCTGCCACGCCTCCCACATGCAGCTGACTCACTAAGCAGCACCGGAGCCTTGCGAGTGCCTGAGGACAGGGCACCTGCTGAGACGGAGACTCGCTGCTGAGAGTGATACAACACCAAGACACTTTGACTATTTTCTAATAGTTGGAGTGGACTCTTCAGTTGGGACCAACCAGTAAGCATTCCCTGGGTGTGGCCACCAGTGAATGGGGATCAACCCTGGTCACATCGCGAGGAGCGGGTAGGACAAGAATTTGTCAGAAAAACACTAGAGCCCTCACCTTAAGTGGGAAATGTGTTGTTGTCTATAAATGTCATAACCTGTCTTTTAATGTGTACAGTTAGAAATGTAATACTTCTTTTCATTATAGAAATATGTTTTTGACAGGACTTTGATTTATTGATATTTCTGTGTGCTCTTTGTTTTATCAGTTGTGTTCACAAACCTGTATTCACACTTCCCCCTGAAGGAGCCTTTAACTGCTTGTCCACAGATACAAAGAGCCAAGTACATAAGTCCCAGTTGCTCTGTACACATAGTAGGGCGGGCCCTAGAACATCAGGAGTAAAAGGGTTCAACCACCACTGTTGGGTCAAGTAACCTCTGCGTGCCTCCTGGCTCTCTGAAAGGAGTTCTGGCACTCTCTTACCAACCTTTCTTTAAACACCTCAATTAGATAAAGTGCGCTGACACAAAAGTAAAATGTATTGTAAGCAACATATAATGATCAGCACAGTAACATAATGAAAAATGAATTCTGGCTCCAAAGAATATTTGTGTGTATACTTTGTATGCCTAAATTATGTTTACTTCGATGACTACAAGTCTAGTTTAATACAAATAAAGGTCTATGTCCCACAGGGAAGTCGTTTCTGTAGTATGCTGTATTCGCTGCACTGCTATTATGATTGTGTTTATTATTTCCCTGTTCAGTATTAAGTATGTGTACAAGTGAATACATACAAACCACAAATAATCAAATGAATCAAGCAGCGTTTGTTAAATACTAAAGGCACTTCTTCTTGTACGTCATTGTAAGCATGTGTTTTCCCAGTTATTTACTGCCATGCTCCAGATGTACAAAGCATCAGGGGCAACGAAGGCCAATGCCGCTCATCAAAGAAAAAAATATTATTAAAGCTATGTTATTATACCAAACACACCACTGTTAAACGCGGAAGCTTTTTAAAACAAAATACAAATCCTAATGAGTTTAATTCTTTCAAACATTATTTCAGGCTGAAAACTGTATATGACC
The DNA here is from genome assembly GCF_031143425.1 of Pleurodeles waltl. Lineage (NCBI taxonomy): Eukaryota > Metazoa > Chordata > Amphibia > Caudata > Salamandridae > Pleurodeles > Pleurodeles waltl. Next base: position 957,151,232 of record NC_090449.1, read on the forward strand.
ACAAAAGGAAGGAGTGAAAAAAAATCTTTCGGTGCTCTCATAATTTTGAAACTTAAACCAGCACAGTTTAATTGGAGCTGCTATTTTTATGAAATACTATCCTATTTTATTTTAAATGTATTTATTTTGGTATGGCTAGCATCTGAAACAATAAACTGGATTTGATTAAGCAGTAGGGATAATAATTTCTAAATTCCTAGTCAGAATACTGCCGAGAAAGGTGAAGACTTCAAAGCTATTTCTTCCAGAAGCGTCTCTCGGAGAACTGGCACATTCAAAAGAAAGCTTGTCACTCAAGTAATCTTCACAAACAGGTGTTATGCAAACTAACCATACAAATGTGTTGATTGTGTCTGTACTGAGTCATGTCTTAAATCTGAACTATGATTCACAGTGCTATATATTACCTGACTATGACCCAACAATAATGCATCATTTAGGCTGTACACACCGGTCTGATCTACGAATATGTGTATTACATTTGTTTTTAAACGCATTCCTAGAATGAATAATTCATTTCTATTGCTATTAAAAACGTAATTTAAGTTGAGTATTCAAACAGATTTACATTATGGCAAGATTCATGAAATTTTTTGGTTGTTGCATAATTGTTTAATACAAAGTGGTGCAATGAAAATCGAGGAGGATGGCCTACGCCAGATTTTCAGCATAACTCCACTATCTAAATTTGTTCTGCTGCATTTGCTTCAGGTAAATATATATCATGTGGATATCTCAATGATCTGGCATCTTCACTGGCCCTCGAGTACCTTGGATGGACACCTCTGGTTTAATACAGGTGCACTATCAAACTCAGAGTTAATTAAACCTTTATGTAGCCACGGTACAGAAAGCTACTGTTAGAAATGGGGTTTTTGGTTGGCAGTCAGGTTGCCCTCTGTCCAAGCAAGAACCCTCACTCTAGTCAGGGTAAGTCACACACAATCCAAAATCAGCCTGTGCTCACCCTCCTGTAGCTTGGCACGAGCAGTCAGGCTTAACTTAGAAGGCAATGTGTAAAGCATTTGTGCAATAAATCATACAACAACATAGCATAACACCACAAAAATACACCACACAGTGTTTAGTGATAATATTTATCTGGGTATCTTCAGGTCAAAACTATCAAAGTTGCAATATGAATTTGTAAAGATATCACTGAAAAGTGATATAAAGTGTCTTAAGTCTTTAGAAAGTAAACAAAGGGGGTGATTCTAACCCTGGCGGTCGGTGATAAAGCGGCGGCCAACCCGCCAACAGGCCGGCGGTCCAAAAAATGGAATTCTGACCCTGGTGGGAACCGCCAACACAGCCCGCCACCTTAACACTCCGACCGCCACGGCGGGACACACAAACAGGTTGGCGGTCACCGCCAACAGACAGGCGGGAGACAATGTACCGCCCACCCTATCACAACTCACCAATCCGCCACCTTTTCCGGGGCGAGAGCCCCGCCGATAAAAACGTGGCGGAAACAGACTACGAACGGGAAAACGCTCACCTCTACGCACTCCACGAGGAAGGAGGACAGCATGGAACCCGAATTAAACATCCTACCTGCTCTCGTCTACCTGCTCATCTACCACGAGTACGAACGCCGGCGCAGACGACAACGGTGAGTCCCGCACCTACGACACAGGGGAGGGGGGAGGAGGAAGGGTTACGGCCACACACATATGCGACCCCCAACCCCCCCCAAAGTATGTACACACCAATGCAGAGCAACAAGTCACAGTGACACCACCCAAACCCCCCGGAAAAATGCAAAGACATAATTAAATAGAGAAACAAAATTTATGTAAAAAATAGCCTCTGATAAGTCATGGTCAAATAGCAATAAAAATAATAAAAAAGAAAATAAATGCAATCGATAAACCGAGGCAATTAGTCCTGCACATTTTACGAAATTCCAAGTGTCCGTGGGCCAAAGTGTATCAACACAAGGGCAAAGCCCACACAGGAGACCTGAGTCCGTTGGAGAGAACACTGCTGGGGCATCTGATGATAAAACTACAGGCACCTCAGGGGGAAGGGAAGGGGGGGCACCACAGCCACATGAGTCCACGACGCCAGATCCACGAAGGGGCCACCATGCCCACTGTGCCATCCTGGGGAGTGCAAAGCCACAGTCTCTCAATGTCTCTTCAGTGGGTGGCTTGCCCACTGTTACATCCTGGGGAGTGCAAAGCCACAGTCTCTCAATGTCTCTACAGTGGGTTGCTTGCCCACTGTGCCATCCTGGGGAGTGCAAAGCCACAGTCTCTCAATGTCTCTACAGTGGGTGGCTTGCCCACTGTTACATCCTGGGGAGTGCAAAGCCACAGTCCCTCAATGTCTCTACAGTGGGTGGCTTGCCCACTGTGCCATCCTGGGGAGTGCAAAGCCACAGTCCATCAGGTGGATTACAGAGACCACTGGTCATGGAGGAGGCATGGTGGGCACAGTGAACCGTGAACAGTAGCTCGACACAGAACCAGCACTGTCATTGTGCCAGCGGTGCTTGAGACGGCGGTGCCCAGCGGAGCGGTGCTTGAGACGGTGGGGCCCAGCGGAGCGGTGCTTGACAGGAAGGGCCCAGCGGAGCGGTGCTTGAGACGGCGGGGCCCAGCGGAGTGGTGCTTGAGACGGCGGGGCCCAGCGGAGCGGTGCTTGACAGGAAGGGCCCAGCGGAGCGGTGCTTGAGACGGCGGGGCCCAGCGGAGCGGTGCTTGACAGGAAGGGCCCAGCGGAGCAGTGCTTGAGACGGCGGGGCCCTGTTCAGCGGTGCTTGAGACGGCGGGGCCCTGTTCAGCGGTGCTCTTCTGCACGGTGGGGCCCTGTTCAGCGGTGCTCTTCTGCACGGCGGGCCCCTGTTCAGCGGTGCTCTTCTGCACGGCGGGGCCCTGTTCAGCGGTGCTCTTCTGCACGGCGGGCCCCTGTTCAGCGGTGCTCTTCTGCACGGCGGGCCCCTGTTCAGCGGTGCTCTTCTGCACGGCGGGCCCCTGTTCAGCGGTGCTCTTCTGCACGGCGGGGCCCAGTTCAGCGGTGCTCTTCTGCACGGCGGGCCCCTGTTCAGCGGTGCTCTTCTGCACGGCGGGGCCCTGTTCAGCGGTGCTCTTCTGCACGGCGGGCCCCTGTTCAGCGGTGCTCTTCTGCACGGCGGCCCCCTGTTCAGCGGTGCTCTTCTGCACGGCGGGCCCCTGTTCAGCGGTGCTCTTCTGCACGGCGGGCCCCTGTTCAGCGGTGCTCTTCTGCACGGCGGGCCCTGTTCAGCGGTGCTCTTCTGCACGGCGGGCCATGTTCAGCGGTGCTCTTCTGCACGGCGGGGCCCTGTTCAGCGGTGCTTACCCAGTAATTCAAGGGAGCCAGACCTGGCCTGGACTCCCTGCTCAGTCGCCCTCCGACCGTGCAGTTGCTGGACCCTTCGGTGACGGAGTCCTGGGCCCTTGGGTGTCCTCCCTTACACCCGGGATAGGGCTTGTGGGGCCCTCCTGCTCTGCGCTCCTGCTGGGTGACTTCTCCGCCCTGCTGCCCTTTCGCTCCTTAGATGAGGCTCTCTGGCCCTTGCCTCCCCTGGATGTTGTGGCAGGTGAAGTGGCCGAACTTTGGTCCTTGGGGGCAGCCGTGTCAGGCTTCTCACGGCGGCCCTTGAGTTTCCTGGTCCTCTTTCCGGGGGGGGCTGGCTGTCCCCTTGCTGCTGACAGATGTGTCACTGCTGCCAAAGGGTGGACTCCAGAACCCATGCACTACAGTGACACTTGAAGCTGGGCTGGTGGTGGCTGAGGTGCTCTTGGGACTTTAGCAGATGGAGGGGGTGGGTCAGGGGAGGGAAAGAGGTTAAGATTGGAGAGGTCAAAAATGTTAGGACCAAGGTAAAGGGTGGGAGTAGTGGTGATGGGAGTGGAGGAAGAGGATGTGGTTGTAGGAGAGTCAGGTGTGCTGTCTTTGGGTGCAGGTGATTGTGATGTAGGCTGTTGTGAGGTGGATGGCTGTTGGGTGGGTGGCTGCCTGCGTTTGTGTGTCTTGGAAGAGGGGGTGACAGACACAGTGGGAGAGGACACAGGGGACGTGTAAATGGCAGTAGGGTGGTGACTGCATGTGTGCGGACTGTACTGGAGGGTGTGGTGGTGATGGAAGCACTGGCTGATGGTGGTGTGCATGCAGGTGTGAGTGTAGACGTCACAGGGAGGGAGGAGAGAGATGAGGAGGAGGGGGACACAGAGGTGGTAGTGACTGTTGGCATGTCTGCATCTGGGTGTTGCTTGGGTGAGTGTTTGTGGGATCTGTGGTGCTTGTGTCTGGATGAGCTGCCCTTGGGTGTTGAGGTGTGTGCAGGCTGGTCTGATGGTGTGGATGGGATAGGCTGAGGAACAGGAGACAGAGACAGGGTGGAGGCAGTTAGAAGAGGGAGGCTAGAAACAGGAACAATGGCTGCCGTCAGTGCTGAGGCCAGAGCATTGAACGATCGTTGATGGGGAGCCTGACCCGAATGAATGCCCTCCAGGTAGGCATTGCTCCGATGCACCTCCCTTTCTACCCCCTGGATGGCATTCAAAAGGGTAGTCTGCCCAACAATGATGGTCTGAAGGAGGTCAATGACCTCCTCACTGAGGGCAGCAGGGGTAACAGGGGCAGGGCCTGAGGTGCCTGGGGCGAAGGAGATGCCCGCCTTCTTGGGCGAGCGGGCACAGAGCGAAGGCTGAGGGGCTGCTGGGAGGGCGGGGCTGGTGCGCTGGGGAGCTCCCATCCGAGGACGTGTTGGTGTCGCTGGTGTCACCACCGGTCCCCGTTGTGGTGCTCCCCTCGCCCTCCGTATCACTGGTGCCCTCGGTGTCTGTACCAAGGCCCACCGGGGCCTTGTGACTTGCAGCTCCCTCGTGCTCCGATGCCAATTCTCCTCCGCCTGATGATGCTAATGCACACATGCACAAGAAGATTAAGAAAAAGGGTGGGGGGAGAAATAATAAAACAGGTTGAGTGCATGCAATGTCAACACCGTTGGCGGAGAGGACAGACACAGGAGCCTCATGCACTACGCTGCGCAATCGGGGTATACTACTCAGTACTTGTGACCAGGCCTACAGGTCTATGCACAACAAATACACACATGGATGATGCAGGACCATGGATAGCTGTACTTGGCACCCTACAGAGGTGGGGGGCGGGGGCACAGGGCCATGCCTAAAGGAGAGGACTACACTACAGAAAACGCCCTGCCCTAATGTCACCCACAACCCTCCTCCCCCACCCAGACACCTCCACTGCGCATAAAGATAGCAGAATGTGCTGATACTCACCCCCTTGTGTCTGCTGTGATGTCCTCAAGCGCCCATCCAAATCAGGGTAGGCTACCGCCAGGATCCGGGACATCAGGGGGGGTCAGGGTACGACTGGCACCCCTCCTAGGTTGGGAGGCCATCCCCAGCAGTGACTCGGCGGTCTTCCTGGTCCCGCGGCAGATGTCCTCCCACCTCTTGCGGCAGTGGGTGCCCCGTCTGATGTGGACCCCCAGGGCCCGGACTTTCTTGGCGATGGCACGCCAAATGTCGACTTTCTGATGGGCGCTGACCTATTTGACATGTACAGGGTGGGAAAGGAAAAATCATCATTTATCTGCATGTTAGATGTGATTGCCCCCCCCCCAACTTTGCCATGTGGCACATGCTCTCATCTGTCGTGCGTTGCACTCCTCATTCGCTCCCCACCCCACCATCTTACATCCACCCCACTCAACACAGGCATAGCCCATTCAATGTGCACCCAGTGTACTTACCTGTTGGTCTGGAGGACCGTAGAGTAACGCATACTGGGGGAGGACCCCATCCACAAGTTTCTCCAACTCTTCAGACGTGAAGGCAGGGGCCCTTTCCCCAGTCGCAGCAGCCATTGTCTCTTCCAGACCGAGGTCACAGCAGCACTTGCAGTATAGGTCCTCTCCTGTGGATGATCAGGTCTCGAGTGATTAAGCAGATAGAAAATGGCGGTCACACCCGCGGCGGTGCGTACCGCGGCGGGGCGTACCGCGACCGCCGGCGCACCTCGTCATTGGGTCCTGAAGCCCATAGGCTTCAATGTTAACCAATGCGGCTTCGTATAGCGGTCTTCGACCGCCTACCGCCACGGTGTGCCACGCCAGCGCATTGACCTCACATCCCATTGTCCCACTTCACAGGTCAGGCAGCCGCCATTTCAAGGGCCCACATGGCATAATTTGTACTGCGTCACACAGGCCTAGGCCTTGCATTGCCACACATACACGCCTTTCAATACATAGATAATCGTGTGCTATGCAAGCTGTGGTGAAAGTACCTGTGATTTGCTTGACTCTGTGCTCCATGTTGTCCTTCCTAGGCACCGTCCGCTGGGACTTGCGAGGAGAAGGATGAATCCTTGCGTGTACCGACCGCTGGTGGACCTGTCGACAATGGAAGAACGCCATATCATACTACGATACCGACTTGACCGAGCCACTATACATGAACTGTGTGCCCAGCTGGAGCCAGCCCTGATGTCCCCCATCCGCCAACCCACAGGAATTCCCCCTCTAGTGCAGGTTCTGTCAGTCCTCCATTTTTTGGCAAGTGGCTCATTCCAGACAACAGTGGCCATGTCATCTGGAATGTCTCACCCTATGTTTTCAAAGATTTTGTTCAGAGTGTTGTCTGCCCTGATGAAACACATGCGGAGCTACATTGTTTTCCCTGAGGAGGATGATTTGGCCACTGTGAAGGGAGATTTCTATGCCCTTGGACATATCCCCAACATCATTGGTGCTATTGATGGGACCCATGTGGCTTTAGTACCCCCAAAAGACGATGAGCAGGTGTACAGAAACAGAAAAAGTTATCATTCTATGAATGTCCAGGTGGTCTGTTTGGCTGACCAGTACATCTCTCATGTAAATGCAAAGTTCCCTGGGTCAGTGCATGACGCGTATGTTATGCGTAATAGCAGCATCCCTTATGTGATGGAACAGCTACAGAGACAACGTGTGTGGCTAATAGGTGACTCTGGTTACCCCAACCTGCCGTGGCTACTGACCCCAGTGAGGAATCCCCGGACCAGGGCAGAGGAACGGTACAATGAGGCCCATGGGCGAACTAGGAGGATCATAGAAAGAACCTTTGGCCTCCTGAAGGCCAGGTTTAGGTGCCTGCATATGACAGGTGGATCCCTGATGTACTCACCAAAGAAGGTGTGCCAGATCATCGTGGCCTGCTGTATGCTGCACAATCTAGCATTGCGACGGCAGGTGCCTTTCCTGCAGGAGGATGGTCCAGATGGTGGTGTTGTGGCCGCTGTGGAGCCTGTGGAGAGTGAAGAGGAGGAAGACGAAGAGGACGACACAGACAACAGGGACAGAGTTATACAACAGTATTTTCAGTAGCACACAGGTAAGAATCACCCACGACATTTAACATTTACTTAAAGCCTCCTGCATCTCTACTTTGTGTATTTCCCCTCAGTTCTTTTAAACTGATTTTTGATTTTCCCTTCCCTTTTCAGTGCTGTATGACCCACTGCGTGACTTCTGCTTGGTTAGCCCATGGACTAAAGCTTATTGACATCGGTATGTTGTCATCACAAATTGACTGAACATTATTGAACAGTAATGTGTAATACATTTGTAAAAAATACAGGCTGACTCCTGAATAATTTCAGTGCAATGAGTGATTTATTTTTAGTGCTAGATATTGGTACATGATATTAAAACGGTGATGGGTGATGGTGGAGTAATGTCCATGGCAGAGTCAAGTTCTCAGTTTCACAGGTGCATTGTCCATATGCCTGTGGAAGAATGGAGCAGGGGCAGTTCAAGGTTGGACAGGGTGACAATGTGGGACAGTGGGATGACATCAGGGGGTATCTTATGCTGGCGGGGGTCTTGGCATCCTACTCTGTCTTCCTGTGAGATCTCAGGATCCGCTTGCGGGGTGGTTGTTCTTCAGCAGGAGGTGGGGTTCTGGTGGCCTGTCGTTGTGGTGGGGCCTCCTGTCCACTAGCGCCGGCGGAGGTGGTAGGCTGTTCCTGGCTAGTGACAGGGGCCCTTTGTGGTGCCACATGGTCCCGCAATGTGGTTTCTATCCGGTTGAGGGCCTGGACTATGGTCCCCATAGCGGTACCGATGTTCCTGAGTTCATTGCTGAACCCCATGTAGCGTTCCTCCTGCTGTGCCTGGATCTCCGTGAACCTGGCCAGTACCGTCGCCATCGTCTCCTGGGAGTGATGGTATGCTCCCATGATGGTGGTGAGGGCCTCTTGGAGAGTCGGTTCCCTGGGCCTGTCCTCCCCCCCCTGTCGCACAGCAGCCCTCCCAGTTGCCCTGTTTCCCCGGGCCTCTGTCCCCTGGACGGTGTGCCCACTACCACTGCCCCCAGGTCCCTGTTGTTGTTGGGGTGTTGGGTCTGCCTGGGTGCCCTGTAGTGGCGGACACACCGCTGATTGACCTGTCCTGGAGACAGAGGCATGGGGCCGCTGGGTGGGAGCTGTGCTGCTATTCCCAGAGGGGGTTGGGTCTGCTGTGGCCTGTGTCTGTGTGTGGGGAACCGACTGTCCAGAGGTCCCCGATGGTCCGGGCTGGTCGTCAGGTTCTAGGTCGACAGAGCTGCTGTCCTCACTGGGGGCCTGTTCTGGGGGTGGGATGGACAAATCTGGACCCTCCGTGGCAGTGTGTTGGCGTTCGGGCCCTGCAGGGGTAAAAGAGTATGGTTATTGCTTTTGTGTGTGCCATGGCTTGCATTTTGTGAGTGCCCTTGTCCCCCAGTGCTGGCATTCCCTTGTGGGAGGTGTTGTGAGGGTGGTTGTGGGGGTGGATGGGTATGTGCAGTGGTCATGCATTGGTGATGGATGTCTATGGTTTGTTTTGGCATTCAGGGGTTGGTGTTGTTTAGGGTGGGTTGTGCTGGTGAGACATTGGCAGGGAGGATGTGTGCTGGGGGGTTGAGATTGGGGGTGAGGGTGGGGGTGTGGGTTGGCATGCTGGGGGGGGGGTGAAGTAGTTGTGAATCGACTTACCAGAGTCCATTCCTCCGGGTACTCCAGCGAGGCCATCAGGATGCATGATGTTTACTACCTCTTGCTCCCAGGATGTGAATTGGGGTGGAGTGGGTGGGGGTCCGCCGCCAGTCTTCTGCACAGCGATGTTGTGTCGCGACACCATCGAGCGCACCTTCCCCCGTAGGTCGTTCCATCGCTTTCGGATGTCTTCCCGATTTCTGGGATGCTGTCCCACAGCGTTGACCCTGTCTACGATCCTTTGCCATAGCTCTGCCTTCCTGGCTATTGTGGTGTGTTGCACCTGTGTGCCGAAGAGCTGGGGCTCTACACTAATTATTTCCTCCACCATGACCCTGAGTTCTTGGTCCGAGAACCTGGGGTGTCTTTGGGGTGCCATGGGGTGGTGTGGATGAGGTGTGGGGTGGTGTTTGTGGTTATGTGCGTGGTGATGTGTGGTGATGTGTGCGTAGATGTGGTGTGGGTGATGATGTTGGGTTCCTGTGTGTGTTGTGCTTTGCGTTCCCTGTGCTCTCTCTCAGTGTATTGCGCCTTCGCCCAGATATTTGTGGTCGTAGGGGTTTGTGGGTTATGTGGGTGTGTGTTTTATAGTTAATTGGGTGTGTGGGAGTGTTGTGTGTATGTGTATCAGGTGTGTGTATTTCAAATTGTCCAATGTGGCTGTGTTTTGTATATGTGTGTGTATTTTGACAGCGGCGGTGTGTACCGCCAATAGAATACCGCGGTTAAAAGACCGCCGCGTGGATTCGTGGGTCAGAATGGCATGGGCGTGTTTGTGTTGGCGTGGCGGTGGAGGTTTGGTCATCTCCAGTTTATCGCTGCCCGCTGATGAGGCGGCCTTCCGTGGATGTCGGGTTTTTGGCGGTTTCACAGTTGGAGGTCAGAATGACCCCCAAAGTCTCTTTCAAGCACAAAATACCTGGTTTCTGGTGGAAAATCTCCTCACAGGGCCACAGGAGAAGAGGTGCGTGGAAAACTGGTGTGTGCGTCGATTTCTCCTCAGCACACACGGACTTGCGTCGTTATTTTCCACGCGGGGAGTCGTGCGTCGTTTTCCGGCGCGCGGACAGTCTCTTACTGTGGTTTGCGGGGAGTACCAGATGTCCCGGGTCTGTGCGTGGATTTTCCTGCTTGTTTTCCGGCTGCGCGTCGTTCTGCGGGGCTGCGCGTCGAAGTTTCGATCTCACGGCAGGGGTCGCGTCGATTTCTCCTGCGGAGTCGGACGGCATTGTCCTTGCGAGGCCATGCATCAAAGTTTCGATCTCACGGCAGGCGTCGCGTCGATTTCTCCTGGGAAGTTGGGCGGCGTTGTCCTTGCGAGGCCGTGCGTCAAAGTTTCGGTCGTCCCGAAGACGTCGCGTTGATCAGCGTCGGTGTGCGGCATTTTTCTTGCCGCGGAACAAGCTGTGCGTCGAAAAGTTCGGCGCACGGAGCGTCCAAGAGGAAGAGAGAAGTCTTTTTGGTCCTGAGACTTCAGGGAACAGGAGGCAAGCTCTATCCAAGCACTTGGAGAGCACTTTTACAGCCAGACAAGAGTTCAGCAAGGCAGCAGGCCAACAGCAAGGCAGCAGTCCTTTGTAGAAAAGCAGACAGGTGAGTCCTTTGAGCAGCCAGGCAGTTCAGCAAGGCAGCAGGCCAACAGCAAGGCAGCAGTCCTTTGTAGAAAAGCAGACAGGTGAGTCCTTTGAGCAGCCAGGCAGTTCTTCTTGGCAGGATGTAGTTTCTGGTTCAGGTTTCTTCTCCAGCAAGTGTCTGATGAGGTAGGGCAGAGGCCCTGTTTTATACTAAGTTGTGCCTTTGAAGTGGGGGTGACTTCAAAGAGTGTCTAAGAAATGCACCAAGCCCTCTTTCAGTTCAATCCTGTCTGCCAGAGTCCCAGTAGGGGGTGTGGCAGTCCTTTGTGTGAGGGCAGGCCCTCCACCCTCCCAGCCCAGGAAGACCCATTCAAAATGCAGATGTATGCAAGTGAGGCTGAGTACCCTGTGTTTGGGGTGTGTCTGAGTGAATGCACAAGGAGCTGTCAACTAAACCTAGCCAGACGTGGATTGAAGGGCACAACAAGATTTTAGTGCAAAGAAATGCTCACTTTCTAAAAGTGGCATTTCTAGAATAGTAATATTAAATCTGACTTCACCAGTCAGCAGGATTTTGTATTACCATTCTGGCCATACTAAATATGACCTTCCTGCTCCTTTCAGATCAGCAGCTGCCACTTCAACAGTGTATGAGGGCAGCCCCAATGTTAGCCTATGAAAGGAGCAGGCCTCACAGTAGTGTAAAAACGAATTTAGGAGTTTTACACTACCAGGACATATAACTACACAGGTACATGTCCTGCCTTTTACCTACACAGCACCCTGCTCTAGGGGTTACCTAGGGCACACATTAGGGATGACTTATATGTAGAAAAAGGGGAGTTCTAGGCTTGGCAACTACTTTTAAATGCCAAGTCGAAGTGGCAGTGAAACTGCACACACAGGCCTTGCAATGGCAGGCCTGAGACAGGGTTAAGGGGCTACTGAGGTGGGTGGCACAACCAGTGCTGCAGGCCCACTAGTAGCATTTAATCTACCTGCCCTAGGCACATGTAGTGCACTCTACCAGGGACTTACAAGTAAATTAAATAGTCAATCATGGATGAACCAATCAGTAGTACAATTTACACAGAGAGCATATGCAGTTTAGCACTGGTTAGCAGTGGTAAAGTGCCCAGAGGTCAAAAGCCAACAACAACAGGTCAGAAAAAATAGGAGGAAGGAGGCAAAAAGTTTGGGGATGTCCCTGTCAAAAAGCCAGGTCCAACAGCTACCATCACAGATTCTGGTTCAAGTATTAACTCGTAGTGGTGGGTGTTACACTTTCAAAGTGGTGGCTCTGAATTCCAAAAAGGGTATAGAACTCAAATAAAAAAGTCAATGTGCATGTGTAAACACAATTTACACAAGCAAGTTCCTACAAGATTAAGATGGATGAGCAATGGTCACTGTCAAAGTCTATAGTGGTAAGGCTTCTAATTAGATCTATGACTTTCTATGCTCTGATATCTCAGATATAAAAAAGTCCATCCTTAAAAAGAGCTATAAAGGCAGCATCAAGAGCGAGGGACCTCTTTGGAATTTACAAATAATGAAATTCTTTAGGGATGTTTCATGTTTAACCACGTCTCAGATTAGATTGAAAATTAGTTTTAAGTTCATATTGCTTCAACTGTCATAAATCATGAATAAACCTCAACTAAAACACAAAGGTAAAAGTCTTTGCTGGCCCTTCCAGATCTTATTGGCCAGTTTGTTTAAAGGTTACATCTGTTGTTTCCATCAATATATTAGTTTGTTGCATAGAATTAATTTGTGGATTTTCTTTAGCCGAAGACCTGTTGTGGGTCGATGAATTGATTTAATTTAAGAAGCATACTTCTAAATGAATCAAACTAGTTACTCCATATTCTTACTATGTCTCCTAGTGTATCTGCTTTTACGTTTTTCAAGTGTATTTCAAATGTTAATTAAGACGGAGAGATTGCAAATATCTAAAAGTGATTAGATAAATGTATATTTGAAATTCTTTAAGACATTTATGGGCACATTTATACTCTGTTTGCGCCAGTTTTGCATCATTTTTTTTAACGCAAAATCTGGTGCAAACAACCCCATATTTATAATTTGACACTAGACCTGTCTAGTGTCAAAATATTGGAGTTTGCCTCATTTAAAGAATGTGTGACACTGACTTGCATCAATGAGATGCAAGGTAGGCGTTCCTGTCCCAAAAATCATTGCAAAAGATTATTCAAACTGCTGATATATTCTGAAACATTTGTATAGTTAATTTACAGGTATTTAAATGTTATTGTGTATTAGAAAAAGAGTGACAGCCTACAGCCGTTTAACACTATCTTTGCCTTGCATCATTGCCACATTGTTCACTTTACAAAATCATCTCTAGTTTCAGTCAGAGAAAGTCAACACCAATCACCATGTTAAAAAAAACAGCCATTTGCCAGAAGATATTGCTTAACACTTGACCAGTCTTTTCAACACAGGAAAGGTTACCAGGTAAAACGAAAGTTAAAGGCATTTTTAATGCTCATTCACCTTCTCCCTCCAGGATGGTTATTGAGGGGGTGCTGCAACACTCCCAGGATCTATGACTGTGGATGACTTTATGTCACATCAGTCCATGAATCTGTAATCTTCTTTGAGAATAAAATTCATATGACCATGACTTTAGACATTGTAGCGTCAAAGAGCGCAACCAAATGTGACTGAAGAATCAATGATACCACACAATTGATCTGTATGAACATATTCCACCAAGCCCTCTGTGGAAAGCCCAAGCTTGTCACAGGTCAGACAACACATGGTCAGTGAACGCATCTGGCCAGATAGCAAATGTAAATCCACATGCAGACTTTAATTGACAAGTGTGTCCCTGATTTTCCGGTGGTAGTGGCTTTTCAAAACAAAATTACATACAACAGATGGCTGATTTCTATGCAATTGTAAGTGTAGATTAAGGTCAGGGATGTAGCTTTTGGTGGGACATTTGGATTGTTACAACCCCCTAAATAAAGATATTCTCTAGTAAATAGTGGGGTATGGGTGCTTTCAGTCAGGTATGGTAAGGTGTCTGTCAGATTTCACCTGAGATTTTTACATGCACACACAGACAAATACTTACACATATGCACTCTCTCCTCTCTCGGCTTTGAAGTTCTTGAAAATGTTGGTTATTTTAAACAAATATTGAGTTTTAAGCATCCCTTACAATCTGCACTGCTCTCCATTTCCAATTGCCCTTAGCTCCCTCAAGCCCTGCTTCTCAAGTTTGTATTTTGCATTGATATGGCAGCTGCATTGCTGGAAAATCTGAAACTCACCCCCCTCCCACCAGTTTTATAGACCAAGCTACGCCTGATTGAGGTAAGAAAATGGATGTTCCATGTAGTACCCATATAAACTGGCACTGTCAATATGATGAACACCCTTAAAGTTGTGCCTTCTGGGGTTTGCAAACAATCACAATGCCTTTTTCCTGACTCATTCTAACTTACTTCTTGCCACGTACCTTTTTGAGGTAAGTGCAAGACTCAAAATAAATAAGTGGAGAACCGATCCCCAAGCCCTCCCATTTTTAAAGGGATGATGGTGAACAGATGTCTTCCTATGGAATATGTTTCGGTGTGAACACCTAAAGAGACAAATAAATATATGTGTACGTTCATCCTATTCCATATTTACTCCCTCAATCTCCCTCGTTTATTGCATTCACTGTCAAATGAGGCCCTGAGCTATACAACATAATATTAGTTTGACAATTCCACTGCCAGAAACGTGAAGACGAGAGAGTGATTACGACACAAACAGAAAGATGTGCTTACATTATGCGGGAGTCAGACATTAATATTTGTGTTTACGGAAAACATTGACGTGGACGTGTAATCTTAATTTACATATTCAACAGATACAGATTTACACTTGTGTATTTGTGTACTGACCTCCATGTGTTTTCAGTTGGACAACAGTTGTGGTTACAATAAAATAAGATGTTTACACGTATGCTTAATGTTACAAGAGTAGAAACTGTCATGCTAACTTTTCTGTATTCGCCTTTATCTCTTCTGTGCAGGAGGATACGGATCATGATTACTATACATCAAGAACTTATGGTCCTCTGGATCCGGCCAGCAGGGATCTCTGGGTGAACATAGATCAAATGGAAAAAGACAAAGTGAAGATACACGGGATTCTCTCCAACACCCACCGGCAAGCCGCAGTAAGAAGTGTTTTACAGCATCCACTGGAATTTGTTCCCTGTAATGAGCTTTTGCAGCTTTGCTATTGATTCAGCAGTCTGAGTCCTCTGACTGAGCAAGAAAAAGCAGAGATAGTCATCTGTAAAAAGATAATAACTCGAGGAGGTTTGCTAACACAACACATTATCCAGACAGTGAAATGATTGGCCAGCAGCACGATGCACAGTACACATGGGCGCACAGCAAGACAGCAGGGTACACCTTAATGATGCAGATTTTTTTTTGCTACATCTGTTACCGTGCATGCAGTAATTGAGCACAACGCATAGCTGGGGGGGAAGCCATTAGGCCCCGGCAGATGCTAGGTGATCTTCGAGGCTGGTTTTCCTGGAGTTGTCTTGCTTTATAATTTTCTGCACCTTACGGGTCGCTGTGATTAAATGGCGTGCTTGCAGCAGACACACATCCTGCAGTAACAGAAGGTGCTCTATTTACAAGCCTGGTCGCACTCATCAGGCGCGTTGGACGTGCCAGTTGGTAACAGTGACACCTGGTGCACATAGTAATGTAAAGCTCCAGGAATATAATAATGTGTGACACGCTGGAAATTGTTCGTGTTTTTAATGTAGCTTACATCTCCATCAGGAAAACATATACTGCAGATAATAGAACAGCTTCCACCCCTTTTTCAGTACCAAGTACCCAAAGCTGTAAATCACTGCAAAGAAATATTCAAAAATTGCAAAACATTACTTCTGAACCTAAGAATAGCTAATCCAATAGTCACTCTCCTCATTCTCTTCCTAAAGACCCCTACCCATTTTAAGTTTCCACAACTGGAAAGCATTGCCACTTTCTATTCCTTTAATTGAACAGAATGTGATCCATTTTCAGTATTGTCTTTGGGTTTTCCCAGTTATCATTTGTGAGGCACATTATACTGACTCCTTTTGATAGTTTAATCTGTGTTTTCACAATGTGCAAATTTAAATCTATTTCATTTGGATCCCTACCCTACGAAAGTTGTGATGCTAGAAGTGACGTCTTCTGCACCCTTTGTGACAAGAGCTCTGTAAGCAGTTTTGGAATCAGGCGTTTCTTCCAGCCTGTTAAAAATAGATATAGTTGTCCCCTCAAAAGAAAACATAGTTGGTACATTTAATCACTTTACATGCACACCTTTTTGTCTTCTCTGTTTACCTTCTTTTCAGAACCCCTTTTCAGGGGGCAATGGAAGAAGTAGGAGTTTCTGGGACCGATCTTGGGTATTGTTGCCTTTCACTCTTGAAATCTTGTGGCCCGACCTGTGATGAATCCTTAGTAACTGGGTCAATTACTAACTCTCTTACTACTTGACTTTCATAGGTCAAGCAGTCAAAGCTCATCGAGGGGGAGGTAGTTGTAAGGCATACAGGGGTGTAAGGCTCCAAGTACAATCAGTGATTGCAATAAGCCGATTGCCCATTCAAATTCCTGCTTTCATGAAAAGAGTAATATTTTTAATTTGAGCAGACGATAAAACAGGTAACAAGCTAAATAATATCCACCGTCTCCTAAGGTTGGCGTACTTGCCCGAGTCCTTCCCTCCCTTTGTAGTTATGCTGGTCATTCACCATTTCATAGTAAAGGCAACTTTCAGATGTGGCCACGCTAATCACAACATGACAAAGTCTAAGTTTGGCCTTAAGAGTCAACTTCAGCAGCTCTACCTGCTAAATTCATGGAAGTCTCCAGCAGGTCTGCTGAGGGCAGCTGACAAGTGCAGGGAGCAGGGTGGGTTTCTGCCAGCTTGGTCTACTGACCAGGGATCTGCAAACTCTTGAGGTCTTTGCATTGGGCCTTTTCTGTCTCGGGACAGCCCTTGTCGGTGTCAGACATCTTTCTCTGCAGCTCCTAAAACAATTCGTAAGTGTTCCTTATAGCAACCTGAGCATGACAATACAGTTCAAAAGCCCTGCCTCAATGGTGGACCTCTCCTGGCACAGGGGTTCTCCTATTTGATTGTTCAAGGGCGACAGCCCTTATTCCATCATGGCCCTGGCCTGTCAGTTCAGGTTGGACTATTCCCATTGGAGCAGGGTCAAGACAAATTTGCATATGGCTGGGTCCAAACTGAGATGGCATGGTGTGCAAAATAATGATGGACTAGGATGCGACTTGAGTAATTACCAGTGGTTGAGATTAATTCAAGCATTGCAACGATCAGTTTTTTCTACACTTCAGTGTCACAAAATTTCCATAGGCTAAGCCTTCCCCTCTATCAATATTAAATGGTCCTCAGTGTCAGTCATACCAGTCCCACCATCTCCCAGACAATGATCCCATGCTCTAATTACTGTAACTGTTCCTGAAATCAAAGAGCCCTTTGATGTTCCTACAATATGTTCTGCTCCCCTTCCTCAAATGTGTGTGTGCTCCCACCTCAGCCCTCAGGAATGACAGCAATCCAGATTTCCTGTCAGGGGTTTCCCTTCTTTTCTCCACTAATCTCTCCAGACACTGGGCTTCCAGAATGGATTCACCAACCTTCATAATATGTACTATACAGACACACATACATCTCAGCATCCAAAAACAATTATCAGATGTTATCAGGCACTACACGCAATGCATGCAGCTGGGAAACTCCGGGCAGGGGTTCAAGTCCATCACCAAGCAGGGGACATTTCTGCCCCAACACTTTTAAAATATTAGTGAGCTTCTGTTCTCTACCTTTCTGCATATTTTTACAGATTTGCTTCATGAACCTCATGTGCTGGTTTCTGTTCTGGTCATTGGATGGAGTCTGTCTTTGTCGGTGTCTTAGGTGATATTCGTGTCATTCAAGATTTTGCAGGACTTACCATCTTAGTCATTGTGGAATCTTTGGTTGCCATTGATACAGTCATCTTAGTCATTGTGGAATCTTTGGTTGCCACTGATACAGTCTCCCACCCTATTCTCATCTTTGGATTAATGAAATGTAGCATTGGAGGTCAAGCTATAGGCAGTGGCCCCATTTCATTCTTTCTATGCATTACAGGAGTAATATAGTACCTCATCTCTGAGTTCTACGTTATTTAACCTTTAATTGAGATGCTTGAAACACATGAATAAAGCCCTGGTCTTAGTAGTTGATCTTTCAGTCTTAGCACTCCCTTCGGTGTCACAGATTCATTTTCAAATAGTATGGTGGTCTTTGAACACTGAATGTACTCCAGCTATTTTAAACACAATATGGAAAAATGGGAACATCAACTTTAGAAGTGACTCCTCCCCTTTGCTGATTTGATTTATGGCCCAGCTCAAAAGGAGCTCATGGACACCAGTGAATCAATCCAGGGCATCATTTTGTGATAGAAATCTTTCTTTCCTTCCTCAGCTGCCAGTTTTCTCCATCCTACTATCCCTTTGAAGATTTCCTCCTTGCTCCCTGGTAGACCATTATGCAAGTGGCTATCTCCTTTAAATTAAACTATGGAAATGCCCTTTATTTTGAGTTTTCAAAGCAGCTTCTACATCAGCTGAAACACATAGAATATAGGGTGTGCCTAAGGCAAGCCTGAATGGCGCCAGGTTCCAGGAACCCTGCTCGATCAAAGGCAGCCCCTATATGTTATACAATGAGGGAACTTAGATGTTTTGCCCCAGCCATCGCAGAGGACTGCCAACACATGCTTGAAGTCATGGATGGCATTAGGTGTTGCAGTTGGTGCAATTTCCTCTGTTCTGTGCCGTAGCCAGTGCAATTCAGTTGGGGCACAATGTTGCTTGCTCAATTGTCCCTCCCTTGCAAAGCATGCAACAGATATCTTTGACCTCCTAACAGACCATAGGCCTGATGCTCTCTTTCTATCTCAGAGGTGGCTCACTGAACCTTCAGCACCAGATATTGTGGCAGCAGTGCCACAGGGGTATGCAATTGTGCGACTGGATAGACAGAACCTAAAGAACTGGGGAGTGATTGCTATTATTTTTATGCGAAGTCTCCAGTGCACATTTTCAGCAATCAATATCGCAGGCAGTGAAGCAGCTTACTTTTTTCCGAATTTATCAAATAGCTTTCCCCTAGCTGAATTTCTGGTTTATCGCCCTCCAGGTCTGGCCCGAATTTTGTTACTTCGCTGGCAGATACTCTGCCTTATTTTTTACTATGTCACTTCCATTTTTTAGTTTTAGGAGACCTTTGTCTCCCTTTGGAAGACAGAGAGTGTAAAGCAGCCTCTACGCTGGTAGAATATTTGGAAGCTTTCCAATGTGTTCAACTCTTTCACCTACCCACACACAAAATGAGTCATACTTTAGATCTGATTTTTGCTAATTTTTCTGGGGTAGTGGTAGATGCCACCCCCCTTCTCTGGTCAGATCATTCTGTAAAACTTTTCCAGATCTTGGCCCCTAGTTCCTGAACAAGTGTCAATTTAGGCAGGCAGAACAAACCACATAATTGGAGGATGGACACACCAGTGGCTTTTATGGAAATCCTTGCATCTAATCGCCCTATTTTGTCTGAGAATGTTGACAAGGCAAATTTGCAGCTAGACAACTGCATTACAGATGTGTTGGACCATGTTGCCTTAGTGACATGCCATGGGACTAAGTGGCTTAAACCCCCAGCCGAATGGTTCAACGAAGAACTTTGGGCAATAACAAAGTCCTGTAAATGTCTTTAGCGATATTAGCGTCACAATTATCAGCAGGAGGAAGCTATCTACTGTATAGCGCTAAGAGACTACCATAAGCAGATCAGGAAACGCAATGCCTTTTTTATGCCAATAAAACTGAACAAGCACAGAACGCTTTCAAGAAGTATTCTTTACTGTAAAGTCATTGTCCTCCCTTGAGCAAGTTGCCCCGACTACTACTACTACTGTGTAATGTAAGTGCCCACTTTTTTCGGTATAAGACTCCATATCTACGACTCCTTTCCTAAGGGAATGACGAGGGCTTCCTGCCTTGATGTATGGTTCAGGCTGTTTAAGACAGGACTGTGAGTTTAGTGCTCTTGATCTTGTTCAATTATGTGCCTTATGGGGAAGGGTGAAATCAGGCTCCCTAATGATATGACTTCTCCCATGATTTTGGAGAGCAGCAAGGAGGCAATTCTTCTAGGGTTATTTAAAACTCCTCACTATGTCTTTTGCATCAGGACTAGTTTCCATGAGCTGGAAACAGGCTATGGTGGTACTGCTACATAAAAATATATATATATATATATATATATATATATATATATATAGTGGAAGATGCAGGATCACAAGAAAACAACAGCCAGCCAGGGCAAAAATCTGGATCCCAAAGGATACAAAGAGCCACAAGAAAATGTAATATCCAAGAAAGAAGTGACTCAAACAGATGATCTCATTAAAGAACAAAAATATATTTCTACTACAACGTTTCAGCTTCCGCCTTCCTCAGGTAGTACAAGATGGTTGGCTCAGCCACTGAGCAAACCATCTTGTACTACCTGAGGGCAAACCATCTTGTACTACCTGAGGAAGGCGGAAGCTGAAACGTTGTAGTAGAAATATATTTTTGTTCTTTAATGAGATTATCTGTTTGAGTCACTTCTTTCTTGGATATATATATATATATATATATATATATATATATATATATATATATATACTTCCCTTGATCTCGTGATAATCCACAAATCTGAGGTCCATCCCTCTGCTTCCTTTTTTCGTATAGGTGACTGAAAAACATGTGAACAACCAGCTAATGAAGTTCATTGAAGCACAGGAGCTACTCCATGAGACACAATCAGCCTTTCTACCACAGTTTAGCACAGAATCAGCCCAGCTGTTAGTATCTGAATCCTTGATACAGACAGAGGACAGGGGGAGAATTGCTGCTTTGAGGATGCTTGATTTAAGCACAGCCTTCAACATCGTCTCTCATAATATGTTGCTGGAACGGTTGTGGAATAACAGAGTTGGGGAGCTGTTCCATCCTTCTATGTGCCCCCTCGCTGTTGTCATTCAATGTTAATTTTGTATCATAGGTGGATGACACGCAGCTGGTTATCACCCTTTCCCAGGATGGAGGAGTATCTACTATCAACTTGAATCTTGCCTGATAGCTCTTGCAGAATGGATGTCCCAGAGCTGCCTCAAGCTCAATGGTGGCAAAACTGAGGTACTGATATTTGGGAAACAGCTTTCAATCTGGTCCTTTGCTTGGTGGCCTGATGTATTATGGCTTGTGCCAATGGCCCGGTTGAAAGTGAAAAATCATGGTGTTTGATTCGACGTTAACCTATCCACTGCAGGAAAGTGCTTTGGTATTTTGAAAGTTTTGAGAAAAATTATAGGCTTTCTCCCAGTGGAGGCCAGGAAATCTGTAGTCCAGGCCTTAGTCATCTCGAGGCTAGACTACTGCAATGTGCTGCATGTTGAAGTAACACAAAGCAGACTGGCTGAACTCCAGAGAGTACAAAATGCGGCGGCACGCCTTTTGCTTAACATTCTCAGATGGGCGCCTATTGGGACTGCTCTAAGCAGCCTACATTGGCTCCCTATAAGTAAGAGAGTCCCCGTTAAGGCCCTGTGTTGTTGTCACAGAATTCGAAATGGGAAAGGCCCCCGCTATCTGCACACCTTGGTAAAACAGTAAGCTATGACCAGAGATCTCTGATCTGCTGGAGCCTCCCGAGAGGTCATCCCCTAGATAACAAAAGCATGTCTGGGGGGAAGCTCCTTTGGCTTCCTGGCTTCTAAATTTTGGAATTCCGTGCCTGAAGTTGTTTTAAGTAAGAAACTCAAGACATGGTTCTTCAGGCATTTGTAGAGATCTTTTTTCTGGTTTCGGGTTTGGGGTGGCTGCTGTTTGCGATTTTAGCATAGGGACACTCCGTTTAGAGTTACCATGCACACTAAAAATCATTTTATTTTTATTATTTTATTACTAGGTTAATCTCAGTCCACCAAAAAATAAGCACATCTTTAGTCTCCTTATTTCTCTCCATTGACTCCCCATGCAGAATGAGTAATTTTCAAGAGCCTCTGTTTATACTGCAGTGAATAATTGCTTCAGCACTTACCTTCCTTCATTCAACTTGTGCACTGACCCATCTAACAACTGTCCCTTGGATTCAATGGTCAAAGGCCAAAGGCAGATTTTATTCTCGTATAACAGCCAAACTCTGGAGTTCGTTTCTTGGTTCCCTTTGTTTTTTGGCTAAGAATTTTATTTTGATTAACAGAAAGGACTAAAAACGTGTATTTTAATGCTATAAATCCTATTTAATATCTCTGCTTACTCACGTACATATTCTGTGAGTGCAGTTATAAATCGTGTGGTCTGTAGAACCTATAGAATCCAGTTTCATTTATTCATTCAATTACTTCTTTAGTAATGTTCCCAACCATGTACCTCTACTGCATTATTCAGCACATTCTAGAATATGAAGACACTTTTGATTGATTTATAACATATATTGTTGTCAATCTGTGTATTACCAGCTACAGTTAGGAGCGGTACTAATAGCTGCTAAGAAGATCCATGTTGCCATTGGTACCTTACTACATGTCCTTAAGATATCTTACCTATTGCCATGTATTTGTATTTGATGATATAGGGGGTGATTCTAACCCCGGCGGTCGGCGGAGAGGCGGCGGTCGGACCGCGAACAGACCGGCGGTCCAAAAAATGGCATTCTGACCGCGGCGGTCACCGCCGCGATCGACCGCCACTTTCCCACTCCGACCGCCACGGCGGTCATGACCGCCGGGCTGGAGTTTGCGCACTCCGGCCCGGCGGTCGACCCAAGACCGCCAACCGCATCATGACCCTGCTTACCGCCGCAGTTTTTGGCGGTCGGGAACCGCCATGCGAACCATGGCGGTAGGCACTATTGGGGCCAGGGAATTCCATCCCTGGCACTGATAGGGGTCTCCCCCATCCCCCACTACCCCCCACGAGTCCACACCCCCTGCCACTCCCCAGAGATGTTACAAACCCCCTGCCCCCCACCCCGACATGCACATACACGCACCCCGACATGCACGCACCCCCAACATGCACATATGCACACCCCCTACACACACACATACACAACGGGGGCACATACCCGCACACATACATGCCAACATGCGCACCCGCCGAACTACACACATTGCCCATAGGCACAGCAGCACCCCCCGCCCGCATGCACGCACTCACACACCCCCTCTACACACCCCCATGCACGCACACATCACACAACACCCCCCCCACCCCCTCCCCTCACGGACGATCAACTTACCTTGCGTTGGTCCTCCGGGAGGTGACGGGAGCCATAGGGACGTGACCGCCAACAGAAGACCGCCAACAGAAGACCGCCACACAGAAATGTGGGTCGTAATTCTGTGGGCGGTGTTCTGCTGGCGTGGCGGTGGAGGTTGACCAGTCTCCACTTTCCCGCCGACCGCCAGTGTGGCTGCTGGCGGTTTTCCGGCGGAACGCTCCCAGCGGTCGGAATACGCGCCGCGGCATACCGCCGCGGTCGGCGGTCTTTACCGCGGCGGTAACTCGGCGGTCTTGCGAAAAGACCGCCAAGGTCAGAATCACCCCCATAGTGTGTTCTGTTAGTTGTCAACTGGTTTTCTTCAATAAAACCAATCCGGCTAATAGACATGATGATTTGTAACAGAAATACTCATGAGTCACGATGAAATGCAGCGAGATGGCAACAATGTATGTTCCAGCATAGTAGCTAACAAATACTTTCATACTGGGACTTGTAATTCCATGTAGTTAATAAGAAACAATAACATGCAACCCTCACAGTGCAAAGTACTGATACCTTACATACCAGGACTGCAGTGCTCTCATGTTGCCTATGTACATGTGTGAGGTGATCACCCTTTTAAGTATAGCTTCTTTTTTAGTGTAGCAATTGTAGCACTCGCTATTCCATTATCAAGTCATGAACGCAAGTGTCAGGGTAAAAAGAAAATATATAGAGTGAATGAGAATCGCACTGATGTGTTCTAGAACCTGTTGTTTTAAAACATGAATGATGCCATATGACAGTAATGGGTAAAGTAAATAGAAATCGAGGCAGAAACAGTCACAAGCAAGTTTGTATGACTTTCATTGGTTCTTGAGCAAGTTTCTGTTTTTATATTTAGTTGTGGTTTGGTATAAGATTGTGGTAGATGCCACCTCTTCCATATCATGAAGTTAATTTCCAGTCATTCTCAACTGTGTAGCTTAAAGGCAATTTTATTACAAGACCAGAGGCTCATATTATGCAGTCTTTTCTTGCTTTAATTTCTAATAGCAGCCAAGCAAAAAACTAAAGTTCCCAGTATAAACAAAACTACAACAATGACATCACAGATGAACAACCAATAGGATGTCGAACCCTAGTATTAATATCTTAACTGCGAGCAACAAGTCCTCTTTTCTTGCTGCTCGCAGTCAAGATAAGTAACTCCATTTGCGTCACTTCGTATATTGTATTATATGCATTACTGTGCTTTTATTTATTGAATAAGCAATGTCCAGCTAATATGCTTGCATTTTAGACGCGCGTCTTGTTTGTTTAAGGCAGCGCGTCTTTCAACGGTCTTTTTCGGCCGTTGCAGACGCGCGCGTGCACGCGCGCGCATTCCTTTCATTCCTGGCATTCTTCCTGACTGACCTGCTGTTCTCGGAACTCGCTTCGGGCCCCGAATTTCGAGCGTTTTTTCGCTCGTATTTCCTTGGTCGGGCTCGCTTTCAGCCACTGCTCCACCGGACGTTTCCCCACACGTTTTGCCTTCCGGACTTCGTTTTTTCCTCGTTCCTGCCCCTTTTAGCCACTCCCTCCCTCCTCTCCTCTCAGTTAACCCCTCTTTGTCCAGTTTCCTCTACATTTCAAGCTTAAATATTTTCTAAAGCCTCATTTCCAGTATTAATACATTTATTATTGCCTTTGGGCACAATGGCTGAGGAAGAAGATTCCCAAGTTTTTCAAGAAAATTTGAAAACTTTTATAAAAGATTCAGTTCAGCAAGCAGTAACTGTTTCTATGTCTGATATTACCAAAAATTTAGAAGCCTCTTTTTCTAAAATGATATCTACTTCCAAAGTGCCTTTTAACAAAGGTAAGAAACGTGCGTCTACCCTCCCGGTGCCTTCAAAAGGCGTTTCTTCTGGTCCTTCCACCCGAGAGGTTTTCAAATCGGGTTCCTCTCTCTCCTCAGTTCATGTTACACAGTTAAGAGACACTGACGATGACGATGATGACTCTCCTAGTCATACGGATGATATGGACGGATCTTCGGATCCATTTTCATGTGGGCCTTTGGAGAAAAGGCGTAAAATTTCTCCTGGTGACGGTGGTGACGTTCACCCTGTGTCTCATATTTTGGTGGACCATGCGGGCGAACCCTTATTTGACCCTTCCCTCATGGTTCATCCAAATTCAAAAGAGTGGTACCCATCGGATCACGTTGCTGACTATGTCTCATTCTTTTTACGTGACCCTCTTGATAAAGCTACCCGCAATAAGCTTAAATCTGAATGTCCTCGCCCCTCGTTACCAGACAACATCACTTCTACTCCAGTGATTGACCCCAATATGCTTATGTTCTTTACAAAATTTGGCAAAGACCCCAAGAAAGGTGTTGACAGAGCTTGGTCAGGGTGTCAGGACAAGCTCCTGGATTTGGTGGGCCCTCTCACCAGAATTTTCGATTTGGCAGAGGAGGCCAAAATGGATAATAGTCCAATAGATCCTGAAATTCTCTCGAATTGGGCGCAACGCGCAATTTGCATGTTGGGCAATGCCAATACTCAACTTTCCATTGAAAGGAGGAAAAGCCTCCTGTTGAAAATCGATCCCAAACTGGCTTCTCTAGCCTCTAAAGATGATGGTCCGTCAGCTAAGGGCCAGTTGTTTGGGGATTCCTTGATCAAAGAACTTGGCAAATATGTGTCCACCTTTGCCTCCCTGGACAAGGCCCAACTTTCTATGAAAAAGATCTTCCCATCTCGGGTTTTTGCCTGGGCCGGCAAAGGCAGGAGTCGCTTTGCCAGCTGCTCCATCAGAGGCCAATATTCCACCAGAGACTCCTACAACCAACAATCCCAGCTTGAGACCTACACAGGATACAAGCCAAGGTTCTACCCCCGTCGTTCAAGAGGCTATCGTCACAGGGGTTAGGCCAACAAGGGAGACCAAACCTCCGGTAAGTGTTTCCAGTTCTGGCCTTCCTCCGGTAGGAGGCAGACTGGCTCTGTTTCTAAATTCATGGCTTTCTCTCACTTCAGATCCCTGGATAATTCAATCCATTCAAGGTTACCTACTAGAGTTTTACCAAACCCCAAGTCAATCCCGTTTTCCTCTTCCCCTTGTTTTTTCCCAAGATCAAACCGAGCTTCTGCACAGCGAAATTCAGTCTCTCCTTACCAAACATGCTATAGAACCCGTCCTGTTCGATCCTGCGGGTTTCCTAAGCACCATTTTTCTCGTCCAGAAGAAAAATCACAAATTTCAATTAGTTTTAAACCTAAAGGCTTTCAACAATTTCATCATTTACCGGCACTTCAAGATGGAGACCATTCTCCATCTAAGAGACATTCTGCTTCAGAACGATTGGTTGGTCAGATTGGACCTTCAAGATGCTTACCTCACAGTGCCCATTCATCACTCACACAGGAAATTCCTTCAATTCCAGTGGCAAGACTCCTTTTATCAATTCAGAGTGCTTCACCAAGATTCTCAAACCCGTTGCGGCCTTTCTCCGCGCTCACGGTGTTCGTCTAATCCTTTATTTGGACGACTTTCTTTTGATGGCTCAAGACGAACGTCTTCTTCTAGACCATCTTCAGCTTTGTCAGAACCTTCTTCTCGGCTTGGGCTTCCTCATCAACTTTCAGAAGTCGGTTCTGATTCCAACTCAGAAGTTGGAATTTCTCGGATTTCTCATAGACACTACTCAGTCGGTGCTTCAGCTCCCTCAACACAAGGTATCGTTAATCAAAAAGGAAATTCGTCAATCCTTATCCCTTCCTCACATCTCCCTCAGGACTCTGGTTAGTCTGGTAGGACTTCTAGCATCCTCTATTCAAGCCATCTTCCCAGGTCCTTTACATTATCGCGCTCTTCAACGGCTCAAGATCCGCCATCTTCACAAGGGCCTCGCTTATTCGGATCCCTTGGTCCTAGATGCCGAATCCAAAGAAGAACTTCTATGGTGGTTAACGCATCTAGACGCCTGGAATGGCAGAACTATCTTCTCTGCCGCCCCAGATCTTGTATTAGAATCCGATGCAAGTCTGACCGGTTGGGGCGCAAGATGTGGTCAGTTCTCGACTGGAGGGGCATGGTCTCTGAAGGAGTCCTTCTTGCACATAAACAGTTTAGAGATGCTTGCAGGTTCCTTTGCCATCCGCACTTTTGCAAAAGACAGAGTAAGTTGCACCATCCTTTTAAGGATGGACAATTTGTCCGCGGTCAGGTACATCAACCATTTAGGCGGTACCAAATCCAAGATTCTCTCCACTCTGGCGAAACATCTTTGGGAGTATTGTCTTCCTCGTCGGATCTCAGTCAAGGCGGTGTATCTGCCAGGCAGGCTGAATACGGTGGCGGATTGGTATTCCAGACATCTTCACGATTCCAGCGATTGGCAATTGCACCCTTCAGTATTCAATCATCTTACTTCTATCTTTGGCAAAATGTCCATAGATCTTTTTGCTTCTCGCCTCAACTCCCACCTTCCTTCCTATTTCAGTTGGAGGCCAGACCCACAGGCTCTTGCCACAGATGCTTTCCTTCAGACTTGGCCGTCATCCCTTCTTTACGCTTTCCCTCCCTTCCTGCTCATTCCTCGAGTCCTTGCACAAGCACGCAGGCAGCGGTCCTCTTTAGTTCTCATAACTCCTTTCTGGCAGGCTCAACCTTGGTATCCAACTCTATTGGAGTTGGCAGTAGATCAACCCGTTTGGCTTCCTCACTTTCCCAACCTCCTCTTAGATCCCCAAGGCCAACAATATCATTTGATTCTCAGCAATTCCTTGTTCCTCATAGCTTGGAGAATTTCGGGTCGTCCTGGAGAACCCCAGGAATTTCGGAAGATGCTGCTAAACTCATCCAGCAGGCCAGAGCCCCTGGTACCTCCAAAGCATACAAGTCTGCATGGGCCCTTTGGAGTAGCTGGTGTTTGGACAGGAATTCAGATCCCTTTTCAGCCAATGTAGTGCTAATTGTAAATTTCCTTGCTTCCTTAGCTTCCCAAGGTAAAGCCTATCGCACTATTAATATTTACAGATCTGCCATCTCTGCTGAACATCAAAGGATCAATGGCAGACCAATTGGTGAACATCCTCTCATCTGCCAATTATTAAAGGGAGTAAGATATGTTTTTCCGCCATCTCCTAAGTATAATGTCATGTGGGACGTTAATATGGTATTACGATTTCTTTCCACTTGGCCAGATAATGATTTACTCTCTCTCAAACAGCTCTCTGCTAAGTTAACCATGCTTTTGTGTCTCGTCTCGATCAAACGTGTTTCAGACGTTAAGGCATTAGATGTTTCTTCCTTTTTCTTTTCCCCCCTTTGTGTTTCGTTTCAGATTAAGAGACGTACTAAAACTAATTTAGCTTGTGTCAATTACCCATATTTTCCCTCTCAACCCAAGTTGTGTGTTGGAAATTGTTTAAAAACTTATGTGACTCGTACTGCAGATTTGAGATCATCCTCTGCCTCCCAATTACTTATTTCCTTTCAGAAGCCCCATAACCCTGTTTCTTCCCCTACTCTAGCTCGTTGGGTCAAATGGGTCATGTCCCTAGCTGGTATTGATGTAGGATCTTTCGGTGCCCATTCTGCTAGAGGGGCTATGGCCTCTCGCGCTTTCTGGGCAGGATCCTCTTTACAGGATATTCTCAAGTCTGCAGATTGGTCTAATGAAAGTATTTTCAGAACTTTCTATTGTAAGCCAATTTCTCATGTTTCAGATTCAGTGATTGCTATGCTTTGAACATGCATAATATGAGCCTCCGGTCTTGTAATAAAATTGAGATTTTCCTAGCCTTGGTGTATGAAAGGCTAGATTTTATTAAAGACACGGAGGCGATTATTATACCGCCACTGTTTCTAACCCACCCTGTATCTTTATTTTAGTGCCAACTCCCTCATCCAGCGTTGGCTCGTCATGATTCTAATGGACAACTCCTGCCGACATTGGACTCGACCATCAGCGTCCACTCTGTACAGGCTTCACTCCACACTCGCCATGTTCGAGATTGTTTCATGGACATTGTGACATTGGTTTCTATTTTTTATGTTATTTTATTTGTTACTTCTCCTCTTTAGTTTCGCATCAAGAAAAGAGGACTTGTTGCTCGCAGTTAAGATATTAATACTAGGGTTCGACATCCTATTGGTTGTTCATCTGTGATGTCATTGTTGTAGTTTTGTTTATACTGGGAACTGTAGTTTTTTGCTTGGCTGCTATTAGAAATTAAAGCAAGAAAAGACTGCATAATACTCGCCTCCGTGTCTTTAATAAAATCTAGCCTTTCATACACCAAGGCTAGGAAAATCTCAATTTGCATGGTAAGGTTTATTGGCAAATTCCAGAAGGCAAAGTGCTTTTTGCTAAAATGTAAAGACTGACTGAAGATGATGTTCTTTGTAAGGCAAAATGTCAGTGATGCCTTGGTAGTGGGGTTTCAAGAAGAAGAATACCAATTTAGTGTTATTACACTAACCAGAAGGGGGCAAGCACCACACAAGCAGGTTGTGAAGACTACGCCTAGAAAATATGGTTACCAGATGAATTTGTGTCAACCAAGAGACTGTTTGCACCCTAGGATTTTCTTTTATAAATGATGATTTTCAAATGTGTTTTTTTCACTTGTATCAATTGTAATGACCGAGTACTACAATTTCCAGAATGTATTAGGTTGTTAACCACTATCATGCAGTGGAAGGCCCATTGACATCCAATGCCCTACATGAATGGGTTGTTCAGTGTAGCGGAAAAAATCACTTTCTGGTGAAAACACCAGAAACAATTTCATTTCTGAAAACAAAGTCAGGACATGGAG
The DNA here is from genome assembly GCF_031143425.1 of Pleurodeles waltl. NCBI lineage: Eukaryota > Metazoa > Chordata > Amphibia > Caudata > Salamandridae > Pleurodeles > Pleurodeles waltl. Next base: position 957,180,993 of record NC_090449.1, read on the forward strand.
GGAGAGATTCTCTTGTGTCTTGAGTTTTTTGTTTTGCTGTGACGAGCAGCATGCCGCCATAGCAAAACAATGGTGCAGAGCAAAGGTAATGGCACGGTCTACTTATACTTTTGGTCATGCCGAGTGACATAATTGTGTGGCCACAGAGAGCAGATCAACACCCTAGATGCAGCATTAGAAAGGTGACCATACAAGACTCCCAAGGTCCCTCGTTTCATCCATTTCTCTTGCGTGTGCTAGTCCCAGCCTGTTAGAAATGGGGTCTTTGGTTGGGAGTCAGGCTACCCCCTGTCCAAGCAAGAACCACCACTCTAGTCAGGGTAAGTCACACACAATCAAAATTATCCTGTGCCCACCCTCCGGTAGCTTGGCACTGAGCAGTCAGGTTTAACTTAGAAGGCAATGTGTAAAGTATTTGTGCAATAAATCATACAATAACACAATATAGCACCACAAAAATACACCACACAGTGTTTAGAAAAATATATAATATTTATCTGGATATTTGCAGATCAAAAACGATCAAAGATGCAATAAAAAAATGTAAAGCTGTCACTGAAAAGGGATATAAAGTGTCTTAAGTCTTTTAAAAGCAAGCAAAGTCTCTTTCAAGCACAAAGTACCTGGTTTGAGTGAAAAATCTCTGCAAAGGGCCGCAGAGGAGGAGATGCGTGGAAAATGTGGAGTGTGGGTCGGTTTCGCCCCTTCGCACACGGACTTGCGTAGTTATTTTCCACGCAGGAAAGACGTTGCATCGATTTCTGGTGCGCGGACAGTCCTCCTCCTCGGGCTGCGGGGTTTTCAGACGCCCCGGGGTCTGGGCGTGGAATCCTGGGCTTGTTGACAAGCTCTGTGTCGTTCCGGTGGGCAATTCGGGGAAATTTCTCCCTCACTGCAGGCACTGCGTCAATTTCCCCTCTGGAAGTCGGGCGGCGTCGTCCCAGGTCGGCTGTGCGTTGATCCGGGGGCCGTGCTTCGAAGTTCCGGTTGCACCGCAGGTGCCGCGTCAATCTTGTCCTTGGGAAGTCGAGTGTAGTCGTCCCGGTTCGTCATGCAGTGAATTTTTCACCGCAGAACAGGCTATGCGTCGTTTTTAGCAAGCTGTGCGTTGAATTTTCGCTGCACAAGGAGTCCAGCTGCAAGAGAGAAGTCTTTTTGGTCCTGAGACTTCAGGAAACAGGAGGCAAGCTCTATCCAAGCTCTTGGAGAGCACTTCTGCAGCAAAGCAAGAGAGCAGCAAGACAGCAGGGCAACAGCAAGGCAGCAGTCCTCTGTAGAAAGCAATCAGGTGAGTCCTTTAGGCAGCCAGTCAGTTCTTCTTGTCAGGGTGCCGGTTCTGGTTCAGGTTTCTTCTCCAGGAAGTGTCTGAGGTGGTAGGGCTTAGGCCCTGTTTTATACCCAAATGTGCCTTTGAAGTGGGGGAGACTTCAAAGAGTGGCTTAGAAGTGCACCAGGTCCCCTTTCACTTCAATCCTGTCTGCCAGGGTCCCAGTAGGGGGTGTGGCAGTCCTTTGTGTGAGAGCAGGCCCTCCACCCTCCCAGCCCAGGAAGACCCATTCAAAATGCAGATGTATGCAAGTGAGGCTGAGTACCCTGTGTTTGGGGTGTGTCTGAGTGAATGCACAAGGAGCTGTCAACTAAACCCAGCCAGATGTGGATTGAAAGGCACAGAAAGATTTAAGTGCAGAGAAACGCTCACTTTCTAAAAGTGGCATTTCCAAAATAGTAATATTAAATCCAACTTCACCAGTCAGCAGGATTTTGCATTACCATTCTGGCGATACTAAATATGACATTCCTACTCCTTTCAGATCAGCAGCTACCACTTCAACAATGTATGAGGGCAGCCCCAATGCTAGCCTATGAAGGGAGCAGGCCTCACAGTAGTGTAAAAACTAATTTAGGAGTTGTACACTACCAGGACATATAAACTACACAGGTACATGTCCTGCCTTTTACCCACACAGCACGCTGCTCTAGGGGTTACCTAGGGCACACCTTAGGGGTGACTTATATGTAGAAAAAGTGGCGTTTTAGGCTTGGCAAGTACTTTTAAATGCCAAGTTGAAGTGACAGTGAAACTGCACACACAGGCCTTGCAATGGCAGGCCTGAGACAAGGTTGAGGGGCTACTTAAGTGGGTGGCACAACCAGTGCTGCAGGCCCACTGGTAGCATTTAATCTGCAGGCCCTAGGCACATATAGTGCACTCTACTAGGGACTTATAAGTAAATTAAATAGTCCAATTTGGTGTGATCCAAGGGTACCATGTTTAAAGGGAGAGAGCACATGCACTTTAGCACTGGTTAGCAGTGGTAAGGTGCACAGAGTCTAAAAACCAGCAAAAACAGTGTCCAAAAAGTGGAAGGAGGCAGGCAAAAGGTTAGGGGTGTCAGGTCTAACACAGCCTCAACAGTGGAAAAGTGTTTTCTATTAGAGGAAGTGTTGTTTTGAAAAAGTTTCTATCAGAGAAATGTTTAGGAAGAAGTGTTATAGTAAGAAGCAAAATGCTAGGTTTGTGGGGATTGCAGGTAAGAACATTTAATGAGATCTACATCAGGAACACAATCTTGGACCAATCAGGGAGTCTAGTTTTCAAAAAATGTCTGACTTAGGTAGGTGGATGGCAGCTGAACCTGGGCCTAAAATCCCAGCTCCCCATCACCTAAACAGGTAATTTTTGTGACAGGAAATGTTGATTTCTCCACATTGCATTTGGAAGCCTTGTGTGTCAAAGGCAGTAGGCAAGCCACAGAAGTGGAGTAGAGTATTTATAGGCAGATATGTGGGAATGCTGTTTGGCAGGAATTGTATGGATCCCCACAGGTTCAAGATTTGTTTGTCACAGGAATTGAGGAAAAAGCATGATTTTAGGCACAGTTTCTGTTTTGTAAGATATTGTGGGTAGGAAAATGTGGGACCCATGCAAGGTACACAATCCTGGATTTCCCTGGGTGTCTAGTGTTAAAAAAAGATACCGAGTTTGGGTTATCCGGGTGGTAGACAAAACCAGGCCTAAATACAGTAGCTACCTCGTCACCAAAATAGGTCATTTGTACTGGAAATACTGATCAGACATTGCATTTTGGGTCCTTCTGTGTCACTCTAGTCCTAGTCATGTAAGCGGTATAGCATTTTAATCAGGAGAAGTGTGAAAACACAGAACAGTGTAACATTTGCTATTAGGAGTTTAATTTCTCTCTCGTATTAGCTCATAGATGTGTGCCAGTGTTAAAAAAAGATCACATCTACCAAATTGCCCTCTCAATCACATGATATAGTGTTAGTGAACCTACAGTTAGAGGTGTACAAATACCTACTTCCTTAGAAAGAGACCACCATAAACTTTTGTCATTAATCATACTCACCATCACAATCATTAAAGGGATACCCTGTGTTTAGTGAGGTATATTTAAACCTTTAGACCCCCGGCAGGCTATCCAAAGTGCTCCCAATGTTCGGTTGTAGCCCACCTTGGCTTGTAGGTGCCAATGCGGACCTGATGATGAAGCATGCCCCTACTAGAGTGGGTGAGGGTCATATAAGGAAAAGCAATTATTTTCTTTATTAATAGGAATACCCAGGCCAAGTGCTTGTTAAGAGTATTCAAATAAGGTGCAAGGAATACCTTTTTGTTGTGGATTAGTAGTTGGGGAGAATGTATTCCTTTGTAACCAAGGGCCACACGAACAGAGTGCCCAAAACTTTCTTCCCTGCCCTTAGCGAGAAGCAAAAGAGGTGGGCCCTGTAGACCTTCCAACTATCTGTCCTGATAGGAATGTACTGCGTTTTTCAGGCCCAGCTTCCAAATACATGCTTTAGAGGCTTTAAGTTTGAGAGGCACAGTAGGGCACATCGAGTTCTTGCGATATCTGTCTGCTTGAGTGTGAAAGTTGTCGTTGCCCTCAACCTCCGGCTCTGTTATTCCTTTGTTCTCAGAAGCTTTCCCAGGGTTCTAGCTTCAAATAAATAAAAAAGCACTCAGACCTCGGCAGTGAAGAGGCGGTTAAAAACAAAAAGGGTCCACAGCGCGGCCACATGTCTGCTTGGTTAACACTACCTTTTGGACAAAGTGAAATGCAATTTGTTTCTAAGCAGACCAAATATTTGATATCCTCATCTTTAGGGCTTTGTGCAGTGCTTTAAATGGGCAGGTACTGTCCGGTACTGAGTATCTGCACTTCTTTAATTTGAAGGGGAGAGTACCTTCACGTCTCAGCACTGCTGCAATACAGTACAATGGATAGGTAACAGACTTTCTCAATAGAGAGTACCTGCACTTCAATATATTCTACATTTCCATTTAAAGGACTGGCTTTGTGGCATTGTATTTTCATGACTCATAAATGCACATCACATCCTCACAATCGCGCACTGCATCCTGCACAGCAGGTTTAACATGCCTGGAGGAGTTTCCATGTACAGAGTGGCTCTACATGAAACTGATACACAGTGTGCGCTCCATTCACTTCTCCACAGTGAATAGGGGGTTAAAAAAAATACCAAAAAGGATCTTCAGAGCAGACTTGTGTGACTGCTTTGTTAACACTACCTTTTTGACAGAGTTAACACTACCTTTTTGTCAGAGTGGAATGGAATTTGTTTCTTAGTACACTAAATATTCCATATCCTCATCTTTGGGGTTTTGTGGCATTGTATTTCTGACAATAATGCACTGCATCTTGCACAGAAGTTTTTAAAGTGCCTGGAGGTGTTTCCGTCTGCAGCATAGTACTACATTTTGCGTGCTCTACTCAGATCTTTGCAGTGAAGAGGGGGTTAAAACAAAAAGGATATATAGCACGGCCACATGACTGCTTGGTTAACTACCTTTTTAACAGGGCGTGGCCAAGATGGCAACCAGAGCGGACGCTTGAAAATCGGGTCCGCTCCAAGCTCTGAAACTATCCTGTTTGTACTGCCCCACTAAGAACCCTATGTTGTCTGGAAAAGGAACCCTCACCTCGAGGCACCCCTGGCTTACCCCCGACATGGGTGTAGTGCATTGGGCTGGCACTGAGAGCGGGGGAGAGCCGATGTGGCCTGCAGTGTGGGTGTGGCTGCAGGTGGCGCATGCCTAGAACTGCTGTTCTGAACCAGAGGACAGGTGCGCTTGGCCTGCCTGCATCGCAGACCTGAGCAATGGCTGACACTTGGGGGAGCAGCCTTCGTGGAATGTGACTGCCAGGACCCAGACAAGGGTGCGTCACAAAAAGAGGAGAACCGTAACAGCCCACAACAGAAAAGAAGAGTGCAGCACCAGGCTGAGGGCCATGCCAGGGATTCCCACTACTGATCCTTCTACTGGGGACCAGACTGCAGGGGCACCTGGTCTCTGGTCCACAGGTTGGCAACAGCTGGCAACTCCGAGGCACATGTACATAGCCAACCAGGCACCAGAATTTGGCGTGCTCCATGTGTGCCACACTAACACACTCCCTTCCATCTGCTCTGGAACAGCAAATTAGGCCCTGAATAGCAGTGCGAGAGACAGCAGCACCAGGCAAGGAGCATGGAGAGAGGAGCAAACAGCACAAGGAAGGCTGGAGAGGGCTCAGAGCGGACGAAACGGATTGCGAGGGCCACAAACACCGATCAAATGTAAGGAGGTCGAGGGGGGTGGCCAACAATTGTGGCACAGTGGCACAGGGTACTCCCTGAAATACAGCTGAAAGCTGGGGAGACTTTCCTCTAAAAACCCTGATACCCTCCTATGGGCCACCAGGCTGGCCCCTCTTCATTTCCAGTGCAACGAGTGGAGCGCAAACAGAGCACCTTGGTGAACGGAAGCAGGCTGCAAGCTTCATATTACCCATAGACCACGTGGAAATACCTGTCAGTACACCCTGCCACCCACAACAGAGTAGTGGGAAAACACATATCATTGAGGCATCTTAGAGTCAGCAAGATCTCAGTGCACAAGACTACCTAGGCCTAGGTGCTGTGAAGTCAACCGTTATACCGCTAGCATTAACGCAGAATACTAAGCAGGACAAACCAATGATGGGTGAAGAGCTGTGACATGACTGGAGAAAATATGCGCTCCCTGCCAGAGCCCCTGGCTGTGACTTTAGCAGAGCACTCTCAAAGGTCTGATGAGATCCTAAACGTGGTACTTGATATTAAAACAACATTAGAACCCAAGATTGCTGCACTACAAATCGATATGGGCTGCATGCGGGAAGACCACAAGAAACTGAAGGAACGTGTTGAGGCTATGGAATCCACAGTTGCCTCCCTTAGACCCACGATCTCAGATGCCACCACCCACATCAGGGCCTTACAGAGGGAGGTGGCTCAGTTACGATAACGTGCAGAGGATCACGAAGGTAGATCTCACCGCAATAACATACGTATAGTGGGTCTCCCGGAGTGTGTGGAGGGCCCCAGCATGGACTTATATATCGAAGAATGGCTTTCAGAAACAGTACTTCAGGGTAAACATTCAACATTCTTATCGGTGGAGAGAGCTCATGGGGTCCCAGGTAGACCTCCCTCCCGGGGGCCCTGCTGCACCTTGTGGTGGCCCGCCTATTCAGTTACTGAGGTAGAGATCATATATTGCAAGTATCCCGCGGGTCCATGGACATTGCAGGACTCACAGGTGCACATGTACCCGGATTACACCCTGGAGGTTCATCACAAGCAATCTTCTTTCCTATTAGTCAAACACACCCTAAGAGAACACAATATAAAGTACGCATTGCAGTTTCCTGCAATGCTTCAAATCCTCGATGACGAATTCACCACATTCTGCAACACGCCAGAGGAAGCGTGGGCATGGATGGAAACAGAGGCATATCTAATGGAAAAGTGGAGGCACCAGCTCGAGTACCAGGGGGCACGAGACGTGGGAACTGGGGCCCTCGCAGGCAGAAAGTGCCAACGGGCCCGTCCAGGGAGCAGGCAGCCAGGGAAAAGGGAGGTCAAGTCAGATGTATCACAAGCGAAGTGTATATTGTTGATAGATCAATTAACAACAATGTGACTGTAAATCACTTGACATGCATGTTTATGTGACAAATGTAACAAGCCGTACTAGCCGTACTATGTACCCTTTTTGTTTCTTAAACCAATAAAGATTTATTTAAAAAACAAAAAACCTACCTTTTTGACATGAATATTTACTGAAGAAAGCAGGAAGAGATTTCCATTGAAAATATTGACAGCAGGAAGGAAGTGTGCTCATGGCGCTGGCAGGTGAACATAGGTGACGTTGCTGCAGAGCTGCTAGATCGGCTCAAGGACAATAAAATTGCTAATTCCTCTCACTGGCAGAACTTTATGGAATCAAGCAGAGTTTGTGAAAATTCGCAAGTTCCGCCAACCCCTAAAAAAGTACAGATGAAAAGATTACCACCAACTATTTTTTTTACTACTTTTGTAACTTGGGTTGCTTTTGAAAGCTGGTTATCTTAGAACAGAAAGACCTTTTTGATGCAATTTTTATTTTTTTAAAATACACTTGGTTGCACAGCACATTTCTAGTTTTCTCACAATATACAACATTTTGTTAAATTCTGGCCATTTTCTCCAGTCCATCTATGAGAATCCACAAACCCTGACTACCTTGAGAGAATCACCAGAATGTTGGAAAAAAAGATTCACATTTGGCTCAGATAAGAAAAGTTAGGAATGCCTAAGTATTACCTGCCTCAAACATAAAAACAAGCATTGGCTATGCCAATATGTTTTGCCTATGGGTGAGCTTTTGTCTTTAGCAATGTTTACACTGGCAGTCTCAATATTGAGATGTATTGTGTGGTGACTGTGATGACATCACAGGAAGCCCAGCCTAGTCACCAGATGTACATAGCTAACATGATGTATATTAACTTACACATGGCCATGGACAGGACATGTAATCAGCAAGGACCTGTGATTGACAACATACAGGTCCCAACACACACTTGTGCACATGGCCTGCAAGATGTGCTTTGGGACTATGTAGTAAATATAGGTGAAAAGTTACACCATGTCAGTTTGGTATCAATTTTCACCAACAACAATTTGGCATGTGAAATATGTAATTTTGTCTGTTCCATAACAATAATGTGCCAAGGAAAACAAGCATGGCAAGTGTTATGTGCTTAATTTAATTTAAAAAAAACTCAAGATTCGGTACAGTTGTGAGAAACATAACAGGCGTGACATGGATAGTTTGCTTAGGTATGAGTGGAAGGTAGCAGAGAGGAATGTACAGGAAAGTGAGGGGAGAAATATAGAGTTAAATAAGAGGAGAGGAATAAACAGAGAAGGAAAAAACACAGAAACTGTCTGAAAAAAGAAATGCTAAGAGAGATAAAAGAAACAAAACAATGGAGAAGAGGAAAAGACAAATAAATTAACAACAACAAATGGCTGGAAAAAGTAAAAAAGAAGTACCTTAGAAGCCTGCAGCATGTGGAAGGACATCGACTGCCAGCCACTCATTGTCAACCAGAAGGAATACTTAATCCAAGCTCCAAAGAACAACCAAAGGAGAAGAGAGGAAGTACAACCTGATGACATGAGGATTCCTGCTGAGCAATGAGAAACAAGGAAAGGATAATGACTCGAGAAGCCACCAATGGTAAGTAATAGGAAGGCTGTGGCTGGGTTGCAAGCCTGTAAGTTGGCTGCAAGTCCCTTTTCAGATTTTGTTTTCAAAGACAAAAGATTTCACCACAGCTCAAACCTAAAAATGAGCTAAGTGGTTAAACAGAAATGCAGAACTGAAGCACAGAGTATGCTGTGACATGAGTTATCTAGTATACTTACTAGGGAATAGAAAAGGCAGCTACAGACATGGTAGAGTCACTGCTGGGTGAAAATATGCCTTACAAACTGGTTAAGGATTACCTCACAAAAAACAATTAGAACCTTCAGATTTTCAAGTTTAATGCTGGGGTAGCTTGCCCATTCCAGGCCCGAAGGCGGAGATGTCGATACCAGCGAGGGACATAACCCATTTGACCCAACGAGCCAGAGGACACTGGTTTGTAAGGTTTCCTAAAGGAAATAAGAAGTTAAGAAACAGAGGACGTTCTTTGATCTGCAATTTTCTGTTCATAAGTTTTAAGACATTGTCCAACGAACAGCTTTGGATGATCAGGAAAATAGGGGTAGAACACTGATGAGAGATTTATTTTAGTGCATCGAGATATGGTAAATAACACACCTATAGGAGTAAATTGATGAAATGAAATGTCTAAAGCGCTAACAATCTTTTGATTGAAACCAGACAAAGCAACATAGTTAGTTTTGCCAAAAGCATTTTCAGAGAAATGAGAGAATTATCGGGCCATGACAAAAACAGGGGCAAAACGACATTAACTTCCCATAACTTACTGTATTTGAGAAGAAGAGGATTTGAAATTTTTACTCCCTTCAAAAGACGACAAACAAGGGGATGTTCTCCCACTGGTTTTCTATTGACATAAGAGTGGTTCGAAGAAATTGTTGACCTGTAAAGGTTTATAGTCTGAAAGGATTTTCCTTTGCTGGCTTCGGCTGTGAGAAAATTGATAGTAAAGATCATATCCGCTGAAATGGGATTGGTATGTTTTCCCAAACACCAGCTATGCCATAAAGACCAAGCGGACTTGGAGGCTTTTGTGGTTCCTGGAGCCCAGGACTGGGTGATATATTTAGAAGCTTCTGCTGAAATGCTAGGGGGAGATTGGGAATTCCGGAAATCTTCCACACAGAAAGAGTGAGAAGATTGTCCAGTATTAGATTGTGAGAATGGTTGAGGGTGTCCAAAATGAGATGGGGAAAGGACGGCAGGAGGAATGGAAAATATATGGATAGCTCTAGAAGAGTTGAGAACCAAACCTGGGATTGCCAGAAGGGAGCTATGAGAACTAGGGCTGCTTTTTGGCATTGAACCTGCGCGAGTAACCTGCTGATCATAAGAAAGGGGGGAAAAGCATAATTCAGGGAAACAGACCAGTCCTGAGAAAAAGCATCTGAAGCAAGCGCTAAAGGATCCAGGTGCCAACTGTAAAATTGAGGAAGCTGGGAGTTGAAATGGGAGGCGAAAAGATCTATTGACTGTAAACTTCGCACTTGTATAGCGCACTACTCACCCGTTAGGATCTCAAGGCGCTGTACGCATACCGCAGTGGAACCCCTCCTGGCTTTTCCCTGTGAGGCGCCCACTCCTGGGCAAAGGAGCTTACAAGCATCTCTAAACAGTTTATATGCAATATGGACTCCTCTAAAGACCATGTACCTCCAGTCGAAATCGGACTGCAGTATGCTCCCCAGCCAGAGATGCTTGCATCTGATTCTAACACAAGATCTGGGGCTGATGCAAAAATTTCCTGCCGTTCCAGGCATCTAAATGAGGAGCCATAACTGAAGTTCTGTGCTAGAATCCTGATCCAATAAGTCAGAGTCTGAGTACGCGAGGCCCTTTCTTAAATGACAAATTTTTTACCTTTGGAGGGAACGAAAGTGCAGAGGACCTGGAAAGATGGCTTGGATAGAAGAAGAGAGAAGACCCACTATGTGGTCAAGAGCCCTGATAGACAGAGAGGACTTACATTGGACCTGAAGAATTTCTGATTTTATGGATTTAACTTTTGCCAAAGGAAGGTGAAGAGTGGCGGAGACCAAATTTATTACGAAGCTGAGAAACTCTATGTGTTGAGTTTGGGATAGAAGAGATTTTTCTTTGTTGAGGCCAAAGCCAAGATCATTTAGGAGGGAGCAGGTAAGGGAAATCTGGAATTGAAGAGATTGAATATTCTGGTTCATTAACAGTATATCGTCCAGGTAAATGATAAGTCTTACACCCTGAGCTCTGAGAAAAGCTACAACAGGCTTTATTAATTTGGTAAAGCACCATGGAGCTGAAGAAAGACCGAATGGAAGGGATGTGAAATGAAAGAGTAGACCTCGCTATTGAAACTGCAGAAATGTCATGTAATTTGAATGAATAGGGACGGATAGATACGCATCTTGTAAATCTAAAAGAACCGTCCAATCATTTTGAAGAAGGGTGTCTCTAAGGTGCAAGATCGCTTCTATCTTGAAATGACGATATTCTACGAACTGATTGAACGACCTGAGATTGATCACTGGTTGCAACTTTTTTTTTTTTTTTTTAACCAAAAAGATGGAGCTGGGAAAACCTGAGGAGTTGGGAAGACAAAGAGCAATGGCTTGTTTTTGGAGAAGAGACTGTACTTCTGATGAAATGAGGTCGAACATGTCTTTTGAGAACTTTGAGGAAAGAGGAAGGGAGGACTGAAAAGGTTCTGAGTAGAGCTCGATAACATAATCTTGAACTGTATTTAAAACCCACAGGTCTGCTGTGATTGATAACCATTTTGGGAGAAAATACTAAAGACGGCTCCCAATGGGAATAGGAAGGCCAGAATGTACAGGCAAAAGTAGAGACGTATTTACTGAGATCCTTGACAAAAGAGTCTCCAAAGAGTAACCCATCCACTTTAAAGCCAGGATCCATGGTGGCCAGGGTGACGAATTTGGGATCCAATTTGAGGACGAGTCCTTTTCTTCATTCATGCGTAATGGCAGAATTAGCATTACCTAGTAGACAAAACAAATGTTTGACCCAAAGAGACAGCTCCTCAGGATCTATGAAAGTATTATCCAGTCTAGCCATTCCGCCAAATCAAAAATACATGTGAGAGGACCAACCACATCTAAAAGTTTATCCTGACAAGAGGACAAAGCTTTGTCTACACCCTTGCGAGGGTCTTTGCCGAATTTGGAAAAGAATGTAACCAGTGCAGGATCGATAGAAGGAGTGAGCGTAATTTTGTGGGATAAAGAAGGACGGGGACATTCAGATCTTAATTTGGATCTAGTTTGTTTGTCCAGGGGAGTATGTAATCTGGAGGAAACATAATCACCAACATGAGCAGTGGGAAGCCACTCCATAGAATTAGGATGGTGAATGTGAGAAAGGTCAAACTTAGGAACCCCATCAGAGTCAGTTATAACAATAGGTTTGGGATCCTACTGGTGAGAGATCTTTGATTTCTTCAGTGGAGGAGCTAAGAGTCCACTATTGTCCTTATCAGATGCATCATCATTTGAATCCACACTGACCAAGTCATCATCTGTATCTGGAATGGAGGAGACCAGAATAGGGGAAGAAATATGTTTAGTTTTTGATGAACATTTGGCTGAAATGTTCTGCTTTTCATGAACATTATCCTCCTTGGAAGGAGGCCTGTGAGGAGCTGCTTCCTCTGCCGTGTGTGAGGAATCCTTACCAACCAATAGTGCCACCTTATGTTTCTTAGGTTGAACATTTATTGCAGGGCGCTTTCTGCTTTCCCCCACAGAATGGGCCTACATTGTCTTGGACATACTGTTAATAACAGAATTTGCCAAGTTCGTTGTAATTTATTGAATGAGGCAGAAACTGCCTGTTGTACAGAGGCTTGAATAAAAGTATTCAACTCCTCTTTAATATTGGATTCCTCCTCCATTGTCTCCTGAATTAAAGGAGCGCTGTCAATCTCCATTCTGGCAAGTGCAGAATGAAAAACTATTGTGAATCCAGTGAAAAAAGGCTTAAGAAACCCAAGGGAGTGTTTCCTTGAGAAGGCCCCGCCTATGGGCATGTATGAAGGGAGGGTGAGGGCGTGACGGCAAGTCAATACTAACGGAAGGAAGTGGCCATCGGTATGGAATTACCGAACGGAATAATAATGTAAGGTGAAGCGAAGAAAAACCTGGCGTTGTGGAGACAAAGGTAAGCGTTGCATGCAGTCCCTCAGACATGGCAAGAAATGGCAGCCACTGTCTGAGTGGCGGTTAAAACCATCGCAGTGATGTTAGGAAGCACGAGGGAAACGCGCGATAGGCAGTGCGGCAACGTGCTGACTAGACAAACCTCAGCCAAAGCAGCGCGCAGCCCTAAAACTCTGAAAGGAATAAGCAATTAAATAAATACATACATATAAATATAATGACTGAAATATTAAACTAAGCATGCGAAGTAGTACTTAACTTGATTGCGAGCAGCAAGAAAAGAGAGCTGTTCGCAATCAAGTGACATCATAATATGTGTATTCATTCATGATTGGTTGTTTTTTATTGAACTACGTTTTTCTTCCCAACGGCTCTCTTCTCTTGCCTCTTGGTATTTGTATTTTTTATTGTTGACTGCTGCTGTTCAAGTAAAGCAAGGAAAGATTAGCATAATAGGAGCTTCCGGTCTTGACATAAAATAAATAATGCTCTGCGATAAACATGTTTAAAATTTGTTTAAGAACTCAGTAAAAATAATAAGGGAAGAAATGCAGTGCTTCCTATCCACAAGTAGTCATCCCACCTCCCTCTTTCCCCAAAAAATTGCTATATTTTCACTGGACATCAGCAATTATTAATGACAAGCTTAGACAGTGGCACCCTCCATATGATAGTCCATGACCTGCCTTTTGAAATATGCAAAATAATTAAGGTTAGACAACTATCAGACAGTTTTCATCACCTGAACCATCATACAACCAAAATACCACAAAGTCTCAAAGAAAGCTAGCAAATCCTTTACATCCTATGCAACAAGTCACCGGCATCACGAGGTAGCTCGATTCCACTTCAGATGTGGTGTTTCAGTCCAAGTTTCTTTTTTGACACCCTAGTGCATTTTGGGGGTCATAGTTCTCATTCACTCCAGTTGACGCAGTTGAGCTCACAAATATGAGAACTGTCATTTGTCAAATTTAAAACCAAGACTAGAGCATTGTGCCCCTCGGGATCGAGAACCACATGGTAACATTATTTTCAGTAAAAGAATTACTCTCAATGTGTTTAAGAATCTTTGCTTTATTTATACACTAATGAGGAAGATTGTATACATTTACAAAAGTTATTTGTCTTCCATGATAAATTTAAAAAAATTGAAATATTGAAAACGTAATCATTATGTCAAGTGTGTCAGATCTTTGGGAGGTATTTGCGTAATAAACCAGTATTTATACACATCTTGTTACTCACACACCCCATGGTTGTAGTATCACTTGCACAAAGGTTGTTTCTGTTAGTTTTTTTTTTTTTTTACTTTTACAAGTGTTTCTCTTTATCTTTAAAGTGCAGTTAATTACAAAAAGTACCCTTTGCTTTTATGAGCAGTTACACAGTGTTCAGACAGCCATATTATGTATTCAGTGGTGAGAGGTACATTAAGGTCCTGACATTCTAACGTTTTGCATTGGGGGATCACCACATTTTTGACAGTCCCGACCCAAAAGGCATTTCGGGATTTACTAAGCCATTCAAAGCTGATTTGCTTGGCTTAGTAATAAAAAGAAGCACTACAAGGTTCTGCTATGTTACTGTACCTTGTGTGGGGGAGGCTTTTCATGGGTGGAGCATGGGCATTCACAAGCATCCACCCGTAGAGTTTGATGCAATCCTAGATTTACTAAAGTCTGTATACCTGGGATTGTGGACAAATATTGTGCCTACCAAAAGCTGGTGTAACAAGGAGAAATGTTGTTGTTTCTTCTCATTCGTTCCTCTTTGCAGGTGTGCGGCATTCTGCAGCATGTATACAAAGAGGAACTCCACTTTAGTAAATAGTTTTTGTGCTAGAAGGGATTGTATAGATAGGCTGTTAGATCCACTGTGTCTTCCAATTTTAGGCAACAAATCGAGAAATCACTTGATGAGTGACATTACAATGGACAACATTGCATTCTCAGTCTCAGACCTGCCCACCTTCAAATCCCAGGGTGAAGATGGCTTACTGGGAGAATTTTACACAACTTGTAATCCTCATGTAATCAACTACCTTTAAATTGGCTGAAGAGAAAGGGTCACTGTGCCCCATGTCTCACATAGCTAATATCTTTCCATTTCCCAGATCCTCATAAAGATATTGGCCAACGGGTTAAAATAGGTCATCCCCTCCCTTGTCCATAGCTCTTAAGTAGGATTTGTCCCTGGACAATCTTCTAGGAACCAGGTACTAACCATAGCTCATTTTCTGTGGGTTTGAACGAAACCCATGATTGTCCATCAATGCCAAAAAGGCGTTTGACACGGTGGAGTGGCATTAGCTTTTTCAGACAATGGTGCAGATCAGTCATTATCAAGAGTCATTGAAAGGTTGATTGACTCTATAATTAATTCGCCAACTGCCCAAATAAACTGTGGGTGTTTCTTATCAAATCCAATATGTATCAAAACGGGAAATAGGCGGGATTGATTCTTTCCTTTCTGTTCCTCAATGGTGGGCCCACTCAAGGGTCGGCTGTATGCAGAGGACATTTTGGTTACACTTTCGGAACTGGTCTCCTCTTTACCTCCCTTGATGTCGGTTTTCTGTTTCTCTGGATAGTAAATAAATGAAACAAATGTGAAGAGATGCTTTTGTGCTTGAGTACCACTTGTGTAAACATATCTGGTCTCCCAGTAAGGTATGCTCCTAGACGACTCAAATTCTTGGGTGTTTTTCAGTTGCTGGACTGGTGAATCTAGTTGAACATAAAATTCATCCATTACTTATCCAAACATGCCCAGTGTATGAACATTATGGCTCCTAAATCTATTAATGTAGGGTAGTGGTCTGGCTGTTACAATGGTGGTGGCAACCCGCTTTAATTATGTCCTCGGTATGATACCTGTGATAGTATAGGAGACACTCAAGGAACGAATCAAAAAAGTCATAAAAAAATTACTGATGGGCAACATGTGGCTGCGACTGAAAATAGACAAGCTATAGGCACATACTGAATCCGAGGTGTTGTATTTTCCTCACATATCCTCATATTATCTTGCCAATTACCTGTCACAGCTAAGCTACTTTCATATGTAAACACTTGACACCCCCTCCATTGGTTGCTCATGAAAGCTAGTATCTTGGATGCGGAACACACGTTTTCTCCATTAAACAAACATTGGCTCATCCAATCAACAACGCTCTGCCTGTTGCAAGCTTGGAAGCATGCAGAAAGGCTACTTCAGGATGATCCATGAGTGCTCAAATCTGCTCCACTCTGGCACATCTGGGGCTTACTAATAGATACTGCCTCAATATGCCATATCCTCTTGCAAGAAAAAGGGCATATCACTGGGAGTAAAAAGTGTTGACATGCAATGTCTTAAGTCATTTCTATACATGAAGAAGACATACCAAATTTTCCATGTCACAATGTTGGAAAAATACTTAAATAAGTAATTGTCTGTGCCACACTGGGAACTACATCGAGCACTTTACCAAAGACCCCAATTAGAACATGTTTTAGGAGATTTTGAGAACTTTGAGAGTCATATAGGGCTTTTGTAGACAATTGATTAAACGTAAACTCCCTACACCCACCTCATTAGTGGCTAATCATTGCTGGTAAGCTGCACTCCATGCAGAATTCCTTATTGAGAACCGGATGTCCCATTCAGCATTTATGACCGAGAGAAACAAGGCTCAAATTGTCGTACCTTAAACTTCTTCCAAACTGGTTTTGTACTTCACAATGCTTACTCAGAATAGGTACTCTCCTACATTCAGACAGACAGACAGATATGATCTTTTACATATTATTTGGGAAGGTGGTAGTATCGGACAATAGTAGGCTGAACTGTGGTGAGCCCCAGTGCAGAAAATGGGTTTTTCTAATTTAAACCCCTTTGATTCTTTGC
Organism: Pleurodeles waltl; assembly: GCF_031143425.1. Lineage (NCBI taxonomy): Eukaryota > Metazoa > Chordata > Amphibia > Caudata > Salamandridae > Pleurodeles > Pleurodeles waltl. The sequence continues at coordinate 957,197,601 of NC_090449.1, forward strand.
ATTTTTCTTTTGTGAATGGAATTTTACTGTGACGGAGTCTCACTATCTAAATCCCATGGTACAATTTGGGAAAAAGAGGAAAGTGCTATCAGCCGGTATCCACCTTTTAAGATAAGGCTGCTCTGCGCAGCTTAGTATTATCTTGGCTGGTTACATGAAATTGTGTGAGCACACATGTGCAAGTGTGTTCAGGTTGAGTGTGTGAGACTACCAGCAAGTTTAGCATGGTATCTGTGCACAACTTGTCTGTCTCAGTTGGGACTATTCAGGGATTGCTGACCAGGTGAAGGCCTTGTAATGTGAATGGGCCTTCATAGTGTAGGTCTGTAGTGATTACTTAATGTCTGTGTGCTCCCTGCATCATACCTTATGGGTAAAATCTGTGCCACCACACCGTTTAGCTAGAGATATCAGTCAGGCATCAATTTTTGGGTAAACAGCTACAAAGTGTGCAAATCTATTGCCATGTTTGTGATAATTGCATCCCCTTATCACATATTGAGGATTGTCATATTTCCATAGCTCAGACATACTCAGTTCCCATGCCTTTGTCCTCCCCACTGGTCAAGTTAATTACTCTGCCAGGCATCAGGTGGATTGATGGCCTTCTCATACACTAGAGCCACTAGCAATGCTTGGCCCAGTTCCTGGGAAAGGTAAGAGTAGGTATGAAATCTGCATGTATTAATTAACTGTTCACACTGCACCAGGCCTGGTCAAACCCAAGACCATGGACACAAAGGAGGAAGGCCAGACTAAAGACAGGTGGGGCTCCCACTTGGCGGGAAGGGATCAGGCAACTGTGTCAGGTAGGACAGATTTTAAGTTCTCAGGAAAGGTCTTTTCAGGTATCCCTTGACGCTACCATGTTTAAATGTCCCAAATTGCTGTGCAAGAAGGTTGGGGCAGGAATGGAGTGATCATTTGTCCCCTCTGGGTTGGGCAGAGATGCTTACCTTCTAGAACTTTTCAAACCTTTTAATAACCTCTGCACAAGGGTTGACACTTGAAAAGGCACTGGACCTGAGCCTGCAACACTGGAGTAATGCCCAGGTGGAAGGAAAAAGACTCCTGAACCTCTAAATGGATGGATATTGGGACACTGAAACTTCAGCTGGCATCAAGGACATGAATGGACCCTCTGGGTGACTCTGGAGGGTGTCCTGAGATGACACAGGGCTGCCTTGCAAGTTGGGAGGAGTCTGTGAGACCAGGGAATGCAGCAAGGAGGGTGTTCTACTTGTTAACTGTGGCGGGCTGTGGAAGACAGTGGACAGAAAGGGTTGAGCTTAAGAAGTCAAGAGAGAGGACCGATCTGGTGAAGATAGCCTTGAAACTCAAGTTACTCAACAAAAAGCAGATTTAAAAGCCAAGAGTCCTGAGAAAATGCATCTGTGGCTAGAGCTAATACCCATGAGACAAATTTGACCAAAATGAGAATATCAGTCCAATTGTGTCAAAGAAAAAAGCTCCTGAAGATCAGTGTGAGTAGTGCTCTGCTATGACTTCTAGAATTTCCAAAAAGGAAGGCCAGGACACCGGAGCTGGCCACATCACAATTTGATTGTTGTTTTATGGGGCGGAGGCATGCATTAGGCCCTCTTCCTGAAATGCTTGTTGGTTCCAGGACCATATACCCCTGGATTTGAAGCAAATGCAACCTGTCCCTCAGGACCCTATCACAGTGGGACAGAAGAAGCAAAAAAGGAGAGTCACTGCACAACAGGTGGCTAGTGGTTCCATCTCATGCTCTCCATACCCATGTCTGGAGGGAGATAGGGGGTGAAGCACTAAAGGAACTGCTCTGTATTGGAGAGAGAATTCTGGCTCTTGTGCCAGCTCAGGAAGGTGTTGGCTGTGCAGAGGGCTGTTTGGAGATTCATGTGGCAAGGGCAGAGAGGGGAGTCCACAGAAGTAGGCTTCTCTCTCTTCCCTAGCCTTGCCACATGCCTGGTGTGTCGTCAAAGGGGCAGGGGCCTCTGGCCTCTAAAAAAAAGTGAAGCACAGGGCGAGGCCACAGGTTGAAGGGAAAAGAAGGCCTCAGGGAAAGCTCAAATCCACTCATTCAATTATCATGCCTTGGGCACCAGGAGCACACCAGAGGCCTCTGAGGTGGCCTAGAACATAGCATATTGTGTCTTGGAGTGCCCATTAAAGGGAAGAGACACCACAAATGATTTGTAGAGCATTCTGAGGGCTGCCAGGAGTGCAGCAGCTTCTACCAGAGCCCCACATAGTTTTCCACCTTTTCTTACCAAAAGTCTCCCGGGAGTTGCATCAACACCCCCGGGAGATGTTTTCAAGGTTTTTAAGCAATCCTGGTGCTTGTGCATTGCACATGGGCTCTAGAGTGCAGGGACCCCTGTTGGTGTGTACCAAAGCTGAAATAGTAGCAGTCTAAAATAGAAAAACAATTCTGGCCCACACTGAATTGTTATAAAAATATGTTTTATTGAACATATTTACATGAACAGTGGGTTATTATATGTACCAATGAAGGTCATTGAGAGATGGTACCAGCTAAGTATAATGTAATTTTCAATGATTTAAATGCCACATTTCTACATTTATGACTGTATTTACACCCTGACAAAGCCAGTAGACCTGACTTCCTATGATTTCACCCTATGATGTTGTGTCTTTGCATATGTATAGGAGTATTGTGATTTTTGTTCATGACCTACTAGGGTGACAGTTGTTCCGTGTCAGTCACAAAAGGTATTTCCATCTACCTGAGTATATATAAAAAACTGAGGGCCTAATTTAGAATTTGATGAATGGGTTACTCCTGCGAGATGCAGGTTTTCTTCACACAACTGCAGCTATGCAGTGGTTCTGCGTATGATGCGTTGGTTCAGAATGTGATGCATTGCAGCTGCTCCAGCAATAGGTGATGCATCAATTTTGAAGGTGAAGCGCCAGTTCCTGGGGGTGATACTCTGGGTGCCCTTCACACAATGATGAGGATGCACTGACAAAGGTGAAGATGCTCCGGTTCCAAAGAGGATGGCTGGGTTCTGGTTGAAGCATCACATTATACCCACTTTCAAGGGCCCAGGGCTGGGTTGGCACCACTTTGCAGGACAAGACTTGCAGCAATCAAAGTTCAGGTGATGTAGCAGGCTGAGTTTAAGTCTTTTGTGTCCCTGAGAATTCAGAAATTAGGAGACCATTCAGCTGGCCCTTGGAGTCACTCTGGGTTATAGAGATGTAGTTCCAGTCCTTCTCACTCCCAGTCATGAGGGCAGCAGGTCAGCTCAGCAAAGCAGGAGCCCAGCAGAGTAGCAGCTCAGCAGAGTCTTTGAAGTAGCACAGCAGTTCTTCTTCCTAGTAGAGTAGCCACAGGTCCAGAAGTGTACCTGTGTCAGAGGTCGAGTACTTATACTCAGTTTTGCCTTTGCAGTGGGGGAGATTTCAAAGAAAGGTCGTTTTAGTGCACAGAGGTCGGTCCTTCTTGCTCTGGCTCCTTCTCACTATGTGGGGGGAGTGGCATGCAGCCCTTTGTGTTTGGCAGGACACTGCCCATTCAGGTGTCCCTCCCATCCTGCCCAGGATGGTCCATCAGGCAGTGGATGGCCTATCAGTCACACCTAGGCTCCTTTTGTGTGTGGCTCTCTTGATGCAATGCACAAGCCTGGCTGCCACCCCTCTCCAGATGTGTATTGGAGCTAGGCAGTAGGCACTAAATGGCTGAAGTAAGAAAATGCCACCTGTCTAAAAGTAAAAACAGGGTGATCTATGTAATGCTTTAATTAATCTCAACCACTGGCAAATGTTCGGGCTGCATCCAAATATATATATATTTTCTGCCCACAATGCCACCCCAGCTTGAACCTAGCCTTATGCAAATTAGTCATGACCCTGCTCCCTGTGGGAACTGTCCAGCCCGAACTGCCAGGCCAGGTCGTCCCTGGACTGGAATCAAGCACCCTGGGACCAGTTTCGGGGCATCACCCCTCATCAACCAGGCTAGCTTGAATCCAGAAGCACGGTGAGCCCAGGACCTTGTTATTTTTACACAAACTCCTGTTTACACCCAAATCAGGATTGCCACAACTGTGTATTGAGTGAAGTACTGGAGGCCATGGACCACCAGTTTGTTTTAAAACTTGATTTTTCCCATGATGTTACATGGTTCCAATCCACATCTATTGTTCTCATGTTCTATGAAAGCAATAGAAAAAGGTTTCAGGTTTTTCCATGTCATGTTTTGGGAACCAGTAAACAGAAGCTGCACTTAAGATACACTGCAACTACACAAAACTGATATTTCAAAAACCCTAATGAATACACCCCACAGCTTTATTTCTAGGCTATTAAGCTCTTGAAGCAATTGTTGTGCTTACCGCTTCAATGGCTACGTTCTGTAGGAACATAACATGAACTGGAAAATGAGTTTGGATAATGTTTTTTAGGGCTGCAGAATTATGAAGTCCTATTTTTGGTAACAATCCTGACTGAAAAGAGGAGGGGATAAAAGCAGCACAGCAGGCCTGCAGGCACAACTACTACAAATATGACATATATTTCGAATGAGATGTTCATTGTGGGCACAGTTCATGCTCTTTCTCTAAAGCTATTATTGTCAGCCAGCCATATTGCCATCATTGTTATATCGTTGCACTTTGTTAGCGGCAATCTCTATCAGGTCTGAAAGCGGCACTGTAGACTTGTCCGTCTTCAATCTGCTATAGGCTTTTTGCTGCCACATATTGTTTCCTAGGCAACCGCACTCGATCTTAAATTGCATGGAAGATGAGCAGGTGAGGTGTTAAGTAAAAAGAAATAGATAGAACGGACAGTATGCATTTCATAGCACATTTTTTCGTTTTTTTGTACAGGTCTGCACAATATTGATTTTCTCCTTTGCTATGTTTTTCTACAGAGAGTGAATCTGTCCTTCGATTTTCCATTTTATGGCCATTTCCTTCGTGAAATTACAGTGGCAACTGGGGGTAAGTGGCTTTTACCAGTTTACATTGTGTAGACTGACAAGGTCAGATAATACAGAAATTGGAGCTTTAGATATCGTGAAGTGATGAAGCTTGCATTAGAAAAACGTGTTCCCACATCAATATGATAGCAGGGATCAGCGAAGAAAACTCGAGAGAAAAGCACTTGCTGTGGAAGCATGGATAACTGTTGCTTGCAGACTCTTGGCTGGAGTGTAATAATTGTTCATTATACGAAAAGATGTGCGTTTAAACTCAGTAATTGTTTAACACAGTGATACAATCATATTGCATGTTCACATAAATGTTCTTGTTAATCATAACGTAATAAATTACTAAACTGACCTTGATTCTCAAACACTCGATGAAGTCCTCTCTAAGAAATAAAGATATGAGCGCTTGCAAATACTCTAACCAGTGCCAGTGGCGCAAGGTAGCATTAAAACCCATCCTTGTTCACCCAGTGTGCCACTTTAGTCGATGCCCACCTAATGCAAATCAGTACTGACCGTATTGCTGATGGAAACACTGCATACTGAACCTTGGTCATCTCACCACTCCACCCTACAACCCTCTGTTATTTAGTTGAGAAATTTGAGATTTACAACTCCTGAGCACTGAGCTACGCCCCTAACTACCGGATTACACAAAAAGTGCAATTGGGGTTACTGTTGAACTCTCCTTTGAAGTCTCGGCCATGGTTGGATGTCGGAAAGGAATACACAAGTGACTGTGAAGCTGGGCCATCTCATATTGGGCTTTGCTGGCAGAGTACAGAGCCAATTGCCTATATTATGCGTTGACAGTGTGTAAAGCTGGTTCAGTTAACCCAATATTGATCCAAGTTAGTACATTATTTTAGACAGTACAGCTCAAAAACAGAAAGAGATAAACCTTGCCTGCTGTTTCTGAGCACTTTGACTCAGAAATATCAGCTAAAATGAATTCACTGTGCACGATGCAGACACAAAAACAGGCGGTCTGCTCTGTACCACCATATCCCATCACGATATGCCCCCTGGGTCTCATGGATGTCATTTAGGAGCCACCAGGGGTTGCAGCTGTGGCCCCTGGCTTGCCCCTTGTGACCTCTGGCACTGGCTTTGCGACCCCTAACTTCAGAGGTGGCAAAATCAGTACCTCCAAACACAGATTTGAGACTCCTTTCTCGTTGTTTTCTCAAATGTGTTCAACATACTAATAGTAAATAATTTTTGATTATTCTTTATTAGTGTAATGAAATTACAATTAGCTGGACTATGTCCCTGCTCAGCAGCTGAGGTAAGTAAAAATGCTTTTAAATGTATGCTGTGTGTTTGCTTGAGGGGGGGAGTGTGTGTTTGTGTGAAAGAAAGTGTGTGTAAGTGTGAATGTGTGGATGTATAAGCTTGTGTGTGTGAATGAAATTGAAGGTCAAAGAGCGTGTGATGTCACTTCCGCTACCCCTGGCATTTTAGTGAATTGACGTTCATGCATGGTCTCTGCTTTTTTTCACCTGTTTTCACAAAAAAGCTTGATAAGATGTTTTTCTTCATAGAACCTCATCTTTGTGCTTATTACTGCACTTACAAATCTGAAAAGGGAATTTTATCAGTAACTCTTCCAATCCCTAAGTTACTTTTAAGGTACTGGTTATGCATTACAAAAACCTAATGCTGCAAAAAAGTGTTGATGGTCAACTGAAATTTCACAGATCTTCTCACATTCTTCAGTTCAGCATGCATTTATCGTTATTATTTTTCAACTTTAATCTAGATGTTTTATTGAAAGCCGAGCACAAAGCATTGTCATCTTGAGTAATATTGCAATAAAATGATTGAATGATAAGGAGCCTGGCGATTCATCAAAAACTGGTTTATGAATTCAGTAATTAATTATGGTCGAGGTTTTTCTTCTAGTGAGCAAAGAAAGTTGCTCAAAACCTAGCAGAGGAATCATACTCCTTCTTAAGCAATGACTGAAAGTTTTAGCTCAGTTTCTATTCTCTCCAAACGGTCTGACTAGCCTGCTTTAACTTATAGATTTCATGACTAAAGAGTCAAGTAAAGTAAAAAAAAATTATTAGATTTTGACAAATCATAAAAGAACACACATTTTAATAAAAGCAATCATCTGCAAAATAATAAACAAAGCAATAAAAACCAAAGTAACATATAACATATCTTAATAAAAATGTTCACATATCAAATCAATGAAATTCAAAAACTAAACTACTAAAATCATTCAAGAAATTCCTTCTATGAGGCAAATCTTCTTCCTAATACCAAATCTATCCCAAACATAAAGCTGATTACCTTCAGCCGTAATGTTTTTTTTTTTTTTTTTTTTTTTTTTTTCAAATTTTATTTTATTTTAATATGTCGGAGGGAGGGGGTTACATGAGAAAAAAAAGAAGAAGACATAATATATCCGTGTGAAGAAAGTAAAGTAAACAAAACAACGGGAGAAAGAAGACCTTTAAAAAAAACCTCAGTTATATATATCACATATCGAAACAATTAGCATTTTTTTTTTTTTTTTTTTTTTAAACTGTGTCTTGATATTCCAACCATCTAGTCAGTGGTGCCCACATTCGTTCTCCTCTATGTCTCTTCTTATGACCCTTTAACTTATAAAGACTTAATTCAGTATTATAGATGGTAAGTAATCTAGAGCGTCAATTCTCAAACGTGGGGGGTTCTTTTTTGAGCCAATCTGTAGCAATACATAAGCGGTATATTGCCATGGACAAAAATAAAAATCGCCTTATTTTATACAGTGCAGGTTCCGTACTTTCAGGTGAGTCCACGACTCCCAATACTACCAGCATAACAGTAACCTGAATATTGCAATGCGTGATCTTCTTAAGGAATACCTCTATCTCATTTAATATTCCCTGCAACATTGGGCATACAAAGAACATATGCATTATCTCAGCTTCAACTTCCCCACATCGATTGCAGCTTCCAGAGGATATCCCCCACTTTTTCAGTTTTGCTGGAGTATAATATAAGTCCATCAGTGTTTTGTAATGCTGGGTTTTCAAATTAGCTGATAGAAATGTTGTCTCAGCCATGGCTAAGGATTGGTCCACCCACTCTCCAGCCACCCCAAATCGTGCAATCCATCTCTCATTCTGTTGTGCCATATCATCTACTTGTAGCTCTGTTAGTAACTTATATAACTTGCCAATCTTTGCCCCATTTTTAACAGCCTCAACTACCGGGATCTCCGACAACTGTACTGTAACGCACTTCTGAGACTGTAAAAAATTTCGTATTTGCAAAAATTTAAAAAAATGGGTCTTAGGTAAGCCGAATTGAGACTGCAGATCCGTAAATGATTTATAACCGGATTTACAATACAAGTCTCCGACTTTATTTATTCCCCTAGAACGCCAAAAATCTAGTATGGGATCCCTAAAGATATGATTTGGGATAGCTGAAAATTTCACTGGTGTATAAGCCGTAATCTTTCCCAGTCCCATACTCCGTTTTATCTGAGCCCAAACCTTGAAGGCGGACAAAAAAGGCTTAAATCTTACTTTTTTAAAGTAACTTGGTTCCTCAAATTTTGATAACCAACCACTTGCCTCCCCACCCGCCATCATAGTATAAATAGGGGTTGATTTTACTTCTTCATTACCCTTAAAACTTCCCCTTATAAGTTCATCCATATGTTGAAGGCAACAGGCGTAGTAATACAGTGTAAAATTAGGGACTGACCACCCGCCTCGATCTTTGGGAAGTGTCATATACTTCATTGCCCTTCTCGTTTTAGCATACCCCCATAAAAAATTATTCCCCATCTTTTCCAATCTTTTAAGCCATTTTTTATCAACCTCAAGGGGAATAGCCCGAAATAAATATAGGATTTTTGGCAGAACCATCATTTTCAATACATTGCAGCGACCCTCTAGCGATAAGTGCAAATTATGCATTCGGTCTAAATCCCTCTTTATTCTATTTAATAATGGGATAAAATTAATTTCCACCAACCGATTAACCACTGATGTAATCTTCACCCCCAAATACACTGCTTCAGATACCAATCGTCTATCTACTAGTGAAACGTGCCCAGAACATACTATTTGTGTTTTATCTGAGTTCAGCTTATATCCGGAGTATTTTCCGAACTCTCTTGCCTCTATTTCTATTGCCCCAATAGCTTCCTCCGTATTGCTTGTCACTATAGCTACATCATCAGCATATGCAAACACCTTATATGTTTCTCCATGATATAATAGAGGTTGAATATTTTTGCATTCTTCTAATCTCAGCAAGAAAGAATCAATATATAGAGCAAAGAGCAAGGGGGAACATGGACACCCTTGTCTAGTCCCCCTAGAGATTAAGATAGTATCTGATTCCAAACCAGCAATGCAAATTCTAGCTTTTGGGGCTACATATAGAGTTTTTATAGCTGTAATATATCCACTCCCTATACCTTTCCAGCGCATGACTTCCCATAGAAACTTCCACGATACACGATCGAATGCCTTCTCGGCATCCAAAAGTAATAATCCTAAATTTGTTTGATATAGTTCTGCAAGATCAAACATGGCTATTATTCTTCTTATATGATCTATTGTATCTCTACCCGGAATAAACCCATGTTGTTGTTTTCTAACCAGCCTGACTATCACATTTGCCAATCTACTGGCCAAAATCTTTGCATAAATCTTTCCATCTACGTTTAACAAAGATATGGGTCTGTATGAACTGGGGAACTCTGTTGATTTATCCTTTTTTTTTAGTACTATGATACTTGCACATTCCCACGATAAGGGTGCCTGACCTGCCTGCGCTATACAAAAAATGCTATGCATATCCTTTTTAATGTCTATCAGGAAGGTCTTGTAAAATTCAAGTGGTATTGCATCCGGTCCAGCAGCTTTCTCTGTTGCCAGGGAGCTTACTGCCTCAATTATCTCATCAATACGAATTGGTGCATCTAATGTAATTTGTTCCTCAGAAGAGAGCCTTGTACTCTTTAATCCCCCCAGAAATTCACTAACCTTTTTTTGTAGCTGTTCAGAATACACTATGGGCCTGATTCTAACTTTGGAGGACGGTGTTAAACCGTCCCAAAAGTGGCGGATATACCACGTACCGTATTACGAGTCCATTATATCCTATGGAACTCGTAATACGGTAGGTGGTATATCCGCCACTTTTGGGACGGTTTAACACCGTCCTCCAAAGTTAGAATCAGGCCCTATATCTTCACTATACAGCTCCTGATAGTAACCCTTAAAAACCTCTAGAATTCCTTCTAACTCTGTATGTTTCCGCCCATTACCATCAATTATATTCAAAACATTCTGTTTAACTGCCTTTTGTCTGACCCGTCTAGCTAAGACTTTTCCTGTGGATTCACCATATTCATAACACTCCAATCGGTGACTTTGATAGACGGCTGCCACTGTTTTATTCAAGTAAGCATTTATTTTAGCCTTAAGAATCACCATTTGGGTCTGAGTGAGAGTAATGTCTTCTCTACTAGTAATTTTACTAGCTAACTCCCTCTCTTTTGTTATTAACATTTCTTGAAGTTCTACAATTTCCTTCCCCCTAATTTTCTGTATTCCCAAACTATAGCTAAGAGTTTCACCTCTCACAGCAGCTTTAAATGAATCCCATACCATCCCCGGATCTGCCGTATTCCTATTGATATCAAAAAAGTGGTGAATCCACTCTTTCATATGGGATATATATCCTGGGTCAACCAACAATTTCCTATCAAATGTCCATACACGACGCGGATTAGATGGTCCCTTAATTGTTATGGACAATATTAATGGATTATGATCTGATAAGAATCTGGGTTTGCATTCTATTTCAGCCCCATGGATTAAGTTTTGTGATACGAAAAAATAATCCAACCTTACCAATTTAGCATGTGGGAACGAGTAATAGGTATTCCCTGGATCTACAGTTTTAATATTTTCCCAGACATCTCTCAACCCATGTTCCCTTACTAACCTCCTTAGAGCTTTCCATACTTTAGGCTTTCGTCCCTGATATAAACTCTGGGTGTCCATGCTCCTGCTACCTACCTCTAAATGAATATTTAAGTCGCCACAAATAATTATTGGTAAGGGCCATCCAACTAGTTCCATATTCAACGTATCCAGAGGCTCAGCCTCGTCCAAAACTGATCCATATATAGTGCAGAGGGTAAATTTAAATGTATTCACGGATAATTCTAAGAGAGCCCACCGCCCATCGTTACTTGCTCGAGATCTACAAACTTGTACATTGTTATTTCTGGCAAGTATCGTCACCCCACGTGTCGAAACCTCCTGTCTGGTACAAACAAGAGGCGTCAACCCAAGCTCTCGTATGAGCTCTCGATTACTCCATGCAATGTGTGTTTCCTGCAAGCAATATAAATCTGATTTAATTAGTTTAAGACCAGCTGCCACTCTTTTCCTTTTCTGGGGGCTATTTAGACCGCAAATATTCAGTGTATAAATCCTTAATCTATTTGCCATATCACTCAGTTTGATGTACCAAACTCACGTCAATACTTTCTCCCTTAAAGAAACCAACTTGTTGATATTGAATCCTATACATCCTCTTCTTTTGATATGTCTTCATTAAATTGTTCTGAACATTTCTACCTATATTAGTGCCCCCCCCTCTCCCCACCACCCCTCTCCCCCCTCTCCCCCCTCTCCCATCCTCCCACCCCTTATACCCCAACCCTGCTACCAACCACCCCCCCCACCCCCCTACACCCCTTACCCCTACCCTTACACCCAATTTATGGAGAGTATGGGATCTCACTGTCCCTAATGATGGTAAAGCTTCCGCTCCGACCGTCCCTACCCAGTGCATGATTTTCTTTTTCTTTTTTTCTTTTACCTTTTCTCCCTTTCTTTGTCTTTATCTCTCTCTATCTAACCCTGTTTCAGCCAAAACAATATCTTACCCCCGGCTCGAATTCTCAGGGCTTAACTCCTAACCCTCTCTACTTTACCCCCACCCCTATGTCCCAATCCAGAAAATCTATCTTAGGGAACCGGACCGTTAAGTCCACCCAAAAAAGCCCTTGCTTTCTCCTCTGTCGTGAAGAAGTAAGTCCTATTATCCATTACTACTTTCAGTTTAGCCGGATTTAATAAAAAAACCTGTGCCCCCTTACTTTGAAGTGGCTGAATTAACTGCCGGAGCCTCCACCTTTTTTCAACAGTAATATGGCAATAGTCTGGTCTCACAAAAAACTCACATCCCTTAGCCTTACTTCTAGCATTGGGTCGAGCTCGGTCGTATATAGCCTGCCTTGCCTGATAATTAAGCAAAGAGATTAATATTGCTCTAGGTCTACCACTTCCTCCTTCTGAGTTTGGTCCTATTTTACTAAAAGGAAATCGATGGGCTCTTTGAACCTCTTTGTCCCAGTCCCACTGGTGTAAGTCCGGAAAAGCTTCCTTAAGAAGTGCGACCATAAAGCTATGTATATCTGATCCTTCAAGTCCTTCTGGTACACCCAGGACGCGCAGATTATTCCTCCTCATTCTGTCCTCTAAATCTGTCAATTTCCACTGAGTGTCCTCAAGTTGTTTCTCCATCATTTCTCGAGATGACTGGCGAGCTCCAGCCTCATCCTCCAGACGCGAGATCCGGGTCTCTGCTTCTTCCATCCGTGTAGTAAACTCTGAACATGTCTTAGCTACTCGACGAATTTGGATTTGCATCTTGCGGCAAGCCATTTGAGTCCTACGGCTCTCTAATTTAGATTCCTCTCGATGTTCCATAATGCTTTGATATATGGTTTCCAGTGACACAGGATTAGGCTGTTTTTCACCATTATCAAATAGAGTTAAATCATCCTTGGAATACTCCCACTGAAGCCCCTGAAGACCCTTAGTGTCCAATGGGTTAGTGGAGTGCTTATTAGGTCCTACTTGCTCACTTCTCTTCCTCTGTTTTTTCCTGACAGTGGCACTCCTGCCACTCTCCTGTAATTCCTTTCCCAGTGCCAAAGAGGACACCTCAGATTCGAATTCAGAAGAAGTTTTATCCGCCTCCAAATCCATCTGCTCGTTGCTTGACCAACTTGAATGATCTGATAGTGAGAAAAACTTGTCTCCTTGTATTGTCTCATTATCGCGTAATTCCACTGGCCTCCGCTCCACCTGTAATAATGACCTTGCGCCTTGTGCGCCCTCCCTCTGCTCCCTCTGCTCCATCTGACTCCCGGTAGCTTGTTTTTGTAAAGTTGCCACATCTTCAGCATCACTCTGCCCACCTTCATGCGGGGGGGGCACATCTATAGCCGTCATCTCTTCGTTTACTAGAGGATCAGCCTCCTCCACAGCGGCGGGGGGGGTATCTATGCCCCCCACCAGTATGTCCTTCCCTTTCTCAAAATACCTGTCCAGTGAAGCACTCTTGTTTTTGGAGACAACCTTCTCACCTAAGCCTTGTTTTATATCCGTACCCCCCCCCTGCCGTGCCGACAGGCTTGCTCTTACCGGCTTGCCTCGTCCAGACAGAGTCACATTTTTCACTCCCTTAGGTGGCATTTTTACCTTTTTTTTTTGCTTTTTAATGCAAAATGCGTTATTATAATATACGCCCAGTGTCAAATACTTGTAATAAAATAAAGAAACTCTGACCGTTTTTTGAGTCCACGTCGAAAATTGCCCCCAATTGGGGCCCGTGAGCACAGACCTGTAGTTGTCTTCAGGTAGGAGCAGGAGCAGTCCAGACCGCATCCCGGGAAAACACTTTGCAATCCTTTTGGCCTCCGTCAGCAAATCCACGTAGTTTTACTTCTCCCAGGGGAAAAAATCCTCACATGAGAAGCAGTCCTTCAAAAAGCAATGTCACCCGCAATATTTCCCGCCCCTCCTGAGAGTCCTGGGACAGTCATCCCCAAGAAAAGAGGGAGCAGGTGAAGCAACGCACAATGTTGCTAAAATGCCGCTACATTGTTTTCCTCTAAGCGCGACTGCCGAAGGAAGCTCCGACCCGCGGGAGAGCTGCCGCAACACTGGAAGGGTTCCTTGGTCGGAGCAGACGCTTCGCGGCTGCGTTACGCGGCCGCCATCTTGCTCTCCGTTTCCCTGCAAATTAGTAGCCGTAATGTTTTCTGATGAGAAGTGCCCCTCTAATAAACTTGAGAACTGCCAGACAGAAGTCCTGAAACTCCAACGAATATAATATCCCCCAACCATCTTGAAGGGAGTCTGGCCTAGCAGATCTCAATAATGGGAGCAGAAAATAACGCCTAGGAGAATAATTAATTGAATAGAAAAAAAAGAAAATGGGCAGTTGACTGTCTAGAAGCGTTATCACAAGGAAAAGGGGAGAGATTTCTGACCCACCCCCGAATCGGAAACGTTACTAGAAAATGCACATTACCTAATCTGAGCCTAGTCAGATAAAATCTATGCTAGGGATTCTTAACAAATGAAAAAATAAAACTACATTGTTGGAGCAGGAGCATCCTCACTAGTGCTATTCAGAAAAAAAAGAGCAATGGAGTTTTGTGAGGATTGCCTACGAATCATCATCACTCTTTCATATAAACCGATTTCAAGAGCAATTTTGCATCTGGTCGAATATGGGCTGCATCATCATAAAACTCCATATAACCTGGTTCTCCAAGGGTTTGTTTAATGTATCCTGACCAGGGGATCTTGTCATGACAAAAAACAGACAATCAGAAATAATTTGTCTATAGAATTCCAGCTCATCTGATGGCCATATTTTAACCCATAATAATAGCGGGACTATGCCAAATACCTCAGTCCCACCTCTGAATGGAAAAAAAAACATAGGGGACCCTTGTGTGAGCCATCAGTAATCTCCTGCAAGCTGTAGTTTGAAAGAGTCAGTATAGCCCCATATGCCACTCCTATAGGAGGCGACTGACAAACATTTTGCTCTATACATTGGCTGCAGCACTCCAACAAGTTTCTTCTGAGTTAACTTGCTTCACCCTCAATGTAACAAAAGGGTCCAAATTTAACTGGTTATTAGAAAGGACCCCTAAGTAACAACATTATGTAACTTTGTCCACCTCTTTTCCCTCAAGATAGAAAGTTTTGGTTTGGGTAGATTTGGGGCCACAAATCAGGATATACAGTGTTTTAAGTTTAACCTTCAAAACCCATAGGGACATAAATTCTACAAAGGCGTCAAGAACTTTCTTTAAGCTATTTGCTGTTCTAGCCAAAAGGACAGCATCATCTTCATAAAGTAGCAATGGAATAGAATAATTGCCTATCCTTATGTAGTATATTTTTTTAAACTGAAAAAAAGCCTTCAAACTGTTAATATATATCGAAAACAGGAATGGGGTTAGGATGCATCCCTGGTGGACACCCTCAGTAGTAGCACTGCAATCAGTGGTTTTGCCCCAGGGCCATAACGGACTTTTACCGTGGTATTCCAGTGAAGCCTCCAAAGGAGGGTAACCAATGGTTCCTCCACTATCATGTCCCCTAACATGTTCACGGTTTATTGTGTCAAAAGCACCAGACAAGTCCATGAAGGCCAGATGTACTGAGCTCTTTGTGGACTTGGTATACTTGCCATCAATCAATGCAAGATTGCGGGACTGCTGAACTATTCCACAGCCTTTTCTAAACCCATATTGGACTTTTGAAAGTATATTATTATCACTGGCCCACTTCTTCAAACGGGCTAACACTCTACCCAAGACCTTGACGTGGAGTCTAACAGGGAAACTGGCCTACAACAGGCTGGATCATTTCTATTCCCTTTCTTAAAAAAATGGGTCCACAATAGCCTCCTCCCAGGAGAAAGGGAGTTGGGCTAAAATGGCTGCTCTAAATGGGTTTGTTAATCTAGGAGCCCAAAGTGCTAGATTATTTCTGAAAAAGTCTAATGGGACCCCATATGTGCCTGGCACTTTCCGGCAAATGCCCTGATTAATTGTTGACTCTACCTCCTTTACTGAGATGGAATTACCAAAATTACTGGCCTGGATGGCATTGGTGTGTACCAAAAGACTATTTACTGCCTCCTCTGATATCTTTCCTTGGGGGTTAAATATGTAGGTGAAATGGGCAATCCATTCTGCCCCGGTGGTCAAACAAACTAAGCTAGAATCGGGCCCCTCTATAAACTAGGGTCGCTTGACCACCTCCTAAAATGTCCTCAAATCTTTGAGCTGGCTGAAAGCAACCTTTCAGGCAACCTTTCTCAACTCCCCCCTTCTAGCCTCCACTGTGGCCTTATAGCTCTTCCAAGCTGTGGCAATTGTTACTTTGACTCTAGGGGCCTCATGTAGGGCTGCCTTTAACAATTTGTGAGCTTTCGTGCAATCACTGTCAAACCAGCGTGTCGGAATGGCAGAGGTAACAGGCCTTTTAAAAGTTTACTTGCTATGGCTTGACACAGAAGCCTAAAGTCCCTAATCAGGCCAGCAGGGTGGCTTTTAAAAGAGAGACAGCTATTTAACAGGTCATTATTTTCTCTAACAACATTTTCCTCAAGGGCATCAGGGTCAGTCGATTCCCCCTTGAGTCAAATGCCCTGATTTCAGCTATGCCTGATGGGACAAGGATGAAATGGCCGCAAGCGGTCCCTATATTTAACAGGTAAACAAGATACTAAGGAATTATGGTTGCTTACACAGCTAGGAACTTCTCGGAAATCCATGACCAAATTACTATAATTATTGATTATGCTCGCTCTGCGCCCACCCAAGAACATGGGATGGACAACGGAAGCTTTATTGATAAAATCCGACAAGAAAGTTAAGTTATTAAGAATTATAATATTATTTAGGGCGTTGCGTTTTCGAGAATGCCTAGAATTGGTGAGGGGCTGACCGGCCTTAGTGTCCAGACCACATACCCTTGAGTTGCAAAACCTGCATAGTGTACAGTTAAAATCACCCACCCACAAACCCATATATTATGAGTTGATGGCTTAGCCCCAGAATAGCCTTTTTTAACAGCTCTGTAACACTGGAATTCATTTGGTCAAACATGTTGTGGTAAAAATTTAGCACCAAAAGATCCAGCTGGCCTGACTCAAGAGTTGATTTATTTGCAGAAATTCATTTAATGCTTTTTCCTTATTTTCTAAATGGAAAGCATAGTATTTTTTCGTACACATGGAAATTAATCATTGTTTATTGAGTATCTGTGCAGGTTAAGGGTTCACTGTTGAGTCCAGACATATGGGGTTCCATCCTTATAGTAGATCATATTATGGTGAGAAAATGAAAACAATTTGCGAAGCTCTGATGTTTTCTTTTTCCACCTCCAGCCCATGTCTTGCCCTCTTTGTTCTCAACCTGTTCATTAAGGTCTTGCTACAGACAGTTTTAGTATTAAGATAGATGCATTACAAAATCTTTAGACAGAATGGCGCTCATTTACAAACCCATTGCGATGCTGTAGCGTCATTTATTTTAATGCTACGGTGACACAAAACAGTCCCTCATCCTGCGCCGTATTTCCAGCTGGAGCAATGTCACCATGACGAGAGTTTGTAAACCCTTGCACCACATTATACCTGTACCAGGTATAATGTATGCAAGGGAGGTGTGTCCAAAAGTATGGCACAATTAAATCTACAAGATTTCACTGTGCCATTCTAGCACCATTTTTTAACCCCTGCACAGGGCAGACACTAAACTGATGCTAGCCTCTTTTCAATGGGCCTCCCTGACCTCTACTGGACTAGCGTCAACATTTTTTATGCTAGTCCAGCAACACGATATAACGGCATCAAAAATGTTCACGCAGTTGTGCTAACGAGTGCTGCGTCGCACTGTATTATCAATACAGTGCTACCATGGTGCTGTTAGAGGGGTGCAGGGTGACACAAGGAAACTGGTGCATCAGAGCCAATGTGCCAGTTCCTTGTAAATGAGGCCCTATGTACATATACAGCTGTTGGCTTACATATTGTTCTCAAGGTTTGTTATGGGGCTGGCATTCAAGCTCATGGCACTAAGGTATGCTGTCCATTCCTATTCCATTAGGTTTAGGTTTTGGTGATATAAGGCTTCAAGTAATTTTACACAAGTCCTTGCTCTCCCTGGTACCACTCCTGATTCAGCATGGGACTGTGTTGCCTTGCTATCCTGAGAGTCAAATACTGAAGAGAGGTATAACATTTCTAGTTTGTGGTCTGCAGTACAGGGGCATTGGGAGAGCAGTTGTGAAAGACAAACATGTATTCCAACATTGATTTCTTCCAATAGCCGAACAGGAAATTGGATATAGCCCTTTTCATGGGCCAGCAAATATGAATGCCAAAGGCTCAATAAAAAAGCAAGACCTTGTGATTTTCAAGTGTTTTTTAAGAAATAAAGTTCCACTTTAAGGATAGTAACAAAGATAGCAGTCTACTAAACATAATATTTCCAACAGTATTAAGAACAGCTTCAAAGGAACAAAGGTTTTAGCAACAATGCATTTGATAAAATAGAGATGATAATCAGAAATGGATAACAATAAAAAACATCAAAACAGTTAATTTAGTCAGACAAAAAAACTAGGGAAAAGACATACTTGGAGAATGTTTATAGAAGTGGAAGTAGGGAGCCAAAGTACTTTAAATAGGCCAGACAGGCTAGTGAAAAAATAGCTACCGTTTTTCTGGGGCAAGAAGTTGCTCTGAAGGTAAATGCACAAGAAACTTTTAAAGTGTTCAAAATTATGACAATCCTCAGAAAAATTTAGAGACAGTTTAAATGTTGCTGCCAATAAGGTGAAACAATCATTCTCTGTTTCATAATACATCAGTGGCACTTAGATTTGATTCCCATTTCATGAGAAAGTCTTCTTACCCCAGGCATGGTTCTTATAGACATAGCTCCTTTACTAATTGTGGGTAACCTTAAACCACTCTGTGGAAAGATACAGTTTCCCCCCTCCTCTCTCATTTACTGCAAAGTGATATAGTTCTTGTACCAAAAATATTTTGTGATTTACGCTCCAAGATGGCACACAAGTGCTCTGAAGCTAAGAAGCATTTATTTATCTGCCAATTCCAATATTGGCCAACTAGTTTAGGCATGACTTCAACAAGAATCCAGAACACTATTGGTGAGTGAAGTTAAAAGGATCTATAGAAAGTTTGCACTCCCCCCGCGCATATCTACTCAAGTCTGATAATGTTCATTTACCAAGTGTCATACAAACCCATCCTGTGTGCACTGTATTCTAAAATCCGAATCCATTTCTTTTGTAATGATGTGATTTTTCCTTTAATTTAACAGCAAAATAGTGTATTGTATTGTTTGATAACCCTGGCCTCAGACACAGGATACAATCTGTTTACAATCCCACGAGAAACAGAAGTAGCGTCTTCGTCCAAAAGTATGTTTATTGACAGAATTCTCGGCATTAAGTTTTATTTCAGGAGAGAAAGAGTCACCTTGTGAAACTCAGTTAGAAATAGTGAAATAATTCTTTGAAATGCTAAATGTAAATATAAAAAAAAATCTGTTATACCTAGAGTTCCAACAAAGCTAAAATAAATACAATTTCATAAACTACAATTAAATGAAAATAGCCATTATAAAGGGTGCCTAAAATAATTGATTTGATGTGGGATAGATGGAAATAATATTGAAAATGACAAATTGCTTTATTTATGGTTGGGTGGTAAATGATATTTGGAAAAAAACACAAAGGCCCTTATTAAGACTTAGGTGGACAAAAAAGCCCGTCTGCTGGAGTTCCAACATTCCGGCGGGGAGACTGCTACCATTGTGGCTGCCTCCCCGCCAGGGCCATTACGAGTCTCCCATTGGGTCAGCAGGTGGAAACACAGTTTCTGCCCACTGGCCCAGTGGGAAACAGCCTATAGCATTGTCTCCGGCTCGTGATAGAGCCGGCAGTAATGCTGTAGGGCAGTGGGTGCACCAGCACCTGTCATAGTGTTCACTTTCTGCTAAGCAGACAGTGAACATTGCAACAGGGCTGGCCAGGGAGCCCCCCTGAACTGCCCATACCAAGTGCATAGGCAGTGCAGGTGTCCCCCTGGAGCAGCCTGCACTCCATCTCCGCCAGCCTTTTCATGGCAGGGTTATCGCCATGAAACTGCTGGCGAAGAAGGGGGTTGTAATCCCCAGGGCGGCCCTGCCCTGGTGGATTAGGACAACCAGCACCGCCAGACCATTGTGGAGATGAAAACTGGTGGTGCTGCATTGGTGGCGGTCCAACTACCATGGCGATCCTGGTGGTGATTAGACTACCAGGGTCGTAATGAGGCCCAAAGTGTAGCAGAAAATCAGTCTATAAAATGATCTACTTTCTTTGCCTATTGTACTCGATAATTCATTAGTTGATTGCCCTACCAATTTAGCACTTACTGTAGAAATCTGAGGATCTTCTATAATATACTACACTATAATTGTGATAATTTAAATGCTGTATTGTTGAAAAATCTAGTGTCCGTTTAGTCAAAAATGAAATCCTTGCCTCTCAACTTCCTTTCAATTCCACCTTCAGCCTCCTAAGTATCAAAGGGGATCCAGCACTAGACCATCCTCCTCCAATCATTTATTTGATGGAATATTTTGAGAGGTAGCAGGGAGTTAACATTGGGCAAACAATCTTGATTTACAATGTAACCTGACTGACTACACAATTAAGACTAAGAATCAGAAATAAAGTTAAGCAGTTTTATTACAAGTTAACAGTCAGGTTAATATAAACCAATCTCAATAACATAATGTAAAGATACAAGATAACAACAAGATAACCAAAAGTCCTGAAGAAGTTTCGGTGAATCAGCAGAAGGAAAACCAAAATTCCAGTTACAGCAATATAGAAAATCGGAAACCAGAATCTGGTGCTCAAAGAAAAGTCTTTGAACTTCTTTGCTAACATGAGTAATATCTAAAGTCAGTTAATTTAGAATGTAAATCGATCAAGGAGGATTAATGAAGTACAATATCCAAAAGTCTGGGAAGGTCTAAAAAAGGAGACAAATACATACTTGTATGCATATACAGAAAGGTGTTAGCGTTGAAAAGCTCGGTCAAGAGTATTCTAGAGAAGTACAAGCAGTGCTTAATTTGAGCTTGTTGTTTCTGGTGCGGCTCACCAGCACTTATTTTTGAGAGCCGTCACTTATTTTTCTGCTTCAAGCATTTACTGCGAGCAAAAGACATAAATATGGGAAAGACAGAGGAAGATAAAGACGAAAAAGCACCATAATGGGAGGAAGCAGAAAGCTGCAAGAGTGAGCTGAGGGGGCAGGAAGTGGCTTGAAATGGATTGAAAAGGCCAGAGATGGCTTCAGCATTACGCTGCCTCAATATTCCGTGTTTGCACATTTAATTGCTGCAGGCGCTTGTTTAAGGGGAGGGCTTTGGGCACCGGCACATTTTTATTTACAAATTAAGCACAGAGTATAAGTGTTAGCTTAAGATACACTCAGCAAAGGGACAAGGTAAAAAGGACAAGGGGAAACCATTGAGGTCTCAGCCTCTCAAATTTCAAAGAATTAGGCCCATATTTATACTTTTTGACGCAAAACTGCGCTAACGCAGTTTTGCGGCAAAAAAATTAGCGCCGGCTAACGCCATTCTGAACCGCCATGCGGGCGCCGTTTTTATTGAATGGCGTTAGCCGGCGTTAGCCGACCGGCGCTGCCTGGTGTGCGTGAAAAAAAACCACGTACACCAGGCAGCGCCGGCGTAGGGAAAAATGGCGTTTGGGCGTCCAAAAATGGGGCAAGTCAGGCTGAGGCAAAAAAATCATCTTAACCCGATTTGCGCCATTTTTTTTGGGCGCCCAGACGCCATTAACATGACTCCTGTCTTAGCAAAGACAGGAGTCATGCCCCCTTGCCCAATGGCCATGCCCAGGGGACTTCTGTCCCCTGGGCATGGTCATTGGGCATAGTGGCATGTAGGGGGGCACAAATCAGGCCCCCCTATGCCAAAAATAAAATTAAAAAAAATACTTACCACAACTTACCTTTTCTTCCCTGGGATGGGTCCCTCCATCCTTGGGTGTCCTCCTGGGGTGGGCAAGGGTGGCAGGGGGTGTCCCTGGGGGCTTGGGAGGGCACCTCTGGGCTCATTCTGAGCCCACAGGTCCCTTAACGCCTGCCCTGACCCAGGTGCTAAAATCCGGCGCAAATGCGGGTTTTTTAGTCCCGCCCACTCCCGGGCGTCATTTTTGCCCGGGAGTATAAATACGACGCATATGCATTGCAGTCATTTTTTAAGACGGGAACGCCTACCTTGCATCTCATTAACGCAAGGAAGGTGTTCACGCCAAAAAATGAGGCTAACTCCATGAACTTTGGCGCTAGACGCGTCTAACGCCAAAGTATAAATATGGAGTTAGTTTTGCGTCGAATTTGCGTCGAAAAAAACCACGCAAATTCGGCGCAAACGGAGTATAAATATGCCCCTTAGTCTCTCTATCCAACCTGTGACAGTACCAGTTAATACAATACAAATCTTCTATATAACACCCCTCATTCACGCCATCAGGAGTTCCATTGTCCTCCCCATTCTCATATTGTAAGCTGCATCATTTGCAGATTCTTCTAGGCTAGTCCTGCAAATGATGTCGACCTTGGGTACCTGCAACTCCTCAATACAAATGAGGAATGTCAGTTAACGTTCCGGCTCTACATGTTCTTTTGTCAAGGTCCTCTTCTAAGGGTCTCTATCACTAATACAGTGTTGCATATTTTCTCTAGTTAACAATTCATGTGCAACACTTTACATTACTATCTTTAGGACACTCAAAATATGTAATGCTAAGTGCACAAATATATTGCGTATTTATGATGTTTAAGGTTCTTAAGGGTAGTGTCAAAATTATGCTGCTCCAAAGGAAAGCTCTCCCAGATGAGCCATGACCTAGATCTTCCAAACGGGCGGCACTGAGTCTCTTTGGGCACTGTTGCACATGGGGATATGATATAAAAGTTCTGTTCAGGCATTGATACATCAATCCCATCCTGGGAATTGCGTGACAAGATCTTTGAAGTGGCATTTGGAGAGAAGAGTGGTACCAAGGTGTGAAGTGGGGTCAATTCTAGACATAAATGAGTATGGGGTGCATGTGACATTAAAATGTATTGGAATTGTGCTTAGTATCACCTAACATCTACAGAGGCATTTGCTAAATGATTTCCCACATCACAAATAGTCATTTTCAGTCTATTTTATTTTAGGTGCTGTGAAATTTTGATAATTTATTGCTTTCTTAAACTATGAAGTTTGTCATGCTACATTTTAGATAGGAGGACATTTTCCTTGTAGCATAGGCATATGAATCATTCACTTCTTCCACTTCTATCTGCACTCTGAGCAGCTACACAGTGGACCTGCACAATACCAACTGTCCAGAAAGAAACTGATGGTAAAAACTCTCCTGTAAACGGAACATGCCACAGAACTTGGGTAATAAGATGCAACCACTGCTATCTCAGCAAAGCTAAAACCAAAAGAGTCATTGAAAAACAGTGGTGTTTCTACATGCTAACGTCTTTGATGCATGCTGAGTTTAATGGGGGTTTCAGCTCAGCTATGGGCTAAATCAGTGCTGCCCACATGTGAAATAGCCAATAGAAAATGTTCAACCCACATAAGGAAAGCTCATATCTTGGTGTAGGTGGCAACGTGGGCACAGCCTTTCACAACATGCTATAACAAGCATTTGCAATGCAACTGGTCTCACATTTGCTCGAGTTAGAGCTATTAGCATTGTAAACTCCTACCCGGACTTTTCTTGCCACATAAATTGAAAATTAAAAGTAAAACAGTTTCATATAAGTGAGCCAATTCACAGTACCACAGCCGCCATGAGCATTAGTGTTAAGAGACACTCAAAAGGAAAAAGAAGTTAGTTTGCAATCAAACTTATCGGCAAAAGTGCAATTACCCTTGTAAGAGGGGGGATGGCCAAGGCGGTAACAAAACCTCCCCAAGGAGGGACAAACGTAAGCCATTTACCAATGTCATCAAATGAATTTTGAAGGGCAAGCCCACGAACTAGTGGTAGTGATGGGCGGGATGTGGGTGTTGTTAAAATCCAAGATAGATACCAACATGTCAGAAAAGCAGCACTTGCGCGCTGCTATGCTCGACCTAAAAAAGTACAGGAAGGGCGAGAATAGTTTGACAGCGTGGCTGGAGTAGCTGCAAATAGCACTATCCATATTTCATGCAGAAACTTTTTTTTTTCGTTTTTTTAATGGCATTGAGAACGTAGCCAGAGGGGCAACTGATAGAGCGGAACGTGGTAACAATTTACCTGCGTTCGGACGTTCTTTAGGTCGATGAATCTTTTGACTAAGTGGGAACTCTCTGTACTCTTAATTGATCAAGCACCTCTTATCGATAATCAATAACGAACATAAGCAACACCTTGAACAACATAACACTTAACAATTAATCCAGAATACATTTCGGCGAACCCTGACCTTTCAGCCAGGAATAACCACACCAGTTTATTGCAAAGTTAGTGAATTTATTTCCCTATATTAACAAAGCTAGCACGATATAGATGTGTCTCAACACCAAATGATAAACATAAATGAACATTAATAGCTGTCCATATCGTCGAAACAAGTGTAATCTATGTAGCATTTGAATCACAAGGCACTCGATAATAGCAATGCAAATCACTAATACGATAATCTGTAATGGGCTAATTGCGTACATTTAGTCAGCATAACAAGATCTCAAATTGCATCGTGCGACATATGGAATCCTCATCTAAGCTCAAATTAGCATCAGCATGTGGGACTTCATGCAAAAACGATTTAGCAACATCAATTTAGGAAAACTCCTAGCTAGGGTCCTTATCAAAATCAGCAGTTGGTTACCTAAAAGAAACACAATGCAATTTTACAATTTCCTTTCATAATTACCAATTCCAATCAGCAATCAATGAAGTCTTCGTCTCACAGGTATCGTTTCTCGATCAGCATAGAACGGGACAAAGGGACAGGGGTGAACGGGGCAATTGCCTCACGGCGGCAAAGTAAGGCTACTACTTCATGCAAAGGGGCAAATCAAAGTTAAAGTCTCTAGGGCAAGAATCATTAAAGTCTCTTTCTCTCGACTAGAGAAAGCATCAAAGTCTCTCAAAATGGCGTCGCAGCAAAATGGGTCATAGTAGCTACGAAGTCAAAATGGCGGGATGTCCGAAGATAGAGAGAGCTTTCCTCTCGTGCACCTGGGTTTTATAGACAACAGTTCAAGTCCAGTAGGGTCTCCATTGGAGGGTTCATAGGTTAGCTTCAAATTGACCAATCAAAAACGACAGTTCTCAAGCTTTTACTTAAGCATACATTATCCTTGGAGATGGGTACACAAGTTGCAACATTGTTTCTCGATTAGCTTACTCTCAGAGGCTCCATTGTCCGCACCTGCAAGCCGACCTTGAATTTAAGAGAAAATATGCCATGCTGGCACCAACTTTAAGATAAGCATGCGAGCAGTCTCTGTGGAAAAGTACAGCTTCAAGCAGAAATACACGTTTAATAGCACAGTGGAAAAAATACGAACATCTAAACCGTGAGACCAGGCAACTAGGCCAAAGCCTCCGCTAAAGTAATGCTAAGCTAAGGCATTTCAAATAAGCAAATCGTAGCACACGTTTTATGATTATGTCGGATTAGTGCAATTCTAATACACCACGTTATATAAAGCACGCGTATAAATGATGGCAAACTATTCTGAGGGCACATTTTGTCCCCGTACAATCTTTATTAATTCGGTTAATGTCACACATGATTAGTTCAGCACTACGTTTATGCGTTAATAAATCAAAACCTTCATTTTCTGCTTCATCAATCCCTCCTCTGATGACTACTTGTCATCACACAAATTTAGCCCACAAATTTTTATCCCATTAAAATTCTGTCAGCTCCCTTTTCCTTTTAGTTCCCCTAGTTTGCTCTTTGTATTCTTCTGCCATTCTCTTCATTATTTTCTCCTCCTTTCTTCTTTTAATTCTCTCCATAATCATTATTATTCCCCTTTTTATTCCCCAAATTCCAAATACACAAATTATCACTATTAATATCCCTTCTATTATTTTCAATAATATTCCATTCCAAATTCCCCCAATCCAATGTCCCACTGAAGCAAGTCCCTTTCCAACCTTCTCCCACACTCCGGGTTCTTTCAGTTCTTTCAAATCTGCACTTTCTTTTGTTAGATTAGCAAGCATAGTTTTAATCTTCACACTATTATCAGGTATATAGGTGCAGCAGTGACGTGCACCAATCATTTTGCAAACGCCTCCATCCTTTGCTAAAAGAATGTCTAAAGCAAGCCTGTTTTGAAGAGTCATAGCTCTTTCCGCTGCAAGTTCAGCATCCATCAGGATTATAGCACCTGAAAACTTTGTCAGCATGTTATCCAGTATAGTAGACAACTTTCTTATTTTGATGGAATTCAGCACAACTCCCAATGAAGGAATCATGGCTCCAAATATATCACCTACCACAGCAGCTGCGGTCTCTCTTTTCTGGATACGATGGGATCCAGGTGTCTTTTTAATCATCGATATGTCATCCAGTTGATAAACCTTTGGAAATACTATATCCAAATAACATCTTCCCCACCATCCCTTTGGAAGACGATAATAGGCATTATGCCCACAAATGTAATACACCCCTGGAATGACAGGGTCAAGTCCGTCCATCATGAATGTCCATTTGGCCTTAAAAATAAACGTATGTTTGCATTCACTCGCTCCTACAAAAATATTGTCATAGTAAGATTCACCTCGATATATACAAAACTTCCCTACATGCCAAGCATCCAAAGCGATTTTTCCTTGTGTCTTTATAGCAGCAAAGTCATAATTATCTACTGAAGTTCTCTTATGCAGCTCTTTTTCTAATTTCGCTTTCATTTGAGCCCTCCTATCATCTGTGCGATCTAAAAAGCTTATTTCTACAGCAGAGACGGAGCAAGTAAGGTTCTCCCTATGAGCATGAGCCGTTTCAAAAGGTTGCATTGGCTCGAAAAAGTCCCTCATAATTTTGTAATCCCAATATTTTGCAGTCTCGCTTAGCTGTGCTATTATAGGAACATAAGCAAAGGTAACATCATAATTTGAAAAAAAATACTGTATGTTAGCTTGACCATAAAACCTAGACATTACTATACTAAATGTAATCCCGTATGTAAGAGGCATGTGGTGATAAGTCACCCCTTCCTTTACCGATGTCGGTATCTGGGTACACACATAACAATCTTTCGCATCCATAGTCTCAACATACTCTATTAGTAAGCGATAGAAAACGTTATACAAAAGCTCTTTCTTATCATGCAAGAGCCTCTCATCCATTGCTAGCCTTTTCAATGGTGTTAGTTCAGTGACAGTAACAGGAACAATAGTAGAAGCAGCAATAGTCTCATTCTCACCCTTTCCATGCATTCCAAACACAATTGCCATTATTATTAGTACACATGTTAGTACTAAGCCTATACACACGTATTTACAATACTTCTTTCTATTGTTTTGCATAGCGTACCCAGGCATGATCTGTATAGAATCAGAGAGCTAGAAGCACTTATAAATGAAACTACTTAGCAATTCAGTTACAAAGCTTGAACGAGCACAGTGTTCACACCGTCTTCTTTAAAAGGCCAGTCACTTTTCGGTTAGCAGCATTTGTCTCAATTCGATTTAGCAATGTCTCAGCTGGTTGTTTGTCTCACGTTATATTGCAGCAAGCAATACCATTCACTTCCGTTTCAATCAACAGAGTCTATGAAACTTTTTTTTTCTATTTGTATCTCTTCTTCTTCTTCGTTCTCGATGCTTAGAGATACAAACTCATCAGTCCAATCATCATTGACTGCATATGCCCATTCAGGACCGGAATACCTCTTGTTTGGTATCCTTTTCCTTTTCAATTTTGCTTCTCTCTTGGATTCTGCTTCGCTGGCACTCTCCTCCTTTGCCAAGTCCTTTTCTTCACTTGACAATTGTTCCACGACGGTCACTTCCTTTCTTTTCTCTTTCACTTTCGGCCTTCCTCCTTCGTTCAAACCTTCTTTACCCTTTTCTTTTATCGGTGAGATACTTAGTCTTCTTTTTGCACCGTGTCCGTTTGATGGACCTGCGATCTTTTCTGTAGAGGTTTGAACTTTTTCGTTCTGCTCTTCTTTGTCCCCACCTTCAGGGGAATCAGTCACGTTTTCCTTTTCTTTTTCTGTATCGTCTGTTTCTGGGAAAGCCCCCTTCTGCTCATGCTCTCCTGCCTTCTCACTCTCCTCGAGCCCTTCGTCACCGTTACTTTCTTCAGGCTCTGTATCACTTTCAGCTGCTTCAGGTTCCTTGTCACCTTCAGCTGCTTCAGGCTTTTTGCTACCCTCAGCTGCCTCAGGTTCTTTGTCACCTGCAGCTTCGTCGTCGCTGTCTGAACTTTCTCCTTGGTCTTCCCCAAGTGAGTCGGACTCTTCGTTCTCCAATAATATCTCTTTTTCTCCTGCTGTTGCTTGATCGCTTTCAGTTCGCTTTTGTTCTGTCTCAGCACTCGGCACCGTTTTATCAGGCACTGGTAGTTTCAGCGCTTCAACTTCCTCATCTGTGGGACACAACACCTTCTTTGTATGACTGGCGTGAATCCAGTTGGGAACCCCCGCGCACTTCACAGCGGTAGTTGTCGTCAGGATCACTTGGAAAGGGCCTTTCCAACGGGGTTCCAGACACGACTTCCTCACGTGCTTCTTTATCACGACCCAGTCACCTGCTTTCAGTGCGTGTCCTGGACCTTAGATCGGTGACAAGGTGGTCGCCTCCACCTGGTGAGAGAAAGAGCGAACCACATCAGCCAGACCTTTGCAGTAGTCTAACACCATATCATCTGTAATATTCAAAAGCATGTTTGCGGGAACTGCAGGAAGTCTCATAGCCCTGCCCATGAGAATTTCGTGCGGAGACAATCCAGTTTTTCTATCAGGAGTGTTTCTCATTGACATTAGCACTAAGGGCAATGCGTCAGGCCATTTCAAATTTGTTGATGCACATATTTTTGCCATTCTCGATTTCAGCGTACCATTCATCTGCTCCACCAGTCCTGATGCTTCAGGGCGATAGCTACAGTGCAGCTTTTGCTCAATGTTCAGTGCTTCGCAAAGTAACTTCATCACCTCGTTGTTGAAGTGACTTCCCCTATCTGATTCTAAAGAGATCGGGAATCCGAAACGTGGTATTAACTCCCTCAATAATAGCTTGGCAACTGTAAGACTGTCATTTCTACGTGTGGGGTATGCCTCAATCCAATGACTAAAAATGCACACAATCACCAACACATATCTCAAACCTCCATGCACAGGCATCTCAATGAAGTCCATCTGCATACGACTAAAAGGACCGCTTGCCCTACCAATGTGGCTCGCGTTCACAACTGTTCCCTTTCCTGGGTTCATCTGTTGGCAAGTGACACATCGATGGCAAACTGCTTCCGCAGCTTGGCGAAATCTGGGGTTAAACCAATCAGTTTTGAACAATCTTATCATGGCATCTCTCCCTAGGTGAGCTTGCCCATGATAGAACCGCGCAAGCTGTGATAAGAGACCATTTGGCAGAACAAATTTTCCCTCATGTGAAACCCATAGCTCGTCTTGTCTCTTTATACATTGTGATTTAATCCAGGAATCTCTTTCATCCTCCCTGACATTATTCTGTAGTGCTTTTAGTTCTTCTATTGTATCTACGACCTTCAAGGCAAAGGCTTCAGCTGGTTCGAGTTCTGGTTCACTTATTGTATTCCAATCATCCCTTAACAATATACAGTTCAAGGCACAAAATCTTGCGACTTGATCTGCATAGGCGTTTCCCAGAGACACATAGTCCTGTCCTTTCGTGTGAGCACTGCACTTTACCACTGCAACTTCAGCTGGCACTTGAATGGCATGTAACAACTCCCTTATTCTCTCCCCATTTTTCACTGGGGATCCTGAAGAAGTCAGGAAACCTCTCTGTGACCACAGTTGTCCAAAGTCATGCACAATCCCAAACCCTTATTGGCTATCAGTGTAAATGGTGACTTTCATCAATGCAGACAATTGACATGCTCTAGTAAGGGCTACAAGTTCTGCTACTTGTGCAGAATAGACTCCTTGGAGCCATCCCGCTTCCAAGACCCCTGTTACAGTACATACAGCGTATCCTGCTTTCAAAATTCCCACCCCATCTCTTAGACATGAACCATCCACAAAAAGAATTTGGTCATTTTCATCAAGTTTTGTGTCCTTGATGTCCGGTCGGGGTTTTGTGCAAAATTCAGTCACCTGAAGGCAGTCATGCTCGACGTCTTCAGCGTTCTCAATTTCAGCATGTTCTCCAGGAAGCAAGGTAGCTGGATTCAACGTAGTGCACCTTTTCAGCTGCACATTCGGTGAGCCCAGAATAGTCGTTTCATACCTTGTGAGTCTTGCTCCAGTCATGTGCTGCGTTCGGGAGCGGGTCAAAAGTATCTCAACTGAGTGAGGGACCATGACTGTTACTGGGTGTCCCATCACTATTCCTTCACTCTGAGTGAGGCTGATACCAACTGCTGCTACGGCGCGCAAACACCCTGGGAGTGCTGCTGCAACCGGATCCAAAGTAGCTGAAAAATATGCTACTGGTCTGTTTACACCACCATGGGCTTGAGTCAAGACAGACAAAGAACATGCATCACGTTCATGACAAAACAATGTAAAAGGCTTCGTGTAATCAGGCATACCTAAAGCTGGAGCCCTGCACATGCACTCCTTTAATTCAACAAAAGCATCCATCTCATCCCCTTTCAGTTCGATCTGATCCAAGGCATCCTTCTGGGTCAATTTCAGTAAAGGCTTTGCTAGAGACGAGAAGTTGGGAATCCACTGGCGACAGTATCCCACCATTCCCCAAAACTTCCTCACCTCCTTCCTTGTTTTTGGTGGACTCATTTGAAGTACACTTGTAATTCTTTCCTTCATTATTTTCCGTGACCCTTTCTCTATCTGGTGACCCAAGTATTTCACCTTCTTCTGACAGAACTGCAGTTTGGAAGGAGACACCTTGTGTCCATTCCCTCCCAAATGGTTCAACAGAGCAATGGTATCGGCTGTGCAGCCACTTTCTGTCTTCGATGCAACCAGTAAGTCATCAATGTACTGTACTAGGGTTGACTCGAATGGCAACTCCAACTCTTCCAAATCCTTCTTTAGAACCTGATTGAATATCGACGGTGACTCAGAAAACCCCTGAGGAATTCGGCACCAACTGTACACTCTGTCTAGAAATTTGAAACAAAAGAGGAATTGGCTGTCCTCATGAAGAGGCACAGAAAAGAATGCTTGTGACAAATCGATGACTGAGAACCACTCAGCTTCGCAAGGGATCTGAAACATTATCACAGCTGGATTCGGTACGACAGGGCAGCACTTTATTATGATGTCATTTATTTTCCTCAAATCCTGTACAAGTCGGACTTTCCCACTTGGCTTTATTAGTCCCATTATCGGTGAATTACATGGGCTGCTTAATACTTCTTTCAGTACTCCCTGCTTCACGAATTCGTCAATAAGTTGGGCAACTTTCATGAGGGTATCTTGTGGCATGTGGTATTGTGGGGTCTGGGGAAAGATCGCATTGGGCTTTACCATCACTTTTACTGGTTCTACTCCTTTCATCAATCCCACCTCTTTCCCTGTCATGTCCCACACTTTCTCTCCGACTGTTTCCCGTAGTTCTGCTGGGATATCTTCTTCAGTTATCATTGGTAAAAGACAAATCAGAGGATACTCTTCGTCAACTGTTTCTATCTCATCCCCCTCTACACTGTCCTCGTCTTCCCCATCATTGCTCGTCTCTATTGTTATTCCTTCGTTTGAACACATGATCGAGCAACCCAATTTACACAATAGGTCTCTTCCTAGCAGTGCTATCGGGCTTGAGTCACACACCACAAACTGATGTACCCCTTGATAGTTACCAATGTTGACTGGTATCGGATCTGTTATTGGGTTCGTCAGATGCCTGTTTGCTACTCCCACCACTTGAACTGTTCTCCCTGAGAGTGGCAAATTTGGTACTTCACTGCTCTTAACAGTTGAACGTGTGGCTCCCGTGTCAACCAAGAATGAAACACGATGACCCATTACTCTTCCTTCTACGTACGGACCCTTTTGATCAACTTCTAGGGATGCCGCAAGCACACAATCTCCTTCCTCTTCTGAGCTTTCACTCTCCCATACATTGTTTATTCCACTCTCACTGTGTAATGGGAACTGTTGTACTGTGCCATTTGTGCTCATTACCTGACCCGTTACCTGTGGAGGAACCATCATTTGCTGCTGACTCATTGGTGCCAAAGGTATTTGCATTTGCTGATTAGGTACCAAAGGTAACTGCTGTTGCATCGGCTGCATTTGCGTCATCTGCACACGGGGCATCTGCATCTGCTGCGGCTGCATAGGTTGTAATCCCTGCAATTGATTCATGGTCTGAAAATTTGGGTTTAGACCTCTCATTTTCGGTCCTCTCATTGTCTGAAATGCATTGACATCATTGTTTTGCTGACCAACTCCTACACCTGCACCTGCACCTTCCTGCACCACCATTGGGCACTCGCGTTTCCAATGACCTACGTTTCCGCACGCGTGACACGGCATCACTTTCTTCATTGCCTGCACACCTGTCACAACAGTGTTCAAATCCGGACCATTATTCACAAAACCTCCTCTGCCTCTGCCTCTGCCCTGTGGCTGAAACGCCATGTTTCCTTGCAACTGCGGCTGCTGTTGCTGAAACACCATGCCTCCCTGCAACTGCGGCTGCTGTTGCGGTACCTGCTGTTGGAACCCTTGCATCCCTGGCAACCCTTGCAGTCCTTGCAGACCTTGTAAGCCTGTCTGAGCCGCTTTAAGCTGCATCATCATCACCTTCTCTTTCAGCTTTTTCTGTTTCACCTCAATTTCGTCGCTACAGTATTTCGCATAAGTCAAGACTTCATCAATCGGTTTCGACTGCCAGCAGATCAAATGCGATTTTATCATCTGACTTATATCTGGTCTCAGCCCTTCCACAAATCTGAACACAAAATGAAGCATATCTTTCGCCTCGATTGCTTCTGTGCCACTGTAATTCTTGAACGCCTTCAACAACCTCTCATAGTAACTATGAATCGATTCTTTAGCCTCTTGGGCAGTTCGATCAATTTTCTGCCAATCCACATTTTTGGCGGCAACCTTCGTCTTCAAATGTTCAATCACCTTATAGTACAGACACATCACCATAGGTGATGGTGCACCCGTCTCTCTGTCTCTCTCTGGTTCACTTGTTGGCCAACCTACAGCTCTTTTGCAATCCTCCCACAAATCCGCCGGAACCACAATCTCAAATAGAGTGTTCAGGTCTTCCCAGAGACATTTGGCAAGCTTCACAAACCTATCAGTCTGTTGATACCATTCGATCGGCTTCTCCCTCAGTTTGGGAAAATCATTCGTAAAAGACTGAATATCACTCCTGTGCCATGGTACATGCACTAACTTTCCTCCTGCCGTCTCCCTCATTGGTAACATGGTTACGGTCTCGCTGCTCTGCGGTCTTTTCTCATTGTGTTCTGTAACACTGTCCCTCCTCTTATCCTTCCTCTTTACCCATCTGCTTTCCCACTTGTCTAAACACCTCCACACTTGGGCACTCTGCAACAATTCTCTAAGGTGTGCCTTCATGCCTGCTGATCTCATGTGTTCAAAATCTGTGGTCCCAAAATCCAATCTATAGCTCCTGCTCAAGTGTTTCGTCTTGCCTATGTCAATCCCATTCCTGTCTGCTACTTCCTGCAAACTTTTATGTACCTTGTTTACCTCTTTCGTGATCTTTGGACATAGATACCTCAACTCCTCTTCCGTGTAGGACTCTAATCTGTTCACACCCATATTCCCTTCCACCAATTCTTGTGCTTCCATGTTCAGCCTCATCCTGCTCAAGTAATCGTCTCCTTTCCCACTGTCTGAACTTTGTGTTGAATTTAGACTGTTGAACCACTGTGTCAGCTGTTGCGCATTTACCCCCATCAGTGTAGCATTGACATCGACTGCCATCGATGGTTGTGGCAACTTTTCAGTATTCGATGTTAAAGGTATTATCAGTGGGGGGCTCGACCTCACCAGTGTTGATGGAGCGCATACGGGACTAAACTCCATCAAGGACCCAGACCCAGTTGGCTGAGCCACTATCGGGGTTATCCCTGGAGTGTTTTCTATGCACCTTCTTTCTGTCCCATTCTGCAGCATTTGTCCCTGACTGCTCATACCTAAGTTAGGCTGACTATACAAAGGTACCACTGGACCTACAGTAATGGGCAGTGATATCGCATCTGGATTTTGTCCATTTCCCATATTCTGAGGCATGTTCATCCCCATATTATGGGCCATCATTGCCGGCATGCCCATCTGACTCCCCGTCATTTGAGCATGAACACTTCCTCCCTGCATCTGCTTTTGAGGCATCATAAACTGAGTTGATTCAGCCTGTGCCATTGTTGGGTTGTAACCATTCTGTACGCCCCTTACGGTTGGATCTAGAATCATTCCTCCACTGTTATCACTGCTGTAGTACCCTGACATCTGCGGCTGATAGTGTTCTGCTGGTTTCAACACGGGCACATCTGGATACATTCTCCTGATCTGCGGTATCTGTGGAGTGAGCAGTAAGCTCGGATCCTTAGATCCCGATGGTACTCCTGTATTCTGCGTTTCCCCGTTCTGTACCGATGCCGGAGGGGCAGAACTGGTACTTGGACCTTGTCCATCCTCTGCATAAGGTGGTGGACGGTCGTTCAGCAACTCCATTATCAATTCCTCATCCTCTAGCTCCTCTTCTTTTCTCAACTTTTCCTCGTCCTCTCTGTCCTTGGAACACTTCCTGTCTGTCTTACAGGTAGCTTTCTTACCTGTCTCCTCTTCATCTTTAGTAATTGCGGGGAACAATTTTATTCCCTGCAATACATCTGACCTCCACACCTTCTGCGCATTATCCCACCTAGCATCCGCTAGTGTCTTTTCTACCTTCCTCATCCTTGTTTCAAACTTGTTTTTCTGTTGCTGCCTAGCCATGAGTTCCCATATTGCTAGAGCCTCAAACTGTGCTGGCCTTGGAGGTACTTTCATGTCATACATCGTGAATCTCAAATTCTCTAGGACCCTTATATTGAATGTCCCATGTATCGGGAATGCTACGCTCCCATGTTTCTCTGTCCACTTGTGCCATTGTTTTAGCCAAAGGCACGGAGCTACCCCTTTTTCCTCCATTACAATGTAAGCTGGTGTACCCTCGGGCGGCGTTTCCTCTCCTACGCTCGTTTTAATGTAAGTCTCCCCCTTCATCGCACTCCTAAATGCTTTAAGGAATTTCATTTTCTCGTCTTTTAATTCACAAAGTTTATAATCAATAGGTTACTGTTATTCCACAAAATTTGTAATCAATAGGTGACTTTAATTCCCGGAATACTCTTCACCTGCCTTTCCCCTTCCAATCGAGTGCCACGGACTGCGTCCAATCCGTGCGCGACCCTTCTTTCCAACCAACCTATCCCAGCGCGGCTCTTAGTGACGTCACACTCACACACACACTGCGGCTGACAAAGCCTCGCGGCTAATCCTCCTTCACTCAGTTCCTCCCGTAACAACTTTTTGCATGTATCGCGAGCTACCAAAAACTAAAACAGATCTGTCGGTTTACTACAGGAAGGGTAACATAATCGCTTCAGGACCTTAGGGACCTTTCACTAACCTCGGCCACTATTCGATCTCTTTCACCAGCCTCGGCCGCTATTCCGTCTTTCTCAGGCCCCACATTCGCAAGCAAATCTGACCCGCAGACCTACTCTCAACTTGTCAATGATCTGTTCTAGTGCACTTAGAATCTCGTCAAAGCCCGAAGTCGAAGTTCCTATCACTCCCTAACACACGTACCCACTTGTTGACCACGCCCGATCAACCTACTAAACCGCCCAGACCACAACATGGATCAACATACTCCGGAGTCTCTTGACCTCGCAGGGCCCGTCTCAACAACAACAACCACGTGGACCTTTTTATGCACAAGCGCCAGACGCACATGAAGTTCGACGACTTCCCTACTCTCACACTCGGAGCCGCACCTCCGCTAACTCTATGAAGTTCGACGACTTCTCTACTTCTACACTCGGAGTCGCACCTCCGCTATCCTTAAAAGAAAACCCTCGCAACCTTTTCACACACCCTGCGGCAATAAGCTGTGCAAGCGCAAAACCCTAACTCCACTCATACCATCACTAGTACCGCCAACGCTGTTTCCACATCTCCTTTCTCTCCATTCGCAAGCTTCGAGATCCCGGGAAAGTCGCGGTGGACCTAGCCCATCATCATCTTGTCAATCAGTTTTATCCAAGAAAATCTAATTCAACTTCTCGAATGAGGCCTCAAAAATGCGTATCCGTTAATCCAACACCATGTACTCTAATGGTACAGGGTCCCAAAAGACGTAACCGTCCTCTGCTACCATCTACTGATATAGCGGAACGTGGTAACAATTTACCTGCGTTCGGACGTTCTTTAGGTCGATGAATCTTTTGACTAAGTGGGAACTCTCTGTACTCTTAATTGATCAAGCACCTCTTATCGATAATCAATAACGAACATAAGCAACACCTTGAACAACATAACACTTAACAATTAATCCAGAATACATTTCGGCGAACCCTGACCTTTCAGCCAGGAATAACCACACCAGTTTATTGCAAAGTTAGTGAATTTATTTCCCTATATTAACAAAGCTAGCACGATATAGATGTGTCTCAACACCAAATGATAAACATAAATGAACATTAATAGCTGTCCATATCGTCGAAACAAGTGTAATCTATGTAGCATTTGAATCACAAGGCACTCGATAATAGCAATGCAAATCACTAATACGATAATCTGTAATGGGCTAATTGCGTACATTTAGTCAGCATAACAAGATCTCAAATTGCATCGTGCGACATATGGAATCCTCATCTAAGCTCAAATTAGCATCAGCATGTGGGACTTCATGCAAAAACGATTTAGCAACATCAATTTAGGAAAACTCCTAGCTAGGGTCCTTATCAAAATCAGCAGTTGGTTACCTAAAAGAAACACAATGCAATTTTACAATTTCCTTTCATAATTACCAATTCCAATCAGCAATCAATGAAGTCTTCGTCTCACAGGTATCGTTTCTCGATCAGCATAGAACGGGACAAAGGGACAGGGGTGAACGGGGCAATTGCCTCACGGCGGCAAAGTAAGGCTACTACTTCATGCAAAGGGGCAAATCAAAGTTAAAGTCTCTAGGGCAAGAATCATTAAAGTCTCTTTCTCTCGACTAGAGAAAGCATCAAAGTCTCTCAAAATGGCGTCGCAGCAAAATGGGTCATAGTAGCTACGAAGTCAAAATGGCGGGATGTCCGAAGATAGAGAGAGCTTTCCTCTCGTGCACCTGGGTTTTATAGACAACAGTTCAAGTCCAGTAGGGTCTCCATTGGAGGGTTCATAGGTTAGCTTCAAATTGACCAATCAAAAACGACAGTTCTCAAGCTTTTACTTAAGCATACATTATCCTTGGAGATGGGTACACAAGTTGCAACATTGTTTCTCGATTAGCTTACTCTCAGAGGCTCCATTGTCCGCACCTGCAAGCCGACCTTGAATTTAAGAGAAAATATGCCATGCTGGCACCAACTTTAAGATAAGCATGCGAGCAGTCTCTGTGGAAAAGTACAGCTTCAAGCAGAAATACACGTTTAATAGCACAGTGGAAAAAATACGAACATCTAAACCGTGAGACCAGGCAACTAGGCCAAAGCCTCCGCTAAAGTAATGCTAAGCTAAGGCATTTCAAATAAGCAAATCGTAGCACACGTTTTATGATTATGTCGGATTAGTGCAATTCTAATACACCACGTTATATAAAGCACGCGTATAAATGATGGCAAACTATTCTGAGGGCACATTTTGTCCCCGTACAATCTTTATTAATTCGGTTAATGTCACACATGATTAGTTCAGCACTACGTTTATGCGTTAATAAATCAAAACCTTCATTTTCTGCTTCATCACAACCTTGTTTTTCCTTTTTGGTCATAAATTGTGAGCTGACTTTAATTACGATCAGGACTTCCAGAGGAAATGGAGAAGCAAAAGGGGTTGGTAGTGCTTTTTGACTTCTGCATTTGCATGGAAATATTTTCCTTGAGACCAGTCACTACCTGTCCAGTTCTGTAGTAACCTTTGCTTCCCTGCCGACCCTTGCACATGTGATCAAACAAATAGTGCAAGAAGCACTCTTACTCACTTACTGTTCAAACCGCACATCAGACACTTCCTTCCCCGTCGCCTTGCTAGAAGGAGAAGAGAGCAGGTGAAATTTAGAGGATGCTCAGTACAACTACACACATGACAGTGCAGCTGGGCAAGTGGGAAAGCAGAAGTGAGTCAAATAATGAACTTCTTCTGATAAGAACATGATAGTCTGTGATTTACATGTGATAAGCATGAAGAAGTGACTTGTGAGAGTCTGTGTTACAAATTGTGGGTCACTGTTGATGAGGCCAGACCAATGCATGCTTTACACTCTAGGGTAAATTTTGTTAGTACAGTGGCATTGTACTATTTGTACTACATTGTCTGTTTAAGATATTTGCACATGATGGCTATAATATTAACCAGAGGATACATATTTAGTGTTGGGCCACCCTCTCACACTTAGACACGATGCTCGGCATTCTGTTATTAGCTGCTCCATGAAACATGTCGGCAGAACCCTTAGTTGTGCCTGTCGGCACTCCATAAAATCTGTATATTTTGGACATGCTCCTGCTTATATTGATTTTGTCATTCAGTGGCATCAAATCTGATGGTTCTTTAATATCTGACGCACACATTTTGATGGGATTTTAATTGGTCCTGTAAAAGTAATGGGCTGTATTTTCTGTCTTAGAATTTTTAAATGGTGTTATTTTTGACTTGCATGCATTTTTACACTTGACATTTACATTTTTCAGTAGGGAATATTCTTTAAGATAGACTTTGTTTTGTCTTTTGCAGATATTTACTTGCTGCCCGGGTTTCGTGTTAGGTATATAATCTAATGTTCTCACTGACACATCCACAATGTACTATTGTACTAGATCGTATTAAAATATAATTTCTACTGCTCATCATACCACTGACGGGGTGCCAAAGCACATTTCTAATAGGCAATATACTGCTTTGTGGGAGTGGTATGGAAGGAAAAGTGAGATTCTGCAACGTGGCCTTTATGGATGAGGTCTCTAAGCATGTGTAAAGACCATAATTGCACTCTTTTCATGCTTTTGTTGCTACACCTTGGCCTGTATTGAAGCAAAAGGTGCAGTTTGGCCAAAGTGGAAAATGTTTTGATGTCATGTGGTTATAGCAAAACTGGGATTTCCAGGCTACAATGAATGTGAAGCTTAGCTTCCTATAAGCATGGGAGTAGGCAAAAAGTGGCACAGTCACACACGTGGGGACATGCCATTTTTCAAGTAGTTCAAAATAGAACATTTATACAGCATTGCCTGTGGAACAGAC
Source organism: Pleurodeles waltl (assembly GCF_031143425.1). Classification (NCBI taxonomy): domain Eukaryota; kingdom Metazoa; phylum Chordata; class Amphibia; order Caudata; family Salamandridae; genus Pleurodeles; species Pleurodeles waltl. Next base: position 957,237,074 of record NC_090449.1, read on the forward strand.
GAAAGCTACCCAAAGATTATGGATGCTAGCTTTTGCAGATTGAGTCTTCCGTTAAATATTAAATATGGTAAATGCTGTGAGGAGTCCAGCCACAAAGGGCAGAGGTGCAACCCATGGAAAAGTACATTACACAACCAGTCATTGTATCGTCTAAGGAGTCCACCAGTGAGTATCCCATAGGAATGGCAATTAGACAACTAGACATAGCTTGTGCTATGAGTAGTCCAGGCAGGAGGATAGCGAAGCAACCCTAATGCTTTTAGCTGTATTATATGCCTGAGCGGTCCATCCAGGAGCAGCAGACAGCAACCCATAGAATGCCATTGTACAGGAAACCATACCAGATGTGCTGAGGAGCCCACCCAAGTGTCACAGATGAGTAACCCATAGAGGCAGGTACCTATTCTAACGATATCACTATTGGGAGAGTAGTGCACCTGGGTCATGTAGCAGGCTCAGAACAATTGGAATATTTTATGACTTCTCTTTCAGAAATGCTTATGAAACCTAAGGGGTTTTAAGCACTGTATATGAAAAATCTGCAACTAAACACATCAATTTGCCTCATTTCTTTCAACCATTAATTGCTGGAAAACACCATAGCTCACTCCCCTCAACCATGGTCCCCCGAACGAGACAGACATACTTGCTTCTGTAATTCCTTTGCAACTACCTGCGGCTGGTGCACTTCCTTTCCAGGACAATTTTTCAGATCTGGTGGTAGCCAAGACCTTTTGGTTTTACTAAAATATGTGTGATACACTAACATATAGAGGCTTCAGCTACCTCTCTTCATCAATCTGTTTTTTGTAGTGTCAGTCCGTTTTGCCTCCACCCCCTACAACATATATCATTGAGCAGGAAGTAACCCTACCTAAGTCACTGGGTAACTTCACATTGAGAGACTGTGTTTTGCTCTTTCACAAGGAGCACATCCACACAAGCTAATTCCCTTCAGTGCCAGTTTTTCATTTTTACATTATAATTAATTTAGTTTTGGCTTTGTAATTAGAGCCTGATGTGATAACTGATGCACATTCTGACTTTATCAGATCCCAATGCCAATGCTGTTTTAAATCTCATTTGGAGTGTTTTGCTTTTTTGACTGTTGCTATTTCACAGCATACCAGATGGTGTCCATTCTCTTTTTACTTATTTTTCTCCATTCTTTCTTTCCTAATTTTTTTTTTATTTCTCTTTCTTTCTTGTTACTTCTTTCTTTCCTTTATTCTTTTTCCATCTCTTTTTCTTTCATTCTTGCTTTCTTTCTTTCTTTTTTCTTTTGCTTTCATTTGCTCTTTCCTTCTGGCTCTATTTTATACAATTCCAGGATTTTCTCCAGGTTTTTTGCCAGGAACAAGTCCTGATCTTTTGTAACAAATATTCCCAGATATTTAAACCCCCTTGGTTGCCACGCCAGAAAGTGGTGCCAAGCCTGGTTTGCTGTCCTGTCAGAGAGAAGAAACACGGTGGACAGTTCATTTGCAGCCCTGAGAAGACGTCAAACTCCTCTAGAATCTCCAGCACCCTAGGTACCGATAGGTCAGGGTCTGATAAGTACAACTGTATGTTCTCTGCAAAAAGGATACTACATCTTCCCACCTTAAAATTTGCATCAGTGCATCTGTTCACAACCAGTATGCCAGGGGTTTGATCACCAGTGCATACTATAGAGGGTAGAGTGGGCTCTCTGGTCGGGTGCCCCTGTCCAAGGTGGATTCCCTGGAGAAGGCCCCATTCTTTGTGACTCTGGCCATTGGGGCCTTATATAATAGGCCCACCGAGGACATAAACCTCTTGCCGATGCCGATCCCCATCCTTTGTAGTATTGCCATAAAATAGGGTCACTCAAGGGAGTTGAATGCCTTTTCAGCATCTAAAGAAGGGAGTTGTGCTAGATCAATGATGTGGTCACAGTGCACCAGGCAGTTGGGCAACATACACAGATTGTGTCTTGTCACCCTATATGCCATGACGCCCGAATAATCTGGGACCAGCAGTATGTCAACCACCTGCAGGAGTCAGTCGGCTAGGACCTTCACCATAATTTTAGTTTCCAGATTAAGAAGTGTTATGAGCCGATAGGAGGTGCATTCCTCATTGGGCTTTCTATGTTTGTGGGTCAAGAACATTGTCAACCTGTGGCATTCCCAAGATAAAAAGCCCTCCCGCTTAGCCCTCTTGAACACTGACCTGAGCAGGCCCATTAATTGTGATTTTGTACATTTGATAAATTCAAGGGAAAAACCATTTGGCCTCAGGGATTTCTCACTTTTTATCTGACCTATTGCCTCAGCCAATTCCCACTCCAACAATTTAGCATCAAGGGATTCACTCAAATCCCCCTGCAGTCCTGGTGCTGTTATTTCACTCATGAAATGTTCAAGGTTATGCAGGTGAGTCCCCCAAGCCCAGTAGAGGTCCTCCAGGTGTGGTGCAAAGGCTTGCACTATGGCTCTGACATTTCTGCCCTCATTCCTAACTCTCCCTCGACCACTGCAATCCACCTTTGTTCCTCCTCCTTTTTGGCCAGCCATGCCAACAGCTGTCCTCTTTGGTGCTGAATTCATATAGTCTACCCTGTTTCACCCTATGCATAGCCCTTGCCACTTGGTGTAACAGATTGCACAGCTCCTCTTCACCCCCCTCAATCTTGCCTGCTATGCCTGGTGTGGGGTTGGTTACAGAGGCAGCCTCCCACTGAGCAACATGATTTTTGAGTTCTTTAATCTGTTTGTCTCTTTCTTTTTGTTTACTTGCGACATGGGCTAAGAGGCAGCCACAAAAGACTGTTTTGTTGGCCTCCCACACAATGACCTCCAAGTCCAATGTCCCTATATTTTCCTTAAAGTCCTGAGTCATGGTCTCCCACCATCAGCTTTCTAGTATGCTATGCAATCAGATCTCAGGGATTTAGCTTACGCCCCCCCCTTTATCTCTGAATGTTTCATTAAATGCTTAATGGTAAGTTCCCACTAAGTTGTCCAATACTTTATGAGACATCCAATTGCCAATTATACAATAATTTTCCTATTGAAAATGGAAAAGATCTCCGAAGCGTTTAATCAAACTTGCAGTTTATTAAGCAGTTGTAAGTATCTTCAAGTCATGTCACAGGTAAGTGAAACGTCGAGCAAAGGGAGTACTCAGCCCAATACTGATAATTGGCAATTGGATGTCTCATAAAGTATTGGACAACTTAGTGGGAATTTACCATTAATTATTTAATGAAACTTTACAAATGGGGGATCAGGGTCCACTTCCCCCGGTTTGAAGCTCCCACGTTTTTCTTCTATCTTTATTAGTGATTTGGCATTTGTTACAGAAAGTAACAAACTGGACCCTCATCTATCTCTGAATGTCTGGTTGTAGAAGTGTTGTCTGTGGTGAGTGGTTGGATATACCCTGTGTTAAGATAGCAGAATGTCCGAAGCAATCCCCATGGTGTTGTGGTGTCAGAAGGTAGTTCAGCCTGGACATGGAACGTAATTGTTTCAAGTTGTGTGCGTACTGTTGGATCCCATGTGCTCCTTCTGACACATGTCCACCAGACCCATAGGCCCTCATTTTGAGTCTGGCATCTCATGACCACCAGTCTCACGGTGGTGGACCCACCACCAACAGGCTAGATGTGGGACCGCCACATTATGACTGTGGCGAGCCACCACAGTCAGACTACTGACTCCACCAGACTGCCGCTAGCTGGCAGCCTAGCGGCCCCTGTGGTTTTAATTAGACAAAGGCAATGCTGCTTGCAGCACCGCCCTGGGAATTACTAGTCCCCATTACACCAGTTTTTCCATGGCGGAATGGGGGTGTCCAGGGAGTTGAATGCCTTTTCAGCATCTAAAGAAGGGAGTTGTGCTAGATCAATGATGTGGTCACAGTGCACCAGGCAGTTGGGCAGCATACACAGATTGTGTCTTGTCACCCTATATGCCAGGACGCCCGAATAATCTGGGACCAGCAGTATGTCAACCACCTGCAGGAGTCAGTCGGCTAGGACCTTCACCATAATTTTAGTTTCCAGATTAAGAAGTGTTATGAGCCGATAGGAGGTGCATTCCTCATTGGGCTTTCTATGTTTGTGGGTCAAGAACATTGTCAACCTGTGGCATTCCCAAGATAAAAAGCCCTCCCGCTTAGCCCTCTTGAACACTGACCTGAGCAGGCCCATTAATTGTGATTTTGTGCATTTGATACATTCAAGGGAAAAACCATTTGGCCTCAGGGATTTCTCACTTTTTATCTGACCTATTGCCTCAGCCAATTCCCACTCCAACAATTTTGGCATCAAGGGATTCACTCAATTCCCCCTGCAGTCCTGGTGCTGTTATTTCACTCATGAAATGTTCAAGGTTATGCAGGTGAGTCCCCCAAGCCCAGTAGAGGTCCTCCAGGTGTGGTGCAAAGGCTTGCACTATGGCTCTGACATTTCTGCCCTCATTCCTAACTCTCCCTCGACCACTGCAATCCACCTTTGTTCCTCCTCCTTTTTGGCCAGCCATGCCAACAGCTGTCCTCTTTGGTGCTGAATTCATATAGTCTACCCTGTTTCACCCTATGCATAGCCCTTGCCACTTGGTGTAACAGATTGCACAGCTCCTCTTCACCCCCCTCAATCTTGCCTGCTATGCCTGGTGTGGGGTTGGTTACAGAGGCAGCCTCCCACTGAGGAACATGATTTTTGAGTTCTTTAATCTGTTTGTCTCTTTCTTTTTGTTTACTTGCGACATGGACTAAGAGGCAGCCACAAAAGACTGTTTTGTTGGCCTCCCACACAATGACCTCCAAGTCCAATGTCCCTATATTTTCCTTAAAGTCCTGAGTCATGGTCTCCCACCATCAGCTTTCTAGTATGCTATGCAATCAGATCTCAGGGATTTAGCTTACGCCCCCCCCCCCCTTTATCTCTGAATGTCTCACTAAATTTTGAGTCTGGCATCTCATGACCACCAGTCTCACGGTGGTGGACCCACCACCAACAGGCTAGATGTGGGACCGCCACATTATGACTGTGGCGAGCCACCACAGTCAGACTACTGATTCCACCAGACTGCCGCTAGCTGGCAGCCTAGCGGCCCCTGTGGTTTTAATTAGACAAAGGCAATGCTGCTTGCAGCACCGCCCTGGGAATTACTAGTCCCCATTACACCAGTTTTTCCATGGCGGAATGGGGGTGTCCAGGGCCTGAATTACGGGCAATGGAATGTGCGATGGTTTGCTGCACCCGCCGCACTGCCACATTGATGCCGGCTCCATTAGTAGCCGGTGTCACTGTTAAGGCCCTGTTCACCAGAGGGCCGGCGGGCGGAAACACTGTTCAGGCCCGTCAGCCCTGTGGTGAATTCCTATTATGGCCAGCAGGGTTCAAGCCGCAGAGGCGGCCTGAAGGTGGAAAGAGTTTGGCAGGTGGCCTCTGTCAAACTTGTAATGAAGGCCACAGTGTCCAGAAAGTTTGCCAGACCCTTATTCCATGTGGACCTCTCCGTAGACTTCGTCATTCTGTACAAGTCTCTGTGGTGAGTCAGATTAAGATCTCCCCCTATCAACAGTATGACCTCTGGCACCTCCCCCAGCTATACTTTTTTGTCCAGGCCATCTGACTTAAGCCAGGAGGAAAATACCAGGTGGCGAGTGTCATATTCACTTCATTCCACTAACCACTCACTGCAGCCTGACAGCCCAGACTATCCACCCATGTATGAGTCTCCGGCAAGGACAGTGACCAGCAAGTCAGCATGCCCACCCCTCTGGAGGCAGACAAGAAGCCTCCATGTACTACCAGGCACTATTTGCCTCTACAGGTGTTCCCCATCTTAAGAAGAATTATATCTGGACTCTGTCTCGCTAGATATCTCCACACTGCTCCCTTCTTAAATTTGCTGCCCTGGTTGTTGTTATTCCAGGAGAAAAACCTTAAGGATGGGGCCTGGGATTGTCAAGTGGAGCGTGGTCATTGCCTTTGGTGTCTGTCTGAGCTGGGGCCTGCCTATCTCTGTGGTATCCCGATCTGTCTCTATCAGTACCCTGAACCCCCCTCTACCCCACCCAAACTCCTCGTGCTGTGGATTTAAAACTATCTGTTCCTCCAGTGCCTGAGGTGTCTGTCACTCCAGCTCAATCAACAGCAATATTACTCTCTCATTTTTAAGACTCTTGTGGTGAATGTGAAAGTGGGCAGGCGTGGCCCCGTGCATCTTGCTAGGGCATCTGTCTTTCTGGGGAGCCATCAGCTGCCCCCACATAGACCCGTTCATCATTCCCTTCCCATCCTCTACAGTCAGCAGTGTCCCTAATATTATTTTGTCAGGTGTCTTTGGGGTGGCACCAGCCTGTTGTTCTCATCTGAGCCTACTCTGGAACCCCTGAAGAGATTAGAATTTTCATTTTGTTCCTTTATTTTTGCCTATTTTCTTTTCTTCTTTCTTTTCTTCTTTTCTTCTTTCCTTCAATATTTCTTTCCTCCTTCCTTTTTTCCTTCTTCCTTCCTCATTTCTCTCTTTCTCTTTCATTCCTTCTTTCTTTCTCTTTCATTCTTCCTTTTGCTTTCTTTCCTTCTTTCTTCCTTTCTTTCTTGATTGTCTTTGCTTTCCTTCCTTTTACTTTCATTCTTTTACATACATTCTTGCCTTTTTTCCTGCATTTTTTCTTTCTTTGCTCCTTCCTTTTCTTCCCTCTTTCTTTCTTTCTTCCTTTCTTTCTTTCTTTCTTTATTTTTTTTTGCACGACATAGGGCAAGAACTAGCAGGTCCCTTTATGTTATTATGATCTGACGAATACATTATTTCGAATGACTTAGCTCACTGGTGTTGTGTAGTTTTACGTGGTTAAGGAAAACCTTTAAATGTAATCATAAGTAATTTGAAAGTCAGAATGGAAGGGAATAAAACAAGTCTGTTCAATAAAATAATGTAGCAATGTACTCAGACTTACTTATTTCTGTAAATATTTGTTTAGTACTTTCACAATAATTATCATTCCTTAAGGACAGAATAGAGGTTACTTATGCTTTCAGAGGAAGGATTTCAAACTACATTTGCTTTACAGATTCAATTAGCGCACACTGTTATTTTATTTGACTTTTCTTTGAGGAAGGTTGCATGCCACTACTTTACAGAGATTACAAAGCTTGTTTTGACATGATTATTATTTGCAAGGTTTCCTATTCATCTGAGATACAGCATTAGCTACGGACGGATTATTCCTTCAATGGCTCCCTTTGAACTCCTTCTCACCTCAGTTCACCTCCAAGTGCTTCCCTGGTAGTGTTCTGTTTTGATAATTGATATAAATGGTCAAAGTAGCTTAACCATATCGTTAAAAATTATATTTTATAATGAAACAAGTTTATTTATAGCAGCGCGATTTTATGATAGTTCATGGCTAAATGAGAGAAACGGGAACAGGTCATTCTGATTTACAAATGCAGAGAACTGTGGTCATTCACCCTGGTATGTAATGGCAAATGCTAATGGAAGCAGAAAGCACTTAAGTATTCAGGACTCAGCCTCATTAGCACAGCTCATAATATGGTTTGCAAATTCAGCAAAACATTTCATGTTAAAAAATATAGTTAGAATTATGTTAAATAATGTCATATTTCATTCCAATATCTGTTTTACACACTGTTTAGATGGTACATGCGTTAACAGCTTATTAAAACAAAGCATACCTTTGTGCATTGTTATTTTAGTGTCAGATAAAGTTCAAAGTGCCCATAGAGAATGCTAGTAGAAGTAATGAGTTGTATATTGGTACATAAAGCCATGCAGTATTTCCTGGCTTATATCACGTTGCAGTGGTACTACTACAAAGAGAACCAATGTGAAACTTTTTAGGAGCTGCAACTAGGAAGGGAAATTACTTTTGCTCTTAAGAAACCAAACTTGGTGGGTGTATTCAAGCAATAAATGAAAGAGAAGACCTCGCAAACAGCACTGCCAGTTATTTGTTATAGAGGTCATGAGGGGTTTTCATCGAGTGATGCAAGAGAACCCAAACGGGGATGCTATTTTATTGAAGGTTATGAGGGACCAAAAGTAATAAATAGTAACACCATCACCTTTCCCACAAACCATCCAAATCCTTGATGCATAACTGTAGCATAGTAATGAGCGAGCATATTTGCAAACATGGAGAGTAAAAATAAAACCTCTGGTGGAAAATGAAACACATCAAAAACCTGTTAGTTATTTGTTGCAAACATATATTCGAAACAGTTCACTACAAGATAACATTTTTTTAAATAATAGCTGCAGTTGCTCGGAATGTGTAGAAACACGAGGAAAGAGGTTAACATTTCTATATTTAAAACAAAAAAAATGTCCTCTCTGCATTTCATTGTAGAAGAAGAAAAAGGCAACTTTCTGATCCGTTTTCATTACTTTAAACAGCTGCTTTGATTATGCTGTGTGACCTGACCTGTTACTGTTAATGGGTCTCATGTAAATGCCAGAGGTTTGGTAAACGGACTGATCCCCGAGGGACTACATAGTTGATGATGATGGTGCCAGAGAAAAAAGGGTTCAATAGGAAAGATGTAAAATCATTGATGCGTTTCCCTCTTCTCCATCCGCTGTTGCCTGTTGGGGATAACAGAACGTTATGTGTATGGCATAAGTACAAATGTATTTTGCCAGTTATCCAATTCTTACCTTTTTAGATCCATCCCCATTGTGACTTGCTTGCTCAGTATTCAAGATCTTAGGGGCCATATTTATACTTTTTGACGCAAAACTGCGCTAACGCAGTTTTGCGCCCAAAAAATTAGCGCTGGCTAACGCCATTCTGAAGCGCCATGCGGGCGCCGTATTTATTGAATGGCGTTAGCCGGCGTTAGCCGACCGGCGCTGCCTGGTGTGCGTGAAAAAAAACCACGTACACCAGGCAGCGCTGGCGTAGGGAAAAATGGCGTCCAAAAATGGGGCAAGTCAGGCTAAGGCAAAAAAATCGTCTTAACCCGATTTGCGCCATTTTTTTTGGGCGCCCAGACGCCATTAACATGACTCCTGTCTTAGAAAAGACAGGAGTCATGCCCCCTTGCCCAATGGCCATGCCCAGGGGACTTCTGTCCCCTGGGCATGGCCATTGGGCATAGTGGCATGTAGGGGGGCACAAATCAGGCCCCCCATGCCACAAAAAAAAATTAAAAAAAATACTTACCACAACTTACCTTTTCTTCCCTGGGATGGGTCCCTCCATCCTTGGGTGTCCTCCTGGGGTGGGCAAGGATGGCAGGGGGTGTCCCTGGGGACTTGGGAGGGCACCTCTGGGCTCATTCTGAGCCCACAGGTCCCTTAACGCCTGCCCTGACCCAGGCGCTAAAATCCGGCGCAAATGCGGGTTTTTTAGTCCCGCCCACTCCTGGGCGTCATTTTTGCCCGGGAGTATAAATACGACGCATATGCATCGCAGTCATTTTTTAAGACGGGAACGCCTACCTTGCATATCATTAACGCAAGGAAGGTGTTCACGCAAAAAAATGACGCTAACTCCATGAACTTTGGCGCTAGACGTGTCTAACGCCAAAGTGTAAATATGGAGTTAGTTTTGTGTCGAATTTGCGTCGAAAAAAATGACGCAAATTCGGCGCAAACGGAGTATAAATATGCCCCTAGATGTCTTTATCTTTCTGCTGGTCCTTGAATGAGTCGTATTATAGATAGGTGCAGCAATTGCCCTTAGAATAATTTCTAAATTACATGAGAGAAAATGGCGCCCAACTTGTTTATATAAATTTAAACATCCCATCAGATCTTGATCTTCTTAATCCCTCCCAATCCGTAGAGATAAAAGGAAAGAGAAGGTCTCCTTTGGGATTAGATTATTGGATGTTGTTTATAAAACTCCCAAAATTCCATATTGACTCTGGTTGACTTTGTTGGACAACAAGCATATCAAGAGAGATTGGCAACTGTTCCCAATCTCTGCAGTCTTCTAAACACTGCACTCATTAAAATAAATAACAGATGTAAATTGTTGCAACTTGGGTTCCACCTATTTAATATGCCAAGATTTATTGCTTTTTGGAACACGTGTTTTTTTAACTTTTTCTGTGAGTGAGTCTCACTATATGTGTCTCACCCATGGTAATCACATGGTACATTCACTGTGCTTGTTTACTGACAGTGTCTTCCTTTTAAGATAAGGCCAATGCAATTCATCTAGGATAAGGGGCACTTGGATGGTGTAAGGAAATGCCTCCTTGACATGGTTACCCCCTGACTTTTTGCCTTTGCTGATGCCAAGTTATGATTTGAAAGTGTGCTGAGGCCTGCTAACCAGTCCCCAGCACCAGTGTTCTTTCCCTAAACTGTACCCTTGTCTCCACAATTGGCACAACCCTGGCACCCAGGTAAGTCCCTTGTAACTGGTACCCCTGGTACCAAGGGCCCTGATGCCAGGGAAGGTCTCTAAGGGCTGCAGCATGTCTTATGCCACCCTAGGGACCCCTCACTCAGCACAGACACACTGTTTGCCAGCTTGTGCGTGCTGGTGGGGAGAAAATGACTAAGTCGACATGGCACTCCCCTCAGGGTGCCATGCCAACCTCACACTGCCTATGGCATAGGTAAGTCACTCCTCTAGCAGGCCTTACAGCCCTAAGGCAGGGTGCACTATACCACAGGTGAGGGCATAGGTGCATGAGCACTATGCCCCTACAGTGTCTAAGCAAAACCTTAGACATTGTAAGTGCAGGATAGCCATAAGAGTATATGGTCTGGGAGTCTGTCAAACACGAACTCCACAGCACCATAATGGCTACACTGAAAACTGTGAAGTTTGGTAACAAACTTCTCAGCACAATAAACGCACACTGATGCCATGGTGCACTTTATTGTAAAAATACACCCAGAGGGCATCTTAGAGATGCCCCTTGAAAACATACCCGACTTCCTGTGTGGGCTGACTAGTTTTGCCAGCCTGCCACACACCAGACATGTTGCTGGCCACATGGGGAGAGTGCCTTTGTCACTCTGTGGCCAGGAGCAAAGCCTGTACTGGGTTGAGGTGCTTCTCACCAACCCCTGCAGGAACTGTAACACCTGGCGGTGAGCCTCAAAGGCTCACCCCCTTTGTTACAGCACCACAGGGCATCCCAGTTAGTGGAGATCCAGTTAGTGGAGATGCCAGCCCCTCCGGCCACTGCCCCCACTTTTGGAAGCAAGGCTGGAGGAGATAATAAGAAAACCAAGGAGGATTCACTCCCCAGTCAGGACAGCCCCTAAGGTGTCATGAGCTGAGGTGACTCTGACTTTTAGAAATCCTCCATCTTGCAGATGGAGGATTCCCCCAATAGGATTAGGGATGTGCACCCCTCCCCACAGGGAGGAGGCACCAAGAGGGTGTAGCCACGCTCAGGGCTAGTAGCCATTGGCTACTATCCTCCCAGACCTAAACACACCCCTAGGGGCCCCCAGAACCGAGGAAGATAGATTCCTGCAACCTGAAGACGAAGAAGGACTGCTGACCTGAAGCCCTGCAGAGAAGACGGAGACACCAACTGCTTTGGCCCCAGCCCTACCGGCCTGTCTCCCCACTTCAAGAAAAACTGCAACAGCGACGGATCCCCCAGGGTCCAGTGACCTCTGAAGCCTCAGAGGACTACCCTGCATCTAAAAGGACCAAGAAGCTCCAGAGAACATCGGCCCTGTTCAACAAACCTGCAACTTTGCAACAAAGAAGCAACTTTTAAAGACCACACGTTTCCCGCCGGAAGCGTGAGACTTTCCACTCTGCACCCGACGCCCCCAGCTCGACCTGCGGAAAATTAACTCTACAGGGAGGACTCCCCAGCGACTGCGAGCCCATGAGTAGCCAGAGTTGACCCCCCTGAGCCCCCACAGCGACGCCTGCAGAGGAAATCCAGAGGCTCCCCCTGACCGTGACTGCCTGCTTCAAGGAACCCGACGCCTGGAAACCACTCTGCACCCGCAGCCCCCAGGACCTGAAGGAACTGAACTCCAGTGCAGGAGCGACCCCCAGGCCACACTCTGCCTAGGCCAGGTGGTGGCTACCCCAAGCAGCCGCCCCTGTGCCTACCTGCATCGCTGAAGAGACCCCCGGGTCTCCCCATTGAATCCTATTGAAAACTCGACGCCTGTTTGCACTCTGCACCCGGCCGCCCCAGTGCCGCTGAGGGTGTACTTTCTGTGCCTGCTTGTGTCCCCCCGGTGCCCTACAAAACCCCCTGGTCTGCCCTCCAAAGTCACGGGTACTTACCTGCTGGCAGACTGGAACCGGGGCACCCCTATTTCCATTGAAGCCTATGTGTTTTGGGCACCACTTTGACCTCTGCACCTGACCGGCCCTGAGCTGCTGGTGTGGTAACTTTGGGGTTGCCTTGAACCCCCAACGGTGGGCTACCTTGGACCCAACATTGATCCCTGTAAGTGGTTTACTTACCTGTGAACTTAACAAGTAGTTATCTCCCCCAGGAACTGTTGATTTTTGCACTGTGTCCACTTTTAAAATAGCTTATTGACATTTTTGCCAAAACTGTACATGCTATTGTGATAATTCAAAGTTCCTAAGATACCTGAGTGAAATACCTTGCATTTAAAGTATTGTTTGTAAATTTTGAACCTGTGGCTCTTAAAATAAACTAAGAAAATATATTTTTCTATATAAAAACCTATTGGCCTGGAATTGTCTTTGAGTGTGTGTTCCTCATTTATTGCATGTGTGTGTACAACAAATGCTTAACACTACCCTCTGATAAGCCTACTGCTCGACCACACTACCACAAAATAGAGCATTAGAATTATCTCTTTTTGCCACTATCGTACCTCTAAGGGGAACCCTTGGACTCTGTGCACACTATTTCTTACTTTGAAATAGTATATACAGAGCCAACTTCCTACAGATGGTTACACATGAACACATGTGGACACATGTGGCCATGAGTGTTGGATGCACGTGTGAGACTACCGTCACAGGTAATTCAGTAACTACACTCAGGTAGCCTGGCTCAGAGGGGACTCTGCATGGTTAGAGAATAACCGGGAATAGGCCTTGTAAAATTAGTGGGCATTTATAGGAAAAGTTAGTGTGATTTTGCTGTTTTGCCAGCAGTGACAGTTTATTATACACCTAGGGTGAAATTTGCCTTAGAACTTCTCCTCCCTTAGGCCTGTAAAGTCCCATGAGGTATGAAACTATATATTTGCAGGTTACAAATCCAGATGTGCATTTTATGGGTCATTTAGAATTGTCATATTACTCTGCCTCAGCTTGGCATTAGAGCCAAGGCCTTTTTTGTCACCCTGCTGAAGCAAGTTAATTACATCTCTCTCCAGCAGCAGGAATGAAGGCCTCCCCACACAATAGGAGTAAATTAATTGTGCTTCCCTCAACATCTGAGCAGGGAAGGGTGACAAAGAAAATGGGCCTCTGTTAATTAGCTGTAAAACTCTACCAATGCTGGCGACAGCCAAGGCAAACTGAGCAAAGCAGGAAGCCTCAGATGACTGGTGCCAATACAGGGAGGGTGTCCTCTTCGTAGTTTTGATTGGAAAGACCCTGGAAATAATGTCGGTGAAGGGGGAACTGAGACAACTGGAGAAGATGTGATCATTGACTCCTGGATGTCACCATCTTGAAATCTCCTAGCATGCTGCGCAGGACACTTTGGAAAGGGATGGAGAGGCGATGTGGCACCCGAGGTTTGGCCAGGGGTGCCTGGCTTCTAGAACCTTCCACTGCCTATTAAAAGCTCTTGCACAAGGGAGAGAAAGGGCTGTTGGTGCTTTTGTGCTTTTAGCCGCTGGACCCTGGGACTATGGCAGCCATGGACATCTGGAAGAAGAAATCCGCTGATGGCCAAAAGAACCAAGGACTCTGCTGCAGTTGATCACAGGACCAGTGGACCTCCTCAAGTGCCAGTGAGGCTGGCTTTCTTGCACCCCTTGAGGGTAAGTTGGGGGAAGATCTGGAATTCTCTGCCCATAGACAAAGAACAGGAGGAAGGCTGATGCAGCAGAGCTAGTGTGTCAGGCATTCACCTGATTCCAACCCCAGAGGCAATGCTGGATCTTTTGTGATGGGAAATGTAGTGGACTAGAAATAACAAGAATGGTAGTTCACCAACAGTTCTCAGCATACAAAGATTATGTTTTTAGTCACAGTATTGTACACTTACAGGCTTCTCAACAAGTACTGAGTGAGAGCAGGTACAAATCAACGTTTATGGTTGTAGTTTCAGACACTCCCAAGAATCATTTTAATGTCAGTTCTCTGTACAAGTCCGTCTACATATATAGTGCCCTTTAGTAAGTCCTCTCTCATTCTTATTACAGCAATTTGTCAAGAATTACTGGTGGACGAATTTCAGTTCTGATATAATTCAAGTCCAGAGTGCTCACTCTGTAAAGGAGTTCAGAGTGCTAAAGCTATTGAAACAAAGGTAGTGTCCGATTTCCAGAAAGTGAGCTTTTTCTATTCAGAATTCAGTCTTATAAATAGTCCTGGCTTCATCTAAAGTTTAGTGATCTCAAACTTGTGATCAATTACTTGGCCCTGTATTGTCTTCTTAAAATTGAAATCCAGAGGAAGTCTTTGTAGCTGTAGTGCAGGGAGCCAAAGAGGAAGAGGACTTGTCACACTTGGAGTGAAGATTACAAGCATTGAAGGTGTCAGGAACAGGAGCTGCAGGGAGGCCTGGGCTGAGGAAGAACAGAGCACTGGAGGAATCAGATTGACTCAGGAGGTGGGTGCAGGCATGATGTTTGCTCAGGACAGGAACGAGGCCAAGCACTGATTTGAGTTTCTGGCACTTTTTAAATACTCAATGGGTGTGGCTGACTCCTGAAAGGCACATGGCTCACATGGGAAACAGGAAGGTTCCAACAAGCCCTGAGAGAGAACACCTGTCAGCCTAATGGTTTTGACCTTTAATGCAAGCAGGTGAAATTAATTAGCATTAGCAGCTGAAGTTCAATAGGTTATGACAGTTGGATAATAAACGGAAGTAGGTGGAATCAATTAACCTTAACATTAGCAGGTGGAGTCAATAGGTCGTGGCATTTGAAACCAATAAATAGAAGCAGGTGGAATCAATTAACATTAGGAGGTGAAGTCAATAGGTCATAGCAGTTGGAACTTATAAACAAGAAACATGTCTATTCCATGCAAGTGTTCAAAACGAGCAACTAATTGGACAGCGGTACCAGAATGTTGCAATGGTCTGGGAAGGGGACTGCCAAGGGGTTAAGTGGAGTGGGAACATAGAGCTTAAGGGGTGTTTATCCTGGTGTTGTAGTAGGCCATTAAGTGCCACAAGGAAAATACTACATGAGCCCTATGCACCAGACCCACTGTACAGAGGGTGCAAGAGTAGGTCATGACACAGTGGAACCACACTGCTTTTTAGGCCAGAAGGCCTGCTGAATTTACTACTGGTGACTAGAGCTCAACACCAAGATTAAAACAAGCCCAGAGTCATGCGAATCACCTCAACGGGGCCCGAGTTATAGCCATTTTAAGATTGGTGATCTTTGACCCGCAGAGGATTGAGCTTGTGCAGCTCTGTTGCCTGGTGGAAGAATTGCCCTCAGGGTGGCCAGGGTCTAGATATCAGCTCAAGAATTATGTATTTATTTAGTTTAACCAGGGAGGAGGGAGGCATGGGGCCCTTTCTGCAGGCTCATCCCTGCTCACAGTGCCCTCCTGCTCCTTGAGGGGGTGATGCCCCCCAAATGTGGTGGGCCTTTCCTCTATGCATGTGTCTGGGTGGGAGTGGGGCACCCACCACACAGAAGAAAGAGCCTTCTGGACAGGTGGGTGGCTGGCAGGAGAAGCTGGGGTTCACCTCCCCAAGCCGCTACCAACAAAGCCACCATACAGGATGCCCAGTTGAGACCTGGGACCCCCAAATATATTAAAACATGCACCAAAGGAGGCGCAAGGTGTGAGGTTACATAGCAAAGAGGGGAGCGGTTCTCATAACACAGCGGGGGAGCAGTTATATTCCCTATTCAGTGCCCTACAAGGCTTGTTCACTTGTATCTGTTTCCTGCTTTGTGGTGGTCACAAAATGAACAGCGCCACCACAAGTGATGAATAGAAAGAGTATTGGGGTTGCAGGAGTGCAGCAGCTTCACCCTCCACAAAGAAGATTAAAGGTACTGACCCTAAGTTTGTGTCATCAAGAAATCCATGACCCCCTCCAGGAGTTTCATACATTTTTCAAAGCATTCCCAAGGTTGGAGCTGTTGCTTTATAGCTGTGACTGCAGCACCTGTTAAAGACTGGCTCTACGGCTGCCTTTTCTGTGGCTTGAAAGAGGTGCCGTCTAGACTGTTTTTATGATTGCATTTTTGTTACTTGAAAGTATTTAAAAAGCACACAATGTTATGTTCATTTTAAAATACTTTATTAAAATAATAACATATGAGTTGTTGTTTCTGTAATATGGTTAACCCTTGATAATGCCAACAAGTCTGTTTTATTTAAAGTGATACCCCCATATGTGGATGTGTGGTCTGGTATGGGTGACAATGTGAGTTTGAGGGTAATGACCCTTTGAGGTCATGAGTGGTTTCATAATGAAATCTAAAGTATATTTTCTCTGCCTAATGTGTATATTTGTAAACTAATGCATATTATTAAGTAGAGTGTGTGTAATAAATATATTTTTCCTATCTCCTTGTACTTAAACATATTTTGCTGATGCAGAAATACATGTTGCAGAGTGCCCATCCATTTAGGTTTGAGCGAAGTTACTGGCTAAACTAAGTTCACAATTGAACTCCAGATCAGAGATAAGATGGGAAATACATTGGTTTCAATCAGTAGTCATACTTAATCCTGAGGAGGTTTTCATCTGTGGTCAAGCTTTATGGGCTCGATGACCTTAGGATGAGGATATTTCAAGGTCTAGACCAACTTTACTCAACCTTTTTGAGTAATATCATTAACAATTATCAATCATTTTCTTAAGGGTGTAATTACTCTTTTCCTGACTTCCCAGGACAAAAAGGATGTGGCTTATATGGTTAGTTTTTAGGTTTTAAAGATCTTTGCTGATTAAAGATGTGTAAATACCTATTTCTATATTTCCTCACTAATAGTCTAATTAATTGCCAAGACTTGATTTCAGTATTTTTTCAAAGTAGGATAGATGATGTGCATATGCACACATTTTATTGTGCTGATCCTCTTTGCTTGTGGCCTGATTAAAAAATCAAATGTACATGTATGGATTGTCTCCTACTCCTAGATGAAACTCTCCAATTATTGATATTTATGGATGTTCCCAATGTCTATTATATTTCCCCATGTTTGTTTCATGTTAGAATTGTAAATCAGCCCCCATAATGGTTGCATTTTCCCACGGGTTTGTTAAACTGGAGCTACAATTGAAAATCTGACTCCTACTTTATCAATACATGCACTTTTCCGAAAGTTATTTTTAGAGTAGAATTACTGTAGAAAATCCAACCTCCCCCAATGTATGGACTTTAAATCTGACGTCCCCTCAAGGTATTCATAACCATCAATGTTGCTTGACTGAAGAGAGAATAGTAAATCTAACTTCCCCCTATGAAGTGCATGTGTTTTCATCAGTATTTAGTAGTGTATTAAAAATTGTTTGATGTGATTATTATTATTAGTAAATATTTTTAGAGAGTGGTTTAGTACTATTTTGAACTTATTCTGGATTTTCTAATATTTTAAAGATATTGTTTGAATTATATATATTTCTAAATTGTTTCATGTATTTTAATAATTTTTCACAGTGTTTTTTTATTATTTCTTTTTATATTTTATTTTTGTTTAAAAACAGTTTTGGTATATATTTATGTTAATGATTGCAAAAGTGTAATACATACAAGCATACAATTAGTTAAAGTATATTAGCAATTATGAATGCTATGTATTTATTACTTAATATATATTAATATTCAATGTATTATTAGCAAATTATATTTATTTGTACAAATACTTTATTTTAATACAAATTTAATAATACAATTTCTTTACAGGCCTTGTGGTTGTATTTTTGTTTTGTATTTCTTTCTTACAAGCCTTGTGATGATTTTATTGATGTCTGAATTGCAGTCCAGAGTGTTGGAAGTAACAACCTTGAATATTATGCAGGGGGAATGGGGTCTTGACAGCATTGTGCGCTTGCCAATGGAGAGAATATGTGCTTTGGAGTGTAGGGTAGACTGGTCATGCTTTTTGCGTCCCATGTTGTGTCTTTCAGCTTTAGCAGTGTGGGTTAGATTTCAGGGATTCCACTGAGCAGGTATCGCTATTATATAGGTGAACTATTTTTAATATTGTATGCTCTGACATATGCTGATAAGATATAGTGCCAGTCTGAATGTGTTTTGTTAGAATTAGGTTATTAAATCAGGGACCAGTATTGATATAAAATCTGAGGGAGAAGGTGCTCTTAGTAAGCAGGAGTGAACCTGTCCATGATGTGTGCTTTAAGACATTCTTGTACTTGAGCGTGTTTGTTGTCTTTAGCTATCAATATAAATGATGTATTGATGATGTCCAATTCAAGTACGCCTTCCACATCCTGGCTTGGATATGGAGACAGAGTTCTTTTGATAGTGATGCCACTGCCAAATTAGATCGTCACGAACAGCTCAGTGTAATCTGCAAACTGGTGAATCCTGATGTTCTTGCCAATGAGGAATACACCCAGAGGTTCCTCTTGACAGTTGCAAAGATTTATGTATGTCACTATTCCTCAATATGCATTATAACATTAAGAAGTTGTTTGCATGAGCTGGTATCTGCTGGTCAGATAATAGGAGAACAATTTTAAGATGGGGCCATCAAAGGCAACACATGTGAAGGAAAGCTGATGAGAAAGGCTATTTGTTTCAAAGTATTGAACGGCGCAAATAAACCCGGAAGCTGATCACCATGTTCATTGAAAAAGCTTGGAATATAGCAATCTCTGTGCTGCATTGTAAACTGGCTCATACCTGGAAGTTCCTTGAAGAGTGAGTTGGTCTTTAATTGCTCATTTTGTTGGTTTATGGCTACCCTTTTAATCATCTTACTGCACAAGAGCATTTTAAGGATGTCAGGGAAGGCTATAGTGTAACACATGTAGAACTCAAGATAGTGCTCCATATATACCTCCAAAAACTAGGCGGCATATTTATGAGCCCCTTGCGTCACCTTCTGCACATTGGTATAATTTTTTTATTTACAAAGTGGCGCAGTGCACGCATTGCTCGACTTTGTAAACCCTTGAGCCAATTACGCTTGCACCAGGCATCATGTATGCAAGGGCGGCGTTGTGGTATTAGGAAGCCCAGAAAATCCGTGAGATCTATGAGATTCCACTGCACCATTTTTAGCACTATTTTTAACGCCTCCCTAAGGCAGGTGTTAAAATGACGCTCTTTTTGTTTTCAATGGGCATCCTTTCACTTTGCAGGATTAGCGTCAACATTTTTGGTGCTAATCCTGCAAAGCACCAAACTAGCATCAACATTTTTGACGCTAGTTCCTTATAGTGCGCTATGGTGCGCTGTATCATAAATATGACGCAGACATGGTGCCATTAGGAGGGCACAATTGGGGGTAAGAAACATGGTGCATCATGACATGATGGGCCACTTTTCAAGAATAATGCAATAGATATTTTTAGACATTGGTTCAAATCTAGTATAGATAACTTGTGTATGCAGTAAATAAAATGAAAAGGTGCAGATGTTCTGGCTGTAAGAGTAAGCCAATAAGATTAAAACATGACACCATGAGGAGATTATTAGTTGAAGTAGGTGATAGTCCTCTTCAAGTAATAATGGCACTGTTTTTTACTAGGTCTAGATAATTTAAACCTGAGCCCAACCCTTTGGTTACAGCAGGCAGGCTTAGCTTAGAAAAATGTGTAAAGCATTCATATGCACTGTACTGTTTAAACATAATAAAAATTCCACTCCAATTTACTTGGGATATGGTCGCAGTAGACTGATTTAAAGTCAAAGATAAGGCAGACCATGATGGAAGGTGGGTTGGATACAGGAACAAGGTTTGTCTGGATGAAAAGTTTCCCATTTGACTCAGTCATTTTTCTCAGAGTTCTAGTCAACTAGGTTGTTGGAAGATAGGGGCACCAACTGGATCTGAAGAAGGACCTGTCAGTGGCAGTTGGCTTGAGCACAGGACCTGTGGGAGCCTCCCCTCCAGCAGCAAGTATAAGGCTTTCAACATCAAAGGTGGGAGAACTCTGAGTGGGCAAAATCTGAGATCAGGCCCAGTAAGGTGTTCTCTGGTTGCTGCTCAGCTTTGGTTTCTGTGAAATCCTCCATGTTCAATCTTAAAACATTTCTGGAAGTCAGAAACCTTCCAGTGATGCAAACTAGCAAGTTATTTAACTTGGCCATGCATCTCTTTTACACGGTACAAAATGTACCCAAGGGCCTGGAAGCTAATTGTCACTAGTGGTCTGAGGGCACCTATTGTGCAGCACAGCTTCAGGCCTGTCACTGTAGCCTGACTGTAATAGTAATAGCACAAAACATGCACTGCATTCTTTCCAAGTAATTCATTTCTGACATGTAAAAACCTCACATTAAATAAAAACAATTCACCCCTATGTGAGCCTTACAGTCCACAAGGTAGGGTATGTTGTATTTTCTACATGTCATGTCTCATTTTTAAACACCATGTACCCTACCTTGTTGGCCACAAGCCTCATCAAGGGATGAGTTGCTAATATTTAAAAGGGAAGTATTACCATGTCAAAAATGTTTCATTTGACAGTCTTCACTGCAAGTTTTACATTGCAGCAATCAGACAAAATGGTAAGCCTGAAGCCACATTTTGTAGGCCCATATTGTGGAAGGCACAGTAGGTGTTGCAGTCCACAGGTGGGATTTAACTTCCATGTCCTTGGTACATTTTCTACACCATATACTAGGGAAGTATAGAGGAATAAGCGTTTCAATTATAAATACGCCAGTGTAACCAGGATTAAATGGGGAGAACAGCCACTTCAATACTGTTTAGCAAAGATAACAGTGCATAGAGGTCTAAGTCCCACAGATCGAGGGTCCAGAAAAAGGCAAATAAATCTATGATGGCCTCGCAAAGAAGGCTGATTTCCTGAAGTGCTCTTGATTGCATTCATGCTGTGATGGAATTGTGCACTTTTGTGCACTTTCAGATAAGTTTTATCACCAAGCCCATTGTTCTTTGAAATTATTGGTTACAGACCTTAAGACCTCCTACCCCAGAGGGATCAGGAGAACAATAGTTCTGTATTGAGGATAACACACAGGAGTAACAGATGGAAAACATCAATCATTGAGAGGTCCCCCGGTTTGCTTGCTCTCATTGTGGAAAATGTTCAATATAAATTAACTGAGTTTTGATGCAAGCAACTTACATAAGAATAGACTTGAATTATTACTTTAATTGATTTCTTCCTTGACTACTGAATCATACAATTTATTAAAGATGCTTCTACTATAGTTTTGAGTGGGTACATGACATTAAACGTGGAGCACTATGGTGACAGAGTATTACAAAGATCAGAAATTTAGGTTTGGGTATTGTAATGTTTAGTAAAAATTATCAAAGTAAAACATGAAAGCGCTTATACAAGTATTAGAATTAAGTCAATGTGCCTCCCTTTATTTTAAGTCATTGTTTTATATTGATGGCCGAATGAGGTATATTTTGGAATTTTGCCTGTTAATCAATTTAACTGGGGTGGAACTTTGCCAATAACGTTGGTGGGGGTGTGACCTTCAGATTTCCCAACAGTCACTCTGGGATATCTTGTTAAAACACAATACATGAGAAGCAATACATGAGGGGGAGGCTTAAGAGGCAGTAGAAAGAGAGGAGGGCGGATTGTTAGGAGCACTTAAAACACAGTTTTTTTTACCTACTCAACATAAGGCCTTCAAAACAGAGATGAAAGAGTGTATGTGTGAGTGTGTGTTTTTGTCAATTTGGGCATGTAAAAATCACAGACGAAATCCAACAGACACTTCATCATGCTCGACTGAAAGCCCTTGTATCCAATTATACACACACCCCAACCCCCCCTCCAAAGCTACACCCTGCAATTAAAAGCACAAACATTGTATTCTTTCATTATGGAATATACATGAGCAATTTAATTTTGCTACTATGATGCCCTTGTGACTCTGGGGAAATTCCATACATATTCAATTTCTGAAAACACATAAATTGGCAACCATGTGATGGAATCTGTGTTCATTATTAGTGTCTAAAATATGGGGCAGATACAAGACTCGTCATCCAAGATGAATATTGATAATTTGACTTCTTACCAGAGGTTCTACATTTAATATCTACTGGACTTTTACTCTGTCACTGAATTCAGTGCCAGGACTCACATTAGAACAAGAAAAATATTATTTGCATCATTTGACACCAAGCTAAGCAGACTAAAAACACTTCTTCAGATATCATGCTTCAGAACCTCCAACCACGATTCAATCTTTACCTACCACAACAATTGAAATGGATGAAAGATCTGAAATCCACTTAAGGACAATCAAAAGTGTCCGAAATGCAGGAACAGACCTTAGTAAAGACATGTTAGAAATGGGGTTTTTGGTTGGCAGTCAGGTTACCCTCTGTCCAAGCAAAAGCCCTCACTCTAGTCAGGGTAAGTCACACACTATCCAAGATTATCCTGTGCCCACCCTCTGGTAGCTTGGCACGAGCAGTCAGGCTTAACTTAGAAGGCAATGTGTAAAGTATTTGTGCAATAAATCATACAATACCACCATATAGCACCACAAAAAATACACCACACAGTGTTTAGAAAAATATATAATATTTATCAAGATAATTGTAGGTCAAAAAAAGAATAAAGATGCAATGGAAAATTGTAGAACTATCACAGGAAAGTGATATAAAGGGTCTTAAGTCTTTAGAATGTAATAAAGTGTCTTTCAAGCACAAAGTACCTGGTTTCTGGTGGAAAATCTCCTCAGCGGGCCACAGGTGAAGAGATGCGTGGAAAAAGGGGGGTGTGCGTCGATTTCCTCTCAGCACACACCGACTTGCGTCGTTCTTTTCCACGCGGGGAAGTTGGGCGTCGTTTTCCGGCGCGCAGACAGTCTCTTTTTGTGGATCGCGGGGATTACCAGATGTCCCGGGTCTGTGCGTGGATTCTCCTGCTTGTTTTCCGGCTGCGCGTCGTTCTGCGGGGCTGCGCGTCGAAGTTTCGATCTCACGGTAGGCGTCGCGTCGATTTCTCCTTGGAAGTCGGGCGGCGTTGTCCTTGCGAGGCCGTGCGTCGAAAGTTTGGTCTCACGGCAGGCGTCGCGTCGATTTCTCCTTGGAAGTCGGGCGGCGTTGTCCTTGCGAGGCCGTGCGTCAAAGTTTCGCACTCACGGTAGGCGTCGCGTCGATTTCTCCTGGAAAGTCGGGCGGCTTTGTCCTTGCGAGGTTGTGCGTCGAAGTCTCGATCGCCCCGAGGGCGTCGCGTCGATCAGCGTCGGTGTGCGGCGTTTTTCTCGCCGCGAAGCAAGCTGTGCGTCGAAATTTTCGGCGCACGGAGCGTCCAAGTGAAAGGAAGAAGTCTTTTTGGTCCTGAGACTTCAGGGAACAGGAGGCAAGCTCTATCCAAGCCCTTGGAGAGCACTTTCACAGCCAGACAAGAGTTCAGCAAGGCAGCAGGGCAACAGCAAGACAGCAGTCCTTTGTAGAAAGCAGACAGGTGAGTCCTTTGAGCAGCCAGGCAGTTCTTCTTGGCAGGATGTAGTTTCTGGTTCCGGTTTCTTCTCCAGCAAGTGTCTGATGAGGTAGGGCAGAGGCCCTGTTTTATACCCAAATGTGCCTTTGAAGTGGGGGAGACTTCAAAGAGTGGCTAAGAAGTGCACCAGGTCCC
Organism: Pleurodeles waltl; assembly: GCF_031143425.1. NCBI lineage: Eukaryota > Metazoa > Chordata > Amphibia > Caudata > Salamandridae > Pleurodeles > Pleurodeles waltl. The sequence goes on from NC_090449.1 coordinate 957,260,928, forward strand.
CTTTCAGTTCAATCCTGTCTGCCAGGGTCCCAGTAGGGGGTGTGGCAGTCCTTTGTGTGAGGGCAGGCCCTCCACCCTCCCAGCCCAGGAAGACCCATTCAAAATGCAGATGTATGCAAGTGAGGCTGAGTACCCTGTGTTTGGGGTGTGTCTGAGTGAATGCACAAGGAGCTGTCAACTAAACCTAGCCAGACGTGGATTGTAAGGCACAGAAGGATTTAAGTGCAAAGAAATGCTCACTTTCTAAAAGTGGCATTTCTAGAATAGTAATATTAAATCCGACTTCACCAGTCAGTAGGATTTTGTATTACCATTCTGGCCATACTAAATATGACCTCCCTGCTCCTTTCAGATCAGTAGCTGCCACTTCAACAGTGTATGAGGGCAGTCCCAATGTTAGCCTATGAAGGGAGCAGGTCTCCCAGCAGTGCAAAAACGAATTTAGGAGTTTTACACTACCAGGACATATAACTACACAGGTACATGTCCTGTCTTTTACCTACACAGCACCCTGCTCTACGGGATACCCAGGGCACACATTAAGGGTGACTTATATGCAGAAAAAGGGGAGTTCTAGGCTTGGCAAGTACTTTTAAATGCCAAGTCGAGGTGGCAGGGAAACTGCACACACAGGCCTAGCAATGGTAGGCCTGAGACAAGAAAAAGGGGCTACTTAAGTGGGTGGCACAATCCGTGCTGCAGGTCCACTAGTAGCATTTAATCTATATGCCCTAGGCACCTGGAGTGCACATGACTGGGGACTTATAAGTAGATTAAATAGTTCAATCAGGTATGATCCAAAGTTACCATGTTTACAGAGAGAGAGCATATACACTTTATCACTGGTTAGCAGTGGTAAAGTGCGCAGAGTCTAAAAACCAGCAAAAACAGTATCCAAAAAGAGGAGGGAGGTAGGCAAAAAGTTAGGGGTGACTACCCTAAGGCTGTCAGGTCTAACATGTGTCCCCCCCAGCTGAAAGTGGGGAGAGCTACCCGACCTCCTGGGAGCTCTCATCGCTAAGGCGGAAGTACCTGGAGAGACCATCAGCATTGGCGTTGTCAACCCCTGGGCGATGTTCCACCGTAAAGTCCATCCCCTGTAGGGAAATGGACCACCTCAGAAGTTTTGGATTCTCACCCCTCATCTGCATGAGCCATCTGAGGGGCCTGTGGTCTGTCTGAACTAGGAAGTGAGTCCCAAACAGGTAGGGCCTCAGCTTCTTTAGTGCCCAGACCACAGCAAAAGCTTCTCTTTCAATAGCACTCCACCTCTGTTCCCGTGGTAATAGCCTTCTGCTAATAAAGACTACCGGTTGATCTTGGCCCTCCTCATTTAGCTGTGCTAGGACTGCCCCTATGCCATGCTCTGAAGCGTCTGTCTGCACGATAAATTCCTGGGAGTAGTCAGGGGCCTTGAGCACGGGGGCCGTGCACATGGCTTCCTTCAGGGCGTCAAAGGCTTTTTGACAAGCCTCTGTCCAATTCACCAACCTAGGTTGCTTCTTGGACGTGAGTTCTGTCAAGGGGGACACAATGGTACCATAGCCCTTGACAAACCTGCGGTAGTATCCGGTGAGGCCTAAAAAGGCTCTCACCTCAGTCTGGGTTCGAGGTGGTTGCCAGGCCTTGATAGTTTCGATCTTGGCCTGGAGTGGCTGCACCTTGCCACCACCTACTAGGTGTCCCAAGTACACCACGGAACCCTGCCCAATCTGGCACTTACTAGCCTTGATGGTCAGGCCTGCCTGTTGCAGGGCCTGAAGCACCTCCTTGAGGTGGAGCAGGTGTTCCTCCCAGCTGGAACTGTAGACAGCTATGTCATCCAGGTAGGCTGCACAGAAGGCATCCTTGCCAGCCAGGACCCCGTTAACCAACCGTTGGAAGGTAGCGGGGGCATTTTTCAATCCAAACGGCATCACCCGGAACTGGTAATGGCCGTCAGGGGTGGAAAAGGCGGACCTTTCCTTAGCCCCCTCAGTCAGGGCGATCTGCCAGTACCCTGAAGTAAGATCAAACGTACTCAGGAACTTGGCAGCGCCTAGCCTGTCCACGAGCTCATCAGCTCGGGGGATGGGGTGAGCATCAGTCCGTGTGACTGAGTTGAGACCCCGGTAGTCCACGCAGAACCGGAGTTCTGGCTTCGCGCCTGGGGCAGTAGCCTTAGGGACCAACACCACTGGGCTGGCCCAGGGACTACTGGACTTCTCAATAACCCCTAGCGTCAACATCTTAGAGACCTCCTCCTTGATGCTGGCCTTCACCTTATCTGACAACCTGTAAATTTTGTTCTTCACAGGGAGACTGTCACCGGTGTCAATATCATGAACACAGAGGTGGGTCAGTCCAGGAGTAAGGGAGAAGAGGGGGGAGAACTGCTCCAACAGCTCATAGCAGTCTCCTTTCTGGTTTAGAGTCAGGGAGTCAGACAGAATGACCCCGCTTACGGACCCATCACCTTCTTGGGCAGAGAGGAGGTCAGGGAGAGGTTCACTCTCCTCTTCCATTCCTTCATCTGTGACCAGAAGCATGTTGATCTCCGACCTCTCAAAATGAGCTTTTAGTCGGTTCACGTGGAGCACCCTTAGGGGGTTCATAGGGGTTTGGAGGTCCACTAGGTAAGTGGCCTCCCCTTTCCGCTCCTTTATTTCAAATGGGCCAGACCAGCGGTCCTGGAGAGCTCTGGGCTCTACTGGCTCCATTACCCACACTTTGTCTCCAGGTTGAAACTCTACCAGAGTGGTCTTCTGGTCATACCATTGTTTCATCACCTCTTGACTGGCCTCCAGGTTACTTTGGGCCTCTTTCCAGAAGCGGGTCATCTGATTGCGGAGGGCCAACATGTAGCTGACCACGTCCTGAGGGGGTGTCTTTGGAGCGTTCTCCAATCCCTCCTTGACAATGCTTAAGGGTCCCCTGACGGGGTACCCATAGAGAAGCTCAAAGGGACTGAACCCTACCCCCCTCTGGGGGACCTCTCTGTAAGCAAAGAGAAGGCATGGTAAGAGGACGTCCCATTTACGCCTCATGGCCTCAGGGAGGCCACCAATCATGCCTTTCAGGGTCTTGTTGAATCTCTCCACAAGCCCATTAGACTGGGGGTGATAGGGTGTGGTGAACTTGTAGGTTACACCACACGCATCCCACAGATGCTTCATGTACGCGGACATGAAGTTAGTGCCTCTGTCAGACACTATCTCCTTGGGGAATCCCACACGGGTAAATATCCCCATCAGGGTTCTGGCTACCACCGATGCAGTTACGGTCCTCAGAGGGATTGCCTCTGGGTACCGGGTGGCATGGTCCACCAAAACCAGGATAAACCTGTTGCCTAAGGCAGTTTTGGGGTCCAAGGGGCCAACAATGTCGACGCCCACCCTTTCAAAGGGGGTGCCAACGACAGGAAGTGGAATCAGGGGGGTTTTAACCCTCTTTCCTGCTTTACCACTAGCCTGGCAGGTAGGACAAGCCCTGCAGAATTTGTCTGAGTGTGTCCTCATTTTGGGCCAGTGAAAGTGGGTGACAAAGCCTGTTGAAGGTCTTGTCTTGTCCCAAATGTCCTGCCAGGGGAATGTCGTGAGCCAGACCCAGTAGGAAGGCTCGGTAACATTGGGGGACCACCAGCACACGTGCTGCCCCAAAGACCGGAACCCTAGGCTCACTGTAGAGGAGATCATTCTCCCAATATAGGTGGTGATTGCCAGAGGCGTCACCTGCTGCCTGGTTTAAGGCTTGTTTCCTCAACCCTTCTAGAGTGGGACACTTTTTCTGCGCCTTGCAGAATTCCTCCCTGGTGGGTCCACCCTCAACTTGCCAGCCAGCAAGCTCAGGTAAGTCACCTAGGGTGGCAATGTCTTCCCCAGTTGGCTCAGGAGTCTCCTCCTCAGGAGCCCCGTCAGCCACTGTGGGAACTTCTGGGGCCGGTTTCCCGCGCCCCTCGTCCCTCCTCTTGGCAGCTCTCTGGGCCATCGTTCCAGGCTCCAGATGCCCTTGACTTCCCTCTCGGTCAGCCATGGACCGGGTGGTCATGCAGACCCACTCAGGTAACCCTAACATCTCCAGGTGAGATCTGAGCTCTACTTCTTTCCAAGCAGTATGCTCTAGATCATTGCCTAACAGACAATCTACAGGCATGGCAGGACTCACAGCTACTTTCAGAGTACCAGAGACCCCCCCCACTCAAAGGGAACCCGAGCCACCGGTAGGTGACTCTCGCGATTGTCAGCGACTATGACCTGGTGGAATGTATTAGGGATTATCTGCTCTGTGGACACCAGCTGACTCTTGATAGTAGTCATACTGGCTCCTGTGTCACGCAGAGCCTCCACCTTCTGCCCATCAATGAGGACCCACTGCCGGTACTTGGAAGTATTTTTAGGCATGTGGACCTTGGACATCATTTCTCCTTCTCCCAGGGACACTAGGGAAATCTCTACCTGTCCCCCACAGCTATCTGGGTCCATCTCCCCCCCGAGCGCTACACTAGTCAACCCAGGGACCTGTCCAGTAGTGGACGGTGCCCTCTTGGGGCACTGGGGATCGCCTTTGTAGTGACCATATTGGTAACACTCCATGCATTTGGGGCTAGATTTTCCTGACCTGTCAAATGTCCCTGGCTTTTTCCCAAATTTGGAAAAGGAAGGGTTGCCACCCCCTCCCTGGGAATTCTTTTGGGGGCCTTTAGAGAGTTCCTTATCTGTAAGTTTATCTCCCCCCTCTTTCTTCTGTTGGGAACCCTGTCCACCTTTGTGGGAGTCCCCCCCAGGTACCTTCTTGGACACTCTGGTGCTAACCCAGAGGTCCGCCTCCTCAGCAAGCTTCCTGGGATCAGTCAGCTTACTATCCACTAGGTGCTGGCGCAAATCGGTATAAGTAACATTAAGCATATGCTCTCTCAGGATCAAGTCATATAAACCTTTATAATCTGCTACTTTGTTGCCCCGCACCCATCCATTCAGTGCCTTACTAGAGAAATCAAAGAAATCTACCCATGTTTGTGTGGTTTGTTTGGTGCTGTCCCTGAACCTCTGACGGTATCCCTCAGGGGTCAGCCCAAACTTGGCAAGTAAAGTGGCTTTCTGGAGTGGGTATGTGTTTTGATCCGGTGGATCCAATGTGAGAAGTGTGTCCCTCCCCAATGGCGGCACATAACCCCACATAGCTACCCCCCATTGCCCTTCAGGAACCTCATGAGCCCTTAGTGCAACTTCATAAGCAGCTAACCATTTATCTATGTCATCTCCCACCACAAAACTGGGCACCACATTTTTGGGTATACAAACCTTCTTTTCTCCAGCAGGTCCTGTCTGTATGCTGCCACCATTATTGCTGGATTCAGACTGTCTTGCCTTGATCTCCAGCTCCTTGAGACTCAGTTCATGAGCCAACAATAGTTTCTTTTCAGCCAACGCTCTTTCAGCTTCCACTTGTTTGGCTGCTCTTTCAGCTTCTGCTTGTTTGGCTGCCCTTTCAGCTTCAATCTGTTTGGCTGCTCTTTCAGCCTCAGCTTGTTTGGCTGCCCTTTCAGCTTCAATCTGTTTGGCTGCTCTTTCAGCCTCAGCTTGTTTGGCTTCTCTTTCTGCCCTCCTCTCCTCCTGTTGTGCCTCAATTTTCAGTTTTGCCATTTGCAATTGGAACTCCCTTTCCTCTCTCCTTTCCTCTGCGGTCAGGCTTTGCATGGAGACACTGCTCCCTGGTCTGGAAGGGTGCACAATTGCAGTGGTAACACCATCCATAGATAGTGAAAATCCTTCTGAGGGGCCATTTTCTGGCTCCTCTTCCTCATCATCCTCTGAATGGGCTTCTGCCCAGGCCCTCAGCGCCACTTGAAAGTCCTCCTTTCTGGAGGCCCCTTGGGTGGGTACCCTTAATGCCCTGCAGAATCCTCTTAGTTGTTTGACCGTGTATGTATCCAACTGGACTAGGTCAAAGTCCCCTGTCTGAGACCCAGTCAGAGACATGTTGAGTGAGGATTTAGTTTTTGAAAATTGTCAGGAAAAAAAACGGATTTTCAAAAAGAGATAAAAACCAAGTTGACCTTCAACTGTGGGTAGGTAGTGAAATACTTAGCTACTGTATGTCACTGCACAAATACAAGTCCTATCCTCACCGCTGATCACCAATGTTAGAAATGGGGTTTTTGGTTGGCAGTCAGGTTACCCTCTGTCCAAGCAAAAGCCCTCACTCTAGTCAGGGTAAGTCACACACTATCCAAGATTATCCTGTGCCCACCCTCTGGTAGCTTGGCACGAGCAGTCAGGCTTAACTTAGAAGGCAATGTGTAAAGTATTTGTGCAATAAATCATACAATACCACCATATAGCACCACAAAAAATACACCACACAGTGTTTAGAAAAATATATAATATTTATCAAGATAATTGTAGGTCAAAAAAAGAATAAAGATGCAATGGAAAATTGTAGAACTATCACAGGAAAGTGATATAAAGGGTCTTAAGTCTTTAGAATGTAATAAAGTGTCTTTCAAGCACAAAGTACCTGGTTTCTGGTGGAAAATCTCCTCAGCGGGCCACAGGTGAAGAGATGCGTGGAAAAAGGGGGGTGTGCGTCGATTTCCTCTCAGCACACACCGACTTGCGTCGTTCTTTTCCACGCGGGGAAGTTGGGCGTCGTTTTCCGGCGCGCAGACAGTCTCTTTTTGTGGATCGCGGGGATTACCAGATGTCCCGGGTCTGTGCGTGGATTCTCCTGCTTGTTTTCCGGCTGCGCGTCGTTCTGCGGGGCTGCGCGTCGAAGTTTCGATCTCACGGTAGGCGTCGCGTCGATTTCTCCTTGGAAGTCGGGCGGCGTTGTCCTTGCGAGGCCGTGCGTCGAAAGTTTGGTCTCACGGCAGGCGTCGCGTCGATTTCTCCTTGGAAGCCGGGCGGCGTTGTCCTTGCGAGGCCGTGCGTCAAAGTTTTGCACTCACGGTAGGCGTCGCGTCGATTTCTCCTGGAAAGTCGGGCGGCTTTGTCCTTGCGAGGTTGTGCGTCGAAGTCTCGATCGCCCCGAGGGCGTCGCGTCGATCAGCGTCGGTGTGCGGCGTTTTTCTCGCCGCGAAGCAAGCTGTGCGTCGAAATTTTCGGCGCACGGAGCGTCCAAGTGAAAGGAAGAAGTCTTTTTGGTCCTGAGACTTCAGGGAACAGGAGGCAAGCTCTATCCAAGCCCTTGGAGAGCACTTTCACAGCCAGACAAGAGTTCAGCAAGGCAGCAGGGCAACAGCAAGACAGCAGTCCTTTGTAGAAAGCAGACAGGTGAGTCCTTTGAGCAGCCAGGCAGTTCTTCTTGGCAGGATGTAGTTTCTGGTTCCGGTTTCTTCTCCAGCAAGTGTCTGATGAGGTAGGGCAGAGGCCCTGTTTTATACCCAAATGTGCCTTTGAAGTGGGGGAGACTTCAAAGAGTGGCTAAGAAGTGCACCAGGTCCCCTTTCAGTTCAATCCTGTCTGCCAGGGTCCCAGTAGGGGGTGTGGCAGTCCTTTGTGTGAGGGCAGGCCCTCCACCCTCCCAGCCCAGGAAGACCCATTCAAAATGCAGATGTATGCAAGTGAGGCTGAGTACCCTGTGTTTGGGGTGTGTCTGAGTGAATGCACAAGGAGCTGTCAACTAAACCTAGCCAGACGTGGATTGTAAGGCACAGAAGGATTTAAGTGCAAAGAAATGCTCACTTTCTAAAAGTGGCATTTCTAGAATAGTAATATTAAATCCGACTTCACCAGTCAGTAGGATTTTGTATTACCATTCTGGCCATACTAAATATGACCTCCCTGCTCCTTTCAGATCAGTAGCTGCCACTTCAACAGTGTATGAGGGCAGTCCCAATGTTAGCCTATGAAGGGAGCAGGTCTCCCAGCAGTGCAAAAACGAATTTAGGAGTTTTACACTACCAGGACATATAACTACACAGGTACATGTCCTGTCTTTTACCTACACAGCACCCTGCTCTAGGGGATACCCAGGGCACACATTAAGGGTGACTTATATGCAGAAAAAGGGGAGTTCTAGGCTTGGCAAGTACTTTTAAATGCCAAGTCGAGGTGGCAGGGAAACTGCACACACAGGCCTAGCAATGGTAGGCCTGAGACAAGAAAAAGGGGCTACTTAAGTGGGTGGCACAATCCGTGCTGCAGGTCCACTAGTAGCATTTAATCTATATGCCCTAGGCACCTGGAGTGCACATGACTGGGGACTTATAAGTAGATTAAATAGTTCAATCAGGTATGATCCAAAGTTACCATGTTTACAGAGAGAGAGCATATACACTTTATCACTGGTTAGCAGTGGTAAAGTGCGCAGAGTCTAAAAACCAGCAAAAACAGTATCCAAAAAGAGGAGGGAGGTAGGCAAAAAGTTAGGGGTGACTACCCTAAGGCTGTCAGGTCTAACAAGACATCACCAACATCTTTGCACAAAATCTTACTTTATTTGAAATTGAAATATTGAAGAGTCTGGTTGTTATCTAAACATCTTTTAAAGTGGCAGTGCATTTTTTGGCCAATTGAGCATAAATTGCACTCACAACATCATGAATTGCAGATCTATATTGACTCTTTCTGTCAAAGGAACCATGTTTTGGGGAGTTGTGCTGAAGTGAGTTCTCAGCAGGGTTACTGTAATGCACTTCATGTGGGGCTTCCCAGCAATTTCTTTATGGAGACCAAATGAAGCTGCTTGGGCAATCTTGTTGCTTAATTTGATTCAGTGGTTGCTGCTGGTATGCACAGCAAATCATTCAGGGTCACTGAAGCCTCTATGTTCTCATTTGACTATGACTCAGAGCAAGAAATCAAAAATCATAATCGTGACAAATGATGTGTGAAGTAAAAGGTAAGCAGGAGGTGAGAACCTGCAAGAGCAGCAGGGTGTGTAAGGTGTTTGAGGAAAGGGGCCTGACTCGCAATAAATGCTCAGCAGCCTTGATATTTGGTAACCTCAACATTTAGCTGGTGACAGGTTCTTCAGAAACCCTTTTGGCAGATGAATTTATTTATTTACTTATTAATACAAACTAAGCATTGGCCTTTGGCCTGAGTAGAAAATGCTATATCTCCCAGTTCATGAATCTGTACACTAGCTTCCAGAAGGACAAGTCATTGCATTCAAAATAATTTGCCTAGACCTAAAAATATCCACACCAGCTCATCCTGTGGTTGTACATTTTTTGCACTGGTGCCCACCCTTCATCTGCCCACAATTTGAATGTCGACTGCTTTTATTTTATTGTGCTGATGACAATAAATTTGTTACAGATATAAATAAATTGCTTCAATAAAATATTATCTATAGCAGTTGACATATTTTCTACCATAATTTTGTATATGTCCTGTACTAATTGGATTTCTAATAAGTGGCAAAAATAACTCTAGTCTATATGTCTTGTGTGTATGCTCACTCTGTGAATTAGGTAGGAAGAACACGGAAACCATGCATGTTATCTCTGGCAGCCTTGTCGGTTATAAACGTGAATCACTTGCATGTATGTTTGATAGAAGTTCACAAAACACCTATGCATTTCATCTCCAACAAATGATACGTCTCATTATGAGTTTGGCAGATTTTGGTCCAGGGTTATTGAAGGACCAGCAGTCCAGTTACAAGAGTTCTCCTTAAATATTTGCAAGGACCTGGAAATACAGTGTAATTTACCATGTGTTTTGGCCAATTCTAGGGAGAAAAACTAGGGCATTTTCTGCCTTCTCTGAGCAGGTGCAAAATGTCAGCGGCATTGTCAGTGAAGAGTGCAGAGATGATGCTCCGGGAGATAATGGCATCCGGAGCTTATGCTCCAGGTGAAATTCTGTCACTCCAAATGAGGACCTACAATGTGATATATGCACTGCCTTGGGGAAGGCAAATCTACCAGGTGTGACCAAGATTATCTTGTCGACACAACAAGCTAATTCATTGTGGCCCATATTTATACTTTTTTAGCACCACATTTGCACCACTTTTTAACACAAAAACGGTGCAAATTTACAAAATACAATTGTATTTTGCAAGTTTGCACCACTTTTGCGTCAAAAAGTGACGCAAATGCGGCGCTAAAAAAGTATAAATATGGGCCTGTATTTGTACATTCGCAATACATTTGATGCAAGACTCAAGATTTGCTCTCTGTTTCTTTGTATAGCTGTAAGACCTGAGAGCCTTAGGGTGGTCACCCCTAACTTTTTTCCTGTCTCCATCCACTTTTGTGACATGTTTTTGCTGGTTTTAGGACTCTGCGCACTTTACCACTGCTAACCAGTGCTAAAGTGCATATGCTTTCTCCTTTAAAACATGGTGACATTGGCTCATACCCAGTTGGCTTTTTTAATTTGCTTGTAAGTCCCCAGTAAAGTGCACTACATGTGCCCAGGGCCTGTGGATTAAATGCTATGAGTGGGCCTGCAGCACTGGCTGTACCACCCACACAAGTAGCCCCTTAACCATGCCTCAGGCCTGCCACTCTGCCTGTATGTGCAGTTTCACTGCCACTTCGACTTGGCATTTAAAAGTACTTGCCAAGCCCTAAATTACCCCTTTTCTATATATATATCACCCCTAAGGTAGGCCCTAGGTAACCCATAGGGCAGGGTGCTATGTAGATAAAAGGCAGGACGTATATTTCGTTTATTTGTCAGGGTAGTGTAAAACTCCTAAAATTGTTTTCCACTACTGTGAGGCCTGCTCCTTTCATAGGATAGCATTAGGGATAACCTCATATACTGTTTGAGTGGTAGATACCGATCTGAAAGGGTTAACAAGGTCATGTTTAGTATAGCCAGAATGGTAATAGAAAATCATGCTTATTGGTGAAGTTAGATTGAATATTGCTATTCTAGAAATGCCACTTTTAGAAAGTGAGCATTTCTCTACACCCAAATCCTTCTGTGCCTTACAGCTTGTCTCCAATACACGTCTGGCTGCTCCCTTGTGCATTTCACCCAGACAACCACAAACACAGGATGCTCAGTCACACCTGCACACATCTGCATACTGAATGGGTCTTCCTGGGCTGGAAGGGTGGAGGGCCCGACACTTACATGTCAAAGGACAGTGGCCTGCCCTTACACAATGGACTGCCAAACCCCCTACTGGGACCCTGGCAGACAGCATTGGACTGAAAAGGGACCTTGTGCACTTCTAAGCCTCTCTTTGAAGTCTCCCCCACTTCAAAGGCACATTTGGGTATATAAACTGGGTCCCTGACCCTACCAACTCAGGCACTTCTTGACAAGATACCTCAAAGAAACTCTGAACCAGAACCTGAAACCTGCCAAGAGAAGCTGCCTGGCTACCCAAAGGACTAACCTGGACTTCTTTGCTGTAAAGGACTGCTGCCAGGCTGTTGCCCTTCTGCCTTGTTGGCCTCTGGAAATTCATATTTTAACTTGTACTTATTGCTAATCTTGATCGTTTTGACCTTATTTTAATCAGCTAAACATTCTATATTTTTCTAGGCTTGTGTGGTGTATTTTTGTGGTGTTTATACTGTGTTATTGTATGATTTGTACACAAATACTTTAAACATTGCCTTCTAAGTTAAGCCTGACTGCTCAGTACCAAGCTACCAGAGGGTGGGCACAGGATAATTTGGATTGTGTGTGACTTTCCCTCACTAGGGGAGGGTCCTTGCTTGGACAGGGGGTAACCTGACTGCCAACCAAAGGCCCCATTTCTAACATTGATGATCAGCAGTGAGGATAGGACTTGTATTTGTGCAGTGACATACAATAGCTACATGTACACTACCTACCCAGAGTTAAAGGTCAGCTTGATTTTTATGTTTTTTCTTCAAATTTCATTTTTCTGCTTGACTTTTTAACTCAATCCTCATTCAACATGTCTCTGGCTGGGTCACAAGCAGGAGCTGAAGAGTTTGACCTAGCCAAGCTGGAGACATACACGGTTAACCTGCTGAAGTAGTTCGGCAAGGGGATGGGAGTACCTACCCAGGGTGCCTCCAGGAAGGAGGAGTACCAAAAGGCTCTGAGAGCCTGGGTAGAAACCTGTTCTCAAGAGAATGTTGGGGTGGAGGAGCCAGAGAGTGGCCCCTCAGAGGATTTGCCACCAGCAGTGGGGGATGTTATCCCTGAGATTGTGCCCCCTGGTAAACCAGGGAGCAGTGTCTCTAGCCATGGCCTGACCGCAGAGGAAAGGAGGGAGGAGAGAAAATTTCAGTTGTAAATGGCAAAGTTAAACATGGAGGCAGAGGAAAGGAAAGCTCAAAGAGAAGCTGAAAGAGCCTTTGCTGAAAATAAACTTTCCTTGGCTAATGAACTGAGTCTCAAAGGGCTGGATATCAAGGTGAGGCAGTCTGAGTCCAGCAGTGACGGTGGCAGCATTCATGCAGGACCTGCTAGAGTTAATAAGGCTTGTATAGCCAAGAATGTGGTGCCAAGTTATGAGGTGGGGGATGACATTGATAAGTGGATGGCTGCTTATGAAATTGCACTAAGGGCTCAGGGAGTTTCTGAACAGCAATGGGGAGCAGCTTTGTGGTGGTATGTACCAGTAGTGGGGAGGGACACACTCCTTGCATTGGATACAAGGGATCGAAATACATATGCACCCATGAAAACCACTTTACTTGCCAAGTTTGGACTGACCCCTGAGAAATACCGTCAGAGGTTCAGGGACAGCACTAAACTCTCCACACAAAACTTGGTAGACTTTTTTGATTTCTCCAGTAAGGCACTGAATGGATGGGTGCGGAGCAGTAAAGTAGATGACTATTTGGGGTTATATAATTTGATCCTGAAAGAGCATATGTTCTGTGTTTGCTTTACAGAGTTGCACCAGCACCTAGTTGACAGTAAGCTGACTGATTCTAGGAAGCTTACTGAGGAGGGGGACCGCTGGGTTAGCACCAGAGTGTCCAAGAAGGTACCTGGTGGAGAAACCCACAAAGGTGGTCAGGGTTCCCACCAGAAGAAAGAGGTGGGAGAAAAACTTAAAAATAAGGTGTTCTCAAAAGGCCCCCAAAACAATTTCCAGTCCAAACCTGATTCTGAAATGAGGCCAGGATTCTTTGAGAAAAAGAAAGGTCAGTTTGTACATGCTTAGAGTGCACCAACTTTTTTACTACAAGGGCAACTCCAAGTGCCAAATGTGGGCACAGCCCCCCACCTGAGGGCAGACCCATGGGTTGGCTAGTGTGGCGCTCAAGGAGGAGGTAGTCTCAGATAGCTTTGGGGGACAGACAGATGTAACCCTAGTGTCCTTGGGAGATGAGGCTATGGTGCCAAAAACCCACATGCCTGCAAATACTTATAGACAGTAGATCACCATTAATGGGTAAAGTGTGGAGGCTCTGTGTGACACAGGAGCCAGCATGACTGCCGTCAGGGGTCAGCTGGTGTCTGCAGAGCAGGACATCCCCAATACATTCCACCAGGTCATAGTCGCTGACAATCGTGAGAGTCACCTACCGGTGGCTCTCGTTCCGTTTGATTGTGAGGGGTTTCAGATACTCTAAAATTAGGTGTTAGTCCTGCCATGTCTGTAGATTGTCTGTTAGGCAACGACCTTGAGCGTACTACCTGGAAGGATGTGGAGCTTAGATCTCACCTGGAGATGTTAGGTTTCCCTGAATGGGTCTGCATGACCGCACAGTCCATGGCTGCCCGGGAAGGGAGTCAAGGGCATCTGGAGCCTGGAACAATGGCCCAGACAGCTGCAAAGAAGAAGGGCAAGGGGTATGGGAAACCAGTCCCAGACATTCTAGTGGTGGTTGACGGGGTCGCAGACAAGGAGGCCCCTGAGCCAACTGGGGAGGACATCGCCGCCCTGGACAACCTGCCTGAACTTGCAGACTGGCATGCAGAAGGTGGGCCAACCATGGAGGAGTTCTGCAAAGCGCAAAAAGAGTGCCCCACTCTTGAGGGTTTGAGGCAACAGGCCGCAGCCCAGGCAGCAGGTGAAGCCTCTGGCGATCACCATATCTATTGGGAGAATGATCTCCTTTACGGTGAGCCTAAGGTACCAGAAGCTGGGGCAGCATGCACCCTGGTGGTCCCCCAGTGTTATTGGGCCTTCCTACTGGGTTTGGCTCACAACAGCCCCTTTGGGGGGACATTTTGGGCCAGACAAGACCTTCGCCAAGGCTTGTCACCCACTTTTATTGGCCCCAAATGCGGATGGCCCCAGATTCTTTCTGTAGGTCATGCCCAACCTGCCAGGCTAGTGGGAAGACAGGGAAAAGGCTAAAAGCCCCCCTGGTCCCACTCCCCGTCGTTGGCACCCCCTTTGAACAGGTGGGCATCAAAGTAATTGGTCAGTTGGATCCCAAAGCTGCCCTAGGCAACAGGTTGATCCTGGTTTTGGTGGACCATGCCACCCACTATCCAGAGGCGATCCTCTAAGGACAGTGACTGCACCGATGGTGACCAGAGCTCTGATGGGGATATTTACCTGTGTGGGATTCTCAAAGGAGATTGTGTCTGACAGAGGCACAACCTTCATGTGTGCTTACATGAAGTCCATGTGGGATACTTGTGGGGTGTCCTATCGGTTCACCACCTCTTACCATCCTCAGTCCAATGGGCTTGTGGAAAGGTTCAACAAGACCCTAAAAGACATGATCACAGGCCTGCCTGAGGCCATGAGGCATAAGTGGGACGTCCTCTTGCCATGCCTTCTCTTTGCTTATAGAGAGGTGCCCCAGAAAGGGGTGGGGTTCAGCCCCTTTGAACGTCTCTATGGGTACTGTTGGAATTTACCCTTTTGCAGGGTCATCCCCAATCTTTTTTGCCTCCTTCCTCCTATTACTTCTGACCTGTTTTTGTTGGCTTTAGAACCCTGAGCACTTTACCACTGCTAACCAGTGCTAAAGTGCATATGCTCTCTGTGTAAATTGTATGTAATTGGTTCATTCATGATTGGCATATTTGATTTACTGGTAAGTCCCTAGTAAAGTGCACTACAGGTGCCCAGGGGCTGTAAATCAAATTCTACTAGTGAGCTTGCAGCACTGGCTGTGCCACCCACAATAGTAGCCCTGTAACCATGTCTCTGACCTGCCACTGCAGTTTTAAACTGTAAATTCGACTTGGCAAGTGTACCCACTTGCCAGGCCTAAACCTTCCCTTTTCTTACATGTAAGGTACCCCTAAGGTAGGCCCTAGATAGCCCCAAGGGCAGGGTGCAGTGTACGGTTAAGGTAGGACATATAGTAATGTGTTTTATATGTCCTGACAGTGAAATATTGCTAAATTTGTTTTTCACTGTTGCAAGGCCTTTCCCTCTCATAGGTTAACATAAGGACTACCTTTACATTTGATTAAAGTGTAGATGCTCTTTGGGAGCGGATAGACATGTGGAGGTTGGGGTCTCTGAGCTCACAATTTTAAAATACATCTTTTAATAAAGTTGGTTTTACGACTGTATTCTTGAAAATGCCACTTTTAGAAAGCGAGCATTTTCTTGCTTAAACCATTTCTGTGACTCTGCCTGTTTGTGGATTCCCTGTCTGGGTCAGTTTGACAGTTGGGCTGGTTGCACCTCTCACTAGACAGTGACACAAAGGGTGCTGGGGTGTAGTCTGCATTTCCTAATGGGTCATCTGTGCTAGGAGGGAGGGGAGAAGTGGTAACTCACACCTGAAAGGGCTGTGCCTGCCCTCACACGATGCAGTCTCCAACCCCCTGGTGTGTGTCTGGGTCCTGGCCTGGGCAAGGCAGGCTTTCACAAACAAGAGAGACTTTTCTTTGAAGTAGGCCTACTTCAAAGAGCAAAATGGGTACAAGAAGGTCACCCAAAACCACAGACTT
The DNA here is from genome assembly GCF_031143425.1 of Pleurodeles waltl. NCBI lineage: Eukaryota > Metazoa > Chordata > Amphibia > Caudata > Salamandridae > Pleurodeles > Pleurodeles waltl. The sequence continues at coordinate 957,276,674 of NC_090449.1, forward strand.
AAGAACACTTCTGGAAACCAAGAGGAACCTCTGCCTGGAAAAAAGCTGAAGAGCTGAGGAAGAAGAGTTGCCCTGCCTGTGACTGTGCTTTGTGGAGCTATCCTGCAGTTGCTGCTTCTGGCTGTGCTAGAGGACAAAAACTTTACTTTGTGTTGCCTTCCTTCTTGTGAAGAACTCTCAAAGGGCTTGATTTAGATGTTTCCTCCTGTTGTTTGAAGTCTTAGGAACAGCAAAGACTTCTCTCTGCCAGCACCTGGAGCCTCTGCTGAGACTCCTACTCTTCCAAGTGGTGCCCATATTCCTGGGACCCTGAAAGGAGAAGCTGGCAGCCTAAGAGTGAGAAATCCACGCACCGACCGCTGTGCAGGGAAAAGATAAATGTGACTCCGATCTGCGGCTGAGAAATCGACCCGTCGCAGGCTTTGCAGCAGAAAATCGACGCTCGCCTGCAACGCGACCAGAAGATCGACGCCCGTGGCTGGAGAAATGACAAGTAGCATCGCTGACGGAGGCTGGTGAGATCGCAACCAACGATGCGTAGTTTTCAGATCATTGTGCAGTTGGATTTCTGACGCAAACACCGCTGGGCTGGTTAAAATGGTGAAAGGCCTGCCCAGACCCGATAGTCTGGTTTGAATCGACGCATCGCTCTCCTGCGGAGAGAAGAAACGACGCGCGCCAACTCGACTGAAGGAGAAATGACGCAAGGTCTCACTCATGAGTGATATTGATGCATCGCAAGCCCTTTTTGACTCACACTCGCCCGTGCTGGGTTATTTTTGACACACCCAGGTACATTTTCATGCTAACAGCGTTAGCATTGTGTTTAAAACTACATGAAGACTCTTTTTGGTTTTTAATTGATCACTTGACTTGTGTATTGTGGATTTTTGTTGTTTTGGTCTTGTTTTGTTTAGGTAAATATTTTCTATTTTTCTAAACCTGTGTTTAGGGGTAATTTAGGGGTAGCGTATGTTTGTCCACCTTGGGATGAATTCAAGAAAGTGTTTTGAGAGTAGCATGTTTGTATCTGTGTTTCATGTTTTTATCTAACTTTCGGCTGAAATATGAAAAGCAACACAATTACCAAGACCTTATGTGTGAATATCATTCCTAGACATCACACAGAAAAAAAAGAGACATAATTCGAAGTTCTCAAACACAGAGGGCTCGGGTAAAGTTCACAGATCGTTAACCTCAGCATAGGAAAATTCTTATCCCCAAAAACGGATGCATCCTTGAGTACAGCAGAAATGATTCAGCTTCCTAATGTATCATTACTCTAGCAGCGAATAAAATTGAATAGTACGTTGTTAGCCTTCACTCTAAAGGACGTTATACTGTTTAGAACATACATGCTTGCTTGTTAAAGTCCCCCTTCCCTTGTTGTAATCAACAAGCAGACATTTTGAGCGGTGCTGTCCGTTTTTATTGCTTGTGAATAATTATTGTTCACAATTCTTGTTTGTAATTTTCACCTGACTTTCATGCAAGCAGGGTTTTATATATGCAATGGATTTAGGCACTCAGGAACTGTGCAATCAATCACCCTTGAAGACAGTGAGCTGAACGAGATTAATAGCCTTTCTTAGGAGCTTTTCCTTTTAAAAAACCGGGACTGCTGTGCTGCAAACAGCTTTATAGTGTAAATATGTAAATCTGCATTGAAGGTTAATTCAATTATGAATGAGTGAACCTGCTTATTGATGGGCTTGATTCTATCACTCACTCTGCATCTTTTAAATGACGGCAGATAGGATGCGTTGTCTTTGATCCGCGGCTGGCAACTAAACCATGAGACCGGACCGAAGGCAACATTTCACGGACTTCATACATCTTGTTCGCTGAGTTTTACAAAGCATGAAAAATTACTGTATTGTGCGTCGTAAATTATTTTTAAGCATTCTATTTCTGCTATGAGCGTAGAAAGGAAACTTTAGTTAATGTGTCTTTTTGAGTAAACGGCAAAAAGCGTCATCTAGCGGGTCGGGTTTGCAGTCCGGTTCGTCCTTAATGAGCAACATGCGATCAGAGAGTGAAACAAAGCTGAGAATCTCTACGATGTAACAACCTCAAGTTTTTGGAAGAGAGATGAACACTAACTAAAGTACATTTGAGGCTGCAAGTTTTAGCATGGTCTTATATGTGTATTGGTTTCCATCATCTAAGTGGGAGGAGAGATGGAGCATCGTTCCTCCAGACATAGTTAAAACTGATGTCTGTCTTTCATAACCAGTGTTAGCCAAGTCAACAAATTGCCTCTGATTCCATTATCCTGGAGAGCTGACATCATAGTAGAAAGATTAATGGCGTCCAAGGTTGAAAAGAGGTTTAACACTGTGACCTCACTCTCATCAACTTCTGTCCTTAGATCCTCTTGCACAGAAACTGCTTATAACTCGGTGTTCTTCCCCGGGGAAAAAAACCTGCTAAATCACAATCCAGAAGATATATTTTCTTTGACGTAACTGTGCAATTAATAATAAACACTGTTCTCTAACACCTTTCCTAAAAATGTGACTAGAGAAACGGGCCTCGTATTGTAGAGATCTGTCAGTTTTAACATGTTTTTTTAATATATGTTTTGCAGTTGTTTCTTTCCTGACTTCTGGGGCTATTCAATTGTTATTAGAGATATTCAACGTGGTGGTAGAATATATTTATTTTCTGGAAATGTGACCATCATGACCCAATTTATTTCATGACGTAACACAGCACACTGAAGTAACAATGGTTAAGTATTAGAGCTTTTTTAAACTCTGCATGCATGATATAAATAACTATATTCTTGGATTGTGCAAGAATCCGAAATAAATTTCGTTGTAAAATTTGATAAGTTATATACCCTATTTTTACAGTCGTGTAAAGAACTCTTATGCTCAACGGGGTCTACTCCACTCTCTAACTCATCTGTAATAAACATAGTTAAATAATACATTTATTTAAATCTCCGGTTAGTAGAAATTTCACTCTCAGAACTGCCTGTGTGAGTTCAAATCTGGATTTTACATTCAGGAAGTAACCAAGAACAACAATTAACCGGAGCAAATGCTCACTGATATATCAATGGAAAGGTTTGCCACCCATCCATCTTCTCATTTTGGTGGCATACCTTACTGCCAACCAGCAACACTTCTCCGTTGATTCTAATCACCTCTTGTTCTGAGTGAAAACTCTCCAGAGGTTTAATTATTTCCTGCCACACAGGTCAAACTTAACTCAAAAGTTAGGGTACCCCATTTCAATCATATTTGTGCCCAGCCATGTGGGCCGGACCCACTTGAAATGATTAATGTATATGTAGAAATAGGCGTTCCTGCATGGCAAGAACACATTTTCCTGTTGTGTATTACTGCTGTGGATTTAACCTGCAGCCCACCCAGGGCACAGTGGTGTGCCTAGCAGACATGCCATATTTGGGTGGTTTGAGGTTACTCTGTACCTATGTATGACACTCAATTTTCCAGGCCATTTATGTATTTTATGCATCATTTACAATGAACCTACATGTAAGTAAAATATGCTATGTAGGTAATTCCAGTGGACAGAACTGCTTCAGGAGGAAACACATGTGCTTTACAGCTGTTGAGTGCACAGATCTCTAAAGTCAGCAAAAGGAGACATGAAAAACATCAAGGATCCACCACAGAAAATTATGTCACTCCTCTTACTGACCACTTAGACTATAAATGAGCTGTCCCTATTGTAAACACTCAAGTGCTCATTAAGACTTTGATGGTCTTTTCCGAAAACCGCCATATTACAACGTAGTGCCGAATTTTTGCCCGATTTCGGCCAGGAATCCGACACCGCTGGCCTGACCAATGCTGTGATAGAGGCCATTCCACCACTGGCACCGCCATGCCAACAGGATGCTGCCTGCCATATTATGATCCATAATACGGCGCAGTGGTTTCCTGCATGGCGATGCGGTGCCAGCAGTGGAAAGCGCCGGAACCAATCCCCTCCCGGACGGCCACCTCACTGAAGCTGGTAAGTTGATCATCCGAAAGGGTGGGGAAGTTGGAAGGTGCAGGGTGTTGTGTGAATGTGAGTGATGTCTGCGTGTGTGTATGAATGCGGGGAGGGAAAGGGGGTGTCTGTGTGTGCATTTATGAGTGCATGTATGCTGAGGGGGAGGAGGAAGGATGTTGCGTGTGTGTGTGCCTGTATGTTTGTGTGAATGAGGCGGGGGTTGTTGTGTGTGTGTGTGTGTGTGTGAGTGCATGTATGTTTGTGTGAATACAAAGGGGAAGAGGGTGTCAGTTTGAGTGCATGCATGCAACTGTATGTGTCTGAGTGCATGCATAAGAGTGTATGCGTCTGTTTGAGTGCATGTGTGCAAGTGTATGTGTCTGTTTGAGTGCGTGTGTGTGAGTGAATGGGTGTATCTGAGTTTGTGTGTGTGAGTGAATGGGTGTATCTGAGTGCGTGTTTGGGTGTGAGTGTGTGGGGGTGAATGTAAGTGCATTCGTGGGTGAGTGGGAGTGCGTGAATGTAGGTGTGTGGTTGTGTGGGGGTGTGTCTGTCAGCAACAGGAATGGAGATTCCTGTCACCGGGTGCATGACCCCCAGCATTTTCGTGGCTGTGCGACTCCCACAACAATGCTGGTGGTCTGCTGAGTCGTAATACCGATGGCAGTTTTACGGCTACTGCCGGGCTGGAGGTGTTCACATCCGGCCCGGCAGTCCGACCAACCTGGTGGTACAGGTGGTGTTTCGGCAGTTTGGATTTGGCCAAACTGCCAAAGTCGTAATATGGCAGTCCTTACCGCCGCAGGTAAGACCACCACTGCGAGTCTGGCACTCGCAATGATGGCCTCATCGGTAAAGAACATGACTGGAGAAGGAATGGAATGGGAAAGAAAATAGGACAGGGGAGGGATATTTCTGTGTTTGTCCTCAGGATGTTTTTATTGACCAACACAGTGTAAGGAGAACCACTGTCACTGTCCTTCCTAAGTGTTAGAAATGGGGTTTTTGGTTGGCAGTCAGGTTACCCTCTGTCCAAGCAAAAGCCCTCACTCTAGTCAGGGTAAGTCACACACTATCCAAGATTATCCTGTGCCCACCCTCTGGTAGCTTGGCACGAGCAGTCAGGCTTAACTTAGAAGGCAATGTGTAAAGTATTTGTGCAATAAGTCATACAATACCACCATATAACACCACAAAAATACACCACACAGTGTTTAGAAAAATATATAATATTTATCAGGATAATTGTAGGTCAAAAAGAATAAAGATGCAATGGAAAATTGTAGAACTATCACAGGAAAGTGATATAAAGTGTCTTAAGTCTTTAGAATGCAATACAGTGTCTTTCAAGCACAAAGTACCTGGTTTCGGGTGGAAAATCTCCTCAGAGGGCCACAGGAAAAGGGATGCGTGGAAAAAGGGTGTGTGCGTCGATTTCTAAGCAGCACACAAAGACTTGCGTCGTTCTTTTCCACGCGGGGAAGTCGGGCGTCGTTTTCCGGCGCGCAGACAGTCTCTTTTTGTGGATCGCGGGGATTACCAGATGTCCCGGGTCTGTGCGTGGATTCTCCTGCTTGTTTTCCGGCTGCGCATCGTTCTGCGGGGCTGCGCGTCGAAGTTTCGATCTCACGGTAGGCGTCGCGTCGATTTCTCCTTGGAAGTCGGGCGGCGTTGTCCTTGCGAGGCCGTGCGTCGAAAGTTTGGTCTCACGGCAGGCGTCGCGTCGATTTCTCCTTGGAAGTCGGGCGGCGTTGTCCTTGCGAGGCCGTGCGTCAAAGTTTCGCACTCACGGTAGGCGTCGCGTCGATTTCTCCTGGAAAGTCGGGCGGCTTTGTCCTTGCGAGGTTGTGCGTCGAAGTCTCGATCGTCCCGAGGGCGTCGCGTCGATCAGCGTCGGTGTGCGACGTTTTTCTCGCCGCGAAACAAGCTGTGCGTCGAAATTTTCGGTGCACGGAGCGTCCAAGTGAAAGGAAGAAGTCTTTTTGGTCCTGAGACTTCAAGGAACAGGAGGCAAGCTCTATCCAAGCCCTTGGAGAGCACTTTCACAGCCAGACAAGAGTTCAGCAAGGCAGCAGGGCAACAGCAAGACAGCAGTCCTTTGTAGAAAGCAGACAGGTGAGTCCTTTGGGCAGCCAGGCAGTTCTTCTTGGCAGGATGTAGTTTCTGGTTCCGGTTTCTTCTCCAGCAAGTGTCTGATGAGGTAGGGCAGAGGCCCTGTTTTATACCCAAATGTGCCTTTGAAGTGGGGGAGACTTCAAAGAGTGGCTAAGAAGTGCACCAGGTTCCCTTTCAGTTCAATCCTGTCTGCCAGGGTCCCAGTAGGGGGTGTGGCAGTCCTTTGTGTGAGGGTAGGCCCTCCACCCTCCCAGCCCAGGAAGACCCATTCAAAATGCAGATGTATGCAAGTGAGGCTGAGTACCCTGTGTTTGGGGTGTGTCTGAGTGAATGCACAAGGAGCTGTCAACTAAACCTAGCCAGACGTGGATTGTAAGGCACAGAAGGATTTAAGTGCAAAGAAATGCTCACTTTCTAAAAGTGGCATTTCTAGAATAGTAATATTAAATCCGACTTCACCAGTCAGTAGGATTTTGTATTACCATTCTGGCCATACTAAATATGACCTCCCTGCTCCTTTCAGATCAGCAGCTGCCACTTCAACAGTGTATGAGGGCAGCCCCAATGTTAGCCTATGAAGGGAGCAGGTCTCACAGCAGTGCAAAAACGAATTGAGGGTTTTTTTACACTACCAGGACATATAACTACACAGGTACATGTCCTGCCTTTTACCTACACAGCACCCTGCTCTAGGGGATACCCAGGGCACACATTAAGGGTGACTTATATGTAGAAAAAGGGGAGCTCTATGCTTGGCAGGTACTTTTAAATGCCAAGTCGAGGTGGCAGTGAAACTGCCCACACAGGCCTAGCAAGGGTAGGCCTGAGACAAGGAAAAGGGGCTACTTCAGTGGGTGGCACAATCCGTGCTGCAGGTCCACTAGTAGCATTTAATCTATAGGCCCTAGGCACCTGGAGTGCACATTACTGGGGACTTATAAGTAGATTAAATAGTTCAATCAGGTATGATCCAAAGTTACCATGTTTACAGAGAGAGAGCATATGCACTTTAGCACTGGTTAGCAGTGGTAAAGTGCGCAGAGTCTAAAAACCAGCAAAAACAGTATCCACAAAGTGGAGGGAGGCAGGCAAAAAAGTTAGGGGTGACTACCCTAAGGCTGTCAGGTCTAACATGTGTCCCCCCCAGCTGAAAGTGGGGAGAGCTACCCGACCTCTTGGGAGCTCTCATCGCTAAGGCGGAAGTACCTGGAGAGACCATCAGCATTGGCGGTGTCAACCCCTGGGCGATGTTCCACCGTAAAGTCCATCCCCTGTAGGGAAATGGACCACCTCAAGAGTTTTGGATTCTCACCCCTCATCTGCATGAGCCATCTGAGGGGCCTGTGGTCTGTCTGAACTAGGAAGTGAGTCCCAAACAGGTAGGGTCTCAGCTTCTTCAGTGCCCAGACCACAGCAAAAGCTTCTCTTTCAATAGCACTCCACCTCTGTTCCCGTGGTAATAGTCTTCTGCTAATAAAGACTACCGGTTGATCTCTGCCCTCCTCATTTAGCTGTGCTAGAACTGCCCCTATGCCATGCTCTGAAGCGTCTGTCTGCACGATAAATTCCTGGGAGTAGTCAGGGGCCTTGAGCACGGGGGCCGTGCACATGGCTTCCTTCAGGGCGTCAAAGGCTTTCTGACAAGCCTCTGTCCAATTCACCAACCTAGGTTGCTTCTTGGAAGTGAGTTCTGTCAAGGGTGTTGCAATGGTACCATAGCCCTTGACAAATCGGCGGTAGTATCCTGTGAGGCCTAGAAAGGCTCTCACCTCCGTCTGTGTTCGGGGTGGTTGCCAGGCCTTGATAGTTTCAATCTTGGCCTGGAGTGGCTGCACCTTGCCACCACCCACTAGGTGTCCTAAGTACACCACGGAACCCTGCCCAATCTGGCACTTACTGGCCTTGATGGTCAGGCCTGCCTGTTGTAGGGCCTGAAGCACCTCCTTGAGGTGAAGCAGGTGTTCCTCCCAGCTGGAACTGTAGACAGCTATGTCATCCAGGTAGGCTGCACAGAAGGCATCCTTGCCAGCTAGGACCCCGTTAACCAACCGTTGGAAGGTAGCGGGGGCATTTTTCAACCCAAACGGCATCACCCGGAACTGGTAATGGCCATCCGGGGTTGAAAATGCGGATCTTTCCTTGGCCCCCTCAGTTAGACCGATCTGCCAGTACCCTGAAGTAAGATCAAACGTACTCAGGAACTTGGCAGCGCCTAGCCTGTCCACGAGCTCATCAGCTCGGGGGATGGGGTGAGCATCAGTCCGTGTGACTGAGTTGAGACCCCGGTAGTCCACACAGAACCGGAGTTCTGGCTTCGCACCTGGGGTAGTAGCCTTAGGGACCAATACCACTGGGCTGGCCCAGGGACTACTGGATTTCTCAATGACCCCTAGAGTCAACATCTTGGAGACCTCCTCCTTGATGCTGGCCTTCACCTTATCCGACAACCTGTAAATTTTGTTTTTCACAGGGAGACTGTCACCGGTGTCAATATCATGAACACAGAGGTGGGTCAGCCCAGGAGTAAGGGAGAACAGGGGGGAGAACTGCTCCAACAGCTCATAACAGTCTCCTTTCTGATTTAGAGTCAGGGAGTCAGACAGAATGACCCCGCTTACTGACCCATCACCTTCTTGGGCAGAGAGGAGGTCGGGGAGAGGTTCACTCTCCTCTTCCATTCCTTCATCTGTGACCAGAAGCATGTTGATCTCCGACCTCTCACAATGAGCTTTTAGTCGGTTCACATGGAGCACCCTTAGGGGATTCCTAGGGGTTTTGAGGTCCACTAGGTAAGTGGCCTCCCCTTTCCGCTCCTTTATTTCAAATGGGCCAGACCAGCGGTCCTGGAGAGCTCTGGGCTCTACTGGCTCCATTACCCACACTTTGTCTCCAGGTTGAAACTCTACCAGGGTGGCCTTCTGGTCATACCATTGTTTCATCACCTCTTGACTGGCCTCAAGGTTATCTTGGGCTTCTTTCCAGAAGCGGGTCATCTGGTTGCGGAGGGCCAACATATAGCTGACCACATCCTGAGGGGGTGTCTTTGGAGCTTTCTCCAATCCCTCCTGGACAATGCTTAAGGGTCCCCTGACAGGGTACCCATAGAGAAGTTCAAAGGGACTGAACCCTACCCCCCTCTGGGGGACCTCTCTGTAAGCAAAGAGAAGGCATGGTAAGAGGACGTCCCACTTACGCCTCATGGCCTCAGGAAGGCCACCAATCATGCCTTTCAGGGTCTTGTTGAATCTCTCCACAAGACCGTTCGTCTGGGGGTGATAGGGTGTGGTGAACTTGTAAGTCACCCCACACGCATCCCACAGAGACTTCATGTATGCAGACATGAAGTTAGTGCCTCTGTCAGACACTATTTCCTTGGGGAATCCCACACGGGTAAATATCCCCATCAGGGTTCTGGCCACCACCGGTGCAGTTACTGTCCTTAGAGGGATTGCCTCTGGGTAACGGGTGGCATGGTCCACCAAAACCAGGATGAACCTGTTGCCTAAGGCAGTTTTGGGGTCCAAGGGACCAACAATGTCGATGCCCACCCTTTCAAAGGGGGTGCCAACGACAGGAAGTGGAATCAGGAGGGTTTTAATCCTTTTTTACTGCTTTACCACTGGCCTGGCAGGTAGGACAGGATCTGCAGAATTTGTCTGAGTGTGTCCTCATTTTGGGCCAATAAAAGTGGGTGACAAGCCTGTTAAAGGTCTTGCCCTGCCCCAAATGTCCTGCCAGGGGAATGTCGTGAGCCAGACCCAGTAGGAAGGTTCGGTAACATTGGGGGACCACCAGCATACGTGCTGCCCCAAAGCCCGGAACCTTAGGCTCACTGTAGAGGAGATCATTCTCCCAATATAGGTGGTGATCGCCAGAGGCGTCGCCGGCTGCCTGGTTTGAGGCTTGTTTCCTCAAACCTTCTAGAGTGGGACATTCTTTCTGCGCCTTGCAGAATTCCTCCCTGGTGGGTCCACCCTCAACTTGCCAGCCAGCAAGCTCAGGTAAGTCACCTAGGGCGGCGATGTCTTCCCCAGTTGGCTCGGAAGCCTCCTCCTCAGGAGCCCCGTCAGCCACTGTGGGAACAGCGGGGGCCGGTTTCCCGCACCCCTGGTCCCTCCTCCTGGCAGCTCTCTGGGCCATCGTTCCAGGCTCCAGATGCCCTTGACTTCCCTCTCGGTCAGCCATGGACCGTGTGGTCATGCAGACCCACTCAGGTAACCCTAACATCTCCAGGTGAGACCTGAGCTCTACTTCTTTCCAGGCAGTGTGCTCAAGGTCATTGCCTAACAGACAATCTACAGGCATGGCAGGACTCACAGCTACTTTCAGAGTACCAGAGACCCCCCCCACTCAAAGGGAACCAGAGCCACCGGTAGGTGACTCTCGCGATTGTCAGCGACTCTGACCTGGTGGAATGCATTAGGTACTATCTGCTCTGCTGACACCAGCTGACTCTTGATAGTAGTCATACTGGCTCCTGTGTCACGCAGAGCCTCCACCCTCTGCCCATCAATGGTGACCCACTGCCGGTACTTGGAAGTATTTCTGGGCATGTGGGCCTTGGGCACCATTTCTCCTTCTCCCAGGGACACTAGGGAAATCTCTACCTGCTCCCCAAAGCTAGTTGGGTCCATCTCCCCCCCGAGTGCTACACTAGTCAACCCAGGTGCCTGTCCGGTAGTGGACGGTGCCCTCTTGGGGCACTGTGGATCGCCTTTGTAGTGACCATATTGGTAACACTCCATGCATTTGGGGCTAGGTTTTCCTGACCTGTCAAATGTCCCTGTCTTTTTCCCAAATTTGGAAAAGGAAGGGTTGCCACCCCCTCCCTGGGAATTCTTTTGGGGGCCTTTAGAGAGTTCCTTATCTGTAAGTTTATCTCCCCCCTCTTTCTTCTGTTGGGAACCCTGACCACCTTTGTGGGAGTCCCCCCCAGGTACCTTTTTGGACACTCTGGTGCTAACCCAGAGGTCCGCCTCCTCAGCAAGCTTCCTGGGATCAGTCAGCTTACTATCCACTAGGTGCTGGCGCAAATCTGTATAAGTAACATTAAGCATATGCTCTCTCAGGATCAAGTCATATAAACATTTATAATCTGCTACTTTGTTGCCCCGCACCCATCCATTCAGTGCCTTACTAGAGAAATCAAAGAAATCTACCCATGTTTGTGTGGTTTGTTTGGTGCTGTCCCTGAACCTCTGACGGTATCCCTCAGGGGTCAGCCCAAACTTGGCAAGTAAAGTGGCTTTCTGGAGTGGGTATGTGTTTTGATCCGGTGGATCCAATGTGAGAAGTGTGTCCCTCCCCAATGGCGGCACATAACCCCACATAGCTACCCCCCATTGCCCTTCAGGAACCTCATGAGCCCTTAGTGCAACTTCATAAGCAGCTAACCATTTATCTATGTCATCTCCCACCACAAAACTGGGCACCACATTTTTGGGTATACGAACCTTCTTTTCTCCAGCAGGTCCTGTCTGTATGCTGCCACCATTATTGCTGGATTCAGACTGTCTTGCCTTGATCTCCAGCTCCTTGAGACTCAGTTCATGAGCTAACAATAGTTTCTTTTCAGCCAAAGCTCTTTCAGCTTCCACTTGTTTGGCTGCTCTTTCAGCTTCTGCTTGTTTGGCTGCCCTTTCAGCTTCTGCTTGAATCTGTTTGGCTGTCCTTTCAGCTTCAATCTGTTTGGCTGCTCTTTCAGCCTCAGCTTGTTTGGCTTCTCTTTCTGCCCTCCTCTCCTCCTGTTGTGCCTCAATTTTCAGTTTTGCCATTTGCAATTGGAACTCCCTTTCCTCTCTCCTTTCCTCTGCGGTCAGGCTTTGCATGGAGACACTGCTCCCTGGTCTGGAAGGGTGCACAATTGCAGTGGTAACACCATCCATAGATAGTGAAAATCCTTCTGAGGGGCCATTTTCTGGCTCCTCTTCCTCATCATCCTCTAAATGGGCTTCTGCCCAGGCCCTCAGCGCCACTTGAAAGTCCTCCTTTCTGGAGGCCCCTTGGGTGGGTACCCTTAATGCCCTGCAGAATCCTCTTAGTTGTTTGACCGTGTATGTATCCAACTGGACTAGGTCAAAGTCCCCTGTCTGAGACCCAGTCAGAGACATGTTGAGTGAGGATTTAGTTTTTGAAAATTGTCAGGAAAAAACGGATTTTCAAAAAGAGATAAAAACCAAGTTGACCTTCAACTGTGGGTAGGTAGTGAAATACTTAGCTACTGTATGTCACTGCACAAATACAAGTCCTATCCTCACTGCTGATCACCAATGTTAGAAATTGGGTTTTTGGTTGGCAGTCAGGTTACCCTCTGTCCAAGCAAAAGCCCTCACTCTAGTCAGGGTAAGTCACACACTATCCAAGATTATCCTGTGCCCACCCTCTGGTAGCTTGGCACGAGCAGTCAGGCTTAACTTAAAAGGCAATGTGTAAAGTATTTGTGCAATAAGTCATACAATACCACCATATAACACCACAAAAATACACCACACAGTGTTTAGAAAAATATATAATATTTATCAGGATAATTGTAGGTCAAAAAGAATAAAGATGCAATGGAAAATTGTAGAACTATCACAGGAAAGTGATATAAAGTGTCTTAAGTCTTTAGAATGCAATACAGTGTCTTTCAAGCACAAAGTACCTGGTTTCGGGTGGAAAATCTCCTCAGAGGGCCACAGGAAAAGGGATGCGTGGAAAAAGGGTGTGTGCGTCGATTTCTCCTCAGCACACAAAGACTTGCGTCGTTCTTTTCCACGCGGGGAAGTCGGGCGTCGTTTTCCGGCGCGCAGACAGTCTCTTTTTGTGGATCGCGGGGATTACCAGATGTCCCGGGTCTGTGCGTGGATTCTCCTGCTTGTTTTCCGGCTGCGCGTCGTTCTGCGGGGCTGCGCGTCGAAGTTTCGATCTCACGGTAGACGTCGCGTCGATTTCTCCTTGGAAGTCGGGCGGCGTTGTCCTTGCGAGGCCGTGCGTCGAAAGTTTGGTCTCACGGCAGGCGTCGCGTCGATTTCTCCTTGGAAGTCGGGCGGCGTTGTCCTTGCGAGGCCGTGCGTCAAAGTTTCGCACTCACGGTAGGCGTCGCATCGATTTCTCCTGGAAAGTCGGGCGGCTTTGTCCTTGCGAGGTTGTGCGTCGAAGTCTCGATCGTCCCGAGGGCGTCGCGTCGATCAGCGTCGGTGTGCGGCATTTTTCTCGCCGCGAAACAAGCTGTGCGTCGAAATTTTCGGCGCACGGAGCGTCCAAGTGAAAGGAAGAAGTCTTTTTGGTCCTGAGACTTCAAGGAACAGGAGGCAAGCTCTATCCAAGCCCTTGGAGAGCACTTTCACAGCCAGACAAGAGTTCAGCAAGGCAGCAGGGCAACAGCAAGACAGCAGTCCTTTGTAGAAAGCAGACAGGTGAGTCCTTTGGGCAGCCAGGCAGTTCTTCTTGGCAGGATGTAGTTTCTGGTTCCGGTTTCTTCTCCAGCAAGTGTCTGATGAGGTAGGGCAGAGGCCCTGTTTTATACCCAAATGTGCCTTTGAAGTGGGGGAGACTTCAAAGAGTGGCTAAGAAGTGCACCAGGTTCCCTTTCAGTTCAATCCTGTCTGCCAGGGTCCCAGTAGGGGGTGTGGCAGTCCTTTGTGTGAGGGTAGGCCCTCCACCCTCCCAGCCCAGGAAGACCCATTCAAAATGCAGATGTATGCAAGTGAGGCTGAGTACCCTGTGTTTGGGGTGCGTCTGAGTGAATGCACAAGGAGCTGTCAACTAAACCTAGCCAGACGTGGATTGTAAGGCACAGAAGGATTTAAGTGCAAAGAAATGCTCACTTTCTAAAAGTGGCATTTCTAGAATAGTAATATTAAATCCGACTTCACCAGTCAGTAGGATTTTGTATTACCATTCTGGCCATACTAAATATGACCTCCCTGCTCCTTTCAGATCAGCAGCTGCCACTTCAACAGTGTATGAGGGCAGCCCCAATGTTAGCCTATGAAGGGAGCAGGTCTCACAGCAGTGCAAAAACGAATTGAGGGTTTTTTTACACTACCAGGACATATAACTACACAGGTACATGTCCTGCCTTTTACCTACACAGCACCCTGCTCTAGGGGATACCCAGGGCACACATTAAGGGTGACTTATATGTAGAAAAAGGGGAGCTCTATGCTTGGCAGGTACTTTTAAATGCCAAGTCGAGGTGGCAGTGAAACTGCCCACACAGGCCTAGCAAGGGTAGGCCTGAGACAAGGAAAAGGGGCTACTTCAGTGGGTGGCACAATCCGTGCTGCAGGTCCACCAGTAGCATTTAATCTATAGGCCCTAGGCACCTGGAGTGCACATTACTGGGGACTTATAAGTAGATTAAATAGTTCAATCAGGTATGATCCAAAGTTACCATGTTTACAGAGAGAGAGCATATGCACTTTAGCACTGGTTAGCAGTGGTAAAGTGCGCAGAGTCTAAAAACCAGCAAAAACAGTATCCACAAAGTGGAGGGAGGCAGGCAAAAAAGTTAGGGGTGACTACCCTAAGGCTGTCAGGTCTAACACTAAGCATTTGCATACTGTAAGAAATTAAATTATTAGTTGAGTGGGGTGGAAGTCCCATTCAGGCAAAAACTACAGTCCTTCTCAAGGTATAGCAAACAAAAGTCGATCAATTAACCTGTGCTTAACCTTCTGGAAGCTTTGCACAAAGTAGTGAGGCTTACCTTAAAGGCAATGCCTAAAGTATTTATGCAGCACCCAAACAGTGATAAAGTGAAAACACAGCACAAGAAAAATAAATACCCATTTTAGGGAAATAGAGAACATCTTAATACTTAAAATTATACCAGAACAACAAAAACTAAATTAATAGAACCTGAGATATTCAGTTTTAAAGTGTTAAGTAAATATAGTGCCTAAGAGCTTAAATGAACCACTCTCAGCCATCTGGTTGTGCTAAACAAATGGAAACTCACATGTTCAGGCGACCATGATAGAGGGTAGGTCAGATATAGGGACCAGGTTAGTCCTGCTATGAGAGTTACATTCTTAAAGTCCAATGCAAAGAGTTCTGTTGATGTTGGAAGAGGCCACGAGAAGCATTGAAAGAGCATTTCTGATGGGCAGAAAAGCAGGCCGAGCAGTGCAGGTTGTCATTGGTGTAGCACGAACAGCCAGTGGGGCTTCGGGATGGTCACTGCTGTAGCTTTACATTGGCAATCACCGCAAACTCTTATTGCTCTACTGGTCAGTGCAGATCCCATATTGCCGGTTGTTGCTGGTGGTCGCAGTAGCACAAAGTGTAGGTCTTCAGTAGAGCTTCATATAGCGAACATCATAATCGCCAGAGTCTCCATGCAAAAGGGCCACCTCCAAGATCATAAAGAGCCCAAACTTCAGGATTTCGCCTTTTGTTCTGTAGGAGCTTAGACTGATGCCATCCAAGGATCCACGACCAGAGGGGCACCTCTTAGGCATCAGGAACTCACTCCAGCAGAGACCATCAGGGCTCAGGCAGGTCCAATTTCAAGTCCAGGTAGATCCAGTTGCAGCAGGTCAGCTGGGCAATTGCAGGGAAACCTCTGGAGCTTGTTATGTCCCTGTAGCAATCAGGAGGTCAGCCAGCTGGCCCTTGGAGTCATTCAAGTTAGCCTGAGATGAAGGTATGCAGGTCCAGTCTTCCTTCTCTGACGGAAACGCAGTTTGTAACCAGTAGGACAGGCCATCTATAATGTCCACTGCACCAGGAGTGTTCCAATGAGTGGCCCTGTAGCACCATTATTTATCCCAGGTGCCAGCCTTTGTGTGTGGGTAGGTTACCTATACTTCCCTGACATCTGGTTCTGGGACGTTTATCCCATCCCCTGTCCAGGCTCCAAAATGACTGGGGTGACATGAGGCAGATGTCAAGTTCCTTTTTGTGAGCTGGAGACAAGATCTTTGAAGTGCAAGTGGGGCAGGGCAGAGCTCCACCCCAAGCTATCCTGGCAGGACCGCCCATCCTGCCCAATTTTAGCTCCCTTTGTGTCACTGTCTGGGAGGTATAAACAAGAGCCAACAGCAGACTCATTCACAGCCATGTGGCCCAGGATAGCCGCCGAAGGCACAAATGATGAGGACAAGAAAATGCCAACAATCCAAAAGTGGTATTTTCAGAACTGTAACTTAAAATCCGACCTTACCATCTGATGATTTTAAATTACAATTAATTTAATTGTAAACAACATAGCTCTATTCCCACTCAATAAAATGTTATATTTTATTGAATGTAATAAAGTAACCCAGTGTCAGTCAACGGGAATGATTGGCCTTACAACACTGAAAATGGCTTTAGTGTTTTTATCACTGCCAGACATGTAAAACGTAAGTGCACATGTCCTGTGGCTTAAATGTCATACACCCTGCGTTATGAGCCTTTACAGCCTCCACTAGGGGTGATTTATGTATAATAGAAAGGAAGGTTTGGGCATAGCAAAAGGTTTATTTTGCCAGGTCGAAACAACAGTTTAAAACTGTCCTACAAGCTGCAGTGGCAGGCCTGAGACTTGTTTTCAAAGGCTACTTTAGCGGGTCCCACAATGAATGCTGCAGGTCCACTAGTAGAGTTGAATTTACATGTCCGGTACATTTAGTACCAGTTACTTGGAACATGTAGGTACATTAAATGTGCCAATTAGGTGTAAAACGATTTTAGCATGTTTGAAGGAGAAGACACAAGATCTTTAGCACTGGTTATTAGTGGTAAAGTCCCACAGTCCTAAAGCCAACAATAACTTGTCAGAAAAACAGGAGTGAAGGCAAAAGATTTTGAGGACTACCACGTCAAGGACGTCAGGTTTAACACATTCACCTTCTACCTATGAAAATGGACTCTAGCTTAATGCATTCCTTATTTTGCATGTAAAAGGCAGTGACAAAGTTGATGCCTCAAAATATTCAGACCATCAGTTTTGTTAGTGTGACAGTGGTGCTTGACAAAAGTGTTGGAGCTCCACCATGGTAGTGTTTGTTGGTCTAAATCATGATATATAGACAAGAATGAGGTGAGATATGCTGTATAAGATTTCTTATGTCCTTCGGTTGTAACTTCGATTGGGATGGATATCAGATTATTGGCACTGAAGGTGCACCTATATTTCATGGAGAGGGCATAGTTGAGTTCATTCATGAGGTGGGAATTTAAGGGGTGTGTGGAAACTGGTACATTATTGTACTTAACCTGAGATATCAGGGGTATATAGTCTGGCCATTTGTAAGTATTAACAGGAACTAAATAAAGGCGCCCTTGCCTTTGTCTTTCATTGAGCTTCTAGGACAACAAAAAGGAGATATGCACATCTCAACCAATGGTAATTACCCGGGCTGTTATTCAGCCCATTGCTTTTTTGCCCACTATGCTATTCTAGAGAGCCATGGTTTGATCCAATTGGAAGAGTATATCACAACCTCCCATGCCACAACCCCTGCGTATTGTAACACAAACCGGTTTCCGACCATTAGGCCTAATCAGTGAGGCATAGCTTTCCACCATCTGCCAGCCCTTTTGGCTTTGAGGGCTCAAAAGAAACAAGGTGATTTGATGAAGCGCATCTTCTGCTCCAGTCCAGCGGTCCCTTACAGATCTTACATAAGTTAATAGAAAAGTACCGCAGCCATCGTACATATTATACACTTCTGCGGTTGTGACGATACAACAAATCATACTTTTAATTGGATGGCTTGTGTTGCAACATAAACTAAGCTATCTCTGTTCTTCAGTCCCTACCGTAGACCTCTGAAAAAGTGGAGGTTAAATTATTTTTTTATCTATGTCAATACCTCTGATCAAAAAGGAGAATAAATGTTTGTTCTGGACTAAATGCCTGGATTGCTTAGAAATAAGTGTGTTAGAAATGGAGTTTTTGGTTGGCAGATAGGTTGTCCTCTGTCCAAGCAAGAACCCTCACTCTAGTCAGGGTAAGTCACACACAATCCAAAATCAGCCTGTGCTCACCCTCCGGTAGCTTGGCACGAGCAGTCAGGCTTAACTTAGAAGGCAATGTGTAAAGCATTTGTGCAATAAATCATACAACACCATAGTATAACACCACAAAAAATACACCACACAGTGTTTAGAAAAATATAGAATATTTATCTGGATAATTGTAGGTCAAAACGATCAAAGTTGCAATACGAATTTGTAAAGATATCACTGAAAAGTGATATTAAGAGTCTTTAAGTCTTTAAAAAGCAATAAAGTGTCTTTCAAGCACAGAGTACCTGGTTTCTGGTGGGAAATCTCCTCAGAGGGCCACAGGAGAAGAGATGCGTGGAAAAAGGGGTGTGTGCGTCGTTTTCCGCTCAGCACACACAGACTTGCGTCGTTCTTTTCCACGCGGGGAAGTCGGGCGTCGTTTTCCGGCGCGCAGACAGTCTCTTTTTGTGGATCGCGAGGATTACCAGATGCCCCGGGTCTGTGCGTGGATTCTCCTGCTCGTTTTCCGGCTGCGCGTCGTTCTGCGGGGCTGCGCGTCGAAGTTTCGATCTCCCGGTAGGCGTCGCGTCGATTTCTCCTTGGAAGTCGGGCGGCGTTGTCCTTGCGAGGCCGTGCGTCGAAATTTTGGTCTCACGGCAGGCGTCGCGTCGATTTCTCCTTGGAAGTCGGGCGGCGTTGTCCTTGCGAGGCCGTGCGTCAAAGTTTCGCACTCACGGTAGGCGTCGCGTCGATTTCTCCTTGGAAGTCGGGCGGCTTTGTCCTTGCGAGGTTGTGCGTCGAAGTCTCGATCGTCCCGAGGGCGTCGCGTTGATCAGCGTCGGTGTGCGGCGTTTTTCTCGCCGCGAAACAAGCTGTGCGTCGAAATTTTCGGCGCACGGAGCGTCCACGTGAAAGGAAGAAGTCTTTTTGGTCCTGAGACTTCAAGGAACAGGAGGCAAGCTCTATCCAAGCCCTTGGAGAGCACTTTCACAGCCAGACAAGAGTTCAGCAAGGCAGCAGGGCAACAGCAAGACAGCAGTCCTTTGGAGAAAGCAGACAGGTGAGTCCTTTGAGCAGCCAGGCAGTTCTTCTTGGCAGGGTGTAGTTTCTGGTTCAGGTTTCTTCTCCAGCAAGTGTCTGATGAGGTAGGGCAGAGGCCCTGTTTTATACTAAGTTGTGCCTTTGAAGTGGGGGTGATTTCAAAGAGTCTCTAAGAAATGCACCAAGTTCCCTTTCAGCTCAATCCTGTCTGCCAGAGTCCCAGTAGGGGGTGTGGCAGTCCTTTGTGTGAGGGCAGGCCCTCCACCCTCCCAGCCCAGGAAGACCCATTCAAAATGCAGATGTATGCAAGTGAGGCTGAGTACCCTGTGTTTGGGGTGTGTCTGAGTGAATGCACAAGGAGCTGTCAACTAAACCTAGCCAGACGTGGATTGAAGGGCACAACAAGTTTTTAGTGCAAAGAAATGCTCACTTTCTAAAAGTGGCATTTCTAGAATAGTAATATTAAATCCGACTTCACCAGTCAGCAGGATTTTATATTACCATTCTGGCCATACCAAATATGACCTTCCTGCTCCTTTCAGTTCAGCAGCTGCCACTTCAACAGTGTATGAGGGCAGCCCCAATGTTAGCCTATGAAGGGAGCAGGCCTCACAGTAGTGTAAAAACGAATTTAGGAGTTTTACACTACCAGGACATATAACTACACAGGTACATGTCCTGCCTTTTACCTACACAGCACCCTGCTCTAGGGGTTACCTAGGGCACACATTAGGGATGACTTATATGTAGAAAAAGGGGAGTTCTAGGCTTGGCAAGTACTTTTAAATGCCAAGTCGAAGTGGCAGTGAAACTGCACACACAGGCCTGGCAATGGCAGGCCTGAGACAAGGTTAAGGGGCTACTGAGGTGGGTGGCACAACCAGTGCTGCAGGCCCACTAGTAGCATTTAATCTACATGCCCTAGGCACATGTAGTGCACTCTAATAGGGACTTACAGGTAAATTAAATAGTCAATCATGGATAAACCAATCAATAGTACAATTTACACAGAGAGCATATGCACTTTAGCACTGGTTAGCAGTGGTAAAGTGCTCAGAGGTCAAAAGCCAACAACAACAGGTCAGAAAAAATAGGAGGAAGGAGGCAAAAAGTTTGGGGATGTCCCTGTCAAAAAGCCAGGTCCAACATGACCCCCCACCAGCCTAAAGCCAGGGGAGAACAATCACTAGCCTGATGTACTTCCCTGTTTGAGGCGACAGAACAAGGACCCAGGCCCACAACAGCAGGGGCATGCTCCAGTTCTTCGCCTTCCTGACTCCAATTGGATCCCTCTGTCCATACTCTCCGGGCCCACTAAGCCCATCCATGGGGAACCTTTCTCCTTTCCTGCGGATCCCATCTGTGCAGCACCTAACCTTACATTGCTCACAGATGTATCCCAGGAGCAGGATAGTACCACCAGGACCAACACAGTGGTGTTGCCCATTCTATCCCCGGGGTGGGACACTTGTCCCCTCCCCAGGGATAACTCTGTCCACCCGGACAGCAAGCCACAGTGATTACTGACAGCTGCCAGGGATGAGAGCCAGGCCCCAGGCCTCTCAAAGCTCTCCAACCACTGTGGCTGTGGAGAGTGGGGGGCGGTAGCCCCAGGTGCTGGGCACCCTTTAACCACTCTCCCTTCCACCAGGTCAGGGATGACAGCCTGAACCTGGTCCTCCCCTCTGGGGCTTTGTACCCTCCCTCCTGGAGCGGTACCCCCAGAGTCCAACATGGCCAGGGGGCTTACAGAAGTCGCCCTGTACCATTCCTCCACCAGTGCAGGGCTGTTAACCTGCCACTGGCCCTCCAACCTGGGGTCTGTACCTTCAGGTTGGACTAGGGCCCGGGGTGAGGCTTCCCTCCCCCTGCCCTCCCTTCTGGGGTCCAGCACCCTCCAACTAGGAGTGGCCTCCTCAGAAGACAACATGGTAGGGGCACTGTTATCAGTAGCCCCTCCCTCCAGGTCCGGGGGGACACCCTGAACCTGGTCTTCCAGCCCAGGGTCTGTACCCTCAGACTGGATCACCGCCTGGCAAACCAGGACTTCCTGGGAGGCACACCTACCCCCCACCAGGTCAGAGTTTAACCTCTGCACCTGCCCATTCAACTCAGAGTCACCACCCTGAAGTTGAACAATTGCCTGGCACGCCAAGACTTCCTGGAGGGCACACTGACCCTCCACCAGGTCAGAGTTTAACCTCTGCACCTGACCATTCAACTCAGAGTCACCACCCTGAAGTTGAACAATTGCCTGGCACACCAGGACTTCCTGGAGGGCACACTGACCCTCCACCAGGTCAGAGTTTAACCCCTGCACCTGACCATTCAACTCAGAGTCACCACCCTGAAGTTGAACAGTTGCCTGGCGCACCAGGACTTTCTGGGAGGCACACCTACCTCCCACCAGGTCAGAGTTTAACCTCTGAGCCTGGTTCCCCAACCCAGGGTCACCACCCTGAGGTTGGGCAATTGCCTGGCACGCCAGGACTTTCTGGAGGGCACACTGACCCTCCACCAGGTCAGAGTTTAACCTCTGAACTGGGCCATTCAACTCAGAGTTACCACCCTGAAGTAGAACAATCGCCTGGCACGCCAGGACTTCCTGGAGGGCACACTGACCCTCCACCAGGTCAGAGTTTAACCTCTGAACCTGGTTTTCCAACCTAGGGTCACCATCCTGAGGTTGGACAACTGCCTGGTACACCAGGGCTTTCTGGGGGGCACACCTACCCCCCACCAGGTCAGAGGTTAACCTCTGAACCTGGATATCCAACCCAGAGTCACCACCCTGAGGTTGAACCATTGCCTGGCAGGCCAGGACTTTCAGGGAGGCACACCTACCTCCCACCAGGTCAGAGTTTAACCTCTGAGCCTGGTTCTCCAACCCAGGGTCACCACCCTGAGGTTGAACCATTGCCTGGTATACCAGGACTTTCTGGGAGGCACACCTACCTCCCACCAGGTCAGAGTTTGACCTCTGAACCTGGCCATCCAACCCAGAGTCGACACCCTGAGGTTGGACAACTGCCTGGCACGCCAGGACTTTCTGGGGGGCACACCTACCCCCCACCAGGTCAGAGTTTGACCTCTTCACCTGGTAAGCCAACCCAGAGTCACCACCCTGAGGTTGAGCCATCGCCTGGCATCCCAGGACTTTCTGGGGGGCACATCTACCCCCCACCAGGTCAAAGTTTAACCTCTGAACCCGGTTATCCAACCCAGAGTCACCACCCTGAGGTTGAATCTTTGCCTGGCATGCCAGGACTTCCTGGGGGGCACTCTCACCCCCCACAAGGGACACGCCGTCCCCAAGGGCCACACAAGAGTCTGGTTGGCGCAGGTCTCCCGACCTCTGCCCATCCGGCAGAGTCTGGGTTTCCCCCAAACCAGAAACGGTCTCACCTGGGTCATTCCTGGGGGGCTCTGCTCTCAGAGCTGACCCCTGACTTTCAAGATCCTCCACTGGGGTCTGCCACCCCCTCTCAACCCTATGTCTGGACTTCTGCACCACCCCACTAGGAGTGGTACTGCCAGACACCAGAACGGTTGGGATGCTGTCTACAGTCATCCCCCCACGTTCTTCTGACACTGCAGGGCTTCCCTCAAAAGGTGGCCCTACGGTACAGGTTAGGCTCTGAGACCTACCTGGGACACTACAATCCTCTCCCACCTCACTTGGTCGGGAATCACCTAGACCACTCCCTTCAGGAGCACCCCCAAATGCCTCTTCAGACTCTCTGGTACTCACCCAAAAGTCTGCCTCCACTGTAAGTTCCCTGGGGTCAGAGAACTCACACTCCACCTGGTGTTGGCGTAGCTCTGGAAAATAAGGACCAGACATATGCTCTCCAGCAATTACATCACTCTGCCCTTCACATGTATTAACCACAGTACCCTTCACCCAACCACCCAGTAACTCAGCCTTGGAAAAGCACTCTATATCACCCTCTTGAGACTGGTGAGACAGTATCTGCCTGTCCCTGACACTCAACCCATACTCTTCTGGGATGTCTCTACACTCTATATCCAGGACGTCCACCAGGGGGGAACCCTTTTCTCTGTCACTCTCTGCTAGAGTCAGTAAAGTGTCCCTCCCCCCAGTAGGAATATGACTCCCTGTGCCAGTTCCCCAATCCTTCTCAGGGACCCTGTGCATAACGGGAACTACCTCATACCCTTGAACTACCTGGGGTGTGTCAACTCCCTTCTTCAAGTTGGGCACCACATCTCTGGGCTTGTGCCCTTCTTCAGCAGTACTGGATGCAAGATTTTTGCTGCCACCATCTGAACTGGACTCAGCCCTTCCGGCCTCCAGTTTCAGCTCTTTACCGCTCAGCTCTTGAGCTGCAATCTTTTCTTTTTCCAGGGCTAAAAGTCTTTTTGCCTCAACCCCTGCAAGATACTCCTCTAATTGTTGCTCCTGTCGCCTTTGACTTCGGAGCCATTCATCTATTTCTGGGTCACTGTCCAACTCTGAGTAGCCCTCCTCCTCATCTGAGTAGTCTTCCTCCTCATCTGAGGGGTACTTAGTCATTTGGTTTCTTGCTGCCTCTCTCTCTGCCCATCTTTCCTCCCCCCAGACTATGTAGTGATGGAGCATCTCCGCTTTAGTAGATCTCCTTGCTACAGGAAGGCCCCATTGTCTGCAAAGCTTCCTTAGGTCAGCCTTAGTGAGGTGGTCAGTACGAACAAAGCATGAGTTGGTAAGCAATCCCATTCTGATAAGATCTTATCCGCAAAAACCAAAATCCAAAGTCCAAAATATCACTAGTATATCCAGGAGGACATCAGAGAACAAAAAGCCAAAAAAGATGAAAAATCAAGTTGACCTTCAACTGTGGGTAGGTAGTGAAATACTTAGCTACTGTATGTCACTGCACAAACACAAGTCCTATCCTCACCGCTGATCACCAATGTTAGAAATGGAGTTTTTGGTTGGCAGATAGGTTGTCCTCTGTCCAAGCAAGAACCCTCACTCTAGTCAGGGTAAGTCACACACAATCCAAAATCAGCCTGTGCTCACCCTCCGGTAGCTTGGCACGAGCAGTCAGGCTTAACTTAGAAGGCAATGTGTAAAGCATTTGTGCAATAAATCATACAACACCATAGTATAACACCACAAAAAATACACCACACAGTGTTTAGAAAAATATAGAATATTTATCTGGATAATTGTAGGTCAAAACGATCAAAGTTGCAATACGAATTTGTAAAGATATCACTGAAAAGTGATATAAAGAGTCTTTAAGTCTTTAAAAAGCAATAAAGTGTCTTTCAAGCACAGAGTACCTGGTTTCTGGTGGGAAATCTCCTCAGAGGGCCACAGGAGAAGAGATGCGTGGAAAAAGGGGTGTGTGCGTCGTTTTCCGCTCAGCACACACAGACTTGCGTCGTTCTTTTCCACGCGGGGAAGTCGGGCGTCGTTTTCCGGCGCGCAGACAGTCTCTTTTTGTGGATCGCGAGGATTACCAGATGCCCCGGGTCTGTGCGTGGATTCTCCTGCTCGTTTTCCGGCTGCGCGTCGTTCTGCGGGGCTGCGCGTCGAAGTTTCGATCTCCCGGTAGGCGTCGCGTCGATTTCTCCTTGGAAGTCGGGCGGCGTTGTCCTTGCGAGGCCGTGCGTCGAAATTTTGGTCTCACGGCAGGCGTCGCGTCGATTTCTCCTTGGAAGTCGGGCGGCGTTGTCCTTGCGAGGCCGTGCGTCAAAGTTTCGCACTCACGGTAGGCGTCGCGTCGATTTCTCCTTGGAAGTCGGGCGGCTTTGTCCTTGCGAGGTTGTGCGTCGAAGTCTCGATCGTCCCGAGGGCGTCGCGTTGATCAGCGTCGGTGTGCGGCGTTTTTCTCGCCGCGAAACAAGCTGTGCGTCGAAATTTTCGGCGCACGGAGCGTCCACGTGAAAGGAAGAAGTCTTTTTGGTCCTGAGACTTCAAGGAACAGGAGGCAAGCTCTATCCAAGCCCTTGGAGAGCACTTTCACAGCCAGACAAGAGTTCAGCAAGGCAGCAGGGCAACAGCAAGACAGCAGTCCTTTGGAGAAAGCAGACAGGTGAGTCCTTTGAGCAGCCAGGCAGTTCTTCTTGGCAGGGTGTAGTTTCTGGTTCAGGTTTCTTCTCCAGCAAGTGTCTGATGAGGTAGGGCAGAGGCCCTGTTTTATACTAAGTTGTGCCTTTGAAGTGGGGGTGATTTCAAAGAGTCTCTAAGAAATGCACCAAGTTCCCTTTCAGCTCAATCCTGTCTGCCAGAGTCCCAGTAGGGGGTGTGGCAGTCCTTTGTGTGAGGGCAGGCCCTCCACCCTCCCAGCCCAGGAAGACCCATTCAAAATGCAGATGTATGCAAGTGAGGCTGAGTACCCTGTGTTTGGGGTGTGTCTGAGTGAATGCACAAGGAGCTGTCAACTAAACCTAGCCAGACGTGGATTGAAGGGCACAACAAGTTTTTAGTGCAAAGAAATGCTCACTTTCTAAAAGTGGCATTTCTAGAATAGTAATATTAAATCCGACTTCACCAGTCAGCAGGATTTTATATTACCATTCTGGCCATACCAAATATGACCTTCCTGCTCCTTTCAGTTCAGCAGCTGCCACTTCAACAGTGTATGAGGGCAGCCCCAATGTTAGCCTATGAAGGGAGCAGGCCTCACAGTAGTGTAAAAACGAATTTAGGAGTTTTACACTACCAGGACATATAACTACACAGGTACATGTCCTGCCTTTTACCTACACAGCACCCTGCTCTAGGGGTTACCTAGGGCACACATTAGGGATGACTTATATGTAGAAAAAGGGGAGTTCTAGGCTTGGCAAGTACTTTTAAATGCCAAGTCGAAGTGGCAGTGAAACTGCACACACAGGCCTGGCAATGGCAGGCCTGAGACAAGGTTAAGGGGCTACTGAGGTGGGTGGCACAACCAGTGCTGCAGGCCCACTAGTAGCATTTAATCTACATGCCCTAGGCACATGTAGTGCACTCTAATAGGGACTTACAGGTAAATTAAATAGTCAATCATGGATAAACCAATCAATAGTACAATTTACACAGAGAGCATATGCACTTTAGCACTGGTTAGCAGTGGTAAAGTGCTCAGAGGTCAAAAGCCAACAACAACAGGTCAGAAAAAATAGGAGGAAGGAGGCAAAAAGTTTGGGGATGTCCCTGTCAAAAAGCCAGGTCCAACAAAGTGTAACGTTGGATGTTGTTGAAAAGCTTGCGCAATTCTTAATGCACAAAACTATTTGAGGAAATGTTACTCAACAGATTAATGGTCAGTTCTAAGTATGTCATTTTGTAAAAGGTGTGTGTCGGACGTGGCAATGTATTAATAAACTAAAACCGGTAGCCAGAATGTGTTCCTGCACCCTAAAACATCCAGGCACTATCAAGCAGTGAATCTGCGCGCTGTTTAAGTTAGCGTGGCAATATATTTCTTGCTAACGAGTTTTACCAGAATAACTGCAAGGAATCATACAGTGTGAAAAATCATTTCCTACTGTCATGTACCCACACTTGTATTACTGGTAAAAGCCACTGTACAGCCTTGGGCCACTGCATTGTCAGGAGCAAGATAATTATTATACAGGGGTCATTTTATATCCTGTACAGTCATGTCTCTTCAGCAAAACAATATCTGTCTATAGGAAGAGGTAGCGGCGAGTGCGTTTTTTAAGGGGGTTTCCATGGGAACTCAACAGAAAATCAATGAAACGCTGTTTTAAAATGTAAACAATGTCCAATTCTAGGAACAGAATGAAAGAAATATGTAAAAAAAAAGACACTTATTACTAGGTTGCAGATAGCTTGTGTAACTCCCTAGGCCATGAGTTCACGCACTTTAGATTTACTGCATGGGCGGCTGTGACGTCAGCTTTCAAGATAAGATACAATAATCCGTCCCTCAGCCACGATGCACCGTTCGATGCTGATATTATGGATATATATGTCACTAATGAGTAGGAATACTTTTCCACACTGGAATTTTACGGGTTAAGAAGCAAATAGGCTTTATCTGTGAGGTAAATTATTTCAACTTCTAAAGGTGGCAAAAGGTGTACTTCATTCACCGAATCAGTTATACACTACAGGTTTTATTGCCCAGTGCAGATACCACCGACTCAAATCTACTAGCATAGTCTGGTCCCAGGTGTCTTCCCAGCCATGTTTGGTCTTTTCTTTTAGGTCTACACGTAGAAACGTTCAAGCATATCATGCTCCTTTTCCTGGATAAATATTTTAATATAAAATGTGGCTTTACTAGCCAGAAATCTCCACGCTTCATCTTTTTCCGGCGACAGTATGCACATAAATCTATTTAAACTATGCTTATAAAATATGATAGGTGTTGGACCTGGCTTTTTGACAGGGACATCCCCAAACTTTTTGCCTCCTTCCTCCTATTTTTTCTGACCTGTTGTTGTTGGCTTTTGACCTCTGAGCACTTTACCACTGCTAACCAGTGCTAAAGTGCATATGCTCTCTGTGTAAATTGTACTATTGATTGGTTTATCCATGATTGACTATTTAATTTACCTGTAAGTCCCTATTAGAGTGCACTACATGTGCCTAGGGCATGTAGATTAAATGCTACTAGTGGGCCTGCAGCACTGGTTGTGCCACCCACCTCAGTAGCCCCTTAACCTTGTCTCAGGCCTGCCATTGCAAGGCCTGTGTGTGCAGTTTCACTGCCACTTCGACTTGGCATTTAAAAGTACTTGCCAAGCCTAGAACTCCCCTTTTTCTACATATAAGTCATCCCTAATGTGTGCCCTAGGTATCCCCTAGAGCAGGGTGCTGTGTAGGTAAAAGGCAGGACATGTACCTGTGTAGTTATATGTCCTGGTAGTGTAAAACTCCTAAATTCGTTTTTACACTACTGTGAGGCCTGCTCCCTTCATAGGCTAACATTGGGGCTGCCCTCCTACACTGTTGAAGTGGCAGCTGCTGATCTGAAAGGAGCAGGGAGGTCATATTTAGTATGGCCAGAATGGTAATACAAAATCCTGCTGACTGGTGAAGTCGGATTTAATATTACTATTCTAGAAATGCCACTTTTAGAAAGTGAGCATTTCTTTGCCCTAAAATCTTGTTGTGCCCTTCAATCCACGTCTGGCTAGGTTTAGTTGACAGCTCCTTGTGCATTCACTCAGACACACCCCAAACACAGGGTACTCAGCCTCACTTGCATACATCTGCATTTTGAATGGGTCTTCCTGGGCTGGGAGGGTGGAGGGCCTGCCCTCACACAAAGGACTGCCACACCCCCTACTGGGACTCTGGCAGACAGGATTGAACTGAAAGGGAACTTGGTGCATTTCTTAGAGACTCTTTGAAGTCACCCCCACTTCAAAGGCACAACTTAGTATAAAACAGGGCCTCTGCCCTACCTCATCAGACACTTGCTGGAGAAGAAACCTGAACCAGAAACTACACCCTGCCAAGAAGAACTGCCTGGCTGCTCAAAGGACTCACCTGTCTGCTTTCTCCAAAGGACTGCTGTCTTGCTGTTGCCCTGCTGCCTTGCTGAACTCTTGTCTGGCTGTGAAAGTGCTCTCCAAGGGCTTGGATAGAGCTTGCCTCCTGTTCCTTGAAGTCTCAGGACCAAAAAGACTTCTTCCTTTCACGTGGACGCTCCGTGCGCCGAAAATTTCGACGCACAGCTTGTTTCGCGGCGAGAAAAACGCCGCACACCGACGCTGATCAACGCGACGCCCTCGGGACGATCGAGACTTCGACGCACAACCTCGCAAGGACAAAGCCGCCCGACTTCCAAGGAGAAATCGACGCGACGCCTACCGTGAGTGCGAAACTTTGACGCACGGCCTCGCAAGGACAACGCCGCCCGACTTCCAAGGAGAAATCGACGCGACGCCTGCCGTGAGACCAAAATTTCGACGCACGGCCTCGCAAGGACAACGCCGCCCGACTTCCAAGGAGAAATCGACGCGACGCCTACCGTGAGATCGAAACTTCGACGCGCAGCCCCGCAGAACGACGCGCAGCCGGAAAACGAGCAGGAGAATCCACGCACAGACCCGGGGCATCTGGTAATCCTCGCGATCCACAAAAAGAGACTGTCTGCGCGCCGGAAAACGACGCCCGACTTCCCCGCGTGGAAAAGAACGAAGCAAGTCTGTGTGTGCTGAGCGGAAAACGACGCACACACCCCTTTTTCCACGCATCTCTTCTCCTGTGGCCCTCTGAGGAGATTTCCCACCAGAAACCAGGTACTCTGTGCTTGAAAGACACTTTATTGCTTTTTAAAGACTTAAAGACTCTTAATATCACTTTTCAGTGATATCTTTATAAATTCATATTGCAACTTTGATCGTTTTGACCTACAATTATCCAGATAAATATTCTATATTTTTCTAAACACTGTGTGGTGTATTTTTGTGGTGTTATACTATGGTGTTGTATGATTTATTGCACAAATGCTTTACACATTGCCTTCTAAGTTAAGCCTGACTGCTCGTGCCAAGCTACCGGAGGGTGAGCACAGGCTGATTTTGGATTGTGTGTGACTTACCCTGACTAGAGTGAGGGTTCTTGCTTGGACAGAGGGCAACCTATCTGCCAACCAAAAACCCCATTTCTAACATTGGTGATCAGCGGTGAGGATAGGACTTGTGTTTGTGCAGTGACATACAGTAGCTAAGTATTTCACTACCTACCCACAGTTGAAGGTCAACTTGATTTTTTATCTCTTTTTTGACTTTTGGTCTCTGATGTCCTCCTGGATATACTATTGATATTTTGGACTTTGGATTTTGGTTTTTGCTGGTAAGATCCTATCAGAATGGGATCGCTTACCTACTTATTCTTTTTGCCTACTGACCACCTCACGAAGGCTGACCTAAGGAAGCTTTGCAGAGAATGTGGCCTTCCTGTAGCAAAGAGATCTACTAAAGCAGAGATGCTACATGCCTACATAGTCTGGGAGGAAGACAGATGGGCAGAGAGAGAGGCAGCAAGAAACCAAATGACTAAGTACCCCTCAGAAGAGGAGGAGGACGACTCAGATGAGGAAAGAGACCCAGTGAAAAAAGAATGGCTCATGGCTCAAGCACGGTGGATGGAAGAGCTAGATGAGTTTATTGAAAGGGCTGAGGCAGCAAGTCTCTTAGCCCTGGAAGAAGAAAAGATTGCAGCTCAAGAGCTGAGCTGTAAAGAGCTGAAACTGGAGGCCGGAAGGGCTGAGTCCAGTTCAGATGGTGGCAGCAAAAATCTTGCATCTAGTACTGCTGAAGAAGGGCACAAGCCCAGAGATGTGGTACCCAACTTGAAGAAGAGAGTTGACACACCCCAGGCGGTTCAAGGGTATGAGGTAGTTCCCGTTATGCACAGGGTCCCTGAGAAGGATTGGGGAACTGGCACAGGGAGTCATATTCCTACTGGGGGGAGGGACACTTTACTGACTCTAGCAGAGAGTGACAGAGAAAAGGGTTCCCCCCTGGTGGACGTCCTGGATATAGAGTGTAGAGACATCCCAGAAGAGTTTGGGTTGAGTGTCAGGGACAGACAGATACTGTCTCACCAGTCTCAGGAGGGTGAAGTAGAGTGCTTTTCCAAGGTTGAGTTACTGGGTGGTTGGGTGAAGGGTACTGTGGTTAATACATGTGAAGGGCAGAGTGATGTAATTGCTGGAGAGCATATGTCTGGTCCTTATTTTCCAGAGCTACGCCAACACCAGGTGGAGTGTGAGTTCTCTGACCCCAGGGAACTTACAGTGGAGGCAGACTTTTGGGTGAGTACCAGAGAGTCTGAAGAGGCAATTGGGGGTGCTCCTGAAGGGAGTGGTCTAGGTGGTTCCCGACCAAGTGTGGTGGGAGAGGATTGTAGTGTCCCAGGTAGGTCTCAGAGCCTAACCTGTACCGTAGGGCCACCTTTTGAGGGAAGCCCCGCAGTGTCAGAAGAACTTGGGGGGATGACTGTAGACAGCATCCCAACAGTTCTGGTGTCTGGCAGTACCACTCCTAGTGAGGGGGTGCAGAAGTCCAGACATAGGGTTGAGAGGGGGTGGCAGACCCCAGTGGAGGATCTTGAAAGTCAGGGGTCAGCTCTGAGAGCAGAGCCCCCCAGGAATGACCCAGGTGAGACCGTTTCTGGTTTGGGGGAAACCCAGACTCTGCCGGATGGGCAGAGGTCGGGAGACCTGCGCCAACCAGACTCTTGTGTGGCCCTTGGGGACGGCGTGTCCCTTGTGGGGGGTGAGAGTGCCCCCCAGGAAGTCCTGGCATGCCAGGCAAAGATTCAACCTCAGGGTGGTGACTCTGGGTTGGATAACCGGGTTCAGAGGTTAAACTTTGACCTGGTGGGGGGTAGATGTGCCCCCCAGAAAGTCCTGGAATGCCAGGCAATGGCTCAACCTCAGGGTGGTGACTCTGGGTTGGCTTACCAGGTGAAGAGGTCAAACTCTGACCTGGTGGGGGGTATGTGTGCCCCCCAGAAAGTCCTGGTATACCAGGCAATGGTTCAACCTCAGGGTGGTGACCCTGGGTTGGAGAACCAGGCTCAGAGGTTAAACTCTGACCTGGTGGGAGGTAGGTGTGCCTCCCTGAAAGTCCTGGCCTGCCAGGCAATGGTTCAACCTCAGGGTGGTGACTCTGGGTTGGATATCCCGGTTCAGAGGTTAACCTCTGACCTGGTGGGGGGTAGGTGTGCCCCCCAGAAAGCCCTGGTGTACCAGGCAGTTGTCCAACCTCAGGATGGTGACCCTAGGTTGGAGAACCAGGTTCAGAGGTTAAACTCTGACCTGGTGGAGGGTCAGTGTGCCCTCCAGGAAGTCCTGGCATGCCAGGCGATTGTTCAACTTCAGGGTGGTGACTCTGAGTTGAATGGCCCAGTTCAGAGGTTAAACTCTGACCTGGTGGAGGGTCAGGGTGCCCTCCAGAAAGTCCTGGCGTGCCAGGCAATTGTTCAACCTCAGAGTGCTGACTCTGGGTTGGATAACCGGGTTCAGAGGTTAAACTCTGACCTGGTGGGGGGTAGGTGTGCCCCCCAGAAAGTCCTGGCGTGCCAGGCAATTGTTCAACCTCAGGGCGGTGACTCTGGGTTGGATAACCAGGTTCAGAGGTTAAACTCTGACCTGGTGGGAGGTAGGTGTGCCTCCCAAGAAGCCCTGCTGTGCCAGGCAATTGTCCAACCTCAGGGTGTTGACTCTGGGTTGGATGACCAGGTTCAGAGGTTAAACTCTGACCTGGTGGGGGGTAGGTGTGCCCCCCAGAAAGTCCTGGCGTGCCAGGCAATTGCCCAACCTCAGGGTGGTGACCCTGGGTTGGGGAACCAGGCTCAGAGGTTAAACTCTGACCTGGTGGGAGGTAGGTGTGCCTCCCAGAAAGTCCTGGTGCGCCAGGCAATTGTTCAACTTCAGGGTGGTGACTCTGAGTTGAATGGTCAGGTGCAGAGGTTAAACTCTGACCTGGTGGAGGGTCAGTGTGCCCTCCAGGAAGTCCTGGCGTGCCAGGCAATTGTTCAACTTCAGGGTGGTGACTCTGAGTTGAATGGGCAGGTGCAGAGGTTAAACTCTGACCTGGTGGGGGGTAGGTGTGCCTCCCAGGAAGTCCTGGTTTGCCAGGCGGTGATCCAGTCTGAGGGTACAGACCCTGGGCTGGAAGACCAGGTTCAGGGTGTCCCCCCGGACCTGGAGGGAGGGGCTACTGATAACAGTGCCCCTACCATGTTGTCTTCTGAGGAGGCCACTCCTAGTTGGAGGGTGCTGGACCCCAGAAGGGAGGGCAGGGGGAGGGAAGCCTCACCCCGGGCCCTAGTCCAACCTGAAGGTACAGGCCCCAGGTTGGAGGGCCAGTGGCAGGTTAACAGCCCTGCACTGGTGGAAGAATGGTACAGGGTGACTTCTGTAAGCACCCTGACCATGTTGGACTCTGGGGGTACCGCTCCAGGAGGGAGGGTACAAAACCCCAGAGGGGAGGACCAGGTTCAGGCTGTCATCCCTGACCTGGTGGAAGGGAGAGTGGTTAAAGGGTGCCCAGCACCTGGGGCTACCGCCCCCCACTCTCCACAGCCACAGTGGTTGGAGAGCTTTGAGAGGCCTGGGGCCTGGCTCTCATCCCTGGCAGCTGTCAGTAATCACTGTGGCTTGCTGTCCGGGTGGACAGAGTTATCCCTGGGGAGGGGACAAGTGTCACACCCCAGGGGTAGAGTGGGCAACCCCACTATGTTGGTCATAGTGGTACTATCCTGCTCCTGGGATACATCTGTGAGCAAAGTAAGGTTAGGTGCTGCACAGATGGGATCCGCAGGAAAGGAGAAAGGTTCCCCATGGATGGGCTTAGTGGGCCCTGAGAGTATGGACAGAGGGATCCAATTGGAGTCAGGAAGGCGAAGAACTGGAGCATGCCCCTGCTGTTGTGGGCCTGGGTCCTTGTTCTGTCGCCTCAAACAGGGAAGTACATCAGGATAGTGATTGTTCTCCCCTGGCTTTAGGCTGGTGGGGGGTCATGTTGGACCTGGCTTTTTGACAGGGACATCCCCAAACTTTTTGCCTCCTTCCTCCTATTTTTTCTGACCTGTTGTTGTTGGCTTTTGACCTCTGAGCACTTTACCACTGCTAACCAGTGCTAAAGTGCATATGCTCTCTGTGTAAATTGTACTATTGATTGGTTTATCCATGATTGACTATTTAATTTACCTGTAAGTCCCTATTAGAGTGCACTACATGTGCCTAGGGCATGTAGATTAAATGCTACTAGTGGGCCTGCAGCACTGGTTGTGCCACCCACCTCAGTAGCCCCTTAACCTTGTCTCAGGCCTGCCATTGCAAGGCCTGTGTGTGCAGTTTCACTGCCACTTCGACTTGGCATTTAAAAGTACTTGCCAAGCCTAGAACTCCCCTTTTTCTACATATAAGTCATCCCTAATGTGTGCCCTAGGTATCCCCTAGAGCAGGGTGCTGTGTAGGTAAAAGGCAGGACATGTACCTGTGTAGTTATATGTCCTGGTAGTGTAAAACTCCTAAATTCGTTTTTACACTACTGTGAGGCCTGCTCCCTTCATAGGCTAACATTGGGGCTGCCCTCCTACACTGTTGAAGTGGCAGCTGCTGATCTGAAAGGAGCAGGGAGGTCATATTTAGTATGGCCAGAATGGTAATACAAAATCCTGCTGACTGGTGAAGTCGGATTTAATATTACTATTCTAGAAATGCCACTTTTAGAAAGTGAGCATTTCTTTGCCCTAAAATCTTGTTGTGCCCTTCAATCCACGTCTGGCTAGGTTTAGTTGACAGCTCCTTGTGCATTCACTCAGACACACCCCAAACACAGGGTACTCAGCCTCACTTGCATACATCTGCATTTTGAATGGGTCTTCCTGGGCTGGGAGGGTGGAGGGCCTGCCCTCACACAAAGGACTGCCACACCCCCTACTGGGACTCTGGCAGACAGGATTGAACTGAAAGGGAACTTGGTGCATTTCTTAGAGACTCTTTGAAGTCACCCCCACTTCAAAGGCACAACTTAGTATAAAACAGGGCCTCTGCCCTACCTCATCAGACACTTGCTGGAGAAGAAACCTGAACCAGAAACTACACCCTGCCAAGAAGAACTGCCTGGCTGCTCAAAGGACTCACCTGTCTGCTTTTTCCAAAGGACTGCTGTCTTGCTGTTGCCCTGCTGCCTTGCTGAACTCTTGTCTGGCTGTGAAAGTGCTCTCCAAGGGCTTGGATAGAGCTTGCCTCCTGTTCCTTGAAGTCTCAGGACCAAAAAGACTTCTTCCTTTCACGTGGACGCTCCGTGCGCCGAAAATTTCGACGCACAGCTTGTTTCGCGGCGAGAAAAACGCCGCACACCGACGCTGATCAACGCGACGCCCTCGGGACGATCGAGACTTCGACGCACAACCTCGCAAGGACAAAGCCGCCCGACTTCCAAGGAGAAATCGACGCGACGCCTACCGTGAGTGCGAAACTTTGACGCACGGCCTCGCAAGGACAACGCCGCCCGACTTCCAAGGAGAAATCGACGCGACGCCTGCCGTGAGACCAAAATTTCGACGCACGGCCTCGCAAGGACAACGCCGCCCGACTTCCAAGGAGAAATCGACGCGACGCCTACCGTGAGATCGAAACTTCGACGCGCAGCCCCGCAGAACGACGCGCAGCCGGAAAACGAGCAGGAGAATCCACGCACAGACCCGGGGCATCTGGTAATCCTCGTGATCCACAAAAAGAGACTGTCTGCGTGCCGGAAAACGACGCCCGACTTCCCCGCGTGGAAAAGAACGACGCAAGTCTGTGTGTGCTGAGCGGAAAACGACGCACACACCCCTTTTTCCACGCATCTCTTCTCCTGTGGCCCTCTGAGGAGATTTCCCACCAGAAACCAGGTACTCTGTGCTTGAAAGACACTTTATTGCTTTTTAAAGACTTAAAGACTCTTAATATCACTTTTCAGTGATATCTTTATAAATTCGTATTGCAACTTTGATCGTTTTGACCTACAATTATCCAGATAAATATTCTATATTTTTCTAAACACTGTGTGGTGTATTTTTGTGGTGTTATACTATGGTGTTGTATGATTTATTGCACAAATGCTTTACACATTGCCTTCTAAGTTAAGCCTGACTGCTCGTGCCAAGCTACCGGAGGGTGAGCACAGGCTGATTTTGGATTGTGTGTGACTTACCCTGACTAGAGTGAGGGTTCTTGCTTGGACAGAGGGCAACCTATCTGCCAACCAAAAACCCCATTTCTAACAATAGGTATATCACATGTTTGACAAAGATGCGTGCATTTATTGGTCTGCCTACTTAACTCTGCCCTATCTTTCACAAGGCTTTTAGACTTGGCTTCAGGCTACGCTGATAAAACAACATGTCTTACATGCTCAGACCCACGCAAATCAACTCAAAGGAGTGGTCCTCAAACTTTTAAATGCCAAACTGCTCTCCAGTGTAACATGAGCACGGCTCAGTTCCTAAAACTAATTACAGATATGGTGTTATTACTATTTATAAAATGCTCCATATTACAAATAAGCAAAATATTTTAGTGGGCGTGAGTGCACACCCTCCAAAAAATGTGAAGAAAATCCCATATGTGAAATTAAAACACACATTACAAGTGAGGGAATAAGGAAATGTAGGGTGTAACAAAGAACATTTGACAAAACATAATTTTACATTCGATTTTCCAACATAACCATACCAAGATGGCAAGCAACACACGTTATGTGTTGCTTTTATCGCAGGTCACAATTTAGATGTTGCGATTTACAAAGTCAAACTGACCAAGTTAAAATTAAGTCCCAAAATGTAATCTTGAGCGAATGTGTCACACATGACATGGAGCCACTTGTCAGCCATTAAAATATTTCATAATTTGAACATGCAAATAATTGATATCCTGTTATTTCTTTTAAAAAGTACACCCGCATACATTATCACATTGTTAGACCTCCATAAAATGTACGCACTTCATAACAATTTAATGATTGAATCTCTCGTGTATACCCTCTAAATTGTCATTGTTAGTTATGACCTCTGCCAGGCAAATTAACAGAGAGTCAGTGTCCAGCTATGCTCACCTCTGACCTCCGACACCTACGCCAAACCATGGCACAACTGGCAGAGCTCATTAAAAGTTCCTCACTACGAGATCTCATGCCGCCTACCCTTTCTTTCACTAAATCACAGATCTGATTAACATCTCAAGATTTGTCTGAATATCACCCCCTCCACAACGCCCTCCCCACACCACAAATAATGAATTACTCTTGACAGAGCCTTACTCACTCCTCAATATACTTCAACACACTCTGCAGTGGACTGACCCATTGAGTAATGACTTAAGAATCGTGGCTTTAGAGCAACAGGAATGAAACTACAATTTGCATTAGTTAAATATTCTATTTCTGTTCTGTGTTCAAGGTATATTGATAAAATATTTGGGTTCATTAACACAAATATATTGTTAGAAATGGGGTCTATGGTTGACAGTCAGGTTACCCCCTGTTCAAGCCAGGACCCTCACTCTAGTCAGGGTAAAAGAGAATCACCCTCAGCTAACCCCTGCTCACCCCCTTGGTAGCTTGGCAGAGCAGTAGGCTTAACCCCAGAGTGCTAGGTGTAAAGTATTTGTACCAACATACACAGTAACTCAATGAAAACACTACAAAGTGCCACACCACAGGTTTATAAAAATAAGAAATATTTATCTAAACAAAACAAGACCAAAATGACAAAAATCCGACATACACAAGTCAAGTTATGAATTTTTAAAGATTAAACTAAAAAAAAGCGCTTAGAAACACAAAATACTTCGATGAGGTGTTAACATGGCATTGTGACGAAGTCGTTCCCAACAATCTGACACCAGCGGCACCGGACACGGAGTCGCGTAGACCCCCAGGTACAGTACCTTGGTGAAGAAACAAAAACGAGCCGATTCGCAAAGTCAGGGATCGTGGCGTCTGTCCGAAACGTTGAATCCGAGCACTTCGAGCGGCGGTCACAACGTGGTGCGGCGACTTCCACGGACTCGCAGACTTTGGCGGGGCTGCAGCAATGTCGGGCCTGCGAAGGTCGTCGTGTTCCAGCGAAGATCACTGAGTCGGGTGCAGGCGGCGTCACCGGATTCAGCAGCGGTGTCGGTCCGAAGTCGTCCGAAGTCGATTTCCTTGAATTTCCACCAGCTTTCCTTCCAAGGGCCCAGGGACTGGATAGGTCACCATTTGTCAGAGCAGGAGTCTCTCTTGAGACTCCAGGTGCTGGCAAAGAGAAGTCTTTGCTGTCCCTGAGAATTTAAACAACAGGAGGCAACCTCTAAATCAAGCCCTTGGAGATTTCTTCACAAGATGGAAGGCACACAAATTCCAGTCTTTGCCCTCTTACTCTGGCATAAGCAGCAACTGCAGGATAGCTCCACAAAGCACAGTCACAGGCAGGGCAGCACTTCCCCTCAGCTCTTCTGCTCTACTACAGGCAGAGATTCCTCTTGATGTCCAGAAGTGATCTAAAGTCTGTGGTTTTGGGTGCCCTTCTTATACCCAATTTCTCCTTTGAAGTAGGCCTACTTCAAAGTAAAGTCTCTTTTGAATGTGAAATCCTGCCTTGCCCAGGCCAGGACCCAGACACTCACCAGGGGGTTGGAGACTGCATTGTGTGAGGACAGGCACAGCTCTTTCAGGTGCAAGTGACCACTCCTCCCCTCCCTCCCAGCACAGATGGCTCATCAGGAAATGCAGACTACACCCCAGCTCCTTTTGTGTCACTGTCTAGTGTGAGGTACAACCAGCCTAACTGTCAAACTGACCCAGACAGGGAATCCACAAACAGGCAGAGTCACAGAAATGTTATAAGAAAATGCTCACTTTCTAAAAGTGGCATTTTCAAACACACAATCTGAAAATCAACTTTACTGGGGTCTAAGTAGTAAATCAAGTATGCCAATCATGGATAAACCAATCAACATTCCAATTTTACACAGAGAGCATATGCACTTTAGCACTGGTTTGCAGTGGTAAAGTGCTCAGAGTTCAAAAGCCAACAGCAACAGATCATAAAAAATAGGAGGCAGGAGGCAAAAAGATTGGGGGTGACCTTGCATAAGCAAAAAAGTCCAACACATATCTACATCTCTACAGTATAGTTTTATATCTAAAACCCGAATAGATGTATGCATTTCCGATATTCCTAACAAACCGCAGGAGATAAGTCCTAAATGTATTAAATTCCCCATTATTTATGAAGTTCCTTGTACTAGGGTGAATATTTCCTCTTCACATGCCCCCCTCAAAACATATTTAAACGCTTTACACACTCACTATAGCTTCTTTTACCAAAAATGCACAAGATGGAAATGAAAAGTGGATATCTGAATACCCACAAAGTTACTTGTTTGTGGGAACCAGCTCTTCTGTGAAAACCCATCTCCCACCCAATCCCATACTTACAAAGTGAAACATCTGCCATAATTACACCCTAACAACAGATTTTGTGTATCTATATAAATAGATTAGGAATCAAAACATTCTGCATTTCTTCGTTCCGCCAGTGCTTAATTTGAGATGGTAATTGTTGGGACCCTGTACCTATTTTTCCTCTTCAATCATTGACCCAGAGCAAGAGGGAAATACAAACAGAGAGGAAAGAAGGAGGAGGAGAAACTCTGAAAAAAGTCACAAAGGGAGAAAGCAGCAACCTAGAAGAGAGAAATAAAGGATCAGGGTGTGTCTGGTGGCACATTACAGAGGCATAAGGTGGATTAAATGCTTCTCATTTGGTGAACCGATGTTTAATAGCACAGGCCACAGACTTCTGGTAAAGCTTTAAGCACCCATACTCATTCTTTTACAAATTAAACACTGGATTCTGCTTTTTGGTGTTTGTACAGCACACCTAGCCAAAGGCAGTGGAGTGCTTTGCGATCAATTCAAACACTAAATTTAATATTTTAATGTTATGCGTGTAATTTATGATGGCAAAACCTCTTGTAAATCAGTCATTAATGTTAGAATTCACTGCATTATGCCAGTTAAATTAATTACATATTAATATTTTCACAATTGAACCCCAAAGTACATATTTTAGTGTTAAAATCTCAATGAGCTCTTTCAGAATGACCGTGTATTTTTTGTTCTTGAATTTGTTCATTTGGTGTCCCCTAAAAAGGCAACCACTGGGTAATTTGCAGCTGCCGCGTGGGCTTCTATTTACTGTTTGTTTTAATACCTGTCAATGATGTAATGTGATTTTGAGATCCTTGGAAGTAAGTAGCAAAGTCACATACATGACTCATGCATTAACCTTACAACTGATTTAAGAAGTTTGGCAATTTTAAATTTGCATAAGTATTTCTAAATGATTGATAAAGATCTCAGGCCTCATTACCAGGCTGGTGGTCTTGAGACCTCCAGCCTTGCAGTGGCCCTCATGACCGCCACTGCTGTGGCTGTCTGATTGCCACATTATGTCACCTGCCGGCAAGACCGCCAGGGTACCCCATCACTGCCAGGATCCATGATCCCGACGGGCTAGCGGTGGCACTGCATGCAACACTGCCCTGCTGATTTTGACCTCGTTCTCTGCCAGCCTTTTCCATGGTGGTTTTACTACCATGGAATGGCTGGCGGAGAACAAGTTCAGGGGGCTACAGGGGGACCTCTGCACATCCCATGCATTTGGCATGGGCAGTACATGCGTCTCCCTGCCCAGCACCATCGCAATTTTCACTGCCTGCTGTGCAGATAGTTAACATGGCGAAGGTGCTGATGCACCCTCGGGCGGCAGCATTGCCACCAGCTAATTTATGAGCCAGCGATAATGCTACCACCTGTTTCCCTCTAGGCTGGAAGGCAGAAACCTCGGTTTCTGTTCGGCCAGCCCAGTGCAAAACTCTTAATGGGTCCAGCGTGGAGGCAGCCAGTATGGCAGCAACCTCCCTGTCAGAAGTTTGGCGGACGGTTCAAATAGTCCTCGTACTCCTAATCGGGCCCTTAATGTTTCCTTGATGGTGATTACAATTGCTGAAATGCAATATTAATATTTGGCTGAATTAATTCCCAATATAACCCAAAATATAGCATTTTTATGCATT
The DNA here is from genome assembly GCF_031143425.1 of Pleurodeles waltl. Classification (NCBI taxonomy): domain Eukaryota; kingdom Metazoa; phylum Chordata; class Amphibia; order Caudata; family Salamandridae; genus Pleurodeles; species Pleurodeles waltl. The sequence goes on from NC_090449.1 coordinate 957,317,275, forward strand.
GGAGCTCACTAAATCCGAAAAGAATATATTAAACTGCAAAAAAAACAATCTGAGGCCTCAGACTTCAAAAGAGTATTTGATCTTTTCCTCCTAAAAAGTCATTTGATCCCTGCATTTTCCACAAAATGCATTCAAATGTCAATAGTTTTGATGCAATATATTCCAAAGCACTGGATTTCCTGGAAGAGGTTTCAAAATGCAGCCCATTCATTGTGTCTTTTTTCTTAAATTGACTAGCAGGTAAACTGAAACAAACTTTCTTTGTGGATAGTAAGTAAGTGCTACTAGACTGATGAGGAAGAACATGCTTTTCACAAATTGGTTTCGGCTGATGTATTTGGCATCACATATCTTAAACTGCAACATTTAGGGGGTCATTCCAACCCTGGCGGTCAAAGACTGCCAGGGCCGCGAATGGAGGAAGCACCGCCAACAGGCTGGCGGTGCTTCCCTGCCCATTCTGACCGCGGCAGTAAAGCTGCGGTCAGAAAACCGGGTCCGGCGGTTTCCCGCCGGATTTCACCCGGCTGGGCAAATCCGCCAGGGCAGCGCTGCAAGCAGCGCTGCCTAGGGGATTCTGACCCCCTTCCCGCCAGCCTGTTTCTGGCAGTTTACACCGCCAGGAAGAGGCTGGCGGGAACGGGTGTCCTGGGGCCCCCTCACCCGTCGCACACCTGCAACACCGCTGGCTCCATTCGGAGCCGGCTTCAATGTTGCAGGCCCCCTTCCCGCTGGGCCGGCGGGCGCTAACATTGTTAGCGCCCGCTGGCCCAGCGGGAAGGTCGGAATGCCTCCAGCGGTCTTTTGACTGCGGGCGGTCAAATGGCAGTTCCCGCCAGGCGGGCGGCGCCCGCCGCCCGCCGGGGTCAGAATGACCCCCTTAGTCATTGATATTACAACATGTGGATGAGAGACATCTAAAAGCAACTTCACTGAGCCTCTTGGTAGCTTGCTGCAGCATGTGTCATAGTGTATTTCATAACACCATGTTTGCAGGGGAAATGTAAAAAACAACTCGCTAGGGGCCATTTTTATTTCTGGTAAAGTCTATTTCATCAACACAAAATTCCATCGGCAAAATGTATAGCTAAGATGTGATAGTGTGATGTAAGATTTCAAACATTAATAGTAAAACGTTTACGGAAAAATCATAATACAAATCCAATTTAGGTTAATCAGTTAGAAAAAGGCGGTGAAATCCAAACTGCTCACGGCTAAAGGTGACATACTTACGATGGTGAAGTAGTGTCTGTAGACTAACAAACATACGCGGTCGATTAGGTCAACATAGTGGCTGAGTACAGGACTTTGCAGAAGGCAGGCCATGCACCAGTGTCCTCCAGTGCATGGCCAAAGGCTATGTACTGTGTGTTTTGTGCTGTGACAGGATCTTGGTGGAGGACAGGCCTTTCTCCCATGCCCTCAGTGTTTGTACTGTTGCTGTTTTTATTTGGCTATACCCACACCGAAGCTCCAGGTCCAGGCTTTGGCTCAACATGGATGAAGACTTTTTGAGGTGGGACATGTTCAGAAGACATTTCAACCCCAATGAGCATGAACCAAGAATGTATAAAATAAGTTAAATTCCCATGGGTGCAAATGTCAGCTCTGTGTACCTAGTGAAGAAAATAGGGGTGCCCTGCACCTAACCACTTCTGTGTATGACCAAAGACTGTGCTCAGTGAAATTTCCCCACACAAGGGCTGGGTGAAAGGACTGCAATTGATTTCCTATCTTTCACACAACCATGCTGCACAGGGCTCAAATTAATTGCAATGTTTTTTTGGGGGGGCATGGTATAGGACCTGTCCAAATTTCAAGCCCTGTTGCTGAACCCACTGAGGTGCCAACAGGGGGAGATGAGGTCTAGCAGATTGAGATGCTAACTTTGGAACATCGGGACCCAGGTTTGAATCTCAGTCTAGGCTCACATCGCCTGAATCTGATTCTGTGCAAATCACTTAATCTCCCTGTGTCTAAAAGTTTGGAATATAATGTGTGAATTGTATTTGTGTAATTACCACTCAATGTACACAAACCTGTAGAAGGATTCCCATTCCCCCAGATAATGTACAGTAGTCCACTACCTTCTAATTAGGCTTCCAGGGCCAGATGTACAAAACTGCTCGTTTGCGATTTCCTAATAGCAAATTTTAGTGATTTGCTATTAAGACATCACAAACAGTGATGTACTGCAGTGTGTTTGACACTGTTTGCGATTTCCAGTGGGTTGCAAATGGACCTGCCTCCTCAATAGTCATGATGCAGGTTGCAATTTGTGACCCATTTGAATGGCCAAAATCACAGGGATGGTGGCCTACTGGAATCAGCAGATTACCATCTCTCTGACAGCTTTTTATCTAAAGCATTTGTAGCCTTTTGTCCTTAAAGGAAAATGGGATGTGTTTAAAAAATAAAACAGAAAAGTTTTCCTTTCATTTTTTAAGAGTAGGCAATGGTCCGTGGGACCACTGCCAGCTCTTAAAATATGTTTGCACCGACATTCACAAAGAGGAAGGGGTAACCCTTTGCGAATGGGTTGCCACCGACTTGAAGTTGGTGTTATATTTTGCAACCACATTCAAGTAGCAAAACATTCGTACATGCCAGTGCGAATCCATATTAGGAAGGGATGCCCTTAACAGGCCCCTTCCTAATACTGAATAACAAACCCTATTTTACAATCTGGTTATAGGCTACCGACTCAAGAAATAGGGTTAGTATATAAAAGGCTTTCTCTGCGAATCAGACCCTTTACGACCGCTAAATACCTTTGTACATGTGGCCCCTAGTTAGGCTTACACTACTTAAATCCTGGCAGCTCTTGGCATGGTTTCTCTGTGCTTTTCTTTTTATGCTTCTGACTCCCGGCTTTAGGATAATGTGCTGTAATTTGTTTTTGCTGGTTTTGATACTCGGGGCACTTTACCACTACTAACCAGTGCTAAAGTGCAAGTGCTCTCTGTCTAAAAGATATTGGCAATTGGATTTCCCTGATTGGCACATTTGATTTACTTGTAAGTCCCTATTAAAGTGCACTATGTGTGCCCAGGGCCTGTAAATCAAGTGCCACCAGTGGGCCTGCAGCACTGATTGTGCCACCCACAAGAGTAGCCCTCTAAACATGCCTCAGACCTGCCACTGCAGTGTCTGTGTGTGCAGTTTTCTACTGCCAATTCGACTTGGCAAGTGTACCTAAGTTAGACCTTAGCTAGCCCCGTGGGCGGGGTTCAGTGTATTTTAAAGGTAGGACATATACCAGCGTGTTTTCCCTGGCCTGATTGTGAAATACTGCCAAATTCGATTTCAGCTATTGCGAGACCTTTCTCTCCCATAGGTTAACATGGGGATAGCCTTTAAATATATTTTTAGTGCAGTTTCCCATTGGGAGTAGATAGAGATGTGGAGTTTGGGTCTCTGAACTCAAAATCAAAAACACACCTTTTGGTGACGATGGTATTTAGATTGTCTGTTTGAAAATGCCACTTTTAGATTTTCTTGCTTAACCATTCTGTTTCTCTGCCTGGCTGCTGAATACACATTTGGGTCAAACTGACAGTTGGGCTGTTAGTGAATTCACTCTAGACAGTGACACAAAGGGAGCTCAGGTGAGTCCTGCATATCCTGATGAGTCTTCCTGAGCTAAAGTGGGAGGGAGGAGCTGTAACCTTGTAGGAAAGTACCATCTTTCTTGGCATGTTACCCCCAATTTCTGCCTGTTTGTCAGTGTGTTTTTACTGTCTCACTGGGATCCTGCTAGTCAGGACCCCAGTGCTCATAGTTTGGGGCCTATATGTGTTGACAGTATGCTTGACTGTGTCACTGGAGTTTTGCTAACCAGATCTCCAGTGCGTATGCTCTCTGTGTGTACCAAATTTGTCACTATAGCTTAGTGACTCCATATTCCAATTCTGATTGGCACACTTGACCCCCCTTATACGTCCCTAGTATATGGTACGGAGGTACCCAGAGCATTGGGGTTCCAGGAGATCCTTATGGGCTGAAGCATTTCTTTTGCGACCCATATGGAGCACATACAAACCTTTCTTCAGGACTGCCACTGCAGCCTGAGTGAAATAGTGCACACACTATTTCACAGTCATTTTTCAATGCACCAGGTAACTTTTAAGACACCTACATGTTTAACCTTAATTTACTGAAGGCTAGGTGCAAAGGTACTGGGGGTGAGGGCACCCTTGCACTAACAAAGGTGGCCCCCATGTTGTCCAGGGCCAATTCTCCGGACTTCGTGTGTGTGGGGACGCCACTATGAGCGTGCACTACCTATATGTCAATACATATATGTAGATTCACAATGGTAACTCCGAATATGGCCATGTATGGTGTCTAAGATTGTGGAATTAAGCCCCCAATCCAAATCTGGTATTGGAGGGCCAATTCCATGCACACTGGGGGCCCCACCTTGGACCCCCCAGTGCTGCCAAACCAGCTCTCTGAGCTTTCCACTGCAGCCTCAGCTGCAGCCACCTCACAGACAGGTTTAAGCCCTCCTGGGGTTCGAGCAGCTCAATCCCATGAAGGATGAACAATGCATTTCCTTTAAGAGAGGGGTGTTACGCTCTGTCCATTAGAAATAGGTGTTACAGGCATGGAAGGGGTATCCTCCCAGAGGCTCTGGACATGCTTTGAATGGCACAAACGGTGCCCTCCTTGCATAATCCAGTCTACACAGTTTCAGGGACACCAAGTCCCTGCTCTGGAGTGAAAATGGACAAAGGAAAGGGGAGTGACCACTTCCCTGTCAATTACCACCCCAGGGGTGGTGCCAATGCTCCTCCAGAGGGTCCCTGTCATTAGCCATCTTGGATTCCAAGGTGTGTGGACTCTCTGGAGACCTCTGAGTGGCCAGTGCCAGCAGGTGACATCAGAGACCTTTCATGATAGGTGCATACCTGGGAGGGTAGCCAATCCCCCTCTCAGGGCTATTTAGGGTCTCTCCTCAGGGTGTTTCCAAGATTCCTCCAGGACTCCTCTGCATCCTCTGCTTCAGCTTCTGACCATCGGATTAACCGCAGAATGCTCCAGGAACCGCTGTAACTGCAACAAAGTATCCAGGAAGACTCCTGTGACCTGCAATTTCAGCTCCAGCCAGCAATTGCAACAGTTTCCAAGGTGTGCACACTTTGAGGACTGCCTGTCTTCACCCTGCACCAGAAGAACTGAACGAATCTCCTGTGGAGTGACAGAGTCACTTCCTTGCTTCAGCAGGCACCTCTCTGTGATGACAACCGGAACTCTGGGACTCCTCTCCTGTCAACAAGCGTGATCCCTGGAACACAGATAGTAGACCAAAGTGACCCAGACTTCCAGCTGTCCACATTTGGTGGAGGTAAGAGCTTGCCTTCCCGTGCAGCGACAGTACCCTTGTGCACCATGTCTTCTGCAGCTCCTTGGGCTTCTGTGATCTTCTTCCAAAAGTTCTTCATGCACAGAATAGCCCAGGTCCCCAGCACTCTATCCTGTGAAGCACAGCCCCCAGAGTTGTTCTTTGGCGGTTTGGGATCCTCCAGTGTAGTGCTGCAATGACCACACTTTGCAAATCCTTTGATCCCATGTTCTGGGACTCCCATGGGTGCTGCCTTATCTTCTGAGGACTCTATGAAGTGCTGAGAGCCCCCTCTGTCTCCTCAATCTAAGTTGAGGGCCCCAGGTGCCTCCTGGGTCCAGACAGCTTCTCTTTGACGTAAACCACATACTTGTGTGAACCAAGGCTTGTTGGCGGAATCCAGTGACGCAAAAAGCCTGCATACAACATCTCGGCGTGGGACATCTCTTGCACCAAGCAAGAACCCACAGCTATCTTCTTTGGTGCATTTCTGTACTTTTCTTCCAACCGGAGAATCACTTTTGCACCTTCTTCCAAGTTGGCAGGGGCTCCTGTTCTTCTTAGACTCTTTATCAATGTCTGGACTTGGTCTCCTCTCTCCACTGGTCCTCAGGTCCAGGAATCCATTGTTGGTTGCTTGCAGTCTTGCTTGGTTCTTGCATAATTCTTCATGACGACTTGTAGTGTGTTCTGAGGATATTTGCTGTACTTTACTCCTGCTTTCATGGGCCCTGGGGTGGGGTACTTTACTTAACTTTGGTGTTTCCTACACTCCCAGCACGCCTCTACACATACACTTGACTAAGGGGGAATTAGACATTCGGATTACACTATTTTAGTATATGGTTTGTGTGGCCTATTGCAATCTATTGTATTTTCTACTGTTTGCACTATTCTATGACTGTTTACTTACCTGATTTTGGTTACTAGTATATATATTGCGTATAATGCTTACCTCCAGAAGGAGTATTGGCTCTAAAATATTTTTGGTCTTGTGTCACTAAAATAAAGCACCTTTATTTTTGGTAACATTGAGTATTGTCTTTTATTGTGTATAAGTACTGTGTGACTATAGTGGTATTGCAAGAGCTTTGCATGTCTCCTAGTTCAGCCTTGGCTGCTCTGCTGCAGCTACTCTTAGCCAGTGTAAGCTGCTAAACACTGCCTACATTTCACTAATAAGGGATAACTGGACCTGATGTAAGATATAAGTACCTTAGGTACCCACTACAAACCAGGCCAGCCTCCTACACACCTGTACCTGAAAGGGCTCTGCCGGCCCTCACACAATACAGACTCCAACCCCCTAGAGTGTGTCTGGGGGAGGGCAAGGAAGAGGCAGGGTCTTGGAACTTTCCTTTGAAGTTTGCCTACTTGAAAAGCAGAAATGATTTTAACTACTGAACTGCTGACCACACAATTTTAGATTACTACTGGATCAAGAGGAATCTCTGCCAAGGAGAAGAGCTTGATGTTTGAGGAGGACCTACCACTCTGCCTATTGCTTTGCTGTGCTGGCCTGCTGCTTCTGCCTGATAGAGGGAACAGACTGGATTTTGCTTTCTGAAAACCTGTTTGTGAAGTTTCTCCAAGGGCTTGGACTGAGCTTGCATCATGTTCTGAAGGCTCTGGGACATCAATTACTTCATCTGCCAGTGCCTGGGCTCTTCTGCTGAGAGTCCTGACTTGCTTAGTGGTGCCAAATCCAGTACCTTGGCCCTTAGAAGTGGAAGCTGGTAACCTGCGGTGGAAAATCCATGCAGCGCTGTGTGTGCGTCAGAAAAATCGACACAGCCCCTGTCCACAGTTGGAAATTCAAACCAGAGCATGCCTCGTGGCTGGAGAATCGATGCAGCGCATGTTCTCAACACGGACCCTTCGCACAGCACGTCGGAATTTCCCATGCATGGACCCAGGACATCAAAATCTTTAACATCATCATACAGACCTGAGGCTGCTTGTCCCAAAATTGACGCATTCCTTACCTGCGAGGAAAGAATCAATGCATCGCTTACCCAGCGGGGAAAGAATTGATGCACCGTCTCACTTGAGAGTAAGGAATCAACACATTGTTTGCCCGTGCAGCTTTATTTTTGATGCATACCAGGTACATTGTGCTAAAACAACACATCCATTGATTTAAATGAATTAAGACTCCTTTTTTACTTTCAAAATTCATATCTTTGCTTTGATATGTTGGATTTTTGTCATTTTGGTCTTGTTTGATTTAGATAAATATTGGCTATTTCTCTAAACTGGTGTGGAGTCCTTTTGTGGTATTTTCACTGTGTTACTGTGTGTGTTTGTACAAATACTTTACACATTGCCTCTAATATAAGCCTGACTGCTTGTGCCAAGTGTGAGAAAACAGGGCTGATTGCAGAGGCCCCCTAACTTTTTGCCCCCATGTTCCACTTTATGCTGGTGTTTTCCTGACTCTGATGGTGCCCTGGGTACTGCTAACCAGTCCCAGGGCCTGTGCTCTGTGTAAAATCAATATGCAAATTAGGCTAATTATAATTGGCTAAGTTAACCTACCTATAAGTCCCTAGTATATGGTAGGGCATGTAGGTTTAGGGACCACAGCATAGGTAGTGCACCCATAGGTGCACTGCTGAGGTGCCCAGTGTCATTTTAAAGTCAGGCCTGCCTTGCTGGCTGCTTTTAAATTAAAGTTATATGCGAATTCGACTTTGGAATTAAAAGTACTTCCAAAGTCTTAAACTACCTTATTTTTACATATAAGTCACCCCTAAGGTGTGCCCTATGTACCCCTAGGGCTGGGTGCCATGTAACTATAAGCAGGGACTTTATAAAAATAGATTTATAAACCCTGGTGAGGTAAAAATAGCCAAATTCGTTTTTCCCTCATTGAAGTAAATGGCCTTCATAGGCTAGAATGGGGAGACTTTATTTTAAATTTTAAAGTCTCCTTAAATGTTGCATACCAAGAATTTGGTATCAAATTAATTGTTGTAATAAATCCCTCAACTTCCAGTTGTTGGACTTAATATAACTTGTTCAGGTAAAAAGTTTTAGACTTTACCTAAAAAGTTGCCAATTTCAGCCCTGCATTGTTTTTGCTGCTGTGCTCTGATTGGCCAGCCTGCAGCAGCTTAGCCAAGCTGCCTTGATGAGGTGTGAAGTGGCCTGGCTTCACACAAAGGAATGTGCTTGTGGGAGAGAATCTCCCCTCAGCAGATGGTGAGGCAGGAAGGGGGAGGGCTGCCAAACTGGTCTTCAAAGGCAGAGAAAGACATTTGGAGCAACCAGCAACACCCCCACATCCTGCAACCCCAGACAACTAGGTGCCCCCTTGATTAGATTAGGAGAGGGCAGGAGAGGGGTGTGTTTATGATTTTTAGCCACACCAGTGGGTGGGCTCAGCCAGATGTAACCTCCAAAAATCAGATTTAGCCATGTTGGATTTTTAGAGAATATTGCCTTCTGGGATGGATTTTTGCCACACTTCCCAGGAAGTGGTCATCACAGGGGGACGACCCTGTACCTGATTGGAGAACCAGGACCCCCCTGCTTTTCACCCAGGAGCAAGGATAAAACTGGCAGACCTGCACCCACACCTCAGATCCCCACCAGATTTCAACAAGAAAAGAACTAAAGGAGAAGAAGGACTGCCCTGCTGGACCCCTGGCCTGCACCTGGAACCTGCACTCAGAAGGACTGCACCAGCTGCACACTTGGGCTTCACCACAAGAAGGACTTTGCCTGGCTTCAACTGGTTCAAGGAGGGACTCCCTGTTTGCTACAGGTGAAAAATTGCTATCCAAAGTCCTCTGCACCAACTCCTGAAGAAAGTGACCAGCTGACCACTGTCCAGTGGCCAAAAAGGAGTTTTGCGCCAGGTGCATTCTGGGAGTGGTAGTCCGCACCCCCCAAGGACCATCTCAGAACTTCTGGACCCTTGGGGTGAGCTGTGGACCCCAAAAGAACCTTAAAAGAACATCTAGGTGAAGCCCCAGAAGTTTGGAGAAGATTTGAGAATTTTTGTAAAAAAGCTCCATAGAGGGACCGACCCGCCGCGGAAATTCTAGCCGGCTTGCCTCAACCGCGACCCGGCCTGATTTGGTGGTTCGTCCCGGTAAAGAAAAATCTCCAAAAAAGAGACTAAGTCCGAAGGTAAAAAGTTGACCGGGACCTCCCAGCCATCGTATCCGAGAAGGGCTCCATGGACGTCGGATCAAGATCCAGGATTACCCCGGTCGAAGGATTTTCACCTCGTGAAAACGACTAAGTCCGAATGTAAAAATCTCCACCGAGGAATCCAGCATCGCGTATCCGGAGAAGGGCTCCAGGAGGTCGGATAGGACTGGCAGGTTCGTCCCGCTGAAGAAAATCTTCAAAAAAAAGACTAAGTCAGAAGGTAACTTTTTAACCGAGGCCTCCCGCGACCTGTAGCCGAGCAGGGCTCCATCGTGGTCGGCCTGAAACTTTGACTTTGCCCCGGTCGAGGTGCAACCAGATGTCCCAATTGGCGCTTTTTGTTTCTAAGCGCTAGAAAAATAATAATTCTTTAAAAATTCATATCTCCGGTTCCCTTTATCCGATTTTATTCGTTTTGGTGTCATTTTAAAGATAAAAATATAAACTATTTTTATAAATTGGTTTTGGATTTTTAAACTGTTTCCTGTGTTTTATTTAATTACTGTTTTATGATATTTGAATGCTTTACACACTGTCTCTTAAGTTAAGCCTTGACGCTCGTTGCCAAGCTACCAAGGGTTGAGCTGGGGTTAATTTACTGAGACCTAACTGGACCTAAGTGGAGGTTAGTGGCTTGTTGCTAGGTGTAGGTACCTACCTGCCCTTACCAATAACCCATTTTCCAACATTTTTGGTGGCAGCGGTGGGATCCTGTACTTGTGTTCAGTATCACGTTACAGTTTTAAGTAAAACAAATAAAAAATCCTTTAAATTGTCTTAGTGCAAAAATTGTTTTTGTTTAAAAAAAATATATATTTTTTATTTTTTATTTTTTATTTGGATTAATTTATATTATTGAATTTTTGTAATTTTTCTAAATTATTGTTTCCAATTTTTGCAAAAAGTTTTTGTTGACACAAAACCAGGGAACCATGGAGCTTGATCTGGCTAGCCTACCCACACTGACAGTAGTCCAGCTTAGGGGGTTGTGTACTGAAAGAGGGTTGCCTGCAACCACTGACCTCAGGAAGCAAGTCCTGATCAAATCCCTGACAGCATGGGCTGAGGCCCAAGAGGTACACCTAGGGGAAGCTCCAGAGGAGGAAGAAACAGGGGAGGGTGCTAGCTCTAACCACTCAGGGGAGGGAGGGCATCTGAGCCTAAGTGAGGATGAGGAAGAACGGTCCTCAGTACATACAGTCACTAGGGGCAGACCCAAAGCTAGTGGTGGGAAGGGGGTCCTTTCAGGAGGAGAGAACCCATCCATCAGGGAAAGAGAGCTGGAGGCCCAGCTAGCATATATAGCTTTGGAAGCAGACAAGCTGGCCCTAGAAAAGAAAAAGTGGGCAAACAAGGAGAAAAGAGATGGTGGCAGCGATAAAGAAGCTGAGGTGTCCATGGGTGGGGGAGTTTGCCCCAGATTACCCAAGGGGGTGGTTCCTGCTTATGTAGAGGGGGATGATATAGACAAGTGGTTGGAGGCCTTTGAGAGGGCACTCCAAATGAGAAGGGTTAGGCCTCAATACTGGGGTTCCCTTTTGTGGGAGTTGGTCCCCAACTCAGGGAGGGATAGGCGTCTGACCTTAAGGGGGGAGGAGGCAGATTCATACCCTAGTATGAAGAGGTGCTTAGCCAAGAAGTTTGGTCTGACCCCAGAGCAGTATAGAATGAAGTTCAGGGACACCCAGAAGGTCAGTACCCAGTGTTGGGTTGACTTTGTAGACACCTCACTAAAGGCACTAGAGGGCTGGATTATTGGTAACAAAGTAAATACTTATGAGGGGTTATACAATCTGATCATGAGAGAGCACATCTTGACCAATTGTACCCAAGAAAGGTTACGCCAGCATCTAGTGGACTCTAAGCAGACCAACCCTAGAGAGCTAGGGGAGGCAGCTGATGAGTGGTTGAGAACCAGGGTGGTTGTCAAGTCCCAGGTGGGAGACTCCAAGAAGGGGGGGTCAGGTCCCCAAAAACCTAAGGAGGGAGGTGGTAAGTCCACCACAGAGACTCCCTCTGTACCCCAGAACCCAAAGAAGGAGGAGAGTAAATCCCACTCCCACTCTGACAAGCAGAGACAGGGAGACCCAGGGTTTAAAAAGCTCTTGGACAGTAGGGCTTGCTTTGACTGTCAGCAGACAGGTCACTTCAGAGGAGATGCAGCCTGTCCAAAGAAGGTGGTTAGCATTGGGCTGTCCAGTGTAGCCATGGAGGAGGACTCCTCAGATGATGAAGTCCTCCTAGCATTGAGCTGGGAGACAGGACCAGATGGTAAGCTGGTGATCCCTGAGGGTGGAAGTAGGCACTTCCACCCCATTCAGGTGAATGGGATCCCTACCACGGGCGTGAGAGACACCTGTGCCAGTCACACTATAGTGAGTGACCGGTTAGTGACCCCAGACATGTATGTCCCAGGAGAGACAAGGAAAGTCAGGATAGCCACAGGGGAGGTCACCACCAAACCTGTAGCCATAGTGCCCCTAGAGAGGGAGGGTATCCTTGACTGGTTTAGGGTGGTAGTCAGTGCTGACCTCCCCCTAGATTGTATCCTGGGCAATGACCTCCCAGAGGTGGGTCTGGTCCCAGATGGGGCGGTCGCCCAGGGCGCCCCCCAACCCAAAGTCCTGGGGAGTCAGTCCCTACAGTTAGGAGACAGGGGTCCCCAAGAAAAGGAAAGAAGAAAAGGAAGGGTAGGCCACTCTTAAAGAGAGTTCCAGGGAGCCAAAGGCCTTCTGCCCCAGTAGGGGGGGAGCCCAGAGTTGGCACTGGTGAGGCCTCCCCTGACCCCAAGGAAGTCCTGAGTAGTCAGGCAGCTGTCCAGATGCAGGGTGTTGCCCCTGCACTGACAGAAGGGAGAGTGGAAGGAGGGTGTCTGCCACAGGAGGTGGTAGCCCCCCACTCTAGACAGAAAGAGGGGTGCCAGGACCCCAAAGTTGCCCCTAAAGCAGCTCAGCCACCTGTCAGTGGAGAGCTTAGGGTGTGGTTCTGGGTACTGACAGCTGTCAGTAGCCTCTGCTGGGTGCTAGCCTTCCTGGCAGCACTGTACTTGGCCTGGGAGGCAGACCCCAGGGCCAATAGCAAAGTAGGCCCCCTGACCCTGTTGGTCATGGTGGGGTTGCTCAAGTGTTGGGTGACCTCTTTGGGTAAGATAGGTGTTGCCCTAGCAAAGTTAGGAGTAGGGGAGGTGGGCACCTCACTACCCAAGTTGGCAGAGAGAGAGGAAGAAGACCCCCCTAGAGGGAAGTTTCAGTTTGAGATGGGTCCTTTCACTGTTGGGATGGCTTCACTACCCAGAGGGAGTGACCATGACAGGAGGATGTAAGGCAGAGTAGGCCCTGCAAAGGGACAGCCAGTTTTCTTCACTGCCTTCCTCGCCTAACAAGCCAGGAAGACTCTCCCAGGGTTGGTCTGAGTCTCCTGGGCGTGAGGGCTGGGGGGGGCTTGTGTGAGAAAACAGGGCTGATTGCAGAGGCCCCCTAACTTTTTGCCCCCATTTTCCACTTTATGCTGGTGTTTTCCTGACTCTGATGGTGCCCTGGGTACTGCTACCAGTCCCAGGGCCTGTGCTCTGTGTAAAATCAATATGCAAATTAGGCTAATTATAATTGGCTAAGTTAACCTACCTATAAGTCCCTAGTATATGGTAGGGAATGTAGGTTTAGGGACCACAGCATAGGTAGTGCACCCATAGGTGCACTGCTGAGGTGCCCAGTGTAATTTTAAAGGCAGGTCTGCCTTGCTGGCTGCTTTTAAATTAAAGTTATATGCAAATTCGACTTTGGAATTAAAAGTACTTCCAAAGTCTTAAACTACCTTATTTTTACATATAAGTCACCCCTAAGGTGTGCCCTATGTGCCCCTAGGGCTGGGTGCCATGTAACTATAAGCAGGGACTTTATAAAAATAGATTTATAAACCCTGGTGAGGTAAAAATAGCCAAATTCGTTTTTCCCTCATTGAAGTAAATGACCTTCATAGGCTAGAATGGGGAGACTTTATTTTAAATTTTAAAGTCTCCTTAAATGTTGCATACCAAGAATTTGGTATCAAATTAATTGTTGTAATAAATCCCACAACTTCCAGTTGTTGGACTTAATATAACTTGTTCAGGTAAAAAGTTTTAGACTTTACCTAAAAAGTTGCCAATTTCAGCCCTGCATTGTTTTTGCTGCTGTGCTCTGATTGGCCAGCCTGCAGCAGCTTAGCCAAGCTGCCTTGATGAGGTGTGAAGTGGCCTGGCTTCACACAAAGGAATGTGCTTGTGGGAGAGAATCTCCCCTCAGCAGATGGTGAGGCAGGAAGGGGGAGAGCTGCCAAACTGGTCTTCAAAGGCAGAGAAAGACATTTGGAGCAACCAGCAACACCCCCACATCCTGCAACCCCAGACAACTAGGTGCCCCCTTGATTAGATTAGTAGAGGGCAGGAGAGAGGTGTGTTTATGATTTTTAGCCACACCAGTGGGTGGGCTCAGCCAGATGTAACCTCCAAAAATCAGATTCAGCCATGTTGGATTTTTAGAGAATATTGCCTTCTGGGATGGATTATTGCCACACTTCCCAGGAAGTGGTCATCACAGGGGGACGACCCTGTACCTGATTGGAGAACCAGGACCCCCCTGCTTTTCACCCAGGAGCAAGGATAAAACTGGCAGACCTGCACCCACACCTCAGATCCCCACCAGATTTCAACAAGAAAAGAACTAAAGGAGAAGAAGGACTGCCCTGCTGGACCCCTGGCCTGCACCTGGAACCTGCACTCAGAAGGACTGCACCAGCTGCACACTTGGGCTTCACCACAAGAAGGACTTTGCCTGGCTTCAACTGGTTCAAGGAGGGACTCCCTGTTTGCTACAGGTGAAAAATTGCTATCCAGAGTCCCCTGCACCAACTCCTGAAGAAAGTGACCAGCTGACCACTGTCCAGTGGCCAAAAAGGAGTTTTGCACCAGGTGCATTCTGGGAGTGGTAGTCCGCATCCCCCAAGGACCATCTCAGAACTTCTGGACCCTTGGGGTGAGCTGTGGACCCCAAAAGAACCTTAAAAGAACATCTGGGTGAAGCCCCAGAAGTTTGGAGAAGATTTGAGAATTTTTGTAAAAAAGCTCCATAGAGGGACCGACCCGCCGCGGAAATTCTAGCCGGTTTGCCTCAACCGCGACCCGGCCTGATTTGGTGGTTCGTCCCGGTAAAGAAAAATCTCCAAAAAAGAGACTAAGTCCGAAGGTAAAAAGTTGACCGGGACCTCCCAGCCATCGTATCCGAGAAGGGCTCCATGGACGTCGGATCAAGATCCAGGTTTACCCCGGTCGAATGATTTTCACCTCGAAAAAACGACTAAATCCGAAGGTAAAAATCTCCACAGAGGAATCCAGCATCACGTATCCGGAGAAGGGCTCCAGGAGGTCGGATAGGACTGGCAGGTTCGTCCCGCTGAAGAAAATCTTCAAAATAAAGACTAAGTCAGAAGGTAACTTTTTAACCGAGGCCTCCCGCGACCTGTAGCCGAGCAGGGCTCCATCGCGGTCGGCCTGAAACTTTGACTTTGCCCCGGTCGAGGTGCAATCAGATGTCCCAATTGGCGCTTTTTGTTTCTAAGCGCTAGAAAAATAATAATTCTTTAAAAATTCATATCTCCGGTTCCCTTTATCCGATTTTATTCGTTTTGGTGTCATTTTAAAGATAAAAATATAAACTATTTTTATAAATTGGTTTTGGATTTTTAAACTATTTCCTGTGTTTTATTTAATTACTGTTTTGTGATATTTGAAAGCTTTACACACTGTCTCCTAAGTTAAGCCTTGACGCTCGTTGCCAAGCTACCAAGGGTTGAGCTGGGGTTAATTTACTGAGACCTAACTGGACCTAAGTGGAGGTTAGTGGCTTGTTGCTAGGTGTAGGTACCTACCTGCCCTTACCAATAACCCATTTTCCAAAATTTTTGGTGGCAGCGGTGGGATCCTGTACTTGTGTTCAGTATCACGTTACAGTTTTAAGTAAACCAAATAAAAAATCCTTTAAATTGTCTTAGTGCAAAAATTGTTTTTGTTTAAAAAAAAAAAAAAAAAAAAAAAATATATTTTTTCTTTTTAATTTGGATTAATTTATATTATTGAATTTTTGTAATTTTTCTAAATTATTGTTTCCAATTTTTGCAAAAAGTTTTTGTTGACACAAACCCAGGGAACCATGGAGCTTGATCTGGCTAGCCTACCCACACTGACAGTAGTCCAGCTTAGGGGGTTGTGTACTGAAAGAGGGTTGCCTGCAACCACTGACCTCAGGAAGCAAGTCCTGATCAAATCCCTGACAGCATGGGCTGAGTCCCAAGAGGTAGACCTAGGGGAAGCTCCAGAGGAGGAAGAAACAGGGGAGGCTGCTAGCTCTAACCACTCAGGGGAGGGAGGGCATCTGAGCCTAAGTGAGGATGAGGAAGAACGGTCCTCAGTACATACAGTCACTAGGGGCAGACCCAAAGCTAGTGGTGGGAAGGGGGTCCTTTCAGGAGGAGAGAACCCATCCATCAGGGAAAGAGAGCTGGAGGCCCAGCTAGCATATATAGCTTTGGAAGCAGACAAGCTGGCCCTAGAAAAGAAAAAGTGGGCAAACAAGGAGAAAAGAGATGGTGGCAGCGATAAAGAAGCTGAGGTGTCCATGGGTGGGGGAGTTTGCCCAGGATTACCCAAGGGGGTGGTTCCTGCTTATGTAGAGGGGGATGATATAGACAAGTGGTTGGAGGCCTTTGAGAGGGCACTCCAAATGAGAAGGGTTAGGCCTCAATACTGGGGTTCCCTTTTGTGGGAGTTGGTCCCCAACTCAGGGAGGGATAGGCTTCTGACCTTAAGGGGGGAGGAGGCAGATTCATACCCTAGTATGAAGAGGTGCTTAGCCAAGAAGTTTGGTCTGACCCCAGAGCAGTATAGAATGAAGTTCAGGGACACCCAGAAGGTCAGTACCCAGTGTTGGGTTGACTTT
Organism: Pleurodeles waltl; assembly: GCF_031143425.1. Lineage (NCBI taxonomy): Eukaryota > Metazoa > Chordata > Amphibia > Caudata > Salamandridae > Pleurodeles > Pleurodeles waltl. The sequence goes on from NC_090449.1 coordinate 957,333,754, forward strand.
GTAGACACCTCACTAAAGGCACTAGAGGGCTAGATTATTGGTAACAAAGTAAATACTTATGAGGGGTTATACAATCTGATCATGAGAGAGCACATCTTGACCAATTGTACCCAAGAAAGGTTACGCCAGAATCTAGTGGACTCTAAGCAGACCAACCCTAGAGAGCTAGGGGAGGCAGCTGATGAGTGGTTGAGAACCAGGGTGGTTGTCAAGTCCCAGGTGGGAGACTTCAAGAAGGGGGGGTCAGGTCCCCAAAAACCTAAGGAGGGAGGTGGTAAGCCCACCACAGAGACTCCCTCTGTACCCCAGAACCCAAAGAAGGAGGAGAGTAAATCCCACTCCCACTCTGACAAGCAGAGACAGGGAGACCCAGGGTTTAAAAAGCTCTTGGACAGTAGGGCTTGCTTTGACTGTCAGCAGAGAGGTCACTTCAGAGGAGATGCAGCCTGTCCAAAGAAGGTGGTTAGCACTGGGCTGTCCAGTGTAGCCATGGAGGAGGACTCCTCAGATGATGAAGTCCTCCTAGCATTGAGCTGGGAGACAGGACCAGATGGTAAGCTGGTGATCCCTGAGGGTGGAAGTAGGCACTTCCACCCCATTCAGGTGAATGGGATCCCTACCACGGGCCTGAGAGACACCTGTGCCAGTCACACTATAGTGAGTGACCGGTTAGTGACCCCAGATATGTATGTCCCAGGAGAGACAAGGAAAGTCAGGATAGCCACAGGGGAGGTCACCACCAAACCTGTAGCCATAGTGCCCCTAGAGAGGGAGGGTATCCTTGACTGGTTTAGGGTGTTAGTCAGTGCTGACCTCCCCCTAGATTGTATCCTGGGCAATGACCTCCCAGAGGTGGGTCTGGTCCCAGATGGGGCGGTCGCCCAGGGCGCCCCCCCAACCCAAAGTCCTGGGGAGTCAGTCCCTACAGTTAGGAGACAGGGGTCCCCAAGAAAAGGAAAGAAGAAAAGGAAGGGTAGGCCACTCTTAAAGAGAGTTCCAGGGAGCCAAAGACCTTCTGCCCCAGTAGGGGGGGAGCCCAGAGTTGGCACTGGTGAGGCCTCCCCTGACCCCAAGGAAGTCCTGAGTAGTCAGGCAGCTGTCCAGATGCAGGGTGTTGCCCCTGCACTGACAGAAGGGAGAGAGGAAGGAGGGTGTCTGCCACAGGAGGTGGTAGCCCCCCACTCTAGACAGCAAGAGGGGTGCCAGGACCCCAAAGTTGCCCCTAAAGCAGCTCAGCCACCTGTCAGTGGAGAGCTTAGGGTGTGGTTCTGGGTACTGACAGCTGTCAGTAGCCTCTGCTGGGTGCTAGCCTTCCTGGCAGCACTGTACTTGGCCTGGGAGGCAGACCCCAGGGCCAATAGCAAAGTAGGCCCCCTGATCCTGTTGGTCATGGTGGGGTTGCTCAAGTGTTGGGTGACCTATTTGGGTAAGCTAGGTGTTGCCCTGGCAAAGTTAGGAGTAGGGGAGGTGGGCACCTCACTACCCAAGTTGGCAGAGAGAGAGGAAGAAGACCCCCCTAGAGGGAAGTTTCAGTTTGAGATGGGTCCTTTCACTGTTGGGATGGCTTCACTACCCAGAGGGATTGACCATGACAGGAGGATGTAAGGCAGAGTAGGCCCTGCAAAGGGATAGCCAGTTTGCTTCACTGTCTTCCTCGCCTAACAAGCCAGGAAGACTCTCCCAGGGTTGGGCTGAGTATCCTGGGCGTGTGGGCTGGGGGGGGCTTGTGTGAGAAAACAGGGCTGATTGCAGAGGCCCCCTAACTTTTTGCCCCCATTTTCCACTTTATGCTGGTGTTTTCCTGACTCTGATGGTGCCCTGGGTACTGCTAACCAGTCCCAGGGCCTGTGCTCTGTGTAAAATCAATATGCAAATTAGGCTAATTATAATTGGCTAAGTTAACCTACCTATAAGTCCCTAGTATATGGTAGGGCATGTAGGTTTAGGGACCACAGCATAGGTAGTGCACCCATAGGTGCACTGCTGAGGTGCCCAGTGTCATTTTAAAGGCAGGCCTGCCTTGCTGGCTGCTTTTAAATTAAAGTTATATGCAAATTCGACTTTGGAATTAAAAGTACTTCCAAAGTCTTAAACTACCTTATTTTTACATATAAGTCACCCCTAAGGTGTGCCCTATGTGCCCCTAGGGCTGGGTGCCATGTAACTATAAGCAGGAACTTTATAAAAATAGATTTATAAACCCTGGTGAGGTAAAAATAGCCAAATTCGTTTTTCCCTCATTGAAGTAAATGGCCTTCATAGGCTAGAATGGGGAGACTTTATTTTAAATTTTAAAGTCTCCTTAAATGTTGCATACCAAGAATTTGGTATCAAATTAATTGTTGTAATAAATCCCACAACTTCCAGTTGTTGGACTTAATATAACTTGTTCAGGTAAAAAGTTTTAGACTTTACCTAAAAAGTTGCCAATTTCAGCCCTGCATTGTTTTTGCTGCTGTGCTCTGATTGGCCAGCCTGCAGCAGCTTAGCCAAGCTGCCTTGATGAGGTGTGAAGTGGCCTGGCTTCACACAAAGGAATGTGCTTGTGGGAGAGAATCTCCCCTCAGCAGATGGTGAGGCAGGAAGGGGGAGAGCTGCCAAACTGGTCTTCAAAGGCAGAGAAAGACATTTGGAGCAACCAGCAACACCCCCACATCCTGCAACCCCAGACAACTAGGTGCCCCCTTGATTAGATTAGTAGAGGGCAGGAGAGGGGTGTGTTTATGATTTTTAGCCACACCAGTGGGTGGGCTCAGCCAGATGTAACCTCCAAAAATCAGATTCAGCCATGTTGGATTTTTAGAGAATATTGCCTTCTGGGATGGATTTTTGCCACACTTCCCAGGAAGTGGTCATCACAGGGGGACGACCCTGTACCTGATTGGAGAACCAGGACCCCCCTGCTTTTCACCCAGGAGCAAGGATAAAACTGGCAGACCTGCACCCACACCTCAGATCCCCACCAGATTTCAACAAGAAAAGAACTAAAGGAGAAGAAGGACTGCCCTGCTGGACCCCTGGCCTGCACCTGGAACCTGCACTCAGAAGGACTGCACCAGCTGCACACTTGGGCTTCACCACAAGAAGGACTTTGCCTGGCTTCAACTGGTTCAAGGGGGGACTCCCTGTTTGCTACAGGTGAAAAATTGCTATCCAGAGTCCCCTGCACCAACTCCTGAAGAAAGTGACCAGCTGACCACTGTCCAGTGGCCAAAAAGGAGTTTTGCCCCAGGTGCATTCTGGGAGTGGTAGTCCGCACCCCCCAAGGACCATCTCAGAACTTCTGGACCCTTGGGGTGAGCTGTGGACCCCAAAAGAACCTTAAAAGAACATCTGGGTGAAGCCCCAGAAGTTTGGAGAAGATTTGAGAATTTTTGTAAAAAAGCTCCATAGAGGGACCGACCCGCCGCCGAAATTCTAGCCGGCTTGCCTCAACCGCGACCCGGCCTGATTTGGTGGTTCGTCCCGGTAAAGAAAAATCTCCAAAAAAGAGACTAAGTCCGAAGGTAAAAAGTTGACCGGGACCTCCCAGCCATCGTATCCGAGAAGGGCTCCATGGACGTCGGATCAAGATCCAGGTTTACCCTGGTCGAAGGATTTTCACCTTGAAAAAACGACTAAATCCGAAGGTAAAAATCTCCACCGAGGAATCCAGCATCGCGTATCCGGAGAAGGGCTCCAGGAGGTCGGATAGGACTGGCAGGTTCGTCCCGCTGAAGAAAATCTTCAAAATAAAGACTAAGTCAGAAGGTAACTTTTTAACCGAGGCCTCCCGCGACCTGTAGCCGAGCAGGGCTCCATCGCGGTCGGCCTGAAACTTTGACTTTGCCCCAGTCGAGGTGCAACCAGATGACCCGATTGGCACTTTTTGTTTCTAAGCGCTAGAAAAATAATAATTCTTTAAAAATTCATATCTCCGGTTCCCTTTATCCGATTTTATTCGTTTTGGTGTCATTTTAAAGATAAAATTATAAACTATTTTTATAAATTGGTTTTGGATTTTTAAACTGTTTCCTGTGTTTTATTTAATTACTGTTTTGTGATATTTGAATGCTTTACACACTGTCTCCTAAGTTAAGCCTTGACGCTCGTTGCCAAGCTACCAAGGGTTGAGCTGGGGTTAATTTACTGAGACCTAACTGGACCTAAGTGGAGGTTAGTGGCTTGTTGCTAGGTGTAGGTACCTACCTGCCCTTACCAATAACCCATTTTCCAAGGTCGTGAGCAGAGGTTATCTGAGCTGTGTATCTCCCTTACCCTGTCTACAGTGAAGGTTCCTACTTGGACAGGGTGTAAACTGACTGCCAACTAGGGACCCCATTTCTAGCAAATCTCAACACATCTTTAAAGCTCTAATGTTTGCCAGGCCTTGTCTGAGCCTTGCCTGGGATTATGACATGTTTGCTTGTTGTTTGCAAGTGTCCAGCAGAAACAAGCTAAACTCAGATGGGGGTGCTTGTTTAAAGCTGCCAACTGGTGAATAATGTCACAAAATAGCCTTATAGTCTGCTGTAGTGGGCTATATCCACCATTAGAAGCCCGCTCCAGCATTAAAGGACCGAGCCAAAGGTGAAGCCCTTTAAGAAGGATGTGGGACTTTAATTCTGGTATTGCCCAGCTACGAAGGGCTAAAAGGCTATCAGAACATTCTGCCACTAGAGGGCATAATGTTCTAATAAATAAAACAGGCCTCATGGAGCCTGAGTGGCCTGAAATCCCCTCACTCTTCATGAAGCCTTTGTTCACAGCAGTAGCTGTGAACAAAAACATTGGAATGTTGGAGTTCCGGGCTTCTACTCGCCATGAGATGCCCAAAGCACACCATTGTTTTCAAAGGAGCTCCCAACATGTATCTAATACATCTAAAAACCACAGCAGACATCATCAGAGAAAGCATCATTCTAGGCTGCCTATTTTTCGCAATTTCTAATTTGTAGGACTGAGTAAAGAGAACTTTTTATTTTTTCTCTACAATGGATGACCACTATAACGTTTTGTGTGTGAAGGGGTGCAAAGAAACACCTTTACAACTGACGTTTGTATTAAGATCTGCTTAGGGTTTGTGCCAACTTGTTCGGTGTCTTGTTCCAAAATGTGCCACTGAGGGTACAAACATGCAATTTGTGCGCTACAATCGCTATGGGAATAGCTAAAAAAATGCTAACAACTAAAACGTGCGTGCAGGATTTTAATTCTGCATATGGTTTTGAAAAGGTCCTAAGTCTTGTGAATTAAAGGCTCTGAACATGGGCAATGTCTGACAAAGTAATTTATACATAGAAAGACAGTGAGATTAAATAAAATACCTTATCAGTAATAAGAATTGCCTGGCTGGAAACAGGCAGTGCTGGACCCTGAAGCAGGACATTTCTCTGAGGGATTGAAAATACCATCTCTCCTGTTTTGTTTCTCTGAATGTTTTGTCTAATGGTTACTCTGATAAGGTTATGCCCTCCTTGACCGAATATGATGAGTGGTTCTCAATCCAAACATTAAGGATGGAGAAGAAAATAGCATGAGTAGGTATTGAAAGAGGATGTCAGAGCATCAGATTATTATTAAACTACTGTATGATGGTTATTTTTGGAGATACGTGCGCGGTTTCCGGTATAGGATCAGACTTTTTGCATATTGTTCAGGATTGGCTTTCATGCTTCACATGACAATGTCACAGCCTCAGGTGACTTCAGGAAATTAAGTTTTAAGCAGAAAATGAGAGTTTAGTTGTCTGTCTGTAATACAGAAAATGCCATCAGATAACAAACTCCTGAACTGAAGTGTTCCTTCCTCCCAAAAATGTTGGTGTTAACTTGATTTTCAGATGTTCCTGTAAAACACCTTCAGCAAGTATGTACATTGACTAAAAAAGTGTTTTAAAATGTATTCCGAGGCAGGCCAGTATATTTTTAAAGTATTTTTCCTCCGAGAGACAAAGGTTGCACATCGATAACATAGGCTGTGCCTTTAAAAGTGGTTGTAGACTTTCAATGCAAAGGCATCTTATATATGGCTATGCTAGTGCTGCAAAATATTACATGTTTCCAATCAACCACTAATACAATAAGCTGATATCACTACAGAAGCTCTTTATCTCTCATGTTGATATTTGTTTAACATAAAATTGGTACACTTAGGAAGTTCCTGTATGGGTCACCCAAATCACACATTATGTAAAATCAATGGCTGAAAAACTGGAATTATATTGCTGTCAGTTTACTCCAGTGTAATACAATGGAATATCTGTTGGGGGGGAGGGGTGAGAACATCCTTGTCAAGGTGAAAACTCAAAGTCGCTAAATAAACCTGGGCTTAACTCTCTGTTAGCTGGGTACAAGGTAGTTAGGTTTAACTTAGTGACAAAGTGTAAAGTATGTATCTACTGCTCAAACAGTAGTAAAGTGGAAAACACACAATACAAGAAACATCCGAAAGCAATTTGGATGAAATAGTACATACCAAGGCATAAAATGACAGTAAAACAACAAAATTAGAACTGTAGATATTCGTTTTTAAATTTAGAATAAAAAAGTGACAAAAAGCACAGAGCGCCAAGCTGGGTGATCTGGTCACGCTAAACCAGGTCAAAGTTAAAAGTTAAGGACAACCACAAGGTTGACTACAGGTACCTGATTCATCTTGGAGAAACGTTTACCTTCAGACCTAGATATTTACAAAGGTAACTTACTGTTTTGAGCAAGTGTACAACTGTGAGTAAGTTTACTACTTTTCTGTATTCTAAAACTCCAGTTTTATAGTAACTTACACTTTTGTAGTAACTTACACATGTAATTTACTTATTTGCAGTAACCCAGAATTACACATGGCAAACCACTGGTACTGCAAAATTGTCTCACAGAAAATAATTGAGGTAGGGGAATTAAAATAAAACCATGACATTAGATTATTTAAATAGGTAAAAGTAAAGATAAATGAATGTCAAAACTGTATATCGAAATAATACATTTTTGTCTAAATATAAAATATTTAATAACAAATTTTTAATTTAACGTTACAGTTTATCAAACATGATTACATTTTTGATAATTATGAATGCACATGACAAAATAATTTGTATTCTGCAGGGAATTTACCTTTTGATTTAAACTTCAGCAAAATAATGTTAAATTGATTTAATATATCTCTATTATTAAAGTTTTCTTTTTTTCTATTTTGTATTTCCATAAATATAAAAATGAATTTACTTTAATATTTAACATCAACATATTGTAGGTTACCAAAAAGAGACTCCATTGTGTGTGTGTGTGGGTGGGGGGGAGATTACTGTGTGGTAAAGCATATGGAAATTTCACAAATGTAAATGAAAACAAATTGGACTCAAGAATAAACACTAAAAATAAGAGACCTCAGAACTGTTCTGCAAGCCGTTGTACTGCCCTGCTCCATTGCCCTTTAGACTCCAAAACTGGCATTTTTTAAGGCAAAGGGCCTCCCACATGGTTCTTATAAAACCTGAAGGAATATGATCATGACACCCCCATCCTGATGCAACTCCATTGGTTCTCCTTGCCAGCCCGCGCCATCTTCAAATCTAGCTGCATCATTTACAAAGTCATCACGACCCTCGCTTATCTTTCAAACAAGCTCGCCATCCATGGTAGTTCTCTGTATACTCCCAGCTGTCAGGACATCATTAGACTTCAGACTAAGATTTGCAAAAAGGAAAAATTAAGCAGCAGGCCTTTTACATCTATGCATTCAAGATCTACAACAATTTCCCTGTATCCATCACACACAGCCCCAGCACTGCTCCAATTTAGTAAAGTATTGAAGACATTCCTCTTTGAAAAACATTAAATACCACTGCGTAAAACAGTCCAAAACCCAGCGACCTCTCATAGCACCCATTGACTTTATGGTTGTCTTTGACCATGTGGAGTGCTCCTCTGCCTTTTGGCAAGGTTTGCACTGTAGAAATCATATGGTCCTATGGTCAGCTCACTCCTCCACTGAGATTGAAGCCAGGTGGGCTAAATTGCATTCAGGAATCAAAAGAAGCTTCTTTTTCAGTCTTCCCTTATAACAAAGCTAGAAAGATACATGCCTCCCTTTATTTTCTGTGAGGTTATTGAAGTTCCTGGACCCTCATTAAGTGCCCATCTTGGTTAAATCAGCCTATGTATTAAAAGGTCAGTTCATAAAATACCGACCAGGAGGGGGTTCCAGAGGGACATTTCTAATTAATATTGCCTGCATACGAGAACTGACCAGTACCCCTGTGATTACATTCAAAAACTGAAACTATATTTTACAACAACAAAAGCAAAGAAACCAGTGATGCTTTAAACAAGGTATTAGTATTACATTTTCGATACTTTCCGGCGGAACAGGCAGTGCTCCCCTGTACCACCTACTTTCCAAAGTTGCGAACATGATAACCAAAGGGGTAGGGATCCAAAGTTGAATACTGTAAAAGACTTTTTAGAAGTGGCAAAGAATTTACCATCTTGTAAAATTGATTTTTTTTCTGATAAACAAGAGTCCTTTTGTGGACACGGCACCTGTGAATTTCCAAAACACCGGATTTGCAATCACAGAAGGGCTTTGTCCATGAGACCTCTGATGTGCAATTGTAAAGCTAAGATGCATTTGAACATTTTTTTGTTTCTGCACAAGAAAAATATGTACTCTTTTGGAGAAACCCCTTACTTTACACCCAAATTATATAGAAGAGGGCTCCTTTTCCCCCTTTCAATTCCAGCACTCAAAGCTCATTTAATCCTATCTTTGACAGAATGACATGAAAATTGAAAATGTGTAAAAATATCAACAACCATCCGGGTTTGTTGGTGATGTCTCAATTTTCCATTGCTATCCTATCTGAAATGACATGCATAACATAACAATTTCAAAGGCAGCAGCTCAGCCTTATCTACATGTCAGTTACGAATACAGAATTCCAAAACTCCGGATTCTGTAAGTCATGGTTTGCATTTCTCTTTTGCAAAATGTTTTTTTGCATTCCTGTGGTGAATTACTATTCATATAAAACTTTCACAACTATTACTGAACTTCATAAGTGTTTGTAAGTAGAACTTAGGTGTTTAAAACAATTTCAGAATCCTGTCCTACACAAGAAAATAAAACCACCTTTTGGTGCATTCTTCAATTACCAAGGCAGCCTATCACAGAATATCCATAAAATCTACTTTTTCTTGAATATTCTTCTTCTTTTTCTCTATTGGCCTTCTAAGGCTTCAATCCCTCTATTCCCACATCAGGTTCAATGGGCTTGTCAGGTTGTGCTGAGGGGCTGGCCTGGGCATCATCCTCATCAAATGTACTCAGTTTGTCCTTGGAACTGTTTACAACCTTGATAATCCTCCTTTTACTTTATTAATTGCTGACCCTGATCTCTGCTTCCTTGGTCTCTGATCATTTCAGTTCCATGCTAAAGAGCAAAGACTATTAGTTTTTTAAAGCATCCAAAGGGGCAACTGCAAAGTTAGCAGTGATGAACACTGCCGTTGTCCTATCCCAACCTTATCCACAAATTAACAGCAGGGGTACCCTCCAACACTTCCAACACAACAAAGGGAGAGAATGAAGACAGTGACTCTGCTATGGCAGAAGAATTTAGCCTTCCAAAGAAAATGTCAACTAGAACAGTGTATTAAATTCAAACAAATGCAATTGTGGCTGCTTTATTTTTGTATTATTCTGAGGACATTCATACTGTGCAGCACTGATTAAATGCAAGCTGGAAAAATAATAATTTGTTGGAATTGTCGGTTTCTCTACAGGGTCACTCCTAAATATTTTGCCTTTGCCCCACACTTTTTGCTAACCTGCTAGTTGTTAGCCTTAGGACTCTGCACGTTACTACTGCTAACCAGTGTTAAAATGCTTGTGCTCACTCCTCTTAATATGGTGGAAATGGCTTACACACAATTGGCATATTTAATTTACTTGTACATTCTTTGAAAATTGGTACTACAATTGCCCAGGGCCTGTAAATTAAATGCTACTAGTGGGCTAGAAGCATGGATTGTGCCACCTACTCAAGTAGCCCTTTAGGCATGTGACAGGCCTTGCATTGCAGCCTGTGTGTACAGTTTTCAACTGCAATTTTGACCTGGACAAATTAACCTTTTTCTAGGCCCAAACCTTCCTTTTTAATACATATAAGTCACCCTTAGGTTAGGCAGTAAACAGCCCAGGGGACAGGGTACACTGTATTCAGAAAGTCAGACATGTACCTTTAAGTTTTACACATCCTGGTAGTGAAAAACTCATAAATTATTTTTTCATTACTGAAAACCTACCTCTACCATAGGCTAATATTTTTATTTGTCTACAGAATTGTAATTAAAAGACCTATTTAATAGTAAAAGTTGGATTTTTAGTAACAATTCTAAAAATGACAATTTTAGAAAGTTGGCATTTTCTTGTCCTAATCATTTGGTGCCTGCAGTCTATTCTTGGATCACATGACTAGGTGTAGCTGGCAGTTGGTCTTTGTGTATTGCTTCCAGATAGTGAGGCAAAAAGAAGCTAGGTATTGGAGGAATTTTCCATATCACAAAGGCTCTGCCTGAGAACACACAAAGGAGTTTGACACCAATCTATTGTGACTCCAGACTATCTGGGGACAGGGCAGGAATCTAGGAAATTCCAATTCCAAGCACCTCTGGAAGTGGAAACCCCCAGAGGTTTCTCCTACTTTAAAGAGGGTACCAGGTATAAATATTGGACCTCAGATCCCAACTTTTCAGTACACTGCTGGATCTGTGAAAGACTACACAAGGAAGAAGGATATGTGTGCTGCTGAAAGGACTACCATTCTGCTGGAATGCTACCCTGAAGAACAGCTGCCCTGCTGACATTGTCTGGGTGAGGACTGGACCTGCAACCCATACCCTGGACCACCAGAGTGACTCCGAGGACTAGTCTCTTGTAACCGGCACCTGGTCTCTGCAATTGTGACTCCTACCCTGCCAGGTGGTGAAACCCCAGTCTTGGACCCTTGGAAGTGGGCCTGAAGGTGCTATGCCGGTCCATCTGTGAACCTAGCAGAACCAACACATCTCCTCACCTGCTCGGCACAATCCAGAGAACAGAGAATCACCTCTGCTTCTTGAACATCCTCAACACAAAACTTTCCATCACAACCCCACTTGCTGATGGCCTCCTTCATGACGATGCTGGACCACTCATCGTAGACTTGCAGATCCTTGGAATTTAAGCTGTGCAATGCATTTACTCAGCTGTGCAACACTTTCCTGACGTGGACTTTGCAACCCTCCAAAACTAGGATTTAAGGTACTGTTGTTCAGCTGACCTAACTGGGTCCCTACAGCCGGGCTGCGATACATTACAGTCAGTCTGAGTTTGTATCTTTTACAGGGTCCTCCAGGTCAAGCTTTTGGTGCCATAGTTACTGAAATCTCTAAAAGTACATATGTCAAGTTATAAAGATTTAATTTTTGTCTTAATTTATTTATTTAAATTTACTCTGTTTTTCTAACATGGTATGGAATTTCTCTTGTGTTGTGTTTTTACTGTATTACTGTTTGTAGTGGTGCGGAAATACTTTACACATTGCCTCTACGTTAAGCCTGGCTGTTCTGCCCCAACCTACCAGTGGATTGGACACAGGTTAATTTGGGGTTTGCTTGTAACTTCACCTTGACAATGATTGTGGTTGCTGCTTGAGTACGGTTTCAGCCCCTCGACCAGTAGCCCAATCTCTTACAATATTGTACTCTTATGATAGGGTGAAAAACAAGAAGGCAGGTTTTTCTATTGTTCGCACAATTGAGCACTGCGTGAACTGTTGATGCACTGAATTGTTCAGTTTAAACAATGGGTGACACCAACTTTACAAACGTTGACCCGTTGATGATATCATCATGCACACATCAGAAAAAAACGTGTTTTTTTTTATGCTTACCCTTGCACTAAGGGGAAAGTCATGTTACTAGTGCGTAATGACGGACTGATACTCGAGTTTTACCTTCCAGTGCAGCTTCCGAAATGCATACATTCGCAAATGGGTAAGCCTTCTGACATGTGCCATTTTGCATAACGCTCTCATTATTGGGTTTATCACGCAATATAAAATTTGCTCTGAGTTTGACTTTATTTCAGATCCACGGGGTCTTAATGCCATTCCACTCAGCCATGCACCATTTGCATAAATTATTCGGACCTTGGCACTTTGCAATGTAAACCAATTTTGTCTTCACAAGGTTCACATTTGCGTAACGAAATATCGCTTTGCGACGCACTGACAGTTTCAAAAATCTGCAGTAAATATGATCCAGAATGTTGTATTGAATTTTGCCTACTGATCTTGAGATGCTACTGGATATAGATGTGTATATAACCCACTTCTGTGTCCGCTATAGACATCTATGTGCAACCAGCAGTTATTTTGAATAACAACAGTGGTGTTTCAGCCTTTCATTCTTCCGCCATTCATAGCATGAATATCATTGATGTAATGATAGACGCATGCCATTTACAATGGTGCCAGTTTGGCAGTAGCACGCGCAATGTGGAATACAAAGCTATATATGTGATTAATGAAAAAACAAAGTTTCAATTATGTTTACTGTTACAACAGGTGTATATTACAAAAACATGAAAGTCTCAAACGTACTAAAACACCTCGGTAAGAGTTTTTAATTAGGTGTGCGATTTAGGTAATGGCTTTATATAGCAATAGTGTGAGTTTTATTAAAAGTCACCTTTACTGATACATCATTCTTGCAACACATATTTGCGTCTTGCAGTCCACCCCGGTTTCATTCTTAAAACTTTGCATTACTTGAATTACATTGACTGTCTAACTCCTGGGCACTACCGTAGGGTTGAGGACTTTTACTCTTGACGCACCGGTGTCCAACGTACTATTGTCTCCGAGCAATTGGGCCAAGGACTACCCCTTTAGTACTTGACTCTTAGTGCTAGCATGGTGCAAGCAATTCAAGGCTTCATGGGGGCTGAGTTGGTTGAGTTAGGCACTAGGCTTATATGAGATCAAGACTCAAAATGCATCCAGCAAACCCCATAAATGAATGTCGAGCGTGATACTTGTTTTTAGGACAAAAGTAGTATTTCTATACTACTCAAATACAGCACACACAATCAATACACACATTCTTTATAAGGCTGGTATTTTAGCCTTAGCCAGGTAAGATCCCGGGTCCCACTTCCCAATTTAGTGGCAGCGATTATACCCCATTGACATGAGACAACATTCAGGTTAGTAGCTTTTCAGACGTCAATGTCCCAACACTGTAGCACTATTAGCAAGAGCAGATTCCCCCAGAGCTCTGTGGCCCATTGATCAGTCGTACCCACTCCAACTGGAATTACCGTACAAAAGACCTGGGAGCTTTCAACAGTCCGGGGTCTTCGTAGACTGTAGTTGATGCCAGCAATGAGAGGAAGTCACATTGCTTCAGGTAAGGTGGCTGGGCATCCACAGCACTCCTTCAGTAGTGTGGTAGGTTCCTCTGATGCTGATGGTTGCCCTTGGTAAGGTAATTGGTTTCTGATGCTAAAGTAAATGTTCTGGTTGCACGGGTTAAAACCTGCTATGCTTCGTAGCTGCAGCCTGTACCACAGTGATGGCCCTCCTTCCTATCTGCCCCCCATCTGACATATTGAGGTTGCAAGCAGCATCGCTGTGCTGCACTAGGGGTGCCGGACCTCATGCTTTTCAGCAGTGAACCAGGACGATGGCGCTTACTCTTGATAGCAGCCCCCCTAAACATCTGGGGATGAGGACTTAGGTAGAATAAGGATGAGCAGCCTGATAGGTGCAACTGTATTTATCTTCTTAGTGATCCACTCTAACTTATGGTGCTTAGGACTTTGAGCAGCACACTGGAGAAGGCCAGATCAATGAAGCAGGACTTAATTTCATGGTGGCCTCCTCTGGCATATAGGATCATTGAGTTTTGGTGGCACTTGAGGGCTAGAAATTGATTGGTGTGTCAATACATGTCTTTACAGCGGCCCCTTCTGGCTAATGGGGTTGCCAACTTTGGGCAGTACATGGGCAATGACCCGATCAGTACAGAAGTACCTATCTTCACAACACCCCCCTCTGGTATGCATGGTCACAGGTTTTGGGCTGAACATGAGCAATAGTCCAATCCACCCGGCATTCCTCACTGGACCATAAATCTCACATTTCACTTCATGGGTCCAATCAACAGGACTACTGGAGTACCTTGATCCTTTCTGGCACTCTTCTCCTCCTCACAAGGTCCTTTGTTTTTGGCCGGCAGATACTGGTGGGCTAGGCTTCAAGGCAGGTGATCTTGATTCTATGGGTGAAGTCACTTCACTGAGTAGAGAGACTAACAGAACTGGGTCTCCAGTCCTGGTCACAACATGCAGAATGTTTGCAAAGTTCTCCATGTCAATGTATACCCATGGTTTGATTGATTATTGTACTTTTGAGAGACTCAAGTTGTGCTTTGTATAATCTATTTCCAGAGGCAGATGTAATTTAGTGTTTCTGTCTTTTAAGTTTGTGTTGTGAGTGATTTCTCCTTTGAAGGGCCCACCCCTCTGCCCTGGCGTTTATCCAGGAAGCAATCTGTCACTGCAGGAGTGACTGACTCCAATATTTGTCCAATTCATGCATGATTAATTGCCTCCTGTAAATGTGATGTTGTGTGGATAATGTCTGAATCTATATTTCCTTCTGCAAATGTGCAGTGACTGGTCTAAATAAATATTCTGTTCATAGTCTGAAATGTACTAAGCTGGTAGAAAAATATATTTATACAAATGCAAATGTATTCATTGATGCAAATGTACATTTGATTACACTTAGGTCCATGTATGATAGATATTTAATGAAGTGTACTTGATACCAGCTATTTAACACGGTGCCAATTTTATGCTAACCAGATAGCACCAAAGTTCCAGAACTTGCTATAGTGATGGATTTGTGGCATACTACGGGTTTCATGTTTTTCAAATACTTAGTGAATGAATGAATGAATTAATAGGTCCTTATGAAGTGCACATATGCCCAAAGGCTTCTTGGAGCGAGATCTGTGCTGACATTCTCAAATTTCCAGGAAGTAATCTAGATTAACAAAAAATGTTTGTTTATAGGGCCTTTCAAAATGTGCTGTGAATCTTGATGGACTTGAAACCAGCTTCACAGTTGAGGATAAAGAGCAGACAAGGTCCTTTCTGCCAGATGAGACACAAACACAAATGGTGGGGTTTGAAATGAACAGAGCAAGCAGACAAATAGGACCTTAATCATGCAAATCAAGCAAAAATACACTGACAATGAAATTCTCAATGTGCAAGGCAAAGCGTATTAAACTCATTTTCGTGAGCAAGAGAGAACCAGCACAAGCTTTGAGGGACCAGTGAGAAATGATTACATTTAGGGAAATTGAAGACTAGTCTAATAGCCATATTTTCGGTACATTGAAGCTTGTGGGTGGTTTCAGTTTATAAACCTGAATAACATGCAGTAGCATTATCTAATCTGGCTAGACCTCCAGCTCCTATCTTTGAGGATCGAAATTGCAATGGCATCAAAGTCATGGTCTTCTTAAGAAGCCTCTTTTCATAACAACAAGCAGCTGCTAATCCCTGTAATATATTTCTCATTTGAAAATCTGCATCAATTAATACAACTAATTTCTTAGCTTTAGCTCCTGGACAAGGTATAGGTTCCATGTGCTCAGGTCATAAATTGGGAGTGCACGGACTATCCTTGTTAAAGTTTGAGACCTCTGTTTTTCTGCCATTTAGCTTCAACAGGTGTTTGCTCATTCTGCCCTGCTGGCCGTAGGGCCAAACTGAAGAGATCGCTGAAGTTCAACATGTGTCAAAGAACAAGATAAACTGTGTATAGACTCAAGACCAGAAGGCCTAATCATGGCCAACGGTGCTGCATGTAAACATTACATAACAAATGAGATGGAAAATGTTTTAGGTTCTCCATATTTAACTGTCTTCAGGGTAGAAAGAAAAAGGTGAAATTATGGGGGACCTACATCATTTTCCAGAAAGAAAAGAGTGGAATTATTAGGGGCTACCTCTGCCCCAATAGCAATCATTGAGAAATAGGACAGGGTGCCCCCGCTCCCCCCCGAATAGCCACTGCTGATGACCAGTGTATTAGAAACAAATGATCCAATGTTTCAAAGGCAGCTGATTGATAAAATGGTAGGACATTCTGGACTTGTACTGACTTAGACTCTGTATCTCCATGACCAGTGGCACGAGCCTCCCTACCTGCCCCGAGGGACAGTAAAGGGATTAACTTTTTGTTGAGCCCGGAGGACTGGATTTCCCTGGAACATGTGGATTGGTCCTGTGGGGGAGGGAAGAAGAGATGAAAAGAGGTAATCTCTGATTAATGTTGAATTCACATTTGCCATGCTAGTGGCCAGGAAGCCCTGGATCCAAGGGGTTGTAGTCAGGTAGGGTAATATACCTTAAGGGTTGCTTGGTGCTGCTGAGTAAGACCTTGGAACGAGGAGACGTACCAGACAGCTAAAGAGGGGAGCAGGTCCTGGATTCTGTCAAGGAGTCTTAAGGGAAGGTGGTGAGGAAAAATGAGGTTGGAAGTCAGGCCCTGTACTCTTCCTCATTGACGGAGAGAAGCTAGAGATCAGGTCATGAAAGTCATCAAACATTTTGAGACCAGGAGGTTAACTATAGGCACTTCTGGCGGTTTTAAGAGCAAAATAAGTCAAACCATATCAAACACAATCCACCTGGGCTGGAGAAAACTACATTTGTTTTGGATCTTTGTGCTTGGACCCGTTATTGGGTCTGCAGGACCACCATGCCAGGAGAAACTAACCATGTCAATTGGTTCTTTGGTGATCCCCACTTGGAGCATGTGACAACTGGGGTCCTGCCAGATGACCATTGAGTGGGGCAGTGTGTAGAGCTCCTAAGAAGAGAAAAGTAGTCTGAGAGTATGGTGCTCTCCTTTCCTCAATGTTAGTTTCCACCTGTTAGGGCCAGCTCCCAGTGGTGATGGGGGGTTTGACTTCATCAGTGGGTCATTTATAGTAAACACAGCTGTGCTCTGAACTGTAAAACTCCTGTTTAGGGTCAGGCCCTAGGAGTAGTGTGGTGTGCTTATGCCAGACCATGTGGGCATGTCTGGTGAAAAGAAAAGCTGAAGTGCATTTATCCATACAGTAGAGTCAGCATGTGCAAGTGGGAAATAGTAGAGAGCCAGCTCCCCCACCGGCCCTGGGTGGGCAGAAACTGGCCAAACTACAACATTTGGGGCCTTATTTATACTTTTTGGTGCAAAACTGCACTAAGGCAGTTTTGCCCCAAAAAGTTTTGCACCGGCTTGCACCATTTTTTAGCACCAGCTGGGCACCATATTTATGGAATGGTGCAAGCCGGTGCAAAGGGTAGGCTAGCTTAAAAGAAAAATGACGTTAGGCAGTTTTGAGTCAAAATAAATGATTCTGAGCAGATTAGCATCATTTTTTGACGCTAAGGGGCATATTTATACTCTGTTTGCACTGAATTAGGGTATTTTTTTTTTTACTCTAATTCAGTGCAAAACTAACTCCATATTTATACTTTGGTGCTAGACCCGTCTAGCACCAAATTTATGGAGTTAAAGTCATTTTTTGGAAGTGGAAACCTACCTTGCCTTAATGAGATGCAAGGTAGGCGTTCCTGTGCAAAAAAAGGACTCTATGGCCCTAACACCATATTTATACTCCCATGTAAAAATGGTGCAAGGGAGGGAGGAGGGGTCAAAAAATGGGGCAAAGCTTGCTTTGCCCCATTTTTTAAGACCAGGGTCAGGGCAGGCGTTAGGGGACCTGTGGCCCTATTTCCATGATGGAACACTATGGAATAAGCCCAGAGGTGCCCTCCCTAGGCCCTAGGGGCACCCCCACCCACACTAGAGGGACTGCGAGGATGGGGGACCCCATCCCAGGTAAGTACAGGTAAGTGCATTTTATTTTTGAAAGTGCCATAGGGGGCCCTGAAATGGGCCCCCATACATGGCACAGGGTGCAATGGCCATGCCCAGGGGACCCCTGTCCTCTGTGCTGGCCACTGGGGTGGTGGGCATGACTCCTGCCTTTTCTAAGGCAGGAGTCATGTGGCATGGTAGGTTTAGCATCATAAAATGACGCTAATCTGGTTAGAGTCATTTTTTTGTACTCTAACCTGCCTAAAGCCAACTCTAGCCTACCCTTTGCACCGGCTTGCACCATTCCATAAATATGGTGCCCGGCTGGTGCACAGAAATGGTGCAAGCCGGTGCTAAACTTTTTGGTGCAAAACTGAGTTATTGCAGTTTTGCAGCAAAAAGTATAAATAAGGGCCAATATTTTGTAAGTTTGCGCCACTTTTGCGTCATAAAATGACGTTAATGCGGTGCAAAAAAAGTTTAAATCAGGGCCTTGGTGCTAGATGGGTCTAGCACCAAAGTATAAATATGGAGTTAGTTTTGCACCGAATTAGAGTAAAAAAAAATGACACTAATTCGGTGCAAACAGAGTATAAATATGCTGCAGAGTATAAATATGTCCCTAAATATGGCGTTAAGGCCAGAGAGTCATTTTTTGCACCAGAACGCCTACCTTGCATCTCATTAAGGCAAAGTAGGTCTCCACTTTCAAAAAATGACTTTAACTCCATAAATTTGGTGCTAGAGGGGTCTAGCACCAAAGTATAAATTTGGAGTTAGTTTTGAACCGAATTAGAGTAAAAAAAAATGACACTAATTTGGTGCAAACCGAGTATAAATATGCCCCTTGGACTCCCACACTGTCCTTGCACTTCCTAGAACCTGGGGTCATTGGCACTTAGTAAAAGGAAAATATATTGCTCCAATCGGTTCATTATTAACTGGCAATAAGAAAATACATTGTGTCAGCGAGCATATAACAGGTAAAAAGAAGAAAAAACATTTCTCCAGCAGGAGCAATAAATCTCACAATCAGCTGAGGAAAGATATCACCCCATAAACTGATATGCAGATACTGTACATATTAGTAATGGTGGTGCTCCAGTAAGACAGGTTCACTG
Organism: Pleurodeles waltl; assembly: GCF_031143425.1. Taxonomy (NCBI): domain Eukaryota; kingdom Metazoa; phylum Chordata; class Amphibia; order Caudata; family Salamandridae; genus Pleurodeles; species Pleurodeles waltl. The sequence continues at coordinate 957,352,786 of NC_090449.1, forward strand.
TCAAAAAAGGGTTTGTTTACTTTGGGGGACTGCTAAGAGCACAGTGGCCTCCACAACAGCCTTGTTTCAATATTTGGATTATCTCACAAGTAAAGGAAACCACAGCCCCAGGTGATATTTTCTAGGTTTTGAAGGCTTCTGGATTTGGTATTGTGAGTGTTTTGCAACAAATGAATTAACTCGAACACAGTAAAGAATTAACTCTGATGTCTTTATTGATGGCAAAAGTATAAATAGTGGATCATTGCAAATATTCACAACTGTTGTGGAAAGATGATACCTCCTGAAATGTTTTGTTAGTGATTGTACTATGTTTGGTCTTATAACTCTTTCTTATTTATTGTAGTGAAGCCTTAAAAAAGCCAGTAGGCCTGACTTTTATTAACTGTGCCAACTATATTTTCTGAGGTATCTCTGAGGATTTTGTGGCTTTAGAATTAAAGGCTTGCTATTGGTATTCCCACCTGTCTTCTTTGCATACATTTGTAAATTTGGATGCAGTATTCAGTAATGTGTGCAGCAAAGTACCATCATTTTGTATATGAAAAAGCACTGACTGGACAGCATTTTTTAAGCCACTCTTGTTGTGTTCTTAAGTGTACAACAGTAAAGACTTGTGTTCTTAATCTCTGCAGTACGAGGGCATAGGATACCAGTAGACTATTTGTTACAATTGAGGGCAAGTACATGCAACTGCTTTTGGACTTTCAATCAGGATTATTGACAGATCTCATTCAAATCATTAAAATGGCACCATGGATAGCAGAATTGACATGGTACACTGTTTGACCCCTAATGCCAAGCTATACCTGATGCCTTGATCCACCTTTATTACCTCATTGTCTCAGAAGTGAGGATAACCTTCTAGAGTTAGGTTTAATTTCTGATTTGCCATCTCCTTGATGAACCCTGAGATGAGGGATAGCAATCTAAGGCATTATCAGAGGTACTAAATAGCAAGAAAGTTGTTGGAATTAAGATCCCTGTTTACCTCCAAGTCGGGTGCACACGTGCAGCTGAAGCATCATGGACATTCATATCTTATACAAAGTGTCTTTGCATTGTTTGTTGTTAATATCATAATCTTTCCAAACGTGGGACTGGCCAAGCATACCAATCCCCTGAATACATGGTGGGAAGTTAAACATAGGGTTTTACTGCAGTTACACTGATTTCAACCTGAAAAAAATGTGTTCTAGTGCCCTCTCATGAAGGATCCTTCACGAGACATTATAAGAGGTGTCTCCTACAATAACCTCTTGTCCTGCTAATAGCACAAACATAGGTGCTGTTATTTTTCAATTGGAAATTCTGATTAGGTTTAGAGTCTCAGTGTGTATTAAAATGCAGATTTTGCCATCTGCTACAATTCACCAAGGAGGAACCCGTAAAACCCTGTTTGGCATAGTAAAGAGAGAACAATGGTACTGCTGCTACTGCTTTTGAATTCTCCATTGGCCACATATTGTGTACAACAATGCATCCATATATTATACAGTATACTGTCAGTAATGGGGTTTCTGGTTGCCTAGGATATGCACCTAACCCACCCACTCTAGTTAGGGCGAGGGAGTTACACACCCAAGATAACCCTTCCTCACCCCCTTGGTAGCTTGGCCTGAGCAGTCAGGCATAACCCAGAGGAAATGTGTAAAGCGATTGCACAACACACACAACACATGTGATGCACTAGCCCCACCACAAAGGAAAGACAACACCAAGTTATATAAAACATAAACTGTATTGTACACAACATCATTAGACCAACCACAACATATCATGTATACACTGCTACCCAAGCAGTTATTAGAACATTGCACAGTACTATTACTCTTCAAAAGCCAGAAGTAGTCACACAAAACACATAACTTACTGGTTATCCTGCAACATAAGTAGTAGTCAGGTAAACGTTACTGCAAAAAGTCACGTCATAATAAACATCCTATTATAAATTACCATAAAAGGAGCATCAGAGAACACATGGCAAGTCATAAAAACAGATCATCATAAGTGCACATGCCATAATGAACACACAGCCCCTCATTATGACATTGGCGGTAAATCCCGCTTACAGCCACGCTGATGGGTGCCAACTTATCGCAGTGGTGGCAGATATCCGTTCACCATATTATGGCACACACACACCAGTCCGACAGAATACAGCCACATACACAAATCTGCCAGTCCAAAGGTCAGTGCAAAAGAAGCGGTCCCAAAATACATACTGTTACGCCAACAAAACAACACCCACCACATTATGACTCACGAATCACTACGGCAGACATTCAACTGCGGTAAACAATTGACGGGACATACCACTGCGCTCAGAATGGACACCCACAAACAAAACAACACTACATTGGCCAATACCTGACACCCATACACACACCACACCCACACCACTATAAAACACACACCCACATGACCCACAACCCTTTACAAACAACAATTGCCACCAGGAGACTGAGAAGAAGAGGACAGAGACAATTAGACACACACACCACTTACACCCATACACCCCTCATGCACTCCACATTACATACCCCACCACATTACCCAACACACCCTCACCAACACACATCACACAACACCCATGGAACCACAAAGGCACCCCCGTTTCACTGAGGAGGAGTTAAGGGTCATGGTGGAGGAAATTGTCAGGGTAGAGCCACAGCTCTTTGGAGCACAGGTACAGCAGATTTTGCCTGCAAGGAAGATGGAGCTATGGTGAAGAATCGTGGACCAGGTCAACACTGTGGGACAAGAGACAACATCAAGAAGAGGTGGAATGACCTATGGGGGAAGGTACGTTCCATAGCAGCAAGACACCAGCTCGCCATACAGAGGACTGGGGGTGGACCCCCTCCTCCTCCTCCTCCTCCCCCACAGCTCACAGCATGGGAGGAGCAGATACTGGCAATACTGCATCATGAGGGACTTGCTGGAGGGCTGGAGAAAGGTAAGCCAATATGTACTACCTATCACCCCCCAATACCTGCATGCCATCTCACACCCACACCCTCACTCCCATCACTCCACTCTATCCCACACACTGCACCCTGACATCTTACTAATCCCAATGCCAAGCCCTGCATGCCATACCAATGCATGGACACTCCTCCCAGCCCTTCATTGACACCCATCACTAAAGCATGCACAGCATAGGGAAACTATCAATCCCACAAAAATCATATACAGAACCAAAAGCTGGCTGGGTAACAGCAACCATAGAGGGGAAGCTAGGGAAGTACAAATGTCATACACATGAAGCATAATACAAAATGTACATCCCCACAGGTACCCCAGCCAATGTCAGTGGAGAGGAGGTGCCACCACTATACAGTCCCCCAACAGAAGACGCCCCCAGTGATGACAGTAACTCTGGACTTCAGGATCTGGAGGACCTACCTGGCACATCAGGGACTACTGATCAGTCAGTCACCCAAGCCCACTCACAGACCACCACAGAGCCTCCCCATCAAGATCCAACACCACAGCACCCACCCAGAGGACCCACACCTCTGTCCCCAGGACAAGTCAATCAGCAGTGTGCCCACCTGTTCAGAGACCCCAGGCCACACCTCGCCCACAAGACAATCAGGGACCTGGGGTCAGTGGCAGTGGGCACACCATTCAGGAGACAGAGGCACAGGCCACCAGGGACACTGGGAAGACTGCTGTGCACCAGTGGGAGGACAGGACCAGGAGGCACTCTTCGAGATCCTGGGAGCCTACCAACATTCCCAGGACACGATGGGCCAGATCCTTGACAGTGGGCAGGAGAACAGGCAGCTCAGGAGGGACAGTCTCAGGGGATCAGAGAGGACTTGCAGGTCATTTACAACACCCTGATCTCCATAGTATGGGTGCTGGCAGACATGGCCAACATCATGAGGGAGGCAACAAAACAGCAGTGGGTCCCTACCACTAGCCAGTCCATTGACCAGCCTTCCACTTCCATTGCCGCTAGTGGGCAGGAGGCCCCGCCACAGGACCCAGTGACCACCAGCACGTCTCCCCCTGCAGAAGGTAAACCACCCCGCAAACGTTCCCTGCGACCCAGACAGAAGCCAGAGACACTTGACAAGACTACCGTCAGGAAATTAGACTCTCCTGATTGTCCCCCTTGTGTCCCACATTATCATCTTGTCCACTTTGAAATACCATAGCTCCCCTTCCTATGTCCCTCTTGGACACTACACCTGTGCTAAAAACAGACTGGAACAATACCCTGGACTTTCCTCCATCATCGCCCCATTCCATTGCACTTACCCTCAATATCTTAGTACTACAATAAACACCCTTGGACAAACTTCGACTACTAGTATTTCATGTTTTGCAAATTTGTATTAATTGAAACAGCTACATTCATTGCAACTGATCTGTACATAGTGAGAACATGGAATGAATGACCCGTTGCTGGCTGTTGTGATCACATCAGGCATTGTTGTCATATCACCAATATATGTAAAATGACAATCCATAGGTAACAGTAAATAGAGGAAACAAGTGGATAATCCCAGCATGCCAATGCAATACAGAATACAACAATTGTCATAGAAATGTGAAGTTTCACTGTCTCACCTGTGTGTCATTTGAAGAACTGATGGATCACTAATGTTCTGTTGTCCACATCCTCATCCCCTGCCTCCTCATCCTCACTGTCCTCAGGGTCCAATCTTGCCACAGGGGCCTCTCCAGTCTCTTCCTCCTGCAGAAAAGGTACATGTCATCTGAGGGCCAGGTTGTGCAACATGCAGCATGCCACTACTATCTGGCAGGCCTCTTTCTCGGGTGAGTAGCACAGGGATCCACCTGTCAGATGGAGGCACCTGTACCTGGCCTTTAAGAGGCCGAAGGTTCTCTCAATTATCCTTCTGGTTCACCCATGTGCCTCATTATAACGTTCTTCAGCCCTTGTCCTGCCATTCCTCACAGGGATCTGCAGCAATGATCAGTTTGGGTAGCCAGATTCACCTGCAAATATTGAGGGACAACATTTAGCCACACACTATCCTATTTGGCCAACAGCGTAGGCATAGGCATACACCAACATACACTGGGTGGGGGCCAAGGCTCACCTATAAGACACACCCTGTGCCTCTGTAGTTGGGACAATCACATTTGGGATGGTGCTATTCCTCAGGACAATGCACGGACCCAGGATACTTAGCATTGACATGGGAGATGTACAGGTCTTCCAGGCACACCATCTGCATATTCATGGAGTGGAAACTCTTACGATTCCTGTACACCTGTTCAATTTGATGGGGGGACAAACACAATATGTGTACCTTCAATCACCCCAATTATATTGGGGATATGTCCCATTGCATAAAACCCGACCTTCACAGCAGCCAAATCTTCCACCTGGGGGAAAGCAATGTAGCTGCACATGTGTTTTATCAGGGCGGACAACTTGCCAGCACTATTGAGAACATTGGCTGTGACATTCCTGCTGCCAAGCCCACTGTCACTTGGAAAGAACCATCTGCCAGGAAATGGAGCACTGATAGAATTTGCACAAGAGGAGGGATCCCAGTGGGATGACGGATAGCTGATATCAGGTCAGGCTCCAACTGGGCACACAGCTCTGTGATTGTGGCCCTGGCCAGTCTATAGTTGAGTATTATGTGCCTGTCCTCTAGTGTAGCTAAGTCCACCAGTGGTCTGTACACGGGGGTATGTCTCCATCTCCTATTCATCTGCAGCAATATGTATCTAAGGGCCACAAGAGTGAGAAGGCTGTCACAATTTGAACAGCTATACCACAACAGCAGTCCACATCGTGCAATCATGTTTTGGGACAGTGGAATTTAAAAGTATGTGCTTTTTCTCCAGTGACACAGCAATTATAGATAGGCCTGTCATCCCCACTGAAATGGCAATCCCCTGTCCTGTGTGGAGGGACAAGTGGAAGTGAGGTAATTCTGCCGCCTTTGTGCGCTGTGGCGGTAGGCAGCCGTGAACCGCTGTGCAATTCTTCATTGGATAATATTAAGCCCTAAGGGGAACAGTGGCCAATGGGGATGTATGCCGGTGGTGACGGTATACACCGCCGTGGATGTGACCACCATTTTACATCTCATTCATCACTTGTTCACTCACCTTCCACAGGAGAAGACCTACACTGCATGTGCTGCTGTGACCTGTGTCTGGAACCTTACATGGCCCATGTGACCGGGGAATGGGCCCCAGCCTTCACTTCTGAGGAGTTGGAGCGACTGGTGGATGGGGTCCTATCCCAGTACGGACTGCTGTATGTGCCTCCAGACCAACAGTTGAGTACACTGTGGGCACGATGCATGTGTCATGAATGCATGGAGATGTGTTTGAAGGCAACATGCAAGGGTGGGTGGGGGTGGGCTGATATTCTCTTGGCAGTGTACATGTGGTGAGCTGGCCTATGTTGATGGGATCAGGTATGATGGGCCATGTGTGTGACAGGCTGGACTGTTTGTTTAATGGAGTTCTCCTGTATGTATTACATCTGCAGGTCAGCGCCCATCAAAAGAAGGGATTATGGTGTGCCATCGCTGAGGAAGTGTGGACCCTGGGGATCTATGGCAGGCAGAGCACACACTGTTGCAAACAGTGGGAAGACCTGAGACACTGGGCACAGAAGACCATGGAGACCCAGCTTGGGATGGCCTCCCAATGAGGAAGGGGTGCCCGTCGGACCCTGACCCCCCCTAATGGCCCACATACTGGTGGTGGCCTACCCAGAGCTGGATGGGCACTTGAGGGCATCACAACTGCCACAAGGGAGTGAGTACAGTGGGTATACTCACAATTTATGGCTAGTGGGGTGGTATCCGGGTGGTGGTTGTGTGTTAGTGGGTGCCCCTGAGGCCAGGCCAGACATAGCAGCGTAAGTCCTCTGAAGGGTGAGATTTGCATGGCAAATACAGGTAACCTAGCTTGTTAGTATTCACTTCTAGACATGGCTGTGTGCGTCCCAGGTGTGGTGAAGTTTGCGGTGTGTGTTCCTCCTTATGCCTTGGTGGCTAGCTATATCACTGGTAGTGCAATGCATAGTGCATAGGCCTGTTCCCTGTGTGCGAGGGTACTGTGTACGCCAACAGTGGTGTTGGTGCAATCATTGACCAAGTGTATCCTTTGTCTCTCCCCCCTTTCTTGTTTTGTCATCCTGTCCTTATGTGCATTAGCATCATCTGGTGGAGGAGAGGGGGCACCGGCGAGCGAGGGAGCTGTATCCCACAGGAGCCTGGAGGCAGAGTTCACTGATGTCGAGGGAACCAGTTGGATGGAGGGCGAGGGGAGCACCATGAAGGAGACTGGAGGGGACTACACGGACTCAGATACCTCCTCCGATGGGAGCTCCCTGGTTGTGGCGGACACCTCTGTGACCACCTCAGCTGCAGGTACAGCCGCCACCCCCGTTTCAGCACCACCCTCCCAGTAGCCCCTCAGCGAGTTGCCCATGCCCGCTCACCCAGGAGGGTTGGCATCTCCTTCACCCCAGGCACCTCAGGCCCTGCCTCAGTCAGCCCTGCTGCCCTGAGGGAGGAGGCTATTGACCTCCTGAGATCCATCTCTGTAAGGCAGTCAACCATTGTGAATGCTATCCAGGGACTGGCATCCCAGATGCAGCAATGCAATGCATTCCTGGAGTGCATTCATGGGGTTTGGCAACCCAACAGAGATCGATTCAGGATCTGGCCTCCTCTCTGATGGCAGCCATTGTCCATGTTTCTGCCATCCCCCATCCAACTCCCACTTACCAGTCCCATTCTCCTCAGCCCAAACCCATCCCAAGCACACAAACAGACGGGCATGCACACAAGGCAACACCCAAGAGTGGCACAGGCAAACACAAGCACCACACTCCATCCCACAGGCACTCACACAAACAACATACCATTGCAGACACAGCAACATCCACATCCTCCAGTGTCTCCCCCTCCTCCTCCTCCTGCTCCACCTCCCTCCCAGTTACGTCCACACTCACACCTGCATGCACTACATCAACATCCACTACCAGCATCACCACACCAAGCAGAACACACAACTCACTGGCAGACACCTCCACAACATCCATGCATGTGTCCCTTGTGTCCTCTCCCACTGTGTCTGTCCCCCCCTCCTAAAGGACACAAACGCAAGCACTCAGACAACCAACAGCCATCCACCTCACATCAGCATACAGCCCATGCACCTGCACCCAAATCCAGCAGACATACACCTCCGACAACCCCTCCCTCATCCTCCACTCCCATTACTCCTCCCCCCGCCCACCCCAACGTCCCTAAATGGCTTTTCCTTGGCCAACTTGAACTCTTCCCTACCCCTACCCCTCATCCTGCATGTATGGGCAGGGTACCAAGGACACAGTCCAGCACCTCAGCCAAACAGTCCAAGGAGACAGTGGTAGCACCATCTACTCGTGGTGGTAGACCTATGACACTAAAGGGGAAGGAGCCAGCACCAACAGGGATGAAAGGGAAGAGTCCTGCACCAGCTGTGAGGAAGGGAAAAGAGCCTTCACCAGGTGTGAAGAAGGGGAAGGAGCCTGCACCAGTTGTGAGGAAGGGGAAGGAGCCTGCACCTCTGGGCAGAGAGGTTAAGAGCCCATCCACCCCTGCCAGGAAGGGTAAGGGATCCTCTACCCATGAACAGGAGGAGAAGAGGCACTGAACACCAGAGGAAGCTGTCAGGCTAACATCGCCACCACCACCAGCTGCGGATGTGCAGCTATCAGTGAGTGCAGGGGCTGCCCAGGAGCCTCCCCCAACCACCACCACCATGCAGCCATCACTGAGTGCAGAGGCTGCCCAGGAGCCTCCCCCAACCACCACCACCATGCAGCCATCACTGCCAGTGGACGCCATGTAGTCCACCCTCCGGAAGCTACTGTGTGGGCTGCCCCCTCCAGAGGCAGTGGGCAAGTCACCCATTTGAGAGACTGTGGCCTTGCACTCCCCAGGACAAAAAGCAATGGGCAAGTTGCCCCCTCCAGAACCAGTGGGCGAGTCGCCCACTTGAGTGACTGTGGCCTTGCACTCCCCAGGACAAAGCAATGGGCATGCTGCCCCCTTCAGAACCAGTAGGAAACTCACCTACCTGAGAGACTGTGGCCTTGCACTCCCCAGGACAAAGCAATGGGCATGTTGCCCCCTCCAGAACCAGTGGGCTTGTTACTACATCCGGCTGAGGTTCCTGAGGTGCCTGCCTAATTGCAAACGGATGCCCCTGCAGTGTTCTATCCGGATGTGCTCAGGATTCGAGCTGGGCCTTAGACTGTGCCCTGTGGCCACGTGGGCTCTTAAACTTTGGACTGGGCAGTGTCCCTTTTTTGACCATGTGTACATATCTGTTTCATTGACAAATCAAATTATGAATTTTGTTGTTGATCTGATTACAATCAATTTAGTCAATTCCTGTTGTTCTTGCATTATTCTGCAGATTTTCGGGGACAAATTGTTTTCCGTATGCAGCTAGTTGTGTGTATGGTGTGTGTGTGTCGTGCGTGTGTGTGTCACTCTCGTTTTCCTCCCTTCCTCCCTTGTGTGCTAGGCGGATGTACTCACCATCATCGTCTTTGTTGCCATTGGTGTTCCAGGTGGAGCATTACGTAGAAGATCATAGAGAAAACTTGCATTTCGGGTTCCATGGCTGCCTGGTTCTTCCCTGTGTCTCCAATGGTGAATCCTTTCACTTTTGAGTTCTTTTCCGCCAGGGTTTGTTGGCATTGGTATTGCCCCAGAAAAGGTGGTGGTTTTCTGTGTCAAAATATGGCGGGCGGTACTTTGTCTTCCGTCTGCCTGTTGCCGGCTACCGCCGTGGTAGCTGTTGTTTCTTCCCAGGTGGATGGTGTGGTACATTGGCTATCTATTGGAGGTATCACCACCATGGTCATAATTTGGCAGTAATTACCGCCAGCCTGTTGGCAGTATTACCGCTACTTTATCACCCATAGCCAGGGTCGTAACGAGGGCCGTAGTCATAAATGCCCATAAAAGGAACATCACTGCTAAAATGTTATCATGATTGCACACATCAGCCATCATAGCCCTAGAAGGTCAAGATATTATCCTGAACGTGCTATCACCCATATTATACAATGGGCGGTAACCTCAACCCCATAGGTGAAACACAGGAGCGCCTATGCTCCAAGTGGGGGACACACAGGAATAATGGTGACGGGACTAGGGATCCCTTTGAGGATCACCACCCCAGCCTGATGCCAATACGGCTTTCCAGGGGGGGTAGAAACAAAAAGGTCTCCTTAACCTACAAGCAAACAGAGCTCACGCGCTCCTATTGCAGCAACTGGGGAAGAGGGACTTACCTTTGGCTCCCCACATCCTGCTTCTCGGGTGCCCCCTCCTCATCTGAGGGCACCATGCACACCCTCTCTGCAGGGCATAGCCTCCGATGAGGCTTTCCTGCTGCCCGATAAGAGAAGAGAGGCTCTGGCAGCCTCCTACACCTCAGGGGACCATGCATCTTCTCCTGAGTGCGCTACACTGGCATCAGGGTCCCTGGGGCGGTCTGACAAACAAGAGGGGCCTCCACTGAGGTCTCCCTCCCTCCTGGGGCTGCTCCTACGCACCCGCCCACAAAGTTGGTGCCTGCCTATACCCTGGGGGCAATCCTTACAGTGTTCCAGTCCCCTGGGGGCAAAACATAAAGCGCATTCTGATGCGCTAGACTTGTACCAGTCATGGCGGTGATTTTCCTCGGGGAGTGCTTTCCTGACACCCATACACACACCACACCCACACCACTATAAAACACACACCCACATGACCCACAACCCTTTACAAACAACAATTGCCACCAGGAGACTGAGAAGAAGAGGAAAGAGACAATTAGACACACACACCACTTACACCCATACACCCCTCATGCACTCCACATTACATACCCCACCACATTACCCAACACACCCTCACCAACACACATCACACAACACCCATGGAACCACAAAGGCACCCCCGTTTCACTGAGAAGGAGTTAAGGGTCATGGTGGAGGAAATTGTCAGGGTAGAGCCACAGCTCTTTGGAGCACAGGTACAGCAGATTTTGCCTGCAAGGAAGATGGAGCTATGGTGGAGAATCGTGGACAAGGTCAACACTGTGGGACAAGAGACAACATCAAGAAGAGATGGAGCGACCTATGGGGGAAGGTACGTTCCATAGCAGCAAGACACCAGCTCGCCATACAGAGGACTGGGGGTGGACCCCCTCCTCCTCCTCCTCCCCCACAGCTCACAGCATGGGAGGAGCAGGTACTAAAAACAGTGATGGAAATAAGCACTTTTTCTGCTCTTCACCACAGATGCGCTCTCCAGGTGCCTCCACACAAACTCCATTGAGCCTCCTGCGCTGAAAAAGGGGCAAGTTGAGTGCCATTTCAGTGCTGAAAAAAATCAAGTTACAGGGGCCGCAGCACCTAGCCCCTGGAGACAGCTAGTGCGAGCACAGGGTGGTAGGGCCCAAGAGCACAGGCCAGCCCAAGGGATTGCATTCAGTGGCAGTTCCTCCTAGTGACCCAGCAGGTCACAGGTCAGCACAACAGCAGCAGTCCTGGGCGGTTCCTGGTGAGTCACTCCAGCAGCATTCTGTGTCTAAGTTAGTTAAAAAATGTCCCAAAGTGTTTCTCTAACATGGGGAAAACCCCCTTAACTTACACTGAGTTTTGTACAACTTTTACAAAGAGGGGGAGAAGAGGTTCCAACCAGCTACAACTGGTTCTAAGAGTGTTCGCTCTCTCCTCCAGCACAGGCTCCAGACATCAGTTGGGGATAAACAAGACCTTTGTGTGAGCCAGGGTACAGACTTTACAAATGCAAGTGTGCCCTGCCTCCCCTTCTGTCAGCCCAGGAAGACCATTCAATATGCAGATGCACCTCTGTGACACTTCCACCCTCCCTGTGTACAGGCTGTCTGAAAAGTATGCACAAAGTCCAGCTATCACTCTGCCTAGACATTGATTGAAGTCAAGTTGAAAAAAAAAACAGATTCATAAGCATAGATAAATGCTCACTTTCTAGAAGTGGTATCTCTGTAATGGTAATAAGAAATCCTCCTCCACCAGTAAGCAGCATTTCTTACTACCAGAACAACCATACCAAACATGCCTACCCCTCATTGATCGGACAATACCCCGTAGACATAAGGCAGGGCATTTCCAATGAATTCCTATGAGCAAGGCAGCACTCATAGCGGTGAAAACTCAAATAGGCTGTTGGTCACTACAAGGACAGGCCACACAACCAGGCACATGTCCTGCCTTCTACATACATAGCACCCCACACATAGGGCTAGCTAATGCCTACCTTAGGGGTGACTTACATGTAGTAAAAAGGGAGTTCCAGGCCTGGCAAGTAAATTTATATTCCAGGTCCCTGTGGCGATAAACTGTGCACGCAGGCCCTGCGCAAGCAGGCTTGAGGCAGGGAAGAAAGGCTACTACTGTGGGTGACGCAAGCAGCGCTGTAAGCCCACTAATAGCATTTAATTTACAGGCCCTGGGTATAGAGATACCACTGTACAAGGGACTTAAGGTAAATTCAATGTGCCAATTAGGTGTGTGCCAATCATACCAATCACACCAACTTCAGAAGGGAGAGCACCTGCACTTTAGCACTGATCAGCGCTCAGAGTCCTAGAGCCAACAGCAAGAGGTCAGAAAAGTTAGGAAGAAGGACACAAAAAGTTTGGGGATGACCCTGCAAAAAGGGCCAAGTTCAGCAGATACCATAAGAGAGAAGCAACCCCTGAAAGCAAATTTGACCCAGGTCTTGAAGATGGCTCCTCTCACTAAAAATCAAGGAGTTAGCCCTAGTTTGGATCCTGTGGCACCCCAGATCAAGGCTATTCATTGCCCTTCCTTATATATGCAATACACAGTTTGTCTTTGAAAGTGGGCAGTAAGGTCACACTTACCTGAAAAGAATATTTCCTAATGGAGATTTTGAAGGTTGCTCCAAATTCTGAGCCTCAAGGCATCAGATGATGTCACATGCTTCCTGTGTAGAAAAGCAGCGGGCCTCCCACTTGATTACACATAAAGATCTTTCATCTCAGCCAGACTCAGAAACCAACAAGAGTACTGGTTCGGATAAAATCCTATTTGAGTAACTGTGCATTGTTGTGGGATATGTTTAGCAATAATTTAATTATTATGTGTCATGAACTAAAAGATATTCCAACCGTTGGTATTTTTAATCTATAGTAACCAAGCATCCTGAAGCCGTTTGTGAGTAGTATGAGTGGTTTCGGAGTGATGGACGTTAATCCGACTATAGGCATGTATTTTAATCACTGGACCACGTGTTAGTGTTTCATATGGTCTGCACATTTCAGGCTCCATGCAGACAATGTCATTCGTTAACTCTATGACAATAACATGCAGGTCTCTGGCTACAAATAAACGGGGAAAGAGAACCAGCTGAGATCAAAATAAAAGGTGCAGGAGGACAGATGTTACTGAAAACACAGGGACGTAACACAGGGCTTCTTGTTTGGATCCTGGTACTTCTCTTTGCTATTTTGCCTTTCTCTGCAGTACCAAATGGCCCTAAAGGTGGGTTACCCATCCTGCCTACATGCACCAGACCATACAATCACCTAGATCTAGCCTGTGTGTGTAGCAAGCTTCATAGGTTGCCCGTTACTGGATCGCCCCGATAGCTCCCCACCGAGGAACAGTCCACAGACGTTGAAGGAGAACACACTGAGCTAGGCTTCTCGTTTGGAACTTAGAGGAGCGAGTCCCTGTCATCCGTACCTTCCAACTACTTCGCAAAGGGGTCTCTCAGATTTCGTTGAGCCCCTCAGAAGACAATAAATCAGAATGAAGGACAGATTTCAAGGAGATCATTTCTAATTGTAATGATAAAAATTGTATCGTTTCAGAATAGTAATGCCATTTTGTGATTAATATTGTTATATTAAAGTTATTACTATTACCATTGCGATCTTGCAGTTACTTACAGCAGAATTACTTTCCAGTAACAGTATTATTAAAGTGTACTCATACCTCCATGACTTGTGATCGCGAGCACCAACTGGAGGTATTCTCAATGGAAAGACCCAAACATTTAGGGAAACAGGTACAAAAATGTGGCGCAACCCAGCAAGCAACGTTGCTATGCTGCATTGTGCTACCTAGAGGGAGCAGAATTTCACAATATCTTCAAGGAAAATGGTGCACTTTGGGCTGCCTTGCATCATAGCACAAGGGTGCCTGCATTGTGGTCAGGATAGCTTTTGTGCATGAGGGGGCACCATTCTACGACGAAACTATCTTTTTAGGCTATTTCCTCTCTGTGTATGCGCTGCAGAATGAGAAACACATGCAAGGTTGAAATAGGGAGGAGAAATAAAGATATTTCTTGTTTCAGCAGCCCAAGACAGACTTACAATTTTGGCACAAACCATTGTTTACGTTTGTTTGTAGATATAGATTTGCATCAAAATCCTTGTGTGAAATCACCTGAATGCCCATGTACCACTAATGGAATGCCTACTTGACGCAAAATAATGGAAAGCAATGTGCTTTGCTGTGCCACTTTTTCCCTTAAAGCCACACAGCTTTGGAAAGACAAAAAAAAAAAACGATTTTGCATTTAGGTTGCCTCAAAAAAGTGACACGACCCGCACACAAAACCTTTGTAAATCTGGACCTGAATGTTTTGATCATCTTTATTACACTCTGATTCCTTGTAAAAGATCTTCTCACATCTGAGCAGCTTAAGGCGCAAGGGCATATGTATCTTCATTAACTGAATGGTCAGGTTTCATCCTTCTGAAAGCTAAAACACACAACGTGCGGATGTGGACTTGTAATACAAGGCATTGCTAGTAGCTTCAAAGCAGCATATTTTATTGCGGAGACGTGTTGAGCGATAAAAATAGATATTTTAAGAAAGCAACAACGCGGAAATGTGTACTTAGGATGCCTTAGTGTTTCTCATCCATGAAACTGGGGTTGTTTCCTGTCTTGCATGCTAATTTAGAACTCGAGTTTTACCATCACTATGGTAGAAAATGTGAAGAAAGCCTCTATCACGTCAAAAGCTTCACAGAGAACATGTCTCCGCATCGAATTGAGAAATAGTCCCACACTGGCTCTACTTGCTTTCAATTTCACCTCGCAGTAGGCATTCAACGTGCTTCTCCCAGCACGTTTTGAAGGAGGACCTGCCGTGTGGAAACGTGATAGAGGAATGAAACATGACAGTAAACATTGAATGGAATGTACAACCAATACAGACCTACCAAGTCAGAAGCCCACTAGACTTGATAGAGAAGCCATAGAAGGGATAATATTTAATCTATTTTTTCTTTAGCTTTCATTACTTTTCGAAATTCTTTTCTTTAATTCACTTCCCACGTAAAAGACTCACCTAACAGGATCTAAAGCATGTTACTTTCATAAGCTTATTCTAAGTGCACTGCTGAATGCGCCATTTAGTCCTCTATTAGGAATTTAGGGCCCGATTTAGACTTCAACAGAGTTCACCATATTCCAAGGGGCATTGGATTTAACACTGTTGTAATACAGCAGCTGGAACATCTGTCATGTTTGTGATGGAATAATCCGTCCGCTTAACTCTACATCAGGTCTTAAGCCCCATGTTCCCAAAAGCTCACTGGGAGCAAATATCTAACCATGCTTCTAGTTCATTTTGTTTATACATTGGGAGACATGTAGGGGCATCTCTGTTATTGAATGTGACAACATTAGTCCTTTGCTTGGGGGAATTTTCCTCATTTACAAAGACATATTTCCCACACATAATGAAATCCATGATTACCCTCAGATACATCAGAATATGCTAAATGTGCTTATGGAGACATTGCATGCACATTGTGGACTAAATGGAGGG
Source organism: Pleurodeles waltl (assembly GCF_031143425.1). Classification (NCBI taxonomy): domain Eukaryota; kingdom Metazoa; phylum Chordata; class Amphibia; order Caudata; family Salamandridae; genus Pleurodeles; species Pleurodeles waltl. The sequence continues at coordinate 957,368,649 of NC_090449.1, forward strand.
CCACCAATGTAGACTAAACACTGAGGGCCAGATGTATTTTTTCTTTCATGCAGTGCAGCACATCAATCAAATTTGCTCTGTTGAGTTTGGCAAGGGACAGGTAGCCATACCTACAAACAATCTAATAAGGCTACCTTGCACAAAACACAGCCTTGCAGGATTGTGCAAAGTTGAATGTGCACTGTCTAGCATATGATTTCTATTAGAAGCATACTCTTCCAGTACAAATTCCTATACCTAGACAAAATTATAAGGATCCTACGCATTGACGTGTGCTCTGCATTGCAGTACATATGCAATGCATTTTTGAGAAATTAATGTATTTCCTCCTGTTAGCATCTGTTAAATGAGGTAGATCGGTCTTTGCATCACAACCCTTGGGTGTTTTCCCTGATCTACCCTAGTATTGTCTCCATAATTCTCCCTTGACTCAAAGCAGTGCAAAGGTTTTAAGCATTCAGAAAAGAGCACTTTTCCTGCACCAAAAAACAATATATCACTCTGCATCACTTTGTGTCAATTTGAAACAGTGCAAGGGATCGGAACTGACCCAAGGGCATCCAAAATCACCACCACCCAAATCCTCTCCTGGGAAACAGCAGTTGAGTTACACTGACCTTGTGCCAAATTAATGTCATAGGTATCTCAATAAGATGGTTAGTGCCAGTGATGGCCCATTCAGTCACATCTAAACTTCTCACTGTCTAGGAGGAATACAGAAAGCCCACCTTGTCAACTACACCCAGTATTATGAGCAGTAGAAAGGCTGCAGAAACCAAATGGCCTAGGCAAGAAATACCAGCTTCTAAAAGTGATATGTTCAAAATTGTGATTTAAAATTCATTACAGTTCCAGAGACACCAAACATGATGAGATTACCTGGCACTATTTGTAAATTTTACATACAAAATATAATAAGGCAACTCCAAAGTTATCCCGTGGGAGCGGTAGGTCTTGCAGTAGTAAAGAATGAGTTTGAGAGTTTTTCACTACCATGTAACACTTAAAAGTACATGTCCTACTTTTTAAATACATTGCACCGTGCCCTCTGGGCTGTCCAGGGCCTACTCTAGGGGTGACTTGTATATATTATAAAGAAAGGTTTGGCTGCAAAATTTTACTTTGTAAAGTTGAAATAGCAGTTAAAACTTCACATTTAGCATTTAATGTACGTGCCCTGGCCACAACTAGTGCCACTTTACTGGGATCTTACTAAACCAAATTTAATTAGTTTTAACATTTGACAGTAGCATCCCCCAATAGTCACAGAACATTGCCACTTGTTGATTCATGACATAGGTTATCAATGTCTACAAACAATAGCAGCATTATATAGGTAGTCCATGGTATTCCCACCATCACCCCATATCTTGGTGTGTTTTTGAGGGCAGCCCCTTGCTACATAAATCAGCCTCTCGTAGCACACCAGTTCACTCCCCTTCTTCACACCACTAGCGTGTAGGGGATCCGGCTGCTTCCAGGCACAGGCGATGTACCATTTAGCCACTAAAGATGCCATGACAATGAAGGTCCTTCCATCCCATAGTCCCCCGGCTTTCTGAAGATGGAGGGCCATCTGAAGTCTCAGATCAGTAGGATGGCCGAGTATCCCCGAGATGTCACACAGCACAACGCGACAAAAACTCGACAAAGCTAGACAAAACCATTGCATATGGAATTAATCAGCAGTGGAGACTGTACATCTTGCACACATGGCCTGGGAAGTAGGGTCCATCTGCTGCTGTCATTGTGGGTGGGGGGTATCAGATATGCTCCATGAAGAAAGTTGACCTGATCCATCGGAAGTCATGAGGATATCACCAGTTCACTTGGCGCCAAGCAAGCCTCCCTCCAGTCATCATCGTCTAACTTATCCACCAAGTTCTCCCAACTCAGGGGCATTAATTAACATGGAGTGGTAAATTGTGAAGATTGCTCCTTTTCCCGGACATCCCATCACCAGCTTAGCCTCTAGAGTGCTGTATTCAGGGATCTGGGAATCCACTGAGATATGGACAAAGAGGGCATTACGGGGCTGAAGGTAACAAAAGCATTTCCTGTGGCAGAGGCAATACTGTTCCCGCAATTCCTGAAAGGACATCAATGTCCTCCCCCAGTGAACAACCTATAGGTAAGTAATCACTATTCTATCTCACTGGGTGATGCCCTGAAGACTTGACACCTGTTAGAGCTAAGTACCCTGCCACAACAACGTCATTCTAGTGTGGCGACAATCACCACAGATGTCACGTAAAGCTGCCCTCCGGCAAAGTAACCACACTCGGGTTCAGGAGGGAATAGCAGAGGACACCGGGCTGCCATAGAGCATACCATTAAGGCCCACAAGATGTAGTTCAAGGCAGTATGCGGGGTCGTTCTAATCCCTAGTGAACTACTTATTAATCAGGACCAGATCTGCAGCAAAGTAGTATCCAGGCATGCCAAGGCCCTTGTCATACGGGAAATTTGTCACTGGAGAGAATGCCACCTGGTGTCGCCACCCCCACCCAAAAGAATTTTGTCATTTTGAGGTAAGGGAGTGAAACCACTTGCCTGGGATTGGATGGGGAAAGTTTGGCAAAACATCCAGATAGTGAGGGATCATTTTAACTAGGGTAATGCGCCCCAGTGGGTTAAGTGGTAAGCGGCACCACTTTCACAAATCCCTGTCCAACTTTGACATGACGGGACAAAGGTTGAGGAATGGTGCCAGGCCCGGGAGACAAGAGATGTGGATGCAAAAACATTTAAAGGAGAGGCATTCCAATGGTATCGCAGGGCACCAGGTGTGGCCAACTGCATCTCCCACAACCAGCACCAACTTTGACATATTAATCCAAGGACCAAAGGCCTCCACATACAAAGGAAGGATCTCAAGGCATCTGGGGGTCCATCAACTGAGGATCACTGAGGAAGTGCAAAACAGTGTTTGCATACAAGGCCATGTTGTCCTTGATGCCTCCCTGCCATCGCCATTCCCAAACCCATGTATCGCATCTAAGCAAGAACGTGCTGGGCTCTATTGCAAGGGCAAACAACAATTGGGATAATGGGCATCCCTGCAAGTGTCTCTGTGGATTGGGAAGGGTAAGGACACCAGTCCACAGTTGCATAGGAAACATAAAAGCCAACTCAATGCAGTAACACCTCCAGAAAATTCCCATCAAACTGTGTTGAATGTATTCTGAAAATTAATAAGGAGGAGGGCCAAAGCACCCCACCCCCCCCCAAAAGGTCGACTAGGAGAGGGCCAGCTGCATCCTCTGTATGCAGTGATGGGTTATCCTTGCAAGCATGAAGCCACATTCGTCTGTGTGGATTAAGTGCTGTAGTGTCCAACCAATCCAGTCACAAGGACCTTTGGGAATATCTTGATATCAACATTAATGAGGGAAATCTGGCTATAGGAAGAACAATGCTCCATACACTGACCCTCCTTCAAGATAATCATGATTGTAGAGTTATCCAAGTCAAGAGGAAAGAACCAGTGCTTCGATGCTTCAGTGTATAGGGCCAAGAGATGAGGTATCAGATGAGTGCAATAGCCCTTAAGAGCTCAATGGGGAACTCAGTAGGGCCAGAGGTCTTTCCTGACTGGAGCTCAAAGAGAGCCAGGCCTATCTCCTCAGCCTTCAAAGGCTGATTGAGATCTAGTACCAGGAGGCAGGGAAGGAAAGCAATATGACATTTGAATCAAAGCAGACTCGAGCTCCAATGGTGGTGCAGGGGCCAGCCACATAAATGTTCTGATAGGAGGTCACAGATGCCTGTGCAATCCCATGCAAGCCCTTGCATAGGGCCTCAGAAGCATCTCTAATGTCTGTCACTATAATAATGGAGCTATTCCAGGTTGCCAGGCAATAAAGCAGCTTTCTCGGTTTGCCTGAATATTCATAAATCCGCTGGGTTGACACTATCCAGCACTTCTTCATCTCCTCCAGAGAGACTTGCTGCAGTTTGGACCTTGCCAACACTAGTTGTCGCTCAGCATACCACAGATTCTGACCACTAGTCTGCACCTCTAAGGCAACCAAACGAGCATCCACTGTCATCACCTGGGCCAGTCATTCTAACTCCCTGCTCACATATGTCCCTCCAAAAGCCCCCTTAGGGTAGGTTTGCTCGCCCCCCCCATGGTTGCCAACATATGACACTGAACAGCAATTAAAGAAGGCCTGCAGTTCTTCCTCTACAAAATCGGCACATTCATGGTCTATCAGGTGCCACACATTAAAATTCCATATCAAATGAAGGGAACTTATTTGGGTCCCCCAGTCATTGAGAATGGGCTCATGACCATATAGGCCATATGGCAGGATCTGGACTGATCGTAGCAATAGTAAATCACATGCCAGAATCCAAACTAAATCAATTCTGGACTCTGATTTGTGAGTCACCTATGCGTGGGTGTAGGACCATAGTGAAGGGTTCCACAAGCACCATGCATTGCATAGAACTATTTAATCTGCCCAATAAGTAAGAAGTGCGCAATGGGCTACTTGGCAGGCGGGGAGTGCCAGGCACATCTTGTGTGGATTTAGGAACCGCATTCCCCCAATTAGAGTTGTTGCTGTGGGAAGTGCCACCACTAAAGAACTTGGGGGCATTTTTATACTCTGCTTGCTCTGTTTTACCATAACAAATTTGTCGCTAAAACGGCGCAAACTTAACTCCATATTTATATTTTGATGCTAAACCTGTCTAGCATCAAAATATAAGAGTTAGTGCCATGTTGTGGATGCAGCATACTACCTTGTGCTAATAAGATGCAAGGTAGGCAATCTCATCCTTAAGATGACGCTAACACCCCTACCGCCATACTTATACTCCAGTCCAGAAATGGCATGCACAGATTAGGCAGACCCAAAAAATGGCGCTAAGCCTTCTTAGCACCATTATTTAACGGGTCTGACCAGGTGTTAGGGGACCTGTGGATCCATTTCCATGGCTAAACACCATGGAATGTGCCCACAGATGCCCACCCCAAGCACTAGGAACACCTCTACCCACACCAGAGGGACGCCATAGGATGAGGGACCCCATCCTGGCTAAGTACAGATAAGAATATTTTTATCCTATGCCATTGGGGGCCCCCCTGCCTGACACTGGGTCTTATGGCCTTGCCCAGGGGACACTAGCCCCCTGAGCTGGCCAATGGGGTGCTGGGCATGCCTCCTGTCTTTACTAAGACAGGAGTCATTTGAAGGTGGTATTGCGTCAGAAAATGACACTAGGCTGGTTAGCTGCAGATTTATTGCTGATAACTAGCCTAGTGTCATGTCATTTCTGGCCCACTAACACCTTTTTCCCTACTGCCATCTTCCCGGCTAGCGTCTTTTTCTTAGACGCTAGCCATTCCTTAGCACCAGCGTGTGACATTCCATAAATATGGCACCTGGCTGGTGCTATTTGTGCCTTTGGAGCTGAGAAAAGCTTCAGAGGTATATCTTTGAAGTGCATATGTTCCATGCCTTCCCTGCCTGGCACCAGACTAACAATAGGGTATATGTAGCCCTTTGTGTGGAGACAGGACGCAGTCATTTAAGTCTAAGGGGCTGGGCCAAGGTCTGCCCTCTCATCCTGCGAATGATGGATAATTCAGTCACATCTAAGCTCCTCATTGTGTGTAGCTGTCTAGGGGGAATACACAAAGCCCAACTGTCAACTACCCCCAGTCATGTGTCCCAGAGGCAGGCTGTAGGCACCAAATGGCTAAGGCAAGACAATTACAACATTCTAAAAGTGGCATTTTCAAAACTGTAATTGAAAATCAGATTTAAGCATACATTAGGATTTTCAACACAATTCCAGAGACACCAAAAATGAAGGGATATCCTGTCCCCATTTGGACACACATACACATATAAAATGTAATAAGGTAACTCCAATGATATCCAAAGAGAGAGGTAGGCCCTGCAGTAGTGAAAAATTAATTTAAATGTTTTTCACCACCAGGACATGTAAATGTCCTACTTTTTAAATACATTGCATCCTGCCCTCTGGGCTGTCCCGGGTGTACACTGGGGTGACCTATCTCTATTAAAAAGGAAGGTTTGGACCCGGCAAAGGTGTACTTTGCTAGGTCAACATTAAAGCTTAAAACTGCACACACACAGGCTGCAAAGGAAGGCCTGAGACATGTTTAAAGTGCTACTTTACCTGGGTCTTACAAGTGAACTAACTATGCCAATTTGGTATAAGCCAGTTCTACCATGTATTACGGCGGGAGTACAAGCACTTTAGCACAGGTTAGCAGTGGTAAAGTGTTAAGTGTCCTAAGGCCCGCAAAAATGAAGTCAGCAAAAACAGGAGGTCTGAAGGTGAAAGGTTTGGAAGAAAAATAAGGGGGCCAGGTCTAACAAAGCCCAATTTTTCTCTGCCTCTGGCTTGCCTGCAGTTTTCTACAGGAAATTTGCCCTTCCAGCCTAACTCTTTGTTCGGGCAGGCTGGCTGGTTATTCAGGCAGAGCAGAGTAGACCTCCATCTAAATGCACACAACACCCAACTTGCATTGCAATTTCATAGAAGGCGGGTGACATCATCATTTCTGATTGCTTGATAGGCTTCAGAACTGGATGTTACATCAGATGCTCAGGAGTTAAAGGGAGGTTGCTTGCAATAAACCTAATCCCTGGCAATCACTTGAGATTGCATTTCAACTCCTCATTCTTTTCCTTACCATGCAACCTCTGATTAAATCCAGCCATAAGTAAATAGACTTGGTCCTCCTCCAATGGGAACACTGCCAAAGTCTTTTCCAAACCAGATCATGAGCAACCCAAGAGCCATTTCACCTTGACTAAGGCTCTTTAGTCAGGTGTAGCTTGGTTCCAGTGACATAGTGAGCAAGGATCCACGTGTGGGCATTCACTTGACCACTTAGGTTATACATCAGACACACAAAAAGAGATGGGAGAATGCAAGCAATATGTCTAACTGACAAGTAATATTTTGGGGTAGCATTCAGACCCATGTTTATTTTTCCCATCATGCCACCTTAGATTAGGCTCAGTCATAGCAAATCAGTTAAATGCAAATAATATACAAATCAGCATTTGTCCTGTTCCACTGGGTACTGTCCAGACCCACACTGCAAAATGGAACTCAAGCAACCCGAGACCAGTTTTGCCCTGACTGGGGCTCTTCAGTTGGCTTTAGCTTGGTTCCAGTGGCACAGTCAGCAGTGAGCGAAGAGATCAAGGGTCCTAAATCTGGCTATACATTTGCTCACTTTGGAGTTACACCAAACACACAAAGGTAATGGGATGATTCTTTCAATCAATCCAACCATTGGCAATCACTTGAAAGCATTCCAACCCATTATTCTTTTGCCCACCAAGTCACCTCGGAGTAGACCAGCAAATCAGACTTGATCCTGCTCCAGTAGGAACAGTCCAACCCAAACTGTCAAACCAGGTCCTCTTCAAACCAGAACACAAGCATTTAGAGTAGCATGGTGGATGAAAATGATGGACTGGAATGCAGCCTGAAGCAATTCCCAGTGGCGGAAGTTAATATGTGATTTCCACCTATCACCTAATTGTTTTTGCAGTTGATGCTCTCAGTGCAACGGGTATGCCCAAACGTGGGTCCCGCGCTCACTATGCCATTGGAGTCAAGCTACACTGAAACAGAAAGCTCCAGGTAGGAAAAAAAAACTGCCCTGGGGTTGCTTGTGGTCCCTTCTGAAAGGGTCCTCACCTGGCAATTCAGGACGTATTACTCCCATGAGGAGCAAGATAGGTACTGAATTGCATAAGGCAGACCATTGTCTAGAGTGGCATGGTGGATGACAAATGATGGACAGGAATGTGGCCCAGAGTAGTTTCCAGAAGCTGAGATTAATCCAAGCACATCTTGTTGTTGTTTCAGAACTGAATGTGACACACCATGTTGACAACAAATGAATCTCACTAAAATTATTTTTGGTGCGAAAGGTTTTTGCCTCTTTACCCCCTTGAAATGTATACTAGTCATTTGTGCTCCTGCCCTTCTCTACGTGAACCATAAAACATTGGCCTATAACTATATGAACAACTTTCTCTGAAAAATAATAGGTTGACTCAGGGAAGTCTGTCATCATTCTTGTGTCAGGTAAGAAGAGGCCTGTATTAGAAAAGTTGTCCTTTAAAGTATAAAGCTTTTAGTAGTATATGTGAACAGCTAGCAATCTGAATGTGTGTTTTGCAGTGTAGTTGATCAAGAGTTTTAGTCACAGCTGGTAAAGGTGATTCCCCTCACAGTGATAAGCCTGTGTATGGGCAGGTGGTAAGTATAGTATACATTTTGACATTCCACTGTGAGGGTGTGGTTTGCTGTATTGTCTCTTCCAGTTTGAAGGTTTCAGACTGTCTTTGTTACAACCCTAATAAATTAATTTACATTGGTCCAGGTTGATAGATTAAAGTTTCTCTATATGCTTAGTGGTCGGTCGCAAAACATAGGAGAGGTTTATTTAGGCAAAGAAGCTATAGATGATGGGCCCTTGTGAGCACATTGATTTTCAGTGGATGAACAGACAGGACACCAACCAAGCATTGTAAAAATGTTGATCTAATGTGTGATAGTAAATCCAATCACAAACAATTCAGCAAAGGGTGTTGTTAGAAATTAGGTCTCTAGTTGGAAGTGGTTTGCACCCTGTCCAAGTAGGGACCTTCACTCTAATCAGGGTAAGGGAGCCACACAGCTAAGATAGCTCCTGCTCACCCCCTAGATAGCTTGGCAGGAGCAGTCAGGCTTTTCTCAGAGGCAAAGTACAAAGTATTTGAACACACACTCACACAGTAGCACAGTGAAAACACTACATAAGGACTCCACACCAATTAAGAAAAATAGCCATTATATATATCTGAATAAAACAAGACCAAAATGACAACAATCCAACATACACATGAAAAGATGTCACTTTTAAATAGTTGCAAAGAGCCTTAATCCAGAGGAATCAAGGGTTGTCTCTTTTCAACACACAGCAACTGGGATGCATCAAAAACAAAGACGATGCTGGCCGCAGGTGAGGAGCCAGAAAACAAAGCGATGCATTGGTTCATTACTGAGCAGGGGAGGTGATGGGTCAGTTACATTCTGACAGGGGGGGTGATGTGTTGATTTTCTCCTAGCAGTAGAGGTGATGCATTGGTTCCTTACTGGCAGGGGAGGTGATGCATCCGTTCTCTCCCTGCAGGAGAGGGGATGTGTCAGTTTTCAGTCATGCAACCTCAGTTCCTTGGTGAAATGTGGGGTTGCTGCAAAAAGGATGCCCGGGTACAATGTGTGGGAAGATCCAGATGTACAGTGATGATAGAGCTGTGGTGGAACAGACACTGCATTGGTCTTTTAGGTGCTGCGCTGAGCCTTCCACATCAAAGAATGCTCTGCATTGATTCTTCTGTCGCAAGCCCAGCAATGTGTTGATTTTTACCCACAGCGATCTGATGCATGGATTGTCTTCCTCTGGATACCAGTTTCCACTTCCATGGGCCCAGAGACTGGATTTGGCACTACGTGGCAAGTCAGGACTGTCAGCAGAAGTCTCCAGGAACTGTCAGATGTCTATGAAGTCCCTAAGACTTCTTAAAAGGAAACATGCTCAGTTGAAACCCTTGCAGAACCTTGGAAAGCAGGACCTAGAAAGCAAAGTCGAGTCCTTTCACCCCCAGGACAGAAGCAGGAAGCAGCAGGCCAGCATAACAAAGCAACAGGCAGAGTGGCAATTCCTCCTACAGCATCTAGCTCTTCTTTCCGGTAGAATGTCCAGAAGTGTTCTGAAGTTGAGGTCTCAGAGACCCAATACTTATAGTCATTTCTGATTTTGAAATAGGCAAACTTCAAAGGAAAGTGTTTGTAGTGCACAAGAACCTGCCTTTCTTGCCGTGTCCCCGGACACACTCCAGGGTGTATGAGACTGCTTTGTGTAAGGACAGGCACTGCCCTACTCAGGTGCAAGTGCAGCTCCTCTCACCACTCTAGCCCAGGAAGACCCATCAATATATGCAGGGCACACGTCAGCTTCCTTTGTGTGAATGTCTAGCGTGAATTCATACACAGAACAACTGTCATTCTGACCCAGATGTGTATTTCACAGCCTGACAGAGGCACAAAATGGTTAGGCAAGAAAATGGCCACTTTCTAAAAGTGGCATTTTCAAACTTACAATTTAAAATTTAAAAACATTTCACTATTGCCCCCACCCTGCACCATGGTGCACACATGATGGCAGTAGAGAGAGCAAGAAAAGTGGTGCTGCACTGGTTGCAGAGTCACTTTACTTAAAACTGCCCCTCAGTGTTTTGAGTGCCACTGCATACAGGAGCGGAGAATGCCACTTTCATTCAAGCTTAATACTTCACATTTATTTTGTTTTAGACGACGAAGAATTTTGGACCATGAAATTGAAACATCGACAATCCAAAATCTGTTTTCCCAGTTACTTCTTCTAGTGGGAGTGATATCCAAAGTCTTTGGTGCCATAGGGCAATCCTTTATATCAAGTACACAATTTTTCTACGCCACTTTAACACTGCTCCAAACTGAAAACTTTGCATTGCACATTTGTTACGATTCTCCTATATCCTGAAAAATACTAGAACACATGTCTACTGATTTAACTTTTCTGTTGGAGTAGAACTGAATATTATGGTTGTCTTTTAGAATGCGTAAATACATTTTATGTACGTTTATATTTTTTGGTAAATATTATTAAACATACCTATCCTTTTGATAGGAAATGTCATCCTGTATTCATTCTGATGGTTTAAAAACGGTTTACAACAGCTCATTTTCGACGCCGCCTTATCTCACTCAGCCCTAGACATGCATGCAGGTCTTTCTGCTAAAGTGCGCGCATGCTATGTTTATTCATAAGAGCCTGGTTAACGGGATTGCACGAGCATTTATTCAACTCTCCAGGGACCCAAAAAAGGCGCCCGACCTACTTCTGCAAGTCTCAATGGTTGCATTTCGTTCGAGGATTGACATTTTTTATTAATGTGTTAATGTTTAATTACAGAAAGACGCTCATGTTACATTATGTGTAGTACTCAAACAAAATACTAGATTTTAGAAGCAGCATTTTTAAATATTAATTTGTGAAACCCCGCTAGGCCAAACTGCGGGCGGGAACAAGCTTACAGCACATGAAGGTTTTATACATTTCAACAAAGGAACACCGAACACGTTTGTGAACTATGCTTAATAAGCAAGATAAAAAAGCAGTCGTTCTTTAGAACAAGTGCGATGGAGAAATAAGTGGATTAAAAAATCGTAACCAAACTCACACCAGCATTTTGTAATGCTAACTGAGAAAAGGTTTTCCAAAACCAATAGCATAACTATATAATGTTTTTGTTCAAATAATTATATCAAGGTAGCAGCACATTTTAAAAACCAAATCAAAACACCTGACAAAAATGTGGAAATTAAAGCTAGGTTATTAGAACCTAGATTTTATTTCTAAAAGCTAATTTAATTTTGCAGTTAATCACCGTGAGCAGTGGCAGGATGGAACAACAGAGATTACATGCTCGCAGCTATTGATTTTAGCTGAGTCCATCTCTAATGTTGCTATTACAAACTAGACCCTTCAAATTCGTATTACAATTCACAAAATTATTTTCGGATATTTTGCTTTTCATGGCACATAAGTGGAAGCGAGCTCTCAGCATATCTTTTCTGGTTTATTGGTTGAAAAGCTCTGCCTGAAATTCATTGTTGTGAATGACTGCTTCTGAGGAGATAAAGGGTGACATCCTATTTTAGTCACTATGCAAAACACTTCTATGTGGAGCCCTACTAATTGTAGGAACTGTGGTGCGTTTAGAGGTGATTTCACCACGAGATAGGTTCTCATCCCCTACAGAGCTGATAAACTATTCTAGAGAGAAAATGTTTTTTCTCATTGTTTTCTCAGCGAAATTAATGTTGGTGGCCCCCAAGCGAAAATAATGATACAGTGTCATTACATTTAGAAACAGTTCATCCATGTGGGTAGAAAATCTGACATGCTAAGTGAAACATGTTATTCCAACAGCTAGCATCCATCTGTCAGTTGGTTTCCTTGTGTACTACTTCACCTTCAACATTGACTTCTAATTAACAACTAGATCATTACATTGTAAAACCAAGACACAAATGAGACACACCTCAACACAGTGTTCCAGGAATAGGTGCCGTATAAGTGAAAGCCTTTCATATGGAGGAGGATGCACAGGAAGAACAAATAAGGGGTTACATGTTGTCATCAAACTTAAAGGCAGTGCTGTAGAAGCTGATATAAGGACAATTTTTCATAAGTTCTCAAATGCCTAACTTAGCCAGTTTGAGACAGATGAACCTGACCCTCTCTGCAGGGTCACCCCCAAATGTTTTGCATTTTAGCCTTCACTATTCTTGTTGGTCATAGGACTCTGTGCACTTTACCACTGGTAACCAGTGTTAAAATGCTTGTGCTCTCTCCCTAAAACTTAGTCAAATTGGTTTATACCCAATTGGCACGTTTATCTTACTTGTAAGTCCTTTGTAGAGTGTAATACCATGTACCCAGGGCCTGTAAATTAAATGCTACCAGTGGTCATGCAGCACTTATCCACCTAGGTAGCACTCTAAAATGTGTCCCAGGCCTGCCATTGCAGCCTGAATGCTGTGTCACACTGCCACGTCAACCTGACATTTAAACCCTCTTTCCAATCCTTAAATGTCCCCGTTATTCCATATGTCATCCCTATGTATCCCCTAGGTAGCTCATAGAGCGGAGTGATGTGCAATTAAACAGTAAGTCATGTATTTCTATGTTCTGCATATCCTGGTAGTGAAAAAATCAAATTAATTTTTCACTACTGTGAGGGCTGCCCACTCACACTCCCCACATGATAACATTGGAGATTCCATATTGCATTTAATAAACTGTAATTATTAATTGAGAGGAGGTAGATATATCATGTTTCGTACCTATGGAGTTGTAAATCCTTGTGTTAAGTCCGATTTTACATTACAATTTTGAAAATGCCACTTTTAGAAAGCTGGCATTTTCCTTCCCTTAGCCCTTTGTGCCTGCAGCGTGTCTTCGGTCACAGTTAGACTTTGTGAATGACTCCCTGATTGTCATACAATAGTGGGACTAGATATGCCTCAATGGGCCATTAATTATCTTAATGGGGGAGGTGGACCTGAGCACAGCCCCACTTTCATCTGAATAGACTTTGCCCTGTCTCCTCACATTAGGCCTAACAACCCCATATTTTCACTGCAGCCAGCCTGTAGCTGGGGCAGGGGAGTAAGGAAACTCCAAGAACTTCAAGGAAAGTTCTCCCAACTTCTAGGAGCAGGGGATCAAATAGGACCTTCAGACTCACTCTTCATTTCACTACTGGACTTGTGTAAGGACTTTAAGAGGGATGCCTGCTGATGTGATCTGCTATGCATTCAGCCAGACTGCTGCTGTTCCTGGAAGGACTGCTGTGCTGCCTGGAGCCTGCCTGAACCCTCAGAGGCAAGCCCTGCCTCTACAACTGAACCCAGGACTACCAGACGTAACTCCAAGGGCTAGTTTTCTGGCCTCTTGTTCAGAGCCACAGGGACATAACAGACTCCTAAACTCAGAGCTGGGCCCAGGCTGAGTGAGTGTCAGACCCCAAGCGCTCTCTATCCACTTCTGGACTCTTGGTTGTGGTGCTAAAGGTGACCAGGTGTCCGCGTTTGGCACTTTAATTATTTGGTTGTTATTTGGAAACCTAAAATTAAAAAAATTAATAACTCTAGTTTTACCAATTTGATTTTTGTTGGTCTGTTGTCAATTTATTAAAATTCACTGTATTTTTCCAGATTGGTTTGGGATTTTTCTTGTGTTGTGTTTTCACTGTATTGCTCTTTGTGGGCTGCATACATACTTTACACATTTCCTCTATGTTAAGTCTTACTGCTTTTTGTGCTAAGCTACTCAAGGTTAATCACTGGTTAATTTGGTTGGTTCACTCTGCAAGGGATTGTGGATGTTGCTGACCAGGGTTCAGACCCCAGCTAACCAACTACCCAATTTCTCACAGAGACAGAAAATGCAGGTTAACCACAGAGTTCTAATGCACAACTAGAAAGTTAGGAACAATGATAAGAACAATCCCACAAATGAGTATATAAGTAGGCATTACCCAACTTTCCAGAGAAGTCAGGTCCTAGAGTGTCTACTTCTTTGTCCCTGGCAAATTATGTACTCCCCACAAAAATGTAGGTGAGTAAATATTATTAGGAATCTAGGGCCAGATGTAGCAAGTCGGCAAATTGCTATGCAGTACGGTGTCTCAGACACCGACTGCGACTCGCAATGGGGTCGCAATGACCCACCTCATGAATATTCATGAGGTGGGTCGCAAATTGCGGCCCCATTGCGAGTATAGGCACTCGCTAACATGGAGGCCTGCTGTCGTCAGTAGACCTCCATGTTCGCGACCTGCTTTTCAATAAAGCAGTTTTTTTTTTTTGAAGTGTAGCCCGTTTTCCTAACAGGAAAACGAGCTGCACTTCAAAAAAAACGAAACCTTTAGTTTCGTTTTTTTTTCAGGGCAGGGAGTGGTCCCTTGGACCACTCCCTGCCCTGAAAAAATAATTTGGGGTCCAGTCACAAACTGGAAGGGGTCCCATGGGGACCCCTTCCAATTTGCGAGTGGGTTACCATCCACTTGAAGTGGATGGTAACTGCGAGTCCATTTGCGACCGCGTACGCGGTCGCAAATGGAATTGCATCCCACTGCGAGTCGCAAATAGGAAGGGAACACCCCTTCCTATTTGCGAGTCGGAAATGCATTTTGCGAGTCGGAGCCGACTCGCAAAATGCATTTCTGAATGGCAAAGTGGCTTTTGCGCCTCGCAAACGGCGATTTTGGCCGTTTGCGAGGCGCAAACACTTTGCTACATCTGGCCCCTAGTCCATGATTTGTTTTAATTCTTGACATGAATCTGCAAAGAAAAATTGTGATTTGTGGATTTAAACTGAATAAACACAAGTCAAACTCTCTTTGAAGCAGGCTGTGTGCCTCCAACTGTACAAGAATGGTATTCAGAAATAAAATGTTACATCACACACATAGGGCCATATGCAGCATTAGTGAGTGGAAAAACACTCAATTGCAGAAATTATTTTAGTGGGATGCTAGCATGTTTTCATGCCCAAATAGTACTTGCGTTCTTCATCATCATTATCAACCAACTTTATTTCTAAACATTTCCATAAAGGCATAGAAAATAAAAAGTATTCCCATACATTTCAAGATACAGCACTATACAATCAAAATTATCTAGACCCCCCCAATAAAAGTATACAATAGTAGCATCACTACATAAAAATATTTTCATAATATCTTAGAGTTAAAATAGAAAAAGTGACACTAAATCCATTCAAAATCGACATAAATAATAGTGTTAAGGAGTATATTATATTTAGGGGGTAAAAAAATAATTCCTGTGGAGACCAAAGTCTCAGCCACAGTAAAACTGTCATGCTAACCGTCAGGATACATGTCTGCTTAAGAATGGGAGCAAACTGTAACTGAATATTGTCCTGTAACGATCCCTTGAGCAAGTGCAAATATAGGAGTATGTGCAATTTGCTTCAAAATCCAAATTACTACTAGTGCAAGAATAAGGATATGTGCTTGTGCCCATTTTCACTGTAGTGAGTCAGCCTGAAAGATCTTTTTTGAAAGCTAAGTATAGTTGAAGGTGAAAAGGGGAGCTTTTACTTCCACTGAAATAGCTGTGCAGTTTCTGCAATGCCCACTTTACAATCGGAATTTCTGTGTGAAATAAAAAATAGTTTTTCACAAAAAATTGAAGTTTATATCAAAACTTTAGAACATCGCCCTGATGATCAATTATTTTTTTACAATTTCTGTTCCTATATAATTCAACAAAATTGTGCTATTTTCAGTGTAGTTCCAAAAGAAAGAGCATATTGTTGTGGAAATTCATAGAATGTCTGTTTGGCACCTACTTAAAGGTCCATCAAGACAAAACTTTGGTGTAACCCCATGATTCAAAGGAACAAGGTATAATGATATACCTAAATTCAAATGCAAAGCACATATAAACGAATGATTATGCTCAAGCGAATCTTAAATTTGTGCATACTCCACAGTAAAAAAATATAGGTAGTAGAAACGTCAACCTGAGAAGTGTATAGATCTGAGTAAAGAAAGAAAGTGTGTGCAAAAAAGTGCAAATGAAAGATTCAAGTCAAAGCATTACAATGAAATACTGTCTGGTGGAAGTATTCAGTGGTTGAGTTTCATTGAAGAACTCCTCAACCATCTGTAATTCAATTTAATGTGTGCCCTGAAAAAATTCTGATATTCATACAAAGTTTTAGATGTAAATGTTATGCATCAATTAGTAATAGAAATTTACCTTTCCCTTCCAAAGACAAACATATCTGCAAAGCCTTAAGTAGTACTGTTTGACCTGGCATCCTTGGCATGGTTTCCCCTACCATTTTCCTTCAGACTTCCTGTTCTGCTCATCTTGGCAGGGTGCAGTGTATTTAAAATGTAGGACATGTACTTCTAAGTTTTACGTGTTCTAGTGGTGAACAATGCTGAAATTGCTTTTCACTAATGCAAGGCCTGTCTCTCCCATAGGATAACATTGAGTTTACATTATCACATTTTATGAGTGTAATTTCCAGTTAGAAAGTGATGGAACCCCAAGTTTGGTGCCTCTGGAATCACAATTTAAAATCACAACATACGATGAAGTTGGATTTTAAATTGAGATTCCGAAAATGCCACTTTTAGAAAGTTGGCATTTTCTTACTTTAACTATCTTTTTTTCAGCCTTTCTCTGAATACACGTCTGGGTGGGTGACAGACGGGTTCTTGTGCATTCACTCCAGACAATCACACACAAAGAGAGCTTTGGTGTGACTGATGGGCCATCGACTGCCTGATGGACCATCCTGGGCAGGATGGGAGGGAGGATCTGACACTTATTCCTAAATTAGGCTGTGTCCCTATCCCAGACAAAGAGTTGCATAACCCCCTGGTGTGAGTCTGGAGCCAGGGCAGGAAGGGCAGGGACTCTACACAATTCCAAGCCTTTCTTTGAAGTCTCCCCCACTTCAAATGTGCCACTGGTTATAAGATCTGGACCTAAGACATCACCAACTCAGTACCTTTCTGGACCTCTGGATACTCTGCCAGGATGAATGACTGCTGTGCTGCTGAAAGGACTGTCACTCTGCTGGAATCTTGCTCTGCTGACCTGCTACCTGTTCCCCATCCTCGCCTGGAAGTGTGATGAACCTGAAACTCTCTTACCCAGAACCTAACTGACTCCAAGGACTTGCTGGCGTGCCTCCTGTTCTTTTGAAGCCTCAGGGACATCACAGACTCCTCTTCACCCTGCAACAGAACCTGGAGTTTGCTTGCTGCAAGTCTTGCCCTGCCAAGTGGCACTCCAGTCCTGGACCCTTGGAAGTGGGTATAAAGTGCCTCAACTGCCAGAATCGGCGCATCAATGTCATTGCACAAATTGGAACTGGCGCATCTCCATCTAGGCTGCAGTGGGGATTGAGGACACCGAATCACATTGATGCAGGTGCATCGCTGCTGCTGCAATGATCAGGAGTGATACATTGCCGACTGCATGATGCATCACCACCATTCCCAATGCAGCTCTGACTTTGTTAGGCTCAGAGCCAGTGCATCACCTCCTTTGCTCCTCACATCTTGTCCTCAATGTTGATGCAACTCTGAACTAAGTTACTGTTTTCAGCCGGCCAAGCTGGTCCTGGTATACCACCCTCATTCCATTATGGTCGGCTTGACTTTTCAGGTTTTTCCCAGTCTAGCATGACCAGATAGCCCAGTTGGCGCTCTGTGCTTCTAAGCACGAAAACTAAGTTTATTCTTTAAAAACTCTTAACTTGACTTCTACTTATTGGATTTTTGTCCTTTTGGTCTTGTTTAATTCATTACATTAAGATCTCTATTTCTAAATATGTGTGGTATCGTTTTGTGTGGTGTTTTCACTGTTTTACCGTTTGAAGTGTTGTACAAATAATTTACATGTTTACAAATTAAGCCTGCCTTCTCTGTGCCAAGCCACCAGAGTATGAACACATGTTAATAGGGGGTTTGTATCAGAGTTACCCCGACTAGGATTGTAGTTCCTGCTTGGACAGGGTGCATACCTCTGCCAGCCTGAAACACAGTTTCTAACAAGTAACAATTGAGAAAGCCTGTGATATTGTTGATTGAAGCTATTTTGATTCTTCCACTTTGCCAACATTTGGGCAGCAATAAATGTGATAAAAAATGATAAAGTGCACCATCTTTGTGTTAACAGCAGAAAAGAAGACAATTACAGTTGTTAATTACTAAAGTCCTTCACCACCAAGATACTTAGAGTAGTACAGCAATATTTAGGTGAGTAGAAGCAGCAGTGTAGGTGCTTTAGAGCGGTGCACACGTTCTATCTATAATGCTAAAAGCAACCTATAGCTAAAATTGATCCATGAACCTAGAATGTGGTGGAAGATGGCTAGAAGAGGGCTGGTTTCTATTTCTGCCTAAGGCAAACAATGAAATCTGAATATGTGTGGTGAAGACAATGTAAAAAAAGTCTCAAGACTTTTGTACATCATAGCTAGTTGGACTCACGGGGGTGATGGAACATAATAACCGCTTAGCTGCAGGTCTTTAATTACTGTTCATCTAGAGCATATATTGCAAGGTATACATTGCTAAAAAGTGATGTTGAGTGTGGGATTCATGAGGGCAGAGAAATGTGGCTTATAAAGTATATTTCAGAGAAAGAGAGAGCACTAGGCAAAGTTACCATAATATCTTGTGAAACAATTTAATTCCACTAAGTCGGAAGGTTTATGTAGTGGTACAGACACAATCATATAATCCTTCAAATAGGCTTTCTTTTATCCCTTATCTCATGTGCAGCATCCTGCCATCATGCACTTACCTCTATTTACAAGTAAAAACTGGAGGGGACTACTTAGGCACCATCATGTCCTTCCTTCCAAGAGTAAATGTGGTGTACTGTGTGATTGCTATGCTGACCGTCCTTCTGTTTTTTCCCCACGTTTCTGTTAGTGCTTGCATTACTAATATCTGGCTTTGATTCTCCAGTGCTCTAATAGTGTTTGGCTTTTATTGTTCAGTAAAGTGTATATATGGCTGCCCCAAAAGCTGGAAAATATCCGAAAAGCGTGCTTCGAAATTCATTTTCAATATAAATCGCTCAAATAAGATGGCCCTGGACAAGAAAAAGATACACTGCTATTAATAAAATATCTAATTAATTTTAAGAACTTATGATTTGTGCAAAAATGTTATAGGCTTTTCCAGACTAATTTTACTAGTAATTATTCAAGGTAAGCCTCTAATATCTTAATATCAGTTTTTTAGCTAATATGCAGACCATCTCACAATGGGTTCCTCCACTCCTGCACACTCTAACTCCTTTCCCATGTTCCTTTGCATGATACTTGGAACCTGCTGACTAGGCAATTTGTGTATATTTCCTCTGTGATATGTAGGACATAGTTTAGTGCCAAATACCATTATCATTAAATAATTAAATTGGATTTTTGGCAGCAGTTGTATGTGCCAAAAATGTGTTACCATTTATATGGAGACAAACTTCAACACCATATTTCGAAACCACCACTACAGAATTACAGCAACAGATCAGAATAATACAATGCCCTGTCACAACACATCAACAAAACTGCACAACGCCACACAGCAATGAAACAACCAAACAATAACACATCCAGAAACAAAAGTACATTGACAGAACGTAAAAATGCCAAAACATAAAACATCAACACCCCATCACAAGACACCAGCACAACAACTAAACAGAACAATAACTCAGTGTCAAATGTATTTGAAAAACATCAGAACCATTTCTTCAGGTTAGATCCCTAATTTGATGGTAACATTTCCATTGTAGTACAGGGAGAGTATTTGATTGTCTTGGACCTGTCTGATAACTATTTGAATGAGTCCTGAGTTGAAGAAAAACCTCCAGTCTGAGCAGATGCTGCACAGACAAAAGCAGGATAACAGTTCTCCAGATCTACAACACATACCTTCTTTGTTTTTGTTTTCTTTTTGTAGTGTCAGATTGCTTTCACCCATACGTTGATGTGAGGTAGGGTCGTATTTGAAAAAGTTATGTTGACGTGGATGGGCTCATCATGCTCCTCTCTGAGGCATATGCCCTAATAAAGGAACTTAAGGAATTATGGGGGTGATTCTAACCCTGGCGGTCGGTGTTAAAGCGGCGGCCAACCCGCCAACAGGCTGGCGGTAAAAAATATGGAATTCTGACCCTGGCGGGAACCGCCAACACAGACAGCCACTTTAACACTCCGCCCGCCACGGCGGTACAAACAAACAGCGCGGCGGTCACCGCCAACAGCCAGGCGGCAGACAATGTACCGCCCACCCTATCACAACTCACCAATCCGCCACCTTTTCCGGGGCGGGAGCACCGCCGATAAAAACACGGCGGAAACAGACTACGAACGGGAAAACGCTCACCACTACGCACTCCAGGAGGAAGGAGGACAGCATGGAACCCGAATTAAACATCCTACCTGCTCTCGTCTACCTTCTCATCTACCACGAGTACGAAGTCCGGCGCAGACGACAACGGTGAGTACTGCACCTACGACACACGGGAGGGGGGAGGACGAAAAGTTACGGGCACACACATATGCGACCCCTCCCCCCCCAACTATGTACACACCAATGCAGATCTACAAATCACAGTGACACCACCCAAACACCCCAGAAAAATGCTAGGACATAATCAAATCTGGAATAAATATTTATGTACCAAAAAGGTCCTGAAAAATATCGTACAACCATGAAAGATATTCACAAGAAAACAAATGACATACACATCAGTGTATAACTGAAGTAACAAGTCCTGCACATCCTACGAATTCATCATGTCCGCGGGCCAAAGTTTTGAGAAACAAGGGCAAAGCCCACACAGGAGACCTGAGTCCTTTGGAGAGAACACTGCAGGGGCATCAGATGTAAAAACTACAGGCACCTCAGGGGGAAGGGAAGGGGGGGGCACCACAGCCACATGAGTCCACGACGCCAGATCCACGAGGAGCCACCATGCCCACTGTACCTTCCTGGGGAGTGCAAAGCCACAGTCTCTCAATGTCTCTACAGTGGGTGGGCTGCCCACTGGACCATCCTGGGGAGTGCAAAGCCACAGTCTCTCAATGTCTCTACAGTGGGTGGGCAGCCCACTGTACCATCCTGGGGAGTGCAAAGCCACAGTCTCTCAATGTCTCTACAGTGGGTGGGCTGCCCACTGGACCATCCTGGGGAGTGCAAAGCCACAGTCTCTCAATGTCTCTACAGTGGGTGGGCTGCCCACTGGACCATCCTGGGGAGTGCAAAGCCACAGACTCTCAATGTCTCTACAGTGGGTGGGCTGCCCACTGGACCATCCTGGGGAGTGCAAAGCCACAGTCTCTCAATGTCTCTACAGTGGGTGGGCTGCCCACTGGACCATCCTGGGGAGTGCAAAGCCACAGTCTCTCAATGTCTCTACAGTGGGTGGGCTGCCCACTGGACCATCCTGGGGAGTGCAAAGCCACAGTCCATCAGGTGGATGACAGTCTCCACTGGTCAAGGAGGAGGCATGGTGGGCACAGTGAACCATAAACAGTGATTGAGACGGCGGTGCCCAGCGGAGCGGTGCTTGAGATGAAGGGCCCAGCGGAGCGGTGCTTGAGAAGAAGGGCCCAGCGGAGCGGTGCTTGAGAGGAAGGGCCCAGCGGAGCGGTGCTTAAGAAGAAGGGCCCAGCGGAGCGGTGCTTGAGACGGCGGTGCCCAGCGGAGCGGTGCTTGAGATGAAGGGCCCAGCGGAGCGGTGCTTGAGAAGAAGGGCCCAGCAGAGCGGTGCTTGAGAGGAAGGGCCCAGCGGAGCGGTGCTTGAGAAGAAGGGCCCAGCGGAGCGGTGCTTGAGACGGCGGTGCCCAGCGGAGCGGTGCTTGAGAGGAAGGGCCCAGCGGAGCGGTCCTTGAGACGGCGGTGCCCAGCGGAGCAGTGCTTGAGAAGAAGGGCCCAGCGGAGCGGTGCTTGAGAGGAAGGGCCCAGCGGAGCGGTGCTTGAGAAGAAGGGCCCAGCGGAGCGGTGCTTGAGAAGAAGGGCCCAGCGGAGCGGTGCTTGAGACGGCGGTGCCCAGCGGAGCGGTGCTTGAGAGGAAGGGCCCAGCGGAGCGGTCCTTGAGACGGCGGTGCCCAGCGGAGCGGTGCTTGAGAAGAAGGGCCCAGCGGAGCGGTGCTTGAGACGGCGGTGCCCAGCGGAGCGGTGCTTGAGAGGAAGGGCCCAGCGGAGCGGTCCTTGAGACGGCGGTGCCCAGCGGAGCGGTGCTTGAGAAGAAGGGCCCAGCGGAGCGGTGCTTGAGAGGAAGGGCCCAGCGGAGCGGTGCTTGAGAAGAAGGACCCTGTTCAGCGGTGCTCTTCTCCACGGCGGGCCCTGTTCAGCGGTGCTCTTCTCCACGGCGGGCCCTGTTCAGCGGTGCTCTTCTTCACCGCGGGCCCTGTTCAGCGGTGCTCTTCTCCACGGCGGGCCCTGTTCAGCGGTGCTCTTCTCCACGGCGGGCCCTGTTCATCGGTGCTCTTCTCCACGGCGGGCCCTGTTCAGCGGTGCTCTTCTTCACCGCGGGCCCTGTTCAGCGGTGCTCTTCTCCACGGCGGGCCCTGTTCAGCGGTGCTCTTCTCCACGGCGGGCCCTGTTCAGCGGTGCTCTTCTCCACGGCGGGCCCTGTTCAGCGGTGCTCTTCTCCACGGCGGGCCCTGTTCAGCGGTGCTCTTCTTCACCGCGGGCCCTGTTCAGCGGTGCTCTTCTCCACGGCGGGCCCTGTTCAGCGGTGCTCTTCTTCACCGCGGGCCCTGTTCAGCGGTGCTCTTCTCCACGGCGGGCCCTGTTCAGCGGTGCTCTTCTTCACCGCGGGCCCTGTTCAGCGGTGCTCTTCTCCACGGCGGGCCCTGTTCAGCGGTGCTCTTCTCCACGGCGGGCCCTGTTCAGCGGTGCTCTTCTCCACGGCGGGCCCTGTTCAGCGGTGCTCTTCTCCACGGCGGGCCCTGTTCAGCGGTGCTCTTCTTCACCGCGGGCCCTATTTAGCGGTGCTCTTCTCCATGGCGGGCCCTGTTCAGCGGTGCTCTTCTCCACGGCGGGCCCTGTTCAGCGGTGCTCTTCTTCACCGCGGGCCCTGTTCAGCGGTGCTCTTCTCCACGGCGGGCCCTGTTCCGAGGTGCTCTTCTCCACGGCGGGCCCTGTTCAGCGGAGCTCTTCTCCACGGCGGGCCCTGTTCAGCGGTGCTCATCCAGCAGGTCAAGGGAGCCAGACCTGGCCTGGACTCCCTGCTCAGTCGCCCTCGGACCGTGACGTTTCTGGACCCTTCGGGGACGGACTCCTGGCCTCCTTAGTCTCCTCCTTCCCAGCTGGGATGTGGCATGTGGGGTCCACCTTCTCCGCACTCCTGCTGCCCTTCCGCTCCTTTGATGGGGCTCTCGGGCCCTTGCCTCCCCTAGATGGTGTGGGTGGTGAAGTGGCCGCACATTGCTCCTTGGGGGCAGCCCTGTCGGTCCTCGCACGGCGGCCCTTGTTTTTGCGGGTCCTCTTGCCGGGGGGGGGGGCTGGACGTGTCCTTGCTGCTGATCGATGTGTCACTGCTGGCAAAGGGTGGGCTCCAGAACCCATGCACAACAGTGACACCCGAAGCTGGGCTGGTGGTGGCTGCGGTGCTCTTGGGACTCTTTGAAGATGGATGGGGGAGCTCATCGGGGGGAAAGAGGTCAAGGTTAGCCATGAAAAGTTTCTTAGGGCCAAGGTAAAGGGTAGGAGAAATGGAGATGGAAGTAGAGGTAGAGGAGGTGGTTGTAGGAGAGTCAGGTGTGCTGTCATTGGGTGAAGGTGCTGGTGCTGTAGGCTGTGGTGAGGTGGATGGCTGTTGGGTGGGTGGCTGCCTGCGTTTGTGTGTCTTGGAAGAGGGGGTGACAGACACAGTGGGAGAGGACACAGGGGATGTGTAAATGGCAGTGGGGGTGGTGACTGCACGAGTGTGGACTGTACTGGAGGGTGAGGTGGTGATGGAAGCACTGGCTGATGTTGGGGTGCATGCAGGTGTGAGTGTAGACGTCACAGGGAGGGAGGAGGGAGACGAGGAGGAGGGGGACACAGGGGTGGCAGTGGCTGTTGGCATGTCTGCATCTGGGTGTTGCTTGGGTGAGTGTTTGTGGGATCTGTGGTGCTAGTGTTTGGATGAGCTGCTCTTGGGTGTTGAGGTGTGTGCAGGCTGGTCTGATGGTGTGGATGGGATAGGCTGAGGGACAGGAGACAGAGAAAGGCTGGAGGCAGTAAGAAGAGGGAGGCTGGAAACAGGGACAATGGCTGCCGTCAGTGCTGAGGCCAGAGCAGTGAACGCTCATTGATGGGCAGCCTGACCCGAATGAATGCCCTCCAGGTACGCATTGCTCTGTTGCACCTCCCTTTGCACACCCTGGATGGCATTCAAAAGGGTCGTCTGCCCAACAATGAGCGTCCTTACCAGGTCAATGAGCTCCGCACTGAGGGCAGCAGGGGCAACAGGGGCAGGGGCTGAGGTGCCTGGGGCGAAGGAGACGCGCGCCTTCCTGGGCGAACGGGCACGGAGCGAAGACTGAGGGGCTGCTGGGAGGGCGGAGCTGGTGCGCTGGGTGGCGGCTGTACCTGTAGAGGCGGGGGCACGGATGTTGCCGCCACCGCTAAGGAGCTCCCATCCGAGGACGTGTCGCTTTCGCTGCTCTCACCAGCGGTCCCCGTCGTGGTGCTCCCCTTGCCCTCCGGATCACTGGTGCCCTCGGTGTCTGTTCCTGGGCCCACCGGGGCCTTGTGTCCTGCAGCTCCCTCGTGCTCCGATGCCAAATCTCCTCCGCCTGATGATGCTAATGCACACATGCACAAGAAGATGAAGAGAAAGGGTGGGGGGAGAAAAAAGAAGACCAGGTTGAGTGCATGCAATGTCAACACCGTTGGCGGAGAGGACAGACACAGGTGCCTAATGCACTAAGCCGCGCATTCGGGGTACACTACTCAGTACTACTGACTAAGACAACAGGCCAAGAGACGTCAAACGCGCACATGGGAGATGCTGGACCTTCAATGGCTGTACTTGTCACCCTACCGAGGTGGGGGCCGGGGGCACAGGGCCATGCCTAAGGGAGAGGACTACACTACAGAAAGCGCCCTGGCCTAATGTCACCCACAGCCCTCCTCCCCCACCCATACGCCTCCACTGCGCAGAAAGATAGGAGAATGTGCTGATACTCACCCCCTTGTGTCTGCTGTGATGTCTTAAAGCGCCCATCCAATTCAGGGTAGGCCACCGCCAGGATCCGGGACATCAGGGGGGTCATGGTGCGACTGGCACCCCTCCTAGGTTGGGAGGCCATCCCCAGCAGTGTTTCTGCGGTCTTCCTTGTTCCGCGGCGGATGTCCTCCCACCTCTTGCGGCAGTGGGTGCCCCGTCTGTTGTGGACCCCCAAGTTCCGGACTTCCTTGGCGATGGCACGCCAAATCTCGATCTTCTGATGGGCGCTGACCTATTTGACATGTACAGGGTGGAAAGGAGGAAATCATCAATGACCTGCATGTTAGATGTGATTGGCCCCCCCCTCCAACTTTGCCATATGGCACATGCTCTCATCTGTCGGGCGTTGCACTCCTCATTCGCCCCCCACCCCACCAACTTACATCCACCCCAATCCACACAGGCATAGCCCATTCCATGTGCACCCGGTGTACTCACTTGTTGGTCTGGAGGACCGTAGAGTAGCGCATACTGGGGGAGGACCCCATCCACGAGCTTCTCCAACTCTTCAGACGTGAAGGCAGGGGCCCTTTCCCCAGTCGCAGCAGCCATTGTATCTTCCAGACCGAGGTCACAGCAGCACTTGCAGTATAGGTCCTCTCCTGTGGATGATCAGGTCTCGAGTGATTAAGCAGATAGAAAATGGCGGTCACGCCCACGGCGGTGCGTACCGCGGCGGTGCGTACCGCGACCGCCGCGCACTTCGTCATTGGCTCCTGAAACCCATAGGCTTCAATGTTAACCAATGCGGCTTTGCGCCGCGGTCTTCGACCGCCTACCGCCACGGTGTGCCCCGCCAGCGCATTGACATCACATCCCATTGTCCCACTTCACAGGTCAGGCAGCCACCATTTCAAGGGCCTACATGGCTTAATTTTGACTGCGACACACAGGCCTAGGCCTTGCATTGCCACACATACACGCCTTTCAACCCATTGCCATTCTTTAACTGTGCAAGCTGTCTGTACGTACCTGTGGTTTGGCTGACTCTGTGCTCCATGTTGTCCTTCCTAGGCACCGTCCGCTGGGACTTGGGATGAGAAGGAGGAATCCTCGCGTGTACCGACCGCTGGTGGACCTGTCGACAATGGAAGAACGCCATATAATACTTCGATACAGACTTGACCGTGCCACTATCCATGAACTGTGTGCCCAGCTGGAGCCAGACCTGATGTCCCCCATCCGCCAACCCACAGGGATTCCCCCTCTGGTGCAGGTTTTGTCAGTCCTCCATTTTTTGGCAAGTGGGTCATTCCAGACCACAGTGGCCATGTCATCTGGAATGTGTCAGCCTATGTTTTCTAAGATTTTGAGCAGAGTGTTGTCTGCCCTGATGAAACTCATGCGGAGCTACATCATTTTCCCAGAGGAGGGTGACTTGCCAACAGTGAAGGGTGATTTCTATGCCCTTGGACATATCCCCAACATCATTGGTGCCATTGATGGGACCCATGTGGCTTTGGTACCCCCAAAAGACGATGAGCAGGTGTACCGAAACAGAAAAAGTTATCATTCGATTAATGTCCAGGTGGTCTGTTTGGCTGACCAGTACATCTCCCATGTAAATGCCAAGTTCCCAGGGTCAGTGCATGACGCGTATGTGATGCGAAATAGCAGCATCCCCTATGTGATGGAGCAGCTACAGAGACAACGTGTGTGGCTAATAGGTGACTCTGGTTACCCCAACCTGCCGTGGCTACTGACCCCAGTGAGGAATCCCCGGACAAGGGCAGAGAAACGCTACAATGAGGCCCCTGGGCGTACTAGGAGGGTGATTGAGCGAACCTTTGGCCTCCTGAAGGCCAGGTTTAGGTGCCTGCATATGACCGGTGGATCCCTAATGTACTCACCAAAGAAGGTGTGCCATATCATCGTGGCATGCTGTATGCTTCACAACCTGGCTTTGCGACGCCAGGTGACTTTCCTGCAGGAGGATGGTCCAGATGGTGGTGTTGTACAAGCCGTGGAGCCTGTGGAGAGTGAAGAGGAGGAAGACTCAGAGGACGACACAGACAATAGGGACAGAGTGATACAACAGTATTTCCAGTAACACCCAGGTAAGAATCACCCACGCCATTTCACAATTGCTTATAGCCTCCTGCATCTGTACTTTCTGTAGTTCCCACCAGATCTTTTTGGGTAATTTTTGTTTTTCCCTTCCCTTCTCAGTGCTGTATGACTCAGTGCCTGACTTCTGCTTGGTTTGCCCATGAACTACAGCGTACTGACATTGGTATGTTGTCATCACTAATTGACAGAACAGATATTGAACAGTAATATGTAATACATTTGCTAATAATACAGCATGACTCCAAACTGATTTGTGTGCAATATGTGATTTATTTACAGTGCTAGATATTGGTACATGTGATTATAAGGGTGATGGGTGGGGGTGGAGTAATGTCCATGGCAGAGTCCAGTTCTCAGTCTCACAGGTGCATTGTCCTTTTGCCTGTGGAAGGATGGAGCAGAGGCAGTTCAAGGTTGTACAGGGTGGCAATGTGGGACAGTGGGAAGAATTCAGGGGGTATGTCCTGCTGGCGGGGGTCTTGACATCCTACTCTGTCTTTTTTTTGGATCTCAGGCTCCTCTTACGGGGTGGTTGTTCTTCAGCAGGAGGTGGGGTTCTGGTGGCCTGTCGTGGTGTTGGGGCCTCCTGTCCACTTGCGCCGGCAGAGGTGGTAGGCTGTTCCTGGTCCGGGCTAGTGACAGGGGCCCTGTGTGGTGCCACATGGTCCCGCAACGCGTCTTCTATCCTGTTGAGGGCCAGGACGATGGTCCCCATTGCGGTCCCGATGATTCTCAGCTCCTCCCTGAACCCCATGTTGCGTTCCTCCTGCTGTGCCTGGATCTCCGTGAACCTGGCCAGTACCGTCGCCATCGTCTCTTGGGAGTGGTGGTAGGCCCCCATGATGGTGGTGAGGGCCTCTTGGAGAGTGGGTTCCCTGGGCCTCTCCTCCCCCCCCTGTCGCACAGCAGCCCTCCGAGCTGCCCGGTTTCCCCCGGCCTCTGTCTCCTGGACGGTGTGCCCGCTCCCACTGCCCCCAGGTCCCTGTTGTTGTTGGGGTGTTGGGTTAGCCTGGGTGCCCTGTAGTGGCAGACACACCGCTGATTGACGTGTCCTAGAGACAGAGGCATGGGCCCGCTGGGTGGGAGCTGTGCTGGTGTTGGCAGAGGGGGTCGGGTCTGGTGTGGCCTGTGGTTGCCTGAGGGGAACCGACTGCCCAGAGGTCCCCGATGGTCCGGGCTGGTCATCAGGTTCAGTGTCGACAGAGCTGCTGTCCTCACTGTGGGCCTGTTCCGGGGGTGGGATGGACATTTCTGGACCCTCCTGGCTGGTGTGTTGGCGTTCGGGTCCTGCATGGGGTAAGAGAGTTTGGTTATTGTTTCTGTGTGTGCAATGGCGTGCGTGTTATGGGTGCCCTCGTCCCCCAGTGCAGGCATTCCCTTGAGGGAGGTGTTGTGAGGGTAGTTAGTGGTGGGGGGGGTAAGTGCAGTGGTCATGCTTGGGTGATGGGTGTCCATGGATTGTGTTGGCATGCAGGAGTTGGTGTTGGGATGGGTGGGTTGTGCTGGTGAGACATTGTCAGGGAGGATGTGTGCTGGGGGTTTGGGGGTGAGGGTGGGGGTGTGGGTTGGCATGCTGGTGGGGTGGGGGGGATATAGTAGTTGAGATTGGACTTACCAGAGTCCATTCCTCCGGCTACTCCTGCGAGGCCCTGAGGATGCAGGATGTTGAAGACCTCTTGCTCCCATGATGTAAATTCGGGAGGGGTGGGTGGGGGACAGCCGCCAGTCTTCTGGACCGCGATGTTGTGCCTGGAGACCATCGATCGGACCTTCCCCCGTAGGTCGTTCCATCGTTTGCGGATGTCCTCCCTATTCCTGGGATGCTGTCCCACCGCGTTGACCCTGTCCACGATCCGCTGCCATAGCTCCGCCTTCCTAGCTATACTGGTGTGCTGCACCTGTGAGCCGAAGAGCTGGGGTTCCACTCTTAGGATTTCCTCCACCATCACCCGGAGTTCTTGGTCCGAAAAGCGTGGGTGCCTTTGGGGTGCCATGGGGTGGTGTGGGTGAGGTGTGGGGTGGTGTATGTGATGATGAGTATGTTGGTGTGTGGTGCTTTGTGCTACTATGTGGTGTGTGTGATGGTGTAGTGTGCCTCAGTGTGTATTGCTATGGATTGTCTGCTGTGTCTCTCTCTCCTTCTCTCAGTAATTGTGGTCGTAGGGGTTTGTGGATGATGTGGGGGTGTGTTTTATAGTTGATTGATTGTGTGGGAGTGGGTTGTGTATGTGTATCAGGTGTGTGTATTTGTAATTGTCCAATGTACCTGTGTTTTGGTGCTGTGTGTGTATTTTGACCGCGGCGGTGTGTACCGCCAATGGAATACCGCGTTGGAAAGCCCGCCGCGTTGATTCGTGGGTCGAAATGGCATGGGCGTATTTCTGTTGGCGTGACGGTGGAGGTTTGGTCATCTCCAGTTTATCGCTGCCCACTGATGTGGCGGCCTGCAGTGGAGGTCGGATTTTTGGAGGTTTGGCCGTTGTGGGTCAGAATGACCGTGGCGGCTTTCCGCGGCCGCGGCGGTGTTATGGCGGTCTTCTGACCGGCGGTAAGCGCCTTTTACCGCCGAGGTCAGAATGACCCCCTATATCCTTACCTGGCATTCAGCTTTGTTCATGTGTACAATGTATGTTATATGACATCCTGGCAC
This sequence comes from Pleurodeles waltl, assembly GCF_031143425.1. Lineage (NCBI taxonomy): Eukaryota > Metazoa > Chordata > Amphibia > Caudata > Salamandridae > Pleurodeles > Pleurodeles waltl. Next base: position 957,398,758 of record NC_090449.1, read on the forward strand.
ATCACAAAACTATACCTTCTTGTTGTGAAATATTGATTATCAGTGCATTGCACTATACTTTCAATGTAGAATTCCTGGGCCATCCCTGGCTGATCGTTTGTTTTTGAGTTATGAGGCTTGACACTGTTGACTGTCTTTTAGCACAGACGTGTTTTTGGGCCTATTAAAAGGTAATAGCGTATTTTACCTTCTCTTCAATGGCAGCTATTGCTGCACATTTTTAACGTCAATACATATTTGTGCCTACAACAGCAAAATCTGAAAACCAAATTGAAATCTACCTTTAAAAATGTAATGAGAGGACGACCACCTACGCCCTTTATTTTGAAATTCAAAGACATTCTTAAAACATATTATTCTCATGTTTGTATGCTTAAAACATCCAATTTGAAGAAGTGTCCCATTAAAGGTTTTCAGAATTATCCCAAACACTTACAATGAAGATGTTGAACACATGTTACTCTTTATGTTATTCACACTGACCCGATTTTTCCAATTTACTTATGCAAATACACCACTGTATCTCTCGAATCTGTACTTGTTTTTCCCATTTCAGTCTAATTTCATGCTACTCTCACTGTATCATGTTGTCTGTAAATGTTAAGAGTGCATCCATACCATGTTATCTACTTGTCTCTATTCTACAGCACCCATATGTCCACTTGTTTCCTATTCACAATCCGTGAAATATTCTGGAAATTAATCATTGCGTTAGATGAATAGATTACAGACAACAGTTGAAATTATCACCATTAAGCTAAAGTGTGAGGTGGCAGTTGCCTCTTCAGTTAACTACTGAAGGTCACACTAAGCTCTGTTTCTGCGTGTGCTACAAAGAGCTTCCCAGTGCATCTATTCCGCGGAAGTGAGGATGATGTTCAACATACAAATTACAGAAACAACATCCAAGGTTAAGTGTTCCTGTACAAGAGAGAACTGTCCTTGTTTTCGACATGGCATGAGCTGTGATATTCCCATGATAAGAAGGAACATCCCACAGAAATATTTCATTCATGAGTAAAATCAGTGAGTCTGGCTGAGGACACAAGAGGCTTGGGCCACTCCTGCTTCTAAGTATTAGAAAACACATTTCTTGTGCTAGGTGTGTCAGTGCTGAGATTACCCTCCTCCAGTGCCACATCAGCTTGAGTACTACTTCATCAGCAATACAGATAGAACAACCACAACATTTAACTCTAATGCTTGGGTTATGCCCACCCAGTCCAGTCCAATCGAGACATTTGAATTAAGGCATATCATCTTTGAAAAAACTTACAAGCATCAAACAGTTTGACCTATTATCATCATTAAAGAATTCAATTACTTTGATAGTTGGGATAATTCACAATTATATGTGTCACACTCAATGACAGGATGCTGTCTAACATCCCATTAAATCGAAGGATTCACCTCTGTAAGCGTCTATAAATTAATTTGTGAGGAATAAACATACCCTGAAAAAAAACAATATAGAAAGGTAAAGACTTCTTCTGATACTAATACCTGCAGCGCTTGTAGAAGTTACTGTAATATGTTGTTGCACACTCAAATGCATTTTTAAAGCATTTCGGTTTCAAAGAACAAGAGGGTTAAGTAATAATTAGAAATGGAAATAACTTTTTATTGCCGAAAACTATACAAAATCTTAAAGTTTGAAAAAAAAAACATAGAAGATGTAGGAAGGAAGCAATTTGCGAGTTGCAACTCGCAAATTGCTATGCAGTACGGTGTCTCAGACACCGACTGCAACTCGCTATGGGGTCGCAATGACCCACCTCATGAATATTCATGAGGTGGGTCGCAAATTGCGGCCCCATAGCGAGTATAGGCACTCGCTAACATGGAGGCCTGCTGTAGTCAGCAGGCCTCCATGTTAGCGACCTGCTTTTCAATAAGCAGTTTTTTTTTTTTTAAATGTAAGGGAAAACGAGCTGCATTTCAAAAAAACTTTTGTTTCGGTTTTTTCAGGGCAGGGAGTGGTCCCTTGGACCACTCCCTGCCCTGAAAAAATATTTTGGGGTCCATTCACAAAGGGGAAGGGGTCCCCTGGGGACCCCTTCCCGTTTGCGAATGGGTTACCATCCACTTCAAGTGGATGGTAACTGCGACTCCATTTGCGACCGCATAAGCGGTCACAAATGGAATTGCATACCATTGCGAATCGCAAATAGGAAGGGAACACCCCTTCCTATTTGCGATTCGGAAATGCATTTTGCGAGTCGGTAACGACTCGCAAAATGCATTTCTGCATAGGAAACACGCATTTGCGAGTCGCAAACGGCAAATTTTTCCGTTTGCGACTCGCAAAGTGCTTCCTACATCTGGCCCAAAGATCTTTCAACACCAATAATTATCCCGCTGAATCCATGATCTAGAAACATAAAATGTTAAAGGTATTAGTTAGGTGGGACCAACCAGCAGTCAGCCAAGGATCTGTTGAGCTTCTGAGAGGGCCCATCCTCCACTGTTTAGTTGTCAAAAGTGTTGCAGGCAATGGGAATGCCTCTTTGGGATAGGGGAGATATTTATGTTGAACATTTCTTTTATGTGCACGAGTCACCTTTCACCAGCCTGCTCTCCTCTTCCTAGATAGGCCCTAAGCCCCAGAGATTAGTATAGTGTCATGCCTGGGAAGTGACTTGACTAACTTGGAATTTGATTGGTGTATAGTTGTATGCAGGTTAATGTAATGTGTTTTAGCTGTTTATTTTTGTATTTATCTTTCTCCAATAAAGATATTTAATCATGAAGGTGTCAAATTTAAACGCATGTAAATAGTAACAACAGTCGAAATTCACTTCTTCACAAGTGAACCATTACTGCTTCCATAAGGGTGACAGATTCATTTGTACAACTACTTTGTATCTCTATTTGCAGCCCCTGAAAATAAAAAAAAATCCATTCATAAATGTGATAACAGATTGGCAAACTTTGTTGAAACAGGTTAATACATTCATATTTCACATTAAGAAGTGTTTATGCCATTTTTCAAACATTGGAACATACCAAGGTACACAGTGTACACACATATTCATTTTTTTACTGGTATTGGAAATTATTTTCAAAAGAATGTTTAATATTTGACAATGTGTCCTGCACCAATCAGGAACATATTTCATTCCTGATATGGTCTCTAGATCCACCACGTCTTTTTGCTCGTTTTGGAAGTTTTGCAAAAACAATTTGTATTTAGTAGCTAAGGGCCCGAGTAACAATGGTAGACTTACACTTTTGTGTGGGTTTACAGGTTTTTTGGTAGTCACAAACTAGGAGTTGATAGTAAGTTTAAGACTACGGATACTTCGTAGTCGGACAGGTAACTTCACACAAAAAGATAAACCCCTCCAATCTTTTTTATGTGCGTAGCTCTCCTTTGTAATTCAGACCCATCATGTATTGCTAAAAACATTGTTAATTGGGCATTGTTTATTGGCGTTAATATTTACTTAAGTACGATGCTATTAATATATTGCTATCAATTGGTGAATCTTGAAAATTTTCACCTATACTTGCCAACTAATATTACTTGTCGAGTACCTGTATGTTTTCTGGATATTAATTTTATAATGCACAATGGTAACCTTATCAAAATGCAGAGATAGCGAGACACATTTGAGCAGGTCGCATTCATCTAGCAGGAATAGAGGCTTAACATGTAGCCAACCCAGATCAAACACTCTACATCTCAAACCTGTAGTTCGAATTAGGCAGTTAGGATTAGGCAATTAGAGGCCGGATTTATCAAAATGTGACACAGTGCAATGCACACTGCGTCAAATGGAGAGGGCAGCAATGTGCTATATTTACTAACATATGGCACATTCCTGCCCTTTTCCTGTGCTGGCAAAATGTAGCACAGTTAGAAATATTTAAAACACAAGAAGAAATACAAATATTTCTTCTTCTTGTGCCATTCCTGGGAAAGGGACTAGTGGGCCTGCAGCACTGGTTGTGCCACCCAGATAAGTAAGGACTTGGATAGAGCTTGCCTCCTGTTCCCTGAAGTCTCAGGACCAAAAAGACTTCACTCCTGCAACTGGAATCATTGTGCTGTGAAAATTTGACGCACAGCCTGCTAAAAACGATGCACAGCCTGCCCCGTGGTGAGAAATTCACCTCACGCCGAACCGGAACGACACAGCCCGACTATGCAAGGAGAAGATTGACGCAGCGTCAGCGTAGTGACCGGAACTTCAAAGCATGGCCCACCGTATCGTTGCACAGCCGACCCGGGATGATGTAGCCCGACTTCCAGAGAGGAATTGACGCAGCACCTGCCGTGCAGGAGAAATTTCCACGCAACCTCCACTGGATCGACACAGTGCTTGCGCCTTTGCTCCGCAAGCCCACGATTCCACACACCGTCCCCGGGGTGCCAGAAACCCCGCAACAGTCCGCGCACCGGAAACTGGTGCAAATCCTTCCCCTGCATGGAAAATAACAATGCAAGTCAATGTGCGAAGGGACGAAACCGACACACACTTCCCCTTTTTCCACGCATTGCCTTCTCTGCGGTCCTTGCAGAGATTTTGAACGCAAACCAGATACTGTGTGCTTGCAAGATACCTTTATTGTTTTTAAGAGATATGTATTTGTTTTTCAAAGACTTAAGACACTTTGGCCCTCATTACAACCCTGGCGGTCGGAGATCAAGCAGCAGTAAAACCGCAAACAGGCTGGCGGACAAACAAATGGGATCACGACCATGGTGGAAACAGCCATCATAGACAGCCACTTTAACACTCCGACCACCAGGGCGGTAGCAACAAACACCAGGGCGGTCATCGCCAACAGACAGGCGAAGACAATGTACTGCCCACTCTATTATGACAGGCCAATCCTCCAGCTTTTCCGGGGCGGTACCAACAACATCAAAAGCACTGCGGAAACAGTACACTGAATGGGAACCACTCACCTTTCAACACTCAACGAAGAACCAGTTTCCATGGAGCCTGAACTGCAGGTCCTCCCCATGCTGGTGTATCTCCTAATACACCAGGAATTTGAAAGAAGGCAGTGGCGACGACGACGGTGAGTACTGCACCTAGCACACAGGGGAGGAGGGGAGGAAAAAGAGAGTGACACACACACGCAACACGCAACACCCCCACCCCCATCCACAATAGCATACACACAAATACATGACTCAACATTACATATACACCCCGTAACCCTCAGGAAGAACGCAAGGACAAATGTAATGGAGTCAAATCTTTCATATATTAGAAATAGGCAGATAAATTAAAAGATTTGAAAAACCAGGATATACAAATATTTACAATATGTACAGAAGGCCGTACACTGTCCTTTGCAAATGTCCATGGCCCAGTGGGCAAAAAAATAATGGGCGAAGCCCACACTTGACTACTGCCTCAAAACAGAGAGAACACTGCAGGGACATCAGGTCGAAAACACACAGGCACCTGAGGGAAAAGGGGAGGGGGGCCCCTCAGCCAGAAGATGGTACTACGCCACTGCTCCTTGAGGGGGCAACATGCCCACTGCTTAGTCCTGGGGAGTGCAAAGCTACAGTCTCTCAAGTGGGTGGTTTGCCCACTGCTTTGTCCTGGGGAGTGCAAAGACACAGGGGGTCATTCTGACCTCGGCGGTAAAAGGCTCTTACCGCCGGTCAGAAGACCGCCATTCTACCGCCGCGGCCGCGGTAAACCGCCACGGTCATTCTGACCCACAACTGCCAAGCTGCCAAAAACACGACATCCACGGAAGGCCGCCTCATCAGCGGTCAGCGATAAACTGGAGATGACCAAACCTCCACCGTCACGCCAACACAAACACGCCCATGCCATTACGACCCACGAATCCACGCGGCGGTCTTTCAACCGCGGTATTCCATTGGCGGTACACACCGCCGCGCTCAAAATACACACCCAGCTCCAAAACACAGCCACATTGGACAATTTGAAATACACACACCTGATACACATACAAACACCACTCCCACACATCCAATCAACTATAAAACACACACCCACATCACCCACAAACCCCCACTACTAGAAATTCGGAGAGAAGGCGAGAGAGAGAGAGAGAGAGAGCACAGCTATCGAAAACCCCAACACACACAGGAACACAACATCATCACCCACACTACATCCACGCACAAAACACCACACACCACCACACACACCACACTCATCACCACAAACACCACCCCACACCACCCCATGGCACCCCAAAGACACCCCAGGTTCTCAGACCAAGAACTCAGGGTCATGGTGGAGGAAATAATTAGGGTAGAGCCCCAGCTATTCGGCACACAGGTGCAGCACACCACAATAGCCAGGAAGGCGGAGCTATGGCAAAGGATCGTCGACAGGGTCAACGCTGTGGGACAGCATCCCAGAAACCGGGAAGACATCCGAAAGCGCTGGAACGACCTACGGGGGAAGGTGCGGTCGATGGTGTCAAGACACAACATCGCTGTGCAGAAGACTGGCGGCGGACCCCCACCCACTCCACCCGAATTCACAGCATGGGAGCAAGAGGTCTTGAACATCCTGCATCCTGAGGGCCTCGCTGGAGTAGGCGGAGGAATGGACTCTGGTAAGTCTAATCTCAACTACCTTACCCCCCCCAACTACCAGCATGCCAACCCACACCCCCACCCTCACCCCCAACCCCCCAGCACACATCCTCCCTGTCAATGTCTCACCAGCACAACCCACCAAACACAACACCAATCCCTGAATGCCAACACAAACCATGGACACCCATCACCTAAGCATGACCACTGCACATACCCATCCCCCCCCACAAACCACCCTCACAACTCCTCCCACAAGGGAATGCCAGCACTGGGGGACAAGGGCACCCCCAAATCGCATGCCATGGCACACACAGAAGCAATAACCATACTCTTTTACCCCTGCAGGGCCCGAACGCCAACACACCGGCCAGGAGGGTCCCGATTTGTCCATCCCGCCCCCAGAACAGGCCCCCAGTGATGATAGCAGCTCTGTCGACCTAGATTCTGATGACCAGCCCGGACCATCGGGGACCTCTGGATAGTCGGTTCCCCACACACAGACACAGGCCACAGCAGACCCAACCCCCTCTGGGAATACCAGCACAGCTCCCACTCAGCGGGCCCATGCCTCTGTCTCCAGGACGCGTCAATCAGCGGTGTGTCCGCCACTACAGGGCACCCAGGCTGACCCACCACCCCAACAACAACAGGGACCTGGGGGCAGTGGTAGTGGGCACACCGTCCAGGGGACAGAGGCCCGGGGAAACAGGGGAACTGGGAGGGCTGCTGTGCGAGAAGGGGTGGACCGGCCCAGGGAACCCACTCTCCAAGAGGCCCTCACCAGCATCATGGGAGCATACCACCACTCCCAGGAGACGATGGTGACGGTACTGGCCAGGTTCCAGGAGATCCAGGCACAGCAGGAGGAACGGTACATGGGGTTCCGAGACGAACTCAGGAACATCGGTTCCGCAATGGGGACCATCGTCCTGGCCCTCAACCAGATAGTCACCACATTGCGGGACCATGTGGCACCCCAAAGGGCCCCTGTCACTAGCCCGGACCACGAACAGCCTACCACCTCCGCCGGCGCTAGTGGACAGGAGGCCCCCACACAACGACAGGCCACCAGAACCCCACCTCCTGCTGAAGATCAACCACCCCGCAAGCGGAACCTGAGATCACACAAGAAGACAGAGTAGGATGCCAAGACCCCCGCCAGCATAAGATACCCCCTGATGTCATCCCACTGTCCCACATTGTCACCCTGTCCAACCTTGAACTGCCCCTGCTCCATCCTTCCACAGGCATATGGACAATGTACCTGTGCGACTGAGAACTGGACTCTGCCATGGACATTACTCCACCCCCACCCATCACCGTTTTACTATCATGGACCCATATGCAGCACTTAAAATAAATCACAATTGCACTTCAAAAATCAGGAGTCTGCTTGTATTCTTTACAAATGTATTACACATAACGGTGCAATAATGTTCAGTCACATTGTGATGACAACATACCAATGTCTATAAGCATTAGTCCATGGTCAAACAAAGCAGCAGTCACGCTGTGGGTCATACAGCTCTGAAAAGGGAAGGGAAAGTCAAAAATCAGTTAAAAGGAACTGGGGGGAAACACAGAAAGTAGAGATGCAGGAGGGCAGAAGTAAATGTTAAAAGGCGTGGGTGATTCTTACCTGTGTGCTACTGAAAATACTGTTGTATAACTGTGTCCCTGTTGTCCGTGTCGTCTCCGTCGTCTTCCTCCTCTTAACTCTCCACAGGCTCCACAGCTGCTACAACACCACCATCTGGACCATCCTCCTGCAGGAAAAGCACCTGGCATCGCAATGCAAGATTGTGAAGCATACAGCAGGCCACGATGATATGACACACCTTCTTTGGTGAGTACATTAGGGATCCACCTGTCATATGCAGGCACCTAAACCTGGCCTTCAGGACCCCGAAGGTCCGTTCTATAATCCTCCTAGTTCACCCATGTGCCTCATTGTACCGTTCCTCTGCCCTGGTCCGGGGATTCCTCACTGGGGTCAATAGCCAAGGCAGGTTGGGGTAACCAGAGTCACCTATTAGCCACACACGGTGTCTCTGTAGCTGTTCCATCACATAAGGGATGCTGCTATTTCGCATGACATACGCGTCATGCACTGATCCAGGGAACTTGGCATTTAGATGGGAGATGTACTGGTCAGCCAAACAGACCACCTGGACATTCATCGAATGGTCATTTTTTCTATTTCTGTACACCTGCTCATCGTCTTTTGGGGGTACTAAAGCCACATGGGTCCCATCAATGGCACCAATGATGTTGGGGATATGTCCAAGGGCATAGAAATCACCCTTCACAGTGGCCAAATCACCCTCCTCAGGGAAAACAATGTATCTCCGCATGTATTTCATCAGGGCAGACAACACTCTGGACAAAACCTTAGAAAACATAGGTTGAGACATCCCTGATGACATGGCCACTGTTGTCTGAAAAGACCCACTTGCCAAAAAATGGAGTACTCACAGAACCTGCACCAGAGGGGGAATCCCTGTGGGTTGGCGGATGGGGGACATCAGGTCAGGCTCCAGCTGGGCACACAGTTCATGTATAGTGGCTCGGTCAAGTCGGTATCGAAGTATAATATGTCGTTCTTCCATTGTCGACAGGTCCAACAGCGTTCGGTACACAGGAGGATTCATCCTTCTCCTCGCAAGTCCCAGCGGACGGTGCCTAGAAAGGACAACATGGAGCACAGAGTCAAGCAACCCACAGGTACGTTCACCCAGCTTGCACAGTACACGAATCGCTATGCATTGAAAGGCTTGTATGAGTGGCAATGCAAGGCCTAGGCCTGTGTGACGCAGTAGCAATTAAGCCATGTGGGCCCTTGTAATGGCAGCTGCCTGACCTGAGAAGTGTGACAGTGGGATATGAGGTCAACGCGCTGGCGTGGCACACCGTTGCGGTAGGCGGTCGAAGACCGCAGTGCGAAGGCGCATTGGTTAACATTGAACCCTATGGGTCTCAGGAGCCAATGACGATGTGCGCCGGCGGTCGCGGTACGCACCGCGGCGGTACGCACCGCCGCGGGCATGACCGCCATTTTCTATCTGCTTAACCACTCGAGACCTCACCATCCACAGGAGAGGACCTATACTGCAAGTGCTGCTGTGACCTCGGTCTGGAAGAGACAATGGCTGCTGCGACTGGGGAAAGGGCCCCTGCCTTCACTTCAGAAGAGTTGGAGAAACTTGTGGATGGGGTCCTGCCCCAGTATGCGCTACTCTACGGTCCTCCAGACCAACAGGTAAGTACACTGGGTGCACGTTGAATGGGCTATGCCTGGGTTGTGTATGGTGGATGTAAGATGGTGGGGTGGGGAGCGAATGAGGAGTGCAAGGCACGACAGATGAGAGCATGTGCCACATGGCAGGGTTGGGGAGGGGGGGCAATCACATCTAACATGCAGAAAAATGATGAAAATTCCTTTCCCACCCTGTACATGTCAAATAGGTCAGCGCCCATCAGAAAGTCGACATTTGGCGTGCCATCGCCAAGGAAGTCCGGGCCCTGGGGGTCCACAACAGACGGGGCACCCACTGCCGAAAGAGGTGGGAGGACATCCGCCGCGGGACCAGGAAGACCGCCGAGTCACTGCTGTGGATGGCCTCCCAACGTAGGAGGGGTGCCAGTCGTACCTTGACCCCCCTGATGTCCCGGATCCTGGCGGTGGCATACCCCGATTTGGATGGGGTACATCAAAGCAGACACAAGGGGGTGAGTACCAGCACATTCTGCTATCTTTACACGCAGTGGAGGCGTCTGGGTGGGGGAGGAGGGCTGTGGGTGACATTAGGCCAGGGCGCTTTCTGTAGTGTAGTCCCCTCCTTTAGGCATGGCCCTGTGCCCCCGCCCCCACCTCTGTAGGGTGCAAGTACAGCAATCCATGGTCCAGCATCACCCATGTGCGCATTTGTTGTCCATAGACCTGTTGGCCTAGTCACAAGTACTGAGTAGTGTACCCCGATTGCGTGGCGTAGTGCATGAGGCTCCTGTATCTGTCCTCTCCGCCAATGGTGTTGACAATGCATGCACTCAACCTGTTTTTATTTCTCCCCCCACCCTTTTTCTTCATCTTCTTGTGCATGTGTGCATTAGCATCATCAGGCGGAGGAGAATTGGCATCGGAGCACGAGGGAGCTGCAACTCACAAGGCCCCGGTGGGCCATGCTACAGACACCGAGGTCACCAGTGATACGGAGGGCGAGGGGAGCACCACAACGGGGACCCGTGGTGACACCAGCGACACCGACACATCCTCGGAAGGGAGCTCCCTAGCGGTGGCGGCAACATCCGGGCCCCCCGCCTCTACAGGTACAGCCGCCACCCAGCGCACCAGCTCCGCCCTCCCAGCAGCCCCTCAGCCTTCTCTCCGTGCCCGCTCGCCCAAGAAGGCGGGCATCTCCTTCGCCCCAGGCACCTCAGGCCCTGCCCCTGTTACCCCTGCTGCCCTCAGTGAGGAGGTCATTGACCTCCTACAGACCATCATTGTTGGGCAGTCTACCCTTCCGAATGCCATCCAGGGGGTAGAGAGGGAGGTGCATCGGAGCAATGCATACCTGGAGGGCATTCATTCGGGTCAGGCTGCCCATCAACGATCGTTCAGTGCTCTGGCCTCAGCACTGACGGCAGCCATTGTCCCTGTTTCCAGCCTCCCTCTTCTAACTGCCTCCACCCTGTCTCGGTCTCCTGTTCCTCAGCCTATCCCATCCACACCATCAGACCAGCCTGCACACACCTCAACACCCAAGGGCAGCTCATCCAGACATAAGCACCACAGATCACACAAGCATTCACCCAAGCAACACCCAGATGCAGACATGCCAACAGTCACTACCACCTCTGTGTTCTCCTCCTCCTCGTCTCCCTCCTCCCTCCCTGTGACGTCTCCACTCACACCTGCATGCACACCACCATCAGCCAGTACTTCCATCACCAGCACACCCTCCAGTACAGTCCGCACACGTGCAGTCACCACCCCCACTGCCATTTACACGTCACCTGTGTCCTCTCCCACTGTGTCTGTCACCCCCTCTTCCAAGACACACAAACGCAGGCAGCCACCCACCCAACAGCCAACCACCTCACGACAGCCTACGTCACAAGCACCTCCACCCAAAGACAGCACACCTGACTCTCCTACAACCACATCCTCTTCCTCCACTCCCATACCCACTACACCTACCCTTTACATTGGTCCTAAAAAACTTTACCTCTCCAAACTTAACCTCTTTGCCCCACCTGACCCACCCCCTCCATCTGCTAAGAGTCCCAAGAGCACCTCAGCCACCACCAGCCCTGCTTCAAGTGTCACCATTGTGCACGGGTTTTGGAGTCCACCCTTTCCCAGCACTGATACATCGGCCAGCAGCAAGGGGACAGCCAGCCCCCCCCCGGAAAGAGGACCCGTAAAATCAAGGGCCGCTGCGAGAAGACTGACACAGCTGCCCCCAAGGAGCAAAGTCCTGGGCCGTCACCTGCCACAACATCCAGGGGAGGCAAGGGCCAGAGAGCCTCATCGAAGGAGGGCAAGGGCAGCAGGGCGGAGAAGTCAGCCAGCAGGGGCGCGGACCAGGAGGGCCCCACAAGCCCCATCCCGGGTGTGAGGGAGGACACCCACGGGCCCAGGACTCCGTCACAGAAGGGTCCAGCAACTGCACGGTCGGAGGGCGACTAAGCAGGGAGTCCTGGCCAGGTCTGGCTCCCTTGAATGACTGGACAAGCACCGCTGAAGAGGGCCCCGCCGTGCAGAAAGGCACCGCTAAAGAGGGCCCCGCCGTGCAGAAAGGCACAGCTGAAGAGGGCCCTGCCCTGAAGAAAGGCACCGCTGAAGAGGGCCCCGCCGTGCAGAAAGGCACCGCTGAATAGGGCCCAGCCGTGCAGAAAGGCACCGCTGAAGAGGGCCCCGCCGTGCAGAAAGGCACCGCTGAAGAGGGCCCCGCCGTGAAGAAAGGCACCGCTGAAGAGGGCCCCGCCGTGAAGAAAGGCACCGCTGAAGAGGGCCCCGCCGTGAAGAAAGGCACCGCTGTAGAGGGCCCCGCCGTGCAGAAAGGCACCGCTGAAGAGGGCCCCGCCGTGCAGAAAGGCACCGCTGAAGAGGGCCCCGCCGTGCAGAAAGACACCGCTGAAGAGGGCCCCGCCATGCAGAAAGGCACCGCTGAAGAGGGCCCCGCCGTGAAGAAAGGCACCGCTGAATAGGGTCCCGCCGTGCAGAAAGGCACCGCTGAAGAGGGCCCCGCCGTGAAGAAAGGCACCGCTGAAGAGGGCCCCGCCGTGCAGAAAGGCACCGCTGAAGAGGGCCCCGCCGTGAAGAAAGGCACCGCTGAAGAGGGCCCGCCGTGAAGAAAGGCACCGCTGAAGAGGGCCCGCCGTGAAGAAAGGCACCGCTCCGCTGGGCCCCGCCGTCTCAAGCACCGCTCCGCTGGGCCCTTCCTGTCAAGCACCGCTCCGCTGGGCCCTTCCTGTCAAGCACCGCTGGGCCCCGCCATCTCAAGCACCGCTCCGCTGGGCCCTTCCTGTCAAGCACTGCTCCGCTGGGCCCTTCCTGTCAAGCACCGCTCCGCTGGGCCCTTCATCTCAAGCACCGCTCCGCTGGGCCCCGCCGTCTCAAGCACCGCTCCGCTGGGCCCTTCCTGTCAAGCACCGCTCCGCTGGGCCCCGCCGTCTCAAGCACCGCTCCGCTGGGCCCTTCCTGTCAAGCACCGCTCCGCTGGGCCCTTCTTGTCAAGCACCGCTCCGCTGGGCCCTTCCTGTCAAGCACCGCTCAGCTGGGCCCTTCCTGTCAAGCACCGCTCCGCTGGGCCCTTCCTGTCAAGCACCGCTCCGCTGGGCCCCGCCGTCTCATGCACCGCTCCGCTGGGCCCTTCCTGTCATGCACCGCTGGCCCATTGACAGTGCCGGTTCTGTGTCGAGCTAGTGTTCACACTGCACTCGGGGCACCCTGCCTCCTCCATGACCAGTGGAGTCTGTAATCCACCTGATGGACTGTGGCTTTGCACTCCCCAGGATGGCACAGTGGGCATGGTGGCCCCTTCGTGGTTCTGGCGTCGTGGACCCCTGTGGCTGAGGTGCCCCCCCTTACCTTCCCCCTGAGGTGCCTGTAGTTTTGTCATCTGATGCCCCAGCAGTGTTCTCTCCAACGGACTCAGGTCTCCTGTGTGGGCTTTGCCCATGTGTTTGGTAGACATTGGCCCACGGACTGTGGATATTTGACACACTGAGCAGGACTTATTGACTTTGTACATAGCTTTCGCACTGTTCATGATTTTTGCTTTGATATTTCATAACGATAATTTTCCATGACTTCAATGAACCTAATTTTACATAAATTTAATTTAAAATTTTATTATGTCTTTGCATTTTTCAGGGGGGTTTGGGGGGAGTCACTCAGTTGTTGCTCTGCATTGGTATGTTGATAGTTGGGGGGGGGCGTATGTGTGTGCCCGTAACCTTTCGTCCTCCCCCCTCCCCTGTGTCGTAGGTGCAGTACTCACCGTTGTCTTCTGCGCCGGAGTTCGTACTCGTGGTAGATGAGCAGGTAGACAAGAGCTGGTAGGATGTTTAATTCGGGTTCCATGCTGTCCTTCGTCCTCGTGGAGTGTATAGAGGTGAGCGTTTTCCCGTTCGTAGTCTGTTTCCGCTGTGTTTTTATCGGCGGGGCTCCCACCCCGGAAAAGGTGGCGGATTGGTGAGTTGTGATACTGTGGGCGGTACATTGTCTGCCGCCTGCCTGTTGGCGGTGACCGCCACGCTGTTTGTCTGTCCCGCCGTGGCGGTCGGAGTGTTAAAGTGGCGGGCTGTGTTGGCGGTTCCCGCCAGGGTCAGAATTCCATTTTTTGGACCGCCAGCCTGTTGGCGAGTTGGCCGCCGCTTTATCACCAACCGCCAGGGTTGGAATGACCCCCACAGTCTTTCTAGTTGGTGGTGTGCCCACTGCTTGGTCCTGGGGAGTGCAAAGCCACAGTCTCTCAAGTGGGTGGTTTGCCCACTGCTTGGTCCTGGGGAGTGCAATGCCACAGTCTCTCAAGTCTCTAATGTGGGTGGTTTGCCCACCACTTGGTCCTGGGGAGTGGAAGGCCACAGTCTCTCAAGTGGATGGCTTATCCACTGTTTCATGTGGGTGGCCTTGTGTCCTGTGTGCTTCATCCTGCCAAGGATAGGGGGAGTGGATGTATTTCTCCACTGGTTCTGGAGGGGGCATTGTGCCCAGTCTGCTTCATCCTGCCAAGGATAGGGGGTGTGGATGCATTTCTCCACTGGTTCTGGAGGGGGCTTTGTGCCCACTGATGCTGCACCTGGGATGTGGCAGTTCACATTCCCTCACCTGGGTGTCTGAGGAACGAGATGTGCAGGGAACAGGTAGCATGATACTCCATGGCGGCAGAGCCACACTCCATCCTGTGGCAACTTAGGCTGCAAATTGCTGGCAGTGCCAGTGCTGGTGGTGGTGCCTCAAGTGGTGGGTGCAGGGTCCAGGATGTCTCCTGCAGCCTCAGACGGCTGCCCACTAGGGATGCTGCTGATGTCCAAGTAGTGGCACTGGCTGGGCATGTGGCAGAGCATATGGCGGTGCAGGAGGCAGTGCCTGCGGCAGAGATGCTGCCGGTGCTGCCTGTGGTGCAGGTGTTTGCAGTAGTGGAGGGAGACACCAGGCCGTCTCCAGCAGCCTCGGACGGCTGCCCACTGGGAACAATGCTACTGACTGTCATTGTGGCAGCGGGGGTGCTGGGGGCGGTGCAGATGACGTACCAGGTGGCGGAGCAGGTGGCGCTCATTGCAGCGGTGCTCACCGTGGTACAGGTTGCTGGCCTTTCAGGACAAATGGTGGTCGCCAGTCCCTCAGCTGGAGGCTCCAAGCCCTGATGTGTCTTGCCCTTGCCTTTGTGTCCCTTTCCCACCTTGGTAGACGCTGCTGGGACATTGGCACTGTCCTCTTTGGTTTTGGATGAGACCTTGCCTGGGTGTGTGGTGTGTCTTGTCTGTGCTGCGTGATGGCCCCTTCTTAACCTTGGCAGGTGGCGGAATCGGACGGTCTTTAGCATCTGTTTGTGGCAAGGTACCAGCCCTGACTGGAGCCCCCTTCAATCCTCTTGGACTTGCAGGGACCACAGCGGACGCCGAGTTGGCGGCTGAGGTGCTGGCCTGGGATCTAGACATCCTGGCCCTTAGGGAAGGACGGGGTGTGTAGGGAAGAGGTCAACATCAGCCAGGAAAAGTGTTTTTGACACACTGGGATGGGAAGATGGAGGGGGTGTGGGAATGGAGGAAGAGGTAGCAGTTGTAGGAGGTTTACGTCTGCTGAGTTTGGGTAAAGGTGCATGGGCTGGAGTCTATTGTGAGTTGGATGGCTGTTGAGTGGGTGTGTTCCTGTGTTTGTGTACTTTGGAGGGGGACTCACAGACACACTGGGAGAGGACACAGGGGGTGTGGGCATGGTTGTGGAGGTGGTGATTGCTCGTGAGGGGTATGTTGTGATGTGTGTGCTGGTGATGGAGGCAGTGGCTGATGATGTAGTGCATGCAGGTGTGAGTAGAGATGTTACTGGGAGGGAGGTGGGCGAAGAGGAGGAGGGGGACACAGTGGAGGAAGGGGATGTTGGTATGTGTGCATGGGTATGGTGCTCGTGTGAGTGCTTGTGTGATGATGTGTGGTGCTTATGTTTTCCTGAGCCACTTTTGTGTGTTGATGTGTCTGCATGCTGGTCTGAAGGTGTGCTTGGGATAGGGTGAAGTAGAGGGGAATGGGGCTGGGTAGTGGAAGTTCGAGGGGGGAGGCTGGACACGGGGACAATGGCGGCCATCAGTGCTGAGGCCAGAGCGTGAAATGCTCTCTGTTGGGCCGCCACGCCAGAATGAATGCCCTCCAGGTATGCATTTGTTTGTTGGAAATGCCTCTGGGGCAGGGCCTGAGGTGCCTGGGGCGAAGGAGATGCCCTCCCTCCTGGGTGAGCGGGCACGGGAAACACGCTGAGGGGCTGCTGGGAGGGTGGTGCTGGTAGGGGGGTTTGCGGCTGTACCTGTTGTTGGGGTAGGCACAGAGGTGTCTACCATGAGGTACTGGGTTTTTCAGAACCGGTACTGATCCGGTAACCCAGTGGTGCCAGGGTACACCCAAAGACCTCGGGTACTTTCCTGATTCAGACCACAGAAACTCAGAGTCTTCTAGGTGAAGTCAAAGATCGAATTTATTGGCTGCAACCAAGTAACAAGCGTCCTAGAAGTACAACAGCACTGTTTGTATGTTCTCAGGAGACTGTGTTTCAATGCAAAGTCAGGTTTCCTTATATACAGTTTTTTAAGCTTCAGGCAAACATTCTTGACATTTTGGTTGGCCATTCACATGTTTTCACTACAAAGGAAAAAACAGTGTCATGATGAAACCTCATATTTCATGTCATCCAACCCATAATAAATTACCCGGCAAGGCCTAGTATTTTACATCAGATAAGTGTGGACCCCCAATAAAAACGGGCACCTCCCCCTCGTAAAGTAAGAAGAAGAAAAGAGCAGGTGCAGGTGTGAGCAAGATTAGGCAGGGTGTGTGAGCGATAATAAGGGTTTTATGGCATGGTGTGCCTTGATGCTATCTGATTCGGCCACTGGGAGAGGGACTGACCAAACAGGTTTGGCCTGAGGCAATGGTTCCAGCTTGCCCAGGTCAGAGAAAAGTCAATCAAGGTGTACGTGTCCTTGGAATCAAATCTGACTGTATTATAAGCCTATGTGAGGGCAACTTTTAAAAATGGCTGCCGTGTATAAAATGGGAGCCACGAGTGCAGGACGAAAATGGCGATTTCGAGGTGAAAACGCTGCTGGAATTGAGCGAAAATGCTCATGCTTAGTGTACTTGTCATTATCGGTCTTTTGATACTAAAATCGTACTGCTGTGGCAAAGTAAATTACATGGGTCCAGAATTTTTAGAACCACAAACCCTCCTTTTGCCCTTACATAGACAATAAACCTATTCTCATGCTAATCTGAGTCCAGGTCTATGTTTCTAAAGTCGTTGAGATGTTGCTGTAACATCATCCTAGTATTTAGCTCGTCTCTTGGTGCAGGTTTCCTTATGCATGATGTAACACAGAGGCCACATATGGCAGGACAAAGTAAGGAATACCTCTATCTGCAGTAGGTGGCAAAAGATCACACACCCAACAATTAGTGATGTTCACTACTAACTAGTGTTGATGCAGAAGCTGTACAAAAGAATTGCTTACGAATTCTGATCTTCTAACCTGCTCATGTTCAGGAAAAGGGTGAAAAGAGTGCAAAGAAACAATAGTAGGAAATGACATAGGTTGGGAAGTGGGTGCAGAAGTCAATTGAGTAGAGAAAAACAATCCCACCCATAAATGACAACGTCATGTTTAAAAGACACTAGAAAACACGTTATTAAGAACATATAGACAACGGGAGAAAGTAGTGACCACTATTACAAATGAATAATAATTTTTCACAACCCTAACCAAAAAGCAAATCCTAAAATTATCTAGTAACATTTTTAGGGCTCCTCTGCATTTCAGTAATTTTGGTATGTTCAGGTGGAACAGTGGTGACTCTCATCAATGCTCTAAGGTGAAAAGGGGGTACTCTTTCCACAGAAAATGGACTTTATTCTGCTTTTACTAAACAGAATAGTACTTTAAAACAATGCCAGCAAAACAATCAGTCTCCTAACACCTAGTCTATACAATCACACGGAAACCTCTTGTGAAACCAACTATGCCCAGAGTCCGTTCAAAAAGCCTCTCTGGCAGGCTTCTATTGTCCATCAAATTTTCTTTTGTTGTTTTCTTTCGCATGGGCCTCTCAATTCAGGCCTCTTTGTGACAAAAGTACTGCTTAGTTGGAGTGCCCTCCTGGCAAACACCCACAGCTCACTCGAAAGTCTCAATGTCTTAAAGCAATGCACCAGTGTCTCTCCTCTGTGGCAGACACTACAAACAATGTGCTCTTCATTGATCAAGGGCACAAATCATCTCGTGCAGACCCAAGCACCATTAATTGGGAAATAGCTCAAGCTCAGCAGCACTTTCAGACTCCAACACTCATTATTTAGTGTCAGAGGACGCTCAAGCTGCTCTTTCATGGGCACCACAATATAGTACCTTTTTCCAAACTTGAAATCTCCGGTGCACTGCCCTTCTTCCGTTGGAGCAAAGAAAAGGGTGTGTGTGGCCAAAACTCAGGCCAAGGGGCTCAAGGGATTGCACACTGTCAGAGGTTACCAGCACATGACAGGTAGAGAAATGAAACCTCAAAACAGCTCTGCCATCAACAACAGGAATCCTTCTCTTTAGCTCTTTTACACTGAAACTTTGGTTTTGTGATGTCCAACGCCGTCTGATGGAGCAAGTACGATACCATGCGCTGGCGATCGCTGTCCAGCTTTGCTACTTTCTGGGTGCTGAGACTGTAGGGCCAAAATGTCCGTCTTTCATCTGTAGCTGTCACTGATGGGAATTAGGCTTAAATCAATGTCCTGCAGGTTATTATGACTTGATACCCGCAGAATCTAGTGACGTAGGAAATGTGCCACAGTTGTTAGTTCCCTTCAATTTAGTACAAAAACAGTTCATGGTTTTTAACAAGGGGACTGCAAGCAGGTGGTCTGCAATCTTCAAAGGAGTAGCCATACACCATGGGCATAAAATACAAAGACAAAGGCAGAAGGGCAAAACAGGGTCTCTAGCATCTTTAATTGGGTTCTCTCCATTATTCTCTGCCATCTATAGCTACATGAGAATTCTATCTGAATGGATTTCCTCACACAGTGGCATTGTCTAATGGGGTAAACACATATTTTCCTCAATGATTAAGTCTAGGTGTTCCTCCTTATCTTAGAACATCTCAATAGAGAAATCACATGATACCGATTATCAGGGACATGTAGAAACCTTCCTTTAAAAACTGTGCATCAGGTGCACTATGCAATACACAGGCTAATAGTCAAATGTGCAAACAAAAAGACAAGAACTAGAGGGTCCTGATATTTGCATGATTAGGACACATCTGATCCCACCAAAAATTAAAGTAGCAGGAACAGAAGGGAACCGAAAACCAAATTAAAATAGACATTGAAAATTTGTCATGTTCAAAAAGGTAAACATAAGATATCTCCTATTGAGATGGAAAACTTGTCTTACTATAATATTGAGTCAGTTAACCAGTCTATTGCTACCCTGACAGTCAGGCTGGAAAACATTGAAGCAGGCCTAAGGCAAATTCTTGAAAACCAGTCTGGTCATACCAAAGGGAATTATACATAACATGGGGGTCCCTGGTACATCACTGCAGTCTGGAAATGTGAACCTGAACAATACATCAATAATAATAAAAGGTCTGACTGGTGAAAGGAATTTGAAAAAGAGAAATGGGACTAGGACATAGCTAAAATCTCAATAACTAAGCATGATGCGACATTGGTCAGGGGAAGTAACAAAAGAAAAAAATCTATAGGAAGAACAAAAAAATTATTTGGGTGATAGTCAGGCATGTGACACAACACCGAGAGTACGGGTGATACACAAAGGCCAAAGTTACACAAATTTTAACTCTACCGTGGGCGACTACACCATATACGGTACTCCTAGCTAATGTTTCAGTTCCTTCTTCAGGAAAAAATTAAAACCTGGTTTTCTTTTAAGGAACAAAAGCCATATGCTACTTAGGAAACAGAACATCATTAACTAATGTAATATAGAAATTAGGCCACCTTGAGTCACAGATCTACAATTTCATCCTTAGGTCCAATCAAGGCCACATAAATGTAGGGCTGCCTGTTCCTTTAAGGGAAGGGGCAGTAACGTGACTAACTGCAGGTGACACACTTTGATCCTGTATATCTCTTTTTATTTTCCTTCAATACCATTATAGCCAAATAGACATGCACTGGTGAAGTGGTGTCTCTTATGTTCACAGCATGAAATATCATTATCTGTGGAATTTAGTAACCAGAACAAGTTCAACCAACTGTTGCGTAGCGATGGGCATCGTCATGACCATCCCCTCACAACACAGGGGAGCTTGTAATAGTATCAAAAGCAGCAACAAACATGCAAAAAAACCAAATAAAAAATAATAAAAACGCACAAAACTTCAAGCTATCAGATATAGTTGCTGTGTATCAAGCACAAAAAGCATAGACAAAACAATAGCATGTGTGAATAAGCGGTGAGACACAACACCATGTCATGTACTTTATGCACTGTAAACCTGCAGCCCAAAACCCAATATTTGGGCCTGTTTAATTTGTCAGGTTTAAAATCCTTACCCTCCTTTTGACAGTAGATCACCAGGCAATGGAAATCTGCTGTCAAATATAACTTTACTGTTTCTCTTCTAACATACAGGACCAGCAAGAACAATTCATGATAGGACCAAATACACGAAAATAAATTTCCATTACTTAACTGTTACCCTCTTGTCAGTTACTTCGCAACATCAAGCCACCTTAGTTTTACCTTTCTAAAAGTAAAAATTGTTACACTGACACTCCATATTAATTTGGCACCTACAATTTCCACTGTGAAAAATAAGTCTTAATTGGTAAATCGTTCTCATTAAGGCATGTAGCCTTCAAAATTTTAGAAAAGGGCTGCATCTTATTTTCTGTCTAAGACATAATGCAACACTTTGTTTTCTGTCAAATAAAAGCAACTAGCAGGCATCATTTTATTTTTTTAGAGCGGAGACACAAATGTATCAGTTCTGCAGAGCATTTAACATGATGTTGGGACTTTCGAAGAAACCCCTTTTTTTTATATTTTCCCTTTGGAATTAAGTTCTTTAATTGTATTGATGTTCTTCTGGAGAAACCAGAAATCCCACTTTTAGAGGCCCGTAGGGTCATTCTGCATTTCACAGAGACAAGGCCCTAATTTAAAAGGTCACAAGTGTCAACATGACAGCCTCCTCCATTGTTTATGGGAAAACTAAAGATAGCATCTCAGCAGCGTGACTTGAGCCAGCCTCTGTAGCTCTCCTAGCTTCTGCCACTCTGAATCTGTCAAAGACAGTAGGCCTTCCTGTTTTCCTTCTAACCTGCAATAATTCACTCTATTTAAAAAAAAAAAAAAATCCTTTTTAGGCACTTAAAAAAATTATCTGTATTTCCAGATTATTAAACTACATTTACTGTGAATAATTCACAAACCTTAATAACACACATACCAGTTGTTAGAATAAATGCTTGTTGCAATCCCATGCAATGGTACATATTTCATCAACCTCGAATGAATGAACGTCTCAGTAGGCCCAGCTGAAGTTAGAACCTTCAACCTCGATATTAAAACAAGCCTTTGTACTGGCACATTGACTCATTGAATCATAAGAAGGCACAACCTGCAAATATATATCAAACCTAAATGTATGCATTTACTGAAGCCTGAGACACTTTAAAAAGTACTCTGAATGAAAGAAAATGCAGTTTAAACAGTGCTTTTGCCCAAAATCGACTTTGATATTTTAGTAATTAAAAATCAATATCCTACAATTTTCTTGCATAATATGCATTACCAGAATGTCTATTACACAATCCATGAGTCAGCCATTGAAAATATTAACTTATACTTTATAGAAATGAGCTTGTTTGCTCCTGTGCCAAGGGAAAATTGCACATACAAATGTCATTTTAGCAGTGCAACATAACTTAAATTAAATGTTAATGCTAGGAGGTCATAGTATAGGTATTAAGCTTTATAAATATTAAAAAACGATTTTGAAAGGCACTTATTTTTTAAATAATTTTTCCATAATTAATAATTTTCTTTAAAAAAAAAAAAAAAAATTATTCTTTTTTTTTGTGATAATTCCACATATAAAAGCAAGCTGCATCCCTCGCCTATTATTTGGGATACATTAACTCACAAGCCTAAGCGCATAAGCCTAACTTGAAATACGTCACATTTTTGCGCCACTTTCATTTAAAAGGAAGGTTATGCAAAATTCCACCCGTGTTTAACTGAGAAAGTGCTGGCTGAATTGAACATTCCTATCAAATATACTGCAGCTGAAAAGTTTGCCTGTGAACATCTAATACAATGCATCTAAGAAAAATGATGTAAATTTATTTATTTTTTTGCAAAAATAGATAATTTCTTTTTTTTTTGGGGGGGCCCTATTTATATCTATTGAATGTGTTTTCAAATTTATTAAGCATTTAACGGCAGTTTTGTATATGTGCACAATTGCTCATTCTATAAATTAAAGAGCAACATATAGCTATGTTAGCACATCACATGGTTCATTTCTGGATTTTTTCTAAGTTTCTACTTAATATTAATTAACCAACATTTTACTTAACAAACTGAAAACATCAAGAAGACCCACAAACACACATTGAGCTCATTTCATATATAAACAGAAAACACTCAGGACACACAATACAGCGCGCTTTATCCATTTTTCATAAATAGCGCCGTCGCAATTTACTTACAGAACCGTTTGCAGATCCTAGTTGTAAGTCATATTTACAAGAGAAAAGAAAACTTTTCTCAATAGTGTTCCAAAAAACTGCAAAAACAGCCTCACAGACATTTATTTCCAAGAATAGCGGACCCATACTTTATTAAACATGATGGGGCCCACTCCGTGCTTCACATATAGTTCATAGGTTGGAGTTCCAATCGGAGGAACCGGACATGAGTCCTCCAACCGGGAGTCCCTTTTACAACCAAGACAAAACAAATTTCCAAGTCTGCTAAGACCAGGCATCTTCGCTCACTAGTCTAGCTTCAAACTTCAAAGGATTATCGTTTACGATAGTCTCGTGAATACACGAGTCCTTCGGCTTTGCTACTTGCAAGTTCCAAATCAAAGTGATCCCGAAGGGATACCAAACCAAATGTCCAACTAAGGACCAAAACAAGTGTCCAGCTAAGGACTGGGAGACGCTCCACTTATACTTAACTGAAAATATCGATGACGTCACCAGAAGACTCGTCTTATCGTTTCGCTCTACCAAACATCAAGGGTCCAAATCAGGGAGATAGCCAGGGCAGCAGTCCTTCGTAGCCGTCGGGAAGCGGGGAACCTCGCAGCAAAGACTTTCGGACCACGTCGACATGCAGGGGTCGATGAAGTGGGGGCCTTCCTCCAGAATTTTCACACGAAGCTCCCCACGGACCTCAGGCTTGGACCGGTACCGCTGTTATCGCCCCACATTGGGCGCCAACTGAGGTACTGGGTTTTTCAGAACCGGTACTGATCCGGTAACCCAGTGGTGCCAGGGTACACCCAAAGACCTCGGGTACTTTCCTGATTCAGACCACAGAAACTCAGAGTCTTCTAGGTGAAGTCAAAGATCGAATTTATTGGCTGCAACCAAGTAACAAGCGTCCTAGAAGTACAACAGCACGGTTTGTATGTTCTCAGGAGACTGTGTTTCAATGCAAAGTCAGGTTTCCTTATATACAGTTTTTTAAGCTTCAGGCAAACATTCTTGACATTTTGGTTGGTCATTCACATGTTTTCACTACAAAGGAAAAAACAGTGTCATGATGAAACCTCATATTTCATGTCATCCAACCCATAACAAATTACCCGGCAAGGCCTAGTATTTTACATCAGATAAGTGCGGACCCCCAATAAAAACGGGCACCTCCCCCTCGTAAAGTAAGAAGAAGAAAAGAGCAGGTGCAGGTGTGAGCAAGATTAGGCAGGGTGTGTGAGCGATAATAAGGGTTTTATGGCATGGTGTGCCTTGATGCTATCTGATTCGGTCACTGGGAGAGGGACTGACCAAACAGGTTTGGCCTGAGGCAATGGTTCCAGCTTGCCCAGGTCAGAGAAAAGTCAATCAAGGTGTACGTGTCCTTGGAATCAAATCTGACTGTATTATAAGCCTATGTGAGGGCAACTTTTAAAAATGGCTGCCGTGTATAAAATGGGAGCCACGAGTGCAGGACGAAAATGGCGATTTCGAGGTGAAAACGCTGCTGGAATTGAGCGAAAATGTTCATGCTTAGTGTACTAGTCATTATCGGTCTTTTGATACTAAAATCGTACTGCTGTGGCAAAGTAAATTACATGGGTCCAGAATTTTTAGAACCACAACCACTGCCAGGAAGCTTCCATCGGAGGAGGAGTCACTGTCACTGGTATCCCCTCCGAAGCCGGTGCCTTGACCCTCCGCCAAATAACACTAATGCACATAAGGATAGGGTGACAAAACAAGAAGGTGGGAATAGACAGAGGATAGACATGGTCAATGCCAGCGTACACAACACACACTGAGCTGCCCTATGCACTAGGCCATGCCCAACCACTCACTAAGGTAGTCACCAGCCCATGGAGTACAATGCCTAATGCCAGCATCTGCACACATGACACCCACAGGACCCTGCCCAGTAGTAGTTGGCCACTTGTACCATAGGGGTAGAGGTGCTTCAGAGCCTGCATAACAAGGGACCTACCCTGCCATGATCGCCCTGGCCTAGCAGTACCCGCAGCCCACATCCCCCACCCAGCTAGTTCCTAAAGTGCGCAAAGTCAGCTTTCTGAAATGGTACTCATCCCCTTGTGGCTGCTATGATGCCCTCAAGCGCCCATCCAACTCCGGATAGGCCACCGCCAGGATGCGGAACATCAGGGGTGTCATGGTGCGACGGCCACCCCTTCCACGTTGGGAGGCCAGCCCCAGGTGGGCCTCCGCCATCTTCTTGGTCTAGCGGCGCAGGTCCTCCCATCTCTTGCGGCAGTGGGTGCTCCGCCTGTGATAGACCCCCAGGTTCCGCACCTCCTTGGCGACGGCACGCCAAATACCCTTCTTCTGGTGGGTGCTGACCTAGACAGAAAAGAAATCAGAAATTGTAATCACTCACCCATCTGGACCATCATACTCATTGCTCACCAGTTCCCACCCATGCCCTGGTGCAGATACAGTGACTACCTCTCATGCAGCATTCAGGCCAGGATGCATTAGCACCCTCCAACATGTGGCTTACATCCACACCACTCCAAACAGGCATTGCCCACACATCATGCTCACAGTTTACTCACCTGTTTGTCTGGAAGACCCTAGAGTAACGTGTACTGGGGGAGGACCCCATCCACCAGTTTCTCCAACTCCTCTGCAGTGAAGGCAGGGGCCCTTTCCCAGACACTCTAGCCATTGTCGCTTGCAGACTCAGGTCACAGCAGCACTTGCAGTGTAGGTCCTCTCCTGTTGATGGTCAGGTAGCAAGTGAGTGAATAGCTAGAAAATGGCAGTGACGTCTGCGGCGGTGCGTACCGTCACCACCGGCGTACATCGCCATTGGCTCCTGGGACCCATAGGGCCCAATGACAACCAATGCAGATTGTGTGGCGGTCATCGACCGCCTACCGCGATGCAGCACAATGCCAGCGCACTTACCTAATTTCCCCTTGTCCCTCCTCACAGTTCAGGCAGCCGCCACTTCAGGGGGCACCTGGCATGGCACTTAACTGCGTCACAGCACATATTGGCACATATACTGACTCTCGATTTCAAACATTCCTCCTGTGACATTAATTCTAACACAGAGGTGCTATGCATGTGGAAATTTGACCTTCTGCTCACCGTTCTCCTCCATAGGCTACAACCGCTGAGGCAGATGATGAGATGGCGGCATCCTCCGGTGTACAGACCCCTGGTGGACCTGTGGACAATGGAGGACAGACACATTATCATCACATACAGACTTGATCATTCCACAATCCAAGAACTGCGTGCCCAATTGGAGCCAGACCTGATGTCAGCTATCCACTAGCCCACATCGTCTTCCCCCAGGTGGAGGATTTGGCCACAGTGAAAGCTGACTTCTGTGCCCTGGGACATATTCCCAACATTATTGGTGCCATTAATGGTACACATGTGGCATTTGTTCCCCCGTAGAAATGAACAGGTGTAAAGGAATAGAAAAAGCTATCATTTGATGAATGTGCAAATGGTGTGTTGGGCGGACCATTACATCTCCCATGTGAATGCCAAATATCCTGGCTCAGTGCATGACGCCTATATTCTGAGGAATAGCAGTATCCCTTATGTGATGGGCCAACTCCAGAGGCACCGGGTGTGGCTAATAGGTGAGCCCAAGGTCCCCACACAGTATAAGTAGGTGTCTGGGCATGGGGTTGTCCTTAATGGTTAGTGTGTGTCTAACAGTTGTCCTTCAATATTTTCAGGTGACTTTGGTTACCCCAACATCTCATGGCTACTGACCCCTGTCAGGAATCCCAGGACAAGGGCAGAGGAACGTTACAATGAGGCACATGGGAGAACAAGGAGGATTATTGAGAGGACCTTCAGCCTCCTGAAGGCCAGGTTCTGGTGCCGCCATCTGACTGGTGGATCCCTGTACTACTCACCCAAGAAGGTGTGCCAGATAATCGTGGCATGCTCTATGTTGCACAACTTGGCCTTGAGATGCCAGGTGCCTTTTCTGCTGGAGGATGAGCCTGGTGATGGTCTTGTGGCAGTGGTGGAGCCTGTGGACAGTGAGGAAGAGGAGGCAGATGAAGAAGATGTGGACAACAGAACTAACATTATCCAGCAGTACTTCCAGTGACACACAGGTAAGAGACTGTAACTCCTCTTCACATTTCAGTATACTTTTGGACATTGTACATGGCAGCCTCTTACCCTCTGTCTATGGCCACTGACTGTTCCCTTTGGATTTCTTTTTTTCAGATCTGTGTACCCCATTCTGGCTCCTGGTATGTGTACTGCTGCCCACCAACTGTCATACATTGGTATAATTCAATGAACATAGACGTTGCAATGCTTTGAGAATGTTTTAAGAATACATATTTCCAATCATTACACTGACTCCAGTATGGTTTATATTTAAATAGTGTTTATTTTTTGTGCTAAATAGTATGGGGGTATGGGCGAGGGGTTGGGGCGATGGTGGAGGAATGTCCATGGTAGAGTCCAGTCTCTTGGTATCACAGGTGCATTGTCCAGTGAGGCATAGGAAGGGGAGTAATGGCAGTTCAAGTTGGACAGGGTGACATAGTGGGACAGAAGGGTGACAATCAGAAGAGTCTTATTTCCTGGCAGGGGTCTTGGCAATGTTCTCTGTCTTCTACCTGGATCGCAGGGACCGTTTGCGGGGTGGTTCTCCTTCTGCAGGGGGGGGGTGCTGGTGGCCTATTGGTCCTGTGGCAGTGCCTCCTGTCCACTAGCGGAGGTGGAAGGCTGTTCCTCATTTTGGCTAGTGTCAGGGGCCCTTTTTTGTGCCACTGCCTCCCTCATGGTATTGCCCATGTCAGCCAGCACCCCTGCTATGGTGAGCAGGATGGTGTATAGGTGAGGTGAGGTCCTCCCTGATCCCCAGGTACTGTCCGTCCTGCAGCCGCTGGGTCTCCTGTAACTCGGCCAGTACTGTGCCCATGGTCTCCTGGGAATGGTGGTATGCTCCCATAATGTTGGAAAGTGCATCGTGGACGGTCGGTTCCCTGGTCCGGCCCTCCCCCTGTCACACAGCAGTCCTCTCAACTTCCCTGTTGTCCTGTGCCTCTGTCCCATGAACCGTGTGCCCACTTTCACTGACCCCAGGTCCCTGTTCGTCCTGTGTTTGTGGGGTTGCCTGGGGTCCCTGTAGTGGTGGACACACTGCTGATTGACATGTCCTGGGGACAGTGGCATGGGCCCGCTGGGTGGGTGCTGTGCTGGTGTTTCCTGAGGGGGGAGGGTCTGTGGTGGGTTGGGACTGTGGCAGTGGAACCAACTGTCCAGAGGTCCCTGATGGGCCAGGTTGGTCATTGTGATCCAGGCGTGGAGAGCTGCTGTCATCACTGTGGGCCTCTTCTGTGGGGGGACTGGATGTTGGTGGCACCTGCTCTCCGGTGACGTTGGGTAGGGGTCCTCTAGGGATGCAAATACATTGCTATTGTATCTGTGTGTGCCATCTTGTGCAATGGGTGTGTTTCCCTGTGTAATTGTTCTTTCCCTGTCTCCCTGGACTTGTGTGATTGCTGATTTTGTGGGCTGGGTGATTCTCTCTACTGGGCATGCTGTGGCGATGGGTGTAAATGTGGGGCTGTGATGGGTGTCCATGTGTTGTTGTTGCATTCAGGGCTTGGTATTGGGATGGGTGGTTTGTGATAGTGGGGTATATGTGAAGTGGTGGAGTGATGGGGTGAGGGTAGGGTAGGAGTTTGTGATGGCATGGAGGTAGGGTGGGGGGATATAGTAGTAAAGATTTGATTTACCAGAGTCCAGTCCTCCTGCTACTTCTGGTAGGCCCTCAGGATGCATGATCGCCAAGACTTGCTCCTCCCATGTTGTTAGTTGTGGGGGAGGAGGTGGGGGTCCACCCCCAGTCCTCTGTACAGCAATCTGGTGTCTTGAGACCACGGAACACACCTTCCCCCATAGATCGTTCCACCTCTTCCCGATGTCATTCCTGGTTCTTGGATGCTGTCCGACGGTGTAGACGATTCTCCGCCATAGCTCCATCTTCTAAGCAATGGACGTCTGCTGCACCTGTGATCCAAATAGCTTTGGCTCTACCCGGATGATTTCCTCCACCATGACCCTTAGCTCCTCTTCAGAAAACCTGGGGTGTCTTTGGGGCGCCATGGTCTGAGTGATATGTGTGAAGTGATGTGTGGGGTGATGTGTTGGGGTGCATACTGTGATGTGCGTTGATGTTGTATGTGTGATAGTGTTCTGTGCCTCTGATTGAGTGTGTGCTCTTTGCTTGTCTCTCTGTGCTTGGTCTCTTTTTTGTTGTTGTAAGGGGTTGTGGGAAGTGTGGGTGTGTGTTTTTTAGTGGTGTGGATGTGTGCGTGTGGTGTGTGTGTGTGTATTTTGAATTGTCCCATGTGGTGTTGTTTTGTAAGTGTGTGTGTATATTGAGCGCGTTGGTGTGTACTGCCAATGGTTTACCATGGTTGAAAGACCGATGCATTGATTCGTGGGTCGTGATACTGTGGGCATATTCCTGTTGGCGTGACGGTGTGGGTTTTGGTTCCGCCAGTTTATCACTGACCTTTGGTCTGGTGGACTTGTGTGGGTATCTGTATTGTGGCAGTATTCTCGGTGTGGATCATAATACCTGTGGTGGATTGCTGCCACAGTCACAGTATGTTGGCGGCCGTCGGCACATCGGTAAGCGGCATTTACCACCAGAGTTGTAATGAGGGCCTTTATGTCACTTTTACAGTGATATCTCAACATTTACTTATTGCATTTTAATCGTTTTGACCTGCATCTTATCAGTTAAATATTATACATTTTTCTAAACACTGTGTGGTGTATTTTTGTGGTGCTATACTGTGTTGTTGTATGATTTATTGCACAAATACTTTACACATTGCCTTCTAAGTTAAGCCTGGCTGCTCAGTGCCAAGCTACCAGAGGGTGGGCATAGGATAATTTGGATTGTGTGTGACTGACCCTAGAGTGAGGGTCCTTGCATGGACAGGGGGTAACCTGACTGCCAACCAAAGACCCCATTTCTAACAAGGGCATATTTACAAGAAAATGGTTCATCAGTGTCGATGTGCGACTTTTCTTGCGCCGCCCCTGACCCATTTAACAACACCATGGTTGTACTGTGTTTACAATATGGCGGTCGTTTGGACAACAGCGTCAACATTTTTCACACTATTGTGGTGCTTTGTTGCACTTTAGGTGCTAGTATAGCAAAGCACAGGGAGACCCAGTGATTAAAAGGGGTGAGTCATTTTAACACCTGCTCTGAGCAGGCGATAAAAATGACAAAATAATTGCACAGTGAAATGTTCTAAATTTCACTGCACCATTATTTCTAGCTTCCCTGTGTCAGAACGCCGCCCCTTGCATACAAGGGTTTACAAAGCATTGTGCCACTTTGTAAATATGACGTGGGCTCCTTAATGCTGCCATAACGTAAAACAAAATGACACTAGTGCAGCACAATGTGGCGCTAGGGACTTGTAAATTTGCCCCTTATGGGTAGATTTATGGAAAGCGGCGCTGCACCTTCCTGCGCCCCTTAGCAGCCCCCTACCACCACCATGTGTGCGTCATATTTAAAATACAGCGTCCATGGCACAGGGTAGGGGGCATTAGAGTCACTTTCAATGACTCTATTGATGTAGTCTGCAGGAGTAGTGTCAAACTGTTGGCGCTACTCATACAGAGTACATAGGGGCCCATTCTAAAGAGCGGAAGCCCCCTTTTAACCCCTGCTCTTGAGCAGGCGTTAAAAGTGCCATAATAAATAGATTTCCTTGCACCATTTTACCGGCTCCCCCTTTTCATACATTATGCCTGACGCAGGCATAATGTAGCGCATTGTGTTACAAGCATGGGGATTTTGGCCTCGTTGGGCCACATTAACGTCAAAATAAATTATGTTAATGCAGCACAAGGTGGCATTCAGGACCTATAATTTTGCCCCTTAGTTTGAATTGAATATCCATACATCATACTCACAATATGTTTTTTCACAGCTTAGCCCATCTGGACTACTTCAAAACTAAAATGAATGCAGCAGCACTGAATAATACTCAACTCAGCAAAAAGCTAGGCAAATTCCCTTTGACACACTTCCTTCTTTTATATTATGGTCTTGCAATATGAAATGGTTGATCGGATCATTTCAAAGATGTGAGGCATAAGTGTTACCAATAGAGGTCTTGAAATAATCTGTATACATCTATGAAAAGACAGTTTTCCCCAATATTTTTAGGATCATAAGTATCAAAGAACACACATTGAAAGCGTTTTTCAGATGTTTTTTTTAATTTTTTTTGTTTTTTTAGAAAATACCAACCTCATGTTGCAAGGATAGGATGCTGATTGTGGCGCAATTAAACTATCATACAAAATTAAGGGCCATATTTGTACTTTTTTATGCCAAACTGCACCAACACAGTTTTGGGTCAAAAAGTTTAACGCCGGCTAATGCCATTTCTTTGCGTCATCTGGGCATCAAATTTACTTTGATGCTAGGCGGCGCAAACAACTGGTTAGAGTCATTTTTTTTTTACTCAAACCAACGTGCCACGTCGTAAAGATAAATGACGTTAACGTGGCGAAAATGACTTTAATCCAGTTTACGACGTCGCAAACCGGAGGTACACCTTTTTTTGCCGCAATAGCATCAAAAAGCGGCGCAAACACAGCAAAATGTGCAAAAGGAGCCCCAAAATAGATTCCAGAAGCCATGAGAGACCCCAGGTAGATGACAACCGACCAGGAACCAGCCATGAGGACCCACACAAGACCCAGGAGACCAAGAAGAAGAAAAAGAAGTGTCGGTTCAGTGCAGAGGAGCAAGACATACTAGTGAAAGAGGAGACGGAACACCAGCATCAACTTTTTGTCACCTCTAAATTGCCAATTGGTAGGAGAGAGGCAATTTGGCAACAAATTGTCGATAAGATCAACAGTGTGGCAGAGGTACGGAGAACAGTCACCGAGTGCAAGAAACGCTGGCATGACTGCAAGCGCAGGACCAAGGAAATGATGGTAAGGAACAGGAAGGCAGCGTTGCAGACTGGAGGTGGGACCGCAGGAGGCCCTGGACCACATAGAGGAGATGGTGGCAGCTGTCATCTTTGAGGAGATTGTCACAGGGATTTAAGGACAGGACAGCACAGGGATTTAAGGACAGGAAAGCGCAGACTACAGGATACAATACAGATGCAGGGTAAGTAGCAAGGGGAACAAAATGCCTAATTGTTAACTGCAAGGGGGGGCATACCTACTACACAATGCATGTCAGCCATGATAATCAGGTAGTGGAAAGGGCAAAGGGGCACACCACGGGTGCATGGGCTGTGCAGGGGAAACCTGGGGCACAGCACAACACTACACCAACAACCTTTGCCTGGGGGTACTCTGCCATGCCAAGGATGTTGGAAAGGCAAAGCCAGTCCAGGAGGGTAGGGTACAACGTAAAACTGACCTGCTGTCACACGACAGCTGGTATTTTCACAACATGAACTAGGGCTCAATTTCCAGTCTCACGCCATATCCGCAAGAGGTTTTTTCCATTGACAACAGTTGCCACTACCACATCTGCTATGTGTGCAGGTCAAGTAGCCAATGGTAATTACGTGCCCATGGATCAAACACAACCAAAATAGAGGGTTCAGGATGATGACATTATCAATCCCCTGTAATTAATAAAAATGTGCAAATCGTGTCAAATGCTAATGTCTATAGGGGCTACAAACATCAGGTTTTGTAATTAACATTATGAGGTACCCAGCAGTAATGTCATACCCATGCTGCACATGTCAGGGTCTACCCTGTGCCTGTGTTACAATAGCTGCAAAGCCACCATGCAGCATCTCAAGTGTAATAGTGCTAAGACAACAGCATTGAGGGGTAGGACATATGTTTCTAGCTAGTCAAACGCACCCGCACAGTCATAAGAGGAAATGGAACACTGCTAGGACCATAAGTGCAATCCAATATAGCACACATTCCCCAACATCAGCAGTACACACTACCAATGCTGACACCCATACCGTACCATGCCAATGCTATACATAGTATATGCTAAGTCTCAGCAACATATCGGTGGATGAGAAATATCAGAGACTGTGTCAGTTCAAGATTGTTAAGTGTGGTGCAAGTGCCATCAGAACACCCACATCCAGTGCAAGGCCACACCATGATAATGGAAGTAGACGGAGGGTTGAGTTGTACAATAAGGTGGCAACATACAATTTGGGCAGACCCTACACCTAGAGGATGTGATGCAGACATTTCCCCAGACTGCTCACACTACATGTGACATGCCGGTGGGGCATAGGCCTGGGAGATTGCTAATATTGATGACAGGAACAATGATCAGGAACCAAGATCATAATGAGCAACTAATAGGAAGTCAGGAAACTCACATTACAAATGCCACAACACAGACACACTAATTGTACAATATCCCTTTGCAGAGGACGAAGACTCTCCTGGGGATATGCCTGTCCTGGACTTCCCTGATGACAAGGATGACGAGCTGACAAACATTAGCCAGCAGACCCTCCAAGATGTCCTTGGAACTCTGCAGACCCCACCTTCAGTGGCAAGGAGGAGCACAGAAGTAGCAGCCATCACAGAGGACCCACCCAGCACCCCAAGTTTACAACCTGCCATCTCCAATCCAGCTGAGGACTCTGAGGACACTGGTACCACCTTTGAGAGGACTGTAGTTGGAGTACAGGGGGAGCTGCCCAAGGAGGTGCGGGTGCGGATGCAAAATATGGCAGCCAGCCTTGAGGGGTTGCGTTTGTGCATGATGTCATCTGCAGAAAATGCAGCAGCCATGCAAGTGCTAACATCCATCCTGCAAGCACTACAACAAAGTGTAAAGGAATTCACCACTGCAGTAAGGGAGTTGCCACAATACCTCGCACCCCAAACCTTTCACTGCGAATGCAATCATAACCCCCTCTGGGCCGACCTGGCTGCCTACCACAATGATGTAGCTGCTATACTTAAGAACCAGCAGCTCCTTATTGCTGCAGTAATGCCCTTAATAGCCCCACAGTTGTCAGCTACCGGGATTTCTGACTCCACATCTTCAAACACTGAAGTGTGTGTTGCCCCTTCAAACCCACCACCACTAAGGGCAGAGGAGACAACACACACATCAGAAGATGAAGACGTGGAACAGATCACCTTCACCCGTAAATGTACCCGCTAGCACAAGTCCATGCCACATGGGCACTGATACCGTAGGTCCTGTGCTTGTTAAGATGCCAGTCTTGTAACAGCTGCTCACATGCACTGTTCTCCAGTTTACCTTGATACTATGCTCTGTGATTGTCTCTCACTACCTCATTGGCAATTCATTTTCCTCTGCTCTGTATTACACTTCACCGCAGCATGTCCAATGGCATGTCCCATTGCACTTGTGTAGCATCACAATAGAATGCGTCACACTAATGGACTCAAAATCCTGGACTATGTAAATATTGTACAACAGCACTTTCAAATGAATAGCACTTACACAACCACTTTGTCTCTGTGTAATGTGACACATCAACTGTGTAGGAGATTAGTGATGTATGTCACATGTCAATGGCCATAGAATGTCAATACAACTGCCTTGAAAGATTGTGGGCTGATAACTATGGACTGGGGTCTGGATTGTATCATCATCTGCACTTCCTGAGGCTTATTTCTGAAGTACATTGAGAACTAAGGGGGTCATTATGACTCCGACCGCCAGGGGTAATGTAGCGTCCGTACCGCCAACAGGCTGGCGGTACAGAGGCCCTCATTATGACCGCGGCGGTAGCGCCGCGCTCGCACCGCCGGGGCCGGCGGTTTCCCACCGTTTTAGCCCCGGCAGTGATAATCCACCAGGGCAGCGCTGCAAGCAGCGCTGCCCTGGGGATTATGACACCCCTACCGCCAGCCTGTTTCTGGCAGTTTGCACCGCCAGGAAGAGGCTGGCGGTAAGGGGTGTTCTGGGGCCCCTGGGGGCCCCTGCACTGCCCATGCAATTGGCATGGGCAGTGCAGGGGCCCCCTAACAGGGCCCCGGCCAGCTTTTCACTGTCTGCATAACAGACGGCCACAACACCACCGGCTCCATTAGGAGCCAGCTCCTATGTTGCGGCCTCATCCCCGCTGGGCAGGCGGGGATGTCGTAATGGGGGCCGCGGGAGTGCGGCTGCATTGGCGGCCACATGGCGGTTACCGCTTGGCGTGCGGCGATAGCCGCCTGCCAAGGTCGTAATGACCCCCAATCTGTATAATGCTCTGTTGGACAGAAAAAGTCCGCTTCAAGGGATGTTTAAGCAGAAAATCAATGTGTTCAAAATTCCCTTCAAGACAATCTGAATGTATGTGACATCTGACTATAAACTTTCATCACACACACACACACAATACAGCAGGAATGGATGTGTACAAGTGTATGGACATTTATGTAACCTGGGAGTACAATGTACTAAATGATAGGTGTGAGTTATGTATACAATACTACATAAGATTAAAAAATCATTCAGCTTTTCAGGGTTCCCATGAACATCAGGCTGCAGGCAGACGTACTACAGTGGCCAAGATTCCAAATCAGGTCTCAAACGATGACAGATTTAAAACATACATCCAAACTTCACAACACATTGGGCACCATAGTTACCTTGAGTGGTGGGTGCAATGGATGGCAGAGGCATTGAGAAGTAGCTGTGGTGTAGCTGCCAATGTGACTGCACATTAGGAATTGTGAATAACCATGTCAATAGTGGTAGTCAGATGCAGGATGGTACACAAATGCAAATACTAAATTGACACTGTTCACCCATGCCATGGCTCTGATTCCCAAGCATATGACACATACTGTAAAGGAGTACCTAAATATTTATTTAACAGTAAAAAAGGATAATAAAACTAGGAGAAACACCTTAACTAACCTAACCTAACCTATCCTAACTACACATTACCTACAACTGGCCCTAACTACCCTAAGCTAAACTTACCTATCACATTTAACTAAACACTCTAAACATCAACCCCCACCCCACTTATATGACAGGACACATGTAGGAAAATATATACTAACCTAAACACATACTATCTTATCCTAAACAAATATATATCTTTTTTTGTATTTTCTTTTTATATATTCTTTTGCATGTTTTTTTATTTTTTATACACATAAACCCAAACATCATCCACCACCCACCCACCCATCCACAAAAATAACACATGTAATAATATAACCCCTCCACCCCCAGCCCACTTATACTAACTAAACTAACAGCCTATTCTAACCTAACACTAAACCCCCTAAACCCACTAAATATAAGAACCAGGAAAGAGGAGGGAGGGGAGGGAATCATGGCTGAGGGTCACAAAGTCACAAGTTTGCCCTCCGCAGGATCTTCTTTATTCCACGCAGTCTCCTGCTATTGCGGGACACCTCCTGCTGCCGCCTGTCCATCCTGCGCAACATCCGTTGCATGTCACGTCTCGTTTGTTGGAATTCTGTGTTGTCTATCAATGCAGCAGGGGTTGTCTGTGTGCCACTAGTGGATGGTAGTCCTGGTGCGGGTCCCGTGTTTGGAGGGGGAGGTGCAGGAGCTGGTATATGTGGGCCTGGAGCTGATGAGGTAGAGGGACCTACAACAGTGGCTGTCATCCTTTGTGCAACTGTGGTCGGAGTGGTTGTGCTGGTGGTGGTGGCTGTTGTGGGCAAGGATGGCCCCCCCTTGGGCAAATGCTCTCCAGATCCCTGTGGCACTCTCATGCCGATAACGCCATGCCATATTGCGGAACCCAGACTCCACATCCAGTATCTGGCGGTAACGCATTGTCCACCTCTGGAATTTCCTGATCTGATGGGCATTCATGTTGGCAGCTGTAAAAATAGAGAAACCCAAACATTAGTGACATTATTGTGTGATACATCTATTGATGATATTCTAACACTTCCTCAGAATAAGCTTAAACAGTCAAAATCACAGTACAGATCATAGAATGTCCCTGAGGAATGATATGCCAATGCAGCCTACACATCTCCTATCTAACAGCCAGGCAATGCTAAAAAAGCTTTGTACCTACTTAAATGATCTGTGCATCATTGTTCTGCCATTAGTCACATAACAAATGCTGCAAGTACTCTACATGTGACAGGCCAACTAATGAATATTTTCTGGATGACAATCAAGGCCCACAAGATCTGTGATTTGTAAGTGGAACTGCCTGGACGGTATGTCTTTGCTAATCATGAGGGGGTATCCTAGGTTGGAACAAATGAATGTTGGAATTACATGTCTGTCTTCTATACTTGGATCCTCACACCTAGGTACACATATGTCATAACCCTAACCCTGTGCCTCAGAGGGTGATGGACATGCAACTCATACTTTCAAACATGAAGGACAGCCAGGAAGCTTTGGACAGCTGTCCATGGGTTTAGTCAGTCCACCACAGGTAAGGAGGGCTGCCAAATAAGATTGACTCAAACATTGGACAATCATATCCACATTTATGTTCCTAATTGCAGACAACTGTCAACATCATTTGATCTCGCTAATAACATTCCAAAAACCAGCACATAGATGCAAGCAGCCATCTGGGCTTGACCTGCATGCACACCTATGACATTCTACTCAGGGCCACATAAACGTAGCACAACATGTGGAGCCAGATGCTGCTAGGAAGTCAAACATACAGTGCTACATGTTCATTAGTTAACAGGGAGGCTCAAGTCTGTGGGTAATACTTCGGCATCACTGGTCTGTTTGAATCAGGATATGACTTGCTGACTAAACCATGAAGATGGCCACTTCCTAATTTATCATTGGCATAAATGTAGCAACAAATATCACCCTGTTCACCTTCCCATGTCTATAGGGCAGCACTAGAATCCCCAAATATGTCTCTCTGTCACTGATTGTCCAACTCAAACATGGAACAAAATGTCAAACGCCAGGCAAGTCACATATAAGATCATGTGCCAGCACATCATACCTTGCAATGAGTCCAACACACAGGAGTCAGTCACACAACAGCTGCAAACACAACCGAGAACTAACATATTAACATTTACTGGATATGTTTGGGTCCGCAAATCGAGCCACTTCTCCAATTGTGTAGGGGGCTGGTCCACCTGTAACACATGGAACGGGGAAATGTGCTCAATGTCTGCCCACTGTACAAAACTTGGAACACAAAATCCGTGTGTGTGACATTTTAGATGATAGAGCAGCACCTCAGGCATGTAGACATCCCAACAGACATACTACTGCAAACATGTATTGACCCTGTCACTCCAGTGATTGATAGACATACATATGCACTCATGCACTGGCCCTAACAATCATGTGGTGCCAAACATGATTACTCAGTTTTGTGCAGAATTCTTTCGAGAGGGTATTCGATTTCTTCATTTGTTGTTATGAGAGACATGCAAAGCCACTTTCCTGGTGCACTGCAAAACCAGTCACTCAGGTATTGTGACTTATGCATCAAGGGACAATCAGTTACTGCGTGATGCTCATGTGGGTTGGGTTT
Source organism: Pleurodeles waltl (assembly GCF_031143425.1). Lineage (NCBI taxonomy): Eukaryota > Metazoa > Chordata > Amphibia > Caudata > Salamandridae > Pleurodeles > Pleurodeles waltl. The sequence continues at coordinate 957,437,246 of NC_090449.1, forward strand.
AGTTCAGGAATTATTGTGCTTTCTATGGTCTGTTATATGTGGGCCTGTGTTGTCTGTAGGTTACATATGCCACATTGCCAGTGTGTCCACAGCCGTATATGCCTCCTATGACACCATGATGGCAGGGATCCTGACAATGTTACGCTAAACATGGATTGGCTATTTATCTCAATCAAAACAACAAAGAAATATATGCTGACAGTGTCTAATTTGACCATCCGTGACAGAATGCATGGGCACAGGTGTAGTCATTGCACCTGAAATGTGTTACTCAGGGCCCCGTGTACATATATCAGGTATTGTAGATCACAGTTAGCCACAATTATCATCTTACATATGCCAAGTTGGGTGATCTGTGGTTATACAACGAACTGACACTGTGCCCTAAGTGAAACATGGTTTAGCAAATGTCCTACTGTGGCAATCGTGATGAGGTAGGTCTCAATTTGTATGCACCTTGGGAATTGCAGCAGTCACAGGAATGCTGGACTGCTGATCTTAGCATACACCCATGTCTGTGATAGCCTTCATACTGAGAAGTAAACCATTATACATATGCTGCACTAGATCTGCAGGGGTGTACCAAACATAAACTAGAAAACTATTTTGTCACTTTAAATGTATGATGTAGGCAGTCAGGGCTCCCTTACACAACATCATGCAAACAAATAAATTGTGACCATGCATTCACAAAGTTCAGCGATCCCATGATGACCAATTAACTTATAAAAATTGCTTGTCTTTAAAGTGACACAGATGGCAAATGCACCAGCTGTGTACCAGCAATTGTGCCCAAGGCAAATTAAAACACACAGGAACAATGAACATAGGGGCATATTTTTTCATTTTTTTTACATGTAGCATTTGCTTCCTGTTTTTACGCTACAGCTATGGAAAGTAGCACCAAACATTTAGATATTATCCTGTGTGCTTTACTTTGGCATCCATGATTAATTTAAATGCTGCACAAACCAAGTCAAAATATTAGCCTAAGATATTACCAGAGGTTAGGAAGATCTTTGTACGTATGGCCATGAATACAGTTCAGACATGTATTCCAAATATTTGGGGACTACATTCATTCCTTGCTTTAGCAAGTGAAATACATCTCATTCCTGGTACACTCACAGACAATGAATACAATATTTGTTTATGCCGCATTACCATCATCTATTGACGTCAAAGCAGCACTAATTAACAAGATCAAGTTGCGTTTTGTAAGTTTGTGCAGATTTTGCGTCAACAAATGATGGTAATGCGTAGCAAATATTGTATAAATCAGGGTGACTGTATGTTCAACTTGCATTCCACATGTCCACAAATCTTGCATGCAGCATGTCACCAAATCTGCTACTGTCACTACAGAGCATTTTACTGTACACATTAGTCTGATTTGTATTCACCAACAGGACCACAAATCACCACACCCAGGTGGTCCAGCAGGTCTTGCTCTCTGGTCACAAGGTCAGCCCAGCGATGTTTGAGTTGATGGTCATTGCACTGGCTGTTGAATACCCTCTTCAGGTGGAACAGCACCTTGGACCACCTGAGCCTCCTCGCCTCGTGTGATATCCCTGTATCACCCTGCCACCAGCCTTTAACATCAGGGGGAGGAAGTGGCACACCAGCCAAATGAAAGCCCCCAGATCCTCCTCACCCATTCTCCCCAGACGTGGCCTGCCAACATCACAGAAAATAATAGGGATAGGAAAGGGAAAAGAGGGAAATACAGGTAAAGGATGTAGGAAAATGAAACTTAAATAACCCACAAACAACCCAACAATACCCCAACTAACAATACCCACTAAAAACTCCCAACAGTACAAAGACAAAATTAGCCACAAAAGATGACAAAAAAAACACTTACACTGAAGTACTGAGACAAAACCAAAAACAACAGATGACAATTGGAATAGCACACAGGAGGCAAAAGCACAATTTGGACAGACACAACTCTCAACACAGCCACACAGTCTAGAAGAATCACAGACAGCAAAGTGAAAGTGAAAGTACACCCACTGTACCATTTCTGTAAACCGGATATCCTATTACATCACTTCCTGTCTCAAATTTGTGCGTTTTTATTATGATGTGTGAAATTTTATGACGCTTACGGGCTTTGCGTCAATATTTATTGACGCATATGCTTAAAAATTACCCCACATTCAAAGATCAATATATTTTTCATGGACTACCAATTTCATGAGGTGCAGTGTTGGAATTAATGCTAGGGACCAATCGATGTATAATGGCTGAGAGCGTACATTTTTTACACGTATGTGTCATTTTTTGACACATATGCATCATTTTTGACACGTTTGTGTCAAAATATCTGTCTTTAACTGTGTTTGTGTCATTTTTTCTCATTTTTTTACGTACATGAAAACTATAACTATACAAAGATAGGCTGTTAGGGCCTGCTGTGTGTGTTCCAGTGTTTGGGCACATGTGACAGACCACACTACCGCGGACCATAATACTCATGTTGTTGTGCCGGATTAGCACTCTTAAATGACGCAACAGCAACCCAAACATTTGGAATTAAAATTTGTATTCCCTAGTTTGAGCAGGTGGTGTGTCAATAGAGGATAGCAAGGCTACGCAACTTAAAACATTTACACATGGCCTGTATGTTTATGTCAGTAAATTGGCTATTTCAATTTTTGTTGTGCCTCTGTGTGAACGTCACAAGATGTGTTTTGCATAATGTGCTTGTATGCATGTGTTGGAATTGTGGATAACCATCAGATGCCATTCATTGAGCTGCATCAGTCAGGATATGTGGTTGTCATATGTCTTATGTTGTGTGAACCTCCCTGACTTTGGGGACAAAACCTCGCCCATGACAAATTAAACAAAGGATAGATAGAGGACAGTTGATAATGGCAATGGTACAAAGGTAAGCCATCACATGTACTGGAATGTTGGATACCACTTCATGGTGACTTGTGTGTATACTACCCATGAGTCAGGCATTTGAACATGCTAGGTAGGTACAGTGTTTGTGACACAGAGTCCCAACTCCAATCCAAAAAAGTTATGGTACACCACAGTTTGAGTCATGTAAATGACCTATGTTTCTCCTGTGCTGTGGAGGACCAGCAGACCATGCTGCATGTGTTCACATATTTCCAGTGGTTCATTGCACAAAGGTGTCCAGTTCAAGTGTGTGGCCATGTGTACCCTGTGTCAGTATTGGCCTCCATGTTGTCACAGTTACGTGCAGGTCTAGTCATGAGTCTGTGTAGCCAACCCTTGAATTAACAGAGTATCCTTCAAAGCAGATTTGACCTAAAGCCAAAGATCATCTAACAGCACACATGGGGATAGTCCAGCTATAGCACTACAGACCTCTAAGAAGGCAAACGACAGGGCAACCTTGGTGTGCTTAAAAACATTTGGCATCAGTAATAGGAAACAGGCAGGTTTCATCACAACATCTGTACACAGGGTGGACTCTAAAATTCTCACTGTAACAGGGAACATCAGTGCCTCAGTGCTGATTAACAGCTAGTCATCACGCAAGCCCCATCAAAAGGTGGCGGCAGAAATTAATCTGCGTGTGGACCTTCAGGGCACAAACATGTTTTTTATCCTTACATACACATTGTCAACCCTTGTTTGTTGTGCTGGAGGTACCGTACCGAATCCATGCATACAGCCATGGTACACTGTCACTGTTTGGCACTAATGAATACATGCAAAACCAGACAAGGGATGGGGGCTAGATTAGGCTATATGAATACATGTCCCAGAACAGACTACTATAAGGAAACTGATTAAACTATACTATATATTTGAGGATTCATCGTAGACCTACCAGACACAAAACCCTATGAGAAAAGAGAGGGCATGGAAAGCATCTTTGAGACAAATGTAGCTACAGGGACCGTCTATGGTTAACGCAAAGACAGGAACCAGTCAGGCTAACTGGATGCAGGCTCTGTCAGGAACAAACATGAACAAGGCAAATACACAGTGAGCAGACTCTGACTGGGAAAAGCTGGAACAACACTGTGGGAACTAAAAACTGTATAGGTGCTGCGGTCTGCAACATTACACGATCCCCCAAGGGCTCTGTTACACAAGTGATTTGTACACCAATGCACAACAAGGAGATTCAGAAAATGGCAGCTTCTAAGCAGTTCCAGGCAGCAGCAAGGGCAGGGCAGGTTCAAATGGCTGGTCTGCATGGAAGTGCTCACAGGTGTGTGCAGCTTCAATCTCTCACAAGTCCTGGAGTTGAGAATCAAGTTCAAAGGGCCAACTGGACCTTTAACATGGGAAGCAATGGACATATGATTACAGGTCCTACCGACTACCAGGCAGTGCATTATCGGACCTAAAGTCCATGCAGACTGATGAACTATGACTATGGCATGCCATACTGAAGAGGGAAGCACACAGGAGTCAGAATGGGAGTCTGGGTGTGTGTAGATGAAGGTTATCATGGTACATATAGTTCCTTTACAGGGACCCCTAGAGAAGTGTGGGGAGAGACTTCAAAAATGGCAGTGGCAGGACTTATTACCTGGGATGGACTGCGCAGGGCATGTCTTGTGAGCAATGCTTGTCATACCTGGGGCACTCGTGCTATCCATTTTAAGCTTAGATGGACTCCTTGTCAAACATGCTCCTTGCAAAGATAGCTGATGTCACACTTACTGCTGTCAAGGATCTGGTCAGACATTCCTGTTACCAATGCAATAGCACATCCACTGCCTCATGTATGAAACACTTTTTTACCATATGATTGATGGTGTCTTAATTGTGTTTCATGTGCTGCAATGAACCATGTTGGCAACATAGATGTGTGTCATAGCTGTGGTCCTCTGATATTGGCCTTCAAATGTGAAATGGACAGGATATATGTCGTTTACACTATGTTTGATGTTGGGTGTACATTCATAACCATCAAATGTGATGTGGCTTTTTCAGTGTCCTAATCTGTATTTCTGCAATGCTCCATGAGGCTAAAGTCTGATTATGATTCCTAGGGATCATGTGATGCATACATAATTACCCAGAGCATGATTGAGTGATGAAGGTAGGTGTTTAATGACATATGCTAACAAAGTGGTGTTGGTAACTATAGTTAGAAGAAGTTTTGTACAATGTGTTGTCTCCGACGCAATCCTGCTGCAGTGTTTGGATGGTCCCCCTCGTTCACAAACAGCATCCTCCTCTTCCTCCTCTTCAGGCATTTGTGGGTCTGGTTCATAGAGGGGAATGTTCCTCCTTACACAAATGTTGTGCAGGATGGCACAGGTCAAAATGATCTTGCAGACCATTTCAGGTGAATATAGGAGGCTGCCTCCGGTGATGTCGAGGCACCGGAATCTGGACTTCAGGATGCCAAAAGTCCTCTCTACTATGGTACGTGTCCTCCAATGTGCCTCATTATAGGCACGTTCTAATGCTGTGCTTGGGTTGGCAAATGGGGTCATGATCCATGGCTGGATCCCATAACCCAGTTCAGCTGAAAGAAAAAATGAGTGTAAATATTTGAATGTTGATTGCACCTTGATTATCACTTTGCATGACAGTTGTTCTCTTGTGTCGTCTGTGACTCATCTGTGTTTGTGTTATTGTGTGGGATCCTAGGGTTCTAGGATCTTCTTTCAGCACTGGGTTGTTTAATTGTCAAAACTGGTGTTTGGCTGATTGACCGGATATCAGCGGTATATTTGTAAACTTGCAGCTCTTTGTGTATCTCTCATGCATTATGTCATGTGAAAGATGTGTCCATGTGCCTTCACTGGAGGTAATATGATACTTCCACACAGAGAATTGATTCAACTGTGGTGGTAACACGGTTGCACTATATGGCCTGAACATCCCATCCAAATCAACATATGTAATAGCATGTGAAAATCAACAGTGACGCCCTTTGATTTGGCTAAGTGACAATGTTCAACACATCACCATAAGTTGGCAGCACTGAAGTGTTCACAATTGACAATGCACAAATATCCCATGTGTGAAAAGTTATATGCAAACCTATATTTTGTGCCCTCACTGAGTTGGCTCATGTGCAAACGTGTACCTACACTACTGAACCTGCTCCAGGTAAGCTGGCTAAGTTGGTTGAGGGGGTGAAGGTTTAAGTTTCAGAAGGTCCATGTGCCTGTACATCTGTTGTGTATAAGTGTAATTGCCTCAATCCGTATGTGTAGCAGTGTGCAGTTTGCAATATTGTCACATCAATATGTGTTCTTAGCACAGTCCACTTGCTTATTGGTAGCGGTCAATGTCACCCCAGGAGTGATGTGAGATGTTAGTACTGCCTCAATGAGTCCATGTCACCTTCATTAGAGTCAGCATCATCATGCTAAGTGTCTCATGGTGAAGCATATGTGATGCACTTGTTTTAAAGTAGTTGGATTAATTTACAAAAATGCACGACAAATTGTCAGTCTTTAACATACAATAAGTAGCCTGAAAGTCAATAAATAAATATATGTACAGCTCTTAGAGTATTTCTCCAGTCCTTGTGCTTTATTCATGAAATGCTTCGTGTTTCATAGAGTGATGACACTTCCTCAGTGGGATACATTGAGTTCAGGTAAACATATTTCTTCAATACTCCATTGATATAGTTCATAAACATACAGCCAACACGTGTTTTGCCTTAGGGGGAATACCCCCAACGACTTCTTCAGGGCTAAAATTTCATCAGAACAAAACATTTGAAATAAATCATAGGATTCGCTACTAATTAAGAACCAAGACCACCTTACACCATGGATAGATAACAACAAAAAAAAAGAATTACGCAAAAATATCATGAGTAACCAAAAAATATGGACACCTATAAGTGGAAAACATCCATCTAAGAGTTGAAGACTTTAGAAAAAACATTCATCAAATAAGATAGTCAAAACCGATAGCAACCACTAACACTCCAAGTGAAATACCCCGTGTAATGGTTAGCCTCACATTAGTTTAAAAAAACTGTGTCTAACAAAACTAAGGTTAAACCAGTACCTTGCGCACTATCAAGTGTTAATTCTCAGAGTTAATTGAAGAATGATGCTTCTAAATTTCACTGAACGTACTCTCCGTGTACTTCACTTATCAAGTAACCTGCAGACCAAAGCATAAACAACACATTTACTAACATCGATAAGCCACTCAAAAAAGACTTAAATGAAAAGTCAAAAGTAAGACGCTATACATAACACACTCATAGACTCACCTTCCCATTGTAAATTGCGCAAATTCAAAAGAATTCTATCTCAACCCGCTGGCGAGTACGCTAACGTGATGCCAACCCGGAAGTGCTATAAATAAACTCATAGACATGAATAGCAGACTAAAACTAATAAACCATAAAGACAGAAGATGGACGAATAACACGTCGTCACCTTAGAGGCATGATAATGCATTTTACATCACTATAGCAGTATAATGTATATGAACCAAAAAACAAAACTCTCTCCATCGTGTTAGGTAGAGAGTACTTGCACCTAGAATATTTGCAGCAAAATTAACTAATGAAAAATGATTCTGGCATGTTATTTGTTAATCAAAAATAAAACAAAAAACAGATCACTAACCCCACAACGTTGAGGCTAGAATTCTAGCATCTTAAATACCTACCCACATGAATAAACTAGAAAGCGTAACTCACATACAAGGGGACTAAAGCATAAATAGAAAACTATTTTTTATATCAACTAGAGTACTTCGCTCTGTTGCTCAAACAGATAAAACATAAGGTGCCACGTCATGAATTCAAATAGCCCCCAAGATTATGAAATATGGTAGAAAAACAATCAAATTGACTATTTCAAGTGTGTTGTGATGAAATATCACTGTGTGGTAAACAATGTACACAAATATCGCGAATCCCATAAGCTCAGTAATTCATATTGTTATGATTACATTTTAGATAGAAGAAGCAATTACATATATTAAGTATTGCCAGTAGAAATCTTAGATAACAAAGGATCAATGATAATCATCACAATAGACTAACCATCACTCTCCCAAAAAGAATTCAAGTTCCCTATCTGTGTTGAGGCCCATTTCTACCGCCTTACGTCGCATTATCCATGTTGCCTCCTTTCTGTGAATAGTGAGTTCCCTATTGCCCCCTCTGGGGCCTCTCGGAACATGTTCAAAACAAAAAATTCAAATGTTTTATGATTGCCCTGTGACTCACAAGCCATAATGTGTGCCACTATAGGATATCTCTCATCTCCACTTTAAGAGCCCTAACGTGTTCACTAATCCTGATTTTGAGAGGGGGGATAGTACTCCCAATGTAAATCCAAGTACATTTACAGCGTATTATGTAGACAACATAGGATGTATTACAGTCAATAGCTGACTTAATCCTATAAACATGGTCCATTATTGTGGAAAGCTCTTTAGTGCCATAGCAGGCCCAACAGCATACCCCGCATTGCCCACATTTGAAAAAGCCCACCCTACGTGTAGATAACCAGGTGTTTGAGGGTTTCGATGCCGTGTAGCTAGGACTGAGAATACTTTTAAGGGATTTTCCCTTACGAAATGCAAAAGCTGCTTTGTCCGAAACAAAGTTCCTTAAGGCCTCATCTTGATATAAAATGTTCCAGTGCCTGTTGACAATTCTTTTGAGAGCCAGAGACGAACTAGTGTAATCTGTAAAAAATCTTACCTTGTCCAATCCATTACTGTATTTACCCTGGCTCCTAGATTTCAATGTGTCACTACTAACAATCTGTCTGACTCTGTTCTATGCTTTCCTAATCACATGTTCAGAGTATCCTCGTGCCTTGAATCTCATGGTCATCTCATTAACACAGTTTATGAATTCATCAACTTTACTGCAATTACGTCTTGCTCTCACCAACTCTCTATAGGGTATTTGTACAATCTGATGTTTCAGATGTGCACTAGCAGCATGAAAAATAGTGTTGCATGTGGTAGTCTTACGAAATAATCTACTCTGTATCTTATTATTATCAATAAAAATTCAAAAATTCAATAATGTTAGAGCTGAAGTGATAAGTAAATTTAATGTTCATATGATTAGGATTCAAGAATTCACAAAATTCAATCAATTTCTCTTCACTACCCGTCCAAATCATGAAATAATCGTCAATGTAGCATCCTCAGGATAATTTATATGTCATGTCAAACTTAGCAATTCAAGAAAATAGGAAACCCTCTCTGTTTTCCTAAAGTAGTTTCCTTTCCTTTCGTATGTATGCAAGGTTGTAAGTTGACCTCCAAAGAAACTAGACAAATATCCTTTTCCATCACTTTCCTTTCTTATATTTGTAGCTCAAGTACCAGGATGAAGCACTAACTTTTATATTCCCAAATGTAGCTTTGTGTCGAAAGATAGGTGCATAGGTATTGTTATTAGAAAAATAATTTTAAGTAAAAGGTGTAAATACATAAATGAGATGGCCTAATGTAATGAATCATCAAATAGTTATGCACAACACTAACCACCATGAATTTTGAGTATGCTGCTAGATCACATTCACTGAGACTACTGGGTGGACAGCAGTACTACTTTAAAAGTCTACTCAGTTGTCTGTTTGCTAGTTAATATTTAAGGATTGTGGCATGAGATATTCTACATCAATTTTTAAGAATTTTGATTATTACTATTGTCACGGTGAACCATCCAAGTCACTAACTTTACCCACGCTCAACTCCCTGCTAACTATGGCATGGAGCAGATAGGCTTAATTTAGAGCAAAGTGTAAATTATTTATGCTAATAAACAAAATGACACCAAATGACAAAAGTTCAGTAAGGGGAACCAGATATATGAACCTAGTCCGGCTGAGAACTTCAGTGCCACCTATCTAGAAGACATTGCAGTCTTCAGCTCTAGGTTGGAGGATTGCCAGGGCCACCTCAGGGAAGTGCTTCAGGCTCTGCAGAGGGCAATTCTGGCTATTGAGGACAGAAAGTGCTAGATAGTGCAGGGTTTGGTGGTCTACTTGGACCATCAAATGGGAGGAGGCATGTTGCATACAAAAATTCAAACCCTCCTCACTTGGGAGCCCCAAAGACCCAGATACAGGTGAGAGCCTCTTTACAGGAGATTTGCTACGAGGTATAGCACCATTGTTGCACCCTTGACGGAGCTGACTTCTAAGAAGAAGGCTAGACAGGTGATCTGACAGAGTCATACCCAAACACATTTGATACCCTGAAGGAGGACATATGCACAGCACCTGTGCTCAATGCCCCTGACTTTTCCACAAAGTTTATTCTACAAAAAGATTCCTCGGAACATGGCATAGGGGCTGTGCTGTCACAGCTGATTGAAGAAGGCCTAGATCAACCAATAGCCTTCATCAGAAGGTGTTTACTTGCATGGTAACAGAGGTGGAGTGCAATAGAGAGGGAAGCCTTTGCAGTGATCTGGACACTGAAGAAGCTAAGACCACACCTGCTTAGTTTACACTTATGGTTTCAGACAGAGCACAGATCCCACAGATGGCTAATGCAGATGAGAGGTGAGAATCCCAAACTGTTAAGGTGGTCCATTTCCCTACAGGGAGTGGACTTCATGGTGGAACAGCATCCTGAAACAGAAAACTCCAATGCTGATAGTCTCTCTTGGTTTTTCTGCCTTAGTGAAGAGAACTCCCAAGTGTTTGGGTTGTTCTCCCCGCTGAGATGGGGACACATGTTGCACCTAGTATCCTTGGCATGGTTTCCCCCCTAATTCTTTTCCTTCAGATCTCCTGTTATCTGAATTTGGATTTGCTGACCAGTGCTAAAGTGCTTATGCTCTCATTAAAACATGGTTAGATCCTCCAATACTGCAATGGCATATTGAATTTACTTGTATGTCCCTAGTCAGGTGGCACTGCCTGTGTCTAGGGAGTTTACATTAAATGCTACCAATGGGTCTGCAGCACTTATTGTGCCACCCACTTATGTAGCACTTAAAACATGTCTTAGGCCTGTGATTGTGAAGCCTGTGTATACATTTTTAAACTGCCATTTTGCCCTGGCAAAATTAAACGCTTGCCAGGCCCAAACATTCTGTATTAATACATGTAAATAACCCCCAGGGTAGGCCCTGGACAGCCCAGAGGCCAATCTGCAGTGGACAGGTTGAACATTCACTGTTACATTTTACATGTCCTGGTAGTGAAAAACTCTTAGGTATTCTCTACTGCAACTAGCAGAAGTTATTACATTTAGTAAGCTGTAATTTCCAAATGGAAGCAGGTAACCAGCTCATGTTTGGTGTCTTTGGAATTGTAATGAAAAACAGTTTCTTATGGTAATGTTGGATTTTACAATGCAATTGTGAAATTGCCACATTCAGAAAGTTGTCATTTTCTTGCGTTAGCCATTTGGTGCATGTAGCCTTTCTCTGGGTCACATAACTCAGTGTAGTTGACAATGGGGTTTGGATATTCCTCCTAGACACCCCCATAGAATAGGGAGCTTAGATGTGCCTGCATGGGCCATCAGTTGCAGGATGGGAGGGAGGAGCGGGGCACAACCCCACTACACTTGAACAAGCTGTTTCCTGCTTTCACACAGAAGGCTGTATAACCCTGTAGTTAGTCCAGAGTGAGGGCAGGGAAGGCATTGCACCTGTGCACTTCAAAAGCATGGTTCTAGAAGCTTCTCTCGACTTCAGAGGCACAACCTAGTATAAATGTAGGACCTCTGACACCTACTCTTCAGTATACTTCCGAACCTGTGGATACTCTGCTAGGAAGAAGTACTGCTGTGCTGACAAAAAAAAACTGCCACTCTGCTGGAGTGTTGCTATGAAGGTCTGTTGTCCTGCTGTGCTGACCTGCTGCCTTCTACACTCTTGCCTGGGTGAGGAGAACTGGAGTTGCATCTTTTGAATTCAGGACCCAAATTGACTCCAAGGCCTAGTTGGTTGGCTCACTGGCTAAAGCTTCAAGGACACAATTCTCCAACAATCTTGAACACAGCACCTGGACTCAGCCATTTGTTAGTCTACCTTGCCAAGTGGTGCCAACCCAAACCTGGACCTTTGGATGGGGGCCCAATTTGCCCTGCTAGCCTCTGTGGATCCTGCAGAACTGATGAATATCCTTATCCTTCGCTGCGCAACGCAACATCCCACCTCATCAGGACCGTCAGTTTGAGATGCATCCTTGGTGCAGGTCCTCTTATCCCTCATGAACAGAAGGCTTGAGGATGACACCAAAATCTGCATTGCAAACTCTCAGCTCCTCAGAATTGGCGCATTGCCCCGACTGCAAATAGCATCCTTCGCACCAGACTTCACATTGCAAAGCCTCAGTGACCAGATCCTTTAGGATGATACAGGACCTTGCACCACAGCCTCACCACACCTCAGAAACAATGCGTCACTTCAACTGGTCAGCGCCTCTTTAACAGGGTTACTCACAACACTCTGCAAATCAGGATCTGAGGTACTTTCATGTTCAATGAGCCTAAGTGTGTTTCTCTAGCCAGCTCGCGCTCTGTCGTGTTTGGCCTCAACTTGTGACTTTGTCCTGGTTTGGCACAGGCTTTGTGCTTTTTCATTGAAGTCTTTAAATCTGCATGTGTTTGGTTCTACTGATTAGAGTTTTGTTGTTTTGGTCCTGTTTCATTTATAAACAAATACTTTTCTAACTTGGTGTGTGATCCTTTTTATGCGGCGTAGTTTACTTCAGTACTAGTTTAAGTCTTGCACAAATACTTTATACATTGCCTATAAGTTAATCCTGACTGCTCAGTGCCAGACTGTCAGAGGATTGAGCACAGGTTAAATAAGGTTTCCCTTGTGCCACACCCTGACAAGGATTGTGGTTGCTTCTTAACCAGGGCTCACATCCCAGTCACCTAACAACCCGATTTCTTACACCATTGTTTTATTTTACTCTTGTAGAACCAGCAGCTTTCGGGCAAAAATAAAAGTGTCAAGATAATTCTGGTGATTAATGTACCTGCTGGAGAGAGATGGGAGTCTTTTCTAGTGGCAGTTTTGACTCATCTAAGGTGGCACAGATGGTTAATATACCAGATGCAGAGAATGTGTATCATGCAAAATAAAATATTTTATGTGAATAGCACAGTGGGGGGTACTGCTTTTTTCACAAAGATTTGTTTGTTACTGTGCAGTTCATATATTACAATCATAATCTAGCACAGTGAGCTATAAACTGCCATCAAAAAGCTGCATGCAAACTAAATGGTATAAATTAGAAAGCTATGTTTTTTCCACAGTCTTTCATTATCGTTATGCTGCCAAAAAAAGGTTTGCTTGCGTAGAAATACATTCTTATTAATAAAGTCAACGTTAACCACTGTGTTATGTTCTGAATCACGAGTTTGTGCTTATCCAGACCAAGCCCTCTTAAAAAAGTCTACTGTTGTGGATGACATGTGAATCCTACACCTTATAGTCCCCTGTAAGGAGCTCAGACACCCAACACTGGTAAGCGAGGTGCTATAAAACAAATGAATTACATGGGCTCGAGAGGATATGGAGATGTGAGAGGCCTTTTTGGCTTTACTTCCTTTCTGCACCACATATTTATGTGAAAAAGCGTTCTCAGATCTATGTACCTAAAAATAAAAACAGAAATAGCTTGGGAAATGTAGAATCTGACCTGAGGATTCAGATTTCCTAAATAAAACCAAATATTGTAAAGTTAGTTGCCAAGATGCAGCCCCAACCTTCCCATTAAATTGTTTTGATTTTTGCATAATTTTTCAATATAAAATAATGATATGATTAGTAATTTGAGTATTTGTTTGGTGTTTACTTGTTTGTGTATTTTTTTAGAATAACTGTTTTAATGTTTGCAATTTAAAATGTACAAATTGTTTGTCGGTCCCCGGATTCCAGTAGTGTTTCCGTGGAGGTCCTCAGGAGTCAAAAGGTTGGGAAACACTGCTCTATAATAATTATAGTTTTCTCAAATTAAGTAAAAACATGGCAAAGACTACCGTCAAAGTTGTTCCCATATTTGTCTTTTAATAACAGGCACATTTGGAAAGCAGAATATTATTAATGAAATTGTGATGAGGACCTTCAGTCACTTCCTGAGCAAATGGGCGTTGGAAGTAAGGGTGCTAGGGGTGGAGGGAGTGTGCACCTACAAAATAATAATGCTGGAATTGAGAAGGTCACTGAGCAAAAAAGAAGCCTTTACATTTTATTTCTAGCTTGCCACATTTGCAGTGAGCTCAAAAACAGAGGTCAAATTTCAGTCTGTTCTTTTGACAAATTGCTTCTTATTCTTTTAACATGGACATTGGAGTTTACTTTTCTTTTCCTTACTGAAAAGTACGAAGATTTATGAAGACTTTGTGAGGTGAACTATGAGAGAATCTTACTGGTTTTAATGGAAGGGCTGTTTTTATCTCACAACACAGAGCAAAATGTTAATATTTATAAATGTGCTGTACAGATACTTCAAAATAAATAGGAAAGAACAAATGAACAGCTTTTTCTGAATCTCAAGTGTGATGAAAACAAAGATTTTTATAGGATCAAATCAAATCAAGACTTTAATTAGCGATATGCAAATAGCAAATATTCACTAAACCCAATGTCTCCAAATTATCGTTTGTGGGCTATATAGTTTTAGGAGTAAAACTGTACGTCTGCGCACATGTAATGATCATTTCAATGGAAAATGTGGTGTCGGTAATTGACAGTGTGCTACCACACCACACTTTAGTAATATATCTATGAAAGTGTGCTCCTAAATGCCACACCTGGTACATACTCAGGCCCTGATTCATCCTTTTGGTGCAAAACTGCAGTGATGCAGTTTTGCACCAAAATGTTTAGCACCGGCTTGCACCATTTCTGTGCACCAGCCGGGCACCATATTTATGGAATGGTGCAAGCAAGTGCAAAGGGTAGGCTAGCGTAAAACAAAATGACGTTAGTCAGGTGGGGCTGGCTGTATAGAAGAAGGGGGTTTTGCACCTAAAAAGTACGTTAGGCAGGTTAGAGTAAAAAAACAATGACTCTAACCTGCCTAGAGTCATTTTCTGACGCAAAACCATCCATACTACATGACACCTGTCTTAGAAAAGACAGGAGTCATGCTCACCACCCCAATGGCCAGCACAGGGGACCAGGGTCCCCTAGGCATGGCCACTGCACCCAGTGCCATGAAGGGGGGGGCACGTTTCAATCAGTCAATCAATCAATCAAGGATTTATAGAGCGCACTAATCACCCCTTAGGGTCTCAAGGCACTGGGGGGGGAGTTAGGGGGGGAGCTACTGTTCATAAAGCCATGTCTTGAGGCGTTTCCTGAATGTCAAGAGGTCTTGGGTCCGGCGAAGGTGGAGCGGTGGGGAGTTACAGGTCTTGGCGGCTAGGTGAGAGAAGGATCTTCCTCTGGTGGTGGTGCTGCGGATGCGGGGGATGGAGGTGAGGGCGAGGCTGGCGGAGCGTAGATTGTGGGTGGGGGTGTGGAAGGTGAGTCTGTCATTGAGGTAGGCAGGGCCTGTGTCGTGGAGGGCCTTGTGTGCGTGGATGAGGAGTTTGAAGGTGATCCTCTTTGATACTGGTAGCCAGTGAGGGTCTCTGAGGTGGGGAGAAATGTGGGTGCGGTGTGGGATGTCCAGAATGAGGCAGGCGGATGTGTTCTGGGTTCTTTGCAGCTTTGTTAGGAGTTTGGTTGTTATTCCTGCATATAGGGTGTTTCCGTAGTCCAATCGGCTGCTGACCAGGGCGTGGGTGACAGTTTTCCTGGTTTCGACGAAAATCTACTTGAAGATTTTGCGGAGCATGAGGAGAGTGTTGTAGCAGGAAGAGGAGATGGCATTGACCTGCTGAGGCATGCTGAGTGTGGAGTCCAAGATGAAGCCTAGGTTGCATGTGTGGGTGGTGGGTGAGGGCACGGTTCCTAGGGAGGTGGGCCACCAGGAGTCATTCCAAGTTGAGGGGTTGGTGCCAAAGATGAGGATTTCTGTCTTGTCTGTGTTTAACTTGAGGTGGCTTGATTCCATCCAGCTGGGGATGGCATGAAGTCTGTTGTGGAGGTTGTTCTTTGCAGCTGTAGGGCCTTTCATGAGGGAGAGGATGAGCTGAGTGTCGTCTGCGTAGGAAACTATGTTGATGTGGTTGGTTCGTGCGATGTTGGCGAGGCGGCCATGTACACGTTGAAGAGCGTGGGGCTGAGCGAAGATCCTTGGGGAACGCCACAGATGATTCTGGAGGCTTCTGACAGGAACGGTGGGAGGCGGACTCTCTGGGTTCTGCCTGAGAGAAATGACAAGATCCAGTCAAGTGCCTTGTCGCAGATTCCAGCTTTGTGGAGGCGTGTGCGGGGAGTGTGATGACATACTGTGTCGAAGGCTGCAGAGAGGTCCAGGAGGATGAGTGCTGCTTTTTCTCCTTCGTGGATCATGGTCCTAATGTCGTCTGTGGCAGCAATGAGTGCAGTCTCAGTGCTGTGGTTTCTGCGGAATCCGGATTGGGAGGTGTCGAGTACCTTGCTGTCTTCCAGGAACTGGAATAGTTGGCTGTTTACGATTTTTTCAATGACCTTGGCTGGGAAGGGGAGGAGGGAGATTGTCTGGTAGTTCTTGGGGTCATCTGGGTCTGCCTTTGGTTTCTTCAGCAGGGTGTTGATTTCTGCGTGCTTCCATCTTTTTGGGAAGGTGGCTGACTCGAAGGAGCTGTTGATGGTTTTGCAGAGGTGGGGGGGCGATGATGATGTTTGCCTTATTGAAGATGTGGTGTGGGCAGGGGTCCGATGGTGACCCGGAGTGGATGGAGGCCATGGTGGTGGCAGTGTCCTCTATGTTGACGGGGGTCCAGGTGTGGAGGAGGTGGGTGTTGCTTGGAGCGTTGGGTTCTTGGGTGTTTGTAGTCAGCTGGTGGGTCTGGGGTTTGAAGCTATTGTGAATTTCTTCTATCTTTCGAAGGAAGTGGGTTGCCAGTGAGTTGCAGAACTCCTGTGATGGCGGGGGTTTGTTGGAGCAGGTCCTGGGGGTGGAGAGCTCATTGACGATGCCGAAGAGCTCTTTACTGTTGTGAGCGTTGGCATCGATGCAGTCTTTGAAGTGGGTCCTTTTGGTTGTGCGGATCAGTTGGTGATGTTTGTGTAGGGCATCCTTGAAAGCAATGTGCTTGGAGTTGGTAGGGTCAAGGTACCAGGTTTTTTCCATTCTGTGACTTAGCCGTTTGGATTCCTGTAGTTCTGGGGTGAACCAGCTGGCCTTGATTCTGTGGGAGGTGTTTTTTTTTTTTTTATCAGTGCGAGGGTGTTGGCGCAGTCTTCTATCCAGCGATGCAGGTTGGTGGTGGCTGTGTTGGGGTCCGGGGTCCCAGGGGGTGGGGCCCAGGCAAGAGTGGAGATCAGTTGATCCGTTGATATTTTGCTCCAGTTGCGTCGGGGGGGTTGTGTGCGGTGGTGGTGAGTGACTGGTTTCTGTTAGGAGAAGTGGATGCAGCGGCGGTCTGTCCAGCTGAGTTCGGTGGTGTGGCTGAAAGAGACTTGGTTGTTGGCTGAGAAGATGGGGTCGAGTGTGTGGCCTGCAGAGTGGGTGGGTGTAGTGACGAGTTGCTTGAGGCCGAAGTTGGCGAGGTTGTCGATTAGGTTGGTGGTGTTGATATCGTTGTTATTTTCTAGGTGAAAGTTTAGGTCACCGAGGAGGATGTAGTCTGTTGAAGCGAGGGCCTGGGGAGGGCACCTGTGGGCTTATTCCATGGTGTTCCACCATGGAAATAGGCCCACAGGTCCCCTAACGCCTGCCCTGACCCAGGCATTAAAAAATTGGGCAAAGCAAGCTTTGCATCATTATTTGACCCCTCCTCCATCCTGTGCACCATTTTTGCACTGGAGTATAAATATGGCGTTAAGGCCATAGAGTCATATTTTGCAAGGGGCGCCTTCCTTGCATCTCATTAAGGGAATGTAGGTTTCCACGTCTAAAAAATGACTTTAGCTCCCAAAATTTGGTGCTATATGGGTCTAGCGCTAAAGTATAAATATGGAGTTAGTTTTGCACCGAATTAGAGTAAAAAAGAATGACGCTAATTCAGTGCAAAGAGGGTACAAATATGCCACTTAGTCCTTGCCACTCTGCTGCTGAATGGGCGAGGCTCCTTTGTGACACATGCTCTTTGTGTGACGTTTGGATTTTTCAGAATCCACATAGGTTATATAACATTGATGGCAGCACCTCCACTCTGAAAGTTGGTCCAGCACTACCGACAGGGCTTGAACTTCGTTTAATCACCTTTAAACAATGGGAAACTTTTGTTGGAAATAAAAACCTTTAAATATATATGTAAAATATATATGTGGAGATAGTACTACATCTCATGCACCTCACTTAATCGACTGTTATCCAATCATTTATTCAGTTGTGTGAGCTGCTAAAGGCGATCAGTGAAACAAAAATGTGTTAATCCAGTATTTGACCTCGCGAAAAACATTGGCTAAACTTACATGAAATGGCAATTAAAATAAATGGAAGAGATCTACAAGTTCACCATGCAATGGAAAAAATTACAGGAGGTTATTTTGTGGACTATCACAGTCTCACAGACAACAGGTACCCTCAGTACCATTATACGGAGACGTCCGTGGTCTTTGGGAGAATCCTCCTCAGCCAAACAGGTAACACCTGCTTAGGCTGTAGGTTGTTCGAGCTCGAACTCACAAAAGGAAAAACTTCCCCTATTTTGGTGTTCCGTTTCTCTAAAACAAATATGGCCGATACCATAGCCATTCCTGTGAATGCTAGAAATGCACTTACACAACATTTAATAGCACATGGCCTTACGGCAGAGGGCGGGGATGTTACTCTGATTGTAGAAGCGAGTGAAGCATACCAAACAGAAACATTTTACTGTTGGGTTGCTTTTCCTGAGGCTGACCAACGGACGCACACATTTCACACATATGACATTGCGGACGTGCCCGTAAGATACAAAGCATACCAGTATCATTAAATATCGCTCACATATCAAGAACACCAGAACTGGTTTAAAGGCGCCCTACCACATGTACTAAGACGGGTGAGGCTAGGTCCTTTATGTAATGAAGGACCTACATGGCCTATGTTTGCCACATATACACCTCACCCAGGCATCCAGAATGTGCCGATCGCAGATTTGCGAATATTATATAATGAATTAGTGGCATTTTATAGACGATTGGTTCAGTTCGTGATGCGAACATTGAATACTACCCCAGCGCGTCCAGCACCGCCAGTAGCTGGTGGATATCAATTGGCTACCGGGATTAATCCACAAACAGTACATACCATTATGGGTAAAGTGCCCACGGAACGGGAAAAAATACTGTTCTGGATTGCCCAGAAAACAAATCAGCTGGAAGCTGTGTTCCCCCATACGGGCCCGCAGGACAAACATAGATTGCTCACTATGTGCTTGCCGTTTGGGATGGTTCCCTCGGTGGATGAATGTGCCACATGGGGTACAGTCTTCGCTGCCGTTTATACTACCACACATGGTACCCCTACACTTGCCAATTTACCGGAAGTGTTAAAATAAATACAAAATGAACATGGGGCCGCGCCGGCCCTGGATCTGGGGATGAAATTGATGCGTAACTTTGAGGCCGTCTCTTCGATAATACTAAGTAATATTAAAGGGGAAGCGGTGGCACTGGCAATACGCCAGCGTCTCCGGGAAACTCCAGATATGGAACAAGAGAGACAGCTGTCAAGAATAATATCCGATACCTATACTAGTATAGGACGGGATGGTTTGGGAGCCAAACCTAAAAAATTGGAATTACTAAATACCACCCATAAGGAAGGTATGAAGCAGGCACAAGAGGGCTCTAAGAAGCACTGGGAAAAACAAAAAGATTTCAAGGATAGGAGAAACAAAAAAGCTGATTCTCCTCATCCGGAGTACTCCGAAAGGAGGTATAATCTCAGAAATAGGGATAACATTAGAACTCCAGACATATATACTGATTCACGTCCTTCTCGTTCCTTTCAGGACGCACCGGATAGACGTAGCGAGAGAGGGGGCTGTCAAGATCGACGTCCGGAATACGTGAAAGAAAAGAAAGACTCGCCACAGTCTACTGTTAAAAAAGAAGAAAAGACTCCTCAACAAAAGCCACAATTTAAAAAGAAGAAAGTGGCTGCACTGACCATTAAAAATGCCGGTAGTATTGAGAACACTGTTGAGTAACAAGAGGTGGGCAGTGACACTGTTGGACAGCGCGGCAGAGGTCACGATATGTCGCCAGAGTCTGAAAGATCATCTGGATGCGACAGCAACTAGCGATTACATCGCAGTTGAAACAGCGGATGGCCGCGTACTCCCACCCGATCTGGTTTTTGATTTAACAATTCAGATAGAGGGAGACGTGGAACTCATTATTAGTGTAATATTTTGGGATGAACTTACTAGTGATATCCTGTTGGCCGAGAGAGATTGGCCACCTGAACATGTCCGCATGCTCCCACATGGGGAAGATGTCATTTTGCCTTCTTTCTCCGATCTTGTTCCGGAGACAGACAAACAAGCCTATGCTGCTGAATGGGCTTTAGCACAGGCACCTGCATTATACCGTAATCATGTAGGATGGGACAAGGACTCTCCTTGCCATATTATTCCTGTTCGGTCTACACCACACCCGCAGCCACAATACCCTGTTAAACATGAAGCAAAAGCTCCAGTGACGGAGATACTGTCACAACTTGAATACCAGGGAGTAATTGAGCCCTGTACATCGGCAATGAATAATCTGCTATTTCCCGTTGCGAAACATGATCATTCATATAGAATAGTGGTTGATTATAGGCACTTGAATAGTCATGCACGCACTTATGCTATACAAAATTCACACAGCACAGCGCTAATCAATAATATAGTGCGTAAAAAATACAAAACTACATTGGATATATCTAATGGTTTTTTCTGCCAGAATTTAGCACATGAAAGTAGAGACCTAAGTGCATTTTCCTATGGTTCTCAGAAACGCTTTTGTCGTTTACCACAAGGCTATAAAAACAGCCCAGGACTGTTTTCGGCCCGTGTCACATCAATCTTACAGGAGCTTGATTCCGAGGCATTATCATATGTGGATGTTATCTATCTCACTGATGACACCCTTGACATTCATCTTGCCAGGGTCGATCGGATAATTTTGGGATTTGCCGCCTTCGGATATAAATTTAATTTTAAGAAAAGCAAGATAGCCTTTCTTAGTGTATTGTTCCTAGGATATGAACTATTGAACGAGGGGAAGAGCCTGGCCCCGCACTTCCTAGAGAAGTGTGCTCAGCTACAGCCTCCGAACACGCTTAAGAAATTGCAGTCATTACTGGGTTTCTTTCATTTTGGCAGAACATATATTCCAGATTATGCTGAACGCGTAAAGCCACTATACGACTTAATTCAGCCCAATTATTCTAGCAGGCGATGGACAATTGAACACACACATATCCTAAGGGACATACAACGAGACATGCTAGAAGCTAGACACTTCTACACACGGGACAATAAAACAAATTTGGTCATCAGAATAATAGCTGGTGCCCTAGGATTTACCTATGTCACCTTTAATGAGGGTGACACGGTGCCAATAGCATACAAATCACATTTATACTCCAATGCAGAGAAACGTTTTGCTCCTACTGAACAAATTCTGACGGCAGTTCAGATTGCCGTCATAAAGGAGAGACCGCTTGCCCAGGGGAAACGCATTGTTGTTGTCTCCCCGGTTCCGGCCTTAGAGGCTGTCACTAAAGCGAGCGTTCCTAACGCTAAGGCATTGCATCCACGCTGGATTCAATGGGCAACATCTCTGACCGCCACTGATGTTGATTATGTGTTTGACCCAAAACTTCAGACACAAGAATTTCTCCAGTATGAACAGGAGTACCCCGCTCCCTTACACATATTGCCAATAGACAGTTATGATACCATCATTTACACTGACGGATCGGCACAACCGGCTCTGGGTACTAAACATCAATACTCAGCAGCTTGCGCAGCCGTGTGCGGGGTAATGGAAAACAGAGTTTTTCATCCTCATAATACGTACACTCAGACCTTAGGGGACTGCACAGCCCAGTTGGCCGAGCTTAAGGCTCTTACTCTAGCGCTCGAACATTCAGAGCCAGGAACACAGACTTTGATCGTCTGTGATTCGTATTACTGCGTCCGGTCATACAATGAATATCTTAATCATTGGATACTGAACGGGTTTAGAGATTCTAAAGGGAACACCATTAAACACAAAATATTGTGGGGAAGGGTGGCTGATCTTAAGGATAAGCTGCCATGTGTCCATGTAGTTCATACATTGGGGCACCAACGTGTAGGAATACATGTTGCCGGTAATATATTGGCTGACGAAGCAGCCAAAGCTTCAGTAGCTACGGCTTCTGTGGCTGCAGTGACTCGTTCTCGGACGAGGTTGGATAATGAAATACTAATTGCCGTTAAAACCTCGGCTGCAGGCAAGCCCCTTCCGAAAGGATACCCTACGAACTATACATATCATATCAGTGCACGGAATGTTGCTTTTGCAACAATTCCTGATGTTGGTGATAGAGTGATCCCAAATGAAGATCAAGGATTGGAACTGATTACAGCTGCACATGAGCGTGTCGCTTCTGCACATGCTGGTATACAGGCCACTATCACCATTCTACAACAACGGTACTGGTGGCCTGGTCTATGCAGACGGACTAAACAGTATGTCCTTTGCTGTGACATTTGTCAGCAGATTAAGGGCTCAAATATCAGACGCCCTCCGCAGACATCTCTCTTAGGGCCATATTTATACTTTTTGACGCAAAACTGCGCTAATGCAGTTTTGCGCCCAAAAAATTAGCGCCGGCTAACGCCATTCTGAAGCGCCATGCGGGCGCCGTATTTATTGAATGGCGTTAGCCGGCGTTAGCCGACCGGCGCTGCCAGGTGTGCGTGAAAAAAAACGACGTACACCAGGCAGCGCCGGCGTAGGGAAAAATGGCGTTTGGGCGTCCCAAAATGGGGCAAGTCAGGCTGAGGCAAAAAAATCGCCTCCACCCGATTTGCGCCATTTTGTACGACGCCCAGACGCCATTTACATGACTCCTGTCTTAGTAAAGACAGGAGTCATGCCCCCTTGCCCAATGGCCATGCCCAGGGGACTTATGTCCCCTGGGCATGGTCATTGGGCATTGAGGCATGTAGGGGGGCACAAATCAGGCCCCCCTATGCCAAAAAAAAATATAAAAAAATTAAAAAATTATACTTACCTGAACTTACCTGAATGTCCCTGGGATGGGTCCCTCCATCCTTGGGTGTCCTCCTGGGGTAGGCAAGGGTGGCAGGGGGGGTCCCTGGGGGCATGGGAGGGCAGCTGTGGGCTCATTTTGAGCCCACAGGTCCCTTAACGCCTGCCCTGACCCAGGCGCTAAAATCCGGCGCAAATGCAGGGTTTTTTGCCCCGCCTACTCCCGGGCGTGATTTTTGCCCGGGAGTATAAATACGACGCATTTGCGTCGCAGTCATTTTTTTAGACGGGAACGCCTACCTTGCATCTCATTAACGCAAGGAAGGCGTTCACGCAAAAAAATGACGCTCTTTCCTCATACTTTGGCGCTAGACGGTCTAACGCCGAAGTATAAATATGGCGTTAGTTTTGCGCCGAATTTGCGTCGAAAAAAACGACGCAAATTCGGCGCAAACGGAGTATAAATATGCCCCTTAGTGTCAGACAAGCCACTCCATTGTGTGTACCTGGACCACTGTGGTCCCTTGCAACCTGATGGTGCATACAAATACATTTTAGTGGCTGTAGATTCCTGTTCTAGATTCCTGTGGGTATGGCCACAGCGGTCGGCTGACGCCCGGACTGTTATAAAAGATTTGCTGAACTTTATCGGTACATATGCGGTTGCACCATTCCATTCGGACCAGGGCCCTGCATTTGCCTCTAAGGCTTTCAGGGACACCATGAGGACGATGGGTGTTGAACTCCATTACTCCTCACCATACCATCCCGAGGGAAATTCGGTCGTGGAGAGGCGGAATCGTTATCTAAAGCAGTCCTTAACAGCTTGAGTATTAGGTTCAGGCCGCAGTTGGTTACATCACCTATATGGGGTCCAGAGAGCACTGAATAATCTGCCAAGACGGTCTTTGAGGAGAAAGTCTCCATATGAAGTTCTCTTTGGGACAACCATGTATGTTCCCGATCTTGATGCCCCTGGTATGGTGGCAGCAGAAACACCATTTGACATAAAAGAACGTCTCGCTGTTTTACAGGAGCTTCAACAATTCCATGATGATAAATCATCTGCGAACGCTGCCACCTTGGGAATAAGGGATTTGGCGAAAACTTCGACTGGCTGGATTCCTAACGTTGGGGATCTGGTTCGTGAGAAGATCGCTGTGAAAAAAGAGTTTGGTCCAGCATATAGAGCACCTGTACCGGTCTTGGGGATAAAAGGCACCAGGACTGTCATCCTTCCGCCATTGTCTGGTTCCAAATCGAACAGATTCATATCCATTGATGACATCAAATTACACCATGTGGCCGATTCTTCACAGTAGACCAGGAGGTCCCTTGGGTGGTTCCCGATCCCCTCTCACTACCCAACAGGACATCCCTCTACATAGTAGGATGACCATTGCTACTACTGACTATGCAACTATGTCAGCTGCCGTTCCAGACACTTCCTCGACCATGGGGAGGGCGGAAAAAGAACTTTTGTTGGTTCCTGTAACAACTTCGGAGAACACACCGCTACAGGATTTGGCTGTATTTTACACGAACACTTCCACGACTGGTAACGTCATCTATCATGAACCTCCACGAACAGTGGATGGGAATTCGATGAGTCCTATGTTTGCGGAGACTTCCTCTGGCTATTTTGTGAACATTGATGATTTTTCTTCAGATTCATCCTCAACAGAGGCTGACAAACTTTCCAGAGGTAGCAAGTTCTATCAATGGCTTAAAAAGAACTATTTGATATATCCATGGAACTATCTCTGGTTCTGTTTGACATTTATTGCATTGTTTTTATGGATTGGTTTTGTGACTGTTTTCCTTTTACTAATTAATGGTCACTATATTGCTGATCGCTCCTCAGTGGAGCCTGTTGATGTAATTTTAACACCGCATCATTCATCACATAAGGTCCGACGTGATTTGTCCCCTGTCAATATTACAGCTATTCCAATTTCTGATGGGATTATTTGGGACAAAGTTCCGTTCGATATATACGGGCCTACAGAGATAATTCAAATACCATACGTGTTCAAAATTTCTATGTCTGATGTTATTACACCTAATGTTGTCTCTGATGATTGGGATGTCCAAACAGTGGATTCCATGCTAACTGAAATGAATGACTACTCTGCTTTTGGAAGTGATGATGTATATGATTTTACAATGAATTATGGTGAAATGTTCTGCTATAATAATTGGGGACATCACTACCTGCACCGTGCAACTAGATATAGGCCTCTTTTTAACTACACACAATGGGAACATTGTTCAGCACCACGGGTGGGGAGTCCAAAGTATTACAATGACAAATTCACATACTTTTCTGGGCATGATAAAACGAAAGCTGAATCTTATTATTTTAAATTACCTAAGACACACATTAGAAAACTGTTGCTAACAGATACAAAACTGATTTATTCAGATCCCTTTGTTTCCCGACTTTCGATTGAGGGTTATGAACATTGGAAGAACACTATCGATTTGAAGAGTGTATGGGGGACGCAAGATTGGCAGATACAGGGTAGGGAGGCTTTGTTTCGAGCTTGCTTAATTCCTGTGCAAATGATTTTTTTAAATGACACTGTTGAGCAGACATCATGTCTGGGATTAGCTCAAATAAAGGATCTAAACACACCCAGTATCCCTACACCGATAAAGTGTAAAGATTGGCAACACTTTCTAAATGTTTCTGAGGAAAGACTGGATGCATTGGTTAAGGCTGGTGACTATAATTCTTCCCTTTCCAGTCCCGGGGGATGGTTGGTATGGCCCACTGATACTGATGAGTGTCAAAAGCGGTTTTTGAACTCTTCAGAGGGTTTTGCAATTCATAGACCAGACCCTCGCTTTTTGTCAGGTCAGCATGCTGGTATAATTACAACTTACAGTGTGGGCAAGCTGTGCCAACAATGGGTACAAACGAACACCTTAACAGCGGTGAAACAACACCTGAATACTCTTTCTGACAGTATAGACCTACAAGATTTCCTATTAGGTCCTAGAAAGCAACGCTCGAAACGGTTTTTATATGCCATGTATAATGAAATTTGGAAACTTTCTCAAATTGAGGCTGCTGCACGTTTACGGCAACTTGATAAAGAAAATTTGGAAAAAACATTGGCTGTTGTCGACAATGGCATGAACACGCTATCCAACAGGATTTATTCCCTGTCAAATATAGTGTCATCTGCTATTGATATCACTCAGACTGATTTGTCTCGGTTATATCATGGGCAAACACAGCTGCGTTCCATCATGCAGCTGAGTTGGGCATTACAGACGCTGAAAAGTGGCCACATTCCATGGAAATACCTTAATGGGAGTGAACTATTCGCTGCTTTTAATTTTTCCAGGGAACAAGTGACAATGGCTAAAAGAGAGGCTCGTTTCACCTTGCTTCAAGTAGAAAAATTAGATAAGTTGCCCTTCACGGTAGCAGAGAGTCCTTCAACTATCTGGCCTAGTTTGTGGTCTAGTAAACTTTGCGCTATTGAGTCAAACAAACTGTATCAGATGCATTATCCGCATAACTGACTGTGATAGTCAGGGTATCCGTAAATTAGTGCCTAAACACCATCATTGGTGGCGCCATGATCCACATGGTTTGTAACTAAATCACACACATGCACAACCGAAAACAATGGACGGCATATTATTCCTACCCGACCACATATAGGCCCATATAGGCCCATATTTATACTTTTTGACGCACAACTGCGCCAACGCAGTTGTGCGTCAAAAATTTTACCGCCAGCTAACTCCATTCCAACGCGCCATGCGGGTGCCTTATTTATTGAATGACGTTAGCCGGCGCTGCGGACTGGTGTGTGTCAAAGAAAATGACTCACACCAGGCAGCGCCGGCGTATGGGAAAATGGGGGTTGTGCGCCAAAAAATTGGGCAAGTCAGGTCTGAGGCAAACTTCAGGCCTCAACCCGATTTGCACCATTTTTTTTTACGCCCATCCTCCATTGACATGACTCCTGTCTTAGCAAAGACAGGAGTCATGCCCCCTTGCCCAATGGCCATGCCCAGGGCACTTATGTTCCCTGGGCATGGTCATTGGGCATAGTGGCATGTAGGGGGGCCCAAATCAGGCCCCCCTATGCCACAAAAAAAACACGAAAAAAATACTTACCCCCAACTTACCTCAACTTCTCTGTGATGGGTCCCTCCATCCTTGGGTCTCCTCCTGGGGTGGGCAAGGGTAGCAGGGGGTGTCCCTGGGGGTAAGGGAGGGCACCTCTGGGCTCCTTCCGAGTCCACAGGTCCCTTAACGCCTGCCCTGACCCAGGCGTTAAAAAACGGCGCCCATCGGGCTGTGCGCCGTTTTTTAAGGCCCACCCCCTCCTGTGCGTCAAAATGATGTCAGAGTATAAATAAGGCACACAGGCCTTAAAGTCATTTTTTGGAAGGGAACACCTACCTTGCATATAATTAACGCAAGGCAGGTTCCCCCTTCCAAAAAATGACGCACATGGTGGAACTTTGACGCCCGCGGGGTCAGACGTCAAAGTATAAATATGGAGCAGGGTTTGCGCCGATTGTGCGTCAAACGTTTTGACGCACATTCGGCGCAAACAGAGTATAAATATGCCCCATAGTACATATTCTCGGTATTATAATAATTCACGTTTATTTCATGAGCTTCAGAAGACAGCCTTTACTTTTAACTATACCGGATTTACCTACGCATTATTACTTTGGTAAACATATAAAACATTTAATGCTCAGCAAACAAACCTATATTTCATTCCAAATTGTCGGTAGCACAGTTTACTGGACAATATATTTTATTATTGCTCAGCCAAATGTATGCATGGTTCTCAGAATCAGATATAGGATTCTAGCAGCTTCGGAATGACATGAAATACACCATAAAGCATCTTTTGATTTTTTCAGCATTCGTCTCCAATTGCAGTTCTAAATCTCATGCCCCCATTAAACTATTTTGACAAGTGACAGGTCTCCACCATCGCATTTTTTTATTTTGTTTATTGAGCGAACATTTTATGACTGTAATTTACGTGACAGCCACCGGCAGCATCAGTGCAGATTCTAATCACCAGAGCATACTGTGTATATTTCTTTCTAGGCAACTCGTGCCACCACCATCTGCTTTTGTGTCTACTAATTTAGAGCATCTCTGAATAAAACACCTTCAGAGAGATCTGCTGTCATTATTCATACTTTTTTTCAGTTCTTCAGAGCAAAGAGTCCCGCACGTTTCCAACACTATTGACAATCCTCACATTAAATATTCATTATGCGAACTGGGTTGCAGACTTGTCTGTTCAACGACTTGACAGGGAAATAAGCAGTCATATATAGGTAAAGCTTGATCCTTTTCTAATTGGAACTCCGGTTGTTTTTAATATGAAGGAATATGATTTTTAACCTGTTCTGGCATGCAGGTAACAATCGACATTGCTCATTACTTTCATCACACTATTGTTTTCAAGGCAATAAACTGATAAATATGCCCTCTGTTCGAAATGGGAATGCGGAACCAACTACATACAATTCTGAAACCTTTGGAACACTGAAGGATAAAACCATTTAATTTAAGTAAACACTGAACAGAGGAGGCATTGAAGAATGTTTGACATGGTTAATTATCAACTGGTTGCATATTGCAGAAACATATGTGTGATGAGTTTAATCTTGCATATATCACCTGGGTGCTAAACATAATGCAAACAGTATACATAAAACCAAACTTGCATTTGAATCATGCATACTTTTAGTCCTGTTATTTTGGGTTAAATGTTAATTCTTCATCACGAAGAGTGTAGTTTCACCGCTAAATTTCACATTTTTATTAGGATGCTGCATGCTCTCTAGTCCTATTTGTGTTGTATTGTGTTAGACACCAAGGCCCATATTTATACTTTTTGACGCTAAACTGCGCTAACGCAGTTTAGCGTCAAAAAATTTAGCGCCGTCTAACGCCATTCTGAAGCGCCATGCGGGCGCCGTATTTATGGAATGGCGTTAGCCGGCGCAAGCAGACCGGCGCTGCCTGGTGTGCGTGGAAAAAAACCACGTAGACCAGGCAGCGCCGGCGTAGGGGGAAAATGGCGTTAGGGCGTCTTAAAATGGGGCAAGTCAGGTTGAGGCAAAAAAATCGCCTCAACCCGATTTGCGCCATTATTTTCGACGCCCAGACGCCATTTAAATGACTCCTGTCTTAGTAAAGACAGGAGTCATGCCCCCTTGCCCAATGGCCATGCCCAGGGGACTTATGTCCCCTGGGCATGGTCATTGGGCATAGTGGCATGTAGGGGGGCACAAATAAGGCCCCCCTATGCCACACAAAAAAAATTAAAAAATATAAAAAATTATACTTACCTGAACTTACCTGAATGTCCCTGGGGTGGGTCCCTCCATCCTTGGGTGTCCTCCTGTGGTGGGCAGGGGTGGCAGGGGGGGTCCCTGGGGGCAGGGGAGGGCACCTGTGGGCTCATTTTGAGCCCACAGGCCCCTTAACGCCTACCCTGACCCAGGCGTTAAATAGTGGCGCAAATGCGGGGTTTTTTGACCCGCCCGGGAGTATAAATACGACGCATTTGCGTCGCCGTCATTTTTTTAGACGGGAACGCCTTCCTTGCATCTCATTAACGCAAGGAAGGCGTTCACGCAAAAAAATGACGCTCTTTACTCATACTTTGGCGCTAGACGCGTCTAACGCCAAAGTATAAATATGGCGTTAGTTTTGCGCCGAATTTGCGTAGAAAAAAACTACACTAATTCGGCGCAAACGGAGTATAAATATGCCCCTAAATATAGTTGTCACCTTTGGTGCATTTAAAACGCTTTTCTGGTGCGTCATTGTGAAGATCTGAGGGGTAAATGTACTAAGCAGTTTTACAGTCGCTAAGTCGGAGTGAAACTACATAAATGCTTTTTCTTAAGCATGTACCCCAGTTGAGGAGTCGGTAAACTTTTACAGACTCTTAAAATATTTCTATCCAATGGCAATTGGGCTTTTGGAAGGGATGTGTTGTAGATGAATTGATGTAATATGAATCAATGTTTGCGTACTGAAATCTGGTTGCACAACTTTTAAAAATATAGACACCTGAGTTGGGGTGGTAAATGTCAAAAACAAAGATTAAATAGCTATGAATTACACACCTACATGTACCTAATACACTTAAGAAGAAACATTTAAAAAATGTCTAATAGACCACTGATATTCAAATCAGCAAGATAACAAATAGGAAAGCACTACTAATTATTAAGGTATATAAATAGAAGAGACACTAAAGAATGAATGCTCCTGCATACCTTCCTTAGGGTTACTCTGGCCAACAGAAACAAATCCAAGTTAAAAAGACGTAAGTTCATATTTTATTATTTAACAATATAAGCAAACTTTTAAAAGACATGTATTTATATTTTCATAATGAACTGTATCAAACAATATCATGTATGTCTTCATCATGGCTTCTTAAGCACACAGTGAAAGAAAGAAAAATTATGCAATCATGTCACTTTTTTCAATTCTCTTCCGTTTCAACTAAGCCAAGTATCTATTCCTTAGTCATATCATATCATATCATATTGTTGGAAATGACCTTTCTGCAGGGTCAGCTCCAAAAGTTTTGCCTTCCTACTTCTCTTTTTCTGACCTTATTTTTGCTGGCTTTAGTTCTCTGCGCACTTTACAACTGCTAATCAGTGCTAAAGTGCATATGCTCTCTCCTTAAAATATGGTGAGATTGGCTCATACCCATTTGGCTTATTTGATATACTTGTAAGTCCCTAGTCATGTGCACTACATGTGCCCAGGGCCTGTAAATTAAATGCTACTAGTGGGCTGCAACACTGGTTGTGCCACCCACATAAGTAGCCCCAGAACCATGTCTCAGGCCTGCCTCGGCAGTGGCTGTGTGTGCAGTTTCACTGCCACTTCGACTTGGCATTTAAAAGTACTTGCCATGCCTTAAAATACTCCTTTTTCTACACATAAGTAACCCCTAAGGTAGGCCCTAGGTAGCCCATAGGGCAGGGTGCTATGTAGGTAAAAGGCAGGACATGAACATGTGTGTTCTATATGTCCTGGTACTGTTAAACTCCTAAATTCTTTTTACATTGCTGTGAGGCCTGCTCCTTTCATAGGAGAGCATTAGGGCTACCCTCATATACTGTTTGAATGGTAAATCCTGATCTTAAAAGAGTAGCCAGGTCATATTTAGTATGGCCAGAATGGTGGTACAAAATCCTGCTTAATGGTGAAGTTGGATTTTATATTACTATTTTAGAAATGCTACTTTTAGAAAGTGAGCATTTCTCTTCACTTAAATCATTCTGTGTTTGGCTTAGTTTAGTTGAGAGCTCCATGGTGCATTCACTCAGACACCCCCAAACACAGGATGCTTAGTCACACCTGCACACATCTGCACATTGATTGGGTCTTACTGGACTGGGAGGGTGGAGGGCCTGACACTTACATGTCAAAGGTCCATAGCCTGCCCTAACACAAAGGACAGCCACACCCCCTACTGGGGCCCTGGCAGACGGAATGGAACTGAAAGGGAACCTTCTGCACTTCTAAGCCACTCTTTAAAGTCTCCCCCACTTCAAAAGTACTTTTGGGTGTTTAAGCATGGTCTCTGACCCTACCAACTCAGACACTTCTGAGGTAGACACTCTACTTCATCAAGACACTTCCTGGAGAAGAGGCCCTGAACCAGAACCTGCAACCTGCCAAGAAGAACTGCATAGCTGCCCAAAGGACTCATCTGGACTGCTTTTTCTGAGAAGGACTGCTGTCTTGCTGTCGCCCTGCTGCCTTGCTGCTCTCTGGCTGTGCTGAGAAGTGATCTCCAAGGGCTTGGCTAGAGCTTGCCTCCTGTTCCCTAAAGTCTCAGGACCAAAAAGACTTAATTCCTGCAAGAAGAACTCCCTGTGCGGTGAAAATCGACGCACAGTCTGCCAGAAATGACGCACAACCTGCATTGCGATGAGAAAATCGCTGCACTCGGAACCGGAACAACGCAGCCTGACTTCCCAAGAAGATCGACGCAGCCCCAGCGTAGCGACTGGAAATTTGACGCACAGCCCACTGGATCGACACAAAGCCGGAACGACACAGCCCGACTTCCTGAGAGGAATCGATGCAGCGCCTGCTGTGCAGTAGAAATTTCCACACAATGCCCACCGGATGTAAGCAGCCCCGGTGACCTCATCCTGTCAGTGCCACATTTCGAAGCATTGTCCCCAGGACGTCTGAAAACCTCACAACCCAAAGAGGATTCCATCCTATGCGCCGGAAATCGATGCAAAGCCTGCCCTGCGTGAAAAATCGACAACGCATTGCCTGCGTGTGCCACAAAAATTGACACACACCTCCCCATTTTCCACGCATCTCATCCTCTGTGGTCCTTTGCAGAGAATTTGAACGCAAACCAGGTACTTTGTGCTTGCAAGAGACATTTGTTGCTTTTAAGAGACTAAAGACACGTCATATAATTTTTACAGTGATATTTCAACATATTCTTATTGCATCCTAATCATTTTGACGTGCATCTTATCAAATAAATATTACATATTTTTCTAAACACTGTGTGGTGTATTTTTGTGGTGAATGCTTTACACATTGCCTTCTAAGTTAAGCCTGACTGCTCAGTACCAAGCTACCAGGGGTGGGCACAGGATAATTAGGATTATGTGTGACTTACCCTGACTAGATTGAGGGTCCTTGCTTGGACATAGGGTAACCTGACTGCCAACCAAAGACCCCATTTCTAACACATATCATAACATAACAACATATCAACTTTATGAATTAAAAAAAAAGTTTGTAAAAAACAATTTGGGCAAGAGGCAGTCAAAGGGACCCCTATGAACTTTCAAACAAACTTTTGAAAAAAAACATTTTTTTTAAATGCACCCCATTTCCTTAAAATATGTGCTACATACATTAAAAAGTTACTTTAATAAAAATTAATCACATATGTGATCTGATGAACCCAGCTAAACACTAACCCTGCCATATCCTCAAATCATAATGTGTTGCAAAGTGCGACCATAATGAGGTAGCTCAGAATAGACCAACCACATTACAAACCCACCTATTAGAATGTAGGTCAACGTTTTCTACCAGTATTTTGCAACCACGTTTTATACACCCCTCTTTAAGTTATGAAATTGGTATATACAACAGCGAATTGTAACATTTTCCGGACTCTCCTAAATATACTTGACAGGA
Organism: Pleurodeles waltl; assembly: GCF_031143425.1. Classification (NCBI taxonomy): domain Eukaryota; kingdom Metazoa; phylum Chordata; class Amphibia; order Caudata; family Salamandridae; genus Pleurodeles; species Pleurodeles waltl. Next base: position 957,470,623 of record NC_090449.1, read on the forward strand.
TTATAAGTCATACTTGTGGTAGCTATTAAGTAAAATATTGGAAAATCTTTGGTAATAGTGTTCACAGTCCGGAGCAATATTAAATTCATTCTAAACATATTTTCGCATTTATTTCATCTTCACCAACATTCCTGATAGTACACCTGGAATGTTGCACTGGGCTCTGGTTTCCAAGATCACTACTGGGAATGTTACCAGGGCCGACTGGCTATAATTCCAAAAGAGAATAATTCTGCATAAACGGTGAAAAGGAGTATCTTCTGCAGAGGCACATTTTATACTTGTTTCCTTGTTGGAAAACCATTTTCCCCATTGTGAAAACCCTTCTCCTAGACATTGCTATGCAGTGGGTGTCTCCCTACTGCTGTGCAGCACTAAAGGCAGCCCTGACCATAACTGGTAAATATTTGCGACTACTCAGCAGACAGTGTTGTCCCTTGTATATAACTATAATCGTGGTGCTGAATGATTCTCTGCAGTTAGTACTGCGGTTTTGGGCAGGACACCTGTTTGCATTTTTGGGAGGCCACAGGTGTGCGCCAAATGGTCCTGTGGGGAACCATGAGACCTAAACTCCCCCCCTCGAGAAGGTGGGAATCTTTGCCTTTCATCTGAGAAAAAGTTTGCAGACAACACTTAATTGCCAAAATGTTGGACTTTGCTTACCCTTAATAGTAAGTATGCTGTGGCAGTGTGTTAGTAATGAAATATTGCATATATAGTACCTAGTGATCACCTAGGGAGAAGGGCCTTATGTAATATCTGCAGTGGGAGGTTAACCACGCACTATTTTTGAAAATATCGGGAATTATGCCAAACCGAAGGCAATAGTTGCATGCAGCACCCGTACGAGGGATAGCCTGGGACCCACCATCAAAATACAATAGTTTTAAGGTAATTTGCAGGTCAGTAGTCATCGCAGTTGATTAAATGCACTATGTTCTACAAGCAGCAGATGTATAATATTGGAGGAGGAGTCCCGCAATCTGTTTTAACATTCCATTGGGTGTTGAATATACACACCGTCATGTAAACAGAATATATATTTTTTAATGTGTCAAAGTGGTTTCGTTAGAAGAATGTGTACCAGGGAGACATCAGGAAGAGGTTAATTGTGGTGCATGTATTTGGTGAGGTTAACCCCTAAATTATAGAGCTAAAAGCAAACATTTTCAGTTTATTATTAAGTTTAGGATGATATATCTTTCCAATATAGCTCAGTTGCCTTGAAACATCTGCAAAAATACTAAGTGTGGTGTGGGGGCAAGAATGAAAATCAAACCTAAACATTTTGCGCAAGTCATTGTAGTACAAAGCAAGGCTAGCCAAGAGTCAAAGTTGGTGGGTGTTTGGATATTATTCCAACAAGAAAAAAACAAGCCTGCTTATAAATACAAACTAATTAGCCCTTAGTAGTAACTGTCATCCTGCCCCATTTTAAGCGAATCAAAGAGCAACATGTAATGCGGAACTAGATGGCGAAAATAAAGTGATAGTTTGTCGTATTTCCTTGTTTCCTACTGTCTGCTTGCAGCAACAATCTAAACAGACGAAGCAGGGGGAAAGTTGGCAGTCTTATTGGTTTTTACAGAACTTTATTAGAAAACACTGTTCACAGACAATTGTGCCAATGCTACAGTTTAGGAAGAATTAAAATAGGTTTTGAAATTATAATCGGCAGCTAACTCTTTTCAGACGATCGGTGTGCAAGGGGTTAGTGAAGAAAACTAAAAAAAAGCCTTACCAATTACTATTCAGACTCTTAGGGTCTTCGTATTTTAAAATGATTCTACTGTACCTTCTACCTTGCTAAATTCTCGTACAGCGTGTTTGAATGGCTCATGCCGCTCACGCTTCCGTTTTGTGCTCGCCTATGGTGCTGCGATCACCCTGTTCGCTGCCCTTCTATATCTTTCCTCCGCCGTTCTATATAGTACTTCTCTGTGTTTTTTTCACTCATATAATTAAAAAATTCTATAAAGGTTCAAAAAATATTTTACATAATATGTAGTATTACAATACTGAACAAGATTTGCGCTCTGATAAACATTCGGGGCCAGATTTACAAAAGAGTTTTCGCCTGTGTTAGTGTGTTGCAAAATGGCACATTCTATGGCTGTACTACCCTCCTCAAGGTGCACTTTTCACAGTGTAAAAACCCTTTTGCGCTGCTTTGTGTCAAGGCAGGAGGGCTTACTGGTATGAAGAGCGTAAACGTTCACACGTTTTGACGCAAAATCCAATCTACTAAGGTAGCCAGTTTGCGTCAAAAATGAACACCTTCTTGAGTAGGTGCAAGCAAGTGGAAATGTATAAGTGATCCTTTGGATATGTGCTGCAGTGTACATGTAAAGCAGTGTTCCTTAAGCACAAGCACAGGGAATGACATCAGCAGCAGGCCAATCTGTGTAGCTATAGCAGACACACACCAGGGAGCTGGAGACTGCATTGCATGAGGGCAGACACAGCCCATTCAGGTGTAAGTGACCATTCCTCCCACCTTTAACACGTACTGCACCCTGCCCATGGGGCTACATAGGGCCTACCTTAAGGGTGCCTTACATGTATAAAAAGGCAAGGTTTAGGCCTGGCAAGTGGTACACTTGCTGAGTTGAGTAGGCAGTTTAAAACTGAGCCATGTTTACAGGGCTACTAATGTGGGTGGCACAACCAGTGCTGCAGGCCCGCTAGTAGCATTTGACGTACAGGCTCTGGGCAACTCTAGTGCACTTACTAGTAAACCAAGTATGCCAAACATGGAAAAGCCAATTACACATGTAATTTACACAGGAGCACTTGCACTTTAGCACTGGGCAGCAGTGGTAAAGTGGCCAGAGTACCAAAAACAACAAAAACAGAGTCCAGCACACAGTCACACAGTCAAAACATGGGAAGCAGAGGCAAAAAAAAGAGAGGATGACCACGCCAAGGATGCCAGGTCTAACAATAACAAATATTCAAAAGTTAAGTAATTACATAATCAATGTAGTGCTGAAAAACACACACTGATTTGCTTACACCTTTATCATAGAAATTACTGTTATCTTTAAATGCTACAGATTGTATGCCACAACATTGAAAAAAATATTGTGATATAAAATAATGTAGCTAAAGCAATGACTACAAAAATAAACGCTTTAAGCACACTATGTAACAGACTCTACAACATGATTATTACCATTCATGACAGTTACAAAAAAAGGCATCTCTACGCATATGCCTTTACCACGCATGCCTTTACCAGGAATATACCTTTACCATGCATGGATTTACAATGAATTTCATTCTAAAGGCATAAATGGTAAAGGCATATCTGTGGCAAAGATTTTAAAGGTAAGAATTATTTTTTTGATTTTGTAAAGGCTTGAGCAGTCAAGTTATATGTGTGATAACAGTTTAACAATTAACTACAGGTAAGTATTAAGGGGCATATTTACAAGAAAGTAGCGCATCATAGATGATGTGCCACTTTTCTTGCCCCCCCTCCTGCTGGCACCTAACAACACCATGGTTGTGCTGTATTTACAATATGGTGCACCATGTCAGTGGTTAGCACAATAGCATCAACATTTTTTGATGCTATTGTGGTGCTTTGCTACACTAGTGTCAAAAATGTTGATGCTAGGCAGCAAAGCACAAGGAGCTTATGCAATATAATGGCTGCGTCATTTTAATGCCTGCTCTGAGCAGGCATTAAATGATGAAGAAAATGGCGTGGTGAAATGTTGTAAATTTCCCGGCACCATTTTTTGTGCTATCCTGAGGCGGAACGCACCCCTTGCATACATTATGCCTCACGCAGAGATAATGTGGTACAAGGGGTCGTAAAGTGGCACAAAGCAAGCATTGTGCCACTTTGTAAATATGGCGCAACAAAAAAGCCACCTCAGAGTTCCTGGGCGGTGCAAAAATGCCCCTAAGTGTGTGTGCGTGTGTATATATATATTAGGGTTTAGGGTGGGTACTGGTTTTTGAGCGGTAGGAGCGTTTTTAGGTTTTAGGGTAGGTATATATTTTTGGGTGGTAAAGGGTGTTTATGTTTTAGAGTGGGTATGGGGTTTATGGTGGCAGGGACATTTGTAGGCTTCAGGGTGGGTATGGGTTTTTGGTTGGTGTTAGAAATGTGGTCTTTAGTTGACAGTGAGGTTACCCCCTGTTCAAGCAAGGACCCTCACTCTAGTCAGGGTAAGAGAGAATCACCGTCAGCCAACCCCTGCTTCACCCTTGGTATCTTGGCAGAGCAGTAGGCTTAACTTCAGAGTGGTAAGTGTAAAGTATTTGTACCAACACACACAGTAACTTAAGGAAAACACTACAAAATGACACAACACCAGTTTAGAAAAATAGGGAATATTTATCTAAACAAAACAAGACCAAAACGACAAACATCCACAATACACAAGTCAAGTTATCAAGAAAATGCAAAAAGAGCCTTTAAGTAGTTTTAAACACACACTAGCGCTGGTAGCATGAAAATGTACCTGGTGTGCGTCAAAAATAACCCCGCACGGAGGAGTGTGCATCAAAAAGGGCTTGAGAGGCGTTGATTCTACTCACGAGCGGGCCAGTGCGTTGTTTCTCCTTTCTCCGGGTCGGGCGCATCGTTTCTTCTCTCCACAGGAGAGCAATGCATCAATCCGGTCAGCACTCTCGGGTCCGGGCAGGCCTTGCGTTATTTTTCCATGCACAGCGGTACTTGAGTTGGATATCCAGCCGCATGATGATCTGAAAATGCCCGCAGCGCGGGTCGTTTCTCCTGCTTCGTGCGTCGATTCTTCGGGTGCATTTCCTGCAAGCGTCGTTTCTCAGCTGCGGAGCCGGCGGTGCGTCGTTTCTTCAGCTGCAGATCAGAGTTGCGTCAATCTTTTCCCCGTACGGCGCTCTGTGCGTGGATTTCCTTGTCTTTATGCTGCCATCTTCTCCTTTCAGGGTCCTAGGAACTGGATGGGCACCCCAGGGCAGAGTAGGAGTCTCTCCAGAGACTCCAGGTGCTGGCAGAGAGAAGTCTTTGCTGTCCCTAAGACTTCAAACAACAGGAGGCAAGCTCTAAATCAAGCCCTTGGAGATTTCTTCACAAGATGGAAGGCGCATAAAGTCCAGTCTTTGCCCTCTTACTCTGGCAGAAGCAGCAACTGCAGGATAGCTCCACAAAGCACAGTCAAGGGCAGGGCACCACTGCTCCTCAGCTCTTCAGCTCTTCTCCAGGCAGAGGTTCCTCTTGATATCCAGAAGTGATCTAAAGTCTGTGGTTTTGGGTGCCCTTCTTACACCCAATTTCTCCTTTGAAGTAGGCCTACTTCAAAGTAAAGTGTTTTGTGAATGTGAAATCCTGCCTTGCCCAGGCCAGGCCCCAGACACTCACCAGGAGGTCGGAGACTGCATTGTGTGAGGACAGGCACAGCCCTTTCAGGTGTAAGTGAGCACTCCTCCCCTCCCTCCTAGCACAGATGGCTCACCAGGGAATGCAGACTACACCCCAGTTACCTTTGTGTCACTGTCTGGTGTGAGGTGCAACCAGCCCAACTGTCAAACTGACCCAGACAGGGAATACACAAACAGTCAGAGTCACAGAAATGGTATAAGCAAGAAAATGCTCACTTTCTAAAAGTGGCATTTTCAAACACACAGGGCTTCATTCTGACCCTGGCGGTCCTAAACCGCCAGGGCCGCGGGCAACGGAAGCACCGCCAACAGGCTGGCGGTGCTTCAGTGCCCATTCTGACCGCGGCGGTAAAGCCGCGGTCAGAAAAGGGGATCCGGCGGTTTCCCGCCGGAATACCCCTGGCAGGGCTGAACCTCCATGGCAGCGCTGCAAGCAGCGCCGCCATGGGGATTCCGACCCCCTTTCCGCCATCCTGTTTCTGGTGGTTTTTACCGCCAGGAACAGGATGGCGGGAACTGGTGTCATGGGGCCCCTGGGGGCCCCTGCACTGCCCATGCCCCTGGCACAGCCGGCCTCTGTGTTGCAGGGCCTTTCCCGCTGGGCCGGCGGGCGCTCCTTTGGCGGGCGCCCGCCGGCCCAGAGGGAAAGCCAGAATGGTCGCCGCGGTCTTTTGACCGCGGAGCGGGCAAATGGCGGTAACCGCATGGCGGCCGGCTACCGCCTCATTCCGCAGTCAGAATGACCGCCACAGTCTTAAATCAACTTTACTAAAAGATGTGTTTTTAAACTGTGAGCTCAGAGACATCAAACTCCACATGTCCATCCGCTCCCAAAGGGAATATAAACTTTAATCAGATTTAAAGGTAGCCCCCATGTTAACCTATGAGAGGGACAGGCCTTGCAACAGTGAAAAACAAATTTAGCAATATTTCACTGTCAGGACACATAAAACACATTACTATGGGGGTCATTCTGACCGACCACGAGAGCACCGCCAACAGGCTGGCGGTGCTCTCAAGGGCATTCTGACCGCAGCGGTTTGGCCGCGGTCAGAAAGGGAAAACCGGCGGTCTCCCGCCGGTTTTCCGCTGCCCTCAGGAATCCTCCATGCGCCGCCATGGGGATTCCGACACCCCATACCGCCATCCTGTTCCTGGCGGTTCGCCCGCCAGGAACAGGATGGCGGTATGGGGTGTCGTGGGGCCCCTGGGGCCCCCTGCAGTGCCCATGCCAATGGCATGGGCACTGCAGGGGCCCCCGTAAGAGGGCCCCACAAAGAATTTCAGTGTCTGCTTAGCAGACACTGAAATTCGCGACGGGTGCAACTGCACCCGTCGCACCTTCCCAGTCCGCCGGCTCCATTCGGAGCCGGCTTCCTCGTGGGAAGGGGTTTCCCGCTGGGCTGGCGGGCGGCCTTCTGGCGGTCGCCCGCCAGCCCAGCGGGAAAGCCTGAATGGCCTCCGCGGTCTTTCGACCGCAGAGCGGCCATATGGCGGTTCCCGCCAGGCGGGCGGCGACCGCCGCCCGCCGGCCTCAGAATGAGGCCCTATATGTCCTACCTTAACCATAGACTGCACCCTGCCCTTGGGGCTACCTAGGGCTTACCTTAGGGGTGCCTTACAAGTAAGTACATGAAGGTTTAGGCCTGGCAAGTGGGTACACTTGCCAAGACGAACTTACAGTTAAACCTGCACACACAGACACTGCAATGGCACGTCTGAGACATAATTACAGAGCTACTTATGTGGGTGGCACAACCAGTGCTGCAGGCCCACTAGTAGCATTTGATTTACAGGTCCTGGCACCTCCAGTGCACTTTACTAGGGACTTACTAGTAAATCAAATATGCCAATCATGGATAAACCAATCAACAATACAATTTACACAGAGAGCATATGCACTTTAGCACTGGTTAGCAGCTGTAAAGTGCTCAGAGTTAAAAAACCAACAGCAACAGGTCCGAAAAAATAGGAGGCAGGAGGAAAATAAATTGGGATGATCCTGCATAGGCAAAAAAGTCCAACAGTTGGAAAGAGTGTTTCTAGGTTTCAGGGGTGGCTATGGTCTTTTGAGTTGTAAGGGCCTTTTTATGGTTTTAGGGTCAGTGTGGGATTTTTGGTGGTAAGGTGTGTTTTGGGTTTAGGGTGGGTGTGGGTTTTTTGCTGGCAAGGACATTTTTAGGTTTTATGGTAGGTATGCATTTTTGGGTAGTAATAGCGTTTTAGGTGGCTAGGGGCTTTTAAGTGGTAAGGCCATTTGTATGTTTTAGTGTGGATATGGGTTTTTGGGTGGTAAGGTGGGTTTAGGGTAGATGTGGGTTTTTGACTGGCAAGGGAATTTTTAGGTTTTAGAGTCGGTATGGGCTTTGGGTGGTAAGGGCATTGTTAGGTGTTATGGTAGGTACTGGATTTTGGGTGGTAGAGGTATTTTCAAGGTTTTGGGTGCGTGTGGGTTTTTGGGGGGAGGGGCATTTTGAACTTTTAGGATGGATGTGGGTTTTTGGGTGGTAAGGCCATTTTAGGTTTAAGATGGGTATGAGTTTATATAGATATGTGTGTGAGGTGAGCAAATCTAGAGTGTCGCTGGTGTTGCAGGGTGCTCCTTACTAGAGCAGCTCTCCACCTAAAATTGGGAACTTCCCAGAGTTCTCCTTTGTTTTTTGCATAATTTATGCGTCGCTCTATCCCTGAAAGGGTTTTGGTTTGATATATAAATATATATATATAATAGTGGTGGTCAATAACATTGGTGCTGTTTCATGAATCTTCATGTAATTTTCAAAAGTTATACTTTGGTCAGTTCAGCTGATGTCTAGAATGTTTTGGGGTGATCAGTCAAACCACCCACCTCTCCCGCAGCTCTGGGGACTGCCAACTCTCCGGGGCTTTCCACATATGTAATGAGGGGAGGCCAGCCGGTACCCCTCACCCCCTCCCAGAGTCTTTAACAAAATGTAAGGTGGGGGAGCTGCCCGGAAGAGCTGCCCGGGCCCTACTGCAGCCCTGGTAACCACCACCTTCCCAGGGACAAAGATATTCTTTGTGCGGATAGGCCTTGTTCCCCCTTGCAGCCCTGGGGACCACCACCCCCGGGGTGATGTAATATGTGAGTTTATATACAGTGCACAATGGGGGCACAAGTTATTGTTAGCTGAGTTAACTATAGCTTCTGAATTTCAATGGTTATTGTACTTGTGAAATGTGAGCCTAACTATAACTTGCCTGTATCCCTTGTTTTTTTCTGTGAATATATATATATATATATATATATATATGGATTATACTTACCAATTTACTTTTTACCATGCATATGCCTTTCCCAACCATGCCTTTACAACAACTTTTTTTTAGTAAAAGCATATGTATGGTAAAACGTTCACTGTAAATGCATGCACAGTAATGATGCATGCGTTGTGCCCACATTGTAAAGGCATGCATGGGAGCTGCATGCATGCATGGTTCCATAGTCTACTATAAATTTAAATGTCAAAAATAAAGACTAACCATATATGAACTATAAACCTACATTTAAAAAATACAAAGTTGTTGTAAACATTTTAAAAATCTAGTAAGCCAATCACATTAAGATCTGTAAAAGTTAACAAATAGGAAAGCACTACTAATTAGTCAAGTGTAAAAATAGAAGAGATACCAGAAGAACCAATGGACCAGCATATCTGCCTTAGGAGATGAGGAGAGGGTTACTCTGGCCAACAGAAACAACTTACATGCATTTTTTTATTTAACCATATAAATCAAACTATTTGTTGAACATTTCTACTTATTTATGTAGAAAAGACTATCAAACAGTACAATATAATGGATGTCTTCAAAACACAGTTTTAGAAAGAAGGATTATACAATCATATAATTTTTGCCAATGTTCTTCCCTTTACAGTTCAGCCAAGTATCTATTTCTCCATTTTAGCACATATTCATCCACTCTTGGGCCTGATGTGCAAATGTGTTGATTGACAATTTCCAAATAGAGATTCTTTATGAATTGTAACTAGGAAATCACAATTCAATATGTACACACAATTTACCCCGTCGATTTGTGACTCACTAGTCAGTCACTTTGCAAATTAGAGACTCACATTTAGCGATTTACAAAATTGTGAATGAGATTGCAAATTGCCACTGTGACCGCAAATAAAGGAAAAAAACTTTCTGTTCATGGTTAATGACCACTGAATGAGGAAGTGCCTATCATTACCTGCCTCGAGACCAGCCTGAGTGGATGTGGAGTGGAGGTAAAGAGCAGCTGCCATTACAAATTAGAATTAGAGGCAGTCAGGGGTGAATCAGAGCAGTCAGAGAAGCAATTGGAGATTCGGACTGAAGAATCCTGCAACAACCATGATGTGCTCTGTAAAAGGGCCTCCATGTCTGCTCTGGAGGTACAGGTGCCTAAAATATGGCAGGAGATGCAGCACAAAATAAATGCTGTCAAAGTCACCCACCACTCTGTTGAAAAGATCAGAAAGAGCTGGTATGACCTCAGGTCACAAACAAAGGAGAGGGCGACAACACAACTTATTGGACTCTCGGCAACAGGAGAAGGCCCCTGGAATATGCCCCCACCCACCCAACTACGGACTGCGGTTTAGACTACCTTAGAGCCCAAGGTGGTTGCATGATTTGAAAGCATTGGCACCTCAGCACCTGCAACATCCCAAAGTAATATAATGTAATCCAGGGGATTTGTTTGAGGAGTACAAAAAACTATCATCATAGTGCAATGTGGGATATGTAGCCACTCAGTGTAGTCAGTGTTAGGCATTTAATAAAGGGACATTTTCAAACTTAACAACTGATATTCCCTCACATCAAAAACTGATTTTAAGCCACTTTCTTCACAGATTACAATGAGGAACCGGATGATGACACCAATGTGGAGGGACAGGAGGACAAGCACATGGTGCCTGAATAGCCAATAGGACATGGAAGGCAGCCAAATATACCTCATGTCCACTGTGGCAGAGCTGCATTCTCACCACAACCACAACCAGTGAATGATGATGAAGGTGAAGGAAGTCAGCTTCATAGTCCCATCCAGGAGCTAGTTGGGAGACCATGACAGCAGCATGTTCCAGTGCGTGAACGTGGTTGGTTCCGTGAGGTCTATCATGCCAACCAAAAATTTCTGCTTTGAGGCTTCTATGCTCTAAATTTAGGCCCCAATTCACAAAAGTAAACTTAGACCTAAAGTCTAAGGTTACCTTTGTGAGCTGGTCCCTGGGACCTCAGGTCTAAACCTAGACTTCAAGTCTAAGTTGACCTTTTTGAATTCGGTCCTTAGCATCTGCAACACAAGCAGATGAAACCAATGAATAAATGAAATATAGAACATGCAACAATGCATGCCATTTGGATTCCACAATTGGCTGAAAATCAAGCTAACATGAATACTAAAAGGGACAGCCTCACTACTGCAGTTGAAAAATTGTGCAAATGAATGGCCGATAACAATGCCTATTAGAAAAAGTAACGACAGAAACACTGATGCTTAAATTGAGAAGTTAATCCGCTCTATTAATATATTCACACATGCCACTGCAACCCTTTCAAGGAGAAAAGTAATATTTCAGGTGAAAATGGGACACTTCAGTGGTGGTGTTGCAACCTCTGCAGTTGAGGCGTTACAAAATGCCTACATAGCTAGTGTGGTTGCTGCTGTCCCTCCAGATGGCGAGGATATGTCTAGAGTGAGCAGCATCTCTGCCACTGATACACATGCACTGTGATGCAGCAGTACTCCTGCTGGTGAACATGTGGGTCCAACCCATTTGGGACATAGCCACTGAAAGCATTGAAGTACACATAACAAGTTGTTTAATTAATAATGTGTATTTGTCAATTTGGTGATGTAATTTGCTTTGTCTGTTGACATTAATGACTATTTGCATGTGAGACTTTACAATTTGTTTTTGCAATTTTATAACAAATCTGATAGTAAGGGTTGCTTTACTTTGAGGCATCAAATCAGTCTTCAACATTTTCTTCAGAGTGTACTGTCTCATATAACTAATCTGGAAAGGTAATCAGTTGCAATGAGGTCTTGTCACTGTCTCCCCTCCACTGCGGAACTCTCCTCTCTAAGCTGCTGCAGAAGTGGTTCAGGATCCTCATCCTGAAATTCAGAGTCAGTCATAGTGATAGGTAGGCCTCACCTGGTGGCTATATTATGTAAGATGGTACACATTGCCACTATCTTACAGGTGGTGTCAGGAGCAGACTGTAGGGTTCCTTTTCTTTTGTGAAGGCAACAGAATAAAGCTTTCAGAAGAGCAAGTTTATGTTCTATAACTGCCATAGTGCGATGATGTGCAGTGTTATATTGCCTTTTATTTTGGGTTGCTGGGGATAAGTATGCTGTCAACAACAAACACCTTAAGGCATACACACTGTGCCCTGCAACAAAAACAAATATCTGTGAGCTTGATTTCTTTATGCATTTGGTTAGCACAAACATATCCACTGCGTTACATTACCTAATAAATAGCCATTGTCAAAATCCCCTCTTTCCAAGCAATGCTGTAATTCACTGTGCCCGAAGATGAATTAGTCATTAGTGTTCCTTCGGTATTGTGGCACAATATTAGTGATAACATTGTTGGTATCACACACAAGTTGAATAATGAGGGAATGGGTAAGTTTCCTATTCCCAAACAAGTATTCAAAATGTTCTGGAGGGCAAATTTGAACAATACTTGCACAACTATGCACCCTGTGACATGGGGAAATCTGGCAACCCTATAAAATAAAAATGTTGTGCTTTGCATATCCTCACCATTCCTGAGTAGGTATATGTATCGGTTGATATAGAAGAGCATATCATCTATAAATCTCCTGTATAAAGAGGTGAGCACACTTAAGACACCCCACTGTGAGAAAGTAGCCTCTTTCCAGCATGGTTACCCCCACTTTTGGCCTGTTTGTGAGTGTGTGTCAGTGTGTTCTGCCTGTCTCACTGGGATCCTGCTAGCCAGGACCCCAGTGCTCATAGTTTGTGGGGTTCCAGGAGACCCTTAATGGCTACAGCATTTCTTTTGCCACCCATAAGGAGCTCAGACAAACCCTTTCACACCCTTTCACGGGATTGCCACTGCAGCCTGCGTGAAATGGTGCACACACTATTTCACAGCCATTTTCCCTGCACTTAAGTAACTTATAAGTCACCTTTATATCTAACCTTCATTTACTGAAGGCTAGGTGCAAAGTTACTAAGTGTGAGGGCACCCCTGCACTAGCAAAGGTGCCCCCACACTGAAAAGAAGAAAAACCACGGCACATCGCAGGATCATAGTGAAATCCATTTATTCCTCTGTGGTGTCTCAGGAAACAAGTCCCCTGATCCAGTAAAACACACTAGGTAAGTTGTTTGAAAGCCAATACAGTTTTCATGATTGTAAGGAAACAGCCGACACGTGTTCTTTTTCAAGGCTGTGGACACATACAGATGAAATGTGTCAGTCACAAAAATTGTTGGTAAATTGATAACAGATTGAATTCTAGTGTGAGCTGGGGATATACCCAAGATTAGTGAGTTAGAATGAGAGGCCCGGTGCCGCAAGTTGATAGTATGCTATAGAAATACCACGAAAAGAGAAGAAAAATGCCTTATTCCTCTGCCCGTATATGGTGAAACAATCCAGTGATATTGAGAACATTTTGTGTTGGCAAAAAAGAATGCCAATGCAGGTGTAAAAACAAGAATGTCACTAGATATAAAGCCGTAAAAATTACATACAACCAAAGAAGAGATATTATAGTTGGTGCCCAAAAATTAGCAACTGTCACCCACGTTCTGTGTGTAGATATAATAGTGTGTGCCTAAAGCATGTGCGAAAAAGGAGGGAAAACGGACATACCTCCTAAGATATAGAAGTTATAGATGTATTGACAGGCTCCAATTCTCAAAGATGTTAATAAATATACAAATGTTGGCATAAATGATAGGAGAGTCCAAAGACCATGGTAAGTCTGAAATGTAAAAGAAGAAAATAAGCCAACAAGGAAACAGGGAAAAAGGAAACAAGGCCATGGCAAGATGATAATACAGAATGATTAATAAACATGGCTCCACAAGTAATGTGTCAAAGTCAGAACAATTTAATTATAAACGCTATTCTGCTTATTAATGGCGGGAGGAAAGGGTATTAGCCTTCTTCCTTGTAAAGAAATTGTGTTGCCCTGTCATATATAATGCAGCTGGCCATGGATAACAAATAACGTGCAATGGCACTGCCAGTTCCAGCTATCTAGCAGATATAGGTCCTTAGGGCAAGAAAGCCATATATCATATGTGTGTTTTAACCAATAAGAAGGAACTGTAAAGTAAATTAAGGCAAATGTAAAGAAAGAGAGAGAATCCACCGCCTCTGTGGAGCGTAAGCCATTCTCAGAAATGCTGTGTGCCCAAAGCCATTAACATGCTGTGGTTTACCATTTTGAAGCTCCGAACTACTCTTTTCTATGGATGCAAAACGAATAACCGGTCACCGCATAAAACAGGTAAAGACCGTGGGGAAAACAAGCGCTCAGCCGCTTGTACGTCCGAGTGCTGACTAACCAAAATAAACGGCGACCGCTGTCATTGTAAACGTGTGTCACTATAAAGGGGTCAATGAAAAGTGTGGACAAGGGCCCTCTTACCTACATCCGGCCTGGCGTCTATTCAGTCTGTGAGCGGCGTCGCATCTGAAGCGTGCGCCGGCACACAGCTGTTATTTAAGTTAAAAAAAGAATGAAAATAGAGAACGGACTCACACACTCCAAATGTGAAGTCCGCCATCTTGAAAGAGGGGAAAACACAAAAGTATAAGAAAATACGTGAGAAGATGGTACATGTGGGCAAAAGGGATTAAAACAATGTCATGCAAATGTATAGTGAAGCTATTTGTGAAGAAAAGAAAGAACATATGCCTAAAAGAGCATGCACAAGCCACACTGTCCAGGGCCAACTCCCCGGACTTTGTGAGTGCAGGGATACCATTACACAAGTGCACTACATATAGGTCAATGCCTATATGTAGCTTCACAATGATAACTCTGAATATGGCCATGTAAGACGTCTAAGATCATGGAATTGTCCCCCCATTCCAAATATGACATTGGGGAGCCAATCCCATGCATCCTGGCAGCTGGACCCCAAGTACTGCCAACCCAGCTCTCTGAGGCTTGCACAGCAGCTACAGCTGCTGCCACCTCACAGACAGGGTTCTGCTCTCCTGGGGTCTGAGCAGCTCAGTCCCAGGAAGGCATAACAAATCATTTCCTTTAAAGGGAGGGTGTTTCACCCTTTCCCTTTGGAAATAGGTGCTACAGGCTTGGGAGGCATAGCCTCCCAGAGCCTCTGGAAATCCTTTTAAGGGCACAGATGGTGGCCTCCTTGCATAAGCCTGTCTACACCGGTTCAGGGATCCCCAGTCCCTGCTCTTGTGCGAAACTGGACAAAGGAAAGATGAGTGACTACTCCGCTGTCCATCACTACCCCAGGAGTGGTGCCAAGAGCTCCTCCAGTGTGTCCCTGGCATTAGCCATCTTGTTTTCCAAGGTGTGGGGACACTATGGACATCTCTGAGTGGCCAGTGCCAGCAGGTGACGTCAGAGACCCCTCCTGATAGCTGTATACATGATTAGGTATCTAATACCCCTCTCAGGGCCATTTAGGGTCTCTCCTGTGGGTTCATCTTCAGATTCAGCTTGTAAGTTCCCATCAGGAATCCTCTGCAACTCCTGATTCACCCTCTGACCATCGGATCAACCGCACACTGCTCTAGGAATCACTGTAACAGCAACAAAGTATCCAAAAAGGCTACTGTGACTCCACAATTTCAGTTCCAGACAGCAACTGCAACAGTTTCCAAGGTGTGCATGCTCTGAAGACTCCATGTCTTCACCCTGCACCAGAAGGACCAAAGAAATCTCCAGTGGAGTAACATAGTCACTACCCTGCTCCAGCAGGCACCTTCTAAGATGATGACCGGTTCTCTGGGACTCCTCTCCTGATGACGAGCATGCTCCCTGGAACACAGGTGGTGGACCCCTTAAACCCAAACTGTCCTAAGGTCCATCTCTCCAAATTTGGCGGAGGTAAGAGCTTTCTTTCCCAGGTTGCGACAGTATCCCTGTGCACCGGATCACCTTTAGCTCCAGAGGCCTCTTTGCACTACTTGCAAAAATCCTTCATGCACAGCATAGCCCTGGTCCCCTGCACTCTATCCTGCGACGCTCAACTCGCTGAGTTGTTCTCCAACGGCGTGGGACCTTCTTTTGTAGTACTTCAGCAACCATAATTTGCACCTTCTTTGTCCCCGTGTGCTGGGACTCCTGTGGGTGCTGCCTGGTCGTCTGTGGGTTTCCTCCAGTGTTGGGAGCGCCCTCTGCCTCCTCAGTCCATGTTGAGGACCCCAGGTCCCTCCTGGGTCCAGGCAGCGCAATTCTAACGCAAACCGTGACATTGCTTGAACCAAGGATTGTTGGACAAATCCAGCGCTGCAACTTGCCTGCATCTAACATCTCGACGTGGGACACCCTCTGCATCATGCAGGAACCCGCAGCCATCTTCTTTGGTGCTCTTCTGAAGACTTCCTCCAACCGGAGAATCCTCTTTTGCACCATCTTCTAGGTTGGCTCCTGTCCTCCTGGAATCTTCTGGGACTTCTGGACTTGGTCTCCTCTCTTTTCAGGTCCAGGAATCCACCATGTTTTGCTTGCAGTCTTGCTTGGTTCTTGCAATAACTCTTATCATAATTTGTAGGGTGCAAAAGGAAACTTACAGTACTTTACTCCTACTTTCCTGTGCTCTGGGGTGGGGTATTTTACTCCCGTTTGTGATTTTCTTACACTCCAAGCACCCCTCTACACACTACACTTGCCTAGGGGGGAATTTGGGATTCACATTCCACTTTCTTAGTATATGGTTTGTGTTGCCCCTAGGCCTATTTCTTCCTATTGCATTCTATGGTATTTTCTACTGTTTGCACTATTCTGTGACTATTTACGTACCTGATTTTGGTCTCTAGTGCATATATTGTGTTTAATACTTACCTCCAGAAGGAGTATTGCCTACTAGACACCAGGGTATTTATCAATGTAACATTTTTATGGGGCAGTTGCCCCCTGGGGCTTGTCCTGTATCCCCTCCTCCCCCACACCTCATTTGATCTTCTGTCCCTCCTGGAGGTAATAGGGGCTGTTCACCCCCCAATTAGTTTCCCAACTGGCAGAAGGCCCACTTGACACCAAGGTATTTTTCTTTTCAGTATTTTTTGGGAGAAGCAGACCCCAGGAATGGGCCTGCACTCCCCCCCTGTCCTAAGCCTCATCGATTTTCACTCCCCCCTTGGTGCCCACCCCCAATCTGCTCCCCTGCGGTCAAAAACTTCACATGGACACAATGTTATATTTCTTTGCAGTATTTGCTTTAAAAGGAGCACCCATCCAGGGCCTGTGCCCCTCCCCTATACCAAATCTCATTAGTCTTTCTGCCCCCTCTAGGAGGCAGATGTTGTGGTCATCCCAAAACAGCCACCCAGGACAGAAAGCCCACCTCACACCAGGGCATTTTCCATTTAAATATTTTTTGGGGTGGAGTGGCCGCCCTGGGCATTGGCCTCTGTCCCCCATCCCCCCCAAGCCCAAGCCTTATTTTTCTTCCTACCTCCGGAGGGCTGGATGGTGGTTTTCACCCCAATCCGTTCCCTCAGGAAGGCAAAAAGGCTACTAAACTCACGATAACTAGTTATATCATTAACTGGGAGGGGGTGCAGCCATCCCACACATCACACCTCACCCACATTAAATGCATAAACTATCTTTTAGCCTCCCTGAGGGGGCATATTTGTTTTTTTTACCCCTCAATATGTCCTAGGTGGCAGAAAGCATGCCAGATCAGGAAATTTTGTTGTTGCCTATATCAAGTGCTGAGGGCGACCATCCTGCACATCTGGTAGAGTTCCTACACCATAATCACCACAACAGTATTTCTGTCTATCACCCAGGGGCAAACAGAAGGTCCTTATCTGTCTAAACTCGGTGGGGAGAAAGCCTACTAGACCCCAGGAAGAATTTATATGCCATATAAAATAGGATTAGGTGTTATATACCTACTGTCAGCTCCACAGAGGTCAGAAAAACTGTTGTGCCCATTCTGGAGTAGGAGCAAGGCACGAAGCGTGAGTGAGCCACCACCACAACATTGTTTTGGCCATATTTTTCCCCAGTGGTCTAGTGGCCTTTCTGTCTCCCACGGGTAGATTTTGGCTAAACACACTCAATTCACCTCCAGGGGGTAGAAAGACTAGGGCGCCTGTTCTGTGGTAGGAGCACAGCACAATGCCTGGGTGAGCCGCCCCTCTTTTGTATTTTTGGGAATATTTTTCTCTTATTATCTAGTGGCTTGCCTGTCCCCTGAGGGCAGATTTTAGGTAAACATCCTTAATCCAACACCAGGGGGAGGCGGCAGACAGACTAATGCACCTGTTACAGGGTCGAAGTATGGCATGTCAGTCTGCCCCCTCAGGGTGAATTGAGAGTCTTTACCCAAAACGTGCCCCAGGAGGATAGAAAGGCCACTAAACTCCAGGGCAAAAATATTCCCAAAAATGAATAAAGAGGGTGTGGGTGACTCGCCCAGGTATTGTGCCATGCTCCCATCCCAGAAAAGATGGAAAAAATTTTTGCCCCCTGGGGTCCTGGGGTGGATCGAGTGTTTACCCAAAATCTGCCCTTGGGTGACAAAAGTTGACAGCACAAAAATTAGGAAAAATGGGCTACCTCCTAGAAAATACAAACAAAACAAAAAAAAAACGGTGTTTTTTTATACTGCTCTGTGTGTTTCTGAAAGCTAGGAAGATGATGATTTTAACATCAGAAAAAACAGACCATGGGGCATATTTATACTCCGTTTGCGCCGAATTTACGTCGTTTTTTTCGACGCAAATTCGACGCAAAACTAACTCCATATTTATACTTTGGCGTTAGACGCGTCTAGCGCCAAAGTTCATGGAGTTAGCGCCATTTTTTTGCGTGAACACCTTCCTTGCGTTAATGATATGCAAGGTAGGCGTTCCCGTCTTAAAAAATGACTGCGATGCATACGCGTCGTATTTATACTCCCGGGCAAAAATGACGCCCGGGAGTGGGCGGGTCTAAAAAACCCGCATTCGCGCCGGATTTTAGCGCCTGGGTCAGGGCAGGCGTTAAGGGACCTGTGGGCTGTCCCCAGGGACACCCCCTGCCACCCTTGCCCACCCCAGGAGGACACCCAAGGATGGAGGGACCCACCCCAGGGACATTAAGGTAAGTCCAGGTAAGTATTTTTTTATATTTTTTTTTGTGGCCTGATTTGTGCCCCCCTACATGCCACTATGCCCAATGACCATGCCCAGGGGACAGAAGTCCCCTGGGCATGGCCATTGGGAGAGGGGGCATGACTCCTGTCTTTGCTAAGACAGGAGTCATTTCAATAGGGGATGGGCGTCGTAAAAAAATGGCGCAAATCGGGTTGTGGCGATTTTTTTGCCTCAGCCTGACTTGCAGCATTTCTGGACGCCCATACGCCATTTTCCCCCTACGCCGGCGCTGCCTGGTGTACGTCGTTTTTTTTAACGCACACCAGACAGCGCCGGCGGCTATCGCCGGCTAACGTCATTGAATAAATACGGCACCAGCATGGCGCTTCAGAATGGCGTTAGCCGGCGCTAATTTTTTGGGCGCAAAACTGCGTTAGCGCACTTTTGCGTCAAAAAGTATAAATATGGGCCCACATTTTGAGGATCACTTTTTTCCAGGAAATGTCCTAAACAACATTTTGTCAGTAACGCAGACGTTTCCCACACAAGTGGAACAAAGTTTGCATGTACAATGACTGCCTTTAGGTCTGCTTTAACCACACATGTGCCAAACTATGCATATGCGTGGTCAAGGCAGAGAAAAAGGCAGGTGATGACCTAGTGGATCAGGAGAGGACTTGGTGAGGTAAGTGGGCATGGTTGGGGGGTAACTTTTAGTGATCGATCCCTTGCCCATTGCGTTGGGATTAATGCATTCAAAAGGGGCGTTCTATCGCCGAAACAAATGGTGCAATGAAATTTACAACATTTCTGTGCACCACTTTTTCCTTAATTTTGAACGCCTGCTCAGAGCAGACGTTAAAATGACACAGCCATTATATTCAATGGGCCTTCCTCTGCTTTGCTGCACTATTGTCAACATTTTGGACGCTAGTGAAGAAAAGCGCCACAATAGCATAACAATTGCTGACGCTATTGTGCTTAAATACACGCAAACATGGTGTCGTTAGGTGCTGGTAGAGGGGTGCAAGGAAAGTGGTGCATCATCTATGTTGCACCACTTTCTTGTAAGTATGCCCCACAGAATTAAATAAAATGCGCGATTGTTAGAAATGGGGTTTTTGGTTGGCAGTCAGGTTGCCCTCTGTCCAAGCAAGAACCCTCACTCTAGTCAGGGTAAGTCACACACAATCCAAAATCAGCCTGTGCTCACCCTCCGGTAGCTTGGCACGAGCAGTCAGGCTTAACTTAGAAGGCAATGTGTAAAGCATTTGTGCAATAAATCATACAACACCATAGCATAACACCACAAAAATACACCACACAGTATTTAGAAAAATATATAATATTTATCTCGGTATCTTCAGGTCACAACGATCAAAGTTGAAATACGAATTTGTAAAGATATCACTGAAAAGTGATAGAAAGTGTCTTAAGTCTTTAGAATATAAACAAAGTCTCTTTCAAGCACAAAGTACCTGGTTTCTGGTGGAAAATCTCCTCAGAGGGCCACAGGAGAAGAGGGGCGTGGAAAACTGGTGTGTGCGTCGATTTCTCCTCAGCACACACGGACTTGCGTCGTTATTTTCCAAGCGGGGAAGTCGGCGTCGTTTTCCGGCGCGTGGACAGTCTCGTTCTGTGGATCGCGGGATTACCAGATGTCCCGGGTCTGTGCGTGGATTTTCCGGCTTGTTCTCCAGCTGCGCGTCGGTCTGCGGGGCTACGCGTCGAAATTACGATCTCACGGCAGGCGTCGCGTCGATTTCTCCTCTAGACTTCGATCTGCGGGGCTGCGCGTTGAAATTACGACCTCACGGCAGGCGTTGCGTCGATTTCTCCTCTAGGGGTCGATCTGCGGGGCTGCGCGTTGAAATTACGATCTCACGGCAGGCGTCGCGTCGATTTCTCCTCTAGAGGTCGATCTGCGGGGCTGCGCGTTGAAATTACGATCTCACGGCAGGCGTCGCGTCGATTTCTCCTCTAGAGGTCGGGCGGCGTTGTCCTTGCGAGGCCGTGCGTCGGATCTTCGATCGTCCCCAGAGCGTTGCGTTGATCAGCGTCGGAGTGCGGCGTTTTTCTCGCCGCGAAACAAGCTGTGCGTCGAAATTTTCGGCGCACGGAGCATCCAAGTAAAAGAGAGAAGTCTTTTTGGCCCTGAGACTTCAAGGAACAGGAGGCAAGCTCTATCCAAGCCCTTGGAGAGCACTTTCACAGCCAGACAAGGGTTCAGCAAGGCAGCAGGGCAACAGCAAGGCAGCAGTCCTTTGTAGAAAGCAGACAGGTGAGTCCTTTGAGCAGCCAGGCAGTTCTTCTTGGCAGGATGTAGTTTCTGGTTCAGGTTTCTTCTCCAGCAAGTGTCTGATGAGGTAGGGCAGAGGCCCTGTTTTATACTAAGTTGTGCCTTTGAAGTGGGGGTGACTTCAAAGGGTCTCTAAGAAATGCACCAAGCCCCCTTTCAGTTCAATCCTGTCTGCCAGAGTCCCAGTAGGGGGTGTGGCAGTCCTTTGTGTGAGGGCTGGCCCTCCACCCTCCCAGCCCAGGAAGACCCATTCAAAATGCAGATGTATGCAAGTGAGGCTGAGTACCCTGTGTTTGGGGTGTGTCTGAGTGAATGCACAAGGAGCTGTCAACTAAACCTAGCCAGACGTGGATTGAAGGGCACAACAAGATTTTAGTGCAAAGAAATGCTCACTTTCTAAAAGTGGCATTTCTAGAATAGTAATATTAAATCCGACTTCACCAGTCAGCAGGATTTTGTATTACCATTCTGGCCATACTAAATATGACCTTCCTGCTCCTTTCAGATCAGCAGCTGCCACTTCAACAGTGTATGAGGGCAGCCCCAATGTTAGCCTATGAAGGGAGCAGGCCTCACAGTAGTGTAAAAACGAATTTAGGAGTTTTACACTACCAGGACATAGAACTACACAGGTACATGTCCTGCCTTTTACCTACACAGCACCCTGCTCTAGGGGTTACCTAGGGCACACATTAGGGATGACTTATATGTAGTAAAAGGGGAGTTCTAGGCTTGGCAAGTACTTTTAAATGCCAAGTCGAAGTGGCAGTGAAACTGCACACACAGGCCTTGCAATGGCAGGCCTGAGACAGGGTTAAGGGGCTATTGAGGTGGGTGGCACAACCAGTGCTGCAGGCCCACTAGTAGCATTTAATCTACCTGCCCTAGGCACATGTAGTGCACTCTGCCAGGGACTTACAAGTAAATTAAATAGTCAATCATGGATAAACCAATCAGTAGTACAATTTACACAGAGAGCATATGCACTTTAGCACTGGTTAGCAGTGGTAAAGTGCCCAGAGGTCAAAAGCCAACAACAACAGGTCAGAAAAAATAGGAGGAAGGAGGCAAAAAGTTTGGGGATGTCCCTGTCAAAAAGCCAGGTCCAACATGACCCCCTACCAGCCTAAAGCCAGGGGAGAACAATCACTATCCTGATGTACTTCCCTGTTTGAGGCGACAGAACAAGGACCCAGGCCCACAACAGCAGGGGCATGCTCCAGTTCTTCGCCTTCCTGACTCCAATTGGATCACTCTGTCCATACTCTCAGGGCCCACTAAGCCAACCCATGGGGAACCTTTCTCCTTACCTGCGGATCCCATCTGTGCAGCACCTAACCTTACTTTGCTCACAGATGTATCCCAGGAGCAGGATAGTACCACCATGACCAACACAGTGGTGTTGCCCACTCTACCCCTGGGGTGTGACACTTGTCCCCTCCCCAGGGATAACTCTGTCCACCCGGACAGCAAGCCACAGTGATTACTGACAGCTGCCAGGGATGAGAGCCAGGCCCCAGGCCTCTCAAAGCTCTCCAACCACTGTGGCTGTGGAGAGTGGGGGGCGGTAGACCCAGGTGCTGGGCACCCTTTAACCACTCTCCCTTCCACCAGGTCAGGGATGACAGCCTGAACCTGGTCCTCCCCTCTGGGGCTTTGTACCCTCCCTCCTGGAGCGGTACCCCCAGAGTCCAACATGGTCAGGGTGCTTACAGAAGTCACCCTGTACCATTCCTCCACCAGTGCAGGGCTGTTAACCTGCAACTGGCCCTCCAACCTGGGGCCTGTACCTTCAGGTTGGACTAGGGCCCGGGGTGAGGCTTCTCTCCCCCTGCCCTCCCTTCTGGGGTCCAGCACCCTCCAACTAGGAGTGGCCTCCTCAGAAGACAACATGGTAGGGGCACTGTTATCAGTAGCCCCTCCCTCCAGGTCCGGGGGGACACCCTGAACCTGGTCTTCCAGCCCAGGGTCTGTACCCTCAGACTGGATCACTGCCTGGCAAACCAGGACTTCCTGGGAGGCACACCTACCCCCCACCAGGTCAGAGTTTAACCTCTGCACCTGCCCATTCAACTCAGAGTCACCACCCTGAAGTTGAACAATGGCCTGGCACGCCAGGACTTCCTGGAAGGCACACTGACCCTCCACCAGGTCAGAGTGTAACCTCTGCACCTGACCATTCAACTCAGAGTCACCACCCTGAAGTTGAACAATTGCCTGGCATGCCAGGACTTCCTGGAGGGCACACTGACCCTCCACCAGGTCAGAGTTTAACCTCTGAACTTGGCCATTCAACTCAGAGTCATCACCCTGAAGTTGAACAATTGCCTGGCACACCAGGACTTCCTGGAGGGCACACTGACCCTCCACCAGGTCAGAGTTTAACCTCTGAACTGGGCCATTCAACTCAGAGTCACCACCCTGAAGTTGAACAATTGCCTGGCGCACCAGGACTTTCTGGGAGGCACACCTACCTCCCACCAGGTCAGAGTTTAACCTCTGAGCCTGGTTCCCCAACCCAGGGTCACCACCCTGAGGTTGGACAATTGCCTGGCACGCCAGGACTTTCTGGGGGGCACACCTACCCCCCACCAGGTCAGAGTTTAATCTCTGAACCTGGTCATCCAACCCAGAGTCAACACCCTGAGGTTGGACAATTGCCTGGCACAGCAGGGCTTCCTGGGAGGCACACCTACCTCCCACCAGGTCAGAGTTTAACCTCTGAACCTGGGTATCCAACCCAGAGTCACCACCCTGAGGTTGAACAATTGCCTGTCACGCCAGGACTTTCTGGGGGGCACACCTACCCCCCACCAGGTCAGAGTTTAACCTCTGAACCCGGTTATCCAACCCAGAGTCAGCACTCTGAGGTTGAACAATTGCCTGGCACGCCAGGACTTTCTGGGGGGCACACCTACCCCCCACCAGGTCAGAGTTTAACCTCTGAACCCGGTTATCCAACCCAGAGTCAGCACTCTGAGGTTGGACCACTGCCTGGTACACCAGGACTTTCTGGGGGGCACGCCTACCCCCCAACAGGTCAGAGCTTATCCCCTGAACCTGGTTAGCCAACCCAGAGTCACCACCCTGAGGTTGAACCATTGCCTGGCAGGCCAGGACTTCCAGGGAGGCACACCTACCTCCCACCAGGTCAGAGTTTAACCTCTGAGCCTGGTTCCCCAACCCAGGGTCACCACCCTGAGGTTGGGCAATTGCCTGGCACGCCAGGACTTTCTGGGGGGCACACCTACCCCCCACCAGGTCAGAGTTTAACCTCTGAACCTGGTCATCCAACCCAGAGTCAACACCCTGAGGTTGGACAATTGCCTGGCACAGCAGGACTTCTTGGGAGGCACATCTACCTCCCACCAGGTCAGAGTTTAACCTCTGAACCTGGGTATCCAACCCAGAGTCACCACCCTGAGGTTGAATCTTTGCCTGGCATGCCAGGACTTCCTGGGGGGCACTCTCACCCCCCACAAGGGACACACCGTCCCCAAGGGCCACACAAGAGTCTGGTTGGCGCAGGTCTCCCGACCTCTGCCCATCCGGCAGAGTCTGGGTTTCCCCCAAACCAGAAACGGTTTCACCTGGGTCATTCCTGGGGGGCTCTGCTCTCAGAGCTGTCCCCTGACTCTCAAGGTCCTCCACTGGGGTCTGCAACCCCCTCTCAACCCTATGTCTGGACTTCTGCACCCCCTCACTAGGAGGGGTACTGCCAGACACCAGAACTGTTGGGATGCTGGCTACAGTCACCCCCCCAAGTTCTTCTGACACTGCGGGGCTTCCCTCAAAAGGTGGCCCTACGGTACAGGCTAGGCTTCCCTCCTGGTGTTCCCTCATGGAACCCTCTAGGACCTGGGACCTACCTGGGACACTACCATCCTTTCCCACCACACTCGGTTGGGAACCACCTAGACCACTCCCTTCAGGAGCACCCCCAAATGCCTCTTCAGACTCTCTGGTACTCACCCAGAAGTCTGCCTCCATTGTAAGTTCCCTGGGGTCAGAGAACTCACACTCCACCTGGTGTTGGCGTAGCTCTGGAAAATAAGGACCAGACATATGCTCTCCAGCAATTACATCACTCTGCCCTTCACATGTATTAACCACAGTACCCTTCACCCAACCACCCAGTAACTCAACCTTGGAAAAGCACTCTACTTCACCCTCCTGAGACTGGTGAGACAGTATCTGTCTGTCCCTGACACTCAACCCAAACTCTTCTGGGATGTCTCTACACTCTATATCCAGGACGTCCACCAGGGGGGAACCCTTTTCTCTGTCACTCTCTGCTAGAGTCAGTAAAGTGTCCCTCCCCCCAGTAGGAATATGACTCCCTGTGCCAGTTCCCCAATCCTTCTCAGGGACCCTGTGCATAACGGGAACTACCTCATACCCTTGAACTGCCTGGGGTGTGTCAACTCCCTTCTTCAAGTTGGGCACCACATCTCTGGGCTTGTGCCCTTCTTCAGCAGTACTAGATGCAAGATTTTTGCTGCCACCATCTGAACTGGACTCAGCCCTTCCGGCCTCCAGTTTCAGCTCTTTACAGCTCAGCTCTTGAGCTGCAATCTTTTCTTCTTCCAGGGATAAAAGTCTTTTTGCCTCAACCTCTGCAAGATACTCCTCTAATTGTTGCTCCTGTCGCCTTTGACCTCGGAGCCATTCATCTATTTCTGGGTCACTGTCCAACTCTGAGTAGACTTCCTCCTCATCTGAGTAGTCTTCCTCCTCATCTGAGGGGTACTTAGTCATTTGGTTTCTTGCTGCCTCTCTCTCTGCCCATCTTTCCTCCCCCCAGACTATGTAGTGATGGAGCATCTCCGCTTTAGTAGATCTCCTTGCTACAGGAAGGCCCCATTGTCTGCAAAGCTTCCTTAGGTCAGCCTTAGTGAGGTGGTCAGTACGAACAAAGAATGAGTAGGTAAGCAATCCCATTCTGATAAGATCTTACTAGCAAAAACCAAAATCCAAAGTCCAAAATATCAATAGTATATCCAGGAGGACATCAGAGAACCAAAAGCCAAAAAAGATGAAAAATCAAGTTGACCTTCAACTGTGGGTAGGTAGTGAAATACTTAGCTACTGTATGTCACTGCACAAACACAAGTACTATCCTCACCGCTGATCACCAATGTTAGAAATGGGGTTTTTGGTTGGCAGTCAGGTTGCCCTCTGTCCAAGCAAGAACCCTCACTCTAGTCAGGGTAAGTCACACACAATCCAAAATCAGCCTGTGCTCACCCTCCGGTAGCTTGGCACGAGCAGTCAGGCTTAACTTAGAAGGCAATGTGTAAAGCATTTGTGCAATAAATCATACAACACCATAGCATAACACCACAAAAATACACCACACAGTATTTAGAAAAATATATAATATTTATCTGGGTATCTTCAGGTCAAAACGATCAAAGTTGAAATACGAATTTGTAAAGATATCACTGAAAAGTGATAGAAAGTGTCTTAAGTCTTTAGAATATAAACAAAGTCTCTTTCAAGCACAAAGTACCTGGTTTCTGTTAGAAAATCTCCTCAGAGGGCCACAGGAGAAGAGGGGCGTGGAAAACTGGTGTGTGCGTCGATTTCTCCTCAGCACACACGGACTTGCGTCGTTATTTTCCACGCGGGGAAGTCGGCGTCGTTTTCCGGCGCGTGGACAGTCTCTTTCTGTGGATCGCGGGGATTACCAGATGTCCCAGGTCTGTGCGTGGATTTTCCGTCTTGTTCTCCGGCTGCGCGTCGGTCTGCGGGGCTACGCGTCGAAATTATGATCTCACGGCAGGCGTCGCGTCGATTTCTCCTCTAGACTTCGATCTGCGGGGCTGCGCGTTGAAATTACGACCTCACGGCAGGCGTCGCGTCGATTTCTCCTCTAGGGGACGATCTGCGGGGCTGCGCGTTGAAATTACGATCTCACGGCAGGTGTCGCGTCGATTTCTCCTCTAGAGGTCGATCTGCTGGGCTGCGCGTTGAAATTACGATCTCACGGCAGGCGTCGCGTCGATTTCTCCTCTAGAGGTCGGGCGGCGTTGTCCTTGCGAGGCCGTGCGTCGGATCTTCGATCGTCCCCAGAGCGTTGCGTTGATCAGCGTCAGAGTGCGGCGTTTTTCTCGCCGCGAAACAAGCTGTGCGTCGAAATTTTCGGCGCACGGAGCATCCAAGTAAAAGAGAGAAGTCTTTTTGGCCCTGAGACTTCAAGGAACAGGAGGCAAGCTCTATCCAAGCCCTTGGAGAGCACTTTCACTGCCAGACAAGGGTTCAGCAAGGCAGCAGGGCAACAGCAAGGCAGCAGTCCTTTGTAGAAAGCAGACAGGTGAGTCCTTTGAGCAGCCAGGCAGTTCTTCTTGGCAGGATGTAGTTTCTGGTTCAGGTTTCTTCTCCAGCAAGTGTCTGATGAGGTAGGGCAGAGGCCCTGTTTTATACTAAGTTGTGCCTTTGAAGTGGGGGTGACTTCAAAGGGTCTCTAAGAAATGCACCAAGCCCCCTTTCAGTTCAATCCTGTCTGCCAGAGTCCCAGTAGGGGGTGTGGCAGTCCTTTGTGTGAGGGCTGGCCCTCCACCCTCCCAGCCCAGGAAGACCCATTCAAAATGCAGATGTATGCAAGTGAGGCTGAGTACCCTGTGTTTGGGGTGTGTCTGAGTGAATGCACAAGGAGCTGTCAACTAAACCTAGCCAGACGTGGATTGAAGGGCACAACAAGATTTTAGTGCAAAGAAATGCTCACTTTCTAAAAGTGGCATTTCTAGAATAGTAATATTAAATCCGACTTCACCAGTCAGCAGGATTTTGCATTACCATTCTGGCCATACTAAATATGACCTTCCTGCTCCTTTCAGATCAGCAGCTGCCACTTCAACAGTGTATGAGGGCAGCCCCAATGTTAGCCTATGAAGGGAGCAGGCCTCACAGTAGTGTAAAAACGAATTTAGGAGTTTTACACTTCCAGGACATATAACTACACAGGTACATGTCCTGCCTTTTACCTACACAGCACCCTGCTCTAGGGGTTACCTAGGGCACACATTAGGGATGACTTATATGTAGTAAAAGGGGAGTTCTAGGCTTGGCAAGTACTTTTAAATGCCAAGTCGAAGTGGCAGTGAAACTGCACACACAGGCCTTGCAATGGCAGGCCTGAGACAGGGTTAAGGGGCTACTGAGGTGGGTGGCACAACCAGTGCTGCAGGCCCACTAGTAGCATTTAATCTACCTGCCCTAGGCACATGTAGTGCACTCTGCCAGGGACTTACAAGTAAATTAAATAGTCAATCATGGATAAACCAATCAGTAGTACAATTTACACAGAGAGCATATGCACTTTAGCACTGGTTAGCAGTGGTAAAGTGCCCAGAGGTCAAAAGCCAACAACAACAGGTCAGAAAAAATAGGAGGAAGGAGGCAAAAAGTTTGGGGATGTCCCTGTCAAAAAGCCAGGTCCAACAGCGATGATAAGAGGTTGGCAAGTAAATTGAAATCCCAAAGCACGAGGAGATGCATTTGAGTGCAATACTTTCTTGTACAAGACAAACAGTAACAAAATGGAAAGGGAACATGGGGTAAGATTTACCAGTTTGTCAAGCAGCACAGTGCAGCAGCCACATATGCTGCACTGAGTGAGAAGGAGAGAGCAGGAGAGCACTATATTTACAGAAATATGGCACTCTACTCCCCTTTCCCTAATGGTGCAGAGATGTGTGGCCGTGTGCACCTTAGCACCATAGTGCAAGGGTACCCTTCCAGTACAAATTACTATGGTTAGACTAACTTTAAAACATTTTCCCACCTTGTATGAATGCTATACAGTGCAGCACACACGCAAAGTTGGAACATAAAAGAGAAATAAAAGCATTTGTCCTTCATAGCGGTTATTTGAAATGGGTGCTATTTTCTGATGCTAAACCGGGTCTACTTTTTTGAGTAAATAGGACTTAGCAGCAGAAACCTTGAATGGTTGCATTGGAACGCCCATGCACCACCCATGGTACGCCCTCTTGATGCTAAGTAATGCAAAGCAGTGCTATGCACTTGTTTGCACTACTTTTGAGTGCATTTCCAGCGCTAAACAAGCTAACTGCTGGAAAGCAAATTAGGGAAAAAAGATTTTGTGTTGTACACTGCGCTAAAACTTAGTAAAGAGACCCCTTTGTTACTTGTTAACCAAATCATGCTGTTAACAGTGAAATAGATTTCTCTGTAGATCAGTTGTTGTATTAGAGGAAAGATTGAAGTGCAAATGTAGCATGAGTTAAGGGTGATGGTTAATATATTTTGCAGGCCCAGACAATTCCAATAGGTAGGAGGCAGACGTAACTTACACTGTGGAAAAGTCACAGTAGTGGTATATTACTAGATGGTTATTTGGAAATTTGTGGAGAAGGATTTTTTGGAATTGATGGGAATTCAGATCATGGAAATCCTTTCAGGAGTGCAGATGTTTTTTTTTTATTCAATCTTTCACATACTGTTCTAATGTGTAAAAACACCCCACCTTCCCATTTCATTATAAAGATTTACACCTGGGCCTTTATTGAAATTAACCTTCAGACTGTTCTTATTAAAACGTTTTTTGCAATTATTTCCTTTAATTAACAGCTACAGAACCCCAATTTCCATTAGCATAGGTATGAAGGTAAAGCATTCGGTAAATGCCTTTTTTTGCATACAATTCAAAACATCAGCCTGATTCACAAAGGTAAACTTAAACCAGAAGTCTAAGTTTATACCAAAAGTATAAACTTACACCAAAACTCTCATTTTTCTCATAATAAACGCTAAACCAAAAGTCTAAACGTAGACCAAAAGTCTAACTTTCCTACGAATAAAGTTAGACTTTTGGTCTAAGTTTAGAATTTGGTCTTTGGTTTACCTTTACCTTTTTTAAATTGGGCCCTACATCTTTTCTAATTAACAATGGCTACCTGTCAGCTTAAAGTCATAAGCACTATGGTATAACAGAGCACAGCTTCTTCATATCCTTTGTTTAGTCCATTAGCGCAGTTGGCTTTCAGCACCTGGACATATTTTCTACTGAGTAAGGCATTGTTTTTTTTCAGACACAGCAGGTAAAATATTGCCGATAAAGACTTCTCACAAATGTTTCCTAGTTTTGCTGCACTGGCTAAGCAAAATCCTGTGTGCATAAAAAACATTAACTGAAATCTCATATTTGGCCAATTTGCAAATGGATCTTGCTTACCAGCACTGCGTAAGGAACCTCAACTTTTGTCCAGACAATATTAAATGTTCAATAAAATAATGGTGGATAGAATCACAGATTATGGCCCTCATTACAACCCTGGTGGTTGTTGTTAAAGTGGCGGTAATACTGCCAATAGGCTGGCGGTAATTACCGCCACATTATGACCATGGCGGTGAGAACTCAGATAAACAGCCATTTTATCACACTGACCGCCAGTGCAGAAACAACAGGCACCACGGCGGTAGCCGCCTTCAGCCAGGTGGAACTCAATGTTCCGCCCACCATATTAAGACCCTGAAAACTGCCACCTTTTTCTGGGGCGGTACCAATGACATCAAAAGCCTGGCGGGAACACTGAACAGAAGTGAAAGGACTCACCATTGGAGGCACAGGGAAGAACCACGCCACCATGGAGCCGGAACTGCATGTATTTCCGATGATCTTCTACGTTCTGCTCCACCACGAACACCAACAAAGGCGAAGACGACGACAGTGAGTACAGACACCTAGCACACAAGGGAAGGGGGGGAAGAATGTGACACACACACGTAACACAAACACCCCCACCTCCAACATCACACGCACATACAGCTGCAGTACTAAAACATATTTACCCCGTACCTCAGATGAATAATGAAAGGACAACAGGAATTTGCTAAAAGAAGTGTAATAAGATCAACACAGTATAAATAGGAAATATGCAATGCAGATATATACAATTGTACAGTTCAAGGGACACTGCCCAGTCCTCAGTGTGCGTGGGCCACAGGGCCACAGGCCAAATTCCAAGGCCCCAATTGTTACCTGCATCAACATGGAGACACTGCAGGGTCATCAGTTGGTAAATAGGCAGGCACCTCAGGGGGACTGGGGGCATCTCAGCTGGGAGATGAAACAAGACCACTAGTTCTGGAGGGAGCAACATGCCCTGTGCAAGGCCACAGTCTCTCAAGTGGGTGACTTGCCCACATGCTCTGGAGGGGGCAACATTCCCTGTGCTTGGTCCTGGGGAGTGCAAGGCCACAGTCTCTCAAGTGGGTGCCTTGCCCACATGCTCTTAAGGGGGCAACAAGCCCTGTGCTTGGTCCTGGGGAGGCTGGGGTTGGTGGGTGTCTTACCCACTGGTTCTGGAGGGGGCATCATGCCCTGTGTTCTTGATCCTGGGGAGGCTGGGGTTGGTGGGTGTCTTACCCACTGGTTCTGGAGGGGGCATCGCACCCTATGCTCTTGATCGTGTGGAGTGCAAGGTCACAGTCTCTCAGGTTGGTGTCTTACCCACTGGATTTTCAGGGGGCATGCCGCACAACAACCCATGGAGGCAGGACTACATAACTTCCGCCGGCGGTGACTGCTGCTCAGTGGTGGTAGTGGTGCTGCTGCTGCAGCTGCTGATGGGGGGAAGCTCCAGCCCATCCCCTGCAGCCTCAGATGGATGCCCACTGGTGGTGGTGGTGCTGCTGCTGGTGGGTGGAGGCTCCAGCCCATCCCCTGCAGCCTTGGATGGCTGCCCACTGGTGGGTGTGGTGCTGCTGATGCTGGTGGGGGGATGCTACAGCCCATCCCCTGCAGCCTCGGATGGCTGCACAGCCATGGTTGGTGGTGGGGTCTCCGTCAGAGTCCCTGCCCCAGGCTCCTTGCCCTTTCTGCCTGCTGGTGCTGGCTCCTTGGTCTTCCTGGCATCAGCTGTGGCAGGCTCCTTGCTCTTCCTTGCAGCAGCGGGTGCAGGATCCTTTGTCTTCATGGCAGCAGCTAGGGCAGGCTCCTTACCCTTGAGACAGCCTGGTCCTGACTTCTTCACCCTCAGGACATGTGCCCTGCATCCTTTCCCACCATGAGTGGGTGTGGTGACTACTGGGCCCATGGACTGGGTGGCTGAGGTGCTTGCCTGGGTTTTTGCCACCCTGGCCAGATGTGAGGAGGGGGGAGGGGTATGGAAGAGGTCAATTGTGGATAGGAAAAGCCTTTAAGGGACATTGGGGCGGGAAGAGGGAGAAGTTTTGTGAGTGGAAGAAGAGGGAGTGGTTGTAGGAGGTGTCTGTCTGCTGAATCTGGGTGCAGGTGCATGGCCTGGATGATGTTGTGCAGTGGATCACTGTTGGGTGTCTGGGTGCTTGCGTTTGTGTACTTTACGAAGGGGGGACAGACACAGTGGGGAGGACACAGGGGACGTGTGCATGGCTGTTGTGGAGGTGCCTGCCAGTGAGGTGTGTTTTCTGCTAGGTGTGGTGGTGATGCTGGTAGTGGATGAGGATGTAGTGCATGCAGGTGTGAGTGTAGACCGAACTGGGGGAGGGGAGGTGAAGGAGAAGGAGGAGGGGAGACAGAGGAAATAGTGGATGTTGGTGTGTCTGCATTTGAATGGTGTTTGTGTGAGTGCCTGTGGGATGATGTGTGGTGCTTGTGTTTGCCTGTGCCACTCTTGTGTGTTGTCTTGTGTGCATGCTCGTCTGCCTGTGTGCTTGGGATAGGTTGAGGTTGAGGGGAATGGGATTGGGAAGAGGAAGTTGGAGGGGGGAGTGGGGAAACTGGGACAATGGCTGCCATCAGAGAGGAGGCCAGAGCCTGGATTGATCTCTGTTCGGCCACCAAGCCAGTGTGAATGCCCTCTAGGAATGCATGAGTCTGTTGCATCTGGACTGTCAACCCCCGGATGGCATTCACAATTGTTGACTGCCCTACAGAGACAGATCTCAGGAGTTCAATAGCCTCCTCACTTAGGGTAGCAGTGCTCACTGGGGCAGGGTCTGAGGAGCCTTGGGCAAAGGAGATGCCCAGCCTCCTGGGTGAGCGGGCATGGGCAACTCAATGATGGGATCCTGGGAAGGTGGTGCTGTTACGGGGTGGCAGCTGTACCTGTAGCTGCAGTGGTCACAGAGGTGTCCACCACCACCAGGGAGCTTCCATCGGAGGAGGTATCTGTGTCAGAACTGTCCTTCCCAGTCTGCGCCGTGGTGCTCCCCTCGCCCTCCATCCCACTAGTGCCCTCACCGTCTGTGAACTCTGCCTCCTGGGTCCTGTCGGATGCAGCTCCCTCCATCGTCGGTGCCTCTTCTCCTCCGCCAGGTGATGCCAAAGCACATAAACACATAAAAACAAAAAGGGGGATGAGACAAAGGATACACTTGGTCAATGGCTGCACCAACGCCACCGTTGGGTTACACAGCACCCACAAACACAGGAAACAGGCCTACACAATATGCATTGCACTACCAGTGATATTGCTAGCCACCAAGGCATGGGGAGGGGCACACATTGCCAAATGCAGCACACCTGGGACCCACAGGAACCCTGACCAGTAGTGGATGCCTACGAACTAGGTAGCAGGATTACCCCTTCAGGACCCTTGTCACCAGGGGACCAACTCTGCAAAGTCAGGCCTGGCCTAGGGGTACCCACTGACACACATCCTCCACCCAGATAACACCCTACCATGCGTAAGTTGTGATGATGGGCACTGTACTCACCCCCTTGTGGGTGTTGTGATGCCCTCAAGTGCCCATCCAGCTCAGGATAGGCCACCGCCAGTATGCAGGCTATTGAAGGGGTCAGGGTTCGACAGGCACCCCTTCCTCGTTGGGAGGCCATCCCCAGCTGGGCCTCCGCCGTCTTCCGTGCCCAGAGTCTCAGTTCCTCCCACCATTGCCGACAGTGGGTGCTCTGTCTACTGTAGACCCCCAGGGACCGCACCTCCTTGGCGATGGCACGCCATATACCTTTCTTCTGATGGGCGCTGACCTGCAGAGGGAACACACAAAGGAAAATAGTATCAGTCAGACAGTCATGCCTGTTACACTTATGGCCCACCATACCCCTTCACATCACCATTTTCACACACATGGCCCAGCACACAACCTGGGAACCCAGGGACCATCCACGCACCTCCCTTACACGAGGCCTTCACACACCGCTCCATGCATTTATGGCACATGCATCGTGCCCACAGTGTACTCACCTGTTGGCCTGGAGGCCCACACAGCTGTCCGTACTGGGGTAGGACCCCATCCACCAGTCTCTTCAACTCCGCCGGTTGAAGGCAGGGGCCCTTTCCCCAGTCACACAAGCCATGATAGGTCCCAGACACAGGGCACAGCAGCACATGTAGTGTAGGTCCTCTCCTGTGGAAGGTCAGGTAGCAAGTGAGGATTCAGATAGAGAATGGCGGTCAAGTCCACGGCGGTGCATACCGTCACCACCTGCGTACATCACCATCGGCCACTGTACCCCATAGGACCCAATGTTAACCAATGAGGAGTTGCACAGCGGTTCTCGACCACCTCCCGCAATGGCACACAACGTCAGTGGAATTACCTCACATCCACCTGTCCCTCCACACAGGACATGCGGACGCCATTTCAGGGAGGGGTCAGGCCCAGGATAATTACTGCATCACTGTCTAAATTTAGACAAACAGGACAATTCTCACTTACCCATTACAATTTGACAGCATGTATTGTACTGTTGTAGTTCCATTGTTCAGTTTGCGACTGGCTCCTCACTCTTTCGTCACATAGATTGCTACCGCTGTGGATGAATAGGCAATGGAGACACACCCCCATGTACGGACCCCTGGTGGATCTGGCAAAAATGGAGTACAGGCACATAATACTCACCTATAGACTTGACAGGGCCACAATCACAGAGCTGTGTGGCCAATTGAAGCCTGACCTAATATCTGCTATCCATCAGCCCACTGGGATACCCCCTCTTGTGCAAGTTCTATCAGTGCTCCCTCTCCTGGGAACTGGTTCTTTCCAAGTGACAGTGGGCTTGACAGCAGGAATGTCACAGCCAATGTTGTCAATATTACTGACCAGAGTGTTGTCTTCCCTGATTAAGCACATGTGCAGCTACAGTGTATTTCCCCAGGTGGAAAATGTGGCCACAGTGAAGGCTGACTTCTATGCAATGGGACATATCCCCAACATAACTGGGGTGATTGATGGAACACATATTGCATTTGTCCCCCGGTTATAGTGTACATGTGTTCAGAAATCATAAGAGTTTCCACTCAATGAACGTACAGAAGGTGTGCTTGGTGGACCAGTACATCTCCCATTTCAATGCTAAGTATCCTGGGTCAGTGCATGATGCCTTTATCCTGAGGAATAGCAGCATACCAAATGTGATGGCCCAACTACAGAGGCACAGGGTGTGGCTAATAGGCGAGCCCTGGTCCCCACCCAGTATATGTTGGTGTATGGGTATGGTGTGGGCCATATGGAATAGTGTGTGGCTAAATGTTGTCCCTCATTATTTGCAAGTGACTCTGGTTACCCCAACCAATCATGGCTTCTGACCCCTGTGAGGAATGCCAGGACAAGGACAGAAGAACGTTATAATGAGACACATGGGTGAACCAGAAGGATTATAGAAAGAACCTTTGGCCTCTTTAAGGCCAGGTTCCGGTGCCTCCATCTAACAGGTGGATCCCTGTGCTACTCACCCAAGATCCATGCCCTAAGACGCAATGTGCCTTTTCTGCAGAAGGAGGAGGAGGCTGGAGATGCCCGTGTGGCAGCAGTGGACCCTGTGGACAGTGAGGATGAGGAGGCAGAGGATGAGGACAAAAGAACAGCAGTGATCAGACAATATTTCCAATGATACACAGGTAAGACAGTGTTACTTCACATTTCATTGCCATTATTTTGAAATTCTTCGGCACTGACATGCTTTTATTTCCCACTTCTATGCCCACTTACTGTACCCCTTGACAATTCATTTTACAGATGTTGGTGCCTCATTACAGCTCCTGGTGTGATCACTGCAGCCAACTACCGGTCTTTCTTATGTGCTCATTTACTGTACAGTTCAATTGTAATGTTTGTACCTGTTTAAATGAATACATACTTGAAAAATGTGACATACTCCATACTTGTATTTTTTCAAAGGCTGTTTATTGAAGTGCTATGAAAAAGAGGGGCAAGTGCAATGGGATGGGGTAATGATGGGAGGGATTCCAGGGTATTTGTTCCAGTCTGTAGCACAGGTGCATTGTCCATGGGGACATAGGAAGGGGAGCAATGGCAGTTCAAGGTGGACAGGGTGACTGAGTAGGACACAAGGGTAACAATCAGGGGAGTCTCATTTCCTGGAGGGGGTCTTGGCAATAGTCTGTGGCTTCTACCTGGATTGCAGGGAATGTTTGCGGGGTGGTTCTCCTTCTGCATGGGGTGGGGTGCTAGTGGCCTGTGAGTCATATGGTGGGGCCTCCTGGGCACTAGCAACAGCAGAGGTGGAAGGCAGTTCAGATGACTGGCTAGTGGCAGGGGCCCGCTGGTGTGACACTGCCTTCCTCATAATGTTGGCCATGTCTGCCAGCACTCCTGCTATGGAGACCAGGGTGTAGTTGATGGCCTGCAAGTCCTCCATGATCCCCTGGTACTGTCCCTCTTGTACACCTGTTCTCCTGCGCATTGTCCAGGATCTGGCCCATCGTGTCCTGGGAATGTTAATATGCTCCCAGGATCTCGGTGAGTGCCTCCTGGAGACTCGGTTCCCTGGGCCTGTCCTCCCCCTGGCGCACATCACTCCTCCCAGTTTCCCTGTTGTCCTGTGCCTCTGTCCCCTAAACTGTGTGCCCACTGCCACTGATCCAAGGTCCCTGATTGTCTTAAGTATGATGTGTGCCCTGGGGTCCCTGTAGAGGTGGACACACTGCTGACTGACGTGTCCTGGGAACAGAGGTATGGGTACGCTGGGTGGGTGCTGTGGTGGTGTTTCCAAATGGGGGAGGCTCTATGGTGGTGTGTGACTGGGCTTGGGTAACCGACTATCCAGAGGTCCCTTATGGGCCAGGTTGGTCATCCAGATCCAGGCACCGAGTTGCTGTCATCACTGTGGGCCTCTTCAGTTGGGGGACTGGATATTGCTGGCACCTCCTCTCCACTGACATTGGCTGGGATACCTGTGGGGATGTAAATGATGTGTTATTGTTTCTGTGTGTGCAATATGGTGCGCCGGTGGGTTGCCCTCTTTTGTTGTATTTGCACTGGCAGCTTTAACTTTTGTAAGTAGGTATGTGGTGGGCTAGGTGAGTCTCTCTAGTGTGCATGCTTTGGTGATAGGTGTCCATGCAGGGCTGTGAGTGATGTCCATGCATTGGTAGAGCATGCAGGGCTTAGCATTGGGATCAGTGAGATGTGATGGTGGGGTGTGTGGCAAGTGGTGGAGTGATGGGAGTGAGGTTGAGGGTGGGGTATGTGATGGCATGAAGGTAGTGTGGTGGTAGTAGTAAAGAGCTGACTTACCAGAGTCCAGTCCTCCTCCTACTCCGGCCAGGCCCTCAAGATGCATGATTGCCAAGACTTGCTCCTCCCATGTTGTTAGTTGTGGGAGAGGAGGTGGGGGTCCACCGCCAGCCCTCTGTATAACGAGTTGGTGTCTTGCTGCAATGGAACGTACCTTCCCCCGTAGGTCATTCCACCTCTTTCTGATGTCGTCCCTTGTTCTGGGGTGCTCTTCCACGGCGTTGACACTGTCCACGATTCTCCGCCATAGCTCCATCTTCCTAGCTATCGATATCTGCTGCACCTGTGCTCCAAATAGCTGAAGCTCTGCCCTGATGATTTTCTCCACCATGACCCTTAGCTCCTCCTCTGAGAATCAAGGGTGTCTTTGCGGTGCAATGGGTGTTGTGTGGGGTGTGTAGATGAGGGTGTGTTGGGTAATGTGTTGGGGTGTGTGATGTGGGGTACGTGAGTGGTTTATAGGTGTGGGTAGTGTGTGGCTCTGGTTTTGTCTGTGGTCATGGTGTCTGTCTTGTGCCAATGCTTTGTAGTTGTAAAGGGTTGTAGGTACTGTGGGTGTGTGTTTTATAGTGGTGTGGGTGTGGTGTATGTATGGGTGTCAGGTGTGTGTTGTTTGAATTGTCCAATGTGGTGGTGTTTTGTTCGTGTGTGAGTATTTTGAGCGCGGCGGGATGTACCGCCAATGGTTTACTGCCATTGAATGTCCACTGTGGTGATTCGTGGGTCATAATTTGATGGGCGTTGTTCTGTTGGCGTAACGGTGTGGATTCTGATACCGCCAGTTTATCACTGACCTTTTGTGTGGCAGAATTGTGTTTGTGGATGAATAGTGATGGATTGGTGTGTGTGTTTCATAATATGGTGAATGGATATCCGCGGCGGGGGCGGTATGTTGGCGGCCGTCAGCATGGCGGTAAGTGGGAATTACCGCCAATGTCATAATGAGAGCCTATGTATTGTAGTTATTTTGTCAATTTCATGCAGTCTGAATTGGTGTAGTTTGCAGTGTGGACTGTTCATAATATTGTGTATTAGAAATTATGCTCTTTTTTGTGGGTGAAGCACAAAGCTTGTACTTTCCTAAAATACAACTTTATAGATATACTCACATGAAAAATGCATTTTTGACTGTAGTAAAAAAACAAAAATATTCCAATGCCTCATAGTATTCTTATGCATGTATCACTTAGCAATAGCAGAGGACCTCATTTAAACTATGCAATATTCAATGATAGTGTACAGAAAGAATTTGAGAAGTCAAGTTTTTGTTGTGATGCTCCCTTTTGTTTGACTAAGCATGTGTGAGAAATTGAGTTGTTAGTTGAGATGGGTGTGAGCTCTGTCAAGCAACAACAACAGTCCTTGTCAGGGTAAGGCACAAGCAACACCAAATTAACCTGTGCTCAAGCTCTGGTAGCTTTGAGCAGAGAAGTCAGGCTTAACTTGGAGGAAACATGTAAAGTATTTGTGCAACCCTTCGAACTGTAAAACAGTGAAAACAGCATACAAAAAGGATCTCACATCAGGTCAGTAAATGAGAGCCTAATTTAATAAATAAAACATGTCCAAAATTATGAAAATACAATCAGTAGAACTTGAGTTATGAATTTTAGTGTCTAAAAGAAAAAAGTGCCAACTGGTGATATCTGGTCGCACTGGACCAGGACAAATTCAAACGTTCAAGCCAACCACAACGGTGCATGGTCCAGCTACAGAGACCCAGGTAGGCCCACTGAATATAGTACCTTAAATCCTGGTTGCATAGCATTGTGTGGATCTGAGATGAAGATGTCATGAATCCGATGCAAATCCGTGGTTCTAAGATGCTGTGACGTTGTACTGCGAGGTCCTGTTGCATCGACGTTGAGGATCCCATTGACAGGACTTGCGATGCTAAGGTCAGTGCTCTGGGGTATTGTCCTGCAGTGAAGGTTCCAAAGGCAATGTGTCAGACCCAAGATGTGGGATGCAGCGGTGGTGCTAGTCGTCTGCTCTAGGTCCAGTCCATGCAGCTAGAGTAATGCTTTGGTTCTTGAGGATGCGTCACTCAGCAGATGGTATGCATTGGTTCTGCTGTGAAGCACCTTAAGCTCATCTCCCTGGGTCCAGGACAGGGGTGGCATGCAAAAATGGCAAAGTCCAGGTGCAGAAGCACAGTGGTTAGAAGCCTTTTACGCCCCTGAGACTTCAGATCAGTAGGCCAGCAAACTAGCCCTTGGAGTCACTCTGGGTTTTGGGTTGGAGAGATGCAGGTCCAGTCCTTCTCACTCCCAGGCAAAAGGACAGCAGGCCACAGGTACGTACAGCAAAGCAGGAGGCCCAGCAGAGTGCAGTCTTTCAGCAGCATAGCAACTTTTTTCCTGGCAGAGTATTCACAGGTTCAGAAGTGTACTTAAGTGGTGGTTTTTGAGGTCCAGTTCTTATCACTGTAGTTCCTTTGATGTGGGGGAAGACTTCAAACACATGCCTTAAACTTAGAGATGTTCTGCCCTCCATTGCATGGCTCCAGACTTACTACCAGGGCATGGAGTCCTCTATGTGATGATAGGACACAGCCTATTCTGGTGTAAGTTAGGCTGTGTCAAGCTCTCCAACTCCTCCCTCCCATCCTGCACAGGATGGACCATCAAGTCACACCTAAGATTCCATTGTGTGCGACTATCTAGGAGGAATACACAAATCCCAACTGTACCCAGTCATGTGACCAAAGACATGCAGCAGGCACCAAATAGCTAAGGGAAGAAAATGGCAACTTTCTAAAAGTGGTGTTTTCAGAACTGCAATTTAAAATCCGACTTCACCATAAGTTAGGGTGTTTAATTGTGAATCCAAAGACACCAAACTTTAAGGGGTTATCTCTTCCCATTTAGAAATTACGTTTATAAAGTGTAATAAGAGAATTCAAATATTGACCTATGGGAGAGGTAGGCCTCCACCATGACATGCAGAAGTAAAAAATACATGTTCTATCTTTTAAATGTATGGCACCCTGTCCGCTGGGCTGTCCAGGGCCTACCCTTGGGGTGACATATGTATTGAAAGGGACGTTTTGGGCCTGACAAAAGGTTTACTTTGCCAAGTCAAAATGACAGGTTGAAGCTACCCTTACACACTCTGCAGTGGCAAGCCTGACACATGTTTAAATGGATACTTAAGGGGGTGGCACAATCAGTGCTGCAAGCCCACTAGTAGCATTTATTTTATAGGCCCTGGGCACATGTAGTGAACTTGTCTAAGGACTGATTAGTAAATTAAATATGCCAATTGGGTATATGTCAATGTTACCATTTTTAGGGAAAGGATACAAGCACTTTAGCACACTGGTTAGCAATAGTAGAGTGTACAGATACCTAGGCCCAACAATACAAAGTCAGCAAAACAGGAAGTCTGAAGGCAAAACATTAGAGGGAAACCAAACCAAGGACGAAGGTCTAAAAGCATGCAACTAAAAAAATTGTGAAGTAAAAACTTTGCACATCATAGACACAATATGTGCAGTAGCAGAAAGCATAAACCATTAATATGAAATTGATGTGTGAACTTTAAATGTCTGGATAGATTGGAAAGTACATTATGCTAGAACCAGTAGTGCACATCCATACAAATCATATCGCCATATCTATACGTGTGGAGCTGTAGAGGCCACACCACTTCTGTTAGAGAAGTTCATGTCAGTTGAGGCTCATCTTTCCCACTGACATTTTCAGGCTATAAACCTCACTTTAGGATACTGTCAACACATCACTAAAAGGAGGGAGGGCTGAAACCTAAGTGCCTAAGCTTCTTTTACTCTACACAAACGGCGTTCCTGAAAAACCTCTGTTCCCACTTTGCAGTTTTTCCTTTCCTCAAATTCTGTTCACTCTGTGCAAGTTTGTTGAACTGCATACAAAGGCAATTTCCCTGGTGATTCCCCAGATCTTGACCATCCTCCAGAATTCCCCTTCCTCGGGTCCTTGCCTCCCTCCAGTAGAACTGTGTGTTCTTTTTTACCTACTGGTATTCCTCTATAATTTAACTCATGATGCCTTAGCCTGCATTCAGAAGACAATCTGGTGCTCCTTCTTAATAGCTTTTCTTC
Source organism: Pleurodeles waltl (assembly GCF_031143425.1). Classification (NCBI taxonomy): domain Eukaryota; kingdom Metazoa; phylum Chordata; class Amphibia; order Caudata; family Salamandridae; genus Pleurodeles; species Pleurodeles waltl. Next base: position 957,512,135 of record NC_090449.1, read on the forward strand.
TGTTAGGTCCATCAGTCTACTTGCCCAAAGTATTCTAGTGAGTGCACAAAGGTTGATGTTTTCCCAATTGGACAAATCCTCTGATTCCTTTCAAACGTAGCCTCCCACCAGAAGCCTCCTTTCACTGATCCTGGATTCCCTTCCTACAACTCTTACATCCAGCTTTGTCAGACTAATACACGTTTAATGCCTGTATTTGCACCTATCCCTAAAAATTACACCTGAGGTTTTCCCCATTTGTGTCTGACATCAGAGTCTACTGGGCCTGTCTGTTTTTCACTATGGTACTTTCAAACTCTCTGTGTTTAGGACTCTTCCAAGAACCTTTGTTCATTGCTTCTCTCTGTTGTGGTATCATTAGTGGTCCTTTCTACTAGCCTGAATGTTCTCTATTTGTCTCATTATTTTAGGTCTGTCAACCACTCCAACTTAATTATCTGACATTGACTAAACCAGACCAGTAGTTTTACTCAGTTTTTCCTCCAGCCCTGATCTTGCTCCATCCAGGCACCCAAGTGTTCTGTTGATGCACTCCTTAGTCTTCTTCTTCCAATGGCCATGCTGTCAATTGTTAAAATCCTTTCTACTGATAACTAGGCCTGCCTTCAGGATTCCTTTGATGGATGTATATTTGCTCTTGCAATGGCTGACCATACCAGGAGTGGTCACATCAATGCTTCCTTCTGTCCTGGCCTCCTAGAAGACATCTTACTTCTCCAGCCTTGGTATCCACCCAACAGCTTAAGGTCATAACTAGCCTCTCAACAGTTATTATCATCCATTCCTGGCAGTAGGTGCATCTTCAGTTTGGCTTTCACGGTCTGCCTTCTTCCTTTCCATACAGGAATTAATCAAAATATAGATGCTGTTCAGTGGTACCCTTTCCAGATCCTGTCACCAATTCATCCTGAGAATGGCATTCTAAAGCTTGCGAGAGTTAGAAACTGTCAATATGTTTGTGGACAACTTGCTTTTCCACACATTGTTTTGTGAACACTACTCAATGGGTTAATGGACAAATTTGCATTTCTATTTATGGATGGAGCATTAAACACACAAATTGTCCATGTCTAACCATCTGCTACATTGCCACACATTTGTATGCTCCTTAGTATGTGGTGTGCCACCTTTCATCACCATAGTCTGAGGACTACATATAACCTACATTGACTACATGAACAAGGATTTCTGTAGCAATTTTAGTTGATACCATTGTGAACAATAGTCATTGACAAAAGTGTGGAACTGAGCTCATTCAAGAGTTTGCCACTAATAATTGTTATATCGTAGGAACAATAAACCTCTTGTGAACTAAGTGGCCATACAGTGAAAGTTTTGAAACAAGGTTTGCCTTGTCAATGTTCACAAGATTGCATTCATGAGATGGTTCAAACTGTTGAATGTTATAAAGGGTAAAGGCACAGACATGCATGTTTTCCTTATTCACATTTTGTCTGATTTCAATAGGGTTAAAGGGCCCGATCTACGATGTCTATGTGCAAAAGGTGAAATTCACCATTTGTGACCGCAAAAAGGCCAGGTACTGTCATGGGTCCATTTTAATTCCCTTCCTGGGCATAGGAGATAGCTTAGCTTTCAGCTTGCAGACTTGTTGCCCTTTACACTATTCCCCTTTGACCTATTTGTCATGCTGTTTTTTATTGTATGTAATTTTTTTTTTTAGCACTGTTTTCAGATGCATGGATTTTAGAGAAATGTTTTCATTTTCCTAATCAGTGTTATCCTGAAAAAGCGTCATTATCAGTGATGTATGTAGGTAATGTCATCATGCTCCATTGTTTTACGTTGACAAGAACAGCATGCTAAAATGTCAGGTATTTGTTATGTAATTGCGACACAAGTTTGCGTACACAATCTGATGTTTAGGTACATGCTTGTGTCAGGATTACTGTGCAAACAGTAATATGTGCCCTATAAAAACACCTCACAAGATAAAGGTTGTTAGAGGGGGTGCCACCAGGATACACCTTCTAGATTCCATGACGCTTTGCAGCGAATCACAGCCTTTTGCCTCAAAGATTCCTGATCTGGAGACTAAGAGGCCTATCTCATCCCAAGGTAACGGGGTTGGGGTCATTTCTCATGGACGGTGTACTGGCAGATTAGGATTATCATGCCCAGATTTCACTTTAGAGTAGCGTTTAGGCCATATTACTACGAATTACTTGTTTCATGTTTATTGCAATATGTTGTCGGTTCTCATATTCACCACTTTTATCCTCACCATTCTGCTTCTGTTATTTTTCATTGTCATAATCATTGCAACACATCAATTTTATTCTAGATTAAGGTATTTTCAATAAATAAATTGAAAACTGTCTTGCCTCTTCTTCATTGCCTGTGTGTGTGTAAGAGACTTATTTCTAATAGGAGAAAACAGGTGAGATTTGTAACACCACAACTTCCCTGAGAGGTCTCCAGAGTCCGTGCACTAGGCTGCCAGAAATCACCTTTACTACTTAAGATTTGGCTGAGGTACTGCTAGAGAGCAGGAGGATTGGGTTGACCACTTCTAACTAGCATAGGAGTGACCTACGAACAAAAAGGTTGCCACCCTTAATCCAGCAGTCCCGCTGAGAGGCGAGAGTCATTCTCAACAGCACAATGTACCATCCATATTTTGTGAGTCGGTACTCAGATACCGATTTGCAAAATAGGTGTTGTGACTTGCAATTAGGAAAGGGCATCCCTAGGCGTCCTTGAGTGAGTTATGGTGGTATGTATGATTGTGTCGTGACCATGACTGCAGTCACAAAATAATCATAGTTAACACCAATTTCCTATGGACCACTACCTACTCTGAAAAAATGAAAAGAAAACTTTTCATTTTTCTTCTTGACATCCAGCCCATTTTCCTTTAAGGAAAACGGGCTGCATTTAAAAAAAAATAAAAATAAATAAAAAAAAACTGCTTTATTAAAAAGCATTCACAGACATGGTGGTTTGCTAAGCCCAGCAGATCATCATCCGTGTGAGTTCAGCCATTTCCAAATGGGTCTCAAATTGCGAGCTGCCTCATGAATATTAATTAGCCAGGTCCCTTACAACCAATTTAGAAATTGCAAACAGTGTGGTTAACACTGTTGTACATTTTGTTTTGCGACTTGCAAGTTGCAATTTACAAATGAATTGCAAGTTGCAAAACAAAAGGTCGTACATTGGACTGAAAATGTGTACCTCTGTTTTTCAGCATCCCAGGCAGCCACAAAGCGCAACATTTTTGTGGGCTGTAATTTAATTGTTTGCATATCATTTTAAACTCACATTTTCATGAATGTGCCGGATGTTCAACTACAGGAAACCCTGGTTAACCAAGTAGGTGACTCTAATTCTCTGGCACATCAGATTTAAAAAAATATAGCATCTCTGACACCATTTCTATCAATAATATGTTCTGATACTTGAGCATAGCAGGAATCACTCACTCTTTATGTAAGTCTGATCTATTGTTCTGCACAACTTTGCAAATATTATGTTGCAGGAAACCTGACTTTGTATATGGTGTCGCTTTTTCCACGGTTGAATATGTATGAATCAAGAGCTCAAAGATACTTGTGATTGCTGAACGGTGTCTCTCGTAATGAGAATATAAGCACACTAGCTATCAATGTAACTCAGATATTGTTATTACTGTTTTATTTATGGTTTGATGCTGAGGTCATAGTTGATAGTATTTTAAAGGGTAATATTCTGCTCAATGTCCATATGCCTCCATGACAGAATGATGACAAATAAATGGACTATAGCATACACTTTAACTAATGTAGAAAATTACCTGCAAGCATGTTATACTTTTTATTAATTATGGAATTAAATGGCAGGTATTGTATACAATGAAGAGTCTCTAATAGATATAATTGGAAAATAGGTAATTTACTACTCAATGGTTGATTGTGTCTTCAGAGAAATAAAATAAAATTGTTGGTCTGTGTGGCTTATGAAGAGATAACCCTGTGTTATTTCCTCAGCACAAGGGTAGTCTCTTTTCCAAAGTACTTTATAGTTGGGTCTTTGTGATCCAAATTGCTTGGTTGTGTATCAATGTCTACAGACCCATTTGGAGACTAATCACTTGTTGGAGTGGTTTTGGTTGCTCCCTAGAATATTAACATAGTTGATGATGACCAACATTTCAGGGTAATTACTGTCGCAGACAATGAAACATCTATGAATTTATAGCTGCTTGGGCATTTTTAGGTAGAACAGTCCTTGATTTTTTGGAAGAGATGTCTTCACAACTACAAAGTAAGTTTTATGGCAGTGAAAAAAACTGGTAGAATCAAAAAGCATGAAGAGGCGAATAACATTGACTATGAACCAGAGGGTAAATGGAAGTAATTAATCATGTCTATGAATTAATTACCAGAAAAAGTACTTTAAGAACTTGAGAATTGTATTAAGTGATAAAAGCAAGCTAGCAACAATGGCAACTGGGAGTAAACGCTTATCTTTTGCAATGGTGAGATCAAACATTTCTAGAGACTTGTAGAGAACTCTACCATCATAACAAAGAGGGGATTGGGATAATGAATTAGGCAACTGTTAATGGAAAGAATATTGTTTACATATATGCAGTAGCAAATTATAGGCAATGACTTGTTACACAAACCGGGTAAAGGCAACTTTACCCTGGAGAGAATAGAGGAACTTATTAGCCAGCATTGGGGCCTGACAAAAATGGAGGCGTGGCTCTCAAGTGGTTTTCTAGATAGTGGTACTCGGTGCTGAAGTCGATGTGTTCAGGAGAGAGTCCAAAGCAGCCAGATGGAAAGCATTACTCCTAAACCCTGGGCAGGAGGAGTGTGACATGATTCTCCTAGGTAATGCCTGCTGTCTATGCCTTAACCTGTTAGTACAATATGTTGAAGTTTTCCTAAGAAAACATTTGACCCGTGTTGAACTTAGAATCGTGTGTATGATTCTGAGTGCCTTGGTAGGAAAGGCTATTACTAAGTGCTCTCCACTACTATTCTTTTGGTATATAGAATGTGAAACCCCTTTCAATCAAATTGATATTGATATGCTAAGGGTAAAATGCAGAGGTGACTCTTTCGCAATGGTGAACGAGCGACCCCCCCCTGGCTAAGAGCCAGGAACTGTAAAATAAAACAATATTAAATATTCTTTTATTTTACAGCTGCCAGCTCAGCCATCAGCAGTGCAGGGAGGGGCGGGGCAGGGCTGGGCCATGGGAGGGGGGTGGGGGAGAATGGGTGGGGGAGAAGGAGAGCCAGCCAAACACATATGCACACTTAGGTTTCTCCAACCAGGTTGTGTCTGAGCGGCAGTCCAAGCCCCTCAGGCCAATCCTAATGCTGCTTTCATGCTAGTTTTAGCATGAAAGCAGCAACAAGATTTTTTGGAAGCCTGTGCTGGTGTCCCAGTGAATGCAGGGACACCAGAAGAGAGGAGGCGGCCGGTGGTGTCTGCGAAGGTTAGTTGTTTTTTTTATCCCCCATCCCCATCCAACCCCCCTCACCCCTCTCTTTGAGATTTGTGGTGGCCGCCACTGTTAAAATGGGCCTACACATTGCTTTTCAAATGTTTAAAACTATGTGTTATCTGAAAAAGGTCTGTGTTCTGGATCTGTTACAATTTAATATTTACATTTCTGTCATTTTTAAGAGCAATGGACAAATCTGTAAGAAGGTGACACTTTACTATTTGACCAGACACCAGTAGTATGCAATGCTCAATGAATGGGTTGCATGTTTATTGAGGAGATAAGTGCCTAATCATAAACCATACAATATTGAAACTAGAATAATGATTTGTGGGGAAATCTAAAATAAGCAAAATCATGACTTCTTGAAGAGATGCTAGAGCGAGGGACAGAAAATTCCTATCTTGTGGGTTGAATTTACTATTTTCTGTGACAGTTTTGCAGCCCCATTATGATGCTTAGATGCTTTCAGCCCCATCAGATAGCATGGAGAAATCATTGTGGAGGATGGTGCTAGGACCACTGAAACCTATCTTGATTTAGATGATTCAGTTACAGCTGGCCTTTTATACGGCGTCAGCAATGGTGATATTCGGAAGCACTCTTAGGGGCAGAGGTACTAAAATGCAATTTTGCATTTCCTAAGTAGCGAATTCACAGAAATTGCTATTTAGGAAATGCAAAATGTTATGTACAGAGATACCAATTTAATAATAGTGATTCCTACGAAGTAAGAAATGCTATTAGGTAATCGCAAATAAGAAATCCCATGCCATTTGAGACAACGGGCCAGTTTTGCATTTCCCAAATGGCCATTTCCTATTAGGAAATGGCTGTTTTGGAAATGCAAAACCAAGGATGGCCCACCTTGATGCACCAAGGGGCATGTGTGAGCTATATTGCAGTTTTTAAAAGAAGCACATCAAGTCGGTGTTAATTACATCTTCTAAATGCTCAAATCGCATTTATGAAATGCTTTGTACATCATAATAGGAATCACAAATAGGGAATCCCTATATGCTTTTTCCTATACTGGGAATCACAAATTGTGATTTTTACAAGGTAGAATTCAATTTGTGATTCATAAAGGCCTCTTTGCATTTCTTAATGGCCCGAAATACCAATTCGGACCCTTAAGAACGGCAAAAGGTTTTGTACATCTGGCTCTGAAATTGGTAACAGTACATGAATAGGTAAAGCTGCATACTGTGCTGATGCTTAAGTGTTTATCAGTTTATTGTGGTAAACCGATGATCGAATGATTGGCTAAGACTCGGGCACTCAAGTGATATAAAAGAAAAATCACCAGTTGCTTGTAACTGAGTTATCATGCAGGAGGTACAACGGCAAGTCATTACGAGCTAACATACAGAACTACTTGCTCTAAAAGTTCATGATCTTCTGTTATGATTAGTTATCTGTTTGAGATGCAGTGCGAGCATGGATCAGCTAGCCTGAGAAGGAACCTGTTTGAAGACTTTGTGGATGTAAAAGAAAAACGGTCATCTATGTATGTTTTGTGTTCCATTTAAGAGCTTTATTCAAGCCCTTCCCAGCCATGGACGTAACTGTTACGTCCTTGGCTGCGGCGCTGAGGCACCAAGGATGTAACCATCACGTTCATGGACTGACTCACGGGGGAAGCTCTAGCGCTCCCCCTATGAGCCTCCCACCCATTCCCATGGGCAGGGAGGGAAGGAGAATCGCTTCCTCTTCCACCCCAGCCCTCCTCTGCCCCCTCAGTGATGTCTGACGATGTCACCCTCATCAGAGGCTGCCCCATCACGCTGGAAAGCATTTCTCCTCCGATCCCGGTGCTGGGGGCGGCACGGAGACATGAAAGTAAAGGAAAGGTCTTTACTTTCCTTTCTCTGTGAGCATTTCTGCAGCTCAATCATGCCGTGATCGGGCTGCAGAAATGCCCACTAGACACCAGGGACTTTTTTTTTTTTTTTTTTTTTACTATATATGCATAAGGGGAGCGGCTCCTTTGGCAAGGGCCGCTCCTCAGGTGATAATATATTATTAGGCCTTTTCCTCCCCCTGGGGGCAGATCAGCCTATTTTAATAAGGCCAATCTGCCCCCGGGGGGCAGAAGCCACTAGATGCCAGGGAGTTTTAGTTTTATGTTAAGAATGAAGGGGAGTGACCCATTGAGCAAGGTTCACTCTCCTGCGGGGCAAATTTTTTATTAGGCCATTTCTGCCCCTCTGGAGGCAGATCAGCCTATTTTCATTAGGCCAATCTGCCCCTGGTGGGGCAGAAACCACTAGACGCCAGTTTTTTTTTTTTTTTTTTACTCTAAGAACGAAGGGAGTGACCCCTCGAGCAAGGGTCGCTCCCCTGGGAGGCAATTTATTATTATGCCTTTCCTGCCTATTACACAGATCTATCCCCGGGGGGCAGAAGCCACTAGATGCCAGGAAGGTTTTTTTGTTGTTTTTTTAACGCCAATAATGAAGGGAAGTGACCCCTTGAGCAAGGGTCTCTCCCCTGTGGGCAATTTTTTATTAGGCCATTTATGCCCCCCAGAGGCAGATCGGCCTATTTTAATTAGGCCAATCTGCCCCCAAGGGGGGTAGAAACCACTAGACACCACAGATTTTTCTTTTTACTTCAGGTTCACGCAAGTTGAGCGACCACTTCTGCCTTTTTCACTTTTTCTGCTTCTTTGAACTGTTTCTGCTTTTTTAACTTTTACTGCTTTTCTCTATTTCTGCCCCCCCGTTTTGCTCCTTTTCCCGCTCTCTCTCCTCTCCCCCACCCCTGCACCCCCATTCGCCTGTGCCTCCCGCCTCCCAGCTGCTCCTCCCTCCTCCCTCCCCCTCCCCCTGCCTTCTTAATGTCGGACGCTGCGCAGGTCAGTCTTCTTTGGGAAAATGTGAAATGCCCACATTGTGATTTGGGGCATTTCCTGTTGCGGGAACTAGGCCTACCCATACAAGAGAGGTACCATTTTTATTGGGAGACTTGGGGGAATGCTGGGTAGAAGGAAATTTGTGACTCCTCTCAGATTCCAGAACTTTCTGTCACCAAAATGTAAGGAAAGTTTTTTGCCAAATTTTGAGGTTTGCAAAGGATTCTGGATAACAGAAGCTGGTGAGAGCCCCACAAGTCACCACATTCTGAATTCCCCTAGGTGTTTAGTTTTAAAAAATGTATAGGTTTGCTAGGTTTCCCTAGGTGCCGGCTGAGCTAATGACCAACATCCACAGCTAGGCACTTTTCAAAAAACACGTCAGATTTCCATGTACAAATGTGATGTGTCCATATTGCGTTTCCTGTCACAGGCATTAGGCCTACCCAGGCACGTGTGGTACCTTTTTTATCAGGAGACTTAGGGGAACGCAGAATAGAACAACAAGTGTTCTTGTCCCTTGTCTTTCTCTACATTTTTTCCTTTCAAATGTAAGACAGTGTGTAAAAAACACGGCTATTTGAGAAATGTCTTGTAATTCAGTTGCTAGTATGGGGACCCCCGTATTCAGAGACGTGCAAATAACCACACCTTATCCTGTGCCCATTTCGGAAATACAAATGTTTCCTTGATACCTATTTTTCAATCTTTATATTTCAGCAAATTCATTGCTGTAACCCGGTATACAATTAAACCAATTGCAAGGTGCAGCTCCTTTATTGGCTCTGGGTACCTAGGGGTCTTGATGAACCTACAAACCCTATATATATCCCTGCAACACAATGAGTCAAGCAGACATAACGGTATGTTGCTTTTGAAAATCTGACATTGCAAGAAAAAGTTACAGAGTAAAACGTGGAAAAAAATGGCTGCTTTTTTCACCTCAATTTCAATATTTTTTTATTTCAGCTGTTATATTCTGTAGGAAAAACTTGTAGGATCTACTTCAAATGACCCGTTTCTGAATTCAGAAATGTTTATCTGTCCGGGATCCAACATTGGTTTCAATCCCATTTCTGTCACTAACTGGAAGGAGGCCAAACGCACAAAACATAGTAAAAAAGGGGTATGTCCCAATAGAATGCCAAAATTGTCTTGAAAAATGTGGTTTTCTGATTCAAGTCTGCCTGTTCCTGAAAGCTGGGAAGATGATGATTGTAGCACTGTAAACCCTTTGTTGATGCCATATTCAGGGCTAAAAACCACAAGCCTTCTTCTGCAGCCCTTTTTCCCATTTTTTTTCTTAAAAACTAGATTTTTGCTGTATTTTGGCTAATTTCTTGGTCTCCTCCAGGGGAACCCACAAACTCTGGGTACTTCTAGAATCCCTGGGATGTTGGAAAAGAAGGTCTCAAACTTGGCGTGGGTAGCTTATGTGGACAAAAAGTTATGAGGGCCTAAGTGTGAACTGCCGCAAATAGCCTAAAAAAGGCCTGGCACCTGAGGGGGGAAAGACCTGGCAGCGAAGGGGTTAAGAGTCAGTAAATATAGTTCTAGAGAAAGTGGAATAGTAGATTTAGGCCCATATTTATACTTTTTGACGCAAAACTGCGCTAACGCAGTTTTGCGTCAAAAAAATTAGCGCTGGCTAACGCCATTCTGAAGCGCCATGTGGGCGCCGTATTTATTGAATGACGTTAGCCGGCGTTAGCCGCCGGCGCCGTCTGGTGTGCGTTAAAAAAAACGACGTACACCAGGCAGCGCCGGCGTAGGGGGATATGGGGCTTGGGCGTCAAGAAATGGGGCAAGTCAGGTTGAGGCAATTTTTTCGCCTCAACCCGATTTGCGCCATTTTTTTTCCACTCCCAACCCCCATAGAAATGACTCCTGTCTTAGCAAAGACGGGAGTCATGCCCCCTTGCCCAATGGCCATGCCCAGGGGACTTCTGTCCCCTGGGCATGGTCATTGGGCATAGTGGCATGTAGGGGGGCACAAATCAGGCCCCCCTATGCCACAATTTTTTTTTTTTTTTTAATCTTACCTGAACTTACCTTAATGTCCCTGGGATGGGTCCCTCCAGCCTTGGGTGTCCTCCTGGGGTGGGCAAGGGTGACAGGGGGGTCCCTGGGGGCATGGGAGGCCACCTCTGGGCTCCTTCAGAGCCCACAGGGCCCTTAACGCCTGCCTTTTGCAGGCGCTAAAAAACGGCGCAAAAGCGACCGCACGTCATTTTTTTTGACCCGCCCACTCCCGGGCGTGAATTTTGCCCGGGAGTATAAATCCGACGCACGCCTACCTTGCATATAATTAACGCAAAGTAGGTGTCACACGCTAAAAAATTACGCTAACTCCATGGACTTTGGCGCTAGACGCGTCTAACGCCAAAGTATAAATATGGAGTTAGTTTTGCGTCTGAATTGCGTCAAAAAAAACAACGCAATTCCGGCGCAAACGGAGTATAAATATGCCCCTTAATGTAATGGTAGGCATCCTCTAATTGTTAACAAAATTTACTCATAAAGTTGTTTATTTGTTACTGCCTGCATTTGTTTAATTGATGGTAGCCTTTTTTGATGTTTTGTGACTTTTGTAATTTTGTGTTTACATATTGTGTTGTAAAACGAAAATGATCATTATTTAATAAATTAAATAATTTAAGCCCGTTATAAATCTCTCCTAGTACTCATCCGCTTTATTCCTCAACTCATATTTGGCAGGTAGAACTGTTCTCCACTCCAGGGCTCAAACTTGTTTTTAATCATGTCCCTTTACATTCACTTCCTATTCTGATAAAAGTATAGAACACATGGGGCCATATTTATACTCCGTTTGCGCCGAAATTGCGTCGTTTTTTTTGACGCAATTTCGACGCAAAACTAACGCCAACTAACGCCATATTTATACTATGGCGTTAGAGGCGAATAGCGCCAAAGTTCCCGGAATGTGCGTCATTTTTTAGCGTGAACCCCTTCCTTGCGTTAATGATATGCAAGGGAGGCGTTCCCGTCTAAAAAATGACTCCCAGGCCTTTACGTGGTATTTATACTCCCGGGCAAAAGAGACGCCCGGGAGTGGGCGTGGCTAAAAACGGCGCATTTGCGCCGCTTTTTAACGCCTGGGTCAGGCATGGCGTTAAGGGACAAGTGGGCTCAAAATGAGCCCAGAGTGCCCTCCCCTGCCCCCAGGGACCCCCCCTGCCACCCTTGCCCACCCCAGGAGGACACCCAAGGCTGGAGGGACCCACCCCAGGGACATTCAGGTAAGTATTTTTTTTATTTTTTTTAAATAATTTTTTGTGGCATAGGGGGGCCTGATTTGTGCCCCCCTACATGCCACTATGCCCAATGACCATGCCCAGGGGACAGAAGTCCCCTGGGCATGGCCATTGGGCAAGGGGGCATGACTCCTATCTTTACAATGATAGGAGTCATGTTGATGGGGGATGGGCGTCGAAAATAAATGGCGCAAGTCGGGTTACGACGATTTTTTCGACGTAACCTGACTTGCCCCATTTTAAGACGCCCATGCGCCATTTTCCCCCTACGCCGGCGCTGCCTGGTGTATGTGGTTTTTCTCGCGCACACCAGGCAGCGCCGGTCTGCTTGCGCCGGCTAACGCCATTCCATAAATACGGCGCCCGCATGGCGCTTCAGAATGGCGTTAGCCGGCGCAAAACTTTTTGACGCTAAACTGCGTTAGCGCAGTTTAGCGTCAAAAAGTATAAATATGGGCCATGGTATTTTTAATAGATGTCAGATTCAATAGAAACTTGACAAGTTTTGTACGAGATTTATGTTTTTCTTTTCAAGGAATAAAGAGAAAGGCAGCATGTTTTTCGTATAGCGCGCAACATAGGAAAAAGGCTTCTCAATTAAACGTAGCATAAATTAAAAAAATGTCTGGTATAAAAATTCAGTTACCCGTGCTTTTTAAAGCCAGTTCCACAGAGTAAAGTGAATTCACGCGATTCTCTTTTTAAACTCATTAAAATTGTGGCTGTGTTGTTTTTATTAGAACATATTGCATAAGAGCTTCATAAATGTTTCAGCCCATGTACTTTAGGTGTATTTATACCCCTGCAGAAATAAATGATTTATAAACAAATGTGTCTTAACTCATGGAGTGCTTTCTAAATGAAAAAAAAACATTCATACAGTTTAAGGCAAAGAAAATATATTTTCCCTGCTGTTCATGTACACAGAGAGGGCATTCAATGCCATTTATGTTTCTATTAGTCTTCAAAGCTGTGTAGGCAATCTGAAGACACACATGAAGAGAATCTGATTAAATTCAGAAATGTTACATTTATCAAGCATCCAGATGTGATAACTGAGATCCTAGAAGTCAACAAGTTGCTAGCCCATAAATAACCAATCTTTATTGCATTGACAAGCCTGCATTTTTAAACGCTAAAACATAGTCTAGAAAATCTAAAAGAAACAACATTTTTCACTACAAGTCGGTCATAAACTAAAGATATGAAAATTCTATTTTAGGTAGTGCCCTAGAACCAATTAGTTACTGAAATAAAAATCACCTCACATCAATGTAACTCACCCCTTTCCTTGCACTCAGATAAACCTATAGGTATCATCCTTTCGTTGATCCTAGAGTGTACTTTGACAAACGTATTATTTTCCTTACAACCATTTGTATTAGATCACAATCAGTAGCGTGTTAGAAAATTCCCTTATTTTATGGTCACTCCTGTGTTTTGCTGAATTTTATTACTGGTTGTTATACTCTGCACACTGGGACAATTCTGCCCCCTTGTGTCTGTTCTGACCCTTAAAACATGTAAAAATTAGCCAATTTCTAAGTAGCTTACTTAACTCTCCCCTCAGGTCACAATATATGATGTAGAAACTACACTGGTCATGGAAAGTTAAATGTCACCTGTGGACTGTTCCAGTTATTAGGGCAGCAACATGTGTGACAACGAAAACATGGCTTCAGGCCTACCGGTGTAGCCTGTTTCAGTTTAAACTTAGAGGCAAACCTGTCAAATTAACCCTTTTAAGGGGAAAACATATTCCTTTGAAATACTAATAAGTTACTCCTATTTGGACCTTGTGGCCCACAAGATAGGGTGTATAGGGCCGTATTTATACTTTTTGGTGCACAACTGCTCCAACGCAGTTGTGCGTCAAAACTTTTAACGCCGGCTAACGCCATTCCAAAGCGCCATGCGGGCGCCGTATTTATGGAATGACGCTAGCCGGCGGAGTTGCCTGGAGTGCGTCTAAAAAAATGACTTACACCAGGCAGCGCCGGCGTAGGGGAAAATGGAGCTTGGGCGCCAAAAAATGGGGCAAGTCAGGCTGAGGCAAAATTTTCGCCTCAACCCGATGAGCGCCATTTTTCTTTACTCCCAACCCCCATTGAAATGACTCCTGTCTTAGCAAAGACAGGAGTCATGCCCCCTTGCCCAATGGCCATAGTGGCATGTAGGGGGGCACAAATCAGGCCCCCCCTATGCCACAAAAAAAAATTAAAAATACTTACCTGAACTTACCTTAAGTTCCCTGGGATGGGTCCCTCCATCCTTGGGTGTCCTCCTGGGGTGGGCAAGGGTGGCAGGGGGTGTCCCTGGGGGCATGGGAGGGCACCTCTGGGCTCCTTCCGAGCCCACAGGTCCCTTAACGCCTGCCCTGACCAGGCGTTAAAAAATGATGCTAAAACGGCTGGACGTCATTTTTTTTGACCCGCCCACTCCCGGGCGTCATTTTTGCCCGGGAGTGTAAATACGGCGCACATGCCTCGGAGTCATTTTTTAGACGGGAACGCCTACCTTGCATATCATTAACGCAAGGTAGGTTTCCACGCTAAAAAATGACGCAAACTCCAAGATCTTTGGTGCTAGACGGGTCTAATGCCAAAGTATAAATATGGAGTTAGTTTTGCGTCGGAATTGCGTTAAAAAAAACGACGCAATTCCGGCGCAAACAGAGTATAAATATGCCCCATAGTATTTTAAAAGTGGAACATGCAGAAATTAAATGTTAATATGTCCCTACAATGACAAAACTAAAATGCTGCTTTCAATGTGGAAGGTTCTGACAGTTCTATGAGGAAAACAAGACCGTAGATTACACTATTAACCCTGCTACCTCGAGTTTGGGACAAGCTAGAGAAATGGTTCAATCACTATTTTTAATAGTCGTTAAAAATTCAATTCAATAGTGATGATAGATCTGTAATATTTATTTAGGGATAGTAACTTTTAAAAAGTCACCTTTTTCAAGCCAAAGGTCATGTTAGACAAGTTGCATTAGCCTGTCCATTCCCATCCTTAATGAGGTTTGGCAATTGCTCCCAGAGCAGAGGCAATGGTCCCTATCACCTCAGGAAATGAAGCTGGGGAGGCTACAGAACTTTCATTATCTTAAAAGGGACATTGATGAATCCTGCCTATAGAATGTTTAGTGTAAGGAGAGACCTATGGTCAAGGCCACTAGAATTATATGAAGGAGAGGGCCAAATTATGCATCAGAGTTGAGTGAATCATGTGGCAAGGAAATGCAAAGTATGCCAAACATTTTGTGATAATTGTACTTTAATATTTTGTCATTTTTACTCTTGTTAACACTGTCTAGGCATTAGTTACACCTCATTAGTATCAATTAAACACCCAGATTTAGCAATAGGCAGCAGAAAGCTATCCAGCCAGCCTTTGCAAAGGGCATTCCACTGCAAGTTAACACGTGTCACTGCACATTTAGAAACTTTTGAACTGTTTGAGCTAGAAACAAATTTCTTTTCGTTACAATCTAGAGATTATGCAGCAGATGTTGGGTTAAGTGGCAAGTACAGCAAACCTATAATTTGCGAGAAACACAGAGGTTGCACAATTGCATAATGCCTGTGGTCTTGCCTAACCTACAGGAAGATTTTGTTCTTTAGGTCCATGACAGCCAGTTAGGCACCCACCCAGTGGAAGGGAGAGCTGGCCATAGAACTACTTTCGCAGAGTGTAGCAGGAGAGAACTGCTTGTTTCCCTAAAAACACCCTGTACTGGCATACACACTCCCACCAAGGGCAGACTGCCAACACTATCTGGAGTCTTCCAAGGAATAATGGATTATGGGGCTGTTTTCAGTAAATTACACATGATATACTGCAGAAGCAGAAAGGGTTAGCCTTGCAAAGCTTTTCCCCATTGGTTAAGGAGTGTCCAGTAGTCAGCCCCACCTACTGGCTACTGAACTGTACCAAAATGGACCTCTCCACCAGCTCTTCATAGCATTTGTTGTTATGGTATGTTATGTTGCTATGTTATGTTGTGTTAAGTCAACTTGTAGAGTGCAACTAATCACTCTTGAATGTATCCAGGCACTGGAGCAGGAACGTCGGCTAAGCAGACCTCCTGGTTGAACAGCCATGTCTTCAGTTTCTTGCAGAATTTGAGTGGTAGGGGGAGGTCCTGATGTGTTGGGGAAGGTCATTCCAGGTCTTGGCAGCAATCTAGAAGAAGTATCAGCCTCCTGATTATTCATCTGTGAATGAAAGGTATATGTAAGGGGAGACAGACTCTGAGCATTACTGCCTAGTTGGATGGTAGAAGTGATGGCAGTGGTTGAGGTAGGCAGGTCTGGCATTGTAGAGGGAATTGTAGGCATAGGTTAGTGCTTGAATTGGCAATATTTCTGGTTGGGTAGCCAGTGTAGTGTAGCTGTAGAGGGCTGTGTGCATTGCGGGTAAGTCTGGTGGTGGCATTGTAGGTGGTCTGGAGTCATTGGTTGAGTTGGTTGAAGGTGTCAATAGTGTGTTGCTGTGGTACAGTCTTGTGGTTATGAGCACCTGGGTGACCATGCATCTCCTGTTGGTTGGAAGCCACTAGATGTCACAGTGCCCTTTCCTCGGGATCTGCACGCTGCTGAACAAAAGGCCCACCTCCCGGTGTCACCAACTCAGAAAGCTATCAGAGCACAGAGTTATGATGAAGCCAGGCGGAGGAAAGGGAATTAGGGTAGGGAACTGCAGGGAGAGAGATCTGAAAAGAAAAGGTTAGAACAAATATGCATATACTCATTCATAACAGTATAAACTCCCCAATAGACTCTTGAATAAAGGCGTCTCCGTGGTATCAGATTGAGACCCTTTGTGAATTGGGCGTAGCCCCTTCTTTGAATCATGGAACAAGAACAAACTGCAACCTCTGAACCTAGAGATGGCAAGAGTTTTGGACTATGGTCATACTCTGAATATCAATCATGTAACAATTACGCATTCATAACATAAACGTTTGATCTCAGCCTAGAATTCTCAAAGACTTAAACATTTATCTCACATATTATGCTTCCCAAAAAACAATGAAACTATAATTTGCTTCTCTCCAAAACGTTTTCACATTTACTACTGAGGCCTGAAAGTTTTACTCATTAAAACTTGAAGTGCTTTGTTCGTTGGGCAGAAACGTCTTCTTTGTTGTTCATGAAGCGCTTTGATCATCATACATGAAGCGCTTTGTTCATTATGCCAGAGAGCGCTTTTACTCACTTTGTCTGAAGTGCTATGCTCGTTCTACTAAGGGGCGCTTTACTCATGTGGCCTGAAGCGTTTTGATCCTCGTGCCAAGACCGCTTTACTCATCTGGCCTGAAACGCTTTGATTGTCGTGCCAGGGGCGCTTTACTCTTGTGAACTGATGCGCTTTCCTCGTTGTGCTAGGGGGGCGATTTACTCATGTGGCATGAAGCGCTTTGACTGTCATGCCAAGGTCGCTTTACTTGTGTGGCCTGAAACACTTTTAATTGTCGTGCCAAGAGCGCTTTACTCCTATGGACTGAAGCGCTTTGATTATCGTGCCAAGGGCGCTTTACACGTGTGGCCTGAAGCACTTTGCTTGTTGTGCTAAGGGGCGCTTTACTCATGTGGTCCGAAGCGCTTTGATCATCGCTCCAAGGCCGCTTTACTCATTTGGCCTGAAGCGCTTTTATCGCCGTGATAGGAACGCTTTACTCGTTGGACTGAAAGCACTTTGCTCGTTGTGCTAAGGGGCACTTTACTTTTGGAAGTAACAACTCCCTTCAAGATTGGGCTCATCAAGACCTTGCCGCGATGAGTATGACCTACTCATATTTGAATTCACCATGGAAACAAGGATACTCCGATTTGCTGTCAATCTGTCATGCAGAAAATCTGCTCTTCTTCAGAGGAACGAACCCCCACGAGGTCTGACTGCATCGAAGTCTTCAAAATAGTGAGCAATGTGCTTGGGTGTGGCTGGGCTTTATAGGCCTGCCACACCCCAAGATGGCCACTGCCTCTAGAAACCTGGGAATTGTAGTCCATTCATAGAATAGCATGGATAAGTGCATCTTGTCCACCAATGTCTTGACCCTGCAGCTACATGAGCTTTAGCACAGGGCAGGCGACGCTGATAACCACTTCTAGAACAAGAGGGGATGACAAGTGGTGCGCATGAAGCGCCACAAATACACGCAGCGGAGTTTCAGGTGGAACCTGGACCGCACACAGCCTTATTCCTGACACTAGAAGATCTTGCAAAACATTCTTAGTATGAGAAAAAAGGAAGAAGTTACAGGGATCACCTGCAAGTTCATCTTGAGTTTATTATCCAGGATTATTCTGCGGTTTCTTGTATGGTCTGTGCGGATAGGAGTGGGTCCCATTTCTGCTGGCCACCTTGATTAATCCCATGGAGAGCTCCTGTTCCTGAAGATCAGGACTTCCATTTTGTCCGTGTTGAGCTTTGAGCAGTTGTCTTTCATCCAGCCTGCTATGTTGGTGTTACAAGTAGTCAAGATGGTTCTAATGGTGTTGTTATCATCTGTGAGGGAGAGGATGAGCTGAATGTTGTCAGCATAGGAGAAAATGTTGAGTCCATGAGCTGTTATTATGAGGGTGAGACGTGCCATGTATACTTTGAAAAGGGTCAGGCTGAGGGAAAATCCTTGAGGGACTCCGCAGCTGTGGTTCTTGGGCTCAGATGTGCAAGGTCAGAGCCTGACTCACTGGGTACTATCAGAGAAGACGGCAGTTATCAACCTCAGGATGGCTCCTTGCATTCAGGAGTTGTGGAGTCTTGAGATGAGGATGCTTGGCACACAGTGTTGAGGGCTGCAGAGAAGTTGAGGAGAATGAGTAGAGCAGTTTGATGATCTAGATGTGGTCAGTTGCTGCAATGAGGGCAGTTTCCTAGCTGTGGTTGCTACAGAATCCTTACTGAAAGAGATCTAGGAGGTGCTGCTGTTCTAGCTTGTTGGAAAGTTGCCTGTTGATCCCTTTCCCAATGACTTTGAAAAGAAAGGATAGGAGAGAGGTGGGTCTGTAGTTACTGAGTTCTTACGGGTCTGCCAGGAGTTTTTCAAGAGAGCTTTGACCACAGCGTGTTTCCTGTTGCCTGGGAAATTGCACTATGGATTGAGGTGTTGATGATGATGGTGAGGTAGGAGCACCAAACATCCTCCAAAATCATAGATATGGTGTGGGAAGGAGTCAGTGGGGGCTCATAAGTGGATAGTTTTCATAATGTTGGTGGTGACTTCTGCAGAGAGGTAGCTCCAGTGCTTTAGTTGATGGTTCCTCTTGGTGGCGGTGGGTAGTAGTCCGATGGGGTCTGCTGAAGTGTGTTGGGGTTCAAAGTTACTATACATCTTGAGTATTTTGCTGTAAAAAAAGTAAGAGAGGTTGTTGCAGGGGGCCTAGGATGGGGTGTTGGTAGTGGCAGCTGCTGAGGGTTTGGGGAATTTCCTGACCATGTTCAAGAGTTCTTTGTAATTGTTGGAGCTGCTTTCCAGTGTTAGTTCAGGTGCTGCTGTCCTGGCTTCTTTGCTTTGATGTGATATCTTCTAAGCACAGATTTGTAGGTGCTCCTTGTGCTGACATCTTAACTGAATTACCATCTTCTGTCCAGCTGCTTGCAGTGACATTTGGAGTCTCTCAAGTCTTTTACATACCATTAGGTTTGAGTGGTGTTTTTTGTTTGTATAACTTTCTTCAGGGGCTCTTGTGTGTCAGAGCAACTTCTGATCCAGTTATTAAAGGTATTTATGTCATTCTGCATGTCACCAGTGAGGTCAGGTTGATTGGATCGGAAGTTGAGAGTCTAGTTTGCATCTGTTATCTTGTTCTATCTGCCCCTGAGGCTGGCCATCCATGAAAGTGTGCAGTGAGGTGCATTGATGTGGAAGTATACAATGGAGTGGCCCATCCAGGTCAGCCAGGTGAGGTGGCTGAAGGTAACTTTGTTGCTGTCTGTTGAAGATAAGGTCAAGTGTGTGCCCTGTGTTGTGTGTCAGGCCTTTGACTAGCTGGGTGAATCCAATGTTGTTGAGGCTTTCACGAAGGACAGTGGAGTTGAGATCCATTGGGTCGTTAGAGCGAAAGTTGATGTCCCCAAGCAGTATGAAGTTGTTGGAGCTTATCATGATGGGGCAATGAAGTCTGTGAAGAGGTTGCTGAAAAGGGTATGTGGCCCATGGAGTCAGCAGGAGAGGGTACCTTTGATGGTGGTGGTGTAGCTAACTTGTAATTGGAAGCACATGTGCTCCATGAGTGACTGGTGTTTGTCGGTGGAGGTGATTGTCCCCTTGTAAATGATGGCAAAGCCCTCCTCTGGGTTTGTGGGGCCTGTCCTGGTGGGGGATCTTGTAGACCAATGGGACTGCCATGGTGATGGCTGGGGTGGATGATGGATTGAGCCAGGTTTCTGTGACAAAAAGAACACTAGAGGAGTGCACACATGTGAGGTCCCAAACCTCTGGCATGTCTGCAGACAGAACTGATATTGAGCAGCATGTATGCGAGGCAGGGCTGACACCTTTGTGGTTGGTGTGTTAGGAGTGTTGCTATAGGAAATGTGGCAGTGCATGAGAACTGTCCTATCAAAGAAAAAGGTGTGGCACAGAGGAATCTGTCATGGGGTCATCCGATGTTGAGTGCTTGCAGGTAGGAGGGTGTGTAGTGACGATATATGGACAGACCAGGGATCTGTGGTGCTGGGTGCAGTCGAGGCATGGATGGGCGCAGACTGGCTTGCCTTCTGGGAGGGGAGGAGAGTGGTGGTGTGGTTAGGGAGGGCAGGAAGAAAATAGGAGAAGGCACAAGACAAAGACGTAGGAGAACAGGTAAGGGGGAGGAGAGGGGTGAGAAAGCATGAAAGGGGGAAGTGGGAGTCCCCAGAGAGAAGGGGAGATCAAGGAGGAACAGGAGGAGAATGAGGAAGACTGAGCAATAGAGGCACAAGAGCAAGAGCAGGCCCAGGAACAAAATGGGCCAAAACACAAGAGCTAAGAGAAAACAGTCAAAAGGTTGAGAGTGAGTGAGAGTGAGACAGGGAATAGCACTGAAAACGGGCACAAAAGTGAGAACAGAGAGAAAAATAGTCAAAAGGGCGAGATCAAGTGTGACAGAAGACAGGTACGAGCGAGCGATTGGAAAATGAAAGGCAGTGAAAAAAGAGCAGTAGAGAAGTAGACAGATGAGCAAGACCCATAGAAGAACAGAAGGAGGAATTCACCTGCAATTAGTGAGCTCTGAGGAGACATGAAGAGCTGGAACCTGCTCCCACTTGCAGCCAGGACAAAAAAGTAGACTCCACAGGTCAGCTCGCTGAAATTATTTGTGTTTACAATGACACACTCTACTAGGGGTGGGCAGTAAACTCTGCTTCTCTGGCAGAATTTGTGAAGTTTAGCCCATTCCAAGCTCCATTTGGAGCTTGGAGTTCTGGAAAAACTCTGCCAACCGTCACCTGGCTGAGTTTTTATTGGCATGCATGATATTCCACAGTACAACTGCATAAAAGACTCCAAGGTAATGTCTTCTGTGACCTTAATTTTGTTAGTGTGATTGTTCCTCGAGCATCTTCACACTGATAAAAGTTAAATCTCCACCAAACAAGGGTACTTCATTTTAATTAAATGTAGTAAATGCTTCTTGATTGGGTGGAGATGTGTTCATATTTCTCTGGTTAAGGAACGCATCTCCAAATTTGGTGGGAAACACACTCTGGAGGCTTTTTATTCAGCTGTCCATCATTTGGGTAAAATGCAGGAAGAAGTTGCATACCACTTACATCTATGTGGCTGGGACAAGGTACCGCTGCAATTGCTCTGGCATGCAGGGAACAGCTAAAACATTACTCTCTGCTTGCAGGAGAAATCCTTTCATCTGTTTTCCTGCCCACTTGACAGTGGGCAGAAAACCAGATGGAAAGTCCACTCCCAGCAAGTAGTAGCAGTTTTCCTGCTCCGGCCCTCTGGGAGTGGACTTACAGATTGCTCTAGCTTGGCAGGAGCTGTTAAAGCTCCTGCCAAGCAAAAGTAAATTGCTCCCACCCAAGGGTAGGCACCTTAGGAGATAGAGAAACATCCTTGGCCATGTGGTCCCCATGGCCCTGGAAGGCTAAAAGGTAAGGGGTCCATGCTGCCCCCTCTAATACATTAAGTATGCCCTGGGGAAGTAGTGGTCCCTGGGGCTATGGCCCAGAATAGGTGGAGTTCTCTGTGGCCCCCTTCCAGTCTTTCACAGAAGCCCTGGGAAGGTGTTGATCCCTGGGGCTCCAGGGAGGGTGGTCTGTGCCAATCCCCCTCCATTATTCTCATAAAGCTCTGAGGAGGTTGTCATCCTGGAGTTAAAAAGGAGCCTGAAGAGGGGCCTACATTTTTAGGGGTGATTTTTTGCCAGGACCGTGGGTCCACTGTGGTTTTGGCTGACAAATAAAAAATAATATCCTTTTTGCCCTGGCAGGGTAGCTCTGGGGCTAGGGGATCAAGGTATTCCCATCCTGTCCCCTTTTCTTAATTTTTCCTTTTCTTGTGGGACTTGACTGAGTCTGAGACCCAAAAGTGTTGGCAACCAATCAGATTTCAGCATGGGGATTGTCAAATCCATCTAGGACCCAGATCCCTAGGTATACAAATTTGTTTTCCATTTAAATTTATTTAAAAAACTTCTGAACAAACTTGCACCAATTCACAAAAAGCACGCTTTCTGGACAAAGAGCTAGCATTCTGCCAAATTTGGTGTAATTCCATCTAGCGGTTCGGGCTGTAGTCATGTTCAAAATCCTTAAAGGAAAATGAATGAAATGAAATGAGTGGGTATTATTTTAAAAATGTCATGAAGGTTCATCAAACGGTGCCAAAGTTATTGGCAAAACAGAAAACAGGGGACTAACTATAACTACCTACTGGTGACTGCCAGTAGTTCATTTATATATAAATTTAAAAAACAAAGGTTACAGGGACTGTTGAATAGGCTCTCATTATTCTAATGAGATTACTGGATTTGAGCGGCAGAATAGCCTGCGATGTGGGAGACTGAGTCTTAACCCACTACAGGTGACACCTGTCGCCCCAATCTGGGTTTTGCTCCAGCTAACTAACAGTGCCTCATCTCTACCTGAGAGCAGGGATGATTGGGCAGAGGAGGGCATGACACAATTGACTCCTCAAGGAAATCGTGGTTACTCATGTCTCATCAATTTCTCCCAGTTACATTAGTCTTATATATACAATGACAGAAAGAGGCAGTGTATGTTCCAATAAAGGTTTTAATGAAGCGACTGCATCTTAGACAATAAAGCATGTGCCCTCAATAACCAGGACAATAAAGCTTGACAGAATGGACATTGTGACAAGGAGAGTAAAGCATAGAAATAACGCTACCATATTGTCACTAGAGTTAAGTAGACTAATTCCTACCTAGGCTATATTAGAGCACAGCATGTTAAGCTCTAGTTCTGCCCTTCAGGTTCCGCTGGGAAGACATCACCCCCCATACCTGAGCAAAGGCCTGCAGTCTGCATAAGCAGCTGTAGCGAAGCATTCAGCAATCGCATACAGTTGTGGTCCTCTGGCTGGAATCTCTCTCTAATGTGTATGGGACAAGGAAGTGTTTTTATAATAAAACAACTGATGTTCTGAGAAAATGTCCCTACGTAAGGATGTGTGTGTTTCTATGAATATCAGAGACAAAAGGTTTACCATTTTCACTGGCAACCTATCTTACTGTAGCCTTGAGAGAAGCACAGAGTGGTTGCTTAAGAACACAGTGCTAGTCTAAGCAAAGAATAGCTAGATAGAGAGAAATAAAACAATACCGCAAATGTGGCTATTGCTAAAATAATAAACAAAGCTGAATAAAATATATCTATGTTTAAGTGCACAGCGGCAGGCCTAGTGTGCTAAAATAACGTGCCTAGAGCTATAATTAAAATGGCTACACAACAGGATGTTATAGTTAGGTTCTGAATTTACTCACACAAAACCATAGAAATTCAGCAGTTATAGTTAGAGTTATTTCAAGTAAGTTTATCTCGCGGACTAAGGTAACTATAACTCGTGCCCCCATCATGCAAAGTTTTTTCTTCAGTAATTTAACTTCTAATGTTTCATTGATATTTTTATTGACATTATAAAAGTTGTCCAATAGATGGAAGATGCATTCACCTCCACAAAGGATTTCAGATTGTTTTTCAATACGGAATTGCAAAGTAGGCACACTTACTTTGCGTTCGCCAATACTAGGAGTTAGAATCTTTTGTCCTTTCCAGAAGTGGAGATTCAACAGGGTCACCTGCCACATTTATATTTGTAAGAGCTTCCAGCTGAAGTTTAATTTCTGTGAAATGAGCATCATGGCCAAAATGGTTGCTCACCTGCTCCTTTATCCAACAAGAGCCCACAGTTTGTACAAAATGTCTACCCAACTTTATAGTTTGCTTTGAGATAAGGTCAAGGATGTGTCCTTTGTCAGGCCTTCGACTAGCTGGGTGAATCCAATATTTACCCAACTGGAGCACTCTCTACTAGTTAGTTAGTAAGTGCTACTTCTTAGGGTACATGTGCAGTGTGGGGGAGGGGTACCACACAGTCCCCCTCCCCAGGCCTCCCTTGGCCCCACGACCCCTTTCACGGGGCCCAACCTTCAATAAATGGAGGAGGAGGGCCACACAGCCCCATCACTTGGTGGATTTTGGCCCCAGGACCCCATTCACCGGGACCCTGCCTTATAATTATGATCTATTTTGGGGGGCTGTGGGGCCCCTCCCATGGCTGATTTCAGCCCCGGAACCTCATCCCTGGGGCCCGGCCATCTGTCCTTGGTGCCCCATAGGGCACCCACTGTGCAATTGGACTGCAGGGGAGCCTCAAGGCAGGGAGCTGCTAAACATGCATGTCCCCATATGTCTGCAGGCAGGGAAACAGAGGAAACCTCTGCTCCCAGCAAGCAAGAGCTGTTTGACAGCTCCCACTTGTTAGGAGCAGAGTTTTTACTCTGGCTTGGCAAGAGCTGTCAAAGTTCCCACCAAGTCAGAGCAAACAGCTCTGTCCCAGGAATAGGCACCCAGGGACATAGCAGGAGTCAACACTGGCAGGGTGGTGATCTCCAGGGCCATCTATGGTTCATTGAGTGAGGCTGCATGGCCTCCTCAAACGTTGTATTTGCCCCAGGGAGGTGGTGGTTGCGGGGCCAGGGTGTCCAGGTACACAACAGACCCCCTTGATTCTTTTATTTCAGCCTCAGGGAGCTGGTAGGGCAGTGGGGGTGCTATGTGTTCCCCCTTAATATTTAAAAGTGCTTTGAGGAGGTGGCAGTTCCTTGGGCTGCAGGGGAGCCACCCGGCCTGCCTTAATTGATAAAATTGCCCCGGGGATGTGACGGTCACCCAGGCTGCAGGGGGATCTGAAGGACCCCCCAAAATTATTTTACACACTTTGCCCATGGGAGGTGGTTGTCCCCGGGCCTGCGGGGGGGGGCTGCAGCCCCCCCCACATATCGTAAAATATTAGCCCCTTGGAGGCAGGGATCCCAGGTGCTCAGGGGCCACAATCTCCTGCATGCTATTGAAACAGTGCCCCAGGGAGGTGGCAGTCCCTGCCGCATAAATAAGCTCAGGTGGTGGGCCCCTGTGTCCCCCTCCTTTATTTTTAACATGCCCCCTGGACCTGGCCCACTCGGGGGCTTTTTTAAATCAAGCGTGGGTGACCACACTTTAAAAAAAAAAAAAATTGCCACAGTGACCCCATTGCAAATTTGTGACAAATATATATATTTTTTAAATAATTTTTGCCCTGGGATGGTCCCTCTGGCACCCCAGCACCAGAGCTAAGGCCCCTTTTCTCATTTATTCTCTGTTTTTCTGGGACTCAGCTGAAGCCAAGTCCCAAGATGGCTACCAAAACTTCCTAGTTGAAGTGTTGGCAGCCAATCAATTCACAGCACGAGATTGGGAGGGTTCAGAGAGCCTTTGTGTCATGTGTGGCATGTTCATGTACGAGATGTGCTGTATTTTAGACAATGCAGTGATTGTTGTTGGACAGCCAGCGGCTGATTGGTAGAAGTACCAGTTTGGGATTGAAAATGATGTGGCGATACTAAATTGGGAAGGTGACTCCCAAGTTCTAAAACTACCCACTCCATCTGTAAATCTAAAGAAGGGAAGCACAGTTGTAAATGAGGGGAGCAGAAGAGGAGAATGGCCCAGACTAGATGGTGAACCTATTAGGAATATAGAAGACCCCATCTGGAATTTGTATTCCTGAATGTTTGCTTATTCTGTCTCCAGTGCTAGGAGTACTATCTCCCTGGCTCTTTCTTAAGGCCTGTAGGAGGTGGACGTGCATGGAACCTTGAAAGAAGAGATACTCTTAGATGCCTGTGAATGGGTGCTTTGTGAAGGTGGCCCAGGAGGGATTACTGCAAGCTCTTGCTGCACACACAAGCACTCTGGTTGCAGAAGATCAAAGTGCCTGGGGAGTTCAGAAGGGAGAGGTTGCTGATACCTAGTGGACACAATTTGGTAAGCACCAAAGCTAGAGACAGGCAGAAGGCTGAGAAGGAAGTGTTGGTAGCACTAGAGTTTGCCAGAAGCCATCATTAAGGCTCAAAAGGAAGATACTGTAATTGGTGTAGACAGAAGGCCCCACAGGCTTGTACCTGAGGGCCAGAGCACAAAAGCAGGCCAAAGTCCCTTTTTAGCTTGTCCAGAGACAATCACCATAGATTATCTGAGCATCTCAGGCACATTCTGATTTAAAAAACTCAGCATAATTTAAATCTTCCTGGTGCTCCTGTTTATGTTTATTCCTCTGAGCAGATCAGGAGCACAACTAAGGAGTACTCCAAGAAACTGTTCCCTTATTAGAGGTGGTATATCATCAGAGTTTTCTTTCAATGCTGAAGAACATCCAGACTTGACTTAAGTGGCTTTGTTGTTAGGAGGGGGGTCCCAAGACCCATAGCTTGGTTACTCTTCTCACTGTCTGTTCTCCATACTGTAGAAGAAGATGCATGGCCTCATGCCTGACTGAAGAGTGCCAGGTAGGTGGGTGGTAGTGGGACCATGTTACCTATATACCATTGTAACTTTCTTCCCGGAGTGTATGCAAGTGCTCCAAGAAGGGGTACGTCTCAGCAGGCCATCAATATTTTTTTGACACAGAAGGTTCTTACTTGGAAAATGAAGGATCTACTGACTGCATCAATTGAAAAATGCCTTGAGAGAAGGAGTGCCTCATAACTCAGCTGGGCTTATTTTAAAATTGCATATCTCATGTCAGTGACACACAAGTGGCACGACCATCACAAAGTGCTCTATGTAATTTCAAAGCTTCCAGGGGCCGCAGCAAATCCTAGAAGTACACAGTGAGAAATGCCCTCAATCTAAGGTTCCCAGGAAAAAAAACAGTTATTGACCCCAGGGCATATTTAGATTTGTATTCAGATACTTGCAGAACTGAGATTGTGTGCTTTGTTGGTAGTGTTGTTGAATACTTTGTTGTTTGGGTTTTGAGAGGCTGTTGTGTATCATTGTGTATAACAGAAAATATACACTTTTTCACTGAAATAATCATTGTTTTAAAATGGTATCAAAGCTCTTTGGTGAGGTTTTAGCTTAGTTAAAGACCAATGATTCCCGCATAACCTTGAATTGGTCATTGGTTAATAAAAGCTAATGTTTCAATCCATTTACATTTTTAAAATGTCAAGGGGTGAGCGTTTTACCAGTGAATGATTGATTTTACAATACTTGTGGTAAAGCCAGAAGGTTTACCATGTAACATGTTCGTTTCAATGCAAAACACTGTAGGCTTGCTAAAAAAATGTGAGCCCTTTGGAACAGTTCCAATTGGTTTATCTACCTATCATTTTGTAATTTTTTGTAATGTTATGCACTGTCTTTAGTTGTATATTTACTAAAGCCCATATTTATACTTTTTTAGCGCCGCATTTGCGTCATTCTTTGACGCAAAAACGGCGCAAACTTGCAAAATACAATTGGCCCGTATTTATACTTTTTTTAGCGCCGCATATGCGCCGCTTTTTGACGCAAAACGGTGCAAACCTACAAAATACAATGGTATTTTGCAAGTTTGCGCCATTTTTGCGTCAAAAAACGACGCAAATGCGGCGCAAAAAAAGTATAAATACGGGCCAATTGTATTTTGTAAGTTTGCGCTGTTTTGCGTCAAAAAGCGGCGCAAATGCGGCGCTAAAAAAAGTATAAATACGGGCCTTAGAACCCACAAAATGGAAGACCTAGGAAACCAGAAGGCAAATAACTCAGTTGACACTATTGAATCCCACTAACCTCAGGCTCAGAACTCCTGGCACATATTTTCCCACTTATCAGTACAATAATAAAGTTGATAAAATGGAAAAAATATAGTGTATGTGTGTTGTGTTTATCCTCCACTAAATTGTTGCACTGCCTAGCACAATCAATTTGTGAGACTTGTAGTTTTCTCTGCTGCCTCATTATTGTTTTTTCTTACTGCAGGATTTATATACACTGGAGAAGTTGTACATCGAATGTTAACAGCCACGCAGTATATTGCTCCTTTGATGGCAAATTTTGATCCCAGTGTGTCCAGAAATTCTACAGTCAGGTACTTTGACAATGGTATGTAATGACTGTTAAGGTTTATTCACTTACTAATGATTTCAAGTTCCTAAAAGATGTCTGCTGTTCAGACTGTATTTATATAAACCTGCAAGGCAGTCATAGCAATTAAGTCTACTGTACACTGATCTGTCAGTGCTTTGATTGATTTCTTATGAAGGACAATAGTTGTTATAAAAACTACACCCTACCATATATTTTACAAGTGGTGCCTTTAAAACTATTCTACACCAAATACAAAACATAGTAACTGCAAATATCATTTTACCCTAGCCATGCAGTAGAAAACGGGTGCTATCTAGCTCGACCACCAAAGCAAAATTCCTCAGTTAACTTACAGTTACAGAAATACTAGTCCCATTGCAGTCCGAGTTTCACAAATTGTGTGAGAGGGAGCTTCCATTCCACTTCCTTTCTCACCCCAAAATATTCTTTAAAATATATCTTCCTTATTTTTCTTTGAAACGTGCTAATTATGAAAGAGACTTTGCCTCCCTCTTTACTCTGTGTACTACACTGCATGTTCTCTTCTCGGGCAGTTGTAGTCTTCTGTCTTGCTAATGGGAACACATATGTATGACTACAAAGAAGTAGGCTTAATAGGTTCAGGAATTGCTCCATATTTACATTCCTTTGTGGAGTTGACAATGAGGTAGATTTCCAGCTGCAGTTTCAGAATAGGACACTAGAATTTGTAAATAATGTAAATACCAGGACACTTTTGGGTGAGCCACAGACCATGCTTAGGAATTATGCCACTTTGTTTTGAATCCAAGCTGCGTGCAAAAGGAACAAAGTAAACTGTACACATACAAATGCAAACTGTCTGAGGTTACTGAGAACCAGGTTCAAATGAGATGCCAAAACGAACTAGCAAGTAACTAAACTAGAAAGTAAGGATGTCATGCAAGAATAAAAAAAGGCAAATCTTCTTCAATGCTTAGATTCTTGAATTGCAACTTCTAAATTTTAGAAAAATAAAACAAATGTCTTGAAAGAAAATATATGGAGGTTTCCTTGAGCTATGTTGCATCCAATATTAATCTCGGAATCTAACTATTAATTGGCAGATTCATAATGTAACTAGGAACAAAGTGAGAGAGAATTCTTTAATTTGTGATTCCCGAGCCACATTCCAATCCAATGTCTTTGCCACTGAGTCACTCTGGACATAGACGAGCCATATGCACATTAACTTTGAGCCTGCCTAAGTAGGAACAGCTCTGTCTGGAATATCACACTAGGTCCCCTACGGATAGGAAAACAAATAAACTACAGTCCTGTTTCAACACATGTGAGTCTCATCAGTGAGTTATATCTTGAGGCCTGAGGTGTGACAAGCACTGGACTTCTGTCACTGATTTGCACATGGCTGGTCTCTATTTACTGAGCAGTTGGCAGTGCCTTAAAGAAATACATGCATTTCTTTCCTCACTTCTTTGTTGTAGTAGATGTTGTAAGTGTGATGGGTATCCTTAAATGTGAGTTCTCATTTTTCTATGCTTTAGGAGTCAAGCTATACCATGCTGATGAGGTCTAAGTAGGTCAATTCTGGTCCTGGGTTGCTTGTGTTCTTGTTTTACAATGAGATTGTTTTACAGGCAGATATGGCTGGCCTGTTTCAATGGGAAAAAGACAAAGACCCTCATTATGACATTGGCAGTAAGTGCCCCTTACCGCCTTGCTGACTGCAGCCAGCATACCGCGACCACGGCGGTATACCGCTACGAGTATTATGACCCACACAGAGAAATCCACCACTATACAGACACACACACAACTCCGCCAGCCCAAAGGTCAGTGATAAAATGGCGGTACCAAAACCCACACCGTTACGCCAACAGAAATACGCTCACAGCATCATGACCCACGAAATCAACCGCAGTAAACCATTGGCGGTACAGACCACCACGCTCAAAATACACACACACTAACAAAACAACACTACGTTGAACCATTCACACTACACACATACACACACCAAACCAACACACCCACACCAATATAAAAAACACACACACACTACCCACAACCCTTTACGAAAACAAAATTGACAACTGAGAGAGAGACAAGCCAGGAGCACCCACTGAATCAGAGCCACAAAACACCATCACTTGTACACCATCCAGGCACCTCACAGCACAAACCCCAACACATCACCCCACACCCCCGCCACCCATGGCACCACAAAGACACCCCAGGTTCTCAGAGGAGGAGCTAAGTGTCATTGGGGAGGAAATCATCCGGGTAGAGCCACATCTATTTGGATCACAGGTGCAGCAGACGTCCATCGCTAAGAAGATGGAGCTATGGTGGGGAGTCGTGGACAGGGTCAACGCCGTGGGACAGCACCCCAGAACAAGGGATGACATCAGGAAGAGGTGGAACGACCTATGGGGGAAGGAGCATTCCGTGGTAGCAAGATACCAGATAGCTGTACAGAGGACTGGCGGTGGACCCCCATCTCCTCCCCCACAACTAACAACTTAGGAGAAGCAAATCTTGGCGATCATGCATCCTGAGGGCCTGGCAGGAGTAGAAGGAGGACTGGACTCAGGTAAGTAAAATCTTTACTACTTTATCCCCCCCACCTGCATGCCATTACAAACTCCTACCCCTACCCTCACCCCATCACTCCACCACCTCACACATATCCCACTATCACAACCTACCCATCCCAATACCAAGCCCTGCATGCTACACCAATGCAAGGACCCCCATCACAGACCTGCATGGACACCCATCACCACAACATGCACAGTAGGGACAATCACATAGCCAACTAAATCACAACTCACACAACCCAAAACTGCCTTGGTAACAGCAACCATAGAGGGAAACATACCCATGCACAAGCTGTCACACGCAGAAATGATAACACTGCATTTACATCCCCACAAGACCCCCACACAACGTCACCGGAGAGGAGGTGCCAGCAACATCCAGTCCCCCAACAGAAGAGGCCCACAGTGACAACAGCAGCTCTGCACGCCTGGATCAGGATGACAAACCTGGCCCATCAGGGACCTCCAGACAGTTGGTGACCCAGCCACATTCCCAAACCACCACAGAACCTCCCCCTCAGGAAACACCACCACAGCACCCACCCAGCGGGCCCATCCCCCTGTCCCCAGGACACGTCAATCAGCGGTGTGTTCACCACTACAGGGACCCCAGGCAACCACACAAACACAGGATGATCAGGGACCTGGGGTCAGTGGCAGTGGGAACACGGTTCAGGGGACAGAGGCACAGGACAACAGGGAAGCTGGGAGGACTGCTGTATGACAGGGGGAGGACAGGCCCAGGGAACCGACTCTCCACAAAGCACTCACCAACATCCTGGGAGCATACAACCATTCGCAGGAGACCATTGGCCAGATACTGGCCAAGCTGCAGGAGACCCAGCGGCTGCAGGAGGGACAGTATCTGGGGATCAGAGAGGACCTGAGAAACATCCACACCACCCTGGTCACCACTGCAGGGGTGCTGGCTGACATGGCCAACACCTTGCGGGAGGCAGTGGAACACCAATGGGCCCCTGACACTAGCCACAACGATGAACAGCCTGACGCTAGTGGACAGGAGGCCCCGTCACTTGAACAACAGGCCACCAGCACCCCACCCCCTGCAGAAGGAGAACCACCATGCAAAAGGTCCCTGCGATCCAGGCAGAAGCTAGAGAACATTGCCAAGACCCCCGCCAGGAAATAAGACTCTCCTGATTGTCTCCCTTGTGTCCCACTCTGTCACCCTGTCCACCTTGAACTGCCATTGCTCCACTTCCTATGAGCCTTTGGACAATGCACCTGTGATACAAATAGACTGGAACATTACCCTGGACATTACTCCACCATCAACGCAGCCCATTTCAATACCCCCTGCACTTATTATCACAGAAATAAACACCATTGGAACTAACACAAGTGTTGAGTCTCTCAATTGTTTGAAATATGTATTAGTTTAACAAGCTGTAAACATTGCAATTCAAATGTACAGTTACATATACATAGGTATGACCTGTCGTGGGCAGCAGTAAACACACCAGGAGCCAGAGTGGGGCACAGATAACTGAAAATAGAGATGCCAAAGGGTACAGTAAGTGGCCATAGAAATCGGAAAATCAGGCTGCCATGTACAATGCCCAACACAAAACTGCAATGAAAGCTTAAGTTACAGTGTCTTACCTGTGTGTCACTGGAAGTACTGTTGAATTATAGTAGTTCTGTTGTCCACATCCTCTGCCTCCTGTTCGTCGCTATCCACAGGCTCCACCGCTACCACATGACCATCTCCGGCCTCGTCCTCCTGCAGAAAAGGCACCTGGTGTAGCAAGGCCAGGTTGTACAACATGCAACTTGCAAGGATGATCTGGCACACCTTCTTGGGTGAGTAGTACAGGGATCCACCTGAAGATGGAGGTACCAGAGTCTGGCCTTGAGGAGGCCAAGGGTACGCTCAATGATCCTCCTTGTTCGCCCATTTGCCTCACTGTAATGTTCCTCTGCCCTTCCTGGCATTCGTCACTGGAGTCAGTAGCCATGAAAGGTTGGGGTAACTAGAGTCGCCTGCAAATATCGAGGGATACCTGTTTTAGCCAGACACTCATCCTGAGGGCCAACCCCACACCTATAAACCTACATCAACTGTGTGGGGACCATGGGCTCACCTATTAGCCACACCCTGTGCCTCTGGAGTTGAGACATCACATATGGGATGGTGCTTATCCTCAAGATAAATGCATCATGCACAGAGCCAGTATACTTTGCATTGACATGGGAGATGTACTTGTCCGCCAAACACACCATCTGCACGTTCAGAGAGTGAAAGCTCTTTTGATTTCCGAACACCTGTTCATTTCTCTGGGGGGGGGACAAAGGCAATATGTGTATCATCAATAGCACCAATGATGTTGTGGATATGTCCCATTGCATAGAAGTCAGCCTTCACTGTGGCCAAATCCTCCACCTGGGGAATACGATGTAGCTGCACATGTGTTTCTTCAGGGCAGACAACACTCTGGTCAGCACGTTTGAGAACATAGGCTGTGACATCCCCGATGCCATGGCCACTGCCGCTTGGAAGGGACCACTTGCCAAGAAATGGAGCACTGACAGGACCTGTTAGGTGCCATGGCCTGTGCCCCCCTGAAATGGCGGACGCCTGACCTGTGAGGAGTGACAAGTTGAAAGGAGGTAATTCCGCTGGTGTTGTGCGCTGTTGCGGGAGGCGGTTGACGACCGCCGTGCAACACCACATTGGTTATCATTGGGGCCTACAAATTCCAGGAGCCAGTGGAGATGTACGCCGGCGGTGACAGTACGCACCGCCGTGGACATGACTGCCATTTTCTATCTGTTAACTCACTTGCTACCTGACCTTCAACAGGAGAGGACCTACACTGCAAGTGCTGCTGTGACGTCTGTCTGGAAGCGACGGTGGCTCGAGTGTCTGGGGAAAGGGCCCCAGCCTTCACTTCTGAGGAGTTGGAGAGACTGGTGGATGGGGTCCTACCCCAGTACCCTTTACTTACTACAGGTGAATACACTGTGAGCACGATGCGTCGGGCATGAATGTATGGAGTGTTGTGTGTGTAAGCCTCCTGTAGTGGGGGGCGGAGGGGTCCTGCGCAGAGTGCTGCATGTATGGTGGTCAATGTATGTGCGTAAGGGGATGGGAAGGATATGGTGGGCCATGAGTATAACAGCCCGGACGGTATGAATAATACCTTTTCTGCTGTATCTTTTTCTGCAGGTCAGCGCCCATCAGAAAAAGGGTATTTGGCGTGCCATCGCCTAGGAGGTGCAGAACCTGGGGGTCTTTGACAGGCGGAGCACCCACTGCCGCAAACAGTGGGAGGACCTGCGCCGCTGGACAAGGAAGATGGCAAAGGCCCGGCTGGGGCTGGCCTCCATACGAGGAAGGGGTGCCCGTTGTACCCTGACACCTTGAAGGTCTGCATTCTGGTGGTGGTCTATCTGGAGGTGGATGGGCACTTGAAGGCATCACAGCAGCCACAAGGGGGTGAGAACAGATTTAGAATCATGACTTTATGCACATTAAGGTCTACCTGGGTGGGGGATGAGGGCTGTGTGTGCCCCTAGGCCAGGGCGAACATGGCAGGGTAGGTTCCAAGATGGGCAAGCTCAGATGCACTCCAACCCCAATAATGTTAGTGGGCATCTACTACTCGGCAGGGTCCTGTGAGTTTCAGGTGTGCAGCTAATGGCGTTAGGTATTGTACCCCATGGCCTGGTGACTAGCATTGTACCTGGTAGTGTATGGCCCAGTGCATAGGGCTGTTCCCTGTGAGTTGTGTATGCCAATGGTAGTGTTGTTGCTCGCATTGACCAAGTGTATCGTCTGTCTCTCTCCCCCCCATTTGTTTTGTCACCCTGTCCTTTTATGCATCAGCATTATCAGGCGGAGGAGCAGAGGCACCGGCGACGTAGAAAGCTGCATCCCACATGGGCCTAAAGTCCGAATCCACCGACTGTGAGGGCACCAGTGAGATGGAGGGCGAGGGGAGCACCATGACAGAGACAGGAGGGGACAGTACTGACAGCGACTCCTCCTCCGATGGAAGCTCCCTGAGGGTGGCGGACACCTCTGTGCCCACCCCAACTACAGGTACAGCCACCACCCCTGTACCAGCACTGCCCCGCAGACAGCCCCTCAGCGAGTTTCCCGTGCCCGCTCACCCAGGAGGGTGGGCATCTCCTTCGCCCCTAGACACCGCAGGCCCTGCCCCAGTCAGCCCTGCTGCCCTCAGTGAGGAGGCTATTGACCTCCCGAGATCCCTCTTTGTTGGGCAGTCAACCAAACTGAATGTCATCCAGGGTCTAGCTGGGCATTTGCAACAAACAAATGCATACCTGGAGGGCATTCACTCTGGCGTGGCGGCCCAACAGAGAGCATTCCAGGCTTTGGCCAACTCACTGATGGCAGCCATTGTCCCTGTCTCCAGTCTCTCCCCTCCAACTCCCTCTACCCAGTCCCAATCCCCTCAACCCCAGTCCTATCCCAAGCACACCTTCGGACCTGCATGCACCCAAATCAACACACAAAAGTGGCTCAGGCAAACACAAGCACCACACTTTATCCCACAGGCACTCACACAAGCACCATCCAGATGCAGACACACCAACATACACTGCCTCCACTGCGTCCCACTCCTCCTCCTCATCCACCTCCCTCCCAGTAGCGTCTCCACTCACACCTGCATGCATTATTACCTCATCCACTCCCTTCATCACCAGCACACCTATCACAACAAGCCCCCCACTGCCAGTCTCCACCCCCACATCCATGCACACGTCCCCTGTGTCCCCTCCCACTGTGTCTGTGACCCCTCCTCCCAAAGTAAACAAACGCAAGCACTCAGACACCCAACAGCCATCCACCTCACAATAGCACCCAGCCCATGCACCTGCACCCAAACACAGCAGACGCCTCCTACAACCACTCCCTCTCTTCCTCCACTCCCAAACCTTCCCCCTCTTCCCACCCCAGTGTCCCTAAGAAGTTTTTCCTCGCCACCCTTGACCTATTCCTTGCCCCTCCCCTGTCCTTCACTTCAGGCCAGGGTGGCCAGAACCCAGCCCAGCACCTCAGCCACACAGTCCACGGCCACTTTAGTTTCTCCAGCTACTGCAGGTGTGAGAGGCTCCAAGGAGGCACCCGTCAGCACAGCCAGTGTGCCTGCACCACCTGCCAAGGGTAAGAAGGGGCTGCCACCTAGCAAGAGCAAGAAGGGGACACCAGCCGGAAAGGGGAAGGAGGCACCACCAGCCAGCAAGGGAAAGGAGATGCCACCAGCCAGCAAGGGCAGGAAGGGAACAGCAGCTGGCAGAAGCAATGAGGCACCAACATCTGCCAAGGGCAGGAAGGGGCAAACAACACCAGCCATGGCACTTCAGCCGTCTGAGGCTGCAGTGGAAGGGATGGAGCCTCCCCCCAACACTGACAGCACCGCCAATTGCACCGCGGCCAGCATCGCCATCTGCACCGCCGCCAGCACCGCCACCTGCACTGCCAACTGTACCAGCACCACTGGCAGCAGCAGCAGCCCCAGTGGGCAGCCATTCGAGGCTGCAGGGGAAGGGCTGGAGACTCCCCCCACCACTGACAGCACCGCCACCTGCACCGCAACTGCCATCCACTGAGCAGCCATCACCGCTGGCGAGCAGTGTGTAGTCGTGACTACATGGGCTGCAGTGCGTCCTGGCCCCTGCAACACCTGTATGTGTGACACCCAGGTGAGAGACTGTGACCTTGCACCATCCAGGATCAGCATCACAGGGCACAATGCCCCCTCCAAAACCAGTGGAGAAGCCATCCACTAGAGAGACTGTGGCTTTGCACTCCCCAGTACCAAGCAGTGGGCACACCACCCACTAGAGAGACTGTGGCTTTGCACTCCCCAGGGCCAAGCAGTGGGCAACCCACCCACTAGAGAGACTGTGGCTTTGCACTTCCCAGGACCAAGCAGTGGGCAACCCACCCACTAGAGAGACTGTGGCTTTGCACTCCCCAGGACCAAGCAGTGGGCAACCCACCCACTAGAGAGACTGTGGCTTTGCACTCCCCAGGACCAAGCAGTGAGCAAACCACCCACTTGAGAGACTGTGGCTTTGCACTCACCAGGGCATCGCATAGGGCATGTAGCCCCCTCCAGGAGCAGTGGCGTTGTACCATCTTCCTGCTGAGGTGCCCGCTCAGTCCCCGTCCACCTGAGGTGCCTGTATGTTTTTGACCTGATGCCCCTGCAGAGTTCTCTCTGTATTGAGACAGGAGTCAAGTGTGGCTTTGGCCTATGTGTAATGGCCCCGTGGGCC
This sequence comes from Pleurodeles waltl, assembly GCF_031143425.1. Lineage (NCBI taxonomy): Eukaryota > Metazoa > Chordata > Amphibia > Caudata > Salamandridae > Pleurodeles > Pleurodeles waltl. The sequence continues at coordinate 957,549,170 of NC_090449.1, forward strand.
ACGGACATTTTGGAGTGGGAATTTTCCCTTTATTTGTATAAATTGTACATACTGTTTATTGCTTTAAGGACGTATTTATCTCAAATTGTACCATTACACTCAATTTAATCAATTCCTTGTGTCCTTGTGTTATTCCTGAGGGTTACGGGTGGATATGTAATGTTGTCTGTTTGTGTGTATGGTGTTAGGGGTGGGGCTGGGGGTGTTGCATGTTGTGTGTGTTTGTGTCTCTCTCTCTTTTTCCTCCCCCCTCCCTTGTGTGCTTTGTGTGGTACTCACCGTTGTAGTCTTTGCTGCCGTTCGTGTTCCTGGTATAAGAAGAGGTAGACCAGCAGTGGAAAAATGTGCAGCTCGGGCTCCATGGCGTCATGGTTCTTCATTGAGTGTTGAGAGGGGTGTTGTTTCCCTTCTGTGTACTGTTGTGCTTTTGATGGCATTGGTACTGCCTCGGAAAAGCTGGCTGATTGGCCTCTCATAATAGAGTGGGCGGTACATTGTCTTCCGCATGGCTGATGTCGGTTACTGCCGCAGTGCTTGTTGCTACCACTGTGGTGGTCAGAGTGTTAAAGTGGCTGTCTGTGTTGGCGGTTACCGCCGTGGGCACAATTCAATTTTTTTTACCGCTGGCCTGTTGGCGGTATTACCACCACTTTATCAGCAACCACCAGGATTGTAATGAGGGCCAAAGACTGTTTTGTACATAACTTTTGTTTTTCAAAGTCTGGAATTTGACCCAAGTGATCATGAGTAGCTGTGATTGATTCAAGTATTCATTCCATCACGTTTGTTTGTTCGCAATTTGGAGAGTGTGCATATTAGCATGGATTTAGAAGGATGGTCCTCAATTTCAAGTAGAACCTTTGTATCCTCAATTAGGTTACAGGCACATATTTGTCTCTCTTAATAAGGCAACATTTAATGGAAAAAGTTAATATATGTTCTGTCAAGAAAATTACAACGAATTTAGGTTGCAGTCAGGTTCTTAAATAGTGTTTCTTATTTTTGAAAGAGTTCAACGTTTGATAAAGTGTTTCTTTTTAAAGAAAAAGCAGGACCCATTGCCTAAAAGATCATGGGAGTTCATGGTGGCTTTTAAAAAAAATTTGAAAATAGTCTAAAAATTATTATGAGATTTCCATTATGGTGGCATTATTTAAAATATATAGAAACATTGTACTCCAGTGCATTTAATTAGGACGTATCTTTAAAATATTTTAAAAGCTGTGTTCTTGTATACTCATGTAAGCTGTTCTTTGGATATTTAAAAAAAAATTAAATAGCCAAAGTTAATTTTAGATGTATTACAGAATGGCAGTTGCTGAGAAAATGACTTTGAAATATATTATAGATAGTATTTCAAAATTTGAATTGTTAGGCATTTACCAACAAAATAATTTTCTGGAATAATATAGAATTCACAGGTAGTAAAATAGGGTTCTGAAGGGGTCAATGACCCTGTTTAAGGGTTTTACAATAACGTGTGCTGTTGTGTAACATTTAGAACTAACAAACAGTTTGAAAATGTGAAAAAAGTGAAATAAGTTACATGGATTTTACTTATGTAGGAATGGTTAATTATCAATAGATAAAAGCTTCAAAGCAACATAAGGAATACAATATAAAAATGAACTTTCTCTAAAATGTTTAATTAAGCACAATGGGCTTGATTCACAAAGACAACTTACACTTTTGAGTAATATACACTTTTATGTAAGTTTATTACTGTTAGACCTTAGAGCCCTAGGGTACCCTTCTTTCAACTTTTTGCCTATCTCCCTACATTTTTCTGATCTTGTTTTTGCTGGTTTTAGGACTCTGCACACTTTACGACTGCTGACCACTGCTAAAGTGCTTGTTGTCTCTCCCCTAAACGTGGTAACATTGGATCATACCCAATTGGCATATTTAATTTACCTAAACCCCGTAGAAAAATGCACCAGATTTGTCCAGAGCCTGTAAATTAAATGCTACTAGTGGGCTTACAGCACTGATTGTGCCAACCACATAAGTAGCTCCTTAACCATGTCTCAGGTCCGCCATTGCAAGGTCTGTGTGTGTAGTTTCATTGCCACTTTGACTTGGCATTTAAACTACTTGCCATGCCCTAAATTCTCCTTTTATTACATATAGGTGACCCCTAAGGTAGACCCTATGTAACCCACAGGACAGGGTGCCATGCAAGTAAAAAGCCAGGACATATACTTGTAAGTTGTACATGTCCTGGTACTAAGAAACTTCCAAAGTCGTTTTTCACTAGTGTGAAGCCTGCTCCTCTCATAGGCTAGCATAAAAAATTCCTTTACATTTTTTTAAGTGGTAATTTCCGATCTGAAAGGAGTGGCATTGTCATGCCTGGTATGGTTGGAATGGTAGTGAGAAATCCTGCTTACTGGTGAAGCTGAATTAAACATTACTATTTTAGAAATGCCACTTTTAGAAAGTAGACATTTCTCTGCACTTACTGCTCTCTGTGCCTTACAGCCTGTCTCCAATCCATGTCTGGTCTATGCTGGTCGACAGTTCCCCTTGTGCATTCAACCCAGACAACCATAATGACAGGACACTCAGCTGCATTTGCATTAACCTGCAAACTGATGGGTCTTCCTGGGCACTTATACTTCAGAGGCTAGTGGCCTGACCTCACACAAAGGACTGATCACCCACACATATCTCCAGGCAGGGTTGAAAGGGAAACTTGTGCACTTCACAATCACTCTTTGAAGTTTCCCACACTTCAAAAGCACATTTGCATATATATACTGGGTCTCTAGCCCCATTTCTGGACCTAAAACTGGACTCTGTTAGAGGAACTGCCATGCTGCCCTAAGTACTCATCTGGACTACTTTGCTGGAAGGACTGCTCTCCTTCTTGTTGCCCTGCTGCCTGTTGGCTGACGACTCTGCTGGATGGACTTTGCCTTTCTCCACAACTGCTCTCCAATGGCTTGGACTGAGCTTGTCTCTTGTTTTGAAGTCTCAGGGATATCAAAGTCTTCATCAGAGAGAGAAAATCCAGTGTGTTGGTAAATGTTAGAAATGGGGTCTTTGGTTGACAGTCATGTTACCCCCTGTTCAAGCAAGGACCCTCACTCTAGTCAGGGTAAAAGAGAATCACCCCAGCTAACCCCTGCTTACCCCCTTGGTAGCTTGGCAGAGCAGTAGGCTTAACTTCAGAGTGCTAGGTGTAAAGTATTTGTACCAACACACACAGTAACTTAATGAAAACACTACAAAATGACACAACACCAGTTTAGAAAAATAGGAAATATTTATCCAAACAAAACAAGACCAAAACGACAAAAATCCAACATACACAAGTCAAGTTATGAATTTTTTATGAAGATTAAACTCAAAAATAGCGCTTAGAAACAAAAAATGCTTCGATGAGGTGTTAACACGGCGTCGTGACGGAGTCGTTCCCAACAAGCCGACACCAGCGGCGCCGGACACGGAGTCGTGTAGACCCCCAAGTACAGTACCTTTGGTGAAGAGTGAAAACAAGCCGATGCACGAAGTCGGGGATCGCGACGTCTGTGCGAAACATTGAATCCGTGCACTTCGAGCGGCGTCGGTCACGACGTGGTGTGGCGACTTCCACGGAGTCGCGGACTTCAGCGGGACTGCCGCGGCTTTGGGCCTGCAAAGAGAGTCGCGTTCCAGCGAAGGTCACTGCGTCGGGTGCAGGTGGCATCACCGGATTCAGCAGTGGTGTCGGTCTGAAGTCGTCCGAAGTAGATTTCTTTGGATTTCCACCAGCTTTCCTTTCAAGGGCCCAAGGACTGGATAGGGCACCACTTGTCAGAGCAGGAGTCTCTCCAGAGACTCCAGGTGCTGGCAGAGAGAAGTCTTTGCTGTCCCTGAGACTTCAAACAACATGAGGCAAGCTCTAAATCAAGCCCTTGGAGATTTCTTCACAAGATGGAAGGCACACAAAGTCCAGTCTTTGCCCTCTTACTCTGGCAGAAGCAGCACTGCAGGAAAGCTCCACAAAGCACAGTCACAGGCAGAGCAGCACTTCGTCCTCAGCTATTCAGCTCTTCTCCAGGCAGAGGTTCCTCTTGGTTCCAGAAGTATTTCTAAAGTCTCTAAATTTGGGCGCCCTTCTTATACCCATTTTAGTCTTTGAAGTCACCTTTCTTCAAAGGGGACTCACACCTACTTGGGAAATCCTGCCTTGCCCAGGCAAGGCCTCAGACACACACCAGGGGATTGGAGTCTGCACTGTCACTCCACCCCTCCCTCCTAGCAGAGATGGCTAATTAGGAAATGCAGGTTACACCCCAGCTCCCTTTGTGTCACTGTCTAGTGTGAGGTGAAAAACAACCCAACTGCCAAACTGACCCAGACAGGGAATCCACAAACAAGGCAGAGTCACAGAATGGTTTAAGCAAGAAAATGCTCACTTTCTAAAAGTGGCATTTTCAAACACACAATCTCAAAACCAACTTTACTAAAAGATGTATTTTTAAATTGTGAGTTCAGGGACCCCAAACTCCACATGTCCATCTACTCTCTAGGGGAATCTACAATTTAATCATATTTAAAGGTAGCCCCCATATTATCCTATGAGAGGGACAGGCCTTGCAACTGTGAAAAACGAAATTGGCAGTATTTCACTGTCAGGACATATAAACCACATGACTATATGTCCTACCTCATCCATACACTGCACCCTGCCCTTGGGGCTACCGAGGCCTACCTTAGGGGTGCCTTACATGTAAGAAAAGGGAGGGTTTAGGCCTGGCAAGTGGGTACACTTGCCAAGTCGAATTTACAGTGTAAAAATACACACACAGACACTGCAGTGGCAGGTCTGAGACATGATTACAGGGTTACTTGTGTGGGTGGCACAACCAGTGCTGCAGGCCCACTGATAACATTTGATCTACAGGCCCTGGGCACCTCTAGTGCACTTTACTAGGGACTTAACAGTAAAACAAATATGCCAATCATGGAGAACCAATTACATACACATTTTAAACAGGAGCACTTGCACTTTAGCACTGGTTAGCAGTGGTAAAGTGCCCAGAGTAATAAAAAACGCAAAATCAGAGTCCAGCACACATCAATAACCTGGGGAACAGAGGCAAAAAGTCAAGGGAGACCACGCCAAGGATGAAAAGTCTAACAGTAAACAAAATCAGTGCCTGCAAAAACCGATGCAGTGCCTGCCTCATAGCTGAAAAACCAACGCATCACCTACCAGATCGACACAGCTCTTGCTGTATCATACCAGCGAGTTCTGGATTTTCCACCCATTGTCCCTGGGCTTCAAAATATCCCACACCGCATTCAGGAACATAGGTGGTCATTCTGACCTCGGCGGTAAAAGGCGCCTACCGCCGGTCAGAAATCCTCCATAATCCCGCCGCGGTCGCGGAAACCCGCCACGGCCATTCTGACCCGCAGAAGGCAAACCTCCGAAAATCCGACCGCCACAACAGACCGCCAGACCAGCGGTCGGCGGAAAGGTGGAGGTGACAAAACCTCCACCGTCACGCCAACAGAAATACGCCCATGCCATTACGACCCACGAATCCACGCGGCGGTCATTCAAACGCGGTATTCCATTGGCGGGACACACCGCTGCGGTCAGAATACACACAAACGAACAAAACCCAGCCACATTGGACGATTTGAATCCCACACACCTGATACACATACACACACCACTCCCACACACACAATACAATATAAAACACCCACCCACATCACCCACAAACCCCTACGCTAAAAAATTCGTAAAGAAGGCAAGAGCGAGACACCAGCATCCAAAAAATAACAGCCACAGCCACTCAACACCATCACCCACACACTATCCACACACAAAACAAGACACACCACCACACTCAACTCACTTAAATACACATACTCCACCCCACACATCATACACACCACCCCATGGCACCCCAAAGACAACCCCGCTTCACAGACGAAGAACTCAGGGTCATGGTGGAGGAAATCGTTCGGGTAGAGCCCCAGCTGTTCGGCACACAGATACAATACACTAGCATTGCCCGGAGGACGGAGCTATGGCAGAGGATTGTCGACAGGGTGAACGCAGTGGGACAGCACCCCAGAAATCGGGAAGACATCAGGAAGCGATGGAACGACCTACGGGGGAAGGTGCGTTCCATGGTATCCAGGCACAACATCGCCGTGCAGAAGACTGGCGGAGGACCCCCACCTCAACCCCCACAATTCACATCATGGGAGGAGGAAGTCTTGAACATCCTGCATCCTGACGGCCTCGCAGGAGTCGGCGGAGGAATGGATACTGGTAAGTTGAAGCTTCAATACTGCTTCCCCCCCACCTGCATGCCAAATCAGACCCCAACCCTCACCCCCATCCTCGAACCCCACCCTCACCCCCACCCCCATCCTCACCCCCACCCTCACCCCCACCACCATCCTCACCCCCACCACCATCCTCACCCCCACCACCATCCTCACCCCCACCCCCAGCACACCTATTCCCCGCCAATGTCTCACCATCACAACCCACACATCCCAAAACCTAGGCCTGCATGCGTCCACTAAGCATGGACACCCATCACCAAAGCATGCCCAATGCATATACACATCCCCCCCAAAAGCCACCCTCACCAAAGCCCCCACACACGAATGCCAGCACTTGGGGACACGAGAACCCACAGATACACCCATATGCCACACATTGAAACTATAACCATACCTCTATACCCCTGCAGGACCCGACCGTCAACACACCGCGGCGGAGGGGCCAGAATTATCCACACCCCCCACCCAAGAGGCCGTCAGCGATGACAGCAGCTCTGTCGACCTGGACACCGATGACCAGCCCGGACCATCGGGGACCTCTGGACAGTCGGTTCCCCTCACACAGGCCCAGGCCACTACAGACCCTAACCCCTCTGGGAACACCAGCACAGCTCCCACCCAGCGGGCCCATGCCTCTGTCTCCAGGGCACGTCAATCTGCGGTGTGTCTACCACTACAGGGCACCCAGGATAACCCACCACCCCAACAACAACAGGGACCTGGGGGCAGTGGTAGTGGGCACACCGGCCAGGGGGCAGAGGCCCAGGGAAACAGGGGAACTAGGAGGGCAGCTGTGCGACAGGGGGGGGAGGAGAGGCCCAGGGAACCCACTCTCCACGAGGTCCTCACCACCATCATGGGAGCATACAACCGCTCCCAGGAGACGATGGCGACGGTACTGGCCCGGTTCCAGGAGATCCAGGCACTGCAGGAGGAACACTATTGGGGGTACAGGGAGGACATCAGAGCCATCAACACCACCCTGGTTACCATGGTAGGGCTGCTGCAGGACCTCGTAAAAACCAGGGCGGACACTGAACAACACCCAAGGGCCCCTGCCACTAGCCTGGACCAAGAACAGCCAACCACCTCCGCCGGCGCTAGTGGACAGGAGGCCCCCGCACAGCAGCAGCCAACCAGACCCCCACCTCCTGCAGGAGAAGAACCACCCCGCAAGAAGGCCCTGAGATCTCGCAAGAAGACAGAGTAGGATGTCAAGACCCCCGCCAGCAATGGATACCACCTGATGTCATCCCACTGTCCCACATTGTCACCCTGTCCATCCTTGAACTGCCCATGCTCCATCTCTCCACAGGCCTCTGGACAATGCACCTGTGTGACTGTTACTCTGGACTCTGCCATGGACATTCCTTCACCAAAGCCCCCACCCACTTGAAACCACCCATCCCATTTTGAGCACTTCAATAAACACCTATTTTGCACCAAAATATCTGGAGTCTGGCTGTGATTTCAATAGATTGTAATTGACATGACAGTGCAAATATGTCCTTGTACATGGTGAAGTCAACAAACAGCTGCCACAAAGCTATAGTCCATGGGGAAACGAAGCACAGGACTCGTAGTGGGGACCCCAGATCTGAAATAGGGAGGGAAAAGCCAAAACTCAGTCATCATACACTGGGGCAAATAGACAGGCAGCAGAGATGCTGGAGAGTAGTTAACATTTACTAAATTATCTTTGAAATGTTACCTGTGTCCTATTGGAAGTACTGTTCAATGATTCTGTCCCTGTTGTCTGTTTCAGCCCCGTCGTCTTCCTCCTCGTCACTCTCCTCAGGTTCCACCGCTGCCACAACACCACCGTCTCGACCATCCTCCTGCAGGAAAGGCACCTGGCGGCGCAAAGCCAGGTTGTGAAGCATGCAGCAGGCCACGATGATGTGACACACCTTCTTAGGTGAGTACATTAGGGATCCACCTGTCATATGCAGGCACCTAAACCTGGCCTTTAGGAGGCCAAAGGTGCATTCGATCACCCTCCTAGTACGCCCATGGGCCTCATTGTACCGTTCCTCTGCCCTGGTCCGGGGATTCCTTACTGGGGTCAGTAGCCACGACAGGTTGGGGTACCCAGAGTCCCCCACTAGCCATACACGGTGTCTCTGTAGCTGTTCCATCACGTAAGGGATGCTGCTATTCCTGAGGATGTAGGCGTCATGCACTGACCCTGGGAATTTGGCATTTACATGCGAGATGTACTGGTCAGCCAAACACACCACCTGGATGTTCATTGAATGGTAATTTTTTCTGTTCCTGTACACCTGCTCCCTGTCTCTTGGGGGAACCAAAGCCACATGGGTCCCATCAATGGCACCAATTACGTTGGGAATATGTCCAAGGGCGTAGAAATCACCCTTCACTGTAGCCAATTCGCCCACCTCAGGGAAAATGATGTAGCTCCTCACGGATTTCATCAGGGCAGACAACACTCTGGATAACACCTTCGAAAACATGGGCTGAGACATCCCAGAAGCAATTCCCACGGTTGTCTGAAATGACCCACTTGCCAAGAAATGGAGTACTGACATGACCTGCACCAGAGGGGGAATCCCTGTGGGTTGGCGGATGGGGGACATCAGGTCGGGCTCCAGCTGGGCACACAGTTCATGGATAGTGGCACGGTTAAGACGGTAGGTCAGGATAATGTGGCGTTCTTCCATTGTCGACAGGTCCACCAGCGGTCGGTACACGGGAGGATTCATCCGTCTCCTCGACCAACCCAGCGGACGGTGCCTAGGAAGGACAACATGGAGCACACAGTCAAGCAACCCACAGGTACGTACTCACAGCTAGCACAGTATACGATTCTCTATGCAGTGAATGGCGTGTCTGAGTGGCTATGCAAGGCCTAGGCCTGTGTGACGCAGTTGAAATTGAGCCATGTGGGCCCTGGAAATGGCGGCTGCCTGACCTGTGAAGTGTGACAATGGGATGTGAGGTCAATGCGCTGGCGTGGCACACCACGGCGGGTGGCGGCCGAAGACCGCGGCGCAAAGCCGCATTGGTTAACATTGAAGCCTATGGGTTTCAGGAGCCAATGGCGAAGGGCGCCGGCGGTGGCGGGACGCACCGCCGCGGTACGCACCGCCGCGGACGTGACCGCCATTTTCTATCTACTTATCCACTTGCGACTTGAACTTTCACAGGAGAGGACCTATACTGCAAGTGTTGCTGTGACCTCGGTCTGGAAGGGACAATGGCTGCTGCACCTGGGGAAAGGGCCCCTGCCTTCACTGGAGAGGAGTTGGAGAAACTCGTGGATGGGGTCCTCCCACAGTATACGCTACTCTACGGTCCTCCAGACCAACAAGTGAGTTTAATTCAATATGGATTTGGGGACACTGGCTGGCTTGGGGGCCTGGCGGGGGGCCTGGCGGGGATGGGGGGCATGTTGGGCCTGGCGGGGGGCCTGGCGGGGGGCCTGGCGGGGATGGGGGGCATGTTGGGCCTGGCGGGGGGCATGGCGGGGATGGGGGGCATGTTGGGCCTGGCGGGGGGCCTGGCGGGGGGCCTGGCGGGGATGGGGGGCATGTTGGGCCTGGCGGGGGGCATGGCGGGGATGGGGGGCATGTTGGGCCTGGCGGGGGGCCTGGCGGGGGGCCTGGCGGGGATGGGGGGCATGTTGGGCCTGGCGGGGGGCATGGCGGGGGGCCTGGCGGGGATGGGGGGCATGTTGGGCCTGGCGGGGGGCATGGCGGGGATGGGGGGCATGTTGGGCCTGGCGGGGGGCATGGCGGGGATGGGGGGCATGTTGGGCCTGGCGGTGGGCATGGCGGGGATGGGGGGCATGTTGGGTCTGGCGGGGGGCCTGGCGGGGGGCCTGGCGGGGATGTGGGGCATGTTGGGCCTGGCGGGGGGCCTGGCGGGGGGCCTGGCGGGGATGGGGGGCATGTTGGGCCTGGCGGGGGGCCTGGCGGGGGGCCTGGCGGGGATGGGGGGCATGTTGGGCCTGGCGGGGGGCATGGCGGGAATGGGGGGCATGTTGGGCCTGGCGGGGGGCATGGCGGGGATGGGGGGCATGTTGGGCCTGGCGGGGGGCATGGCGGGGATGGGGGGCATGTTGGGCCTGGCGGGGGGCATGGCGGGGATGGGGGGCATGTTGGGCCTGGCGGGGGGCCTGGCGGGGGGCTTGGCGGGGATGGGGGGCATGTTGGGCCTGGCGGGGGGCCTGGCGGGGGGCCTGGCGGGGATGGGGGGCATGTTGGGCCTGGCGGGGGGCATGGCGGGGATGGGGGGCATGTTGGGCCTGGCGGGGGGCATGGCGGGGATGGGGGGCATGTTGGGCCTGGCGGGGGGCCTGGCGGGGGGCCTGGCGGGGATGGGGGGCATGTTGGGCCTGGCGGGGGGCCTGGCGGGGGGCCTGGCGGGGATGGGGGGCATGTTGGGCCAGACGGGGGGCATGGCGGGGATGGGGGGCATGTTGGGCCTGGCGGGGATGGGGGGCGTTGGGCCACTGGCAAGGAAAATGCTGACAAACTTGAACGTGGTATTTCTCCCTCCCTGTACGTGTCACATAGGTCCGCGCCCATGAGAAGATCGGGATTTGGCGTGCCATCGCCAAGGAAGTCCGGACCCTGGGGGTCCACCATCGACGGGGCACCCACTGCCGCAAGAGGTGGGAGGACATCCGCCGCGGGACCAAGAAGACCGCCGAGTCTCTGCTGGGGATGGCCTCCCAACGTAGGCGGGGTGCCTGCCGTCAACTGAGCCCCCTGATGTTCCGGATCCTGGCGGTGGCCTACCCTGAATTGGATGGGCGCGTGAGGGCAGCACAGCAGACACAAGGGGGTGAGTACAAGCATTATCTACTCTGTTGTCGCGCAGTGGAGGTGTCTGGTTGGGGGAGGAGGGCTGGGGGTCCCCCTAGGCCAGGGCGATATCTGTAGGCTGGGCACCCCCGTAAGCCCCTATGTCCCCAGCCACCACCCTCAGTAGTTTGTCAGTACAGCCATCCCTGGGCCGTGTCATCCATGGGTGCAGTTGTCAACTCTAGGCGTGTAGGGCATGTTCCACGGAATGCGTAGCGGACCCCAAGTGCGCAACTTAGTGCAGGGGGCATCTGTGTCTGTCATGTCCGCTAACTGTACCGGAGATCCATGTACTCAATATCCCTTTATTTCTCTCTCCCCCCCCCTTTTTGTTTGTCTTTCTGTGCTTGTGTGCATCAGCATCATCAGGCGGAGGAGAAGTGGCATCGGGGCAGGAGGGAGCTGCATCTCACATGGCCCAGGAGGGCCATGCCACAGAGTCAGACTGGACCAGTGAGACGGAGGGCGAGGGGAGCTCCACGACGGGGACGACTGGAGCCTGCAGCGACACGGACACGTCCTCGGAAGAGGGCTCCCTTGCGGGGGTGGCACCATCCGTGCCCCCCGCCATTACAGGTACAGCCGCCACCCAGCGCACCATCTCCGCCCTCCCAGCAGCCCCTCAGCGTTCGCCCCGTGCCCGCTCTGCCAGGAAGCCGGGCATCTCCTTCGCCCCAGGCACCTCAGGCCCTGCCCCTGTTACCCCCGCTGCCCTCAGTGAGGAGGTCATTGACCTCCTCCGAACGCTCATTGTTGGGCAGACTACCCTTTTGAATGCCATCCAGGGGGTGGAGAGGGAGGTTCATCGCAGCAATGCGTACCTGGAGGGCATTCATTCGGGTCAGGCTGCCCATCAGCACTGACGGCAGCCATTGTCCCTGTCTCCTGCCTCCCTCTACTAACTCCCTCCTCCCAGTCTCCTGTTCCTCTGCCTGTCCCACCCACACCATCAGACCAGCCTGCACACACCTCAACACCCAAGAGAAGCTCATCCAAACATAAGCACCACAGATCACGCAGACATTCACACACGCAACATTCCGATGCAGACATGCCAACAGTCACTACCACCTCTGTGACCCCCACCTCCTCGTCTCCCTCCTCCCTCCCTGTGACGTCTACACTCACACCTCCATTCACCTCACCATCAGCCAGTGTTTCCATCACCAGCACACCCTCCACTCCAGTCCGCACACGTGCAGTCACCACCCCCACTGCCATTTACACGTCCCCTGTGTCCTCTCCCACTGTGTCTGTCACCCCCTCTTCCACACCACACAAACGCAGCCACCCACCCACCCAACAGCCATCCACCTCACGACAGCCTATCCCTCCTGCACCTGCACCCAAAGACAGCAAACGTGACTCACCTACAACCACATCCTCTCCCTCCACTCCCATTCCCACTGTACCTACCACTCTCCATTGTCCCAAGAAGCTCTTCCTCGCCACTACTAACTTCTTTCCTGACCCTGAGCCCCCCCCTCCTTCTCGTCGGGGTAAGAAGAGCACCTCAGCCACCACCAGCCCTGCAGCCCCCTTGACAAGGGTGCAGGGGTATTGGAGCCCGCCAGCCCGCATGTCTGGATCTTCGCCCAGCAGCAAGGGGACAGCCAGCCCACCCCCTGGGAAGAGGAGCAGAAGGCGGAAGGGGCGCCGCAGGAGCCCGCCTTCTACATCCCCCCCGGACACCACCCAGAGACAGTCACCAGCCACAGCTCCAAAGGGAGGAAAGGGCCACAGGCCCACGACTAAGGAGGGCAAGGGCAGCAAGTCGGAGAGGTCAGGCAGCAGGCCTGCTGCCCAGGAGGAGCCCACAACCCCCATAGCCGCTGCCCCGGGAGGAACCGGCACAGCTGCCCCGGGAGAGCCCACCACCCCCATAGCCGCTGCCCAGGGAGGACCCAGCCCAGCTGGCCAGGAGGGCCCCACCACCCACAGCCCAGGTGGGCATTGAAGGAGCACCATCCCCGCTGCCCAGGAGGGCACCACCAGGCAATTAGCAGTTGGCCATAGACCGGCCGCCGTCTCAAGAACCGCTGAACTGGGCCCCGCCGTCTCAAGAACCGCTGAACTGGGCCCCGCCGTCTCAAGAACCGCTGAACTGGGCCCTTCAAGGCAAGTAGCGCTGACCTCGGCCCTTCAAGGCAAGTAGCGCTGACCTGGGCCCCACCGTCTCAAGAACCGCTGAACTGGGCCCTTCAAGGCAAGGAGCGCTGAACTGGGCCCCGCCGTCTCAAGAACCGCTGAACTGGGCCCCGCCGTCTCAAGAACCGCTGAACTGGGCCCTTCAAGGCAAGTAGCGCTGACCTGGGCCCCACCGTCTCAAGAACCGCTGAACTGGGCCCCGCCGTCTCAAGAACCGCTGAACTGGGCCCCGCCGTCTCAAGAACCGCTGAACTGGGCCCTTCAAGGCAAGGAGCGCTGACCTGGGCCCCGCCGTCTCAAGAACCGCTGAACTGGGCCCTTCAAGGCAAGGAGCGCTGACCTGGGCCCCGCCGTCTCAAGAACCGCTGAACTGGGCCCTTCAAGGCAAGAACCGCTGGCCCTTTGGCAGACGTGGCAGGGCAGGATCTATCTCGGGCAGGGCTGCAGGATGTCCTCTGGCCAACTTGCCTCCTCCAGTGGCAGTGGGGTCTGTTATGGACTGTATGGACTGTGGCTTTGCTCTCCCCAGGATGGCCCAGTGGGCAGGCCACCCACTGTATGGACTGTATGGACTGTGGCTTTGCTCTCCCCAGGATGGCCCAGTGGGCAGGCCACCCACTGTATGGACTGTTTGGACTGTTGCTTTGCTCTCCCCAGGATGGCCCAGTGGGCAGGCCACCCACTGTATGGACTGTTTGGACTGTGGCTTTGCTCTCCCCAGGATGGCCCAGTGGGCAGGCCACCCACTGTATGGACTGTATGGACTGTGGCTTTGCTCTCCCCAGGATGGCCCAGTGGGCAGGCCACCCACTGTATGGACTGTTTGGACTGTGGCTTTGCTCTCCCCAGGATGGCCCAGTGGGCAGGCCACCCACTGTATGGACTGTTTGGACTGTGGCTTTGCTCTCCCCAGGATGGCCCAGTGGGCAGGCCACCCACTGTATGGACTGTATGGACTGTGGCTTTGCTCTCCCCAGGATGGCCCAGTGGGCAGGCCACCCACTGTATGGACTGTATGGACTGTGGCTTTGCTCTCCCCAGGATGGCCCAGTGGGCAGGCCACCCACTGTATGGACTGTTTGGACTGTGGCTTTGCTCTCCCCAGGATGGCCCAGTGGGCAGGCCACCCACTGTATGGACTGTTTGGACTGTGGCTTTGCTCTCCCCAGGATGGCCCAGTGGTCATGGAGTCCCCTCGTGGATCTGGCGTCGTGTACTCAAGTGGCTGAGGTGCCCCCACTTCCCTTCCCCCTGAGGTGCCTGTCCGATTTTCTTTCTGATGCCCCTGCAGTGTTCTCTCTGTGGAGTTCTTGTCGTGGGACTGGGCCTTGCCCCTTTGCACAGGAACCCTGTGATCCACGGACAGTGGTTGGACTACATTTAGTAGCTGTATATATTTTGTATATAGTTTATTTATTTATTGGGATTACTGGTGTCCATATTTCAATATATCTGCCCGTTTATGATCTCTTCTTTTGGTCTTTGCATTATTTCGGAGGGGGGTGGTTTGTGGGTTGTGACAGTGATCTGTGGGAATGCATTGATGTGTGTGTTGTAGTGGGTGTGGGTGGGTGGGTGTGTGCCGGTAATCTTTTCCCTCCCCTGTGTCGTAGGTGCAGTACTCACCGATGTCTTCCGCGCCGCCGGGCGTGCTCCTGGTATATGAGCAGGAATAGGAGTGCGGGGATGACCTGCAACTCTGGTTCCATGCTGCCGGAATCTCGCGTGGAGTGCGTAGAGGTGAGCGTTTTCCCGTTCGTAGTCTGTTTCCGCCGTGTTCTTATCGGCGGTGCTCCCGCCCCGGAAAAGGTGGCAGATTGGTGGGTCGTAATAGGGTGGGCGGTACATTGTCTGCCGCCTGGCTGTTGGCGGGAACCGCCGCGCTGTTTGTTTGTACCGCTGTGGCGGGCGGAGTGTTAAGTTGGCGGGCTGTGTTGGCGGTTCCCGCCAGGGTCAGAATTGCATATTTTAGACCGCCGGCCTGTTGGCGGCTTGGCCGCCGCTTTATCACCGACCGCCAGGGTCAGAATGAGGGCCATAGACTGCACTCCCAGAAATCGATGCATCACCTTGCTGCATGGAAATAAACAACACATTGCCTTTGCCACTCCATAAAACCCAACTCACCATGTTACTTTCTGATGCATCTCCTCCACTGTGGCCCTCTGTGGTGTTATTTCTGATATATTACAGGTATTGTGTGTTAAAAGGATACAAACACTTATTCTTGTGGATTAAGACTCATTTAAAGCTTTAAAAAATGACATCTTGGTACATTCTCTTTGGATGTTTGGTCTTATTTCATTCAATAAATATTATCTATATTCCTAAACCGGTGTGGGGTACTTTTTGTGGTGTTTTCACTGTATGCGTTTTTACACAAATATGTTACACATTGTCTTCTAAGGTAAGCCTGCCCGCTCTGTGCCAAGCTTTGAGACGGTGAGCACAGGATAATTTAGATTGTGTTGTGATTCACCCTGACTAGGATTGTGGTTCCTGTTTGGACAGGGTACAGACCTCTGTGAACTAGAATCCCAATGTCTAACAATTACGTTTGGCTACTCTCAAAATCTGAGTGTGGATTTACTCCAAAAGTGTAACCTGAGTTTATCTACCAAATTGAAGGACATGGGAGCTACTCCTAAACTCCAAATGTAACTTACTCTTATGAAACCTATGAGTAATTTACAGATGTAATTTACTCTTACAATTTTGACTAAATATGTTACTTTTGGCAATTCATAAAATCTGACTATAAAGTTAATCAAAAGTGTGAGAGTCAATTACACATGTAAATTGCTCAAAAATGTAAGTTACCGTTGTGAATAGTCCCTGTAGTTTTTGAAAAGCTCTCAATCCTTTCACTTTGGTGGAGACATGTTTGGAATAAATGTACACTCTGATTTCATGAATAACTAAAACTTAGTCAACGTACTCTAAAGTGTAAGTTAGCTTAGTGAATCTGGCTCCATGTTTTCAGGTATATTCTATCAATAAAATGATACCATCAAAAGTTGCTTAAAAATAAACAAACAATGATCTTACAAAGTACACAAGTTCTAGCATTTTTTCCAAGATGTTATTCACAGAAGCCTAGCTCATCAATGTTAGGCAGAGTAATTCTAAGAAGTCCTAAGCTGATTTGAATATAAGCAGGAACACTTCATTTTAAAAAGTGAATGACGAGAGACCTGTTTTCATGCTTCAGATACAAATTTTCTTAGAATGCTCCTCATGAATGAAGTGCAAATTATTGTTCCTAGGATGCATATAGCTAGCACTTAAAAGTGGGAAGCCCACTGTCTACAAATGTTTTCTTCCAGAGACTTTTATCTTCCAATTCTTGCATTAAGATGTTTTGCATTTGAACAGGCAGATTTAGCTTGTGAAGATGGAGACACTTACTACTGTCTTTCTTCTTTTTGATTTCAAGGTACAGCTCTTGTCGTCCAGTGGGATCATGTTCACCTTCAAGAGAATTATGACCTTGGCAGTTTCACTTTTCAAGCTACTTTACTGAATGACGGACGTATCGTTTTTGGTTATAAAGATGTAAGTTCATGTGAAATTTAGATTAGAGCCACACAATTGTTCTAAACAATGTAAGCATGTCTATAATTTCATGAGTGCATAGTAGATTATATTCTACAATGGGATGTGTACAACATTTTGGTGTGCTTCTTCACTGATAAAAGCCTATATATCATTATCAAAATCTCAGAAGTCCTGATGGAATTAAATCAAAGTCAGTGGCAGAAGTGGTATTGTATACTGCATATGTCCTATAACCCAATTATTTATAGCATTCTGCACAATCTCATATGGTTCCGACCACCTCCAGAACCAATCATAGACAAAATGATGATGAGAGCCAGACTGTATTAATTCAAATAAAAAAATATACCACAGATGCCACAGAAATATTTTGCTTGTGAATTTCCCTTTCTTTCATGGTGATCATAAATTAATCCATACAATGGCCCGAATAAAGGAAACTCACAAGAAAAATATTTCTGTGGCATGTGGTTATGTTTTGGATTAATTCCCACTAACTGACCTCAAGTAGGAAGAACTGAAATTTGCTCTCCCAGCTAGTTTTTGGAATTTATATTGCGTAAGTACAGTCTGCCTCTCATTGTCAGCGTTTAGTCCAGATGGAAGCTTGGAAAAATAAAGAAAGAAGAATTAACATTGGCATTGAAGAAGAATCATATGTAAATGTAGTACAAACAGTACTAAAAATATAGCAGAGGACAATGAGAATTCTATGTAAAGAAATTGGGGAAAAACTGCTAATGTTGTCTGTCCCACCCCTCCACATTGTCACTTCGTTATTCTTCATATTTCAGTTTGTACAAATTCACTTCTGGTAAAGTTTGGAACACATAATTACAACTACTGGTTAAAAAAAATCTCTAGAAAATGAAATTATTTGAATACACTTCTGTAAATAGATGTGTACCTTTTTGATTTAGCACTTTACTGAAAAGCTCTTCTTGCATAATTCAGTTTAATCGTTTGCTGGGAACGGGTGACGTTTCCAGACACCCAATATAGGACAAGCTTGACTGTGCTGTGGAATAGATCTGATATGCATCTGCAGGCAGGAAAACCTCGTTTAAGATGGAACAGACACCCTAGAAATAAGGCCTTCCAACATCATTAAATTCTTGTCAAGCCTTGAGAAAGCCCCAGGCCTGAACCACTATGGTGTTGGCTGTCAGATGTTTTTCTCCTTTATGTTTGCAAACAGATGCTATTTCTCCTCATTGCTTGGCGCACAAGAATATCAATAAAGCTATCAGATGCACTGCTTTCCCATTTTTCTGTAACATACATAAATAGCCAGTCAACAATGTAAAATTAGTCATGTTACATATAACCTTACACAAACATGTATCAGATGATCTGCTTTTATTGTGTCTATTTATAACTTCACTGGTGATATCACCACTACTGCTTTCTAATCCTTATGTTTGTGTTTCTGAATGCTAAAAAAGAACTCTCTACTTTTGAGTATCTATGTGTTTCATGCACTCTGTCCTAGAACTTACTGAAACCCCTGTGAAAATACATAATCAAATACAAATAAATTAAATTACCTGGCCACACAAACTTTCAAAGAATAAAAGTTTGAGGCAAAAATTGCTTTATGTATTAAAAAGCTCCAATCACTCAGCGATTGTACGAAAAGTATTCGTCCTGTTATCAGTTTGGAAAAGTGCTTAGTAAACTGCCTTATTCTTGAGATTCATTTTTTTAACTATAAAAAGTCAATCGACCATAATTTAGACTTTACAGTAAAGTGTGCATGATTTTAGAATTGCAAATATCAGGTCACTCTGCTGTTGTGTCCAATTTTAAATCCTAATTAAATAAATCTCTCTTAACCTACCAGACTCAACAGGCAGACTTGGGTACAAACATTATCAGTCCCCTGGAAGTTGGTATTTGTGTCAGGGATCCTCTGGGTTTGCGCCTGTTCCCAATATGTCCACCTCTTGGCAGCTTCAAACTCTACTAGCTATTATAGCACAAAGTTAAAGAATGGCCAAGCGGGCGATGGGGTTTTAGGTTGGTAACAGCGGGGAAGGAGACCTGTGGGAGCAAGAGTTAAGAACACAATAGCAAGATTATTCACATTGACTTTCATAAACTTTGTTCAAAATATTTATATACTGATAACATGAATGATCAAGGGCTTTTCTATAACATGACCTTATTGGCTCTGGGTACCTGGAAAATAACGAAGGATTATGCAAATTTTCATATGAGTGTTTTTAGAATAACATCTTATGTTCTGAACATTGAACTTTCTCAATTTAGTTCTTGGAATAACAACTACGTTATAACAAGAATCAATGAACACATTAGTTGTCATGCATGAACTGCGATACACTCATAAATGATACTGCAAGGTCATACTCTGTTCTGAATTTCAGAATTCAATTGTCTAAAAATTATTATGAACTTTAATATCAAGTTATGCATCATGATTTCAATGCCTAGAAATGATTGCGCACTCTGCTGATCTGAAACACAAGAGATAAATGCCAAGAATGAATCATACACACTGCTGTTGATTCTACCATCAGAAATCAAATGTCTAGAAACGATCACGCATTTTGCTGATCTGAACTGTAAGGGTTAAATACCTTGAATGAATTGTGCTCACTGTTGCCGATTCGTACATTAAGATTCAAATGCCATGAAATGATCGCACACTCTGCTGATCTT
Source organism: Pleurodeles waltl (assembly GCF_031143425.1). Taxonomy (NCBI): domain Eukaryota; kingdom Metazoa; phylum Chordata; class Amphibia; order Caudata; family Salamandridae; genus Pleurodeles; species Pleurodeles waltl. The sequence continues at coordinate 957,568,687 of NC_090449.1, forward strand.
TACTACAAGAGTTAAATGCCAGGAATGAATCGCGCACACTGTTGCCGATTTGTACATCAAGATTCAAATGCCATGAAATGATTGCGCACTCTGCCGATCTGTACTACAAGAGTTGAATGCCAAGAATGAATCGCTCACACTGTTGCCAATTCGTACATCAAGATTCAAATGCCATGAAATGGTCGCACAGCCTGCCAATCTGTACTGCAAGAGTTTAATGCCAAGAATGAATCGCGCACACTGTTGCCGATTCGTACATCAAGTTTAAAATGCCATGAAATGATTGTGCACTCTGCGGATCTGTACTGCAAGAGTTTAATGCCAAGAATGAATCGCGCACACTGTTGCCGATTCATACATCAAAATTAAAATGCCATGAAAACAATCACGCACGCAATTAACCAAAAGGCCCAAAACTCGAATATTTCTGAAAACTGAGTCGGCCTAACCCGACCTCCGCCTTACCGCCCTGCTTGAGGTTCACAAAGATAATGAGGGAAGGGCCAGGAAAAGCCTAGGCAGGCCTCCGGAACAGGAGCTCCCTTAAATAGACCCAGACCCTGCCCACGTGCCACACCCAGCCGGACTGCAGGAAAGGATTCTAGAAGGACCACACCCTAACCACTCCCCGTAATCCTGCAGCAAAGCCTTGAAAATGAACAATACATTGCAAACAGCATTGATGACATTTCAGGATAAATCACTGCAATGCAAAAGGTTAACATACTGCATCAACGTACAATGCATGAATTATTACATTGCATCAGGAGTGGCTTTTTGCATTATGTCGCCCGTAGAGCGTGCACTGTCCTGATGTTGACAGTTGTATATTCCCTTTACCACTTTTCTTTTGAATAAAGTAGAAGGTCTGGTTTTCGAGTAACACTATAATTTTTAGGACCTCTTTTGACAATAATTAAAATCAAAGACGGGTGGGTTGAAGTTCTTAATTTGTTATCTATCTAAAAAAAACTCTTATGATTTCAATTTTAATAAACAGAGGTCTGAAGGTGTTTGGCTCAGCTTGTTTGAATATAACACACTGTGGGTTAGGTGATGTGTACACATCCAATTGTTAACTAATTTACTCTACATAACATAGCTGTTGACCGTGTTCCCTTTCTAATACAATTTGTTTTCTTTTCCTGTCTGTCATTGAATATGAGTCAGACAGAGCAGACTGACCATATGCAATTTTGTTCTGCTTCATTCTGAGTGGGCTTGTGGTCCTGTACCATGTGATCCTGTTTTTCCAGGTGGTACTTCCACCAGGAATAACTGCATGAGGCTTCGGCTGCAGCAGCACTCAAAGCCTCTTTCCCTTTTTTCTGGCAGAGGGAACCATACAATTGTAATTATAATTGTAAATTGTATTTATACACCACTTACTAGTCCTGTCAAGGCATTACACCATTTTTAGACGAGTTGCATGCTACTCCGGAACCCAAAAGGATTAGTGGTGGACTACCATAGGAAAATATGAGTTAATTTGAATGGTGGATATGTGAGCCTGTTAGTTGGATTAAATAAAATAATGGAGGTGTAGAAGAGAGAAGAGTTTAGAAAGTGTTAATTGGGAGATCATAGTAATAAGATGAGGTTTGGGATAAGTAAAAAGGAGAGACAGAGGAGGGAAGATTCTGTAGAAAGGGATTAGAGTGATCATAGTAGTAAAATGAGATTTGGGGCGAGTCGAAGGAGGGACAGAAGAGAGAAGACCTAGAAAGGGTTATTTTTTAGATCATAGTGGTAGATTGCAGTTAGGATATATTGAGAGAGAGAGATAGGGTGAGACAGAGTAGTACATTGGAGAAAGTGAAACGCTTTTTCTCTCTCTTGCACAGTAGGAATAAAGTAATAAATATATAGATCCATGATTACATTTAAAGGGTTCATATGTACAAGGAAGATAATATATTGATATTTAAAGTTGTTTTGTATAAACTCAGATTTTCAAGTGTTACTGTACTTGGAGCTAATTTATTTGTGTATTATTTATAACATAGCTATGATAATAAGTACTTATTGCGATAAATAAAACGGAGACCCATAAGCTTCTAATCAAACAACTTACATTAAAACTATGCAATGACTTATCAACATGTGAGGCATAGAATAATACATATATATATATACAGATATATATATATATATATATATATATATATATATATATATATATATATACAAAATCATAAGTAATATTGTTGTTTGTTAAGCAGACCTAAAGATATTTATCCGTGGATCTTATGCTTGAGCAGAGAAAGATGTACACCAATGGTCTTTTTCTTATATGTTGGGGTTTTGAGGTGAGGTGCCAATCTTGAGTGGAGCTTCCTTTGTTGAATGTATTTGATGATTTTATGATGAACAGTGGTCCTGTTCCATGTATTGCTTTGTGGGTCATACAAAGCAGCTTGATAGGTGGATCTTCTGGCAATCAGTAATCAATGCTGGGCCCTCAAGGCAGGGAATATGTGGCTTTTGGCTTTTCATGAAAGGGTAGTCTGGCAGAAGAGTTCTGAATTTGTTTTAATCTTTTGATAGATGATAGAGATGATCCATGGTAGAGGCCATTTGTGTAATCAAATATAGACAATACAAGAGAGATAGTAGCCTAGACCTTGTGTGGAAATCCCAGGTGGAGAAAGAAGAGTAGCAGAATTTTCATGGTGATGAAGCTTGATCATGCTAATTTGTCCACTTGGGCTTACAATGTTACCTCCGAGTCCATAGTAATTCCAAGAGTGCTTACTTCCTTGGATACTTTAGGAGGTTGTCCCAGATCACCAGGCCAGGTGTAGAGTTGGTAATAATTTTTCCAATCACCACATGTGAGTATTTCCATTTTAAAAGCATTCAGTTTGAGATGGCTCCATGTCATCCACTGATCAAAGTCTCAGAGGCAACTGAAGATTTGTAAGTTTTTAATATCTTTGTGGCTTTACAGTTTAAGGAGTATTTGTATGTGATGGAAAGTGGATTATTAGTAAGGACAGGTATGCACCTCCCCCTACTAAAAGTCAACAGTCTCATATAAGGTCCAGTCAAGGTCTCAATAAATTAATCCTTGCTCAACTATTGGTAGCTTGGCCCATGAGCAGTTAGGCTTAATTTAGGAGATAGGTGTGTAAAGCACTTAATATCCACACAGCAGTAATGATTTTTTAAAGATTAAAGTAAAACGTGCACTTACAAGCAAATAGTGCTCAAAGAGTTAAGAAAGGTTGCACTGGACTGGTACAAAGTCAAGAGTTCCGGTGGCCTATGATGTAACACTTTTAAACTTACTTCCAGAAGTGTTTCTTGACACCGTAAACCAAGTAAAATTCAGGTGAAGTTTGTCAGCTGTAGTTTTATTTGTTGTTGATGATGCAGGTAGCCCTTTCAGCACTTTTCTACCTGTTGCTGACGAGGGAGCCCTCTCGTTATCCTTTAAGACATGCCAAGTCCTTTTGTTATGAAGCCTTGTGAGTGCAGCAGGCACTGAGCAGGCGTTAAAAGTGCCAATAAAATGGCACAAGGAAATCTTTTAGATTTCCTTGTGTCATTTGTTCGGCCCTCGTAACGTTGGAATGCCCCCCCCCTTGCATACATGATGCTTGGCACAGGCATAATGTGGCTCAATGGTTTACAATGTGGTGCAATGCATGCATTGCGCCACATTGTAAATATGGCACAGGGAAAAGGCCAAGTTAGCATTAAAAAAAATGACTCTATGGAGGCTCTAAGGTGGCACAAAGGGCACTTATATATGCCCCTAGTTCTTTTAACTCTCCACAGTCCCAATCCTTCATTTTCACTTTCACTAAGATCAGAGTCCTCAGTGTCCTCTGGAATTGTTTGAGGCACACGCTCCTTGGGTAGATTCAGTTTCTCTTTTACCTTCAGGGCCAACTGTCTCCAACTTCCACTTGCTTTCTCACAGAATAGGTCCTTTTTCAGCATCAGATACTGATTTCTTCTCATTTGCCACAACAGGACAAGACTCTTCTGGCTCACTGTTAGACCTGACAGCCTGAGGATAGTCACCCCCCAACTTTTTGCCTGCCTCCCTCCACTTGTTGCACTGGTTTGGTGGCTTTTTGACTCTGCACAGTTTACCACAGACAACCAGTGCTAAAGTGCATATGCCCTCTCCCTTAAAACATGGCAACATTGGTTCATACCCAGTTGGCATATTTGATCTACTTGTAAGACCCTAGTAAAGAGCATGACATGTGCCCATGGCCTGTAGCTGGAATGCTTGTAGTGGGCCTGCAGCACTGGTTGTGCCACCCACATAAGTAGCCCTTTTACCATTTCTCAGGCTTGCCATTGCAAGGCCTGTGTGGGCAGTTTTACTGCAACTTCGACTTGGCATTTAAAAGTACTTGCCAAACCTTAAACTCCCCTTTTTCTACATATAAGTCACCCCTAAGGTAGGCCCTAGGTAGCCCAGAGGGCAGGGTGCTATGTAGGTAAAAGGCAGGACATATATCTGTGTGTTTTATATGTCCTATTAGTGGAAAACTCCTAAATTCGTTTTCCACTGCTGTGAGGCCTGCTCCTTTCATAGGCAAACTTTAGGGCTACCCTCTTAAGCTGTTTGAGTGGTAGATTCTGATTAGAAAGGGGTAAACAGGTCATACTTAATATGGCCAGAGTGATAATACAAAATCATGCTGACTGGTGAGGCTGGATTTATATTACTATTTTAGAAATGCTACTTTTAGAAAGTGAGCATTCCTCTGCACTTGAATCCTTCTGTGCCTTACAGCCTGTCTCCAATCCACGTCTGGGCTGGTTGACAGCTCCCTTGTGCATTTCACCCAGACTATCACTAACGCAAGATGCTCAGTCACACCTGCACACATCTGCATACTGAATTGGTCTTCCTGGGTTGGAAGGATGGAGGGCCTGACACTTACATTTCAAAGGGCAGTAGCCTGCCCTCACACAAAGGACTGCCAAACCCCCTATTGGGACCCTGGCAGACAGTGTTGTACTGAAAGGGGACCTTGTGCACTTCAAAACCACTCTTTGAAGTCTCCCCCACTTCAAAGCCACTTTTTGGTATATAAACTGGGTCCCTGACCCTACCAAAACAGACACTTCATGGGAAAGACACTCTGCACCAGAACCTGCAACCTGGCAAGAGAAGCTGCCGGGCTACCCAAAGGACTCACCTGGACTGTTTTGCTGTAAAGGGCCCCTGCCTTGCTGTTGCCCTGCTGCCATGCTGGCCTCCAGCTCTGCTGACAAGTGCTCTCCATGGCTTAGATTGAGCTTGCCTCCTGTTCCTTAACTCTCAGGGCCAAAAAGACTTCATCTCTGCAAGGAAAGTCTGTGAGCGGCGAAAATGAATGCACAGCCTGCCGGAATAGATGCACAGCCTGTCCAGCGTTGAGAAAATCACTGCATCACCGAACCGGATTGACACAGCCCAGCTCCCCGAGTGGAGATCAACACAGCACCAACCAGATTGATGTATTGCTGAGTCAGAATGACACAGTCTGTGTGAGGAATCAACACAGCACCAGCCGTGAGGCAGAAATTCTACCACGTCACCAACCGGATTGACACAACAGCTGTGACTTTGTCCTGCATGCCCAGGATTTCCATGCATCATCCCAGGGCATCAAAAAACCCTGCCTCTCAAAGAGAATTAAAACTTGCACTCAGAAATTGAAGCTAAACCCTTGCAGCGTGGAAAGAATAATAGTATCGCTTGTGTGCACCCGGAAAACTGATGCACACCTACCTTTTTCCACGCATCTCCACCTCTGCGGTCTTCGTGCGTGTAATTTTGACGCAAATCAGGTACTTTGTGCTTGCGAGAAACATTTGCTGCTTTTAAGAACTAAAGACTCTTCTTAACATTACTAAAGTGGTATTTCAACTTGTGATTATCAAATCTTGATTGGTTTGACCTTAATTTAATCAGATAAACATCTTATAATTTTCTAAACCTGTGTGGTGTCTTTTTGTGGTGTTCTCACTGTGTTATTGTATGGTTTATTGCACAAATACTTTACACATTGCCTTCTAAGTTATGCCTGACTGCTCAGTGCCAAGCTACCAGAGGATGGACACAGGATAATTTGGATTGTGTGTGACTTATCCTGACTAGGATTGTGGTCCCAATTCGACAAGGGTGTATACCTCTGCCAACTAGAGACCCCATTTTTAACACTCACCTTCAGCTGTGGATCTCACCAGACCCCCTCAGGAAAAGCATGTGCTGTTTTAGGCTCTCTTTGATTCCAGACAGCTTGACTAACCTGATCATGTTGTCTCTTTGTCACCATCGGTAATTCTGGGACAAGTGCTGTCCCATCAAGGGAACACTCAACTCTGCAAGTATGGGAAACCTGTATCAAGTTAGGGATACCTCCACATTTAACAGCTGTCACCACTAAGATGACTTGATACGGCCCACACCATTGAGGCTCCAAACATATCTTCGTTACGTGGTTCTTCACCAAAACCTAGTCACCGGGACGGAGGTCATGATACTGTTCCTGATGTGACAGGGATGTGGCTGCTCCAACCTGATGAGACATAGGACGCACCATGTCAGCTAGCCCTTTGTAGTAAACAAGGATCATATCATCTATAATGTTTACAAGTGCACTTGCAGGCATAGCTGGTAATCTCATAGACTCGATCATGATTATCTCATAAGGTGACAGTCCTGACTTTTGATCAGGTATACTGCGAAGACTCATGAACACAATGGCCAAACCATCAGGCCAGTTTAAAGATGTCAAAGCACACATTTTCGCCAATCTGGATTCCGGCATCCCATTAATCTGTTTGACAAGACCGAAGCCTTAGGTTTATAGCTGCAATGTAGTCCCTGTTCCACTTGCAATGCCGCACACAATGGCATCATTAAAATGAGTCTCTCGGTTTGATTCCACAGAAGTCAGGAAGCCAAACCTAGGAATGAGTTCTCTCAGCAACAATGTCACTACAGTGAGACTCTCATTTCTTCTGGTCGGGTAAAGCCTTTAACCCAACGTTACAGGATACACACAACCACCAGGTCATAACTCAGCTCAAAACGCACATACATCTCAATAAAGTCCAACCGCATCTTGTTAAAGGGACCTCCTGATCTCCCTGTGTGACTTAGCATTATTACAGTTCTCTTTCCAAAATTGTTCTGCTGGCACACAACACATCTGTGGCATAATGCTTCAGCCATCATTCTGAATTTGGGATTAAACCAAGTCTGCCTAAACAATCACACCATAGCATATCTACCAACACGTGCTGGTACATGGAAATGCCTAGTCATTGGAGACAACACACTATTTGGCAGCACAGGTCTTCTACCTATTGAAACCCAAATGTCATCCTCTCTTTTGACAACTTACTCTGACCCAACCCTGCCATTCTTCCTCTGACCCCTCTTCCTGAACCCTCTTTACTTCTTCCCATGTGTATGCAGTTGTTAACAAAAGGTTGTAATTGGAGTCATCTATCCCCTCATTGGGGTATTCTCCATTAAAAGTACAGAAATTGTGGGCACAGTACTTTGTGACCTCATTAGCATCTCTGTTGCAGAAAGTTGCATGATCACCTCTACTACGGTGTTCAAGGGTCTTGAGCACTGCAACTTGTTCAGGCATCTGTAACACCTCAAGAAGATTCCTCACTTGTTCACCATTTCAGATAGATGTTCCAGAAGAGGTGATAAACCCCCTCTGGGACCATAGCTGTCCAAAGTCATGCAGAAAAACAAAGCAGTACGGCTTCAATGAAAACCTTTAGCTAGTCTGAAACACAGCCGGCTCTACTAAGAGCAATGTCCTGAAATTGTGCAGAGTACATAGGAAGCTCTGAAACTTCCTCCATTGTCTCTTAAACATGAGCCATCCACATATAGCCCAAAATCAGACTTAGATAGTGGCTCATCTTGTATATCTGGTCTTGACTTTATGCATAGTTCAGTAAAATTGAGAAAGTTGTGCTCCACTTGACAATCACCATGTTTATTGTCTGGTGGAGGCAACAGAGTAGCAGGATTTAGAACAGCACAGAGCTTGGCAATCACATTTTCAGTCGCGAGTATGATTTGGTGATACTTAACAAGGCAGCTACTTGTCAAGTGCTAGATTCTGGTCCTTATCAACAACAGCTCAACTGAATGAGGAACATAAACAGTTAGTAGGTTACCAATAACTATGTTTTCACACCTATCTATGCTGACATTGACATCCGCCACTGCTTTAAGGCAACCTGGCAGTGTGGTTGTTATAAGATCAAGAATAGCAGAGAGGTAGGCCACAGGCCTTCTGGCATTTTCATATAACTGTGTAAGCACTGAGAGAGCATGGCTCTCATTCTCACTGCAGAAAAGTGCAAATGACTTATTGTAATGAGGCATTCCCAGTGCTGGGGTGTGACAGAGACGTTCTCTTAGCTCTAGAAAAGCAATCAAGCAATCATTATCTGAAGGTACCAGATCAGACACATCCATGTGTGTCAACCTATGTAAAGGCTTGTCCACTAAGGAAAGGTTGGGTATCCACTGGCAAGAGTAGTCCACCATTCCCAACATCCTGACTGCACTCTGAGAAGTTGGTGGATTAATTTAGATGTGCTGAATTCTCTCTCGTGACACTTTCCTTGCTTCTTTCTCAATGTGATGTCTGAGATACTGGACATCTTTCTGACGGTATTGCAAGTTGCTTGGGGACACATTTTGTCCATTCTCAGCAAAATGGTTCAACAATGTCATAGTACCTTATTTATAGGCCTTTTTTGGGTATTCAACACCGCCTGCAGGTCATCTACATATTGGACTACAACTGAATTGCAAAGGCATACTCAGGGACTCTAGGGCCCATATTTATACTCTGTTTGTGCCGGATTTGCGTTATTTCTTTTGATGCAAATCCGGTGCAAACCTAACTCCATATTTATACTTTGGCGCTAAACCCGTCTATCGCCAAATATACGGAGTTAGAGTCATTTTGTTACCGTGGAAACCTACCTTGCAACAATGGGATGCAAGGTAGGCGTTCCTGGGCAAAAAATGACTCAAAGGCATTTGAGCCTTATTTATACTCCCGTGCAAAAATGACGCACGGGGAGGAGGAGGACCTTAAAAATGGCTCTAAACTTGATTAGAATAATTTTTTAACGCCTGGGTCAGGGCAGGCGTTAGAGGACCTGTGGGCTAATTTCCATGGTCTTCGACCATGGAAGCAGTCCACAGGTACCTTTCCCTGCACCCAGGGACACCACCTGCCACCCTCGCCCACTCCTGGACGACACCCATGGATGGCTACCCATCTACGGTAAGTACAGGTAAGTAGAGGTCAGTAATTTTTTTTTTTTTAAGTGGCATAGGGGGATCAAACTTGGGCATGGCCATTGGACAGGGGGGCATGACTCCTGTCTTTGCAGAGACAGGAGTCATTTCCATGGGGGTTGTGAGTCAAAAAATGGCACCATTCTTTGACGCACAACCCCCAAGTCTTCCCTACGCCTCCGCTGCCCGGTTAACATAAATTATTTTGACGCTAACCAGGCCGCAGCGCCGGCTACCGTCATTCATTAAATATTATGCCCGTCTGGCGCGTTGGAATGGCGGTAGCCGGCATTAAACTTTTTGACGCAAACCTGCGTAAATATGGTCCTAGGTTCTTCGTAAGAATCTGGTTCAAAATGAAGGGACTCTCAGAGTACTCTTGTGGGACTCAACACATGCCAGAACACGATTGCTGAACTGAAATGCAAAGAGGAACTGACTGTCCTCATACAACTGTATAGAGAAGAAATCCTGGCACAAATCAATATCTGTGAACCACTCGGCCTCACATGGAATTTGAAACAAAATCACAGCTGGATTTGTTACTATGGGACAACAGGGAACAACAATTGTGTTCACTTTCTTCAAATCTTGAATGATGCAATATTTACTAGTAGGCTTCTGTGAGCCCATATGGGTGAATTGCATGAAGTCCCCATAATCTCTTTCAGAATACCTTGTTGGGTCATAGATACAATTACTGGGGTAATACCAGCAATCGTCGCAGGTATCAAATTATATTGGCGTGTTTTTAGATATTCAGCTTATGGTTCTAATGGGTTGAACACTTTTGATCAAACTGATGTCCTTTCCTGAAAGATACCAAACTTCAGACCTGTCTGGGTCTTCAAGGTCTGGTGGCAAGTCATCAATGGTCATCATAGTAAACAACGTAGTGTAAGAACCATCATTTGCCAGTTTGAAGGTGACATCCACATTATGAGTCTGCATTTCTACACCTACAGTAAATGACACAGTTGAGCTTGTAAAGGAGGTCTCTCCTCAAGAGACTCACTGGACTAAAATCACACAAAACAAATCAGTGATTCTCTTCAACGGACCCTACTTTCTCAGACAATTCTCTTGTTTCTGGGGCTGTCATTTATTTATATACAACTCCTATAACTTGGATCGTACCCAAAAGGGGAAGGATTGGGACTTCTACTGTTCTCAGAGTAGAAAGGGCGGACATTCACTTCACCATCTACAAGTGGACCACTCTGGTCTACCTCCAAGATTGTGCCAAGTATGCAATCTTCCTCCCCCTGTGGCACCATCAGACTGACTAATAAAAACCATAGTTCTGAGATGCCTCAAACCCAGGATACTGTAGTGACTGATTTTTGTCTTGAAATGCATTCAAATTCACGTTTGCTGCATGACTTGAATTAGATCCAGGGCCATTTGCCACATTGCAGTGGCAGTGGGGGTTTGTGGAACTTGCATTGCTGGAGCTTTTGATACATTGAAATTCTGCACTCTCTGTCTCTGCACATTTTGCATCTATATATGATTGCTATTCTGGGGCTGTACAAACCCTGAAGTCTGGAGTTGAGGTAGGTTAAGACAATGTTCCCCTTTTCTAATGGCCCAACTTGTTGCAATAATGACAAGGCTTTGTGTTTAAACTACCTAAATCCATCCCTGTACTGGAATCACACCTTATCTTCTACCTTGCATCCCAGTAGCTCCCTGCTGATACACTCCTTGAATGGTATAGACATTCCCTACAAAAGGTTGGGTCTGACTACTTCTCTGAGCAGTCTTCATCTAAGAAACCATCAACGTCTCCTTCTGCTTCTGTTTCATCTCCACTTCATCACTGCAGTAGTTTGTATAGCTCAAAATGTCATCAACTGATATATTCTGCCCACAAATCAAATGCTGCTGAATCATTCTATATCAGGTCCCAATCCTGTCACAAACCTCAACACAAAATGCCCCATATTCTTTGGTTCAAGCATCTCCATTCCACCATACTGCTTGAATGCCTGCAACAGTCTCTCATAATAAGCATGAAGTGAATGTTTGGGTTCCTGAGTCCTCCTGTCATTTTTGACCCAGTTATTATTTTTGGGTGATACCTTCAACTTTAAAACCTGCTGATAATTTTGTATCACCAACCGCAAAGGGCCCTTTGTCACTGGGCCACTCATCAGTTCTTTCAATATGTCAAACAATATATTAAAATCAATTGACAACACTTCACTCAACCTGTTTGTAACCCTCTACTGGCATTTCCCTCAGCTTCAGAAAGTTACCATTGAATGATGCAAGATCACTTTTTCTCCAAAGACCGTGAACATAACCTCCATTTACTCACTTCCCTTAAAGGGAAATTTGACGTGCTCGCCCCTCCTTCTACAAGAGGAGCTGGTACCCCTGTCTTTTTGGTTCTTTCTGACTCACCCATCAACTTTCCTGTCGTACTCATTCCATTTCCAAGTATTCTGAATTAGCTCTTTAATTTGTATTTTCATCCTTGAAGTTCTCATACAGGCTATGTAATCTTCATTAAGGCATACAAGGTAACTCCTCTGCAAGGCTTTGGTCTTGTTCACATCTATCTCATATGTTTGAGCCAACTCAGATAATTTGTCATAAACCTGTCCTGCATGTCTGGTAACATAGGCGGTCATTCTGACCCTGGCGGTCAAAGACCGCCAGGGCGGAGGACCGCGGGAGCACCGCCGACAGGCCGGCGGTGCTCCAATGGGGATTCCGACCGCGGCGGTAAAGCCGCGGTCGGACCGGCACTACTGGCGGGCTCCCGCCAGTGTACCGCCGCCCCATTGAATCCTCCACGGCGGCGCAGCTTGCTGCGCCGCCGAGGGGATTCCGACCCCCCCTACCGCCATCCAGATCCCGGCGGTCCGACCGCCGGGATCCGGATGGCGGTAGGGGGGGTCGCGGGGCCCCTGGGGGCCCCTGCAGTGCCCATGCCACTGGCATGGGCATTGCAGGGGCCCCCGTAAGAGGGCCCCTAAATGTATTTCACTGTCTGCTGCGCAGACAGTGAAATACGCGACGGGTGCAACTGCACCCGTCGCACAGCTTCCACTCCGCCGGCTCGATTCCGAGCCGGCTTCATCGTGGAAGCCTCTTTCCCGCTGGGCTGGCGGGCGGCCTGAAGGCGACCGCCCGCCAGCCCAGCGGGAAAGTCAGAATTACCGCCGCGGTCTTTCGACCGCGGAACGGTAAGCTGACGGCGGGACTTTGGCGGGCGGCCTCCGCCGCCCGCCAAGGTCAGAATGAGGGCCATAGTCATAAATGTAAACTCATGCTCTTGGTATGAGTCTAAAGGAGCCGTTTCAAGATTCCCACTAATCATCTCATCCATTTCTAACTTCCGTTTAGCCATATCCACCAAGTTCACTCTGACAGGAGACAGAATTGTAACCTGATGCAACTCAGAGCTCCCATTATCCCTCAAAGGAATATTAAAAGCTTTCACCCACTCTTTAATTTGCTTTACACTGAAACTCCTTGACATCACATTGCTTTTTTGTCCTTTTTCTTTTCCTTCCCTCTCTTGAAGTCTTCACTCATTACGGCAGGGTACAATCTAACTACCTCTATTAAAGTCTAGTAAAGTGCACGAGAGGTGCCCAGGGCCTGTAAATCAAATGTTACTAGTGGGCCTGCAGCACTGGTTGTGCCACCCACACAAGTAACCCTGTAATCATATCTCAGACCTGCCACTGCAGTGTCTGTAAGTGTATTTTTACACTGTAAATTCGACTTGGCAAGTTTACCCACTTGCCAGGCCTAAACCTTCCCTTTTCTTACATGTAAGGCACCCCTAAGGTAGGCCTCGGTAGCCCCAAGGGCAGGGTGCAGTGTATGGATAAGGTAGGACATATAGTAATGTGGTTTATATGTCCTGACAGTGAAATACTGCCAATTTCGTTTTTCACTGTTGCAAGGCCTGTCTCTCTCATAGGATAATATGGGGGCTACCTTTAAATATGATTAAAGTGTAGATTCCCCTAGAGAGTAGATGGACATGTGGAGTTTGGGGTCCCTGAACTCACAATTAAAAAATACATCTTTTAGTAAAGTTGATTTTAAGATTGTGCATTTGAAAATGCCACTTTTAGAAAGTGAGCATTTTCTTGCTTAAACCATTCTGTGACTCTGCCTTGTTTGTGGATTCCCTGTCTGGGTCAGTTTGACAGTTGGGTTGTTTTTCACCTCGCACTAGACAGTGACACAAAGGGGGCTGGGGTGTAACCTGCATTTCCTGATTAGCCTTCTCTGCTAGGAGGGAAGGGTGGAGTGGTCACTCTCATCTGAAAGGACTGTGCCTGCCTCTGACAATGCCGGCTCCAACCCCCTGGTGTGTGTCTGAGGCCTTGCCTGGGCAAAGCAGGATTTCACAAGTAGGTGTGAGTCCCCTTCGAGGAAAGGTGACTTCAAAGACTAAAATGGGTATAAGAAGGGCACCCAAATCTGCAGACTTTAGAAACACTTCTGGAACCAAGAGGAACCTCTGCCTGGAGAAGAGCTGATAGCTGAGGAAGAAGTGCTGCCCTGCCTGTGACTATGCTTTGTGGAGATTTCCTGCAGTGCTGCTTCTGCCAGAGTAAGAGGGCAAAGACTGGACTTTGTGTGCCTTCCATCTTGTGAAGAAATCTCCAAGAGCTTGAGTTAGAGCTTGCCTCCTGTTGTTTGAAGTCTCAGGGACAGCAAAGACTTCTCTCTGCCAGCACCTGGAGTCTCTGGAGAGACTCCTGCCCCGACAAGTGGTGCCCTATCCAGTCCCTGGGCCCTTGAAAGGAAAGCTGGTGGAATCTTCGGACCGACACCGCCGCTGAATCCGGTAACGTCGTCTGCACCTGATGCCGTGACCTTCGCTGGAACGCGACGCTCTTCGCAGGCCCGACGCCGCAGCAGCCCCGCTGAAGTCCACGACTCCGTGGAAGTCGCCGCACCACGTCGTGACCGACGCCCCTCGAAGTGCACGTATTCAACGTTTCGCACAGACGCCGCGATACCCGACTTCGCGCATCAGCTTGGTTTCACTCTTCACCAAAGGTACTGTACTTGGGGGTCTACACGACTCCGTGTCCGGCGCCGCTGGTGTCGGCTTGTTGGGAACGACTCCGTCACGACGCCGTGTTAACATCTCATCGAAGCATTTTTGCTTCTAAGCGCTATTTTTGAGTTTAATCTTTAAAAATTCATAACTTGACTTGTGTATGTTGGATTTTTCTCGTTTTGGTCTTGTTTTGTTTAGATAAATATTTCCTATTATTCTAAACTGGTGTTGTGTCATTTTGTAGTGTTTTCAATAAGTTACTGTGTGTGTTGGTACAAATACTTTACACCTAGCACTCTGAAGTTAAGCCTACTGCTCTGCCAAGCTACCAAGGGGGTAAGCAGGGGTTAGCTGAGGGTGATTCTCTTTTACCCTGACTAGAGTGAGGGTCCTTGCTTGAACAGGGGGTAACCTGACTGTCAACCAAAGACCCCATTTCTAACACATCATAAAGCCACACAAAGGAATAAAGCATAGAGAGTTCTGCACCCATCCAAGTCTCAAGGAATCTGCTCTCGTCTAAATATGTGAATACCATTTAAACCTACAGAACCTTCGAGAAAGCTACATTATCCACTGTAGAGAATAATCGCAGAGCCATGCGGGCTCTCCTTGTTTGTATAACGTGCTCTGCGTGTCCGGGAGGGGCACGGAGCACCAGTATATAATAAAGAGAGAGCAGCGGTGACGCACTCTCGGGTGTGACTTGAAGCACACTAAGTCTCCGTGTGTTTCTGTTCCTCGTGGTGCTCACAAAATTACAATGGCGACGAGCGGGATGTCGATGTCCCACGCGTTCAAAGAATAGTACCTCAAGTGAGGGACGAGGTGGAAAAAAACAAACGAGGAAGAATAAACGTACCGAAAGTCGTGCGGTGTCGGCCGCCTAAAAAGGAAATTGACCGCCCGGTGTGGTGCGTGCCGGAGAGCGTGCGGCTTGGCCCCCTGCCTGGGGAATCCGAAGAGGGTGAGCGGTGAGACACGCCCTGCCCCGCCCCAGAGGAAAAAAAATACGGGGGTAGAAACGCTCCGTTGAGCGCTTCGATTAGACAATCCTGTTGCCGGGAGATCCTGATTGAAGTGTGCACCACGTGGGGTGACACGCTTCGTCGAGCGCGCCTGAGTTAGGCGTCCTGTTGCCGGGAGAGCAACAGTGACGCAGGTGCGGTCGGATCGGGTGATTCCTTTGAAGTGTTCTGCTGCTGTGGAAGAGCAGCGAGCTGAATGTTTCCCTTGGAGCTGGGGAAACAAATTAAATATACGATGTAAGAGTGAGGCAACTGCCTCTGAACACAGGAGACGAGTGCCTGTGATAGCTGGAGGCATTACTGGCAGGCAGAGGCATGTGATCCAAAAAAAAAAAAAAAAAAAAAATTAAGAGAGTTTTTTTTTTCTCTCTCTCTCTTCTCTATATATCAGTAGTAACCAACAAGTACAAGACAAGTGTGGGTGAGCCAGGATTTATTTAATACCAAGGTTGTTCTAGAGACAATAAAACAAGTAAAACTTTAATTTCTGTGAATCAGTGGAGAGGGCAAATATGAGTGCCCCGCCCCAGGACAATGCTGATCCGCCACCACCACCACCAGGGAATCCCCAACTCCCAGCACAGTTGAATAACAGTATGCACTCCTCAATTACGTCATTACCACCATTTAGCCAACTGATTGACCCGGCCACTGCTGCGCCTAGATGGCGCTTATGGATAAATCGCCTAGAAAACTATTTTTTCGCAACTAGAGAAATGGATGGGGCCGTACGTAGGTCCGTAATGCTGTTGATGGGTGGAGATGAACTGCAGGAGCTGTCTGATTCTCTCCCTGATACAGGAGACAAGTCTGATTTTGATGCAGCGGTAACTGCTTTAAATAGACACTTTGATCCTCAACTTAATTCTGATTTTGAACGTTTTAAATTGAGACAGGCGCAACAGACAGAAGTCGAGTCAATGGATATGTTTTATGCCAGGTTGAGAAAGCTGGTGAGCTCGTGCACAGGACTCAACCAGCAAGAGGAAATTCGAGCGCAAATCATCCAAGGTTGCCGATCCAATGCCTTAAGGAAGCTTATTCTTCGACAGCAGGGTATGTCACTCGACGATATTTTGATTCTTGCGCGATCTCATGAACTATCTGAGGTACGAGCAGACACGATGGCAGCCGTAAGAGGCCAGTCGTTAGCTGCAGCGTCTTCAACTCGTGCTGTCCAGGTTAAGGAAGAACAGGTGGATGCTGTCCAGACACGCCAGATAACACCGCGTAAACCAAACCCGGCCAAATCCAATGACAGGGTTTGTGGAAGCTGTGGCTATGAGCACCGAGCGAACATGGGGTGCCCGGCGAAAGGACAATCGTGCAACCGCTGTGGTAAAGCAAACCATTTTGCTAAAGTGTGCAGATCCAGAAGAAATAAGCCAACAGACACGAGAGGAAAAGATGCTAGTGTTAGAGCTGTATCCAAAAGCACCGAAGAAGTAAGGTACCATGTCATGGTGAGTGGCCCAGTTTGCGATGAAGACGAAGAAGAAGATATTTTTGTAATTTCTTTCACGGGAGGGAGACAACTAAAGAAGAGACCGCCTCCCATGTGCGATGTTCAGGTAAATGGCATGCCTGTATCCGTACTCATTGATACAGGGGCGTCTGTCAATGTTATGGATGAAACTCTTTTCAAGAAGTTAGTACCGGCCCCGATACTCACTCCAACGTTGACAAAAATATATAACTATGGAGGACGAGACCCCCTTCCTCTCAAAGGAACAGTAGAGGTGGCAGTGCATAGCGGGGGTAAGTCAACGGATGCAAAGTTCTATGTGGTGGCTGGGGATCGTGGCACTCTACTAGGATGTCACACGGCAGAAGAGTTAAAATTGGTGTTCTTCGCACGTCAAGTTCATGACACTCAGGTGGAACAACTCCTCAATAAGTTCCCGCAGCTCTTCGAAGGGTTGGGACGGCTGAAAGGAAAGCGCATCAAACTGCACATAGACCGTAGTGTGGTTCCGGTGGCGCTAAGACATCGTCGAGTACCGTTCCATTTGCGTCCTGCTGTTGAGAAAGAATTGCAGCTGCTGGAGGACCAAGGAGTCATTGAAAAGGTAGATGGGCCTACACCTTGGGTGTCACCGTTGGTGATCGCGCCAAAGCCTAAACAACCGGGGGCGATTCGTCTCTGTGTGGATATGCGGTTGCCGAACAAGGCCATTAAAAGAGAGAGACACATAACGCCCACAATGGATGATATCATCGCGGATCTGAATGGGGCACAGTGGTTCTCGAAACTGGATCTTAACGCAGGGTATCATCAGTTGGAACTAGACCCTGGAAGTAGGAATATCACCACTTTCTCAACCCATGTGGAGTTAAGAAGATATAAGAGACTAAGTTTTGGGGTATCTTCGGCTGCTGAGGTTTTTCAGAATGCAATCAGAGAGACATTGTCTGGATTACCGGGAGTGATCAATTTAAGTGATGACATCTTGATACATTCCCGGACGAGAGAGGAGCATCATCGCCATCTGAGATTGACTTTGCAGAGGTTAGCTAATGCGGGACTGACGCTGCACAAAAAGAAGTGTGCGTTTTATCAAACGTCTGTAGATTTCTTTGGTTACATACTCTCGAAAGATGGCCTGCAGGTGGATCCACGGAAAGCGGAAGCAATCTGACAAGCCCCCATTCCACAAAGTCCCATGGAAGTTCGTAGTTTTCTAGGAATGGCCACGTATTGTGGAAGGTTTATACCACAACTTGCTACTATGTCTGAACCTCTTTGACAGCTCACGAAAGGGCAACATCGCTGGGACTGGACTCAGGAGGCCCACAAGGCATTTGTGGACATTAAGGCTGCATTGCTTGATAGGTCAACTATGGCTTATTTCAACCCCCGCAGGAGAACGGAAGTGGTGGTGGATGCGAGCCCCGTTGGGCTAGGGGCGGTGTTATTGCAAGAACAGAGGCATCAAGAGTGGATCCCTGTCGCATATGCCAGTAGGGCTTTGTCGGCGGTAGAGACTAGGTACGCACAGATTGAACGCAAAGCGCTGGCTATTCGATGGGCGTGCCGCCATTTTCATCTCTATTGGTATGGGCATGAGTTTCAGGTGGTCACTGATCACAAGCCGTTGGTGTCGTTGTTTGCGGGCAGTCCACGCCTTGGGCCCCCGAGAATTGAGCAATGGACCGTTCTGCTTCAGCCCTATCGCTTCACGGTCGTGTATCGCCCTGGGGCAAGTAATCTTGCAGACTATCTATCTCGTCACCCAGCTCCAAAGGTATTTGATGCACACCAAGAACAAGATGAGGAAAGTACCGAGGTCTTTGTCAGCATGGTTGTACAGTCGGTGTGTCCCAATGCTCTGCTTATCGCTGACATCGTCACCGCTACCCGGGATGATGTGGTGCTGAGTCATGTCAAGGAGGCGTTGACCCATAAGAAATGGAAGTACTTTATAGAGAAAACTAGTATGTCATGCCCAAATCAGAAGTGGGCTATGCAAGGTATATGGAAGGTGCGTGATGAATTGTCTACAGATAATGATGGTTTGGTTTTAAGAGGAAGAAGAATCGTACTTCCACAGTGTCTCTGGTCTCGAGTGGTTGAGTTGGCTCATCAAGGACATCAAGGTGTTGGGAAAACTAAAGCGAGGCTACGTGCCAAAGTGTGGTTCCCTGGCATGGATAAGCAAGTGGACGAAGTGGTGGGGAAGTGTCACTCCTGTATTATCACATCGATGGAACCTCCGAGTTGCCCCGTGGCAACCGAACCGGCCACTTTGAAACCATGGGCAAAGGTGAGCATGGACTTCGGAAGTTTTCCGGATGGAAGATTGACGGCTGTCCTGATTGATTCGTATACAAAATTCCCTGTGGTCGAGTTGGTATCGTCTACGGCGTTTGAAAATGTAAGACCAGTTCTGCAAAAGACGTTTGCGTTGTTTGGTCTGCCCGACGAAATTAGAACGGACAATGGGCCCCCATTCCAAGGGCAAGAGTTTCGAGCGTATCTTGATGGGTTGGCAATTCATCATCGTAAGATAATGCCCTACTGGCCTCAGGCAAATGGGGATGTTGAAAGGTTTATGCGAACCTTGCAAAGTTTAGGACACCGTTGAGCCTGAAGTATGGGAAATCATTGGAGTAAAAGGGTCAATGATAACTGCGTCCAGAGGTAGACAGAGAGTGACCCGAAATGTGTCACACTTTTCGGAGGGCTGGCCGGAGAGAATTGGAAGAAGAAGAAGAAGAAGAATGCGAGATGGATGATGCCAATGGTGGTCCCTCCGTGACATCTGGAGAGATGGAAAGTACATCTGGATCAGCTGTGACTGAACAAACCCAGCCTAATTGTGTTCCTGGGCATGGGAATGTGCACACTAGAAGTGTGAGGTATGACTTACGCCCCAATCCTGCACCAAGCAGCAAGCTAAAAGACTTTGGGCCTCATTATGACCCTGGCGGGCGGCGGAGGCCGCCCGCCAGGATGCCGCCCTCCAAAATACCGCGCCGCGGTCAAAAGACCGCGGCGGGTATTACAAGTTTTCCCCTGGGCTGGCGGGCGGTTGCTGAAAAACCGCCCGCCAGCCCAGGGGAAAACGACCTTCCCACGAGGATGCCGGCTCGTAATCGAGCTGGCGGAGTGGGAAGGTGCGACGGGTGCAGTGGCACCCGTCGCGTATTTCAGTGTCTGCAAGGCAGACACTGAAATACTTTGGGGGCCCTCTTACGGGGGCCCCTGCCGTGCCCATGCCATTGGCATGGGCACGGCAGGGTCCCCCAGGGGCCCCGCGACCCCCAGTACCGCCATCCTGTTCATGGCGGCTTTCCCGCCATGAACAGGATGGCGGTAGGGGGGGTCAGAATCCTCATGGCTGCGGAGCGCGCTCCGCAGCCATGGAGGATTCACACGAGCAGCGGAAAGTCAGCGGGAGACCGCTGACTTTCCGCTTCTGACCGCGGCTGAACCGCCGCAGTCAGAATGCTCGTTGGAGCACCGCCAGCCTGTTGGCGGTGCTCCCGTGGTCGGTGGCCCTGGCGGCCACCGGCCGCCAGGGTCAGAATGACCCTCTTTGTCTGTCAAGTTGACTAGTCATAAGCTGCATATCATCATCATCTTTTGATGACGGAGCACTGTTGGAGACTGATGGGGACAGTGTGAGAATGTCTCTGGGCGTCTAAAGAGGACAGTGTGAAAAGATGGTGTACTAGTTGTTACAGAATTGTACTGTTTGGGTTTTGTTGTTTATTTTGTTTCTTTTAGTTTTTTACTCAGTTAATCCATCTCCATGTGGAGTAAAACATGGGGGGGATGTAGAGAATAAGCAGAGAGCCATGCAGGCTCTCCTTGTTTGTATAACGTGCTCTGCGTGTCCGGGAGGGGCACGGAGCACCAGTATATAATAAAGAGAGAGCTGCGGTGACGCACTCTCGGGTGTGACTTGAAGCACACTAAGGGGGTTATTCTAACTTTGGAGGAGTGTTAATCCGTCCCAAAAGTGACGGTAAAGTGACGGATATACCACCAGCTGTATTACGAGTTCCATAGGATATAATGGACTCGTAATACGGCTGGTGGTAAATCCGTCACTTTTCCGTCACTTTTGGGACGGATTAACACCTCCTCCAAAGTTAGAATAACCCCCTAAGTCTCCGTGTGTTTATGTTCCTCGTGGTGCGCACAAAATTAAATCCACAACAATAGTTTTTCACTTCCTTGCACAGGTGAAATTGGTGACTTCCCCAAGTTCTCATCCCACAAATAAAACATCAAGACAACCATGAATGTTTCCTGGTGTCTAGAACACAAACAGAAGTCTTTTCTTCTCAGTTCGTTAGTGCTCCTTGTCCTTGCCAAAGTATTCTCCTGTTCCCCACTATTTTCAACCCACTGCATGCCTTCCATTAACTATAAACTTGCACAAACACACCTGCAAAGAAAGAATATTGTGATGTGAGCAAAACTCAATGTTGAAGGTTAAACACGAGAAACCAAGGGGCAGATTTCGGATCCCTTACCGCCTCCTTGCTCCACATTAGCATCATTTTCTTTACTCTAATGTGCCCCGATGAGCCCAAAATTGCTGTGCCAAATTTACAAAGTGACGCAATGTATGTATTGCGCCACTGTGTAACCCTTTGCGCTACATATTGACTGTGCCAGACATAATGTATGCAAAGGGGACGTTTCCCCCATAGTGGGGGCTGAAAAATTGGCGCACATATATCTAAGAGATTTCTTTGCAAAACGTATTTTGCCACTTATAAAGCGTGCTCAGAGCAGGCGTTAAAAGGAGACACACCATTGTTTACAATGGGCCTCAATGGGCTTCGTAGGATTAGCATCAAATTAGCTAATCCTGCAAAGCTCTGAACTAGCGTCAAAAATGTTGACGATAGTTCCCTAAATACCTCCATGGTGCACTGTTTCTTAGATATGGCGCAGATATGGTGGCGTTAGGGTGGGTGCTAAGGGGTGCAAGAAAAGTGACACTGCATGGGGTATAGTGCCACTTTTCTTAAATCTGGCACCAAATGTTTCAGGCCTTTTGTTATGCCAACTTAAAAGACATTCAATACACATCCAAAATACATGATGATATGCGCATCTTGCAATTATAAATGAAAGCCGGAATTATAAATGAAACATGATGATGAGCAGTTCAACATAGCAATATAAATCAAAATACATGGATATTGTGTATGAGTACTACAATTCAGCATGTTAAAATCAAACATTAGAACACACATATATATGAGCTATTGACCCCCTACTGTGAATGCACCTTCAATAATATAATTTAGATCTTGCACTTTACATTAGTAATGTTAATACATATATGTATTGTTGATTACATTATTATGTCCAACCTGTAACGCATGATGGTACAACCAAAATTATGTGCCACCACATGCATCCACCCACGGATTTTGATGCAAATTCTTATCTGTAAACAATTGTAGGCATGGATTTGCATCAAAATCTTGTACCTCCCTGAGTGTGTAAAAAGTACAAATATTTGTATTTCTCCTCATTCTTTCCTCTTTGCATATGTGAACAGAACCCTACTACACATCACATGCCAAGACGGAACATGCAACGAAGTGACAGAAATAGGTGCTAAGAGTTGATTTTAGGATGCACTTTTCGGTAGAAAGTAATGTAAAGTAACACTTTGTGATACTTGGTGTTAAGGGGCCATACCTTGGTTGGTACATGGGCATTCCCAAGCAACCACCAATGGTTTTAGATGCAAATCCCTTTCTACTTAAAGATGCAGACAGCAATTTACATAAAAACAAATTACACCTCCTCGAGACAGACCCATCATTTGAGAAACGTTTTCTTTCAAAAAGATTCTAAATTTGCATGTGTGCTGTAATGTACAGTTTATAGACAGTTAGGAAGCTTTTACATGATGTCTGAGCATAATATTTTGTTCTGTAAGAATACCCTTCCTGTACAAACCTTATGCTTTCCTTCATGCACAGCACCTTGCACTATGGTGCAAGAGTGTGTGCAATGTCAGTCTAAAGTGTTCTGGAGCTAGGGAGGTAAGCAACAGTGTCTTAGGCGGCAACATCCTGTGCTCAACATAGACAGAAAGACAAAGAGCTGTATCAAATCTCCTAGTGTGGTAATAAAACGCCTGCAATTCTCAATGCCTACCGTGTGGTAATTTAAAACTGTAGTGTTAAAAAAGAGTACTATTTTGCCCTAAAGGAATGAAGGACAGCTGCTGGATTCAGTGTTTTTGCAAAAACTTCCACGTTTTTTACTCCATGCAGGAAATGTTCTTAGTGTACATTTTGGCAGTATTTTTCTGGTGAAATTTTTGAAGGAGAAAAAATAAAAAATGCAGTACTTCTAAACATCTCTTGATCACGATTCGGCCGGTAATACGAGGTACCATCGAATCGGGATCTTAGAGATACTCATAATGTGTACCCTACTGCTGCATTTTGAACAGATCTTTACAAACCTGACTGAGCATTTACAATTATTATCTGAATTTAATTGATTCAATTTTTGTAAATGGCAGAAATAGATCTGAATACCTTTAGGTTTTTCTCCATCAAATTCTTAATTACCCCTCCTAAAAATGAAGCCTTCATGTACCTTCCTCTGACAACAGATTTTCTTGAAATGTTCGGAAATGTTCGTAGTGGGTGAGATAAGTATTCGCACACCCACTTGATGCGGCGTAGGAGCGCAACGTAATGCGGCTTGCCTGTGAGATAACATTACAGTCAGTGACATTTTAAGGCATGGGAAAGGGGGGCTCTGATCCAGGGCCCCATGCTTTCAGGGGCCCCCCTGACAGAACCAATTCTGTTCTGCAAAGTGTCTTGCCCTAATGCCCCGGAATTATTCTTAAACAGAATGTTTCAACTACCGTTTTCCTTTAGTTTATTTTCAATGTAGATGACGTGTGAGAGTCTATTACGGACGTTTTCAAGAAAAAAATTGTTTCATTCAACAACCATAAAAAAAGATTATTTTAGATCAAACAGGACCTCACAAATGAGAAATGGGAGAATGTCACAGAGATTATTTGCAGTGATATTAGTGAGTGGATGTTGTGCTATAATATTGAAAACACACACCACCATCTCAGATTACTAGATGTAAACACACTAGGCGTGCGCCTGTGCACTGTCAGTTACCTGGCCAAAGAGGGCAAGATAGCTCTGAAACTGGACTAGAAATTCCAAGCTGATCCGAACAGCGAACATCAACATACGTTTGGTCTAGGGCCCCCTAATCTTTAAGATGTCCCTGGGTGCATTGTGAAAAGCAGGTCTTGAAATTCTAAATGAATTATAAACTGTAAAAACCTGCATTATTGTCAGTGGACTCTAATGGGAAGTAGGCAGCACATAAAGTATAAAGCACTTACACAGTTCTTTAATAGCATGCTGTGTTCACATCTTGCAACGTAAAGTGACATACTTTTGACATGAAAAGGAATACAAAAAAAAATCAATGCTTTATTGAACTGCGCTCTCCAGAGAGTCATTACCGTTGTAAGAATCACTGGTTTCTTTGTTAATAATGTCTGGTGAACCTCTGTAACACTCCTTTTTCAACTGGTCAAAATAGCACATTTTCCGACTTTCGATACTAAAGGTTCTTTAAGCAGCATTGTTCATCTGTCGAAAGCAATGGGCATCTGAAGTACTTACCTCTCTCTCTCTCTCTCTCTTGTTTTCTTATCATTCTTTCCTTTTCTCACTCTCTCGCTATATTCTCTCTCGTCATTGTCACTTAGTAAAAGTCACTTTGTTTTCATGCTTGCATGTACAAGTACATGGCCCTCATTACGACTTTGGCGGTCTTTTCGTTAGAACGCTGAGGCTGCGGATGCCGAAAGAACGCCAGTGCTGGCAGGCTTAAGACCACCCTATTATGATTGATTTTGTGCTGACCAGTTGTGCTGCCGGTCGGTGGTGAAGAGGCTGTTCCACCGCCCACACCACCAAGCCACAAAAGGACACAGCATGCCATATTATGACCCATAATACGGTGTGGCGTTGTCCTGATGGTGGGGCACTGCCGGCAGTAGAAGCCCTGGGACCCGTTCCCTCCTGGATGACTTCCTCGACAGACAAGGTAAGTGGATCGTCCGACAGGGGAGGGGGGATGTGTGTGCATGTGTGAGTGCCTGTGTGAATTATGTGAATACAGGGGAGGGGGATGTTTGTGAGTGTGTGTCTGCGTGTGTGAGAGATTGTTTGTGGAGGAGGTGAGGGGGATGTGAATTTTTGGATTGGGGTGGGGGTACGTTTGAGTAAGTGGATTGGGGTGGGGGTGAGCGATGTGGATGGGGCGAGTGGGTGAGTACGAGTGTTCACAAGTGAGCGATTGAGTGCATGAGTGCAATTGAGCAGATGGAAGGGTTGAGTGCATGCATGCTTGTGCATGTGTATGTAAGTGGACGTGGAGGGTGTGTGTGTGTTTGTGTAAGTGAACGGGTAGAGCAGGTGGTGTGTGTCAGTGGATGGGGAGAGTGCATGAGTGCATGTATTTGGTGCAGGGGGAGGGGTGTGTGAATGTATGTACGTGCTGGGGAAGGGTGTGTGAATATATGTATGCGCTTGAGTGGGGGATGGGGGAGTGAATGCGTGCATGAGTGCGGTGTTTGTGTATGTATGTTAGTGTGAATGGGTGTGTATGACTTGAGTGCGTTGGTGAGTGGGGGTGTGTTTGTTTGTGTTTGGGAGTATGTGGGTGCATGTGTGCAGGTATGTGGATGTGTGTGCGGGAGTATCCCAGCGATAGGAATGCAGATTCCTGTTGCCGGGTTACAAGTCAGCCAGTTTTTTCTGGTGGTGCGACCGCAAGAAAAATGCTGGCGTTCTTTTGCGTCATAATACCGCTAGAGGTAATACACAGTCAGCCGAGCCGGAGGTGCTCACCTCCAGCCTGGAGGACCATGGTAAATCGGCAGGAATGGCAGAGTATCAGTGGGTTGGCTTAGGCCAACCTGCCAAACTTGTAATTTGTCAGTCTTCACTGCCACCGTGGATCTGGCGGTCTTAAGACCTCCAGACTCGTAATGAGGGCCTTTGTGTCTTTTTATCTGCTTCCCCAACTTCATCGCCTCATGCGAGTCTGTCTGCCGGAATACATACCTGGCGGGCTGTCCCTCTAGTTGTCAGCCTCCTCAACTACCTGTATGTGTTTCCAGCCCTCTGACAAACATATTTTTTTCCACCTGTCTTCAAATTCACTCTTCTACCTGTCAGTCAGATTTTTGATCGATCTATCTATCTATCTATCTATCTATCTATCTATCTATCTATCTATCTATCTATCTATCTATCTATCTATCTATCTATCTATCTATCTATCTATCTATCTATCTATCTAGCTAATCTGTCTGTCTATTTATCTATCAATCGATTTTTAAATATGTATGTGTCTGTATCTATCTGTGTGCATCAATTTCTCTTCCTGTCTCTCTTTCTCACTCCATCTTTTTTCATTTTTACTCTCAATCTGTTTCTCTAGCTGTTTTGTTCTCTCCTGCTTTTTCCCTCTTCATTTGTCTCTCCTCTGTCTCACAAGGACTCTCTGAGTACTTTCTTTCCTCACTTAAATGTCTCACTGTAGCAAATCCATCTTCTCAAGTATAAAATTCTACTTGCCCACACATCAAGTTTTCACTACTAGAATAATTCCAGCCTCTGCTTCTACCAACAAACCTTGCAGATGTTGTAGATTGTACTTCTAACTGTAAATGTAATTGCTTTTGTACAGCACTGCAAAGCCCATTGTTGGTTCTAAAATACATTATCAGATCAGTAGCGTGCTACACTTTGTACTTGGTTGAAAGGGTACTGGACTTGCAATGAATCCTGTATCAGACCACAAAGCAGCAAGTGAGAGGCACTAGATTCACAAGTCTGTTGCTGAATCATCATGATCCCATTAAAAATAATGTTAGACCCAACTTTTTTCATAGACGGAGAGTCTTTTGTTTGCCAATAACTTGGCACCATTGACATATCTACACAACATTTTCAAAACT
Source organism: Pleurodeles waltl (assembly GCF_031143425.1). Lineage (NCBI taxonomy): Eukaryota > Metazoa > Chordata > Amphibia > Caudata > Salamandridae > Pleurodeles > Pleurodeles waltl. The sequence continues at coordinate 957,595,564 of NC_090449.1, forward strand.
AATATGACAGTCAGTTGAGCTGCTGTGTTGAAAATTTCAGGGTGATTTGTCAAGTGGGTGCTCAGAAAAAGGGGGATAAATAAACACTTTTTTCTCCCATTCTGTGTCCATGAGTATTTTGCATTCTTTAGACACAGCTACAGCTTGAACTGCTGAACACAATTACACCACATCTGGCAGGAGGGTAGATCTTGTTCTCCAGATCATGCTTTCTGTGACTTGCTGTAAATCTGTTCAGTAGTTTTTGAGCTATGTAAGGTTACAACATGTAGATAAATAGGGACATGGATTCTCTGTGTATCTGCTCCTGGAGGATCCGTGGAGCCCCGGAAAAAGCAAGACAGAAAAGTTGTGGCTGCCATTTTGTTTCTGGCATAGGTGGCGGGTGGGATAACAAGAGTTCAAAAATATATATGGGTCAGGACACAGTTATTTGACCCCATAGGAGACATGGAAGGGTTCCTTAGATAGGAGACATGGAGGGGTCCCTTAGAATATTTTTGTTGTCTGATCCGCGGATCCAGGAAAAAATAAAACATTTTTTAGTGTCTATATACATATTATAATCTAGTATTAGCTATTGGCAACCTCCAGTAGGTGTTATATTTTATATATATATAGAGAGAAATTCACTTAAAAAAACCAAAGGATACAATAGTGGCCACTGGACTTGGGGGTCCGAAACTGACTCCATTTTGTTTTTACTATTTGCCCTGGGGAGGAGGTGGTCCCTGGGCATGCCAGGATGCAAGTTGACCCCCAAACCATATATAATAAAAGCCCTGTGGAGTTGGTGGCCCTCAGGCAAGTGGGGGGGCACTGGGTCCCCCTAGAAGCCCCAGGGAGGTTGCAGATCCCAGGGCAGAGGGAAGGGGCCAGGCACCCCCCAGTATTATGATGTAAATGCCCCCGGACTTGCCCCACATGGGAGCTTAAAAAAGACAAAGCGCAGGAGCCCACAATTCCTTTTTTTTAAATTCATGGCGGATCTGCAGATCCTCCACAGACCCACCCTAAATTTAAAAAAAATGCTTTTTAACCCTAGAGGGTCCCTCTGGGACCACAAGAGCTACGGGGTCAGGGTGACTCTACCCAGGCCCTTTTTCTTTATTTTTCAATTTTTTTTGTAGGACTTGGCTGAAGCCGAGTCCCAACATGGCTGACAACACTTCCTTGTTGAAGTGCTGTCAGCCAATCGGATCTAAGCACGAGGTCAAGAGGGGTTGTGAATCCTTCACGTTCCTATATATACAAATTTAAATTTCCTTTAATTTCTCTAAAACTACTGAACAAATGTACACTAAATAACAGAAAGGCCTCTTTCTGGACCAAGAGCTACCTTTCTACCAAATTTAGGGCCTGATTACAACTTTGGAGGAAGGTGTTAATCCGTCCCAAATGTTACGGATGTACCACCAGCCGTATTACGAGTCCATTATATCCTATGGAACTCATAATACGGCTGGTGGTATATCCGTCACATTTGGGATGGATTAACACCTCCTCCAAAGTTGTAATCAGGCCCTTAGTGTAATTCCGTCCAGTGGTTTTGGCGCTAATACTGTTCAGAATGTCAAAATCCCTATGGAAAAAAATGGAAAAATGGATGGGGAAAACATGTTTTGTGACCCCCCCCTTTTTTTACAGCCCCCGCTTGATGGTTCACCCAGACAGCAACTGAAGTGACATTGTGTTTTGGAAAATTTCATGAAGATTCATCAAATGGCACTGACGTTATTAGCTACCTAGGGGCGACCATAAATAGGTAAAATATATCTACATGTGTGTGTATACATATATATATATATATATATACATATATATATATATATATACATATATATATATATATATACATATATATATATATATATATATATATTCCAACAATCCAATGAAACGTTCACTCAGGGCACAGTCATGGTGCAGTATGTGGTGTTTTAAAGCAAAATCTCACAACACGTTTCAACTGACGAACGGTCGTGATCACATGAGATGTGGACAGATCGTGTACACATTTATACAACTGAACAACAAACAATGCAAGTCCTTCTCAAAACTGATCATGTCGGTATCCATATTGGATTGGCAATCGATAACCCATGACTAGAATGCTATAGACAGAAATGTGTAAGAGACATACAGAAAGATGACAAGTTTGTTTCATTGTACATTGTTACCACTGCTGATCAAATAGCGCCTGATGGAAAATTCCAGTTAAAGCAGCCGTATATGACACATCATAATAACAACTCAACGTAAAAACATGGTGTCACCATATAAAGATGAATCTGCTGCTTACAGGATAAGAATGATGTATTCAGACAATAGTGTCCCAGTGAGCCATCAGACATAAAGGCAATAAGTTAATACAGCAAATCATGAATTTATTGTAATCCAGCGTAATCGGGCAGGCTGCTTGGATGACAGATGGGAGGGAGAGCAAGGGGGAGGAGAAAATGAAAGAAAATCATCACATGCTGAGAGGCAACCATGCGTAGCACCATAAATATATGCAACACAGTGGTTATACATATCATATGGTTTGTGTAATATACTGCAGTCATAATTCAAGTGATACGAAGAAGGTACATCAATGCGCTTACAGATATATATGTCACACACACACAGTTGCCACACCTGGAGGCCAATGGTGTCAAAAGCCAGGTGTGCAGAGGGTACAGGAAAATACTTCAACAGGCTTATCAATCATGCCCCAGTGGGCAGTTTAGGGCCTGCATTTGAGTGCAAATAACCAAACCCTCAGGGATCCAGAGATGTCCCCTCAAGTTTGAAAACCACTCATGCTACTGTACTCTGTAAAAGGTTACACATCATCTTTGACAGCTCGCTCCCTCTCCTGTTACCACAGTCCCAGCAAAGACCACAAACGTAATACCAGCCAAAGTCAAAATCAAGTGCACAAAATCTTATCTGTGAAGATGCATCACCTAATCAGTGCAGATAAAGAAAAGGGTAGGGGAGCCCATCCAGGTGTCACCACAATCACATTGCGGCCCCCTTTCTTTCCTCTGAGCCAACCCCACCGCTGTGTGCAGCACATGGTTGGGTGGTTCTATGTGACTGGTCGCTGCGCACGGCAAAAGGCCGTGCAAAGCAGTGGTTGGATTAACAAATAGTAATGAAAATTACTTTACGATGAAAAAACCTTACATCTTACAATGGGTTTTCATTGAGTATTCTTATAGCAGAATAGGTAGAGTGAAAAATGGGTATCAAGAAAACTTTTGTAGTTCTGAAATGGGCACAAGATATAAAGTTTAGGAGCAGTGGTTATTTGTACATCTCTGAATGTGTGGGTAATCGTAGTAGCGTATGATTTGAGGGTATTTTTCAAAATGCCATCTTTCTTACACACTGGCTTACAATTGAAAGGCACATATCCAATTGGTAAAAATAAATGTTCTACTATTCTATGCTCCCACAAGTCTACCAATAACAATGGCACCTCACTTGTGTGGGTAGACCTAATGCCTGCAACAGGAAACGCCCCAAAATGCAACGTGGACGCATCACATTTTTTCCATTGTGTGTAGCTCTAATATTTGGACCCTAACTCAGCTGCCACCTAGAAAAACCTAGCCAACCTGTACATTTTTTAAAGTAGGTACCAAGGGGTATCCAGGTTGGGCTGACTTGCATGGGTCTTATCATTTTTCTTTCATTACCTGAGATCTTTTGCAAACCTCAAACTTTGAATAAAAAACACATTTTCCTCACATTTCTGTGATAGAAAGTTCTGGTATCTGGGGAAGACCAACATTTTCCTTATACCCTGCATTCCCCCAAGTCTCCTGATAAAAACGGGACCTTACTTGTGTGGGTAGACCTAGAGCCCTTGACAGGAAATGGCACAAAACACAACATGTATGGAGCTAATTTTTTCACTGAAAACTGACTCTTTTTCCAATGTGGGTAGCTCTATATTTTGGACCCTACCTCAGCTGGCAGATAGGGAAACCTAGCCAACCTGTACATTTTGGAAAACAAGACACCCAGGGGTATACATTGTGGGCTGACTTGTGTGGGTCTCGCCAGGGTTTTTGTACCCAGGATCCATTGCAAACCTCAAACTTAGACTAAAAACACATTTTCCTCACATTTCTGTGATGGAATCTGCAGGAATCCACAAAATTCCTACCACCCAGCATTGAATCACCTGTGCCAATAAAAGCACCGGCCCAACACCCAAAAGGGTCAAATGTCCTCTTGCTTGCCATTAGGATGAGGTGTTTTAGTCTGCAGAGGGAACACAAAGACTGTTGCCCCCCTCTGTTGGGGTGGGGGTATAAACATGCCCATGGAGGTGTGCAGCCCCATCCCTCTTTTTTTCAAAAAATTATTCCCTGGTGTCTAGAGGGCTTTATGCTTTCTGCCTCCCAGAGGGCAAATTGGGGGTAATTACCCTATCTACCCCTGGGGGGGGCGGCAAAAAGGCTGTCCCCATTTTTGGCAGTTGGGATCATTGCCAAGCCAAATCTGGGCAGACTCCATCCTTAGACTTTTATTTAAAAAATCCCTTGTGCCTAGTAGGCTTTCTGTTCCCCCGGGTGGGCAGATCAGGGGCAGAGCAAATTGAGCCCCATTTATTTTGGGTGGGGCCATGGTCATGCCCCTTGTAGGCAACACCCACCCTTCCCTGATATCTAGTGGCCTCCCACCCTCCTCCGGGGGCAAATTAGGGTAATTACGCCCATCTGCACCCCAAGGGGGCAGAAAGACTGGGCCCACTTATATTAGGGTGGAGGCTTTGGCATGCCCAGTTTGGGCAGCCATCACCCCTATTCATTATAAATAAAAGTAGTCCCTGGCGCCTAGTGCACTTTCTGCCTCCCCGATCCGTGGCTTTTGCACCTACCTGCCCCCAGGCAGAAAGACTGAATTGTACCAAAATAATTATATGGGGAGTAGAGGCCCTTGCCCAAGGGGCTTCTCCCCTTCCCTGGTGTCTAGTGAAGTGGATCCCTGCTTGGAGATCGCCATCCTTGAGTGATCTCTAAGCACGGATCCCCTTTGGAGGAGTACCATGGAAAAGGTTCATTCTCCCCTTTTTAATGATACGTCTCCCACCTGCCTCAGTGCTTCGGGGGCTGAACACTGAGACAGGTGAAAAGTGAAATGAGCCAATCAGCTTATTTCATTTTAATTTTAATTGTAAATGATGTCAGCACGCCGCGCACGGTGATTATCATTTCAAAGAAAACAAAATAACAGTCTCTGGAGATGGGGAAGCTCACCCCATCTTCTGAGGTGTTTCTTTTAAAAGAAATCCCTCTGGTTCCCACACCCGAGGGATTTCAAGTGCCATGTAGGTAGACAGCCAGAAGCCTTCTGATACACATGAGCACTGTAGCGCTGGATGGCTCCCAGTGGTCTGACGCACAGAAAGGGTTAACAAACTATATCAACAACTATTAAACAAACAAACCAAACAACTATATAACTTGTAAAAAAAAATGTACACTCATCAGCAGGTGCCAATCTCTCCCCCTTTGTGCTTTATTTGCCTACTGGATTTTGATTCATGTAGCACTACTTTTCCAATGTTTAGCAACCTTAGTCTGCCAAAGAGTGTTTCGTTTTCTGGTAGATATTTGCAGGCTGGGTGGCAAGAATGTTTAAGCAAAGCATTAGGTCTATAAGTTACAGTTCACAAAGCCTAGCCTGGGCAGTGTTGGCTTGTGCTGCTGAAATGTACAACTGTCCAGTTATTGCCACAGCCTTGTAACCTTAAAACACTGTGTTTCAAGACTTAAGTATTTCTCAACCGCACAATAATCCTGCTTGTGCAAACAAGGCTCTTTTTTGCTTCTTATATAAACCGATAATTCTTTTGTCAGACTCAAGTTTCCATTTTCCTCCTCCAAAAAAGAAAATGTAATAAAAAAAAAAAACTACATACCGGTCAATAAATCATGTTAGACCTGGCAGCCTATGGGTGGTCTTCCACCAACATTTAGCCTCCCTCCACTTTTCAGATCTAATTTTTGCTGGTTTTAGGATTGCTGACCAGTGCTGAAGTGCTTGTTCTCTCTACCCTAAACATGGTTACATTGGCTCCTACCAATTGGCATATTTAATTTACCTATAAGTCCCTAGTAAAGTGGACTACATGTGTTTACCACTTGTAAATTGAATGCACTGATTGTGCCACCCTAGTCCCTAAACCATGTCTCATGGCTGCCACAGAAAGGCCTGTGTATGCAGGTTTACTGCCACCTCAACTTGACATTTAAAACCCTTTGTTGACCCTTAAAACTCCCCTTTTATTATATATAAGTTCCCCCCCAACGTAGGCCCTATGTGACCCACAAGGCATGGTGCACTACATTTAAAAGGCAGTACATTTACATTTAAGTTCTACATGTCCTGGTAGTAAAAAATTTCCAAAGCCCTTTTTCCCAGCTGGGAAGTCTGATCTTCTCACAGGCCAGCATTAGCAATTCCTTAATATACTTTTAAGCTGTATTTCCCGATCAGAAAGGAGTAGCTACCTCATGTTTCATATCTTTGGAATGATAATGATAAATCATCTTTACTGGTAAAGTTGGATTTAAAATTACCAAGTTAGAGATGCCACTTTTAGAAAGTAGGCATTTCTGTGCTCTGATTGATGTGCCTAACAGCCTGCCTCTCTCCTACAAGCACCAAACCCTGCGCCACTAAAGGCCTTCAGCCATTCGCGGTAGGGGTTGGCTGCAGGGCCTCGCCTATGGCCAGACACTGTGGCCAACATGCAAAGGGTTCCCCTCCCTGCCTGATTTTAGCTGCAGGGACCCCATACCCTAAGACATGGCCAATTATTGAAAGAGGCTAGGGGCTGCATGGCCCCCCGCCTGGGCTGATTTGGGCCCTGAGGACCCCAACCCATGGGCCAGGCAATGATTAAAAGGGAGAGGAGAGATACACGTCCCCCTCCCCTGGCCTATTTTGGCATCAGAGACCTTATCCCCAGGGGCCCAGCCAATTACTAAAAGGGGAGGGGTGCCTTGTGGCCCACTCTATGGACAAATTTTGGTTCCGGGGGCCGTATCCCCTGAGGTCCAGCCAATAGCTAAAAGGGAGTAGGGACTGTGTGGCTCCCTTCCTGGGCCAATTCTGGCCCCAGGGATCCCACCTCCCAGTAGGGAGGAGAGCCACACTGCTCCCCCTCCTTGGGGCATTTTTGCCTCGGGGACTGCATCCCTCAGTACCCAGCTACCTCACCCTGGGTGCCCTGGCCCCACCAGGCAATCCAGTGTGCCATGATGAGGATTGCAGGGGAAGTCTGAATTCCCCGACAGTCCCAGCCAGCTCCCTTCCTCCTGCAGGAACCGGCATTGCTCCCACACGTAGGGTGCTGAAAGAAACACAGCTCTCTGTGTGTAGAGGTTTCTTTCATCTGTGTCCTCGCTCACAGCAAGTGGGAGCAGTTTTCTTGCTCCCACTTGCTGGAAGCAGAGTTAGTGTTTGCTCTATACTGGTGGGAGCTGGCCCAGCAAGCAGCTGTCTCCCTAGGGTGGGTGCCTCGGTAGAAAGGAGGAGCCAGTAATGGGAGGTCCCCAAGGCCAAAAATGGCTCCAGGAGGGGGGCTGAGTGGCCCCCTCATTTAATTTGCACAGGCCGGCCCCAGGGCTGTATATGGCCCCCTCCCAGTATTAAATATGTTTATGTCCCCAGGGAAGCAGTAGTTCCGGGGCCCAGGGGGCCCAGACACACCTGGAGTAGAACTCTCAACTTTTAGTGTGAGGGTCTGTGACCTTATCCATTACACCACAGGTGGCTCCTTCCTCTGCTGTTTCCAGAAATATATATGACATTCAACCCTTTCATGTGATAAGAAAGAAATGTGAATGTTCTATCACTAGGAAGGTTCAACAGTCAAACACTAGTGAATAAACAAACAAACTGCCAAGTGATACTAGGATTTGAACCTTCAGCCTACTGAATGACAGCACAAGACCTTGACCATTAGGGCAGAAGTAACTCTGTTCCGCTCTGCATCCAAACTTAACTATAACATTCAAACAAAAAATCTTGCTAGTTCCACGCTTTGAAGTTATTGCATGAAGAAACCACTGCAATGACAATCTCGCTCTCTCTCTTCCAAGTTCCACTGAATCCCTAGATGGCTGCCAACACTGCCTGCTTGAAATGTTGACAGCCAATCACATACCTGCACGGGGACATTTGGATCCTATATATCTATATTTTTTAAACTCTAACGCCTCCAAACCTACTGAACGGGTTTATACCAAATCAGAAAAAGTGTGCTTTCTGGACCAAGGTCTAGCTGTCTGCCAAATTTGGTCTAGTTCCATTCAGCGGTTCTGGCTGTAGTTGTGTTAAAAATTTCGAAAAATCCCATTGACATGGAATGAGGAAATAGTGTTTTGGGACCCTGCTTATCTCGGCCCCCACTTGACAGATCACCCCAAAACATTCTAAAATACTGCTCAACTGACCAAAGTATAGGATTTGAAAATGTCTTGAAGACTCGTCAAACGGCACCAAAGTTGTTGGCAAAACAATAAATTGTTCATCTATGGTAAAAAAAAAGTCCCAACTATGACTACCGAGTGGTGACCACCACTAGCATATATATAGATACACATCTCTCTTTGTGTACATATATATAGTTTATATTACCTATTGGCGGTCGCCAGTAGGTAGTTATAGTTAGGACCATGTTTCCATTGAAAAAGCGTTTTTTGACTTGCCTATATTTTTGGCACCATTTGATGAATCTTAACAAAATTTTCCAAAAAATGTACCTCGGTAATTTTTGATGCACATGGAAAGTTTTGGGGTGATCCATCAATCTGTGGCTGAGAAAAATGGGACATAAAAAAAGCTGTGTTTCCCATGTTAATTCCCATGGGATGATTAGAAAAGGCTACAGCCTGAACCACTGGAAGGAAATACACCAAATTTGGCAAAAAGCTAGCTGCTGTTACGGAGTTCATGCTTTCGGCTATTTGGTGTAAATCCGTTCAGTACTTTATGAGAAATTAAGGAAAATCAAAATTTGTATATCTAAGGCTGCAACTAAATTACAAAATATTTGTGAATATTCATGAATGCACAAACAAATAGAAGCACTGTATTTGGCTGGCCACAACCTGACTAGAAAGTTGTAGCTGTCATTTTATGTTATGGGAGAGAGTCCCTGGGTATGAAAATAGAAATGCTAAGTGGTATAAGGGGTCAGGGTGGAGGCACCCTGACCCCAAGGGTGTGACATAGGGGTGTTTTAGGGTCAACTAAAAGGACATCTTCTATGACATTGATATTATCACTGCAACATTTGTAATAAAATTATTGATAAGAAATCTGTACATCGCAAGGGCATGAGTTACAGTTACCTTAGGGCGCGAGTTATAGTTACTCGCTGCTAAATTGCTGAACGGTTTTGTACGAGTAAACTTAGAACCTAACTATATATATATATATGTGTGTGTAGATAAATAACCTACTAGCAGTCGCCAGTAGGTAGTAATAGTTTCCATAGAACAAGTGTTTTTTGACTTACCTATGTCTTTGGCACCATTTGATGAATCTTCAAAAAAGTTTCCAAAAAAGTGCCCCTGTGATTTTTGTAACGTACAGAAATTTTTGTGGTGATTCGTGAAACACCCACACACAGACCCACTCAGACTCTCACACAGCCACTCACAGTCCCACTCACACACTGATTTACCCACTTACAGACCAAGTGAAGCACTGATGCATCTACACTCAGACCCGCTGAGACACTCATACACTCACTCACAGTTCCACTCTGACCCTCACACACCCAGTCACAGACCCACTCAGATACTCGCACACCCAGTTACATACCCACTCAGGCACTCATGCTCCCACTCACAGACCCACACAAACACTAATGCACCCACTCACAGAGCCATTCAGACACTGACTGACCCACTCAGACCCTCATTACCCACTCTCACACCCACAAATACACTGACACAACCACTCACAGACCCACTCAGACACTGATGCATCCACTCACAGATCCACACAGTCCCTCATGCACCCTCTCACAGACCCATTGAGACTCTCACACACCCACTCACAAATCCACTCAGATTCTCATGCACCAAGTCACAGACCCACACAGACACTGACACATCCACTCACAGTCCCACTCAGACCCTCATGCACCCACTCACAGACCCACTCAGACACACACTGTGGCACCCACTCACAGACACACTCAGACCCTCACACAGCCATTCACAGACCACACAGACACTGGCACATCCACTCACAGACCAACTCATGTAGTGATGCACCCACTCACAGACCCAATCATACTCTCAGGCACCCACTTGAAAATCCACTCAGACACTCATGCTCCCACTCACAAACCCATTGAGACCCTCATGAACCTACTCACTGACCCACTCAGGCACTGACACACCCACTTGCAGACCCAGCGAGATACTGATGCACCCACACACAGACCCACTGAGACACTTATACACCCACTCACAGATCACTCAGAACCTCATGCACCCACTCACACACCCACTCAGACACTGACACACCCACTAAGACATTGATGCATGCACTTGCACACCCAGACAGAGACTCTCACAGCCACTCCCACCCCAGATATACCCACTTATACTTTTTCTCACACCCAGAGAGATAGGCTGTGGCCAGCTCCCTTCGGCCATGCACGGTGGTGGTTGGATTAACATCTAGCAATGAAAATTACTGCACGTTAAAAAAAACATAGACATTTACTGACAAAAAACTGAGTTGACAGGGGAGTTATAGTTAGGAAATAGAATTTTTTTAAAAAACTTAGAAATTCACTGAAAATTGGTTCTGCAGATGACGTTTTCAGTGATGTTATCAGTGATGTCATTTGAGATGTTATCAGTGATGTCACTGACTGTGTCATGAGTGATCTAATATGTTGTGTCATAAGCAGTGCATTACAGGGGCACAAGTTATAGTTAGCTCAGGTAACTATAACTGCTGAATTTATCTGGTTTTGTAGAAGTAAATTCAGGACCCAACTATAAGGCCCCTGTAACTTTTCTTATTTTTCAGTGAATAATACAAAATGATTCAATTTTTCTAAATACAGAGATAGAGAGTGGGTGTGTGTGAGAGGACTTAAGGGCATAAATATTTTATAAATGGCAGACAGAAGCAGGCAGGAGTGAGGAGAGTCACATCTAAGTTTAAAATGTCCACTCGTACTCATCACATTATGGCAAATTGGCAATATTTTGTGTGAGAAATGTGCAAAGTGAATCTGCACTACCATTTCCAAACATGAGGCACTGACAGTTTATTAAACATAATTTCACATAATGCCATCTAACTTTCAGGGAAATATAAAACTCCATGTAAAAATATTATGTAAATTACACATTCCTTTCTGTTACCACTTTGGAAAACCATATCGTAGGTGGCCATGGACACCAGCCATCTCAATTTGATAGTTTAATACACTGTCAATTGTTGCTAGTGTCAGGGATGAGGGGCAATTGCCTGCAACAAATAAAGCAACATCAGAAATCATATATTGGTGGAAATTAAAATACATATCAGGCAATCATAAGTTCAGGACAATATCCCCCTTGGTTTCACTCTTAGTGATATAAAATAAACAATTGATAATGTTGATGAATAGTGAACTTTAAATTCAAGAAATTATTAATGCCAGAGTAACAGTGATATGGTTCCATCTTCACTGCTTCAAAAATGGATTCACCATTTTTCTTTTGCAGCCTTGCCATTAACAGTTTGAGTGACTCTCAATTCAAGATTGAATAATTGAATTAATGTGTTTCTAAATAGCACTGTCACTAGAAGCATTGCGGCTTCAGAACTTCACTCATCATAGTCAGCAGGCAAAGCAAAAACACATTAATTTAACCTAAGAAAAAGGATATCAGTTGTTTTCAGGATGTCATGCTATCAATAAATGGGCTCTGGAATAGGAGGGCTTTCTAAAGCTGTGGATCCAGGACACTAAGGGGGTCATTCTGACCCTGGCGGTAAAAGGCAGTTACCGCCGGTCAGAAGACCGCCAGAACACCGCCGCGGCCGCGGTAACCCGCCAGGGTCATTCTGACCCACAACTGCCAAACCGCCAAAAACCCGACCTCCACTGAAGGCCGCCACATCAGCGGTCGGCGATAAACTGGAGATGACCAAACCTCCACCGTCACGCCAACAGAAATACGCCCATGCCATTACGACCCACGAATCCACGCAGCGGTCTTTCAACCGCGGTATCCCATTGGCGGTACACACTGCTGCACTCAAAATACACACACATCTACAAAACACTGCCACATTGGACAATTACAAATACACACACCTGATACACATACAAACACCACTCCCACACAATCAATACGATATAAAACACACACCCACATCACCCACAAACCCCCACAAATCGAAATTCAGAGACAAGGCGCAATACACACAGACAGAGCACAGGGAACGCAAACCACAACACACACAGGAACCCAACATCATCCCCCACACTACATCTACGCACAAAACACCACACACCACTACACTCATCACCACAAACACCACCCCACACCTCATCCACACCACCCCATGGCACCCCAAAGACACCCCAGGTTCTCGGACCAAGAACTCAGGGTCATGGTGGAGGAAATAATTAGGGTAGAGCCCCAGCTCTTCGGCACACAGGTGCAGCACACCACAATAGCCAGGAAGGCAGAGCTATGGCAAAGGATCGTCGACAGGGTCAACGCTGTGGGACAGCATCCCAGAAATCGGGGAGACATCCGAAAGTGCTGGAACGACCTATGGGGGAAGGTGCGGACGATGGTGTCAAGACACAACATCGCTGTGCAGAAGACTGGCGGCGGACCCCCACCCACTCCACCCGAATTCACAGCATGGGAGCAAGAGGTCTTGAACATCCTGCATCCTGAGGGCCTCGCTGGAGTAGGCGGAGGAATGGACTCTGGTAAGTCTATTCTCAACTACTTCACCCCCCCAACCACCAGCATGCCAACCCACACCCCCACCCTCACCCCCAACCCCCCAGCACATATCCTCCCTGCTAATGTCTCACCAGCACAACCCACCCAAACCAACACCAACCCCTGAATGCCAACACAAACCATGGACACCCATCACCTAAGCATGACCACTGCACATACCCATCCCCCCCCCAAACCACCCTCACAACTCCTCCCACAAGGGAATGCCAGCACTCGGGGACAAGGGCACCCACAAATCGCACACTATGGCACACACAGAGGCAATAACCATACTCTTTTACCCCTGCAGGGCCCGAACGCCAACACACCGGCCCGGAGGGTCCAGAAATGTCCATCCCACCCCAGAACAGGCCCCCAGTGATGACAGCAGCTCTGTCGACCTAGAACCTGATGACCAGCCCGGACCATCGGGGACCTCTAGACAGTCGGTTCCCCTCAGGCAGCCACAGGCCACAGCAGACCTACCCCCCTCTGGAAACCCCAGCACAGCACCCACCCAGCGGCCCCATGCCTCTGTCTCCAGGACAGGTCAAGCAGCGGTGTGTCTACCACTACAGGGCACCCAGGGCAACCCACCACCCCAACAACAACAGGGACCTGGGGGCAGTGGTAGTGGGCACACCGTCCAGGGGACAGAGGCCCAGGAACAAAGGGGAACTGGGAGGGCTGCTGTGCGACAGAGGGAGGACAGGCCTAGGGAACCCACTGTCCAAGAGGCCCTCACCACCATCATGGGAGCGTACCACCACTCCCAAGAGACGATGGCGACGGTCCTGGCCAGGTTCCAAGAGATCCAGGCCATGCAGGAGGGCCAGTACATGGGGTTCCGGGAAGAACTGCGCAGCATCAGTTCCGCAATGGGTACAATCGTGGTGGCACTCAACCAGATTGTCACCACATTGCGGGACCATGTGGCCCCCCAAAGGGCCCTTGCACTAGCATGGAGGAAGAACAGCCCACCACCTCCGCCGGCGCTAGTGGTCAGGAGGCCCCGATACAACAGCAACGGGCCACCCGGACCCCACCCCCTGTAGAACATGAACCACCCCGCAAGAAAGGCCTGAGATCTAGGAAGAAGACAGAGTAGGATGTCAAGACCCCCGCCATGCACGGATTCCCCCGGATGTCATCCCACTGTCCCACTTGTTCACCCTGTCCAACCTTGAACTGCCCCTGCTCCACCTTCCACAGGCATATGGACAATGCACCTGTGCGAACGAGAGTCTGGACTCTGCCATGGACATGCCTCCACCATCACCCATCACCCTTTTTGAACTATACACCAATTTTTGCACTTCAATAAACACAATTATTGCACAAAAACCATCTGGAGTCTGCTATTTATTTTTTTAAACCAAATGTATTCGATATAACCAACCAAAAATGTCCACTTACATTGTGATGACAACATACCAGTGTCACACAGCGGTAGTCCATGGGGAAATAAACCAGAGGGCACTCCATGGGGACCAGATCACTGAAATAGGAAGGCAAATTCACAACTAAGTTACCATACATTGGGGTGAAAGGTCAGACAGTAGAGAGCTAGTACTGTTACAGATATAATAAAATGCAGGAGTAGATTCTTACCTGTGTGTTACTGGAAATACTGCAGTATCACTCTGTCCCTGTTGTCTGTGTCGTCCTCTTCGTCTTCCTCCTCTTCACTCTCCGCAGGCTCCACAGCGGCCACAACACCACCATCTGGACCATCCTCCTGCAGGAAAGGCACCTGGCATCGCAAAGCCAGGTTGTGAAGCATGCAGCAGGCCACGATGATATGACACACCTTCTTTGGTGAGTACATTAGGGATCCACCTGTCATATGCAGGCACCTAAACCTGGCCTTCAGGAGGCCGAAGGTCCGCTCGATCACCCTCCTAGTACGCCCATGGGCCTCATTGTACTGTTCCTCTGCCCTTGTCCTGGGATTCCTCACTGGGGTCAATAGCCAAGGCAGGTTGGGGTAACCAGAGTCACCAATTAGCCACACACGCTGTCTCTGTAGCTGTTCCATCACATAAGGGATGCTGCTATTTCGCATGATGTACGCGTCATGCACTGACCCTGGGAACTTGGCATTTAAATGGGAGATGTACTGGTCAGCCAAACAGACCACCTGGACATTCATCGAATGATAACTTTTTCGGTTCCTTTACACCTGTTCATTGTCTTTTGGGGGGACCAAAGCCACATGGGTACCATCAATGGCACCAATGATATTGGGAATGTGTCCAAGGGCATAGAAATCACCCTTCACTGTAGGCAAGTCACCCACCTCAGGGAAAATGATGTAGCTCTGCATGTATTTCATCAGGGCAGACAACACTCTGGACAATACCCTTGAAAACATAGGCTGAGACATCCCAGATGACATGGCCACTGTAGTTTGAAATGATCCACTAGCCAAAAAATGGAGTACTGACAGCACCTGCACTAGAGGCGGAATCCCTGTGGGTTGGCGGATGGGTGACATCAGGTCTGGCTCCAGCTGGGCACACAGTTCCTGTATAGTGGCACTGTTGAGTCTGTAGGTGAGTATGACATGTCGTTCTTCCATTGTCGACAGGTCCACCAGCGGTCTGTACACGGGAACATTCCTCTGTCTCCTCGCAAGTCCCAGCGGACGGTGCCTAGGAAGGACAACATGGAGCACAGAGTCAATCAACCCACAGGTAAGTTCCCACAGCCTGCACAGTACACGAATCTCTTTGGATTGAATGGCTTGTATGAGTGTCGATGCAAGGCCTAGCCATGTGTGACGCAGTAGGAATTAAGCCATGTGGGCCCTTGAAATGGCGGCTGCCTGACCTGTGAAGTGTGACAATGTGAAGTGAGGTCATTGCGCTGGCGTGGCACGCCGTGGCGGTAGGCGGTCGAAGACCGCGGCACAAAGCAGCATTGGTTAACATTGAACCCTATGGGTTTCAGGAGCCAATGACGATGTGCGCCGGCGGTCGCGGTACGCACCGCTGCGGTACGCACCGCCGCGGTACGCACCGCCGCGGGTGTGACCGCCATTTTCTCTCTGCTTAATCACACGAGACCTGAGCATCCACAGGAGAGGACCTATACTGCAAGTGCTGCTGTGACCTCGGTCTGGAAGTGACAATGGCTGCTGCGACTGGGGAAAGGGCCCCGGCCTTCAGTTCCGAAGAGTTGGAGAAGCTCGTGGACGGGGTCCTCCCCCAGTATGCGCTACTCTATGGTCCTCCAGACCAACAGGTGAGTACACGGGGGCCAATGCATAGTGGGCAATGCCTGTGATGAGTGGGGTGGATGTACGATGGAGGGGAGGGGAGCGAATTACGAATGCATGGCACGACAGATGAGAGCATGTGCCACATGGCAAGTTTGGGGAGGGGGGGCCACTCACATCGAGCATGCAGAAAAGTGATGATGTTTCTTTTCCCCCCTGTACATGTCACATAGGTCAGCGCCCATCAGAAGATCGATATTTGGCGTGCCATCGCCAAGGACGTCCGTGCCCTGGGGGTCCACAACAGACGGGGCACCCACTGCCGCAAGAGGTGGGAGGACATCCGCCGCGGGAGCAGGAAGACCACCGAGGGTCTGCTGGGGATGGCCTCCCAACCTAGGAGGGGTGCCAGTCGTACCTTGACCCCCCTGATGTCCCGGATCCTGGCGGTGGCCTACCCCGATTTAGATGGGCGCTTGAGGACATCACAGCAGACACAAGGGGGTGAGTACCAGCACATTCAGCTATATTTGCGCGCAGTGGAGGTGCCTGGGTGGGGGAGGAGGGCTGTGGGCATCCCTGGGCCAGGGCGATTTCTGTAGGCTAGGCCCCTCCGTGACGTATGGTCCTGTGCCCCCGCCCCCCACCTCTGTAGGGTGCCTAGTAACGCTATTCATGGACCTGTGTATTCTGTGTGGGCAGTTGTCGCCCATAGGCTTGTAGGGCATGTCCCAGTGAATGAGTAGTGTACCCCAAGTGCGCAGCGTAGTGCAGGGGGCTTCTGTGTCTGTCCTCTTCGCCAACGGTGTCCCCAATGCATGCACTCAACTTGTCTTTATTTCTCCACCCGCCCCCCATTTTCTTTGTTTTTCTATGAATGTGTGCATTAGCATCATCTGGCGGAGGAGAAGTGGCATCGGCGCAAAAGGGAGCTGCATCTCACATGGCCCCGGAGGGCCATGCAACGGACTCCGACATGACCAGTGAGACGGAGGGCGAGGGGGGCTCCACCACGGGGACCCGTGCAGACGTCAGTGACACCGACACGTCCTCGGATGGGAGCTCCCTTGCGGTGGCGGCAACATCCGTGCCCACGATACTACAGGTACAGCCGCCACCCAGCGCACCAGCTCCGCCCTCCCAGCAGCCCCTCAGCGTTTGCCCTGTGCCCGCTCACCCAGGAAGGTGGACATCTCCTTCGCCCCAGGCACCACAGGCCCTGCCCCAGTCACCCCTGCTGCCCTCAGTGCGGAGGTCATTGACCTCCTGAGGACCATCATTGTCGGGCAGTCTACCCTTTTGAATGCCATCCAGGGTGTGGAGAGGGAGGTGCATCAAAGCAATGCATACCTGGAGGGCCTTCATTCGGGTCAGGCTGCCCAGCAGCGATCGTTCAACGCTCTGGCCTCAGCACTGACGGCAGCGATTGTCCCTGTCTCCAGCCTCCCTCTTCTAACTCCCTCCACCCAGTCCCACTCCCCTGTTCCTCTGCCTATGTATGTATGTATGTATTGGGTATTTATAAAGCGCATTCCGGCCCAAGGGCATCGAAGCGCTAACTGGGTGAGGCGAGTTGATTAAACAAGGAGACTCCCAGACTTATTGCGGAAAAAGCCAAGTCTTGACCAGTTTCCTAAATCTAAGATAGTTATGTTCTTGCCTTATGTCCAATGGTAAAGAGTTCCAGATATCAGCAGCCGCAATAGTAAATGCTCTGTCTCCCCACTTTACTTTCTTAGTGCGGGATGTTTGAATTCGATAGGCACCGGCCGAGCGCAACAGCCGATTAGGCCTGTACCATTGCAGCTTGGTGGTTAAAGCCTTAGGCCCAATCCCATGGACAGCCTTATGGGTGATGCAGAGAGCCTTAAAAGAGAGCCGCTGGATTACCGGAAGCCAGTGTAGATCTTTAAGGCACCTCTTAGCAGAGGCCCCGCGAGGCAATTTTAATAGAAGCCTGGCAGCAGTGTTCTGCATCAACTGTAACTTGTTCAAAGATTCTTTATCCAGATTGAGCAAAAGCGCATTTCCATAATCCAATCTGGAAATGACTAAAGCCAAAATGACGGTAGTTCTGCAAGTTTGTGGAATAAAAGGAAGTATTTTTTTTAATTTCTTCATAGTCCACATACAGGTCTTGATTATCAGATTGACCTGAGGTTTGAATGACAATTGCTCATCGAACACTAATCCTTAGTTTCTTGAGGTAGACCGTGGAACAGGAAGAGTCCCACATTCTTCAGGCCACCAACTAGAAGACCAATGTTCCCTTCCAATTCCAAAGCACCAGTTTCAACCAGTTGGTCTTCATCCAGTGATTCACTGCTGTCATACAGGCATTGAAGCGGATGGCCACTTCTTCCAGATCTTTATTAATAGGGATGATAATTTGAGTATCATCTGCGTATGAAGTAGGAATAAAGCCGAAAGAGCGAACGAGCTCTGCCAGCGGTGCCACGTACACGTTAAATAGCGTTGGGCTTAGAGAAGAGCCCTGAGGGACCCCACACGGCAAGAGGTAGGCAGGGGATCTAAAGTCACCACTACTAACTGTGGCCCACCTGTCTGATAAAAAAGATTCAATCAGCTTAAGAGCCTGGTCTCTAATACCTGCCTGATAAAGACGGTCTAGCAGAATGTGGGGAGCAATGGTGTCAAAAGCTGCCGACAGATCCAATAGCACCAGAAAGACCCCCTGCCCTTTATCCACCAATCTGCGTATGGTGTCAGATGATGCAATGAGAGCTGATTCAGTGCTATGAGATTTCCGAAAGCCATGTTGCGAGCTGTCTAAGCCCTTAGAGGCAGACAGGAAATCGACCAATTCTTTATTAAGATGTTTTTCCAAGATTTTGGCCGCATAGGGGAGAAGGGCTATTGGGCGTAAGTTCGTCAGGTCATCGGGTTTACCAGCTGCCTTCTTTTTTAGCGGAATAATAGTGGTTTCTTTCCATGCCCTAGGATATAAGCCAGTTGCAAGAACTTCCTGAAAAATCGGGGCCAGCATAGAAACCGCTAGCTCTGGTACTAATTGGAGGATAGCAGAGGGGCAGGGATCCATAGGGGAACCTGATTTGACTTCCAAGAGCAGTTTACACAAAACCTCTTGAGAGGGCATCTTAAACCTTGAGAGTAAGAGTGGCTTGTCTGGCAACCCGTTTATTGTCACCACAGGGTGCAGATGTGTAGTTAACCAGGGGAAAGGGTTGGCTTGTTCCTTGTCCAATCTAAAGCTGGAGTAGATGTCAAGGACTTTACATTAAAAACATTTTTAGCTACTTTATTGCAGAAGTCTTGGGAATTTTCAACTTTTGGAGTGCCTAAGGGAGTGGTAAGATCATTAACGGTTCTAAATAACTCTCTAGAAGAGTTGGCTGCTTCACTAATTTTACGTGTAAAATAGTCCGATTTGGCAGCCCGACAGGCTTCTTTGTAAATGTTTAATGCGAGCTTTAGCTCCACCCTCTCGGCTTCTCTAGGGCTGAGTTTCCAGCAGCGCTCCTTCTGCCGGTATTTCCTCTGTAAAAGTTTGAGGGCTTGAGAGAACCAAGGTTGATTGGGTTTTTTCCTAGTACGAGGAACAGAGATCCTCGCCGGTGCTAGCGAGTCCATTGCCTGTTTAATGCCCAGATTGAATCTAGCAAGTGGTGACAACGTGGACGCCTTTAGATCATTCCAATTATGTGTTAGTGTTACTTTCAGTGGTTCTGCTTCAATATTTCTCCAAGATCTTGTCAGTTTTTTCTGGGGAATAGGTATTATAGGCTGCTCCCATGCCAGAAATTTAAACGTCAGGAGAGCGTGATCCGTCCACTCTAACAGGGTCGTTGAGATATACAATTCTTCCTCGGGGTGGGTGAAAATCCCATCTAGGATATGGCCAGCTCTATGAGTGGCCATCCCATCCTTTAGGAACCAATCCAGAACCACCATAAGGTTGAGGAATTCCGCAACCAGCAAGTCACTTGTATTATCAAAATGGATGTTAAAATCTCCCAAGATAATTGCTTTAGGGGCCATAATTAAAGGTTCCAATAATGAAGTCCATATCGAGAGGAACTTAGAAACGGGGCCGGGGGGCCGGTAAATTAACAGGCCTTCAAAGACTAGAGATTTGTCAAGGAGTAGTTTAAAGGCCATAGCTTCACATACCTCTGGTATGTGGCTAACACTATTCCAGGTGCAAGTAAACTCAGACCTGCAAATAATGGCCAAGCCTCCTCCTCTGCCTGTATTCCTGTCAACCCTATGAAAGGAGAAGCCGGTAGGGGCCGCCTCAATAAAATCGGGGTCCGAATCAGGCCTCGCCCATGTTTATGTTAGGAAGAGACAGTCTATGTTGAGAGTAAGAATAAGTTCATTGATTTCAAATTTGTGTTTAGGGAGGGATCTAACATTTATAAGAGCGAAAGAGCCCACCGCTCTACCGTCCCTTACAACTCCACCCAAAACATGTTCTGAATTGTTCCCTCCTGCTCCCCGAACTCCCTGGGTTTTCTGCTTTCCCATCATAGATGGTATAGGCACCATCCAATTACACTGCGCACACCTCCAGGCATAAGTAATGTCAGGGATAAGTGTGTGAATGCACCGGGGGCCAGCCAGATTCTTGAGTTCTGCTATGGTGTATCTAATTTTTCCAGTGCAAGATGCAAGATTCCTGGCCCTCTGGCCCGTTCTGGCTTGGACGGGCGCAGACGGGCTTGCCTTTGGTGTGCCTTTGGTGCGCCAGCGGCGCGCCCGCTGCGCGCGTCCGCTGCGCAGCGGTGTTTGAGCCGTCATTTAACCCCCCTTGATGAGGCAGATCCACTAGACCGCAGAACACCATTAGTAAAAATATCCCTTCCTCAAACGAGTATTATTCAGGTAAGGAGGGGAGGTGTTTCTCTCAAGAATTAAAATTGAGGTGCATTTAAATAAGTCCAAGTACTAAAAAGAACTTATTTATAAAAACAAGCATGCAGTAATTCTCTTTCCTATTAAAAAATAGACAGATTAATGAATGCAGATTCAAATTCATACACAGCAATAAAAGCGGCAAGATAAATGGAACCTTTAGGCTAGAATGGATAAAAATCGGCAGTGATCGCGAAAACGCGCTCACCTCAGTCCCATCCCATCCACACCTACAGACCAGCCTGCACACACCTCAACACCCAAGGGAAGCTCATCCAGACATAAGCACCACAGAACACACAAGCATTCACACAAGCAACATACAGATGCAGACATGCCAACAGCCACTACCTCCTCTGTGTCCCCCACCTCCTCGTCTCCCTCCTCCCTCCCTGTGACGTCTACACTCACACCTGCATGCACACCACCATCAGCCAGTACACCCATCACCAGCACACCCTCCAGACCAGTCCGCACACGTGCAATCACCACCCCCACTGCCATGTACACGTCCCCTGTGTCCTCTCCCAGTGTGTCTGTCACCCCCGCTTCCAAACCACACAAACACAGGCAGGCACCCAACCAACAGCCATCCACCTCACGTCAGCCTCCAGCCCAAGCACCTGCACCCAAAGACACCAGACTTGACTCTCCTACAACCACATCCTCTTCCTCCACTCCCACACCCACTCCAGCTACCCTTCCCATTGCTCCTAAAAAACCATTCCTCTCTAAACTGGACCTCTTTTCCTCACCTGACCCACCCCCTCCATCTCGTAAGAGTTCCAAAAACACCTCAGCCACCACCAGCCCAGCAACTCCCAAGAACGTCGTGCCTGGTTTTTGGAGTCCGCCCTTTCCTTGGGCAGGGACATCGGCCAGCAGCAAAGGCACAGCCAGCCCCCCCCCCTGGTAAGAGGAGCAAAAAACTGAAGGGCAGGCGCGACAGGCCTGATACGCCTGCCCCCAAGGAGGGTAGCCTTGCACCGTCACCTGCCACATCGGGTAAGGGAGCCAAGGGCCACGGAGAGTCTGCCAAGGAGGGCAAGGGTAGCAAAGCGCAAAAGGCAGGGAGCAGCCGACCTGGCCATGAAGGCCCCACCAGCCCCATTCCGGGGGTATCGGAGGAGACCCAGGGCCCCAGGACTCCATCACAGGAGGGCCCCGCAACGGAAAGGTCCGGGAAGTATTGGCCAGGTGTGGTTCACTCGAAACACAAGACAGGCACCGCTGAACAGGGCCCCGCCGTGAGGAGCACCGCTGAACAGGGGCCCGCCGCGAGAAGCACCGCTGAACAGGGCCCCGCCGCAAGGAGCACCGCTGAACAGGGCCCCGCCGCGAGGAGCACCGCTGAACAGGGGCCTGCCGCGAGGAGCACCGCTGAACAGGGCCCCGCCGCGAGGAGCACCGCTGAACAGCGCCCCGCCGCGAGGAGCACCGCTGAACAGGGGCCCGCCGCGAGGAGCACCGCTGAACAGGGCCCCGCCGCGAGGAGCACCGCTGAACAGCGCCCCGCCGTGAGGAGCACCGCTGAACAGGGCCCCGCCAAGACAGGCACCGCTGAACAGGGCCCTCCTGTCAAGCACCGCTCCGCTGGGCCCTCATCTCAAGCACCGCTCCGCTGGGCCCTCCTGTCAAGCACCGCTCCGCTGGGCCCTCATCTCAGGCACCGCTCCGCTGGGCCCTCCTGTCAAGCACCACTCCGCTGGGCCCTCATCTCAAGCACCACTCCGCTGGGCCCTCCTGTCAAGCACCGCTCCGCTGGGCCCTCATCTCAGGCACCGCTCCGCTGGGCCCTCCTGTCAAGCACCGCTCCGCTGGGCCCTCATCTCAAGCACCGCTCTGCTGGGCCCTCCTGTCAAGCACCGCTGGCCCATTGGCAGGCCCGGTTCTGTGTCGAGCAGGGCTTCACGAGGCACTCTGCCCACCATGCCTCCTCCATGACCAGTGGACTCTGTAATCCACCTGATGGACTGTGGCTTTGCACCCCCCAGGATGGCACAGTGGGCAATCCACCCACTGTAGAGACTTGAGAGACTGTGGCTTTGCACTCCCCAGGATGGCATAGTGGGCAATCCACCCACTGTAGAGACTTGAGAGACTGTGGCTTTGCACTCCCCAGGATGGCACAGTGGGCATGGAGGCCCTTCGTGGATAGGCGTCGTGGACTCATGTGGCTGAGGTGCCCCCCCTTCCCTTCCCCCTGAGGTGCCAGTATTTTTTTTTTGTGATGCCCCAGCAGTGTTCTCTCCAATGGACTCGATCTCGTGTGTGGGCTTTGCCCATGTGTTGCTGCACATTGGCCCACAGACGATTTGAACTTTGCAAAACTGTGCCGGACTTTTGCTACTTGTATATATATAGTTCTAGATGTGTAATAATTCTTTATATATTGCTAAGTTCGCTATACTTAATTATTGCTATAATATAGTTCTATTTTTACAATCATTGCCTTTTGTCTTTGCATTTTTGTTTTGGGGGTTTGGGGGTGTCACTCTGACTTTTTAATCTGCATTGGTGTGTAGGTATTTCAGTGGGGGTGAGGGTGGGGGTGGGTGTGTGGCGTATGTGTGTGCCCGTAGCCTTTCCTCCTCCCCCCTCCCCTGTGTCGTAGGTGCAGTACTCACCGTTGTTGTCTGCGGCGACGTTCGTGATCCTGGAAGAAGAGCAGGAAGGCAATGGCTGGGAGGATGTGGAGTTCCGGTTCCATGCTGTCCCGATTCCGCGTGCAGTGTGTCGAGGTGAGCGCTTTCCATTGGAAATGTCTGTTTCCGCCGTGTTTTTATCGGCGGGGCTCCCGCCCCTGAAAAGGTGGCGGATTGGTGAGTCGTGATAGGGTGGGCGGTACATTGTCTGCCGCCTGGCTGTTGGCGGTGACCGCTGCGCTGTTTGTTTGTGCCGCCGTGGCGGTCGGAGTGTTTAAGCGGCGGCCTTTGCTGGCGGTTCCCGCCAGGGTCAGAATTCCATTTTTTGGACCGCCAGCCTGTTAGTGGGTTGGCCGCCGCTTTAACACTGACCGCCAGGGTCAGAATGACCCCCTAAATGTTCAATACTTTCTAAGTACTTTCATAATGATGGTAAACTTATGGAGTGAAACTGAGCTGGGTCTCACACATGAGGGAGCATGGAGCAAATGAGGTCTAATTGAAATTATAGCTAGTTCTCTCCAGAACATCATAGACGAGGCAGACACCTTAAATTTGATAATTCGCTTGATCAGGAACAAATGTAGGGAGTGATGAGCATGTTACACATGGCCAATTGTTTGTAGTCCATTTATAAGATGAATTGCAATGTTTTGGATGCATTTCAGCCTGTTGGTGGGTTGCCCGCCGCTTTAACACTGACCGCCAGGGTCAGAATGACCCCCTAAATGTTCAATACTTTCTAAGTACTTTCATAATGATGGTAAACTTATGGAGTGAAACTGAGCTGGGTCTCACACATGAGGGAGCATGGAGCAAATGAGGTCTAATTGAAATTATAGCTAGTTCTCTCCAGAACATCATAGACGAGGCAGACACCTTAAATTTGATAATTCGCTTGATCAGGAACAAATGTAGGGAGTGATGAGCATGTTACACATGGCCAATTGTTTGTAGTCCATATATAAGATGAATTGCAATGTTTTGGATGCATTTCTTTGTTTTGAGTGGACTATCAGGAGTGTCCAGGTCCACCAATTACCATAGACCAGATCTGCTGAAACCATAGCACCCCTATAATGGGATTAACATCATACCCTTCTCAGGGTATGTAGCAGATGGACACCAGATGTTCCAACCTTCTGTATCTGACCTTCAAATGTGAGATTTGGGTAAAACCAGGCAGCAGTTTACCTGGTTGCTCCTGCCTCCGGAGGACTGACCACATTCTGAATGAACTGTGTATGATCAGAGTTAATCATTATAATAAACTGAACCTTTCAGTGAATTACAAGTGAAAATAATGTACTGTCTCCAAGTAGTTCACAATGTGGCTATGAACTGGCTTGCAGCATGCCTAAAGATGTTGTATGTCACAAATGAGACCTCTGCAATGACTACAGTTTACTGTAAGAGTCAAGACTGTCTCTTTCACTCATGAGACCACTTATGGGTCATACTAAGACCATCTAAAATGCAAAAATGGATTGTTATTACCTCAATTAAAATTTAGTATCTGAACTCTCAAATTGGTAATGAACAAAAAAAGAGTTTTGGAGTACAGATGTTTTTGTCTTGATCTCAATTCGAGTCACAGTGGGTATGAAAGAAAAATATACAAATTTCTTTAAAAAAAATAAAAAAGCACTGCAATTTGTATCACTTGCTGTAGGACAGATGAAATGACACTTCCTCTTTTCTGATGAGAACAAAGAGATGGGCACCCATGTTGTGCACCACACAAGTCTACTATCAGCTGACTAATGTTACAGGCTTGAATATAGCCCATAAATGTTCAAGGTTACCAGGAAAGCGGCCTGCATAATTAGTGATTTTTTGGCTAAATGGGAATTTTTGTCCAAGTTGATAACTCAAGATATACGGTTATTCTGCATGCTTTTTATCACACACTAGATGCGTTAAGAAATATGTCCACAGAAAAGAACCTGAAATTTTAGAATTGCCTCAGGATATGTTGCAGAAATTGTAATTCCTGCTGTAACTCACCATTCCATAGAGGAAAAATCAGATAGTGAGGTTTTTCCAAATCCCGGAATTACCAATCCATGTTAAATTAGTAATCCCACTATAGATTTACTGTGGATGAATTCCTGCAATTTGAAGTGAAGTAGGTGAAGGTTCTGGTCTCTTTTTCCTTCTGATGAAAGAAATTCAAAGGATACAGATATGTGGTATCCATGAGTAACATATCAGTATATCAATTGTGATCTCATTGTAGGCATTTTAGTTTAAGCCACTATGACATTTTTGTGTGTGCCACATGCATTTAGATTAATGTTCTTATGTACTGCAGTCTGGAAGTGCCATAAAATTCTTACTATGCGAAGTTCGTTTATGGGTAAATCATTGACTTTGGAGTTAAAAAGAGTTCTGAAGTATGGGAGCTGGATATCTATTACGCCCTTTAAATCAGGCAAGAGTTATTTCATTTGGGTGAGAATATATTTAACATCCACACCAATCTCTAATGGTTTCTTTTGTTATTGTTTGAGGTTACATTCTTATTAGCGGTAAGTAGTTATATCACAATTATCCTCTATAAGGGCAATCAGATACAGCATTTTGTAGAGGCAGACTTCCATGTATTGTACATTATAAGAATATAGTAAGTCACTGAAGTGTCTCTTGCATTTACAAAGTCTGACACCAAATACAGTTACAATATCTGTTTTTAAGTACACAGTGGCAAATGATTGGGCAGGAACAGGAGAGGTAAACCCAAAATATTTAAGAAAGATGATAAGGCCAGTGTTAGAAATTGGGTCTCTAGTTAGCAGAGGTATACACCCTTGTCGAAGTAGGGACCACAATCCTAGTCAGGGTAAGTCACAACACAACCCAAATCATCCTGTGCTCAACTTCTGGTAGCTTGACACAGAGCAGGCAGACTTAACTCAGAAGACATTGTGTAAAGTATTTGTGCAATAACACATACAGTAACACAGTGACAACACCATGAAAATTTACCATACAGGTTTAGGAAAATAGATAATATTTATGTGAATGAAATAAGATAAAAACAACGAGAATTCATACTCCACAAGCTAAGTTATGATCTTTTAAAGATTAAATCCCACTAAAGCACAAGGAAACTCAGTTGGTCCAACTGAAACTATTACAGTGTAGTTGACAAACTCATTCCCAATATGCAGGGCTAAACTTGCACCCTCAACTTTCAGTATGAGGGTCTGAGATGTTGTGGCTCCTTACACTGGAGTGTCCAGACATAACTATGGCTTTTCTTTGAAAAAAGACGTAGATGTTACATGACGGGGAATGTTTAACATGTAAAAAAAAAGTGAGTATATTGATGACCTACCATGAGATACAAGGACTTGAACCTTCACCAACTGAGTGACAATCCAGGAGCTTAAACAGAAGACCACAAGTGACTCTGTTCTGCATCAAAATGTAAGTACAAAATTATAATCAATCACCTTCCTAGTGTGACGGTTTGAATTCATATGGTGAGATTATTGCAAAAACAATCTCTCTCTTCCATCCCATCATGGGAAGAAAGAGTGAGAGAGAAAGCGACAGGACTAAGGAGGGGAAGCCTAAATGCCCCAACAGTTCCAGCTGGCTCCCCACCTCCTAAGGTAGCCAGCATTGCTCCCTCACACTGGGAGCTGCTGGAAATGGAGCTCCCTGTGTGGAGGAGCAATCCTTTCATCTCTTTCACTGCCTCCATGGCAGCGGGCAGGAAAAAGATGAAAACTCAGCACCCAGCAAGAGGGAGCTGTTCTCAAGCCCCCACTAGCTTGGAGCTGAGTTTTGTTTGCCTTTGCTTTCTGGGAGCCTTCACAGCTCTCGCCAAGCAAAAGCAAATGGCCGTCTCCTGAGAGTGGAAACCTCAGGAAATAGCAGGAGCCAACTCTGGGGGGTGGTGGTCCCCAGGGCCATAATTGGCTTCAGGAAGGGAAAGGTGGGGCACCCCTCCTTATTATCTATTTGCCCCAGGGAGGTGGTGTTCACCAGGGCCCAGCAGGAAAAGCGTGACCCAGGAAGGTGGTAGTTTCCAGGGCTTAAATCTGACCCAGAAGGGGATTCATGCAGACTACCTCCATTATTTTAATAAAGCCCTCAGGAGGTGGTGGTCCTCTAAGCTCATTAAAGCCCATGGAAGGGTTTTCCGCACTGCCCCTTCCAAATATAATTATTAAGCGCTGGGGCTCTTAACAACCCTCGAACGGGACCCTATGTGCCTCCCCTTTTATGTGATTTTCTTGGTTATGCCCCCGGGACGTGTCCCACCGAGGGCTTTCTTTTAAAACAAGCAGAAATGCAAACTTGGTTTTTGTACTTTTTCTGGTAAACTTGCAAATTTGCCACAAATTTTGCCCCAGGACTAAGGCTAGGGGGTCAGGGTATTTATGCCCTGCCCCATTTTTTTATTTTTTATCATTTTGTTTGGGTCCCAAAATGGCTGCCAACACTTCCCGAATGAAATGTTGGCAGCCAATCAGATCTCTGCATGATCAGGAGCACTGTACCAGAGGCTTCCATTTTACACAAGAAGAAGAAGATGGAAGCCTCTGGTACAGTGGGGGCCTTGATGCTCCCCCTGCAGTCCCAAAAGCTTTAGACTGGGTGCCTTGCGCATGCAGTAAAATGTGACTGGGTCTCAGAAGATGGGGTCCCTGGGGATAAAATTGGCCCTGGGGGTGACGTGGCCCCTCTCCCTTTTTAAAAAAGTATGTGGCCCTGAGGAGGTGGTGGTTCCTGGGGCAGTTCTTGCGCCCCGTGCACAATTTAAAGATAGCCTGGGGAGGTGGTGGTGCATTGCTCAGCACACAGGGAGCTACTTATATTTTTAAATAGAAGCTCCTTGCGTACAGGAGCAATATTTTCATCTCTTTTCCTGCCCGTGTGTTAGTGTGTTGTTAGAAGTGTTATCAGCCAATCAGTTCTCAGCAGGAGTTCCTCCTGGATCCGGGGCCCTAGATATGCACATTTATTTTCCCTTTAGTATCTCAAAAACTACTGAATGGATTTTCACTAAACAGAAATGGGTGATCCACCCACCAAAAGCTACGTTTTTGCCAAATTTCGTGTAATTCCAAAGAGTCTATGGGAATTTACAATGGAAACACACTTTTTTGACGCCTCCTTTTTCTTTCCAGGCATCACAGGACCCAATTTGTCACTTTAAAAAAAAAAATTGCGCAGATTCGTCAAACTGTGCCAAAGATATAGGCAAGTCAAAGAACACTTTTTTAATGGACACTAGCTCCTAACTATAACTACCTACTGGTGATATATTTTCAGTGAAAAAAACAAAGGTTAAAGGGAAGTTATACTTAGGTTCACATTTTACTCACACAAAACCAAGGAAATTCAGCTGTTTTAGTAATGGTTATCTCATGTAACTATAACTCATGCCGTAAGGTAACTGTAACTCTCACCCGCCACATACAGTTATCTCATCAATAATTTAACTGTAATTGTTATGTTGATATTATCAATTATGTTATAAAAGATATCATGAGTTATGTAATATCTGGGCAGTGCATGGAGATGGGGCAAGTTATAGTTACCTTAGGACACAAGAGATAGAGAGAAAGAGAAATAGATAAATATTTATTGAAAAAGAGGCAAGTACAAGCTGAGAAAGTTATAACTCAGCACAGCGAACCACAGAAATTAGCCGGGTATGGTTCATGGCACAAATCATACCTCATTCGCCCTCACTGCTTATGACCATTTCACCACTGTTAGTCAGTTTTATGTTGAGAATGCATGTTTTTACATGAAGCCTTTTCAAAATGTTATTTGGCATATGATATTTTTTAACAATTCATAGTGGGGAATAGATACAAACCACATATCTGCCAATGCATGCTCTTGTCTTGATGGCATCTATTTTTTGTTTGTGACCTGTTTTGAATGTTGCTGGTGATGTAAGTTGTGGTATATGTTGTGTGAGTTGTTAAGCATACAGGGAAATTCAGTGTTTTTTTTCATATAGACCACAAGCCATACCTCAATTTGTAATGGTTGCCTTCTGTGAATTACTTCTTTTTTTGATGTGCTTAGTATCCAATTGTTCTTGTACACAGCCAGACCAGGTGTCCAGCCAGGTGGCAGTGGCCAGCCTCTGCTGTTTAAATAGCCTGTGTCCAATCCACTGCAGGCAGAAAACTCCCAAAGTGCACAGCATTTACGTGCAATGGAGCTTGTCTACAGGGGCCGAACTTCAGCCAGGCCCCGTAGCCATTTTGCCACTTGTGGCCAAGCTCCTTTTGACATAGCATTCCACCGTACATGTGGGTTGGTCAAAGGTTCTGGACTTCAGTTTTTACAAGTTTCAAGCCTTCATGGTTTCATGGTACCTGAATACGGATTTGCACTTCCAGGGCATGCAGTGGCCACCACTGCCTATTTTTCCAGGAACCGTGGAAGACTTGCTGATTCTTATGGACCACAGAAGAGGTTTGATTGGTTCTTGAAAACATATTGGTCCACATTTAAAAAGTTGTTGATTTTTTTGCACATATCATCTCACTCCTTGCCATAGGAGCGCTCTGCAGAATAGGAGACTGTTTAGTTTTTTCTCTGTGCTTCATTTTTTTGAGGAATCAAAGCAATGGCTTCTGGACTGCAAGCACAGGAGAGGACAAATCAAGAAGAACATGGAGAGGAGACAAATGAAGATGCTGAAGTCCTTCATGAGGAGGATCTAAGATAGATACAAGAGTCCATTGTTAGGGAATCTTTCAAAATTGTTCCTGGTGAACAAAGCTATCTTTGATGTATGTGGTGTGCACTTTGTTTAACAAAAAACAGAGCAGAGAGAACCAAAAAACTACAGCTTCGGAATGTTCTATATGCACAAGCACCTTAATTCATAACATTAGCTTCAGCTCGATGCTGCAAAAAGTAGAAGGGTTGATGAAGAGGTGGGTTCAACTTCTTATACATTCTAAAACACAATTACTCGAGGAGAAAGAAAAAGAACAGACTCATCTTTGCAATGGAACTGTGAGCTTGCTTTGCTTGGTGTCCAAGAAGTTCGATGAAACTACTTGAAGGTTACTAAGATAATGTCAATAGTATACTTTTATCCATTATGTCTTTTCCCATTTAAATGTTTCTCCTGCAACTTTGCTCACAGCACTTGAGAGTAATGTGATAGTCCTGTAGTATTCTTTTAGGTACCATTATTTGCCTTTGTAATTACCTCCAACGCCTCTAAAAAGTCAACAAACTAATGAGATTAGAACATGCCTATTCAAACACTATCATTAGAAATAGAATGACTGTGTCCTCTTTGCATTTCTGGAGTTGGATGCTTCAGACCAATTCACAGAGGCATGTACATGTACGTAAAAGAGTACTGTTGCAGTACTGCTTCCCGTATTCATAAATACTTTTGTAAATGTATCGATTTTTTAATGAAACCTGTGCAGTTGCTGTTTAACCCACAGGTTATATATGGTATTTCGATTTATCTATTATGTCACCATGTTTGGGGTTCAGAGTACATATGCTGGGAGACTGGACAGCAGTCTAACTGTATATAAATTCAAACATGCTGCAGAACGCAGTCTAAAATCGGGGGATCACTCAAATTGATGAGATTTCCTACCATACTCATCCATTGTGTACTGTAGATGATGATCTTGTATTCATCCATCTCACACATAAACTATCATCAAAAATGAATTCCACCATCTATCCTTTCTAGCATAGTAAATTATCGCATTTAACTACCCCTGAAAATTGTGGGACTCATTAGGACTTTGGCGGTCCCACCACAGGACCACCAAAGCCGCGGGGAGGATGCCCCCGTCATGTCAGTGGCACCACCCATCATATTACAATGTTTTTGCTGTACTACAATGTTGCCGCAAGGCTACGGTGTTGGCCTCAGCTCCCTTAAGTGACCTCACCTCTTTAAAATAATTAGATCCAAGTTTATATATCACTTCTATGACATTGATCCTTCATGAAATACTTCAGATTTGAACCATTTGTTTGCAGATATCTGACCTTCATTTTATAATACCACTTCTCTATTATTCACAAATGCAAACATGATAGGCATAACAAGGCATCCAGAACAGAAACATGAAGAATACTAAACACAACAAGCTAACTACAAGAATATGCCTTATTGTTTACACAAAGATGGTAGCTTCATAAATTAAAAGGCTTATTGTCTAAATCACAAAACAAAGGAAATTAAATTGGCTGGTTGCTTGCCTGTTAGGCATGTTTCATTTTGATGATTGACAGGGTTTCTTATCATTGAGATCAACACTATCTACACAGTATAAGTTGTGACTTTAATTCTAGTGCACACACAGAAGAAACTTGGATGAATCAAATACCTCTATTTGGCTTTTATGCTTTCGTTGCGATCTGTTCGGTGGTTTGAGGAAATGCCACCCGGCACGTTATTAAGATTCAATGTAAATTAGCTTATTGGCATATTTGGAATAGTTGACTGTACCTTGAACTGCAAAAACACAAACTTAGTAAATTAAATATATCAAAGCAGCCATATTTACACAAATATGGACAACATTTTTTTCTTTTTTATAACAGGTGAGTCATTAAAAGATGCATATACTAATGTTCAGTGCATCTAAAATGTGTTCCAAGTGACCAATAACAATGAAATATTGACCATAAAAATTTTGTAACTGACCCTCACACAAATTAAAAGGTTTTTGGTCAGCAAATGCCTCTGGTGAGGTATATAATGCAGTAGAGTTTACACAATTGTGGTAGATGATTTTAACTGAAATAAAATCACATTAAAATTAGGCTTCTTATTCTCAATGAGAGGAGTGAATAATAAAATTAATTGTGGTTGAATTTCTACAGGACTTGAAACCCATGGTGAGACAGCAAGTGGAGCGCTAGTAAGTAGACTGCGCTTCGCTGAATGTTGGTTTAGTTTAATTAAGTATTGTGTCCTCTTTGGGCATTATTTGAGTGCCATTCACATTCACCTAACTTATGATTTTACTGTGATATACATTGTTTTATCTCCATGTACATTAAAAAGATAAGGAATGAAAGGTAGAAAGTTTCAACTCAAAAGGCTTTGTTTTGTTTAATTCAGAGTGTGCTAATTTAGTGGGGTCTGTGTGGGGAGTCTTTTGGTGGCATGTGTGATTGGCAGAATCTGCAATATGATGTTTCTGAAAGCATGTTGCTGCATATATCTTTAAAATAATGTGATTACCGTCTTTGAAGGAATTTTATTCTAGTTCTAGGGAGAATACATTCTTAATACAGGCCACCTCCATGGAGTAAAGAACATTTCTGCCATGTTTTCTGCCTACTGTGTGGCAGAAACCATGGCGGAATTGCTATACAGCTCACTACTATATTGCACAGGTAGGTTTTTTATGAATTGTATCACTAAATCGACCCTACCACTAACCTATTCTTTACATTGACCTTTTTTTTTGTCATTTCTTTTCTCATAGTTGAAACTGTACCCAAAACAGTTTTCATTTTTTACCTTGTTATTTTTATGGTCTGGCTTGAAAGCGCAGCTGTTGCTAGACAATTATAGGAGGATCAGAGGAGAGGGGCTTTGGGAGCCAGGAGTACATTATTTGGTTGGGTGGAAATCATGTGCTTCCACAAAAAATGGCTTGACCTCCACACAGCTGTTATCAATTTGTTTACTTTTCCAGGTGTCTGACCTTGGACTTTCAGTGGTGCACAAATGATGTTGCAATGCTATTAAAGTGGCTAAAATAACTAGATTATTTTGCTTTTCTCTAACAGCAGCACAGATGGAAAGAGGGCAGTAATTTACCTCTATGGCATTTTAGGTTTGACTTGACAGTGCACCTGTAATCACATCTTATGTGAGCAACAAAAAAAGAGCATTCAGAGTCTTTCTGAGAGAGAGACTTAGGCTCCATTCACATGTTGCCCCCCCTGAGTACAGGAAATGCTTGAGCCAATTTTTTGTGGTTTCCCTAAAGGACTGCATGTATTCCACTTGTTACCTTGTGGCAAGCTTTATACTTGATGAAGCAGAACTTAGTTGGTTATAGGGGCAAGCCAATATTAATGGCTATAGAATTGATGTGTTTATTATGAAATGTTATGATAAAAGTACTGGGCCTGGGATATTTACTGTGAAAGGCATACATTAAAGTTGACATGCATGTATTTGTTAATTGTTAATGCTCTCTACTAAAGCTTACAGACAAGTATTGTGTTGCATGGAATCTCAGATTACTGTAGTAGGCATGAGTTTTGATGTTGACCACACAAACCCTGGTGGATTTCACTCTGATGATTGTTGTTAGTCCTTATTCAGAGGGGTTGTATACTGCTTTGATATATATATATATATATATATATATATATATATATATATATATATATATATATATATATATAAATATATATATATATATCCTACATATTTGTAATTTCTCAACTATATACATGATGCTTGTCAGTTTAGTTTAATTGAATAGGCCGGTGTAGTGTAAGGCCAATGTTAAAGGCAGTAGGCTTCATCAGTTCATTGGGAAAAGCATGTCAGATTTCAGAGTTTTGATCTAGTTATTTTGAAATGTTATGACAAAACCAACACGTCTGACCTACTCATTGTGCAAAGCATTTTGAAGAGAATAGGCTTTTAAAGATTGATTGTTAGATTGTTAATACACGTTACTAAAGCCTGTAGGCAGGTACATTTTACATGGAATTTCACAGGTTACAATAATAGTCAAGGATTTTGATGATCTATCCGAAGACAGTGTGGGGTTAGAAGATATGCACTACAATAACCCTTATTAGGCTCTCTTAGGAGAAAAAGGCCCATATTTATACTTTTTTAGCGCCGCATGTGCGTCCTTTTTTGGCGCAAATGCGGTGCAAACTTACAAAATACAATTGTATTTAGTAAGTTTGCGCCGTTTTTGCGTCCAAAAATGACGCAAATGCAGCGCTAAAAAAGTATAAATATGGGCCATAGTATTTTGCTTTTCCAGCTATAAATTTGCGTACTTGTGTATTTTTATAACTGTATGCCAGATGGTTGTCTTGTGGCGCATTAACACTCATTGCAATGGGCCTAAGTTGTTATGAAACATTATGATAAAGATGGAAGGCCTAACATATTGATTGAGAAAAGCATATGTTACAGTCACTATGCATTTGAGGTTGGATTGAATTAAAGCATACAGGAAGGGAGGTATTTTGTTATTTGGAATCTCACAGATTACATTCATAGGCAAGGGTTTTGTTGCTGGTTACCCTCATGACAAGCCATAAGTATAGAATATTTGCCCTGTGAGAGTCCTTGCTTAGCCATGTTAGGAGAAATAGTTTTGGCTCTGCCAACTGTCATTTCGTATACATTTGCAGTTTTATGACTGTATGCCTGACGGATGCCTTGTGGAAAAGCTTATGCTCAGCACAGTTGGCTTGAGACGTTTATAGTGATAAGCTAATACTAACAGCTATAGGATTGATTGATGTGCAGAAAAACCTTATGCCTGATGCCACAGATCTGGCCTGTTTGTAAGAAAAGTTATTACAAATGCAGTAAAGTAAACCTGGTTTATTCATTATGAAAAACATACGGTAAAGCTGATAGGCCCGTAAGAGAGGATTGTGGTCACATTATGTTACAGGCCATAGAAAGGTATTTGGTTGCATGTATTTTTATAGATGACCATAGTAGGCAAGGACTATGGTGTTGGTCCGGCAGTCTGTTAAACCCTGGGAATAGAACTTCAGTAAGATGATTCTTGTTAGGCCTAATTGAGAGGGACTGTATATTGTTTTGTTAATCCCTTCACTGTCAGGCCTTTCCCCTCCTGTGCCAAGCCTTTTTTTGGCTATTTGGGGCAGTTCACGCTTAGTCCCTCATAACTTTTTGTTCACATAAGCTACCCATGCCAAATTTGCTTCCTTTTTTTCTAGCCCCTTAGGGATTCTATAGGTACCCAGAATTTGTGGGTTCCCCTGAAGGAGACCAAGAAATTAGCCAAAATACAGCAAAAAGTTCGTTTTTTAAAAGACAAATGGGGAAAAAGGGCTGCAGAAGAAGGCTCGTGGTTTTTCGCCTGAAAATGGCATCAACAAAGGGTTTGTGATGGTGAAATCACCATCTTCCCAGCTTTCAGGAACAGGCAGACCTGAATTTGAAAACCCCATTTTTGAAAACAATTTTGACATTTTACTGGGATATACCCAATTTTTACTATTTTTTGTGCTTTCAGCCTCCTTCCAGTTAGTGACAGAAATGGGTGAGAAACCAATGCTGGATCCCAGAAAGCTAAACATTTCTGAAAAGTAGACAACATTTTTAATTCAGCAAGGGGTCATTTGTGTAGATCCTACAAGAGTTTCCTAAAGAAAATAACAGCTGAAATAAAAGAATATTGAAATTGAGGTAAAAAAACAAGCCATTTTTCTCCACGATTTACTCTGTAACTTTTTCCTGCGATGTCAGATTTTGGAAAGCAATATACCGTTACGTCAGTTGGACTCTTCTGGTTGCGGGGATATATAGGGCTTGTAGGTTCATCAAGAACCCTAGGTACCCAGAGCCAATAAATGAGCTGCACCTTGCAACGGGTTTTCATTCTATACCGGGTATACAGCAATTCATTTGCTGAAATATAAAAAACGAAAAACAGGTATCAAGAAAACCTTTGTATTTCCAAAATGGCCAGAAGATAAGGTGTTGAAAAGCAGTGGTTATTTGCACATCTCTGAACTCCGGGGTGCCCATACTATCATGTGAATTACATGGCATTTCTCAAATGGACGTTTTTTTACACACTGTCTTACATTTGAAGGAACAAATGTAGAGAAAGACAAGGGGCAATAACACTTGTTTTGCTATTCTGTGTTCCCCATGTCTGCCGATAAAAATGGTACCTCACTTGCGTGGGTAGGCCTAGCGCCTGCGACAGGTACTGCCCCAAAACACAACATGGACACATCACATTTTCACAAAGAAAACAGAGCTGTTTTTTGCAAAGTGGCTAGCTGTGGATTTTGGCCTCTAGCTCAGCCGGCACCTAGGGATACCTAGTAAACCTGCGCAGTTTTGAAAACTAGACACCTAGGGGAATCCAAGATGGGGCTCTGACCAGGTTCTGTTACCCAGAATCCTTTGCAAACCTCAAAATTTGGCCCAAAAACACCTTTTCCTCTCATTTCGGTTACAGAAAGTTCTGGAATCAAAGAGGAGCCACAACTTTCCTTCCACCCAGCGTTCCCCCCAAGTCTCCCAATAAAAATGGTACCAATGCCCCAAAACACTATCTGGACACATCAAAATGATCAAATACAAAACTACCTGTTTTTGCGGGGGCACCTGTGTTTTTGGTCCTGGGCTCAGCAGCCTTCTAGGGAAACCTACCAAACCCAGACATTTCTGAAAACGAGACACCCGAGGGAGTCCAGTGAGGTGTGACCTGCGTGGATCCCCCAATGTTTTTTTACCCAGAATCCTCAGCTAACCTCAAATTTAGCTAAAAAATCTCCTTTTTCCCACATTTCTGTGGGGGACCACCGCACTGGGACAAATTTCATACCACCCAATGTTCCCCTCAGTCTCCCGGTAAAAATGATACCTCATTTGTGTAGGTGGGCCAAGTGCTTGTGAAAGGGAAGAGCCAAAAACATGTTGATATTGAGGGGGAACCAAAGGGGGTCCAAAAAGGCAGTTTGCAAAAAAACATTTTTAAGCTGACAAGTGCAGCAGAATTTTTATCGGTATAGATGAGACAATGCTGGGTGGTAGGAATTTTGCGGATTCCTGCAGATTCCGGAAGGTTCCATCACAAAAACGTGGGAAAAATGTGTGATTTCCAGAAAAGTTGGAGGTTTGCAGGGGATTGTGGGTACAAAAATGGTGCGGGGTGCATGTGAAACACAGCACCCTGGAATCACCCAGATGTTTAGTTTTCAGATGTGTCTAGGTCTTGTGGATTTTTCTACATGGCAGTGTCTAAATGGTCTAAATACAATTTGCCCCCCAGAGGAGCGACCCTTGACTAAGGGGTCGCTCCCCACCTCTAAAAAACAAAACAAAAAAAAACCCAATTTTTTTATCCCTGGCGCCTAGAGGTTTCTGCCACACCTGGGAGCAGATTTAGAAATGGTCTAATTACAATTTGCCACCCAGGGGAGCGACCCTTGACTAAGGGGTCGCTCCCCACCTCTAAAAAACAAAAAAAAAATTTTTTATCTCTAGAGGTTTCTGCTACACCCGGGGGCAGATCGGCCTAATAACAATAGGCCGATCTGCCCCCAGGGGGGACAGAAATGGCCCAAAATAAATTTGCCCCCCCACCTCCCCACCCCCTCTGGGAAGCCACCCTTGGATAAGGGGTCGCTCCCCACGTCTAAAAAGAAAAAAAAAAAAAAAAAAAAAATGTTCCCTGCCGCCTATAGGCTTCTGCCCCCCCCGGCGGCAGATCGGCCTAATAACAAGCAAGAATTTTGGTGCAGTGACCAATCTGAAAAAATCTTAGAGATAGATGCACCATGGTAGTCCCTACCAGATTATATTAGTAGGGATTTTTTATTGTTTTGACATCTGTATTTTGTACATATTTCTAAGTTTGTTATGATACTTGAAGGCTTTTGAACAAACACAGTAGGTCTCAGTTGCTAATGGTGACAAGTCAATGATAACAGTGATAGGCTTGATTGTCTCTAATGACAAGGTGTGATGAAAGTAATATGCCTAACAAATTGTAAACAGCATTGCTATTAGGTATTTTGTTACATCGTGTATCACAGATTACCATAGTGGGCAAACATTTTGATGCTGTTACTTCCTCTGACAAACTATCAGAATCCTTGTTAGGCCTCCTTAGGAGGGATAGTATAGTGCTGTGGCAAATGTAATTTTGTATACTATATAATCTTATGACAGTATGCCTGATGGTCGCTTTGTGGAAAAGCTTATGGTTAATTCAGGAGGTCTTAGGTGGTTATGATGACAGGCCCTTGAAAACTGCTACAGGCCTAAGTGCTTCAGAAAAATATTTCTGTTGCCAAGGTCTGATATGCTTGTTATGAAAAATTATCATAAACACATTAGGCTTAACATATTGATTGTGAAAAACAGCTAAAATTAACTGGCATTAAGAATGGAGTGTTACAGCCTACAAAAAAGGCATTTTGTTAGATTACCTTTGCAAGGCATGATTTTCGTATTGCTTACTGCCTCTGACAAACCCAAGGAAAATGGGTGGCACCTTAATAATTCTTGCTAGGGTCACTTTTTAGATGTCTTCCAGGATCTTGTCAAACAAACAGTCATTAAACAATACATCTATTCATAGATATATTTGTTCCACTCAGTTCTGCCATTGTTCAGTCTGAATTATATTTACACTCTGCCTCCATTCATGACACCAAGCTGTATAGAATAATCACACAGTCTGACTAAGTATTTGACTCTTTTGTCCTGCCTGTGAATGACGGCAATGTTCAATCATAGTCATTTATCCACCTGAAAATGAATGCAGTTCAATATCACAGCTAATTAGCCAGTCCTTTTGTTTGGAATTTTCTACTTTTAAGGTCTTTCTTTTATTTCTTTGCTACTGCTGTTCTTATTTTAATGTTTCTTAAGAACAACAGGTCTCCAGATATTGCTAATGGGCTGCTTGCTGCTTATTTAATCTGCAGTGCCCACATTCCACTAAATGTGGCACCATGCTTCAAACTTTAAAACTATGTTAGACAATTTACAATATTTGTGAAGACAGATACTCACTGCTATGTTTAAATTTGATATTTCAAACATATGTCCACCATGGTTAGAAGGCATCATGTTTTCTTTACTTGTATTCTTTTCATTTATCTTGGTTATGTTATTGGGTTTGTATGTTTTCCTAAGGTTGTGTTGAAAGGAGATGGTAAGGATGATCAGTGGATTGATGACTGCATGAATGCAACCATGAGTGATTGAGTGTGTGTATGATAGTTGTGTCACTAATTGAGTGTCTACACCCATCAGTGACACAGAAGTTATTTTTATTCATAAGCCACACCTTTTGGCATTGTCAATGCTTGTTTTAAATATTGTATAAAGCTAAAATAATCTATATATTTACACCATTAACTAATGAAGATTCAATAATTTATTTTTAATCATGTAAATGCATGGAATTCATTTGAAATCTGTTTTATCTAGTTATATAATAGTATGTAATGTAGTGTTTGGTTTATTTAGCCCATTTATGAATAAATTAATATTCTTAGGTTGTATCACATCCATATCCTTTTAATTTATTTATATAACAAATCTGGCCTTTAGCTCTTAATAATGTTTTTAAATTCTGATTCATTTAGTTTAATACATAGTGTTTCTGTAGTGAATATGTCTCAATTTCCCTTTTTATTTATTATTTTATGTAATTCATTATATCTTATTTGAAGTATTTTTTTACTAATTTCCATGGCTGAAAATATTTAGAGTAATTTTCAAGTAATATTCTAATATGTATGTATATATGAATATATTTCAGAAATCCCTTAACCGCCCTCCTTTTTTATTTTTTGACTATTTTACAATTAAAATAATTTAATTCAATTGTTCTTGATTACCCTGATAAAAATGTATTAACTCATATTCAACTTAATTTAAAATTGTTATTAGCAATTCAGACCACAAAAACTATTTCACTTATCTTGATATAACAATCATGTAATTGTCAGGGACGTAGTAGTCAATCAATATAATGAAGATACTGTAGTGGAGGAACCCTATAACGATACTGTTATATTGGGGGTAAACACACTTTAGACAGTATACAAAACTACAACCAAGTTGGATCATTGTATCACCTAGTTTTGCATAAGCAAATACTGATTAATATGTTCTGATTCGATGAAAGTTAAAACTAGCGTTGACATGAAATTAAATGCAATCACACAAAATGCAATTCAGTAATTTTGTGCTGTATTTTAGTGCAAAAAAATGCAACTGCTGCCGGCAACAACTGCTCATGTTCTGGTTATTTGTGCTAAAAATTTACCACAGACAACAGTGTAAATATGCAGCAAGGCATAATTGCATAATTTTGTTTGGGAATTTTGATAACAAGCAGAACATCCAAGTCCTGAAATGAAGTGCTTTAATCCCGCATAATTTCAATATGGCCAAGCCTCATTCAGAAACTTGTACTGCTTTCAATTAGCAATATTTGAAAGATTATAGGGTGAAAGAAGTCTGATCGATAACAGAAATGTCACAATAATTCAGCAAGTGGCACTGTGGATATCTGTAGGCCTAGGTGAACATTTGAATGCCGGGAGGGCCAGGTCAGCCTTTCATCCTTTGGAGGTTGATCCAACATATTGTCTTTTGATTTCACACCTTTAGTTTCTTCTGTATTTCTTTTTTGTGGCCACAGTATAGTCCTCGTTGTACTAATCCATCCTGGAAGACACTAGCATTTTGGTAAAATAGTTTCTCAATCCATTTAAAAAATAACCTGATCAATTACTCTTGTGCTCTGTGACGACTCATTGTAAGTATTGTTTGAGCCTTGCATAAATATATACATAGCATGGAAATACATGTGTGGGAGGTTCAGTATGGACACTAATTATTGGAAATGTTTTCACTTTCAGATTCCTGTCCCTGTGGCACGAATAAGCTCGACTAATCATCCAGTGAAAGTTGGCGTGTCAGATGCGTTTGTGGTGGTACACAGAATACAACAAATCCCAAGTACGTAAAAAAAAAGGTTTATACACGCAACATGGATATGTGGGCAATGAGGGAGAAAATTATTAGAAATAATATGTACCTCAAAGCAATTATTAAAGGTGTACTATCTATAAAAAATCCATATAGTTAACTCTGTTTAGTTTAAATATGCATTTTTTCAGTTGACCATAATGTTGCAAAAATGGAAATAACTAAACATCTCATCCATGCCATAAACCAGTGGTCTCCAAACTTTTTAATGCTGCACCCCCGTTGAAAAATACAAATCATTGGGCCCCGCCCTCAGAATTTTTAACAATTGTTTTATAAAGATGGCAATGTTTAAATACTTCTAGACCTATTTAAACATTGCAGTTAAGTACTGTTACCTTTTTAAAAATGCAACAACAAGCTTCTGCTTAAAACAAAGGCATGTTATCTGTACAATGCTTCTTTTGGACAGTGTCTGGCGCCCCACCTGGGATCACTTTAGAGCCCCCTAGACGGGCCCGCCCCCAGTTTGAAGACCTCTGCCATAAACTAAAGCTTTATTAAGAAAAGTAAATATGGTTTTCTATATACAATTTTGTGTCCATATTGATAAATACATAATCTTCCCCTTCTTCCCTACTGATTAACACAAATTCGTGTCCGCAAAAAAAACTGTAAATGAGATAATTTGCTTTAAAATGACATATTTCTTGAAGATACAAAATAAATAGTCTGCACCTTGAGAATATTTGTTCTGGGCATATTGCAAATCTGCTATGAGGCTGGAGTAATTATGGTTCTGGTAATTGTTGACAATCCCGCTCCCTCCCCTTTTATTGTGTGGTAAAAGAGGATCTCAAATATAGTAGGTTGGTTGAGACAGCCTCCCCTCAGCTCACAACAAGGAAATGGCTTTGTCTTTTATGAAAATGTTAAGGTTATAATTGAGGCTTTTTTCTAACTGTATGGGCAAGAACACATGCTTGGCAAGCAACTTTTCTGTAGATACAGCACCCAGATAGTCAGAAAGCTTCAAGAACTCTTCTGCCCCTAGGAAAAAAACATGTAAATTAAACTTGAAGTAGTAAGTTGAAGCGGCCGCTCACATGCTGATTTTATTTCTGTATGACAATCAGTTTTATTTGGAGGTTAACCTCTTAAGTGCGGGCGTCGGCCACTGGCCGACGCCCACACACCCTCCCTGGTGCGGGTCACGACCAGTGGCCGACACCAGGAAGGGCATTAATAAATCCTCGGGTGCGTCGCACCCGAGGCACCCGAGGATTTATTTCTTTTTTTCCCCCCCCCCCGGGAGACACGGAAGCTACTGTGTCTCCCCCCGCCCCTCACACGCCCCTTTGTGACGTCAGCGCGCCGCGAGGCGCGCTGACGTTGCAAAGGTGTTTTCCCCATGAAAGCAGGAAGCAGCCTTGCAGCCACTTCCTGCTTTCATGGGGAAAACGGCCTTTTACACGTTCGGGAAGGCCTCGTAAGAAAGGGGAGAGTCTCCCCTTTCTTACGAGGCCTTCCTGAAAGTGTTTCCTGGCCCCCGATCGCAGCTGTGCTGCGATCGGGGGCCAGGAAACACTTTCAGGTTTCCTGGCTCCCCCGATCGCAGCACAGCTGCGATCGGGGGGTCAGGAAACATTTTGAAAAGGCCTCGTAAGAAAGGGGAGACTCTCCCCTTTCTTACGAGGCCTTCTGAAACTCTTTCTGGCCCCCGATCGCAGCTGGGGGCCAGAAACAGTTTCAGAAGGCCTCGTAAGAAAGGGGAGAGTCTCCCCTTTCTTATGAGGCCTTCTGAAACGGTTTCCTGGCCCCCGATCGCAGCACAGCTGCGATTGGGGGCCAGGAAACCCCACTAGACACCAGGGATTTCACTTTTGGGGGGCGCCCCCCCCGGAAAACGGGTGGCCCCCCCCCGGCATAATTTTCTTTAAAAAAAAAAAAGGTAGGTGCCCCCCGGGGGGGTGGGGGGGGCGCGATCGCGCCACCCCCCCCCCCCAGGGGATTTTTTTTTTTTTCATTTTGGCCCCCAAGGAAACCATACAACAACTAAAAAAAATATATGTATATATCTATATATATATATCTATGTAGATAGATATATCTAGGTACATGGATATATCTATAGATATATTTATGTAGATATATATTTATATATATATATATATATATAGGTAGATCTGTATCAAAGAGATTTATAAAGCGCGCTACTCACCTGTGAGGGTCTCAAGGCGCTGGGGGGGGGACGGGG
Source organism: Pleurodeles waltl (assembly GCF_031143425.1). NCBI lineage: Eukaryota > Metazoa > Chordata > Amphibia > Caudata > Salamandridae > Pleurodeles > Pleurodeles waltl. Next base: position 957,639,266 of record NC_090449.1, read on the forward strand.
GGGAGGGAAAGGGGCTAGGAGGTTCACTGTTCAAAAAGCCAGGTTTTGAGGCCCTTCCTGAAAAGAAGTAGGTTTTGGGTCTTGCGAATGTGGGTTGTGAGTGCGTTCCATGTTTTGGGTGCAATGTAGGAGAAGGATCTGCCCCCGGTGGTGGTGTGTTTGATGCGGGGGTCAGAGGCGAGAGAGAGGTCAGCTGAACTGACGTTTCGTGTGGGGGTGTGGAAGGTGACTCTCGTTGAGGTAGGCAGGGCCTGTGTTGTGGAGTGATTTGTGTGTGAGGATGAGGATCTTGAAGGTGATCCTTTTGTCAATGGGGAGCCAGTGGAGGGATTTGAGGTGTGGAGAGATGTGTTCGTGTCGGTGGAGGTCGAGGATGAGTCGTGCTGCTGAGTTCTGGATGCGTGTAGTTTGCACTTGAGTTTTAGAGTGGTGCCGGCGTAGAGGGCGTTTCTGTAATCAAGCCTGCTGCTGATGAGTGCGTGAGTGACAGTTTTTCTGGTCTCTGTGGGGATCCATTTGAATGTTTTTCAGTATACGGAGTTTGTTGAAGCATGAGGAGGTAAGAGCGTTTGTTGGGTCATAGAGAGGGAGGAGTCTAGGATGATGCTGAGGTTGCGTGCGTAGTTGGCGGGGGTGGGTGCAGGGCCTAGCGTGGTGGGCCACCATGGGTGGTCCCAGGTTTTTTTGGTGAGGGCCAAAGAGGATTATTTCAGTTTTGCTTGAGTTGAGTTTCAGGTGGTTGGCTGTCATTATATACATCACTTTTGTCAATATGTGTGTGGTTTCCATGGGGGGAAAAGGGTCCGACTTGTCTAGTGGCAGTTTTAGTGCCATAAAGAAGCGCAGAAGGTTTATATGCCTACTGCAAAGAGCACATCTGTATTTTATGTAAATAGCTGAGTACATTAGTAAAGTCTATGGAGAGATGAAGGGCACTTTTGCTGGGTGGTAATGAGGGAATCCGAGGAGGAGAGAGTGGGAGCACCAATAATGATTGTTGGACTGGGCGCAGGAGGTGCTAAAGACTGTGACGAATGGTATGTGACAAGGTGTTTTTTGAGTGTCTTGAAAGTACGTGCTGATTGAGGGAAGAAGCGCAGGTAAGGTGGCCTCTACTGTTGCACGTATCTCACACACACCATCGATTTTGTGACTGTCTACGTAGGCTAGTGTTTTAGAGCAACAGTTTAGCCAATAGCAGAGATGGCATCTTGATGGATGACTGCTGCCTGCACTCGGGTTATAGAGGACCGCTCTGACATAGGATCAGAGACTGAGACATCAGATACTGAGACAGCATCTGAGGGATAGGACAATGGCGCAGACTCTGGGAGTGATTTTTCAGTCAGAGGAGTCCCATTCGAAAACTCCTCTTCCAATACATTATGAGGGAGGTGATGAGGACAGTCCTGCTGTCCCTTCGCAAGCTGTTCGTGCAACTGGGTAATAGTGTGTTAGGCCAACCCAGAGAGCAGGTGAATGCGGCGGCAAGCAGAGAGAGAGTGCTCTCTTGGGAGCTCACCAATTTAGTTCAGCCCCAAATTCCACCAAATCATATTGTGGAGACATCAAAATTGTCTATGGCAAAACAAACTGGTTTTGTAAGGCAGGCACCTGTGTTTTTGGTCCTGGATTCGGCGGCCATATAGAGAAACACACTAAACCCAAACATTTCTGGAAACTAGACATTCGGGGGAGTCCACAGAGGTGTGACTTGTGTGGATTCCCCAAAGTTTTCTTACCCAGAATACCCTGCAAAGCTGAAATGTTGAAAAAAAACTCTATTTTTCTCGCATTTCTGTCACACAAACTACAGGAATATGCTGGGATCCACCACATTCCTACCACCCAGTGACTCCTCACCTGTCCTGATAAAAACACTACCCCACTTGAGTGCCTACACCTAGTGCCTGTGTCAGGAATGGATCACCCCAGGGTCAACAGCTGCCTCACGTAATGACCAACATTGACCGTTGTGTGATCTATTCCTGTCGCAGGCACCAGGCCTAACCACACAAGTGAGGTATCATATTTATCGGGAGACTTGGGGGAACGCTGGGTGGAAGGAAATTCGTGGCTCCCCTCAGATTCCAGAACTTTCTGTCACCAAAATGTGTGGAAAACGTGGTATTTTAGCCACATTTTGAGGTTTGCAAAGGATTCTGGGTAACAGAACCTGGTCCGAGCCCCACAAGTCACCTCATCTTGGATTCCCCTTGGTTTCTAGTTTTCAAAAATGTGCTGGTTTGCTAGGTTTCCCCAGGTGCCGGCTGAGCTAGAGGCCAAAATCCACAGGTAGGCACTGTTTTCTAGGAAAAAATGTGATGTGTCCACGTTCTGTTTTGGGGCATTTCCTGTCGCGGGCGCTAGGCCTACCCACACAAGTGAGGTATCATTTTTATCGGGAGACTTAGGGGAACGCCGGGTGGAAGGAAATTTGTGGCTCCTCTCAGATTCCAGAACTTTCTGTCACCGAAATGTGAGGAAAACTTGTTTTTTTGGCCACTTTTTGAGGTTTGCAAAGGATTCTGGGTAACAGAACCTGGTCCGAGCCCCGCAAGTCACCCCTCCTTGGATTCCCCTAGGTCTCTAGTTTTCAGAAATGCACAGGTTTGGTAGGTTTCCCTATGTGCCGGCTGAGCTAGAGGCCAAAATCTACAGGTAGGCACTTCTCAAAAAACACCTCTGTTTTCTTCCAAAAATGTGGATGTGTCCACGTTGCGCTTTGGGGCGTTTCCTGTCGTGGGCGCTAGGCCTACCCACACAAGTGAGGTATCATTTTTATCGGGAGACTTGGGGGAACGCCGGGTGGAAGAAAATTTGTGGCTCCTCTCAGATTCCAGAACTTTCTGTCACCGAAATGTGAGGAAAACTTGTTTTTTTAGCCACTTTTTGAGGTTTGCAAAGGATTCTGGGTAACAGAACCTGGTCCGAGCCCCGCGAGTCACCCCTCCTTGGATTTCCCTAGGTCTCTAGTTTTCAGAAATGCACAGGTTTGGTAGGTTTCCCTATGTGCCGGCTGAGCTAGAGGCCAAAATCTACAGGTAGGCACTTCTCAAAAAACACCTCTGTTTTCTTCCAAAAATTTGGATGTGTCCACGTTGCGCTTTGGGGCGTTTCCTGTCGCGGGCGCTAGGCCTACCCACACAAGTGAGGTATCATTTTTATCGGGAGACTTGGGGGAACGCCGGGTGGAAGAAAATTTGTGGCTCCTCTCAGATTCCAGAACTTTCTGTCACCGAAATGTGAGGAAAACTTGTTTTTTTTGCCACTTTTTGAGGTTTGTAAAGGATTCTGGGTAACAGAACCTGGTCCGAGCCCCGCGAGTCACCCCTCCTTGGATTGCCCTAGGTCTCTAGTTTTCAGAAATGCACAGGTTTGGTAGGTTTCCCTAGGTGCCGGCTGAGCTAGAGGCCAAAATCTACAGGTAGGCACTTTTCAAAAAACACCTCTGTTTTCTTCCAAAAATTTTGATGTGTCCACGTTGCGCTTTGGGGCGTTTCCTGTCGCGGGCGCTAGGCCTACCCACACAAGTGAGGTATCATTTTTATCGGAAGACTTGGGGGAACGCCGGGTGGAAGGAAATTTGTGGCTCCTCTCAGATTCCAGAACTTTCTGTCACCGAAATGTGAGGAAAACTTGTTTTTTTAGCCACTTTTTGAGGTTTGCAAAGGATTCTGGGTAACAGAACCTGGTCCGAGCACCGCGAGTCACCCCTCCTTGGATTGCCCTAGGTCTCTAGTTTTCAGAAATGCACAGGTTTGGTAGGTTTCCCTAGGTGCCGGCTGAGCTAGAGGCCAAAATCTACAGGTAGGCACTTCTCGAAAAACACCTCTGTTTTCTTCCAAACATTTTGATGTGTCCACGTTGCGCTTTGGGGCGTTTCCTGTCGCGGGCACTAGGCCTACCCACACAAGTGAGGTATCATTTTTATCGGGAGACTTGGGGGAACGCCAGGTGGAAGGAAATTAGTGGCTCCTCTCAGATTCCAGAACTTTCTGTCACCGAAATGTGAGGAAAACTTGTTTTTTTAGCCACTTTTTGAGGTTTGCAAAGGATTCTGGGTAACAGAACCTGGTCCGAGCCCCGCAAGTCACCCCTCCTTGGATTCCCCTAGGTCTCTAGTTTTCAGAAATGCACAGGTTTGGTAGGTTTCCCTATGTGCCGGCTGAGCTAGAGGCCAAAATCTACAGGTAGGCACTTTGGAAAAAACAGCTGTGGTTTCTATAAAAAAAATAGGATGTGTCCATGTTGTGTTTTGGGGCATTTACTGACGCGGGCACTAGGCCTACCCACACAAGTGAGGTATCATTTTTATCGGGAGACTTGGGGGAACACAGAATAGGAAAACAATTGTTATTGCCCCTTATCTTTCTCTACATTTCTTCCTTCCAAATATAAGAGAGTGTGTAAAAAAGACGTCTATTTGAGAAATGCCCTGCAATTCACATGCTAATATGGGCACCTCGGAATTCAGCGATGTGCAAATAACCACTGCTCCTCAAAACCTTATCTTGATCCCATTTTGGAAATGCAAAGGTTTTCTTGATACCTCTTTTTCACTCTTCATATTTCAGCAAATGAATTGCTGTATACCCAGTATAGAATGAAAACCAACTGCAGGGTTCAGCTCATTTATTGGCTCTGGGTACCTAGGGTTCTTGATGAACCTACAAGCCCTTTATATCCCCGCAACCAGAAGAGTCCAGCAGACAAAACGGTATATTGCTTTCCGAAATCTGACATCGCAGGAAAAAGTTACAGAGTAAAACATAAAGAAAAATGGCTGTTGTTTTCAGCTCAATTTCAATATTTTTTTATTTCAGCTGTTATTTTCTGTAGGAAAACCTTGTAGGATCTACACAAATGACCCCTTGCTGAATTCAGAATTTTGTCTAGTTTTCAGAAATGTTTAGCATTCCGGGATCCAGCATTGGTTTCATACCCATTCCTGTCACTAACTGGAAGGAGGCTGAAAGCACCAAATATAGTAGAAATGGGGTATGTCCCAGTAAAATGCCACATTTGTGTTGAAAAATGTGGTTTTCTGATTCAAGTCTGCCCGTTCCTGAAAGGTGGGAAGATAGTGATTTCAGCACCAGAAACCCTTTGTTGATGGCATTTTCAGGGAAAAAACCACAAGCCTTCTTCGGCAGCCCTTTTTTCCCATTTTTTTGGAAAAAACTAAATTTTCACTGTATTTTGGCTATTTTCTTGGTCTCCTCCAGGGGAAACCACCAACTCTGGGTACCATTAGAATCCCTAGGATGTTGGAAAAAAAGGACGCAAATTTGGCGTGGTTAGCTTATGTGGACAAAATGTTATGAAGCCCTAAGCGCGAACTACCCCAAATAGCCAAAAAAGGGCTCAGCACTGGGGGGGGAAAGGCCCAGCAGCTAAGGGGTTAAAGGTTCATCAATGGGAACAATTTATGCTCTGATTTTTGCTGTGCTCTTTATGGTCAACTTTAGAATCTACTACTATTCTAACATCAGTAAGTCATTTCCATTCCTACAATATTTTCTGGAAAAAATATATAGACAGTTTTTTGTTGTTGTGGCAAGGGATGGATGCCTAGTTTCTTGAATTTCTTAAATTTCTTAAATGGCTCAATCAGCATTGAAGGGGTTCAAAGCTGTAGACAATCTATTGTATACGTCATTCTTCCATAAACCTCCCTTTCACATTTCAGATGTTATCCGAGAGCACTGCACGATTCACTTCCAAATGGGCAGTTTATTTGGATTTGTAAAAACTGTAAACATAAAGATTAGTTTTTTTTTAAGAAACAGTGATTCTTTTTAGTAAAGTAATACAGAGGGGCTATCTACAACACGTTGTCACACAGGCCATAAAAACAGCATGGTAATGCTCACATGAAGCTTTGCTCAAACCCCATCAAAGAAACAATCAGGACATAATTTTCTTTGTAACAAAATGTATAAAGAAACATTGAAAAAATCTGATGAGTGTTAACCTTCCACTAGAGCAACCAATGTGTTTTTCCAAGAAAGGAAAGAATTGCAAAGATCATCTTGTCAGGGCAGAGGACTGGCATAATGTATGCTAAATACTCCACTGGTTTTTAGTACATGATGGGCTTGAAGACACATGAATTATGGTTCAATTTTATCTAATGCCAATGAGTGGCTTTCCTACTTAATATATGGATATTCTTTATTTGTGACATCATAGTAATTCACATTTCTTTCCTTTTTTCACCCTACTCTTTCCCACTGCTTATTCTCCTTTGGGCACTGATAACATTTTATGATAACCATTCAGCTCTTTGTTATTGATTTTAACTGCTTATTCCCTATAAGATGGTAGGCATCCCCAGGCCTTTTCTTTTCAAGATGGCCATTGTTTATTTATAGGTTTGGGCAGACCCTTTTCTATTTCCATTTCCCACTATTCCCTTCACTTCTAGGGCATTGACTACACTTCAAGTGGCTATCATCCTCAGGCTCTGTTTGTAGATGTCTGCTCTTTATAAATAGTCTTGCAAGGTCCTTTTCTATTTCTAATTTCCAGTTTTCCCTTCACATCTAGGACATTGACTACACTTCAAGATGGCTACTATCCTCAGTGCCTTTCTATTTCGAGATGGCCACCATAGATCTATCCAAGTTCCACTTTTCCCTTCCCCTCTAGGGCAATGTCTACACTTCTAAAAGGCACCACCCTAAGGTGTTATTTTGTTTCAAGATTGCCACTGTTTATAAATACAACTTCCAAGGCTTCCTTTATGAGCTACTGCCACTTCACAATTGTGTGTCATACCCTCATTGCTACTTCACACCAATCCCTCCCGCCCGACTAACCATGCAACCTGCTGGCATGGTGTACCCTTCAAACTGATGTCACTTTTTGGCACCCATCCTGCTCACAAGCAATTAATTGGATTCCTTTTGTGCTCTTAATTCTGGTAACTACATATGCTCCTATGCCTATAACCCATATTTTTGTCATCTTTTTATAGGTTTTTACAGCTTCTGGCCAGTCAATCCCCTTCTACTCTTAGAATTTGAGCATTTTACTCTGCTTGGTAAGCTTGGCGAGTTACATTTACCCAAATACCTCTCTCCCTCTTTTTTTGAGATGGGCTTTCTTATCCTTGTTTTCCACAGAATAATTCAAGCTCAATATGAGTAATACACGTCTGTCTGCCACAGACAATTTTTAATTGTGTCTAAGTTCTTAATTTAATCCTCTCACTCTCCTCTCCCTTGTTCTCTTCCAGTACACTATGGTATCCTTACTTGGACCAAGTATATTCTAAGTCCTGGCGAAAATCCTTTATCCTTACATGATCAAAAAGCTGTCAACTGTTTGGACTCACAAACGTTATTGCTATTGTTATGTTACCAGGGTTTCTCACTGTTTGTGATGCACCAATTTTGCATCCTTTGTGTGTCATGTATGACCACTGAGTACATTTTTTCACCTCAAACACTGTTCAATATTGCAGTAACAAAGCATTGTGTGCTATTCTACTTCATTTGCTTTATTAATTTCAGATTGCATTCCAATGTTGTGTAAAATATACAAACACTCAATGTAGGAAAGTGATCCTTTTTGCCTATTGCCACCCCCACTTTTTGCCCGGAATACAATGCAATTTTCACACAAAGTGCACTAGGTTCCTGACATCCAGGTCTCAAGTGACAGATCTCTTTCCCTAAACTGGCACTACCCTTTGGCATCCCTGTAAGTCCTTACTAAATGGTAGCCCAGATACCTAGGGTATGGGAACCAAAGAGGGTCCCTAATGGCTGCAGCAGGAACTGTGCCACCATAAGGGACCTCTCACCTAGCTCATGCACACTGCAATTTCAGGCTGCGTGTCTTGGTGCAAACAGAAGTGAAAATACAGTATGACACACGGCCTGTGTACCATGCCCACTGACACTGCATGCAATATATGTAAGTCACTCCTACAGCAGGCCTTTCAGCCCTAAAGCAGGGTGCATTATATTACATATCTGGACATAGCTGTAGGAGCAGATATGCCCCTATTATGTTGTTGTCGATTTTTGCACATAGTAAGTGACCAGGGAAGCCATTCTAAACATGTGCCGGACACTAGTCGAAACTAATTCCCCCAGCTACATGATGGCTTCACTGAAACCAGGGATGTTTGGTATCAAACATCTCATAATAATAAATCCACACTGATTCCATTGATGGATTTTTTAATACATGCACCCACTCCTTCCAACAGGATGACCTGTACGTTCGCATTCCAAGGCAGGGAGCTTCAAAGAGCCCACCACCTTTGGTATGCAAATTTGACTTCCCTCGGAGGTGAGGGGATGCCAACCCTCCTGATCAGGGCCCATTTGGCACCTTGACAGGCAGGAGAATTAGTAGTCAGGGAGCTAGCTCCACCCCTAAGGTGGACACACAATTTAAAAGTCTGCCCTCTTGGAGAGTAGGAACTGTGGGACAGGGTCATGCCCACTTCCCACAGGAAGTAGTCATACGGGGGGTGTAGTGACCCCAGTGGTAAGTAGCCCTTTGGCTACTACCCTACACTACCCTACACTCACCTAATGCCCCTAAACCTAGTATTTAGGGAAGCCCCTGGCACCACAAAATCAAATCCTGCTGACCTGAAAGAAGAGGACGGACACTGAAGAGTCGCAAAAGCAAGAACATAAGACCAGCAACTGATGTGGCGCTAACCCTGCCAGCCTGCCAGCTGTCCTCAACAATTGCATCAAAGACGATTTGTCCTGAAGCTGCCTGCACCTCCAAAAGCCTAGGAGGACTGCCAGCCTACACTCCAGACCCATGGACTCCAGTGTGGTAGCAGAGCATCTTGCAGGCACCCCAGAAGAACTGCAAGGAATTTGGACTGCCAAAAACTTGACACCAGAAATCACCACTGCACCCGCGCTCCCTAGCCTGAGTTGAATTGGGCCAATGGTGCAAGCATGGACCCCAGACCCTCCAGAGGTGAAGCCCACCCTGTGTTGTCAATTTTGGACTTCCAGACCCCACCTGCAGCCTCTTTGTGCAGGCCCCCTCATTCCCACGTGCCCCGGTCACAAAGACCCAATGCCTCAGGAGACCTCTGCACCCAGCCGCCCTGGTTCGAGGAGAAGAGGACCAAAGCTGTCCCTATGTCCTGAGCCTTGTGAGACCCGAGCCCACTTGTTGGCTCAGCTGAACTGAACCCTAGTTCCCAGCCCGCAGGCCCTTTGTGTAGGCCCCCCCACCGCAAGTGCCCCGGTGGCAGAAACCCAATGTCTCAGGACACCTCTGCACACGGCTACCCCGGCTCAAGGAGAAGAAGACCACAAGTGGCCCCATATCACTGAGCATCGTGAGGCCTGAACCCCCTTGTTGGTTCAGCGGGACTGCCCCCCACCCCAGTCCCAGATTTCAGCCTCTTTCTCACCGAACCGATCCTCATTTACTTCAATGGGACATCTGACACTGAATTGCACCTCTGCAGCTGGCTGCCCGAGGTGACCTGTTGGTGTTGCCTAGGACCCGGTCCGCACCCAACTTAAGTCTACAAGATTGGTCCTGTAATTCTCTGAAATGTTCCCTATGCAGTATATTCTTTTCATCCATAGGATAGATAACATTACCACTTCAGAAATTGCACTGTTGACTTTTCAAACCTGTAAGAATTTCTAACCCAATGTGTACTTACCTTATCATTATGATTTTGGTTCCTAAAGTTATATAAAGATAAGAGTAATTTTTATAAATTAGTGCGGATCTCATAATTGAGTCATGTGTGTCATTGATTGACTGTGTGCATGCAGCAGATGTCCAACACTCCTCTCTGATAAGCCTAAGGCTGTTTGACCACACTAACCCCTTAGAGGGCACCTTGGGATTTCAAGTGCAAACCCCTCTCCACTTATAAGGAATACCTGGACTCTTTGCACAGTATGATGTTTTGGTATACTATATAAAGAGCCAGCTTCCTACCCTCAAGAAGGCACACATGTCTGTTTGTGTCAAGGCACAGTTTCCTCACCCTACTCTCCGAGTGGTTATCATTCGATGGTTCTGGCCACAGTCTGGCATGGCAGACCAGAAGCTCTTCCGGCCTGCCATGATACAAAAGAATAGACAGTTATGTTGTTAAAGTTTGGAGCACTATTTCCTCAATTATTATTTTTTTTAGGCTTGGTAATCCTGCTATGTGAGCATTTGGTACCTGTCATTGAGGCCCAAACTATTCAAGCAATTCTTTGAGGAGCCAGTAGGGTTTGGGCCTAAAAAAGAAAGAAAAAAATACTGTGTTGGTCTGTTCATTTCCCCTTGCCTTCACTGAGCTGGATCTTGTTGAAATGTAAAATATTGTTATGTACACATACATAATAAAATATTGACAATCATTTGCTTGCTGAGCTTTAGCTGGGGATAGAGTAGCAGTGGACTATATAAGCTTCATTGCAATGTGGCTGAATGTCTTGCTATAGGCTCACATGTGAGGCCAAGATATAAATAGAGAATGGTTCATACTAATGCGACCCCAAAAGTATGAGTCCCTTTAAGGTGAACCTAAAACTTCATATTTTTTTAATGCTCACATGCCAAAAAATCTGGAAAAGTTTAGCCTCCATCCCCTACTCCTCTCTTCTCCTACTTTGAGATAGTTACATTGATACGAATTATGAAAGCCCTCACTGAGTAGCTCCAAAGAGCCACCTATACAAAGCACTCTTTATCGGATGTCTCAATAGACTATGCTAGGCACTCGGCTTATTTACGTCCATTGTGAGGGAAGCACAATGGGTGATGAGTGTTGCTTGGGAGGGAATTATCAAACCAGGAGCAATTTGATCATTCTGTTATTTTAGATACATTTAGCTAGTCAAATATGAAAACTGTTCCACTTACAAAGAGAGAGCTCAGACAATAGTAACTGCTGGAAATGGTCCAAAAGGTCACACACAAAAAAATGTGCCGACTTAACAAAATGGGGATATTGTGTTCAATAGTATTTCTAGAGTACAACCTAAGAGGCCTACCCTTGAAGAGTGACAGTTATCAGGTAAAAGGAGCATTAAGAGGCCATTGAGAGAGGAGTCACATATGTTACAAATTGGACATATGTCCTCTGGTTGGTAGAGGTATACACTTTGTTCAAGCAAGAGCCACAATCCTAGTCAGGGTAAGTCAGAAACACACCATAAATTGATCTGTGCTCACCCTCTGGTAGCTTGGCGTGTGGCAGACAGGTTTAACTTCAGAGGCAACGTGGAAACGTTTTGTGCAACACTTCAAAATAGTAAAACAGTGAAAACACCACACATAGAGACACTACACCTGGTTAAAAGAAGCAGTAGTTTAGATATGCAAATATAGTGCTTAGAAACATAAAGAACCAACTGGGACTATCTGATAGCGCTGGACGGGGTGAAATTTGAAAGTTCAGATGGAATGTGGGTCAGATACAGGGACCAACTTTGTCCTCCTTAAAAAATACCTTTGGATGGAGAATGTGTCAATATCCTGGTGCGGGGAGCAGATGAGTCAATGCATCGGTGTTGATCCCTTTGGATGCAAGTGATGCATTGGTTACAATCTGTACAGTCGGAGATGCATCATCGACAAGCCCTTTGCGATGAAGATGCATCGGCATCAAAAAATAATTCATTCGTTTTGACCGGTGCAACAGCAGCAATGCAAGGATTTTGCTGGTTTAGCACAGGAAAATCCACTTCCAATGGCCCAGGACTGGATTTGCAACAGGTGATAGGGTAGGATTCACAGATGGCAAGGTGCTGTTGTAGGGTTGTCGCAACTATTTGATGTGCCTAAGGCTTCAGGACAGAAGACAAGCAGAAAAGCCCTAGGAGTCACTCTGTGTTCAAGTGGTGTAGGTCCAGTCCTTCTCACCCAGGCAGACTGGGCAGCGAGATTAGCACTGCAGAAAAAGAGCTCTTACAGAGCAACAGTAGTGTAGCTGTCCTTCAGTAGCACAACAGTCCTTCCTGGTAGAGTATCCACAGGTCTAGAAGTGTACTTGTTTGGTAGGATCAGAGGCACAGTACTTATACCCAATGGTGCCTTTGAAGTGGGGATGACTTTAAAGATGGGTTTTTGAAGTGCACAGAAGTCCTTTTTCCAGCCCTGGCTACTTATTCACTATTTGGGATTATGCAGCCCTTTATGTTAACACAGAACACTGCCTATTAAAGTGTAAGTGTCAGCTCCTTCCTGCTATCCTGCCCAGTGTGCGCCATCAGGATGTTCGTGGCCCATCAATCACACCTAATCTACCTTTGTCTGTGGCTTTCTGGAGGGAATGCAGAAAGTTCAGCTGTCACACAGCCGAGACATGTATTGGAGACAGGCTGTAGGCATACGGGGCTAAGTGGCATTTTCAAAATTGTAACATAAATCTGACTTAACCATGACAGAGGATTTATTATTACAATACCACAGGCATTAAATATGAATTATCTACTCCTTCTCAATTAGGAATTGCAGGTTCTTAAAAGTAATAAGGAATCCCTAATGTTAACCTATGTGAGTGGTAGGCCTCACAGTAGTGAAAAATTAATTTGCGAGTTTTTCACTACTAGAACATGTAAGATTTGAAAAAACATGTCCTACCTTTTAGTTACATAGCCCATCTGCCCTGTGGGCTACCTAGGGCCTACTTTAGGGGTTCCATATGTAATAAAAGGGGAGTTTAAGGTTTGGCAAGGGGGTTTCAAGCCAAGTTGACATGACTGTGGAACTGCACATACAGCCTCTGCAATGACAGGCCTACGACATGTTTTAAGGGCTGCTTAAGTGGGTGGCACAATCAGTGTTACAGGGCCACTAGCAAGATTAAATTTACAGGGCACATATATTGCACTTTACTAGGGACGTTTAAGTAAATTAAATTTGCCAACTGTAGATACACTAATGTGACAATATTTTAGGGAAGTGGGCACATGCACCTTAGCACTGGCAAGCAGTGGTAAAGTGCACACAGCTCTAAGGCCAACAAAAGACAGAACAGAAAAAGTGAGGCAAGTAGGCAAACGTTTGGGGGAATTCCACCCAAAGGCTAACAAGTCTAGCAGCAACAGACTCCAAAACTTAGGTGCTGATTTTTTTAAAAGTATTTTCCTGCTCAATCTTTTTCTGTGCGTTATTTTGCGTTTATTTACTGTTCGTTTTTAAATGTATCCAGATTTCTTTTCAATTCAGCCAGTGTTTTTCATTGTATGTACTTTATCTGCCTGTTGCCCCAAGTCTGGCTTGCCAAAATCTATTTTTAATAAAAATTAAAAAAGGAGCATTGTCTCGAACTAGTCTTGGCATAGTACAGCACAGTATTTGCACAACTCTGATCACAAACCAGTTCTTTGCACTGTGCAGCACGTACTAACCTAGAAAACAGAAAACATGCTCTGCACAATGTGACCATTTGCACTGGATAACGTAAATATAAAGTGGAATGACCTATATAATGCAGTTGTGAAAGCCCAAGCAAATCTGCTTTAGACTTTGATTGTGTGCTGCCTAGTGAGGAATAATGGTCTCAGTACATAGCTTGGTATAGTGCAAGAATGCCCTCGGAAGGGTGTAAATTGGGAATATCAAGTCCCGAATCTCGACATTTCTGAATATCGTTTCAGCGATAACAAGGGACAAAATATAGTAAGTTAAGTTGACACTTTCTATACCTAATTCCACCTATATGTACCTTGATGTTATATATATATATATATATATATATATATATATATATATATATATATATATATATTTACCCACACACATATATGTATGTATGTATATATATATATATATATATATATATATATATATATATATATATATATATATATATATATATATATGTATATAGAGAGAGAGAGAAAACAAATGAAATAGGGATGCTATAGTTAGGTTATTTGGTTATTTCAACTTGCAGCCTAAGGTAACCCGCGCCCCCGCCATGCACAGATGTTTCTTCAGTAATTTTTTCTTGAAATGTTTCATTACTATTTTTATTGCTGTTATAAAAGTTGCCATGAGTGCTGTAATATCTGGGGAAATTAGCAGTGCATGGTGAGGGTGCAAGTTATAGTTACCTTAGGCCGAGTCCCTGTGACCTTGGTTTTTTAAGTGAACTAACCATCCAGCCCCACACTGTGCACAGCCTCTGGCTATGCACATTGGGAGTTGGCTGCAGGGCCTGTCTCTCTTTGTGATAGGGGGTAATAGAAGGTCTATGTGGGTGTGAGAGTGGCTGTGAGAGTGTACGATTGCGCTCCAATAGATGAATGATGCATTAATCTCCACAAAGGATTTCAGATCATTTTTCAATATGTAAACACACTTGCTTTGCCTTCTCCAAATACCAGGAGTTTGGATAATTTGTCCTTACCAGAAATAGAGCTTCCACTGGGGTACCTGCTACATTTATATTTATAAGTGCTTCCTGTTGAGGTTTAATTTCTGAGCAATGAGCTTCATGGCCAGAACAGAAGCTCACCTGCTTGTTTATCCAACAAGAGTCCACAGCTTGCACAAAATGTCTATCCAACTGGGGCACTTTTTACTGATTAAATAGTAAGTGCTACCTTGTTGGGTAAATGTCCAGTATGGGGAGGGGAGCACTCAGTCCCCCTCCCCCGGGCACCCCATCCCTCGTGGCCCAGACATCTGTCCTTGGTGCCCGCAGGGCCATTATTGGCTCCATGAGGGGGGTCACACAGCCCCTCTCCAAAGTTTGATTTTAGCCCTGGGGAGGTGGTGGTCCCCAGGGCCCAGGGTCTGCAACATACCCCCTTCATCAACTTTTTTCAGTCCCGGGGGTTGTAGGGACTGCATGCCCCCTCTTAATGTGAAATTAATTGCCCCAGGGAGGTGGCTGTCTCTGGGACTGCAGAGTGGATGTGCAGGCCCCCGCATTTATTTCATCATTTGCTCTGGGGAGGTTGTGGTCCCCAGGGAAGGGGTGCATGCATTTCATCATTTGCCCCAGGAAGATGGTGGTCCCAGGGGCTGCAAGGGTGGGGGCATGTGGGTCCCCTGTATATATTTCATCATTTACCCCAGGAAGATGGCAGTCCTCAGGGCAGCAGTTGGGGGTCACACAGCCCCCCTCATGTATTTCATCATTTGCCCTGAGCATGCCCCCCCCACGTTAAGTTATTCTATTGCCTTAGGGAGGTGGCAGTCCCCCCACATATAATTAAATATAAGCCCCAGGGAGTTGGCAGTCCCTGGGGCATAATTAACCCTAGATGGGGGCCCCATGAGCACCCCTCCTTTATTCTTGACATGCCCCAAGGACCGGGCCCACCCAAGGGCTTTAGTAAAACAAGTGCAAGAGACTGCGCATATTTATTTTTTTACATTCTTGCATCAGATTCACGAACCTGCCGTGAATTTGCAGCAAAGATTTTTTTTTTTTTAAGTGCTTTTTTGCCTTGGGGGAGTCCCTCTGGGAATCCAACATCAGAGCTAAGGGGTCAGGGTGCCCCGACCTTGGCCCCTTTTCTTTTTTTTTTTTTAAATCTTTTTTTCTGGGACTCAGCTGAGGCTGAGTTCCAAGACGGCTGCCAAAACTTCCTGGCTGAAGTGTTGACAGCCAATCAGAGATCTTGTTATTATTTGTGAATCCTTCGTTTCGCTAGATAGCTACATATTTTTCTTTTAATATCTCAAAAACTACTGATTGAATTTACACCAAATAATAAAAAAACACTTTTTCTGGACCAAGAGCTACCTTCCTCCCAAATTTGTTGCAATTCCGTCCAGAGGTTCGGGCTGTAGTTATGTCTAAAATCCATATGGGAATTCTAATGCAAAATGCACCTTTTTTGACCCCCCCCTTTTTCGTGGCCCCCCACTGGACAAATCACCCCAAAACTTCTCAAGTACAATAAGATTCTCTGGAATACTTTTGTTTGGAAGTCTGGAAACTTTTATAAAGATTTGCCAAACGGCACCAAAGATATAGCAATTGGACACATGGTCCTAACTATAACTACTTACTGGTGCGTCCACCAGTAGATTACACGCACATATATATATATATATATATATACAGAGAGAAAGATATAAAGATATATATAGACATATAGACACATCGCCAGTAGGTAGTTATAATTAGGCCCATGTTTCCATTGAAAAATAGTTTTTGACTTTCCTTTGTCTTTGGCGCCTTTTGACAGATCTTCAGGAAAATTTCCCAAAACGTGTTCCAGTGATTCTAGTTGTGTATTGGAATTTTTGGGGTGATCCGCCAAGCGGGTCTGGGAAAAAAGGGGGGGTCAAAAAACTTGCGTTTCTCATGTTGATTTCTATAGGACTTTTGAACATGACTACAGCCTGAACCACTGGACAGAATTACACCGAATTTTGCAGAGAGGTAGACGGATTACGTGTTTTGATATTTACTGTAAATCCTTTCAGTAGTTTACGAGAAATTGAAGAAATTAATATTCACTAATGCACGGACGCTGTAATTGGTTGGCCAAAACCTGACCAGAAAGTTTTGATGGCTTCTTATGTTATGAGAGAGGACTGAAAATAGAAATGATAAGTGATATAAGGGATCAGGATGGAGGTACCCTGACCCCCTAGGTGTGATATAGGAGTTTGTGAGGGTCATGTTATGGCTTTAAAATGATTTTATTTCACCATGCACAATATCCTCCAATATTCTCTAATATTTTTGAATATACAAGGCTATTCTAGGATATTTGCAAATATGCAAAAAAAAAATCATACACTGATTCATTCACCCATACATGCACTCAGACACTCATGCACCCACTCACATACCCACTCAGACACTCAGGCACCCACTCATATACCCACTCTTAGACTCACACACCCAGTCTCAGACCCACTCAGACACTCAGGTACCCACTCACAGATCCACTGACAGAGACCACCCCCATTGCGCATGGCCAAAGGCCGTGCATGGCGCAGGTCTGTGTGGTGATAAGGGCTTGGCTGCAGGGCCTGGCCCTGCAGCTAACCTTTGGCCGTGCACTTAGGTGGTTGAATTAACGTATAGTACTTAAACGTACTTTACATTAGAAAACTACAGGAATTAACTGAAAAAAAGGGTTACACAGATGTTATAGTTAGGTTCTGCATTTACATGTACAAAACCATGGATATCCAGCAGTTATAGTTAGAGTTATTTCAAGTAACTATACCTCACACCCTAAGAGACACCTTCCTGCACATAAACAATCATTAATGGTGTTTTGCTCTTCCTATGTGTGAGGCAGAATGCATCACACATAGAAAAAAATAAAACAAGGAGAAATAAAATATTTCACCTTGTAGCGCCATGCTAATGCCACCACTGGGGTGGTGTTCGTTTATGGCACTGCCTCAGGTTAATGAATCCTTGTAAACCTGGGGCAGCATCGAAATGCAATGGCGGTGGAATGCCCACAGCGACACCCATTGCACGCTCCATTCACGCAAAGTAGTGCATGCAAGGCGTATGTATTTACAAAGCAGCGTTACGCCAAAAAGTGCCTTAACGCCACTTTATAAATATGGGCCAGGGCATTGTGCCACCAGCACGTGGGTGAAAGTGACGTTCCGGTGGCGTAATTCCCTTGTAAATGAGGAAGTTCAGCAAAGAGGATGTTACAATAGTTATTGAATCCATCTTTTCTGCATAAACATTGTGCCGGCGTTTTTTGTGCAAGCTTTGAGTCTGTAGGATATTTTCTGTCACTACAAGCAGGATAATATTCTTGACAACTGGAAATGTGCCCAGTCGAGATCTAATCTCACAACTTTGAAACAAGTTAGCCGAGGACATTTCCATGGTAGATGTCTTTCCAGCTGAGAGGCATAGAACATATTTTTGCTTTAATGTCTCTCATGGGCTGTAACACTTTTTTGACAGGACTTTCCATTAAAAAATAAAAAATGTACATTGCAATGCCTTCAGCAATTAATATAGGCCAGCATATGACTGAGATGTGCAACCGATTTTTTATATAATAGATGTTTCCTATGGGCCTTAGAGTCTCTGTGTTATGTCAACTAATTTGTGTTTTGCAGGAACAATGTTATTCAAAGATTGATATAAAAAAAATTAAATTAATGTTCTGAAAGGGTGTTAAGAGATTCTGTGGGAAGCAAAATTTGCTTGGTAAAACGCTAATATGTAAGGATGGAATAAAATATTGTAGGTCTGTGGTATTGCTTAGGTTGCATCATTTTTGCTAAACCTTATAATATTGATTTATTTATTCCGTATTGAGTGATTCCAGTTAACATTAAATTAAATATGGACGACGAAATGGTATAATGTGATTTCTGCATACTGCTGTTTCATATAATTCAGAAAGGCACATTAATAAATTTTATTCAAATTGCTTGGTGTTAGTACCAGACAATTTCTATTGTCACACACTCAACTGGTTCCAAATGCGTGACGACACTGGAGCCAATGCTGGGTCTCCACTTCCTCTCAAGAAGAAGCAGTCCCAGGTAATGGCACATCTAGATCCGTCGGATTCCATAGAGAAGTTGAGGAAGGGGCAAAATAAGGAAAAGAACACATGCCGTTCAGGTTCTGCTCAGCAACAGTACTACTCTGCTTAACAGGATTCACTTCTGGGTACTCCTGGGTATGCGAAGATGGACATTTACGGTACCAGCACCTCTGGCTTCATACAGATGCAATACACTGAGAATAACAAGAAGAGGCAATTACCATTAATGCATTAAGAACCCCCTACACAACTTACAATGCAATGTTTCAATAATCAACACTTACAGACTTCTTCATAATCACAGCAAAGGAGCAGAATAACCAGGTAGTTGGATGAGAAACTTCTGAGACACTCAAGGATAACTTGAAATAATGATTAGAGTCTATGGCTCTCCCAGATAAAACTCAGAACATAGATTTGAGTTACAAGCGTGCCCAAGGTACTCTGTATATGGACTGGAGTCGAGAACACTCCCAATAGATAGTAAAAACTAGGTTGCCCTAGGCACATAGGTTGGAATTTACACAAACTCTGAAGGTATGCTAGAGGCCAGGTTACGTTCCGAAATAGGTTACACTCAGTACCTAGGTTATAATCAGAACAAGGTTATAGTCAGCACAAGGTTATACACTGCAGAAGGTTGGAGTTACTGAAACTCTCAAGGTTTTACTTATTACACAAGTAACATTCAGAACAAGGTTATACTCGAAACAAGGTTATATTCCAAGCAAGGTTACACTTGGATCAAGATTATACTCAGAACAGGGTTATACTCGGAACAAGGTTGTACTCAAAACATGGAATGGAGTTGGGGACACTCGCAAGGTATGCTAGAAACAAGGATACACTCTGTACATAGGTTGGAGTCGGGAGTACTCGCAAGGTGTACTAGAAATCAAGGTTACACTCAGTACATGGGCAGAAGTTCATTGAGAATTCAGCCTCCGGTCCATGAGCAACACAGTTCAAGCTCCAAGGTATGGAGAGAGAGGGCCTGGAACCAGGACAAATAAGGAGCACTAAAGGAAAATTACAGAGGAGCTGCAAGAAGGTTTAGAGTCTTGAAGAGGTTAATAGACAGGTCTGCAACTACTATCAAGGATTAATGCACACTTACCTGAAGGGAAAGTACTTAACCTTATCTAGTTCTTTAATGGAGTTCGAAGATGGTAGGCAGGTCGGTGTAAAAAGCTCAAGAATAGGAAGTATTGTAGGGACACACTTGAAGCCTTGCAGAAGTCAGGATCTCAAAGTCATCATGAAGGCTTAGAAGACCAGAGCGTTGGAAGTTTTCGGGTGACCGAGGAGATGAGTTCAGGGGCAAGGCTTGCACAGGGCTCCAGTGCTGAAGATCTGATTGACTCGGGGGATGAGTATAGGGATGAAGTTTGCACTGGACTGAAACGCAGGAAGATCCAGGTGACTCAGGTTTTGAGTCCAGGGACGTTGCTATGCAAGATAATTATGGGTACGAGGCCAAGCCCCGATGCGGGTCCCAAGGGACTATTTATACAGGAAGCAAAGAGTGTTCCAGAAAGGCCTGTGTCCCATGTGGAAGGGTGGAAGGGTGGAATCTTCAAACGAACTCGGGGAAAATCACATGTTACATTCAACAGATGTGAGACCTAGTAGGAAGTAGGTGCAAACTGTAATTGACAAAATTAACAAGTACAACGAACCCAAGTGCATGATTATAAAATTCAATGGTTCATAATGGAAACATGACTTTCCTGAATAGACATGTGATATCTGAAGGTGCTAACTAGCCTAAACCTGCATGGAAACAGAACAGAATGGCCAATGGTTCAGGCTTCTGGGAGGGGGGAGCCATGGAGTACTTGAGACAGAAAGGCAGCACAGGGGAAGGAATGACATGAGACCAGCGAGTAATACCCACTGCACATAGCGCACTGTATGATAGATTTGTGACATCTATGGTCAGCACTTGAGTTGGGATTTTTTTCAAGACCCAAAAGTTTGCTCAATTATACTGATGAACTGTCCCATATTAATGGGAAATATAGCACCCTTCGATTGAAATTGTCTTTTACTGATGTCTAAAGCATATGTTTCAAGTCAATATGGTCATCAGTCTCCCTTCACAGTTGTACATCTTACATGTTAGGCTTTTTTCTATTACACTAGCTGTATTTTAAAAACATCTCATACTTGTTTAGAAATGCACAGACCCAAAGTTGAGAGTGAGTGCCTGCGATTATTGATTTATGCCTCACAATATATAACTGAAGACACACTACAATAACAATTTTAAAGCAACAAAGTGGTAAAGTTGTACATGGTCTTTGTTAGACTTTTCATCCTTGGCGTGGTCTCCCTTAACTTTTTGCCTCTGTTCTCCAGGTTGTTGATGTTTGCTGGACTCTGATTTTACTGTTTTTGTTACTCTGGGCACTTTACCACTTCTAACCAGTGCTAAAGTGCAAGTGCTCCTTTACAAAATGTGTATGTAATTGGTTCTCCATGATTGACAGATTTGTTTTACTGTTAAGTCCCTAGTAAAGTGCACTAGAGGTGCCCAGGGCCTGTAGATCAAATGTTACTAGTGGGCCTGCAGCACTGGTTGTGCCACTCACACAAGTAACCCTGTAATCATGTCTCAGAGCTGCCACTGCAGTGTCTGTGTGTGTATTTTTACACTGTAAATTCGACTTGGCAAGTGTACCCACTTGCCAGGCCTAAACCTTCCCTTTTCTTACATGTAAGGCACCCCTAAGGTAGGCCCTAGGTAGCCTCAAGGGCAGGGTGCAGTGTATGGATAAGGTAGGACATATAGTAATGTGGTTTGTATGTCCTGACAGTGAAATACTGCCAATTTTGTTTTTCACTGTTGCAAGGCCTGTCTCTCTCATAGGATAATATGGGGGCTACCTTTAAAATATGATGAAAGTGTAGATTCCTCTAGAGAGTAGATGGACATGTGGAGTTTGGGGTCCCTGAACTCACAATTTAAAAATACATATTTTAGTAAAGGTGATTTTGAGATTGTGCGTTTGAAAATGCCACTTTTAGAAAATGAGCATTTTCTTGCTTAAACCATTCTGTGACTCTGCCTTGTTTGTGGATTCCCTGTCTGGGTCAGTTTGACAGTTGGGTTGATTTTCACCTCGCACTAGGCAGTGACACAAAGGGAGCTGGGGTGTAACCTGCATTTCCTGATTAGCCATCTCTGCTAGGAGGGAGGGGTGGAGTGGTCACTCTCATCTGAAAGGACTGTGCCTGCCTCTGACAATGCAGACTCCAACCCCCTGGTGTGTGTCTGAGGCCTTGCCTGGGCAAGGCAGGATTTCACAAGTAGGTGTGAGTCCCCTTTGAAGAAAGGTGACTTCAAAGACTAAAATGGGTATAAGAAGGTCACCCAAATCTACAGACTTTAGAAACACTTCTGGAACCAAGAGGAACCTCTGCCTTGAGAAGAGCTGATAGCTGAGGAAGAAGTGCTGCCCTGCCTGTGACTGTGCTTTGTGGAGCTTTCCTGTAGTGCTGCTTCTGCCAGAGTAAGAGGGCAAAGACTGGACTTTGTGTGCCTTCCATCTTGTGAAGAAATCTCCAAGGGCTTGATTGAGAGCTTGCCTCCTGTTGTTTGAAGTCTCAGGGACAGCAAAGACTTCTGTCTGCCAGCACCTGGAGTCTCTGGAGAGACTCCTGCTCTGACAAGTGGTGCCCTATCCAGTCCCTGGGCCCTTGAAAGGAAAGTTGGTGAAAATCCAAGGAAATCGACTTCGGACGACTCCGGACCGACGCCGCTGCTGAATCCGGTGACGCCGCCTGCACCCGACGCCGTGACCTTCGCTGGAACGCGATGCTCTTCGCAGGCCCGACGCCGCAGCAGTTGGCTGAAGTCCGCGACTCCGTGGAAGTCACCGCACCACGTCGTGACCGACGCCGCTCGAAGTGCACGGATTCAAGGTTTCGCACAGACGCCGCGATCCCCGACTTCGCGCATCGGCTTGTTTTCACTCTTCACCAAAGGCACTGTACTTGGGGGTCTACACAACTCCATGTCTGGCGCCGCTGGTGTCGGCTTGTTGGGAACGACTCCGTCACGACGCCGTGTTAACATCTCATCGAAGCATTTTTGTTTCTAAGTGCTATTTTTGAGTTTAATCTCTAAAAATTCATAACTTGACTTGGGTATGTTGGATTTTTGTCGTTTGGGTCTTTTTTTGTTTAGATAAATATTTCCTATTTTTCTAAACTGGTGTTGTGTCATTTTGTAGTGTTTTTCATTAAGTTACTGTGTGTGTTGGTAAAAATACTTTACACCTAGCACTCTGAGGTTAAGCCTACTGCTCCGCCAAGCTACCAAGGGGGTAAGCAGGGGTTAGCTTAGGGTGATTCTCTTTTACCCTGAATAGAGTGAGGGTCCTTGCTTGAACAAGGGGTAACCTGACTGTCAACCAAAGACCCCATTTCTAACATTGGTGATCAGCGGTTGGGATTTGGACTTGTATTTGTGCTTGACATACAGTAATTAGTTGTACACTACTGTTTGAGTTCAGACCACGACGTGACCACATACTACTAGTCTTATGATTTTTTGTTTTTTTTCTATTTGGACTGTTTTTGCTCTGCATTCAGTTTCTTTTTTCGCTGATCCGGTGATTTACTTTTCTGGAACTTCATTTGAAAACTTGCTTTTCTGCATTTGGAACTTTGCACTCTTTTAACCTTTTATCATGTCTCTACTTGGAGATGCATCAGTTGAAGCTGTTTTTGACCTGAAGCAATTGGATAGTTATAACAAGGCTCAGCTAAAGCAGTTTTGTAAAGATTTTGGTTGTCCCATTAAGAGCTCTTCCAAGAAGGATGAGCTGAAAAAGGCGCTGAGGGCCTGGGTGACAACCAGAAGCACTGGAGGGCACACAAAGGATGAGGATGAGGAGGGAGAGCAATCAGTACATAATGATATAGTGGGGGGACCTGTTATTCCCAGGGAAAGAGTCTCTAGGCCAAGTAGCAGTGTATCCTCCAAGGGTCTGACACCTGAAGAGTTACAGGACAGACAGGCAGAAAGGGAGTACCAATTGGAGCTGAAAAAGCTCTCAGTCTAGAGATGGAACAGAGAAGGCTGGCCATTGAGGAAAGGAAGTTAACAATGGCTCATGAGCTCAGTTTAAAAGAGATAGATCAGAGGAGTCAGCCCAGTAGGGATGGTGGCAGCAATCCTACAGTGCAGCCTGAGAGAAGGGTACACATCCCAAAAGACCTTGTGAGGGATTATAAGAGGGAGGATGATATCTACTTGTGGTTCAAGGGTTATGAGTCAGCTCTCCACATGAACCTGGTCCCTGAAGCTCATTGGGGGGCAGCCCTGTGGAAGCATTTTGAGGCAGAGGGGAGGGACACACTGACAGCCTTAGGGGATGCTCAGGATCTCACGTACCCTGTCATGCAGGAGGCCTTACTCACCAGGTATGGTCTCACCCCTGAGCAGTACAAGGAGACGTTTAGATCCTACAAGAGAAAGGAATCCCAAACATGGTTGGAATGTGTTGATTCTTTTTGCAGGTCACTGGATGGTTGGGTGAAGGGCAGTAAGGTAAACACGTATGAGGGGCTTTACAACTTAATTGCTTGGGAGCACTTGTACAGTTTATGTTTTCCAGAGCTGCGCCAGCACCTCATTGACAGCAAGCTGACTGACCCCAGGAAGCTTGCGCAGGAAGAGGACCGCTGGGAGAGCACCAGGGTCCAAAAGAGGTATGGGGGAGACCACGCCAAGGGTGGGCAGGGTCCCTCTCATAAGAAAGGGGGGGTAAGGGCAAACAGGGGAAGTTCTCTAAAGGGCCTCAAACTGATTCCCAGGGTAAGGATTCCCAACCCCCCAGTGAAAAGAAGCCATGGTTATCCAAAGGGAAGCCAGTGGCAGGTGGTCCCCCACGTAAGTGCTATGCATGTGACCAGGTGGGTTATGTGAGGGGGGACCCCAAATGCCCCAAAAGTACACCGGCACCCACTGGTGCACCGTCCCAGGGTTTGGCCAGTGTAGCGCTTGGGGAGGAGTTGGTTTCAGGTGGGTGGGAACCAGCAGAAATGACCCTTGTCTCATTAGGGGACAGTGAGATGGTCCAGAGAAACCTAGTGCCTGATAACACTAAGAAGTACAGGCAATGGGTGACCATCAATGGACAGAGGGTGGAGGCTCTGAGAGACACAGGAGCCAGTGTGACTACAGTGAGGAGTCACCTGGTGTCTGAAGAGCAGATTGATCCCCGGGTACTTCACCAAGTAGTTGCGGTAGACAACTCTGAGCGCCTCTGCAGAGTGGCGCAGGTTCCCTTTGAATGGGGGGGTCTCAGGTTTCTGGAAAGTAGCTGTGAGTCCAACCATGCCTGTTGATTGTTTGCTAGGTAACGACCTGGAGGATTCCCCTTGGAAGGAGGTGGAACACAGGTCTCACTTGGAGATGTTGGGTCTGCCTGGGTTGGTATGCGTATCCACCCGGTCTATGGCAGCCAATCAGGGTAATCAAGAGCCCCTGGAGCCTGAAACAGTGGCCCAGGGGACCGCCAAGAAGAGGAAGGGCAGGGGGCGTGGGAAACCGGCCCCTGAGGTTCCCACGGTCCGGGAGGAGGCGGAGCCTGAAGGTGACGCCCCGTAACCTACAGGGGAGCAGGTGGCTGAACTGGGGGAGGTCCCTGAGCTGTCACAGTGGCAGCAGGAAGGGGGACCCACTAGGGAAGCATTCTGCACAGCGCAGAAGGAGTGCCCTACTCTTGAGGGGCTCCTGCAGCAGGCTGCAGCCCAGGCGGCTGGCGAGGCACCAGGTACTCACCTAATATATTGGGAGGATGGCCTCCTGTATAGTGAGCCTAAGGTTCCTGAGCCTGGGTCAGCTCGTATGCTGGTGGTACCCCAGTGCTTCAGGGCCTTCCTACTGGGTTTGGCTCATGATGTGCCTTTGGCAGGACATCTAGGACAGGACAAGACCTATAAGAGGCTTGTCTCCCACTTTTACTGGCCCTTGATGCACAAGCAGTCAGCTGCTTATTGTAGGTCTTGTCAGACTTGTCAGGCAAGTGGCAAGAGTGGGGGGAAATGCAAATCTCCCTTCCAACCTTTACCGGTAGTCAGTACTCCCTTTGAAAGGGTAGGAATTGACATTGTGGGGCCTCTGGATCCCAAGACAGCCATGGGCAAAAGGTTCATCCTGGTCTTGGTGGACCATGCCACACGGTACCCAGAAGCCATTCCTCTAAGGATGGTCACTGCCCCCGTGGTGGGACGTGCCTTGATGGGAGTTTTTACCCGCATGGGGTTCCCCAAGGAAGTGGTATCTGATAGAGGTACAAACTTCATATCCACTTATATGAAGTCTCTGTGGAAGGTGTGTGGGGTAACGTACAAGTTCACCACACCTTACCACCCCCAAAGTAATGGTCTGGTTGAGAGATTCAACCGCACCTTGAAAGGCATGATTCAGGGCCTGTCAGAGCCCTTGAGGCGTAAGTGGGATGTCCTCTTGCCATGCCTTCTGTTTGCTTACAGGGAGGTGCCTCAAAAGGGACTTGGCTTTAGCCCCTTTGAGCTCATCTATGGCCACCCTGTGAGGGGACCGCTCAGTCTGGTGAAGGAGGCTTTGGAGAAAGCTCCTAGTAAACCACCCCAGGATGTATTTAGCTACATGCTGGCACTAAGAAACCAGACTGCCCGCTTCAGGAGTCTCGCTCAGGAGAACCTGGAAGCAAGCCAGGAGGATATGAAACGGTGGTACGACCAGAATGCCACTCTGGTTGAGTTTCAGCCTGGACAAAAAGTGTGGGTCATGGCACCAGTGGAGCCTAGGGCTCTCCAAGATAAGTGGACTGGGCCTTTTGAGGTGGTGGAATGAAAGAGCGAGGTCACCTATCTGGTAGACTTGCAATCCCTAGGAACCCTTTGAGGGTCCTACATGTCAACCGCCTCAAACCACACTTTGAGCGAACTGAGCTATCCATGCTCCTAGCGACAGATGACGGGGTGGAGGAAGAGAGTGAGCCTCTTCCTGACCTCCTGTCTGCAGGAGAAAAAGATGGGTCTGTAGAGGGAGTGATCCTCTCCCCCTCCCTGACTGAGGAACAGCAGAGGGACTGTCACCATGTGTTGGGACAGTTCGCCTCGCTGTTTTCCCTGATCCCAGGAGTCACACACCTGTGCACACATGATGTGGACACTGGGGACAGTTCACCTGTTAAACATAAGGTTTACAGGGTGACTGACAGGGTCAGGGCTTGCATTAAGGAGGAAGTCTCCAAAATGTTAACCCTAGGGGTTATTGAGCACTCCAGCAGTCCTTGGGCCAGCCCAGTGGTATTGGTCCCAAAGGCTGCTGATCCTGGTGCCACTCCAGAACTTAGGTTCTGTGTGGACTACCGGGGTCTCAATGCGGTCATCAAGACTGATGCACAACCCATCCCCCGAGCTGATGAGCTCATTGATCGGTTAGGAGCTGCCAAGTACCTCAGTACGTTTGATTTAACATCTGGATACTGGCAGATTGCCTTAACTGAGGGGGCAAAGGAGAGGTCAGCATTCTCTACCCCAGATGGGCACTTCCACTTCAACGTGATGCCCTTTGGGATGAAGAATGCCCCTGCCACCTTTCAGAGGTTGGTCAACCAGGTGTTGGCAGGACTGGATGAGTTCAGTGCCACCTACCTGGATGACATTGCTGTGTTTAGTTCCACATGGGGGGAACACCTGCAACACCTCTGGAGAGTGTTAGAGTCCCTGCAGAAGGCAGGCCTCACTATTAAGGTGAGCAAGAGCCAAATAGGGCAGGGTTCTGTGGTGTACTTAGGATACCAGGTGGGGAGTGGCCAGGTGGCACCCCTACAGCCTAAGATTGACACGATTCTGGCTTGGGAGCCTCCCAAGACCCAGACTGAAGTGAGAGCCTTTTTAGGTCTCACAGGATATTACCGAAGGTTTGTTAAAGGATATGGTACCATTGTTACCCCCTTAACTGAGTTGACTTCTAAGAAACAACACAAGAAAGTGATCTGGACAGAGGCTTGCCAGAACGCTTTTGATGCCCTGAAGGCTGCCATGTGCACAGCACCTGTGCTGAAGGCACCTGACTACTCCAAGGAGTTTGTTGTGCAAACAGACGCTTCAGAGCATGGTATTGGAGCAGTACTCTCACAGCTTAATGAAGAGGGCCTAGATCAGCCCGTAGCCTTCATTAGCAGGAGACTACTACCCAGGGAACGTAGGTGGAGCGCCATAGAACGCGAAGCGTTTGCTGTGGTCCGGGCACTGAAGAAGCTAAGACCCTACTTGTTTGGGACTCACTTCCGAGTTCAGACCGACCACAGGCCCCTCAGATGGTTAATGCAGATGAGGGGTGAGAATCCAAAACTGTTGAGGTGGTCCATTTCCCTACAGGGGATGGACTTTACGGTGGAACACCGTCCTGGTACAGAGCACGCCAATGCTGATGGTCTGTCCAGGTTCTTCCGCCTTAGTGATGAGAACTCCCATGAGGTTGGGTAGTTGCTCCCCACTTTTAGCTGGGGGGGACACGTGTTAGACTTTTCATCCTTGGCGTGGTCTCCCTTAACTTTTTGCCTCTGTTCCCCAGGTTGTTGATGTGTGCTGGACTCTGATTTTACTGTTTTTGTTACTCTGGGCACTTTACCACTGCTAACCAGTGCTAAAGTGCAAGTGCTTCTTTACAAAATGTGTATGTAATTGCTACTCCATGATTGGCATATTTGTTTTACTGTTAAGTCCCTAGTAAAGTGCACTAGAGGTGCCCAGGGCCTGTAGATCGAATGTTACTAGTAAGCCTGCAGCACTGGTTGTGCCACCCACACAAGTAACCCTGTAATCATGTCTCAGACCTGCCACTGCAGTGTCTGTGTGTGTATTTTTACACTGTAAATTCGACTTGGCAAGTGTACCCACTTGCCAGGCCTAAACCTTCCCTTTTCTTACATGTAAGGCACCCCTAAGGTAGGCCTTAGGTAGCCCCAAGGGCAGGGTGCAGTGTATGGATAAGGTAGGACATATAGTAATGTGGTTTGTATGTCCTGACAGTGAAATACTGCCAATTTCGTTTTTCACTGTTGCAAGGCCTGTCTCTCTCATAGAATAATATGGGGGCTACCTTTAAAATATGATTAAAGTGTAGATTCCCCTAGAGAGTAGATGGACATGTGGAGTTTGGGGTCCCCGAACTCACAATTTAAAAATACATCTTTTAGTAAAGGTGATTTTGAGATTGTGCGTTTGAAAATTCCACTTTTAGAAAGTGAGCATTTTCTTGCTTAAACCATTCTGTGACTCTGCCTTGTTTGTGGATTCCCTGTCTGGGTCAGTTTGACAGTTGGGTTGTTTTTCACCTCGCACTAGACAGTGACACAAAGGGAGCTGGGGTGTAACCTGCATTTCCTGATTAGCCATCTCTGCTAGGAGGGAGGGGTGGAGTGGTCACTCTCATCTGAAAGGACTGTGCCTGCCTCTGACAATGCAGACTCTAACCCCCTGGTGTATGTCTGAGGCCTTGCCAAGGCAGGATGTCACAAGTAGGTGTGAGTCCCCTTTCAAGAAAGGTGACTTCAAAGACTAAAATGGGTATAAGAAGGGTACCCAAATCTACAGACTTTAGAAACACTTCAGGAACCAAGAGGAACCTCTGCCTGGAGAAGAGCTGATAGCTGAGGAAGAAGTGCTGCCCTGCCTGTGACTGTGCTTTGTGGAGCTTTCCTGCAGTGCTGCTTCTGCCAGAGTAAGAGGGCAAAGACTGGACTTTGTGTGCCTTCCATCTTGTGAAGAAATCTCCAAGGGCTTGATTTAGAGCGTGCCTCCTGTTTTTGAAGTTTCAGGGACAGCAACTACTTCTCTCTGCCAGCACCTGGAGTCTCTGGAGAGACTCCTGCTCTGACAAGTGGTGCCCTATCCAGTCCCTGGGCCCTTGAAAGGAAAGCTGGTGGAAATCCAAGGAAATCGGCTTCGGACGACTCCGGACCGACGCCGCTGCTGAATCCGGTGACGCCGCCTGCACCCGACGCCGTGACCTTCGCTGGAACGCAACGCTCTTCGCAGGCCTGACGCCGCTGCGGCCCACTGAAGTCCGCGACTCTGTGGAAGTCGCCGCACCACCGTCGTGACCGACGCCGCTCGAAGTGCACGGATTCAACGTTTCGCACAGACACCGCGATCCCCGACTTCGCTCATCGGCTTGTTTTCACTCTTCACCAAAGGTACTGTACTTGGGGGTCTACAGGACTCCGTGTCCGGCACCGCTGGTGTCGGTTTGTTGGGAACGACTCCGTCACGACGCCGTGTTAACATCTCATCGAAGCATTTTTGTTTCTAAGTGCTATTTTTGAGTTTAATCTCTAAAAATTCATAACTTCACTTGTGTATGTTTGATTTTTGTCGTTTTGGTCTTGTTTTGTTTAGATAAATATTTCCTATTCTTCTAAACTGGTGTTGTGTCATTTTGTAGTGTTTTTCATTAATTTACTGTGTGTGTTGGTACAAATACTTTACACCTAGCACTCTGAGGTTAAGCCTACTGCTCTGCCAAGCTACCAAGGGGGTAAGCAGGGGTTAGCTGAGGGTGATTCTCTTTTACCCTGACTAGAGTGAGGGTCCTTGCTTGAACAGGGGGTAACCTGACTGTCAACCAAAGACCCCATTTCTAACAGTCTTTATAAGTGAGGAAGGGGAAAGCATCAAGCCTTGTGTAGACGGTTGATGCACTGCATTAACTAGAACAAAATATGATTATTGCATTATTCGTACTTAAATTTTGGCCCTCCTTAAATAGCAACTCAAAAGGCAGACGCTCAAACTCGCTCAAAGGACCGAGAAGCCTCCCGTAGCAACCTTTGCATTTCTTTAGACATAACATATGACTGAAGATAACCATTGTTACAGGCAAACGTCACAAGGATTTGCTATAAATTTGTGTGACTTTCATTTCTAGCACTCATTACTTTATACAGGTGCCAGGCCCTACAGATAACCACCTCATCTGATATGGAATTTTAAGTGAACATCCTCACATCTATATATTAGCCAATGAGGAGCCACACAAAATAAGGTGCTCTGGACAATCCTCCGTAATTTTTAAAAGCACCTTACACATATTCTTAAAATGAGCAGGATGGCGTACACCATTTTAAGAATGCTTACAATCATACTGTGACTTGAACATTCTGTGAGTGAGCCATACATTATACATTCTACAGCAAAGTGTACTTTCTCAGAAATCTTCACTAAACTTGTAGAAATAATTATCCTTTGATTCAGAAATTGTAAACAGCTCTACATGAGAACTCTTTAATACCAGTATATGTACATGAATCTGTATATGTACATAAATACATGGGTTGAAATAGTATTGTAAGGTGATGCTTTTGTTTTTCACACGTTTTAGTAGGAGGCCATTCGTTTTAGGCTCAACCAGCTCTTAATTTGAGTCCGTGCTTGCTGTTGGGGGCACCAGCACTTATTTTTGGGGACGGGCAGTTTTTTTCTTCATCAGGTAATTACTGCGAGCAACATACCCATATGGAAAAGACAGAGCAAAGAAAGACACAAATGCGTCACAAAGGGAGAAAGGAGAAAGCTGCAAAAGTGGGCTGAAGGGGCAAGGAGTGGCTGTAAATGAGTTAGAGAGGACTGAGATGGCTTTATGAATCCACTGCCTCAGTATTCTGTGCTTGCACATTTAATTGCAGTAGACGCATGTTTCAGAGGAGCGCTTTGGGCACAACTTTATTTACAAATTAACCACTGGGCACAACCTATTTGAAAGATGCATCTGTAACTCACACTAGTTGCTCTCAGTCTCTACTTTTTCTAAATGACATCCTGCTATTCACTGGTAAATAAAGTGTGCAACACATAACTTTTACCATACTGAGTCAGATTTGTCTCCACTACTACACTGTTTTTATTTCTATTTCATACATGCACATATAAACACAAAATCAATCAATGCTGTATATCTTTGTGGTCCGTTTAATACCTACTTTGTTTTTTAAAAATGACCTGGAGGGTTGAAGAGTATTTTGAGGAGCAGTAAGTTGGATGATGTCATATATGTAATATATGTCATCAATTATGTAATTTACCAAGTCAGGAGTGATGTAATATGCAAGTCCATAAGCAGTGCATGGCAGAAGCGCAAGTTAGAAAACATTAAAAACAGATGAATTGTCAGAGTGATGATACAACGAACAATGTAAGCACCATCTTGAAGTAGTATTGATTGCCATAATATGATACACATGACATAGTCATACAATAATAAATACACCTTGTAAATAAGAGTTTTTTTCATGTTGCAATAATAGAATTTTTACAGCAAATATTAATGAAAATATTAAATGTAAATAATGATCAAAGCAGTCCCTTTTATTAAAGAATTATTAAGCCCAAATGGGCACTCCATATTAGAAATCAATATTGTCAAAATCCATTATAGTCAAATCCATATTAATTAGAGAATGGTTAGCCTAAATCATGTCTCAGTGGGCCAGACAATATCAGTTATCATGATTAAATGTATTATATCACTAGTTCGGCATCTTCTTAGTACATAATTCATTGCCAACCTAGCCATAAGTGCTGCGGAACATCCTTAAAAGCAATAAACAATCCCAAACGGTGAGCAGTTGTATGTTGGATCTCCACTTCTTACCTGCCTGCAATAACATATGCAATTGAAATCAAACTTTGTGCGAAAAAAAACAAGTCACAGATATAAAAAGGCAGAAACATTGATGGCAATATTTACTAAAAAATGGGGCGGCGCCAAAATTGGCACCGCCGCACTGCATCACTTCAGAAATGCAGGAATGCACTGTATTTATGAAAAGACATCACACCCATGTGTTTCCCCTAGCGCTGGTGCTAATTTTAGCTGCCTAGACCCAACGCAGCCACCCTTTTATCATAATGCAAGGGTCCCTGAGTTGCAGGGAATGATTGCTTATATGCGGGAATGTGTCCCTTCCTGTACACAAACTATCAATAATGATGATTTGTTGCTTCCATGTGTGCTGCAGAATGCAGAACAGATAGAGGTAGCAAAACTTCATTATTTAATGATTGTTTATGATCAGGAAGGGACAGCTTCCTGCACATAAACAATAATTCATGGCATTTTGCCCTTTCTACGTGTGCTGCAGCATGCAGCATACATTGGAAAAGCAAAAATGAGGAGAAATAAAACTATTTCTCATTGTGATGCCTTGCTAGAGCCACCCCTGGGGTTTTTGGCGGTGCCTCAGATTTGGCGCTGCCTCAGATTTACGTTTCCTTGTAAATCTGGGGCAGTGTCAATAGCAACACCCATTGCATGCCCATCTACCGCAGAAAACTGCATAGGGGGGCCTATATTTACACTGCAGCCTTAAGCCACAAAAAGTGGGTTATCCATCCGTGTAAACATGGCGTAGCGCACAGTGTCACTAGAGTGCCACAAAAACGGATGCTCCGGTGGCGCTGGGGGCTTGTAATTATGCCCCTAAGTTCATTTATCCTAAGTTTTCAATCACCTTGTTTTTTCTATTCAAGCCAAGGGATTTCTTCGCTTCCATGTGCCGAGAGTCTAACCTTCTCAAATTAAGCGCTGTGTTTCCTTCTTGTTCATGAAATAAAAATCTGTCTACTACATAAAAAAATATCAAATCAATGTTACTATAGTGGTTTTCACTGAAATGCCTGGTTACAGGGTAGTATTCATAATTATTTTGTATGGCCTTTTTATCTTCCTTCATTTTTCAGAAGGGCATGTAAGTATACTTACGGGATAGGCAGAGATATGCATAATAGATTAATTATTTATATCTTAGTCCTTTGAACATGTACCTCCTATCCCTTCACATTATTACGATTTTGGGCTAACTTATACTTTCCATGTATAAAAAGGCCATTAAAATTAATCCTATCTGTAGGGGCTCGCAGGTATTCCTGGTGGGGGGGGCCATTAATACATTATTAAGCTTTATTAAATAACTTTTTTTTTTAACGTACCTTCTCCACCACGTGCTGCTCCTCTATCCCACGTCGTCACTCTAGGCACAGGCTTCTAGCCTGTCCTGCGCCAAGCCTGATGCTACTCAGAGCAGCTTCAATATTGGCTGGGCGTGCCCAGCCAGGGTGCTCTGAGGCAGACTGGGAGCCTGTGCAGGCTCTATCAAGCCCGGCAACTTTGTTGCCAGGCTTGAGAGAGCCTACTGCGCATGTATGCTTGGACAGCCCGAGACGGCCGACCAAACAGACATGTGCACTGAGGGGGAGTGCTGGGCACTCCCCCTCAGTCCTCATCACCCCCGTGGCCCCGTTCCTTTCAAAGAAAAGGATGATAAACATAGTTTATCATCCTTTTCTTTGAAAGGTTTTGCAGCTGCCGCTGCTGGCGGGGTGAGACAGTCCTCCTCCCTTATGGAGGAGCCTCCCCTGAATCCTATATGTGGTAGATATTATCAACAAGTATAATTTTTCATATCAGGTCCGACCAATTGTTGATAAACGTTAATCACCGTTGTTAATAAAAGCTCCTCTGTACTTCCCTCAAACCACTTTTCTTTCAGGGTCATACCATAAGATTCTTTCTAATAGCACATTTGAGAAAATAATTCAGCCCAGTTTGTGTTGCCTAGTAACGACAGCTTGCCGGCAAACTCCTCTTCAATGCATGCAATGCATTATTTGACATTTGATTTTGTTAGAAAAAGGTTTGAAATATAAGAATGTAAGTGCGGATTGTAGTCTGCTTCTGCGAGAAATGTTTTCATCAAGATACATAGAAGAAATAAAATCAGTCTTTTTCAACTCTTTGCTCAGTAATAACCCAAATCCTGGCATTCAAATTTGCCTTTTCAGGATTTCAATTTTGCTCTATTTTTTGTTCATCGGAAAGCCTTGTATCCTATGGCTTGTTAAACGGAGGCAGATGTTTTAATTTATTTTAGCCTTCTAAACAAAGTAAGGAATTTACTCATTAGATGCCATAACATGATACAAAGTATTTGTTATACAAGCCTAAGGAGATGTTATTTTTTTACAGTCTTTTGAAATCGTTAAATAAATACATCATTCATCTTTGCACTCTTAAATATATTGGATCATGGTTTATTTTTCTCAGAGCTGCAATGCTTTCATTTTATTAGAACATCTGGTGTTATTTTCTTGGGCTAAAATGACCATAAATACATTTTCAACTCCAGTGGAATGGTTTTGGAGTAAATTCATTATTTATACTTAGATATTTCTTTGTGCTAAAACCATAACTTATATTGTTTTACATATATGTCATTTGGAAGCATGGAAGAACCAGGAGTTTAGTCAGCTTCATATTGTGTGAATGTGTTTGACATCTAAAATAAGGTTTAATTCCTGTTAGTTTGTCACAAAAGCAGTCAGGTTGAACTTAAATGCAAATGTGTTAAGTATTTATGCAGCACACAAATGACAATAAAGTGAAAACACAACACAAAAAAATCCCACACAGTTTAGAAAAATACAGTAAAATTGTTTGACACCAACACAATCAAAATCCAGTAAGTAGAAACAGAGATATGCAATTTCAAATATTTCAGATAAATATAGGGCCTAAAGGTGGAGAGCGCAACCTGCGGTTATCTGGTCGTGCAAGACTGGGTCAAAGTCACAAGTACAGGCTGACTGGGATGGGGCGTTTACCGAAGAGTTCAGTTTGCAGTTAAGGAGGCCGCGAGGAGCAGGGAGAGTGCTGAGGATGGTTGTCGCTGTAGCACGAAGAGCGGGTCGGACATTGTGGATGGTTGCCGCTATAGCATGAAAAGAAGGGCTGGTGTTAGGGGCAGTTGTTGTAGCAAGAAGATCATGAAGATCCTGTTGGGCATCACAGATGTTCATTGCTGAAGGTTTGTATTGGCAGTCATGGTGGGCTGTTTAAACTGTAGCACAAAGTACAGTCCTCATGGTGCTGGACATAGCTGGTGGTCACTGTACCATGAAGAGTCAAGTTCACCAGAACTTTCAGTTGACGGTCAGCACAGATCGCAAGATTTTGGTGCAAACAGTCCCATGCGCTGTTGAGAAGAGACTAAAACTTCAAGGAGGAGTTCATCTAATGTCACACCAAGCATCCAGAACCTGTGAGGTACCTCTTGGGGCTCTGGAACTCACTCGAGCAGAGGCCAGCAGGGTTCTGCTAGGTCCAGTTGCAGGTCCAGGCAGGTCCAACTGCAGCAGTTAAGCTGGGCAGTTGAAGGAAGGCTTCTGGAACTTGTTAAGTTATTTTAGTTCAGAACAGGAGGGCAGTCAGCTGACCATTGAAGTCACCCCAGTCTGGGATGAAGGGTGCATGTCTTCCTTCTCAGCAAGCAGGGCAGTCCTCAAGCAGCAGGGCATCAAAGCATCTTTCTTCTACAGTATCCACAGGCCCATGAGTGTACCAAAGAGTGAGTCTGAGGATCAAGTTTTTACACCTTGACCCTCCTCTAAAGTGTGAGAAACTAATGGAGTTTTGCTCATGCACAGGTGTCTGGAATGCCTTGGCCTTCCCTGGCCCAAGTCTGTCTGAGGGCACAATAGGCTCAGGTAATGTCCTTTGTGTGTGTGCTGGGCTAGTGCCTTGAAGTGCAAGTGTGGTAGGTGACAGCTCCATGCCCCCCATTAAGCCAGGATGGCCCACCTTGATAACACCTAGATCCTCCATTGTGATACTGTCTAGGAGGAATACACAAAGGCGAACTGCCAACTACACCTAGTCATGTGACCAAGGATACAGGCTGCATGAACCAAACAAAATTATATGTAGCATTTTACAAATTGTGAGTTCAAATCTGACTTTGCCATTAAAAAGTGTTTTCAATTATAATTCCTCAGACACCAAACATGAAATTCCTACCTGCTCCCACACATACGTTTTCATTTATTGACTATAATAAGGTAACCCAATGTTACTTTAGAGAAGAGGTAGGCCTAACAGGAGTATTTCACTACTAGGATGTGTAAAACTTAAAAGTACATGTCCAACTTACAATGCACCCTGCCCTATAGACTCTTTAGGGCCTACCTTTGGGGTGCATTATATGCAATAAAAAGGACGCTTTAGGTCTGATAAAGGATTTGTTATTGCCAGGTTGAAATTGCAGTTTAAAATTGCTTTCAGGTTTTGAAGGGCTACTTAAGTGGGTGGCATAATAAGTGCTGCAGGCCCACTTGCCTTTTAATTTACAGGCACTGGGTAAAGGTAGTATCATTTTAGTAGTGATTTATAAGTAAATTAAATGTGCCAATTCCGTGTAAGCCAATTTTACAATGGTTACAGGAGAGACCACAAGCACCTTAGCACTGGTTAACAGTGGTAAAGTGTGCAGAGTCCTAACAGTCAATACAAAATGGTTCAGAAACCAGAATGGGTTAAGGCAAAAAAAT
Source organism: Pleurodeles waltl (assembly GCF_031143425.1). Taxonomy (NCBI): domain Eukaryota; kingdom Metazoa; phylum Chordata; class Amphibia; order Caudata; family Salamandridae; genus Pleurodeles; species Pleurodeles waltl. The sequence goes on from NC_090449.1 coordinate 957,676,117, forward strand.
TGGGGGTGTTCCTGCAGAGTGGGCCAGGTCCAACATAAACTACTTGTAAGCACCAGAAATATTCTAATGCTGCATATAATATTTTTCTTAACCTTCAGTAAAATCAAATGTCTCAGAGAAGGGTGGGCTTTAGGGTGGTATGACCGGTGCCAGCGCACCAGGTGTCGAGCTCAGGTGGCGGGGGGTTGCCTGGTGCTGTGTTTTTAAATATGTTATGGTATTCAAATAACCTGCTGTAGAGTTCCTTGTGTGCCAAGTAAATTTCCCACAATAATAAAAATGTCAAGGTAACTCTGGTGATTAATGTGCCTGCTAGAGAGAGATGGTGTTTTGTCTAGTCACAGTTTTGACTCTCTTTATAGTAGCTCAGAGGGTTACTGTGCATAGTTCAAAGTATGTGTAGCATGCAGATCTCAAAACTGCATTTTATGTAGATAGCTTAGTGGTTTGCTAATTTTGTCACATCAGTCTTTTTGCTACCTGTAATTCATAAGTTACATTCTTTATATTCTGTAGTGAGCTATGCACTGACATCAAAGAGCTATATGGAGGCCTCAGAAATATGTTTGATGTAGAGATGAGGGGCACCTTTAGAGGGCAGTAGTGACAGAATCTGTGGAGGGGGTCAGTGTGTGGTTTTGTCAAATATTATTGCCCAGTGCGTCACCAGTACTAAAGCCAGCCCTGTCCTTGAGTCAAGAGTTCAGAACCACAAAACTGGGAAGATGGTCTTATTGCCCTGGTTAGGTTTAGTGTTAACTCTTCCCTTCAAATTAGGATATATCATCACGTGGGTGTCCTTGTGGCTCCTAATCAACTGTTACCGGGTCAGTTCAGCCCGTTCCTCCTTTGATGGGGGCAAGAAAGGTGTCTTCTCTGAAGGGGCAGCAGGTTTCAATGTTTCACAAATCATAGTCACAGAAAGGAACCATCCATCCTCTAGTTTTCAAAAATGGAAAATGTTTAAGGCTAGTTGGACGGTACATGAAATGAGTGTGCTCACCGCATAGTATAGTCTCCATGCTCACCTATACTTGTTTGTGCCGTTTTTAGATGCAACTAATGTCTGGTCTTTGAGGACAGGTAGAATGAAAGTTTTCTGCTCTGAGCCTTTAGGATTATTGGGTTGTCTAAAGACTTTAATGCAAGCATCAGTAGAAACGTTAGGCCAGGCCAGCAGACCTTGAGCAGAGCTTAAGGCTCTGTCCTATCCTTGATGAAATGGAATGCATTCATCTCCATATTCAGAAACCACCACTGCAGATTCCTGAGCCAGTGCAGCTCTTCTTACTTATTGTGCCAGTCTTTGGCAGATAAGCATTAGTTCATTGTCAACAAGTAACACTAAGGGCCTTATTTATACTTTTTGGTGCAAAACTGCACTAATGCATTTTTGCACCAAAAGGTTTTGCACCGGCTTGCACCATTTTTTAGCACCAGCTGGGCACCATATTTATGGAATGGTGCAAGCCAGTGCAAAGGGTAGGCTAGCGTAAAACAAAATTACGTTAGGCAGGTTAGAGTCAAAATAAATGACTCTAACCAGATTAGCGTGATTTTTACTGTGCATAGTTCAAAGTATGTGTAGCATGCAGATCTCAAAACTGCATTTTATGTAGATAGCTTAGTGGTTTGCTAATTTTGTCACATCAGTCTTTTTGCTACCTGCAATTCATAAGTTACATTCTTTATATTCTGTAGTGAGCTATGCACTGACATCAAAGAGCTATATGGAGGCCTCAGAAATATGTTTGATGTAGAGATGAGGGGCACCTTTAGAGGGCAGTAGTGACAGAATCTGTGGAGGGGGTCAGTGTGTGGTTTTGTCAAATATTATTGCCCAGTGCGTCACCAGTACTAAAGCCAGCCCTGTCCCTGAGTCAAGAGTTCAGAACCACAAAACTGGGAAGATGGTCTTATTGCCCTGGTTAGGTTTAGTGTTAACTCTTCCCTTCAAATTAGGATATATCATCACGTGGGTGTCCTTGTGGCTCCTAATCAACTGTTACCGGGTCAGTTCAGCCCGTTCCTCCTTTGATGGGGGCAAGAAAGCTGTCTTCTCTGAAGGGGCAGCAGGTTTTTGCACCAAAAGGTTTTGCACCGGCTTGCACCATTTTTTAGCACCAGCTGGGCACCATATTTATGGAATGGTGCAAGCCAGTGCAAAGGGTAGGCTAGCGTAAAACAAAATTACGTTAGGCAGGTTAGAGTCAAAATAAATGACTCTAACCAGATTAGCGTGATTTTTTGACACAAAGGGGCATATTTATACTCTGTTTGCACTGAATTAGCATAATTTTCTTTTACTCTAATTCGGTGCAAAACTAACTCCATGTTTATACTTTGGTGCTAGACCCGTCTAGCGCCAAATTTATGGAGTTAAAGTCATTTTTTGGAAGTGAAAACCTACCTTGCCTTAATGAGATAGGCGTTCCCGTGCAAAAAATGACTCTATGGCCTTAACGCCATATTTTTACTCCCATGCAAAAATGGTGCAAGGGAGGGAGTAGGGGTAAAAAAATGGGGCAAAGCTTGCTTTGCCCCATCATTTTTTAAAGCCTGGGTCAGGGCAGGCGTTAGGGGACCTGTGGGACTATTTCAATGGTGGAACACCATGGAATAAGCCCACAGGTGCCCTCCCCAGGCCCCAGGGGCACCCGCACCCACACCAGAGGGACTGCGGAGGATGGGGGACCTCATCCCAGGTAAGTACAGGTAAGATTGCATTTTATTTTTGAAAGTGCCATAGGCGGCCCTGAAATGGGCCCCCATACATGGCACAGGGTGCAATGGCCATGCCCAGGGGACCCTTGTCCTCTGTGCTGGCCATTGGGGTGGTGGGCATGACTCTTGCCTTTTCTAAGGCAGGAATAATGTGGCATGGTAGGTTTAGCACCATAAAATGACGCTAATCTGGTTAGAGTCATTTTTTTTACTCTCACCTGCCTAAAGTCATTTTTTGGTGCTAAACCCTCTTCTTCTATACCGCCAGCCCCACCCGACTAAAGTCATTTTTTTTTACTCTAGCCTACCCTTTGCACCGGCTTGCACCATTCCATAAATATGGTGCCCGGCTGGTGCACAGCAAAGGTGCAAGCCGGTGCTAAATATTTTGGTGCAAAACTGAGTTTTTTTGCCATAAAAATTATAAAAAAGGACCAATATTTTGTAAGTTTGCGCCACTTTTGCATCTAAAAATGACGTTAATGCGGCTCAAAAAAAGTATAAATCAGGGCCTTGGTGCTCGACGGGTCTAGCACCAAAGTATAAATATGGAGTTAGTTTTGCACCGAATTAGAGTAAAAAAATGAATCTAATTCGGTGCAAACAGAGAATAAATATGCCCTAGAGTATAAATATGCCCCTAAATATGGCGTTAAGGCTATAGAGTCATTTATTGCACGGGAATGCCTACCTTGCATCTCATTAAGGCAAGGTAGGTCTCCACTTCCAAAAAAAGACTTTAACTGCATAAATTTGGCGCTAGACGGGTCTAGCACCAAAGTATAAAAATGGAGTTAGTTTTGCACAGAATTAGAGTAAAACAAATGACACTTATTCGGTACAAACAGAGTATAAATATGCCCCTAAATCTCCAAAGATTAGGACAGACTTTCCCTCTCAGAAGGGCCCTGTCCTTTTACTAGAATGCACTTTGGAAAGTGGAACCTATACAAGTCCAGGCTACTATATTTTTCATGGACATAGGTAGAAAACCTTGTGTATTCCCCACTGAAATCATCTGCAGATGATGGTCTTAGGTGAAGTTGATGGGGGGTGAAGGCCATTCTCGCTATCTCTTTGTGCCAACAATCATCCTCAAACTTGCACTCATAGTTTCATACTAAAAAGTGGTTCCAGTGTAAACTCAAATGCCAGATAATTTGAGAATGAGTGCACAATATCTTTATTCTGCTCATGTTCCAATGTTCACAATCATCATTTAAACCAATCTGCATAATATTTGTGAGCCCTCACAAACATTAAATAAGCTAAAAACAAGGGGGACCACATGCCATCTCACAGTATACCACAGGTCTAATTTGCAATGAGATGCCACCACTGGGTTATCACTACTGGGTGCAGACTAATATCCCCACAACTTTGATAGTTGCCACAAAACAGCACCTGGTCAATGTGGTTTAGGTGGGATATCCTCCTAAATCTGCAGGATGGGGACACCATCAAAGCTCTCCCTGTGCTGCCAAGGTTGAAGTATGAAAGATTTATTTGGATAAGCGCTGCACAACCTGCATATAAAATGTGGAATGCAGTGGCACATCAAGGACACAGGATACAAGGTCAAAGGTGGAAGGGGTACACAAGTGATTGGAGCCTACTGTCCTTACAGAGTGGAGGCCAGACATCAGAAATAACCAGTGACAGTTTAGGACAGTTAGGTTCTGGTAACGCAATTACTTCTACCAGACTGGACAATGAATGATAAATGCATTCCACTAACAACTAAGCAACTGCAACAAAAACATGCCCTAAAACAAAGAAGCCTCTGTAGACATGTTGTTCATTAGCATCACCTTCCAATGTTATCAGTTATTGTCCTCATGTATGCAATATTTTATTTGAAATAATGTTAGAACAGACATTTCTGTCTGTCACCACTGATTAGATAATAGGGCTGTGCAAAATTATTTTTGAGAAAGTTAAAACATTTGCAACTTCACAAAATATCAGTTGGACACCTTTAACAAATTTCCAGCAAGTACTGATAGTGCAGGAGTGTTCAGCTACTCATGCTGAAATAATAGGCTCATCATGTTTCCAAAAGAAACACTATTCTCTTCACCAACTCTCGGATATGTACCAATCTCCAACACATTACGCATTTTGAAATGTTGCTTTGGTTAATGATGGCTGCTTAGGTTTAGGAAATGATGCTACCTCATTCAACAGATGGCAATTTTAAAGCATCATTTTTTTATTTTAGAATATTCCACATTCACTCTAAATATGTGCAGTTACCAAGCATTTATGACACATATTAATGTCCTGAAGCGAGCATGTACATGCAAAATCGGTTAAAATACTGCACCAATCCTTGGAGATATTTGGTCCCCAAAAGGTTAATGTTAGGGAGCCCCAAACCAGAACTTATCAATTAGTAATAGAAAAAACATAAACTCTCCAAGATATCTTTTTGCCTGTAATCCTGGGTAGTGTAATCAAAGAAAGAAGGTTATGATATTCACCTCATGCTATTGTTTAGTTTCAGTAGACATCTGTATTGAAATGTGGTTTACAAACAATAAATCATGATTTAAAGCATTTTATACTGCAGTACTGAAGTCTTTTGGTAAGTAACTTGAAAAAACTTTCAAGAACAAACCTTCACCACAATATTATTTTTTTATACAGTGCCATCTATGATTTGTTTCCAATGTTAGATAAGCCAATGTAGGTGATACATGAAGCACAATGGTAGGCGGACTTTCAATTTGCAGCATTTCACAATGGTCCCATTGTTGAAATCCATAACATTTTAACCATGGCCTTTTCTTTACTTGTGCAATCGAAATACATTATTTAATCTGCACAGAGCAGAAGGAGTGCTGATTGATAAAAAAAGTGCCATCGTGAAATATGAAATGTGTTCAGATGCTTTTCAGAGAGGCTCCACTTGACTTTTCAGATGGGCTCCAAGCAGGAAGAAATGCACGTTATACTTATGAGATACTTTGATACATAATGTGAGGGAACATTTCTTAAGTCAACAACTGTGTTGACCATAATGTGAATTCTATTCTAACCCGCAAAGTTACAGCAAATGCATTTTTAACCATAATCAGCAAGTTCCCCAATGCAGTGCTCTTAGATCTGACATCACTGGAGTGATATACCACCAAAAGGTATGCCTTCAGTCCCTTACTTTGCTGAACTCATTTTGATGGCATTTTGTTCATTTTACCCCAACTAACCAGTGTGAAACAACTTTTGCTCTCAGTAAGTCCCTAGTAAATGATACTACAAGAACCGGGGGCTTGTAAATAAAATGCTACTGGTGGGCTGCAGCACTCATTTTGCCACTCACTAAAGTTGCATTTTAAAACACATTCCAAGCCTTTCACTGCAGTCTATGCCGCAGTTTGAAACTTTCAATAGGGCCAGGCAAAATAAACCTTTTGTCTTGCCTAAACGTTCCTTAAGCCACACCAACGGTAGCCCTTACAGGGTGCATGGTTTTAAAAAGTAGGACATGTGTGTTTAATTTTTGCATGTCCGAATAGTGAAAGTGAAAAACTACTAAATTTGTTTTCACTGTTATAAGACCTATTTCACCCATAGGCTAGAACTGTGTTAACTTATTTCATTTAATAAGTGCTAACCACATGTGGGGAGCAGCGATATATATGCTATTTACATTCAAATGAATTGTAAAATTCAAATCCTCTTGAATGGTAAAGTCGGATATTAGATTTTAATTCTGAAAATTCCACTTTTAGAAAGTTGGCCTTTTCTTGCCCAAAGTTTTTGCAACCTTTCTAGGAATTTCCATTTGTCTGGGCCTATTAATGAATTCCCCATCAAGAATTTATGTTTGACCCAGACAGTGAACAATAGGACCTCGGTGTTGCTGAAGAAGGTCTTCTTGGCAAGATGGCTTGGGAGGAGCTGTTCCTTGCCCTAATTACATTGTCCACAGCACACACAATGGAGCCGGATACTCGGCGTGTCCTTGCTTTCTTTTGTCACCATAGACAGTTTGAAGCCAGTACCAGAGTAAGGGGAAGAGCCAACCAGAAACTGTTCTGGGGGCAGGCTGGGAATTCTGTACACAAAGGCTGGCACCAGGTATGAAAATAAGACCCTTCAGAATGACCAATATAAACACTCCTGTACCTGTGGCACATTCAGAAACGGACCGCCCCGCTGCTTGAAGGCATGTCTTGGAAAATGAAGAAGGAAGGTTAGACATGCTTGCCTTGATCCCAGGCTACCGGATTCACTCTAGTGGGTAGACAGCTGACCTCCAGTTTCAGCTACACAGACAAAACAAGCTTCCAGAGGTCTGTATTGCAACTACCTTGCTGACCAGCAGTAACTGGTCTTGCCTGAGTCCTGACGCTATCCTCTGCTGGAGTGAGTCCTGATCCCAAGAAGTGCCCCAAGTCCTGGAATTTGACTGGCATGAAAGAACAATCCCCCTTGCCTAATTAAGGGTTCCATCAGATGAGGTGTAAAGCTATGCAGGGCTTCACAAAGCTGCACATTTCTGAACTGAAGGGTTCACTGCATCAAATGCCGAGCCACGCAAAACCTCATAAAGCCGCGTTGCAAAAAGCCAGCCTGCAAGCTTCACCAGATCCATCAAGGGTGACATTGAGCCCTGCAGAGCTGTTCATTTCCAACATAATGGCTTAATCTAATCTGACCCTGAGTGATGCGAAGCCCAACAAAGTCTTGCCACAAAGCTGAAAACGTAATCGGAACTGATAATGAAGGAAGAAAAGTTCCACAAAGCCTTGCTATACAGATGCAAGCCTAGTCAGAACTGACGCTGAGCAACACAAAGCATAGCAAAGCAATGCTGTGCACACCTTCCACATAAGGTACAATTCCTAGAGGGCCAAACTTGATCTTCTACTTGACCTGTTCTCTCTCCTGGTCATCCTGAATTTATGACTTTGTCCAGTTCCAGTGCAACCACATACCCACTGTTGGCCCCTTAAGCCTTTTGCTGCTATTTTTACCTGAAACTTAAAACACTCATAACTCTGGTTTTATTGAATGAATTCTGATAAGTTTGGTTTCAGTTTATTTACTAATATGTACTCTGTCTTTCTAAATTGGTTTGGTATTTTTTGTGTTGAATTTGCATTTTATTACGGTTTGGGTCATACATAAGTACTTTACAGATTGCCTCTAAGTTATACCTGGCTGCTTTTTGCCAGGCTTCCACAGGGCTGAGCAGAGGATAATTTGGTAACCTTGACAAGGATTGGGGTTGTTCCTTGAGTAGAGCTGCCTGCCCTCTTAACCGGTAGCCCACCGTATTGTAAGTGTCATATCATGAAGGTGGCTGAGTACTCCCAGCTCTCAAAATGCAGATCACGATTTATAATTCACACAAAACACACCAAGTTTTCATTCCTTCTGCATTAGGTTAAATGAGCAACTTAGATGGGGTAATAGTAATAGATATAATTTACATTGCTTAGAAACTGTACACATGTGATAGTTAAATCAATGAGGAAACAAATTATTATTAAAGTTATTGTTAATGATGACAATACTTATGAAAGCAAGCCAAGGTGCAAATATAATTAGATGCTGATTTGTTAGTGTGTGGAAACAGGATGTTTTTGTTTCAGGTACTTCCTCTCTTGTGACAGTTGATTATGCACCAGGGAAAATGCTTCCTTGTAGCACATAGTTTTATTTGTGCATGTAATGATCAGAGGTATGCATCCTGTCCAAGCAGGGACCACGGTCCTAGTCAGGGTAAGTCACAAATTATCCTGGGCTCACCCTCTAGTATCTTTCACAGAGCAGGCATGCCTAACTTGCAGAATGCAATGTGTAAAGTATTTGTACAGTAACTCATACAATAGCACAGTAAAAACACCAGAAAAAGTACTCCACACCTGTTTAGAAAAATAGATTTTATTTATCTGAATAAAATAAGACCAAAACAACAAAGATCCTATCTGCACAATTCAAGATATCACTTTTTAGATGTTTAAGTAGTCTTAATCCATAGCAATATATGGATGTATCTCTTTAGCACACAGTACCTGGGATGCATCAAAAATAACAACACTGCAGGCCACAGATTCCGGTGCGGCGGAGGTGATGGGTTGATTCTTTCCTTGCATGCAAGGTGATGCATCGATTTCCGGGCACGCAGCCTTGGTTCCTTATTGAAGTGCGGAGCTTTATGACACATTGACACCCATTGAGGATGTGTGGAAAATCCAAACAGGCTGTGATGATATAACAGGTGCTGCATCAATTCTGCAGGTGCTGCTGTGGTGTTTCAACTCTGGATTTTCTCTGTTAAGTGGAGTCTTTGATGGCCCTGAGATTTCTTAACAGGAGGCAAGCTGACAATCACTTGGAGAATACTTGTGGGGGGGAGGTAAAGTCCTTCCAGTAGAGTCGAGGAGCAGCAGGCAGCAGGGCAACAAGGCAACAAGCAGGAGAGCAGTCCTTCCAGAAAAGAAGTCATTATAAGTCATTTGGGCAGCACTTCAGTCCTTCTGACAGAATCCAGTTGTCGTTCCAGAAGAGTCTTATTTGAGGGGGTCAGACACCCAATACATATAGCCAAATGTACCTTTTGAAGTGGACGCTTCAAAGAATGGTTTTGATGTGCATCAGTTCCCCTTTCATACCAGTCCTGTCTTCCAGGAGGTCTGTGAGGGGTTATCAGTCCTTTGTGTGAGGTCAGTCCACGAGCCCTTGAAGTACAAGTGAAAGTCCCTCCACTGTTCCTGCCCAGTAAGACCCATCAGTATGCAGATTAATGTATATGCAGCTGAGTGTCCTGTGTTTATGGCTGTCTGGATGGAATTCACAAAGGGGGCTGTCAACCAGCACAGGCCAGACATGGATTGGAGACACACTGTAAGGCACAGTGAACAGTAGGTGTAGAGAAATGCCTACTATCTAAAAGTGCAAAAAGAACAGATCATGGACAACATGCTGACCAATGTACATATTTACCCTCAGTCACAGAGATTTGGGTTTAATCCATTGGTTTTTTTTTGCCCACCATGCCACCCCAGTTTATACCCAGCCATATGAAAATCAGTCTTGATCTTGTTCTGCATGGGAAATGTCCACCCCGAACTGCCAGGCCAGCTCCACCCTGGACTGGAAAGAAGCATTCTGGGACAGGTTTCAGGGTATCAACCCTCATCAGCTAGGGTAGCTTGAACCCAGTGGTGCAGTGAGTACGGGACCCGAGTCTGCTACCACTTGTACCCCAGACTAAGAAATGGGCTCCACTGATCAGTTGGCTGACATCCTTTCTAGCTGCAGATACACAATAACCTATATGAGACCTTTTTCCTGAAGTATCCAGCTAACAAGTAGCAACTGAACCCTGCTTGTGGCCTCTGCAGGAGTAAGTTTTGGTCCCTCAATGCTGAAGTGAGTCCTGCTCTCCCGTTGCTGGCCTCTCAGTGATGTGTTTAGGGCCTAGGAGACACATTGCTAGTTAAACTAACTTAGAAATTGAAGTTTATTTTTCAGTTTTACCAAATGTTTGCAGATTGAAAATACCTAGACCCTTATTAAGAGTTTGGTAAACTCCAGCCAAACTTTTAGTTGACTAACCTCATTTATAGATGGGACAAGCATTAGGTTTTCAGTTATGAAGCAGTAGCTGACCCTATCATTGGAAACCATTGACTGTCAGTTCATATACCACAGAACCATCAGCAAATATATTTATGTTTTTATTCCTGTATGTTTTGATATTTCTAAAGCACAAACCTAGCAGGTTAGCAATGGTGTTCTGTACAAGGAGCAAACCCAAGTGGGTACACCTGAGGAGTGGAAAGAGGGAGGAAGTAACATAGTGAAAGTGGCAAGTAGTAAGTCTACCTGGAGTAGTATTCCTTGAAGAGGCATGTTGCTTCCTGAACTGTAGCATGGTTGGTGCTGTTCTGATTTTGGAGATGATGCTGCAGAACGCAACACACATAGAAAAAGCAAAAATTAAAAGAAATAAAACTATTTCTTCTTGTTGCGCCATGCAAACGCCACCCCTGGGTTTCCCTTCATATTTGGCACTGCCACAGGTCTGCGTCAAAAGCAAAGGGTGTTGTGTTCAAACACTCGCAGCAGCTCCCATTGCACGCCCCTCTGCCGCTGACAACTGAGTCGGAGGGGCCCATCTTTACAAGGCGGCATTAAGCCATAAAAAGGGACTTAGCACTGCCTTGTAAGTATGGCACAGGGCACAGTGCCATTGGAGGTGGCATGTAAAAATGGCCCTTAGCTTGTAATTGGATTGCTTCAGCCTTTGAAGAGCCATGTTGCTAGGTCAAGGATGCTTCTCAAGGAAGCAACATTAGGTTCTTGTAATATGGTTGTAGTTAAAATTAAAGGAACTATTAATTTAAATAATAATAAGCTGATGAAACTCATAATTTATGTTTAATGACATTGAAAATATAATTACAATAGTTTAGAAACTTTTAGTGAATTAATCATTTTCATAATAATGGTAAATTAAATCCAAAAAAAACAAATATATTTTTCCCTTTTTTATTTAATCAAAAGGATTTCTAAGGGTTCCGTTTGGTGGACAGCAGGCAAAATCGACCACAGATGTCTACTTTTTTGTACAATGAAGGGACCAGCTGTGATGATGTTTCCTTTCAACCTACAGAAATGACTACTGAGCTGGCAATCATCTCTAAATAGGATGGACTAACATCCATCAGTGTAGGGAGTATTAAGTCTTCCTCAATCATGCTAGATCATCCTCAAGGTCTAAATTAGGGCCTAACATTACGGAGGTGGGGACACATATCAGCTTTCTATGACAGAACTCAAGAAACTGATTGATAGGACACAGAAGACAAAGACCTAATATTTGAGCTTGTGGACAATATTAATGAGCTCCAGAAAGCAGTGTGAGAATTGTCAGAGTAAACCAAAGAAATTGCTAAACTCATACTGGAAGTGGAGGGGTGTTCCCTCTGAAACAGTTTGAAATTTTGGGGATTTCCAGAGAATATGGAGGGGCACTCTCAGACCAATTTGTTGAAACTTGACTGAGAAAAATGTCAGTCAAAGTTGTTTCAAGTTTCTTTGTGGTTAAGCTTGCCCACTGGGCACTCAGTGCTGGGCCTCCTCTGGGAGCTCGTGCATGTCCTCATACTGCCTGGTACTTAAATTACAATGATAGAGCTACAATGTATAAAGTGACTAGAGAGAATTTGATGGTATTTTTGACTCCAAAGGATTTTGAACTTCCCAAGTGGTGCAACAAAAGTAAAAGACATTTTAGCAGGTAATACAAAAATTCCATGTAATGAATCTGAAATCCTATGTATAGTAAATGAAATATTATCTTTCATAATAAATACTTTGGGCATATTAAAGAAAAGTGGCACAGCACACAGGGCGGCACTACTTTTCTTGCGCCCCTTAGTACCCCCCTAACACCACCATGTGTGTGCCATATTTAAAAATAAGGTGCACCAAGGTGGTAGTCAGGGGACTAGAATATGAATTGTTTAAGCTAGTCCGGCACTTTGCAGGATTGGCGTCAAAAATTCTGACGCTAACTCTGCAAAGCACCCAGCGGCCCATTGTAAGCAACAGAAGCCTCCTTTTAATGTCTGCTCTGAGCAGGGGTTAAAAGTGCCAAAAAAGGGCACAAGGAAATCTCTTAGAGTTCCTTGCACCATTTTGTGCCCCCCAAAGGGCATAATGTAGTGCAACGGGTTACAAAGTTGTGCAATGAATGCATTGTGCCACTTTGTAAATATGGTTCAGCATTTATGTCCTTTTAATGACACAGAAGCGTCACAAAATCACGCTAATGGGGTGTTGGAATGGTGCTAGTGGCTCTTAAATATGCCCCTTTGTCTGTGAGACACTGGAGCAAGCTTGGGTGAGGGTTGAAGACAAAAATGTTTTTGTTTTATAAACTATTGGAGGGCCAGGGAACTACATTGTTGTGCGAAAACAAAAAATGCTTCACTGAAGAAATAGCATTTTTGATCAAGATGTAGGTCCCACACCTGACTACAGGAGACCAGGAATGAGACAAACAACACAAGCCCCACTTGAGAACTGCCTTTTGAAATGTGCCAAACCTCAGGGGGCATGGACCTGAATGAAACAGAGATTACATAGTAACACATCACAGATGGAAAAAGCTGAGGGCGAACTGGCACTATACCCTGTGATATCAAAAACGTCATATGTCTTAATTATCCTTTTGACTCTTGACAGGCTGCAGTTTACAAGGTGATAATACACAGCTGTGACTGGTGGGTTGGTAAGAAGTTATTGAAGACATAGGCCCTCATTATGCCTCTGGCGGTCTTCTGACCGCCAGGGCTAATGTGGCGGTAGTACTGCCAATAGGCTGGCGGTACATACCAACACATTATGAGATTTGCGGGTTGGCTGCAGCCAAACCGACAATTTGCCACTCATACAGCCATGACAGAGTACTGCACCTGGTATTATGAGCCGACCTACCACCATGGTTTCCGTGGCGTTAACAGCACCATGAAAACCATGGTGGTAGGTCTACCAGTGACAGGGAATTCCTTCCATGTCACCGGTAGGTGGCTCCCCCACCCCCCAACACTCACCTGATGTTCTCCCATCCCCCTTGACATTCAAAGTCACACCCCACCCACCCCCGACATTCTCACTCACCCCACCCCTCCGATCCACTCACACACTCACCTACTCTCCATACATGCACACACCCGCAGACACACCACACAACTGCCCCCACCCACAGTCACACACGTACACAGACACCCACACGCACCACGCATACACCTATTTACTAACACTGACATACACGCATTCATAGACACACTGCCATGCACGCATTCAAACATGCATAGTCCTAGACATGCTCACACACATTCTTTCACACATTCACACTGACATTCAGACACGCACTCACTTCACCATTCTTACACGCATTCTTTCACAGGCATACAACCACTTACATAACACAACACACACAGATGCATTCACACACGCACTCACACACTCTGACACACAAGCCCCCCACCCTCCTGCTCCCCTCCCTTGTCCGGCAGGGAACGGGAATGGACGCTGCTACCGCCTGCAGCGTCCTGCCAGCAGAACACCGCCAGGCCGTATTTCTGGTCATAATACGGCTGATGGTATTCTACTGGTGTGACGGTGCAGGTGGTAGCACCGTCCGCCAGCATGAGCACTGCCGGATTTCAGCCCTTATTGTGGCTAAAGTAAGGTAGATTTCATAATTAGGTGGACGGTTGGTAGCCGCGCAGCGGTATGTTGGTGGCCGTCACCTGCGCGGTAGGCGGTATGTACCGTCAATGTCATAATGACCACCATAATGTAAGTGAGCAGGTGCTAAAACGTATGGAAGCTCCCATGGGGTGGTGTAGGACTTTGTTTGGGCTTGGGAACAGATCACAGGTTTGTTTAATCTAATACGAAGAGGTGGTTAGCCCTCATGATGTTAGATGACAGATATTTCATATATAGAAGTGAAGAGAATGTGAATGGATGGTTTTGTTATGTTTGGGACAGATATTTGTGTAATAGTGAAATACTAACAATGACAAAATACCTAGTCAAAGCTTGTCAACAGAAATTACTTTTGCACAACATATCACTGCCACTAGTGAAATGTATCTCCTTTCATGGAATGTGAATGGGCTACTAAAGAAGAGCAAGAGTGCAGCAACACTTTATAGTCTGGATATCCTATTGCTCCAAGAAACCCTTTTGCTGGGTACCAGTGAGATTTTGAGATTAACAAAATGTGTCACATCTACTCTGTTAGAAGGCTTGGAGGAGTGACTATCAAAATTTCAATATGATATTCTTAAAACCTGGGTGGATTGGGTTCATCCAAGCAAATCTCAAATTATATTAATTGAACAGAACACTCTGCTACAGGCAATCACCAAAGCTGGCCAGGCTTAGGAGAGGAAACACATTTGTGAGACTTTCTTCTCCATAAAAGTGGTCAAACTTTGGAAATTTCCTTCAGTGAAGACAGAAGCACTGACAGAACTTCAAGGACCTGATTCAAATATTGGCGGACAAGTTACTCTGTCACAACAGTGATGGATATCCTATTCCCCGAAGTCTAAATCCCATAGGCTATGAAGGGATTTAAATGTCGATGGATGGGAAATCTGTGATCGTTGTGAGGGAGTAACCCGTCTGCCAATATCTAAATCAGGCCCCTAGAATTAAGGAAGACTATGAAAACCTCACTTTTTTCACGGTGATGCCACAATGTCTAGCTCTAGCTAAGTACCAGATTGAGCATTGTCAAATGATGATTTGTGGTATTTCTGTGTAGACTATGCTGGACAGATTGTATAAATGTGTTATAACCAGTCAAGACTACAGAAATCTTGAGTAGTATAAAGCCCATTAGGATTTATGTTTGAAGATTGTACTGCCAGGAAAATATACTGCGTGATGCTGAACTCCTCTGCCTATTTTCAGCATCTGCTTACAATCAAAATCTGTCTCTGCTCAGAAATGTGGGACTAGATAATAGCCATTTATTTAATGTTCACTTAATTTTAAATGTATTCCAAAACTGTCTCTGTTCTGGGTGAAGAGTGTCACCATTATAAAGTGTAACTTCTGTTTTGCTATTTTTATGCTTTCAAACACGTTTATGGTCCATTTAAACAGAAACAACCTCTTTACTTGCCCATGTTTTTTGTGCACAGCTTTCCCACCCTAAATTGTAATGTCCTGCTTTACTGTTGCAACATTATTTAATGTCACACCAGAACTGAAATATATTCTTGAACTTGGATTCTTCAAGGTGCATACTGGTCTAATAAACTTGCTCTTTTGTTTAGTTCACAATGGACTCATACAAATTTAAACATATTTGTGAACTTTCCATATTAATTTTGAACTGTACCACCAGCTGTGCTGTTCTACTGTTCTACTAGGGCTTTCATGTCCTCCATCTGTGCCGCATACCAAACTTCCTCAGGCTTCAAGGATTCATTTACCAACATTTTACATAGTATAACTATATATATAACACCTATTCATATGGGTCACTGTATCTCACCTGTGTAGATCCATCAAGGTGCATACTATTGCTTGTTGACTATAACTGGTTTCTGTTCATTCCACAAAGGACCCAGCTTTATAGATGGGAATGAATGCCTCCCTTATCACCAAAGGGTGGATTCCAAAATGCATGATATATATAAGACACTGCACCTTCAGATATATCAGACTTTTCGTTTGGGGTTCTTCCTAGCACCATGGTTACAGGCTTCAACTATGTATCATAGACATCTCCACAGATGGTAGGTATCTGAAAATATGACTGTATCTCTGCCAACAATTTTTGCCACATTTATGTGTAGGTGCTATGACATGATCTGAGCAGTCTGTGTCACACAAAACACTTCTCACCTAGAGACCAAATGCTCTTGGACACTTCCTAATCATGCACAGACTAGCATTAATGCTTAAATATCCTATCTGTTATTGTTTTCAAATTCCAGTAGAGAGAGCAAAAAGTTTTGATATGAACACAGTTCTCATTCTCACACATGATATCATACACTATCTATATAGGCCACATTATACACACATGCTTCCATCCACATATCCACAAGAGTAGCATGCAGTCTATACAAAAATGCAATATGGTTCATCATAAGGGTGAGGAAGCACTATAGCAATGCAATAAGAATAGAATTCAGTGCATGTTAATTAAATCTCCAAGGCCATGGAGCACAGTGTGAACAGGAAAGGCAGTTCAAGAACACCTGGATCTGACCTGAACAAAAGCAGTGTGAACCCTGCCTTAAAAAGTGTTTTCTGGATTCATGCTATGTATCAACTTGCATGCATAACTAGATGCATGATGGTGTTCCTCAGCTGAATCACCTTTGTATAGCGAACTAGCACCAAGATAATGGCATTGCAAAGCAAATGCATAGCCAAGCATTTGCACTAAGCTCGTATAAAGTTTTTTTTAAATTAATTTTCTAGTGTTTGCAGTTAGCAAGGATATAATGGCTAATGCTCCAATATTCTTGAAACATCACTTAAGAAAACAGGGTTCACTATCATTAATGGTTATAAAGTAAAATTGTAAATGCTTAAATTGTCCAGCTATGTCTAGCTTTGCAAACCATAGCTCGCACACCTACCATGCTAACCTTTACTCCCACAGCAAAAGCAGTGCTTAGGGCTGAAAGCCTTGTGCAGTGGGGAGAGGCCATTTTTTTTTTAGAACATCACACAGGCCTGGGACAGCACATGGTTGAAGGCTGTGCTAAGCGTGGGTTGTAACTCAGTGGTAGGAGATCAGAAGCGCCTGACCAAAAGTCAGGCCCTACTGCCATTCCCTGCAGAGCAGGGCCAAAGGTCTTGTGCTGCAGGGCAAGGGATAAAGACAAAGATGTTGTAAGTAATATATCAGTTAAAATACAGTTAAGATTATGATTTAAAACCGGAATCTACTGCAGTTAATCGTTATGGTTAACTTATCAATTCATAACTCACAAACAACCATGTACACCAAACATCACACACAAAATGCAAAATGTATGAGCTCCCCATAATTATGTCAGTTTGTAACAACAACTGAAAATGTTGTTAAATAAGAACACATACCCAAACTGAAATAATGCATACTCAAACTAACACATAATAATATAGCCATAGTTTTTTATTGGCAATGTTAATAGAATTTTGATTTGTCAGCTCATTTTCATTTATGTCAAATTTGAGGTCATGAACATTGCACATAGATTGAGAGTTATGTTTTGCATGTTTTTTTTTTCTGTGCTAAGGATTGTTAAGCTAAATGTAATTTATGAATTTCAGTGTTTTTTGGTTTTAATTGGCAACCAGAATTCAACCTAAACTATAATCAGTTATGATTGAGGCTCAAACTCAACAAACCGCTGAAATCTGGCAGTTATGGTTTGTGTTGCAAGCCATAACAAAATGCATGGGAGAATGGAGAAACAAAGAACTTGGTAAATAAATGAAAATACTAAATCCAAAAAAGTATAAAAGGGGATAAAAGAACAAAAACCATAAACCAAGAGTTGATGTAAACATTAAAAAACATCTTAAAGTCTGAACAAATACCAAGATACAGTGATGTCATCAGGGATTTCAGTGGTGATGTCATACGTGATGCCATCAATGATCTCACTTGGGATGTCATCAGTAAAATCATCTCTGATGCCATAAGCAACCCAAGGGGGTGACACGAGTTTGCGCTGCAAATCAGAGAGGGCAAATTTCTGTGGTTTGTTAAGTATGAGCCACAACCATACCTCGTTTACTAACTGTGTTTTTTTCAGTGAATTTCATTTTTATCATGCTCTTAATTTGGAACCCCTTTTGCCATGTGCAGTGGATGTTTGCCACAGTTATCCATGTGCTACTGCATGCAGCCTTTACTCTAGCCTAGCACAGTTGGCCACAGCACCTGGCTTTTGACCATGTGCTTCCCCCAACCACCATAGTTGGCCAACATTACTGTGCATGGTCTTCTCTTGTGCACAGCGAGGGTTGGGAGAAAAGCCTAACCTTTTGCCAGGCCCTGTGCCCAAACCAGTAGACTTGTCCATTCACCTCTGTGCACGTCCTCTGGACATGCGCATCAGATGTAAACTGAAGGGCCCGACTATGCCCCAATACACTGTGGGTGGTCTACTCAAAGTGCATATAAATGTATTTTTTGTGATATTCACTGGGCCATTTTTGGTGGTTACATTGATTTTTTTTACTTGTATCTTCTTATTATAACATTTTTGTTACAAATGTATGACCTACCTTATGAATATGAATTCAGCAGGTCATTTTGCTACTCTCTCCTATTCCTTATTTTGCAAACTAACATATTATAATTACATAGGTTGATTCACAAACTAAATTACTGCTCACAGAACGTCAGTGCAAAATTAGCAAATGCTTTTTGAAGCCAGCAAAACTATAGAACTCAATAATATATGAATGTTTTAGAAGACTTGGGGAATTTAGACTATGGTTGTTAATCAATTGGATTAGCAGATCCTACAGTGAACAGATCTACCTAGAAAGAAGAATGAAACAGTGGTGCAGGAACATGCATGGTATAAAAGTAAGTGACGTATTGGTGCATTAACTTAAAGAATGTTATTTGTATACACTAGAGATGGAGCATATACATTATTATTATCATAAGTAGAGATTAATCGTATGTATTATTAAATAAGTGCGACCGTCTCTAAACGTTTGGTGACATAATTAACCTATTTTTAAGTTAAGCACTCCAGATGCAATGGAAAATCATTGATAAAAACAAAAATGTATGTGTGCTATGAAGTGCAATTCTCCTTCAATGAGAAAATATTCATAGGCTAAAAATGTATATTCAATCAAAACCTTTAAATCATATTTATTGAGAGGTCTAAGTTGTTTGTTGTGTGTTTCTGATATTTGAAAACGGCGTGAAGACAATGTAAGCAAAGTTTATAATAAACCAGAGTTTTTGGATGTTACTACTATCTTCACAATAGATAGCCACAATAGGTACTAACTACAGAAAGCCAAGTTTATCCACACTGAACCCTCAAAATGTTTGCATGCTATGATTATTTAATTAGCCTTTGATACAAGGTTGTACCTAGCAATAGTGCAGCAGGTGCAGTGGCACTGACGTCTACTGAACTGAGGCTCCACAGCACACCCGTAATGGCTATTTTTTACAACGAAGACATGGGAAGAAGACATTTTCCTTGCTTGCATTAGTATCAATGACACCCTTGCTCTGCAACTGATTGAATAATGCTGTAGCATATTCCTTCGCAAGACTATGCTCTAAACGGGGTCAATGGATCTTTTCACCCAGCATAAGGGTGTGTAGACAGAGACATTAATTACACAACTAATCAATTTAGAATGACAGTCTGACTAATGTGGCCACACAAGGGAAACTCTGAAATAAAGTCCAATTGTGTTTATTACAAATTAAGGCTCAGAGTGACAGATAATTCTCAAGACAAGATTCCACAGGTACAGAATCATGATGGGCTGTCCAAAGCACCTAAGGAAGTTCAAATGAACGAACATAAAAAAGACTAACCACTTGATTATTGCTGTACAGAAAAGCAATAAAAATATTTTAAAAGGTGGACACAAACGCTGTCTAATTCTGTTGAACATCTAGCTATTAGATCCTACGATTGAGAATACTGGGCAAGGGTTAACCCTATGAATTAGCAAGTCCATGTAACTTATGCTGGGCTAAACACATGGGCAAAAAGGCTAAGAGCACAAAAAGAACTCAACAAATTTGGGGAAAGGAATCTGGAGTAACAGGTGACTACCTAAGGTTGACAAAAAGTAGGTTAAAAGAGAAGCTCAGCAAGGCATCTCAAAGGGGAAACGGTAAAGAAGATTATTTATACCTCTCAGAGTCCAAGGGGTTCCGCAAACAGGGTAGAATGGAGTAGAGTGCTTGAAATTGGTTCTGGAGAGATACTGCTGCAAACCCAAGTGGAGAACGGTATATTAAAGTTCATAGTGCAAGGTGATTCATCCATCACTCCACATGAGGCAGAAGGTGTAATTATCCAATGGAAATGGGTCATACGAAGTGGACTGCAACATTACCAACAGGTAGAAAACATTCTATCTTAGTTAATCCATGCAGATTGAAACAATTGTAATGTACTGTGCTCAAGGTTGGGTTCCCAAACTCAGTATGTGTAAAACAATAGAACATCTATCACCAAGCTAGCATTCTCATGAGAATTAAGTCTGAAAGAAAGTTCACGCTATCAAGAATGACTAAACATTTTCTGCACAGTCAGGAAACAGGCCCTTGCAGGCCTTACATAGGCTAAGCAAAGTGAATAAAAACAGCACATTCAATTATGCAAATAAAGCACATTTAACATTCAGAATTATAAATCAAAAATTATTAAATTTTTCAGTGCTCATGTTGTAGTACATTCAAAATTAAATAACTCTGTTAATACATTTCTATGAGTATGGTGCAGAACTACAATTTTCAACTTTTGCACACAATGTTCTAAACATTTCTCTGCTGAAAATCATTATTGTTTAAGTGCATACTATTAGTATACATGGTAAAGAACACCTGGTGAGTGAATTAATCTGTTAGACATAACATTTTAAGGCTATACCACATCCCTTTAATTTACCTATTTTACAGTGAATGTACATTAATATGGTTTCAGTGCACCACTTTTACATCAAAACTATTAGTACTTTGATTAACAAAATGCATAGATTGTCACTTAAAGATGATCATTGTGAAGGCAGGGAAAGTACTAAAATTTCTGCTGCATCAATAGTGAGTTATATCTTGCAAAAGTGTGTCTCCTCTCTTCCTCTGGAGAACTATATTCAGTAATCTGGAGTTTAAGCAAAGTAATCATTGCAAAATAAGTTATTCATATGTGGAATCACGGTTATCTAAATAAGTAATTTCACATGTTACTATCCTTGCAGATGTTAGACGAAGAACAATTTATGAGTATCACAGGGTTGAGCTGCAGATGTCTAAGATAACCAGCATGTCTGCGGTGGAAATGATGCCTCTCCCAAGTAAGTAAATAGTGAATGCAAAGGTTAGTGGAAGCTTACTCTAAATTTCCTCTGAAAATTGAATTTAAAAACTGAAAAACATCTCTAGAAGACTTACAAGAGTATTAGTGCAAAATCTCCAAGGTCATCTACCATTTGAGGTTTCTAATTCTCTTAAAAGAGCATGCTGTATGTACACAATATAAAATGTGTGGTGAAGCAATTGTATAAGTGGCACAAGAATGAGATCTAGACAGGAAGTGTCACTTTGCCTAACATTTTCTTTTCTCATAAAAACCTTAATTCTATGTGCTGCAATTATTATCCCAGTCACCATATTTGTTCCTCTCAGAATACTTTGCAAAGGGTTGGACAGCCAATAGGCTGATTCTTGAACGTCCCGATTAGGTGTGGTGGTGTGATGTGGAATCACTGGAATCACTGGATTGGGTATACAAACTCTCACGTACTGTAACTCTACACTTCTAATGTTAACCACCCCTCCTCCCCCCACACACAAGGAATTCACAGTTGCATGAGAATGTGCCATCCAGAAGTAGAAGGCAGACCTTGTAATACCTGGTGATAAAATACAAACAATGGTCGACAGGGATACTTTTGCTGTTGAACCCGCTGTTGGCCTTAAAATGTATGACATTTGTCTTTGCCAGCTTCTTTATTTAAGACCCTGGACCTGTTGTTTATTCAAACCTCAATTACACACTCAGGGGCAAACGGTTTTAGCCTTGAGTGTCTTTCAGCTCAAAATACTATAGAAAGTATTGCCACTCCTGCCTCCAGCTGCTCGCACCACTATCCTAGTGGCTTGTGTGTTATCTCACTTTCATTACTGCAATTCTATACATTTGGGCTTCCTGACAAAGCTACCATTTTTCTAAATCTGTATGTCAGTTTATTATGTAGGCTTTGTCATAGGAATCACATCTCTGCACTGGCTTCCTGTTAAAAAAAGGGTGTAGATTTAAAAAAAACTCTACAAGTAAAGTTAAAAAATAGGTCTTTCAAAATATAGAAAGGTTCAGTAATATAATTCACCACTTTAACAGACTCTGATGTACTCCAGGGTAACCAACGTAAGTGGGCTGACACTCGTTCTGGAACCCATTGTCAAAGGGGATGGTACCTTCATCAAGGTCTGATTGATTCCAGAAAAAGAAAACATATTTTTTAGTTGGGAAGTAGCTCACGCGATTTCTAAAATATATTAGAAACTTACATATCTGCTGCGATAACTTATTTGCAGTTTAGGAGGTTCTTTCAATTTTGATGACTAAGTGAGAAATTGCACAAGGAAATCAATATTTTGGAGTTTGGTGCCATGCCAGCTCTAGAGCAATTGTTTCCTTCGGTAATGGTCTATTGGCATAATAGCTCTTCTGCCGAAGTCTATATCGGTTAAAGGCCCTCATTTTCTCTGTAGGCCTTAAGCTTCCACTCGGATCTGGGGTTCTTGGCAACCTGTATAGTATACTTAGTGGACTATAATGCTATATGATGTATTTTTTGAATTGGCACAAGTAGGAGTTTTGTATGCCTTTTTTCCAAAACTGTGTACCTGTGAGTTCTATAACTTCATGAAATATTAAAACAGGCAATATAATAGAAATTCCTTTTCGCTAATTGCCGGTTTCTAATTTGTATGTTTTTGCATTTCACAGCCTGCATCCAGTTTAACAGCTGTGGTCCTTGTGTCAGTGCCCAAATTGGATTCAACTGCAGCTGGTGTAATAAACTCCAAAGGTAGATTGTTTTTGCAGTCATTGGTATTTCACAGCGTCCAGGCCCGCGCATGTCCTAACATCTTGTTCCAAGTCTTCCTTCCTCTCGAATGTTCATGTATCGTTCCATCTGCTATCCAAACAGGGATGCAATTTGTGCAAGACGTGTTTTATGGATTGACTCACAGGAATCTGTAATAAACATATAGGTGCTATCTTTTATACACTGTAATATTAACACATCTACAGTGTGCGAGCGAAAAAAATGAAACGCATACATCATTGTACGGACCTTAATAGAATGTTCCTTTCTTTGCAGCTCAAATACAGCACTCTCCTTCACAGTGCTACTTCCAGTTTGTCTATACAAAATATGAGTCACACATGCAGCTCTGACCCTAGAAGACGGCATTTTCAACACATTTAAGTACAAGCTTTTAGGTCTGATGATATCAAACAACATTGGCGCTCTAAGACGCACGACATCCTCTAGTCATTCGGGTAGGGTGGGCCATTTAAGCCATATGGCGTTTTCCCATTGGTCTGGGGGACCATTTGATTGTGTTTTTGCGGTCCCAGAGATGCCACTGGGCCTTTACACTCCCCATCTCCTCCAGGTGAATTGTAGTAGGCACAGTGAGTGACATAGAGTGGGCGTGGAAAGTGAGAGAGACACAAATGAAAGAACCAGCACACATAAAGATATGTCCTCTCAGGCTCGGTTTACCATGTTTCCCAGGTCTGCTTTTAGTTAACATTTAGGCCCTGCCAGTAATTCTTCCTATTTAATCAAATTTATACTCCATGATCTGGCAATATATATGGGAAAGGTAGAGAGACGATCGTTGGCAAAACTAAGTTGGTCCGTACTTGATACCCAGCTTTTGCTTGTAGTCTTTAAATATTTATCATGAAAGTATACCAAAAAAATGCAAGGATGACCATCAATGCATGCACAAGTACACAGAGGCACAGAAGACACCCTTGTATTTTTTTTAAAGAGTATAATATAATCAAAGTCAATGTTTCTGCCTCTGCATGCAAAGGTACCAGTGGCCAACATTTAATATTTCTTAATACTTCACGCAAAAAACCATTAAAAGATAGCTGTCTGTGCACGCATTGCATCAGAAATTGAAACGTAAGAGGTAACATTAAATGCATGGTGGGATGAGAAAGACTTCGACAGAAACAGGCATAGATCAATATTTTGGTAGCAGCGACTGCACAACCATTGAAATGAGTAAGCACGTTTTCAATTTAAGTGGATTGTAGCTAGGTTGTAGCACACATGGAAAATAATACAGTATCGCAATCAATTGTAAAATAAAACAGAAAAAGGCACGTTTTAATTGGGCAAATCCACCATAATGAGTCGTGAAAATAGTTGTAAACTTCGGTGGGGCTATATAACAGTGAAAACTGAATTTGTCAAACTAAATTTGCACTCAGTACAACATCCAGCAGAATACATTGATATTCACATTGAGAGAAAGGGTTCAAAGTTCCTTCTATATAAGACAACTCAATCACGGCGTGATAACAAACCCATGCAACGGTAACTTTTAAAAGCGAAATTGAGGCAAATCGTTATGCACCAGTCTCTTCTCAGTCTCATTACATGTGGTTTTGCAATGGTGCGAACAACAGAGCAAATTCACTATCCTTTCCATAAAAATATGTAAACTGTATGGAAGGCATAAATATAGAGATTCTAAGAATGCAGTATTGTTGGGACAGAAAAAATCCTCACAGGGTGATGGACGTGAACCCCTGCTCTGAGTGCTCCAACTGCTTTGGTGTCTGGATTGCTGTTCCTGATCTTGGTTGTCATCGAAGAACAAGGATTTGTGTTTGCACCATGACATAGGCCTGTCTCAAGGATTCTGGTCTTTTTGGAATGGGAAGGGCACCTTTGTCTTCCTCTCCTTCTACTCCTGACATGACTTCACCTCCTTCTTTTTCTCTCTCACCCACATCTTTGCTTAACTCTCCCATGCCACTGTTTATTTCTGCTGCCTCCACCGGGCCCCACCCCGCTACTCTTACGCTTATTGTCACTCTTACACTTTCCTCGACCAAGCTATTACAACATCTGCCCTTTAGTCCCTATAGGAGACCTCACTAATTATAACTACCTGCCCTCTCCCGTCTTTATCTCTGACCTGGAATCCACAGCCCATCTCTTCCTCTCTACATTATTATCATCAACTTCTATTCTCTGCCTTGGGCACTCTGACTCCCGGAGTGGGCTCTCCTCGCACGCTGACTCCACAAGTTTAGACCAACAGTATACAGATCTGAGCCCTTGAGGCTCTGCTTTGGCCTGTGCCGAACTTCTCACTCTTTCTTTTCCTCCCACCACCCCTATCTCGCCTCCTCCTTTCCTCCAATGTACACTGCATATTTTTGCCTTTCTCATTGCCTCCTCTCATCTTTCTCTGGTGCTTACTGTGGCATCTACGCCCTTCCTTCCAGCATGGGTCTGAAGGGATATCCCCTCCCTTTTTTCCTTATTCCCTGTGCCCATCCTACCCTCTTTCCCCCCTCTGTCACCCTTCCTGCCCACCCACTGCTCCCCCTACCCTGTAATCCCCCTTCCCTCAAATCACCCCCCCATGCTACCCAATGACCACTGCCCAAGCCCTCCCCCGCATCTCACCCGCTCCGAGTTCTCTCATGAAACATCCATGGCTTAATCCATCACATAAGGTGCAAGAAAGTACTCTCCTACCTTCATTCAAAACAAGTTGATGTGGCCCTTTTGCGGGAGACCCACCTCAATGATCTTGAGTCTGGTAAACTTCGTTGAGACTGGGTGGGAAGGGTAATTCACAGTCGCTGTTCAGCATCGCAAGCGCTGGGGAGCAAACCATCTAAGAAGTGTGGAGTGGGGCTTTTGTTTCATAAGTCACTGCCCATCACCATTATTAAGACATGGTCTGACCCTGATGGTAGGTACATTTTTGCAAAACTGAAGGTAGGGGACAGCTTGCTGTGTCTAGGACCCGTTTATGCACCTATGGGGTCCAACCACTCATTCTTGCTCTGGCTCAATCGCCTCCTCATTGAAATAGGGGCTTCCCCTTATCTCATTGTTACAGTTACCTGTCTGGTGCAACCTCCACTAGACCACCGACCACCTGTGTGGCTGCTGGCTGCTTCCCCACCTAATACTGGTGGAGAGCAGCCAGCAGTCATAATATGGCGGTCATTTGGCAGGCACGACATTGGCGGTCTTTGTAAAAGATTGCCAATGTCAAAATGAGGACCTTAATGTCTAGTCAGACCGGCCTTGGCCTCCTATACAAGGATAGCCCTTTTCGGTCTCGACACACCTCCATCTTCATGTGCATCCCCATCTCCACGAGCGTGCCCCACTGTGGAGAAATGAAAGCCTTGGCACTGGTGGGGAAGTCCTGAACTGGACACAACTGATGCATAGCTGGTATCCACCACCTTGACCAGATCCTATCTGACAGAGGAATTAAGTCACTCCCGTGCCTGTGTGAATAATTTGGACTTTAACCCCAGCAGGTATGGGAGTATCTCAAACTGCAACATTGTCTACGTCAATGTTTGTGGGGCTGTCCTTGGTATCTAGAACCCTCACCCATTGGGTCCTGTGTTAAGATCTGGGGACATCTCAAAGGCATGATGGTGGGTCTTTATGATGGCCTTACTGATCATCTTTTAGCGCAGCCTCTCCTTGACAGTCTTCGCATCAAATGACAATCTCAACCTCAGCTTAAAACTGAGGACAAAGACTGGGCAGACATAGTGGGAGCCTTGGACAATGGCACTGGGGAAGCTCATCAGAAATTCTGTCTCTTTACGACGCTACACGATTGCCACTGAACACCAGTAAAACTTAATAGGGCAGAACTTCTGCCACATGCGAATTGTTGGCAGTGCGCGGCCACTTGCTGCAACATCATGAATATCCTCTGCGAATGTCCAAACATCCGGCCCCTCTGGGCGGTGATCGGATCAACCTTAGTGGCCTCTTTAACTCTCCAGTCACCACTCCCTCCCCCTCTCTTACCCTCCTAAACAACTTAGGGGATGCCCGAGACCTATCCAGACCCCAAAGTCTCCTTCTACACACGGCTCTCGCAACAGCAAAGATCTGTATTATTCGTCATTGGAGATCTCCTATCCCACCAACTTCAGAGGAATGGACAGTGGCAATGATCCAGATTGCCGTCCATTAGCGTGTCATATATGGCCTTCAAGACAAGTCAATGTTATTTGCACAAACAAGAGCTCCCTCCCTTCCTCAGAGATAATCCCTAGTGCATGAGCCATCTGGTACTCTCTTTTCTCAAAGTGTTATGTGACAGGGCAGATGTCCTACTGCTATACCTGTCTTTTCCTCCGTACCCTCCCTCTCCCCCCAGTGATCTATCCTCGTCTCCCACTGTGTTTCTATGTATCCCCATCCCCTACACATCTACTTTCCGAAAATCTTACATCTCCCCACCCACCTCCCCCTTCGGACCCAGCCGGATGCTGACTGCTTTATACTTACTTTTGGCCATCATGATCTTACTGGACCTCTATACACCCACATATATATATATATATATATATATATATATATATATATATATATATATATATATATATATATATATATGTATATATATATATATATATATATATATATCACAGACCTCGTTTCCGGCTTGTACGCCCTCTGTAAGTCCCTAGCTCTTTTCATCCATTTCCCCAGACATGGCAGTGCCCCTATTTGATATGATTCCCCCCCTTTCCTCTATCCGCTGCGCCACCCTTCCTCTCTATCCAGCATGCTGGAACCATTCCCTCCTCAGGACCTTTATCTCCATTCGCTACAGACAGTACTTTTGGCTTTCTCACTCGCCAGCACCTGTTTTGTGGTAATGTGTAAAATGTATAGGCTCCTCCATTTTGTCCTCCCTCCACCCCCCATTCCACTCCCCCATTCCCTTCCTACCCCCTCTCTATAGCCCCTCCCTGATTTTGTCACTATGCTATGTCCTGTAATGTGTAGTTATTTAGGATTGTTGTCCAATATAATCAATAACAAATTGCAACACAAATAAAGAAATGGGATTGTACACGTGTGCCCTATATGAAGTGCCTTATAGAACTCAAAACAGAGGAGGGGAGAATCACAAGTGTCCATGCAATCAAAGCCTGCCTGCTCTTGATTGACCCGATAGAATATTTGTTTGACGCCATATTTACATCATCTCTGTGACAGTTAAAAGGGCAATGGTTTTGTGTGTGTTAGTCATTTACTGATCCTTCTAACCATGTCAAGCAACATATTGCATTTATTTGATACCAGCCTTTCTATCAGAGTGGGAGAGAATCTGATCTTACACGCACACCATACAGAGCAGAGCAAGTAAGAGGCCTGCTGTTTGCTTTTCATGATTGTTCATGATTTTGCAAGCTTAACTGGCATGGAGAAAAACCTCTACTACAATCTATTGTTAGTCTATGCCCACTTTAAGATTGAAGTAGCTACATTTAAGTCTTAACTGAAGAGGTACCAGATGTAGATAGTTTTACATGTGCAAGGGTAGTTTATTCAGATGAATAGAAAAAGGGATGATGGGATAGCTGAAGAAGAATAGATCTAAATAATATCATCCTTTTCAGCTTGGTATATATGTGTACTCTTTTGTCACCTCTATCTGAATCTCATCATGATTCTGCCTGGGAGCTATCCCTAAGGGATACCATAAATTATTCAGAGCTAATGAATGTATTCTCCAGTGCTGAGAATACTATAGGAGTAAGGTCCTTGATTGCACTAGTAGGTGACACGTATCTGCTGGACACATGTCAGCAGGGTTGCAATGACCAGTCACAAAAGTACTCATTCTCAAAACAGCCTCTATGACCAACCGCATTTTTGGAGATGCTATTGGGCGTCCAAATTGTCATCCTTGGTTGTATAATCTGAACGAGATTTTCAGATTACTGAGTCAGGTAAAAAGTACCACATAAGAAGGCTCTTTATTTTCTGTGTTGAACTGCTGGCCTCCATAAACATAAAACAGACCACTTCTCAGCAGACAATCACAAGGCAAGATATGCTGGCCTTCCTCGTGGACTTTAGGAGAGACAAGATACCAGAGATTCAATAATATTGACAATTGATTTCTTGCAAGATTCAGTCAGTTTATGTGTTGTGTGGTTTGTGATGATTGTGATGACTCAGATATCATCAATACTAGCATGAGTTGTAGAATTATATTTTCAGGTCCAACCAATTATAACACTGCAAAAGTGAATATATATATATTTTTTGTTCATCAACACTGGAAAATACCAGATTTGGCTGTAGTTTCACTGCTTCAGTACCCTCTTATGTCAAAGCATTTTAAGTGTAGTCCTTACCTCCACTCATTTTTCTGTGATGGATGCTCCTGCTATGACCCATTCGGGATTTTGTCAGTCACTTAATATGCCCTTGTGACCATCTGCATAATCCCCAGATACCCAGGACCTACTTTCACTCCCAATATGGTAGTATGGCTCACATAATATGGTTTAGGCTCAATGTTCATTGCATGTTGGTGTGTAGTGGTCATCAGGTTCTCACTAGAAATCTGAACGTGGTCTCAATACAGGTTAAGCAACACCACTATTGTGTCATTGTCATTCTTCAAGAGTGGGAGTGAGCTATGCATTCTGAAAACCCAAGTATCAGGATTTTGGCAAAAAAAGATCAGTGTGCATACAGATGCTTCTGGAATAAATGTCCTCACATATAGTATTGCATCTCCTCCTGCTAATATTATTACTTCATGATGCCCTAAAAGGCATGCCTATAGGAGCAATATCCCCTCTTACAAAAAGATCAGTGGCAACTTCATGAATATATTTAGCATCTATGCAAGGACCCCATAAGGCATGGAGGTGCCTGTTTTGCAGAAACGGTGCTGTCTGCGTGGCATACACTATCCCAGAACATCTCTGTTTTAGTGTATGAGCTGTACAGAATACAGCTGGGAAATATGAAAGGCAAAGACTGCTCATGTTTTCTAGTATATTTTTATGACAGCAAAATGTTAGCAAAACAGTTGCATTACTCATTATGAAACTGCACATTGGGATAGAACATTTTCATGGTGAAACGTCACTTAGGTCAACATATAGTCCCACTGCATTTAAGTCAAACTGAATACTGAAGCTTACAGTGAAGAACCAAGGCTTGAAACTTGGCAACATCACCAATTCAATCAAACAATCAATCAAAAGATTTATAGAGCGTGCTACTCACCAGTAAGGGTCTCAAGGCGCGGGAGGGTAAAAGGAGGAGGGGGAGATGGTAAGCTGATTACTGTTCGAAAAGCAATGTCTTGAGGTGTTTTCTGAAGAGCAGGAGGTTCTGATTCTTGCGGAGGTTGATGGGGAGAGAATTCCAGGTTTTGGGGACGAGGTAGGAGAAGGATCTGCCTCTGGTAGTGGCGCGTTGGATGCGGGGGACTGTGGCGAGTGCAAGGTCGGCTGACCGGAGGTGGCGAGTGGGAGTGTGGAAGTTCACTCTTTCGTTGAGGTAGGGTGGTCCAGTGTTGTGGAGGGATTTGTGTGCGTGGATGACGATTTTTAAGGTGATCCTTTTGTCGATAGGAAGCCAGTGAAGGAATCTGAGGTGAGATGAGATGTGTTCATGGCATGGGTGGTCCAGGATGAGGCGGGCGGCTGCGTTCTGGATCCTCTGGAGTTTTTGCTTAAGCTCGACTGTAGTGCCGGCGTAGAGGGTGTTTCCGTAGTCTAGCCTGCTGCTGATGAGTGCATGGGTGATGGCCTTTCTGGTCTCTATGGGAATCCATTTCAAGGTTTTTTGCAGCATGCAGAGGGTGTTAAAACAGGAGAAGGTGATGGCGTTGATTTGCTGGGTCATGGAGAGGGAAGAATCCATGCTGATGCCAAGGTTGCGTGCG
Source organism: Pleurodeles waltl (assembly GCF_031143425.1). Lineage (NCBI taxonomy): Eukaryota > Metazoa > Chordata > Amphibia > Caudata > Salamandridae > Pleurodeles > Pleurodeles waltl. Next base: position 957,707,072 of record NC_090449.1, read on the forward strand.
TGGGTTGCGGGCGTTGGGAGGGATCCTCGGGCAATGGGCCATAAGGAGTCGTCCTATATAGTTTTATTGGGGCTGAAGATGATGATTTCGGTTTTGTTGGAGTTTAGCTTGAGGTGGTTTGCTGTCATCCATCTGGTGGTGTCAAGGATTCCGGCGTGGAGGTCGGTTTTGGCGGTGGTAGGGTTGCAGGTGAGGGAGATGACAAGCTGGGTGTCGTCTGCAAAGGATATAATGGTGATTCCGTGTAGCTGGAGGATGTTGGTGAGCGGGGCCATGTAAATGTTGAAAAGGGTGGGGATGAGGGAGGACCCTTGGGGGACTCCGCAGATGATCTTGGTGGCTGGAGAGTGGAAGGGAGGGAGGCAGACTTTCTGGGTTTTTTCGGTGAGGAAGGAGGCAAGCCAGTCTAGGGCCTTGTGTCGAATACCTGCGTTGTAGAGGCGTATGGGGAGTATGAAGGCAGCAGAGAGGTCCAGGAGGATAAGTGCGATGGTCTCGCCCTTGTCGACTCTGGTTCTGATGTCGTCAGTACATGCGGTGAGGGCAGTCTCAGTGCTGTGGTTCTTGCGGAATCCAGACAGGGAGGTGTTGAGTGCGTTGCTTTCCTCTAGGAAGTGAGACAGGCGGGTGTTCACTAGTTTCTCAGCGACCTTGGCGGGGAAAGGGAGAAGCGAAATTGGGCGGTAGTTGGTGAGGTCATCAAGGTCTGCTTTTGGCTTTTTTCAGGAGTGCGGTGACTTCTGCATGCTTCCAGTAGTCTGGGAAGGTGGCAGCATCGGAAGAGCTGTTGATTACGGCGTAAAGCTTGGGAGCGATGGTTGGGCTGGCTTTGTTGAAAATGCAGTGTGGCCCGGGGTCTGAGGGGGAGCCTGAGTGGATGGAATTCATCGTTTATTTGGTTACTTCATCATTGGTAGGGGCCCAGGTGTGTAGTAGGTTGGGGGGGCTGAGTCGTTGTTGATTGTGTCGGTGGTGGAGGTGGCGAGTGCCTGTGGTGTGAAGCTGTTGTGTATGTCTAAGATTCTGAGGTGGAAGTGGTTGGAGAGGGAGTCGCAGAGGTGTTGTGTGTGAGTGGGGTCGATGTTGCTAGCTTTGGGTTTGGAAAGCTCTTTGATGAGTAGGGCTGTAAATGGGAGAACAAGGGTCTTAATGGGTATGTTAGTGGGTGCGGAAGGCTCTGAGTGGATGTGTGAGTGGAAGAAAGAAATATAAACAGAGAAATTGAGATATTTCTGGACAAATTGACAAGAAAAAATTATATGTCAATTAAAAAGAGTGAGATCACCATTCAGTAGGAACTTTAAACTTTTGAAGTTTTAAAGAAATTAAAGAAGGAGAATGACCACAGGCACACCTGGAGTAGAATCCTCAACTTACAGTGTGAAAGTCTATGACCTTAACCTTTAGGTCACAGGTGACTGCTTACTGTGATCATTCCAGACATACCTATGACAGTCAAACCACACATCTGATTGGAAAGAAACGTGAATACCCCATCACTAGGAAGGAATGACATTCAAAACACTAGTAAATAAAAAAAGACACTGCCAAGCAATATTAGTATCTGACCCTTCAGCCTACTGAGTGACAGCACAAGACCATGACCATTAGGCTAGAAGTGACTATGGTCTGCTCTGCATCCAAATGTAACTATAACATTCATATCAAACATCTTGCTAGTCTTACTCTTTGAAGTAATTGCATGGAATGACAATCTCTCTCTCTCTCCCTTCCATCCCAGTATGGGATGGAAGGGATATCAAGCGAGAGAGTGACAGGACCATGTGAGGAGCCTCAAGGCCCCTCGGTCCTTGCAAGCTCCCCACATCCTGTGGGAGTCAGCATTGCTCCCACAAGCAGGGAGTGTCACGGTCTGCACAATGTTTCTCACCGTTGACTGAAGAATTTGAAAGAGCACCAAGTCTTCTGCTGGTTCTGGACTGACCAAGATAAGGGTGGCCCTTTCTAGCAGCCACAGTGCTGTGTGACAGAAAAAAAAAAAGAAAAAACAAGAGTGAAAAAAGGAAAAAATTGGAAAAGTCTCAATTAGAGCAACAGGAACTGGAGAAAACACAATGAACAGGAGTGAGGATCACCCCCAAAAGGAAGTGTTTGCAACGCAAAAAAGACCAGAACCGAAATACTTATATGCTGGAGACAGGAAGTGACAAACAGGAAGAAAGAGCAACACCATCTTGGATTGGGAAAGCTACATAGGAAAGAATAGGAAAAAAGTAGCAGTATAAAAGGAAAAAGAAAGAAGGCATGCTGGGAAAAAGGAACACCAAGAATAGAACAACATAGACATCAGAACAAGAAAAAGAAGTGAAGGTGGATAAAGAGGAAGGAAAAGGAACAAGGAATAGGTAAGTGAGGGAAAAAGGTATCAGGCATGCAGGCAGGAAGAGCGGCGTGGCCAGGAACATGAAATGTGCTTACCAAACCGCGCTGAAAACAAAGACAAGCAAAAACGCAGCCTGCGACGATGCCGCCGCTCCGAGTATCGGAGCGGCGGCCTGACCGTGGTGCGCAGAGAGGACGCCAAGGTAGAGCAGAGCATCACAGGGAGCTGATTTATATAGCAGTTCCCTGCTTGTGGGCTCAACTTTTTCATCTGTTTCACTGAACGCATATCTGTTTGTAGGAAAACAGATGAAAACTCTGCTTTCTGATGGAGGGGGCTGTTTGACAGCTCCCGCTGTCAGAAAGCAGATTTGTTTGCTTTTGCTTGGGGGGTGCTGTTATCTCCCACCAAGCAAAAACAAGCAGCTATGTTCCAGGGTTGGGTTGGGGGCTGTTTACAAAACAAATGCAGGTGCCCACTCTTGTTTTTTTAAACTTTTCAGTGGATCAGCACCAAAAAGTTTGAAAAGGATGCTTTTTAAGCCTTTAGAGGTCCCTCTGGGACCCCAGCAACAGTGCTAAATGATCAGGGTGTCCCTACCCAGGCCCCTTTTCTTATTTTTTTTACTTTTACTTTTACTTACCAACATGGCTGCCAACACTTCCTTGTTGAAGTGTTGTCAGCCAGTCAGATCTTTGCAATAGACTAGAGGGTTTGTGGAGCCTTTGTGTCCCTACATATACAAATTAGTTTTTTTCTTTAATTACTAAAAAACTACTGAATGGATTTACACCAAGAAACAAAAGGGTTGCTTCGTAGACCAAGAGCTACCTTTCTGCCAAATTTAGTGTAATTCCACCAGTGGTTTGGATGCTATCGCTGTTCAAAATCTCTATGAAAAAATGAAGTGTTTTGGGACTCCACTTTTTTCTTGGCCCCCGCTTGACAAATGTCACTGAAACTATCCAGACAGCAGCTCACACGAACGTCAAATTATTTGGGAAAATTTTGTGAAGATTCGACAACCGCCGCCAAAGACATAGGAAAGGTAAAAAGACACTTTTTCTATAGAAACTAGGTCCTAACTTTAACTACCTAATGATGACCGGCACTACGATTTACAGATAGACAACCAGTCTTTCTGAGCCAAAGTTTCAAAGAGGCAGAGTAAGGGTGTGAAAACAGACATATTTTCCACTTGTGAAGAAAAACACATTACAGCACACCAAGCTATGTAGAATTGCTGCCAGTCACAGAATGATTCACACCTCCTAAAAAAACATAAGTGCAGGACTGGGAGACCAGTTTCTAAGAGTCGAACTTCAGAGTGATTTACCAGAGTGGGACTGGTGAACACCTTGTGCCAAAGTAGAGGAAATTGACTTGGCATTGGTTCTGCTGCATTTTATGTAGGAAAATCTACTTTGTTAACATTCACCAACGTTAATTGTGAAATACTTATTTTACTACTCCAGTCACCGACAGCGGGCCACCAAGTGTAAGCCATCTGGCCCTTAGCCCAATTTAGAGTGGACAGTCAGATAACTTGTTTTTGTGGTCCATCACCACCAGGTAAATCCTGCCAGTGAGGAGCAGAAAAATAAACCAATGACCTCTACATCATAGGAGAGAGTACTCTGTCACCCTGATGGACATTCAACCTCTATGTCAGTCTTTTTCCTTCCTAATGTTTCAATATAAAGCTTGATTTGTTTTGGGAAATGTTAAAAGCATGACATGCAATTTTAGATTTCACCTCATAATATATATCCGCATATTTTCAAAATATTTACTATTGTGCATTGCCAGCAGCACGTAGAAAAGATGGACTATTTTCCGAATTTCCATTTTGCCTTAAGTTAACGAGTCTACACTTCAGACAACTTGTAGAATGTTATGTGAAAAATATCTCTTGTCCAAACCAGAGCAGTGAAATATGTCCCTGGGTATTTTCTCGTGCTGGATTCATTTACAGCCGACGTGAGTTTATATAAAAACGCATTTGGCCAACAGACACCTTAAATCTTAACAAAGACCTTGAGGCTGATAAATGGAACACCATTTTTGTGCTTTTTAGATTTAACAAAAGAGAAGGTCAGCAATTCTGCTATAATGTTTATAACACTAGAGACACAGAACCACTATGAGTGAAGGAAAAATGGTTAGTTTTGTCAGCTGGGATATAAAACGTGTTCTCAAGAATAAAATGTAATCTTTAGAAAGGTTGAGACCAATAGGCGTCCTCATTTTAAAATAGCCTGACAATATCAAGCCAATTCATTTCAAAAGGTCTGCATTTGCCTGGTTCCTATATTAACATAAATATTCATATATTTCACATGAATGGGAAATCTGTCTAACAATAAATGTATTGGGAACGGATACAGACATGAAAATATACTTGCTTAAAAGTGCTTTGACCAAACTGAGAATTAACTAAACTGTTTCGCCTAAGAAGTTTTTTTTGTGTATCGACTTGTAACACATGGGATTCTGCAATCCCTGATTAAAACCAGGGCTCGAGTTTCTTTATAATGGGCAGCTTGTGACACACTCAGATGCTGATTATAAAGAAATATTACAACATAACTATAATAAGTTATAACAGTTGAGTCCTGACCGCAAAGTACCTCCTGTCAGAGTCAACAGCAAGTGGAAAGGCTCAGGCCAAGAGCATCAGCTGTTTAAAGAATATAAAAAAACGAAATGTGACTTTTCTTTCTTCTGATCTGTTTTTCTAACTCTCCATTGACAAGAAAAATTAGATATTTATAACAACGTGTTTATTGCACTCTTTGGGTAACAATAGGAACGCTAAATTCTTTCTGTATGTTTTTACTGCTCTTTTTTAAAAAAACGTGTACTAAACTGCTTCTATTATCCATTTGCACCAAATATCTAATGGGAATTATAATGACAATATTCTATAAAACTGGACCACTCAAAACCTTTCTTGCCTGTAGACACATTGTTTCAAAGAGTCCTTAAGGTTGTAGTTTTGTTTCTTTTATCTTCATCACTTCAACTGTTTCTGGTACTTTTGAAAATACATCTGGACGCTGACACATGTGTCATCTATCAAGACTTGTTCAAAGCTGCAATAACATAAAATCTACATTGTTCCAGAAACCAAAATAGGTAATTCTCCGGTCCAAGAGCTTACATATTAGTTGGATATACACATAAGACTGCTGTGAAGCACCACATGAGGTGCTGGTGAAGCAACAGACAAAAAGAGTAACTCTCATGTGTGTAGACGAGCCTAGTAAATAAAATGCTTTTGCCTGGCTGAATTATGAATACCAAATTTAAGTGAGTATTAGAGATTAAAACGTTCATTTTCAGAGCTCAGGGTTGTAGAAAAAATGGCTGCATATCCAAAATATATCTAAAGCTGATATTTGAGTGTTAAATGATGTGGCATTTGATTGACTTATTATGAATATCAGTCCCTTGGCACCATAAGCATTGCAGATATGACTGTAATGTATTATCCATGTAAATCATTCAAAGCCTTTTTTATGTTGCTGCTGGCAAACCTACCTTATGCTCTGAGGTCATCAATCCTAGTAATCTTTCATAGGGTGGCCACTAATGGATTCTTGTGTGATGTTGTACTAGGGGTAGTTTGTAATGATAATCTTTAAACAAAAGTAACTCTTACTGAAGAAAGTTTTGGAGATCCCTGGTGTAGCAATACTGTCTGTGAAAATGCTCAAGAAGGCATGGCCCTGAAACATGAAAGAAGAACCACACCGGTTACAGGACTAGGATTTCTATACATGTCATCATTTCGAAAGGACAAAAAAACAAACCAGTGAATGAATAAACTGCAATTCATGTCCAAAAAAAGGAAAAAAGTGAAGAAAAATAGTTGTCCACATGAACGATAGCCAGACAAAAAACAAAAAGCGAAACAAGGGAAGGCAAAGGCCTGTCCTACAGAAATCATCATAAAAGATATCTGTAAAAATGCAATTCATTGCACAGTCTGTAAGATTCAAAAGTAGTAGACAAAATAGGTAAATCATGTAGATTCTGTCATATTGGAGTGCCAAGACAGGACGGGCAAGAGAAAAACTCAGATATTGTGACGGCAAAGATGCAGCCTATGTATCAGAACAATAATAAAGTGTGAGACCAAAAAAAAAAAAGAATGGAAAAGATTTGCAACACAAGGTGACAACTGAATATATATCACCCTGTCCAAAATAAAGCATAAAGACCGCACTGTATCAGAATTCAGTTAGGTATTATTTGAATAATGATACAAAATACGCCATTAAAAAAACACTTTTCAAAAGTATCAGCAACAATTAATGTTACAAACATGTAAGGAACAAAACCATAAAAATATGGACTCTTTGGAAAAATTGTCTACAGGGTCCACATATTTTGAGTGCTCCAGTGTTACATGTTATTGACGTGTCTGGATTGAATTTATCAATCTGATTCACACCTGAATGGTGGCAGGATTTGTCACACTGTTTTGAGCACCTTCAAATAGTCTCTTCAAATTCAACATTTTCTTGGTGTAGGACAGATGCACCTGTGCTGTATGTAGGTGTATTTGTATTCTTCATGTGTGCCAATATTCTCTCTCTTTCATAAGAAAGAACTGTATACCAAGGTTTTAACTGGTTTGTGAGAAAGATGATGGTGTGAACATTTTAAGACATAAAGGCCCTCATTACAACCGTGGCGGTAAATGCCGCCTACTGCCATGCTGACAGCCGCCAACATACTGTGACCGCGGCGGAAATCCGCTATGGGTATTATGACCCACACAGAAAAATCCACCACTGTACAGACACCCACATAAGTCCCACCGCAAAAAACAAGTTAGGGGAGGGACCGGGAGGTTAAGTGGTCCAGTGTACAATCTCCCAACTATAGTCAAATATATCGAGTACACTGTTCCAAAAAAATGCTTATCATCCTAGGGGACCAATGGTCTCAGGAGCAAGAGCCCTCAAGCATCACAATGGATGACTAGTATCATCATCGGGAAATGCTCCACACCAAGCTGGTACTGCAATGCCTGGTGGGCACCCCAGACGGGGGCTCTAGACCATATTTTTATAATCAAGACTTATTATACAGACGCAAGTGCCTACATTCAAGCACCCGTCTGCAAGAGAAAGTTACGCGAAACATGTTGACCTGTTCCTAAAGGCTCTATAATAATCTGGAACCCTTAGTATGTTGTGAAAGTACGAAGAGCATTATACTCTCTACATGACTTTCCTTTTTGTTTTTAACCTTGGTCTTCATCTTCTCGATACTGATTAAAATATGATGTGGTTTGGGAGATGGATAACCAATTTTAAATAATTTTTTCTGACCTCTCTTGCAGACGGGTGCTTGAATGTAGGCACTTGCGTCTGTATAATAAGTCTTGATTATAAAAATATGGTCTAGAGCCCCCGTCTGGGGTGCCCACCAGGCATTGCAGTACCAGCTTGGTGTGGAGCATTTCCCGATGATGATACTAGTCATCCATTGTGATGCTTGAGGGCTCTTGCTCCTGAGACCATTGGTCCCCTAGGATGATAAGCATTTTTTTGGAACAGTGTACTCGATATATTTGACCCACATAAGTCCGCCACACCAAAGGTCAGTGATAAACTGGTCGCACAAAAACCCACACCGTTACGCCAACAGGAACACACTACAGTATCACGACCCACGAATCACCGTGGCGGTCTTTCAACCATGGTTAACCATTGGCGGTACACACCGCTGTGCTCAAAATACACACACACTTACAAAACTACACCACATAGGACAATTCAAAATACACACTCCTGACACATATACACACACCACACCCACACACACACACCACTATGAAACACACACCCACATTACCTTCACCCCTTTACAACCCCAAGGATTTGACAACTGAGAGAGAGAGACAAGGACTCAATCAGAGGCACAGAACACCCTCATCCATACACCATCCACGCACCTCACACCACACACCACAACACATCACCCCACACATCACCACACAGATCCTCACACCTATCACTCACACCACATCCAAGGCACCCCAAAGACACCCCAGGTTTTCTGAGGAGGAGCTAAGGGTCATGGTGGAGGAAATCATCCGGGTAGAGCGACAGCTATTCGGATCACAGGTGCAGCAGATGTCCATTGCAAGGAAGATGGAGCTAAGGCGGAGAATCATGGACAGGGTCAACCCTGTGGGACAGCACCCAAGAACAAGGGATGACATCAGGTAAGAGGTGGAACCACCTACAGGGGAAGGTGATTTCCGTCTTTGCAAGACACCAGGTAGCAGTACAGAGGACTGGCGGTAAACCCCCACCTCCTCCCCCCACAACTAACGACATGGGAGGAGCAAGTCTTGGCAATCATGCATCCTGAGGGCCTTGCAGGAGTAGCAGGTGGGCTGGACTCTGATAAGTCAAATCTTTACTACTTCATCCCCCACCCTACCTGCAAACCATCACAAACTCCTACTCCTACCCTCACCCCCATCACTCCACCACCTCACATATGCCCCACCATCACAACCCACCCATCCCAATACAAAGCTCTGCATGCAACACCTCTGCCTGGTCCCCCATCACAGACCTGCATGAACACCCATCACCACAGCATGCCCATCACAGAGATTCACCCAGCCCACAAAACCACCACAAAGACAAGGCCAAGTTGACAGGGAAATCACAATCATACAGGGAAACATACCGATGCACAAGATGGAACACACAGATACATTAACACTGCATTTGCATCCCCACAGGACCCCTACTCAACGTCACCCGAGAGGGAGTGCCAGCTACAACCAGTCCTCCCCCTGAGGAGGCCCACAGTGATGACAGCAGCTCTGCACGCCTGGATCAGGATGACCAACCTGGCCCATCAGGGACTTCTGGACAGTCAGTTCCACTGCCACAGTCCCAACCCACCACAGAGCCTCCCCTCTCAGGAAACACCAGTACAGGACCCACCCAGTGGGCCCATGCCACTGTCCCCAGGACACATCAATCAGCATTGTGTCCACCACTACAGGGACCGCAGGTAACCCCACAAACACAGAACGATCAGGGACCTGTGGTCAGTGGCAGTGGGCACACGGTTCAGGGGACAGAGGCACAGGACAACAGGGAAGCTGGGAGGACTGCTATGCGACTGGGGGAGGACAGGCCCAGGGAACCCACTCTCCATGAGGCTCTCTCCAACATCCTGGGAGCATACCACCATTCCCAGGAAACCATGGGCCAGATACTGGCCAAGCTGCAGGAGACCCAGCGGCTGCAGGAGGGACAGTACCTAGGGATCAGGGATGAACTAACAAACATCTACACCATCCTAGTCACCATTGCAGGGGTGCTGGGTGACATAGACAAGACCATGAGGGAGGCAGTGGCACAACAACGGGACCCTGACACTAGCCACACAGATGAACAGCCCTCCACCTCCGCCGGTGCTCGTGGACAGGAGGCACCGCCACAGGACCAACAGGCCACCAGCACCCCACCCCCTGCAGAAGGAGAACCCCCCCGCAGACGGTCCCTGTGATCCAGGCAGAAGACAGAGAAAATTGCCAAGACCCCGCCAGGAAATAAGACTCTCCTGATTGTCACCCTTCTGTCCCACTATGTCACCCTATCCACCTTGAACTGCCATTACTCACCTTCCTATGCCCCCTTGGACAATGCACCTGTGATACCAAGAGACTGCACTCTAACTGGACCTTCCTCCACCATCACCCCTGCCCATTGCACATCCCCCTCTACTTATGAGCACTGAAATAAACACCCTTGAATCAAATACAAGTACGGAGTCTGTTAATTGATTGCAATATGTATTCGTTTAACAAGCTGTAAACATTTCAATCCATATGTCCAAGTATATAAACATTGGTATGACCTGTAGTGGGCAGCAGTACACATAGCAGGAACCAGAGTGGGGCACAGGGATCTGAAAATAAAGATGGCAGAGGGTAAATCAGTGGCCAGAGACACAGGGTAAGAGGCTGTCTTGTACAATGTCCAACAGTTAACTCAAATGTAATATGAACGTACAATGTCTTACCTGTGGGTCACTGGAAGTATTGCATAATAATGTTGCTCCTTGTGAGAGAACAGGGCTGGTTGCAGAGGCCCCCTAACTCTTTGCCCCCATTTCCCACTTTTTGCTGGTGTTTTCCTGACTCTGATGGTGCCCTGGGTACTGCTAACCAGTCCCAGGGCCTGTGCTCTTTGTAAAATCAATATGCAAATGAGGCTAATTATAATTGGCTGAGTCAACCTACCTATAAGTCCCTAGTATACGGTAGGGCATGTAGGTTTAGGGACCACAGCATAGGTAGTGCACCCATAGGTGCACTGCTGAGGTGCCCAGTGTCATTTTAAAGGCAGGCCTGCCTTGGTGGCTGCTTTTATATTAAAGTTATATGCAAATTCGACTTTGGAATTAAAAGTAGTTCCAAAGTCTTAAACTACCTTATTTTTACATATGTCACCCCTAAGGTGTGCCCTATGAGTCCCTAGGGCTGGGTGCCATGGAACTATAAGCAGGGACCTTATAAACATTGTTTTATAAGCCCTGGTGAGGTAAAAACAGCCAAATTCGTTTTTCCCTCATTGTAGTGAATGGCCTTCATAGGCTAGAATGGGAAGACTTTATTTTAATTTTAAAAGTCCCCTTAAGTGACAGATACAAAGAGTTTGTTATCAAATTAATTGTTATAATAAATCCCACAACTTCCAGTTGTTGGATTTAATATAACTTGTTCAGGTAAAAAGTTTTAAACTTTACCTAAAAAGTTGCCAACTTCAGCCCTGCAGTGTTTTTGCTGCTGTGATCTGATTGGCTAGCCTCTGGCAGCCTGGCCAGACCTTGATGAGGTGTGAAGTGGCCTGACTTCATACAAAGAGATGTGCCTGTGGGAGGGGATCTCCTGTCAGCAGATGGTGAGGCAGGAAGGGGGAGGGCTGCCAATCTGGTCTTCAAAGGCAGAGAAGGCCATTTGGAGCAACCCAGCAACCACCCCACATCCTGCAACCCCAGACAACTAGGTGCCCCCTTGATTAGATTAGGAGAGGGCAGGAGAGGGGTGTGTTTATGATTTTAGTGGGTGTGCTCAGCCAGATGTAACCTTCAAAAATCATTTTCAGCCATGATAGATTTTTGAGGAATGTTGCCTCATGGGATTGATTTTTGCCACACTTCCCATGAAGTGGTCATCACAGGGGGAAGGACCATGCCCCTGATTGGAGAATCCCCCTGTTTTTCACCCAGGAGCAAGGATAAAACTGGCAGACCTGCACCCACACCTGAGTTCCCTACCACATCCCTTCAAGGAAGAACTACAGAAGAAGAAGGACTGCCCTGCTGGACCCCTGGCTGCACCTGGAACCTGCACTCAGGACTGCTCCAGCTGCACACTTGGGCTTCACCACAAGAAGGACTTTGCCTGGCTTTAACTGGTTCAAGGAGGCACTCCCTGCGTGCTACAGGTGAAAAAATGCTAACCAGAGTCCCCTGCACCAACTCCTGAAGAAATCAACCAGCTGACCACTGTCCAGTGGCCAACAAAGGAGTTTGCACCAGGTGCATTCTGGGAGTTGTAGTCCACACCCCCAAGGATCATCTCAGAGCTTCTGGAGCCTTGGGGTGAGCTGTGGACCCCAAAAGAACCTTAATGGAACATCTGGGAGAAGATCCAGAAGTTTGGAGGACTTTTGAAAAAAGCCCCATCGAGGGACCGACCTGCCACAGCAGCTCTAGCCGGCTTGCCTCTACCTCGACCCGGCCTCATTTGCAAGTTCGTCCCGGTGAAGAAAATTTCCAAAAAAGATATTAAATCCGAACGTACAAAGTTTGACCGGGACCTTCCAACCAGTGTATCAGAGGAGGGCTCCAAGGACATTGGATCAAGATCCAGGTTTACCCCGGTTGAAGTATTTTCACTTCGAAAAAACGACTACATCTGAAGGTAAAAATCTCCACTGAGGATTCCCGCAACGTGTATCCAGAGAAGGGTTGCAGTAGGTCGGAGTGGACTGGCAGGTTCGTCTCGCTGAAGAAAATTTTCAGAAAAACTACTAAGTGTGAAGGTAAACATTTGACCGAGGCCTCCCGCGGCCAGTAGCCGAGCCAGGCTCCATCGCGGTCGGCCTTAAACTTTGACTTTGTCCCAGTCGAGGTGCAACCAGATGACCCGATTGGCGCTTTTTGTTTCTAGGCACTAAAAAAATAATAATTCTTTAAAAATTCATATCTCTGGTTCGCCTTATCTGATGTTATTTGTTTTTGTTTCATTTTAAAGATAAAAATATAATCTATTTTTATAGATTGGGTTTGGATTTTTAAACTGTTTCCTGTGTTTTATTTAATTACTGTTTTGTGATATTTGAATACTTTACACTCTGTCTCCTAAGTTAAGCCTTGTCGCTCGTTGCCAAGCTACCAAGTGTTGAGCAGGGTTTAATTTACTGAGACCTAACTGGACCTAAGTGGAGGTTAGTGGCCTATTGCTAAGTGTAGGTACCTACCTGCCCTTACTAATAACCCATTTTCCAACACTTCTGTTGTCAACATCTTCTTCCTCTGCCTCCTCTTCCTCACTGTCCACAGGCTCTCCCGCTGCCACAAGACCATCTTTAGGCTCATTATCCTGCAGAAAAGGCACCTGGCGTCTCAAGGGGAGGTTGTGCAACATGCAACAGGTAACGATGATCTGGCACACCTTCTTGGGTGAGTAGCACAGGGAGCCAACAGTCAGATGGAGGCACCAGAATCTGGCCTTCAGGAGGCCGAAGGTCTGTTCTATAATCCTCCCTGGATGCCCATGTGCCTCATTGTAACGTTCCTCTTCCCTTGTCCTGGCATTCCTCACTGGGGTCAGTAGCCATGAGAGGTTGGGGTAACAAGAGTCTCCTGCAAATATTGAGGGATATCTGTTAGACACACACTAACCCTTAGGGACAACCCCATACCCAGACACCTACTCATACTGTGTGGGGACCTTGGCATCACCTATTAGCCACACCCAGTGCATCTGGAGTTGGCCCATCACATATGGGATGCTGCTATTCCTCAAGATGAAGGCATCATGCACAGAGCCAGGATACTTGGCATTCACATGGGAGATGTACTGGTCCGCCCAACACACCATCTGCACATTCATCGAGCAATAGCTTTTTCTATTGCTGAAATCTTGCTCATTTCTCTGGTGGGGGGGACAAATGCCACATGTGTACCATCAATGGCACCTATGATGTTGGGGATATGTTCCAGGGCATAAAAGTCAGCTTTCACTGTGGCCAAATCCTCCACCTGGGGGAACACGATGTAGCTGCACATGTGTTTCAGCAGTGCTGACAACACTTTGGTCAACACGTTAAAGAACATTGGCTGAGACATCCTTGATGCCATGGCCACTGTTGTTTGGACGGAACCACTTGCCAGGAAATGGAGCACTGACAGGACTTGAACTAGAGGGTGGATACCAGTGGGCTGACAGATAGCTGACATGAGGTCTGGCTCCAATTGGGCACACAGTTTCTGGATTGTGGCCCGATCAAGTCTGTAGGTAATGGTAATGTGTCTGTCCTCCATTGTTGCATGGTCCACCAGGGACCTGTGAGGACCTGTGAGGACGGACAAGTGGAAATGAGGTAATTGCGCTGGTGTTGTGCGCCGTCACGGTAGGCGGTCGACCGCTGCGCAACTTCGCATTGGTTATCATTGGGCCTCATGGGTTCCAGGAGCCAATGGCGATGTACTCCGGTGGTGACGGTCAGACCACCGCGAAACGTGACTGACATTTTCTATCTCATCCCTCACTTGCTACCTGTCCTTCAACAGGAGAGGACCTACAAAGCAAGTGCTGCTGTGATCTGTGTCTGGAAGCAACAAGGGCTCATGTGTCTGGGGAAAGGGCCCCTGTCTTCACTGCAGAGGAGTTGGAGAAACTTGTGGATGGGGTCCTACCCCAGTACACGTTACTTTACGGTCCTCCAGACAAACAGGTGAGTACACTGTGAGCATGATGAGTGGGCCATGAATGTATAGACTACTGTGGATGTAAGCCTCATGTTGGGGGGTGCTGAGACGTCTGGGCCTGAGTGCAGCATGTAAGGTGGTCATTGTATGGGCGTCAGGGGATGGGTGGAAACTGGTGGCAATGAGTCTGACGGTCTGGATGGGTGATTAATTCCCTTTTCTGCTGTCTTTTCCATCCAGGTCAGCGCCCACCATAAAAAGGGTATTTGGCGTGCCATCACCAAGGAGGTGCGAACCATAGGGGTCTTTCAAAGGCGGAGCACCCACTGACGCAAGAGATGGGAGGACCTGTGCCGCTGGTCAAAGAAGACGGCAGAGGCCCAGCTGGGGCTGGCCTCCCAACGAGGAAGGGGTGCCTGTCACACCATGACCCCCCTGGTGTTCCGCATCCTGGCGGTGGCCTATCCGGAGTTGGATGGGCACTTGAGGGCATCACAGGAGAAACAAGGGGGTGAGTACAGATTCTGAAAGCTGACTTTGCGCGTGTTGGGAGGTACCTGGGTGTGGGCTGTGGGTAGCCCTGGGGCAGGGCAATCATGGCAGGGTAGGTCCCTTGTTGGGCAGGCTCTGGCGCACTCCTACCCCAATAGTGTAAGTGGCCATCTACTACTGGGTAGGGTCCTGTGGGCTTCTGGTGGGCAGATGCTGGTGTTAGGCATTGTACTCCATGGGCTGGTGACTGGCTTAGGAAATGGGGGGGCATGGCCCAGTGCATAGGGCTGCTCCCTGTGTGTTGTGTACGCCAACGGTAGTGGTGTTGCTGGCATTGACCAAGTGTATCCTTTGTCTCTTCCCTCCCCTTTTTGTTTTGTCACCCTGTCCTTGTGTGCATTAGCATCATCTGGCGGAGGAGCAGAGGCACCGGCGATGGAGGGAGCTGCATCCCACATGGGCCTGGAGGCCGAATCTACCGAGGGTGAGGGCACCAGTGGGACGGAGGGCGAGGGGAGCACCACGATGGGGACAGGAGGGGAGACCACAGACAGCGACTCCTCCTCCGATGGAAGCTCCCTGGCGGTGACGGACACCTCTGTGCCCACCCAAACAACAGGTACAGCTGCCACCCCCCCACCAGTGCTGCCCTCCCAGCAGCCCTTCAACCTGTTTCCCGTGCCTGCTCACCCAGGAGGGTGGGCATCTCCTTTGCCCCAGGCACCTCAGGCCCTGCCCCTGTCAGCCCTGCTGCCCTCAGTGAGGAGGTTATTGACCTCCTGAGATCCCTTTCTGTTGGGCAGTCAACCATACTGAATGTCATCCAGGGTGTTGAGAGGCATTTGCAACAAACAAATGCATACCTGGAGGGCATTCACTCTGGCGTGGTGGCCCACAGAGAGCATTTGAGCCTCAGCACTGGGGCATTCACTCTGGTGTGGTGGCCCAACAGAGAGCATTTCAGCCTCAGCTCTGATGGCAGCTCTTGTCCCTGTGCCTGGCCTCCTCCCTCCAACTTCCTCTACCCAGACCCAATCCCCTCAACCCCAGCCTATCCCAAGCACACCTTCAGACCAGCATTCACCAAAATCAACTCACATAAGTGGCTCAGGCAAACATAAGCACCACACTTCAACTCACAGGCACTCATGCAAGCACCATACCCATGCAAGCACACCAACATCCACTGCCTCCACTGTGTCTCCCTCCTCCTCCTCATCCACCTCCCTCCCAGTAGCATCTACACTCACACCTGCATGCACTACATCTTCATCCACTACCTCCATCACCAGCACGCTCATCACAACACAACCATCACAAGCAGTCACCACCCCCACAACCATGCAGATGTCCCCTGTGTCCTCTCACAGTGTGTCTGTGACCCCTCCTCCCAAAGTACACAAATGCAAGCACCCACCCACCCAACAGCCATCCACCTCACAACAGCATCCAGCTCATGCACCTTCACCCAAACTCAGCAGACAGACACCTCCCTCCAGCACTGGCAGCACCTGCACCACAGACAGCACCGCCAGCATCCCTGCCGCAAGCACCGCTGCAAGCACCACCACTTGCACCGCTGACAGTAGGACCACTACCAGCAGCAGCAGCCCCAGTGTGCGTCCGTCTGAGGCTGCAGGAGACGGCCTGGAGCCTCCCACCACCACTGGAAGCACCCCCACCAGCACCGGCACTATCACCTATTTGCAGCCTTAGTCGCCGCAGGATGGAGTCTGGCGCTGCCTCCATGGAGTATCATGATACCTCGCCCATGCAAATCTTGTGCCTCAGACACCCAGGTGAGGGAATGTGAACTGCCAAACCCCAAGTGCCACATCACTGGGCACAAGGCCCCCTCCAGAACCAGTGGAGAAATGCATCCACTCTCCCTATCCTTGGCAGGATGAAACACACTGGGAACAAGACCCCCTCCAGAACCAGTGGAGAAATGCATCCACTCACCCTATCCTTGGCAGGATGAAGCACACTGGGCACAAGGCCCCCTCCAGAACCAGTGGAGAAATGCATCTACTCACCCTATCCTTGGCAGGATGAAGCACACTGGGCACAAGGCCACCTCCAGAACCAGTGAAGAAATGCATTCACTCACCCTATTCCTGGCAGGATTAAGCACACTGGGCACAAGGCCCTCCTCCAGAACCAGTGGAGAAATGCATCCACTTTCCCTATCCATGGCAGGATGACGCACATTGGGCACAAGGCCCCCTCCAGAACCAGTGGAAGAAGCCATCCACTTGAGAGACTTGAGAGACTGTGGCTTTGCAGTCCCCAGGATCAAGCAGTGGGCAAAGCTCCCACTTGAGAGACTGTGGCCTTGCACTTCCCAGGACCAAGCAGTGGGCAAACCACCCACTAGAGAGACTGTGGCTTTGCACTCCCCACGACCAAGCAGTGGGCAAAGCACCCACTTGAGAGACTGTGGCCTTGCACTCCCCAGGACCAAGCAGTGGGCAAACCACCGACTAGAGAGACTGTGGCTTTGCACTCCCCAGGACCAAGCAGTGGGCAAACACCCACTTGAGACACTCTGGCCTTGCACTCCCCAGGACCAAGCAGTGGGCAAACTACCCACTAAGGAGACTGTGGCTATGCACTCCCCAGGACATCGCTGTGGGTATGGAGCCCCCTTGACAAGCAGTGCCGTAGCACCATCTTCCAGCTGAGGTCCCCCCCTTCCCTGTCCCCCTGAGGTGCCTGTGTGATTTCGACCTGATGCCCCTGCAGTGTTCTCTCCGTATTGAGGTAGGAGTCAAGTGTGGGCTTGGCCCATGATTTTTGGCCCAGTAGGCCACAGACATTTGAACAGGACAGTGTTTGGCCTTCTGTACATATTGTAAATATTTGTATGTAGTGTTTTTCTATTTGTTACGTATATCTGCATAATTCAAAAATATCACTTATTTCACTCTATTCCTTTTGTCCTTGCGTTCTTCCAAGAGGTAATGGGGTGTAAATGTACTGTTGTTTCATGTGTTTGTGTGTATGGTGTTGTGGGTGAGGGTGGGGGTGTTGCGTGTGTGCGTCACTCTCTTTTTCCTCCCCCCTTCCCCTGTGTGCTAGGTGCAGTACTCACTGTGGTCGTCGCCGCCACCTTTGATATTCCTCATGTATGAGGAGGTAGACCAGCATCGGCAGGACCTGCAGCTCGGGCTCCATGGCGTCCTGGTTCTATGTTGAGTGTCGAGAGGTGAGTGGTTTCCCTTCTGTGTTCTGTTTCCGCCGTGCTTTT
This sequence comes from Pleurodeles waltl, assembly GCF_031143425.1. Taxonomy (NCBI): domain Eukaryota; kingdom Metazoa; phylum Chordata; class Amphibia; order Caudata; family Salamandridae; genus Pleurodeles; species Pleurodeles waltl. The sequence continues at coordinate 957,725,146 of NC_090449.1, forward strand.
GATGGCATTGGTACAGCCCCGGAAAAGCTGGCGGATTGGTGGGTTGTGATGTGGTGGACGGTACATTGTCCCCCACCTGTCAGTTGGTGGTTACCGCTGCGGTGTTTGTTGCTACCGCCGTGGCGGTCGGAGTCTTAAAGTGGCTCGCTGTGTTGGCGGTATCCGCCGTGGTCACAATCCCATTTTTTTTACCGCTGGCCTGTTGGCGGTATACCACCGCTTTAACACTGACCGCCACAGTTGTAATGAGGGCCAAAGTGCCCTTGCTGTATATATGCTAAGGATATTGCATGTCTCCTCAGAGTTCCATAAATGTATAAAGGAACTTGGTATTTGGCCTTATTCCGCAATTTAGTCATGGAACTTCTGTGACTAACAATATCCTTCTTTTGTCCGATGGGGGATATTTCATCCCATATATCAGTGTTTGTTGAGATGTGAGTTAATTGGCTAAGCGGTAATGGCAATTATTCTAAATAATAGTAATTATAAAATTAGGGTCAGAAAAATAAAAATATTATTATATTATATTACATAATCCATTAAAATCCACACCGTCAGCAGCACTTCTATGGATTAATAACAAAGACTTCCTCATATGTTCTTAGTTTTAAAAGTTTTCTCAAACTAAATCTGAACTAACTTTCACCAAACAAAACACTCATGAAAAGCAATTCAAGGGAACTCTCATGATCTGATGCCTATTTCCATGTTGTTGAATTAAAACATTCTACAAATAATATGTCTTCAATCCAACTGTCAATAAACTGAAAATTCATCAGGTTATATGATTTTAGCTCTTTAGGAGTATGTTACAGGTTTTAACAATGTCCTATTACTGCTAGATCTGAATAATAGGATCAGGTGTAATGAATATACACTTCACAAATTCACTTGAGAAAACTCAGTATTTCATAAAACAAGACAAGATGCATATGTAGAGTGAGAATGTGAACCTTGTTGTGGTACCTACTAAGAAATTGCTTCTGAAGATACCAATTTTCAATGGTTTCACAAAACACATTTTAATTTATCTTGAACATAAGGACAAATATCATCAGTTATTGTTGGATATTCCTGGAAGCATCTAAAGGCACAGACATGAGGGGCCTCATTACGAGTCTGGCTGTCACTAGCCAGCAAGACTGGTGGATGGCTGTCGAACTCCCGCCAATGCAGCGGTCTGAGTGCCTCATCACAACCCTGGTGGTTGGGCTGCCAGGGAACTACAACTCCACCAGGATCGGAGATCCCAGAGGTCCTAATCCACCAGGGCAGAGCTGCAAACAGTGCCGCCCTGGGGATTACATCCCCTTTCTCTGCCAGTTGATTCATGGTGGTACCACCGCCATGAAAAGGCTGGCAGAGAACGGGTGCATGGGTCCCTAGGGAGGTCCTTGCACTGCCCATGCACTTAGCATGGGCAGTGCATGGGGCCCCCCTGGCCAGCATCCCATCAATGTTCACTGTCTGCTTTGAAGACTGAGCCTTGCAAGGTTGCTGGTGCATCCTGTGCTACAGCATTGCCGCTGGCTCGATTATGAGCCAGAGACAATGCTGTAGGTTGTTTCCTGCTAGGCCAGTGGGCAGAAACTCAGGTTTCCGCCTGCTGACCTAGCGGGAAACTCTTAATGGGGCCGGCAGTTAGGTAGCCTTTGTAGGGGCAACCTCTCAGTCGGATGTTCAGCAGATGGTGAAAACCGTCCGCTGAACTCATAATGAGCCCCTTGGTCTCTGCTGAAATGCAGGGAAAATGATCATGTGATTGTTTGAGGAAAAGATGATCCAAAACTATCCAATACCCTAATGTATGAAAACCTGCTAGAACTCAAACTTTCCCCTATCGGTTTATGGATGTACTTATATAGTACAGCTAAACCAAAAAACAGCAAGGTTTGACTAACATACCAAAAACAGAATTTGTAGAGGCTGAATGCTATTGCAACCAAATATGATCCTAAACAAAGATTTCTTGGTGCATAACATTTTTTTAAAAGCTGGAAATATCCAGAACAATTGACAAAAACTGTTCCTAGAAAGCTATGTGTCAAGGGTGGGCTGGCCATATGAGTGCTAAATATGAATTGAACTCTATTCGTCCTGATGGTTGGTAGCACTTCATTCATGATAAAAATCGGTGGAAAGCATAATTTTCCAGTGTTATTAACTTGTTTTGGGGTTTTGAGTTGAGATGAAAAGGCATTTCGTATTGAAAGGACACCTAACATCCCATCCATCCATTTTCTGTTACTACTGAGATAAATGAAATTCACTTTGCTGTTACAATAGAAGCCCCCAGAAGAAACTTCACATTCATCATAAAAAAAATCAGAAACTACTAGTCACCTGCACTAACTTCATCAACATGTCCTATCATCACTGTGGGAGCAAATCTGTAGCCCAATATTCAGTACACCCTTAACATTTTGAAAACTCAAAATCTCACCTTAAGCGGTTCTCCCGCTATTAGACATTATGAGAGAAAGCACCCTTTTCAGCATCAAATTAGCTGATTAGCAAAAACAAGTAATTTACACCATTCAATAATTGAGTTCTAGAGCCAAAAAAGTTTAACAAGTTTGTGATAAAAAATAAAAAATCAAGTGATACAGAATAAGGGGGTCATTCTGACCTCGGCGGTAAAAGGCGCTTACCGCCGGTCAGAAGACCGTCATAACACCGCGTGGCCGCGGTAAACCGCCACGGTCATTCTGACCCGCAACTTGCAAACCGCCAAAAACCCGACATCCACAAAAGTCCGCCACACCAAAGGTCAGCGAAAAAATGGCGATGACCAAACCTCCACCGTCACGCCAACAGAAATACGCCCATACCATTCCGACCCACAAATCCACGCGGCGGTCTTTCAAACGCGGTATTCCATTGGCGGTACACACCGCCGCGGTCAAAATACACACACACATAGAAAACTCAGCCACATTGGTCAGTTTGAAACACGCACACCTGATACACATACTAACACCACTCCCACACACCCAACACAATATAAAACACACCCCCACATCACCCACAAACCCCTACGACCCGAAATTATTGACGAAGGCTAGAGAGAGAGCACAGAATTGACAATCCCACAACACAGAGGCACACAACACCATCACCCACACAGAATCCACGCACCAAACACCACACACCACCACACGCACCACACTCATCACCACAAACGCCACCCCACACCTCATCCACACCACCCCATGGCACCCCAAAGACACCCCAGGTTCACTGACGCAGAACTCAGGGTCAAGGTGGAGGAAATAGTCTGTGTAGAGCCCCAGCTCTTCGGGGCACAGGTGCAGCACACCCCAATTGCCAGGAAGATGGAGCTATGGCAAAGGATAGTGGACAGGGTCAACGCGGTGGGACAGCATCCACGCAATCAGGATGACATAAGGAAGCGCTACCTACGGGGGAAGGTGCGTTCCATGGTATCAAGGCACAACATTGCGGTGCAGAAGACTGGCGGCGGACCCCCACCTACTCCCCCAGAATTTACAGCATGGGAGGAGGAAGTCTTGCACATCCTGCTTCCTGAGGGCCTCGCAGGAGTAGGCGGAGGAATGGACTCTGGTAAGTCAAATCTTCACTACTGCTTCCCACCCCCACCCCACCTGCATGCCAAATCAAACCCCCACCCTCACCCCCACCCCCATCACACCAACTCCTAGCAAAAGGCTCACCATCACAACCCACCCATCCCAACACCAAGCCCTGCATGCGACCACAAAGCATGGACACCCATCACCAAAGCATGCCCACTGCACACACACATCACCCCCACAAGCCACCCTCACAAAAGCCCCCACTAGGGAATGCCTGCACTTGGGTACACGGACACCCACCCATCACACGAAATGCCACACACAGAAGCAATAACCAAACCTTTATACTGCAGGACCCGAACGCCACCACACCGCCACGGAGGGTCCAGAGATGTCCATCCCACCCCCAGAAGAGGCCCCCAGCGATGACAGCAGCTCTGTCTCCCTGGACCCAGATGACCAGCCCGGCCCATCGGGGACCTCTGGACAGTCGGTTCCCCACAGACAGCCACAGGCTACACCAGACCCAACCCCCTCTGGGAACACCAGCACAGCTCCCACCCAGCGGGCCCATGCCTCTGTCTCCAGGACACATCAATCAGCGGTGTGTCCACCACTACAGGGCACCCAGATTGACCCACCACCCCAACAACAACAGGGACCTGGGGGCAGTGGTAGTGGGCACACCTTCCAGGGGACAGAGGCCCAGGAACACAGGGGAACTGGGAGGGCTGCTGTGCGACAGGGGGGGACAGGCCCAGGGAACCGACTCTCCAAGAGGCCCTCTCCTCCATCATGGGAGCTTACCACCACTCCCAGGAGACGATGGCGACGGTACTGGCCCGGTTCCAGGAGATCCAGGCACTGCAGGAGGAACGGTACATGGGGTTCAGAGAGGAACTGAGGAACATCGGTTCCGCAATGGGGACCATCGTCGTGGCCCTTACCCAGATAGTCACCACATTGCGGGACCATGTGGCACCCCAAAGGGCCCCTGTCACTAGCCCAGGCCAGGAACAGCCTACCACCTCCGCCGGCGCTAGTGGACAGGAGGCCCCCACACAACAACAGGCCACCAGAACCCCACCTCCTGCAGAAGAAGAACCACCCCGCAAGCGGAACCTGAGATCTCACAAGAAGACAGAGTAGGATTGCAAGACCCCCGCCAGCCTAAGATACCCCCTGATGTCGTCCCACATTGTCACCCTGTCCAACCTTTAACTGCCCCTGCTCCATCCTTCCACAGGCATATGGACAATGCACCTGTGCGACTGAGAACTGGACTCTGCCATGGACATTACTCCACCCCCACCCATCACCGTTTTACAATCATGTACCTATATGTAGCACTTAAAATAAATCACTTATTGCACTTAAAATAACAGGAGTTTGCTTGTATTCTTAACAAATGTATTACACATAACGGTGCAATAATGTCCAGTTACTTTGTGATGACAACATACCAATTTCAATAAGCTTTAGTCCATGGGCAAACAAAGCAGAAGTCAGGCAGTGGGTCATACAGCTCTGAAAAGGGAAGGGAAATTCACAAATCAGTTAACAGGAACTGGGGGGAAACACAGACAGTGGAGAAGCATGAGGCCTTAAGTAAATGTAAAATGGCGTGGGTGATTCTTACCTGTGTGCTACTGAAAATATTGTTGTATGACTGTATCCCTGTTGTCCGTGTCGTCCCCGTTGTCTTCCTCCTCTTCACTCTCCACAGGCTCCACAGCTGCTACAACACCACCATCTGGACCATCCTCCTGCAGAAAAGGCACCTGGCGTCGCAAAGCAAGATTGTGAAGCATACAGCAGGCCACGATGATATTGCACACCTTCTTTGGTGAGTACATTAGGGATCCCCTTGTCATATGCAGGCACCTAAACCTGGCCTTCAGGACCCCGAAGGTCCTTTCTATGATACTCCTAGTTCGCCCATGGGCCTCATTGTACCGTTCCTCTCCCCTGGTCCGGGGATTCCTCACTGGGGTCAGTAGCCACGACAGGTTGGGGTAACCAGAGTCACCAATTAGCCACACACGGTGTCTCTGTAGCTGTTCCATCACATAAGGGATGCTGCTATTTCGCATGACATACGCGTCATGCACTGACCCAGGGAACTTGGCATTTACATGGGAGATGTACTGGTCAGCCAAACAGACCACCTGGACATTCATCGAATGATAACTTTTTCTGTTTCTGTACACCTGCTCACTTTCTTTGGGGGGAACCAAAGCCACATGGGTCCCATCAATGGCACCAATGATGTTGGGGATATGTCCAAGGGCATAGAAATCACCGTTCACTGTAGCCAATTCGCCCACCTCAGGGAAAATAATGTAGCTCCGCATGTATTTCATCAGGGCAGACAACACTCTGGACAAAACCTTAGAAAACATAGGCTGAGACATCCCAGATGATATGGCCACTGTTGTCTGAAAAGACCAACTTGCCAAAAAATGGAGTACTGACAGAACCTGCACCAGAGGTGGAATCCCTGAGGGGTGGCGGATGGGGGACATCAGGTCTGGCTCCAGCTGGGCACATAGTTCATGTATAGTTGCTCTGTCAAACCTGTATGTAAGTATGATATGTCGTTCTTCCATTGTCGACAGGTCCACCAGCGGTCGGTACACGGGAGGATTCATCCTTCTCCTTGCAAGTCCCAGCGGACGGTGCCTAGGAAGGACAACATGGAGCACAGAGTCAAGCAACCCACAGGTTCGTTCACACAGCATGCACAGTACACAAATCGCTATGCATTGAAAGGCTTGTATGAGTGGCAATGCAAGGCCTAGGCCTGTGTGACGCAGTAAAAATTATGCCATGTGGGCCCTTGAAACGGCGGCTGCCTGACCTGTGAAGTGTGACAGTGGGATGTGAGGTCACTGCGCTGGCGTGGCACACCGTGGCGGTAGGCGGTCGAAGACCGCGGTGCTAAGCCGCATTGGTTAACATTGCACCCTATGGGTTTCAGTAGCCAATGAGGATGGGCGCCTGCGGTCGCGGTACGCACCGTGGCGGTACGCACCGCGGCGGTACGCACCGCCGCGGGCGTGACCGCCATTTTCTATCTGATTAATCACTCGAGACCTGATCATCCACAGGAGAGGACCGATACTGCAAGTGCTGCTGTGACCTCGGTCTGGGAGATACAATGGCTGCTGCGACTGGGGAAAGGGCCCCTGCCTTCACTTCCGAAGAATTGGAGAAACTTGTTGATGGGGTCCTCCCCCAGTATGCGCTACTCTACAGTCCTCCAGACCAACAGGTTAGTACACAGGGTGCACATTGAATGGGCTATGCCTGTGTTGAGTGTGGTGTATGTAAGATGGAGGGGAGGGGAGCGAATGAGGAGTGCAACGCACGAAAGATGAGAGCATGTGCCACAATGCAAGGTTGGGGAGGGGGGGGCCACTCACATTGACCAGGCAGAAAACTGATGCGATTTCCTTTACCACCCTGTACATGTCACATAGGTCAGCGCCCATCAGAAGATCGACATTTGGCGTGCCATCGCCAAGGACGTCCGGGCCCTGGGGGTCCACAACAGACGGGGCACCCACTGCCGAAAGAGGTGGGAGGACATCCGCCGCGGGACCAGAAAGACCACCGAGTCTGGGGATGGCCTCCCAACGTAGGAGGGGTGCCAGCCGCCAATTGACCCCCCTGATCTCCCGGATCCTGGCGGTGGCCTACCCCGATTTGGATGGGCGCGTGAGGACATCACAGCAGACACAAGGGGGTGAGTATCAGCACATTCTGCTATCTTTGCGCGCAGTGAAGGTGTCTGGGTTGGGGAGGAGGGCTGTGGCTATCTCTAGGCCAGGGCGCATTCTGTAGGCTAGGCCCCTCCATTAGACACAGCCCTGTGCCCCCGCCCCCCACCTCTGTAGGGTGCCAAGTACAGCTATCCATGGTCCGGCCTCACCCATGTGTGCATTTGTCGTCCATAGACCTCTAGGCCTAGACACAATAACTGAGTAGTGTACCCCGATTGCGCGGCCAAGTGCAGGGGGCTTCTGTGTCTGTCCTCTCCGACAACGGTGTTGCCAATGCATGCACTCAACCTGTCTTCATTTCTCCCCCCCCCCATTTTCTTTGTCTTCCTGTTCATGTGTGCATTAGCATCATCAGGCGGAGGAGAAGTGGCATTGGCGCACGAGGGAGCTGCATCTCACATGGCCCCGGAGGGCCATGCAACAGACTCCGAGTACACCAGTGAGACGGAGGGCGAGTGGAGCTCCACAACGGGGACCCGTGGAGACGTCAGCGACACCGACACGTCCTCGGAAGGGAGCTCCCTAGCGGTGGCGGCAACATCCGTGCCCACCGCCACAACAGGTACAGCCGCCACCCAGCACACCAGCCCCGCCCTCCCAGCAGCCCCTCAGCCTTCGCTCCGTGCCCGCTCGCCCAGGAAGGCGGGCATCTCCTTTGCCCCAGGCACCTCAGGCCCTGCCCCAGTTACCCCTGCTGCCCTCAGTGAGGAGGTCATTGACCTCCTCAGGACACTCATTGTTGGGCAGTCTACCCTTTTGAATGCCATCCAGGGTGTAGAAAGGGAGGTGCATCGGAGCAATGCATACCTGGAGGGCATTCATTCGGGTCAGGCTGCCCATCAGCGATCGTTCAACGCTCTGGCCTCAGCACTGACGGCAGCCATTGTCCCTGTCTCCAGCCTCCCTCTTCTGACTCCCTCCACCCAGTCCCAGTCTCCTGTTCCTCTGCCTATCCCATCCACACCATCAGACCAGCCTGCACACACCTCTACACCCAAGGGCAGCTCATCCAGACATAAGCACCACAGATCCCACAAGCATTCACCCAAGCAACATCCAGATGCAGACATGCCAACAGTCACTACCACCTCTGTGTCCCCCACCTCCTCATCTCCCTCCTCCCTCCCTGTGACATCTCCACTCACACCTGCATGCACACCACCATCAGCCAGTACTTCCATCACCAGCACACCCTCCATTACAGTCCGCACACGTGCAGTCACCACCCCCACTGCCATTTAGACGTCCTCTGTGTCCCCTCCCAGTGTGTCTGTCACCCCCTCTTCCAAACCACACAAACGCATGCAGCCACCCATCCAACAGCCATCCACCTCACGACAGCCTCCGTCACAAGCACCTGCACCCAAAGACAGCACACTTGACTCTCCTACAACCACATCCTCTTCCTCCACTCCCATACCCACTGCACCTACCCGTCCCTGTCCTTCCAAAGTCCTTTTCCTTTCCAACCTTGAGCTCGTTCCAATCACTGACCCACCCCCTCCATCTGGTAAGAGTAAAAAAAGCACCTCAGCCACCACCAGCCCTGCATCTACTGTGACCATAGTGCAGGGCTATTGGAGTCCACCAGCTCCTAGGGCAGGAACATCGGCCAGCAGCAAGGGGACAGCCAGCCCACCCCCTGGGAAGAGGACAAAAAAAAATAAGGGCCGGCGCGACAAGCCTGAGACGGCTGCCACCAAGGACAGTAGCCTTTCCCCGTCACCTGCCACATCATCAAAGGGAGGCAAGGGCCACAGAGCTTCAGTGAAGGAGGGCAAGGGCAGCAGGGCGGAGAAGTCAGGCAGCAGGCGAGCTGCCCAGGAGGGCCCCACCAGCCCCATTCCGATTCTGACGGACGACACCCACGGGCCCAGGACTCCATCACAGGAGGGCCCCGCGACCGCAAGGTCGGATGGCGACTGAGCGGGAAGTCTTGGCCAGGTCTGGCTCCCTAGATCACAGGACAAGCACCGCTGAACAGGGCCCCGCCGGGAGAAGCACCGCTGAACAGGGCCCCGCCGGGAGAAGCACCGCTGAACAGGGCCTCGCCGTGACAAGAACCGCTGAACAGGGCCCCGCCGGGAGAAGCACCGCTGAACAGGGGCCCGCCGTGACAAGAACCACTGATCAGGGCCCCGCCGTGACAAGAACCGCTGAACAGGGCCCCGCCGGGAGAAGCACCGCTGAACAGGGCCCCGCCGTGACAAGAACCGCTGAACAGGGCTCCGCCGTGATAAGCACCGCTGAACAGGGCCCGCAGTGACAAGAACTGCTGAACAGGGCCCCGCCGTGACAAGAACCGCTGAACAGGGCCCCGCCGTCAGATGCACCGCTGAACAGGGCCCGCCGTGAGAAGCACCGCTGAACAGGGGCCCGCCGTGAAAGAACCGCTGAACAGGTCCCCGCCGTGACAAGAACCGCTGAACAGGGCCCCGCCGGGAGAAGCACCGCTGAACAGGGGCCCGCCGTGACAAGAACCGCTCCGCTGGGCCCTTCATCTCAAGCACCGCTCCGCTGGGCCCTTCCTTTCAAGCACCGCTCCGCTGGGCCCTTCATCTCAAGCACTGCTCCGCTGGGCCCTTCCTTTCAAGCACCGCTCCGCTGGGCCCTTCATCTCAAGCACCGCTCAGCTGGGCCATTCAACTCAAGCACCGCTCCGCTGGGCCCTTCATCTCAAGCACCGCTCCGCTGGGCCCTTCCTTTCAAGCACCGCTCCGCTGGGCCCTTCATCTCAAGCACCGCTCCGCTGGGCCCTTCATCTCAAGCACCGCTCTGCTGGGCCCTTCATCTCAAGCACTGCTCCGCTGGGCCCCGCCATCTCTGCACCGCTCCGCTGGGCCCTTCATCTCAAGCACCGCTCCGCTGGGCCCTGCCGTCTCTGCACCGCTCCGCTGGGCCCTTCATCTCAAGCACCGCTCCGCTGGGCCCCGCCGTCTCTGCACCGCTCCGCTGGGCCCTTCCTGTCAAGCACCGCTCCGCTGGGCCCTTCATCTCAAGCACCGCTCCGCTGGGCCCTTCATCTCAAGCACCGCTCCGCTGGGCCCTTCCTTTCAAGCACCGCTCCGCTGGGCCCTTCATCTCAAGCACCGCTCCGCTGGGCCCTTCATCTCAAGCACCGCTCCGCTGGGCCCCGCCGTCTCTGCACCGCTCCGCTGGGCCCTTCCTGTCAAGCACCGCTCCGCTGGGCCCTTCATCTCAAGCACCGCTCCGCTGGGCCCTTCACCTCAAGCACCGCTCCGCTGGGCCCTTCATCTCAAGCACCGCTCCGCTGGACCCCGCTGTCTCTGCACCGCTCCGCTGGGCCCTTCATCTCAAGCACCGCTCCGCTGGGCCCCGCTGTCTCTGCACCGCTCCACTGGGCCCTTCCTGTCAAGCACCGCTCCGGTGGGCCCTTCATCTCAAGCACCGCTCCGCTGGGCCCTTCATCTCAAGCAGCGCTCCGCTGGGCCCTTCCTTTCAAGCACCGCTCCGCTGGGCCCTTCATCTCAAGCACCGCTCCGCTGGGCCCTTCATCTCAAGCACCGCTCCGCTGGGCCCTTCATCTCAAGCACCGCTCCGCTGGGCTCCGGCGTCTCTGCACCGCTCCGCTGGGCCCTTCATCTCAAGCACCGCTCCGCTGGGCCCCGCCGTCTCTGCACCGCTCCGCTGGGCCCTTCATCTCAAGCAATGCTCCGCTGGGCCCTTCCTTTCAAGCACTGCTCCGCTGGGCCCCGCCGTCTCTGCACCGCTCCGCTGGGCCCTTCCTGTCAAGCACCGCTCCGCTGGGCCCTTCATCTCAAGCACCGCTCCACTGGGCCCTTCATCTCAAGCACCGCTCCGCTGGGCCCGCCGTCTCTGCACCGCTCCGCTGGGCCCTTCATCTCAAGCACCGCTCCACTGGGCCCTTCCTGTCAAGCACCGCTCTGCTGGGCAACACCGTCTCAAGCACCGCTGGCCCATCGACAGTGCCGGTTCTGTGTCGAGCAGGGCTTCACGAAGCACTCTGGGCACCATGCCTCCTCCATTAACAGTGGAGTGGGTAATCCATCTGATGGACTGTGGCTTGGCACTTCCCAGGATGGAACAGTGGGAAAGCCACACACTGTAGAGACTTGAGAGACTGTGGCTTTGCACTCCCCAGGATGGCACAGTGGGCAAGCCACCCACTGTAGAGACTTGTGAGACTGTGGCTTTGCACTCCCCAGGATGGGACAGTGGGCATGGAGGCCCCTCGTGGATCTGGCGTCGTGGACTCATGTGGCTGAGGTGCCCTGCCTTCCCTTCCCCCTGAGGTGCCTGTAGTTTTATCATCTGATGCCCCAGCAGTGTTCTCTCCAATGGTATCTGGTCTCCTGTGTGGGCTTTGCCCATGTGGTTGTGCACATTGGCCCACGGACTATGGAACTTTGACAGAATGTGCAGGACTTATTGCCTATGTATATATTTTTTACTATGTTCCTTCCTTATTTTGTATCTTTCATATTGCATATTTCCCATACCTTCAATGGAGCTATTTATACATATATTTTATAGATTATTTTAATTGTGTCTTTGCATTATTCCGGTGGGTTTGGGGGGTGTCACTCTGACTTGTTGCTCTGCATTGGGGTGTAGGTATTTGGGGTGGGGGGTGGGTGTATGGCGCATGTGTGTGCCCGTAAACTTTCCTCCTCCCCCCTCCCCTGTGTCGTAGGTGCAGTACTCACCGTTGTCGTCTGCGCCGGCGTTCGTACTCCTGGTAGATGAGCAGGTAGACAATAGCTGGTAGGATGTTTAATTCGGGTTCCATGCTGTCCTCCTTCCTCGTGGAGTGTGTAGAGGTGAGCGTTTTCCCGTTCGTAGTCTGTTTCCGACGTGTTTTTATCAGCGGGGCTCCCGCCCCGGAAAAGGTGGCAGATTGGTGAGTTGTGATAGGGTGGGCGGTACATTGTCTGCCGCCTGCCTGTTGGCGGTGACCGCCGCGCTGTTTGTCTGTCCCGCCGTGGCGGTCGGAGTGTTAAAGTGGCGGCCTGTGTTGGCGGTTCCCACCAGGGTCAGAATTCCTTTTTTTTGACCGCCTGCCTGTTGGCGGGTTGGCCGCCGCTTTATCACCGACCGCCAGGGTTGGAATGACCCCCTAAATGCCATAACGGCCTGAATGCAGTCACACAGAATATTCAATAATCAGAAAGTCCCAAATTAGTAGCACAATCGGAAGATCGATATTAGTTGTGAACATTATTGCTTTACTACATAAGCACTATCCTATTCTAAGAAAGCATTTACCATCTTCCGTGCTACTGCTATATGTTCAAACAAAGTAGGAAGCATTTCAAGATTATCACTTCACACAAATGAATAGGACCCATCTATGCAGCAGAACTACAGTGGCAAGACATTGGAAGTTGCAGCATATTAGGAAACTGGAAAATTCACTGAAAGCATTTTATTCATAACTGTAGTCATTAACTATTACCTGAGCTGTCTTTAATATGCAGAGCTTGTAAGGAGAGAAGTTGCAAAGGGGGACAGGACATGAGTGTGTGAATGCAGGAGTGAATCATAGAAACAGAATCCATTTTATACCAAATGGAGTTTCCACAAAAATAGTAGTGTTCCTAAATCCTTTTTATAAACACACTTTCATGCATCATATTTAACTTTTTTCAACTGTAATCATATTAATTCATTGTTTGTGTATTGGATCCAAATATTAATTAACTCTAGGTACAAATCTATTTACTAATATTTATTGTATACAAATATAGATTTAGAAAAACGCTTGCACAACATCTAATTTATATAATCAACTATGCTCACTTTTACCATTCCTAACAGCACTTCAAGAAACTCTTGACATAAAAGTACTTACCAAAATTTTGAGGTGATTGATATGCAAAGTCTTGCCTCCTTTTGACTTGAGGAAAGCTATCAGTACATTTCACTGGTCTCACTGAAACCTGTTTCTTTTCCAAAAGCTGCGGACCCTCTATTTTTATCATTGTTTCTTTCTTTGGTTTTCATTGAGAACACAAAGAGATCTCTCAATATAGGAATGCAAGAAAAAGAAAAGAAAATCATCACACAAGAACCAAGTTTCAAACTTCCGTAGTGACTAGTCTAACAGAGTTGCACTTTAAAGAGTGCTGCTATAACACGGAGTGGTCTGCAAGGTTTGGAACACTAACTTAGTTCTAACATTAAAGAAAGAGCGTCAAGGAAAGCAGGAGATTTTCAAACCAAACATTGAAAATAAGAGGTAATGCTAGGTCTGGCTTTATTGTGCTGCACCATACACTCACAGAGGGACACAACGTTGTGCTCGTAAAAGGGTACACCTCTCACTCTGTACCTATATGGGCACACATGTCACCCTGCAATCACATTTGCAACTTCTTACCCTGACCCCACATACACTCATCATTCCCCCCTGCACTCAGGCAGACTTACCCCTCCCCAGATCTCACGCAGACCACACTGCAGTTATAGAGGCACTTCCCTTACCCTGAACTCACAATACACAATGCACCTTGCACTTACATCCATTGTTTATGCACCCAGTGGTTGCTTACTCTATGCTCACAGAGGCACACCCAACACCCTGCATTAACACAAACACTTCCTTCGCTCTGGACACCTAAAGGCACAACCTGCACTGACAAAGGCACATTGTTCACCGCACATTCACATAGTCATACAGCTCACCTTTCACTCACACAGGCATACCACTCACCATCCTTTCACAGCTCACCGTAACAGGTAACAGCATAATACACACTGCTCAGACTGCATCCATTCATGTTACTCATCCTGCATTCACACATGCATACCACTCATTTGGCACACACAGCCATGCCACTCAGTGGACACTCAAACAGGAACACCACTTGCGCTGTACTTATATTGGCACATGCAGTACTGTGCACTCTCGCAAGCCCCAGAGGGTATTCCACCAGAATATTCTGTACAACACATCATGGGGCTAAAATATCAAGGCACAATTAAAGATAAACAAAATATTGTGACATTAATAATGTATAGTAACAAATAGGTATATGTTACTTAACTTGATGATATACCCAGCCTTACAGTATGTAGATGTGGAGTTAGTAATAGTACATCTATAGTTACCTGTATGCACTTACTACACAATATTTAATACTCAATATTTACTCCCCAATATTTTCCTCTTAATAATCTGGCATGCAACCAGTACCGTGCTGGCCCTGCATACCATATTCTTCTTGTCCGGTACAGATCAAACACAATGCTCTACCTGCACTGAGGCGTATTATTCACCCTCCATTCCCATAGTCACACTGCTCTTCCTACACTCACATAAGCATGTCACTCATTCTGCAGGCATCCAGACGTTTCCCTAACCTTGCACTGACAAAACACATTGCTAACCTTGAATTTGGGCACATTGTTCACCTTGCGCTCTTATAGTCACAACCATCACACTGAGGTGATAACCGATACTGCGAACTGTCTGTTAATGTGGGACTAAGCTGATAGAGAATGGGGAGCACAGAGTGTGCTTCACAGGGCTGTTATGGGAACCCAGATGCAGGCTGTGCCCACCTAGGCCATTGCCTCTCGAGTTCACGCTGATACATATGGAGCAAAGAAACCTACCAAAACTGCTAGGAAGCTGTCTCTCTTTCTCATCTACCCCTCAATCTTGAGAGCTGCAGAGCAGTAGATAGAAGCAGTGAATTGGCAACTGTGAAAGAGATAGGGTTCTGTACAAAGCTTTGGCAACACTTATAGGCAAATCACATTGAACTGAGCTGCTTATGTCAGTGAAGGGTCTCTAGGAATGAAGCAGTAAGTGGGTATGGATCAACTTCTTCAATTAAAGAGCAGAGGTGGACAGGTCTGACCCTCATACTGCAGCACATCGCACTGACTCAGTGGCCCTAACAGCATTACAGAGAATCCTAGAAGAGGCTGAATGGTGCACTACCTCCTGCATTCCTCTCAGTAGTGGGCCCTGAGGATACAGCAGGGAGGATGTGGGTGTGGAAAGGTTGTTACAGGTCTGTGCAGGGCCATGTGACACTTCTTTCCCTGTGGGATCATGCTCTGGCTGCTGGTCATGGTCTGACCAATGCTGGTGCTCATGACATCCAGCATCACAGGTTTCCAGAGTAGTCTTCTGATCTTTGCAACCTCATGTCAGGTGGGTGGGGATCTATGGGCCGAGGAAAAGAATCTCCAAACACATTTTCTTTATGCAATTTTCAACAGGAAAATTGAACAGCCATACTGTAAAAATGGCTGACTGGAATTACACCAAATTTGGCCGAAAGCTAGATTCTGGTCCAGAAAGTGTAGTTGTCATGATTTGATATGAATCCATTCAATAGTTTTTGAGATGTCAAAGTTTAAAATGTTGTGCCCTAATTTAGCTGTAACTTGTGCCCCCACCATGCATAAGATTTTCTTGAGGATCTCATTTCAGATGTTGCAGTCATGTTATGAATGATGTCGTAGAACATGTGATAAATGATGTAATATGTGAGGTAATTAGAAGTGCATGATGAGGGTGTGAGTCATAGTTAATTTACAGCATATGTTATAATTACTTGAGATAACTATAACTTGTGAATTTCAGTGATTTTATTTTTTTTAAATATTATGTTTTAACTAACATTTTCATCCACCTATAATGTTCCTTTAACTTTCTTCAATAAATTTCAAAAAGTTTTAAAATATATAAACTATCACTTAAACCTTTATTTTATTTGTAGTCACTTTCTATATTTTTTTTTATGCAAAGTAAAATGTCTATTGCCATGTGTGACATGGAGGTAGGTGCAAGATTTGGTCTTTGGCCATGTCCTCCATTGTCTCTCTATGGTGCTGCTCCTGCCAAGCATGGCCTTTAGCTATGCACTGTGTGGGGATGGGGGCAGGTGTTCCCGCTGCGTGCAACCTTTGGCCATGCGTACCATAGGGGTGGGTGCAGGGGCTCACTTAGGGGCGGCCATCCACCTTTATTTCTTTAGCTACTTCACTAGATCTGCAAATCCACTGTGATTGTTCCGGAGGCTGTGCTGAGCACTGCAGCATATACATGGATTGGTAAAAAAGTTTATATTTTTCTTTTTGAAGATGGTTTACTTTCCTCTGGAATTCCCCTCCCCAAATGGGCCAGGGATTCAGAATACTCCTAACCTGCCCCCTTAAATTCTCATTCTAAATGTTTTCTAGGACTCAGAATGACTCCCTTAGTTTTAAGATCACAGCTCAACATTTTCATCAGGTTGTGACCAACCAATGAGATCCTGCACTCCGTGGCATCAAATATAGAAAGTTTGGAACCTTAGTTTGTCAAAAACTACTCAGCTGATTTATACCAAAGCACAAAAGCATGATTTCTGGGCAAAGTTCTAGCTTTGTTCCAAATTTGGTGAAGTTCTGTTCTACTGTTTTGGCAGTAGCTATGTCTAATTTTCTTATGAAAAAGGGAGCGGAGGAAAATGTTTTGCACCCCACCCCCCTTTTCTAGGGCCTCGCTTGACGAATTACCCTGAAACTTTCCAGGAAGGAGCTGAGGTGAATCAAACTTGTTTTGGAATGCTTCATGAAGATTGGTCAAAAAAGCACTGACGTTTTAAGCAAACCAAAACATACAGTTCTATGCAAACGTCATCCTAACTATAACTATCCATTGGTGACCCCCACTGGATAATATAGATATACATTTCTACATATATATATATACATACAAAATCTGATTTAAATGTGTAATGTCAATAACTCTGCTTTGCAAAGAAAGTTGGCTGGATATATTAAAGTGTGACAAAGTGCAGCATTTCTTTTTTATCATATGTTTGTTTTGTTGGCTGCTGATATACTGAGCAGGTGTGGCAGTGGGCCACAAATGGAGCCAGGGTAAATAGAGCTGGATCATTGGGCCCACCTACCCCCACCTCTGAATACAGCAGAGGATATACATACTGCTGCAGAAGACTCCAAATACAACCAGGTAGGGAATGCCACTGGAGCCAGTCCTTACTGTTGCTTTGAAGGCCGGAACCTAGAAGGGACACCATCACACCCCTATGATCTCCTGATTGCTCCTGCCTTCTCTTCCATCCTGCTGGATTCTCATAAGTCTCACTGGGACAGGTATTTTCTTTTTTTTATTTTATATAAAAGAAAGATGGGCTATACTGAAAACATTCTTGCCTTAAATATTATCAATGTGTTTTGTTTATGTGTTTAAAGAGGGTTGAGTGGCAATGGAGCCTTCATTATATTCCTTCCTGTCTCTCTGTGTCATAGAAACAAAAGAAGCAATGTAATAAACACTCTCTGCCATCTGACCTATACTTACAATAGAAACAAAGACAAGAGCTTATTGATGGCAAGGGAGTCCACATTCACCGTCTTGTCTGGCTTTTATGTGCTTATGTGGCATTTATCATCAAATTAAACCCAGACCTATTGCCATTGCTAATGCTTATTTCCTAACAAGTGCGCTGACACTAAGGTCAGACCCACAGACAGGGAAATTAAATGGAAAACTAAGCATAGGACAAATATCCTGCACTACTAGTCTGCAATGCAAAATATGGAAAATCAAATAGAGATATGAGGGGGAGGGCTAAGACAAATGTTCCCATTGATCTTAACCATGCCTCAATCCTGAGTCAGATCACTGACATAATATCGATGCTTGCAATATTGAATCACAACAATCTTAAAAGATAAATATTGTCACCAAATATTATTAAACAATGTTGACTTCCTATACTTACTGAGTAAAAAGAAAAATATTAAGAATACAAATATTATTAAAAATTTCATAAACAAAAATATTGTCACCTTGAAGAACCAGAACCTTATGGGCCTGGCGGCGCAGGGTACGCCTGAAATCTCCTTGGATTCACCTGCCTCAACTAACAGAGACACGGGACACTCTGTCAGGCGTAAAAGATCAGATTTTATTAGCTGCAGCTAGTACAGTTGTCCAAGAAGTACACAAGGTATGTTCTCAGGAGACTGCCACTTTACTTTGTGGCGCACAATCTTATATACCGTATAAAAACCATTTATTAACTACATACACTCCCAGAACACATAGAAAGGAGCCAGTAAGAATAATGTAAAGATAGAACAGAGCCAATAGAAATGTCGGAAAACTAGACAGCACCAATAGAAGGAATTGGAAAACAAAGTATCAAGTGACTTAAGGTTGCCTCCCCTCCAGCTGTGTTTGTCACCCCTCCCTTGAACTAATTCATTAACCGATCCACAACGAAGTTGCATGTGGTGTGATAAGTTTGTATGCGTTTGGAGGACAGTTGTGAAATGAGAGAATACTAGCAAAGGACAGCGAAGGCCAGACGATAAGATAAGATCGGCGGAGAATAGTGTGAGCCTACAGATAGTTGAAACAAGGATTAGAAAACCAGACAGGGATTAGTGTACTCGGTCAGACCTTAATACCAGCCTTGTAAAGATAGAGGCAGAAGGCTGTTTTGAACACCATGTTGCAGAATAAGCAGAAAAGGCAAAATGGACTTCGTTCGCTGTGCTGCCTGAGTGAAGGCAACATAAAATGGCGGCGGGCCACAAAATGGCGGGTCGATACGATCGTATTAAAAATCGAATTTCCTCAGACCCTCCTTTTGCCAGAACTCAGGCAAGATACACAAACTCATGTTAATCTGAGTCGATGTCTATGGCCATGAGGTCATCAAGCTGTTGCTGTACCATCATTTTGATATTCTCTGCTCTTTGTGACTTGGGTTTGGGAATACATGCAGTAGCACATAGGTTGCAGATGGCAGGACCGCAGTGCATACAAAGACAACAAGAGAATATAAAAGCTAAAATTACTCCAAAGAATGTCAATACCTTCCAACCCCATTTGGACAGTAATTCCCAAAACCACTCTGAAAAGGACCAATCTCCTTCGTCCTGATGAATCGACTCGGAGATTATGTGTAACTTAGAGATAGCTTGGTATACTGTCGGAGCGTCATTAGGTATGAAAATACAGCAACTTGATCCGATCAATTTGCATACTCCACCACGGTCCGCAAGAACAAAGTCTAAGGCAACACGGTTCTGCAAGGTCATAAGACGATCAGCCTGTAGTTCAGCTGTAATGTTACTTAAAGCTCCTACAGTGATGTCTATGGTGGTTTCTACGACACGAACCAATTGCCTTATATTTCTGCTGTTGGCCATTGGACCCCAGAAGGGAAGAAATCCTTTGAGGAAATCTCCTCCCTCTTGTCCTGCTGTGTCTTTCGAATCCACAATCCCTCTGCCATATCTATTTTTATGATGGTTCGCAGGAGCGGTGTATGTAGGGGGAAGAAGAAAGGCTATATAACAAGTACCAGAGAAATCAGCTGGCAACCATGTATAAGCCCTATCGTGGCAAACGAAGTATGTACCTTGAGATGGTACTAACGGCGGTGAATTCAGGGCTGAATAAACATATGTATGGGAACATAAACTTTCTCTTTGTCCGGTGTTTGGAGTTCTACCATTTATTTGCAGACAGAAATTTCCTTGTTGGGGTATGACCCGTATCGGAGGAGATTTTCCTTGCTCAACCTTATCATTGAGGCTGGAAATGTAATTAGTTATGTTCCAATTGGTATATGCTTTTCTTTCATCTATGGAAGCTTCACTTTTTTCCATGATTTTAGCCATAGCTACCATTCCCTTTATCAATAAACTATGACTGAAATCTGAACCAACACTATGTGAATGTGAAGGTTGTTTAATTTTACTTTGATATGCATTATTGAAAATGACAAAATAAGCCCAAGCGGAACCTTCATAGGAGAATGGAAGAACTAAATATGGCATTCCTTTTTCTACCGTATGTGGTATGAGTCCACACACCCAACAGTCAGTTGTATTGATCACTAACTGATGTTGATGTAACAACTGGACGAAGGAATTGTTAAAGTATTCAGTTCTTCTGATGAGTTCATGCTGGGGAAGAGTGTGAAATAGGTGCGGAGAGATAGTAGAAGAAGATGTAGAGGTAGGAGAAGAGACAACTTTTTGCTGCAGAGTAATAATGATCCAGTTTACAGATGCCAAAAGAATACACGACAATATAATGACGCATAGAGCAATACTACAACGACTATATATTTCTTTACAATTATTCTTTACATTTTTACTTTCTCTTTTATCTAATGTAGCCTCCATCTTTCTAAGTGGATGCTCACGGCAATCTTCCTCAATCACTGTAGTCACGATTATCTACCGTCCTATGACACTGTGAGGTCCTGCAGGCCTATTGCCACTTACTCAGGTCGTAACTAAGACTCCTACCGTGACCCTGCAACCGGGATAGAGTACTACATAGGAGAGAAATTTACAAGTTCTTTGGTCTTGGTCTCAAATTATAGCGTTCCTGTCCAGAGGCAGTCTGGTTTTGAAACAATGTTCCTGGATTTGTCGTGTTCAAGCGACGATGCGATGGTATTGCTTCTTGAAGGATGTCGTCGTCCTCTTTCTCAGAAAGTGTTCCAATTAGACGCGCATCACTGAATGGTACAAATTGCGGAACTTTCTCACTTTCAGAGTCACTGATGCCTCTACGGACCCACTGATCGAAAGGCAAGGGCAAAGGCACTTTCTTGCAGTGCACGGCATGCACCCAGTCTTTCTTTCCTTCGACTTTAACTGCTGTTCTTGTGGTCAAAAGAACCAGGCGTGGCTCTCTCCATCTGGGCTCCAAATTTCTCTGTCGTTGGAAATTTTTCGTGCAGACCCAGTCACCTGGTCGGATGGAATGACCTGGGTCTGTGGAAGCCTCTGGTAGAGCACTCTGAACCTGTTGATGAAGAACACGCAATTTAGTTGTAAGGTCATGCAAGTAGTCAATCAACATCGGGTATGGCAAGTCTGAGTATTTCTTAGGGCGAGGAACTCCCCATACATTAGCTGGGCGACCAAATATCACTTCGTAAGGGCTAAGCCCCAAACGAGAGTGTACTGCTGTTCTGGTGGACAGAAGAGCCAATGGTAAAGCATCAGGCCAATTAAGTCCTGTGCTAGCTTGCACCTTAGCAATTTTAAGCTTCAAGGTTCCATTGTAGCATTCTACTAAACCAGCCGACTGTGGGTGATTCGCCGCGTGGAACTTCTGTTTTATGCCAAGACCTGCACAAACTTTTTGCATGACTTGACCCACAAATTCGCTCCCATTGTCACTCCAGACAATGCGCGGCAAACCAAACCTAGGGAAGAATTCTTTCAAAAGTATTTTGGCAGTTGATAAAGCAGTATTGTCCTTCAGAGGGTAGGCTTCTACCCATCTAGAAAAAGCACATACTACCACCAGAACATATTTGAGGTTGTTGCATCGTTCCATGTGAATATAATCGATCTGCAACACCTCAAATGGATATGTTGGAGGAGCAAAATGACCTGCTGGAGTTGGGGTTCCCTTTCCCGGATTGTACATCAAGCAAACAATACAATGTTTTACTACATTATTTGCACACTTTGGGATCCCCTCATTTTGCCACACTGGAGCCAGAAGTTTACATATTCCTTTTGCACTTAGGTGAGCTGGACCATGTGCCATAGTAACTACAGGTAGTACATAAGCATCTGGTAACAGCCAACGTTGATGTTCTGATAATTCAACCCAACATCCCATCTCATCTAACATTCCTGTACTTTCCTTCCACTTTCTCAACTCATTCTCCGTAGCCTCTCCTTGAATTGATTTCACACTCTCTACTGTATCTTCACACATTCCCTTTTCTCTTACGCAGTTTGCGGGACCTGCAACATACATTCGACTTGTGTTGTCTCTGGCTGTCTTTTTCGCTACCTCATCTGCAAATGCATTTCCTCGACCAACATCGTCCACAATCTTTTTGTGTGCACTACACTTCACGATCGCTATCTGAGTAGGCATTGTAAGTGACTCAAGAAGTTCAGTCACTAATTGACCATGTTGTATCTTAGTACCATGGGAAGTAAAGAATCCTCTTTCCTTCCATAAACGCCCAAAGTTAAACGCTACACCAAAAGCGTATTGGCTATCAGTGTACACGTTTACTCTTTTTCCTTTGGATAACACACACGCTCTAGTTAAGGCTATCAATTCAGCTGCCTGAGCTGAATTATGTCTAATGCGTGCTGTCTCCACAATCGTATGCAAAGTAGTAATAGCGTAGGCTGAAACTGTATCTCCATTCGGGAGCTTGAAACAAGAACCATCTACCCATAGTGTTCCATCTGGATTCACTAATGGCGTGTCTTTTAGGTCAATTCTACCCTTAGTCTCTTCTTCAGTACGGAGAAAACAATCATGCTGTTCAGAGACATCTCTCTCTTCTGGAAGAGGCAACAAAGTAGCTGGATTCAGGGTATTACATCGTTTGATGTGTATGTGACTAGCCAAAAGCGTCAGCTCATATCCGGACAACCGAGCACTCGTAAGATGCTGCGTTTTTGTCCTATTTAGTAAAGTATCCACTGCATTTGGCACCATAACAATGAGAGTATTATCTAGCACTACTCCAGCAGACTGTCGAATAGAAATTGCTGCTGCCGCTGTCGCCTTAAGACAACTAGGCAATGCTTTAGCTACTGGATCTAACGTAGCTGAGAAATATGCGCATGGTCGCTGTTGATCTCCAAAACGCTGCGTTAAGACTGACAATGCACAACCCTCTCTTTCGTGGACATAGAGCGTAAAGGGCTTACTGTAATCAGGAGTACCCAATACAGGAGCAGAACACAAAGCAATACGCAAATCAGTAAAACTCTTCTGACATTCGTCAGTCCACGGAAGAGGCTGAGGCGTATCTTTTAAAGTTAGCGCCAACAGCGGTTTAGCCAATAAAGAGAAACTCGGAATCCACTGTCTACAATAAGAAGTAATGCCCAAAAAAGCACGTACCTCTCTTTGTGTGGATGGCACTGACATTTGTGCAATTGCCTGAATTCGTTCGGGGGTCAATCGTCGTCCCTCCTTTGACAAGAGATGACCCAAATAAGTCACCTCGCGACAGACATATTGTAATTTAGAAGGAGAAACCTTGTGATTCAGATCAAACAAATGACGCAACAGTGCAACGGTCACGTTTTTGCAAATCTCCTCTGAATCAGCGGCAACTAATAAGTCATCCATGTACTGAATGAGAGCGGCACCGGACGGTAAGGAAAAGGCATCAAGATGACATTTTAGAGCTTGACTGTAAATAGAGGGACTTTCACAATAACCTTGAGGTGCGCGTTTAAACCGGAAGCTTCGGCCTCCGAGGGAAAAACCAAAAATATCTCTACTCTCTTCGGCGATGGGAATACTAAAGAAAGCATTCTTTAGATCAATAACTGAAAACCAAGTCGCTGTAGAAGGTATCATCGTCAACAGAGCAGTGATATCTGGGACTACAGGAAACTGCGGTACGACAATCTTGTTTACCTCCCGAAGATCAATTACAAAACGATAAACAGGAGGCTGAGAAGGATCAGTGCGTTTAAGAACCGGAAGAACAGGACTGTTACATGTATTTCCTCTCGTTTCCTCAACCACACCCTTCTGAATCAAATCATGGACAATTTCCAGAAGTGCTTTCTCACCTTCAGTAGAGATTCTGTATTGCGGAATACGTGGCATTTCAGCATTGGGCTTAAGAGTAACAACATAAGGTGGGATCTCAAGACAACCAACATCATTCGGACCCGTAGCCCAAAGCGTTTCGGGAAGAGAAAGCAATTCAGGTGGGAATTGATCTTTTGATAAGTACATTGGACTAATCATTTTCTGTCCTAGAGTGAGGTATACACCAGAAGGTGAACAATATATCGTAGCATGCATTCTTTTTAATAGATCTAAACCCAACAGATTTTCACCACAACCATTCGTCAGAAGAAGCGGAGCTTCTAAATCATAAGGGCCTATTGAAACAGGCAAAGGGCAAGAAACTGGATTGCGAACAGGGGCGCCAGAAAATCCTACAGATACATTCGTTAAGCCAGACAAAGGTGCGCCAGGGAGTTTAGAATGAATGATAGAGCTTCTCATGGCACCAGTATCTAAAAGAAATGGCTCTGAAACACCCATTGTAGTGACATTAACATAAGGTCCATTCTGATCCACTGGAATTGACGTAACCCCCTTACTTTGTCCATGGCTGTCCTATTCAAAATGAAGACTTTCATTCCCTCCTTCAATATACTGATCCTCACTGTAATACTGTGTAGACCTAACATTTTGCTGGTCAAAGTAATTTCCGGAATTTGGAGGAACAAAAGAACGCTGCTCTTGGGTTAACACACCTCGACCTCTACCTCTATTTGCTGACTGAAGACCACCACGACCTCGTGAAGCAGATGTTGCTCCATTACGCTGCAACAATGCCGGACAACTGTTCTTAAAATGACCTTCCTCCCTACAATAAGCACATTGATTGGGACCTAGCAAAGGTCTTGGAATGAATGGTTCAGGCTTTTGATACAACCTCTGAAACTGCGGAGGCTGTTGAAACTGAGGCTGAACATAACGAGGAGGATAAGCCTGTTGCAAGAGAACTTTAGTTTTTAATTCTTTCGTCTTTTTCTCTTGTTTTTCCCTTTCTTCTTTGTCTCTATTTTCATAATATTGTGCAGTAGCCAATATCTGGGCGGAAGAAGAAACTGCCCATGAACTCTCGGAGTCTTTTAGCTTGTGTGATAGTTCAGGAAGCAAGTTATATACGAACTTATCCACAAATAATCGCTGTCCCCCTTCTGTAGCCATATCTTGACCACTGTGATCAATGAATGTCTCCTCGAATCGGGTAAAGAAATCGGAAACACTTTCATCTTTCTTTTGTTTACATACTGCTAGCTTATCCCAATTAACTCTCAAAGCAGGCATCATTGTTTTCATTAATGTAATAATCCTACCAGGGAGTTCTGAGATCAAAGCGTCGGGTTTTGCACCACCTACTTGACCTCTATCTGCGGCAATAATAGCGTTCCAATCGCCGCCTAATTCTTGAGCGTGATCCTCTCTACGAATTTTAGCCCATATTGTCTGTGGAACTACATTTCCCATCAACATGTCAATATCTGCTAGATTCATAGTACATGCATCAACTGTTTGCGACAACTCTTTATAGTAACCAGCAGGATTTTTGCGTGGATCTGGTAGTGACTGTTTAAGTGCTAAAACTTCAGACCTTTTCCAGGGGACATGTATCCATATGCGCTGAAAATGCGCAGGAATAGCTGGATTAGCACCTGCTGCTGCAACTTCTTCCTTCCATATTGGAGAAACCTCTCTCATGGGATAATTTTTCAGTGCTGTCCTAACTGAAGGATCAGAATCAGGAAAAGTCTGTGAGAATAATAGGGATCTGAAAGAAATAAGTGTTCTGACAGCGTTTTCAACCTTAGGACCCACAATAAGTCCTTTGTCAAAGTCAGCCTGAACATCTAACAGATCCTGTGAGACCGAACCCAAATTCATATCCTCCCATTCTTTAGCAAGAGTATCGCACATAACTTTAAAAACATATCTCTGCGTAGGTGCATTCCATTGCAGAAAGGTGGACATAATATCAGACGTACTATATTGGGGACCCTTCTTGATCCATCTACAAGCAAGTGAGTCCAATTTTTCTCGCTCTTCGGAGTCTGGGAATTGACTACGAGACTGTCTTCGAGAAAAAGCTGGAGACACGTTTAAAGCTTCAAAGAAAGGTGATAAGAGACCAGAGACAGTATCGGCAAATCGCTTACGCATAGATGGAGAATTTGACATAAGGATAGGGGACAAGTTATTAGGTGAATTAACTAAAGGAGCATTAGGAATTGCCAAAGGAGCAGAAGGCAAAGGAGTTAAAGGCAAAGCTGGCATAGGCAATACTTGAGGAGGCAAATGTGGAAAAGCTGGAGCAGGCGGAAGCACAACTGGCGGCTGAACAGGCTGTAACATCGGGGGTGCATTAGCACCTTGTACATAGGGCGGAGGCAATTTCAATAAGTGGGACATTAAGGAATCTTCCTCAAAATCTTTTCTCTTATCAAGGGAAGAGATAGGCAACGTCGGATAGCATTTATCTATTGCCATTCGATGCTGTCTGTCTGAAATTTCCATTGCATTATCTATTTCATCATCTTTGAATTGCTGAGCAGCCTGTATAATCGTCATTCCCTGTGTTTTCCTATCTCGTTTTGCTTGTTTAATTTCTCTCTGTTTGGCTTCCTTACGCCAAAGGCGAAAAGAGTCAAACATTGCCGGCCGGGCTTTTCTTTTAAATAACGTTGCTTCTAAATTATCTAGCACATCAGTTTCGAAACTACCATTTTCTGGCCATTTTAAAACACCATCTTTCTTTGTATATCGGGTCCATGTCTTATTAAAGGCAATAGGACCAACACCATGTTTAGAATAGAGCTCATATGTGGGAGTTCCAACCGAAGGAATCGGACAGGAGTCCTCAAGCTGGGAGTCCCTATTACAACCAAAGCAACAAAGTTTTCCAAACTTAGTCAGACCAGACATCTCACGATTTTTACTGGCTGTTCACAAACATCAAGGGGGTAAAACTTTCAGTTTACACAGCACAAATGCACTTACCCCTCGGCTTTGGCCACTGCAATGGCCAAATCTAAGGACCTAAGGACAAAACAAAGACCAAAATTTGTGGGCGCGACCCACCAAATACTTAACTAAGGATGTCTTCTTACACCAACAGAGGCCCGTCTATCGTCTCGCTTTACCATACATCATCAAAGAAAGGGCCAAGGCAGGGCGGCAGTCAGGGCAGCAGTCGTCAGTAGCCGTCAGGAAGGAGTAACCGCGCTGAAAAAGACCTTCGGACCACTTCGACATACAGGGGTCGCTTGACGTGGCTCGCGATTCCTCCAGAATTTTCTTGCGGGGTTCCTCACGACCTTCAGGCAGAACCGGTACCGCTGAAGCCGCCCCACGTTGGGCGCCAGTTGAAGAACCAGAACCTTATGGGCCTGGCGGCGCAGGGTACGCCTGAAATCTCCTTGGATTCACCTGCCTCAACTAACAGAGACACGGGACACTCTGTCAGGCGTAAAAGATCAGATTTTATTAGCTGCAGCTAGTACAGTTGTCCAAGAAGTACACAAGGTATGTTCTCAGGAGACTGCCACTTTACTTTGTGGCGCACAATCTTATGTACCGTATAAAAACCATTTATTAACTACATACACTCCCAGAACACATAGAAAGGAGCCAGTAAGAATAATGTAAAGATAGAACAGAGCCAATAGAAATGTCGGAAAACAAGACAGCACCAATAGAAGGAATTGGAAAACAAAGTATCAAGTGACTTAAGGTTGCCTCCCCTCCAGCTGTGTTTGTCACCCCTCCCTTGAACTAATTCATTAACCGATCCACAACGAAGTTGCATGTGGTGTGATAAGTTTGTGTGCGTTTGGAGGACAGTTGTGAAATGAGAGAATACTAGCAAAGGACAGCGAAGGCCAGACGATAAGATAAGATCGGCGGAGAATAGTGTGAGCCTACAGATAGTTGAAACAAGGATTAGAAAACCAGACAGGGATTAGTGTACTCGGTCAGACCTTAATACCAGCCTTGTAAAGATAGAGGCAGAAGGCTGTTTTGAACACCATGTTGCAGAATAAGCAGAAAAGGCAAAATGGACTTCGTTCGCTGTGCTGCCTGAGTGAAGGCAACATAAAATGGCGGCGGGCCACAAAATGGCGGGTCGATACGATCGTATTAAAAATCGAATTTCCTCAACCTTTAACCCCTTCGCTGCCTTGACTTTTCTCCCTCAGGTGCCAGGCCTTTTTTTGGCTATTTGTGCAGTTCGCACTTAGGCCCACATAACTTTTCATCCACACAAGCTACCCACGCCAAATTTGCATCCTTTTTTTCCAACATCATAGGGATTCTAGAGGTACCCAGAGTTTGGAGGAGACCAAGAAACTAGCCAAAATACAGCACATTTTTCTTTTTTTTTTCAAACAAATTGTAAAATAGGGCTGCAGAAAAAGGCTTGTGGTTTCTTTTTCCTGAAAATGGTATCAACAAAGGGTTTGTGGTGCTTAAATCACCATCTTCCCAGCTATCAGGAACAGGCAGACTCAAATCAGAAAACCACATTTTTCAACATGATTTTGGCATTTTATTGGATCATACCCCATTTTTACTATTTTTTGTGCCTTCAGCCTCCTTCCAGTTAGTGACATAAATGGGTGTGAAACCATTGCTGGATCCTGGACAGCTAAACGTTTCTGAAAAGTAGACACAATTCTGAATTCAGCAAGGGGTCATGTTTGTAAATCCTACAAGGTTTTCCTACAGAAAATAACAGCAGAAATAAAAAAATATTGGAATTGAGGTGAAAAAACTGCCATTTCTCTCCACGTTTTACTTGGTAACATTTTCCTGTGATGTCAGATTTTAAAAGCAATATACCGTTACACCTGCTGGACTCTTGTGGTTGTACGGATATATAGGGCTTGTAGATTCATCAAGAACCCCAGGTACCCAGAGTCAATAAAGGAACTGCACCTCGCAATGGGTTTTCATTGTGTACCTGGTATACAGCAATTCATTTGGTGAAATATAAAGAGTGAAAAATAGGTATCAAGAAACCCTTTGTATTTCCAAAATGGGAATAAGATAAGGTGTTGAGAAGCAGTGGTTATTTACACATCTCCAAATTCCGTGGTTTCCATACTTGCATGTGAATCACAGGGCATTTCTCAAATAGTCATCTTTTTTACCCACTGTCTTACATTTGGATGGAAAAAAAATGTAGAGAAAGACAGGGGCAATAGCACTTGTTCTTCTATTCTGTGTTCCTCAGGTCTCCCGATAAAAATGGCACCTCACTTGTGTGGGTAGGCCTGATGCCGAGACAGGGAGGTGTGACTTGAGTGGATCCCCCAGTTTTTTCTTACCCAGAATCCCCAGCAAACCTCAAATTTAGCTTAAAAATCATATTTTCCCACATTTCTGTGTGGGATCACCGCACTGGCATAGATTTCCTACCAACCAACGTTTCCTTCAGTCTCCCGATAAAAATGTTATCTCACTTGTGTAGGTGGGCCAAGTGCCTGTGACAGGGAAGAGGCAAAAACATTTTGAAAATGAGGGGGAACAAAAGCGGGTACAAAAGGGCAGTTTGAAAAAAAAATGTAGGCTGACAAGTGGGGCAGAATGTTTATCGGTAGACATGCAACAATGCTGGGTGGTAGGAATTTTGTGGATTCCTGCAGATTCTGGAAGGTTCCATCACATAAATGTGTGATTTCAAGCAAAATTGGAGATTTGCATGGCATCGTGTGTAAGAAAATGGTGTGGGGTGCATGTGAAACCCACCACTCTGTACTCACCCAGATGTTTAGTTTTCAGATGTGTCTAGGTCTCGTAGATTTTTCTACATGACATGATTTATCAAAATCCAAAAAGTGCAGCCCTCTCAATTGCAAGTGGGACGATATTGAGAGTTAGGCAAGCTCTCATGGCCCAAATGAAAAACCAAAACCCAAAATAGTCAAATGCCCTCTTGCTTGCCATTAGGATAAG
Source organism: Pleurodeles waltl (assembly GCF_031143425.1). Lineage (NCBI taxonomy): Eukaryota > Metazoa > Chordata > Amphibia > Caudata > Salamandridae > Pleurodeles > Pleurodeles waltl. The sequence continues at coordinate 957,754,989 of NC_090449.1, forward strand.
ATCTTTTAGTGTGTGGGGGGAGACCTGAAAGACTGTGACCCCCATTAGTAGGGGTGGGGCATAACCATGTGCCCATACTTTTTGGTAGCCAATAACCCACTATTTTTTTTTTTATTCCCTGGAATCTAGTAGGCTCTCTACCCCCCTGGGGAGTAGATCAGAGATAAGTGCCCCATCTGCCCACCGGTGAGCAGAACAAATTTGTCCCCATTTATTTGGGGTGGGGTATGACCTTATAAATATAGGCAAATGAAATGGCCAACAGTAATGTGCCCCATGGGTAGTGACCCTTGCCCAAGGGGCTGCCCCCCATACAAAACACACACCAATCCCTGGTGCTTAAGTCGTTTCTGTTCCCCTTGGGGGCAGATCGGCCTAATAAGAATAAGCAGATCTGCCTCAAAGGGGAACAGAAATGGCCTAAAATAAATTTGCCCCCCCCCCCAGGGGAGCGACACTTCCCTAAGGGGTCGCTCCCCACATCTAAATTTATATATATCCCTGGTGTCTAGTGGCTACTGCCCCCCCCCGGGGGCAGACCGGCCTAATTGAAGTAGGCAATACACAAAAAAAAAACTTTCTGGTGTCTAGTGGCACTTCTGCACGATCGGGCTGTAGAAATGCTCAGAGAGACATCAAAGAAAAGGAAAGTCCTATGATGCCTCTCTGCCCACCCCCACCCCCGGATCTACTGATCGGACTGGAAACTGAGCTTCCAGCACAATGGGGCAGCCTCTGATGAGGTCAGCGAGCGATTGCGTGCTGTCGTCATCAGACGTCAATGGGGGGATGATTGGGGACAGGGTTTAAAGGGAAGCTAGTCCCCTTCCATCCCTGCCCAGGGGAGGGGTGTGGGAGGCTCATGGGGGGAGCGCTAGTGCTTCCCTCATGAGCCGGTTGCAGGAGTAAATGTTACATCCTTGGCCCCTCAGCGCTGCAGCCAAGGACGTAAATGTTACGTCCATGGTGACCAAAGGGTTAATAAAACATATCATATGTCAAAAATATTGATTTACACAATATCGACTATCATTAATAAATAAAAAACACTTTTTCATGTAAAACAATTATTTCAAATGAACCTAAAACATTTTGTACAAATGTTTAAATGAAATATGAGTGTATTACATCACCTAAGTATATAATTAAAAGCATAACAATACAACTCTAAAACATATCAGCATTACCTACAAACATTTAGACAACTTAAATACTAAACTATCATATAAGTATTACCTACATTTGCATTTACAATAGAAGGATGTAACTGATGAAAAACTTCAAACTAAAAGTAACCCAACCAATAAAAATCAAAGTATAAACATTTGTAACCAATAAAATCAATCAAACAAATATATCAACATTGTAAAAACAACACTAAATAAAAAAAGCAAATTAAATGCTTCAAAAATGGCAAATGCTCCTAGACAAGGACACTCTGCCATATTCTCTGACCAGACCATTAAAGAAAAAATATGTAAATCTTAACAACTACCTAACCAAGTAAATAAAACATATTTAAACAAAAACACATTAGTTAATAAAGTTAAATTTGTAGGATAGCAAATAATTCATACAACACTCTCCAACTTCTATCTCTTTGTGTAAACTCCCTAAAAGAAACAACTTGGAAAAGTGATGAACTGCCAGAAATAACAATTGCAAAATACCAGTAGAAAGATATAAAAAAGTAAGTATACATAAATAATTATTTTTAAAAAACTATAAACTTACTCAAATAGCATGAAAAGTAAACCAAACGACCTTAACCTCTACAAACTACCAACAAATTAATATTTGAAATGAAACTAGCATTTTTTCATCCAATAGAAAAGAGAGCACCTGCTCCACATCAGAGCACTCTAATGAAAAAGCTGCAAGACAGTGTGAAACATCTGAGCAGAACATACATGTAAGTATACAGAATAGAAGTAGTATCATAATTTTACATGTAGATAACAAACGTACAGACTTTAAACTATGCTATATATTTGTATTATTACACTAATTTCAGATACAATGACAGAGACAGCAAAATACATAACCTTGCTGAATGAAAAGCTGCTTCTAAATCACATGGACTACACCTACAACCATTAGAGTGCATCAACAGGAAGTATACATTGTAATTGTACAAAATTTTATTCTAATGCATGCTATGGGAGGGTAATTATGAAATATGATATTGTAATTCCTATAAAAGAGCACAACCACCCCCCAATTTTGACAGGAATAGGAATACTGCAGGATATAAGAGAGGAAAACATTAGCTCCCAGGAAGCCATAACCAAAATCCTCAAAGATATGCTGCCTAAAATCCAAGAACAAATCAAAGGTCAACTACCACCTATACTCACTTTACAATGTTTAATTATACAAACTAAAAAAGCCACCAGTGATATACTTGCTACCCGTAGAAGGTACACAGACATAGAAATACCTGAATATTTAACAATAACACAAAATAAGGAACCTTTACTTTTATCTGAGAACCTAAACTAAGAGAAATTAATCCTAATACTCTGTACAGCACATAACTTACTAAAACTAAGGGGTCGATTATAAATCTGGCTGTCCCAACACAGGACCACCCTATTACAAAATTACTGCTATTCTGTCCTGGCTGCCGGCGGAAACCTTGAAAAAGAGTGTTTCCGTTGGTCAGACTGGTGAGAACAGTGCTACGAGATAGCATTCAGTTCCCTTAAAGGAGCTCAGTGCTATCCTGTACCCTCGGAAGGCACCTTGTCTGCAAAGCAGACAGTTTGCATTCCGACAGCGCTGTGCAGGGGGGACCTTCACTGCCCATACTATGGTCATGGGCCCATCTGTGGCCCCAGCACTTCGTCTCTGCCAGCCTTTTCATGGTGGGGAAACCGTTATCAGTTCCCCGTTATCAGTATGAGTTCAGCACGCCATGGTTGATGACAACCAGGACCGCCACCAGCCCATTGTTATATTGAAACCTGGTGGATACAGCAGTCGGTTGGCAGGTCTGCCTGCTAAACCTGTAATGTGGCGGTCTGACCGCCACAGCCGCAGCGGTCCGATTGTCACCACAAGTTTGGCAATCCTGTGACCACCAGTCTTGTAATCAAGCCCTCAGTGATTGTCAGACCTGGATAATAAATAGGACCTTCAGAATGTATCCCAAACCATTCACTCACACATACACCATACATGGTGAACATCAAAACCATGAAGATTTATTTTATATAGGCTGTACTACCAAATAAAACAAAGCAGCACCTACTACGACCTCCCTAACCAATTTAAACATAAAATAAATAACTAATACTCCCCAAAAAATCATAGACTTTATGCAAGCCATGATTCAAACCATTTTGAAAATGTCCTCCACACAGCCATAGACCACTACTATCATCTCATTCAAAGCATATGGAGACATCTCCAAGAATTTGCACTAAGTGTAGTGTAGTCAATTTGCCTTTGAAATAAAAATGGGCCTCATTATGACTTTGGTGATCCGAGGACCTCTATGTTGGCAGTCAGACCGCCAATAGACTGGTGGAGAGGACCGCCAAATTATGATTTTGGCGGTCATGGACATGGTATAGAGCTAAAGCACTGCCAGCACCAACAGTGCGATCAGACCGCAGCAGACAATTGGAGCCCTCAACAGTCCGATGGAGACCATGTTCCTTTCTGACTCATTATGCCGTTGCACACCATAAACTTTTCTGCCGCTATCAGACCACCACGGACCCACCATGGAACCACATCTAGATGTCCTCCCGCTTCTCCTGCTCACAGAAAGACAACAGAATCTTCACCGAAGAGGACAACAACAACCTCAAGTACACACTCTCACCTGTGACATTTGTGAAATGTTAAAATCTATACAGTTACATTAAATACCATTGGGAAAGGGGTGCAAGGGCTACACTCACATGTAACAGTACAGTGACACACACACTCACATACAGCACCAAATATACACACACATACACAGCACTTACACTGCAGCCAGCACACACACACACTCACCAGACGTCAAAACACATAGGGGGTTATTACAACTTTGGAGGAGCTGTTAATCCGTCCCAAAAGTGACGGTAAAGTTACAGATATACCACCAGCCGTATTACGAGTCCATTATATCCTTTGGAACTCGTAATACGGCTGGTGGTATATCCGTCACATTTGGGACGGATTAACACCTCCTCCAAAGTTGTAATAACCCCCTATGTTATGCGAGGCAACACAGCACAGGCTCAGCCTCACACAATCCCATACAACATACCAACTCGTAACAACAACACCACAACAGCACAAATATAAAAACATATCAAACACACACAACTGACACTGACCACGGACTCAACACACATACAACACAATGTACAACCACCTGTGATGGAACACACACAATTGCAACATCATACAACCTAGCAATTGACACACATTCCACACATACACATCATATCAGACCTATGATACTATGCATAATACACACAGACTCAAACAGTCAAAATACACAATGCCACACAGTACTACAACAAATACATATCAACACAAACACAAGACAATACCATGACAACAACATTTATGCTACATGAACATGCCCATCACCCATACACACCCTATCCCTAGGGGACAAAAGCACTCCACACAACCTCATAGACGGCTCAAACAATACAGAAAGCATCAAGCTGCGCACCCACACACACTCACACTCACACACACACACAAATTCAGGCACACTACCAATGTCAGCCAGGATCAACTCAAACCTAGGAAAAGAAATGCAAGACAGAGTTGTAACCAGAAACAGCAACAGCTGGTTGGGTTTAGTTTTTATATATAAATAGATACAAGTTAGAAAACAATAAGATTGTTAAAGGCCATAGGCCAGGTCCATTTCGCATAATATACATGCCAAAGGCACTGAATGGTGCCCCTACTTGACTCCTGACTGCCATGTAACCTCCACAGGTAGGGGCAGCAAAGGGGCAGGCAGGCACCTCAGGGTCTTTGGAGGGTGGTGGGGGGAGAGAATGGGCTTAAGTTGGGGTGGGGGGCTTGGGCTTAGACAAGAATAGATTGTCATGTCCACATGCACCATACCAAAAACAAGCAGGGTAAAATACAAATTAGTGCACATAGCCATACACAGACTGTCTTCAACATCTCCTTCAATGATAGATGAGCATATGCATTCAAGCTATGTGTGATGTTGGAACAGGCATACAACATGTATATCCAGCAACTGGTGTCAGCTTGTTACATATGACTATACCACATGCATATCTGCAAAGACGATATTCCTGGCAAACTTTGTCATACCACCTTCAGTTATCTTGTATTACAGTCAGTAGGTGGATCAGGGAACATACATCACACACTCTCTATTATGTCTAAGGACTCAAAATCTATCAAAATACATATGTGCATGCCCATCTACCCACACATATCACCACAACCCTTCATTCTACCACATTTCCTGGACATCATCACAAACTTTACCCATCATGCTTTACTTACCATAACAAAGGATAGATAGGGCCATGTACATATGTGCACATGGTGCACTTATCTGCTCCTCTGGTGTAACATAGAGCTGTTGATACAGGGGTAGGACCTCCTCCACCAGCTTATCAAGCTCCTCCGGGGAGAAGGCATGGGCCCTATCACCTCAGGGATGTGGCAAGATTGCTCCCAGGGACAGTACACAGCAGCTCAGGTCCTGGAGGTCTTGCTGGCAGCAGTGTCAGGAGTCAAGGGAGAGATGAAGTATGAGATAGTGGCCACCTCCGCCACGTAAGACACTGTCACCGCCAGCAGACATCACCATTGCTGCAAGACCAGCAAAGGCAGCAATGTGTTCAAATGACAATGTCCACTGCGGTTGTATTTGCCTACCACCATGACGACTTCTACCACCGTAGTTAGGTAATTTTCTAATGTCCAGTACAGTAGGTCAGGCAGCTGCCATTTTAAGGCTCATAGCTGATCGGTAAAGTTAGATCAAAGTCGCATCACAAGTTGTGAGACATATTTACAAGCTTCTGTTTACTGCTAGCTTAGAACAAGCATATAGGAACATGAAGGATTTATGTACAGGTTGTAAACTTGATTGGTTAATAGTAACACAACTTTAGTGGCATAATCAGCACACCAATGGCAATCTGAAATATGGCATTTGAATCTTTTCAATGTGAAATATAGTAAAAATGTCATTATAACAGACACTTTTAGTGACATCCTGCTCCATTTCTAAATCATTGTTGAGAAAAGGGAATGTGATTGCAGTAAGAAGCCATTATTTGTCTCAGTTTATACTGTGTACAATGTTTTTACAATTTCATGTAGCATGTCCAAGCATTATGTGCAACATATGTATTTTAACACTTGGAATGGACAGAATGAGTGAAATACATACATCTTGGCATTGTTGCACATAGTCGCACTGGCTTGAGAAGAGTGAGAGAACCTCCAGTGTACTGTCCACCAGCAGAGTAGCAGACCGAGGAGATGGAGAATCTTCAAAATCTACCACCTGCATAGGCATACAATCATGGATCTCTGTCGTCAGTTAGAGCCACATCTGATGCCTGCCATTAGTAAGCCCTATAGCATACCACCCATAGTACAAGTCTGGTCACAGGCTCCTTTCAAAATACCATGGCCCTAACTGCAGGGATGTCTCAGCCTATGTTCAGTCTGGTTTTGAAGACTGTACTGTCTGCATTGCTGAAATACCTGGACAGCTACATTAGATTTCCACAACGTGAAGATTTGGCCCATGTGAAGGCTGATTTTTATGCTTTGGCACACATCCCACATGTGGTGGGTGCCATTGATGGCACCCATGTAGCCTTGGATTCTTCAAAAGCCAATGAACAGGTTTATAGGAACTGGAAAAACTACCACTCCATTAAGTAAGTAGTCTGTTTCGCTGACCTCTACATTTCACATGTTTCTGCAAGGTACCCAGGGTCAGTCCATAAAGAGTTCATAATGCAGAACAGCAATATCCCACTGCTGATGACAGAACAGTACACAGAGAGGGCCTGGCTGGTTGGTAAGTCATATGTCATGTGTGTCTGCAACTTGTATCTGCTACCAAATGTGTGGATGTCCAAGATTTATGTTTGCCTCTTTGTAACTATTTCCTAAAGGGGACTCTGGCTACCCAAACCATCCTTGGTTGTTGACAACTGTGAGGTACCCAACCACACCAGGGGAAGCCCGCTTCAGTGAAGCCCACAGAAGGACAAGGTGTGTCCTGGAGCAGACGTTTGGGCTCCTGAAGGCAAAATTCTGTAGCATTGATAAGTCTGGTGGAGCCCTCCTCCACTCACCCAGCAAAGTATGTCAAATTATTGTTGCCTGCTGCATGCTCTACAACCTCACCCTGAGATGTCAAATCCCATTTATACCAGTGAGGGGGAGCCAGCAGTTCCAGTGGGTGGGAATGCAGATGTGCCAAGTGAGGATTATTATGATAAGGATGAAGCTCGAGACATGCGGGCAGATCTCATCAATCAGTACTTCACTTGACTGTAGGTATGATATAGCTGTATGGCGTTTTACAATCAATTACTGCCCAAATTTCATTTATCACATCATTATTTTGCAGGTTACCTCACATGGTCATCCTCATTTGGCAATATCTGACACTGTCACAGGCAGGTGGGATTTGCACACTGATATTGGAGTGAACATGGATTAAACCAGGTTCTGTCAGACATGAGATTTGTGGTGCGTGAGCTCTATGCCCAGACTCTCAGAAGAGTGGGATGGTTGTGTCTTATCCCACACTATAGACCTCTGTGCCAATGTAGGTGGTCCCAATAGTGCCATGTGTTTGGTCTTGTGTCTCTGACACGTGATCCTGTGCAATTCATACCCTCAACCATCTTAATGGCTTGATATTGGCAATACCTTATTTGTATGTAGCTGTCACTGTGTCCCTCATTTCAGGCCAATGTGCATGGCTATCAAGACCGACATAGGTGAATAGGATACCTGTCCATGGTAAGTGGAAAGTTCCATGACTGGGGGTATTTTCACAGACCTCTCTTTGTATCATGGTGTATGGTAATTGGGGAGGTATGGATATTTGACAAGGCTTTAGTTGATGATACAGTGACCCAATCTGTTTAACCATTCAGATAGTGAAAGGCTGACATGACTCTAACTTCTGTGGTTTGGGGGGTGCTACACCTATGCTGAATCATTAAAGTGAGCAGCAGTACTTTGCTGTGTGATCATTTGCATTTTCACAACCTATATGTAGGAAAGTGCAATGAAAGTGATGACACGTTTGTCCATCAGTATCATCAAATGCAAAATGTGCCCTGATTAAACAGTACATGTGAGATGAGACTTCAAAAAGTTGGTACATGTGTGCATATCTTTTATTTGCTAGAGGTATTAGAGTTAACAGTTACATATTGTTGAAAAAAATGACTCACAAATGATCCGTCGTTTAGTGTTGTTTAAGAAGGAGTGCACATTTATATGTGGGAATTGGATCAAATCAAATGCTGATAAACAGTGAAGGGTTCAGTCATGGTGGATGAAATCATCAGGATAGCTGTAACAACATTTGGAGTCTCAAGTCCAGTGTTCTTATACCATTGAAAAATGGAAATTGGTCATAGGATAGTCAACAGGGCCTATCAGTGACAAACAAGGGGAACCAATCAGTAGAGGTTAATTTGCTGGCAGTAGTTGAAGTCTTGGCACCTGTTCCTCCTGGATGTTTAGGTGGACATCCACATTTGCAGGGGGCTTCATCAGCCACAGAGGCAGGAGTGTCTGAGGCATGTCCTTCCCCTGGCAGCGCCTCCATTCCACTGGCTGCCACAGATGTTGAAGGGGCAGATGTCACATTGCTAGTGGAAGGGGCCAGTTGTTGTGGGCATAACCCACTCAGGGTCCTATTCATGTTTCTTAGCACCCCTGCAACGGGAGCCAGAGGGGCATTTTGGGCCTTCCACTGCTGCATCACTTCCTGGTGGTTGTCCCTCTGCAGCTGCTTGATCTCCCCCATCATAGTGAGTACCTGGCCCATCACGCCTTTGGATTGTTGGTAAGCTCTCAAGACTTGAGAGATGATGTTCTGGCCTTAAGTATCCCTAGGAGCCTCCATCCATGGTCCACACCATCCCTCCCACACACCCTACCCCAAAATGTGCTTCCGGTACTGTTTGCCCACGCCCACTGGTGCCAGGTCCACCATTGTCTGGGTTTACAACTGGTGACTCAGGTACCTGTAGTGTGGGGGGGGGCACTAGATGGTTGACACTGTCCTTGGAGCACAGGATTGGGGGCGAATGGTTGCCTGAGATGTTGTAGCAACAGGGCAGGGAGGAATCAATGTCTGACAGTTATTGACTGACTAGGTGTCCCAGATGGGCCAGAGTCCTCCTCAATGTTCACACATCCAGAGGTGATTTCCTCACTGAGGGCTTCATCAAGAGGGGCTAGTTTCGGTATCCTTTCCATTGTCACAGTGGCTAAGAAGAAAAACCACGGCACATCCCAAGCGGTTATAATGTTCCAGTTTATTCCTCGTGATGTCTTTAGATGAAACAATAATCTGTGGCCCAAGGTAACATCTTGGAGCCAGAGTCAAGAGATGACAACAGAAATCCTTTTCAAATGAACATCAGCCCAAATAGACAACAGCCGACACGTGTTTCGTCTGGGTAGACTTTATCAAGGCTATGATGCAGATAAATAGCTCAATATTCCAAAGTACCAGAGACAAATTGATGTCTTATGTTTTGAGAAGGAGGTCGAGTAAGAAGAGGCTAGAGGACCATGGTAAGCCTCAGATGTCTCCAAGCGTTTCTTTCGGCGTGGTATGGACGGCGCTGCAAATAGTAATGGCTAGGTTACCCTTTATGAGAAGAACACACAGTTACTGTAAATTATACAACAAGTGACATCAAACTTTGACTGGTAGACATGCTATGTGACATGCACACAGGGCCTTTACTTGATCCCCTGATATGACATTGCCACTTGCTTCCAAATCTGGGATAGAGCTATATGGAAACAGAGGTTTCCTATACCATACACCTTGCTACAAGATGTTGAAGTATCTTGGGGGTTAGATGTCTGTTCATAGACTCATAGCTTGCCTGTTAACTTAATTTATATTTCAAAATTATCTCCCAGTAAGGTGTATGGCATTATTGAGTCAACTAACAGCTGCACAATGTACAATGGAAACAGAGCTGGCCAACAGTATGGGAGTAAGCATTATACCTGGGTCTATGTATGGGTGCACTCCAAGCAGCTTCCCATATGTGTGTGTGTCCCATGTGAGTACATTACATTGTTTGAATAGAGATTGAATGACCAGTTTAGTAGGGAACACAGCTGTAGCTGTGTGTTGGATGGTATTGTACTGGCAGATGCCCTTAGCATTGCTGCCATTGCCATAGACTGTGCAATTGTGGAGCACTCAGGTGTGTTGAAATATTTGTTAGTTTTAACATGCAGGTAAATTTTATTTGTAGTACACTGTTCTGGTTTTCTTTATTGTTGAACAATGCCTGTTGGGAGTTGTAGTGCTATCAACCCCTGTACTTCCCATGACATACACAGACACTGGGGCCCCAGGTGAGTTTAGAGACATGTCAGATGGCAGGGGGATATTTGGACATTTGGACACAGGGGTGGTAAGTGGTTTGGTAGTTGAGATGTCAAAAGGTGATCAGTGATCATGCAAGACAAACATTTTGGGTGGCATCATAGGTGTTGTGACTTACCTGACTCCAGTCCCCAAGGTATCCCTTTCAAGCGCTTAGGATGCAGGATGTCCATGACTTTCTCCTGCCATAATGTGGGGAGGAGATGGTGACCCACTGCCAGTCTTGCTGACCACCAGCTTGTGGTGCGTAGTGGCCATGGAACACACCTTCCCCCTGAGGTCATTCAACCTCTTCCTGAGGTCCTTCTTTGTGCATGGATAGTTGCCTACTGAATTGACCCTCTTTGCCACATCTCCATTTTCCTGGCGATAGATGTTTTCTGGACTTCTGCTCCAAGTAGTTGTGGCTCTACGCTGATGATTTAATCCTCAATTCATCTTCTATGAAACGGGGATGTTTTTGTGTAGACATGGTTGTGGTGGACGAGCTGGTAAGGATGTAGTAAAATAGGGAAATTGAATTGGTGATGAAGTGTGGGTGCTGTGATGTGAGTGGGTGACCGATGATGTCTAATGTGTGGGGTACTTATTGTTGTGTTGGTTTTTTTGTGTTTTGTGTGTGAGGTGTGCAATGGAAAGTGTGGAGAGTTGCCTTTTTTGAGCTGTGTATGGAGTTCTGGTTGCAAAGGATTGTAGGATGTGAAGGGGTGTGTTTTGTAGTGCAGTGTGTAGGTGTGTTGGATGTGTAGATGTTTGTCAGGTGTAGGGTTTTCAAATTATCCAGTGTGGTGCATTACTCTGGTGACCGCTGCTGTTGGCACCGCCATTGGTCTTTCACCATGGAAAAATGGCTATTGTGATTTGTGGGTCGTAATAGGTTCGGTAATTTTTTGGTGGGCTGTCGATGCTGGTGGTCGGACTGGCTCATTCCTGACCTCCAGAGTCCTGCCGGTGTCAGGATTCTGGCTGTCTTTGGGTGGACTTAGCTGTGTGACTCATAATATGGCGTCTGTATGACCACCAACATGGTGGTCTTTTGGCACCCACCACCATGGCAGTCTTACCGTTAGACCGCCAAACTCATAATGAGGCCCTATGTCGCTTTCACAAAGGTAGCTAACCACTCTAATTTACTGATAGAAAACAATTTCTACCAAAAAAATGAAGACAAGCTAAGCTGCTAATGGATTATTTCGAAGACACTAAGACCCATATTTCTACTTTTTTAGCACCGCATTTACACTGCTTTTTGATGCAAAAACGGCGCAAACTTACAAAACACAATTGTATTTTGCAAGTTTGCACCGCTTTTGCATCAAAAAATGAGGCAAATGCAGTGCTAAAAAAGTATAAATATGGACCTAAGGTTGCAGACTGCATCACTTCAGCCACAGATGTCCCAAACACCATCAGGGAATGTCTTTGAGAGCACCTTAGCACAGGAAGTAAAAAAAACAACAACGTGCAAGAATAACCCAATGTCTTCTAATTCACACTAGGCAGAACCCAACCTACACTCTATACATTTATAGAAGCATTAGAAAAATAGTAAAGCTACCAACACTTACAAAAGGAGCAATCTGTTAGCCAAATTGCCACTGAGCTTAGTAAACAAACCAAAAGATTGCATGACATGCTACAATCTAAAGTCAAACTCTTTAGAAATAACAACGGAGTACATTACATAAAAATGATAGCCGATAGCAAATTATAAAAATACAGTAACCTAACAAAGTCCCAAAAAACTATCACAAAATCTAAATCAACAGAACAAATCATTTTTCATGAATAACAAAAATAATATTTTATTACATCAGTCGAAAAATAATATAAAAGACCAATGTTAATGAAGACTGAGATAGTAAAATGATATATAAATAATTGAAACAAAAAAGATAACTGAAAAACTGGAAAAACAAACTAAAATGTTCACAACACGTGAACCAGACAATTCTAAAAACGAATCACATAACATTTACTCAAATAATAAAATAAAATTTCCCATCAAAAGATGAGATAAATATAACTTACTGCTGTCTAGCAACAGATATTCCTCTGTATCCATGTGAGCAAAAATAGTAACAAAAAAAAACTGGAAAAATAATATCTAAAAGGCCCAAAAAATATGCAAAAATAAAACAAATCCAACAAAGAGCCCTTGAAGCAATACAAAGGAGCACAGAACCATAAATAAACCTGAAAAATATTTTAAAAGTGAAACTCTTGAGGGCACCCAAATCACAGGAAATCAAAGTAAAAAGCATTGGTTTATCCTAAACCAAAATGTATTCTCTTTAAAAAAAAACAGGAACTCCCAAAGCCCATAGAACAAGTTCATAGAAAAAAAACTGCAAAGTAAATAAGAAAACACACCAACAAATCTCAATAAATTCCCCAAAATACATATACATCACACTTAATCAGCAAAATATAGGGCCTTATTATGAGCCTGGCAGTCTATAGACCTCTAGCCTCATGGCGGCAGTCGGACCGCCACATTACGAGGTTGGTGGGCAGACCCGCCAACCTACCACCGTCCCCACCAGGATCAGTGAACCCAACTGGCTGATGGTGGTCTTAGTTGTAATCAGCCAGAGTGGCGCTAAACTCAATGCTGCTCTGCTGATTACAATTAAGATATTGACATGGAGCAGCATGTAGGGTGTTTGTGTTTGCATCTATTGATCTATAGGATTATTTTAACTCGCTCTTAAACATCAAATATATACAAAAAGCATGGTGATCTGAAAAATGGCTATTGTATTACATATACAGCTGTGTATTACCTAGAAAGTGAGTGACAGAAGCAGCTGTTGTTCTCTCAAATTGCAAAGATAGCACAACAGTAAGGCGCTATTTATTTTATGAATTCGCCAGCAATCATAAATTAATACTTTAAAACACACTGGTGATGGTTTTCAGTGGCTTTGGTTTAAACTAAAACGTTCAACCAAGATTTGCTGACTTCTGGATCTCAATAAACTGATGTCACCACTTATTTTAGACAATTATTTGTGCATACTAACCTCAAAACTCTTTAGTTCACTTGTCTGTGTTTGCTTGATTTATTTTGTCGATGACCTTAAGCAATACATTATGTATTCCTATTAGTTAAGCAGAGAGTTCCTTATTTACAGTAACATATTTACTGTTTGGCTAAATCAGTTCCCTAGCTTTCCCTATTGGTACGCAGCTTGTTTGACATCTGCTTTGTTTGGTACCTGGACATTTATGTTTTCATTGATTTAGTAAATTAGATTTTCTTTAGAAAACAAAAGCTCTCCAATGTATCATTGCTTAGGAAGAAAGCTTTTCAAACTGAGTTATACCATTTTTCCTTTTAAAATATACACGTGGAAGTTAATTCAAATGCTAATATGTTATGGTGCCATACGGTGAAAAGCATTTCTATTCTACATTACTCATTTATCACTGAACAATGTAGCATAGATTCCTTTCGAAAATGTTAACTAATTAGTGGAGAAAAAGTAACCTCAAATCTGCCCTGCTGAAATGGCTGCGTCTGCCAAGTTTCTGTTTTTTTCTCCTCTTAATGGACCAGAGACGGGATGCATTTATATTTGGTTTGCATCCCCTGAAGCAGTGTTTTAAAAGTGCGCAAAGCTGTTTTGCTCAATTAGGCGGGTGTGCACCATTAATACAATTTCTGCCCTGCACCTGCAGTGCCAAATCTGTTTTCAAATAAAAGCAAAGTAACTACTGCATTTTATTCCTGCCAGAGTTAGGTGTGGCTATCCTCTGCTTTTCCAAAGAAAAATATACAGGAACTGGCTGTGTTATTTTTTGTCCTGGGGAGTACTAACAACAACTCATAGCTGTTTACTTTCCATCATGACAATGCCTAATGCAGAATTTTAATGTATTAAACTATACCTACTATTGACCAATCTAAATTAGTTGAAATACAGTTCATATACATAGCTCCCATATGACTATTTAGCTACACTTATGGCCTGATTATGAGTTCAGCAGACAGTCTTGGCTGTCTGCCAAACATCCGACAGGGAGGTTGCCACCATAGTGGCTGCCTTACCCCCCTGGGCCCATTATGAGTTTACCCTCTAGGTCCACGGGCTGAAACCAGAGTTTTCGCCTGTCGTCCTAGTGGGAAACACCCTGCAGCATTGTCACTGGCTCATAATCGAGCTGATGGCAATGCTGTAGGATGCAGGGTGCACCAGCACCTCTCAATGTTCACTGTCTGCTTAACATTGCAGTGGTGCTGGCTAGGGGCCCCCCTTCACTGCCCATGCCAGGTGCATGGGCAGTTCAGGAGGCCCCCTGGAATTCCCCTGCACCGGTTCTCCCCAAGCCTTTTCATGGCAGAGTTACTGCCATGAAATTGCTGGCAGAGAACAAAGTCGTAATCTGCTGCCCTGGCAGATTAGGACTGCCACGACTGCGAGACCCCTGGGACGACTAATCCTGGAGGTGCTGGCGGTCTGACTGTGGCTCAAACGCTGTGGTCTTAATACGGCGCTTGGACCACCGCATTGACTGTGGTCCAACCGCCATCTGCGAACCTGGCGGTCATGAGACTGCCAGGTTTGTAATGAGGCCCTTACTGTCATAAAATTATATAATGTATTCCATAGGTAAATATTGGGATGGGATGCGCAAAGTCTCGCAATTCGAAGCTTACCCACAGCTCACTGAGTTTCCTACTTTTCAGATACCTATGCACTTGTGTAGTTTTCTCCTGCATCGCTACATTGCTAGAAAGCATTTGGTTCAATTGTGTACATTAGTTAGTTGTTTCTCATGAGTACTCTAAACCAGCTGTTCCTAACTGAGGTAAGCGGACACCTGTGGGGTCTTCAGTGCCTACCCAGTGAGCCTGAGATTGTTTAGACAATTAAATAATGTTAGAAGATATACAAATACAAAATAAAAAAATTACATTTTAAAAGCTCTATAAATTTGAAGAAATTGAAATTGGAGACTAAAAATGCTTAGCTTGATTTGTGGAAGGAGAAGAAGCACAGGAAACAGAGTGGACAGCTGGTGATCTCAATTTACACACTATTATGCACTAACAAAAAGAGAGGACAGATTAAGTGCAAAAAAGACAAATCAATATGCTAAATTCTAGCAGCAGCATATTGGTTTGTCTTTTAGAAATAAAACCATATTTTGAAAAAATCTAAGCTGCCCATTAAAATAATTTCATAATTTGCATATTTGTTTGATGTATATTTGGTTCGGTATTGTGTATTCTTTAGAAGTTCAAACTAGAGAAATTGCTTAGGTCAAGGTCTCTTGCTTACAATCATGTTTGAGTGTGAGTTCACTGAATTTTAAAGGTTAAGAACTCCTGTTATATGGTGTCTGTGAATTGAGTAGGGTTATCAGTCAGATTAACATAAAATTCAGGATATATCGACTCAATTTGTCTTTACCATTAGGAAATGTTGACACAATTCCTAGTGAGCTCACAGTGCTCCACCTGAACCCCTAAACTTACCAAGGTACCAGATGGTGTTGGCAACCTCGAACATGACTACTCGGTTCCCAAATAAATCTTGGAAACATATCTACCTTTTCATTGTCACTTTTCATGCCCAAGAGAAGACACAAGAAAGATAAGAAAATGTATTTTCAAACATTTATTGAAACAATCTTATTCTTGCATAGAAAACATGAGTTGTGATTATTAGGCAGATGAAACAAAGCATGGTAACCAGCATTAAAAGAATGGTAAAAAAGATAAAGGATTAAACCATGATAGTGCTACTCTGTTGGTACACTCCTATCTGTTACCTACACTATTGAATAACCTCTGCCAGATCAATTGAGGTAGCTTAATCCCCCCATACCTGGGGCATATGTACCGGAAATCCAGGAAGCTGGTCTGGTGTGGTGCAGGCTGTTGTCCTTTTTGGAATTGAAATCAGGGTCAGCAGGACTGCATCTTGGTCACAGTATAACATACTCCAGGATAATCCCAGCGAAAGTGCTCCTCCACCATGTTTAGCACACAGGCGGTTTATATAATGAAACGGCTATGTCAGAGCTGCAGAGCTGAAGAGATGATTTGTCTGTGGCTACAGAGGTGCCTCCAAAGGACAATAATGATACAAGGACATAGTGTTCTGCATGCCTAGCCTTGGATTGGGTGAACGGACTTCATGGAAGCAACACTTACAAGGAATTGAATCCATGTACACTGCCTTCTCAGTACATTATAGCACACGTGTAAAACCAAAAAGTCACCATTAGAAAATGTGCACTCTAAAGTAGAGACTCTGCGCACTCTGTTACTATTGTGCTTCACCACAGCTGAACTAAACTGCATCTCACTGTCATGTTGTTATACTTTGTATGCAAGTGTGTATCTTGCTTGACTTTGCCTAGCCAGTGATTCAAGACAAACAACAAATAATGCTTGTGAAGTGTCAGTTACCATATAGGGCAGGACTTCCTATTCATTATATCAGGCATATTCCTGGGAAACTGGAGCCTTTTAAGGTTGTTTTTTGAAGGCAGACAGCTGTTGCTGGCACCTTCACCTTTCTCCACTGCCCCCCTAGGTAATTAAAGCAGGAACATGAGAGGCAAGAGAGGAAAGAGACAGAAAAGAGAAGGAGATGAGAGAGTAGTTAAGGAGGTGGGTTAGTTTGAACATTTGTGCTAGGGCTTCTTTTAGTTACCAGACCAGCCCTGGTCATGCAGAAGCACCGTTCACATCAATCTATGGACATTGTGTGTGTTTTTCATATTTGTTTGTGGTGTATATGTAATTGTGACTTAAAGAACTAAAGATGGGCAACTTTGCACAGTCCTTCACAAGTCTGCAGTTAGTAAACTTTTAAATGTTAAATTGATATAGTTATAGAAATAATTATTTGTACTTCACCAATCACACCTTTTACTTCATTTATGCTTTCACTTTCTGCCAGGGTCAGTCTGGGTTAGAAAATCGGTCTGAGTACTAAAATGAAAGTGGCTCACATTAGCAAATCAGATTGCTAAAACATGGCCCATACTGTCAAATATGGGCAGCTTTAAACTTGTAAAGACACACTGTAGAGATGTTTTGAGAGACAGTATGTATTTGTGGTTGCTACAGGCAATATCTGAAGTAATATCAAGGAAATCATCAGTAAAAACCAGCCCACCAGACCATACAACAGTCCACAAGCAACCTAAAACCTGGCCCTCCGGCCCATACACTGCCATGTCAGACCATTCCTTCCAGCACTGCCTCTATGTGCTGTAGGCCTGTCTGACCATGCTTTCTGTAACACTTGACTGATTAATGTGGATGTATGGCAGGTGCCCGAAATGCATGCTAGCTGTGTTTCAAACCCTTTCGAATACCAAAAGTGAACGAATGTCTGGATTTTGCTGCCACTCTTTGGATACTCCCCTTGGTGTGCCAACTATGAAATTGCATGACAAAATGTAATGTGTCTATGCTGTACATATGCATTTCTACAGCGATCAAATACATATATTACTTGTCCATACACTTTTGTGAATTTGTTGAAAATGTATGCATGGCCACATTTAACTATTGAATGCAGTAAGACTTGAAAAAAAACATTTGCTTGGCAAGGGGCTTTATGTAGGACTAAAGATCGAGGACTTAATTCACCAAACATTTGCACATAATGTGCCTCATGTACTAAAACGTATTTGGTAGAATTAGTGGCAAATTGCACACACGTTTACTGAATGTATTTGCATTTAATGAGCTGGCCTATATTATATCAGGCCAGACAATTAAACCAGAATGCCTGCTCAGCATCAAAACTGATTTCATCAGTGTGCTATAAAAGATAAACCCATTTCTTACGAAGGTACCATATCCATTTTATTGCCTCTAAAGAGAAGTCTACTAAGTGGATATGACAGCAAACGTATATGCAAACTAATGTCGAGGAGATTCAATCAAATATTTATTTTCATAATTGTTCTGCAGTAAGTAATCAACCAAAAGAGTAATTATGGGTGACGTGGGTTTATGTAGAACACTGAGGCACCGCCTCCTCTAAATCCTCTAAATCCTATTCTGATTCATAAACTCACTCCACATATTCAATGAAGAGAAGGGTTGTTTTTAAAATACACAAACAATTACTCTGTCAAATAATAGCTTTTCCTGACATGACATACGTGGGCGCTTTGAAAAGAAAACCATAGCAAAATGCACAATAGTCTACATAACAGCATTACATCTCATGTACAATGGTTTCATTCAGATTTCGAAAGCTCTATGAACACATCAACACTCCTGTAAGTCAAGAAATCAGAGCAAGGAACTACCCTCCATGTCCTAAAGCAGTAAGGTAACGCAACGAAGTAATCTGCTTTAGAGGTCTGTAAAGTGTCTCCGGTCATCTACATTAACCAAATAGTTAAAAGATTAGTATATGTTTATGTGTGTCATTGTTTACACTCTTATGCTTGAGTACTTTCATGGTGCTTGTCTTTAAAGGGCTAACTCCCGCTTTACACCATTTTTTGTTTCTTTTGTGCTTTTCTTTTATTCTGTTTGAATAGTTAGTTTGTCAATCTTATATTCATTCTCAGGAGCATAGCTTGATCCTCGGTTATTTCCACTAAGATAAACGGTGTTTGTTTCTGGAAGATTGCTCAGTGATCTTGCTCAAATGAAGTGCTTAGTGTGAGGCACGTAACACAGGCCCCTTCATCCTCTGCAGTGCAGGGGAGTGGGAGGGGAAATCTTTCAGGGCCCACAAAACCATTCTTCCCATGACTAATGAATAGATGTGATATATGGAAGACTCAGGGGGCACTCTTCATAATCTGCGGGGTGGGGTGGGGGAGGGGGGATTTGATGTTACGCTACTTTTGAGTATCCCTGTAATCAAGCAGATAAATCAAAGGATGATCAGTTTCTTGCTTGCTCTTTTATAAGTAAGGAGAAAAGGGATCCTCTTAATCTACCCTTAAAAACTATGTTATAGTTGGCTTGCATTTATTTAAAGTTCCAGGGAAAGTGTGTAACGTTTAGTGCTGATCAATACAATGGTCTTGGGATTTTTTTGTAATGCATTTATCAGCCAATACATTCTGCAGACTGCGAATTTAAATTCCTGCTATTGTAGTAGATATGACGGGAGAAGATTCACTAGGTCTGCAGTGCCTACCCATCATAGGAGAACTCATTGCAAGAGGGAATGGAAGGATTGTCATAAAATTAGGTGGAAGCCTAGGAACAGAATTGTGCTCAAACAGAGCCTCAGCCTTTGAAGTCAAAGTCTTATGAATGTAACTCAGGAAATCAAGCCACTGAAAGACTACATAAAGTGCCCTGGGGGGTTCAACTTCCATGTTTCCCTGCTTTTTGTGCCCCAGGGTGCTTTTGTATTTCAAAAAGGGCCACGGATGTTTATGCAGCTTCTTCTGTAATACACATCAAGCAGACGCGCATATAGCAACAGTATGATCATTAGGAACATTCCTTCATTACCATGAAGTGTGGACCCCGTTATAACAAGAGAAACATTTTGGGTTTGCACAGGTGCAATACTAAGGATGTAGATGTAGAGACAACGTTTTAGATCTGGCATAATTCCCATGTTCCTTCTAATATTTTGCCTTCAAACCTCCTGTGTTTCTGACTTTGTTTTCTGGTCTGTGCACTTTACCATTTCTAACCAGTGTTAAAGCGTTTGTGATCTCTCCTTAGAACATGCTTCTAGTGGGTTTGCAGCACTGATTGTGTCACCCACTTAAGTAGTCCTGAAACATGCCCCCTGCAAAGGGCTACATACCCCTTTAATTAGTCTAGAGCCAGGCCAGGGAAGGCAGGAAACCAGTGCACTTCATTGGGAAACTCGAGAAGCTACTCTGACTTCAAAGGAGGTCTCTGGTATAAATATAGGACCTCAGACACCAACTCTTCAGTACACTTCTGGACCCGTGGAGAATCTGCCAGGAAGAAGGTCTGCAGTGCTGCTGAAAGAACTGACACTCTGCTAGACTGCTGCCCGACTGTGCTGACCTACTGCCTGCTGCCATCTTACCTGAGTAAGAAGGACTCAACCTGCGTCTGCTGAACCCAGAACACCAGAGTGACTCCAAGGGCTAGTTGGCTGGCCTTCTGACTACAGTATTAGGGACATAATGGTCCAACAACATAACACCCAGCACCTGGACTCTGCTATCTTTGAGTCGTACATTGCCGGGTGGTTCCTCCCACATCCTGGGCCCTTGGAAGTGGGCCTGAAGGTGCTATAACAGCACATCTGTGGACCCAGCAGAACGACACAGGTCCTCTGCTACGTGGTACAACCCCAAGCAGAACTGATGCATGACCTGTGCTGTGCGGATTATCCTTCTGCATTGACCTCTCACCCCACATCAAAGCCGCTGCTGAGTGATGCCTCCCCTTTGTAGGTCCTCACATTGTTAAATCTTTGGCTGGCAGCAGCCTCAGCGGCTATTCTGTTTCTCCCATCACAGCCTCACAGCTCCATGGAGCCAGCACATTGCCTCTGCTGCATGAGGCATTCTCAGTGATGGACTTCACATTGCATGCCCTTATCAATAGGATCCTCAATGACAACGCACAACAACACACCTTTGCAGCTCCTCAGAACCGACGTGTCGCCTTGGCTGTGCAATGCATCCTTGATGCTGGACCTCGCAAAGGTCAGCAACTAGGGCATAAGGTACTCTTGTTAGGTGGGCCTAATTGGGTTGCTTAATCCAACCCACACTCCATTGTGGTCGTCCTGACCTTCTGACTTTGTCTTGCTTTGATGCAACTAGATATTTACAGTTGGCGCTTAGTGTTTTTTGTGGCTAATTTAACTTCAACCTCTAAAATTTCATATCTCTTATGATAATAATAGATTTTTTGTTATTTTAGTCATCATTGTTTTTTGTAGTGTTGCGTTTTCACTTCATTGCTGTTTGAGGTGTTGCAGAAATACTTTAGACATCACCTCCAAGTTAGGCCTGACTGCTCTGTGCCAAGCTACCAGAGGGCTAGGCATGTTTTAATTTGCGGTTTGCTTGTGCCTCGTCCTGACAAGGATTCTGGTTGCATAGGGTTAAACTCCCTTTAACCAGTAACCCAGTTTCGTACACAAAGAGGTTGTGCAAAGTTAGTGTGCCCTTAAAGGATGACTGCTGCAAAGGGAGAAAGGGGGTCCGATGGACACCCCCGACATGCCCGTGCAGATGGGTGCATTTCTTCACTTCATTTACCTGCAGCAGTGTCTCCCTTTCAAAACAGGGCAGGTGAAATGCAAACAGGTCAGGGGAAATGAAAACAGGTCAGGGGAAATGCAAACTGTCTTCTTCAAACAGCTGGTCTGACTTTCACTAATGTTATGACACCAATGTGACATCGTGTGATAAACTGCGCTATACTAAATGACATAACAAAATGTAATAAAGCAAGCACCAGTTCAAGGCAGCCCTTGGGCAGTGCATTATTGGTAATAAAACACACTGTCATTGTTTGACACACTGCATGCTTGTGTGCAAGGTGTAAACATGAACACTAGCCCCTAAAGAGCAGTGTGATGATAACTTCCAAAAGTATGGTATCTTTTGCAGAGAGAGAATTAGTAGTCACATAAAATGGTGAATTGATGGCAATCAAATGTTTATTTTCACCTTACTTCTTGGTTATAAAACTCCTTTCTCTTCTTGGTTCAAATAGTACAGTCTTGACACTTTTCATCTAGTCTCATGAAAAGAAAACTAAAGGAAAATTACATAAAATTAGTGTTAAGAATGCACCAACTCTGGCAAAAACTATTATGTTAACCACATTATCCTTTTCATGTTCTATACTTTCTGCAAGTCCCTTGCATTCAGACTCTTTGAAGACAGAACTTGGTATTTAGGTCCTTTGTGTGAAGCCATGCTAAGTGATTTCAGTAACCATCAGGTATCAATGCTACACAAAGTTTTGACTTGTGCAAAGGCTTTGGCAGAATTTGCACAATGATGTTCCACTAAAAAGTTGCTGAGTAGCATGCACATAAAAAAGAACAGCAGAGTCATAACTGGAATAATATGGCACTGATGCTGCCATTCCCTTCACTGACACTGAAACAGACTATTAGCACATCAAGGAACCTTTGCACCACAGAACAAAGGTGTCCGTTTGAGGTCTAGCACAGGTTTTTTACCGAAAGGGTACCATTTAATAGCGAAGTACTATGCTTAGACTGACTTTAAAACTCTTTGCATATTGTTTGTGTGATGTACAGTGTATACAAACCCTGTCAAAATTGTTAATAGGGCTTTGTGTAAAAATAACTATGGCTGGCAAGGGGATGCCTATGTACCACCCATGGTTTGCCCCCTCAATGCATGTTAGTGCAAAGTAATCCAAAATGCTAATTGCATTACTTTGAGGCTCCATTCTTGCACAAATAACACCTGGAAATAAATATTATATCAACACTTTGTGACAGTTTGCATAACGTTTCAAAATGCAAAGTGTTGATAAATCTTTTCTGTAAAAAATGTGTAAAATATTTGCGGAACCATTTTATAGATGTCAAATAAAAAAAAGTGCAGCTTAAATTATAAAATGTCATATTTGTGATACACAAGTTTCATGGATTTCTCCCCTAACACCATTGAAAAGTTTTTTACTGGCCTTCTTTGAAATTTGCAAAACATTGCAAATAGCTAGAAATATGAATAAGTGGAAATCTAGAAAAGAATGATCTTGTTACACACAATTTTAACACACACCTCAGTATTGTATCTTATTGGAATCCACCACCAGTTCATACTTTCTAAAGCACAAAATAAAAGGAGCACTAACTTCAATTTATTTTTTGGGTAATTTTCCTTTTTTTTGTTCACAATAACAGCTATTTCAATACAGCAAAACAGTGAACACTTTTCATGTTTTCATGGGACTTGTTCCAGGCTGTGGAATAGCAAAAAAAAAAAAAAAAAAGCAAAATATACACACATGAATATTGTTAGAAATTGGATTTTTGGTTGGTAGTCAGGTTACCTCCGTCCAAGCAAAGGCCCTCACTCTAGTCAGGGTAGAGGAGATTCACACTAAGTTAACCCCTGCTCAGCCCCTTGGTAGATTGGCACGAGCGGGCAGGCTTAACATCAGAATCAATGTGTAAAGTATTTGTACCAACACACACAGTAATACAGTGAAAACACTACAAAATGGACACCATACCAGTTTAGAAAAATAGGTAATATTTATCTAAATCAAACAGGACCAAAACTACAAAAATCCAACATACACAAGTTAAAATACGAATTTTCAAAAGAATAAGAGTCTTACTCCATACAAAACATTGGAAACAATGATTTTTCACCAAGTACCTGATTAGCATTAAAAATAAAGCTGCACGGGCCAGCGTGTGTTAGAAAAGTCAGCGGTGCATCCATTTCTTACTCACAAGTGAGACCATGCATCGTTTCTTCTCCGGTTTGGTTGACAATGTGTTGTTTTTCTCCCTTGCAAGAGAGTGATTCGCCAATTTCCAGAAGGGGCACCTCTGATCTGCGCAGGTTCACAATGACTTTGACGCCCAGAGACGATGTGTGGAAAATCTGGTTGCACGGTGTTAGAAAACTGCGCTGCGTGGGGTTTGTGTCAGTATCAGCAGCCACAAGCGGGTATTGTGTATCATTTCTCCAGCACTGATGTGTCGATCTCCCAGCTGCAATGCAGGTGGAGCGTCGATTTTAGCTGTGAAGCCGGCGGCGCGTCGTTTATCAGTTGCGTTGCAGATGGTGCATCGTAAATTTCCCCAAACGGCGTTCTGTGCATAGATTTTCAGCTCTTGTTCTGCCAACTTCCTTTGATGGCCCTGAGATTTCAAAACAGGTGGCAAGCTCAGCTCAAGTGCTTGGAGATTCTTCTCAAGCAGGAATATACCACAAAGTCCAGTAGCAACTGAAGGATAGCCCAACAAAGCACAGTCACAGGCAGGGGCAGGTACAGACCATTCAAGTGTGAGTGACGACTCGTCTCTCCACCTTAGCACAGATGGCTTGTCAGGATATGCAGGCTACACCCCAGCTCCCTTTGTCTCACTGGCTAGAGGGGATTCACAAATAGTCCAACTTTCAAACTGACCCAAATAGGCAATCCACAAACAGGTAGAGTCACAGAATGGTATAAGCAAGAAAATGCCTACTTTCTAAAAGTGCATTCTCAAACTAACAATCTAAAAACCAACTTCACTAAAAGATGTATTTTTAAATTGTGCGTTCATAGACCTCAAACTCCAGATCCCTACCTGCTCTCAAAGGGAATCTGCACTTTAATATTATTTAAAGGTAGCCCCCATGTTAACCTATGAGAGAGATAGGCCTTGCAACAGTAAAGACTGTATTTAGCAATATTTCACTGTTACGACATGTAACACACATCAGTACATCTCCCACCTTAACATACAGTGCACCCCGCCCATAGTGCTGCTTAGGGTCTACCTTAGAGGTGCCTTAAATATATAAAAAGGGAAGGTTTCGAAGCCGAACTGGCATTTTAAAACTGCACACACAGACACTGCAGTGGCAGGTCTGAGCCATGCTTACAGGGGTATTCATATGGGTGGCACAACCAGTGCTGCAGGCCCACTAGTAGCATTTGATTTACAGGCCCTGGGCACCTCTAGTGCACCTCTAGTGCACTTTACTAGGGACTTACTAGCAAATCAAATATGCCAATCATGGATAAGCCAATTACACATACATGTTACATAAGAGCACTTGCACTTTAGCGCTGGTTAGCAGTGGTAAAGTGCCCAGGTTATCAAAAACAGCAAAAAAAGAGTCCAGCACACATCAACAACCTGGGAAGCAGAGGCAAAAGTTAGGGGAGACCACGCCAAGGATGCCAAGTCTAACAAATATGAGATCTTATAACTTTAACACACATTTTGCTACTCAAGAAAACTAAAATGAGATACCTACCAGAGTAAACAAGGAACACCACCCGATTACAGGGACAGTCCAATTCATATCAACGAATAACCAAGATAGGAGAGTGGTAGAAAATTCTTCTAAATGTAAATATTTTTTCTAGACAATTTAGGCCCTCATTCCGACATTGGCGGGCGACGGGCGCCGCCCGCCAAGCGGAAACCGCCATTTGGCCGCTCCGCGGTCAAAAGACCGCGGAGGCCATTCTGGCTTTCCCGCTGGGCCGGCGGGCGCCCGCCAAAGGAGCGCCCGCCGGCCCAGCGGGAAAGGCCCT
Organism: Pleurodeles waltl; assembly: GCF_031143425.1. Taxonomy (NCBI): domain Eukaryota; kingdom Metazoa; phylum Chordata; class Amphibia; order Caudata; family Salamandridae; genus Pleurodeles; species Pleurodeles waltl. The sequence goes on from NC_090449.1 coordinate 957,780,821, forward strand.
GCAACAATGAAGCCGGCTCTGAATGGAGCCGGCGGAGTTGCAGGGGTGCGACGGGTGCATGTGCACCCGTCGCGATTTTCACTGTCTGCAATGCAGACAGTGAAAATCTTTAGGGGGCCCTTTTAGGGGGCCCCACGACACCCGTTCCCGCCATCCTGTTCCTGGCGGTAAAAACCGGCAGGAACAGGATGGCGGGAAGGGGGTCGGAATCTCCATGGCGGCGCTGCTTGCAGCGCCACCATGGAGATTCAGCCCAAGCAGGGGAAATCTGGCGGGAAACCGCCGGATTCCCTTTTCTGACCGCGGCTTTAACGCTGCGGTCAGAATGGGCATTGAAGCACCGCCAGCCTCTTGGCGGTGCTTCCGTGGGCCCGGAATGACCCCCTTAGTGTCCAAAGTGATAAGACTACTTAATATGGCATTAGCATGCCAATAGTCAAACATGCTACCACATGTCAAAACAGAAAATTGGATTTAATTTAATTGAAATTAGGCTAATATTTCAGAAAAGTGGCTGCTAGCATGGTTACAACTTTATTGTATGTCTCCTCATTAAATTGATCCTGTTTATTGAGATGTGTGGTTGAAAAAATCAGTAGCATTATGTTAAAGCTAGAAGGTCGAAGTCAATTTTCTTTATTATTTAAACAACATTTCTAATGTACTTACTACACTGCGATGAAGTTGGGGGTAGTGATTGGGTAGAGTAACTACTGAGTGCCAGCAAATAAGGCTTTAAAGGCTTATGATTCCAAAAGACACAGAGACTTCCTTATACTAGTAGAGACCTGGGTATATATGGTTAAAAGTTTTGATGAACAGTCTGGTTTAGTAAAGTCTGTTTTCTCCAACAACCGAATTCAGTGCCAAAAGAGGAAGACATGATGTGCAGCAAGATGTTTAATTGAAAGAGTGCCCAGCTCAACATGTAAATTTAATGATGGAATAGTTATCAGTGAGCTTTGAATATATATTTTCAATTGCTATTAAGATGCAGCTATAGGAAACTGGATACAACATTTAAGTTAGAATCTGTCAATTTAGAAGAAAGACTGTATTAAATCAATTAAGGCAAACTGCTGCCAAAGCAAAGAGGCAAGGTATTATTTGCTATTTGAGAGAATCACACAGCAGAGAGAGACAATCTTGTTTCTAGATCTGTAATAATGCATCACAAAGTAAGTCATCTTCTTTTTAAAAAATGGCTGTGATTCTTTTAGCAGAAAATCATCAAATTAAGTCAAAATGAATTGCCCACCCTTTATACTATATCTTTAACATTTACAATATCCTAATATCGGTTAGTAAACATTGAGTTGTAGACGTTTAATAGAAATCATCATAGATACTTAATCGGAATTGCACATACCATTGTGGATTCTCTCAAGAAAAGCCTGATTAGATTTAACAGATATCACCCTTATGGAGACATGGTTACTATTTGCTTTCCAGACCATTAGTAATTATTTTTGGCAATTAGGAAGATAATAGTATTCCTTTCTCCTTTACTTCTGGAGAAGCTCATTTCTTTTTCACAAAAAAACAGTGTTTGCTTTTTAAACCTAGCATAAGAAACTAATCTTCAAATAAAGAAAACAAACAAGACATTGTTAATTTTTTTTTGCCTGTTTTGGGGGCAGCATTTATATGATCATGATTATGGTCACAATTTTTCAAACATTTTTATCTGGATCTAGTCTGTTTGCAGAAAAATGTGACTAACAGATATGTCAAACCTAACTAAAATTTGAAAAGCTTCATATGATTTAAAAACACAAAGCAAAATATTTTAACAAAGGTGTACATGATTTTCAACAAAAGAAATTTGAATCAAAGATGGTACAATCTGTTACTTAATTCCTAAACAAATTACTATGTTCACATATCTATTTTATAGTTTTACTATTTTAACTACATAGATATTTTATAGTATGACTGTTTTGCCGAATGGAATCCTTATTTTGTGATTTTTTAAAGAGTGCAATTTGGTTTCTTCTGATTTTCACAATATTGCATTGGTGAGGTTATAGTCAGGATTGCATTTTTCTCACTCAAATGAACACCAATCAAACACCAATACCTATATGTCAGTTGAAGAAGAATATTTATTCACAATTATAAATGTGTCAAAGTAAAGACAGCAACCAGATGAGGCAAAGCAAGCAGGCATGCTGAGTTACCTTCACAAGAAACTGGAAGTAGTACTCATGCACTGATATGTTTTCTATTCTAATCTCACCTGCACATGTTGGATATTTTTCAGAGGCTGTCATTTTTGTGGTCTGGCCTGACAGTGCAGCTGTCACCAGACAATTATGTGAGAATCACCAAAAAAGTGGCTTTGGTTCTGCTTACATGTTAGGAGCCAGAAGTACATGTTTTTTTGGGCAAATGCTGTGTGCATCAACAAAAAACTGCTTATCCTTCATGTAGCTGTGATCATTTGTTTATTTATGCAGTTGCCTGAGCTTGACCTTTCAGGGGCACACACATCATTGTAGTGTTATTAAAGTGTTGGAGATAACTAGATAACTTACAGTGTTTTTCCTGGCAGCAGTACAGATGGGAAGAGGGCAGTCATTAATCTGTGTGGGTTTTTACATTTGGCTTTACAGTGCAATTGTCTCTTTACCTTATGTGATCAACAAAATTGAGCCTTCAGATTCATACTGAGGCTTTGACTAAGGCTACACTCAGATGTTTGTCTGAGTACAGGATTTGATTGGGCCACGTTTATGTGCTTCCACTAAAAAGACTGCATATCTTACAGTTTTTGGCTTGCAGTAAACTTTATACTTGATGCAAAAGGACTGCATTTATTATGAAATGTTAAGATAATTGCACTAGGACTGATTTATTTATTTATTGTGAAACACATATTTGCAAGTTGATAGGCATTCAGGTGTGAACTGTTATTACTCAATTAAATCTTAGAGATAGGTATTTTTCTGCATCGAATCTAACAAATCACAATAGTAGGCAAAGGTTTTGTCATTTACACCCACTCTGACAAACACTGGGGAGTTTCACTGTGATGATTCTTGTTAGGTTCTGTTGAGAGAGGTTCTATATTATTTTGCAAGCTGTATGTTTCTACTGAGTTGTAACTTTATCACTGTATGAATGGTGATTGACAGTATATGTGCACTTAAATAGGTCGGTCTTGGGTAAAGTGTAAAGCCAATGTTAAAGGTTGAAGCCTTCATCACTTTAGTTAGGAAAAGCATGGTAGATTTCATAGGTTTGATCAGTTCATTATAAAATTTTATGACAAAGTCAGTAGGCCTGACCTACTTATTGTTCAAAGCATTGGTTAATGACAATAGGCACATACAGATTATATGTATGATGACATTTTGACAGTCTACACCCATCAGTGACATAAAAAGCACTTTCATTCATAAGCCAGATATATTGGCAATGCCTATGCTCATTCTGGAATTGAACCTATCACTAGAAGAATACTAATAAATGTATACTATTTATATAATTGTCTATACATGGTTCTCGGTTCTAGTGGAAAGTGATTTACTGCTCTAGCTTTCAAATTACACTAATATACGCTTTGTCAGCATAACATGGGTGAACTTTTGAAAGATGGTTAGCATTTTAATTTGAAGAGCAATGATCATGGACTATATAAATAGAGAAAATAACATGAATATTTTATTGATATAGCAGTTCACCTATCACATGTTGTCTGAGATTCTCAATGTCAGTGACAACTAGTGTGCCAGGAAACCTTCCATGTGGACTGGTATATGTTTTACCTACTTTGGTTTAATGTAGAACAACATTAAGGGAGGACATGTGCCAGGGGATAGTTGTGGCAGTGAAGTGCCTTCATTCAAATGCTTTATTAGCACCTGTCTTTGTATTTGAAAATGCATTATCACTTTCATTGTTACTGTAAATGGTTCTATGTATTTATGTATAGATATTTGTAGAACACAAACCTGTAGCATCCTCTTCAGCCTGGGTAACCGTCAATTACTATGCCACACATGGAGCTGAATATTACTCATCTTTATTCTTCTAATTGTAACTGCAAACTCAACATTCCTAACAAAGCTTTCATTGTGTTTCACTATAACTGCTGTGTCACATTTCTATATAGTCCCTTTGAAGCCAAAAGTTTTATGTCACAAAACTGGCAAGACACTACAAGACCTAGTGAGAGACCACGTGTGGGACCCTTACATTCGAATCAAGATTGCGAAACGAAATGGAACGTTTGTAGGTGATTGTTAGAAATGGGGTTTCTGGTTGGCTAGGGTATGCACCTCAGCCAGGCAGAACTTACCCACTCTAGTCAGGGCAAGGGAGTTACACGTCCAAGATAACCCCTGCTCACCCCCTTGGTAGCTTGGCACGAGCAGTCAGGCTTAACCCGGAGGCAATGCGTAAAGCGTTTGCACAACACACACATACATGTGACGCAATATCCCCACCACAAAGGAAACACAACACCAGATTATATAAAAATACACTGTATTGTACACAACGTAATTATTAGACCAACATCACATAACAGTACTATCCTGCTACCTTAGCAGTTGTCAGAACACGTTACACATTAATTACTCTGCAAACTAGCAGTAGTCACACATAACACACAGGTTACTCAGTATTCTGCAACATAAGCAGTAGTCAGGAAACACGTTATCACATTAGAACACTTGTCATAAGAATATCATAAAACGCCCATAGTAGGAACATTAGAAAACCTATGGCAAGTTAGGGAAACATATTAGCAAGTCATGCCCATAAAAGGAACATGTGCACACATATGTAAAAGCATCATAGAACAGGTAGGCAATATAACACAATCAATAAAGTCTGTAGAAAGAACTTTAAATTACCGGTATATTGGTCCCTTTAGAAAGTACCTGTTCTGATGCAGAGGCACTTCCAGTGCCTAAAACGAATAAATGGGGCCCCCGGCGCTCCTCTGCGCAAAACGGGGGCCTCCTTGATTCCTTGTGGTCAGGGGAGGGCGGCACGCACCTCCTTGATACCCAAAATGGGCCCCTCCGGGGACCGTAACTATTGGGGGCGCCCTTAGGGCTCCACCGGCCCTCTCGAGGGGGACCCAGGCCAGAGAAATCTCTTGTGGGGGAGGGGGGCGCCACGCACCCCCTCCGGGTTGCAAAACGGGCCCCTCTGGGGGCCCGCCAATTCCTGGGGTCTCCCTGGGCCTCCGTGGCCCGTCCTTGAAGGGAGACCCCTTCCCAATTGCTTCGGGCCCACGAGGGGGCCCACCAGAGTGCCTGCGGCACGGGCGAGCCTCCGATGAGGCTGCTGCCCCGCCCGCGCGCACCGGGAGAGCCCTCCGGGGCTGGAGCAGGTGAGGGAGAGGCGTCCTCCTCTCCCTCCTGCTTGAAAACAACGCCGGCACCAGGTCGGGCCGGCCGGTGCCCCGGGGGCGCTCCTCGGAGCGATCCCTACCCCGGGGGCACCGCTAGGAGCAGGCTTGCTCCTGATGATTTCGGAAATGGATTTCTCGTGCCCCAGGGACACGGAGCTGAGCGCGATCCTCGCGCTCCACCAAATTAACTTCCCCGGGCTGCGGCGGTGATTCTTTTGGGCACCTTGACGGCAGCGCGCTCAGGAAAGCGCGAGGGCTCATTTAAAAGCCCGGGCTGCGGCGGTGATTTCAGGGCTCAAAATAAAGCGCTCTAGGAAGGCGCGACGGTCTTCCTTCATGCCCGGGTTGCGGCGGTGATTTCCTTGGGCAGACGAAAAGCGCTTTCAAAGCGCTAGGACCCCTCCAAAGCCCAGCAATTGAAAGGATGCCTTTCTTCTCTTAAAGCATCCTGGACAAAGATGTAAAAGATCGTTTCAGGGGTCAGGGGCCACAGCACCCTGCCCCTGGGAACAAATAATCAAGGAGAAGGTACAGGGCTGGTGGATCCAGCTACAGGCCAGCACAAGGGGTGCAGATGATGGCAGTTCCTCCTAGTGACCAGGCAGGTCACAGGTCAGCACAGCAGCAGCAGTCCAAGGCGGTTTCCTGGTGAGTCCAGTCATCAGCGTCCTGTGTCCAGTTTCAAGTTCCAAGAATGTTCAAATTGTGGGGAAAATTCCCCTGTACTTATAGTCAGTTCTTACAGTGTTTTACAGTGGTAGGGAGAGGAGGTTCCAGCCAGTTACAACTGGTTCTGGGAGTGCCCCCTCTCTCCTTTCAGCACAGGCTCCAAACATCAGTGGGGGGTTAACGACCCTATTGTGTGAGGCCAGGACACAGCCTTTACAAATGTAGGTGTGCCCCGCCTCTCCCTTCTCTCAGCCCAGGAAGACTATTCAGTATGTAGATGCACCTCAGTGACACCTCCACCCTCCCTGTGTACAGGCTGTCTGAAAAGTATGCACAAAGCCCCAACTGTCACTCTGCCCAGACGTGGATTGGAGTCAAGCTGCAAAACACCAGAATCATAAGCACAGATAAATGCGCACTTTCTAGAAGTGGCCTTTCTGTGATAGTAATAAAAAATACACCCACACCAGTAAGCAGTATTTATTATCACCATCACAACCATACCAAACACGCCTACGCTAGCCCTCATAAATCAGACAATACCCCTACACATAAGGCAGGGCATTTCTAATGCAATCCTATGAGAAGGCAGCACTCACAGCAGTGAGACACCAAGTTAGGCTGTTTGTCACTACCAGGACAGGCCATGCAATATGGCACATGTCCTGCCTTTCTACATACATGGCACCCTGCCCACAGGGCGTACTTTAGGGGTGACTTACATGTAGTAAAAGGGGAGTCCTGGGCCTGGCAAGTAAATTTAGATGCCAGGTCCCTGTGGCAGAAAACTGCGCACACAGGCCCTGCGCTAGCAGGCCTGAGACAGGTTTGAAAGTCTACTTCAGTGGGTGGCGCAAGCAGCGCTGCAGGCCCACTAGTAGTATTTAATTTACAGGCCCTGGGTATAGAGATACCACTGTACAAGGGACTTATAGGTAAATTAAATATGCCAATCAGGTATAAGCCAATCATACCAACTTTAGATGGGAGAGCACCTGCACTTTAACACTGGTCAGCAGTGATAAAGTGCTCAGAGTCCTAGAGCCAACAGCGAAAGGTCAGAAAAACCAGGAGGAAGGAGGCAAAAAGACTAGGGATGACCATGCGTATGGCCAAAAGTCCAACAGTGATGTACTGGAAACATGTCTCATTTGAGTAGATTGTAAAAACATGTGAAAAGACAGTGATGTCATAGTTCAGGGTAATGGCACAGGAACTACACCCAAATCAAGCCATGATTCTCTCATAGCCACATCCCTTACTCTCAACATACGCCCCCCCTCCATGTGCATTCTACAAGTAACTTAGAACCTCACAGCCTCAAAATAGATGCTTGTTTTCAGCAGGTGTTTCAGATGAACCTGCTCCTGAGTTCGTTTAAGCCATACCTCACTTTAGTGAAAACAAGGTGTCAGTGTTTACCCCTTGTCAGTCAGCTATATGCTACCAAACTCACTAGTTCTGAGATACGTTTGTATGGGAAATAAACATGTAAATTACACACATTAAGCCTGATTCCGAAGTGTGTTTAAAAATGTGGGAAGTAGTACTACTGGAGAACACTTTTATATTTTGAACATGCTTTGAGAACCCGCCCTCTGGCTTCCAATTAGCTAGTAGTCAAAGTGCATTGAAGACACAATCATTTTGTTTGTATTAATTGCAGATGAATATTCCATAATATTTCTATTATTTTTTACCAATTTTAGATGGCATTTTAAGACTATGTAAACAAGTTCTGTAGTGGTACTATTTGACATACTCCACAGTGCACGTGCAAATAGGTCACAGTGTGAATTGTACTTACTAACACCTGCACATGGTTAATTTTTTCTTGATTATTCACGTACATTGTCGTCCAACTCTGCTGTAATCTAACTATCTAGTTATGTTTACAGTTGTTTTAATGGCATTAAAGTACACTGCTTAGCTCTACAAATTTAGGAAATATAGGGGCATATTTAGGAGCCCCTAGCCACATTCCAACGCCACATTAGCATCATTTTGTATGCTAATGTGGTGTCAGAAGGCCAAAAATGCTCACTATATTTTCAAAGTGGTGAAATGCATGCATTGCGCCCTTTTGTAACCCTGTGCTCTACATTATGACTGCGTCAGGCATAATGTATGCAAAGGGGGCGTTCCCCAGTTAGGGGGTGCACAAAAATGTCACAAGAAAATCTAAGAGAATTCCTTGTGCCATTTTTTCAGGCCCTTTAAACAGCTGCTCAGAGCAGAGGTTAAAAGGGGGCTTCCATTGCTTACAATGGGCCTCTGGGTGCTTTGCAGAATTAGCGTCAGAATTTGTGTTGCTAATCCTGCAAAGCGACAGACTAGCATAAAAAATTATGTTGCTAGTCCCCTAACTACTGCCATAGTGTGCCGTATTTTAAATACGGTGCACACATGGTGGCAATCGGGGGGTGCTAAGGGGTGCTGAATATGCCAGTAGTATGTTACTTTATCTGTTTCCTTCCCTACACATGAGTAGGTGGAGGAATCTTGTGAAATTATGAAATAGTATTTTCTAGGTTTTGTTTTTAATTATGTTAATTAAAATCCTAAATGTTGTTATTAAATTAGGATCTGTTGAATATGCAAACAAAACAATGTAAATTCAGGCATGTAACAAGCTTACAAATACACAATGGCAGTCCGGAATAACAGACACTAAAAAGTAGTTAATACTGCACTAAAATAGCAATTGATCATAAACATGTGCAAGCAAACATGTTCAAAATAAATTACCAACATGTACAAACCAATATATGTGGCAGCCCTGATTTACAGAAACTAAAAATTAGTTAATACTGGACAATCACAGATCTCAATCATAAATATCAAGTAACACAGCAAATACAATGCAACAGAAAGTCAAAGAACTTAATGTAACCATCTGTCACCTTCCAGATTCCTCCTCTGAACAGTAAGGGTATGCCCTCTTATATGTACTTTCTTTGTAGGACATATTTTCGCATTGTGAAAGCATTGTATAGGCAAATGTTTAGTGCATTTACATGCATTTCCCTGCAAAATATTTCTCAATGGCTTCCAAAGCATTGTTCTTCACTGGGAACCCCACTCACCCTCCCAGAGTATGGTGACAAAATCCTATTGCATTTCATCTTAATAGCAAACAATCACTACTTGTAATACTGTCTCTGGATGTTCACATTACAATCTCAACTTTTTACACTACTTTCTTGCATTTTAAGTTCTTAGAATAAAATGCACTGTCCAATTCAATTCAGTTTCAAAATTTTGAGGAAAACAGTGCTATAGTTGACTTGCGAGTACATTAAGCAGGAATTTTCAGAACTAAATTACGTGAGGAAATAATACCAGTTTGTTGTGAAAATCTAAATAATGCTCATGATCAGGCAATAAATGTATGCTAAACAGACAATAATGAGAAACAGAGCATACTGTAGAAAAGAAATGTGATCTGTACAAGTCTTTGCTCCCTTGCTACAAACATTGCACAACCCTAAAAAAGCCTACTTCACACGTATCTGAGCTGTTTACAGTTTGTGAATCATTTTTTCTGACTGTGTAATTTAGGGATTCATGCTTTAAGCTTGTTTTCTGGCATATGGTATACTGGCAGCAGGCAGTTTTGTGAACAGAGCTTCAAAGTGTAGAGATGTTGATAAGTGTATCACATAAACCTTGCTACCAAGCAGTTTAGGAGCTCTCACAATATTAACATTGCTTTTAAAGACACTTAAAGTGGCCTTTGGCTGCATCCAGAAAAGCTTTCCTCTGTCACATCATGATATTGGCTGTCTGGTGAATCATTATGTTTTCATGTTGGCTCTCATTATAACAATGAGACTGCTGGCTTTGGATGGCAGCATCACCAGATTGTTGGGAACTGAGTCCAATTCCACACCGTGTGATAACTGTCAGTCTAACCCTTCAGGTTAGCTAGCAGTACCTCACCAGTACCCAATATTAGAGGTGATATGTGGCAGCTCTGCACATAACATTCAGATTTATCAGGGAAATTGTGGTGGAACAGATCTTGCCCTTTTCTCTCAGTTAAATTTGACTTACACATGCAAAGACAAACAGAAGCAGGAATTGGTTCAATTAAGTTTAGTGAATCAAATGCGTTCTAGATATAAAGGCATGTACTTCAATAATAAGGATAATGGGGGTGATTCTGACCGCCAAGCGGTTCCCGCCGAAAGACCGCTCCGCAGTCAAAAGACCGCAGCGGTCATTCTGGCTTTCCCACTGGGCTGGCGGGCGACCGCCGAAAGTCCGCCCGCCAGCCCAGCGGGAAACACCCTTCCCATGATGACGCCGGCTCAGAATGGAGCCGGCGGAGTGGGAAGGTGCGACGGGTGCAGTTGCACCCGTCGCGAATTTCAGTGTCTGCAAAGCAGACACTGAAATTCTTCGTGGGGCCCTCTTACAGGGGCCCCTGCAGTGCCCATGCCATTGGCATGGGCACTGCAGGGGCCCCCAGGGGCCCCGCGGCACCCCCTACCGCCATCCTGTTCCTGGCGGGAGACCCGCCAGGAACCGGATGGCGGTAGGGGGTGTCAGAATCCCCATGGCGGCGGAGCGCGCTCCGCCGCCATGGAGGATTCTCAAGGGCAGCGGGAAGTCGGCGGTACACCGCCGACTTTCCATTTCTGGCCGCGGCTGAACCGCCGCGGTCAGAATGCCCAGCGGTGCACCGCCAGCCTGTTGCCGGTGCTACCGCCGACCTCCGCCATGGCGGTAATTACCACCAGGGTCAGAATGACCCCCAATGTGTTTTTTCAATAACACATCTGCTGTTCTAAGAAAACTTCCCTAATGTAAAAAAAACATATATTTCAATGAAATGACAGCAAATATGATATTCTACTTTGTATTGACATCATTATCATGTACAGCCTTGAGCAAAGCACAGTGAAAATTTTGTTCTAAGAAATTAAAACAATTTCTAAATAGAGCGAACTACAGATAAAAGAATACAAACCACCACAAAATGAAGCTTCTGCTAATATAATTAAATGAATTATTTTCTAGGCTAAAGGGCATAAGCTGCAGGCCTATGGCTAACATAACATGCCCATAAAACGCTGCTAAAATAACCTCACAACAATGTCTCCTATAAAGAGCTTGCAATGAGCAAGGAACTAATTTAGGTCTCATAAGTACACAAATGCATCACACATTCAATTAATTGTTGCATGTGTTGTATACCAAAATCCATCCTTTCTGTTTCACTTCTTAATTGTAACAGGCGTGTGTGTGTCACATATATGTACACATATGGAAACACACATATGTCTAAGGGTGCACATTCCAGCTGTTTAAAATAAAACAATCTTTGAAAAGCTGCTAGGTTCACTTTCCTGTGTTAAAACTGAAAAAAATCAAGCATGCAGAAATGCAGGCTCATGGATTAGCACATTAAAGTCAGATCTATTCGCTTTGCCGTTGACTGTTGAATGTTGAAACCCACATAGATGAGAAGGGCAATGTTCAAGTGATTATTGATATGAAGTTATTTTAAAGTTCTTTATCTCTTTCATAATGTTTTCCCTTTTTAAAGGTGCTCCAGTGGATTTGATCGGCACAGGCAAGATTGGGTGGACAGTGGTTGCCCTGAAGAGGTAAGAATGAGAATAAAATTTCAATAAAGGTCTTTATATTTATATAATTAAGAATTGCTGAACTGTTGTTGACAAGAATTTCACACACACTATTGCAAGGTCGTTTCAGGCCCTGGCTCATAAGATTAGCTCCACATGAGCCTTTTTCTTTTCTTGCCACATGTCAAAGGGGTTGGCATGTTGGTACCTGTGCTCATTGGGTAGAATCTAAGTAAACACATGGTAGCTGCTGGAATTATTACTTTCAATTGCTCACTGATCCCACCATTTTGTCCATCCTGTTTCCAAAAAGGGTAGACATAGTCATGGTACAAATTTATGAAGCTGCCATTTGGCACCACTACCAAGGTCAGCAAAAAGCACTGTATTGCAAGTGTGACCTGCAAAAGTACATCTTTTGTTGCAAGTAAGTGTCTGGTTCTGGAGATGACAAACAGATGTGCCCACAGCAGTGTATCCAAAGTGGTGCTTCATAGTCCCTGAAGTTTTCACTGATCATCCATATGTTGGACTAAACAATGGACTGAGGATGTCCCTCATGCAGTATGGAAACAGTGGTGACACCAAGGGAGTTGAAACTAGATAAGGACAAAAATCACTAATTATTCATTATGGTAAATGATAGATTATGTGTTGTGATAATTCCAGCTGCCATGGCTCCCTCACAAACATAGAATTCCCAAAGGAACAAACTGAACTATTGGATGCAGGCCCGCTGATAATCTGTATCACCTGCAACAACGTCTATGAATTGATGACCAAACCCTCTGACACAAATAGTGGAGGGTGGTTTTAATTAGACACAATTTTGCAATGGTTAATTCAATTCACTGGAATAGAATAGAAGAGGGTGTAAAGCAGTAGGAAGGAATAGAACCAAGGGAATTTTCCTCATGATTAAGAGCAATAAAACAGAAACTGGAACAAGGTAAATAAAAGATCCAAACCACAAGATGTCAATAAAAGGTCTAATTCTCAAAAGGTAGTAGAAAATCTAGTGCTTCAATATAAAATAGTAAGACAAAGCTGAAGCACTGCTGTTCCTGTGGCTATGCCTTTTTATATGCCTTTCACTGATTGCTAATTGGTTTCTGGTGCTCTGACCGACCGTGGTCTGCAACATAAAAGCAGAACTTTTTTGCCATTTATTTCCAGTTCCCTGCATGGTGTTAGTGCTAAGGAAGCCCATTTCGATCTCGCTCTTCTACTCTGCTGTTGTACTCCAATGCAAATCTTGCCTTGCACGCTGACTGTGTCAGTGTGTTTGTATGTGCTTCCTATATTTTTACTCTAGTGCTGACAGTCCTCCCACTTAGAAATTGGCAAGAAAAGTGGATGCAGTTAGGTAAATTTAAATTGGGTGATGAAGTGCAAGAAAACTATGAGTGACATCCATGAAGAACACATTTCAGAATATGTTTTATGATTCACAAATAAATATAACTTTTGCCTTTCTGAGAGTAAGATACTCTTTGTCCAACCTGATATAAAACAGTCATTTTAGTCAATCTGGTGCAAAGTGTGTGACCAAACGGGGCAGTTTGAATTAAGATCACCTAAAACAATAACAGATTTCTAATTAGAAAACTCCACTATTGTAGCTGCAGGGGAAGTTAGCATTTGGTACTTTTCACATGTTTGAGTCACTGCACAATATTTTAAATCAAATCAGAGATCAAAAGTTTTTTTGCATGAATCATATGCATCTCTGCATGTAATGTACGCCAAGATATTTTTCACACATTTCTCTATACTAGGTATGCACTCTAACAAGAACATAACACCTCACTTATGCATAGCTAAAAGTTTAGTACAGATTTAGATTAACGTACTGAAAACTGTACCTACCCATGTGTGTCGTGGAATGTGTTATATTTGCCTGCTTGCAATAAGCCTAGACATTACATCTGATAAACATATTTCTTTACATCCCCATATCAATGTATGAAAAATTTAGGTGAAATATCTTTAGGGATATACCATAAGAAAATCTACAAAGATTAATCAATGCAAAAAACATAAGAGAACAAAATACCATATACTTTCAGGATCATTTTACATAACAGGTACAGCATACAAAAAGCTAATTAAATGAGTGCTAGAGAATTTCCTTTTTTATATATATATATATATATATATATATATATATATATATATATATATGTATATATATCCAAAAACAAACAGTTGCAAGCAACTTCACCACCGCACTCCAGGAGGAAATTATTTATTTTTAATGCAGTCAGGATTAAATCACCATCCTTCACCACTGACACGTTTCGACCTACTGGTCTTGATCACAGTAACTTAGTCCTATCTCCATGTCCCCTATTTATAGTGTCTCTCCTATGACCCCTATTGGTGCATTGTGGGACATGTAGTCTATTAAAAATAAATTAAATGTTGTGCATTAAAAACCAAGCTCCCCACCACCACAGAATGTGCCCTACGCTACACAAATTGGCTAAATGAATATGTGCAAAGAATATCACTATTCACAACAATCATTATGTCCATTTCTATTTTGTTGGTACTATTAACCTTGCTTAATACAATTACCTATGTGGTTGCTATATGTACCTGATAATAGATTGGTGCACTTATCTATTATTGTTTTCATACTTTATCATATACATCCTAAATTTACCTCATTTTCTCCTTGCTATTTATCTATAAATGTCCTCTATCCACACATCCACAGGTAATCTTATGTAATAACTGTTAGCAAGAGTGTTTTATAAGTAACCATAGGTTTCTCCCCAACCAACTTTCCCACCTCTGGGTCCTTCCTTATAATGTACCAATATTTCCTCAGAATTTTGGAGATTAAATAGCTCTCCTTGGTGTATGTCATTACAAATCTAATAGTTGTGTCTTTCTGAGATTTTTTCATCACTGTTTTGTTCAGTATATTATCTCTGGTTCGAGCTCTTGCTTTTAGTTCCCCAGCTCTAATATCTTTGTATTTGTATTTTCTTTGAAGAAATCTCTGTCTCATTTCAGTGAATTTTTGTTCCATTTCACTTTCCGTGGAACAATTACGTTTTATTCTGACAAATTCTCCATAAGGTATACTCTTTCTCAATGACATTGGATGGAAGCTCTCTCCATGCAAGATGCTGTTAGTTGACGTTTCCTTGTGAACAAGGCTACGGCTGAAATGCGTTGGGAGGAATTTTTCTGTGAAGAGTAAAAGCTTTAATTACACTGGAAGTGTCCTGACCTTTCTTGTTATTACAAGTATTTCTTTGCATTTTAATGGTATTTCTCGAAGCCATGGTCGGACCGCCACTTTTTTGAGCCTCGGTAATTCGGGTCCTTTTGGTGAATCAAATATATATATATATATATATATATATATATATATATATATATATATATATGTTGTTTCTATGCTTTGCTCCACCATGTGATGATAACTATGCCTCCTCCTCATCAAGTACGGTGACTTGGGAAACAATGGAGTTCCTGCCCATCCTTGGAGGAGTATCAAATACACCCCTCTATTTGGTTTTTCATTGCCCATAATCTTAAGCGATCCATAGGCTGCAATTATGTTGCTTCTGAAAAGCATCATTGAAGTGCCATGTGATGGAGAATTACTTAATTGTTCTCTTTAGCCTCTTCTGTTGAGAGTCTACTAAACACTTGAATGTTTGAGCTCCAGGGATTTGGGCACAAAATGGTGCACCAGCAATTTTTGACTTACACATTAATTATAATTTTGTTTTATTTATATTAGAAAGATGAAACCCAAAAGCTGCCCACAGAAAATATCAAGTACAGCCCATCGTCCTTGAATTTTTTGTCTTGAAACTCTCTTGGACCTCTTTGAGTAGAGTGCATACATCATCTCACCAGAAGACTTTCCTCAGGTTTTATATAACCAGATGCCTGTAAACACTTTCTTCTATGTGGCATTTAAGGACAGGTCAAAGAGCACCATTCCCTCAAGCCCCTTGCCACCTTTGGTAGTTTGACTTTTGAATGCCAAAGGATAAACTACTTGATTTGCAATCCTGGGGGTAATCCTAATAGCATAAACCACTCCACCCTGCCTTGACATGCTACTTGTTTATGCTTATTTGAGTAACGAGAATGACAGCCACCATGGTTCAAAGTAGATGTAATTTATTGACAATATTAAGTGCTTCCACTCCAAGTCACAATCAAATATTGCTATGGAATACCAGTGAATGTTATGACATGTGGGTTGTTCATTAATATCTGCCTTTTTGAGATACCAGAATGATTACGTGTTAGAAATGGGGTCTCTGGTTGGCAGTCAGTTTGTACTCTGTCCAAGCAGAGACCCTCACTCTGGTCAAAGCAATGGAGGTACACACTTAGATAACCCCTGCTCACCCCACTGGTAGCTTGGCACAAGCAGTCAGGCTTATCTCAAAGGCAATATGTAAAGTATTTGTACCAACACACACAGTAATACAGTGAAAACACTGCAAAACTGACAGCACAACAGTTTAAAAACATAGGAAATGTTTATCTAAATCAAACAAGACCGGAATAACAAATATCCAACATACACAAGACAAGATATGAATTTTCAGAGTAAAAAGATTCTTACTCCATAGAAAGCAATGGAAAGATTGATTTTACACAAACTACCTGGTTTGCAGCCAAAATAAAGACTCACAGATGAGCGTGAGTAGGAAAAGTCAGCGATGCGTCAATTCCTTACTCACAAGTGAGCTGTGCGTCATTTCTTCTCCAGTCAGGTAGATGATGCATAATTTTTCTCCCTCACAAGAGAGTGATGCATTGATTTCCGGACAGGTCCCCTTGGATCCGCGCAGGTTCATGATGACTTTGACACCCAGCGACGATGAGTGAGAAATCCGGTCACACAGTGTTAGAAAACCATGCTGCATGGGGTTACGTCGTTATCAGCAGCCGCAAGAGGGTGTTGCATTGTTACACCAGCTGTGACGCATTGATTTCCCAGCCACGTTGCAGGTGGTGCATTGAACATTTCTCTGCATGGTGTTCTGTGTGTGAATTTCAGTCCTTGTATGGCCAACGTCACCTCTTAAGGGCCTAGGGACTGGATGGGGCCTGACTCGGCAGGGCAGGAGTCTCAGCAGAGAGTCCAGGTGGTGACAGAGGAAGTCTTTGATGGCCCTGAGACTACAGAACAGATGGCAAGCTCAGTCCATGCCCTTGGAGATTCTTCTCAAGGAGTAATGCACAACAAAGTCCAGTCTTTGTCCCCTTTCACAGGCAGAAGCAGCAACTGCAGGATAGCCCAATAAAGCACAGTCACAGGCAGGTGCAGCACTTCTCCTCAGCTCATCAGCTCTTCTCCTTAGCAGACGTTCCTCTTGAATCTAGAAGTGATCTAAAAATCTGGAGTTGTCGGGTGCACTACTTATACCCCTTTCTGCTTTTGAAGGAGGCATACTTCAAAGACAAGTCTCTGTTGTTCACAAGATCCTGCCTTGCCCAGGCGTGGCTCCAGACTCACAACAGGGGGTTGAAAACTGCATTGTGTGAGGACAGAAACTCCTCCCTCCACTCTAGCCCAGGTGGCTCATCAGGATACGTAGGATACACCCAGCCCCCTTTGAGTCACTGTCTAGAGGGGATTTACAAACAGCCCAACTGTCAATCTGACCCATACAAGCAGAGTCACAGAATGGTTTAAGCAAGAAAATGCCCACTTTCTAAAAGTGGCATTTTCAAACACACAGTTTAAAAAACAACTTAACCAAAAGATGTATTTTTAAATTGTGAGATCAGAGACCCCAAACTCCTATCTCGATCTGCTCTCAACGGGAAACCCGCTTTAAGGATATTTAAAATCAGCCCTCATGTTCATCTTGCAAAAGTGAAAAACAAATTTGGTAGTATTTAACTGTTAGGACATGTAAAACACATCAGTACATATCCCACCTTTACAATACACTGGACCCTGCCTGTGGGTCTACCTAGGGCCTACCCTGGGGGTGCCTTACAGGTATAAAAAGGGAAGGTTTGGGCCTGGCAAATGGGTACACTTGCAAGGTTGAATTGGCAGATTAAAACTGCACACACAGACAATGCAGTGGCAGGTCTGAGCCATGTTTACAGGGCTACTCATGTGGGTGGCACAACCAGTGCTGCAGACCCACTAGTAGCATTAGATTTACAGGCCATAGGCACCTCTAGTGCACTTTACTAGGAAATTACTAGTAAATCAAATATGCCAATCATGGAAAAGCCAATTGCACATACAATTTACACATGGGGAACACTTGAACATTAGCACTAAATAGTAGTGGAAAAGTGCCCAGAGCTACAAAAACAGCAAAAACAGAGTCAAGCATACAACAACAACCAGGTAAGCAGAGGGAAAAAGTTAGGGGATACCACACCAAGGATGCCAGGTCTAACATTAAGCAATGTCATCCAAATTAATTCCACCAGCTTGTGTATATTTGCAGATTGTTGCATAGTGTTGAGTAGTGTGTGTGTAATAAATATAGCTTTAAGCACAGACTGGACAATCATTTAAAAAGTGTTATTCTTGTATGCTTGTGAATGGTGATTACTAGCCCACACCACCTACCTTGAGCAAGCCTTGGACTGCTCTGCAACGCTACCCTATAAGAGTCATGCGCTACAATGGGGTGTATGGCTCCCGGTGGTCGTTGAATTCAAACCCATTACTTGTGCAGGCCACACAACTAATAACCCACCCCCCAATACCATAATTTAAGCATTTTGAGGCAGAAGGATTCTGATATAGAATAAGCATGAGACGGAACATGTGTTCGCATCTCCCTGCACTTATTGCACTCCCTTCCATTATTCTGCTGACCTCATTATATGAGTGCATTAGGCCTTGATAAGTGATTGGCGAAATGTGCTGACCCTGAAATGCCAAAATACTGTTAGTGCCAATTAATGATCTTGGTATACGACCAGAAAAATTGCATACTACAACCAAATACAAAAGGCTATCCAACAGAGGTAATACCCACCTGGTGTAATTGATTAATAAATGAATTCCAAATTCATCCTGGCATTGTGAAACCTCATAGAATTTGTTTTATTACATCCTACCTGTTAAAATAATTTCAATCATTTAATTTGTAAATGTAAATACTTATGACTATTTCAACCTTGTAATTTTTCATAGTGTCCTGCTTGCATGATATGTCTTGATAGGCAAAAGAGAAGCTCTGTGAAAAACTTACAGAAGCCACCTTGATGCCACTTCAAGCAACAACAATGGTACAAGCAACTACTAGACGATTTCGGATTCTAACAACAACAAAAGGAATGACAGCATCACACTTTCCAACAAGCCTACCTACCGAAGGTCAGATTTTCCTGAACAACCTATTTGAGAAATATATTTGCCTGTATCTTGTTTGTTGGAAATGGGTCAATGAAATGAGGCAATGAACTCCATAACCAGGATTAGATTTCCATTTTTTGGCTGTACCATAGTTCTTTCGAGTGCAATTATTGCATGGGTCATGCCAGCTGCAAACATTTTCTCCAGGACCCAAAGTTGTAAGGATCACCAACTGCATAAAGCATAAAACTGCTAGGAGTTAGAGTCTTGAAATGAACGTTAGGCTAACTAAGCCTAATAAGGTTTTTGGCCTTCCAAAAAGATGAGGGTGATAAGTAAAGATCTCGGTTTAGATAGGTGGTGTAGGGCTGGTATAAATATAGTACAACACAGTAATCACATTTGTATTAGAGATGTCAATGTTCAGCCAGAGTTGCTGCTGCACAGTACTGTCAGAAGAACTCAAGTATATGTTTTTAAAGTTATAGTATAATAGTAAGTCAACTCATAGATTGTACACATCTACTAAACAATGACACAATAGTTTAAAAACACTAGACTAGTAAAACAGGGCCTGTGGCTGTTCACACTACATAATGATCACAATCATCATATATAACATGCTCCAGAGAATTTTGAAAAGAAGAATGAGTTCACATCAGTACAGTTGTAACCAGCAGATGATCGGAATCGCTGAATGACCTTAATAGATACAATTCAAAATGGAAGATCTGCAAATCCCCCACCAAAATGTTATCTTGCAATGAGATGGTGAGATGCTTGTAAACATCTAAATAAAGCGACTGACATCCATATGGTATCATACAAATGAGGAGGACTGTGGATAGAAGTTCTATGAGTGTATTTAACTTCTGAAGTAGGGTAAGCCTACAGTTTGAGTTTAGAACTAGTGTTTCCAGTCTCCCTAAATGTCGATATCTTATTCCCTCCTGGACCTAGAGGCTCCGAGTAAGTAACTTCATACCCGGGAATAGTACTCTCAATTATGTTAGGATCACGTATGTCTCTGTGATAAGTGGTAGAGCTGGATAGAGACTTCAACGAAGGCAAGGCCAGCAGCAAGTGGGCCAGCACACATTCAGCAGTAGTCAATAACATTCTATTCCACACTTTGGAATCAATATCAGCGCTGGTGCAAATGAAGGTTCAGGACTGATGGGTGTTTAACAACCCTTAGGGAGGCAACAGCATATATTTCCAAGATCAGGAAGTTGGGCACATCTGAGTGACAATAACAATTACTTTTGTGATTTACAAAGACTAGTCAGTCAGTCTGAGGTGCCTCATTTCTTTACTCAGATATGAGTCTGGTAGGAATCCCCTCTACAGGTTGCAATGTTGGGGCCTGTGCCTGTAGGCAGAATACCAGGGCGTCCAGGTAAACTAATGAGTAATAGTGGAGGTTGTAGGGGAATATGTTGTTTTCCCGTGGACAGAACCAATTCTCCATCTGACAACTGGAAATCATACAAAATAAATGTTTGTGATCACCTCCCTGTAACCCTAACTTCAGGTTCACTAGTAATTTTTATAATGTTTTTTTTTACCATGAATACACATTTGAGTCATTGTGTCCATTAATGAAACAGGTTATCGGGTTATGCTAAT
Organism: Pleurodeles waltl; assembly: GCF_031143425.1. NCBI lineage: Eukaryota > Metazoa > Chordata > Amphibia > Caudata > Salamandridae > Pleurodeles > Pleurodeles waltl. Next base: position 957,801,402 of record NC_090449.1, read on the forward strand.
AATGTTTGCCAATATTCCACACTTTGCGAGGTCTGGACTGAGTTCACAAACTCCGCCACGCTATGCGGGGTTCCGCAAGCAGCGGAGTGCGTTAGGTCACACCGTTCCTGCTGATTTTTAGCGCCAGGTGTTTGTCCCATGCTGAAAAATCAGCACAAAGTGCACCCCGTGCAGTGCAAGAGGACGCTGCTTCTTTTCTGCCACTCAAGTAGATTTTCTACTCGAGCGGCCCCTTCCTCAATGCAAACGGAAGTTTTTTCATTGTGAGCAGTAGGGACCATCCGCAACCGCCCCTGTTGAGAAATCTCGTTGGGGGTGGTCCGAGTAAGATTTTCCTTGCTTGCACTCACCAATTTAATGTTGGTGAGTGTGAATGAGGACAAAACTCAGCTCTGCTGGGTTTTTCAGAGCTCCGCACTCTAAGCAGAGCATCAAAAACTCTGCAAACTCCATGAGTGTAGCAGAGTTCATCACTCACCCTACACTTTACTAAAACATGATAAACACAAATGGGAATCCCATCTGCCCCAATGCTCTGAATGCAATTTCTATACATGCCTTGAGCCAACCATGCTATTGGTACCACTTCGAGGGATGGGTTCTAATGTGATTTATTGGCACGGTGTGGATGCCTGGAGATAGGAGATATGCGAGATACTTTTTTGCATTTTGTGAGTTACCATTCCACTCCCAAGATACCTTGATGTAAATGGAACATATTTCATAATTTTTATGATTATAAATGTTATTATTAACATTTTAATTACAGTAAATGTGATTATATAAATTGACAATGCATTTAATAGTAACTATGATTATATTAAATACACTATTAAACAATTTAATTTTCCATAACTGGTGGTGAATGACCATGAGGCATCATGAAGAAGAATGAAACAAGCACATTCAGTCCTTCTGATCCCCAGTGTATAACTAATTTTTTGTCAAAATTCCATCATGGAGTTAAGCTGACAAGCCCGCATGACTACTCTTCATGGTAAACTTTGTTAGAGGCAGCTCAAGTAAGGAATCACATTCCAATGTTAGACATTGCGAGAAATGTGGAAAGCAACATGGTTCCCCAAGTATTTTACCATAGGAAGTGCAGGTTCCTGTTTATTATGAAGAGAGTTTACAGACTATTAAGCGAAAAACTGAAGCAAGTGTCAGTGATGATGATGTGAGTGCACAAGTAAACGCTTAAACAGAAGAATATCATTAAAGTCAAATGTATATGCTGAAGAATGTATATTTTGTGGAAAGCTAAAATGCTAAAAGGTAACATCAACGCTTGAGAAATTAATCAAGGCCACTGAGCTTAATGTTGCCAAAAGGCTTTGAGAGTGTGCCACAATTAATTGTGATTTAAAGATCTTAGCAGTTTGTATTAGGGATAAAGTGGCTGCAGAACCCAATTATCATGCAACATGTTATGGGAACTATACAAGGGTCAAAGCAAAGGAGGATGATCATGCATCAAGCATTCAAACCAATAATTACTACAAAAATATGAGAGATGAAGCATATGGTGAACTATTTCAAAACATTAGAACTGTGAATATTCCTATCAAAGAGGTAATATGTGTGATGACTCTCACTGAAAGGCTTTAAACCCTCATGACACAAAGATGAAAACACGGAATAGACAAATAAACAAAGGAAAGTTATTGGCCCAACCTGATAGTGTCATGCTACAGGACATTGTAAGAGAAAACCAGAGTTTGAAATGAGAATTATCAGTTTTAAAGGTTAAGTCAACAGACATGAACAAGATCACTGATCAAACATAATTACACAGAAGAACAATGAATAAAACAAACATGACAGCAAAACCATGGCCATATCATCCATCAGACGTTGATAAAGATTTATTTACAGTGCCTGATTACTTTAAACGGTTCCTATTAGGACTTCTGACTGGAGATCCAGAAAACACAAATCCGTCCAAACGGGTCGTCATTCAGTCAGGGCATTACATATGCAGTCATAAATGGCCAGCAGAAACACCCCAAGCAATTGTTGCTCCTATATACGATAAAAACGTTGACAGGCAATGTTGAAATAATCCGTACCCAAAACAGACTTGGTCATGGGATTTCATACTAAGATCTGGAAGAAAAAGTGTCATCAGAAACATGCTGGTACCTTAAATGAGCAAATTGTTCTTCCAGCCGACATTCAGCCTCATGCTTCACTGTCAAGCATGTAATAAAATTGTTAGGCTGGAAGAGACTTTTGCTGGTAAGGGGACCACTCATTGAATCAAAGGTATATCTGTGCATCACAAGTTGTTTGAACCACAGCCTTTTAAAGCTCCTCTCCAAAGTATTGAAAAACAAAGAAGATTGACAACCACAAAGATTGAAGAACTGTTCTAGTATGTTTTTGGTGAACAAATTGGTCCTCAGCCATTGATGACAAATGCCAACGTCATGCTGTAATGTGTTGCCCAATTGAAGCTTGCACAAAATAAGAACATAATCTGGTCTGTTACAAGACAAGAAGTGAGCCTTGCACAGATAATAACAAGTTGGACAGCCTTTAACATCAGTACTAGAGACCTAGTTAGTGTATCACAGGATTCCTTTGGCTACTTGCCCACCAATAATGCCCCTGCAATTGAGTTGACAACTGTTTCTGAAATTTTGAAACAGTCCGAGCTGATGAGGGAATCCCTGCGTTTGCTAAAAATTGTACTGGTCATGTATCAAGCTCTCTGTGCAAAATCAACTGAGATTGTGTGGAAGCATAAAGCAACATATGACAGAATCATTCTTTGAATATGCACCTTTCACACCCTTTGCAATACCATGTCCATTTTTGGAAAACGGTTTCAAGATGCTGGCATTCACGACCATTACATTGAAGCAGACATAATAGCAGAAGGATCATTATCAACAGTACTAGAAGATTGTATGTACAATTGTGCAGTTTGACTACACAAGTGTGTGTATAAAGCTATGTTGAGACAAGCTTAGTTAGACTTTATCCCCTGTGTGGAGAAGAATTACAAAGAGAACAATGAGGTAGTCTGCTCCCTCATTGAAGATGTTAATGACTTTGCAAAAGACCTATTCCAACAGAGATTAGATGACCTCCTGCAGTATGCTGCCTTTTCCGAAGTAAAACAGCTTTTGGATGTATTTCTGGAAAATCTTTGTCATGACTATGGAGATCTGTCTGCATTTTGGATGTCATATGTGGATATTGTTGGAAATGTCTTACTGGCTCTTCTGTGTGCTGCTTGAGAAGGAAATTGGCATTTACATCTTACCACCATACCCTCTATGACCCCATGGTGTTTTGTGTATAACAAGATGAACTAAGCTAGATATCTTCCTTTATACTATGCCGAAATGACATTACTTGCAGAGAAACATCCAGAGATACACCACAACTTCATCAACAAAGGCTTTTCAGTTGAACTGTCAGATATTAGTCTAATTGAAGGAATTCCGGTTGATCAAGTGATAGAGGTAACAGTCAACAAAGACACAAAGACAACAGGTGGTACGATAAGGTTCATGCTCAAAGTGGGTGCGGTGAAAAGATATTATATGACGGCTGAACACAGAAGCTACTTTTTAGGTCTGATAAGGGAAATACAACAGATCAGATCTTACTCAAGCAGATCTACATAAGTCATGATTTGAAAATGACAAAGATACTGTTACGAGAGCTGTTAGTCTGGTTTAAAGCTGGATGAAAACATTTGTTGGGTCACACGATCTCATTAGTCTCTCCTCAGCAAAAAGGCATCTCAAGACATAGTATCTGACATAATGAAGACACATTAAATAGGTGAACAGTGAAACAGTGAAAATATGTGCATATAATCTATATTGATATATGTGGAATACAATGAAGTTTTATTGTTATTATTTTGAGGACTAAACTGTTATTATTACAATTAATAATCATTATTTGTAACTTTATATTGAATTTAAGCATAAATGTATTATTCCACATATTATGATGAATTTGTATGCTATTTATCAAAAATATGAAAACCATTATTTTTTTTTCAGCTATGGTTGCTAATCCAGTAATAACAGACAAAAGGCAAAGAGTGATGACTTGCTATCACATACTTTCCATAGCTGGGCATCCATACCTTGCAAAAAATTGTGTTAGATCCCATCTGTTCGAGTGGTACCAACGACCTAAATTTGGGGTCTTGGCTCATGGCCTAACAGATGGCCTAACAGATAGTTTAGTAGGTATCCTACTTGGGTGCAACCCTGCACCCCAAAATGTACACACATGCCACCTTCAGTCATGTGTGTGCAGAGGGCTCTTGGTGGGGCTACCCCCATGAAACTATAGCAATTAGAGACAAAGGGCCTGATTTAGATGTTAGCAGATGGGTTATTCCGTCACAATGGTGACAGATATCCCGTCCACCAACATCTACATTCATTGGAAATAATGGAATTTAGATTTCAGCGGATGGGGTATCCGTCAACATTGTGACAGAGCAACCCATCCACCAACATCTAAATCAGATGCAGAGTCTCTAAAGAGCACTGACATGCAGTTTGAAAAATCATTTAGGATTAGGGGCTCCTCACACTCTCCAAAAAAGCAGAAATTAGATTAAACTAAGGACAAGATGATTGTTATGGCTCAGTACCTGAGATAGATTTGGTCTTTTGTTGGTTCACTGGCCATTTTTAATATCAAGGAGAAAAATTAGTTTGCCATATGTGCTGATTTTAATGAGGAGGTTTCTTTAATTTGATACTGAGTTTTACCATGATATTCCTTTCTTTTATAGCGTTTACGAACGTTTATAGAAAAAGACGTAAATACATAATAGCATCAGCACACTTTTAATACGACTGGGTCAAAAATATGCATTTACAAGTGCAATACATCAGCATTAAGGCATGTTGCAAGCGTCATTTGAAACACTTGATCCACTCTTTATACAAAACCAGTATTACATGTCGCTGAATAGCTGCCCTAATGTGCAATGTGTTGCTACTCTGAGTTGCCTAAACGACGCGGGCTGTTCATTTTCCAATGGATGAGGTCACAGAACGCACTATAGTTACTACTGTGCTATGTGTTGCTGAGTGGTTCAAAGGTTATTCAGAGTGGGCTTTTCATATGTTTACTGTACTTACAAGTACTTCACTGAAAGCACTCCGTATTTCTGCATGCAATGTGCTGGCTTTGTGCATGAAAGCACTGAGAGGTCGTAAGTAGTAGTGACCTGCCAGTTATCGTTATTTATTAAGGTATTGATTGTTTAAAAAACTTTTTAGGGTCGAGCCTGCGTTGCATGCGCTCGCGCATGCGTTTCGCAGGGAGACTCTTTTGTATTTATAAAAGGGCTCGGAGCCCTGTCAACTTCATGTCAGTGTTTTTTATTGGTTCGTGGGATTCCCTAATAAAATCCGCTTGCTTTCATTAGTCGAAGGCACGCATATGGCATGCCTTTTCCGGTGGCTAGCCCTCCTCCAGCGCAGCGACCAAGTACAGAAAACATGTGAGGCTCGCTGTTTTCCATCGGGCTCGTGGACTTTTTTTTCTCTAATTTACGAGCCCGATCTCGCTTGGCAGAAGTCGAGCGCTTTACGTACTTGATTTCACTTATTCGGGTTATGTACATAAATGCACTTTTGCCCGATAGGTTAAAAGTCGGGTTAGGAGTTTACAACGCGATCAGCTCTAACATGAGCAAACGCGAGACCCGATGCATTGTAAATGCTTGTTTGAATCTGTCACTGGTAATAAGAGAGCCATCCAGCATAAGCTACTACCCTGCTGCTCACCATACTGCCTTTACATTTTTAAATTGATGACAGCTGCTGATTCTTCAAGCCATTGATCACAGCAAGGACTCAAAGTGAAACATCAACATAAGGACACTTTAAAAAATACTGTGCATTCCCTCAAGAGATTTTCCTAAGTACCGAGAGGTCTTAGGTCAGGTGAACAGGAACGTTCCAATCATTAAGAAGAGGTTTCAACCTTTCAGGATTCAATACAGAGACAATGCAAATATGGATAAAGTACTTCGATGGCAGGACGTGTATGTGTTGAATACAAATACTTACACAAGAGAGGCACCACACAGTCGCTATCAGCAGAATAAATGACCAAGAGTCCAACGATGCCTGTAACCCAGACTAATGTTGGCAAGAACAATCAAAGCCAACGCCTCCATACTGTACTAATCCTATGGCTGATCCATGCAAATCGTTAAATTAATTGTTTATGTAGTAGCAAACTGTGGTCACTTCATTCCAAAGAAGAATATCGCCACCATTGGAGAACTGGAATCTGTATTCTTGAAGTAATAGACTACAGTCAGGTGCCACCTTGATCATTCCTAATAACAGTTTATGCACATATTCTTCCATATGCTGTTGAACAATCTAGTCATTGTCAATTACAAGTCAGCACATTATTTGAGGGAACTGAGAACTATTGCACACAAATGAGGAGCTCCCTCTGTGAACAATCTGCGAACCAATGACCAACACAGAACAGAATAGTGAGGCACATGTTAATTAGTTGTGAACTACTGCATGCATATGAAAGTGAATAATGTGAGAACAACTGAACAACACGTAGTAATGGAGTTTAACACATGCTTTGGAATTATTTTGCAAACAATTCTACGTCCTCTATCAACTCTGAGGCCAAAGTACAGATTAAAAGATAAGGCGACTCCTGATGGGTGCATATGGATGGCTCTTGATCATCTTTCTAACATGGCATTCTTTACAACTAACCATCCGAATCTGATATTACAGCTGCGACAGGCGATAGAAAGTATGGTAATATTATTGTTTAAAAGGCTGCAGTCCTTGCTGCTGCTTTTCATGTTAAAAAAAAATACATCAGCGTGATGTTTTGTGGAATCAGTTGGGTTTTGGAAGTGGGCCAGAGTTTGAAATAGGATCTGGCGAAGGCATTTCTAGCCTTTGTGAAGAGGATGTGGTTAAGCCTGGGACAGAAGATAGGACAATATGGGAATTAGCTGATAAAAAAGGCTGCCTTAGGCAGAAAAAAGATCCAGAAAGGCTTTAACACTGCCAGTGCAAGATTTGTGGCTTTCATTCCGAAAGCTCCTGTAGTAATAATGCCGCAGGCCCCTGGCTCGCGAAATCTGCAGACAGTGAAAAGGTTCCACCACGTCTGAAATTGCGGCTTTATGCTTCTGCATTGTTTCCTTGTAAGTTGTATTCTTTTTTGTAGGGAAGTGACTGTTTGTAGTTTTATAACACACAGTTTTATTCATGGACTCTCACGCACAATATTACACTCAGATAAATGCCAAATATGCAGATAGATATACGGCACAGTTAAGGGCACACATTAAAAGTGCGAATTCACTCCATCACTGACCAGCACACTACACAAGAGTGTGTACGCCTCTAACATTTGAAAACCCTGTTATACTATAATTGTAAATAAAATTAAGATATGTGGTCCAATGCGTTTATGCTTTGTTTTTCAGATGACACAAAAATAGCGCTACATCTAAAGGATAATGGAGGTAAGTTAATCCCTCCTTTTACATAGATCCAGCAGCATATCGTTTTTGTTTGCGGAACAATTGCTAGTATTGTATCTAAACTCATGAACAAATGCTGTTTCTAGGCAGAAAACAGAGAGACCAAAAAATCCTAAAAAAATGATTCTCAGATTTTCTTCACCATGGCAGAAAACAGAAGGAGAATTAAATAGGCCCTGATTCTCAAAGTTCCTATTGCAGCAACCTGTCATGTGATAGACATCTGCTAACGACTCTGGTCGCAGATACTCAGAGCAGTGCCTGGACCTTCTTATGTTGTAAGTAAAGGAATGTGGCTACTGCCAGTGGGAAGGCAGTGGAATAGCCATTCCGGATGTTGAAAACTCCCAGAATGTTGTGGGTGGATACATTGTAAATGCATTTGCAGTCCCTACCATAATTACAGACTAAAACTCATTCCAAAAAGGTTGGACTACCTGTGCTATTAGAGTAGGGAAATGTGATGACCTCCTCGTATTTTTAGGGTAATAAGGCAGTGTATTGATAACGCGTCCAGGCTTTATAAATTACTTGTACTTGGACACGCTGGAGGTTGGTGAACCTTTTAACCGAGTTGGGCTCTCCTCATCCAAGAATAGTCGGATCACTCAAATCAATAATCGATAACCATTGTAATCAATACCTGATACTCAATTAATAGATCAAATGACAAGTTAGGAATGAATAACAATCAGTATTTTGACGCACCATGACCTTTCAGTCTTGAATAACCACACCAGTTTATTATAAGTTAATGAATTTATTTCCCTATATTAACAAAGCTAGCATGATATAAGTGAGTCTCAAAATCAAATGATATATGTATACGAACATTACTAGCTGTCCATAACGGCGGAAGAAACGCAATCTACGCAAAATCTGGATTATAATGCACTCGGTTATAGCAATGCAAATCACTAATATAAGCAATTGAATTTGACTAATTTAATACATCGGTCAGCATAACAAGATTTAAGTTCAGCTTGGTGCATCAAGTGAATACCTCAACTATCCTCTAATTAGCATTGGCATGTGGGGCTTCATGCAAAACGAATGTAGTCAACACAAATTTAGAAAAAGTTGGTACCTAGGAAGGAAAACACAATGCATAATACAATTATCCTTTCATATTTACCAAATACAATCAGCATTCAAGAAAAGACTTCGTCCTTCAGGTATCGGTTCGATCAGCATGGGGAAGATTTAAAGGGGGCAAAGTTAAGGGCAAGTTTCCTTGCGGCAGCAAGGAAAATGGGGCAAGGTTACTGCATGCGCAAGACGGGGCAAATTAAAGTTAAAGTCTCTAGGGTGAGAATTCTCAAAGTCTCCTTCTCTGGAATAGAGAAAAGGGCATCAAGATGTCGTCTAAGATGGCGTCTTGGATCAGACTTCAAAATGGCATTGTAGAAAATGGCTGACTTCTCTTTATCCGGTGGGTTTAAGTAAGAAACATTCCAAATGCTTCAGGGTCTTCCATTGGAGGGTTCATAGAGTGGCTTCAATTTGACCAATGAATAGTGTCTTTCTACTAATACTCATTTTTGCATACATTGTCCTTGGAGCCTTGGAACACAAGTTGCAACAAAGTTTGCCAATTAATTTTATCTTAGTGCCTTTATTGTCTGCACCTGCAGGAGCTGACATTGCATCAAAGAGGATGAAACCAGCCTAGCACGAAACCTTGAGATAAGTGTATTAGTCATCTCTACTGGAAAAATACAGCCTTAAAGTAAAATAATATGTCTTTGTTAATACAAGTGAAAACCACGCAGTTAAATTTGAGACCAGGCAACTAGGCCAAAGCCTCTGCTAAATTTAAGCTAAGCATAAAACAGTTTCAACAAGAAAATCATAGAATACATTTGCAATTATGACGGATTACTACATTTGTCAATTCTTCATGATTAATTAAGCCCGTTTATAATAATGGCGAACTACCCCGTGGGCACAATTTCCCACGTACATTATTTTTCTTTGCTAAAATCACACTACCTTATACGATTTTGGTTACATGATATATGAATATTTGTTAGTCCTTCTTTTCTGCGTCATCAATCCCTCCTCTGATGACTAATTATGTCATCACATCAAATCTTCCCACATATTTTATTCCATTAAAATTCTGTTTTAGTAACTTGGCACTTCAGTCAATTCCCTTTTCCTTTTTGTTCCCTTTGATTTTTCTCTGTATATTTCTATCATTTTATTTTGTTCTTTCTCTTCTCTTTTCCTTTTGTTTCTTGTTTTCAATATTTTATTAGCTTTCCATATTCCCCAAATACCTAATAAACAAATTAATACTATTAATATTCCTTTTACTATTTTCAGTAATAGTCCGTTCCAAATGTTGCTGAGCCAATTTCCCACAGAAGCAAATCCTTTTCCAACCTTTTCCCATACTCCTGGTTCTTTCAATTCTTTCAAATCTGTACTATCGTTAGTTAAATTTGTAAGCATTTTTCTAATTTTCCCACTGTTGTCCGGAATATAAAAACAACAGTGACGTGCACTAAGCATTTTGCAAACACCGCCATCGTTTGCTAAAAGAATGTCTAAAGCAAGCCGATTTTGAAGAGTCATAGCTCTTTCTGCAGCAAGTTCAGCATCCATCAGGATTATAGCTCCTGAGAATTTTGTCAACATGTTATCCACAATAGTAGACAACTTTCGTATTTTAATTGAATTCAATATGACTCCTACTGAAGGAATCATTGCTCCAAATATATCTCCTACCACACCAGAAGCTGTCTCCCTTTTCTGAACATGATGTGATTCAGACAGCTTTGGATGATTCTTTAAGTCGTCCAATTGATAAATCTTTGGAAATACTATTCCCAAATAACATCTCCCATACCATCCCTTTGGAAGACGATAATAGGCGTTAAGTCCACAAATATAATATACCCCTGGAATAACTGGGTCTAGGCCATTTAACATGAACGTCCACTTAGCTTGAAACAAAAACGTATGTTTACATTCACTCGTTCCCACAAAGATTGTGTCATAATATGATTTTGGTCTATGTACACAAAGCCTCCCTATGTGTATTGCATCTAAAGCTAGTTTCCCTTGTGTCTTTATCGCGGCAAAAGCATAGTTATCTACAGATGTCCTTTTGTGTAATTCCCTTTCTAATTTTTCCTTCCCCACTTTCCTCCTATCGTCAGTGTGATCTAGAAAACTTTTCCCTAACGGTGAAAGCAAGCATGTAAGGTTTTCTCTGTGAGCGTAAGCTGTGTGAAAAGGTGACAATGGCTCAAAGAAACCCCTAATTAACTTTATATAATAATCTCTTGTTATTTTACTCAGGTACTCAATTATGGGGATATATGCAAATACAACATCATAATTAGAATAAAAGTAGTGAATATACTCCTGGCCATAAAATCTGGTCATTAATAAACTACATGAAATTCCATATGCAAGAGGCATGCTTTGATATGTCACTCCTTCCTTTACTGAGGTAGGTATTTGTGTGCACACATAACAATCTTTCGCATCCATTGTCTCAACATACTTATTCAGCAAGCAATAGAAAACGTTAGACGAAAGTTCCTTCTTATCATGCAAATATCTTTCGTCTTGTTCGAGTTTCTTCAAAGGAGTTAGTTCAGTAGTAGGTTTAGAAGTAGAAGCATCATTCGCGTCTCTTTCATTCTCTCCATGCATTCCAAGAACTATTGCTATAATGATTAGTACACGTGTAGTTATTAGACCTATACACATGTATTTACAACACTTCATTTTATGTCCTTTTGTAGTGTAGCCTGTCATGATCTATATAGAATCAGAAAGTTGAAGACACTTTATCAAATCAGATTTGCAGATATATATATACAGCTGAACGAGTTCAATGTTCACACGGTTCTCTTTAGCAGCTTAGTCTCTTATCGGTTTAGCAGCTTTGTCTCAAGATCGGTTTCAAAGTCAATCAAGTTAGCAATGTCTTATCCGGTTCAAAGGTCAATCAGGTTGTCAATATCTTATTCAGTAATGTTCATGGAATTTTACTTTTCAGGTACCAAAGTGTCGTTCTGCTTCTTCGTTCTCAAGACTGAGAGATAGGAATTTGTCTGACCAATCGTTAGTGGCTATGTATGCCCACTTCGGACCAGAATATCTTCTGCTCAGTATTCTTTTCCTTTTCAATTTTGCATCTCCTTTTGATTCTCTCTCGCTGGTGCCTTGTTCCTTGGCTGGGTCTTTCTCTTCACTTGGTGTTGTTATTGCGACAGACACTTCTTTTCTTTTCTCTTTCAACTTTGGCCCTTTACTTTCGTTTAATATTTCTTTAGTCCTTAATTTCACTGGCGATATGCTTTGTCTCCGTTTTGCACTGTTTTCACTTGAGGGATCTGCAACCGGTTCTGGAAGAGGTTGAACAATTTCACTCTGTCCTGTCTTGTCTTCTCCCCCTAGGAGGTCAATCAGGTTTTCTTTTTCTTTTCCTGTATCGTCTGCTTCTGGGAAAGCCCTCCTCTGATCAGGCTCTCCTGCTCCTTCACCTGTTGCAGGCTCTTTGTCACCTTCGGGATCTTCGTCACTTCCTGAGGCTTCTCCTCGGTCCTCCTCAAATGGATCAGCTGTTTCTTCCTCAGAAAATATTTCCCCTTCCTCTATTTCTGCTTGTTCGCCTCCAGGTTCTCTTTGTCCTGTCTCCGTGCCTGGTACTCTCTTGTCAGTTGCAGGTGATTTCAGTGCTTCAACTTCCTCTTCTGTGGGGCACGTCACCCTTTTTGTGTGACTGGCGTGAATCCAGTTGGGAACTCCCGCACACTTCACAGCAGTGGTAGTTGTCAGAATCACTTGGAATGGTCCTTTCCAACGGGGTTCCAGGCACGATTTCCTCACGTGTTTCTTTATCACGACCCAGTCACCTGCTTTCAGGGCGTGTCCGGGACCTTGGATCAGTGGCAAGGTGGTTGCCTCCACCTGGTGAGAAAAAGAGCGGACCACATCTGCTAGACCTTTGCAGTAGTCCAATACCATATCATCGGTAATAATTACAAGTGCATTTGCAGGGACTGCTGGGAATATCATGGCTCTGCCCCATGAGGATCTCATGTGGCGATAGTCCAGTCTTTCTATCAGGTGTGTTTCTCATTGACATCAACACCAAAGGCAATGCGTCAGGCCATTTCAAGTTTGTGGATGCACATATTTTCGCCATTCTTGATTTCAACGTGCCATTCATTTGCTCCACTAGTCCTGATGTTTCAGGGCGGTAGCTACAATGCAATTTTTGCTCAATGTTCAGTGCTGCGCACAATAATTTGATTACTTTGTTATTGAAGTGACTTCCCCTATCTGATTCTAAAGAGATCGGGAATCCAAAACGTGGTATTATTTCTCTCAGGAGTAGTTTTGCAACTGTGAGACTGTCATTTCTGCGTGTAGGGTATGCTTTGATCCAATGACTAAAAATACACACAATCACCAACACATACTTCAAGCCTGCCTGCGTAGGCATCTCAATGAAATCCATTTGCATCCTGAATGGCCCACCTGCTCTTCCAATGTGGCTCAAATTTACTACTGTTCCCTTCCCTGCGTTCATTTGTTGGCTAATGACGCAACGATGGCAAACTGCTTCAGCAACTTGACGGAATTTGGGATTAAACCAATTGATTTTGAATAATCTAATCATGGCATCCCTTCCAAGGTGGGCTTGTCCATGATACAACCTGGCTAACTGCGTCAAAAGACTGTCTGGCAGAACCAATCTCCCTTCACTTGAAACCCACAAATCATCTGGTTTCTTTACGCATTGTAATTTGCTTCATGAGAGTTTCTCATCCTTACTGACATTATTTTGCAGGAATTTAAATTCTTCGATTGTATCTACAACCTTTAGGGCAAAAGCTTCACTTGGTTCAAGTTCTGGCTCATTTATCAAGTTCCATTCGTCTCTGAGCAATATACAATTCAATGTGCAAAACCTTGCAACTTGATCTGCATATCCGTTTCCCAAAGAAACGAAGTCTTGTGATTTCGAGTGTGCACTGCATTTTACCACTGCTACTTCCCCTGGTAACTGGATGGCGTGTAACAATTCTCTTATTCTTTCACCATTCTTTACTGGTGATCCTGAAGAGGTCATGAAGCCTCTCTGTGACCAGAATTGTCCAAAATCATGCACTATTCCAAATCCGTACTGACTGTCAGTGTAAATGGTGACTTTCATTAATGCGGAGAGTTGGCAAGCTCTAGTGAGGGCTACTAGTTCGGCTACCTGTGCAGAATAAACTCCCTGAAGCCAAGATGCTTCCAGAACACCAGTTATTGTACATACAGCATATCCTGCTTTCAATATTCCTAGTGCATCTCTTAAACATGAACCATCAACAAAAATAATTTTATCATTTTCTTCCAATCGGGTGTCTTTGATATCAGGTCTTGGTTTTGTACAAAATTCAGTCACCTGAAGACAGTCGTGCTCGATGTCTTCAGCGTTCTCAATTTCGACATTTTCACTGGGAAACAAGGTTGCTGGATTCAACGTAGTGCACCTTTTCAGCTGCACATTGGGTGATCCTAAAATTATTGTCTCGTACCTTGTAAGCCTAGCACCGGTCATGTGCTGTGTTTGGGAACGTGTCAAAAGTATTTCGACTGAGTGAGGGACCATAACTGTTAAAGGATGTCCCATCACTATTCCTTCACTCTGATTTAGGCTTATACTAACTGCTGCTACGGCACGCAAGCACCCTGGCAGTGCTGCTGTGACCGGATCCAAAGTAGCTGAAAAATATGCTACTGGTCTGTTAATGGGCTTGAGTCAAGACAGACAAGGAACATGCATCACGTTCATGACAAAACAATGTGAAAGGCTTTGTGTAATCAGGCATACCTAAAGCTGGAGCTCTGCACATGCATTCCTTTATTTCAATAAAAGCATCCATCTCATCTCTTTTCAGCACTATTTCATCCAGCGCATCTTTCTGGGTCAGTTTCAATAAACGTTTGGCCGGAGCCGAGAAATTGGGAATCCTTTGGCGACAATAGCTCACCATTCCCCAAAACTTTCTCACATCCCTCCTCGTTTTAGGTGGACTCATTTGAAGTACACTTGTTATTCTTTCTTTCATGATTCTTCTCGACCATTTTTCTATCTGGTGACCCATATATTTCACTTTCTTCTGGCAGAATTGTAACTTCGAAGGGGGACACTTTGTGCCCATTCCTTCCCAAATGATTCAACAGAGCAATAGTGTCAACCGTACAGTCATTTTCTGTCTTGGATGCGATCAGTAAATCGTCAATATACTGTACCAGGGTTGATTCAAAAGGTAATTCTAATGATTCCAAATCTTTCTTCAGAATCTGATTGAAAATTGATGGTGACTCCGAAAACCCTTGAGGAATTCGACACCAACTGTAGACTCTGTCCAAGAATTTGAAACAAAAGAGAAATTGGCTGTCCTCATGAAGAGGCACACAAAAGAATGCTTGTGACAAATCGATGACTGAGAACCACTCTGCATCACATGGAATTTGAAACATTATCACAGCTGGATTTGGCACCACGGGACAACATTTGACTATTATGTCATTTATTTTCCTCAAATCCTGAACAATCCGGACCTTTCCACTCGGTTTTAATAATCCCATAATTGGTGAATTACATGGACTACTTAGCACTTCTTTCAGTACTCCCTGTTTCACAAACTCATCAATGAGTTGGGCGACTTTCATGAGGGTGTCTTGCGACATGTGGTATTGTGGTGTCTGGGGAAAATTTACATTGGGTTTTACAGTCACTTTCACTGGTTCTACTCCTTTGACCAATCCTACCTCTTTCCCTGTCATATCCCACACTTCTTTTTCAACTGTTTCCTGTAACTCAGCAGGAATATCTGCTTCAGAGAGCATTGGATAAAGAGTAATCAAGGGATACTCTTCATCAACAGTTTCCACTTCGTCCCCTCCTAAACTGTCCTCTTCTTCCTCATCACTGTTTGTCTGAATTTTAATTCCATCATTTGAGCACATAATCGAACATCCCAATTTACACAATAAGTCTCTCCCTAATAGTGATATCGGGCTTGAGTCACACACCACAAATTTATGTGACCCTTGAAAGTTATCAATTCTGACTTGCACTGGATCTGTGATTGGGTTTGTCAGATACCTATTTGCTACTCCCACTACTTGAACTGTTCTCTCTGAAAGTGGCAAATTTGGTACTCCAATACTTCTGACTGTAGAGCGTGTAGCTCCTGTGTCAACCAAGAATGAAACGCTGTGACCCATAACTCTTCCTTCCACATACGGTCCCTTTTGATCAACTTCCAAAGATGCTGCAAGCATACAATTTCCCTCCTCATCTGAACTTTCACTCTCCCACACATCATTTATTCCATTCTCACTGTGTAACCGGAATTGGTGTACTGTGTCATTTTGATTTATTCCTTGACCCGTGACCTGTTGAGGAAGCATTACTTGTTGCTGATTCATTGGTGCTAAGGGTATTTGCATTTGCTGATTAGGTACCATAGGAAACTGCTGTTGCATTGTCTGTAACTGTGCCATTTGTACACAGGGCATTTGCACCTGCTGTGGTTGTACGGGTTGTAAACTCTGCATCTGATTTATATTATTTTGAAAATTTGGATTTGGACCTCTCATTTTCGGTCCTCTCATATTCTGAAATGATGATGAGAAAACCACGGCACATCACAGGATCGTAGTATGAAACATTTACTATTTAACAGTGTTTTAGGAAAAACAAATGTCCTAATTCAAAGAAATACATTCATAAGGTTGCTTGTAGATAGGTTCCAGAATGGTAAAAAAACAGCCGACACGTGTTTCGTCATTCCTGACTTTTTCAAGGCTGTGAAAGATGTAATATAACAATCATAAAGCTAGTTGGTACTGATGAGATGTATTTTAGTGTGAAAAGTGAATGAAGCAAAGATGTACAAGCCTGATAGCAAGAAAGAAAAAGAAAGAGAAAACCCCGTGTGGTCGATGTGATCAGATTAAAGATATAGAACACAAATATTATAACACCTTACTAGTGTAGTGATTCTATATAAAAAAAGATTTTTTTTTTTTTTTTTGCCAGTGGGAAAGTGGATACTAATGACACCATAGTAAGAAATCCTGGAGAAGGTTAAAAAGCCAAACGCAACAATAAAGTGTTGGGTTGACTGAAAGTAACAGCATATCCTCACATGTGATTACAAGGATATGACAGTGTGTGTCCAAGCAGGAAAAATAAGGACATACCTCATTTAAATTTTGAAGGGTAGAATAACTGGTGGGAGTTCCATGTTCCAAACAGGTTTAGTAAATTAGATCAGTATGGCAGAATGATAGACGGAGTCACAGGACCATGATAAGTCTATAATACAATAAGGGAAGCATGGAACGTCGGTTTAGTGAGATCAAGGGAGAAAATTTGAAATTTAGAAGGGACAAATTATCTACTTATATGTCCAATTGGAGAAAAGGTGTATCAAAAAACATAAGTTAATAGTCCAAGATCAGGAAAATTTCGAATAATTGATAAATTTCTTAAAACTACCGTAGTTGTATTTAAAACGATACTGTATTTCAAGAATCAATTGTTACATAGGAGAACCAAATTGAGATTTAGAACGCTAACAAAAACGGACTGTAAAAATCGACAGTCCTTTTGAACCTTGAATTCTAGTGGGAGGGCGTGTAGTCGCCGTAATTTGTAAGAGTACGGTCAAGTTATGTACTGTTGAAGGCAGGTATAAAAATATATTTAACAAATTGTAAATTGCTACGGGTGAAATAGCCAAAACTAATAGGCTGCTGGGGGTCGCATAACTTAAAGACCATGATATAATGCGCGTTGACTTATAGAAGACATACGCCAGATGGTTAGTACACGAGGGAAAAGTGATAGCAAAGCGCCTTTACCTGTAGCCGATCTGTGGGTGGCCGGATGCCGTGTTGTAACTAAGGCGAACGTCGGCAATGTGTGTTTTAAGGACGGGACGGAAAGTAGAGATGGAAGACGGACTAGTAGAACAAGAATGGGGTCCGCCATCTTAGAATGGTGCAAGGACACACAATGTCGATAATGGTAAAAGGGAAAAGAGAAATTGTGTGCAATGTGGAAACAGATAGATAAGAAAATTTAAAACCTCGCTCATGTTGATGTTTCTTGAGAACTGATATATATACAGATGTGCAGATAGTTGTGTGGATGCTAATTAGGTATGGTATATCGTTGTAATAATACATTTCTAAATTACAATATTACAAATGTATTTGAAAAATTCCTGGGCAGATAGAAGGTGCACACATCACATTTTTGAATGGTATCATCCATAATTTACGATCTATAAAGATAACATTAGAAAATAATTAACAAAGATGTCAAGAGAAAGAAGTGGATAATGAGCTAATCGCATGACTGATAGCATGATAAATTAGTAACACAGTAAAATACACAGGTAGAATACATAGATGAAAAAGCAAAAAACCACAAAAATATATTTTAAAAAAGTTACAGGAAAACATGTAAATCCTTATCCGAGTTTAACCCTTCTTCCACTGTGCGGAGTCTGTTTTTCCATCTACTCTCTAATTGTCTCAGCAGGAGAGTTTTGTTACCACCCCTGTTGACCCTTCCCAGGGTGGCAATGCCATGTGTTTGTATGTTTAACCTTTCTTGCGATGGATGTTCTAGGTTATAATGGACTGCAAATGGGTAATCGTTGTTGTTGTTTTTGATGGCCCGTATGTGCTCTTGCAGTCTTTCTTTGAGTGGTCTGATTGTGCTACCAACATATATTTTCTTACATAAGCATAGAATACAGTAGACAACAAACTTGGTATTACAATTCATGAATTGTTTTATCGTGTGTGTCATTTTGGTATTGTAGTAGACATTTTTTGTCTTGTCTAGAGTGTATTCACATACGTTACACTGGCCGCATTTATAGAAACCCGGTGGCGGGGAAGGTAACCAGCTCTCGTTGATTGCCTTTGGTAAGAAACTATGACATAGCTTGTACTCCTACCGGAGTTGTTGCTGGGGAATTTTCTATGCATCTTCTCCCTGTCTCGTTTTGTGTCATTACCCCTTGGTCGCATACATTTGCGTTTGCCTGTATATACAATGGCACTGGCGGACCTACAGGGATGGGCAGAGATATTGCGTCTGGATTCTGTCTGTTCCCCGAATTCTGTGGCATGTTAATTCCCACATTATGGTTCATCATTACTGGCATGTCTAACTGGTTCTCTGTTATTTGAGTGTACCTCGGCACTTCTTGCATCTGCTTTTGAGGCATCAAAATTTGTGTTGATTCCGCTTAAATCAATGTCAGTCTTTGATAATTCTGTCCTCCCTGCGCCATTAAATTAGAAGTCATTTCCAAATTATGCTCATCATAGCGCCTTTGAACCTGCAGCTGATAATCATTGACAGGTTTCAATTTAGGCACGTCAGGATATGTCCTCTGAACTTGTGGTATTTGTGGTGTAAAAGGCATATCGGGACTACTTTGCCTCTGCGATATTCTCAAATTCGGTGTTACATTACCCTGTACTGGTTCTGGAGGGGCAGTACTGGTGCTTGAGCCATTTTCGCTTTCCACATACGGTGGCGGGCGATCGTTTAGCAATTGCATAATGAACTCCTCATCGTCTGACTCATCTGACCTTTTTGAATTTCTATTATTTTCTCTATCTCTGGACTGACTCCTGTTTGTTTTATAGGTAGCTTTCCTTCCTTCCGTCTCTGCTTCGTCAGTAATTGCTGGAAACAATTTAATTCCCTGCAATACGTCTGAGCTCCAAACCTTTTGAGTACTATCCCATCCAGCATCCGCTAGTGTCTTTTCTACTTTTCTCACTCTTGTTTCAAATTTCTTCTGTTGTTGCCTTCTAGCTATTAGCTCCCAAATTGCTAATGCTTCAAATTGTGCGGGTCTTGGAGGTACTTTCATGTCGTATAGCGCAAATCTTAGATTCTCCAAAACTCTTAGGTTAAACGACCCATGGATAGGGAACGCTACACTTCCATGCTTTTCTGTTAATTTACACCATTGCTTTAACCAAAGACATGGTGGGACACCCTTTTCTTTAATCACGATGTAAGCAGGTGTACCCTCAGGTGGTGTTTCTTCTCCTACATTTGCTTTAATATATACATCTCCCCTCAAGGCACTCTTAAATGCTTTGAAAAATGTCATCTTTCCGTCTTTTATTTTCCTTAAAAAGATTTAATCGATGAGTGACTTTAATTCCCGGAATACTCTTCGCTTGCCTTTTCCCAGCAATTGTGCTTCACGGACTGCGTCCAATCCGTGCGTGACCCTTCTCGCCAACCAACCTATCCCAGCGCGGCTCCTAGTGATGTCACACTCACACACTGCGGCTGACAAAGTCCCGCAGCTTGTCCTCCTTCATTCAGCTTCACTCAAAACTAATTTCTGCAATATATCGCGAGCACTAACCAAAAAGAAGAAAACAAATCTGTCGGTTTACTACAGGAAGGGTAATACAGTCGCTTCAGAAACCTTAGGGATTTTTCACTAGCCTCAGCAGTTATTCCATCTTTCTTGGTTTCCTGCTTTCGCAAGCAAAATTTGACCCGCAAACTTTACTCTCAACTGATCAATGAACTATTCCAGCGCGCCTTAGAATTCGTCAAATCGCAAAGTCGAAAATTTTCTTTCATTCCTCAATATTCATACTGACTCGTTGACCACGCCCGATCAACCTATTAAACCGAGCAGATTACAACATCAATCAAGTGTCTCATACACTTTTCAAAATACTCCAGAGTCTCTTGACCTCGCAGGGCCCGTCTCAACATCAACAGCCACATGGATAATTTTTCCTGCACAAAGCGCTACACAAATATGAAGTTCGACGACTTCCCTACTCTCACACTTTGGAGTAACACTCCTCTAAAATCTTTTAATTGGAGTTCGTAACCCCCTAAAATCCTCACAAACTTCACAATTCATCTGCGGCATAAGCTATGCAAGCGCAAAACCCTAACTTCACTCATACTGTCACTAGAAACGCCGAAAACATTCTCACACCTCCATTTCCTCCATTCGCAAGCTCCGAGATTCTGGGAAAGTCAATGGGGATTTAGGGCATCATCATCTCTCCAACTTGTTTTATCAAAGGAAATTCTAACTTGAATCCGGCTATTGTTCGGATGGGGTCCCAAAGGGTGAAACCATCAATCTCTGCTACCATCCACTGATAACGCGTCCAGTCTTTATAAATTGCTTGTACTTGGACGCGCTGGAGGTCGGTGAACCTTTTAAC
Organism: Pleurodeles waltl; assembly: GCF_031143425.1. Classification (NCBI taxonomy): domain Eukaryota; kingdom Metazoa; phylum Chordata; class Amphibia; order Caudata; family Salamandridae; genus Pleurodeles; species Pleurodeles waltl. The sequence continues at coordinate 957,822,208 of NC_090449.1, forward strand.
CGAGTTGGGCTCCCCTCATCCAAGAATAGTTGGATCACTCAAATCAATAATCGATAACCATTGTAATCAATACCTGATACTCAATTAATAGATCAAATGACACGTTAGGAATCAATAACAATCAGTATTTTGACGCACCATGACCTTTCAGTCATGAATAACCACACCAGTTTATTGTAAGTTAATGAATTTTTTTTTCCTATATTAACAAAGCTAGCATGATATGAGTGAGTCTCAAAATCAAATCATTTATGTATACGAACATTACTAGCTGTCCATAATGGCGGAAGAAACGCAATCTATGCAAAATCTGAATTATAATGCACTCGGTTATAGCAATGCAAATCACTAATATAAGCAATTGAATTTGACTAATTTCATACATCGGTCAGCATAACAAGATTTCAGTTCAGCATGGTGCATCAAGTGAATACCTCAACTATCCTCTAATTAGCATTGGCATGTGGGGCTTCATGCAAAACTAATTTAGTCAACACAAATTTAGAAAAACTCCTAGCTTGGGCCCTATCAAAATAAGCAGTTGGTACCTAGGAAGGAAAACACAATGCATAATACATTATCCTTTCATATTTACCAAATACAATCAGCATTCAAGAAAAGTCTTCGTCCTTCAGGTATCGGTTCGATCAGCATGGGGCAGGTTTCAAGGGGGCAAAGTTAAGGGCAAGTTTCCTTGCGGCAGCAAGGAAAATGGGGCAAGGTTACTGCATGGGCAAGACGGGGCAAATTAAAGTTAAAGTCTCTAGGGTGAGAATTCTCAAAGTCTCCTTCTCTGGAATAGAGAAAAGGGCATCAAGATGTCGTCTAAGATGGCGTCTTGGATCAGACTTCAAAATGGCATTGTAGAAAATGGCTGACTTCTCTTTGTCCGGTGGGTTTAAGTAAGAAACATTCCAAATTCTTCAGGGTCTTCCATTGGAGGGTTCATAGAGTGGCTTCAATTTGACCAATGAATAGTGTCTTTCTCCTAATACTAATTTTTGCATACATTGTCCTTGGAGCCTTGGAACACAAGTTGCAACAAAGTTTGCCAATTAATTTTATCTTAGTGCCTTTATTGTCTGCACCTGCAGGAGCTGACCTTGCATCAAAGAGGATGAAACCAGCCTAGCACGAAACCTTGAGATAAGTGTATTAGTCATCTCTACTGGAAAATACAGCCTTAAAGTAAAATAATATGTCTTTGTTAATACAAGTGAAAACCACGCAGTTAAATTTGAGACCAGGCAACTAGGCCAAAGCCTCTGCTAAATTTAAGCTAAGCATAAAACAGTTTCAACAAGAAAATCATAGAATACATTTGCAATTATGACGGATTACTACATTTGTCAATTCTTCATGATTAATTAAGCCCGTTTATAATAATGGCGAACTACCCCGTGGGCACAATTTCCCACGTACATTATTTTTCTTTGCTAAAATCACACTACCTTATACGATTTTGGTTACATGATATATGAATATTTGTTAGTCCTTCTTTTCTGCGTCATCAGTATTTCTTCACAATGAAGGGTGTTTCCTATCTAGAAAAAAACAGGAAACGTGTGAGAAAATTCACTTTTTTCCATTGGGTGCCGTCAGTCACCAGATGTGCCAACAGGAACCTACCAGTCTGGAAATAAATGATTGGTATTGATTTTTAACAGTACTATTGGCGATTTGTATGAACCCCAAAAATTGTAGGTTTACATAGGGAGTGCAGAATGCAAATTCTACCAATAGAGTAGTGAGATGTTCCCAACTCTATACCTTCGAGAATTTGCAATATGTCTACTTTGCAATTTTCATCTGAATATTTCAACTGAATGTCATCTATTGGAAGAGAGATTTCCTACAAAACATCTTTCTGTGGAACGAACAATCATACAGAAAGTAGCTTTTTTATATTTGTCTCCGAAAAACGATGCTTTACGTGCTTTTTAATTTGTCTACACAAAACGATTTCAACTTCATGAAATTCTAAAAATGGTGAGGTTTTTTTTAAAGTGCTAAAGTTAGCAAAGCAAAGTTTACACACCATAAGGTTTAGAACCTCCAGTTAACTGAATTGCTGAATTTGTAAGCCTCTACCTCATATGAAGTGACTGTACAAAGGAAACTAATAAAGAGAAAAAGATACAGAAAAAAATACTAATAAATGTACCATGAGATAAAAATGCAGTGAGATGGAAAATATGGTCCTCTGTGGTTAAATGCATATTTTGGTCTGGCAAAGACAAAAAGTTTTGTTTTACAAAAATATAATACACGTCTATAGTGGACTTTCGGAAAACCTCCTTCAGCTACTAGGTTTGACTCAGGACCGGTCAACTTTAGACATTGTCTATCACCTCTTGTCTCAGCACACAAGAATATTTTCCTTTCATCTTCCTTCTATTAACAGTTTGGATGAATCCTTCCACTTCAATTGTGATGCACGAGGGTCTATTTTTATCTGACCAATACAATACACCATCACACTTTTTGTCAAATTCAGTTAATTATCTCTTACATGTATTGTGTAAATGTAAACATCAGTTCAAGTTACCCTTTGTTAAGATGGGTTTTGCCTCAAGAATCACAACTCACATTAAAGCTTGAACCCCATATTTTAATGCTGGAGCACTCTCACCCTGTACTTGAATGGTTCTCCCTCCTTGTGGGAGTAAACATTCCTCTGCAACCAGATGTGATGAAGCATTTTCCTCCTTTGCAGGAATCATTTCTCAAAGAGGTATGTGGATCTTTGTTCCTGCATAGGATGTGGTAGAGCCGAACAACAAATTTCAAAACAAACCACTTAAATTACACAGTATGACCAATGTGGTCATTGTATTCCTCCAATCAGGAATAAAGTTAAGGAATGTATAACAAAGTGAAGCTCAGAGTCAAGTAAACAATTCACAAGACAAAGTTCTAAAAGTACATAATCACCAGGGGTTCTCCAAGGCAAGGAATAGATTCGGGCGGACTAACATTCGGAGAACTAGGCACTCAACAAAAACAATATAGCACATCAGTGAGATAACTTGATGAATGGAAAACAAACATTGCTCAGTTTTAATAAGCATTAAGATAGATCAAATCATCAACGTACAAATAAGATGGGCACAGGTAAAGACCCTACAGATTAGCTAATCAGGGAATAACTTGCAGGACAGAACACATGCAAGCAAAAGACAAAAAGATCAAAAAGTACATATAGAATTTGGGAAAAGGTAATCTCTGGCAATAGGCTCTTAACTAAAATGAGCAAAAGTAAGTAAAAAAGGAAAGCATCATCATATAACTAGTTCAGTGAAGAGCCTTCTTTGAGGGCTAGGGAGAAAATCTTAAAGTCTCAGTAAGGCATTGCAAAGGGGCAAGGGTGGTGAGAAAGAGACTCCTCCAAGGGGCTCAGGATACTGCAGAGAATGGCAACGAAAGTTCTGTTGAATCTGCTCTGGGGAATGTGTCAGATCTGAATTGGTCAAGCTGGCAATCGATATTTTAAAGTTCATGCTGATTTGTCAATGCAGTTCATTTGACGTCCAAGGGGCAATATCCCCCCAAAATTGTTCATGCAACACCAGCTTGAAACTACAACATGCTTCCCGAGGTTTGTCATGAAAATGTTGTCTATCCATATACTTCCGTACAAGAATGAAACAAATGTTTAAATTGTCAGACCAGGATGTTCTACATCCAAGGTCAGTTTCTCAGTGTGTAGAACAATAGACATCTATTGCCAAACTAGACTTCTCATGGTACAGGTTAGCAAGATGACTTGACATTTTCTGCACAGTCACAAATACAGGGCTTAGCAGGCCTCACTTAGGCTATTGCAAATGAATTAAACAGCACATTAATACATTCAAACAAAACGCATTTTAATAGGCAAACTATAAATGCAACATTAATTCACCTTTATTAGTATTCATGTTACAGTAACAAAATAACTGTTAATACATTTCAGGCTGAAGCTGAACTTTTTGTTTCTATTTCCACTCACATTTTTAAAACATGAGAAATTCAATATTGTTTCAATACAGGCTGTTAGTTTGGACTCTAAAATATAACATAATGATAGTTTAATTCCTCAAACATATCATTTTATCTCAATACCACCTAGGTTTCAGTACGTAGTCTAAGACAAATGCACACTAACATAGCCTCCCAGTGCATCATTCTACATTCACACAATTAGTGCTTCAATTAACATAATGCATGAACTGTCACCTATCGACGTTCTCTGTGACATGAGTGACAGTACTAACATTTCTTCTGCCTGTAGGTTTTCATAACTGCCTCAAAGTATAGTAAGATTACTGCTTAATTTTTCTGGCTCCAAGACCAAGGCAAGAATTTTATCTATTTTATACCTTAAGCTCCCAGGGTTGAATTTGACTTGATTAGAAGCACAAATGCAGATTACTATCCATTTTCTGTATATCTTTCAACAATTTTTGCATAGGCGTCGGCTGGCAGAAATCACACATAAATACCTTTGACAAATATCAGTTAATATATTGTCCATCAGTAGTTTGTGTAGCAATATAGACGAGTCTTAAGGCAGTTCAAAATAGCATTGTCCTAAAAGAGCTCGGTTAAATATATACGTTGTTTTCCAAAATGTATTTTATTGCGTTTTGTCTCTACCCATACATACACATTAACAAAACATTACACACATGAGGTGAGGCGATATATTAGTGAATTGCAACTGCACAATTCTTGAACCTACGTGATATAATAATAATTTAATTTCATCCATAACTATAATTAACATATATATATGTATTATATATATATATATATATATATATATATATATATATAGATATACATATATATATATATATATATATATACACAAATTAGTGTGCATGAAAATGTTATATCGTGACAAAGTGTTTTCCAAGATTTATGTACTAGCCCACAAGAGTGTAATTAATGCATTATGCTTTGCCCTAGAAAACAAGAGAATAATGTCTGTACTCCAAACATGTTTGGTCACTACACCGCAAGAGAGGATCTTGAAAAATGACATCATTTCAGTTACCTTCTACCATTGACCCTCAAAGTTTATCTCTGTTGTTAGGAGCATTCAGCACTTTCATATTCAATAAAATTGTGTTAATCACCTGTGTGTAAGATGCTAATTGTAAGAAAAAAAACTCAAGTAAAGTGAACTCAACTAAAACTTTGAAATCCTTCATCATATATGGAGAGAGACCCATCATCCCTCCTTGATGAAAACCTACCTCCATTTTGAATATCATTTGGTGGGTAGGTGGGGACATATGGGAGGTGTAAGGCCCACTCTGTCACTGACATCCAGCCCAGCTTATGCAGGCTCAATGTCAGTCTGATGTTCCGTTCCCCCTCTGCCCACTCCAACTATTCAAGTCTGTTCTTGGGATGCTGTTTCAGCCCTAGTTGTCACTGAAATTCAATTTATATCAAAACTCCCTTCCAGCAACACCCACATTATCCACCAAATAGAATGAGAGCATGTCAAGAGAGATCATCTCAACATAGGGGCTCTTAGTTGCAACTCTTCACACTCAATTGTCCTTTCCCCGCAATGGTTCCTATTGTGTCTCGTGTTGCGCCCACTTCAAAGCTTAATGATGGCTTTCCATCCAACCCACTGTTGGATTGTTATCCGTTCATTGCAATTCCATTTTCAGATTCATTGTTGAACTGTACATGCAGAAGTCTAACGGTTTATTCTCTTGTTGTGGTGTCAGCATTTTCTCAACTAATTAGTTCAGTTCATTTAATTTATCTTGGATTGATTCACATCCATAAAAACATACAGCAAAGCATCATTAACTTCAAGTTATTGTCATAAGTAAAATTATGAAATATTGTAAAACAATGTAAAACATTTGATACAATTCAGATACATCATTCTTCAATATAAACATTTATACTGAGATGAAAGCACACTTTACCAGTATAAAGGCTCCTCCTACTTTTTAGTGTTCCTGATAAAAAACTGGCCATACTGTTGCAGATTGTGGGAGATTGCAACATTTGTAGAAAGAACAAAGTAGGTTTTACCTTCAAAAAACTCCTCAAAGCAAAGGCCAGAAGTATTACCTTCTTAAAGTGCAACAACCTTCACAAAAGAAAAGAAAATGCATTGTGTCCTGTGTTTAAAAGTTGTCACAGCAGCAAGCATGGCCTCAGATTATACCCACCATAATGGCCTTCAGGTTCTGCTGGGACCCAGTGTAAGCTATTTAGTCTAAATTGTGTTAGTAAAAGCAGTGGTGAAGAGAGGTCACTGCTCGAAGCTAGGGCTCCAAATTTGTAACTGTCTTCAAAAGCATACACAGCCTAATCCTTGGGTTTTTATAACTCCACTCCTTCTCTTTCTAGTTTTGCTGTGGACAAAACCTGCTTTGTAATCCAGAGAATACCCTGTTCCTTAATTTTCTCAGGTGTCTCAAAAAAACTGGACGACCCACTTTCTCTAGAGATTCTTTGATGTATTGTAGCCATGGAATTTAGAGACCTTTATGTAGGGTGAGACAGTCTCTAACAATGGCCTGATTCAATTCCAGGTCAGGACTTGCCTGAACTTTATACCATCTGACAACAGGAGAAACAGCCAACTTGTCTGCAATATAATTCAGACCAAATTATTCATAATCTGCGAATGTGGGCGCTGACTGTGGAAGACACAAATGTTTTCTTACAAATGCATGTTTGAATTTCTGTATTTCCCCACAGTTTTTATTGCCCCATATGTTGCTTCCATAACTTGCTATCACTAAATATTTGGCTGTGTAAACTTTTGTCCTAGCCAATGGTGATATGGCCCCCAACCTGGTTGAGAAACCATAAAGAGCAGCCACTGAACTTGCAAAAAGGCTTCTTTTGATTCTTCTTTGTGGAGCCCACAATCCCATATCATCAAAAGTGACCCCTAGGTATGGGAAGGTGGAAACCCTCGTCACATCCTGACCTCCTCCATAAATGTGCCTATAGAGTTTAGGGGAATTACAATCATATGAGATTTTGCGTAATTTGCATCTAAGTCGAGAGAAGCCATAAAGCTAATTAAAGAATCCAGGAGTCTTTGAAGCCGCACAGCAGTTCTCGCTAATAGAACCATATCAGCCGCTTATACTAGGGCCGGCATTAACTGTGCCTCAACTCGAGGTATGTCATGAGTAGCTGTACATAGAACTGGGCACAGGTTATTGATATGTAAGGTAAACAATGATGGGGCCAAATACAGCATTGCCTAACTCCTTTATGTATTTTTATGGGCACCGATAGTGACCCATCCTGTTTATACCTAACTGAAGCGTTTAGATCCAGATGTAAATCATATAAAAAGTTAACAAGATTCCGGTCCATGCCCAAGTCAGCTAGCATTGACCAGAACTTAGCTCTGTTGACTCGATCAAAGGTCTAGAACAGGATCATAAAGACAAGATATATCTGCTCTCTCTTTGCCACAATATACTTGCTAACAATCAAGTGCAGGTTCATACGCTGACCAAAGTTCCCCTTCCCCTCCTAAACCCATACTGGAAACGAGAAACCTCCTTTCTTTGTTATAGCCAGTCCAATAACCTGGCCAACATCACCCTGCCCAAGATCTTCCCTGATGACTGAATAAGCAAGATTGGCCTGTTTCACCTAGGATCTGACCTCACTCCTTCTTAAACACAGGAATGATAACCGACCATTGCCAAGAATGGAGAGGACCTATTCTCTACTCTGCATTAAATACTTTAGTTAAGATCTTAGACCACAACCTGATATTTAGGGAAAATAAATCATCAGGTACACTATCAGGCCCAGGGGCCTTGTTCTTAGACATGTCTAAAATGGCTACCCCAATCTCCTCTTCTGTAAAACAGCATTTAACATCCCTTCTGGTCTCAGACGGCAGCACAGAACTCATACCCTCATTGGGGATTCCGTACATTTTTGTGAAGTGCTTTGCCCAAGCTTCTGCTGGTATAGTACAATCTATGACCCTGTTATTTTCCCCTGAAAAAAGGGCCGGTTAATAATTTCCCCGAAGGTAGCACTATTACATGAATTTTGTAAACAGGCCATTCTAGACCCTCTCTGGTATTAACCAGATTAAAGTCCGCCAACACTTCATTCATAAAATTACCTTCAACCGAATGTTCAAAATGAATATCCTTCTCACAGCCTTCATCTATGATACCTTCAGATTGATAACAACTCCGGGGGAATAAATGCAAATTAAAATCTCAAATAATGCAATAAGGAACTTTATACTTCTTTCGAAAGCACTGGAGGGCCGCTCGTTGAATGTCTTAATGTTCAACAGAAGATTTTCCCTCTGGAAAATTGTAAAAAATGAACAACAAAATAGTAGGAAAGCCTGCAAAGTCTAATTTACTGCTAGCAGATTATTCATGTCCCGGGTAAGCTGGGGCCGAGTACACCCCAAACCTAAAAAGATCAATACAAGCATACTACATTTAGCCCTGCCTGCTGGAGTAGACTCTGCTGAAATGGCAGAAGAACTATAACCATCCAAGCAAAAATGATGCAGTGCTTGCCAAGTTTCCTGTGTGCCCACAACATCAAATTCCTTAATTTTCCCTAGCCAGGCTTGATCCTCTCTCTTAGTACCTAACCCAGCTACGTTCCAACTACATACTTTAGGAAGAGGGGGTTGTTTATTGTTATCCTTGGCCAGGTGCCATGCCACCCTCTGGGAAGGACCTTCCTGATCCCCTTTAGGTCAAGTATTACCTTCCCAATTCACTAATGGTTGATACCTATTCCTAAGTTCTAAGGGTAATGGGGGACAGCCCAATACAAGGAGATCCCTCCCCCTAGTGGGAAGGTAGCCATGATTACTAGACCCTGTGATTTGCTCCCAAATTGGAGGGTGAAAAAAACCCCAAAGGAAGGATTGTGATACCCAGCCTATTCACTCCCTCTGCCTACTTACAAAAGATCAATCTTTTGGCAATAGCTGGATGCCTAAAATTCAATACAACACAACCCACTTCAAGCATTTTCTCCGCTGGGCCTACCCAGCCCACATGTCTGGCCATGATGATATAATCACAGTCACAACCACATAGGCCCCCCTTAAAGGTGCACTAGTGCTTAGCTTTATGAATGAGTTTGCCCGTGGATTCTGCCCCCCCAAAACAGGGGGGGGGACAAATTCTCTCCCTGACCCATCAAAACTCTCTCCATAGAAGCCACCTTTCTTCAAACCTCAGGGTCTAATACCCCATTCTTAAAAAGCCTGAAAAGGCATTTGTTGTAGAAACTTCAGATGTGCCTCAATGGAAAGCAGTCGGGCTCTAATAGGATCCAAGTGAGCCTTAATAGTCGAGTCTAACCGTTTAGTCAAATCCTCTACACCGAAAGTCGCAGAAATACTAGGGGCTGACTCTTTGCTGGGCCACATTGTCCCTGCTTGCGCTAACCGTAATTTCTTCCTCCCATAGCTGAGCCCTGTTTCTTCCATTTTTTGGGCGGTCCAGTACGGGACACAAAACTTGTCATCCTGCCAGGACCCAGTTTGTCTTCCTGTGGCACAGGTCCTTATCACAGTAATAAGTCATTAGAGGCAGATGGAGCCCCTCTCCAAAGAGGGGCCTCTTCTACCTGATTCACAATGCTACCTCTAGCCTCGGCCAGGGTTGGTTCTGTACATTCTGCTCCCTCTTCCGGGGTATCCATTGCCCCCAGCAATAGCCTCCAATTCATTAATTAAATCTTATTGGACACCACCCCGATTGCCCTCTATAACATGGTGTCTATGCTGGTAGGCTTATGTGGAGCCGGTGGGTCTCCAACCACTTTGTACTTGCCTATTATACAGCCAAGGTTCCTAACCGCAACCAAGGCCTCCTCCACTGGACATATGCTGAACAGACAACATCAGAGGAGTGGCCTACCCCAGCAAAGGCTGGCCACGGCCAGGCACAGACTGGCCTACACTTGGCCTGGTCTGCGCCTGGGCACTGCCCTGGGACATTCCACACAGTAGGAGCCTTCGGCGCGCTTTTGCAGCACTGGTTCTGGTGTTATCAGGCTCCTCCCCCGGGTCCAATAGTGTTGCCTCCTGTTGCAGGTGAAACTGGGACTTGCAGTTCTTTGGCAGCATCCTTCTCTGTGCTCGCCACACAGCAGGAGCCTGCGGCATGATTTCGTAGTGCTGGTACCGGTGCTATCAAGCTCCTCCCCGGGTCCGATAGTGGCACCTCCTGGTGCAGGTGAAACTGGGACTAGCAGTATCTTGACAGCATCCTCCTCTCTGCTCCCCACACAGCAAGACTCTGCAGCATGCCTTTTTAGCGCTGGTGTCATCAGGCTCCTCCCCGCGGTCTAATAGTGGTGTCTCCTGGCACAGGTGAAACTGAGACTTGCAGCACCTTGGCAGTGTCCTTTCCTGTGCTCCCCATACAGTGGGAGCCCGTGGCTCACTTTTGTAGCGCTAGTGCTGGTATTATCAGGCTCCTCCCCAGGGTCCGATAGTGGCGCCTCCTGGTGCAGGTGAAATTGGGACTTGCAGTCCCTGGACAGTTTCCTCCTTTGTGCTCCCCACACAGTGGGAGCCTGTGGCACACTTTTATAGCACTGGTGTAGTGTTATCAGGCTCCTCCCCAGGATCCAATAGTGGCTCCTCCTGGTGCAGGTGAAACTGGAACTTGCACTCCCTTGGCAGTTTCCTCCTCTGTGCATCCCACACACGGGAGCCCCCAGTGCGCTTCTGTAGCACTGGTGTTATCCGGCTCCTCCCCGGGGTCCAATAGTGCTGCCTCCTAGTGAAGGTGAAACTGGGACTTGCAGTTCCTTGGTAGTGTCCTACTCTGTGCTCCCCACACAGAGGGAGCCCAGGGCGAGCTTTTGCAGAGCTAGTGTCCGGTCCGCTCCTTTTCCTGTTTCCCGCCTTGAGCCCCGCTCCCGCGCCCCCCTTGCCCTCTCATTGGTTAATCCACCCCGTCCTCCCAGCTGCCACTCCCTCCCACCTCCCCTCTTATGCCAGCCACCAAAGGCAAGCCTGTCTGCGCTTATCTCCGCCAAGACTGTGCCCAGCGCCAGACCCCCTGAGCCCCCCCAGACAACTCTACTCCCCCCTCACCCTCCACTCACTCAACCCAGGCCCTCGCCCCACCTGCACCCTTTCCAGCCCCACACACACTCATGGCCCCTTCACCTGCTACACCTGTCATTTCTCCTGCTCTACATCCCTCACACCACACACCAACCACAGCAACCCCCCCAACAACAAACACAACACCCCCAACGCAATACACACCTGCTCTGCCCCACCTCCACCCCCACCAACCAGCCCCGCCGAATACCACCCCACAACCAGAACACACCCCGCAACAACACCTTCATGCACCACACCAACACCACCCAACACAACCACCTCAACTGCCTGCTCCTCAATACCCGCTCCCTTCACAAACATGCCATAGAACTCTGGGATCTCATCACATCACACTCACCTGACATCGTCTTCCTCACAGAAACCTGGACCAACCCCACCTCAGAACCCAACATAGCCATCGCCATCCCCAAGGGATACAAACTCCAATGCAAAGACCGCCTTAACAAGCCAGGTGGTGGCATCGCCATCCTACACAAAGACACCATTAAAGTCACCACCAACTACCAAGACACTATCGACAGCACAGAACACATGCACTTCCTAATCCACATTAACAACAACTCCACCCTCAGAGGTACACTAATCTGCAGACCACCAAGACCACGCCCCGCCTTCTGCGACACCATCGCCGACACCATCAGCTTGCACGCCCTCATCTCCACAGACTACATCCTCCTCTGTGATTTCAACTTTCACTTGGAGAACCTTCAAGACCACAACTCCACCTCCCTCATAGACAACCTCACCAACCTCAGACTCAAACAACTGGTCACTGCACCCAGCCACTCAGCAGGACACACGCTCGATGCAATTTTCACCTCAAGCCAACACATAACCTACACCCACACCACCGGACTGACCACCATTGCATCCACTTCTCCTTCACCAAACCCCCCACACACCACTATCAACACACCACGCCCTACCGCATGTGGGACAAGATCCCCACAAAACGCCTGAACTCCCAACTGGCTCACAACCTCCCCCCCCACACCAACGACCCCAACACAGGAGCACACAACCTTTCTAAATGCATCACTACCTGCGCAGACACACTAGCCCCCCTCAGAAAACACAACGCCACCCGCAATATCAAGAACGCCCCATGGTTCACCCCCGAACTCCAAGCGCAAATGCCACCAAGAGGAGAAAATATGGCATCAAGGACCCTCTACAGCTAACTTCTCCACCCTCATAACTTCCATTCGCACCCATCACCAACTCATACACACCACCAAAAAAGATCACTACAAGACACGCCTTGACAACTCCCAAAACAGCAAAGAAATCTTCACCATCATTAAAGAGCTAGCCAAACCCAAAGCCAGCAACATAGACCCCACTCACCCACAGCCCCTATGTGACGCCCTCTCCAACCACTTCCACCACAAAATCCTGGACATCCACAACAGCTTCATACCACACACACACACCACACACAGACCTCACTCACCCAACTCAACACCCACTCATGACCCCCCACCACACTTACCACCTGGGCCCCTACCACACACGAAGAAACCGAAAAAAACATGAATTCCATCCACTCCGGATCCCCCTCTGACTCCTGTCCTCATTGCATCTACAACAAAGCCAGCCCAACCATCGCCCCCATACTCCGCGACATAATCAACTCCTCTTTCGACTCCGCCACCTACCCAGACCCCTGGAAGCATGCAGAAATCACCACTCTCCTAAAAAAAAACAAAGCCGACCTGGAGGTCCTCTCCAACTATCGCCCCATCTCCCTCCTCCCTTTCCCCGCCAAGGTCGCCGAGAAACCAGTCAACGCCCGTCTATCCCACTTTCTCGAGGAAAACAACACTCTTGACCCCTCACAATCCGGGTTCTGCAAGAACCACAGCACGGAAACCGCCCTCATCGCATGTACTGACGACATCAGGACCAGAGTTGACAAAGGCGAGACGGTCGCACTCATCCTCCTAGACCTCCCCGCAGCTTTTGACACTGTCTGTCACCACACACTCCGCACACGCCTCCACAACACAGGAATTCGCCACAAAGCCTTAGACTGGCTCACCTTCTTCCTCACCGACCGGACCCAAAGAGTCCACATTCCACCTTTCCACTCCACTGCTACCAAAATCGTCTGCGGAGTCTCCCAAGGGTCCTCCCTCAGCCCCACACTCTTCAACATTTACATGATCCCCCTAGCCAACATCCTCCGACCACACGGAATCACTATCCTCTCCTACACAGATAACACCCAACTCATCCTCTCCCTCACCCGCAACCCCACCACCACCAAAACCAACTTACACGCTGCTCTCCTCGACACCGCCAACTGGATGACAACTAACCACCTCAAGCTTAACTCCAACAAAACCGAAATCATCATCTTCGGCCCCAACAAAACCATATGGGACGACTCCTGGTGGCCCACCGCCCTAGGCCCCGCACCCACCCCTGCAAACCACGCACGCAACCTCGGCATCATCCTGGACCCCACCCTCTCCATGACACAGCAAATCAATGCACTAACCTCCTCCTGCTTCCACACTCTCCGCACACTGAAAAAATCCTTTTCTTCCTGTCTTCCTGGTATCTGGATTCCCCCAGATACCAGGAAGACAGTCACCCATGCACTCATCAGCAGCAGACTAGACTACGGTAACGCCCTCTACGCTGGCACCACACTCAAACTCAAACGCAAACTCCAGAGAATCCAGAACACATCCGCATGCCTTGTCCTTGGCCTCCCCCGCCACAAACGAATCTCATCGCACCTCAAATCCCTTCACTGGCTCCCCATAGACAAGAGAATCACTTTCAAGATCCTCATCCACGCACACAAATCCCTCCACAACTCCAGCCCAACCTACCTCAACGAAAGAGTGAACTTCCACACTCCCACCCGCAACCTCTGATCAGCCGACCTCACACTAGCTACGGTCCCCCACATCCAAAGAACCACCACAGGAGGCAGGGCCTTCTTTTACCTCACCCCCATAACCTGGAACTCCCTCCCCACCAACCTCCACAAAACCAAAGACCTCCTGCTCTTCAGAAAAAACCTCAAGACATGGCTGTTCGAACAGTAACCCCCCCTCACCCCCCCCACAAGCGCCTTGAGACCCTCACGGGTGAGTAGCGCACTCTATACATTTTTTGATTGATTGAGTGTTATGAGGCTCCTCCCCGGAGGCCAATAATGTCATCTCTTGGCTCAGGTAGAACTAGGACTTGCAGTCCCTTGGCAGTGTGGAAATGTATATGTCCATCAATACTCTATCTTTTCCCTATTCAGTTTCTCTGTAGTGGGTCTGAACTGCTGTCACTTCTGTAGCATGGTACTAGCTGTGTCTTGGAACAGAGAACAATCAATGTAATGAAATTATATTTTGTATTTAATCACCTCTGATGTCAAGACCTATTTTTTCTCATTGAGCCTGTAATATTTTGTTAAGATATCCTGGATTTGTTCCCCTTTTCCCAGTGGCCAACCCAATGTAGTCGGTGCACCCTGTCTACCTGGACCTCCATTTGCCCCTCTTTGAGGAGGGAGGACAGAAAGGAAGACAGGGAATATCTTCCAGTGAAAGCCCTCTGCTCGCATCTGTATCCTCATCACCATAATACTCTACTATCACGAGCAGTACTCCAAATATCCAACTGCTTCTCTCCAGATTTTCTGAATCTCCTGGGAATTTGCTTCAGAGCGCTCTATGTGTTTTGGAAGGTTAATAACCCTTGTGCCTGTAGAACCAGTGCCTGACCATAGGGTGGCTGTGTTAGTGTCCAGTTCATCTTACAACTCCTGAATAACCATAGCAATAACTTTTGATCTCCTTTCACAACAAATTTTTGGGATTCCAGGCCTGCCATCAGTTTTTATATGTAGCATGTGTATGTAGTATGTCAGCTGTTCCTGTGAGACTTTTGAGCAGTTAAGTAGACTTCCCAACAGGACCCACATGTAGTATGAGTGAAAGTGTGGGATCCAAGCAGTCTTTACAATGTTGCATCTTCTTCTGTGGCATGGATCTTGCTTGGTTATCTAGGGTGCCTACTGCACTTTCAAGGAGCATTTTTGCCAGTCGGGGCACCTCCGCTTCTGGTGTAGTGCTTAAATAACTACATGTGGCCTAGTCAGGAATCCATAATAATCTTGCATTGGCTAAGTCTTTAGTGAGACAAGTTCAGGCCAGGATGCCTGCTCTCTGAACTTTTGTAATGCCTGCAGTAATTGCATGCGACAAGTCATCCCTTAAATGCATTTCACACGCCATCAGGCCCTCACATTCACATATCCTAATGCCGTACTACATGGAGCACACAGGTCCTCAAAAGAAGCATAGTGCAGTAATTTTTGTTGGTGTGTATGTTTTATCTCCTTGTCTCAATTAAAGGTCTCCACCTTTTTCTGAAGTCAGTCAAGGGCAGGCAGTTGTGGGATGAAGGGGGATGGAAAGGGGATGCCATCCACTGATGCTCTGCTCCCCCAGCTTGAAGGTTAGCTGCTTCTGCTTCCTGGTTCAGCTTCAATCCATTCCTTTCTGATGCTCATTCTGCAGATGGCTTTCTAAACCTCTGTCTTCAAGTCTAACATTAACGTGATGGGCATGCTTGGCACATTTCCTGCTGGCACCATCTTTAAATAATTGGATCCTGCAAAAGGACCAAAATATAAGCACCAGATAGCTGTCTCTCTGATGTGTGACTTCACAGGTCAGAGCCATGACTCCACCAACAGGCAATACATATTGAATCCCTCATAGCTCCCTCTGTCTGCTATCCCCTTTGTTTCCTAGCCACACTATAACAGTGAGATCATGAGATGAACACAAAAGATGCTAGCATGGTTTAGTTCTCTTCTGGATGACTGCAGTTGTATTCTTCTTCTTTGATGTTCATTTGGTAAACGTAACACAAGAGACACGAAATCCCAGAGCAGTTTTCCCATGTGAACGGTTGTCGGCTTCGTTTGATTTCAGTGTATTTTCAATGGATGCTTGCAAAGGCTGCCTGAAATAATTGTCATAATTGTTGTCTCCATGGATGAAATCTAAATTCTCACACTTTCAGCCACCAGCAGCACCTACTCATATTGCATTGCTAGGAGAGTTTTTTGTGTGCTTTCAAGATATTGAGAGACCATGGAAAAATCTCCTCATTAAAATCTTACATCATGCAATGCTGTTTTATATAACCTGAAAGGGTATCTTCCTCCAATGTTTTGTTCTCTGTGTACTACATGCTAGTTGGGGTTAATGTATCTGGGTTCTGTGTCACTGTGTGCATCCTCTTGGTACTGCAAGCTAATTAGGGTCATTTTTCTGTGTTGTATGATGTCACAGTGTGCATTACTGCTCCCATCTCTTTAATTATGTTACTGTGTTTCCAGGTTTGTGTTGTCCAAATGTGTGCATTAGATTGTCAATTGCACTGACATTATGTCCATACATATATCTCAGTGTGCCAGTGTTATAAAAAGGATTATTAGTTGGGGTTCATGGTCCTCCACCACAAGGAATAAAGTGACATCAATATCTTGTTAGTTCCAGTTAAATGTTTCAGTAATTTAAACTTAAGCTCATCTCCTGATAGCTATGGCAAAGGGGAAACAGGCTTAAGAAAATGTATAAAGCATTATGAAATACCAAGTCAAACACACAAGACAATAATTATCCCCATGCAATTTTCAAAGATAGAGATTTATTCAATCAGTGTAATATAAAATGACAACAAAATGACATAAAACCAATAAGTGAAATCACAGATATGAATTTTAAAAGTTTTCAATAAAGATAGTGCTAAAAAGCATGAAGCGCTAATGCAGGTCAACTGGTCCAATCACAATGGAGTCTGGGTCGGATACACTAATAAGGTTTGCCCCAGTTTACTTTAGACTTAGGGCTTGATTTAGATATTGGCAGAGGGATTACTCTGTCACAATGGTGACAGATATCCTGTCTGCTGCAATCTAAATTCCATAGGACATAATGGGATTTAGATTTCGGAGGATGAGATATCCATCACTGTTGTGATGGAGTATCCCTTATGAAAATATCTAAATCTGCCCTTAGTCTTTTTTTTCTAGAGGTAACACTCTTTCAGTAGAGCAGGGCAGCTGGCCTCAAGAAGTGTTCCACGACATTGGAAGAGGTCCCAGAGAAGCCCTGAGAAGCCATTTGTTAAAAACCGGATGCCCTTGGTTTGGCTTTCCCCCAAACATTTTGCCTTTATTCCTCCGGTTTTGCTGAGTTATTTTTTGTTGGCCTTATGACTCTGCACACCTTACCCTTGCTAACCAGTGCTTAAGTGTTTGTGCTCACTCTTTTAAACATGGTAAAAAGAGCTCAAACCCAATTGTCACATTTAACTTACTTATAAGTCCCTAGTAAAGTGGACTTGCATGTACCCAGGGCCTGTAAAGTAAATGCTACTTGTATGCCTGGAGCAGTCATTGTGTCACCTTCTTAATTATCCCCTTCAAACTTTTTCAAAACATGCAATTTACAGCCTGTGAGCCAGTTTTAAACTACCATCTTGATCTGGCAAAATAAACCTCTTACCAGGCCTAAACCTTCCTTTTTAATACATGTAAGTCACAACTAGGGTAGGCTCTAAACAGCCCATAGGGCAAGGTGCAATGTAGCTAAAAAGTTGAAAATATACTTTAAAGTGTTTCATGTCCTGATAGTGAAAAACCCTTACATTTGTTTATCACTACTGCAAGGCTTACCTCTCCCATGGGATATCGTTGGGTTATCTTATTACTTTTAATGAGTGATAAATTTAGATTGGTAACAGGTAGAAATGTTAAGCTTGGTTTCTAATGAATTGTAATTTAAAAGCCTCTTTTATGGTAAAATTAGGTTTTAAGTCACAATTCTGAAAATGACACATTTAAAAGTTTCCATTTTCTTGTCCTAACTATTTGGTGCCTACAGTCTTTATCCTGTGCCACATAACTATGTGTAGTTGGCCTTTGTATATTCCTCCCAGAGAGGATCACAAGGGGGGCTGGGTATTTGTAGTAAGAGTCAGTAGACGGAAGCAGCACCTACCAGTCTTGCACTTCAAAGGCACTGCCCCAGCACATTAGTCTATTGTCAACCCTGACCCCTTTGAGCCAGATCAATGGAAGGAGGGACCTTTCACAAACAGATGTGGGGGGATGTCTATAATTTTCTTCAACTTCAGAGCGGGCACCAGGTATTAATATAGGACCCTCAGATCCACTCCTGAGCACCCTCCTGGCCCTGCGGATACTACAGAATAAGGACTGCCTGAGGGCTGTGCTGATGCCTGAGAAGGAAGACTGGACCTGCTCCTTTGATTTCAGGCTACTTGAAGTGACTCTAAGCGTCAACTGACTGACCTCCCGTTTTGATCTACAGGGGCATAACAAACTCCAGAGGTCTCCGTCCAAATGCCCAGCTAACCAGCTGCACTGGACCAGCCTGGATATGCAAATAAAACTGCTTGAGCCCTGATGGCCTCTGCAAGAGTGATCCCTGATCTCAAAGAAGCACATCTCTAGGTTCTGAGCCCTTGGTTGGCATCAGAAAACACTCATCTGAAATCCTGAACTTTTAGGCTGTTCCTGACTGTGAACAGGCCTGTTTGTGTCAAGGTCTTTCTCCCTGCATCAACCTTCACTGCGATGCTCTCGTGAACACCATTCATTGCACGACAGTGATCACCAGAGATCACTGGCAATGAAAGATCTGCACTTTTCTCAACAGCAACTGACAGCCCACGACTACGGCCAAAGAGCAGCTTCAGCAACGCCTGTCCACAGTGCCTCAGAGGATCTTCAACTAGAGCAATGACTGTCCTCAATGCCTGTCTGCGACACCTGGTGTGTACTTCATCCTACAGCAAGGACCATCTATAACACTCTTCCTGCTCCTCCGGCCTCCTGCACCTCCCTGTGGCACCAGGGGTCCTGGAGTGACATGGGGAGGTGGAACATAGGAGATTTAGTTAGTCCCTAGATATCCATTGTCTGCATTCTCTGGGGGCATAGTTGCCACTGGTATTGGAAGAACTGGGAGGGGTAGCAGATCACAGTGCCTTGAAAGCTCAGGTGTCTGGGGGTACCACTCCTGAAAGCAGGTTACAGAGGCCCAGATGCAGGAGACAGGGGAGAAATGACTCATCCCTTACCCCTGTTCATTCTCACGATATTGCCCCTGGGCTGAGTGGCCAATCCCAGGCTACCAACCCTGGACTGGTGGGAAGGAGATGGGAAAGGGGGTGCCTCACGCCCAGGGTTGATTCCCCCCACCACCCACTTTGAGAAACCACAGAGTTCTGGGGACATTCAATAGCAGTTAGGAAATTCCTTTCTATCCCTAAAGCTTGAAGAGTGGCCTGCCCAAGTTCCCTGCTTGGTGCCTAATTCTGACAGTATTGGCCTAAGTCCTGGCTCTTGACACTGACAGCTGTCAGTGGTCTTTGTTGGTTGCTGTCCTTATTGCAGAGTTTCTCTTTGGTTGGGGACAAAAGTCAGACCCAAGGGGCGGAATGGGCCACATCACTTTGTTGATCATGGTGGTACTGTCTGCCTTCTGGGATGCATCTGTGAGCAAGTTATGGTTAGATGATTCAAAGATGGGGTCCACAGATGAGGAGAAGGACTCCCCATGGGACAGTTTAGTGGCTCAAGAGAGTGTAGACAGGGATACAACTGAGTTCAGAGGTGCATGGAACTGTTTAGGGCTTCTGCCATGGACCCCATTAAGATATGAATTTGTCTACCCTGACTTTTGGTGGGAGGGCGATCATGTTGTATTTAACCCTCTCTGTAGGGTAACCACTGAGGGGCATATTTATACTCTGTTTGCACCAAATTAGTGTCATTTTTTTTTACTCTAATTCGGTGCAAAACTAACTCCATATTTATACTTTGGTGCTAGACCCCTCTAGCACCAAATTGATGGAGTTAAAGTCATTTTTTGAAAGTGGAGTCCTACTTTGCCTTAATGAGATGCAAGGTAGGCGTTCCCGTGCAAAAAATGACTCTATGGCCTTAACACCATATTTAGGGGCATATTTATACTCTGCGGCGTATTTATACTCTGTTTGCACCGAATTAGTGTCATTTTTTTTTACTCTAATTCGGTGCAAAACTAACTCCATATTTATACTTTGGTGCTAGACCCATCTAGCACCAAGGCCCTGATTTAAACTTTTTTTGCACCGCATTAACGTCATTTTATGACACAAAAGTGGCGCAAACTTACAAAATATTGGCCCTTATTTATACTTTTTGCTGCAAAACTCCACTAACTCAGTTTTGCACCAAAAAGTTGAGCACCGGCTTGCACCATTTCTGTGCACCAGCCGTGCACCATATTTATGGAATGGTGCAAGCCGGTGCAAAGGGTAGGCTAGAGTTTTAAAAAATGACTTTAGTCGGGTGGGGCTGGCAGTATAGAAGAAGAGGGTTTAGCACCAAAAAATGGCTTTAGGCAGGTTAGAGTAAAAATAAATGACTCTAACCAGATTAGCGTCATTTTATGGTGCTAAACCTACCATGCCACATGACTCCTGCCTTAGGAAAGGCAGGAGTCATGCCCACCACCCCAGTGGCCAGCACAGAGGACAGGGGTCCCCTGGGCATGGCCATTGCACCCGGTGCCATATATAGGGGCCCATTTCAGGGCCCCCTATGGCACTTTCAAAAATAAAATGCACTTACCTGTACTTACCTGGGATGGGGTCCCCCATCCTCGCAGTCCCTCTAGTGTGGGTGGGGGTGCCCCTAGGGCCTAGGGAGGGCACCTCTGGGCTTATTCCATGGTGTTCCACCATGGAAATAGGGCCACAGGTCCCCTAAGACCTGCCCTGACCCAGGTCTTAAAAAATGGGGCAAAGCAAGCTTTGCCCCATTTTTTGACCCTTCCTCCCTCCCTTGCACCATTTTTACATGGGAGTATAAATATGGTGTTAAGGCCATAGAGTCATTTTTTTGCACGGGAACGCCTACCTTGCATCTCATTAAGGCAGGGTAGGTTTCCACTTCCAAAAAATGACTTTAACTCCATTAATTTGGTGCTAAACGGGTCTAGCACTAAAGTATAAATATGGAGTTAGTTTTGCACTGAATTAGAGTAAAAAAAAAATGACGCTAATTCATTGCAAACAGAGTATAAATACGCCACTTAGCGTCAAAAAATGATGCTAATCTGGTCAGAATCATTTATTTTGACTCAAAACTGCCTAACGTATTTTTTTTTTTTAAGCTAGCCTACCCTTTGCACCGGCTTGCACCATTCCATAAATATGGTGCCCAGCTGGTGCTAAAAAATGGTGCAAGCCGGTGCAAAACTTTTTGGGGCAAAACTGCCTTAGTGCAGTTTTGCACCAAAAAGTATAAATAAGGCCCTGAATGTTTTGCCTTAACCCATACTGTTTCCATGAATTGTTTTGTTGGCCTTAGGACTCTGTGCACTTTACCCCTGCTAACCCGTGCTACAATGCTTTTGCTCACTCCCTAAAACAAGGTAATATTGGTTTACACTTACTTGGCACATTTATAAAGTGGAGCTATTTGTATCTAGGATAGATTAAATGTAACTAGCAAGCACTTATTGTGCCACTCACTTAAGTAGCCCTTTTAAAACATGCCTCAGGCCTGCCATTGCAACCTGTGTGCAATTTTTAACTTTCATTTTGACCTCGCAAAATTAACATATTACAAGGCCTAAAACATCATTTTTTTACATATATAAGACACTTCTCGGATAGGTTCTAAACAGCCTATAGTGCAGGGTGCATTGTATTTAAAAGACTGGATAAGTACTTTTAAGTTTACATTTGTGGTAGTGAATTTTTTTTACTTTTGTCATTGTCAATCGTTATTGCTGAGTTACTAAAAACCATAACAAATTCTATGTACAGCTTCGATTCAAGACCACCTTTTACAAACGGGAAACGTATTCATGCTACCAATAAAATTATTTCTAAAAATCAGAGTGCACTGAGGGGACCCCAAGGTTTAAAATTTATCATGAAGAAATCTTTTAGAGTGCTAAGTGCTAAAGTGAACAAAATGCACTCCATAAACTAAATGATTAAGATGCAGTTATACCAAATAATGGTTTTGTCCATGGCTAAATGGTGAAAAGTGCTACACTCGATTAATGTCTTGTGGATCATGCAAGCTAAGCATTCCAAGAGACTAAGGGGCAGGTTTATGAAAAATGGCACTGCACATAGTGCTAGTCCAGTGCTTTGTGGATTTTGAGTAAAAAATGTTGACTCTAACCTTGCAAAGCACCCAGAGGCCCATTGAAACCAATGGAAGCCTTCTCTTAATGTCTGCTCTGAGCAGGTGTTAAAAGTACCAAAAAAATGGCGCAAGAAAATCTCTTAGATTTCTGTGCACCACGTTTTTGGCCCCCCTAATGGGGGAACACCCCCCCTTTCATACATTATGCCTGTTGTAGGCATAATGTAGTGCAAAGAGTTACAAAGTGGTGCAATGCATGAATTGCGCCACTGTGTAAATATGGTGCAGCGTTTTTGGCCTTCTAACGCCACATTAGCGTAAAAAAATGACACTAAAGTGGTGTTAGAATTGTTCCAGGACTTTTAAATCTGGGCCTAAGTGCAATAATCAGTGATAAGATTTTGAATGTACTTAGTAGGCTTGGAGTCGTTAGTTCGAAGTCAATGGTGGGCTCTAAGTTTGTTAACATGTTTGCCGCACCTTCTTAAAGGTCTTACATCAGATTGGGGAAAACATATCAAGGAGGCCTCATGACAAGTGTATGCCCCCTTCTTCAGAAAAACTGTTTTCAGTAAGGACCTCCCAGCAGCATCAAGAGAAGGGCAGCAGCACAGGAGGTGCAACCAAGATTCTTTCTTGTAATGACGTAGTCTGCAGGCCCCCCCTTCCCTGGAGTGACCCGAGTAGAGTTCTACCACTGGCAGGCCTAGCAGTCACATGTACATAATGTCTCTACCTGCAGTGTATGGTCTCTGAAAAGTATGTCTGACAAGCCAAATTCCAGGTGGATTCTGGATCTAAGCAGTTATCTGGACCATTGAAATACCTTCTTATAACCTAAGGTATGCGAATGCTCCAAACTGAGAGCATGAGCACCTGGGAATGTCTTCTGCCTGCAGTGTAATGCTGGGAGGAAACAGGCTTTTATAACTTTAAGGAATGGTGCAGCCGAGGCACGTTTTAGTTTCTAGTTAAGGCAGATGAGACCATACGTAATGACAGCAGCTTTATTTTTTAGCACGCCTATGTGTGCCGAGGGTTTGGAGGTCTCAGTAAACCAAACTCGCAAGTAATTATATTTCAATGAGTCTTAGTCCCCCTAAATAAGGAAAAAGATTTCTTATTCTTGTAACAGCCAAAGATTACGACTTTGGTCTTATCCTGGTTGATCGTAAGTTGATTCATTTTGTGGTGGATATACGGACTACTCAATGCTCGCTGTATACTAGTTTTAGTGTGATTCATTATAAAGATGTCATCTGTATATTAAAGATGTGTACAGTCATGTGGCCTAGTCATGGGGGAGCCAAGCTGCTGTTGACAAAAGCTTTGCCCAGGTCTGCTGTGTAAAGATTGAAGAGCAGTGGTGCAAGGACTCAGCCCTGCTTGAAATCAGCCTGGGTAGTGATTTGGAGGTGATGGTATGTGGCCCAGTTTTGACGCAGACCCCTGTGTCTGAATAGAGAGAGATTATATCCAGTATGAGGTTTAAGGGAATGCCCCATGTAGGAAGTTTCCTCCATAACGTGTGATGGTATACCCTGTCAAAAGCAAAACTGTAATCAATAAAACAGCAGAAGAGTGGAAGATGTTTCATCTGGGCTGCCTGATAACTCAACACAGCAAGTGTAGTGATATTATCTATGGTTGACGCTGCTGCCCGGAAGACTGTCTGAAAAGAATGGAAGTACTAGCTGCTTAATAGTAACTGAGTCTAAGCTTTAGCTTCTAGATCTAACAGGGCTATCAATCGATAATTAGATGGCTTTGTTGCATTCCCTTTCTTGAAAATGGCACACAGAATGGAGCCCCTCTATGCATCTGGGATTTGGGTGGAGAGAAACACTTGATTGAAGAGAGGAGTTAAGAGCTTTGCCCAGTCCTCCATCGTGCATTTGAAGATTCCAGCAGGAAAGCCGTTGGGTCCCGGTGCCAAATCATTTTTCATTGCGTTGATGATTTTGCAAACCTGGGCCGGGGTCTGCAGACTCCCCTTTATTCATATGCGCAGATGCAGCTGGGTGACTAGAGTATTGTGCTGCTCTGTAGGTCAACCAGACTCCTTCCTGGACTCCATGATCCCGAGTGTGGGGTTTTTAGTTTACTGATGTTATTCCAGCTTCTTTCCTGGAGCATTTGATGTATCTTTAACCATTCCTTTTTTTCTGTGGCTTTCTTCACTTCCCACCATACTTTTTTATGTTCCTTGTGCAATTTAATAAGGTGTGTTGCAGTTTTTACAGTGGGATTAGACTTCTGATTGCAGAGGGACCTTTTTAGCATAGTCCTTTTGGTAAGAATTGCCTTGTTGTACTGCCAGTTATGCTGCTCCCTCCCTGTTGTCATTGAAGGTTGCATATGGCCCCCAGTTGCTAATAGAAAGTCCATAAGCTCCAATGTCAGTCTGCTCCACATAGTTTGCATCTCACCCCGGGTGGTGTTGGGGTCCATGATCACCTAATGTAGCAACTTAGTCACCATTGGGGTATCAGTATTCCTCCATTTGATCCTTCTGACTAATTTGGTTGCTCTGACGTACATGAAAGACCCCACTGTCTGAAGTTTGGCCACCATGGGAACTCAGTGAAGGGGTTGTGATCACTTTCACACCTGTTATGGATCTCAAAATTAATAATTCGGTTTGCTAGAGATTCAGACAGGAATTTATAGTCAATTGTTGAAATTCTTTTAAAAGTAAAGGGGAGCTGGTGATCAGAGACAATGGTGGTCATTATGATGTTGGGGGTAATGACTGCACCGCCAGCGGTGGCGGTACTTACCGCTGATGGCATGGCAGTGCAGACCGCCATATAAAGATATCAGTAGTGAACTGGCTGCAAAACAGCCAGTTTACTACTACCCACCGCCAGGGATACCCCACCAGGTAATCCCTGGTGTAAAGCATACTGGTGACAGGAATACTTATTCCTGTCACCAGTATGTGGCATGCTAGGCCCCCCTGCCACAACCCCAATATACACCCCAAGCCCCTGGACACCCCCCACCCCCGCACCCCGAAATCCTCCTCCCTACCCCTTCTCCCCTTGATCCCCATGTAGGCCCTCGCCTAATCCCCCCTTACCATCCCCAAACCCCTCACCTCCATTTAGGCCCCCACCCCTAACCCCCACATACACATGCACGCATACATAGACATACACACATGCAGTCATACATGCAGACACATATCCCCCTTCACATACACACACACGCAACCCCCATGCATGCTCTCACTCACTCAACACACACCCCCTGCATCTCCATACACCGCCATGCCTATGACTGCATCATTATAGGCGTGGCGGTGTCTGGACTGACATGGCGGTGAGGGTGGAGCAGCATCCACCACCACCACCGACTGACAGCATGGCGCATGGCGGCCCTCACCGGCATCAATGGCGGTGAGGCTCCAGGTGTCAGAATATGGCGGGAAGCCTACAACCACCACTGGAGGTCTTCCATCGTCTGTCAGCACAGTTGTCAGTGGGGAAATTCATTCATAGATGCTTAGGAAATCATTCATTTCATTTTCTCATGTTCCTTGTTTTTTTGGGCGGTGACACCAGTGCTTTCCAGGTCCTTGATACTAAAATCTCCTGTCAACAGGACTTTGTGTGAGGCATGTTCCCGAAGAATCGCTTCAAGGCAGTTGTAGAGGTCATCTGTTGCATGCAGTTTTAGTAGTTTCCGCATGTTTTGATAGCAGTTTATCAGAAGCAAGGGAGTCTTTTTCTGACACATTTTTAGCCCTGAAACTGTTGTCACATGCAAGGATGGGGAGTTTTGTATAAGGGGTACAGCTTCAATCTTGTGATTTTGCTTGATGATGATTGAGAAGACTCTCAATGGCTGGCCAAATAAACTAATGCATTTTATTGGCCTAAAGAACTCATAGAAGCCATGTAAAACTGTTGGAATAAGTGCCCACATTTCCTCTAAGCAGATAATGTCACTTCTACGCAAGAATGCCACCGCAGATTTACTTGTCAAGACTGTCGTCCTATATGCCACATTCCTCTGTGTAATTGTGAATTTGGACTCCATCGCAGGTTTCCGAGTTTGTGGGCAAGCTGATCTGCTGTGGCTAGGCAAAGTCCTCACAGGTCCCACAGTAGATATTGCTCCGCTGGTTCTGATTGATGTTGTTGTTGCTTCTGGTTATGCATGTTGCAGTTCTTTGATTATGAACACATAATATTTCTAGGAAGTTTGAAGCTCATGATGCATTTGAACAGCGGTCATTCGCAGCACCCCACACCTCTCTCAGGACTCTCCTATTCAGCCTGGATGACTTTTGTGGGAGTAGCGTGCAGGGGTATGTTGGTGGATGAAACTTTAACAATTCAATGCCCCAGTCCTCAAAGATCCATGTTCCCCTCAGAATAGTCTCTCTGAGATCAGATCTTTATCATGTGACTAATGTGACATCTGAAATTCCTTCCTCTTGGATCTTGGTGAACTTTACAGAAGTGAATGTATTTGCGGTTATTACCTACAATGTAGGAATGTGTTGGAACAATGGTAAGAAGTTTCCTCTGTTTAATATGTCGTGGGCATCCTTAGGGGTGTAGTGTGGAATAAATGTCAGTTCAAACTGATCCAAGACATCAACTTGGTGTCTTCTCTCAGTCTAGTGGGTTGAGGCTCCTTAGACAATTTGAATTGGACAGGTAAAGCCCTGAGTGCACCTTGAAGGCAGCTTGGGTGGTCGAGAGATAGCTTGCTTGTTGGAACATTGTGTCTCCAGTTGCTAGACAGTTGGTTTTGATGCTGTTTATAACAGATTGTCATCCCACTTTGCCACTAGTCATTGGTCAGTTGGTCTTGATGTTGATTATGACTGGCTGTTTTGATCTCTGCTGTCCCTGGGTGTGTAAACAGCCCACAGTTGAATAAAACTGTTCTAAGTTATTATTTGCCCCGTGTTGTGTGCTTACTGGAGCTATGATGCTTGGCATTCTGCCATGAGGCCAATGATCTTGATGTTGATTGTGATTGACAGTGTTGCTCTCTGCGGTCCCCTGGTGTGTAATAGGTCCATCAGTCGAATACAACTCTTCAAAGCTATTGTTTGTCCCATGTCATGTGCTTACTGGAGTTAAGATGCTTGGCATACTGCCATGAGGCCAGTGAGAGTCTTGGCTGTTACTTGCTAGGGCAAAAGGGCATTTCACAGGGAGAGAAGATATGATTAGGTCAATGTGAGGAGGGTTTCATTAGTGTCCGTCTCTGGCATTTGTGCCCTGGAATCAACTCTTAATAAGGAACCACGAGCCCCTGACCATTTGACATGGCTATGCCCTGTTAGTTCCATATGTTAGTGCTGCAAGTTTGTTTGGAGTGAGAACTGAGTTTATAAGAGTGACCACTGTGTGCAGTCCCACCTGCGCTATTGCTAAGGGAGCATTATTTTCCACTATTCCTGATGAACAGGTGCCTCCCTGGATCTTCTTGCGGGCCGTTGCTGACTCAGCGCCAGACACAGGTGTTATTGTAGCTCCGAATACATTAATACTGGCTGCTAGAGCTTGTGCTGAGGTGATTCTTTGGGTAATCACTTTCGGTTTGTTTTCAGAATGGTTGACTGAGATTGCTGAGCTTGCATCTTTCATGTGTCCCATGCTTCTTTGAGTGGTCACTTTTGTTTTCAGGGCCATTGACAAAGAGCAATGAACTTATAACCTCTGTAAGCCCTGTGCTTGATTTAGGGACTATGCTGAATATAGGAAAGAATTTTGAGGACCCATTCCCATGATCTGCATGAGAAGTGGTGGAGGCCTCTGTAATCAAAGACCTGAGGTGCTTTTTTGTCTATTGTTTCAGTTTTTTTCACCCTTCTTGAGAGATTGGAGGTGATTTATAAGCCTAATAGGGCTGTTAATTCGGGAGATTGGGTGTGTGTCCTCTCTTCAGTCAGTCTAGGGGGGGAGAAATGCTATAGTGCTCGAGATACAAGTGGGCTGTTTTGTTGAAAACTGAGGTCCCTCTTCGCTCCTTGGGAGGCTGGAGTTTCCATTACCGAGGAGAGATTGTCTTTAATGCCAGTTGTGTTAGCTGTGGGAGTTCTATTCGGGGCAATGCATTTATGTTATTTCCTGTGGTACAAGTTGTAGTCTTGACACTTTCGATAAGTGTCCATAGTATCTGAGGCTTAGTGCGTAGTTTGTCAATGAGCGGAGAGCTTGAGCAGGATTGGTCCTGCTCGCACAAGAACATTTTCTAGGGAGCTTAATCTGAAACCCAAGTCAACAAAGGTGGAGGCGATTGATTTAATTAAGTCTATCTGGACCTCCATCCTTTGCAATTGCAATAACAGAGACCTGGCTATTGTGTCATGCTTAATACAGATGGAGGACAGAGAGAACAGAGGAGGGTTCGGGGCCCTTTTTATGGAGAAACGTATGCTCCTGATTGCATAGGGCTGATGGATCTGCTATTGTGCTCATTTCTAAATACTGGAGTTTGTGCCAACAATGCTTCAATGTGGGCTTCTATCTGAGCTCCAATGTTGCAAGGAAGCAGTCCAATAGATTTCTCAGTACTTGATCAGATGTACTCTCCCTCCTAGACTTTCTATTGTGTTGGGGATTGAATGGATTTGACCTCTGATAAATGTTATAATTGCTCAATTTCGAATGCCGACGGTTGGAGGATAGGGGCAGTCGCACTGGCATGTACTAGCACATTCACCTTAGACTTGCATACTCACTGTTTTCTAGGCAAGACTCCTCTTTCCTAACTCCGGTTCTCTATGTCCAATTGATTCTGGGAGTAATTGTCCCCCTTCGTTACCGCTGTCTCCATGGCTGTTCCCTGGGGACCAGATAGAGGGTCAGCTAGGAGGGTCCTCTCGCTGCCCCCGATCACCTCTTGTAGAAGTGGGCAGGAGTTTGATCTGTGGGGATTTAGCCCTATACCCAGAAGCCCCTCTGGGAATTTGCTGCATGAGGACGCTGATGGTTTGTTAGACTCCAGAGAGCCCAATGAAATGGCAGAATGAGGGCCCTTATTTGGAGCTTTACGGAATGTATTAATTGATCAGTCCTTGTGTCGGCACTTGAGCTCCTTGGGAAAGATTCTTCTTGAGGCGTACACTGGACAGCCCCTAAAAGCTCATTATAGGCATTGATAGGGCCATGTGTGGGCCTTCTTGACTGTTTTCCTCTCTCCCTTAATTCCTTTGTTTTATTATGTGAGCTAAGGCTGAGCTCCTTGTCAGGTGATGTGAAGCCAAACTCAAACTAAAGCTCAGGTTCATAAGAGGGTAGTGCCAGAGGTTGAATGAAGAATGCCTCTACAGATTCATTAGCTTTTTTTTTAGAATGTACTTTCCTTTTTGGCATGATACCAATGCTTTTGGTTATAAGCTTGATAGCAGTGTCCTTGGGATGAAACTTTAACAGAACTTTGTGGGGGACGAGTTGATAGCGCCATCTTACCTCCCATAACTCTCTAACTTGAAACTATCCACAGGGCTCTGAAAGAGATGAGGGGGAAGGCATGATCATGCTACCCACTGAGGCGTTACCTGGTGCATCCCGGGACATCCCACATAAAGGTAGTTGTGG
Source organism: Pleurodeles waltl (assembly GCF_031143425.1). Lineage (NCBI taxonomy): Eukaryota > Metazoa > Chordata > Amphibia > Caudata > Salamandridae > Pleurodeles > Pleurodeles waltl. Next base: position 957,852,110 of record NC_090449.1, read on the forward strand.
AGAGCTCTGACACAATAAGGATGAGGATGAGGCTAGTTGTGAGGATGGTAGACAGGTAGTTGAAATCTACTGTAGTTGTTCCTTAGCAGGTCAATTGTAAAGTGGAGCAAATGGGTGATATGATTTCCAGAAATGACCTGCTTTGCACCTGTCTGCCCCCTGTATGCCTCCTTGGCACCTTATCTCACCAGCGGGAAGGCAGCTGACCACTGCTCACCTTACACGCTGCAGGCTTTGCTGTGCTTTCCTAAGCTGTTTCCTTTTTTCTCCACCTGAAACTTCCAGCCTCTGGCAAGGTAAGGAGGCAGTAGTCAGTGCAGAGTCAAAATGAATCTAGGAATGTCCAAATCTCATTTAAGCCAGCCAAGGTGCTGAGTGGAGTTGGACCAGGAGGGGGATAAAAAGAGCTCTTATCCCTGCTAGGTCACTCTGGAATCTTCAGGTGTCCTCAAGCATCATTGACCGCCACCATCAGCCATTGAGCTGCCAACAGGTGCGGGTCCCCTCCTAATGCATTTCTGGTAGCTTGTCCATGAGAGGACAGATGCCTCGACAGGCACAAGCCACATCGCCCTAATGCTGCCCGCTCCGTGCACCGCCAGGCACCTGCAGCTTACTAGAGCTCCCACCGCAGTTCTTGTGGTTCTCCCAGGCGTGCAGTTCCTATGAATTAAAGCAGCTCCCTGCTTGCCGCTGCTTTCCATACAAAAGTTGTCTGGAGCATTTCCTTTCTGTACTGCAGCTCTCATAGTTGGATTCCCGGGCTTGTGGGCAGCCGGGGCAGTAACTAAGGTCAGACCCCTATGGGGCCAGGTACCAATTGACCTCTTGAACTGCCTACCAGCCTTGGCCCGCAAATGCTATGGCTCCTAAGTTCCAGTAGCGTGTTTATACTGCATGCTTCAAGGATGCTATGTTCTCCTCTCAGTGATTTTAACTGAGGGAAGTTCCATGCTTGTTCTTTCTTTCATGCACAATTTTGACAATGAATGCTTTTTAACATTAAAAACTCCATAATAACCCTTACAACCTTTTAAAACTTAAAAACTGCATTCTACCTTGTTCTTCTCTTGCTTTTTTTCACTTTTTAAACAAGAAGCACGAACATTTGAGTGCATGCCTTTTTTCTTTGTCTCTTTTCTTTTCCCTTTGTCTTGCACTGAGGGTACTTATTCACCGGGTGTCACCTTTACTTGCTTTAGATTTCCCTTCTGGAGTCTCATAGTATCACAAATAATCTCTTTACAGCCTTGAGAAAGCCCCGGCGTATTCGCAATGTGGGGCGAAACACGTGTTGGCTGATACTCTACTGAATCTTGTCAGCAACTCTCTCTGGATTTGTATCTTATTCTCTGGATTACATCATTCTCCTCTAATCCAAGTACGCAATTTTTCCAGCTGGCGTTATGCTGAACCCTTACACTTAAATCTGGAAATTTATCACTATTCTATTGATTAAAGCGCACTGAATTGGACTCAAGAGACTCAGTTTGTTCTTTCCTGATCTGCAATTTTACTATCAACATTACATTTTAAGTGTGGGAACCTACCGCTTATAGCAGTGTTACCTTCTGATTAAGGGCCTGATTTAGAATTTGACCAATGGGGTTACTCCATGATAGATATCCCGTCCACTGCATTACAATTCCATTATACCCTATAGAAATCATAATACGGCAGACAGGATATCTGTCACATTTGCGATGGAGTAACCTGTCCACCAAACTCTTAATCAGGCCCTTAGTTTCTGAGATTGAAGTCAAAGAGGTGTCCAGTCCAGCAGGCTGTGATTGACATGGGATCTATGAGGTAATATAGAAGTTGGATGAAGTCCCAGAGAAACTCTTGACTTTTACCAAATAAAGGAGCAAAAATTGGCATTTTCTAACAATGTTGAACACATTCGGTGACAGATATGATCCTTGGGACACCATGAAGATGTGCTTGTCACGATGGAAACCTTAATCCTCAGACATACACTTGCAAGCCTGCCTTTCAGGAAGGACTGGAGGCAATTTCCTTGTGAATTCTGAAACTACCTCTACTACTTCCCTCACTCTCTCTTGAGGATCATAAGGAATAGATGTCAAAGGTCTAGGTGTCAAAGGATCATGATGCATGATTTCTAAAGCCTTAGGCATTTTTCTACCTGAATTAATTACTAAAATTGAAACATTGCTGTTTTTCCAGATTCCTGTGTAGGAAAGGTATGTTTGCAATCAGTCAAATAATTGTATCAAGGCAGTTAACCAGTATTGTTTTACGTGTTAATTAGCTCTCATGAATCTAATCAACTTTTTAAAGAAATTACAGTTGCTACATTTGTGATACATTAATAAAATACATTAAATGTACATGGGTTTCAAAGGCTTGCAGCAGGGCATGGATCATAGACTATTCTTAACACGTTTTCCTGAGAACCTTTCTTAAAAGTACAGTTTTTCCTTGTTAGACCTGGCATCCTTGTATGGTTGCCCCCTAATGTTCTGCCTTCAAACCTCCTGTTTTTGCTAACTTCGTATTTGCTGGCCATAGAACCATGCTCGCTCTATCGCTGCTTTCCTATGCTAAAGTGTTTGTGCTCTCTGCTCAAATCATGGTAACATTGGCTCATACCCCATTGACATATTTACTTTGCTTATAGGTCCCCAATAAAGTGCACTATATGTGCCAGGGCCTGTAAAGTAAATGCTACTAGTGGGACTGCAGTACTGATTGTGTCACCCACTTAAGTAACCCTTTAAGCATGTGTCAGGCCTGCCATTGCAGAGCCTGTGTGTGCAGTTTAAACTGTCATTTGGACCTACCCGGTGAAATAAACCTTTTGCTAGGTCTAAGCCTTCTTTTTTTTATAACATATTCGACTCCTAAGGTAGGCCCTGGAGAGTCAGGGCAGGGTGCAGTGTATTTAAAAGGTTGGATGGGTATTTTTAAGTTTTATATTGTCGCGTAGGCTCTCATTATCCTAATGAGACTACTGGATTTTTGGGTAGCAGGATCGTTCACAGTGTGGGGGACTAAGTCTAACCCACGGCGAAGGACCCTTGTCACCCTCAATCCGGTTTTGCTTCGGCTAACTAGCAGTGCCTCATCTCTCCCAGAAGGAAGAGATGATTGGGCAGCCGAGCGCATGACATCTTAGTGCTTCCCAGGGAAGTCGTGGTCACTCAGATCCCAACCAGTTCTCTCATACACAGTGTGGTCTCATATACAAATGACAAATGCAGTTTGAGTTTTAAAGATTGGTTTAATAAAACAACTGCATTTTAGATAACAAAGCGTGAGCCGCAATAACCAGAACCATACAACACAGTAGGATTGAATAGTAACGAGGAGAGTGAAACATAAGAATAACGCTATCATAGTGCTACTAGATTACGTACTCTCTTCTAAGTTCTATTTTGAGCACAGCATGTTAAGCCCTAAGCCTGCCTTTCAGGTTCCCCCGGGAGGACATCAACCCTCATACCTGAGCAAAGGCCTGTGATCTGGATTCGCATCTGCAACAGGGCAGTCAGCGTCTAGTTGTGGTTCCCTGGTCGGAATCTCCCTCTTACGTGTACCAGGACTAGGAAGTGTTTTTGTAATTAACACGCCGGTGTTGTAAGAAATGTCCCTACGTAAGAATGTGTACTTTCCACAAACCCTAAAGACTAAACTCCTACCACGTCTATCGGCAATGTACCAGACTGTGGGGGTCATTTTGACCTCGGCAGTCTTTTTTCAAGACCGCCGTGCGGAAGACCGCCAGTGCAGGCGGTTTGGCGCTCGGCCTATTATGACCGTTGGCAGCTCTCCGTCCCTTTACGGATGGAGAGCTGCCAACAGCCATACTGGCGGGAGGCGGGGAAGTGGAGGTTGCTCCACCTCCACCGCCACGCCAACAGAACACCGCCCAGCGAATCATATCCTGTGATTCGGCGTGGCGGTGTTCTGTTGGTGGTGTGGTGTCGGTGGAGCTGCCCCCATGGCTCCCGTTCCCTCCCGGAGGATCGACGGACCAGGTAAGTCGATCGTCCGTTAGGGGAGCAGGGGTGTTGTGTGTTGTGTGCGTGCATGGGGGTGTGTCTGAGTATGTAGAGGGGGTGTGTGAGTGTGTGTATGCTTGTGGGGGTGATGCGTGTTTGGGAATGAGTGCGTGTATGTCTGTGGGTATGTCTGTATGGATGTGTGCGTGTATGTTTCAATGTGGGTGTGCGTGTCTGACTGTGTGTGTGGATGTTGGCATGTATGTCGGGGTGTGTGCGTGTGTGTGTTGGTGGTGCCTGCATGCGTGTCGGGTGTGTGTGAGTTATGTGATGTTGGGGGTCGGGTGGGGAGGGGGGCCCTGCCACCTTTGGGGGGTGGCAGGGGTGGTGGGGGGTGTAGGGGAGGGAGTCAGGATGGGGGTGAGGGAGACCCCTATCAGTGCCAGGGAAGGAATTCCCTGGCACTGATAGTGCTTACCGCCATGGATTTCATGGCGGTTCAAACCGCTGGAAATCCACTGTGGTAAGCCGGGTCCAAATACCGCCGGCGGTATAGTGACGGCAACCGGGCTGGAGAGCCAGGTCTCCAGCCCGGCGGGCGGAACGGAGAACCGGCGGATGACCATGGCGGTAACCGCCATGGTCATAATTCCACAAGGTGAGACGCCAGCGTGTTGGCGGTCTTACCGCCGGTTCTCCGCCTTCCGCCAGGGTCGTAATGACCCCCTGTATCCTTGACTGAAGCACAGAGCGAGAAAGAATGTATTGTTTGAGAACTCCACTGCTGAAGTAAGCTAAACAGTGTGATAGAAGAAAATAAAACAAGACCGTGAAACTGGTTATTGAAAAATAACAGTGCGAGGCTGAATAAAATGCATCTAGAACAAAGTGCACAGAGGCCTAATGCTTTAAGCAAACGCATAAAGGCTATATTAAAAATGGCTACACTACACCCTCCCCTTGTCGGTAGAAAGTGGTTTAAATCTAAGCCTAAAAAATGCCCTATGTTAAAACAAAAAGGAACTAAAACCATATATAATTTCAACAAGTCAAGAGGACACCAAAGCACAATAATCCTAAATTTAAATGTAAGCATGCGGCTAAGAGCCGAATTCATGTAACAGTGTCAATTTAGACCAAATCCAATTCAAACTGTGGTCAATGAAAGCAGGAGGTTCTCCACTTCGGCAGATGACAGGACCGGAAAATCCACGCCAAAGACTATTAAGGAGCAGGTGTGTTCCAAAGCCTCAGAATCAACCAAAGCAGCATCCTGTGCAGGGCCTGTAAACGAGTTAATATCAACTTCCTCCAGGAAGGGTATTTCGTAATCAGCCTCACGAAGCAAACGCAGCCGCAGCGCGCATGTCTGGGAATGAGCCCTCATAGGGAACATCAACAGATCAGCATCAACCACTGGGGGGCGTTGCTGTGAGAGACAGACGATTAGTGCACGTTCAAAAGAGCACCAACGGCACTGAAACACGGGTTGCACACAATCCAAAACCGGTCTGAATGACAGAGACCAGTCACACTCCAAATGTCCCAGGAGTGTTGCTCCGAAGTGCTGCATCATGCGCTCACGACACAGCTGCGCTGATGGGAGCGCCCACATTCGTTCTTGTTGCGGCGGGACAGCCATTGCGGAAAAGCAACAGCAACAGCAAAACGCCTGCTAATAAAGCCAAAGTGATCGGAAATCCCCCAAAAATGCTTCCGAAAATTTAATGAATAGCCGAAGGTATCAAACCGAATATGGAAGAGAAGGTGTGAACGAAACCAACACCTACGGCTTTGAAAAAATGTGCCAATCCAGCTGTGCTGGACGCATTAAATATACATCTCACGAGTTCACCAAAGTGGCTCGGAAAGTTGGTATTTAACAGGGACTGTATTTCTGCTGATGACCTTGCCACCTGAAGTGTGTAGGTCTCGCGCGCAGATGTAAGGGCCACATGCTTTTGAAACAATAAAACCTTTAGTCTACTTAACTTGTCGAAATTCACCTTGGAAGTAGCAATGTGAGGCCAGATATCTGCTACCTCCCTTAATTTAGTGGGGGGAAACAACACATTCCCGCAGCAAGTAACGACCTTGGTGAGTGAAACAACGTAAACTATTCCGGCCCGCATGCCACAACAGTCTTCACTATTGAGGAGGACGTAGCTGCCGTTTGAAAGCACCTGGAATGTGCGTTTAATCAAGGGGACCGGAACTCCCTTCAGATAGCAAGCCAGGTTCGCAACCGAGGCATTACATGCCCCATGCAAGGACAGCTGCTTACAAATCATCGAATGGCTGACTGAAGTCTCGCATTCACTACCTCTAAGAAAAACCTCTCTCATGCCATTGAGACATTTGTACAAGAAGGGAAGTTCCCACACCTCATGTATATAACTATCTCCCAACTTTTCATATCTGCCTACCGGAACATGTTTTAAACAAGAAGTGAATTGTAGTGTAGAAATAGGCAGATTAATAACACCGTGTATCAACCACTCAGCTGAGGGAATCTCGGCCATGGTAAAAGGCAATCTTTCCAATTTTTCATTGTTAAGCATGACATATGTCGCCTCCTTCTTAGCCATCAGTTGTTGTTGTCGTGTCAAATTAAAGGAAAAAAATATCTCCCTGGCCCTGATGTGCTGCCATGGAACACGACCCGCCTTCAGTGTCTGAAGTGTCCAACCCAACTGCATAATGGACCTTGTTTGACTTTGTCCATGATATAAAGAAGACATATCAGATCGTATAATGTCTATGGCAGAAGAAACAATGTTGTCGATGGTAAATATTCGGTCGGACAGAGTGTGAATGCCATTATCCACAACAGCTAACATCTTTTTCAAATTTTCCTGATCTATCTGCCTTAACCGGGCGGGCAGCCTCTTGTTGGGAAAGTTTCCATATTTCATTGTACACTTCATACAAAAAACGCTTCCTACGTGGTGTCTTCGGGCCTGACAAAAAATCTTGCAAGTCAGTGTTATTAGACAGGAGAGTGAGATGTGTCTTTACTGCATCTAGCGAGGAGGTTTTTAACCATTGTTCACAAAATTTTCTCACACTATATGTAGTAACAATTTCAGCATGTTTAGGTGATATATAGTGAGGGTCTGCCCGACTCATCCTGAAACCCCCCGAGGAGGTGACAAAGCGTTGATGACACTCATTGGTGTCTACAGGCCACAATAACCACCCGCCCGGACGTTACAATGAAGTGTTAAATGTACCATTCTGGACCCAGTTTGTAAGTTCTCTAAAAGTAGCATTGATATATTTCTGCCAATCCTTCATTTTTGTAGGGACAGGTATGCTAGGCATATTCAATTCTCTAATCGTTGCTAAGCCCAAACAGCTAGTCTGTTGTACTGTTTCATTTAAGAAAATCATTTGAACGGGAATGAGTCATGCTCTAAACAATGTTTCTCTACCCTGTGTCTGCCAATGTTTTGTTCCCCAAACACATTTCAAATCAACATTATTTGACCAATATTCATAACCTTCAATCGACAGTCGGGAAACAAAAGAATCTTAGTATATGAATTTCGTATTAGTCAACAACATTTGCTTATCTTTAGACGGAGTTAACTTAAAATAATATGACTTAGCATTCATTTGATGATGCCCAGAAAAATACGCAAATTTGTCAGAATATGTTTTAGAACTCCCTTTCGGGGGAGTCGGGCAATGCTCTCATTGCGTATAATCAAATATAGTTTTTGGACTACTTGCTTTATGTATAAAGTGGTGCCCATAATAATTATAGCAAAACATGTCACCATAATTCTCTTTAAACTGGTAAACATCTTCATTCTCATAGACAGTATAGTATTATAATTCAGTCATCATGGAATCAACTGTCTTCACATCCCAATCATCAGATACAATGCCTGGTATTACGATATCATTCATAGATAATTTTAGAACATATGGTATTTGAATTATATCAGTGGGACCGTATATATCAAACATTACTTTATCCCACACAATCCCATCCGGAATTGGTACTGCAGAAATGTTCACAAAGGACAAGTCTCTTCGAACCTTATGTGATGAAAAATGTGGCTTTAACACCTCCTCCACCTGTTCAACTGCTGATCTCTCAGGAAGAAAATGACCATGTATCAACAGAAAAAAGGTAACGACAAACCCTATCCAGAGAAAAAATGCTATCATAGTCAATAAGAGCCACAGATAGTTCCAAGGAAAAACAAAATACGTATCTTTAAGCCAATAAATCAGCTCACGTGGACCTGGGTCAGGTGTTGAAGAGGCAAATGAGTCTGATAGACCATCGTTGTTGTTGGCAAAGTACCCAGAGGCAGTTCTTGTAAAATGTGCCGCTGTATTCAATGGAGGAGTTGGTGTTTTTTGCGGTGGCACACTGTAGATAACACCACCCGCAACATCTCGATCAAATGTTTCCAAATTATTTGTCGTCAGTGGAACTAACGCAAGATCATCTTCCACCCTCCCCAAGCTTGGAGAGGCAACAGTGTTGGTATAAATAACTTGGAGCGGAACATCTTCCCCAGTAGTGAGAGGGATTCGGGAACTACTGGACGTTCCTTCTGGTCTGCTGTGCAGAATCGGCCACATGTTGTAACTTGACATTGTCAATGGAAACAAAGCGATTTTCTTTGGCACCTTGCAACGGTGGTAAAATAACAGTTCTTGTTCCGTGTATCCCCAACACAGGGACTGGTGCTCGATAAGAAGGGCCAAATTCTTTACTGCATCCTTTTCACGCACAAGATCCCCAACTCTGGGAATCCAGCCAGTAGGTGTTACTGGCACATCCTTAATTCCTGTGGAGGCAGAACTTTTAGAAGAGTTATCTTCACAGAACTCTTGTAATTCCTGCAAAACAGTGACACGATCATTTATGTCAAAAGGCGTTTCCGCCGCCTCCACACCAGGACCATCTAGATCCGGAACAAACATTTGTGTTCCGAACAGGCACTCATATGAAGTACGACCCCCCAGGGACCTTCTAGGCAGGTTATTCAGTGCTCTCTGTACTTCATACAGGTGGGTTAGCCAACTACGACCCGTACCTAAGACTCTGGACGTTAAGGATTGCTTTAAATCGCGATTTAAACGCTCCACGACAGAATTTCCCTCTGGATGAAATGGAGATGAGAACCGGAGCTGGACCCCCAACGAAGCCATGGTGTCCCTGAATGCCCTTGAGGCAAAAGGAGGGCCCTGGTCCGAATAGAACGCCGCAACTGCATATGTACCGACAAAGACATGCAAATCTTTAATAACAGTTCGAGCATCAGCCGAGCGCTGTGGCCATACCCACACAAATCTGGAGCAAGAATCTACAGCCACCAGTATATATTTGTATGCACTGTCCGGTGTGAGTAGACCGCAATGATCCAAGTACACACATTGTAATGGTCTGTTTGATATTAAAAGGGGCGTCTGCGGCGGGTGCTTAGCAGTTGAAACTTTAATTTGTTGACAGATGTCGCAACAAAGGACATACTGCTTAGTCTCCTTATAGAGACCAGGCCACCAGTAACGGGCCTGTAATAGCGAAATTGTGGCGGCCACGCCAGCATGTGCAGATGCCACCCCCTCATGCGCTGCATTAATCAATTGAGGTCCTACAACTTTATTGGGGATCTCGCGTACGCCTACGCCTGGAATTTCAACCTCAGCATTCAGCATACTTCCCATAAAGTATTGATATTTATTAGGAAATCCTTTAGGATAAGGCGCGCCATCAACCGTAGCTTTTTTGGCAGCCAGAATCTCTGTGTCTGGTTTGGAACTCGAACGAGTAACTGCGGCCACTGTGGCAACTGCCACTGCCGACTTTGCGGCTTCATCAGCCAAAGTATTCCCAGCAACGTGTATTCCAACGCGCTGGTGTCCAAGAGTATGTACAACATGGACTTTGGGTAGCGTCTCCTTCAGGTCTGCTACCTTCCCCCACAGTAGTCTGTGTTTTATGGTGTTGCCCTTTGAATCTCTGAACCCGTTCAATCGCCAGTAATGTAGGTATTCATTAAAAGACTGGACACAATAATATGAATCACAAACAATCAGTGTAAACTGTGTCGGAGCCGTATGTTCTAGTGCCATCAATAGAGCTTTCAGCTCAGCCAATTGTGCTGTACAGTCCCCTAATGTTTGTGTATAAGTATGTTGGGAGCAGAATTTCTCCCTCTCCATTTGGCCGCTCACTACTGCACATGCAGCTGAATATTGGTGTTTTGTCCGCACAGCCGGTTGCGCAGAGCCATCGGTGTACATGACTACTTGATAGTGATCAATAGGCAACGTGTCGTCGGGAATTGGATATTCAATTTCATATTGCAAAAATTCCTGAGTCTGTAACTTAGGGTCAAAAATGTAATCTACATCAGTGGCTGTTAAAGACGTAGCCCATTGTATCCATCGCGGGTGCAGTGCTTTCGCATTAGGAACACTCGCTTTTGTAACAGCCTCTAGGGCCAGAATAGGGGAAACGACTATAATGCGTTTACCCTGGGCAAGAGGTCGTTCTTTAATAACAGCCATCTGTACAGCAGTGAGAATTTTCTCTGTTGGTGCAAATTGATGTTCAGCAGCCGAATACAAGTGAGACTTATATCCAATCGGGATTTTCTCACCTTCATTAAAGGTGACATACGTAAACCCAATGGCCCCAGCTATTACCCTGATGACCAAATGTGTCTTATTGTCCCGTGTATGTAGATGTTTTGCATCTAGGAGATTTGCTTGCAACTCCCGAAGAGTATGTGTGTGCTCAATCGTCCAGAATTTGCTTGAAAAATCAGGACGGTTTAATTTGTATAATGGTTTTATGCGTGTAGCATAATCAGGAATGTATGTTCTGCCAAAATTTAGAAAGCCGAACAATGATTGTAATTTCTTAATCGTATTAGGTGGTTGCAATTATGCACATTTTACAAAAATTGTGGCGGTAGGCTCTTACCTTCATTTGACAGCTCATATCCCAGGAATATGACGCTGAGGAAGGCAATTTTTGATTTTTTGAAGTTAAATTTGTAGCCAATTTTGGCAAACCCAACAACAATGCGGGCTACCAGTCTTAAATGTTGTATTAACTCGTCATCCGTGAGATATATATCATCCACATATGACAATGCTTCAGTGTCCAACCCGTGTAAAATTTCAGTCACATGAGCCGCAAACCGTCCCGGGCTATTCTTATACCCCTGAGGCAAATGACAGAATTTTTACTGGGAGCCTAACGCACTAAAGCTTGCAAGGTCCCTGCTTTCGGGTGCTATATTCTGGCAGAAGAAACCATTCGAGATGTCTAAAGTCGTTTTGTACTTTTTCTGCACAATGTTGTTCATTAGTGCTGCGCTATGTGAATTTTGTATAGCGTATGTACGTGTGTGTCCGTTCAAGTGTCTGTAGTCTAAGACTATTCTATATGAATGGTCTGGTTTAGGTACAGGAAATAAGGGATTATTCATCGGCGAGACACAGGGTTCAATTACTCCCTGGTATTCTAATTGCGTAAGTATTTCTCTCACCGGTGCCCTTGCTTCATGCTTCATAGGATATTGCGGTTGTGGCTGAGGTTCACCTTTAATTGGAATTACATGATATGGTGAATCCCTATCCCACCCTACGTGATTTCTATATAAGGCAGGTGCTTGTGCTAGAGCCCATTTGATGCTATAGGACTCTGCGAGTTCTCCTGGAACAAGTGGTGAGAACAAAGGTTTAATAACCTCCTCCCCAACTGGGCAGGTGCGAACAAAGTCAGGTGGCCAATCCTGTTCAGCCAGCAAAATGTCATATATCTTGACTACAGGATCCCCAAAGATTGCGTTTATAGTGCGTTCAATGTCTCCTTCCAATTGTGAAGTCACTGTATATACCCTATCGGGTTCAGAGACACGCATATCTGCTGTTTCAACCTGAATGAAGTCATCAGTTGCTTTCACCTCCAGATGCTCTAGAAGATTCCGGCGAACTATTGTGACCTCTGCCGCGCTGTCTAACAGTGCTAGTGCCCACGTCTTGTTCTTCAAGAGAACTCTCTTCCTGTGTGGCATGACTAACTGAGACTGCCGCCACCTTTTTCTTTTTAAACTGTTGTTTTTGTTGTATCGGTTTCTCTTCCTTCTTGACAGAAACCTCTGAAGAGCGTTGTGATTCCTGTCTTGGTTTCATGTACTCTGTTCTCAGCTCTGACCGCCCGCCTCTCTCATTTCTTTTTTCCGATGAGTCCTGAAAGGAACGAGATTGGTGTGTATCAGTGTATTGATATCTATCAGGCGTTTTCAAGTTATCCCTATTTCTGAGATTATACCTAGTCTGCGGGGTCTCCGGTCGCGGAGATTCTCCCCTTTCTTTTTTAGGTGTCTGTTGTTTTTTCTCCCAGCGCTTTTTATTACCCTCAGGTTGCTGTTTAGTAGTTTCTTTACTAATTTTCCCTTGAAACTGTGGTTTCTGTGTCTAGCCCCTAGGCTATCTCGACTGATACTGGAATATGTTTCCGCTATTATTTTAGGCAGGTCCCGCTCCTGATCTAGTTGCGGGACGTCACGAAGACGCATACGCACCGCTAGTGCAACTGCCTCCCCTTTAGAATTACTTAGTATTATTGAAGAAACCGTGGCAAAATTGCCCATCAGTTGCATTCCCAAATCTAAGGCTGGGGCAGCCCCATATTTATCCTGAATCTGTTTAAGCACTTCCGGTAGGTTTGCCAATGTCAGTGTACCGTGTGCTGTTGTGTAGAGCGCGGCAAACACCGTGCCCCATGTATTACAATGTTCCACTGTGGGAACCATTCCAAATGGTAAACACATAGTTAATATTCTATGTTTGTCCTGAGGTCCCGTATGGGCAAATACCGCCTCCAGCGTATTAATTTTTTGCGCCAGCCAAAATGGAGTCTCCTCCCGTCTTGCTGGCGCATTACCCATGATAGAGTGTACAGTCGCCGGGTTTACACCTGGAGCTACTGCATGTTGTTGTGCTGGAGCAGCACGCGCTGGGTTTGTATTTAGTGTCTGCATCACAAATTGTACTAAGCGTCTATATGTAGCCGTTAAGTCTGTATATAAACGACGAACTTCAGCCACCGGCATATTTGCAACCGCAGGATGTGGTGTATATGTGGCCAATAAAGGCCAGGTCGGAACATCATTACTCAGTGGACCTAACCTTACTGGTAATATTGTATGGGGTAGGGTGCCATCAAGCCAATTATTATGTTCTGGATAAGATAGAGGTATCTCTAAATATGCATACGCCCTGTACTAGCAAAGCGCGTTCGCAATCGTATATGTATGAAATGTATTTGTATTCCCATCAACTGCTGGAAATGTGACCCAAGAGTAAAAAAGTTCTGTTCTACAGGCTGCATGGGCGGCCACCACAAACGTGACTGGAACCCCCTGGTTCGTAAGACCATGTGCAGGCAAATGCTCTGTGAGGGGTTGCCTCATATTAAGAGCTATTTGTATTACCTGGGGATTCGCCATTAGAAAAACAGCGATAGTTCAGAGAAGGCACACCAAAAACGGGGTCTTTCCTTTTAAAGTTCAAGCTTGAACAACCATCCACTATATCTAGGGTTACCTATAACGCGGTGGTGGAAGTCCTCAGTGCCACGCACATCTCCGTTAAAGGAACTGAGGGATCATTATAATATATGAGACCGAGAGAGACTGGTGGACCCGAATATTAGAGCCAGACCAATCGTTGGTGGCGCCATGTCGCGTAGGCTCTCATTATCCTAATGAGACTACTGGATTTTTGGGTAGCAGGATTGTTCACAGTGTGGGGGACTAAGTCTAACCCACGGCGAACGACCCTTGTCACCCTCAATACGGTTTTGCTCCGGCTAACTAGCAGTGCCTCATCTCTCCCAGAAGGAAGAGGTGATTGGGCAGCCGAGCGCATGACATCTTAGTGCTTCCCAGGGAAGTCGTGGTCACTCAGATCCCAGCCAGTTCTCTCATACACAGTGTGGTCTCATATACAAATGACAAAGGCAGTTTGAGTTTTAAAGATTGGTTTAATAAAACGACTGCATTTTAGATAACAAAGGGGGTTATTCTAACTTTGGAGGAGTGTTAATCCGTCCCAAAAGTGACGGTAAAGTGACGGATATACCACCAGCCGTATTACGAGTTCCATAGGATATAATGGACTCGTAATACGGCTGGTGGTAAATCCGTCACTTTTCTGTCACTTTTGGGACGGATTAACACCTCCTCCAAAGTTAGAATAACCCCCAAAGTGTGAGCCGCAATAACCAGAACCATACAACACAGTAGGATTGAAATAGTAATGAGGAGAGTGAAACATAAGAATAACGCTATCATAGTGCTACTAGATTACGCTCTCTCTTCTAAGTTCTATTTTGAGCACAGCATGTTAAGCTCTAAGCCTGCCTTTCAGGTTCCCCCGGGAGGACATCAACCCTCATACCTGAGCAAAGGCCTGTGATCTGGATCAGCATCTGCAACAGGGCAGTCAGCGTCTAGTTGTGGTTCCCTGGTCGGAATCTCCCTCTTAAGTGTACCAGGACTAGGAAGTGTTTTTATAATTAACACGCCGGTGTTCTAAGAAACGTCCCTACGTAAGAATGTGTACTTTCCACGAACCCTAAAGACTAAGGGCCATATTTATACTTTTTGACGCAAAACTGCGCTATCGCAGTTTTGCGCCAAAAAGATTAGCGCCGGCTAACGCCATTCTGAAGCGCCATGCGGGCGCCGTATTTATTGAATGGCATTAGCCGGCGCTAGCAGACCGGCGCTGCCTGGTGTACGTGGAAAAGAACCATGTACACCAGGCAGCGCCGGCGTTGGGGAAAATGGCGTTAGGGCGTCTTAAAATGGGGCAAGTCAGGTAGAGGCAAAAAAATCGCCTCCACCCGATTTGCGCCATTTTTAACGACGCCCAGACGCCATTTACATGACTCCTGTCTTAGTAAAGACAGGAGTCATGCCCCCTTGCCCAATGGCCATGCCCAGGGGACTTATGTCCCCTGGGCATGGTCATTGGGCATTGTGGCATGTAGGGGGGCACAAATCAGGCCCCCCTATGCCAAAAAAAAATGTAAGAAAAAAAAAAAATTATACTTACCTGAACTTACCTGAATGTCCCTGGGATGGGTCCCTCCATCCTTGGGTGTCCTCCTGGGGTGGGCAAGGGTGGCAGCGGGGGTCCCTGGGGGAATGGGAGGGCAGCTGTGGGCTCATTCTGAGCCCACAGGTCCCTTAACGCCTGCCCTGACCCAGGCGTTAAAAAGAGGCGCAAATGCAGGGTTTTTTGCCCCGCCCACTCCCGGGCGTGATTTTTGCCCGGGAGTATAAATACGACGCATTTGCGTCGCAGTCATTTTTTTAGACGGGAACACCTACCTTGCATCTCATTAACGCAAGGAAGGCGTTCACGCAAAAAAATTACGCTCATTCCTCATACTTTGGCGCTAGACGCGTCTAACGCCAAAGTATAAATATGGAGTTAGTTTTGCGTCGAATTTGCGTCGAAAAAAACGACGCAAATTCGGCGCAAACGGAGTATAAATATGCCCCTAAACTTCTACCACGTCTATCGGCAATGTACCAGACTGTATCCTTGACTAAAGCACAGAGCAAGCAAGAATGTATTGTTTGAGAACTCCGGTGCTGAAGTAAGCTAAACAGTGTGATAGAAGAAAATAAAACAAGACCGTGAAACTGGTTATTGAAAAATACCAGTGCATGGCTGAATAAAATGCATCTAGAACAAAGTGCACAGAGGTCTAATGCTTTAAGCAAACGCGCAAAGGCTATATTAAAAATGGCTACACTACAATATGTCCTGTGGTGAAAAACTCTTACATTAATTTTTCATATTGCAAGGCCTATCTCTTCCATAGAATAACATTGGAGTTGCATTATTACATTTTATAAGTATAATTTCTGAATTGAAAATTGAAAGAAGCAACTGTCTCAAGGTTGGTGTCTCTGGAATCCTAATTTAAAATCCAATTTACGGTGATGTCAGATTTTAAATTGCAGTCTTGGAAATGCCACTTCTTGAAAGTTGGCATTTTCTTGCCTTACTCATTTGCTGCCTGTAGTCTGTCTCTGGTGACTTGACTGGGTGAAGTTGTCGGTTGGGATTTGTGTATTCCTCCTAGACAGCCACACACAATGGGAGAATAGGTGTGACTGGATAGGGTATTACTGGCAGGATGGGAGGGAGGAGCTGGGGCCAGCCTCATTTAAACTTAAATAGGCTGTTTCATGCTTCCACACAAAGGGCTGCATACCCCCTGTATTTGGTTTAGAGCCAGGACAGGAAAGGTGGGGCATCTGTGCAGTTCAAAGGCATGCCTCCAGAAGCTTCTCCCCACTTCAAAGGCACAACCATGTGTAAAAGAAGGACCTCAGACACCACCACTTCAGTACACTTCTGAGCCTGTGCATACTTTGCCAGGAAGGACTGCTATGCTGCTACAAGGAGTGCCACTCTGCTAGATTGTTTTTCTGAAGGAACTGCTGCCCTCATCTGTGGGGAAGACAAACTGGAACTCAAACTGTATCTTGAACTTAGGACCCCAGGGTGACTCATAGGGCTAGTCTGCTGGCCTCCTAATCTAAGCCTTAGGGACATAATAGGTTCTGCAACATCTCCAGTGAGTTCCTGACTCCAAGTGGTGCCTCACAGGTCCTAGATCCTTGGTGTTGCTCATGAGAAGGACTGATGTTCTTCTGCAAACACTTCCACTGTGCTGAACTGCTGCCCTGAAGGAACTGCTGCCCTACTGTGCCATCCTGAAACCTGTTGCCATCTTGCCTTGGTTAGAAGGACTGGACCTGCATCTCTTGAACCTAGAACTAGAGTGACTCCTAGGGCTAGTTGGCTGACATCCTGATCTGAAACCTCAGGGACATATTAGGCTTCCAACAACTTTGTATTTGCACCTGGTCTCTAATATCTGTGAGTGTACCGTGCCAAGTAGTGACACTCCAGTTGTGGACCCTTGGAAGTGGGTATAAGGTGTTTTTCCAGCTTCTGTGGATCCAGCAGGAATCAACGGATCACCTCTGTTGCGAGTCATAAACCTGAGCAGAACTGATGCATCTCACTGCTGCGTGGATTGGACTCATCATAAAGGCTTGCATTGCCGCTGCAGCCTGCATCACCTTTGGAACCACCACTGCATGACTCATCCTCTGTGCAGGCCCTTGCATCTCTCATTGACGGCAACCTCGATGACAACGCTGGAACTTGCATCACAGCTTCTCAGCTCTTTGGAACCGAAGCATCCCCAGACTGTTTTGTTTATTAAATTAGCCTGTATTTTTCTAACCATGTGTCTAATCTTTTTGTGTAGTGTTTTCACTTTTACTTTTTTTAAGAGTTGCATAAATACTTTACACATTGCCTTTAAGTTAATCTTGACTGTTCTGTGCCAATCTATCAAGGGTTTAAGCGCAGGTGTGTATGGGTTTTGCTTGTGCTGTACTTTGGCTAGGATTATGGTTGTTTCTTAAACAGGGCTCACACTCAAGTCATCCACTCACCCACACTCCTTGTATACTCCATATCAATTTTTGGCTTCTTTCACATATCCTTTCAATCCTGAAAATTGTTCTACATTACCTCTTTTTCTTCAGTTATGTTCCTTAGGCCACGCCACAAATTGGTTCTTAATACTATTTGGGCAAAAACAGGTGTATTCATCATAATTGGAGACATGAGGAATCTGATATTACCACAAATCATAGTGGAATGTGTCCCAACAAAAGACCTTGAAATTAGTAATCACATGCAGAAAGCTCACATTAGTACTTCTTTAATAGGCAGTCTGTATGGAATTATTTGCAATTGTGTAGTAAATAAGCATCACAGAATTACCGATACCAATCGTATTGTTAGTTCTGGGTGTGAAATTACAGCACCCAAATGACTCCCAAACTGGTAATGACGCCCCCACGCCTTATGACCAGTGCTTGGAAAGGAAGGAGTTAATTATTAGTTCTTGTGAAATCCGACACAGGGCTCGGAATTCATCAAATAAGATAATCATCTCTAAGGACGACTTTTGTCCCTCAAAATAGGCTATAACAGAGGATTTGGGTGCTTTCTGCTGCAAAGTCTGCATGCCACGATATTTACCAGAATGTATAGCACCCAGTAACTACCAGGGAAAGTAAGCCATATGCACTCTATAATTCTGATCCCTGTGCAAACAGGGATTTGTACAGGGTTCAGATTTATCTGGTCCACTTGTAAGCAGGGCTGTCTTATTAAAATGTTTAAAATAGATACAGCGTGAGATACCGACCAAAAGCTTTTTTGCATTTTCCACATTTCTACATTGCTACTAGCGCACAATTACTGGTAGGGTCAACCGCTGATGGTGACATGTGGTCACTCTCTGTGTCGACTTTGAATAAAGTATAACTCAGATTTACACAGGCAACCTGTTAATTTCAGTAATGGAGGCAACTCCTGTGACTGACCAAATTTAAAATAAAAGGTCTGAAATCTTACAGTACACCCAGTATTTTCCTCCTAGAGATTTCACCTGCTAGAAGCAGGCAAAATCTCTTGGATGAAAACCTTGATAAAATGAAGAAATACCATGGGAATCAGGTTAATTCCCTGGTTATTCCTCATTTCAATGGAGTATTTTTCACACAGGGGTGTGTGTGTGTGTGGGGAGGGTAATTTGGGGGTTACCAGGGCATTCGTCCAGAGATTCTGACTAATACTGGGTGGAATATGTGGTCAAAGGCAACAGAAGCACAATCGAATTGAGCAATTAAAAAATGGGCACAGGTTGTAGTGTTGGGGCCCTAGGCCCCCATGCTACTGTAAGAGACGACGCGGACACTGTTTCTTAGTGGGTGTAACTGGCCCTGGGCATGTGCGCCCGGCCCCTTTTATTGCCAGGGTCACCTGACCGGTGACGCCTGTGCTGGGTGGGTGTGGGGTATATGTGGGAGGCCAGCCCTCAGCTGGCCAAAACACTAGAACGTGTCCAGCAGGACACTACATTCCTCCAAAACTTTGAGGAACAAAAACAAAGTCCAACCTGCAAGAGAAAAACACAGTAACAAAACACACCACCATCAGTCTCTCGGCCTGGAGAAGGCAGGCCGCCGGATTGCCGTGGGCAGGTGCAGCTGGGAGCACCCGGATCCTTCTGCACGAGTTCATGATTTAACCAGTCACAGCTGGGCACGAACACAGTGTGGAAGAAATCCGGACTCTGAAAGTCAGATGGTTGGACAAATGTCCACTGATGCACCGTGCTTCAGTCCTGTGGGCACTCGTGGCGAGGCTGGTGGTGTTTACAGTTCAGTTTGTTCAAATAGGGCGTATCATTCGAATTGGGTGCATCACGAGCGTTGGTGGAGTCCACTGTGAATCTGCTTGCCACGACATCCTAGCTTCACGAAGGCCAATCCCTTGAAGACGGATGACATCTTGGATGTTGTGAGGTCCTCCTCTGAAGCCCTTGTATGTTCTGACCCTCTGATGGCAGAGTTGCTTCCAGGCCACCTCTCGGTTTTGGATTCTTCACTATGGAACTTCCTCGAGGCCTTTTCGATGGGTTTGCCACGGGATTGGCATGGACTGTGCTGGGCTGCGTGTGGGCCATCTGCCGGCCGCTGCAGGCTCTCCGACAGGAGCCATGGTCAAATCATTCGTGCAACCACAAGGGTGGATGTTCCGTGGTCAGGGCGCTTGCCGACATGGATCAGGTGCATGCGGGCTCTCAGACGGACTCAGGGCAATTGTCTATCACGTTGCTAGGAGGGTGTCTAGTTGGTGTCATGTTAATTCACTGAAGACAGTCTTGGTGTGCTGTGACCTGTTGGGAGTCTCCATTGCACAGCCCTGTTTGTCTCTTTGACTTCATCGGTGGGGCAATGTCCAGTCCTCTCTCAAGCTTGAGAGGATCCTTGTCTGGGTTGTCACGGGACTGCTTGTGATCTGCGCTGGGGCTGCTTGTGTGCCACATAGGACAGCTGCAAGACCTCCTAGGAGCCACTGCCTAGTCGCTCGTGCAATTACAGGGGTAGATGGATCTGGGTCACGACTTGCTCTTGTCACCGAGAGCAGGATACCGATAGGGCGAGCAGTTGGTCATTGGTTGCCTAGTTCTTCAGAGCATTAAAGCAGAGGTGTAGGACTCCATTCTGGTTGTTTAAATGCTCCTTTGATGGATACCGTGATGCACATGGCAATGATGACATTTGCCGTTGGGAGACCTGGACGACAAGTGATGTTGCTGGAGTAAGGGTGATTGGAGTAACTTCGTCACAGCGAGTGCAGTCTTTCTTTTGCTCATGTGCAGATGCTAGCTAGCAGTGGTGCCATCTGCAGCCGATGACAGGTGGCTTGGATGGTCACCTTTGACGTGTTGGGTAAGTACGCGGTTCGCGCATGGCGTCTTACATTTGGCACTCCCGCCGAGCTGTCTCCAGTGACGTCATCGCACCCCGTGGCTGTCTTGTCTGTGTGTGCACTCTTCCTTTGTTGTGGGAGTCCTCCATCTCTCCACCCTGTTGATCTTCTGTTCTTGTTCTTCTGTGGTCGTCAGGTGTTGCAGTGTGACAGGTGATGTCACACAGTCTCCTTTCTTCCTCCTTCATAGCGTGGTGCTACGCCACGCTTTCTTCTCCTTTGTTGTGGCGTCTGGCCACTTGTCTTCCTTTCGTGTGGACCTTTCGAAGGTCCTGTCCTGCCGAAGGACTAGGGGCTCATCCCCGTGTTGCAGTGGTGGCGTCGTGCCACTCAGGGTGTGCAACTCTCCTCTTGCCTGTTGTGAGTCACTGCCGACTCAGTCTTGAGGCAGTGTGGGGGAGGACACTCCTTGTGCGTCTCTCCTCTTGCCTGTTGCGAGTCTCTGCCGACTCCGTATTGAGGCAGTGTGGGGGAGGACACTCCTTGCTGAGTCACTGGCCCGTTGCAGGGCAGTGACATAGGGTCACTTTCTTTTCTGCTTCCTCTTCACTTGAGGGCGCAGTGCTTGCGCCTCAAGGCAGTGCTTTCTTGGCACTGGGTCTTGCTTGAACCTGCGTGTGCTTTGCAGGGTTGGTCGCTTCTGATGACCTTCTGTGTGATGGGCCAACGGTGGCCATCTTGTGTTGCTGAAAGGCCGGCTGGCACGGCCTCTTGTCCCGTGTGTTACGTAACGCTCTCGGGTGCTCTCTCCAATTTCGCGGGCGTTACCTTAGTCATCACGTTCTCTGGCGCAGCTCTCTGCACATGTGACATAGTCTCTTTTCTGGGCGTCCTATGGTAACGCCTGGCATGTCCCTTTCTTGTCCTGCCGTGATGTCCATCACTGTTTGGACATGTGGCGTTCTTTCGGCGATGGTGGTGGATGGCTGCCAGGGGCTGCCAGGGGCTGCGCATTCCATGCGCGCTCTCCTCGTGCCTCACGTGGCACTTGCGTCCATTTCTCACCGTTGCAGATTGGCTGAGACAGCTGCAGTCCTCCTTCCCTGTGCAGCGTCGTCCGCGTCGCGTCCTTCTTCCTCACCGTTTCCGTCTTCTGCGCCACTTCCGTCCAGGGGCGCACTCTTGGTCTGGAGCAGTCACTTTCTGAAAGTGCTGCTGTAGACTTGCCTTCATCCAATCTTGTTTTCCTTTAAAATAGAAAATAGGGTGCAGTGCCACCTTTGGCCACTGGATGTCAGTAGTGCACTTCTTTCATGCTTGAAAGACACTCTTTCTTCCTCTTGTGCCTCGTTTGTTGGAGACAGACACCGGAGGGGATCCAGGCTGGAGGGGGCTGCAGAAGCTGCAGGTAAGTGTCTTTTCTTTTTCCACCACTTTTCTGTCTTCTTTTTTCCTTCTAAAATGACAATTTTCCTGCTCAGCCTCGTTTGAAGAGGCAAGTAGCAGGCAGATGGCATTAAATTGAGTGAGGTGGGGTGGGGGCTCCGGGCAGTTGGATTATATTCCAGGTGCGTGTCAGCACCTCTCCTCTTCCTTCCACAATTTTGAAATTTGTGGGGGAGGCTGTGCACCACCATTTCTCTGCTTTGGTGCATGTATGGACCATGTACTTCAACTTGTTTCGGTGTGTGCCTGCACCTGCATTTCAAATTGTTTTCGGTGCGTGTCTGCATCGATGCTTCATTCTACGCGTTTTCCTTGTTTTTTTCATAAGGGGGGGGCGGCCCTTGGCAATTGTGTTGTGCTTGGTGCGTGTGAGCACCATGTATTTCAGGTTGGTTCACACGGCAGCTGGGGGGCGGCTCTGGGCATTTTCTTCTTCAAGTTTGGTACTGGCCTGCACCATTTTCAGTACGCGGCGGCAGCA
Organism: Pleurodeles waltl; assembly: GCF_031143425.1. Classification (NCBI taxonomy): domain Eukaryota; kingdom Metazoa; phylum Chordata; class Amphibia; order Caudata; family Salamandridae; genus Pleurodeles; species Pleurodeles waltl. The sequence goes on from NC_090449.1 coordinate 957,874,376, forward strand.
GCATTTCCTCATGCTGCGGGCGCGTTTTAGCATTATTGCTCGGAAAGAAAAGGGGAAAGCGGCCCCGGGGCATTTTCCTTTATTTATTTATTTTTTTGTGTGGTGCGTGGTAGCACCATTTTCTCTTCCTGCGCGGCCACAGCAGCAGGGCACACGCTGCGGACCGCCTTATCTCTTTCTGGTGCCTGGAGGCACCTCACCTCGCGGCACTACTATTTTCTGGTGCGCATTTCTTCTTTCGACACGTTTTCTTTCGGCACCGTTTTTTTTTTCAGAAAAGGAGAGAGAGGGGAAAACGGCCCTGTGTCCTTTTTCCTTATGTCTTGGTGCACGCTCGCACCATTTCATTAAAGCGCGGCCGCAGCAGCCTTCATTCACGCTGCGGGCCGTGTCACGGCCTTCCAAGGCCATACCAATGATCTTGCTTGGGTGCAGGGGAGGCAATCTTCGTACCCCCGGGCTCACCTCATGCCTGGTGGAGTGCCGGCACTAGTGCTCCCATTCCCCTCGTCCTTTCTGGGCTCACGGCGGGCGCCTGTCTCTGCACCGGGTCACTGTCCTGGCACACCGGTGATCTTCATGCTCGCCGCAGACGTGGAGGGTGCCTTCTACAGGCGCTCTACTTCCCTCCACAAACAATGGAGAAGTAGCTGTCTGCGGCTACGTGGGTTGCTGTACCCACTCGTCGCCAATGTAGTGTTGGGGCCCTAGGCCCCCATGCTACTGTAAGAGACGACGCGGACACTGTTTCTTAGTGGGTGTAACTGGCCCTGGGCACGTGCGCCCGGCCCCTTTTATTGCCAGGGTCACCTGACCGGTGACGCCTGTGCTGGGTGGGTGTGGGGTGTATGTGGGAGGCCAGCCCTCAGCAGAGAGGCTGGCCAAAACACTAGAACGTGTCCAGCAGGACACTACACAGGTCTCGGCTGAAGTCTAAGACTAAGGTATAGAGAATTAAAATAAATTAGTGGGCTTACTAGAGGTAGATGTGTTTCTCCACATATTCTTCAAACACTCAATTTTATGGGAACATATTAGGCACCTTGAGCCCATATTTCAAGCCTCCTTAAACTGAACCTGAGCTGCTTTATCATTCACATTCAATTCGTATATCCCCGTTTAAAACACAATAGTCGCTCTTTCTTTTTCTATGTTGCTCACAACATGATCTACTTTCCAACAATTCATTAGCAATAAAAATAAAATTGCACCTGTGCTTGCAATTGTTTAAGGGCCAGAACAAAACCAAGATGTTCTTTGCTATGATGAGATTTATGTTGTTTCCATGTGTTTTAGGTAACTGGTGGACATTAGAGTGCACATTTTACAGTGACTGTAATGATTTCATATTCGCTGTCCTTAGGCTTTGCTTTTCTACGTGAAGAATAAAATTAAGCTTAAAAGCAGCAGGAAGCGAGTACCCCAACAGGGCTCCTGCATCACGTACTGAAAGCCCATTTTTAATTCTGGAAGTTGTTCCTGAAAAATGTTCAATTATGCATTGATTTGTGATGGTTCTTAGATTGTATTAAGCTAACCCTACAATGGCTGCAGGCCTGTTCCTTGATCCACGGTGATTTATTAGCCTTTCATTCAGGGTGGTGTTTCCTAGCTTTATTCATGCCAAGTCTTTCCCAGGCTGATTCAATGAAGCAGCAATCAAATGAGCTTTTGTAATGGAAAGGCTTAGCCAAATAGAATCAATGGGAGCCGATAGCTAGAAATGTCCTTGGACAGTGACAAGCGATGGGTGGTCAGGTATGACAATAGGATTCTGCAAACGCTCATTATTTCTCAGTGAAGCTGAAAGTTTAAAGTTAACTTTTATTGACCAGTTTTTAAATTAATTTGAAATCGGCGACTGTGTTCAATTGTTCGAAAATGTTTATTTTAATTGTTAACATAGAATATATTTGCATGTCATCCGATGAGATTGCATTTTGACTGATGTAAAAATAAACTAATACATAAAAAAGGATTTTCTTTAAGAAAGCAAACAGTACTCAGTGCGCTATGTTTTTTTTTTTTAGTTAAATCAAGTTTTGCTGGATTTCTCAAACCAAAAAAATATGTATTGAGTTTGTGATATTCATGCTTTTTTGAAGCACCATGTAAAGCGCTCATGCTTGTACCAAATCACAGTGATGATGCAGCCTTGTAAATCACTGTTCGATGTAACAGCAGCATAGTGAAATTCAGATTTACCAAAGCTACATTAACCTGTTGTAAGTAATGTGGTTGCTAGTTGAGACCGGTTGAAGCCCCACTCCTTTAATAATCACAATCCTTGTCAGAGTGAATTACAAAAGTTCCAAAATTAACCTGTGTTTAACCCTTGTTAGCTTTGCTTACCTCAAGGAAATGCGTGAAGTATTTATGCAGCACACAATCAGTAATAAAGGGAGAACACAACACAGGAAAAGTCCCAAACCACTTAAGAGAAATAGGGTACATTTTAATTAATAAAATGATACCAGAAAAACAAAATCAGTAGACAACAACACACAATCAGAAGAACTGGAGATGTGAAGGTTTACTTAAAATTGCTCTAAGAAGCACAAAGCACCACCTTTGATCATCTGGTCATGCTAGACCAGAGGAAAATCACAGGTTCAGGCTGACAGCGATGGAGCATGAGTTGGATGCAGGGACCAGGTTAATCCAGCTGAAGAGTCTCTTCCTCAAGTCTGACACGAAGAGTGCCATTTAGTTGGCGGGGGCTGTGAGAAGAATACTTCTGTAGTGAGATGCATGTCAAACAACGCAAATAGTTATTGCTGTACCATAATGAGCCGCTCATTGTTGGAGCTTCACATTGGTTGATCATTGCACATCGTCGCTGTTGGCGCAAAGTGCCAGCCCGGAGCTTTGTACCACAGGTTATTGTGGGCAGTTGGTTCACAGTGTGAAAAGGTCACTTCAATTTTGCAAGGAGCCCAACATGTCTATAATGTCACCTTTTCTTCAGGATGAGTTCTCACTGATGCCAGCCAAGGGTCCAAGACTTGGAGTGCATATTTTGGGGATCAGGACTCACTCCAGCAGAGGCCAGCAGCAGGAGTTAGGCAGATTCAGGAAGGTGTAGGTGGTGCTGATCTCCTTGGTAGTTGCAGGAAGGCATCTAAATGCTGATTGTGCCCCTGCAGCTCACATAAACATTCAAGCAACTGAACCTTGGGGTCAATTTGGGTAGCCTTTCGATCAAAGCAAATAGGTTCAATTTTTCTTCAGTCAGCAGGGCATTTCCTCTTCCTCAGACAGCAAGGCAATCCTTCTGAATCTTTCACTGGTCCAGGAAAGTTCTTATGAGTGGTTCTAAATGTCCCACTTTATACATGCAGCCAGTTCTCATATGAAGAAATTCCCTAGCCTAACCTCAAAACTGGTTCTGGTCAGTTCTTTCTCTGCCCCTGGTCCTGGCTGCAAACTGTCTAGGGTAACAAAGGCAAGGGCAGACTTGGTTTCTGGTTCCTATGTGTGTGTTGCAGACATATAACCCTTTTAAATGTAATTAGGGCAGGGGACAGCCCCTCTCCAGCCATTCTGTTAGGAAGACCCTCCCAACTCCACACCTAGGCCTTCTTTTTTCCCATGTCTGAAAGCAATACATAGTTCAAGGGACGGCAGGCGAGCATTCAGTGTCATGTGATTAAGGACACCAGCAGATAAACACAGTTGGTCTGGGCAAAAACATGGCAACTTTCTAAAAGAGGCTGTTTCAAATTTGTAACTTAAAATCCAACTTTATAATTTACGAGGATTTTAAATTACAGTCATTTGAGTGTAGTCAGAGATCTCCATTTGTTCCCAATATGAAGTTAGCACTTATTATTGCCAGTAAGGTAACACAGTGTTAGTCTATGGAAGAGGTAGGCCTTACAACAGTGAAAAAAGGCTTTGGGAGTTTTTCACTATCCAGACATGTAAAGGGAAACCACATGTCCTACGTTTTTAATACCATGCACCATGCCCTATGAGCTTTTAAGGTCTATCTTAGGAGTAGGTGACTTATAAGTGTTAAAATGAAGGTTTAGGCTTAGCAAAATGTTTATCCTACCAGGTTGAAATTGCAGTTTAAAACTGCATAACAGGCTGAAGAGGCTGCCTGAGAGATGTTTTAAAAGGATTCTTCAGGTGGTGGTACAATGAGTGCTACAACTCACTTATAGCATTTATTTTATAGGCCTGTGGTACCTGTAGTATCATATACTAGGTACTAATAAGTAAATTAAATGTACTAATCTGATGTAGGCCAATTTTACCATGTTTTAGAGAGAGAGCACAACTACTTCAGCACTGTTAAGCTGAGAAAAAGTGCACAGAGTCCTTGAAGCCTACAAAAACATGTTCAGCATAGGAAGGCACGAAGTGTGGTGACCCTGCAGAGAGGGGTAAGTTTAACAAGTGTGCACATTATTTGTTCAGGTAGAAACATGCCAAAAAAGACATTGATTGGCAGAGAACAGGACAACTCAGGAATCTAAGGAGTTGATACATTCCTATTGTGAGAGACTGTTGCGGGCTTTCAAGCATTTCAATGGTACATGGAGGCTTGAGATATGGGTCATTTTTTGATCAGATTTGTTCAGCCATTGAAGCCAGACATAAGCCATATGATTCAGCAGCAATTGATCTGGTGGCAGAACAAAAAAAGAGTGATGAGATCCAGCGGTATGCAAAATACTGCAGTGAAGAATTGGAATTGATGCAGGAAAAAGTATAAGGAGAAGCCTGCAGGGAGTACTGGTGGTGTGGATGGAGTGCAACAACAAGGAGTTCATTTCCAGCAGCAAGTTAGAGGATCTGCATTTCCTGTAGATCAGAGAGGAACTGTGGATGTGCAGACTTTAAAGAGAACTAATCCTTGTTCATCAGGTTCACATGCAGAGAGTTCAGAGACCCCCAAATGCAAAAATTCAAATATGTTCCAGAGGCAACAGATACAAATTCCACAAGCCCCGATGTCCCAACAATGGAAAAATGTATCCTAACAAAATTCAAATTAGGTTACAAATGTAGATGCAAATCAGCTGATGTCATAGTCTCCTTTAATTGATCTGAGTGATGATGGTTTTTCAGGCATTTTCCAGATAAGATGCCGGAAGAAGAGGAATGCATGCTAGATACATCCTTAGATTTAGGTGTGGGTGGAGATTGAGGGGTTCTGCTATGTGGAACTCTGTGATGTGCCAAAAAACTGTGCAGTGCTTTGTGGGGTTCCGCGAGTGGCAGAGTGCGGTAAGTCACTCTGCTCGCACTGATTTTTAGCATCAGGAGTTTGTCCCAGCCGTAAAATCAGTGTGAACCACACAACGTGCAGCACAAGAGGGCAGTGCTTCTTTCTGCTGCTTGAGTAGATTTTTTTCTCCAGCAGCAGCTTGCTCAGCGTGAGAGGCAGGTATCGCAGCACGAGCTGTAGTACCTGCTATGACCACCTGCATTGAAAAATCTTACCGGTAGGTGGTCTAGCGTGTGATTTTTTTCACTCATGCTTACCAACAGCAGAAGTACCAAACTTGCCCCATTCAGGAAAGAGAATTCAAGTTGAACAATTGTCAAATCCAGTAACAGAATCAGAAGATTTCTATGAACCATATCTATTAAGGTCTCTGTGTTAATAGTAAACAGATGTTTGCTGCAAATTTGTCCCTTAAGACGTTCATAAACGTATGGGAATATAGTTATGCATGTGATACAATATCCCCTTCTGTTGTGCAAATGAGAAAAGAGATAACAATCCCAGATTTATTACAAAAGAAATTATAATCGCATGTTTGAGATCTTAGGGCCTAATTTAGGTCTTGGCGGAGGGGAATGCTCCATCACAAATGTGACAGATTTCCCATCTACCGTATTACGATCCCATTATCTTCTTTGAAGTTTGTAATATGGGAGACGCGCTATCTGTCACATTTGAGAAGGAGTATGCCTTCTACCAAGATCTAAATCAGGCCCTAAGCATTTTCTGAGTCAAATTATTAAGCAGGAAAGATGCTAATGTTACTGACATTGCCATTGCTCGCTAGTATTCCATGATGTATAGCAAGGAACAGCAATTTCAGCAAAGTACAATTTAATAAGGGTGCTTGTCTGAGATGTTTACCATTGTGAGAAGCTTTCATTATGTTGCGGATGTAGGCATATTGGTGCAACATTAACCCAGAATACCATGTAGTCAATTGAAAATGCCTTCCCCATGACCTCTTCTACAGTGGAGAAGATTGGAAATCTTGTAACATGGAGAACTGGATTGTAGATTTGGAGCTTGTATTATCAGAGCTATCCAACACATTCTGGGCATACACAAGAACAGGAGACAAAATTATCTCTTTATCAAGTAGTTTTATTATACAAATTGCCACATTCAGAGTTTGTATTTTGTTAGGGTTGATATCCTAAAATCATGGCCACTGCTTGCATGGTAGGTGTAGATGAGGCAGAACAAATCAGGTTTAAGAACTTTTTTGAAGTGCTTGAAGTTTATTTCACTCTTTGGGTTAATGATCACTATGTTTTATAGATTGAGAAATACGTTTCTCAAGACCCATATCTCCATGACTCATCCGTTTAAAGGCTCATTTGGTAAACTGCTGTTTAGTTGCTTAATGCATGTTTTTCTATCCATGTAGTAGGGTTGTATGATGTCCATTTTTTGGAGAAGGCCTTTTGCATTGTGTGAAGAACTTTAAACTTGATTGTATTATCACTCTTACAATGTTCTGTCTTCCTCTTTTTACAACCCTAGTGGTCTGTTTATAACTTTGTGACATTCGTTGGCTTTAAGTGGGAGTATCACAAGCTTGCTGCACTGTAACCACCACAATATCTGCCTCCTAACCAATTACCTTCAAACTCCCAGAGAGACAAAGAAGAGCTGAGGTATCATCTCATGGTGAAACAGGGCTAGTTAGGACAAGAAAGACAGGCAAAAAAGATAAGCACTCCAACATTTCTAGCCACTTGTCTACAGCTCATGCAGTGGAGTGGATGCTGACAAGTGCAAGAAAGACACCAAAAGGTTCCTTGAGCTACCAGAGTCTGGCCTAAAAATGACATAATCCCAAGCCATGCCACCTCTCTTGGGATGACTAAATTAAAAAAAAACTGTCCCTGATCCCATTGTTTGATATATTGTGGCCTGCTGGGGTGAAGACTCCAAGCCTACATGCAGCTTTACAAACTCAAGGGAATGTATGGGAGCAGACAGGGCAAAAAGGAGGTAGGTGAGTGAGTACACCCCTCCTGCCTTGAAATACATCATTTAATTACCAAGCACTGGCAAAGCCAGTGGTCTCACCTACGCAGGAGCTATTGGGTTTGACAGTGTGTTTTAGCCATGTTGTACATTAGTGTGACTGCAGCTCAGCATGGCTAAACATTAGTGGTGTAGAGGAGAGTGGCATGGAGTGGAGTGTCATAGATTAGAGTGGTTAAGAATGGAATGTCGTGAAGTGGAGTTTTGTGGAGTAGAGTGAGTGGCATAGAGTGTCATAGAGTGGAGTGGCATAGAGTGGCATGCAGTGGAGTGGTATAGAGTGGAGTGGTAGAATAGAGTGGAGTACTGTGTTTTGGAGTGGCAAAGAATGGGATAAAGTGGCATAGAGGAAGTTGTTTAGAGAGGACTAGACTGTCATAGAGTGGGGTGGCGCAGAGTGGAGTATAGGGTTGTAGAATGGTACAGAGTGGAATAGAGTGTCATAGAGTGGAGTACTTTGGAGTGTCAGAGTGGAGTAAAGTGTCATAGAGTGGAGTGGCATAGAGTGTCATGTAGTACAGGGACATAGAGTGGAGCCACGTAGAGTTGTATACCGTGGAGTGTACAGAGTGGACTGGCATAGAGTGCATTGTAGTGGTGCAGGGTAGAGTGCAGAGGTGTACAATGCAGTATAATAGAATGCTATGGTGTAGATTAGAGTGCTGTGGCATAGAGTGCAGAGGCACAGAGTGGCAAAGAGTGCAGTTGAGGAAAGTAGAGTGCAGAGTGGAGTGCAGTTGCACAGAGTATAGTGTAGTAGTGCAGAGTAGAGCTCAGTGTTGCAGATTTGAACAGAGTGCAGTGGCATAGAGTACATCAGAGTGCAGTGGCGTACAATAGATCACAATTGAATAGAGTTGAGATTAGTGGGGCATAGTTAGCACAGTGGTGTAGAGTAGAGCACAGTGGTGCAGAGGAGAGCCAGTGGAGCAGTGTAGAGTAGAGTGCAGTAGCACAGAGTTGAGTGCAGTGGTGAAGAGTGGAGTGCAGTGACATGGAGTGTAGTGGATCAGGGTGGAGTATGCATGTTGTGGTAACTCACTGCTATTACAGACAACCCATGACCATTACATTTGGACAGACATACAGTTTTACTGATAAAATTATAAAGTACACAACTGATAATGTGTGGAAAAGCCATTACCCAGTGTATTGATTTGTTTTGATCATATTAAAATATTTGTTTCCACTACTGTTAGAATTTTCCTAAAATGTTCTTTATTTGTGCTTTCCTAATTTTGAATTACCTGCACAGTTCATTTACACACATTTAGTTTGGTTAAATGTGGTTAAGTGCTAGAAAAAAACATTCCTTTCACAGCAAGATTGTCACATATCTTTTTCACAGCAAGATTGTCACATGAATTCTCTCATTTTGAAGTCAATGAAAGAAAAGTGATCCCCAAGTTCCCACCAAAGACACAACCTGACATTTGACTTCGCCCTTTGAATGCAAAGCAAATGTGATAAGATAAGAAGAAGATATAAATTTTAAAGGTCTATTTGCAGAAAGCGGGCACTCTCTGAAGAATACAAGGAGCAATGGTAAATCGGCAATGCTCAACAGGATGGACAAAGAAATGCTGGACAGCCTAAAACAAATAGAGCCAGCAAATAGAAAGCACACATGAGTTACAAGCCACAAAGCCAATGGTAAACAATGGGTGGAATGCATCCATAAGTAGGCATTCCGAATGTCCCCAAGATGTCTTTAGCAAACTAGGCAACTGCGCTATCTGGTAGGCTTTGACCAAAAAAGGCAGCACTAATATCTGCTTTTGGGGTATGTGTTGAACATAAAAAACTGCTAAATACAGTAGCGTACCCACCATTTATCTATGCATGAGCAGAGTGTTGTCTCAGTGCTTACCATCCGACTCCAAACTTAGAAACTGCATAGGTGACAACATCAGGGGATACCACACTTTGCTTCCATGCAGGGGCTTCCACCTCAGTGCTGCCACTCATAATTGATGTTGCTTTGCCCCCACGCCATTCTGGGTCAGCTAGCACACTCAGTAGTTATGAAAAAAGGGTCTTTTGGTGTTCACAATTAAGGAGAGACAGACATAATAAGCTTCATTCTAATTGTCTGATGTCTCTTGAACACCTGTTGAAAATCATCAATTTTTTATACTTATTCATGTACATTTCAATATATATCATGGCAGATCAAAAACAAAGAAAAGAAGAAACTCATGTGTTTTGGAGTCAAATGAGTAGATGTGTTAAACTACTATATATTTACTTTACAATGATTGAACATAGATGCATTAATTAGGTTCACTGTGGTGAGTATCTCCATCTATTTCTATAGAAGGAATGGTGGACCAGACACTCATCGAAAGATAAATACATGCTGCATAAGGGTACCCCTTTCTTACCTACAGGAAAAAATGAAGGACTCAAACGTGCTGTAAAACAATTTACATCCTTCAGCGCAAGTAGGCTCAAAGGAGTTTATTGTGCATAGAGGAAAATTACTTCAAATTTAGATTGCCCTTTCATTTTTTTTAATAGTAAATATGTTTTACCGTTTTCTATAATCTGAAGAAATGTCAGTGAATAATAAAATAATGTCACCAACACCACATTACAGTATTTTAGCTGTTGAATCTGTTGGCGTATTATTCGGATTTTAGGTAACCAATGTCACATTTAGTTGGATTATAAGTTATGTTGATTGTTGGTTTAGGTCTTACTGCTTTAAGGAAAGCAAAGTGTGGTGAATAAGTTTATGAACGTCTTAAGGGACATATTTTCAGCAAACATCTGTTTACCATTAACACAGAGACCTTCATAGATATGGTTCATAGAAATCTTCTGATTCTGTTACTGGATTTGACAATTGTTCAACTTGAATTCTCTTTCCTGAATGGGGCAAGTTTGATACTTCTGCTGTTCTAACAGAAGAATGAGTGACACCTAAGTCAACTTGAAACGACACATGGTGACCATTCACATCACCATTCACATATGGACCACATTGATCAACTTTTAAGTAGGGATGGGCGATACATTTCTGCTTCACCTGAGTGCAGAGTTCCAAAAAACTCAGTGGAGCAGTGCGGAGCAGAGTTTTTCCTCTCTCGTGGCTCACCACTGTTAGGTTGGTAAGCATGAGTGAAAAAAATTACACCCTAGACCACCTACCAGTAAGATTTTTCATTGCAGGTGGTCACGGCAGGTTGCTACAGCTCGTGTTGCGATACCTGTCTCTCATGTTGAGCAAGCTGCTGCTCGAGAAAAAAGTCTACTCAAGCAACAGAAAGAAGCAGCACCATCTTGTGCTGCACGTTGTGCGGTTCACACTTATTTTACAGCTGGGACAAACTCCTGGTGCTAAAAATCCGTGCGAGCAGAGTGACTTACCGCACTCTGCCACTCGCGGAACTCCACAAAGCACTAAACTGTTTTTTGGCACGTCACAGAGTTCCACATAGTAGAACCCCTCAATCTCCACCCACACCTAAATCTAAGGATGCACCTAGCATGCATTCCTCTTCTTCCGGGCATCTTGTCTGGAAAATGTCTGAAAAACCATCATCACTCAGATTAGTTAAAGGAAACTATGATATCAGCTGATTTGCATCTACATTTGTAACCTAATTGCAAATTTTGTTAGGAAACATTTGTCCATTGTTTGGACATCGAGGCTTGTGGAACTCGTATCTGTTACCTCTGGGACATATTTGAATTTTTGCATTCTGGGGTCTCTGAATTCTCTGCATGTGAACCTGATTATTGCCTTGCACTTGTACAACTCCATTACTCTGATTATTTGCACCATTAAGGGGATACTCTCTTCTCCAATGGCCCAACTGGTCACAAATGTAACAAGGATTAGTTCTCTTTAAAGTCTGCACATCCACAGTTTCTTTCTGATCTACAGGAAATGCAGGTCCTGTAACTTGCTGCTGGAAATGAACTCCTTGTTGTTGCAATCCATGCACACCACCAGTACTCCCTGTAGACTTCTCCTTATACTTTTCTGCGTCAATTCCAATTCTTCACTGCAGTATTTTGCATACCGCTGGATCTCATTGCTCATTTTTTGTTCTGCCACCAGATCAGTTGCTGCTGAATCATATGGCTTATGTCTGGCTTCAATGGCTGAACAAATCTGATCGAAAAATGACCTATATCTCAAGCCTTTATGGCTTCAGTACCACTGAAATGCTTGAAAGCCCGCAACAGTCTCTCACAATAGGAATGTATCAACTGCTTAGATTTCCGAGTTGTCCTGTTCTCAGCCAATCAATGGCTTTAAGGGACACCTTACTTTTTCATCACCTTTTCAAATGGCGCATTTGTCACTATGGGCCTCATTATGACCCTGGCGGGCGGCGGAGGCCGCCCGCCAGGATCCCGCCCTCCAAATTACCGCGCCGCGGTCAAAAGACCGCGGCGGGTATTACGAGTTTTCCCCTGGGCTGGCGGGCGGTTCCAGTAAAACCGCCCGCCAGCCCAGGGGAGAATGACCTTCCCACGAGGATGCCGGCTCGTAATCGAGCCGGCGGAGTGGGAAGGTGCGACGGGTGCAGTGGCACCCGTCGCGTATTTCAGTGTCTGCAAGGCAGACACTGAAATACTTTTCGGGGCCCTCTTACGGGGGCCCCGCGACCCCCCCTACCGCCATCCTGTTCATGGCGGCTTTCCCGCCATGAACTGGATGGCGGTAGGGGGGGTCAGAATCCTCATGGCTGCGGAGCGCGCTCCGCAGCCATGGAGGATTCCAAAGAGCAGCGGAAAGTCAGCGGGAGACCGCTGACTTTCCGCTTCTGACCGCGGCTGAACCGCCGCGGTCAGAATGCTCATTGGAGCACCGCCAGCCTGTTGGCGGTGCTCCCGTGGTCGGTGGCCCTGGCGGCCACCGGCCGCCAGGGTCAGAATGACCCTCTATATGTCTTGGAGGTTCACTGTCAGGCAAACTCGACAGCAACCTTACACTCAGTCCAAAAATTACTTGGAACCACAATGTCAAACAATGGGCCCGATGCACAAAGGTAAACTTAAACTAAAAGTCTAAGTTTACAATTTTTAGGTAATCACAAAGGTAAGTTATGAATAGTATCTTTACTTGCGCACTCAGGGCAGAATCTCCACACCCGGAGTGTATTCTATGGCTCCGGAGAGGAATCTCCGCACTCAGGGAGGAGATTCCACTTGAGTGCAGAGATTCCACGCTGAGTGCAGACGTAAAGATACTACTCGTAACTTACCTTTGGGAATCCCTAAAAGTCATAAACTAAGACTTTTGGTCTAAACTTAGCACAAAAGTCTAAGGGGCATTTTTTTATACTCCGGAATTGCGTCGTTTTTTTGACGCAAAACTAACTCCATATTTATACTTTGGCGTTAGACGCGTCTAGCGCCAAAGTCCATGGAGTTTGCGTCATTTTTTAGCGTGGACACCTACTTTGCGTTAATGATATGCAAGGTAGGCGTTCCCGTCTAAAAAATTGACTCCGAGGCATGTGCGCCGTATTTACACTCCCAGGCAAAATTCACGCCCGGGAGTGGCCGGGTCAAAAAAAATGACGTACGGTCGCTTTTGCGCCGTTTTTTAGCGCCTGGTCAGGGCAGGCGTTAAGGGACCTGTGGGCTCGGAAGGAGCCCAGAGGTGCCCTCCCATGCCCCCAGGGACCCCCCATGTCACCCTTGCCCACCCCAGGAGGACGCCTAACGATGGAGGGACCCATCCCAGGGACATTAAGGTAAGTTCAGGTAAGTGTTTTTTTTTTTTTTTTTGTGGCATAGGGGGGCCTGATTTGTGCCCCCCTACATGCCACTATGCCCAATGACCATTTGGTCCCCTGGGCATGGCCATTGGGCAAGGGGGCATGACTCCTGTCTTTGCTAAGACAGGAGTCATTTCTATGGGGGTTGGGAGTCGAAAAAATGGCGCAAATCGGGTTGAGGCGAAAAATTTGCCTCAGCCTGACTTGCCCCATTTTTTGGAGCCCAAGCTCCATATCCCCCTACGCCGGCGCTGCCTGGTGTACGTCGTTTTTTTTCGCGCACACCAGGCAGCGCCAGCGGCTAACGCCGGCTAACGTCATTGAATAAATACGGCGCCCGCATGGCACTTCAGAATGGCGTTAGCCGGCGCTAATTGTTTTGACGCAAAACTGCGTTAGCGCAGTTTTGCGTCAAAAAGTATAAATATGGCCCTAAGTTTCCCTTTTTGAATCAAGCCCAGTGTATTCAAATTTTCCCTACAGGCATTTTGAAAGTTTGACAAATCGCTCTGTCTGCTTATACCACTCACTTGTTTTTCTCTCAATTTAGTATAATCATTTGTAAATGGCAGAATATCACTCCTACTCCAAGGTAGATGAACATTTCCTCCACCACGAATTTACCTCATTCATGAATATAAGTGATCAATCCTCTAATATGCAGTCTCATTCCAGGAGGTCTCATGTTCAATATAGCCCTCTCAGTAAATCTGCTCTTTAATTTCTTTTCAAAGGCTTTGATTTCTCCAAATCCATATCATATCTCTGGGCTAATTCAGTAAGTCAGTCATAAGCTTGACCTGCACATTTGGTAATGTCTTTGCAGACAAACCACAGTTCATCTTAAGTGTAAATATCTAAGTGAACTATGTCTATATTTCCCAGTATCATCTTGTTTAATTCTAATTTTAATCTGGGTATGTCCATTAGTCTATCCCTCTCTCAGGTGTGTCCTGCTCTTGCACTGCAAATCATTCCTCTTGTTTCACCAGCAGGGCTTAAATTATTCAAGCACTCATTCAATTTCTAGGCAGAAAGGACTTGAAAACGTATTGGAAAATTCAACGTTGCTTTGTTTTTGTTTTTAAAGGACCTGCAATTGCTTGATTTGGGGTACTTGCAATAGACATGTCTTTTGGAGTGTTAAAGGGTAACCTTCTATTCAGGGCACTGCAAACAATATTCAGTGCCTGCTCAAGTCTGGGCACAAAATAAGGTGAGGATCTTTGGGAAAATCACACATCAGCAAACTCCTGTATGACTTGTTAGTGAAGTTGGATCTGAAATGTGTGTAGGTGTCAGGTCTCAGAAGATAATTCATTCTCGCCATCTCTAAACCACTTTCCTTCTGCACAAGCTTATGCTGCTGTTCAAACCACAAAAAGGCAGGCAGTCCTTTTTTGTGCAACAAGTAATGACCTGCAGGTGGGGTCTCTATTGCATCTCTAACTGTGATAAATACATCTGCTTTCATCAGATCTTTCAGTTATTTAAAAAACTTAATTTTCAATCAAATTTCAATAACTCACAATAAACTTTTTGTTTGAATCAGGAAGTAATTCTGTTCCCACAATTCTCTTCTCGATGGTCTCAACTAATAGCAGCACAACACTTTGTGACATAGTCCACCAATACCAGCGCGCCTTTACACCAACCTATACCAGCATGACACATGATGAAGTCAATCTCACTCCTCGCAGCAGCTCACCATTCCTTACAATTTCTCACACACACTCTTTTCCTGCAAACATAATGCAAAACATTACAAGCCAAACAGCAATAACCTGTTTGCTCACTACAGGATAGGGTAACCAAACACTTAAAAAGTGGTACAGAACTGCACTTTCTGAGTATGCTTTCACAATTACACAACAAACAAGACTTGACCAGCAAATCTCACTCTACAGCTCCTCCATGTGCACTGAGGTTTCACTTAGTACCAACCAGATCACACGTATAAATAATATTGGAAGTGTTGACAAAGTTTCATGACAAGCAGCTTACACAGCAGACAATAAGCTCACCAAGTGTCTTCTGCACTTGTGCATTATCCTGGGATCTTAGGCCACAGGTGACCCATTCAACACCAACTTCAACTTCTTAGCAGAAAGTGCTACAGTCACACAACTTCGGAATCTCCACAAAACACTTCACAACATCACACATCACCAAACCTTTAGTCAAAGCAACACAAGTGCAAACCCTATTAATACTCACACATCTGCTGCAAAGGGATGATGACAGAACTTCATCAATCTTCAGACTAAACCATGGGAAATACATTTTGGGGGTGGGCGATTGGCATGACAAAAAGGGATCTCTAACACTATACCTAACTATCTCCCCCCCAACCCCCCTTGTGGGAGAAACCATACATCTGCTACCAAATTTGATAAAGCATTTCCAGGTTATGCTTTAAATGAGGTCATTAAATCTTTTCACCAAGCATGAAGGGGTAGAGAAATAGAACATCAGCACTTTACACAGGACAATTTAAAATGACCCTTGTGGCAACACAAGGAAAACTCCAGTCTGGGTTAAGGTTAAGGGTTTTATTGCAATCTGAGATGCAAATGTATCTAGACAATTCTCAAAACAAAGTTATAAAGACACAGGATCACCCTGGATTGACCAATGTGACTGAAAAGATTCAAACAAACTAACACCAAAAGGACTAAACATTTGACTATAGTAGTGCAAAACATCAAAAGTATATTCTGATAGGTGAAAAACAAGCACTGTTCAGTTCTAAGCATAAAGGCAATTTAAAAGTCACCTGAGTTTGGCTTGCTAGGGCAAGGGAAATCCCTACAGGTTAGCAAGTCACAAGTTAACATGTGCTGGGCTAAGCACATGTGGCAAAAACTAAAACAGAAAAGGACAAATAGAATTTGGAAAAATGACATCTGGAGCAAAATGTGACTAACCAAAGTTGGCAAAAAGTAGGAGCCTGAGAAATTAACCTTGAGCGCAGTACATTTATGAACTGTGGCAGCTGACTGGATACATTTGTTTCAGCTGCTGGAATGGTCTCATTGGGGCAGAATGCATGGCTTCCCTGATATAAGAAGGGCCTTGTGACCATCCGCAGGCCATCACACTCTCTTAACAAGCTTACCTTATGGCAACTGGACTGCTGGTACAGTGTTCAGTGCCCTTGCCCTTCTACCTGGGGACTTACTGTCAGGAGATGGCTTTGGTCCGCTGTTAATCTATAAGCTTTTCCCTCCCAGAAACCTAAAATGAGGATTTCTGGGCTCAACGTATAATCCATTCCAAAAAGGCTGTTACATTATTATCTACACAGGCTTCCTAATCCAAAAGGGCAGCACTGCTGGCTTTGAGATTATTTCCTGTTTTTGTGGTAGAAAAAGAAGCAATTCCTTGAATTCTTGTGTGCCAATGCTTTATTCAGTCCTGTCATTATGTTTCTTTGATCCTGCCCAATTCTAGAGGATACTGGTCCAATTGATCTCTCTGTTGTTTCTATTTCTGGCTGCTCTGAGGTTTCCTCCAGCTATCTCTTATGCTTTTGAAAGAGTTTTAGTTATTCTTGCCTGGTTGTTCCCTTTCATCTCTCCTGGAGACTTTCTGCCTGCTAGGAAGTTTTTTTGCCTTTGGGCCTTTCCCTCTATTTTGGGGATTCTTCTGGAAGGCACCTTCTGCTTAAGCGCTTCCAAATGTTGACAGCATTGTGGCTACCAAAAGCGGTCTGGCAGACAAGACCATTATAACTTGGGCTTTCCATCCTGTCCACAGCCTGAGGTACCTCGTGGAAACTGGCTGCTTGTTACAAATTATGGCACCACTGGGTAGTTAAAGGGAGGATGCAGTTTTTATAAGAAATGGGTTTATTAGTTTGGATAATAATAATGACACCATTTGATAAATCACTAAGAAACCATTCAAAAATGTGCCCTTTTCTTAGATATGTCCTGGAAGGTTTTGGGGTGATCAGGCACGTGGGGTCAAGAAAAGGATGGAGTCCCAAAACACAAAAACACAAAATCCCCATGCAATTTCCAAAGGGATTTTTGGAACACACTGCAGCCAAAATGGCTGAAAGGAATTACACCAAATTTGGCAGGAAGCTACATCTTATCCAGAAAGAGATTTGGGGCCTGATATTGTGGGAGGAGTTACTCTGCCACAATGGTGACGTATTTCCTGTCCGCTGAAAGCTAAATCCCACAGGAGTAACCCCTCCACCGAGATCTAAATCAAGTCCTTGGTCTAAATTTGTTCTTTATTTTTTGAGAAACTAAGGTTTAAAAATATTTGAGTATGTGGACCATATGTCAAAATTCAAAATTCAAGCTACTCCATTGCCTGAGGGGACTTTCTCAGAGCAGGTCCTCTGATTGGCTGGCTGAAGCATGATAAGAAATGTTGCAGTGGATATTACAGGACTTTGGGAATTAGGGCCTGATTTAGAGTTTGGTGGATGGGTTACTCTGTCACAAATGTAACGGATGTCCAGTCCGCTATATAACAATCTCCATAGGCTATTATGGGATCTGTTAGAAATGGGGTCTTTGGTTGACAGTCAGGTTACCCCCTGTTCTAGCAAGGACCCTCACTCTAGTCAGGGTAAAAGAGAATCACCCTCAGCTAACCCCTGCTTACCCCCTTGGTAGCTTGGCAGAGCAGTAGGCTTAACTTCAGAGCGCTAGGTGTAAAGTATTTGTACCAACAAACACAGTAACTTAATGAAAACACTACAAAATGACACAACACCGGTTTGGAAAAATAGGAAATATTTATCTAAACAAAACAAGACCAATACGACAAAAATCCGACATACACAAGTCAAGTTATGAATTTTTAAAGATTAAACTCAAAAATAGCGCTTAGAAACAAAAATGCTTCGATGAGATGTTAACAGGGCATCGTGACGGAGTCGTTCCCAACAAGCCGACACCAGCGGCGCCGGACATGGAGTCGCGTAGACCCCCAAGTACAGTACCTTTGGTGAAGAATGAAAACAAGCCGATGGGCGAAGTCGTCGATCGCGGCGTCTGTGCGAAACGTTGAATCCGTGCACTTCAAGCTGCGTCAGTCACGACGTGGTGCGGCGACTTCCACGGAGTTGCAGGCTTCAGCAGGGCTGCAGCGGCTTTGGGCCTGCAGCGGCGTTGGGCCTGTGAAGAGCGTCGTGTTCCAGCGAAGGTCACAGCGTCGGGTGCAGGCGATGTCACCGGATTCAGCAGCGGCGTCGGCCCGAAGTCGTCCGAAGTCGATTTCCTTGGATTTCCACCAGCTTTCCCTTCAAGGGCCCAGGGACTGGATAGGGCACCACTTGTCAGAGCAGGAGTATCTCCAGAGACTCCAGGTGCTAGCAGAGAGAAGTCTTTGCTGTCCCTGAGACTTCAAACAACAGGAGGCAAGCTCTAAATCAAGCCCTTGGAGATTTCTTCACAAGATGGAAGGCACACAAAATCCAGACTTTGCCCTCTTACTCTGGCAGAAGCAGCACTGCAGGAAAGCTCCACAAAGCACAGTCACAGGCAGGGCAGCACTTCTTCCTCAGCTATTCAGCTCTTCTCCAGGCAGAGGTTCCTCTTGGTTCCAGAAGTCTTTCTAAAGTCTGTAGATTTGGGTGCCCTTCTTATACCCATTTTAGTCTTTGAAGTCACCTTTCTTCAAAGGGGACTCACGCCTACTTGTGAAATCCTGCCTTGCCCAGGCAAGGCCTCAGACACACACCAGGGGGTTGGAGCCGGCATTGTCAGAGGCAGGCACAGTCCTTTCAGATGAGAATGACCACTCCACCCCTCCCTCCTAGCAGAGATGGCTAATCAGGAAATGCAGGTTACACCCCAGCCCCCTTTGTGTCACTGTCTAGTGTGAGATGAAAAACAACCCAACTGTCAAACTGACCCAGACAGGGAATCCACAAACAAGGCAGAGTCACAGAATGGTTTAAGCAAGAAAATGCTCACTTTCTAAAAGTGGCATTTTCAAATGCACAATCTCAAAATCAACTTTACTATAAGATGTATTTTTAAATTGTGAGTTCAGGGACCCCAAACCCCACATGTCCATCTACTCTCTAGGGGAATCTACGCTTTAATCATATTTAAAGGTAGCCCCCATATTATCCTATGAGAGAGACAGGCCTTGCAACAGTGAAAAACAAATTGAACAATATTTCACTGTCAGGACATATAAACCACATTACTATATGTCCTACCTTAACCATACACTGCACCCTGCCCTTGGGGCTACCTAGGGCCTACCTTAGGGGTGTCTGACATGTAAGAAAAGGGAAGGTTTAGGCCTGGCAAGTGGGTACACTTGCCAAGTCGAATTTACAGTTAAAACTGCACACACAGACACTGCAGTGGCAGGTTTGAGACATGATTACAGAGCTACTTATGTGGGTGGCACAACCAGTGCTGCAGGCCCACTAGTAGCATTTGATTTACAAGCCCTGGCACCTCTAGTGCACCTTACTAGGGACTTACTAGTAAATCAAATATGCCAATCATGGATAAACCAATCAACATTACAATTTACACAGAGAACATATGCACTTTATCACTGGTTAGCAGTGGTAAAGTGCTCAGAGCTAAAAAAAACAACAGCAACAGGTCAGACAAAATAGGAGGCAGGAGGCAAAAAGATTGGGGATGACCCTGCATAAGCAAAAAAGTCCAACAGGATCATAATACAGCGGACGGGATATCTGTCAAGTTTGTAATGGAGTATCCCCCTCCGCCAATCCCCTTAGCACCCTGTCCTGAAAAAGTTAAAAAAATAGAGCGTAAGGGGGCAGCATAAGTATAACCTACCATACTAACTGCTGTGGGACCATTGTGGGAGATCCACCAGGCCAACAGGTTTGCTCCACACAAGGAGCCGAAACAAAAGCTGTTCCTCTATTTGAGGAAACAAGAAGCCAGTTCCCACCAGCACCAAGATGTGTGCTGATTGCGGAGCCGACCGTGGCTGTGGCATGGCAGCATGGGAGTGGGCTCCTCCCACCTCCCACAGAAATATTTAAAAAGGAGGTTGGGCAGCATTGCCGTTGGCTCCCCTTGCTGCCCATACAATTGAAAAAATGTAGCACAGGAGAAGATTTCCTGTGCTTCTTATAGAAAAGATTTTAAAAAGGCAGCTCATGGGTGGGCTCCTCACTCAACTTTAAAAAACAAGAAAGCGTGGAAATGGGCTCCCGGCTCTGCAAAGTGGAAGGCATAGCAGTGAATTTGAAATGAGCGGAGTCGGCTCTGACCAGAGGAGCATCCTATATTTCCATGAGATGACTTTAAATACTTATTTTTGGTTTCTAGTGGTGACCCAAAAAGTAGCTTATCAATGAAGGAAAATGGTAACCCTGTATGACCTTGTGGGCTAGAGTATTACCAGTTTATCAGGTAAAGTTGCCTACAAGGGATCTTATTATAAATCACATATTCCTATGAGTTGAACTGAGTCTGGTGATGCTGATTAGTGTCATCCCTCTGGCATTATATGTAGGAACATTCACAAAATTAATTCACAATAAGTGGTAAGAACAAATCAAGAAACGTATGTGTATCTTGTGAAATTATTGCACTAGGGGTAAATAATACATATAACCATAAAGGATAAATTCATAGTTAGGGTGTTCCATCAGTGTAGTTTGTAGTACGTTGACATTGTCTGTTGTGGTACAGAATTATCTGGTTATAGTACAATTTTGAGCCAAATGGCAGTGTACTCAATGATCATTTTCTGAATATTGCAATTGTGTCTATTTTTATGATGGAGACATCAATGTATGTGGAAACATAGAATTTGAAGGAAAGAAGGGTTAAGCAGTCTCAAACTGAGCTGATCCATGAGAGCTTATTCAGGACACATCTGATTGCATGAAAACACAAAGACCCCAAAGCACTTGTAGAGAACTTGTCCCCGGGGCGTGGCTAGGCGCCAAGCAAGAATGCCACATAATAGAGCGGCTCCGCGAACGCCAGGAATAGTGCCCTAAATAAATCCATGTATCTGGACTAGAGTCAGGAGCACACTGTTTTTTAAATGCTCTGCATGCATCTGGGACCATGTTGCCCGTGATTTGGAGAGCACAGGGTGTCAGAGCAGCAGTATAACCCACGTACTGGCCTGGGAAGAAACAAAATGGCAAGCGGCTGAGCTGTGGGTGGGTGGTGGCCGGGGGAGTGAGCGGCCCAGCCCGGGAGGAAGAGAGACCAGCAAAAAGTTTGTGGTGGCCGCTGCGGCGCACTGGTAGTGGAGGAATAAGAGGTGGCAATCCAGGCATTCTGCATTCCGGGTCAAGGCAACAAACTGAGGAGGGGGACCCAAGGAGTGGTGCCTGAAGGGACCTGGCCACGTGGCAGCTGGCAATCCAGACCAGGGAAGGATAGAGGGCCTCCGCAGTGAACTTGGAGCCCACGGTGGGCAGCAGGGTGGAGCACAGGCAGAAGAGGGGGCCTGTGGGAAAAAGTCAGTAGGGCCTGCGGAGAGCACAGCCGCAATGTAGCCCTGGTTATAGCCTGACCGGGTGCGGAAAGTGAGGTGGAGGAAGCTGCAGCACCCCCAGAGTAAAAGCTACATCGGGGGCAAACTAGAGTAACCTGAAGAACAGTGGAGGTAGCAGCAACAACAGATTGGCTCCAGAGGATGGGCCAAACTAGATGGATGAAAACTGAGAGATTGGAGCAAAAGCTGGGAGCAGCCTGGGAGGCACTATGGGGTTGGAGGAAACAGGCGAAAGCACCCCAAGCTGAGGGACAGGTGACAGGACACTTTGGGGGTCGATGCGAACCAGGAGGCCTGGTGGCAATGGGGTACTGGCCCTAGATGTCCAGCATGGCAAGTTACTGTACCTGGTCTGAGGAGGTGGTCCATGGGGGTCTTCTAATGTGAGACACAGGAGGGGAGTCTGTAACAATGGGATGCAATAGAGGCTTGCATCTCATTGTTTCAGACAAACAACCTAGACAAATACACCGTGCAGATGAAGAGAGCTGGAATGGAGAGGGTCAAATGAGCCTCCGCTATGAGAGCCCCAGAGAGTGGCGACCATTTGTTGTGAAAGATTATGGACGCCATACAATCGCTTAAGAGCAACATTGAGCCAAAAATAGACGCAGTGACAATCGTTGTTGACCTATTGAGAGCTGACACTCCACAAGGTTACGGACAAGGTTACCACGGCAGAGAGCCAAATTAACGTGTTTCAAGTGGTGACTTAAAGATTGGAAAATTAAGTAGAGGAACTGACGAAGCAACATGAGGTGGCTGCAGTGAAGCTGGACGATCAGGAGGGGAGGGCCCGCTTCAACAACATAAGAATTATGGGAGTTCCAGAAGGGGCAGAAGGGTGTAGTACATAACTATTCACAGAGGATATTATCCTGAATAAACTGTGCCCTAAGAGACTATCAAATTACTTCACCATTGAAAGAGCTGATAGAGGGCTGGCCAGGCCACCTCCGGTTGAATCTCCTCCCAGAACAATAATCGCTAGAGTCTTCAATTTCAGAGACCGAGATGCAATATTACAAATAGCCCATATGAGGGGTGACTTGAAATAGGACAACGCAGTTGTTAGCTTCTTCCCTGATTTTACCCTGCAGGTCCAACTGCAGGGTAAAATCAGGTAAAGTCTGCCACTTTTAGGAGGTGAAAGGGTCCTCCGGGCCAAGGACATCAAATACATGATGCTTTTTCCAGCCCGATTGAGGGTGGTGGAGGATAGTAGATCCTGGCTCTTTCAGTCACTGGAGGAGGCCTCGGACTGGCTGGAAGGCTGGTGCATGGTGAGCCAGGGAGGATCCAGAGACCGGGAGTGACAAAGGAGGCCAGGGAAATGAACGGCCTCCTAGCAGGCCCCTACAAGGGTCTCTCAGGCGAGAGAAGATCGAAAGGGGCAGTTCGAAGTACGCAAGAGACAGGGGATCCGGTCCCCGTCCACCCTAGAGAGATGGAGTCGAGCTGTTGGGGCCCGGGGCCGGACCAAGCAGAGGGAGAGGGGAATATCTGAGAACTGAACAGACGATCGAGAAAATGGCCCAGAAGGTTGCTAGAAGAATGGAGCTGATCCCCACCGACAGACTGGTTGAACATTCGTAAATATCTAGGGAAGTAGAGCATCTGTGTACAAAGAGCAGATCATGTGCTTTGGAATTCTTAGCTCACCGACAAATGTGCTTGAAAGTTATGGGGCGACAGGCTCTCTGCCATGTTGAATAGCAGGTAGTTGGGGTCCCACGAGGAAAGGCAGTAGAGGGAAGGGATCGGTTGGAGGTTGTGTTAAGTTGTGCAGTTTACAGAGTTTGGACAAAGTAAGCATTCATGCAGAGCATAGGACAGGTGAAAACAGGACACTCAGACTGAACCTAAGCTTATCCCTGGGGGTTGGGATTCTGGGGGGGCGGGGCAGAGAGTTTAATCCAGGCCCCCAAAATGGCCACCAGATCACAAATGACGATAAATATCATGTCCTGGAATGTGAATGGGCTGGGAAGCAAGATCAAGTGGACAATAGTTTTGCAATACCTCCACCGGATGGCACTGGATGTCATCCTATTGCAGAAAACCCACCTCAGAGGGACCTATTATAAAGCCCTAGATAAATTTGGGTAGATTCTAGTGGCTCATGCTCATCTGATGCAAGGGGAATGGGTATTCTTCCTAGGAGGG
Organism: Pleurodeles waltl; assembly: GCF_031143425.1. Taxonomy (NCBI): domain Eukaryota; kingdom Metazoa; phylum Chordata; class Amphibia; order Caudata; family Salamandridae; genus Pleurodeles; species Pleurodeles waltl. Next base: position 957,898,022 of record NC_090449.1, read on the forward strand.
CACTGCCAGACACACTCACCCACACACGGACCGACCACAAGGGCTGATATGTGGCAATCACAGGACAATGGGAAGGTCTCTCTCTTAACATATGCTCAGTATATATCCCCCCATGCCTGCACGGAGTGACTTTGCCAAAAATCAGTGCCTTGCTGATGGAGTTGCCACCAGGGGTCCATATCATGGGGCAAACATGAACGCAGTGTGCGACCCAAAGGCTGACAGACTGAGTGGAAGTCCCACCCTGGGTGTAGGGGGGGTTGGCTGAGGTCATTTGTAGATGGTGTGGGACTGGTGGCTATGGAGGACACAACACCCACAAGAGCAGGCTTATACATACTACTCCACCCCCATGGCAGTTTTTCCCATATAGACCAAATATACATGCATCACATTCACGCCGGCCACTTCGGCAAGGCCAGCCATGGTGCACGGAGGAATCTCAGACCACTCACCAGTGACAGTAACTCTGAAGGGACCAACACGAAGTCAGGTACTCGCACCCAGAATTGACACATGGTATCTGAAAGACCTGGACATTGGGAGGAGGTTGGTGGAAGGGGCCGACCTTTAATACAGGGAAAACACAGGATCAGTGGCCTCTAGTTGTGTGCTATGGGAGGCCTTTAAGACAGTCCTTCGTGGACATGCTCAGGTGTTGATTGGGGGAAAGATAAAGGAGAGAAAGCTACAAATTGATGCATTGGAGTGGGAAGTAAGGCCCTTGCATCCTGCCTGCCGGGGGAATACCTGAGGGAGATACGTTGAAAGTTGCTAGCCAAGCAAGAGGAACTCTGTGGCCTGGCTGAAGATAGCACCCATAAGTATGCCTTGGCCACTCAGAGAAGGCTGTACAATATTGGAGACAACGCGAGTAAGCTGCTAGCATGGTTAGACAGAAGAGACCAAGCACAGAGGGGAGTGCGTGAGATAGTGGATGACACCGGAGTGACAAGAAGGACTAGCAGAGATATAGCGGAGGCAATTGCCTCCTATTATGAGCACCTATTCACTACTAGGTCCCTTTTGAGTGAAGAAGACTGTGACAACCTCCTCAGAGATGTGGCACTCGTGTCCCTTACAGAGGACAATTGGGGGACTCTGGAGAGAGATCTGACGGAGAAGGAGATAGGACGGGTGCTCGGGACCTTGCAATCCAGCAAGTCCACTGGCCCAAACGGACTCCCAGTGGAGTTTTACAAAGGGCTTGTGAGTAAGGTGACCCAGCACCTCACCACAATGCTCCAGGAGGCACTAACAGACTGGCAACTCCTGGTTGATCAGAGAACAGCAACAATCATAGTCAAACACAAGGCAGAGAAGCCGGCTACAGCATGCAAATCCTATAGACCTATATCATTGTTGAATGGGGAGGCAAAGGTGTTAGCTAAGGTTCTAGCAAATCGGTTGCAGACAATTATTTCTTCTGTAGTCTATGTTGATCAATCGGGGAGTGCCCAGGCAGCCTTTTTGGCCCGGGACGCCAATATGGAGTTTGATAGTCTGGAGTGGGGATGTATATTTGCAACACTTCAGAAGATGGGATTTAGCCTGTGGTTTTGTGAATGGGTCAAATTGCTTTACCAGAAACCACTGGCAGGGGGGAGAGTAAATGGGCCCAGCTTCCCGGACCTTTCGGGTTACAGAGGGGGAAAACACAGGGAAGTCTGCTTTCCCTAATGCTTTTTGCACTGGCCGTACAGCTGCTAGCAGCTTGGATCCAGCAGGACCTCTTAGTCTGGGGCATTCCGGGAAGGAAGGGCTGGGAAGATCATGTCTCCTTATACGCAGATAATGTGTTACTATATGTCATAGACCCAGACTTCTCCATGGATAGTCTCCTGCAAATCTTCTGTATATTTGGAGAACATTCATGGTATTGCATAAACTGGGACAAGTCCCTGCTCTACTTCTAGCGGGGGAACCCCCCCAGTCTCCTTCCCCATATCACTATCCCGGTTGCATCTGCTGGATTTAAATACCTCAGGATATATATCACTTGAGACCCTCAAGAATTCCCCCATCGGAACTTGTCTTCCCAACTGGACAGGCTCACTAGGGAAGTTGAGCATTGGCGGCAATTGCCGCTCACGGACAGAGCTGCTTTGTATAAGATGATGACCCTGCCCTGGTTACTGTACATGTTCCAAAACACACCGGTGGTGGTCCCAGCGGAGGTCTTCTGGAAAATCGACCAGACTCTCAAATCTCTGCTATGGGCTGGAGGACTTCTATGCATTACGTTGAGGAAGCTCCAGAGGGGGATCTGTGCGGAAGGGCTAGCAATCCCAGATGCCTGGCTGTACTACAGGGTGACCCAGCTGGTGGTGATTAACGAGCGGCCCTTTGTGAGACCTACCGAATCGGCTTACCGGGTAGATAGAGAACCAATGGGTACCTGGGGTTACAATAGTGTTCTATACAGCCAGTGGGGAGTCTGAAATGTGCCAACTCATACACAGACAGTGGTGCGGGCTTGGAGAGCAGCCAATCGCTACCTGGGGGAGGGAGATCCTGTCCACGCATACCGCACTTTGGATCGGCAATCAGTTGAAGGATGTGAGTGAAATGACAGGCTTTTCCAGGTGGGTACTTATTGGGAATAGTATATTTGGGAGCTCTTTGGAGAGACAATGGGGGTCATTCTGACCCTGACGGGCGGCGGAGGCCGCCCGCCAGAGTTCCCCCCTCCGAAATACCGCTCCGCGGTCGAAAGACCGCGGAGGGTATTCTAAGTTTTTCCCTGGGCTGGCGGGCGGTCGCCAAAAGACCGCCCACCAGCCCAGGGAAAAACTCCCTTCCCACGAGGATGCCGGCTCGTAATCGAGCCGGCGGAGTGGGAAGGTGCGACGGGTGCTGTTGCACCCGTCGCGTATTTCACTGTCTGCCAAGCAGACAGTGAAATACTTGTAGGGGCCCTCTTACGGGGGCCCCTGCAGTGCCCATGCCAGTGGCATGGGCACTGCAGGGGCCCCCAGGGGCACTGCGACACCCCCTACCGCCATCCGGTTCCCGGCGGGCTGACCGATGGGAACTGGATGGCGGTAGGGGGGGTCGGAATCCCCTCGGCGGCGCAGCTAGCTGCGCCGCCTTGGAGGATTCCAAAGGGCGGCGGTACACTGGCGGGAGACCGCCAGTGTTGCCGGTCCGACCGCGGCTTTACCGCCGCGGTCAGAATGCCCTGCGGGGCACCGCCGGCCTGTCGGCGGTGCTCACGCCGACCCTGGCCCCGGCGGTCTAAGACCGCCGGGGTCAGAATGACCCCCAATGTCTTGATACTCTTCAATGGCCTACAGACGGAATTTGATATGCATGAGTCAGAACGCCATAGGTGCCTGTGGCTGCGCCATGTGCTCTGCAGACACCTTCAGGAGGGGAACAAATTAGTGACATGACACTGCTTGAGGACAGGGTCTTTACAGAGCTGCTGATGGAGCAGGCAATCTTGACAATCTGTAAGAAACTGATTATTAACTCCCCGGATCCAAATGGGAGTTGAGGGTGGCATGGGAGGAGGACGTAGGCACCATGGACGATGACGCTGAGCGGTTGCCCTTTAAAGTACCAGGGAAATTGCAATTTGAACCGGCTTCCGCTTAATGCAGCTTTGGATAGTGCACAGGTCATACCTATCCCGGGTGCAGCTGCAGCAGATGGGACGTTCGGCGTCAGATATATGTGTGGAGGGTTGCGGGATGACGGGGACATTCTACAACATTCTCTGGGCTTGCCCTCAGATTTAACTGTTTTGGAGCAATGTGGTGAATGAAATGTCGTGAGTCACTGGAGGAACGGTCCAACAAGACTCTCGTTGGCTCCTCCCATCAATATTCGGGGATTCTGCATGGACAACATATCAACACATATGGCTGTAATTGGCAGCAGGGGTGGCCAAGGGAAACGTGGCTAGGGTGGGGGGGGCCCCCACTGACCGGGAGTGGAGGAATGGGTTTCAGACATGGATTGGTACTGCAATTCAGAGAGGGTTGTCTACCAAAGCCGGGGTGTTCCCAATAAATGAGAGAAGGTGTGGGGCCAGTGGAACACCACCCAGGGACTGTGAAGGGGGGAGGGGAAGAAGGGAAGTACATAATGCCCTCACAGGGGCAGCGAGACTGGAGCAAATAGTTTAGGCAAGATGGAGAGGAAAGAGAATGTGTCACTTTTGGTCCTCCTTGTATCCATCCTTAGCAGGCATTGTGTCCAGTTGCACATGTCCAAAAGATGTTGTTTCATGTCTCCGAATTGCATATTGTATGTCACATGGTGTTTAATAAAAATAATTTAAAAAAATCTTGTCACAGCAAAGAAAGTATTTTTGAAGGAGAAATGTGCACAACTAATGAAGACATTCTATGTTATTTGATGCAGATACAACATGGTTTACAGATTGTTGGCATATCTCACATGAAAGCTTCTGCATGAGTCGAGTTTGGTACATTGGCACCAAAACGTAGCTTAGGCACCACCAATAATTTTATTTGTGTTTTGGGGACCTTTCGTAAGTGCAGAAGCCCCCCACTACTAGTAAAGAAAGAAAAAACACAGTAGGTATCCGGGGTCATTAACTCCATGGCCCCTGGAAAGCTTGCCATAATTTTTTTAAGGACTCCTAACTGAAGCACTAATCTTTTCATTTGGAGCGCAGACCCCCTTTGTGGTTGGTTCTATCGCTGCCTTTTGTAGACTGAAAGAAGTTTTAAAAAACACTCAAAACATGTTTTCTTTTTGTATTAAAACGTTATTAAAATGTTTTTATGATAATCACTTCTAGTAAACGTTACACTGTGTGAACTGATGATACATAAGTTTGTTTTTATTTTTGGTAATTTTTTAACAAAGGCCATAGGTGTGTGTGGGAAATTGGGTTTCTGGTAGAAGGAGATGAAACCTTACACAAGCAGCAACCACAACTTTTGTCAGGGTGAAACACAATCAAACGCCAAATTAATCTCTGCTTAACCTTCTAGTAGCTTGGCATAAAGTAATTCAGATTTAAACTAGAGGCAATGTGTAAAGTATTTATACAGCACTTCAAACAGTATAAAGTGAAAACACAACACAAAAGAAATCCCACACCAATTTAAAAAATAAAGTGTAATAAATTGTTTGATGCAAAGATAATTCAATTAGTAGAACCAGAGATACAGAAATTTAAAGATTTAGGTAAAAATAGTGCTAAAGAGAGCAAAGCTGTAACTGTGGTAATCTGGTCACCCTGGACTGGGACAAAGTCACAAGTTCAGGTCAACCGCAATGGAGCACCAGCCAGCTACAGGGACCAGTTGAGTACGCTGGACAGAACCTTATATCGTTGGTGCACGATCTTCGTCACATTGCTTTGCAAGGCTTTGGGTCATTTGGCATCTTTTCTGATGCCTGGAAGGGCTTCAATGCAAGGTCCTACCTTCGATTGCATCATGCTGTGTCAGTTCTTATGAAGCTCTGAGGCAAAGCTTTGTGAGGCTTCATGTTGAGATGTGCCGATTGCAAAAAGCTGGCAGCAGGTCAGTGAGGCTTGGTGACACTTTGTGTCACTCAGCATTGATTTTGTTTATGCTGGCACCTGTGCAGTGAGGCTCTGTGGGGCTGCATGTCAGTTCCAATAAAGTTTGTAGCTGTGCTCTGAGGCATGCTTTGAAGGGTTTTGCATTGCTTCACACCAGATCTGGTGTTGACCACAGCTGGATTGGCAAGGCACCTCTCTCCTTACTTCCAAGGATCCAGGACTAGAAAGGCACCACTTGGGGGTTAGGACTCACAGCAAGCAGAGTCCAGATGCAGAGTTCAAGAGAGTTGGAGCCCTTTCTGTCTCTAAGACTTTGATCAGGAGGCCAGACACCTAGACTTTGTAGTCACTCTGGTGACCCTAGATTCAAGATGCCGGCCCAGTCCTTCTCACTCAGGCAGCAGGGAAGCCTTTTTTCAGCAAACTCTTTCACATGCCAGAGGTGTACGGAAAGGTAGAGTCTGAGGGTCCAATATGTGCCAACTTTGAAGGAGGAGATGCTTCTAGAGAGTTCCACTACAGGAGTGTTTGGAATTTCTATCCTCACTGCCCTGGTCCAGCTTGTCTGGCATGAAAGACTAGTGTATAACCAATTATGGGAGTGCTGAGGCAGAGCTTTTGTCATGTGCAAGTGTGGTAGGTGACAGCTCTGCACCCTCATCAATTCAATGATGGCCCATCTCGCCACAACTTCTTCCCCCTTTATTTCACTGTCTGCGAGTAATACACAAAGACCAACTGCCAGCTATAGTTAGTCATGTGACCCAGGATACAGATTGCACGCACCAAATGGTTGGGACAAGAAAATGCCTATTTTCTAAAAATTACATTTTCAGAAATGTGACTTAAAATCCAACTTACCATTAAAGAACATTAAAAATTACAATACATTAGACACCAAACTCAATAATACTACTTACTCCCTATTGAAAGTTATCAAATATTAAATGTAATAAGGTAACCCAATGTTATCCTAATTGAGAGGTAGGCCTTGCAGTTATGAAAGGGTGATGTGTATTTATTAAAAATTGAGTTTTAGGCTTTGCAAACGGTTTATGTTCCCAGGTCAAAATGGTAGTGTAAAACTGCACACATATGCTGTAGTGGCAGGCCTAAGACATGTTTAAGGGGCTACACAGTCAGAGCTGCAGACCCTTTAGTAACATTTAACTTATAGGCGCTGAGTACATATTATACTACTTTACCAGAGACTTACAAGTAAACTAAACATGACAATTGGCTGTAAGTCAATGTTACCATGTTTTAGGGAGCGGGTACAACCACTTTATCATTTTTTAGAAGTGGTGAAATGTGCAGAGTCCTGTAAACCAACAACAATTGTTTCAGAAAAGAGGAAGTTGAAAGCAAACGTTTGGAGATTACTCTGCAAAAATGGCCACGTCCAACAGTACGCTTTATGTATGTTGATATGCTATTTTGTTGTTCTGACCCATTGACAAAGTCAGTAGAACTGCCTTACTTAAAATGCCACATTTCATCACATAGTCCGCCATGCATGTCTGTGGGGATTTGGGTGTCAGGCACTGTGCCTAACCCCCACCAGCCCCAAACCCCATTCAGAGGCAAGGCCCTGCGGCTAACCCCACATTGTGCATGGCCAAAGGTCTTGCAATCCAGGGATTGGCTGCCTGCAGGGTGATTGGACATGGGGACTTGCTGCAGACCAGGCCCTGTGGCCAACCCTATGCCCATGTCCAACACCACAGAGAATGTAGCGTTGACTGATTGTGGGCAGGTTGGACATGGGGCCTGTTCACAGGCCTATTCCTGTGGTGAACCTCGCACAACACAGCATGTGGTTGACTACCCATGGGGAGGGGGATTGGTTCTAGTATGGTAATAAAATATAATTGTATGCTAAAAAAACTAGAAATTTACTGAAAGAAATAAAAGATTAAAACTACAGTATAGTTAACAATTTTAATAATATCTTACTTCATATTAAAGAATAACTTAGAAATTCATTGAGAAAACAAAGGTTTAAGGGGCATTATAGTTTGGTGAAAATGTCAGGTGCAATGTACCTTTTTAAAATAACAAAACCACTGAAATTTACCATTATAGTAATCTCAAGTAACTATGCCTCAAATAACTATAATTCACACCCTCTCCTTTTTCTGCTAATTACCTCCCATAGTACATTACTCATGGCTTGTTTTATGATATCATTGATAACATCACTGCAACATGTGGAATGACATAATTGATAACAAGGACTGGGGAATCAGCCTATAGAAACAGATGTCCTCAGTGAGGAGGGATACCCTTCTTACATTAGAGGTGGGGAACCGGATGAAATACACTCCCATTAAAACCAATTTATTCACAAAGTTTGGTCTGGCCCCTTAGAAATATTCCATCATGTTCAAGGACAGCCAGAAACTGCCAAGCCAGTCTTGGGTACATTTCCTGGACTACTCCAGACAGTAACTGACTGAGGTGATTTGTGAGGGGCAGTAACGTGAGTGAATGTAATGGGCTGTACAATCTAATTTTGCAAGAGTACATATTCAGTACTTGCTTTACAGAGCTGTGCCAACACTTGATTGATTATCAGTTCATTGACCCGAGGAAGCTTGCAAAGGAGGTGGACCTCTGGATCAGCAGCAGCGTCAAAGAATGTATCTGGGAGTGGTCTAGGTCCCCCCTGGTAGAGTGTGGGGAAGGTTAAAGGTGACACAGACAAGTCCCAAAATAAGGTGGAGGGAAATGGTTTCAGTGCACCTTCTGAGATACAGAGAGGAGGTTCTGATGGTCAGTGGCCAGGGTGCCCCAGTTCCAGCCCCCATGCTTTGATTTAGGACACAAGAAGAGGGACTCTGTCAATAACAAGAAACCACCTACTGCTGGGATCTTTAATGGGGTAACCAATGTGGCCGTGGGGGTAAATAGTCCCCAGGGGAAGGTGGTAGAACATGCCCTTAGTTGCATGATACACTTGGAAGGTGAGCTTGTGATTCCAGAGTGTGGGAGCCATCATCTCCAACTGGTCACAGTAAATGGGATCCATGTCACTGCTCTGAAGCATACTGGTGCCAGCTAGTCAAAGGTAGTGAAAAGGCTGGCTACCCCACATCACTACACCGGGTAGGTGTTTAAGGTCACGCAGGCCCATGTGTATGACTTCTTCCGCACTGTGGTTCTGGTGTCCCTAGAATGGGATGGGGTGATGAACCAGACGAGGGTCATAGTTAGTCCCCAGATGCCCATTGACTGCATTCTGGGGAATGAGTTGTCACTGGTAATGGAAAAGCTGGGATGGCCAACTGCTCAGGATGCCCTGAAAGTTCAGATTTCTGGGGGTACCATTCCAAAATGGAGGATACATTTGACCTATATGGAAGGGAGGGGGGTGGAAAGGCTCACACATGGGCCCTGTTTCACCTCATTGTATAGACTCTGGATTGGAGAACAAATCACAGGCTATCACCCATGGACTAGTGGGAGGGAAAGTGGAAGTATGACAGAAGAGAGAACTTGCAGGAGCAGTTAGGGAACTTTTTGACAGTCACATAGCTGGGAGTGAGACCAGCCCTAGATCCTCACTTGGTACTTCCACCTGGCAGTGGTTGGCCTAGAGCCTGGCCCTTAAAAACTGACAGCTGTCCATGGCCTCTTTTGATTGCTGTCCTTGAGGTCAGAATTTTCCTTCAGTTGGGGACAGAAGTCTGATCCAGTGGATGCAGTGGATCACATCACTTTGTTGGGCTTGAAGTTATGTCTGCCTACTGAGATGCATCTCTGAGGGAGTTAAGCTTAGGTGCTCACAAATGGGGTCCACAGGTGAGGAGAAGGAGTAAGGACCATTAGAGAAATGGCTATCTGTCCACCTGCCCAATCAGGATGGGTGGATACGCCATTTTTACTGTCATTCACCACCAGGTAAACCCTTGTGGTGAGGAACAGTAAAAACCAAACTAAAATCCAATGGCATCCAATGGCATCCAATGGCGAGGGGAGCAGTACCTGTTTTATTTTTTAAAAAGATCCAATTTCAAGGTTTTCTTTTTGAAAACAAAAAAAATACTGTTTGATGCAGGGTTGCATCATGCTGACGCAGCCCTGCACCAAACAACAGATTGCATTGACAGGAACCACCATGACAGAGGTTCCTGCCAATGCTTCATAAATTACTGCCAGCTTGGTGGTCTTTTATAAACTCAGTAGTCGGGACCTCCACCAGGGTGACAGCGTGGTGGAACATGGTAGAACAACATCTTCACCTCCAAATAAAAATTAGGCCCTTATACTAAAATCATAATCTTTGTTAAGCTCAGATTTAATTTGAAAGCAGCTTTCTGGAAACCATCCAAACTTAGGCCTATTTGGATGTTACTTTATCCTTCATTTCATGTTGGTCTCACCAAGTGACTTTGTTAAAAAGTAAAACACTTTTTTAAAATATAGTGCAGTTTCCTTCTATATGGGTCTGAAAGTGTTTAACAGCAAGATTAATCCTCTACTGTTTTGTTCCATTATTTATAATGTTATTTATAACCGTATAATCAATGTTAATCAGGAATACCATGAGACTTCATATCTGAGGAACATTTTAGAATCAGACGGAGTTCTCAGCAAGTTCTAAATGCAAGATGGAGTGGCTTGAATTTGGTCTAATTGCTAAAGGCAACCCTGCAATTAGTTGACTCTTCTTTACTTTGTCATCCTAGGCAGACTTGGACTCACTGAGGGCGGAGGGTGTGGGGGGAGCAACAAAAAAAATAATAGTTAAAAAAAACTTACCTTTTTCACCGCTCCGCGCCAACACCGTGCCACTCATCTGCTACAGATGCAGGCAGAGCCTCCCAGCCTGCCCTGTGTCTAATGCCAGCAGCATGAAAGCAGCATTCAAATTGGATGGAGCGCCAAGCCAGGGCGCTCTGAGGCAGAGTGGGAGCCTCTGCCTGCTCTCTCCAACCCGGCACTGCAATGCCAGGTTGGAGAGAGCCTAGTGTGCATGCAGGTTTGGCTAGCATGCACGTGGCCCCATTCCTTTTACAGTAAAAACATAATAAGCATATTTCATTATGTTTTTACTGTAAAGGTTTTGCAGCTGCTGCTGCTGGTGGCTGGGCAACACTCCTCTGCCATAGCGGAGGAGCCGACACTGATAAAAGGAATCAAGAAAGTAGTTTTGTTTTACTTTTAAGGAATCTGCTTGGCAGCCATCGGTTGAACCTGATGCATTCATGCCAGAACATTTCCTCAGTTAAGTTTAAACTTGTTCCTCCTTGAATCCACAAATGTATTTAACAGTACCACCTTTCCTATTTGAGCACCTGTGGTAAATTTACCAAGCCACTAAACAAAAAACATGAGCACCAATACATTGCTGGCCACTAAAACAGATCGGGGCAGCTCCTCCATAAGGGCGAAGGAGCTGTGACCACCGCCAGCAGCGCAGCTGCAAACCTTTTCCACAAAAATAATAACAAACTTTGTTTATTTTTGTTTTTGTGGAAAAGGGGCCGAGCCACAGGAGTGACGAGCCATGAGGGAAAGTGCTCAGCACTCCCCCTCACTGTGCATGTATGTTTAGCTGGCCATCTGCGGCACAGGGCTGGAGAGAGCCTGCAAAGGCTCCCAGTCTGCCTTGGAGCGGCGTGGCTGGGTGGTCCCAGCCAATCCAGACACTGCTCTGAGCAGTATCAGGATTGGTGCAGGGCAGGCTGGGAGCCTGTGCCTGCAGGCTGTCAGCAGAGAAGAGGAGAGGAGCAGCACAGTCATGAAGCAGGGGGCAACACAGGTATTTTTCTTTAAATCATTTTTCATTTAAACCACCCCCTCCTCCCATTAATAGCCCCTCCTTCCCCCACGCACCACTGTGCCCCTTCAGGGTCGTGCGAGCCACAACTGAAATAGGTGGCTGTCGATTGGAGGGGTACGGGTGCATTTTTAGAGGGGATTGTTTCATACCTTCTCTTGAGTTAATACATATACAAAAAGAAAATAGCACAATTCAAGGGAGTTACTAGAGAAGAAGGACTTATCACACAACTTTATTTTAGTTGATATATATTATGGGATGCATTCACTTTTTACTAACATTTATGTTATCTGAATGACATTGTGTTTTGAATTTCCATTTATTTTAATTTCCTTCATTGTATTGGCTGTTTTCATTAGGTAGTATTATACAGTGTCTCACAAGCTGATATCTGTAGTCATGAAGCAGGGGGCGACACAGGTATTTTTCTTTAAATCATTTTTCATTTAAACCACCCCCTCCTCCCATTAATAGCCCCTCCTTCCCCCACGCACCACTGTGCCGCTTCAGGGTCGTGCGAGCAAACTGAAATAGGTGGCTGTCGATTGGAGGGGTACGGGTGCATTTTTAGAGGGGATTGTTTCATACCTTCTCTTGAGTTAATACATATACAAAAAGAAAATAGCACAATTCAAGGGAGTTACTAGAGAAGAAGGACTTATCACACAACTTTATTTTAGTTGATATATATTATGGGATGCATTCACTTTTTACTAACATTTATGTTATCTGAATGACATTGTGTTTTGAATTTCCATTTAATTTAATTTCCTTCATTGTACCTGTTTTCATTAGGTAGTATTATACAGTGTCTCACAAGCTGATATCTGTAATTAGGGAGATATGCTTAGTGTCTGATATCAACTTCCATTATGAGAGGTTAAATGACTTTTACGAGCAGCAATTTCAGAGTGAGGGATAGCACTAATATGCTTGATCTCACAAGCTGCTTAACCTTAAAGCTGTATGCAAGGATGCAAATGATTTATACACAGAATTTAAATCTATATGACATATTTATCTGAATTTGTGAAGTAGATCACAGTAAAGTGCATTTACATGTTGATGCATTTCAGCAGAGGGGTAGATTAATTGTTTTTCTCAATTATTATGTTTGTCATGTTCACAAAATTCCAGATGATGGATTAAAGGAGCAAGCTGGAATAAATGCAATCATTCATTAGAGAAAATTATTTAAAGTAAAACAATTGCTAGTCTAGCAGCCAGGCACATCAACAGAGCATAAACTATCACTCTTCAGCGCAAAAAAGTTTGGATTAACTTTTTTGTAAATGGAATTTTTTTAGTTGCCAATGAAATATGCATGAGCTTGAAAGATTTGTATGTGTGATGGGGTTAGAGAGGGGTGTTAATGCAATTACTTCCCCAAACGTATTCCCTCAGTACATTCCTGGACCAGATGTACTAAGATTTTGTGTCGGTTTGCATCAGTTTTTTGACATGGCCGGTGTTACTTTTTTTTTACAAAGTCTTGAGGCTAAATCTATTTTGATATTTACTAAGACACGTAAAGCCCAATTGTGTGGCACTGTGTGGCTTTGTAAAAAAAAGTAAACCAATGCAGCACAAAGCACTGCCTTTTGTTAAGTTGCGTCAGGGAGGTATTACGTAGGAGGAGCATGAGCATTATTGTGCATTCACCCATATATTCTGATCCATATTTACTAAAGCCACTAACCATAGGATTGTGCCAGAATCAGGCGCCTACCTGTGTAACAAGGAGAAATATCTTCATTTCACCTTGTCACTTCCTATGTGCAAGTGTTCTGCATTCTACAGCCCACATACAAAGAGGAATAAGCCACCAAGTGTAGTTTTTATGCAAATTGGTGTGACTTCCTGCACAAAAACTATTTAGGCCACAATGCAGGCACCCTTTTGACTTGACAAAAGGGTACCTACATTGGAGCTAGGCAACTATAAGTGCACCAGTGTTATTAGAGAGCAGAACCGCACCATATATTTTCTTTTCAGAGGACATGAGGATGCATCTTTTGGCAGGGTGCAGCATGATGCATCATATCTAGTTGCTTCTAGGAAGAGATGCACCACTTTGCCAACTTCTGTAAGATGGTGGACCAGTTCAGCTTTTGCTTTTGAAACATTTCCTTGTCATCCTGCTTTCTTTTTGGGGTCTCCTCCTTAAACACTCTCTGTGACTTCACCCCCTTGTTTTAGTGAAGGAAAATTACATGTCGCCCTTCCACTGCATCAGTCAAGGCACCATAACCTCAAAAGATAAACCTTATCCAAAACAATAGCACACTTTAATTTTATTTTAAAATATCTTTCATACTGCATTCATTTCACTTTTTATCAAGACTCCTGTACCTTTAAAAGACTCATCTGTCACAATGCAGAAAACCTGCAATGGGAAGAGTCAGCTTCAGCCCACAGTATGCTATGATTGGTGAATCAGGTCCAGTGGTCACTTGATTGATAGGACTTGGCATCAGTGTGAGTCATTACAATCTCACACATGCATATACAGTGTTGCCTGGTGGTGAGAGATGGAGTCACAGAACATTGCAGGGGAGTTGGTTCTCCAATACCTGCCTGGCATTACACCTCTGTTAGAAATTGGGTTGTTGGTTGACTCAGGTGTAAACCTTAGTCAAGCAGCACCCGCAATGCAGTTCAGGATAGGATTAACTTAGAGGCAGTGTGTAGAGTATTTGTGCATCACTTCAAAAATAAAACAGTGAAATTGTAAGACAAAATGAATCCATACCAGTTTAGAAAAATAGAGAAGGATTTTATAAATAAAACAAGACCAAAATGACAACAATAATGGTTCTTTAAAGATGAAACTGTAAAATAGTGCTGAGAAGCAAGAAGTGTAAACTGGGGATATGTGGACCAGGACAAAGTCAAACGTTCAGGTTGACCACAATGGATTGTGGACCGGATACAGGGACCCAGTGGGTCCTGCTGAACGAAAGTACCTTATTCCTGATTGTGCCAGTGACAAAGGTGCGTGTGCAGCTGAAGCAATGCACCTGTATCGATCCATGCAGCGGACGTGGTGCAGGTAGTGTGTCAATTTTCTCTATGTAACAGAGGCGATGCACAGGTTCGGAGATGCGACAGGTCTAAAGGTGATGCGTCAGTTCTGCTACAACAGCTGCAGCGATGCTTCAGGGTCAATCCACGCAGCAGAGGCGATGCACCGGTTCTGATCCACGCAACAGGGGTGATGTGCCAGTTCTGATCTGTACAGGGTTGGTGATGCATGGGATTGACAGAGGATATATTGGTTCTGCTGAAGCAAGTATCTTAGGCCCACATCCAAGGGTCCAGTACTGGGATGTCACCACTTGTCAGGGTAGACTCATCGCTCACAGAACACAGGTGCAAAAGAAGGTTGGTTGGAGGTCTTTTTTGTCCTTGAGACTTCAGATCAGCAGACCAGTCAGCTTGCCCTTGGAGTCACACTGGGTTCTGGGTTGTTGAAATGTATGTCCAGTCCTTCTCACTTCTGGGTAAGAGGGCAGCAGGCCAGCACACCAAAGCAGTAGCCCAGGAAAGAGTAGTAGTCCAGAACAGTTACAGTCCTTGTAGCAGCATAGGAGTCCTTCCTCCTGCAGGATATCCACAGGTACAGTAATGTACTGAGTTGGTGGTGTCATAGGTCCAGTACTTATACCCAGTTGCACCTTTGAAGTGGGAAGCCTTCAAAGACAGACCTTTGAAGTGCACAGAGGTCCTGCCCTTCTTGCCATGGCTCCAGACTCACTACAGGGGGTTATGCAGCCCTCTGTGTGGGGATAGCAAGTAACTTATTCAGGTGTTAGTAAGGCTAGGTCCTGCTCCTTCCTCCCATCCTTCTAGGGAGGCCCATCAAATCACACCTGTGTGGCTGTCTAGATTGAATACACAATGCCAAGCTATCACTGACCACTGACAATTGTTCAGAGACAGGCTTAAGGCACCAAATGACTAAAGTAAAAAAATGCCAACTTTCTAAAAGTGCCATTTTCAGAATTATAATTTAAAATCCGATTTCCCTATAAATTGTGATTTAAAATTGTGATTCAAAGACACCAACCTCAAAGATTTATCTCTTCCAGATTGCAAATTACACTTAAAATTAATTACACTTAATATTATCCTATGGGAGAGATAGGCCTTGCTGTACTTCACTACTAGGGCATATAAAAATACAATGTACATATCCTGGCTTATAATACATTGTACCTTGCCCTCTACGTAGTCCAGGGCCTACCTTAGGGTGACATATGTATAACAAGGGAAGGTTTGGGCCTGAAAAAAGTGTTACCAGGTCAACATAGCAGTGTAAAACTGCACACACAGACTCTACAATGGTGGGCCTGAGGCATGTTTAAAGGGCTACTTAAGTGGGTGGCACAATCAGCGCTATAGGCCCACAAGCATCACTTAATTTACAAACCATGGTCACATGTAATGCACTTTACTAGAGACTTATAAGTAAATTAAATATTCCATTTGGTAGTAAGCCAATGTTACCATGTTTAGGGGAGACAGCACAAGCACTTTAGCACTGGTTAGCAGTGGTAAAGTGCATAGAGTCCTAAGGCCAGCGAAAACAAGGTCAGAAAAGTAGCGGTGGTAGGTAAGAAGTTAGGGGGAGAACAAAGGCTGTCAGGTCTAACGACCCCTGACCACAGCAACCTGCACTAGAGTTGCACTGCCGGAGCTTCCCTGAGATCACAGTGGAGTTCACTGACCTAAACATTATTGTGAATCTCACTGATCTGAATATTGGTGCAGTCTTTATATTTGTCCAGCACAACACAGGGGAATGAGCTAAACTCAAAGTACTGCTGTACTCCCCCATGGAGTCCTGTGCTTTGTCTCTCCTTGGACCATAATACTGCCATCGTTCTACATAATGTCTTGTGAGTCAGGATATCACGTCTTGATAAACACTGACTGGATTAAAACATAGGCTTGTGGAAGAAAATATCTGGGGAACTGATATTAATTGAATAATAAAATGGTACTAATAGAACCACAATTCACAAAATGCAAAAAATAACAAACGTTGCAAGGTCAAAAAGTCTTGTTTTTAAAATGCCATGTTATTGCTTTGCCAATTCCATTTGGCATTGACATTTGGAAAACATATAATAAAAGAGTGCTTATGGTGGTGCATAATGATTCATGCTCATTTGTGACTGGCCATCTTGGATAATTTTTTTAATTAAAGAACAACTATTTCAAGGTGGCTGCTGACACATAAACATACATGTGTGATGCACGGACAGCTATTTCGGCATATGTTTTTGAACTTTTATGTACTGTTCTGAGGTGGTTGATGCAAAGGTAAAGAAGCAAGTGGCGTGATAGCAAGGTTCTATGTTCAGGCACAAAATGACAAAAAAAATAAGAAGAATAAGAATAAAGTGGGAGCAGGAAGGGAGAGGTAATGAGCAAATAGGGGGAAGGGTCTGGGGCAGTTGTAGTGTGAAACTACTTGGCATTTGTACAATAAATATTAAAAGCAATACAATAAAGGCATGAGGGAGCAATTGATTATTACCAGGAAGTGGGGAGGGGTAATGGGCATGCAAGAAGAGAAAGAGAGAGTAAAGTCACATGAGGAAAGCCAACAAATGCAGAGATTTAAATTAAATAAACACTAAAGCTATCCATTCATGAGCAAAAGGTTAACCCATTTTATTTGTTGTCAGCACTTCTCAACATTCAAAGGGCCAATTGATGAATTGGGCATATGTGTGAGTCTTTAAAGACAAGGACCCTAACATAAGTTATATAAACCAAGAGAAGTCACATAGGAAAATGCACAGGGGACAAGCTTCAAAGTACAAACCATGAAGGTTTACTAAAAATGTAAGAATCAATACAGAAGGCAAAAAGTCAGAGGTTAGTCAACCAATTAAATATATTACAAATGCACATAAACACATTGTATCACTGTTAGTGGAAACTAAGCTGTAATCTAATTTATAGCCAGAACCAGTTACAGTCTAGCACAAGGCATATTGAGAGTTAGGTAGTATGAGAAAGTGGTTGTTCATTGCAGAGTTTGGTAGTCCACCACAAGAAATAATGTCACAATACTTGTTAGGTCCAGTAAAGATGTCAGTAATTTAAACCTAAGATCTATCCCTGGTAGTTATGGCACAGAATAGACAGCTTTAACTTAAGAAAATGAGTAGGCATTTAGAAGTACCAAAACAATTAAAAGGTTGAAAACACAACATGATAACAATTCAAGTTCAGTTGCTGAAACAATAGAAAATAATTAAATGAACAAAATGACATTGAAATGACAAAAACCAAGAAGGGGAACCCAAGAGAAAATAAAGAATTAAAAAAGAAATAACGCTAAAAAGCATTAAGCCCTGACTGCAGTATTCTGGTCGTGCTTGATTGAGTCCTAGCTGCATTTAATGTTAATGGCAATGAAGCCCAGGTCGGATACAAAAAATAAATTTGTCTTGGTAACAAGTTTTACTTTCTGATTTGGAACTCAAAACTCCTCAGCAGTGCAACTCAGCAGACTGCGGCCCAGAAGGGTGGATAGCCAACAGATGAGGTCTCAGATAAGTCATTGGATTTTGGCAGGAAAACTCTGAGCAGGAAAAGTTTTAAATTCTCTCCCAAAGAACCGCCCTTGCCCACTGAGTACTTTTGGTGTCATTGTGATGGAGTAACCTGTCTGCTCAAATCTGAATAAGGCCCTTTGGGCCTGATTTAGAGCTTGGCGGATGGATTACTCTGTCACAAACATGACAGATCTCCACCATAATATAAGTGCCATTGGATTTAACAGACCGCATATTCCTCCAGTGGGGCAGGGCTCCCTACTGTAGTCTAACAGGACTCCACAAGGCCAGAAATCTATCTTTACAACTTCCTGCTAAAACAGATTTGTTGCCGGGGAAAAACTCAAGGTAGAAACAATCTGAATATTTGGCCCAACAGGTATGCACATACGCTGGATTGACATGACAAGTTTGTTCTGGTCTTCCAGAGGTCTTTGGAGTCAAACAGTTTCAAAGTCCCAGGTTTTTCAAGATGTTGGAAGGAGTACAGGTTGGATCTGCCAGGGTTCCGAGGACCTTAGCAACAGCACTTGGATGTCAAGATTCACTACATCAGAGGCCACCAGCAAGGCCAGAGGAGGTCCAGTTGGAACTGGCCAGCTGTGCCGTTAAGCAAAAGGGGTTTGAAGCAGTCCTGTAGTATAACAGAAGACCAACCTACTGATCCTTAGAGTCCACTTCTTTGTCCTGAGTATATTATGGAGTAGGTCTAGCTTTTCACATTTCCTCACAGGTCTCAACAGCAGGTGCAGTCCTTCTTTTGTTTTTCCAAGAGTGCCTCATTCATACCTGGCAGTAGCTTCTTGGTGGGGATGACTTTTAGCCCCTCCCTTATCAACAGGGAAAAAGATTCCTGGGTACTCTTAGCTATGTTTGCTGCAGTTCCTGTATGCCCTACTGCAAACAATCCCCTAGTGCCCCTTTGTCGTTAAATCCAACATGGCAGAACCTTTCTTCACTTGTGCATAGCTCCCTCCTATGCCCACCCTAACCGTGTGGCCATCGAAGTCAGAAACACCTTCTCTGTGGCAACTCAAAACAGGTTCTGGGGCAGCTACCTTCCCTCTGGGCTTGGTGCATGACTGACTAGATGGACAACAGAAGGGGCAGGCCAAGGTGTTAGCGACATCTGCCTGTGACACTGTAGGCCTCTTTGAAGTTAATTAGGTTTCTGGGCACATCCCAGATGGTCATTCTGCCAAAGTAGCAGAACACGTCACCTCACACAATGCCTTTGCCTCAGCGCTGTGACTTTACTAGTGACTTGGGCTTGTAATAAGGATGTTAAAAAGTCCAGAAATTAACTTTGATGCTCCTACTTAGGTAGACATACCATTATTAAATGTTATATTGTATCCCAAAGCTTCTGTATGTAACAGCTAACTCTGCTATACTAAAAATAACTTTTGAGGCCTTGTCACTGTGAGAATATTTACCATTAAACGTTTACTTGACCTAATTTTAAATACCATGCACTCTGCCATATGGACATTAAGGCTTACTTGGGGGTGATTTATTAATATGTAAAAGGAGAGTTTAAATAGGTTATTTTGACAGTTCAAATTTGCAGTTTTAAAAGTGCACAACCAGGCAACAGTGGTAAGCCTACAGTCATGTTTGCACTGTCACTGTGGTGGGTGGCACAATGGGTATTGCAGTCCACTTTGCACACACTTTGTACCATAAACTAGGGACTTATAGTTAAGTTAAATATGCCTATTAAGAGTATAGCTAATTTCAACATGTTTTATGGGTCAGACCACATTTGCACATTCAAAGGAGCCTGGTTAGCAGATCCCTACCATGCAGAACCAAAAAACAGCCACATCAGTCCAAATAAATTGGGGTTATCATACAAAAAGAAACATTTTCTTGCACCAGCTATGTCTGCAATAGACCTTAATCTCTATCTAATTGGGTGAGGAATGTGACATGTTCTTTTATTTAGTTCTGAAAGGTAAATGAAGAAGAACGTTTTACATAACTGGTAATTAATTTATGGACAAACCCCAAAACCTTCTAACTTTTAAAGGCAGTAATATTACATTTTGCCTTTTATACATCTGTGCTAATGATTTGAAAGAGCTGAAAAAATAGTACTTTGCGTACTGAAAATGTAGAATACCTTTAAAGAGTGATTTTTAAAAAGAATCAGAGTATCCATGTCAAGCATAGGTTGCTTTTTAGATCTGGCATGACAGCTATCTGAATGCCATTTTCTTAGCAGTTCATGAAAACATACTTAGAGTTGGCTTTGGCTTCATCCAATGCAGTACATCTCTATCACCTCTTGCTATTGGCTGTATGATGTATCATTCAGCCTTTTTGGACTTGCTTCCATTAGAATGAATAGTGGAATATTTTACATCTGATAAGTGACCTCAGTCAGATTTATTAGATGACAAATTCACCTGGGGTCATCTGAAAACAACTAAAGCAACTACTCTGACAAGAAGCACAGTGGTAGTTCTTACCCTGGCGTCTAACTTGGGTTGTAAACCCATCAGAAAACTCATGAAAGTTTATAAGACAAATGTTGCTTAAATGCTATCTATCGGGCCAGTTTATGGGTATGAGATAACACCCTGGGCTGGATTTGGTTGAAAATGTTGTCATTGAATGATTGTTCGCCATACTGAAAACTACCAGCACCCATATCTGCTACACCAAAGTGGGGCTAGGATAAATAAATGATCTTGTGAAGCTACAACCACTACTATTACAGTTAAATATATATGGACCAAGGAAGAAACCTTATTTAATCAGGCAGTTCTAGCCAACCATATTAAAACTGAGCGAGGCCTAAAAATACCTTGGACTTTGTACATACATAATATATGTTCTAGCCTGAAATTACTTGAACTGTTTTAGAATCCAGTAACGTACTTGACTAGATTCTCTAGACCATTGAGGGAAATGTTTATAACTAAATATACTGATGAAGGACTGTATAAAAAAGTTGGCAAGTTCACTGTTTGGGCCCATGTCTCAATGTGCACTAGTCATGATATTGAGCTTTATTTAATTAGGATCATCAATACTTACCATAGGTTTTTGTTAACAATATTAAGGCTGACTACTGTACACTTTCTTGTGCCTTACCCACTGCGGGGCACCTATTTTATAAATTGATCTGCTTGTCCGTGTGATGGTTACTCTACACAAAGCACGTTGCACTTTATGCTATTCCGCAAGTTCTATCCTACATTGAGGAAGCTGCTTATTTTACCTTTTTTAAAACAGTCAATTTTAGTCAGTGTAGGGCAGCTATGGTGTTTTTGCTATCACTGTCAGCACTGAGGCTATGCTTTTTAATTGCAACTTTTATACAGTGTGCTATACATTTGGGAGTCAGTGAATGGATTATGATTTTTCTTATTGTCTTATCCTGATTTGTTTTTTAATAATAACAAAGCATCCGTTCTTACTTTTTCTTTTATCATTAATTAATACCAGTATTTTTCATCATGTATTATGCTTTGTTGTATTGTGTTTTACTGTATATTTTATGGTCATTTGACGACCGCATAAAGAATGATGATGATGAAGAAGTGCCCTCAGTCATCTCACTGACACATTGCGTCCTTCGTCTCGCATCTGCATTGTGTGCAGAAAATTATTTTGTCTACTTTTTCCCCAGCTTTGGCAAAGACAATAGGGCTGCTTTTAACATCCTAAATAGCATTCATGCAAAAGTGCATTCAAACAGCAAAGGTGCATGAGTGTGTTAGCATGTGTAAGCTCATTAAAGGCAGGCCTTTGCCATTTTCAGCTTGCTCCCATGTCAAGTTTCTCCTCAAATGATTAACCCGCCTAGAGTCCTTTAAGCCAACTTTTTTATGTAGATAGTATGCCCTCCTTTTTTACTGTTTCTTTAATACTGTCTGTTTTGTAGCCTCAAATTACACATCCCTTACTCCCAAATGGACAATACATTATCCCTTATGCCCGCCACGGACAATAAAAACCAAGACATCAACCATTAATAAAATACTTGTGGTGCATTCAATTTTGTTACTTACTGGAGTTCATATATGTCATTATGGAAGAGGAGCATAGGTGGGTGCCAGGAGACACCCTGTCCAATACTGGAGTCTACTCGCCTGAGTGTGGTTTCCTGAGCAGGACAAAACCAATAGACGTAGTATTTCCAGTTTGTGAAAACGTCCAGCATTCTCAATTGTAATAGATCCTGATATTTTTTACTTTTTTGTTATTCAGTTGGAGACTGCATAAATGTGTTATTGTTCCTTCCATTGCCATATCCCATTATTGTACCCTTTAGCATATTACTGGGCGCTTAACAAAAGCTTCTGTAGTTATTGAAAGTGTAATGAACATTTTAATATCATCTTTGTAATATGTCTGTGATCCTCCAATAGGCTCTACAGATGACAGTGCGGTGGAAAAGAAAACTGGAGCTCTGCATCCTGGTTTAATTATTGGAATTCTAATGTTGGTCTTAATTCTCACTGCGGCTACTCTTGTGACACTCTATATGTATCATCATCCAACGTCACCAGCTAGCCTGTTTTTCATTGAGGTAAGGCAATGTGTATGCTTCCATAAAAATTATGATAATAAGGGCCATCAACATGATGGTTATTGCTGGTACTAACATGTATGTAGCTATTGTCCAACACATATGTTGGGTAAATCAATACAAAGAATTAAACATACTCTTTTTCACATAAATGATTTCTAGCCACCAGTATAAATGCAAAAGAGAACATCTGCATACATGTACTCTGATTGGAAAAAACAGCACACACATTGGTAATACTAACACAAATTGCTTATTTAGATTGCTTTTTTTCTAATGCTTTCACAGTCATGGCAGTTTTTGTAGCGCTATTTGTTTTCCCAGTTCAAAAGTGAATCACACAAAGCGCCTCAATTTTCATCAATTCAAAGATAAACATTTATTATAAGGGCAACTTGAAAAATATTCTTACTATTAATATTGTTATTAGTTAATATTTGTAATTATAATGGTCATATATAGTGCCATACATGATTGAAAAAACATACTTACTCTTATAACGTTATCCATGATTTCTGAATTATTGATCTCGCATAGAGAAACTCAGGGACACGTACAGAAAGTTAGTCGGAAGTGTAAGTTGAACTCGACTGTGCAGCTAGTTTTGTTTACCAGTTTAAGGTCACCGTTTGTGAATTTGTGAAGTGCCGTATTTTTTTTTTATTTCAAGTTCTCTATTGTTTCATGTGATCCCACAAAGACAGTTGCGTTTCCGCATAGGTTCAAAGATAGTGTTATTTATGAGTTCAATTTGATATTTAGAGGTCACAAAATACCAATTTACACTCACGGGTCAACATGCACGCAGCTATCATTACACAGGTGAGATGCAGTGTTATTTGGGATTATCTGCACTTCTATGATGGAAATCAAATTTCAGAATGAAAATGAGAAAGGAACCCTTTTAAGCCCCCAAGATGTGTGAAGTTGCAGCAGAAGGGGTTTCTCCACAAGGACAAAAAAAAACATGTTACTGAAAAAATTAAGATTTAGTTGTGTGCAAGAAGCATGTATTTTATGCATTAGAAATATGTAAGTTTCATTACGAGTGTGCAGTAAATACTTGGGGCCATATTTATACTTTTTGACGCAAAACTGCGCTAACGCAGTTTTGCGCCAAAAAAGTTAGCGCCGGCTAACGCCATTCTGAAGCGCCATGCGGGCACCGTATTTATTGAATGGCGTTAGCTGACCGGCGCTGCCAGGTGTGCGTGAAAAAAAACGACGTACACCAGGCAGCGTAGGGAAAAATGGCGTTTGGGCGTCCCAAAATGGGGCAAGTCAGGCTGAGGCAAAAAAATCGTCTTAACACGATTTGCGCCATTTTTTTGGGGCGCCCAGACGCCATTAACATGACTCCTGTCTTAGCAAAGACAGGAGTCATGCCCCCTTGCCCAATGGCCATGCCCAGGGGACTTATGTCCCCTGGGCATGGTCATTGGGCATAGTGGCATGTAGGGGGGCACAAATCAGGCCCCCCTATGCCACAAAAATAAAAATAAAAAAATACTTACCACAACTTACCTTTTCTTCCCTGGGATGGGTCCCTCCATCCTTGGGTGTCCTCCTGGGGTGGGCAAGGGTGGCAGGGGGTGTCCCTGGGGGCAGGGGAGGGCACCTCTGGGCTCATTCTGAGCCCACAGGTCCCTTAACGCCTGCCCTGAACCAGGCGTTAAAATGAGGCGCAAATGCAGGGTTTTTTGCCCCGCCCACTCCCGGGCGTCATTTTTGCCCGGGAGTATAAATACCACGCACATGCCTGGGAGTCATTTTTTAAGACGGGAACGCCTACCTTGCATATCATTAACGCAAGGAAGGTGTTCACGCAAAAAAATGACGCTAACTCCATGAACTTTGGCGCTAGACGCGTCTAACACCAAAGTATAAATATGGAGTTAGTTTTGCGTCGAAATTGCGTTAAAAAAAACGACGCAATTTCGGCGCAAACGGAGTATAAATATGCCCCTTGATTTCTTTGTCAAATAACACAACATGTACATGTGTAGAGATAGCAACCTCATCCCGGCTTTAGTCATTTATTTTTATATAGGGGAAACTTAGACCAAGGGCATTAATCTATCTTTTCATGAGAACCAGATATTTTACATGTGAGCCAGACATTACACTTTTTTATTGTCAGAAAGTTAAGGGATCTTTCAAGGATTACAAAACGATGAGCTGAAGCAGGGATTTGACCTTAGTTCCCCAGTTCCTATTCAGCAGCACTAGCCATTTAAGTACATCTGTGTGTGTAAAACTAGCTGTTTGAATCAGTCATCTGTTTGTGTTGTGCCTGGAATATAGGATGAGTTTGAACCTGTTTAATATCACTGTCCAAGCTGAACTTTCAATATCTCAGTAGGTACTACCTATGATGTTATGGATCATATTCCATTGAGCTCAAGGGCTTTTCATGAGAACCAGATATTTTACATGTGAGCCAGACATTACACTTATTTTATTGTCATAAACTTAAGGGATTTTTCAAGGATTACAAAACGTTGAGCTGAAGCAGGGAGTTGACCTTAGTTTCCCAGTTCCTAGTCAGCAGCACTAGCCATTTAACTACATGTGTGTGTGTGTAAAACTAGCTGTTAGAATCAGTCATCTGTTTGTGTTGTGCCTGGAATATAGGAAGAGTTTCCAAGTTGAACTTTCAATATCTCAGTAGGTACTACCTATGATGTTATGGATCATATTCCATTGAGCTCAATTTTCTTGTTCTCCACTTCAAGTCACTTTCCTCAGCAACCTTAACCTCTGCATTAGTCATTTATGTTTTTTCTTTGGTGTACATCTAACTTTTGGTAGTCCATGTTTGACAGACCACCACCTGATTCTTCATCACTGTCTTTTCAGTCTTGCATTCTCCATGTGCTTAGCTTTGTCTCCTCCACTTTGTCATCCGCCCTCATTCTAACACACACACTCACACACACACTCTCTCAACAGACACTTTCCTCACCCATAACCACTGCATTTCCTTTTCCGTAGGCATCATCAATATTTTAAAAGCTGTGTACCTTTGTTAGCGCGTCAGTCCTTCATAAGTAAACTTTCAAGGAGAGACGCGTATAGGTCGATAAACCTTTTGACTCGCTTAGAATAATCCTGCAAGAGTTACAGCATAATACACAATAATCATTATTCAACTCAATAATCAACAATCAATTTAGTCAGTAATCTTCACTCACCATGACTTCTCAGCCATGAATAACCACACCTTTAGTAAGTTTAGTAATTTTATTTCACTACTAATTTTGGTTACACTACTAAGTCATATGGATTAATACTTGACTTCAGATTCAAATGCATATACGAACAATATTAATTAACCAAAAGATGCCAGAAACACAATCTAATCAAGGCTTGTATCACAATACATGCTAGAGCATTAGCACAAATCAATAATAAGATCGGCATCAAGATATCAGCTCTATCCAGAAAGTTCAGCAAAACAGCTCATCAAACAATTGTCTCTGTATCTGTCAATCGTCAGTTGGCAAACCCTCATCTAACCCAAATTAGCATCAGCATGTGGGGCATCATGCAAAATGATTTAGAAAACAAGAATTTAGAAAACATCTAGCTAAGGAGAACTAACTAAGACAGCGCAGTTGGCACCTTGAACGAAAAGGCACAAAAATAAAGTTCAGTCATATTGTCATATCTACCTATGCACAGTATGGGTCAGCAAACAGAATCGGTCTTCGTCTCCAGGTCATCAGTCGATCAGCAACCCATCAGGCTCTCAGTCAGAGAGTATGAGCCCAATGACAGAATCTCAAATCTCTTCTTCGCAACAGCGGTCTGCCTAGAATCTATTCTTAATCTTTTTCCTCTGTCATGTTGTTATATCAAAGTTACCCAAAATATCCCCCAATTTTCAATTGGTCAATTAATCGTTTGTTATTACTCTATCCAATAGTGTCCATGTACCAAATCTATGAATTCTAATATATCACACTTCACACGTTGTTGATTGGTCTGCTTTGCGATGTTCTCAGCATCCGGCTCCTCAGGTATCAAAATTGTTGCATCTTCTTCTCCAGTCGGTGTTTCCATTGTTCGCATCCTGGGAAAGTACATCTAGCACACATTACACACAAATCTCTACTTTGCGAGAAACCTCATCTCTTGTCCATCGGTTCTTGTGGAAAGCTTCTGCTAAGCATTTTATTAAAACAATGAGCATTTCAGAGTTAGTTCACTCTCTCAGCATTTTTCATTAAACGCTAGGAAATACAGCTTCTGCATGAGGCCTGGCAAACTAGGCCAAGGCACTCGATAAGTTAAGGCCTACAATTAATAAGCTAAAGCATAATTCATATCCTTTAGTATGGCATATTACTACATTAATCTGATACAGTTTCCATATTTCTTATGTGTTAATCATTCATTTAGTAAGTTTTGTGAACACTGGTGGCCATTCTCAGAGGTCACAATTCAAACTTTCACATTATTTTCTACATTATATCATGTTCTACAATTTCATAATTTAAAAATACATAGGGGCATATTTATACTCTGTTTGCGGCTGAATTGCGTTGTTTTTTTTGACGCAATTCCGACGCAAAACTAACTCCATATTTATACTTTGGCGTTAGACGCGTCTAGCGCCAAAGTCCATGGAGTTTGCGTCATTTTTTAGCGTGGACACCTACTTTGCGTTAATGATATGCAAGGTAGGCGTTCCCGTCTAAAAAATTGACTCCGAGGCATGTGCGCCGTATTTACACTCCCGGACAAAATTCACACCCGGGAGTGGGCGGGTCAAAAAAAATGACGTCCAGCCGCTTTTGTGCCGTTTTTTAGCGCCTGGTCAGGGTAGGAGTTAAGGGACTTGTGGGCTTGGAAGGAGCCCACAGGTGCACTCCCATGCCCCCAGGGACACCCCCTGCCACCCTTGCCCACCCCAGGAGGACACCCAAGGCTGGAGGGACCGATCCCAGGGACATTAAGGTAAGTTCAGGTAAGTATTTTATTTTTATTTTTTTGTGGCATAGGGGGGCCTGATTTGTGCCCCCCTACATGCCACTATGCCCAATGACCATGCCCAGGGGACAGAAGTCCCCTGGGCATGGCCATTGGGCAAGGGGGCATGACTCCTGTCTTTGCTAAGACAGGAGTCATTTCAATGGGGGTTGGGAGTCGAAAAAAATGGCGCAAATCGGGTTGAGGCGAAAAATTTGCCTCAGCCTGACTTGCCCCATTTTTTGGCGCCCAAGCTCCATATTCCCCTACGCCGGCACTGCCTGGTGTACGTCATTTTTTTTCACGCACACCAGGCAGCGCCGGCGGCTAACGCCGGCTAACGTCATTGAATAAATACGGCGCCCGCATGGTGCTTCAGAATGGCGTTAGCCGGCGCTCATTTTTTTGACGCAAAACTGCGTTAGCGCAGTTTCGCATCAAAAAGTATAAATATGGCCCATAGACATTCAATAAAAATTTCAAATAAAGACATCTGCGTTAGCACCTTCTTCTCCCAATTCCCCATAGAACTGCAATTATAACCTATGTGACAATCTATCACTGTATTCAGAGATCTCAGTTGTGCCACCGCCATGAACACCGATCCACATCCTGAACTCACCCAAACAATTAAATTCTGATTATGAGTCAGGTGGAGCAGAATTACCGTATGGAATTTTCTCCACCTGATTGTAGTGTTCCTCCACCTGATTTTCCTTGGCACTGGCACATCACACCTAATTTTAACAGGTGGTAATTCCACTCCATAAAATTGTATGAGCCTTTGCCTGCAGCAGCAGCCAAGGATCTTACCCCATTTGTTTCAGATTGGAGAAGCAAACATTTCCCCCTCCTCACCAGAAAGTAGCTGCCTCTTCCCTCCCATCCTCCCACACTCCTTCCACCAATTCTCCCTGCTCATAGACCCCCACATACATTTACTACTGGTTTTGAGCAGGTGGTGGTTGTCTGTGTTAAATCCCATGAAACTGGAAATTTATATCCTGATCAATTGTGGGTTCATGTACTTCATTATTTTATACCTAAGTAATCAACAATTCAGTGATTATCAATGGCTAGAAAATAAATGCCTTGCTTTAAAATAAATGATCATATGTTCACTGATGTTCATGCTTACAGCACAGAACAGCCGGTATTTGCCATACTCCGGGTGAGCTTTAGTGCTCTGTCCTTTCGAATTCGTTATTGTGCAGCAACTGACTGCTGTGATTTATGTCAATATTAGGGGCATTGTGATCACAATTAGTGCTCTATGGTGAGCTAAATTCTTAGCAACATTAAAAGCATTATGAATACTTAAAAACCTCTGCTGCAGTTCAGGTCTATTACACAACCCACAGTACACAAGGTGCATCAACTTGGCGGTCAGCATTGAAAATTCCTCCTGGAAAGAGTAATAATGTTTTTCACAGAGTGCCTTGATCCTCAGAGAAATAAATTCGAGCCAATTGCCCCTTTTCTTTGAAAGACACATTTCTGTAATGTGTATAGTTTTAACTCAAAATATATGTTTCACATAGCACCTGGCCATCCTATCATTAATACTACTTCATAAATTAGCTGTAGCTTTAGCGCCATTGCCAACATCATCTTGCAGTGGAAAGTGATGTTTCAAACATTCTGTCACATTACGCCTCTTCGTTGATTGTTTTTCATATGGGTTAATTGATTATGATTTATTTCATTTTTTGAGCTACAACGCCTTTGGTTCTTTCCCAGTCAAGTGAAGCCCTGTGTTGAATTCATACTGAGAACTCCACAAAAGGGGCACTTTCCTGTCATATTTGAAAATGTTTTTTCATGGAACTGGGGAAACTATGATTTGGTGCCTCACCCAGAGCGATAGATTACATGTCAAACCGTCTTCGTCATGGTCAGACAAGGCCAAAGAGATAAAAGGGAACTGATGGGCAGTATGGCATATGTGCATTGCCATACACAAAGGAAAAGCGGACAGCAGAGCGGGTGCGAACGTGTATCTTTATTTTCCCTGTTTCTCTTCAATGCCCACACTTCCCACCATACCATGTGGCTCTACTATCTCTGAAGTGCACTTTCCTCTTCTGTTTCAAGGAAGTCTGACCTTCAAGGTCCTAACGCCAACCCCACAGCATAGTTCACCTTTCTCAGTTTAACTTTTTCCCTTAAGTCTGGCAGAATGATATTTTATTGAACTAGAAACAACGTTCTACTTCCTGATCTGCCCACAGCCAGGTTCCACCTAGTTGCAAGTTCCTTAGCAATACTCAGGGGCGGCCCCTCCGCTATTGTGGGGGAGCATCACCCGCCCTGCTGAAAGGAAGCAGGGAAGCAGAAAAATAATTTGATAATAAAAGTATTTTATTATCATTTTCTTTTTCATCTTAGGTCGGGCAGGGCGGGCCCAGCATCCTCCGTTGCATCAAGGGGGGGAGTGCAAGGTGCACTCTAAGTGAGCCTGCCAGTTTGGCAGTCCATCCAAAGGTGTCCAAATTGACATGCACACTTAGAACTGTGCATTTCACAGCCGTGTGGAGAACAGGTGCAGGCTCCCTCTCCCTCCCTGAGCAGCATTTTAGCCCGCTCTGGCCAATCCTGGTGTTTCTCTCATGCTGTGTACCATTCTGGATTGGGTGGGGAGGGGAGCAAGGCAGAAGCATTGGGAGCCGCAGAGGCGTGGCAGGTAAGTGGTATTTTTTTGTAGTTTTTATTATTGCCACCCCTCCCCCCGCTTCACGTGCTACCGCACAAGCCCTTCCTACAAGCATCCATCCAGTGCATCACCACTCTTGGTTTGTAAAATGGCTTAGCCAGTTAAACAATGGGTTGCCTGATGCTTTGTGTATTTTAAAATTGTTGTTCCAGAACTAGGCATTAGAGGTTAATGCTGACAACTGTGGAACTGGTTTGAATCCCCAACTTGACTTGACATTCTGTGATTTTGTGAAAATCATTTACTCTACTTGTGCCTATAAAAATGTGTAACAAAATCTGGTTCTCTTGAAAAGTGCCCTAATGCCCACAGAACATGTTCGCATTAGATAAAAATCTGCCAAATCAAAAGTGGTGTTCTAGCTGACATTGTGTTTCTAGAATCACACATTGCGGACCAGATTCATTAATCTTTCATACAACGCAGTGCAGCAAGGGAACTTGCTGGGCTGCCTAAAAGAGAGACTAGAAACACACCACATTTATTAAGATATAGTGCACTTCTCCTCTCTGCATGTGATGGCGCACTTGCAGCAGCTGGCACTATTGTAGGTACCCCTTGTGCAATCCTTCATGGGTGCATGTTTGTTGTCAGGATTGTTTTGTGCAGGAAGCCATACCTTCCTGGACAAAAACAATCCTAGAGGAGTAGAGGCTTATTCTTCGTTCTATGTGAGCTGCAGGATGCAAAGAGGTCTGGTAGGCACACAATTTTGGCACACACCCAGCCTTATTGACTAATAATTGAGTTTGCCTAAAAGTACATGGATGGATGCAGAGGAATGCCCGTGCTCCACCGTTGGACTTGGCCCTTTCTGCAAGGTCATCCCCAAATATTATTACCTTCATTATCCCGTTATCTGAACCAATTTTTGTTTGGCTTTTAGGACCCTGCACACTTAACCACTGCTAACCACGTCCTCCAAACATGGTGAAATTGACTTACACTCAATTTAATCGACTTGTACGACCTTAGAAAAGTGGTACTACATGTTTCCAGGGCCTGTAAATTAAATGCTACTAATGGGCCTGCAACACTTATTGTTCCATCCACATAAGTAGCCCTGTAAATATGTCTCTGGCCTGTCATTGCAATCTGTGTGGGCAGTTTTAAATTGCCATTTTAACCTGGCAAAATAAATCTTTTGCCTGGCATAAATCTTCCTTTTTATTAATAGATATAAGTCACTCCACGGGTAGGCCCTGAACAACCAATCAGGTATGGTGCGGTGTATTTAAAAGGTAGGAAATGTACGTTTAAGTTTTACATGTTCCATTAGTGAAAAACTCTTAAATGCATTTTTCACTTCTGCAAGACTTCCTCTCTCATAGGAAGAAGAATTTTTACTTTATTACAATAAATGATAACTTAAATTTGGGACCAGGTAGCAAAATAATGTATATACTCAAATGAACCGTAATTTGAAATCCTCTTTAATGGTAAAGTCAGATTTAAGTCACAATTCTGAAAATGCCAATTTTAGAAAGGTGCCATTTTCTTTTCATAATCATTTCATGGCACTTGCCTGTATCGTGGGTCATGACTCTGAATAGCTTGGCTGTTGGTCATTGTGTATTCCTCCCAGACAATGGGACAAAGGAGGAGTAGGTGTTGGCAGGATGCACCATCCCTGACTTGATGAGGGGAGGAGCTGCCACTTACCAAACCTTCCGAAAACCATCAGAAAGGCTCTTCTCAGCATACTCACAATCGACTTGACACTAGCCTTTTGGGTCCCTGTACAAGCTGGTGCCTACAGCAGTGAGACAGAGATTTAAAACTCTAGGCATAGAAACTTCTAGAACATTCTCCTAATTCAAAGCTGGCAAAAGTATAAAAATGGGACCTTCAGACCCAACTCTTCAGTACACCTCTGGACCCAGGACCACCAAAGTGACTCCAATGGGTAGTTGGATGTCCCCCTGATCAGAACCTCATGTACAGAAGACTCCAACCACCTTGAGCCTAGCATCTTGACACTGTCTACTGTGAGATAATGCTCCAAGCGGTGTCTGCCGAGTCCTGGACTCTTTGGAGTAGGCCTGAAGGAGTTGTGCCAGCCAAGCTGTTGTCTCTTGGGCAGAACCAACACAGCACAATGCATCCACATCCTTGCACTAAAATGTTTTCTGCACAATGCATCCCAGAAGCAGGACCTTGCATCACAGACCACAGCTCATTGGAATGACTGCTGCATGATGCACTCCTGATGCAGGATTTCGAACTGCAAACCTCCAGCAACAATCCCCTCGCCGATGAAGCAGGACCTTGTTGCGCAAGTCTCAATGACTCCATCACTGCTCACAGCTCATTGGAACTGCAGTGCAACGCATTCTGAAAGCGAGATCTAGCAACACCCCACAACCATGATTTAAGGTACTTTGTTCAGTGGGCCTAAGTGGGTTCCTGTAGCAGACCCACACTGCAAAGCAGTTGGCCTGAGGTTGTGTCTTTGTCACAGTCTGGCGTGACCAGTTGACCGCAGTTGGCAATTTGTGCTTTTAAGCACTGTTTTCACTTAAAACTTTAAAATTGCATATCTCTGGTTCTACTAATTTGATTTTTGTTGCTTTAGTCTCAGATAATTTATTCGATTTTGCTCTATTTACCTAAATAAGTGTGGGATTTTTCTTGTGTTTTCACTTTATTACTGTTTTATGTGCTGCATAAATACTTTACACATGGCTCCCTGACTGCTTTGTGCCAGGCAAACAAAGGGAGAAGCACAGGTTAATTTGGGGTTTGCTTGTGACTTCACCCTAACAGAAATTGCAGTTGCTGCCTCAATAGGGTTTAGCCCACCTCAACCAGTAATCCAGTTTCCCACAAACACTCCGCGGCATTTGTCACTTTGTGCTTTTAAGCACTATTTTCACTTTAAACGTTAAAATTGCATATCTCTGGTTCTACTAATTGGATTTATTTTTGTTGCTTTGCTCTCAGATAATTTATTTGATTTTGCTCTATTTACCTAAATAAGTGTGGGATTTTTCTTGTGTTTTCAATTTATTACTGTTTTATGTGCTGCATAAATACTTTACACATTTCTTTGACTGATTTGTGCCAGGCAAACAAAGGGATAAGCATGGGTTAATTTGGGGTTTGCTTGTGACTTCACTCTAACAGAAATTGCAGTTGCCTCCTCAATAGGGTTTAGCCCACCTCAACCAGTAACCTAGTTTCCCTCATCCACCATTACATTGTCTCCCTGATGCAGGGTAATGCAAGACTTTGCAAGGTGCAATTTTGCATTACTTTGCAGATTAAAAGTCATGCAATGTAAGAGAAAGGGAATGTAATTAATGGCTTCATAAAGTTGATGTGCAAACATCTTTGAAGAATGGAAGATAATTGGTTAATTTTATAAAAATGATGCTGAAAAAACATGAGAATTCACTAAGAATAAATTTAATAATTTCTCTATCCTAGGGAGATGGCTGAGTATCTCCAAAGAGAGGGACAGATGCTGTTAATGCAAAACACATTTTGTGACTTTTGCCCATGTTTTTTTTTATCATGAGAAAACGATATCAATTCTTAATATATGTAGGGAAGTGGATTATTAGTTGGTGTGGATATTAGTCCCTGACAAGCCATAATGGCACCATTATTGTCAGGTCCAATCAAATTTAAACCTGGGCTCAATCCCTAGTAGCCGTTGCACAAAGCAGGCAGGCTTAACTTAAGAAAATATGTAAAGCAGTTAGAAGTACCAAACACAGTTAAAAAGTTAAAACACACTACAATAAAAATTGCACCACAGTTTACAAAAGTAGAACATAATTTAATGAACAAAATGACTTAAAACTTTCAAAAATCCAATTAAAGGCACCAGAGAGATGACATTTTTACATTTTAACTGGAAATAGAGCCCAAAAACATCTATGCTGGATATATGGTTAACTGCTTGTGATATACTGGGACCTAGACACAGTTTGATTCTGACCATGATGGAGCACAAGTTAGGTACACCAACCAGGTTCAATCTAGTTGGAGGTTTCTTCATTGGAACTCAGGGCCATATTTATACTTTGGCAGATGAAGTTACCTCTGTCGGTATGGTGGAATACATTTTTCTCACCATACCGAGGGTCGTCTTTCCACCAATGTTAAAGTTGTTTGCCAGCCATGTAGACATTTCCTGACATTCTCTGGAATGCTGTCAAGGAGGTTCCTGTCAATGTACTAAAAGTTTGATGGATGATACAGTGGGTGGGTGTGAATCCTGGCCTGTCCCTAATCAGTAGGAAAAATGTTCCTCAGTGCCCTACTGCAAAGAATCTGATAGTGTCACTCTCTGCTTGAATCCAAGATGGTGGAACCCTTCTCTCTTTATGCAGAGCCTGTCAGCCCACCTCAGAGGCATGGCCCGGGAAAAGTAGAAGCCCCTCCTCTGTGGTCAATTCAAACCAGTTTGGGGCTGCTTCCTCCCCATTGGGATTGGAGCTTGCCTCACTAGGGAAATAAAGAATGGGGCCTGACCAGGTGTCAGCTAACATTTGCTTTTGAGAGGAGAGGCCTCTTTGACATTAATCAAGCTCCTGGGCACTGCCCAAATAGTCATCCTTTGAAAAGAACAGTAACACCTTCCTGTACCCAGGCCTCAGTTTCTGCTCCTTTGTCAGCAGTTTTCATACCTCATTCAGGGCTTGAGCACTCAAAGGGCTGCACCTGGAGGCTAATGCAAATTAACCTCCAGAGAGTTTAGGCAGTGAAAAGGGTAAGCTTCTAAAAGTATCTTATCCTTAACAGTTATTAACCATCCAAATTCACAAGTGCATCAGGCTTGTAATACATGTCACAAATATTCCAAAAAATACATTTCTATGTGTTTCCTAGCCCAAGACATCATTAATAAATGTAATATTGCATTCCAATGCTTCTCCTTGGAACAGCCAGCCTTACTACAGTGAAAATAGCTTTTAGATGCTAGTCACTGGAAGGGCATGTTTAATATTAACTTCCCACAGGTACTACTTTTAAATACTATGCATCCTGCCATATAGGCTTTACCGCCTATTAGGGGTGCCATTGATGTTTGAAAAGAAGGCTTAGGTCCATCAAAAATATTTATTTTACCAGGTAGAAATAACGTTTTTATATGGCTACAGTTTAATTTACATTTCCTCTTTAATGGCTGGCACAACAGGTGCTGCATTCTACTCTTTGCATTCACTTTACAGGCCTTGGGTACACTTAGTACCATATACAAGGTCTTATAGTTAGGTTTAATGTTAGGGAATATCTCATTTTGACATGTGTTAGGGGTCAGTGAATATAGGCTGGGGCCTGGTTAGTGAAATCCCAGTGCAAAAATTCAAACCTCTAGCAGCATCAGTCACCACAAAAATGGGGCTGATCATGTAAATAGAGGCATTTTCCTACAATAAGCATTTGAAAATGTATAACCCTAACTATGACAAGATGAATGAGAATGATTTGATTGACTTAATCATGAATGAAAAAACCCTGCGACCATGCACAACTTTGTTCTAAAAAAAATAATTTACTGATTGAAAGATTGATATCATATCATAGTTCATGTGGTTGTGTTTAAATTGAAATACATGTACTATTACATCAATTGACTACAGTGTCAATGTTTAATGGGAATGTATGAAGGTAATACTCTCTACAATAAATGTGGCTGTAAACAAAGCCTGAAAGAGGTTGTACATGCCAGCAATAAGAAGAGTGAACACATCAGTATGAAAAGTTGCTTCAATCTATTATGAGCAGAAAAACAGATATGACCACAGCACTCAAAACATATATAGTTACAAACACAAATGTGAAGTCTGATGTGAGAGGTCCGTTGGTGAATAGTACAGTACTCTTCTTTGTGTTCCAGAAAAGGATTTATTTGGGTCAATAGATATTTCGTATAGTTGGATCAGGCATAGGCCATATATAGTAATAGCCTTTGGAATATATATGTATTCATACACAGCCAACACATGTTTCGTCACACAGTGGCTTTTTCAAGGCTAGACTGGAGACAAAATAGAAACATGCGAGGTTCATTACACAAAAAAGCTTCTTCTCATATCGCTACTCAAGTATTTTAAAGTGACCTGGTATGATAGGATGTGGGAACATAAAACACAATTAAAATTTTCGACCTCATTGCATTGCAGAGAATTATTGTCATAATGACAAGACATTATTCATGTTTGCCTACTTGCCCCATTTTGCACACTCAGTGTCATTTTCATTTTTAATTAAACAAACGCTGGCATTTGATTATATTTGACCTTGCTTTGCAAGAGTCAGGAGTCAGCTACGTAATAGGGACTTGCCACTTAATTGAGGGATTTTACTCTGTTTTAAATTGGAAGTGTTTTTTCACTTATTTTATTTGTTATTTTTGTTTTCCAAAGCACAAAGATATTTTGAAATAGTTGAACAACTGACAAATATATTTTGGCATGCACCAGGTTGCTTAGAAATTAGCCCTTATTTTGAGTGGCAGGCTCTGAGAGGAAATACTAATCTGATTTAGAGTTTGGTAGATGGGTTACTCTGTTACAAGCGTGACCGATATCCTGTCTTCTGTATTACCATTCCCATAGAATATAAAGGGATCATAAAAGGTGGATGAGAGATCTGTCACAATTGTGATGGAGTAATCTCATCCAGGAAACTCTAAATCAGGCCCTAAATTCCTAGTATGAAATGTTGCTGCTCTCCCAACATGGCTTGACAGAAGATCTTACATTGGTGAAAACATGTTAATGTGGACAGTCTAGGCTCACATTTGTTAACCAGGCCTGAGCAGCAGAACAATCTTCATAATTAATTAGTGAAATATCATGTTTGTTTAAAACAATTAAATAACAGTATTGATAGGGAAATGAAGGACTTACGGTCCATTTAATATAAAAGAAAAATGAAAAAGTAAATTATAAAAATGTCAATGAAGACATAATGGTTTCTTAAAGGTTAGGCAGATGCAGTTAAAAGCAGACTCCTTTGAAAGTGCAAAGAAATGGGTACCATACCAAACATTCTTCTTTAAGGGTCTGAATAGAAGTTGGGATTCTCAGGTGAGTGACCTATCAGTCTACCAGGTCAGATTGGAGTCCACGGTTGGGGGCTGTTAAGATTTATGTTTTTCCACTTGACAATTCTTTTACAGCAAGAAAATGTAAAGTGGGTCCAGCCTGAAGGATGTATACAGGTAGGGCAGGGCAGTAGCATTGTAGGATACTGGAGTTTGGAGCACTTGGGACACATTGGTTGAGGAGTGCAAAACTCCCTTCACAGAACAAAGGATCGGGTGACCCCCAATCAGACCACGACTAGTTATTCCTGATGAAGACTTTCATGTTTGAACTTGCCCACTTTTTTTTACCTTGAAGAGGTCCAGTTGGACAAAGATTTAGGATACTACATTCAAGGGCATTAAGAGGTTATATTTTATGGGAGGGATACCTATAGAAAAATTGAAGAACTGCAAGCATGATATGTTTGTTAAGCTGTATGATAATGTCATTACATTTCTAGACACATATTCTGAATTGACCACGAAGCAGGACTTGCCATTCTGCCACGCTGGTATTTCCCAGTAGGCTAAGGGTTTAGATGCTGCTTTGAGAGCTGGATGAGCTTTTCAACCACACCCACAGAACCCCCTTAAACTTGCAGACGCCAGCAGTTTAGGGCTAGATTGAACATTTTTGCCAGGGCTGATTTTGTTTTCAGTCTCACTCTGTTTCTGAAACTAGCAAATATGGCTATCTTGCCCACAAATAAGGCATATATAATGCAATAAAAATGTTAACCCGAAATGTATCGTACTTTCGCCAAAAAAGTGATCTTGCAGCGTGTGATACCCGAAGGCAGTCAGCAGCTTCCCATGGCCTTGCACAATCACCAAATTCTGGACAGAAAGTTCTTAAGACATACATTCTCCAAGCAATCCTACCTGCATATTTTGTAGAAAAGTTACATGAGCACTGAGTCAGAAATCTGATCCAGTTCCTAGAATCATGTTTCTGAAGGGGAAGTTGAAACAGAGTAAAACAATATTTGCCAGTGTCCCTGTGAAATGACAATAAGTATTCATTTAGCACCACTGGCAAGAAATATTTCCATTCCTTCTTTTTAGAGACTGATTTTGATGTGCCAGAGGTCTAAGTATGGGATTTTTCAAAACATAAATGCAATGCCCTTGGTATGAAATACCTATGTTATCATTACAATATCGCCATGTCCAGCAATACCAATGTTTACTGTCTGGGGATTTGCTTCCTATTCAGTGGAATATCATTTTTACATTACATCTCTCACAGAATACCCTTCAGGTGGAAATCCATCACGGATGATAACAGATCTTATTCTGTAGAGCATTATTTTGCCATAAATTCACCAGTAGCCAGTTTCTTGTAGTAAAATTGTCTTCAGCTCCTGAGGCACTCTCCTATTCAGCTGAAGTCCCCTCCCGCCTGGCATGGTTTACTCTGTTTTCTCTTCCCCACTTAGACTGGTTTTTTACTTTCTAGGTGGGCTCTGGGCAACAATTGGAGTAGTTCTTCTTTCCATTGTGTCATCAAAAGAGGTAGTGTAAGGCTGTCCTTTGTTGTACCTGCTGTTCCAGTTCACTTCCAGATAGCTAAGCCATGCTAACCGGTCAGCAGTTTACACTTCCCTGTCATTCTTCAAGACAGAGGCAAGCCATGGTCATCAGAGGCAGGATGCTTAATTTTCCATACCATTAATGTGTGTTTCAGCTTTGGATGTATGGCGAGTGGCAAAACTCATTTCAAGACATTTCTGATCAAGTACATGATTTTAAAATTAGTTTTCCATTGAAGTTATCAAAATTCTGATTTCACCATCAAACAGTGGAAATTAAGTAAGGCATATCTTTGAATTACTTTGTCAGCATTTTCCCAGGTGGAGATATAAAGTTAAATGTCCTAATCACACTGAAATAACGTTTAGACATTCAGTCACTGTGAGGGCACACAATTTAAATATATAGTATGCAACATTTTATATATTAGTGCTGGATCTGGCCCTTTTTGTGGGGTCTCACTCAGATCTTTTCCTACTGGTACAGAACCTGTTATTGTTGAAATTAGGACTCTGTGCACTTTACCACTGACAACCAATGGTAAAGTGCTTGTACTGTCTCTATAAAACATGGAACAACTGGGATCTAATCAACTGGCACATTTAATTTCCTATTAAGTGTCACCAAATTAGCCCAGGGCAAGTATTATAAACTCTACTATTAGACATGCATCACTCAGTAGACCTTTAAAATATATCTTAGACCCACCACAGCAGCCTGCAGTGCAGTTTTAAAGTGCCATTTTGACCTTTGCAAAATAAAGGTTTTCCCAAGCCTAAACCTTTTTTAAATACATATGTCATCCCTAATGTTGAACATAAAGTATCAAAGTGTAGGGTGTCTTTTATATAAAAAGAGGAACATGCAGATATAGGTTTTACATGTCATAGCAGTAAAAAACTACTAAAGTCATTTTTCACTACTGCAACTCTTAGCTCTCCTTTTGACCAACACTAGGTTACCTTATTACATTTAATACATTCTAACTTTTGCTTGTGAGCAGATTCAAATATGGTGTGTACACTCAAATGCATTGTAATTTAAAATCCCTTTAATGGTAAAGTCAGATTTTAAATCACAATTCTGAAAAAGCCACATTTACAAAGCTGCCATTTTCCTGTCCTAACCATTTGTGCCTTCTCTCAGTGTTTCTGGTCACTTGACTATGGATCTCTGGGCTGTAGGAGTTTGTGTATACCTTCCAGAGAGTTACACAAAGGGAATGGTTGGTCTTGGAGCTGTGTCTGGCCCTACTACACTTCCAAGGGTTTGCCCGCAGCATCACAAAGGAAAATGATACTATTTGTTTGTCCCCCCAGACTTCTTGGAGACTTAACAGGTGAAGAGAATTACTTTCCAGAACTGGATGGGGGAGTCGTATAGGGATTCCCTCTAGTTCAAAGGCTGGCAGTAGATATAAATCTTGGACTTCCAGAGCCGCCCTTTAGTATATTCCTAGACCTGTGGATATAACAGAAGAAGGACTGCCTTGGTCATCAGATGACTGCTCTGCTTCTTGAAGTATGCCTTTCTCCTAGAGAGTTACTCTGCTGCTACCTGTGGACTTCTGGTCTGCTTAAGGACTGCCTTGAACCCTGGAGGGCTACCCTGCTGCTTGATTCCTGCTCTGCTCCCTGAGAAGAAAGACCAAACCTATTCTCTTTATCTCAAGTTATCTGAGTGACTCCAAGGAGTAGCTGACTACTGCCTGTACTACAGGAACCCAACAAGCCCAAGAGCCCTCCCTGCAATTGCCCAGCTGAACTGCTGCACTGGATCTCTGTTTCTGCAACTGGACCTGCCTGAGCCTTGCTGGCTTTTGCTGGAGTGAGTTCATGCTCCCCAAGAGGAGCCCTCCCCCTCTGGGTCCTGGAACCTTCATTGCCATCAGTTGAGCTCCTCCTGTGAAAGAAGGTTAAATCCTGAAAATGTGGGCTCTGTGCAACTGTGAACAGAGCTGCTTGCACCAAGACTCTGCCACCCATGACGACCGCCAACGCAAAGCTCCAGTGGACCTGGCTCTTTATGCTACAGCAACCACCAGCGACAATCAGCAAAACAAAATCTGCAGTTCAAGCTACATCAACGACAGCCCACTGTGACCACCAACACAAAGCTCCAGCAATGACCATCTGTGATGTCCAACTGGAACTTTGCACTACAGCGATAACCATCTGCAAAGCCAAGCCTGCTGTTCAAGATACAGCAATAACCATCGGGCACCCTCTCCCTGTTCCTTGCTGTCTCCTCCTCCACCACAGAATGAACTCTTTGGGCCTGACTTTTAGGAAGGGAACTTTTTTCAGTGGGACTAACCTGGTTAATGTATCTGGCCTGTGCTCCATCATGGTCAGCCTTAACTTGTCACGTTCCCCAATTCTAGCATGATCAATTGACTGCAAGTGGTGCTTTGTGCTTCTAGGTGCTATATGTACTTAAAACTTTAAAATCAAGTATCTTCCATTCTACTGATTGAATTTTTGTAATTCGGATATTTTTTTATTTTTTAGGATTTAACCTATTTTTCAAAATTAGTTTGAAATTTTTCTTGGGTTATATTTTCTCCTTATTATTGTTTGTATTCTGCATAAATACTTTGGTACAGATTTAAGAAAAATGGTGCTGCACTCAGTGCAGGACCAATTTTTTTGCATCCCTTAGCGCTCCCCTAATGCCACCATGTGTGTGTCATATCTAAGATAAGGTGCACCATGGTGGTAGTTAGGAAACTAGCGTCAACATGTTTGCAGGATTAGCGTAAAAAATGTTGACGCTAATCCTGCAAAGCCCCATGAGGCCCATTGTAAACAATGGTGTGCCTCCTTTATGCTCCTGCTCTGAGTAGGCGTTAAAAGTGCGGAGAAAAATGATGCAGAGAAATCTCTTACATTTCTTTGCAACATTTTTTCAGCCCCCCCCAATGGGAGAATTCCCTCTTTCCATACATTATGCCTTTCGCATTGCATGCTTTGCACCACTTTGTAAATCTGGTGCCTGCGATTTTGGCCTAGTTGGGCCAAAAATTATGCTAATGTAGTGCAAGGAGGCGTTAGGGGCTCTTAATCTGCCCGTTATACTTTACATGTTGCCTTTAACAGAGGTTTGACTGCTGTGTGCCAAGGTACCATAGACTCAAGCACAGCTTAAATTAGTGCTTTCTGTGTTTCACCCCGCAAGGATTGTGGCTATTACCTGAGATGAGCTTCTACCCCCTCAACCAGTAACCAGTAACTCAAGTAGTTACAATTAGCTGCTGAGGCCTCTGGGCTTATATGTCAGTGTTTACAAAGAAATCAATAGAAATGCACGTTTTTCATCAAGGCAAAGGTTTTTTTCTTTGACATGTGTTACTGCAGTAACTTTAAACTGAAGCCCAGATGGAGCACTGTTGTGCCCAGGACACCCATGTATTTTTGTCATATGTGTGGCTTATGTAAGAACACACGGTAGTCCACATGCATGTCATTAAACTCACATTCCTTTTTTACATTTCCTTAAGCAAACACTATAATATTACCAGGAACTTAATTCGACCAATTGGATGCAACCAATTTTGACAATAATATTTCAGGGTCAGAGTGAACACACTACTGCACTAAAGAAGGATTTCACAGTATCCTAATACCAGAACAAAAGTGAAAAATCTAAGGTGGCCATGCAGAAAAGGTGACTTGCTACTTATAGCCTTACAATTAAAAATTTTAATCTCAATAAATTGTAAAATGTTATATATTGAAATTTAACGTTATGACTAACCTCTCTACCCTGTCTGTCTAAAGGGCCAAGCTTTAAATTAGCTATATACAGCTACTATCCATAACGATAAAAAGGGAGAAATGTGAAGTGTGCTGGAAAATCCCCCAAATTACTAGTGGCTCACGTTAATTCAGGTACTCTACTGATCATCTTTTGTTCTCTCAGTGTGATGCCATAATTCAGACTAGTCATGGATTCCAACTATTATGTCCTATTGGATGCAAGCTGCACCTATGATGCTCAACAAGGCCAAAACCAGTTTGGGGTTTGGTGAGTTCTTGTTATGTGGTTCCATGGCTTTGCTCTTTGGTGTTGACTGTCCCTTATGGGGCAAGGTCATGACTGATTTGCACTTTTCTGGTCACTGTCTGTACAGATGAGCTACATATTAGTAGACTGGAATGTGGCTCTGAAAACTCTGTGTGGCTACGATTATTTCAGAGATTCAATGCATCATTTTTTGTGGTATCAAAGTAAATGATATAAGAGGCACAGAAAAACATGTTGAAGTCTTTTGCTCAGACAATTCTCTTTCCTCACTTACTTCACAGGACGTGGACT
Organism: Pleurodeles waltl; assembly: GCF_031143425.1. Lineage (NCBI taxonomy): Eukaryota > Metazoa > Chordata > Amphibia > Caudata > Salamandridae > Pleurodeles > Pleurodeles waltl. The sequence goes on from NC_090449.1 coordinate 957,941,019, forward strand.
TGTGGTAGTTCAGAATAGGGCTGAAAAACTCCCTTTTCCAAAGACTGACTTGCTGTCTTAACAAATAAGCTTTGTCTTATGTGTTGACCTCATTCCATGGTGATAAGGAATATCCATTAAACTGTGTTTCACACTACAAAACACATTAATGTATTCCTTCAAGCATGTACATTCTTTTAGAAGTGTTAGGTTGTTATTTTTCAAGTGGAGATGAGGGTGAAAAATGTATCCAGATTTCCTCTAATCATTTCAATGATCTAAGTATGATATTGCTGACACTTTAAGAATTTCCTTCTATCACAATATGAATTGTCAATGCTAGACTTAACAGAATAAATACAACTAAAATATGTTGGAAAAAGTGCCTGATTTCACAAAGTCATTATGTTCTGAAAGACTATTGTAATGTGTCACAAAGACTGAAGACATTTTCCTTATCATAGACATGGTGTCTAGAATGTGACTTAGAGTATTATGATGGCCTTTAAGTCAAGGTTTCCTGTTAAATTTGGCAAAGTTGTATTCTCTCTTTTAACTGGCCTAAAGTAAAACAGGTAAACTAATAGCTGATTGCCTTAGGCCAACCTGAACGCAAACTACCAATGACAGAATCAAAATATAAATTCGATATATCAAAGGCTAAAGGATGCAACGGAAACAGATAATGCTGCCAAACGTTTTAGACTACTTGATGATTAGAAGACGTGCCTCTAGAGACCAATATCAGACAAGAAAGAAATATATATATTTGTTTGTGACAATCTTTCTAAAATGCTATAATTTGCCTCACAAAATAAAAATAGTTAAGGACCCTATTGATCAAAAGTTCCAACAACTTGAGAATATAGAAAATACCAGAAACAAGTTGGTTATATTGATATCTTTTGTTGCAAAAATGAATTTCCATCAATTAGACATGCTTACTTACACACACCTCTGTTGAAAGTACTGAAGATTTACTATATAGGCGCCATGTTCGGTTCATCAGCAAAACAAAGTTTTTTGTTTCATAAAAACAAAACACTCAAACAAGAATTTGTTACGAAAAAATGAACAACTTGTCCTGAGGGGGGTTGTTGTTTCGTCGCTTTCCTGTTAGGATTCCGAGGATTTACTTCTGACTCTGCTGTGCTTTATGATAGTCACACTTCCAATAATCATTGCTTCGAAAAGTTAAATACTCTCATGTACAAACTTTCTGTATGCTGCATCTTGTCAGTTCTTTGTTACTCTAAAAATTGTAGAATACCTATTGCCAGCTTTGAGCATATCTTGCACTCATTACCTCCAATGCCACTCTACTTTTTGCCATTATTTATTTCTGATGCTTTTCATTTAGCGGTCTAGCTGCATATTCTTTTGCTTCTCTTTATTCTGTATTTAACTCTTCAGTATGTCATCCTCAGTCTTCTCATATTTCTAACCTATTTTATTACTTTTCTCCATTTTTGTTTTTTTGTAATTCCCTGTTTTTTGTTGTATTTGTCACGTTTATATTTTGTTAAATATCTATCAATACCTTACTAAAATTACTCTTCATTCCACCCCCCAAAAGCTTTGTGTGCAACCCTTCTCCGCTTGCGCTTCATCATCTTTCACATGGTATACCATTTTCACACACAGTGGCATATTTATGAAAGGGTAACGCCACCGGAGTATCACTTCTTTTGTTTCTTTTGACACTCCGGAGGAGCAAGCCTGCCAACCATATCTATGAGGCCACACAAAGCCTCTTTGCATGGCCTCGCAGATCTGGAGTATGACAAAGCAGCGCAAGTCACTGCATTGCCTTACTCTGCTCCAGGGAAACGTTCCATGGGTGTTGAGGTGCCACTCATTGATTTTGAATCAGCCTCAGATTTACTTAATCATGTAAACCTGAGGCAGCACCAAATCCTTTTGTCTCCCCAGGGCAGACGTGACAAGGAGAAAATGTTTTCAGGCCTCCTCGTTTTTTCCTTTCCATGTGTTCTGCATTCTGCAGCACACATAGAAAGAGGAAAATAAACCTCCGGATTGTTTTTGAGCAGCAAGGTGTCCCTACTTGCACAAACAATTCCTGCAGGCAGCACAGAAACCCTTGCATCATGGTGCAAGGGTGCCTGCTTTAACGCTAGGCAGCCATTTGTGCAGCAGCGCAGAGGGAAAGAACAGGAACACACCATATTTGATCAATTCTTATTGGCTTAGGGCAGCGCAAGAAGAACCCTTGCACCACTGCCCTATGCCAATCCCGCATAAATACAGTATGGGCCACAAAATTTAGATAAATCAGTTTTGTTGCACATTCACTCCTACACTTTCTTTGTTTTGTGTCAGCTTGAAAAATTCCTTTATTTCCGTTTTCATAGATGTTCCTACTTCTCTGGCGTGTTAATGCACTCACCTGTTAATCTCATTCAAACTTTTATGTCTTTTTACCAATTAAAAAAAATAATTAGGTACTGAAAATAAATTATTTTTTAACTGGATGTAAGGGATAATTCACACATTAGAAGTGGTGCGTATGTCTTTCCTATATCTGAAACAACTTTAGAAATCTGTTCCCTGGTAAAATACTCTTTAACTTAAGTATTAACAAAGTAGAAAAATCGAAAATAAAGTGATATAGGTCCCTGTGTGAATTTAATGTATCTTTTAGATTACATGACATGATTATACAAGTTTCGCTTAACAACTAAATGACCCAAAAGTTAATAACAAACAGAATGCATAAACGAACGCAATATTACCTACATCTTTCTATCGTTTAATATTAAAACAATTCATTGAATGGTATTGATAGATTGCCTCACAATTTGCAGTCATCATGAAAATTACATGTCGACCTGAAGCTCAGATTGACAATATGAAATATGATTATGAGAGTCAACGTGTAGTCTAAAATATAATTTGCATTCCATTAAACCCAGCTACTAAATAAACTTACTCTGAGACATTGCCATTGCTCATACTATTGTGTTCTGTTTGTTGTTGTAGAGACGTCCAAGCCGATGGCCAGCAATGAAGTTCAGAAGAGGATCTGGGCACCCAGCTTATTCGGAGGTGGAGCCTGTTGGAGAGAAAGAAGGCTTTATTATATCGGAACAGTGCTAGAACCCTGGGGATACAAAATACTTGGACTGTTCTGCAGGTGCAGACTTTATGTTTGCCTCTGTCTTCAAGATGGGACCCTCAGCTACTGATGTCCTCAATAAAAAGGGGTTCTGGAACTGCCATTGCTAGGAAGAGGGACCCGAAGAGGCTAATTTGGTGACAGCTGAACACTGCACAACATTTATCCTTTCTAAGGGACTTAGAGCACTAGGTGGACAATGACGAGGTGAATATCTCACCTACTCGAAAAATGTCATGCTTGTGTGCAAATTTGCCTAAGAACACAAATACTGATTTTAATCCAGGAGGGTCCTACTCTTTTGTTCAAGCAATCTTTTGTTGGACAGGGATGAGGATTAAAATGCATCGATTTGCACGAAGCTCAACTTTCGATTCCAGGAATATTGTTCAGTGTTGTCAGTATTAAGGAGAAACATACAGGCAGGCAGACAAATTAAATATGTACATACCTGCATCGAAATGACAATAAAGATGGATTCTTCCAAACCTTTCTGAACTGACAAATGAACAACATAGAAAGTGTTATCACAAATCAAAAGGAATGCCCATAGCACATTGATAGTACATATCTGCTGAGAGAGACATTTAATAGGGCAACATTGGGAGACTTGTGTGGATCTGGGAGGAATCAGTGACATTTTAAGTTTTCTAATTTGCCTATACCCCTTCTCTTAAGTAAAATAGTTATAAGATTGCTACGAATTACGACAGATACACACTGTATGCACAGACACAACACTTTTAAATCGCACTACATTTTAGGGACTGAATGTAATAAAATGCTTACTTCATTGTACTTGATTTGATCTTGTATGGAAATTGTGCCATCATCTATTAAGTAAAAAGAAGCAAAGCTGTTTATGAGCTAGAAAGCTTTAGTATCTTATATTTTTGGTCTGAAAATCAACATTAGAGGTGTAAGTAGCTATTTCAGCCTATTCTCCTTGAAATTAGTTAGTTGTAATTCCCTCATCACAGACTGCAAACACCAGAATTTAACAAAAATGACTGGACTAGATGAACTACTCATGCAAGATTTTTAACATCGTGAGCAATCTGTTACAAACAGGACTTTAACATTTACATTGAGCAGAATTATCAAACTCTGGTCTTCGAAGGTCACATTTATGCCAGGTTTTGCAGATAACCTTGTAACATAAATATCTGCCACTGAAATAACTGTATGTAACTTCATCTCATGTGGTCTTCAAAGTCAATTGAACACCCTTGTTTCATTACATTCTTAAGGGCATATTTACAAGAAACTGGTGCATCATAGATGATGCAGCCACTTTCCTTTCGTCCCCCCTGTCGGCATCTAACAGCACACCATGGCGGTCGTAAGCACAATAGCGTCAAAATTATTGATGCTATTGTGGGGCTTTGTAACAATAGCATCTAAAATGTAGGCGCTAGGGCAGCAAACCACAGGGAGGTCCTTTGAATATAATTGGTGCATCATTTTAATGCCTGATCCGAGAGGTGTTTCTAATGATGGAAAAAATAGTGCAATGAAATGTTGTAAATTTCACTGCGTCATTTTTTCAGGCCTCCCTATGCCAAAACGCCCCATTTGCATACATTATGACTCATGCAGGCATAATGTGGTGCAAGGATGCATTGTATTGTGCCGCTTTGTAAATATGGCACGACAGAAAGCCACCTTAGCGCCTCCTTAGCATCAAAAAAATGAGGCTATGGGGGCGCTAAGTTGGTACAAGGGGCTTATAAATCCGTCCCTTAGTGAGCTTCAGTGTTGAGCGTGCCCTCTGCGAATGTACACAAGCCCTAAAATTAATGGATTTGGACAATTTTGCCAATATGGAAAATTCCTGTCAATCTGCCTCGTGGTTTTACAAAAATATCACTAGCATAGAAACTATAGCATAGCTCAGTAGATCACACAGTAGCACGCACTCATAAAATGTAAGACATAGTAATGTTCTACTTTCAATATGTTTTCACATAATAAAATACATCTCGACCTGATAAAAACCTAAGGCAGAGTTAAAGGACATAGCATATTAATTCCGATGTGGTAGTTTAATCACAAAAAATATTGTTTTAATGCTAGCAACTGTTCCATGTAGCAATATATTTACGTTTATCATAACCAGAAGGCTACGTTTGAATTCTGCATGTGTGTCATAGAAGTGCTGATTCATTTTTTGTTGAAGACACATACTATTTGCATAGATATGTATATATAAATATATTTTTACTAGTTAACGCAAGGCTGACTCTTGTGACTGTGTTGATCTCATCTAAAATATAGACATAACTCGCATTATGGCATATATGCAAGACCTCCAAAAAAGTTCACTTTCAGCTTTTTAAGTGTTTTTTAATCAGCAAATTATGTTTCTCTATGAACTGTGTCAACTGTATTTGTTTCCTTTGCCATTTTCCACTAAATGATTTGCTTTAAATTCGTTTAACCTTTTATATTCTAAGAAGACACCCTCTAAAAGATAGCATTCAACTGGTACACGGTGTTAGATGAAGTAATACATAGAAAGAAGTACATGGAGAGATTGGTCCGTGCCTTAGCTTTGAGTCAACTAGGGAAAGGTGGATAAAACATAAAACTTTAATAGTGTAAAAATGGTCATAGAAACTTCACCAAAAGAAATACATTATGATGCTTTTACAAAGCATTTAAACAAGTTTCATTTCTAATTTTCATTCACCAAACAATTGTGTTATATACTTCAAATATGATACATGCGGCTGTCAAAAGTGTAAAAAAATCCACAGAAAGGCAAAGCAATGAAGGTTCAACAGTGGCAGGCAAAACGGGTTTTACAATGAGGATGAGTGAGAGAGACGGATGCGGAAAAGGGCCAAATTTCCTTAGGGCATTATTAAGGTCAGATCATATTAAGGCGATACCACCTAAAGTGAAAGGAGGAGCCTTTACATGAGTGGAACATCAAATCAGCACTGTCGAAGGTCGGGCTGTCGAGTGGCAAAGCTCTGAATTCTTGATCCCACTTAATGCCTGTTCACACCACCTGATATTCTCTGCCTCTGTATCTCAAACTTGCGGGCTCTTTTATGGACCCTGCTTTGTCCCTGTTTTTCCATCGTTCTCCTCATATATCTTTCCTCCATTAGTGTTTCTCTCTCTCTTGCTCTGGATTTTAAGTCTGCTTAAATCACATAAGTGTCCGTCACCTAAAATGAGTGGTGGTGGCTCCACTTGCAACTACCACCTCAAGTTAAGCACTGATAGAAACACATTTGGCCTCTGGCACATGTTGAAATACTAGTCATGGCTTAGGGGAGAATAACTTATAAAACTATGCAATGAAAACAGAATGTCAAACAGTAAAAATAATGAAAGGGCATTAAATGTTGTGAGTTTGAACCAGCCAGGCACTAAAGCCTACATGTCATTGTTCCTTTCTATGATATCTTTTCAGATGGTTGATATTGGCCTATGGTTGACCACTGAGGAAGAATAAAGGCGTGTTGCTGCAAACAGGCTTGGTTTTGGTGGACGAAAGAACAGCACACTTTGAAACAATATGTGTCAAAGACACATATGTTCTGTTTCAGACTATCATTAATTGTTCCTGTAGACTATTTGATACAGTGAGATATAACCTGTGCATTGAACAAGTTGAGGAAATATTATCGATTACTTTGTTGGATGCAGGTGCTTCATTGCTCATATGTAGCATATGAAAACATCACTACTTCAGGCAGTTGAGTGAAAATTTCGAAATGCCATCTTATGTGATTATTTCGAATTTTGCAAGCTAGTAAAGGTCTAGAGTGATACTGTTGGACCTGATATTGTTGGCGAGGTTGTCCTTTAACTTTTCCTCTTCCAGCCTTCTGTTTTTGTTGACTTTGATTTTGCTTGCTTTAGGACTCTAGGCACTTTACCATTGCCAACCAATGCTAAAGTGCTTGTGCTCTCTCCTTTAAACATGGTAAAACTGGCTTACACCCAACTGGCCTATTTCATTCACTTGTTAGTCCCTAATAAAGTGGTACTACATGCACCCACGTAGTCTGTAAAGTAAATTTATAGTGGTGGGCCTGCAGCACTGATTGTACCACCCAATTAGCAAGCCTTTTAAACATGCCACAGGCCTGCCATTGCAACCCGAGTGTGCAGTTTTAAACTGTCTTTTTACCCTGGCAAAGTACACCTGTTACCAGGCCCAAACCTCACTATTTAACACATATAAGTCACCAATGGGGTAGGCCTAAATAGGAAGAGGGCAGGGTGCAGTGTATGCAAAAGGTTGGACATGTACTTTTAATTTTACATGTCCTCATAGTGAAAAGTCTTACATTCAGTTTTCAGTAATGTGAGGCCTACCTCTCCCATAGGATAAAATTGGGTCAACTTATTGTTTTTACTAGGTGATAACTTTCATTTAGGAGTAGAAAGGGAAGTCCAGTTTGGTGTCTAAAGAAGTGTAATTCAAAGCCCACTTTAATGGTAAAGTTGGATTTTAAGTCCTAATTCTGGAAAATGCCACTCTTAGAAAGTTGTCATTTTCTTGCCCTAACAATTTGTTTCCTGCAGCCTGTCCCTAGGTCACATGACTTTGTGTATTTGGTATTTGGCCTTTGTGCATTTCTCCCAGACAATGAGACAAAGGGAAGATAGATTTTGGCAGGATAGGCTTCTCTGAGTTGATGATTGGGTGGAAATGTGACCTATCACACTTGCACATCGCAAAGGATCATCCTCAGCACTCTCACCAAGGAAGGGAGGAAGGAGGATGTCTGACATCTTGGGTGGGAGTGGAGGGGACCTCCAGTACATTCTTTAACTTAAAAGTGGGCACCAGGTATAAACATTGGACTCTTAGACCCAACTCTTCAGTACACATATGTTGGGGGAAACTCAGAAGAAGGACTGCTGTGCTGGCTTGCAAGAAGGATTGTCACTCTGCTTATCTGCTGCCTCCTGCCCTGCTTCCTAAGTGAAGGACTGGGCCTGTTTCCTGACCCCACAGCCACCAGAGTGACTCCTAGAGCTATTGGGTGACCTCCTGAACAAAGCCTCAGAGAAAGATGGCACCAACCACTGTGAACCTATCACCTGGACTCTGGCAGTTGTGAGTCATTCCCTCCAAAGTGATGCTACTGTAGTCCTGGACCCTTGGAAGTGGGCCTGAAGGTGCTCTGCCAGCCCATCTCTGGTCGTAGCAGAACCGGGGCACCATGGAACTTTGCGTCCCAGAACTCCACATAGGTACCACTACGCGATACAACCCTGACTCAAGACTTTGTATCATAGCTTGAAACCTCAACAGAACCACCGCTAAGCGAACCATTCTCAACATGGGTCTTCATATCGCAAGCCCCTTGTCAATGACATTCTCTGCCTCACAAGTCTTCATCTCATTCAACACCAGCTTGGGCATGACTCATATTCAATGCAGGACTTTGCATCGCAAGCCCCTCATCAACGGCATCCTCAATTAAGATGCAAGACCTCAAATCGCAGCCTTGCAGCTTGCCACAACTGGTGATGCACCACGCCAGTACCTTGTTTCACCTTAGCTGTATGATGTATCATCGATCTGGGACCTCGCAATGCTCGGCAAACATGATTTATGTTACTTTGTTGAGTGGGCTTGACTGGATCCATGTGGCTGCCTCATGCTTCATCACAGTCAGATTGTGACTTTATCCAGGTTCTGAGTGACTGGATGACCATTTCTGGAGTTTTTCACTTTTAGGCACTATTTGCACTTAAATCCTTAAAATGGCCTATCTCCGATTCTACTGATTGGATTTTTGTTGCTTTTGTCTTAAAATATTTATTGCATTTTACTCACTTGTTTCTAAATTTTCTGATTTTTCTTCTGTGTGTGTTACTTTTCACATTACCTCCAAGTTAAACCTGACAGCTTTTTGTGCCAAGCTACTAGAGGATTAAGCACAGAGATTTGCTTCTGACTTCACCCTGAAAAAGTGGTTGCTGCTCGAGTAGGATTCCAGCCCTCTTAACCAGTAACTCAATTTCTTACAGATGCCTTTGTATTTCTGACAGTAGAATGGTATGAATTGTTGACAGAGCTGGTTGAACTGAAATTAATCTATAAATATCTTGAAATTTGATAGCTTTGCAAAATACATTAAATCTACACCATTTTTTCTTCTTAAGAATGTATGAACTAATACACTTGTTTGTGAATAGTTAATGTGAATTATTTGGACATATTTAAAGTGAATGATTAAAATAGTTGTAGTGATCTATAAGAAGAAAAGTGATAGATATTCAACCCATGAAACAAAGGTTTATTTAATTTCCAGTTCCCTTCAATTAATCATACTGAATATGCAGATGGTGCTGCCAAGACATTAACGCTCTTATAATGCCTTTTTCCTCTTATTATTTTCCTGGAATTTATCACCGTTAGTATTTCAATGGACTAAGAGAAAAAAAAAAATCATGATTTGAGAGTAAATTGAAAAAGAATGCTATGTCACCTGCATTCTATTCTGCATTAAAAAGCCTCATTTATGTCCCATGACTATGGATGACAAAAGCAGGATGTGGAGTCTTGAACCCATGGCTGATTTCCAAGATAGTCAGAAACTCCTTTTATTTCCATGTCCTAAATCTGAGCTGGATTATTTATATAATCACTAATCACCAGGAAAATCTGGCATGGATAAGCACAGAATGACAATCTTGTCCATCATCTGCCTAAAGGAATGATTTAGAGATTGGCTTATGGAGTAGTGTGCTTTGGGATGGCAGGGGACATTACCTTCACCATATTGAGAGTATTCTGACCACCAAACTTGGAGATAATCACCAACAGTCATCTCTGTTCATTTGATTGGTGACCCCTGTCGGTTCTGACTGCTATCACCAAACTTCTGATTTATTTTGGTTTTCATAACCAAACTCCTGAAGAGTTTGTATCTGAAAAATAAAATAAAAAATATTATCACCACAACCTGGACGTTTCCTTCCAGGGCACTGGAGTAATTATTGTTTGTTTCTTGCCCCCTCATCACCAGGTTTTTCCTGGTAATGATGGATAAGAAAAACAAGGCATTGCACAGTCCACCTAAATGGAGAAAAGTCAGTAAATTGCTCTTGCTCAGATGGCCCCTGCACAATTCAATCAACCAATCAATCAATCAATTTGTTGAGCGCGCTACTCACCCGGAAGGGTCTCAAGGCGCTGGCGGGGAGGGGGTGCTACTGCTCGAAGAGCCAGGTCTTGAGGTGCTTCCTGAAGGTCAGAAGGTCCAGGGTCTCACGTAGGTTGGCGGGGAGGGAGCTCCAGGTTTTGGCTGCGATGTGGGAGAAGGATCTGTCACTGGTTGTGGTACAGTGAATGCGGGGGAATGTTGCGAGGGCGAGGTTGGCGGAGGGGAGCAGGCGTGTCGGGTTGTGGAAGTTAAGTCGATGATTGAGGTAGGCCAGTTCAGTGTCGTGGAGAGCTTTGTGAGCATGGATTCGGATTTTGAAGACAATTCTTTTGTTGACTGGTAGCCAGTGGAGGTCCCTGAGGTGGGTAGAGATGTGTTTGTGGCGAGGGAGGTTGAGAATGAGATGTGCTGAGACATTCTGGATCTGCTGGAGTTTTTTCTGGAGCTTGGCCATTGTTCCCACGTAGAGGGCATTGCCGTAGTCCAGTTTGCTGCTAACGAGGGCATGGGTGACCGTTCTTCTGGTTTCAACGGGAATCCACCTGAAGGTCTAGCGGAGCATTAGAAGTGTGTTGAAGCATGAGGACGAGATGGCGTTGACTTGCTAGGTCATGGAGAGTGAAGAGTCTGGTATGAAGCCGAGGTTGCATGTTTGGGTGGTGGGCGTTGGGGGTGAACCCAGGGGGACCGGCCACCAGGAGTCATCCCATGCTGACTTTTCGGGCTGAAGATGATGATCTTGGTCTTTTCGGAATTCAACTTGAGGTGGCTTGCTGTCATCCAGTCGGCGATATCGAGGACTCCACTGTGGAGGTTGTTCTTGACGGTTGTGGTGGTCCTCATGAGGGAGAGGATGAGCTGAGTGTCGTCTGCGTTGGAGATGATGTTGAGGCCATGGGATCGGACGATGTTGGTGAGCGGAGCCATGTAGATATTGAAGAGGGTGGGGCTGAATGAGGATCCCTGAGGGACTCCGAAGATGGTCTTGGTGGCCTTTGACCGGAATGGGGGAAGGCAAACTCTTTGTGTTCTTTCAGAGAGGAAGGAGGTGAGCCAGTTCAGGCCTCTGTGGTGAATACCGGCGTCAAAGAGGCGTATGCGAAGGGTTTGGTGAGATACAGTGTGGAAGGCTGCGGAGAGGTCGAGGAGGATCAGGGCAACGGTTTCACCTTTGTCAAGCCTGTTCCTGCTGTTGTCAGTGCAAGCGATGAGGGCGGTCTTGGCACTGTGGTTTTTCCGGAATCCAGACTGGGAGACGTCAAGTAGGCTGTTGTCCTCCAGGAAGCGAGAAAGTTGGTTGCTGACTATCTTCTCTTTGACCTTCACGGGGAAGGCGAGTAGGGAGATAGGTCGGTAGTTTTTTAGGTCTTCAGGGTTGACTTTGGGCTTTTTGAGCAAGGCGTTGACTTCGGCGTGTTTCCAGCTTTTGGGGAAAATGGCGGTCTTGAAGGAGCTGTTGATGATGGTCCGGAGCTGGGGATCGATGATTTGGCTGGCCTTATTGAAGACGTGGTGAGGGCAGGGATCTGCGGGAGAGTCGGAGTAGATGGTGCTCATCGTTTTGGTGGTTTTATAATCATTGGTGGGGGTCCAGGCGCTCAGTACATTGGTGCAGCAGGGTGCGATGGGGTTGACCATGTCAGTGGTGGTGGTGGTGGGGGACAGCATTGTGAAGCTTCCATGTATGTCTGTGATCTTGCAGTGGAAGAAGATGGCGAAGGAGTCGCAGAGGTCTTGTGAGTGGGGAGGGTCGGTGGAGCAGGACTTGGGGCTGGTGAATTCCTTGATGATGTTGAATAGCTCCTTGCTGTTGTGTGCATTGTTGTCTATCCGTTCTTTGTAGAAATATCTTTTGATGGTCTGGATGAGCTGGTGGTGTTTGCGCATGGCTGATTTGAGGGCGGTGAAGTTGCTCTCTGATTGTTCTTGGCGCCATGTTTTATCAGCTTTCCAATTGGTCTGCCAGAGGAACTATTCCATTGATGATGCCAATGGGGACTCTTTTGACAGAATTCTTGGAAGCATTGTCCATTGGTGTATGAATAAAGTTCCTATTGATTGTCAAGCTTCCATATGATTTTCATGCCTTGAACATGTTAATAGCAATTGACATAAAGAATAGATGAAATCAGAAAGTGAACAGAAACTGATATAAGTTACATGTTCAGAGGAGAGGAGTGATGGTGGATCCTCAGTGAAGGCTGGAAAGGGGTAAAAAGTCAGAAGAAAGGTGAAAGAGATGTGAGAAGGGATCTATTAGATTAAAAGGCAGCAATTCCCTTCAGGATCAAATTTATATACAAAGTATGCTGAAACAGAGTACCAAAGTTACAGGGGAGATTTAGTAGGAGATGTGCAGAAACTAAATTTGAATGAAAAGTGGTACTTCTGTCACCCTATGGGGCAGTGAATGCTATTTCCCATATCATAATCACATCAGAGAATGGCTTATACAAAGTAAGTTAACAGAGTGAAGGATTTTCAAGGTGTCCATTGAAAGAATGCCCATTACCTTATGGCTGACAGTCAGAGTGGTTGAAACTGAGCATATTAGATTGGCTATAAGATGTTTTACATTCATTAATTCATGGACCTGAGTCTGAGGAGAGGTTGATGACAGCTCTCGCTATGATGACTGTTGAATGTTGAGTATCTTTCTTCTTGATGACTGTTGAGTATTGAGTATTGAGTATCTTCTTGAATCTATGTGTAGGCATTTAGTTATAACAAAAGCAAAGTTGGGATTGGATATTTCAAAAGGCTTTATTATAGCTACCTACAGATGGATCAACATGAAGTAGGCAGGTCATCCAGGCATTTAAATGCCTAGTGAAATTGGCAAAATCATTATTGTAATCATCCTTTACCATCTCTTAGTCTGCTCCATTATCAATGCATAAAATTGCCTGCAATTCCAGGGGGACTATAAATTGATAGGCACCAAATCACTGGCAAACCCACCGTACTATCCACATAACCAAATAGTACAGGACAATGCCAAAATGTATATTGAACAAAAAAAATAATCAGAAAACCTAAATACATCAGGGAGACCTATCATCATGATGTCACTTAGCCCAATTCTAGTGCCTTCACAATTTGTGTTCAAAATATTTTAGATTCTGGAACAGAGAAATAATCTGTTATTGAGGTTTCTTGCAGAACATTAATTTGCAAAATAGCGCAAAAAGTCACAAATGTTTTGTTAATCAACACATGACATTACAGCTCTTTTATTCTAGGACATAATTTATTCCAAGGTACATCTCTCATTATTAGCTTTTTTAGTAGCGCTTCTCATACAGTGCTGCAGCCATCAATCTTCTATCTTTCTCTGCTTGCAAAGGGGATGTAGAGCTTCTATATGTGGCTATGATCAAAATCACAGTAGTCATTCTTCATAATGGAAATCTACATTCTTCCACCCTTTTCAAACATGGCAGAAATCAGGAAGCATTCAAAATGAAGAAATGTGGAAGGGATGTCACAATCCTTTAAAACCAGGGCCACAGAACCAAATGGGAGCCCCCTCTGATTCCAGCAATGAAACCAAGATCTTTGTCCTGTGTACTTTAAATGAACTGGGGACCATGACTGGTGAAACATGATCTCCTCTACTAAACATTTCGAATGTTGAGAACTCCATTGAAGGCAATGGAGCAGCAGAGGCCTATAAAACTTGGTATAGGACCACTGCTCTCCACATGTCTACAGTGTCCTAATACATAGCTTCTGCCTCTATCCTTCCCCTGTAGTTCCAAAAATATATGGATGTGGTGGGGAAAAGTGAAAGGCAGAGCTTCTACAGAGGTGCACATGAGAGCCTTTCATCTCTCTCTTCCTGTAGCTCACAGTGTCATTTGAGCCTCAAAAGGAGGGAAGGATGGTGGAGTTCTGCTCAGCTCTTGGGTCTCTCTGGCTCAGCTGAATGGGAAAAAGCAGTTTAACCAAGCCCAGGGAGAACCAGGGGCTGACTTCAGCCTTCTTAAATCGATAAATGTTCAACAGTTAACAATTGTGGGCGTCTGTCCACTGTTAACTGTTGAGCATGCAAAGCAACAGCTGTGAAACAAAGGTTTTGGGGCTCCTGGGGGAATCAACCCCCTCAGTCTCCAGGAGGTCTTTGTTCTTTTGAGTACGACACATGCTTTCTAGTGGGGTGACTATTTTAATAGCCCTATATGCTGCCATAGTGGGATATACTGGCCATTAAAGGTCTACTCTTTTGTTAAAAAGACTCATCTTTAACTTGGGTTTTTAATGTTGGAGTGGGCCTTTAATGGCCAGTATAGACTGCTATGGCAAGCTATTATACTGAAATATGAAGGGTACTGGCACAAAATATGATAAAACATGCTGTACGAAGAAATAACACTTATGAGTACTTCTAAGCTTGAAAAACAGCCTGTATTATTTAAAAGACGGGCTCTCATTAGAAATGATTGTGTAGAGTTGGGAGACCAAAAGCAACAGGTATGTTATATTTGTATATTTAAAGTATCTAAATTAGCCCATTTCCTGAAACAAATAGGATTTACCACCTATTCATTGAATACTTGAACTCCAGGATAGATAGTCCCATTGACACTGATATATGGCTTCCTAAGTCTGGGCTAGCAATCCTCGAGCCATTATAATTGAGACAGGTCATTTGTCAGGTAAAAGTAGAAAATATACTGCATAGTTGAAAACAACATCTTCAACTGTAGTAATTCTTAAAGCCTCTGATCTTTTCTGAGGATCTAAAAAGAAGATGAACTTGAAATGGATAACGTATCCTAACTGAGTCAGTTGAATTTTGGTTGGGCAAATCTTTTTAACACAACACGTTTCTTTAACTTTTTTCTGTTTCCTTTTATAGATTAAGAAGCAAAAGTAGAAGAGGCTAATTGGTTATGGGGGGCATTACTACTCTTGCAAGTGAAGACACCATTCTCTTGAGACTTATTTCCATGTTTATTTATTCAAAGCCATGTCACTTTTGTAAAGAGGCTACCATTTCATACCTCAACTTCAGCTCTTATCAAAGACAGAAAGACTACATTCATAGCCTCCATTGACCCAGCAGGATAATCATCACAAACAGAGAAACCAGTCATAGGAATGCTGTTTGTAGGACCAGCAGTGCCGACTATTTCAACTGTTTTGTTAATGAGGCCTCTCACCTGTGGCATATAGCAAACATGATCAGTGTAACCAGGTCTGCAAATCCACTAATGATATCCCTGAGATAGTCTTGGGTAATCATGAACCTACATTTTTCTACTTGTCAGGATTCTGTGCGAGATGCTGCTAAGAGGAGCTTCCATCATAGTCAGATATCTACATATGATGCTGCACAATCATTAGGAATCATATTCACTTTTTCACCTTTAAATATTGTCCTATAAACAATACATCCACTTCCTTGGCCATTCGTTATGATTTCTACACATGTACATTTCTTGGATGGAAGAAAACAGAACTCTATTTTCCCTTCCTGGTAATGTCAAAATATTGCATGCAAACATGTCTTGTGACACAACTATCAAGGGTGTCGACTTTCTATTAAAAACTCTATGGGGCAATTTTTTGTAAACTATTTTTAGAAAGCAATATTGATATCAGGCAATATTCTCCAACATTATTCTGGTACAACCACTTACTGTCCAAACTCATGGTCAACGGAATGACAGACGTCATCCACAGCTGATGGTGAGTAATAAGGGTTTGTAAATAATTATACGATTTTCATGGAGCACCAGATTGTATGCCATATATTTTTAGTCCCAGGCCTCAGAAAATCCTTAGGGCCTTCACTTGTAGGAACCATAGTGGGACCCCAAGAACTTGACTCAACAGGAATTTCCGTTTATGCACTTAATCTGCTAAAACACAACCGCAAACTCAACCACCTTCTCAACCTTCCGTATATTGGAACCATCAGCAATTGTAGATATTTGGCTCTATCCTAAACTCCTTGGGTTTCTGCATAACATAACCCATATTGGCAGCACAAGAATGATGTATATTTACCACTTGTCCCTCTGTGCACATGGTCTAGGGCACCTTAAGTGACCTCTGTGTGTTACCATATCACTGATGGACTTTTGTGTCACCACAATAGTCCTTGAGTAAAGTGCTCAAGTTAAAAAATCTACAAAATCATTAGTTAGACAATGCTGAATACTACCTAAAAATACAGTTAATTGTATGCGTCAAAATACAGCTATCATAGAAGAACAAGTCACACAAAGGGAGCAGAAAGACAAAGAAGTGCTTTATCAAGTTAATACCTGAGGAATTGATATGAACATCCCCTTGAATTCACACTTTTCAGCAATAATTTCCATTGCTGTAAGATTGAGAAAATCGCAGCATGGTCTGGAAAACACAACACAGAGTCAAGCAAGCTTAAAAGAGACATCTGATGTAACTATACAGACACCAAAAAACACATCTTTCCATAAATGTCTGGCCAGTTGTTATCTAGTATACCTTACTACTCTGGTAGATAGTTGTGTGACAAAGCTGACTTAACAACATTCACCCTTCAGCTATGTTAACATTCCTGATGATCAGGGTAATATGCATTAAACCACTAAGGGCCTTATTTATACGTTTTGGTGCAAAACTGCACTAACGCATTTTTGCACCAAAATGTTTTGCACCGGCTCGCACCATTTTTTTGCACCAGCTGGGCACCATATTTATGGAATGGTGCAAGCCAGTGCAAAGGGTAGGCTAGCATAAAAAAAAAATGACGTTAGGCAGGTTACAATAAAAATAAATCACTTTAACTTGAGTAGAGTAATTTATTTACGCTAAACGGCATATTTATACTCTGTTTGCACTGAATTAGCGTAATTTTTGGGGCCTATTTCTATGGTGGAACACCATGGAATAAGCCCACAGGTGCCCTTCCCAGGCACCAGGGGCACCCCCACCCACACCAGAGGGACTGCCGAGGATGGGGACCCCATCCCAGGTAAGTACAGGTAAGATTGCATTTTATTTTTGAAAGTGCCATGGGGGCCCTGAAATGGGCCCCCATACATGGCACAGGGTGCAATGGCCAAGCCCAGGGGACCCTTGTCCTCTGTACTGGCCATTGGGGTGGTGGGCATGACTCCTGCCTTTTGTAAGGCAGGAGACATGTGGCATGGTAGGTTTAGCACCATAAAATGATGCTAATCTGGTTAGAGTCATTTTTTTTACTGTAACCTGCCTAATGTCATTTTTTGGTGCTAAATCCTCTTCTTTTATACCGCCATCCCCACCCGACTAAAGTCATTTTTTTTTTTTACTCTAGCCTACCCTTTGTACCGACTTGCACCATCAAGCCGGTGCTAAACTTTTTGGTGCAAAACTGAGTTAGTGCAGTTTTGCAGCAAAAAGTATAAATAAGGGCCAATATTTTGTAAGTTTGCACCACTTTTGCGTTCAAAAATTATGTTAATGCAGCACAAAAAAAGTATAAATCAGGGCCTTGGTGCTAGACGGGTCTAGCACCAAAGTATAAATATGGAGTTAGTTTTGCACCGAATTAGAGTGAAAAAAATGACGCTAATTTGGTGCAAACAGAGTATAAATATGCCCTAGAGTATAAATATGCCCCTAGATATGGCATTAAGGCCATAGAGTCATTTTTTGCATGGGAACGCCTACCTTGTATCTCATTAGGGCAAGGTAGGTCTCCACTTGCAAAATGACTTTAACTCCATAAATTTGGCACTAAACGGGTCTAGCACCAAAAAATATATATGGAGTCAGTTTTGCACCAAATTAGAGTGAAAAAAAATGACGCTAATTTGGTGCAAACAGAGTATAAATATGCCCCTAAACTCTTTCAATATTTCCAACCTGAACGATCTCTTAAAATCAATGTTAACACAGTACTGCATATGACCTGAATAAAGTGTGAATCTAGTACTTCCTAAGCTTCCTATTCTGGCATCTGATTCCCATTCAGGCATCTCTTTCCACATTTTGGTGGTCATTACAACCCTGGCGGTCGGTGTTAAAGCGGCGGTAAGACCCCAAACAGGCCGGCGGTAAAAATGTTGCAATTACGACCGTGGTGGAAACCGCCAACAAAGACAGCCACTTTAACACTCCGACCGCCACGGCGGTACAAACAAACAGGGCGGCGGTCACCGCCAACAGACAGGCGGAGGACAATGTACCGCCCACAGTATCACAATCTACCAATCTGCTACCTTTTCTGGGGCAGATTCACCGCGAATAAAAACACGGCGGAAACAGGATTCCGAAGGGAAAACGCTCACCTCTACACACCCCACAAGGAACTAGGACACCATGGACCCTGAACTCCAAATTCTCCCTGCGATAGTCTTCCTGCTCCTCTACCAGGAGCACGAACGCCTGCGGCGAAGACCACGGAGAGTACTGCACCTACGACACAGGGGAGGGGGGAGGGAAAAAACAGGGACACACACATGCAACATGCAACACCCCCACCCCCATCCTCACCCACCACAACACACACACTAATACATATTGATACATCACAGTTACACCCCCCAATCCCCCTGGAAGAATGCAAAGACAATAGAAAATGAGTGTAACCATTGTAATATAATAAAATCAAGTAGGCAAAAATACATATATACACCATTAACAAAATATACACCAAGCATAGTAGTCCAGGTACTGCTCCAATTAAGTCAGTGGAACACTGGGCCCACACGGTATGGGCAAGGCCCACACAAGATCCCCGACCATGACGGAGAGAACACTGCAGGGGCATCAGAGAGCAAGAAAACAGGCACCTCAGGGGGAGGGGAAGGGGGGGCACCTCAGCCGCTTGAGTGAACGACGCCAAATCCATGAGGGGGCCACATGCCCACTGTTCAATCCTGGGGATTGCAAAGCCACAGTCTCTCAAATCTCTACAGTGGGTGGGTTGCCCACTGTTCAATCCTGGGGAGTGCAAAGCCACAGTCTCTCAAGTCTCTACAGTGTGTGGGTTGCCACTGTTCCATCCTGGGGAGTGCAAAGCCACAGTCTCTCAAGTCTCTACAGTGCGTGGGTTGCCCACTGTTCAATCCTGGGGAGTGCAAAGCCACAGTCTCTCAAGTCTCTACAGTGGGTGTGTTGCCCACTGTTCCATCCTGGGGAGTGCAAAGCCACAGTCTCTCAAGTCTCACAAGTGGGTGGTCTGCCCACTGCTTTATCCTGGGGAGTGCAAAGCCACAGTCTATCAATTCTCTACAGTGGGTGGGTTGCCCACTCTTCCATCCTGGGGAGTGCAAACCCACAGTCTCTCAAGTCTCTACAGTGGGTGCGTTGCCCACTCTTCCATCCTGGGGAGTGCAAAGCCACAGTCTCTCAAGTCTCTACAGTGGGTGGGCTGCCTACTGTTCCATCCTGGGGAGTGCAAAGCCACAGTCTCTCAAGTCTCTACAGTGGGTGGGTTGCCCACTGTTCCATCCTGGGGAGTGCAAAGCCACAGTCTCTCAAGTCTCACAAGTGGGTGGTATGCCCACTGCTTTATCCTGGGGAGTGCAAAGCCACAGTCTCTGAAGTCTCTACAGTGGGTGGGTTGCCCACTCTTCCATCCTGAGGAGTGCAAAGCCACAGTCTCTCAAGTGGATAACAGCCTCCACTGGTTCTGGAGGGGGCCTTGTGCCCAGAGTGCTTCATCCTGCTAAGGACAGAGGTAGTGGATGGATCTCTCCACTGGTTCTGGAGGGGGCATGGTGCCCAGAGTGCTTCATCCTGCTAAGGACAGAGGTAGTGGTTGGATCTCTCCTCTAGTTCAGGAGGGGGCATGGTGCCCAGAGTGCTTCATCCTGCTAAGGACAGAGGTAGTGGATGGATCTCTCCACTGGTTCTGGAGGGGGCATGGTGCCCAGAGTGCTTCATTCTGCCCGTGACGGACTCAGTAGCGTCAGTGCCCTTGGCGCTCATGGGCCAGCGGTGCTTGATACGGCGGTGCCCTCTTCAGCAGTGCTTGAGACGGCAGTGCCCTGTTCAGCGGTGCTTGAGAGGGCGGTGCCCTGTTCAGCGATGCTTGGAGCGGTTGGCTCCTTTGCAGTGACTCAGCTGCTGGCGGTCCTTTATGTCCCAGCGGGGCTTGTGCTGGTGGTCCTCTCTAGCCCAGCGGGGCTTGTGCTGGCAGTCCTATCTAGCCCAGCGGGGCTTGTGCTGGCAGTCCTCTCTAGCCCAGCGGGGCTTGTGCTGGCGGTCCTCTCTGGGATGATGGTGGTCTTCTCCGCCGTGCTGCTCTTCCCAGATTTGCTGAGCTTCTAGTGCCCCTTCCCCACCTTGGAAGGTGTCGCAGCTGACTCCACACTCCCACCTGTGCCCCTGGGAGCGGCTTTGGTGGCTGGAGTCTTCCCCCTCTCCCACCAGGCACTGGCCAACTTCTGATGCTTAACAGGTGGGGGACTGTCCGTGCTGTGGCTCCGTGCCACACTGGCTGCCCTGGTGGCCAGTGCACTCCAGATTCCGGTGACTACAGGCACCACTGGTCCCGGAGATGTTGTGGCTGAGGTGCTAGTTCGGGACCTAGGAGATGGACGGGGTGGGGGAGGTGTGGGAAAGAGTTCAAGTTTGGACAGGAAAAGTTTTTGGGAGACACTGGGATTGGTAGCTGGAGGGGGTTTGGGAGTGGAGAAAGAGGTGGTGGTTGTAGGAGGTGTTCGTTTGCTGACTTTGGGTGAAGGTGCATGCGCTGGAGGCTGTCGTGAGGTGGATGGCTGTTGGGTGGGTGTGTCCCTGCGTTTGTGTATCTTGGGAGGGGGCGTCACAGACACACTGGGAGAGGACACAGGGACGTGTGAATGGTAGTGGGGGTGGTGACTGCACGTGAGCGGGGTGTGGTGGTGGGTGTGCTGGTGAGTGATGGTAGTAGTGGCTGAAAAGGTAGTGCATGCAGGTGTGAGTGTAGACGAGACTGGGAGGGAGGAGGGAGACGAGGAGGAGGAGGACACAGTGGAGGCAGTGAATGTTGGTGTGTCTGCATGGGTATGATGCTTGCGTGAGTGCCTGTGGGATGTGTGGTGCTTATGTTTGCCTGAAGTTCCCTTGTGTGTTGACGTGTGTGCATGCTGGTCTAGAGGTGTGCTTGGGATAGGCTGGGGTACAGGGGATTGGGTCTTGGTGGAGGAAGTTGGAGGGGGGAGGCTAGAGACAGGGATATTGGCTGCCATCAGTGCTGAGGCCAGAGTCTGAAAAGCTCGCTGAAGGGCTGCCTGACCAGAATGAATGCCCTCCAGGAATGCATTGGTTTGTTGCAACTGCCTTTCTACACCCTGGATGGCATTCCAAATGGTAGACTGCCCAACAGTGAGGGTCCTGAGGAGGTCAATGGCCTCCTCACTGAGGGCAGCAGGGGTGACTGGGGCAGGGCCTGAGGTGCCTGGGGCGAAGGTGATGCCCACCCTCCCGTGTGAGCGGGCACGGGGCAAAGGCTGAGGGGCTGCTGGGAGGACGGTGCTGGAAGGGTGGTGGCGGCTGTACCTGTAGATGGGGGTGGGACAGATGTTGCCGCCACCACAAGGGAGCTGCCATCAGAGGACGAGTCCGTGTCACTGGTCTCAGCTCCTGTCCCCGCCGTGGAGCTCCCCTCGCCCTCGGTCCCACTGGTGAAGTCCGATTCCGTAGTGTGGCCCTCCATGGCCATGTGGGATGCAGCCCCCTCATGGTCCGGTGCCACTGCTCCTCCGCCTGATGATGCTAATGCACACAAGAACAGGGAGACCACAAAAAGGGGGAGACGAAAGTAGAAAGACATGTTGAGTGCATGCATTACGGCTACAGTTGGCGGACACGACAGACACAGAAGCCCCCTGCACTACGCCCCGCTCTTGGCCTCCACTGTTCAATTCCTGGGAAATGTCCTACTAGGCTATGGACGTCATCTGCACACATGGATGACACAGGGGCATGACTAGGTGTAGTTGGCACTCTACAGAGGTGCGGTGGGGTGCCACATGGCCTGCCTTATGGAGGGACCTTGCCTACGGAACTCACCCTGGCCTAGGGAAACCCACAGCACACCTCCCCCACCCAGACCCATCCACTGCGCGCAAAATCTGCAGAATGAGAGTGTACTCACCCCCTTTTGGCTGCTGTGATGCCCTCAAGCGCCCATCCAACTCCGGGTACGCCACCGCCAGGATCCTGAACATCAGGGGGGTCATGGTGCGACGGGAACCCTTCCCACGTTGGGAGGCCATCCCCAGCTGAGCCTCGGCTGTCTTCTTGCTCCAGCGGTGAATGTCCTCCCATCTTTTCCGGCAGTGGGTGCTCCGTCTGTGGTAGACCCCCAGGGTTTGGACGTCCTTGGCGATGGCATGCCAAATATATTTTTTCTGGTGGGCGCTGATCTACATGAGTTGTACAGGGGGAAGAGAAACTTATTACCAACTGCACCGTCAAAGTGATTGGCCCCATCCCTACCCTTGCCATGTGGCACATGCACTCACCATCGTTTCATGCACGCCGCACTCTCCTCCCTTCCTTCTTACATCCACCCCTCTCCACACAGGCATAGTCCATACAGCATGCTCCCAGTGTACTTACCTGTTTGTCTGGAGGACCGTAGAGTAGCGTGTACTGGGGGACGACCCCATCCACGAGTTCCTCCAACTCCTCCGATGTGAAGGCAGGGGCCCTTTCCCCAGACACTCGAGCCATTGTCTCCTCCAGAACAAGGTCACAGCAGCACTTGCAGTGTACGTCCTCTCCAGTTGAAGATCACGTATCGAGTGATTGAACAGATTGAAAATGGCAGTCACGTCCACGGCCGTGCGTTCCGTCACCGCCGGCGTACATCGTCATTGGCTCCTGGGACCCATACGGTCTAATGTTAACCAATGCGCCTACCTCGACGGTGTACAACGCCAGCGCAGTTACCTCACATCCCATTGTCCCACTTTAGAGGTCATGCAGCTACCATTTCAGGGGCCCACATGGCTTCATTTTCAACTGCGTCACACATACCTAGGCCTAGACTCAACACACATACAGGCCACTTTTTAGATTATAATTGGTGTTCTATGTAAGTTGGGGTACGTACCTCTCAGTAGTTTGACTCTGTGCTCACTGTTGTCCTTCATAGGCACCGTCCGCTGGGACATGTGAGGAGATGGCGGCATACTCCGGTGTACCGACCGTTGGTGGACCTGTCGACAATGGAGGAAAGACATGTGAGAATCACATACAGGCTTGACTGTACCACAATCCAGGAACTGTGTATCCAGTTGGAGCCACACCTGATGTCAGCTATCCGCCATCCCACAGGAATCCCCCCTCAAGTGCAGGTGCTGTCAGTACTCCATTTCCTTGCAAGTGGGTCATTTTAAACAACAGTGGCCATAGCATCAGGGATGTCCCAGCCCATGTTTTCCAACATGTTGTCCAGAGTGTTGTCTGTCCTGCTCAAACACATGCGGAGCTACATCGTTTTCCCTCAGGTGGAGGATTTGCCTACAGTGAAAGGTGATTTCTATGCCCTGGGACATATCCCCAACATCATAGGTGCCATTGATGGCACCCATGTGGCTTTGGTACCCCTCCACAGGAGTGAACAGGTGTATAGAAACCGGAAGAGTTATCATTCAATGAATGTACAGATGGTATGTTTGGCCGACCAGTACATCTCCCATGTGAATGCCAAGTTCCCTGGCTCAGTGTATGACGCCTACATCCAGCGGAATAGCAGCATCCCTTATGTGATGGGTCAACTCCATAGGCACTGTGTGTGACTGTTAGGTGAGCACCTGGAAGCTAGTCAGTGGGAATGTTTGTCTGGGTCTGGGGATATCCTTCCAGGTTAGTGTGTGTCTAACAGTTGCCCCTCGCCATTTGCAGGTGACTCTGGTTACCCCAACCTGTCATGGCACCTGACCCCAGTGAGGAATCCCAGGACAATGGCAGAGGAACGCTACAATGAGGCCCATGGGCGAACTAGGAGGGTGATCGAGCGGACCTTCGGCCTCCTGAAGGCCAGGTTCAGGTCCCTCCATATGACAGGTGGATCACTATTCTACACACCAAAGAAGGTGTGCCAGATCATCGTGGCCTGCTGTATGCTTCACAACTTGGCTTTGCGGCGACAGGTGCCTTTTCTGCAGGAGGATGGTCCAGATGGCGGTGTTGTTGCAGCTGTGGAGCCTGTGGACAGTGAAGACAAGGAAGCAGAGGAAGAAGACATGGACAACAGGGACTCAGTGATCCAGCACTATTTCCAGTTAAACAGAGGTAAGAATACAAACCTGCCTACTACATGTATTTAAACACTACTACCTCTCTACTGTCTGTCGTTTTCACCTAGTGTATGGTCACTGAGTTGTCACTTTCCCTTACGATTTCACAGATCTGGGTCCCACAGTGTGACATCTGCTTTGATTCCTCATGGACTAGAGCTGTGTGACATAGGTATGTTGACATTTCAAATGAAAGACCTTTTTGCCACAGTAATTGCTAAGACACTATTCCGAAATCACAGACTGACTCCAGATTGTTTTGTGCTTCAAGGGTGTTTATTTTAGTGCTCAAAATTGGAGGGGGTAGCAAAATGGTGAGGGGTGATGGCGGAGGAATGTCCATGGCAGAGTCCAGTCTATTAGTCTCACAGGTGCCTTGACCAAATGGGCAAAGGAAGTGGAGCTGGGGAAGTTTAAGGATGGACATGGTGACAAAGTGGAACAGTAGGATGTCAATCAGGGTGGTCTAATTTCTTGGCGGGGGTCTTGGCATCGTTCTCTGTCTTGTTCCTGGATCTCAGGGACCGTTTGTGAGGTGGTTCTCCCTCTGCAGGGGGTGGGGTGCTGGTGTGGTGGTCCTGTGGTGGTGCCTCCTGTCCACTAGCGCCGGCGGAGGTGGTGGGAAGTTCATCGTCCATGCTAGTGTCAGGGGCCCCTTGTACTGCCACAGTGTCCCTCCTGGTGTTGAGTACTTCCTTCAGCACCCCTACGATGGTGCCCAGGGTGGAATTGATGGTTCTGAGTTCCTCCCTGAAACCCATATACTGTTCCTCCTGCAGGCGCTAGGTCTCCTGAAACTTGGCCAGTACTGTTGCCATCGTCTCCTGGGAGTGGTGGTAGGCTCCCATGATGGAGGAGAGGGCCTCGTGAAGAGTGGGTTCCCTGGGCCTGTCCGCCCCCTGTCGCACAGCAGCCCTCCCTGTTCCCCTGTGTTCCTGGGCCTTAGTCCCCTGGACCGTGTGCCCACTACCACTGCCCCCAGGTCCCTGTTGTTGTTGTGGTGGTGGGTTAGCCTGGGTTCCCTGTAGTGGTGGACACACTGCTGATTGACGTGTCCTGGGGACGGAGGTATGGGCCCGCTGGGTGGGTGCTGTGCTGGTGTTTCCAGAGGGGGGAAGCTCTGTGGTGGCCTGTGACTGGGTGTGGGGAACCGACTGTCCTGAGGTCCCCGATGGGCTGGGCTGGTCATCTAGATCCAGTTGGACAGAGTTGCTGTCATCACTGTGGGCCTCTTCGGTTGGTGGTGTGGACATGTGTGGATCCTCCTGTCCGGTGACGTTGGGTAGGGGTCTTGCAGGGGTATAAAAGGATGTTTATTACATCTGTGTGTGGCATGGTGTGCAATGGGTGGGTGACCGTGTATCCCAGTGCTTGCATTCCTGTGTGGGACCTTGTGTGATGATGGTTTAGGGGGGTGTATGGGTATGTGCAGTGGGTATGCTTTAGTGATGGGTGTCCATGCTTTGTTGTTGCATGCAGGGCTTGGGGTTAGGATGTGTGATTTGTGATGTTGGGACATTTGTGAGGAGTAGGAGTGATGGGGGTGAGGGTGAGGGTTGGGGTATGTGCTGGCATGCAGGTAGGGTGGGGGATGTAATAGTTAAGATTTGACTTACCAGAGTCCATTCCTCCACCTACTCCTGCGAGGCCCTCAGGATGCAGAATTGCCAAGGCCTGCTCCTCCCATGTTGTTAGTTGTGGGGGAGGAGATGGGGGTCCGCTGCCAGTCCGCTGAACCGCCAGGTGATGTCTTGAGACCACGGAACGCACCTTCCCCCCGTAGGTCGTTCCACCTCTTCCTGATGTCCTTACGATTTCTTGGGTGCTGTCCCACTGTGTTGACCCTGTCCACTATTCTTTGCCATAGCTCCATCTTCCTTGCAATGGAGGTGTGCTGCACCTGTGCTCCGAATAGCTGTGCCTCTACCCGGACGATTTCCTTCACCATGACCCTGAGCTCCTCCTCCGAGAACCTGGGGTGTCTTTGCCGTGCTATGGGGTGGTGTAGGTGATGTGTGGGGTGGTGTGTGTGGTGATAAGTGTGCTGATATGTAGTGGTGTGTAGTGTGAGGTGCGTGGAAGTTATGTGGGTGATGGTGTTGTGTGCCTGTGGATGCTAGTATTGTTGATGGTGGTGTCTCTCTCCGGCCTTCGTTCGTGATTTTTTGTCGTAGGGGTTTGTGGGTGATGTGGGTGTGTGTTATATATTGGATTGGGTGTGTGGGAGTGGTGTGTGTATGTGTATCAAGTGTGTGTATTTCGAATTGTCCAATGTGGCAGTGTTTTGTAAATGTGTGTGTATTTTGAGCGCAGTGCTGTGTACCGCCAGTGGAATACCGCAGTTGAAAGACCGCCACGTGGATTCGTGTGTCGTGATAGTGTGGGCATATTTCTGTTGGCGTGATGGTGGAGGTTTTGTTTTCGCCAGTTTATCACTGACCTTTGGTGTGGCGGACTTGTGTGGGTGTCTGAATTTTGGCAGATTCCGTGCTGTGGGTCATAATGGCTGTGGCGGATTTCCACGGCCGCGGCGGTGTGTTGGCGGTCTTCTGCACAGCGGTAAGCGGCTCTTACCGCGAATGTTGTAATGACCGCCTTTATGATTAACTGATTTAAAAAATGAGCTATGATATATTGACGTTACTCACCTCTGAGGCTAGAGTACTATTTGCTTAGCCAGTGAATTAATCATGTTCACATTTCTAAAAAAGAAGACTTACAAAATAATGTTACACTAAGCAAATTCTTTATATTGAGCCACACTCAATCCTGTCTCTTAATAGTGTACCAATGTTCTCTTTCAGTGTATGTATTGTACAGGTTTCTTTAGCTTTCTTAAATGAACCACTTTAACCGTTCACACTGAGCAATATGGACCTGACTTTGGAACACACTGTGGCCATGATGGGGGCATACAGAAGATCATAGGCACTGCAACTTACAAAATGTCCACATTACTATTTCAAGATCTAGCTAATACCAATAATGATGTACAAATATTTAACATTCAAAAATAAAACCCAAATGAAATAAAAATATTTTTCCTGACAACACAATCCATAATGCTTTTAGCATTTCTTATCTCACAAGTAAAAGAGGGTTGGGGCTGTTTGGTTTCTGGATGGGAGGTTGATTGAAAATACCAGGTGATGTACCGTGTGTATGGATGCAGCTTTGCTTAGGTAGCATGTACATTAATGCAAAAGTGCAAATATACAGTAAGGCTTGCCAGCACCTGAACTCTATCTGAACTCCACAGCGGTTCCTGCAGCTCTGGAACGTTTCTCCTTTCACCAGTCACTTCAATGCAAATTCCCTTTCCATCACTTGAGTGGAGAGACTGCCATGTCACAGTGTTGTGTAGCGAGGCATAGAGATGAGGATGTCTGAGATGACGAGACAAGTTTTTGGCAGACCTTTGTTATGGCCCTTCCCTACCAAAAGCTACCCATTTAATCTTTCAGGGGCTTGCAAGTCTTTCACTACAAAACACAGAGTGAGGTATGCAAGCCCTATCCTGCTGCAAGGTTCAGTATCCTCTCCACCAGGAGAGACGTGTGTTTAAAACAGCACTCTTTAAACTGCTTCTTTTCTTTCTTCCCTTAAAGGTCGACGTGTTAGGTGTACTATAACCTACCTGAAAACATTAGTAATCTATGATTTTCGATGAGGAATACAGGCACCCTCACATTTAGAAATGCAGGGACCTGTCAGTCAAATAACAGGCTAGATACAATAGAGTATTTAAAAATGTGTTAAGGCATGCTTACTAGCAACAGCGGCAATAACATCAGCATCAATCATTTTTCATACCTGGCAGGATGGTTAAAAAGTGGGGTCAGGAGATGCCCTTTGAGTGTGTGTGTCCTATCATTTCATCCTATGGCTAAGGATGACTCTAGAAGTGTCATAAAGATGAAAGGAACACAAGTGGAGCCAAATGTAAGGGTCTTAACCAGGTCCTAACTGGTAATAAAAGCAGTATTGTTATCACTAATGTACCAACACCTTGTATAAAGGAACCTTTGATGCCCAGCAAAATAAAGTGCTTGCACGGATGTGGAATCTTTCTGGGCCTGAGGAAGGCTGATATCAGAACATGAATGGCGTATGACAAGTTCATATCCCTGAATGGTCAAAATAATTGTATATTCTTATCAGCTATGGTGCAAGAAACCAGTCTGCGTATCTATGGAACAAAAGGAACAAGGAAAGAGAGGCATCCATGTTGAAACAAAATATTATAGAAGCTGAATCATCTCATGGCCTAGTCTAACCATCCATAAATTGAGAATCATTGTTCAACTACAAACAAATATGCTGTTCAATATCCTCTCTGACTTCTTTACTGCTTTTTGGATGGAAGTAACCCTGCATGTACTTTTTTCAATATGAGTCAGAACTTCATTTTCATAAATGTTTGGCTTATTCCCCTCTTCCTGGACAGACGGTTGTTTTCCAAAATGTCATGCATAATACTCTTTCCATTGGTGTGTTGGTGTAATTGTATTTCTTACCCCAATCCTCTTTTCCTCCTATACCCCAATATTTTATCTTCGTATTTTCATTTGCTTTTAGTGACCTGTCTATACGTATTGTACAAAAGGCTATTGCATCCAAACGTGTTAAACTAAGTCAAGCATAAGTGCAAAGGCAATACACAAGAAACTCCGTGTTCATCTGATGATAAAGTGATCCCTAAAATATGTAAGAAAATGAGGTTCATAATCATTAGCCCTCAATTCATGTATCCCATTTATTGATAAACAAATTCAGTTCCTTGCTCATTTTATATCACCATAGGTATTCTAGGTCCCTTATTCATTTATAATAAATAAGGCAGTACCTGTGGAAATGTTATGGAAGGAATTTCAGTAACTGCTAAAATTACTCACTTTAGAAAGCTCATGTGGGTCGATCAATATTTCTGATTTCTGCTACATTGATATCTTCAGCACGATCCCTTTCGATGACATGGCCACCAAAATAATAGCTATGGGAGCATTGCTCTCTCTTTTTTTCCTGTGAATGCCTTGCCTTATCTACGATCATCAAATAACATCACATACTTCTCACATTTTTCACATGATCCGGCCTAAATTTACCTAAAATAAACCGCATCACCTTTTGTTGTTCAAGGAGTCCTGCAATCTGTCTTTAATGTTAAATACATTTAAGACTCTAGTTCAAATCTTTGTTGGTAGATGTAAATAGCTTTATTCTAAAATACATTCTGTTTGATCTGGGCATTAGAGATTATTTAGTTAGTTGATGTAGCATCTTCTCAGATAGTAATGCATATCTATTTTGATGGTAGCGCCATTCTACCAGAATACAGTCTATTTAGAAGAATTCTCAGAGTTAATTGTATGCAGAGTAACATGATTACAATATAGAGTACCGAAGGCACTGTAATGACAAAGTGAAATATTCCTTCATAGTTTTCTAATTCCACAAATATGTATTGTTGGTAAGTATTTCATGAGCATATGAAAATATGCCCAAAACAAATAGGCTAGACATTTGTTTGTACCAAAATATTAACAGAGCTACCTTGTTTTTGTAACATTGTTGCACGAGGCAATATCTTTTTTTATTGTTTTGTTTCAAGTTTTCATGATAAAGACATGTACAGCAATAAAATGTCAACAGTGTAACAGTGGAGTATTCTCCCACATATGTAATACACAGTTCCAATAAGAAACCCATTCCAGTTGGCACAGGAGAAGCTTTATTGGCTTGTACTGCATTCCTAGATCCAATAACATACATTAGCTCAGTCCAGGACCACGGGTCCAGCAGACATCTACAGCGCCCATTGCTCCTGGGGCTATCATACTCCCACAGCATCTCAGCACTTCTCCAAAAACCTACTGCCACCTAAGGGGCCCCACTGTCAGCACCAGGGGATACTAGGTGGGCACCATAATTCTCCTTCCATTTGTGTAGCAGGAAGCTTAGGCCTAGTCCAGTAAATTCTCATATGTTGCCTTGATAACACCACTCTATGCAAAGCAAATCTGTTCCTCATCTGCCTCGCTGTTTTACAAACAAGTAGGAGACTGAGAAGACAATGTCTGGCCCTAAGCTCAATTTGGACGCTGTGACTTTCTGAAGTGTCCGCACCATCCTAGCCCAGGAGTTGCCCAACCTATGGCATCTTCTTGTCATGTGTAAAAAGTTAGTTGGGGTCGCATTGCATCGAGTGCAGCTCTCTGTCAGAGCTGGAAATATTCTGTGAAGGTGCTGTGGTGTGAGATAAGTGTGGTGCAGTGTGGTGCAGGTACTAGAGCTGCGTAAGCTTAAAGCACGCATTACTGGTGGTTTCCTTCACATGGGCACGTGCTCACTTCCACTCACCATTCTTAAATTGCTCATCCAAACCCACATTCCAGCTACTGCGTAAACTGTTGTGTCTATATTCCTGTCTTCCTTCAGCACTGCGTAAAGACAGAAGACGAGGCCTCTGCTAGATCCTCAGTCCAATGTTGTGGTGAGTTTTTGACTCCGGTTCCATTGGGAAGGCTGACCAGATCTTCTGGGCTGTACAGGAGAGTTTGGCATATTGCAGAAACTGACCCAGATCCACCTGGAAGAGATGACTAGCCTCTTCCATAGTAACAATGGATCCATTCAGGTAGAGATCCCCCATCCTATGGCAGCCACCCGCTCTCATTTGGGACATGTTCATCAATGGCTGTATGTGCTAAAATGGCTTCAGCCACCAGAGAAGGAGAAGTCAAGCATACGTGGGTCTTCCCAAGAAGCATTTCACTGCCAATTCCCATACCTTTGCTAAGTGCCTCACTAAATACGGGCTGTCTATTGACACTCTTATGCCTCTCATCAGGTGTTTAGGGAGGTATTCCTCCTCCGCCTATCTGGCCAGCAAGCCTATTTGCCTCTTTACTACCCTCCACACAGCACAATGCTGTGTATTTAAGTAGCACAGCAATATAATACAGCTGCAGATCTGGAAGTCCCACCACCACCCTCATCCATGGCCAGTTTCAGGATGTCCAGTTCAACTCTGCTCCTCTTACCTGCCCACACTAAGGACACCAGGAGGCTATTGAGTTCTTTGAATGTGAAATTCTGTACTCACAGAAGGAATTCTTCATCACGCAAAGACACCAAGGCAGAAGTACCATCTTACTTAGGGCCACCTCGCCCATCACCAAGACTGACAGTGTGTTCCAGAATCTAATGGAGGTGCACAGAGACAAGACAATGGCCCTCATTACAACTGTGGCGGTTGGTGTTAAAATGGCAGTAATACCGCCAACAGGCTGGCGGTAAACAAAAAATGGGATCACTACCACGGCGGAAACCGCCAACACAGACAGCCACTTTCACACTCTGACCGCCACGTCATTAGCAACAAACACTGCAGCGGTCACCACCAACAGACAGGCGGAAGACAATGTACCACCCGCCCCATCACAACCCACCAATCCACCAGCTTTTCCGCCATCAAAAGCACGGCAGAAGCAGTGTTTGGAAGGGAAACCACTCACCACTCGACACTCAACGAAGAATGCCATGGAGCGCGAGTTAAAGGTACTGCCCATGATGGTCGATGGCAGCGATGACCACGGTGAGTACTGCACCTAGTGCACAGGGGAGGGGGGAGGAAAACGAGAGTGATACACACACGCAAAACCCCCACCCCCACTGACAACACCATGCACACAAACACATACAGCGACAGTACATTTACACCCTGTTACCCCCTGGAAGAACTCAAGGACAAAAGGAATAGAGCTAATCAGTGTCATTTTAGAAATAGACAGATCTACGTAACGATAATTAAAACAGTATCTACAAAAATATACAATATGTACATAAGGCCGTACATTGTCCCTTCCAAATATCCATGGGCCACTGGGCCAAAAATCATAGGCCAAGCCCAGACTTGACTCCTGCCTCAATACGGAGAGAACACTGCAGGGGCATCAGGTTGAAAACACACAGGCACCTTAGGGGGACGGGGAAGGGGGGAGCCAGAAGATGGAATAACGCACTGCTCCTCGAGGGGCTCCATGCCCACTGCTTGGTCCTGGGGGTGCAAAGCCACAGTCTCTCAAGTGGGTGGTTTGCCCACTGCTTGGTCCTAGGCAGTGCAAAGCCACAGTCTCTCAAGTGGGTGGTTTGCCCACTGCTTGCTCCTGGGGAGTGCAAAGCCAAAGTTTCTCAAGTAGGTGGTTTGCCCACTGCTTGCTCCTGGGGAGTGCAAAGCCACAGTCTCTCAAGTGGATGACCTTTTCCACTGGTTCTGGAGGGGGCCTTGTGTCCAGTCTGCTTCATCCTGCCAAGGATTGGGTGAGTGGATGCCTTTCTCCACTGGTTCTGGAGGGTGCCTTGTGCCCAGTCTGCTTCATTCTGCCAAGGAGGGGGTGAGTGGATGTATATTTCCACTGGTTCTGGCGGAGGCCTTGTGCCCAGTCTGCTTCATCCTGCTAAGGATTGGGTGAGTGGATGCATATCTCCACTGGTTCTGGAGGGGGCCTTGTGCCCAGTCTGCTTCATCCTGCCAAGCAGGGGGTGAGTGGATGCCTTTCTCGACTGGTTCTGGAGGGGGCCTTGAGCCCAGTCTGCTTCATCCTGCCAAGGAGGGGGTGAGTGGATGCCTTTTTCCACTGGTTCTGGAGGGGCCCTTGGGCCCAGTCTGCTTCATCCTGCCAAGGAGGGGGTGAGTGGATGCCTTTCTCCACTGGTTCTGGAGGGGGCCTTGTGCCCAGTCTGCTTCATCCTGCCAAGGAGGGGATGAGTGGATGCCTTTCTTCACTGGTTCTGTAGCAGGCCTTGTGTCCATTCTGCTTCATCCTGCCAAGGAGGGGGTGAGTGGATGCATATAACCACTGGTTCTGGAGGGGGCCTTGTGACGAGTGATGCAGCACTTTGGTTGTGACAGTTCACATTCCCTCACCTGGGTATCTGAGGCACGGGACATCCAGAGACCAGGTTGCATGATAGTCCATGGAGGCAGGGCTAGACTCTATGCTGCAGTGCCTAAGGATGCAAACTGGTGGTGTTGCCGGTGCTGGTGGGGGTGCTGCAAGGGGTTTTGGGAAGCTCCAGCCTTTCTCCTGCAGCCCCGGACAGCTGACCACTGGGGATGCTGCTGCTTGTAGTGGTCCTACTGTCAGCGGTGCAGGTGGCGGTGCTTGCAGTGATGCTTGCGGCGGGGCTACTGGCAGTGCTGGCCGTGGTGCAGGTGCTGCCAGTGGTGGAGGTAGGCCCCAGCCCTTTTCCTGCAGCCTCGGACAGCTGCCCACTGGGGATGCTGCTGCTGACAGTAGTGGTGACATCGGCGGTGCAGGTGGCGGTGCAGGTGGCGGTGCAGGTGGCGGTGCTTGCGGCGGGGCTGCTGGCAGTGCAGCCGCGGTGCAGGTGCCGGGGCTGGCGGTTCTGCTTGTGGCCACCAGGCCTTCACCTGCAGCCTCCGACGGCTGAAGTGCCTTGCCTTGGCTTTTCTGCCCCTTCCTCACCTTGGCAGATGCTGTTGCAACGTTGGATCTGGCAGCTGGAGTTTTTGAGGAGGACTTGGATCGTGCTCCTTGCCCTTGCTGCATGTCGTCCCCTTCTTCACCTTGGCAGGTGGCAGAATGGTTTGGGCCTTTGCAGGGGTTGGTGGTACACTGGCTGGCCTGACGGGTGTCCCCTTTAAGCCTTTGGGAGTTGGAGGTACCACAGCGGACACCGACTTGGTGGCTGAGGTGCTGGCCTGGGTTTGGGGCACCCTGGCCCGAGCAGAAGGACGGGGGGAGGGGTAGAGAACAGGTCAATGTATGCCAGGAAAAGCTTTTTAGACACACTGGGGCGGGAAGAGAATTTGGGAGTGGAGTAAGAGGGAGTGGTGGTGGGAGGCGTCTGTCTGCTGAATTTGGGTGAAGGTGCATGTGCTGAATGCTGTTGTGAGGTGGATGGCTGTTGGGTGGGTGGGTGCTTGCATTTGTGTACTTAGGGAGGAGGGGGTCACAGACACACTGGGAGAGGACACGGGGGACGTGTGAATGGATGTGGGGGTGATGACTGCCAGTGAGGGGTGAGTAGTGATGGGCGTGCTGGTGATGGAGGTAGTGGATGAGGATGTAGTGCATGCAGGTGTGAGTGGAGACGCTACTGGGAGGGAGGTGGGCGAGGAGGAGGGGGACACAGTGGAGGCAGTGGATGTTGGTGTGTCTGCATGGTATGGTGCTTGTGTGAGTGCCTGTGGGATGATGTGTGGTGCTTGTGTTTGCCTGAACCACTTCTGTGTGTTGATTTGGGTGAATGCTGGTCTGAAGGTGTGCTTGGGATAGGCTGGGTTTGAGGGGATTGGGACTGGGTAGAGGAAGTTGGAGGGGGGAGACTAGACACAGGGACAAAGGCTGCCATCAGAGTGGAGGCCAGAGCCTGAAATGCTCTCTGCGGGCCGCCACCCCAGAGTGAATGCCCTCCAGGTATGCATTTGTTTGTTGCAAATGCCCTGCTACACCCTGGACGGCATTCAGTATGGTTGACTACCCAACAGAGAGGGATCTCAGGAGGTCAATAGCCCCCTCACTGAGGGCAGCAGGGCTGTCTGGGGCAGGGCCTGAGGTGCCTGGGGTGAAGGAGATGCCCACCCTCCTGGGTGAGCGGGCATGGGAAACACGCTGAGGGGCTGCTGGAAGGGCAGTGCTGGTGGGGGGGTGGTGGCTGTACCTGTTGTTGGGGTGGGCACAGAGGTGTCCGCCACCACCAGGGAGCTTCCATCGGAGGAGGAGTCGCTGTCTGTGGTCTCCCATCCTGTCCCCGTCGTGGTGCTCCACTCGCCCTCTGTCCCACTAGTGCCCTCACCCTCAGTGGATTCGGCCTCTAGGCCCATGTGGGATGCAGCTCCCTCCATCACCTGTGCTTCTGCTCCTCCGCCAGATGATGCTAATGCACACAGAGACAGAGTGACAAAACAAAAAGGGGGGGAGAGACAGAGGATACACTTGGTCAATGCCAGCAACACCAATACCATTGGCAGACACCACACAGAGGGAGCAGCCCTATGCACTAGGCCATGCCCAACCAGTTACTAAGATAGTCATCAGCCCATGGGGTACAATGCCTAATGCCATCAGCTGCACACCAGAAACCCACAGGACCCTGCCCAGTAGTATATGCGCACTAACAATATTGGGGTAGGAGTTCTTCAGAGCCTGCCCAACGAGGGACCTTCCCTGCCATTTTCGCCCTGGCCTAGGGGCACCCATATCCCTCATCCCCCACCCAGGTACCTCTTAACGCACGCAAAGTCAGGAGTCAGTATCTGTACTCACCCCCTTGTGGCTGCTGTGATGCCTTCCAGCACCCATCCAACTCTGGATAGGTCACTGCCAGGATGCGGAACATCAGGGGGTCATGGTGCGACGGGCACCCCTTCCTCGTTGGGAGGACAGCCCCAGCTGGGCCTCCTCCGTCTTCTTTGCCCAGCCGCCCAGGTCCTCCCACCTCTTGCGGCAGTGGGTGCTCCGCCTGTCAAAGACCCCCAAAGTCCGCACCTCCTTGGCGATGGCACGCCAAATACCCTTCTTCTGGTGGACACTGACCTGCAGGGAAAAGACAGCAGATAAGGGAATTAGTCAACCGTCCGGAACGTCAGACTCATGGCCCACCAGATCCCTCCCATCCCCTGACGCACATATATTGTCCACCTTACATGCTGCACTCTGGCCATGACGCCTCTGCTCCCCCCTACACATGGCTTACATGCACAGCACTCCATACATTCATGGCCCACGCATCATGCTCACAGTGTACTCACCTGTTTGTCTGGAGGACCGTAGGACCCCATCCACCAGTTTCACCAACTCCTCCGAAGTGAAGGCAGGGGCCGTTTCCCCAGATACATGAGTCATGGTCGCGTCCAGACAAAGGTCACAGCAGCACTTGCAGTGTAGGTGCTCTCCTGTTGAAGGTCAGGTAGCAAGTGAGTGGATAGATAGAAAATGGCGGTCACATCCGCAGCGGTGCGTACATTGCCATTGGCTCCTGGATCCACAGGGCCCAATGATAACCAATGAAGAGTTGCACCGCGGTCTTCGACCGCCTACTGCGGTGGTGCACAATGCCAGCACAATTACCGCATTTTCACTCGTCCCTCCTCACAGGTCAGGCATCCGCCATTTCAGGGGGGCACAGGTCATGGCACCTAACTGCGTCACAGCAGACTTTGGCACGGCAAATGACAGTCGGGTTCAGATTTTGGTTCTGTAAAGTAAACAAATCATCATTAGTGCAATAGATGTAGGAATATGACCCTCCGCTCACAGTTCTCTTCCATAGGCTTCAACTGATGAGGCTGAATATGAGATGGCGGCATCCCCCGGTGTACAGATCCCTGGTGGACCTTGCGACATTGGAGGACAGACACATTATCATTATATACAGACTTGATCGGGCCACAATCCAAGACCTGTGTGCCCAATTGGACACAGACCTGATGTCAGCTATCCACCAGCCCACAGGTATCCCCCCTCTAGTGCAGGTCCTGTCAGTGCTCCATTTCCTGGCAAGTGGTTCCTTCCAAACACAGTGGCCATGGCATCAGGGATAGCTCAGCCAATGTTCTCAAACGTGTTAACTAGAGTGTTGTCTGTCCTGCTAAAACACATGCGCAGCTACATCGTGTTCCCCGAGGTGGAGGATTTGGCCACAGTGAAAGCTGACTTTTATGCCCTGGGTCATATCCCCAACATCATTGGTGCCATTGATGGTACACATTTGGCATTTGTCCCCCCTCCCCGGAGAAATGAACAATTTTTCATGAATAGGAAAAGCTATCACTCTATGAATGTGAAGATGGTGTGTTTGGTGGACCAGTACATCTCCCATGTGAATGCCAAATATCCTGGCTCTGTGCATGACACCTTTATCTTGAGGAATAGCAGCATTCCATATGTGATGGGCCAACTCCAGAGGCACCGCATGTGGCTAAAAGGTGAGCCAGAGGTCCCCACACAGAATGACTAGGTGTTTGGGTATGGGGTTGTCCGTAAGGGTTAGTGTGTGTCTAACAGTTGTCCCTCGATATTTGCAGGTGACTCTGGTTACCCCAACCTCTCATGGCTACTGACCCCAGAGAGGAATGCCAGGACAAGGGCAGAGTAACATTACAATGAAGCACATGGGCGTACAAGGAGGATTATTGAAAGGACCTTCGGCCTCCTGCAGGCCAGGTTCTGGTGCCTCCATCTGTCAGGTGGCTCCCTGTACTACTCACCCAAGAAGGTGTGCCAGATCATCGTTGCATGTTGCATGTTGCATGTGGCACAACCTGGCCTTGAGATGCCAGGTGCCTTTT
The DNA here is from genome assembly GCF_031143425.1 of Pleurodeles waltl. Lineage (NCBI taxonomy): Eukaryota > Metazoa > Chordata > Amphibia > Caudata > Salamandridae > Pleurodeles > Pleurodeles waltl. The sequence goes on from NC_090449.1 coordinate 957,978,813, forward strand.
CTGCAGGAGGATGTGCCTGGAGATGGTCTTGTGGCAGCGGTTGAGCCTGTGGACAGTGAGGAAGAGGAGGTAGAGGAAGAAGATGTTGACTACAGAATCAATATTATTCAGCAGTACTTCCAGTGACACACAGGTAAGACACTGTAGGCTCACTTTACATTTCATTTTTCTGTTGGACATTGTACAATGCAGCCTGATTTCCCTATGTGTATGGCCACTGACTGTACCCTTTGGCATCTCTATTTTCAGATCTCTGTGCCCAACTCTGGTTCCTGCTATGTGTACTGCTGCCCACCATAGGTCATTCCAAAGTATATTTCACTGTACTGTACATTTGAGTTGCAATGCTTTGATAATGCTGTACTAATACATTTGTGAATCATTTGACAGACTCCAGATTAGCATTTGTTCCAAGGGTGTTTATTTAAGTGCTCGTAAGTAGAGGGGAATGTGCAATGGACTGGGGTGATGAAGGAGGAAAGTCCATGGAAGAGTCAGTCTCTTGGTATCACAGGTGCATTGTCCAATGGGGCATAGGAAGGGGAGTAATGGCAGTTCTAGGTGGACAGGGTGACAGAGTGGGACAAAAGGGTGACAGTCAGGAGAGTCTTATTTCCTGGCGGGGGTCTTGGAAATGTTCTCTGGCTTGTGCCTGGATCGCAGGGACCGTTTGCGGGGTGGTTCTCCCTCTGCAGGGGGTGGGATGCTGGTGGTCTTTTGGTCCTGTGGCGGGGCCTCCTGTCCACTAGCACCGGCAGAGGTGGAAAGCTGTTCATCGGTTTGGCTAGTGTCAGGTGCCCGTTGTTGTACCACTGCCTCCCTCATGGTCTTGGCCATGTCAGCCAGCACCCCTGCAATGGTGACCAGGATGGTGTAGATGTTAGTTAGGTCATCCCTGATCCCCAGGTACTGTCCCTCCTGCAGCCGCTGGGTCTCCTGCAATTTGGCCATTATCTTGGGAATGGTGGTATGCTCCCAGGATGTTGGCGAGTCCCTCATGGAGAGTGGGTTCCCTGGGCCTGTCCTCCCCCTGTCACACAGCAGTCCGCCCAGCTTCCCTGTTGTCCTGTGCCTCTGTCCCCTGAACTGTGTGCCCACTGCCACTGACCCCAGGTCCCTGATTGTCCTGGGTTTGTGGGGTTGCCTGGTGTCCCTGTATTGGCGGACACACTGCTCATTGACGTGTCCTGGGGACAGTGGCATGTGCCCGCTGGGTGGGTGCTGTGCTGGTGTTTCCTGAGGGGGGAGGCTCTGTGGTGGGTTGCGACTGTGGCTGGGTACCCGACTGCCCAGAGGTCCCTGATGGGCCAGGTTGGTCATCCTGATCCAGGCGTGCAGAGCTGCTGTCGTCACTGTGGGCCTCTTCAGGGGGGACTAGATTTCGCTGGCACCTCCTCTCCAGTGACGTTGAGTAGGGGTCCTGTGGGAATGAAAATACAGTGTTATTGTGTCTGCATGTGCCAGCTTGTGCATGGGTATGTTTCCTTGTATGGTTGTGATTTCCCAGTCAGCTTTGCCTTGTGTGAGTGGTGATTTTGTGGGCTGGGTGAATCTCTCTACTGGGCATGCTGTGGTGATGGGTGTCCATGCAGGTCTGTGTTGGGGGTCTATGCTTTGGTGTTGCATGCAGGACTTGGTATTGGGATGGTGGATTGTGATAGTGGGGTATATGTTAGGTGGTGGAGTGATGGGGTGAGGGTAGGGTTAGGAGTTTGTGATGACATGCAGGTAGGGGGTGATAAAGTAGTAAAGATTTGACTTACCAGAGTCCAGTTCTCCTGCTACTCCTGCAAGGCCCTCAGGATGCATGATTGCCAAGACTTGCTCCTCCCATGTTGTTAGTTTCAGTCCTCTGTACAGCTACCTGGTGTCTTCTCCCATAGGTCATTCCACCTCTTCCTGATGTCATCCCTTGTTCTGGGGTGCTGTCCCACAGCGTTGACCCTGTCCATGATTCTCCGCCATAGCTCCATCTTCCTTGCAATGGACATCTGCTGCACCTGTGATCCGAATAGCTGTGGCTCTACCCAGATGATTTCCTCCACCATGACCCTTAGCTCCTCCTCAGAAAACCTGGGGTGTCTTTGGGGTGCCATGGATGTGGTGTGTGTGATATATGTGAGGATGTATGGGGTGATGTGTGGGGTGATGTGTTGGGGTGTATGCTGTGAGGTTCGTGGATGGTGTATGGGTAATGGTGTTCTGTGGCTCTGATTGAGTGGGTGCTCCTGGCTTGTGTCTCTCTGTGTAGGCAATCTATTTTTTTTCATTGAAAGGGTTGTGGGTAATGTAAGTGTGTGTTTTATAGCGGTGTGAGTGTGTGGTGTGTGTATGTGTGTCAGGTGTGTGTATATCTTGAATTGTCCAATGTGGTGGTGTTTTGTAAATGTGTGTGTATTTTGAGTGCGGCGGTATGTACCGCCAATGGTTTACTGCGATTGAAGGACCGCTGCGGTGATTCGTGAGTCGTGATACTGTGGGCTTATTCCTGTTGGCGTAACCGTGTGGGTTTGGCTATCGCCAGTTTATCACTGACCTTTGGTCTGGCGGACTTGTGTGGGTGTCTGTACTGTGGCGGATTTCTCTGTGTGGGTCATAATACCCGTAGCGGAATACCGCCGCGGTCACGGAATGTTGGTGGCCATCAGCACGGCGGTAGGCGGCATTTACCACAACAGTTGTAATGAGGGCCAATATCTTTTTAAAAAAAGAATATTCACTTTGTTCATTGGTTCCACTCAGGAGAAGTAACTTTAGCTTTCATGGTAGTTTTTCTCTATAGAGAAACCACCACCGAAATGCCAATGGTTTATGCCACTCACGCTGTTACATTTTCTACAAACCAGACTGTTGGAGCTGTATGTGCAAGAGATGTAAACATAGAGGAGCTGTGAGTCTTCTCAGTGCAACTTGAGCACAATTCTCAGAAGGATACTTCAGTTTAATAGCAGCAGAAAAAGAAATTGCCACACATTCACACCCAAGCATTCATAGTCAGAAGGCTTCAAACAATGTCATCAACCTTGCTAGCATTGATCCTACTTCTAGATCCCTGCACCCCCAGAAAGCAACATAACACAGCTCATTTACAAGCCTTTACGTTGACTTGGCAAGAGTCTATAGTGCAGCAGCACTTAACTCAGACTTAGGTAAGAGTAGTCAGAACACTTTGGAGGCAAGGATGAAAAGAGGTGTGATTAGCAAAGTGAGAATAGGAAAGAAAGGGGAGATACAGAGGCTAGTTTCCCAGGGAAAGCAGGAGTTGTTATCTCTGATGAGTGGGTGGTAAAATGATATTAATGTATAGGTGGGTTAATGTTGCACAGTAGCTGGTTTTCCACAGACCTTTATCTTTCCCAGTACTGGTCCTCGGATCCAGTGTGCTGAAATCCCCATGCACTCCATCTACAGCTCCAAACAAGATAGACTAGCAACCAGAGGGCAACAGCAGCATAAAGACACGTTTAAAAACAACAGTATACCCTATGGAAAAGTACAATACTAACACCACTTCTCCTGCTATAGTGCTTGGAAATGTAGTGATAATGGAACAGTCAGTCACAGATTGATTGCAAGAGCAGTGCTGTATTCAATATTCCATGATGGTGCATTGCCAAATTCTCACTTTTTTTATCTTGCTTTGCACATTGACTTCATTGAGTGCTTAAAACATGATATATTTCTTTACTTCAAAAGGAATATGTGGCTATGCTTGATATTGGTAAGCCACTTTTGTTCATGCTTGAGTATTGGTCCATCAAGGACTCAATAAATTAACTACCTCCTACGAAATCCTCATTTGCTGACCACCACACGATATACACTGTGGCCCTGATAATGAGGTGGTCAGAATTATGAGTTGGTTGGTATTTAACGCATCCAATAATTATCAGATGCATTGAATACCTCAACTGCTAACCTGCTGAAATTCAGTGATGTAATATCATACGGTATTTACCATACCATGAAGATTTGGTTGCATTACACACCAAAATCCGCATGTTATTTCCTATAAACTCGTAACAGGTGCTACTTATCATACCCGATAAATACCGTACCACATGTTATCGTTATTTATCACATGTGATAAATAATATCTAATCTCACAGTCAGGGCCTCTTTGATGAATCCGCTTCAGCATACATGCACACTTAGACAGGGTTTCAAAGAGTTCCAAAAGGCATTTGACATATTTTAATAGAGAAAAGTTACCACTCTGTTTACGCTAATGAACATAAGAAATCAGATTTTGCTTTCATTGACCATCATTTCCATTAATTTAAGTTAGTTTGCATGCCTCTTCATACCAGATGTTTCCTTAAACAGTTCCCATACGTTCTGAAACTGTCCTTGGTGTAGCAATGACTTTAGTCTTTTTTCAGAGCTGACTTCTGATTATTTATTACAATAATGAGGATAGCATTATAGAACAAATATCACACACCAAGGGCAAGTGAGTTTACCTCAACCAAATATGAAATCCACTTTGAAAGGTTCATGTAGGAAAATAATCTTTTACACCCAGTCCACAGTTCTACATGGAGATGTTCCTCTCTCAACACCAATGAGTGTGCTCTTTTTAGCTCAAAGAGCAGGCAAACAGGTCTAGGGCACCATAGAATGTAAGTATGCACCTCCTACAAATAACGACAGGACTGTGGTCTTGCTATCACCTTCTCAATACCATCTCTCAATAATGATCAGGCACTACCACATTTCCAGAGTCAGTTTTGTCTTTGGAATCATTCACAAAGGCTTTCACCCTTGCAGAGACAAGGCTGCTGTGTGCAGGTCCACTTCTTACAACCCAGTGGTTTCACACTGGAGAGAATGTGTAGGTTGCTAAAACATCAGCATAGGAAATGTCAGAGGTTTAATAAATGCTGCCACTAAAATTTTAGGATTGAAACTGAAAGTAACAAAGATACAAACGGCCTTTGAATTAAAATAGAGATATTGTTCTATAATTGATGTATGTTACAGAGTGACATTAGAGTCTAATAGGTGCATTTATTTTCATATTACTACATTTAGAGAAATGTGGCTTGTTGTAGTGGGACTTATATTTTTGGAAGGAGTACTTGTTGTATTCTATAAGATGTATCTAGGTTCCATTTGTATATTTTTTCATGATGTCTGACATTATGAATCCAGCAATATTATGGCACGATAAGCAAAACATGATGAAGTGGCATCCAGCCTACACTAGGTATTGGTGAATAAAACTAACTGAATCATTGCATCTATCTCTTTTTGCTTTAATTACATTAGTGATGTTCCACTGTGGTGTGTAGTTACGATTCTGCAATCTCCCCAAATTTTATTTTGTTTTTATTGGAAAGTAACCAGCTCAGTTAACGCAAGTTAGTTGCAAGTGCTTGCCAATGGGGTTTCTGTTAATATATTTCAGCTGAAAAAAAGACCAACAGTAGAAGTTGATGGATTAAAATCAAGATCTCAATCAATCAATCAATCAGTATTTGTAAAGCGTGGCTACTCACCCGTGAGGGCCTCAAAGACCTGAAAGGGTGTGGGGGGCCTCATCAGAAGGGCCACATCTTGAGGTTCTTCCTGAATATGGTGAGTGACTGGCTTTGTCTGAGGTGCAGGGGGAGGTTGTTCCAACTCTTCGCTGCAGAGTAGGTAAAAGGTCATCCTCCGGTGGTGGTTTTGTGGATGTGAGGGACGGTGGCCAGGGCCATTTGGGTGAAGCGGCGGTAACTGGTGTGTGTGGAAGGAGAGACATTGGTTCAGGGAGGCTAGTCCTACATTGAGTATGGCCTTGTACATGTGGGTGAGAAGTTTGAAGGTCATTCTCTTCTCGACCGGTAGCCAGTGGAGGTTCTCGGGTGTTGGGAGATGTGTTCACGGCGAAGGAGGTCCAGAAAGAGTCTGATGGCAGCATTCTGGATGAGTTGAAGTTTTTTAATGTTCCTAGTTGAGGTGCCGGTGTACAGAGCATTGCCGTAGTCGAGCTTGCTAGCGACTAAGGTGTGGGTGACTGTCCTGCGACAGTCTGATGGAATCCATCTGAATATCTTTTGGAGTTTGCGGACTGTGTGCTAGCAGGAGGAGGTGACAGAATTTACCTGGTGGGTCATGGAGGAGTCGAGGATGATTCCTAAGTTGTGGGCGTGCTCAGTCAGTGCAGGGGGGTTGCTGAGGCATGTGGGCCACCAGGAGTCATCCCAAGCTGAGGTTGCCTTTCCGAAGATGATAAGCTCCATCTTGTCGGAGTTGTGCTTGAGGCAGCTTTCTCTCACCCAGGTGGCGATAGCTTCCATTCCTGCATGAAAGATCCTTTTGGCTGTGTCCGGGTCTTCGGTGAGGGAAATAAAGAGTTGTGTGTCATTCGCATATGACATGAAGTTCATACCGTGGCTTCTGACAATGGCAGCAAGAGGGGCCATGTATACATTGAACAGTGTGGGACTCAGTGAGGATCCTTGGGGGGTTCCGCAGTTAACTCCTGTGGACCTGGAGGTGTAGGGGGGGAACTTTAACAACACAAAAGGATGATGGACCAGCCAGGCTAGCTTGATTCCAGTGGCACAGTGAGCAAGGGACCCACGTCTGGGCATACCCTTCCCACTTAGGGCAACTTTAACAACACAAAAGGATGATGGACGGAGTGCTGACAATGCAAACACTCACCCCCAGTCACAGATCTGGGTTTAATCCATCGTTCTTTTGCTCACCATGCCACCCCAGTTTGAACCCAACCATATGCAAATCAGTCTTGACCCTGTTCCTCATGGGAACAGTCCAGCCCGAACTGCCAGGCCAGGTCCTCCCTGGACCGGAAACAAGCATCCTGGGACCGGTTTCGGGGTTTCACCCCTCATCAGCCAGGTTAGCTTGATTCCAGTGGCACAGTGAGCAAGGGACCCACGTCTGGGCATACCCTTCCCACTTAGGGCAACTTTAACAACACAAAAGGATGATGGACGGAGTGCTGACAATGCAAACACTCACCCCCAGTCACAGATCTGGGTTTAATCCATTGTTCTTTTGCTTACCATGCCACCCCAGTTTGAACCCAACCATATGCAAATCAGTCTTGACCCTGTTCCTCATGGGAACAGTCCAGCCCGAACTGCCAGGCCAGGTCCTCCCTGGACCGGAAACAAGCATCCTGGGACCGGTTTCACTCCTCATCAGCCAGGCTAGCTTGATTCCAGTTGCACAGTGAGCAAGGGACCCACGTCTGGGCATACCCTTCCCACTTAGGGCAACTTTAACAACACAAAAGGATGATGGACGGAGTGCTGACAATGCAAACACTCACCCCCGTCACAGATCTGGGTTTAATCCATCGTTCTTTTGCTCACCATGCCACCCCAGTTTGAACCCAACCATATGCAAATCAGTCTTGACCCTGTTCCTCATGGGAACAGTCCAGCCCGAACTGCCAGGCCAGGTCCTCCCTGGACCGGAAACAAGCATCCTGGGCCCAGTTTCGGGGGGGAGCCCGACCATCTGTGTCCTCCAGGAGAGGAAGGAGTGGATCCAATCCAGGGCTCTTCCACGGATTCCTGTGTTGTGGAGTCTGAGCACAGGGTGCTGTGGTAGACCGTGTTGAAAGCTGTTGAGTGATTGAGGAGGATGAGTGCCGCGGTGTGGCCGTGGTCTAGGAGTAATCAGATGTCATAAGTGGCTGCCAGGAGTGCTTTCTACATGCTGCGATTGCTGCGGAAGCCGGACTGGGACCTATCCGGGGAGTTGTTGGCTTTGATGAAATTCCATAGTTGTGCGTTGATTGCTTTCTCTAGTACTTTGGCGGGTAGGGTAGCAGCGAGATGGGTCAGAAATTCTATAGTTCTGATGAGTCGGCCAAAGGTTTCTTCAAGAGAGGGCGTATTTCGACATGTTTCCAGTCCTCAGGGAAAGTGCCCATTCTGATGGAGCAGTTGATTGTATTACGAAGCTCACGGGCGATGGATGCACTGGCTCTGATGTACATATGGTGCGGGCAGGGGTCTGAAGGGGATTTGGAGTAGGTGCTGTTCATGATGTTGACTGTTTACTCTAGGATGCCGTTAGATTTTGGCACTGCCTCAGGTTTAAGAAAACTTGTGAATCTGAGGCAGCATCAAAATGTGATGGGTGTTGCTGTGGCATGCCCCCATCAACACCCATTGCCCGCTCCTTCTAGTGTTGCCTGTGAAGCGGCCATATTAACATTTAACGCCACCATGTAAATACAATGCAGGGCATAGCGCCACCAGATCGTCATGAAAAATGATGCTCCAGTGGCACTATGGGCTCTTAAATGTGCCCCATAGTTTGTGTTTGTCTAGAGTTTTCAAGCTACATGATTGCAAACAAAAGTATCTCTTGTTAACTGCAGTCACAAGGTTGTGCTCAGTGGAGTAACAAAACTTCAGAGGGTCCCCCCTGCAACGAACATGGATGTGCCACCATCTAGTCTTACTAAGGAGCTCTCAGGACCGGTGCTGTGCTTAGGGCACCCACTGGAGCTCACCTTCCCCCCTGCACCACAGGGAGTGTGGGGGTCATTGATATGCCACTGGTTGTGCTAGACAGCCCTCAAATGCCTGTTACATTCAGTTGCACTTAATCTTCCATAAGAGCATACCATGCAGTGGAAGAGAGCATCAGAGAATGTATGCTATCCATCTTGGTTAGTACAAAATGCCAAGACCTGCTATTCATTAGGTATGCTTTAATTAGTGAATAGAACTTCTTCAAATGTTCTGTTTGTGTCTACATATGACTAAAAACATACGCTATCAAACAATGTTCATAAGGGCCAGCAGAATAGAGAACACTGTTGTCTTTCCAATGACAAGGCAGACTTATTCCAATTGTCTTTGGGGTAAGTCAGAGAACATGCTGCCCTTTTCAGAATGCAGTCTATTTCTGTGGATGCTCGGAAAGCAGAAATTATGCAACTTGACTGAAATTATTCGGTGTTCTGTGAGTTGTTGCACAGTTTAATTTTATTTTAAAACTTTAAATCTTTTTGGTGGGGCTTTGAGCCACCTGTGTAACCAACTGAAACTGTTCATGAATGATTCATTCACTTATTACAAAGTGTCGAAGGTTTGGCTTCCTGTTGAGGAACATTCAGCTTGAATATTCTGGCCGTAAAATATGTCAGCTGATTGTATCTGCTTTGAGAACACGAATATTCCAGAAACTCGTGTGAAAAGCTGATTGAGCGCTCTAGTCCTATCGATCTCAATGCAGTCTTTAAAGTATCTGATACTAATTACTTCCCTTTCAAAATAACTATTGTAAAGACAAAATACCTTCTTAAAGTACTTTTGTACTTTTCTAAATAAATAAAGGACTTGGGGCCAGATGTAGCAAAGGTTTGCGAGTCGCAAACGGGCCGAATCGCTATTTGCGACATTGCAAAATCGGAAATGGGATGCAAAAAGCCCATTTCCGACTCGCAAAAAGCGATGGGACCCGTTTGCGAGTCGCATCCGTTGCGACCCCATTTTGCGACCCGCAAATACCAAGTCGCAATTTGGGAGTCGCAAACCTAATGCAAATGCAACTCGCAAATTGCGACTAGTCGCAAAAAGCCCATTTTGCATGTCCCATTTACCACTAACTCAGAGCAGGTGGTAACCATTACCAAACTATAAAAGGAGACCCAGAAGGCATCTGGGTTACTCAAGATGGCGGAGATATACCTGATAGCAGTGAGAAGGAGAGTCCACGCAGCCCAGCAGAGGAGGAGGAGGGGCCACAGACAGGAGAAGATATATAGAACAAGGCAGACTCTTTTTCAGCAAACTGAGGATGAGATCTATGACAAATACCGCCTTAGCAGCGCAGCCATACTAGAATTAATTGATTTACTCAAACCACATCTAGAACCCCAGACTCTGCGTGGCTGCGCCATCCCTACGCATGTGCAAGTGCTATGCTCACTGCACCTCTTGGCCTCAGGGAGCTATCAGGGGGTCATTGCTGTGGCAAGTGGGGTATCCCAAAGTGCAGTGTCAAGGTTCCTAAGGGCATTCCTAGATGCCTTAGTCACACACATGTCTCACTTCATATACTTACCAAGAAATGAGGCAGAAATGAACAGCACCAAGCTGGACTTTTACCGCATTGCCCACTTTCCCCATGTCATAGGGTGTGTAGATGGGACACACATTCAAATATGCCCCCCTGCTAATCTGGAACACCTTTTCCGCAACAGAAAGTGTACCCACTCACTCAATATTCAGGTTGTTTGTGACGCCCATTATGTCATCACTGACATTGTAGCTAAGTTTCCAGGCAGTACTCATGACTCATACATTTTTAGGCATAGTGGGATACATCAACGTCTGGAACGTGGGGAATTCGGAGACGGTTACCTCCTAGGTACAGCCACAGACACTTGCAGACATACACACAGGTCACTGTGCACGGCAATCTGGACTTCCTAACAGTGTACTTTTGTGCCCAACAGGTGACAGTGCATATTCTCTCAGGCCTTGGATCATGACTCAGTTTTTAACACCCAGCAATGATTCAGAGAGGCAATACAACAGTGGACATAAGAGGACCAGGAACCTCATCGAGCGCACCTTCGGACTCCTGAAGGCAAGATTCAGATGCCTCCACCGCAGTGGAGGTGCCCTCCAATACACCCCCATTGCCGCATTCAAAATTGTGGTCGCATGCGCCATCCTCCACAATATAGCCACCCGATGTGGGCTACCTCTCACCCCTGCAGACCCAGATCCTGATGATGAAGAGCAAGAACAACCACATCGCCATCATGGGGATAGGAGTATGGCAAATCAAGGCAGACTGAGACGGGAACACATTGCAACACAATATTTTGGACGGTACGTGTCAACTCCCACCATACTCACCCATTAACCAAAAACTCCATTTGTTAAGTGGAACAAAAATAACTGTTTTATTAGTGCATTAATTAAACTATTCACAAGTAAAGATTGTCCATGGGCAGGAAAATGCTAACCAGGCATGTGGCACATTAACGTCATGTACCACATTTTATGGTCCAGGGTGATCTCTAGGACCTTCTGCCCCTCCTGCCAGCCTGGCTGGTCCCTGGTGCTTCCGTGGTGCTCTGCCTGCCACTCCTGAGCACCCTGCTGTCAGTGACAGAGACACTGCTCACTGTTGAGCCCTCCTCACTGTCCTGAGGTGTTTCCCCTGTGGCCCTCGACATTTCCCGTGTCTCCATCATTTCTATAATGTGGGTCAGACGTCCCAGGCCCCTAGCCACATCCCCAGCGAAATGGCCCATCTCCACTTGCAGCCCAACTGTCCTCCTCGACAGGCCTGTGGTGTTCATGGCGAGCCTGCCGATGGATGTGGCCATCATGTCCAGTCTGTGCAGGAGCTGCCGATCCCTGCACCGCCCAGCCTCGGCCTGGGCCAGTAGTCCTCCCGCCAGTTCCCTCATGGCAAGGGCAAGGTCCCCAGTGTTACTGCCGATCATGTCCATCCGTGTGTTGAGGTGCTGCATGCTGGCATGGTTGTTGCGCACAAAGCGGTGCAGTACACCACTAATTCTCCCCAATATTCTATTCTGTAGGCGCTGACCACGCAGCAGATGTGCCTCACTGGTGGTGGGAGGAAGTAGCCCGGATGCAGACTGCAGCCTTGATGGAATGGACCTGCGACGCCTGCGCAGCGGTGGCTGCCCTGTGCTTCCACCTGTCTCATCCCTGCCTGTTGCTGGGGCAGCCTCCTGTGGAATTGTTGCAGCAGGTGTGGCTACTGCAGGGATGCTGCTGACCGTGCAGGTGGGGGTGCTGGCGGGTCCTGGGGTGTCCTCATGGGCCTGGCTGCTTGGAGGGTTGGTGGTGTCTTGCTGGAGACCTGTGGGACATGGGGATCAGACTGTCAGTGTCTACTATCTATTGCACACTTCCTTATAAACATTTGCCTATGAACTGCCTACTTGACTACATTTCCCATAATGCATCATTCTGGCATTTGCTACCCTGAACTGGAGCTATCTTGGTTGTGCATGCCCCTGTGTACATGGTGGGTGGGGGTTTGGCATTGATAGGGGTACAGGCATGTCACATGGTACTCACCGGTTGATGTGCTGGGCTCTGAGGTGTCCAGGTCCCCAAATCCAGACACTGCCTACTGCTCCAAGGTTTCTTCCACCCTTTCTTCCAGGGGTGTGGGTGGTGGCACAGACGATGGTCCCCCTCCTGTGCCTCTCATCTCCCGGAGCCTTTCAGCCACCCTCTCCTTGGTCCGGGAGCGGAGGTCATACCACCTTTTCTTGATGTCGTCGATGGTCCTATGGCTCACCCCCAGGGAATTAATCTTGTCCTGTATGTCCTGCCACAGCTGTTTCTTTGTGGCTTCAGGAACATTGAGGGCGGATCTCCCAAACAAGTCATCATAGTGCTGACAGCATTCCTCTGTCAGCACCTCCAGCTCCCTCTCAGAAAATTTCAGCTTCCTCTTTCTTGGTGTTCCCTCCATGGCAGCTGCTGTTTGTCCTGTGTGAAATTCGGCAGTTATAAAAGGGTGTGGTCCTGCCTCCTCCCAGGTGTATTTGTAAACTTCCTGGCTGTGATGTCATCATCATGTGCCAGGAAGTGTTTCCAGAGTGTTCTGGAGTGGTTTCTGGAGTGTTCTGCTGCACCTGTAATCAATTTTCAAGGTAATCGCAATTTGCGACATCTACTCGCTAATTGCGAGTTTGTTTTTTGCACACTCGCAAAAAGCGACCTCGCAATCTGCGGACTCGCACACTGCGTCGCGAGTCCGGGTGCGAGTCGCTATTTCGCAACGTTTTTTTTCCTTGCATTCCAAATTGCGACTCGCATTTTGCGAGTCGCATTAACTCGCAAAATGCGAGTCGCAATTTTTTGTTTTGCTACATCTGGCCCTTGGTTCTCAGGATAATCAATAAAGTGTAACATTCCTATAATTACGTTTTAAACCGCAAAAAACATATACTGCTTTAAGTTTATATTTAAAAAAATAGGAATGTGGCTAAGGCGTGGGTCTTAAAGAAAGTGTTGTGTCTGAGCTCTGCACCAGAGTTTCAGCCCAGCTAGCTGTATGCTGATTTCCTGGCCCCAAAAGGTGCACCTGGGGAAGCGCTTGGCCTCGCAGGACGGCTGGACCTCCTGTGGTATTCTGATTCTTTGCATTCCAGGGTGATGTCAACCCTGACGTGGCTGTGGAATGCTGAGGACGGAGAGTGGAGAGCAGCGAGAGCGGTAGTTGGTAGCTCCGTGTTATGGCTGAGCTTTATTATATTGTTACTTAGCAGCAATAAACAAGTATCCTCTGTTTCCTGTGCCTCGGACTCACTTTCCTTCACTGGCGACGAGGATGGGATTAGAGTTGAAGTTCAACATAACCGTGGAAGGAGCGCTTTTCAAAAGATTGGATTCAGCCAGATGACTGCATTTTTTAAACCGGCTTGTTGATGGTATGTTTGATTAGACTTTCAGCTCTCTGGAAGGCATAACTTTCCCTTCACGCTTCACTGACTATATTGATTCAGGCCTCATTATCTCTTCACGGTTGACTGGCTGGGCTGGCTGTTTGTTTACATTCAACCCAGTCCCGTGGAGTGTCTCCATGGTAACCAAACAACTCGGACTCTCTCACAGCTGATTCCTGATGAATGATTTTTTTTTTTTTAAAGACTGAATGTCATTTATATTTAACCCTTTGCTGGGCTTTCTCCCTGTCAATTACAGATGCATTTTATTTCTCTTTTTCCCTTTTCTTCTCAAACATTCTACATTAAGAGAGAATGAAAATAAACAGTGGGAAACTATACTGAGAAATAAATGCTGAGAGACTTCACTTAGTAATATCCTCATATGTTGATGAAACTTCCATGCCGCTGCCCAATTTTCTACGTTGCTAGAATACTGTTTTTTTGTTTTGTTTTTTGTCCCACTGGATTATACAAAGAACTCTGCCTGCTCTTTCTTCTTGGTGTCCTACGGTGCTTCAATACTCACCTCATTTTTTCTGTACAAAGGATTCTACCCGAGTGCGCAAGTCCTAACTTTCTTCTTCATGGATCGTCACCATCTCTGATTTTAAGGATCTCGCTGAGGTGCACCTTTTTCTTCCCCAAAGTGCACAACTTTCTAGCATGTGACTGCCGCACTTGAACTATTAACTTCAATTGGCATCTGTTATGTACATTGTAAACCTTTGCAGTCTGTTTAGTTGTTAGTACCTCCTGCAACTCGTACATATTTTCCTCATTATGCAGAACGTACCAGCACCTCCATTTTTCCTCTCATCTCCTGGGGAGCTGCCAATTAAATGGGCTAAGTGGAAAAACGTTTTTGAACGGTATGCAAAAGTTTGTGGAACCTCCTTGAGTGCTGAAAGGAGAACTGCCCTGTTGCTTCACTGTCTAGGCTCAGAGGGGCAAGAGGTGTTTGAACATTTGCCTGACATTCCTGACAGTGAGGCAATAGATCTTAATGAATATGAAACTTGTATACGCAAGTTGGATCTCCATTATCTTCCCAAGGTCAGCACAATTTTAGAGCGTTACTACTTTGGGAAGCGTTTGCAAAGAGAAGGTGAATGCATTGAAAATTATGTTACTGATCTTCGTCGTCTTGCTTTTTCCTGTAAGTTTGGAGTTCTTACACACGAGAGAATCAGGGATCAATTTATGTTGGGGTGTCACATTGAAAAAATACGGGAGGAGCTATGGCTTAGAGATGATCCTCCTCTTGAAGAAGTGCTGGTTATTGCTAAAAAAATCGAACATTCCTTAAAATGTGTAGATGCAATCAAGAGTGATGTTTCCAATCAGGTGTGTGTGGTTACGAAAAACACTGGTAACTCTTTGAGTGTTAAACAGAGATATAACAAAGGACCTACTAAAGATAAGAGATGCTTCAGGTGTGACAGGTTGGGCCACTTTGCAAATGATAAGAGCTGTCCTGCTATTAATGCGACATGTACTTTTTGTAAGAACGGGGCACTTCTTCTCATTTTGCAAGCTAAGAAAGTCTAAGCAACCGGTATGTGAAATTAAAACCCAAGATGGTGGAGAAGTGTCCCCTACGGATTTCGACTGTGGGCAAATTATCTTGCAAATAGAAACTGGCAAATGTGTTGGTCCCATGGATTTCATTCAGGTTGAGGGCAAAAGAACCAAAGTTTTAATTGATTCTGGTTCCAAAATCACGATTATTTCTAATGATTTTTTCCACCTTCAGCTAAAAGACACGGTTGTGTTACTAAAGCCTGACATTAAACCACACGCCTATGGAGGTGAACTTATACCATTACATGGTTACTTCATAGGCTCAATTGAATATAAGGATCGCCTTATCTCTGGTAAGATTTATGTGTCAAAGAAGGGCGATAGCATTATTAGTTGGTGGCACCAAAGAGATTTAGGAATTATGTTAGATCCCACTCTGGATAATCCCATTGTGTTGAAAGAATTAACCCCTGTCAATGCAGTTACACAGCAAACAGATTTGGACTTACAACAAGCCCTACGTTCTGAATTCCCCAAGGTTTTCAAATGTGAACTAGGTTGCTTAAAGGGTTATAAACACAAAATTAAAATTTGTCCAGGTTCTGTGTCGGTTTGTAGCAAGGTAAGGAGAATTCCAGTGAATTTACGAAAGGAGGTTCAGACAGAACTACACAAGCTCAAAGATCAGGGTATCATTGAGGAAGTGGAAGCTACCGATTGGTTGGCCCCTGTGGTTACTGCTAGAAAACCCAATGGATCTCTTAGATTATGCATTGACCATAGACAGCTCAATAAGGGCCAGATGTAGCAATGGATAAGTAAGTCGCAAACGGCGAAAATCGCCGTTTGCGACTTGCTAAAGCCACATTGCTATGTAGAAATGCATTTTGCAAGTTGGAACCGACTCGCAAAATGCATTTCCGACTCGCTAATAGGAAGGGGTGTTCCCTTCCTATTAGCGACTCGCAATGCTATGTATATTCATTTGCGACCGCGATTGCGGTCGCAAATGAAAGTGCAGTTACCATCCACTTGAAGTGGATGGTAACCCAGGCGCAAACGGGAAGGGGTCCCTATGGGACCCCTTCCCCTTTGTGTCTGGAACAAAAAATAATTTTTCAGAGCAGGCAGTGGTCCAATGGACCACTACCTGCCCTGAAAAATACCGAAACTAAAGGTTTAGTTTTTTTTTCAAAGTGCAGCTCGTTTTCCTTTAAGGAAAACGGGCTACACTTTGAAAAAAAAAGACTGCTTTATTGAAAAGCAGTCACGGACATGGTGGTCTGCTGTCTCCAGCAGGCCACCATCCCCGTGAGTGCCCTGAATCGCTATGGGGTTGCAAATTGCGACCCACCTCATGAATATTAATGAGGTGGGTCTTTGCGACCCCATAGCAACTAGCAGAAGGTGTCTGAGACACCTTTCTGCATCCCAAATTGCGACTTGCAATTTGCGAGTCGCAGGGACTCGCAAATTGCAAGTCGCAATTTGGGAATTTGCTACATCTGGCCCTAAGTGCATAGTGGTTAACAAGTACCCTCTACCCAATTTTCTCAACTGCTCATGATGTTAAGGGATGCCAAGGTATTCACCACCATTGACTTGGCATCTGCCTATCATCAGATTCAACTTAACGAAGAGTCTATGGATCTCACTGCCTTCATCACCCCTTTTGGCACATTCAGATACACTGGCCTCCCTTTTGGCCTAATTTCAGCTGCCTCGGTTTTTCAAACGGTCATGGAAAAAGTGTTGGCAACCCTAGAAGGGGTTTGTGTTTACCAAGATGACATTTTGATACATGGCAGAAACAGGAATGAACACAATGCAAGAGTTCGGCAGGTTTTGAGGAGGATATGTGACCACAATTTAACTGTTAAATATGCAAAGTGCAAATTTGGCATGGAAACCATTGACTACCTTGGCCACACAATAACGGGTGTAGGGGTCATACCCAAAGCCGATTTGGTTGACACTATTCAAAACATGGTTTCCCCCACCTCCAAAGAAGAACTTATGCGTTTTCTGGGGATGATGGAACACTATCATAAATTTGTCAAGAACTTCGCTGAGGTCACTTATAATATGAGGGATTTATTGCGAAAGGGCACAAACTTTCTTTGGAGTGAGGAGTGTGAGAAGGAATTTAAAGTGATCAAGAACAAGTTAGCCTTGGCCCCTAAACGTAAGAATTTTGATCCAAAGAAAAAATCCATAATTACTACGGATGCCAGCCTAAAGGGCCTGGGCGCGGTCTTACAGCAAGATGGGTGTGGTCAAGACAACACCATTATGTTTCTGTCTAGAAGTCTTAAAGGTGCTGAATATAGATATTCAGTGATTGAAAGAGAAGCCCTTGCGGTACAATGGGCTATTAAGAAACTCAAAACATTTCTATGGGGCACAGAATTCATAGTTAAGACTGATCACAAACCTTTGTGTGAGGTTTTCAATAATAGAGGCATTGATTCCATATCTTCTAGGATATTCATATGGGTGATTGACTTGCAAGAGTATAACTTCGAAGTGAGATACATTCCTGGTGTGGAAAATGTGATTGCTGATACCTTGTCCAGGTTAGTGGATGAGAGCAAGAGCAATGACATTATTGAAAACCCGTTTGATATGTGTGAACTTGACCAGTTTGATGTGTGTGAACTTAGTACTGAAACTATTTCAAAGGATAGATGGCTCGAAGAGGTCCGAGGTGATGCCACTATACAAAAGGTCATTGATCTAATAAGTCATGGATGGTCGCACAAGGGTCAGGGAGGAGATCTGTGCAAGGGTTATTTGATGGTTAAAGATCAACTGGCCTCTAGGGAGGGTCTTCTCCTTCGTGGTACGAGGCTGATTCCCCCAGTTAAGCTAAGATTAGACGTACTCAATATGGCGCATGAGGGTCATTTGGGTATCTCTACGACAAAGGAGAGACTATGGGCTAGCTATTGGTGTCCAGGTATGGATGCCCAAATTGAACGCATGGTAAGAGAATGTATGCAGTGTGCCATAAGTGAGAAGAGCAGTAAGCCCAAAGTCCAACCAATGGTGATAAGAGATCGCCTGGACAAACCATGGGAAGATATTGCTTTGGACGTTTTAGTGCCCATACATAATGGCGGGCAAGAAATCTACATCATTGTTGTAATAGACATGTTTTCACGTTGGCCAGAAATATGTTTCTCCAGAGGAATTGTAACTGGACAAGTTGTAAAGTTTTTGAAAGATCTGTTCATGAGGGAGGGCATTCCTGAGACATTACTTACTGATAATGGGGTGCAGCTAATCTCTAAAGAAATTGAGTTGTTTCTTGCTGAGTGTGACATACGGCACAAGAAGTGCGCCCTATATCATCCAGAATCCAATGGAATGATTGAGAGGTTCAATAGAGTGCTGAAGGAGACAATTTCCTTGGCGAAGGGTAGTGGTAGGGGTTGGCAAGATGAGGTTATCAAAAGAGTAGGCGTATACAGATTCCCACCCCATACTACCACAGGTTTTTCACCGTTTGAGTTGTTTAGAGGTAGATGCCCCAATACTATGCTTGAGCCATCGTGGGTTAACGTGTTCTTGGGAAATGAAAATTTAACTGTTGATGATAATATCAGAAAGGCAAGAGAAAATGTCAAAGCGAATAATCGCAAGATTTATTTTGATCATAAACGTTCAATTGGGTCATGATTAAGCGTCCAGTTTTCAGTTTGGTGGCAACAAGTTTTCTAAACCAATGAAAGTCATTAAAATCTTCAACAATACCATCAGAACGGATGATCACCGTTTATGGAATCTTAACCGTGTGGTTCCATATAGAGGAAAGGAGATGAGTGATGCAGAAGATGCAGAAGAGAATGACAACTCAAGTTTGGGAAAAGACAACGGCTCCACTGATGACTTCTTAAGGAGATCTGATCGGAAAACACGAAGACCTGTTTATCTAAAGGACTACATGTAACATTTTTTATTTACTTTGTACCATCATTTGTCATCATCCTTATGTATATAATTTGTGTAGTATATAAAGGGGGGGGTGGTATTCTGATCTTCTGCATTCCAGGGTGATGTCAACCCTGACGTGGCTGTGGAATGCTGAGGACGGAGAGTGGAGAGCAGCGAGAGCGGTAGTTGGTGGCTCCGTGTTATGGCTGAGCTTTATTATATTGTTACTTAGCAGCAATAAACAAGTATCCTGTGTTTCCTGTGCCTTGGACTCACTTTCCTTCACCTCCCTCTGGCTCAGCCTTTTGGAAAATATAATCCTGTCCAGAAGCAGCATCAGAGCCTGGGACATAGTGACAGACCTCCCCCAGCTCAACTCTCTGGGATAGCATTCCAATGCAGACATGGTCACCACAAAGTCTAAAGCAGCTAGAGGGTCCACAATCAACGACCTGCTCAAGGGGCAGCAAACTGATTCCCCTGACATGACCCTCTAAGCCACTCCAGCCAACTTACAAGCAAGCTCCAGGAATAAAAGTAGACATCCATGCGCTGCTTCAGAAATTCTCAAAAGACATAACAGCGTAGCACCAAGACATCAACAGGATGATTTCCAACTTGGACTGCTCACTCCACAAGATAGATGTCTGCACTGACTACTTGGAAGCCAATGTGGTGACCATGCCTTCTGACCATATGAAAACAATAAAGGGGCCAGTCCTTGTAACCCTACTACATCTGAACTGGGTAGCAAACTAACAATATAATACATATATAGTAGGGATACATATCTACTCATTACTTCCACAATGACACATTAATTGTTCACCTGGACACATTATATTTTGTTGTACTATATTTGTTATGAATTTTTCTTCTTTTCTTACCATTGCCCGCTCTCCCATTATTCATGTAACAATTTGTATGTCCACCTGGTCTCTCATCACTATTCAACATCAACAAATCACATATCAAAACTAAACAAAACACTAACAACACATTACTAAAAAAAGAATTCCAGGTAATATGCTTTCCAATTGTTCCAAGCAAGCTGCTATGTGTGATTCCAAAAAAGCAGTCATCTCCTTTGAGCTAGTAGAATAAAATGTCCACAACAGTTAGAAATTATACCTTTGGGACTCATTTACATGGACTCATCATTTCTTCAGTTCAATGCGTAAATATCCAATTCTCGTCAAAACTTTCTGTCAACGTGTTTCGGCCTTAATTATTTCCAAGCCTCTTCAGGACATAGGAAGACATGGATACCTAAATATAAAATCACACTCATGTATATTTATCTAGTCAGAAAAGTGTGACAACTCCACCAGGGTCACATATCACCCTATTCTCCAATACACTTAGAGCACCCTGTGACCTTATTACAATGCTTATCCCCATATGAACTTTTCATGCACATTTGGACAGTAAATCAAGTACTATCATATGGAAAATGAAACTTGTGATTTCAAATACCAGAAATATACTGAAGTGAATATATAATACCCATCCACAATTTATTTCTTTCATGTGGTATACAGCAACCAAATGGCACTGATCTTATAGATTTTCAATCTAATTATATACTGGGATGACAATGTTTATGCTCCTCTAAGGAAGCCATTTCCGGATTTTATACTTTTTCGGCTTCCGGTTAAACCTCACAAAGTAAAACATGTTTTCCTATAAAGTAGTAAAGGTAAACAAACAGAGTACAGGACATTTGATGAATATTGTCTGGTGTTTATCATGCATCTTTACAAACTTTTAACTTTCTGACCTTATTTACCTTAGACGGGATAAGAGGACTCACCTTCATTCTCTTGCTACATATTGTTACGCCCGCGGGAGCTTGCTTTTTGACCTTTTATGTGGTATCAAAGGTAACTGAACGTGTTACATGCATTCTTCGATGTTCAGGATGTATGAAGTCTAAAGTGTGGCAGCCACTGTAAAAAGACTAAACATAATCAACAACGGTGTTAGACCTGACAGCTTTATGGTGGTCACCCCTAATATTTTGCCTACCTCCCTCCACTTTTTGTATACTGCTTTTGCTGGTTTTTAGACTCTGCACTTTACCACTGCTAACCAGTGCTAAAGTTCATATGCTCTCTCTATTTAAACATGATGACATTGGATCATACCCAATTGGATTATTTAATTTACTTATAAGTCCCTCGTGAAGTGTACTGTATGTGCCCAGGGCCTGTAGATTAAATGCTACTAGTGTGCCTGCAGCACTTATTGTGCCACCCACTTAAGTAGCCCCTTAACCGTGTCTCAGGCCTGCCATTGCAAAGCCTGTGTGTGCAGGTCCACTGCCAATTTGACTTGGCATTTAAAAGTACTTGCCAAGCCTAAAACTCCCCCTTTTCTACATATAAGTCACCCCTAAGGTAGGCCCTAGGTAATCCATAGGGCAGGGTGCTGTGTAGGCAAAAGGCAGGATATGTACCTGTGTAGTTTACATGTCCTGGTAGTTTAAAACTCCTAAATTAATTTTGCACTGCTGCGAGGCCTGCTCCTTCATAGGCTAGTACTAGGGCTACCCTCATACACTGTTTGAGTGGTAGCTGCTGGAGTAGGAAGGTCATATTAATTATGGCCGGAATGGTAATGCAAAATCCTGCTGACTGGTGAGGTTGGATTTAATATTACTATTTTAGAAATGCCACTTTTAGAAAGTGAGGATTTCTTTGCACTTAAATCCTTCTGTGCCTTACAATCCACATCTGGCTAGGTTCAGTTGACAGCTCCCTTGTACATTCACTCAGACAAACCCTAAACACTGGATGCTCAGCCTCACTTGCATACATCTGCATTTTGAATGGGTCTTCCTAGGCTGGGAGGGTGGAGGGCCTGACACTTACATGCCAAAGGACAGTAGCCTGCCCTCACACAAAGGACTGCCACACCCCCAACTGGGACGCTGGCAGACAGGATTGAACTGAAAGGGGACCTTGTGCACTTTTAAGCCACTCTTTAAAGTCTCTCAAACTTCAAAGACACATTTGGGTATTTAAACAGGGCCTCTGCCCCTACCAACTCAGACACTTCTGAGGTAGACACGCTACTTCATCAAGACACTTCCTGGAGAAGAGAACCTGAACCAGAATCTGCAACCTGTCCATAAGAACCACCTGGCTGCCCAAAGGACTCACCTGACTGCTTTATGTGAAGGACTGATGCCTTGCTGTTGCCCTGCTGCCTTGCTGCTCTCTCCCTCTGCTGAGAAGTGCTCTCCAAGGGCTCGGTTAGAGCTTGCCTCTTGTTCCCTGAAGTCTCAGGACCAAAAAGACTTCATCTCTACAAGAAGGACTCTTGGTGCTGCAAAACTCTACGCACAGCCTGACAGAAACGATGCGCAGCCTGCATCGCGGTGAAAAATTCACTGCACGCCGAGCCGGAACGACGTAGCATGAACTCACAACGATCAATGCAGCGCCAGCATAGCGACTGGAAATTCAACACACGCCCGCTGGATCAATGCACAGCTGAGCGGAACGATGCAGCCCGACTTCCAGAATGGAACTGACGCAGCGTCTGCCATGCGGTAGAAATTTCCATGCAACGCCCACCGGATCGACACAGCCCCTGTGACCTCGTCCTGTCAGTGCCGGAAATCCACACATCGTCCCCAGGGCATCTGAAAACCCCGCAACCTATAGAGTATCCAAGACCGATCACCGGAAATCGACGCAAAGCCTTCCCTGTGTGACAACCAAACAACGCATTGGCGTGTGCGGCCTGAGAAATCGACACACATCTCCCTGTTTTCCATGCATCGCCTCCTCTGCAATTCTTTGCAGAGATTTTGAATGCAAACCAGGTACTTTGTGCTTGAAGGAGACATTTATTGTTTTTGAAAAGACTAAAGACATTTTATATAATTTTTACAGTGATATTCCAAAATATACTTATTGCATTTTAATTGTTTTGAACTGCATCTTACCAGATAAATATTATATATTTTTCTAAACACTGTGTGGTATATTTTTGTGGTGTTCTACTGTTTTATTGCATGATTATTGCACAAATACTTTACACAGTGCCTTCTAAGTTAAGCCTGACTGCTCAGTGCCAAGCTACTTGAGGGTGGGCACAGGATAATTTGATTGTGTGTGACTTACCCTGACTAGAGTAAGGGTCCTTGCTTGGACAGGGGGTAACCTGACTGCCAACCAAAGACCCCATTTCTAACAAACGGCATCCCAGAGCTTTTTACATTTACAATCGAACAATCCAAAAGTCAACAAAAAATGTTTAACCTAAAAAAAAATTGGGGTAACAATCAATAACGGGATAGTATATAACCTTAACCGAGATTTTTTTAATATATAACACAGCTATTTTTAACATCAAGATTGTGTAAAGATGGCAATACTGCACAGGCCTGCGAGCAGCAATTTGTATTAAAGCTCTTAGATATTCAAAAACAGCTTAATGTAAGTATGCCCTGAGATATTCAAAAACAGCTTGTTTATATAACTCACTAAAATACAAAAATCACAGATAGTACCTGTTATGTGGTAACCAAGTTAACCAAATGTGTTACGTGTATTCTTCGATGTTTAGGACATATTAAGTCTATAATTTGGAAGCCATTGTTAAACAGAGTAACTAAACATGAGCAACACTGGCATATCAGGGTTTTTTTATATTTACAATTGAACAGTCCAATCATAATCCAAAAAGTAAACAAAGATTTTCCACCTGAACTTTTTTGGACAATAAATAATGGCATGGTTTCTAACCTTAACCAAGATTTTTCATATATATAGCAAGGCTACTTTTAACATCAAAATTGTATAAGGATATCAACACTACACAGACCCGCGAATGGCAGTTTATAATGAAGCCCTAAAATATTCAAACACAGCTTAATTTATAGCATTCACTGAGGTTCTGTATAACAAAGATACTTAAAAAAATAGCAGATAGTATAAATATGGCATAAACATTCCCTCATCTGTATCTAATCAACGACCATATCTCATTGAGGTCATTCAAGCCATTAAGGGCCTGATTCTGACTATGGCGGACGGCGGAGGCCGTCCGCCATAGTCCCGCCGCCAAATGACCGCACGCCATTCACACATTTCCTCTGGGCCGGCGGGCGCTCTCCAAAAGAGCGCCCACCGGCCCAGAGGAAATGCCCCTGCAACGAGAACGCCGGCTCAGAATTGAGCCGGCGTAGTTGCAGGGGTGCGACGGGTGCAGTTGCACCCGTCGCGTATTTCAGTGTCTGCAAAGCAGACACTGAAATACTTTTTGGGGCCCTCTTACGGGGGCCCCTGCAGTGCCCATGCCATTGTTATGGGCACTGCAGGGGCCCCCAGGGGCCCCGTGGCACCCCCTACCGCCATCCTGTTCATGACGGGTTTCCCGCCATGAACAGGATGGCGGTAGGGGGTGTCTGAATCCTCATGGCGGCGGAGCGCGCTCCGCCGCCATGGAGGATTCCCCCGAGCAGCGGAAAGTCGGCGGGAGACCGCCGACTTTCCGCTTCTGACCGCGGCTGAACCGCCGCGGTCAGAATGCTCGTGGGAGCACCGCCAGCCTGTTGGCGGTGCTCCTGTGGTCGGGAATGACCCCCTAAGTGCTGTGTCATATCTTTCAATCATCCTGGCTTCTATGCTATACAGCATTTGTTTAGCCTCAGCACCTCTTGTTTCAGTCACAAATAATACCATCCAGTAGATATCATTTTCACTTTGTTTCTTTTTGGTGAAGTGATCTAACAGTGGGGCCCCGTGTACTATACATTTGATCCTTGAGCCATGTGGCAAGATGTGAGATTTCACTGGTTGTGTAGTGTGTCCTATATATGTCAATTTACAGGGACATTGTATACTATAGATGACATTTCTCGTATTACAATTAGAGAACCTGTATTTTTTATGTATTTTGCTGTTCATTTCCACATTTTTTGATTAGCAGTGAATTCACAAGCAGCACACAATCTTTTATATTACATCCTCTTTTAAAAGAGAAAAATGGTTTTGGTACGTTTATAGAGGCTTATACGTTCTAATTCCTCTCTATGATTGAACGTATCTTATTTGCTTTCGGATGATATGTTATCATACATGTTAGTGGGGTATCACTCATTATTTTCTTTGGAGTAAGTAATTCCTCTCTTGGTGTGTACCATGCATGCTTACGTGCGTTTTTAACTAATTTTCTTGGATATCCTCTTTGTACCAGTCTAGCTATTAACTTGTCAGCATTAGTAAAGTAATCTGTCTTGTTGGTACACTTCCTTCGAATACCGAGAAATTGCCCATATGGAAAATTTTCTCTAAGACCTCGTGGATGGCTGCTAGAAAATTGTAGTAATGTATTCCTGTCAGTGGGTTTTGTATACAAGTTCACCTCAATCAATCCGTCCCTTGCTTCTATCCATAAATCCAGAAAATTGATTTTAGTGCGTGTTATAAATCAAGCTGTTTTTTAATATTTCAGGGTGTAAATATATGAAGCTGTTTTTGAATATCTAAGGGCTTTAATGCGTTATTGATTGTTGAAAAGAAATGTTTTAGGTAAAAAAAATTATGTTTACTTTTGGATTGTTCGATTGTAAATGTTAAAAGCCCTGGGATGCTGTTGTTGATTATGTTGAGTCTTTTTAAGAAAGGATGAAGTTCAAGTGCTGTTTCAAGACATTTTACAGGACTCAAGATCTGACCCCATACGACTCAACTGCACCAACAGGGTGTTTTCAGCATTTCAACAGTGCCAGAACCTCACTCCTGTTGTCCTCCTCACAGTACACCTCTTGAAGAATAAAGAGGGAATAGTCCTGGTTACAGGCCACCTAGACACGATCAGCCCTTGTAAATCAGGACTGTCGCATTTTCAAGGTATCTCCCCTCTCACCTTACCTCAACACATAGTTTGCTCTCATTAAACAACACCTCCAACAGCTGAAAATCCCTTACAGGTGTGGGTTCTCCTTCCATCTCATTCTGAGCAAGCAGTGGAGGAGGCTAACACGTGTCCACGCTACAATGGGAAGACAGAGGATCTAGTGGCCACACCTCATCAAAAGACAAATGACAGGGAGTCTTGGTACATCACTCGTACCAGCAATTCCAATAAGGATAAACAAGACGTTTAAAAGTAGAAAGGTAGACTTGAGCACCTGGCCACTTCAGTTAAGGAATAGCTAAACTTTGCAATAAACACAAACCCCTGTGACGTGGTGATGCTCAACTTGTTAGATCATGCTGCACTCATCCTAGGGATGTATGGTAGCTGTTAGAAATGGGGTCTCTAGTTGGCAGAGGTATACACCCTTGTTCAAGAAGGGACCACAATCCTAGTCAGGGTAAGTCACACACAATTTAAATTATCCTGTGCCCACCCTCTGGTAGCTTGGCACCTGGCAGTCAGGCTTAACTTAGAAGGCAATGTGTAAAGCATTTGTACAATAAATCATGAAATAACACAGTGAAAACACCACAAAAATACACCACACAGGTTTAGAAAAATATAGGCTATTTATGTGAGCAAATTAACGTCAAAATGATCAAGACTTGATAAGCACAAGTTGAAATATTACTTTTGCAATGATAAGAAGAGTCTTAAGTGTTTAGAAATCAACAGATGTTTCATGTGTGCACAAAGTACCTGGTATGCATCAAAATTACATGCACGGAGACTGCAGAGGAGGAGATACGATGAAAAAGGAAGGTGTGCATGGGATTTCCTGACGCACACAGACAATGCGCCGATTCTTCCCATGCTACAAGGGCTTTGCGTTGATTTCAACTGTGCAGTCATGGATCCTTGCTGCAATGCCGGCAGGCTGTGCGCCGATTTTCGCTGCACAATGAGTCTCCTTGAAGAGTAGAAGTCTTTTTGGCCCTGAGACTATAGGACAGGAGGCAAGCTCAATCCACACCCTTAGAGAATACTTCTCAGCAGAGCCAGAGGCCAGCAAGGCAGCAGGGCAACAGCAAGGCAGCAGTCCATGACAGCAAAGCAGTCCAGGTGAGTCCTTAGGGCAGTCAGGCAGCTCCTCTTGGCAGGTTGCATGATCTGGTTCAGAGTGTCTGTCCAAGGAAGTGTCTGAGTCGGTGGGGTCAGGGACCCAGTTTACATACCCAAAAGTGCCTTTGGTGTGGGGAGACCTCAAAGAGTGGTTTTAAAGTGCACAAGGTACCCTTTCAGTACAGGTCTTTCTGCCAGGGTCACAGTAGGGGGTTTGGCAGACCATTGTGTGAGGGCAGGCCACTAGCCTTTGAAATGTAAGTGTCAGGCCCCTCCACCCTTCCAGCCCAGGAAGACCCATTCAGTATGTAGATGAGTGCAGGTGTGACTGAGCATCCTGTGTTTGTGGTTGTCTGGGTGGAATGCACAAGGGAACTGTCAACCAGCCAGCCCAGATGTGGATTGGATACAGGCTGTAAGGCACAGACGGATTTTAAGTGCAGAGAAATGCTCACTTTCTAAAAGTGGAATTTCTAAAACAGTAATATAAAATCCAACCTCACAAATAAGCAGAATTTTGCATTACCATTCTGCCCATACTAAATATGAGCTGTTTACCCCTTTCTGATCAGATCTACCACTCAAACAGTGTATGAGGGTAGCCCTAATGTTAATCTATGAAATTAGCAGGCCTCACAGCAGTGGAAAACAAATTTAGGAGTTTTCCCCTACCAGGACATATAAAACACACAACTACATGTCCTGCCTTTTACTTACACTGCATCCTGCCCTATGGGTTACTTAGGGCCTACCTTAGGGGTGCCTTATATGTAGAAAAAGGGGAGTTTAAGGTTTGGCAAGTACTTTTAAATGCCAAGTCGAAGTGGAAGGCCTGAGACATGGTTAAGGGGCTACTTATGTTGGTGACACAACCAGTGCTGCAGTCCCACTAGTTTCATTCAATCAAAAGGCATCGGACACATGTAGTGCACTTTACTAGGGACTTACAAGTAGATCACATATGCCAATTGGGTTTGCACCAATGTTACCATGTTTTAGGGAGAGAGCATATGCACGTTAGCACTGATTAGCAATGGTAAAATGTGCAGAGTCCTAAAGCCAGCAACAATTAGGTCAGAAAAAGAGAATTAGGAAGGCAAAAAGCTGGGGTGTGACCCTGCAAAGAGGCCATTCCCAACAGTAGCCTTTCCTCCTACTGGGCATAGGAAGCAATCAAAATGGCAATCACATGCAGATACAGCAAGGGTTGTCCTTCGAGTTGACTATGAAGCATGCTGATGGGGGTGCTCTGGATCAAAGTCATAAGCAAACTGGGATGTCTTTTGGTAGCAGTTTATTTAATCTGCACTCACAATGATGATAGGGGATCTCCTCTTTTCCAATGTTCTACCGGTGATAGCCCATCAACGTAAAGGCCACTGGGTGGCGACTACAATACTAGCCTTCATCCAGGTAAGGACAGACACCCTATCCACCTGGCTAATCCAAGAACACCCCCCACAATACTCCAGGCTCTCAACAATCTTAACCTCAAGGACATACGGAGAGCCCAACACCCAGAAGACAAAGACTGCACCTGCTATTTGAATGTGTATTGTTCATACACCCATATAGGGTTCTAAATGGCCACAAAACTTTAAATATGAAGGGCATGGCCATGCTGATACAGCAGGGGTTGCCCTTCGAGTTGAATGCAAAACATGCAGACAGGGTGGGGGCTCTGGATCAATATCATGAGCAAACTGGGTAGCCTCTTCATAGCAATTTATTTAATCTGTGCTCACAATGATGACAGGGAATCCCTTTTTGCCATTCGTATACCGGTGATAGCCCATCACTCTAATGGCCACAGTACTGGGTGGTAACTACAAGATGATCCTTCATCCAGGTGAGGACAGACATCCTATCTACCTGGCTAGACCAAGAATATGCCCCTCACTATTCCAGCTTTTGACAATCTTAACCTCAAGGACATAGGGAGAGCCCAACACCCAGGAAACAAATTAATCAATCAACATTTATAAAGTGTGGCTTATCACCCAAGGGTTCTCAAGGCAGTAGCTGGGCTGAGAATCAGTCGAAAAGCCAGGTTTTGAGGTTCTTCCTGAATTGAGCCAGCGATGGAGACTTCCTGAGGTGACACAGCATTGTGTTCCAGGTCTGCACAGTCAGGTAGGCAAAGGATCTTCCTCTAGCCATGCTCTTCTAGATCCTGTGGGTGGTAGCAAGAGCCAGTTGCATTAAGCGGAGTTGCCTGGAGGGGGTGTAGAAGGAGAGGTGGTGGTTGAGGTACACAGATCAAACGTTGTGAAGGGCCTTGTAAGCATGGGTCAGGAGCTTGAAGGTGAAGTGCTTGTTGATGGGGAGCCAGTGTAGGTCTCTCAGGTGAAGAGAGCTGTGGCAGGGGACACACCATGGCGTTCTGTATTCTCAGTAGTCTTGACTGGAGTTTTTTGTTGATTCTGGCATTGAGTACATTACCATCCTCAAGTTTACTGCTGACGAGTGCCTGGGTGACTGTTCTTCTTGTGTCAATGGGGTTCCACTTGAAGATCTTCTGGAGGAGGCGAAGGGTTTAGAAGCATTGTGAGGAGACGGCATTGACTTGGCCGGCCATAGAGAGTGATGAGTCAAAAATGATGCATCGGCTGCTGGCTTGGTCAGTCAGAGGTGGGGCAGTTCCGAGGCTACTGGGCCATCAGGGGTCTACCCAGGCAGAAGTGGCTGGGCCCAGGATAAGGATCTCTGACTTGTCCGAGTTGAGCTTGAGGCAGCTGTCCCTCAACCAGCTGGCTGCTGCCTTCATTCCATTGTGAAACTACCTTTTGGCTGTTGATGGTTTGTCATTGAGGGAGAGAATGAGCTGTGTGTCGTCAGCCTATGAGACGATGTTGGGCCTGTGGTGTCTGACAATTTTGGAAAGCGGGGTCATGAAGATGTTAAAGATGGTGGGGCTCAGGGAGGGGCCCTGGGGAACTCCGCATCGGTTTCTGTCGGCTTAGAGTTAAAAGGTGGAAACCTGATTCTCTGGGTTTTTACAGTGAGGAAGAAGGGGATCCACGCAAGGGCTTTGCCGCGGATGCCGGCATCGTGTAGTCTGGTGCACAGGGTGATGAACTCAGTGAGCTCTGCCTTGATCACTTTTTCGATTACCTTAGCTGGAAAAGAGATTGGTCTGTAGTTTTTCAGCTCTGTTGGGTCTGCAAAAGGTTTCTTCAGGAGGGGGTTTATCTCCATGTGTTTCCAGGAATCCGGGAAGGTGTCGTTTTCGATGGAGCGGTTGACCATACGGTATAGTTCGGGGCTTGATTAAAGTTGTGGTGGGGCATAGGTCCAAGGGTGCCCAAGAGTGGGTGGTATTCATGAGCTTCAGGGTATCTTCCGGGGTAAGGAGGGTCAAGTGCTCCACGATAGGTCGGTGATAAGCATCTATGGTGGTGATGGTGGGTGGAGGGGACAGGCCTTTCCCTGCGAATCCTTTGTAGATCTCCTGAATTTTCTGGGGGAATGAGGTGACAAGGCTGTCGCAGAGGTCTTGGGAGGGTGGGATGTCTGTGGTGTCAGTGTTGGGTTGTGAGTTCCTTGACTATGGTGAAAAGTTCCTTGCAGTTGTGCGCGTTGGTGTTGATTCTCTCCTGAATGGCTGATTTTCTAGTTCATCTGTGGAGCCGGCAGTGTAATGTGATGGCGCTTTTGAAGGCTTTGTGGTCTGTTGAGTTCTTACTGCTTCTCCACATTCTTTTGAGTCATCTACATGCACTCTTGGATTCTTGGAGGTTGGGTTGACCTGCTATTTGAATGTGCATCATTCATACTCCAGTATAGACTTCTTTCTCGCCTATGCCCACAAATAATTCAGACAGATATCAACTTGAATATCTTCTCCAATCGCGCATAGGTATGGCTGCATCTCAACACAATAGTACCATACCACTCAACATGCCACCCTGGTAGATGAACAAGATAGCTCTCAAAGACACTGTGCTGAGGGTACACATCGTTGATGCCCTAGATCACTATTTTATGGAGAACAAGACAGGGAAGGCTCTGGGAGGCAGACAAGGCTGTGATACCAAGGGATCTTAACTTCCTTACAGCAACGCTTGAATGGCTAAACCATTAAGCAAAACAGAACATAGAGGATGAACTGCATCAATTGGAAAGCCAACACAAACACAAATATTTTGCTCCACATACAGTGCACCCTTAGAAAAACACAGGGGGGATTAAAGCAGCTCCTAATGAAGGAAGCAGCCAAAAGACTAATATACATTCAGCAATCTTACTATGAATAAGGGGAGCCCATACTCATAACCACATACACAAGATTACTGTCAGAAATGGCAATACCTGCACCATAACCCCTAATATCCTGACATGCTTCACCTTCTTTTACACTACCCTTCTTACTGAGGAGGCACTCTTCCCTGTGCCCAAGACGACTATCTTTGTGACTACCACTGACAATTGACAAGGAGGAAGTTCTCCTTATAGAGAATTATATCATGGAGGGAGAGGTCAGAGCAGCCATTAGTCATTTACCCTGCTGAAAGGCACCTGGGCTAGACAGATTCCTGGCATCATTCAACAAAACCTTTGTTGACTTACTAGGGAAACTACTCACCCGGGTCTTTAATGATATACTACCCTGTGAAATTGTCAAGGACACAAAGTTTAAGCCACAAATCACACTTCTGCTAAAACTGGCCTGGCTGTATATTTATCATACCTCTCGATCACCTTACTTAATACAGACAACAAAATATTTACTTCAATTTTGGTCACAAACCTACACACGATATGACCCACCCTTATAGCTTCAAAGCAAATGAGATTCGTCGGGGTCCATCACACAAGTGACAACATTAGGCTTGAACTCACTCTCATGGAAGCAACAGAGAAACTAATATGTTGTGGTCATTCTCTCACGTGATACGAAAAGGTCTTCGATAGATTCAGCTGGCTTTATATCTCATAGTGAGGTAGTGGATAGGACCCCCTTTTGGCCCAAAATGAAAGAATGATCTTAGCAAACTATCAAAAACCCACAATACAGCTCAAGATCTATGGTGAATACTCCACCTCCATCTGTCATGAAAAGCACCCAACAGGGATGCCCCTTCTTGCTCTTAAATGATGCCCTCATGGTGGAACCTTTTGACATATTCATTCAGAGAGATCTGACTATGAAGGGACACATGGAGGGCAAACAGGGCCCTATCAGTAGACAATGTTCTTTGCTTCCTTACAATCCCAGAGACTTCTCTACCCGAACTGCAAAAAGCACTAACCCACTTTGAAGCAGTTATGGGCTTTCAAGTCAATTACTCTAAATCCTAAGGCATGGGGTTCCCTTCCTCCTTTGATGAGGCAAATATTAATGACTTAACCACTTTAAAACAGGCCAATAAAAAGAGTGGCATTCAACTACCCACCTCCATGACTGACCTGCTGGGGCAATGCCCCTCCAGTGCTGAATGGCCTCTACAAATATTTGTACCACTGGCACAGGCTGAAACTGGGGCAATTTGTACCAGTGGTTTGGCAAGCTAACAGAAATACAGATGCATATCTTGCTGAGATTATTAAGCATAGTGCAAATTCTCCCACTCTGATGCTGACCAAACTCCAACATATCAGCTCCAGATAAAGCTGCTCTAATTGATTTGCAGAATTGCTCTCCTAGAGTGGTCAGTCCCACAATTAACAAATGCACATTGAGGAGCTGGCTGGGATTCCTCAGTATGCACACTTACCAACAAGCAGCACATATCAGACCAGCCCTAGACTGGAATCAAAGGATGGTTCCACATAGGCAGGCTCTATACAGATACACATGGCCATCCTTTATAAAAGTGCATCGGAGAGTGTGGTAGGATTACACAACATACACATTTACCTACAGGTAGCACAGATCAGTCCATGCCTAGACGGGAACTATAACCCATGCAGCAAAGGGTGGGTCCGAGAAAAGCAACACTTCTTACAGGTCCCACCTCCTTTGGCTCCCAGGGGGGTCAAATCCCATCTCTACTACACAAATTCTTTTAGGCACATGGCAGAAAATAACACCCAGAGCTGAGTCCATCTTCTTTCCTTCCGCAATGTCCCCTAGTTGTCAACAACCTCAATTTCCCCCTTGCTATACACGAAGGTGAGTTCAAAATGTGAAATTGCAGTGATCCTGCAGCCTTAGCAAGCTCGATAGCACTTCCACCCTGCAAACACCATACACAGTCATTTGTAGCTATGTAGATCTGACACCTGCAGACTCCCTCAACTGTTACACTGGATGGGTACCAGGATAATCAATGTAAAAGTGGGTCAGAAAAAGACACCGCTAGAAGGGATTTTTCATAACAAGGTGATCCACAAAGAGGTCTCATTGCTGTAAAAAGCTATCCTCAACTTAGGGCCGAAAGCCTAGCACACTTATATGAGTCAATGGAAAAAGGGCCTGGGGCAGGATATTCGGAAGGAGACTAGGGGACAAATACTAGATGGTATCTCTCCCCAAAACAGCTCCATACAATGTTCAGGAACCAAGACACATGTTCGAAAACATGCAGGGGCTAGGCACTTTCTAACACATGTGGTGGTCTGCCCGGTTGTCCAAGTATATTGATCGAAAATTGTTTCTCCTTCAGAGTGAGGATGTGTGCCTCTCTCCCACTCCTACCATTAATCATCCTCCAATGTGAGATCATCAACAACAATACATACTCCCTAATCACACCGAAAGGCTGAATCATCACCCACCTCCTATTGACAGCAGATGGGCACTAGTGCAATTCTGGAAGAAGCTGCTTGCTCCTCCAACTACCACATGTGGATCCAATGTAATGAACACTGACTCTGGTAGCTTGCTAGAGGGAGGGCTGAGTTCTTGAATGGAGCTAGAACGCTTACATATTTGATTATGATAGAGTGTGCATGGTGACATTGCTCAACATTGTTTAGTGTTAACTCTAAAATGGTAAATAAACTGTTCAAAAGAAAATAATTTGAATAATCTCCAAACAAAAGTATCTATGTTCTACTAAGCTAGTGGTTCATGGCACATCCGCACGGTAACACCATCAGATTGCAGACTCAGAAGTGCAAAAAGGGAAAACAAGCTAACAGGCAATCATGATCTGGAACAATATTGCTATTGCCATGAAGCTGCTCAAATTTAGCAAAGAGTTAGAGAACACTACATCAAAATATGTTAGCACACACCATCTTCATCTCCTATTACTCTTTGACTCTATGATTGTCTTTGATCCTGTTATGTGCTATGCTATATTTGGCTGAGTTCACGCTGACGAGGTACCACATACATACAAATCTACTAGCATAATATTTATTGTTTAGTGAAAGAATAATTTTAACAAATGTATCATTGGGTGCCCTGATCAATACAAAATTAAATTACTATTACAAATACATTTTATAATCAATTACATTATTTAAATACATCAAACACTGTGTAATGACAAACTTTGAAATGTATAACACTGTGTTATTACTTCTACAAATAATCTAAATAAACATGGAAACTAACACATAGATCAGGGCTTTCTTCAAGAAGAGCAGGAAGACTTGATCGAACTTATAGAAGAGTAGTGCTTCCAAAGAAAATAAAGCTCCACTTAAGAACAGATCATATTCCTTCATTAAGAGAACAGCTCAACCAGGTCTCCCTGCATTTGAATAGGTTTCATGTGTTAGGTTAGTAACATTTCTACAGTGCACAGATGCCCCTTAGGGGGATTCCCGGAGATAGTCAAGATGACTGTAAAGTTGGCAGAAGCATGCTGTGTTTAGTGGAAGAACAGCCAAGTCTTCAATTGCATCTGGTAGCTTGAGTGGTTTTGAGTCTTTCTTAATGAAGACGGCAAAGAGTTTCAAAGGGTGTGGACAAGGACACTAATATGGCCTCCACCCCTTCTGGTTCTTCTGTAAAGGGGTATTGTGGCCAGATTCAAGTCTGCCAAGCGTAACACTCACCCTTAGTGCCCTTTGTTTCACCAACTGGGAGGAATACACAATTCCCAACACCTAGGTCATTCACAGTCATGTGACCGTGGACACTGGCAGAAGGCACAAAATGGTTAGGACAAGAAAATGCCAACTTTCTAATAGTGTGGTTTGCCGTTATGGAGAATGCTCCTGTTTGGGTGATAGGGGGCGCGATCCTGAAATCAAATATCATGAAAAAGGTACCCCCACACAATGGATTATCTATATTAGTTATGTAGGTCATGTAAATGTATTGTGCCTCTCACCATCATTATTTCATGAACTCTTTCTGTGTGATATTATTTGTCTTGGGATATCCTTCCACTCATTTCATTTGGCAATCACATGATTTTCTGTTTTTCTTTTTGTGGATGAAGAGTACATGCCAAACAAGTTTCTTTGTGGTGGATTATTTCATCAATCCACAAAATAAAAATAACTTCAACTGGTCGTACAAGTTGTAACATATATTCACATTCATAAGTATCTAGCAAAATGATTACATACTTTCACAACATATAAAAGTGTCCACAAGAATGTGTCAACAATTACAAGTGTCCAACATATAGGAATTGCCCTTGAATCCAAAAAGTAGTGTCCAACATACTTTTTATTTCTAATATATAAATGTGGTTATCTTATTCTTCACAACATCAAATTAACCCCAGCAGCCTAGATTATTACAATATTGATATCTTAATCTCAGAGTATCAAAATTATGGCTTAGACAAAAAAAATAATACATGCCTTTATTACTACTTATTAATTATAGGTATATGCAACATAGTTTCAACATTCATGCACATATTATATCTTGTAAAGAAGCACACTCACATCTAACATATATAGGCCATTTATAATCATTCATCCTCAATTTTACACTCTCAGATGTGGTCTTACTTTATTACATTTAAAAATGTCAGTTAACCTACACATATCATGTGCATCATTGGAAAGACAAATGTAGACACCTACTGCTGTTCTATGACACTCTTACCTTTCATACTGCATCTTTCTATGTAATTATGAACTTTCTCTTACAATGGCAAGTTAATGCAGTATTTGTTACAAATCTTCAGAATTAGTCTTTCTCAGTATGAATGGAATACTTTCAAACAATGAAATTGTAGTGTTGAAATCACAATATTCATATTTGTTCTGCCTATGCTCAAACCCACATCTTAAGTAAATGTGAGTAGTACATTCTGTTTATTTGCAAATGACACACTATGGGTAAATTCATGTGGTCTGAGTTCTTTACTTTTACATGTTTTGTATTTAAAAACGTTCTGCCTGGCTCTTCACTACTGACAGGTATTAGCCATTTTTTGTGGTATGAAATCTCTTTATTCCTAGAGCTTTAGATCTGACATGTATCTGTTGACAGGAAGACTAGGGCAAGGATTCACAGATACACCTAATGCATTCTGACAATTTACTTAATCACTCTCCTCCGTGGTTGACCTGCAATTACATTTAGATCCTGAAAAAATCACAATGAAAGACAAATAGACATGTTTTATTTACTTGGTGTTTAATTACTTAGAGCTTTAATAATACATATTTTATTCAATTTAGTTGCTTCTCCATTTTAGCAAATTGATTTGGCAACTTTATTGTGCTGTTTCCTGGTTCGTGACCTTATTGTTACTTTTGCGTTGCTTAAATGCATAACATGCATTTCTTTTGGATAAATATGCAGCTACAAAGATTCAGACTGGGTTTACTCAGTGAAATTATGAGATACCTCATCATAAACCTAAAATCTCACTGTGTTGATATTTGATGTGGCCTCCAGATTCAACTGTGGGTCTCAGCAGAGCAGATCAGCCATTATACCTCCAAATTTAAATCAAACACCAATATATCAGGACATAATACTAGCTGTTATTTGCAACACATGGGAGTGTGAATACATGTGAAGCAGAATGCTCAAGCAATTACTTAATAAAAATACAAATTATCAATGTAAGGAAAATGTTTTCTAAATAACATAAAACAAATCATTGCCCATATTTACCAAAACAATCATGCAACACAGTAAAGTTGCTGTGCTGTGTTGCATAAATTGGAAGAAGTACAGAGCTATATCTACTTAGATATGGTGCTGTTCTGCCCTCCTCTTGTGCTGGCACACAGTAATCTGCCAGGAGCGCAAGGGTGTCCGTGTTGTGGTAACCATAGTTTTTGTGCAGCAAGGAGTTCCCCTCCTGTACAAAAGGCATGCTTTAAGAGTGCAGCATACTTGCAAAAGGGGGGGGAACTAAGAGAAATGAAGGTATTTCTCCTTTTTTTATTTCTTCTTCTAATGCCTGCCTCACGGAGGTGCAGGATTTTGGCACAAATTCCTGTTCACAATTCTTTATGAATAAGGATCTGAATCAACACCCATGAGTGGTTTCATGGGAATGCCCTGGCACCTCCTATAGATTGCCCCCTTTGGCACAAAGTAATGCAAGTCAGGGCGCTGGACAGTTTTGTGTTACTGTTGGGTACCATCCAACACAAATTGTGATCTGTGATGGATTGTGTATCTCAACATAACACTTTGTCTTGGGTTTACTTTAAAAAAGTACCACAAACCCGAAGCAAAGTCTTTAAATCTGGGCCCAAGAATTTAATGGAAACATGACCACAGTGTGTATCCAAATACTTTAGATCACCCATAGTGTTTGAGTGGGCAGTGGATATTTTACAGGATGAAATGGTTGCCCATTAAAAGCTTTCTCATCATTGACTATGTATCTTAAATTATGATGGACTCTGTAAGCCAGATAGTAATGAAATAGAAATATGAATTTTCCATTTGTCAGGCAATAATAATAACCATAGAATTTTGATCATGTCACTGGATGAGTAATTTAAAGCTTGTGTTTAGCAAATGCTTGTTATTTTGCACTCATTTAAGTGAGCAAGAGAAACCAGCTTGTAATGAAGTTAAATAGGCTTATCAAAATGTATCTGAGCATAAAAATACATAGCCACTGTCGAGACAGGGCCACTCACCTAAATAATAGGAAATCTGCAGGGGCGATGGTATGCCCCGACCTCCTGGAACACCTCTTGGCACTTCCTGGTGGACACAGAATCCCTGGCAGGTGTCCCAAAAGGAAAGGCGGAGTGGAAGAGAAAGAGACATAAGACTGCCACGTCTTGCCGGTGCAGCCAGGCACCCTGTATCTTCAGGGGGGCAGGTAGTTGTTGACAGAGGAATAGTAGAGTTAGTGAACTCAACTTCCTTGAAACTGAATCTCTCTTTCTGATATGGACACGGGAGCGGTAGAAGAACACCGGGATGCTCCAGCACTTTTCTTGGATAATAAAAACTGTTGTCACAATTACTGACACTGCATTGCCAAAAACCCAAACTGAGTACCATAACAATAATTACTGCAACACTAGGGCTGGCTTCATAGAGATTCACTTTTGCACACTACAAGTAGAACTGTGGTTGCACTTATCATGCACAAGAAAGACAAACAAGGGCACTCATTATATCACATATAACTTTCCTGCATGCATAGGGTTAAACTAAAAGGAACAAAAACAATCCAAAAAATACAAATGTCCACTCTGGGTTTAAACAGTTAGGGTGGCACAGTTTGGTTTGTTTTCACTGTGTGTGTGAAAAACCCTTCAAAAGCAAATTCCTCAAACCTGAAACACATGCATGAATGACACAATTTAAATCCAAGAGTTGTGCTATTAGAGAAAGAAAAGTCACGTAAATGCTCTTTTAAAATTACACTGTCACCTTTTTGTAGTACTTGAGCTCAACAGATTTCCTGAAGCACATTTAGGCAAGTAACTACAATAATAATGTAGAATGTTCAGAAATGCATCTGTCTCTTCAAGATAAGCATTCTGCCAAAATACGAGGTCTGAAATACACCAGCTGTTCTAGGAAAGCGCAGCATTCAAAGAACAAACTCCCTGGAGAACACTAGTCACTTAGCTGCAGTCTTTTCCGGAGTGCTGGAGGAATGCCTGGTGTCAGCTGGTACAGGAACAAAGAAATAATTGCCTCAAAAGTCCTGACTATGACAGCAGGGGCTGGACTGCCAAATCAGATGCTGAGATCAGGAAGCAAAACAAAGCCAAGCATGGAGGCATGCTTCACTCTGCTATTTAAAGCCAATCAGGAAAACAGTTGAGTTTCCACATGTGGATGAGTCACCACACCCAATTAGAAGCCCATGTCTACACCACACCAAATTAGAAGCACATGTCTACACCTGCTCACATTAGCAAACAAGCATTGGTAAAACAAGCTTTGATAAAACCAATTGTGTAACACAGCACATTATGTTTACTTAGAAACATGAAG
Organism: Pleurodeles waltl; assembly: GCF_031143425.1. Lineage (NCBI taxonomy): Eukaryota > Metazoa > Chordata > Amphibia > Caudata > Salamandridae > Pleurodeles > Pleurodeles waltl. Next base: position 958,017,989 of record NC_090449.1, read on the forward strand.
GTTTAACCAAGAACAGAGATATGATTTAACCCTAATCCCTGCGGATGCGGACAGAAAATGCAGGAGGCACCTTGGGGATTCCTGACAGCCACCACCAGGCTATGCTGATTAGTGAGCAATGTCTTTGAGAAACAATTATTGTGTTTTTCTATTTTTGTGGTTAATGTGACTTGTTTGAGCTGTCTACATTCATGCTCAAATTCTACAACTTGTCATGTCAAGGCTGGAAGTTTTTTTATTACTGTAGCAGAATTGACAAGCATGATTTATTGCACACCTGGTTAGTTGATAATTTTGACTGTGCATAGCAAATATATAGCCATGCAGAGAGGTTATCACTGTTCTAAATTTACACAGCTCATGATATTTATTACTACTCATTTTTCAGTGGGAGGGGCACATTACCAACTCAACAAGTGGCAGCTTGACAAAGGACAATGCCTGGCACTGGATGCAAATGGGGGAGTAACATCTAAAATGGATAGAAGGGATCACTGCACCCAAGAAGCATCACAGAGCAAAGAGTTGGAGTTAGGAATGTTGCCTTTCTTCGTCTGCCCTCTGGTCCATGCCAAAGGGAGACCAGTTCGCCTCACATCAATGGCCACTCCCGCTACTGTAACTGAAACAATATGGACAACAAACTGCCTGAGCAGGGAAATTTGATAAGCCCACAAAGATGCTAGCATGAAATCTACCAGAAAAGGCATTTGGGAAGATGCTTCTTCACAGTCTTGGTGTAGCGGCCACAGTTTGAAGTCTACATGACTGCTAACATGGGGACATCCAATCTGAACCTGAGGTTGAAGCACACCTGCCAAATTAAGTATCACTTTGCAAGTGGGTAAATCTCAAGTGATGAAGGTGCAGCAGTGCATATGAGCCAAGTATGGTTTCAATCACTCTGGCCTCATCTAGCATATGGGAATGAAAACACCCATTTTTGGTGGTCAGAATGCATTCTTCTTTAAGTATCAATATTCAGTGTTAACAAAGCCAATAAACAAAAAGCAGGTTCTGCCAAACATAGACAAAAGGAGAACACTTTGCTACCCCTGACTAGCACCATAACACAAAATGATGGGAGCCCCTAGCAAAATGTGATGAGCCATCCCCTTGACTTTCATATCACACACGTATCCCTAGGATTTCATTTCGACAGGGGTCCTTGAATGGTGGGGGGAGCCTTTGGCGCTGCAGGGGTTGCAGAGGCCTGGGCGGAGTTCGTGGAGTCACGCTATGCAGAACTCCGCAAAGTGGTAAAAAAACTCCACTGCTCTATACAGAGTTCCACGGGCAAGCATAGTTTCACCATCATGCCCATTCATGTTGCGTTTTACATCAAAGGCAACACGGAGTACTTTTTTGCATTCAAAATTGCGTGTAAATGGCACCATGCGTTTGCATGGGAGTGGCCATCTTGTATTTTATTCTGTTTATGGTGCTGGACCTGTTTTTTTCATCCCTTAATAATCTTTTCAATCCTCCAACCTTCTAATTAATCTACCTCTCATTTTCATTTATTGTATTAGTGTTCTTTTTGTGTCTATATATTTTTACTTTTTTTTCATGCTTTTTGTGACTTATTGTAGTTTTATTTTTCCCTGTTCTTCCTTAGATGTTTCTTCCTTCCTTCCTTATCCTGTTTCTTTATTCTTCAACCCACCATCCAGTGCCATGACAAAGCAGGGTGGTGCCAGTGAACGGGGGAGCAGCCCAGGCCATTCTTCTGTGAGGCTGAGGTGACAGCACTGGTTTTCTATGTGCAGTGCCACCTCCCTCCATGCAGGTGACAGGCCTGGCAGTGGTTACCCCCTGTGTAAGCATCGGCTGTAATGAAGGAGTGTGCAAAGGTGTGTTTGGCACAAACACTCAGGTCCAGCACACCACTTCGCCGCTGACGCACTGCTTGGAAGGTATCATCGACCGTGAGCAAGGCCTGCTTGACCTGCTAGGCATACAGATTCCAGTGCTCGGTAAATATTAACTTTATCATTGTGTTTATGTTTTACAATTCAAATTTTTTTTACAAATAGCATTCTGCTCACACGCAGAAGTACGTTATGTTTAGTTTATGTTAAGAATATTATTGATGTGATCCAGTTAGGGCTATGCGGGTGCTCGGCCCTACCTCATTGTACTCGTTAGCCCTTGCTTTGGCTGATTATTTAGGAAGCCTTTGTAATTCACACTCCTCTGTCCTTTTTTTATCATGTGAATTAGTGATATGAATGAGTTTGTTCTCCCTGTAGCTTTCTTTATGTAGCTTAAACAGTCCCAGGCAATTTCATAGTGATGTATAGTACTAGTATGCATCTGTGCTTTACAAAAAAGGAAGACTGAGTTGGTCCATCAAGGATGTTGAGAAATTAAAATAGAACCAAAGATCATTTATTGCAATGCATCAGTTACAAATGTAGGTTTTGTTAAGGAAATTTTGAATTTTAGGATTAGTATAGACAACTTAACAATAGTTGATACTACTACCATAGGCGATCTGATTTATATAAGCACAATGTTACTGCCTTTGCCTATTATAATAATTTTGTATAGATTAACTGTACCACTACTCTACTTTTTTAATTCCTGTGATCCCTGCATTATTGTGTTTTTTCCCTCTTTTATGTTTTTTGTTGGAAGCTGACATTTTCTGGTCTGGTCTAGTCTGGAAATTTCTTCTGCTTTGTTGGTAATCATTCCCTCTTCCCTATGTATCTTGTCGTACTGTAAGACTAAGAACAGATTTTTGGTACTCTACTGTCTACTGTGAAGATTGCAAGCCCATGTAAACTAGTATTATTCCTAATATTCACAATTATGTTTGTTGAGAAGGCTTTCTTTTTCTTGCTCGTGCTCTAACAGTTAATGAGCAAGAGGCTTTGGTCATGGACCAGCTCCTTCAGTTCCCAATGCTGTGCTGTTAATTCATTTATATAGTATGCCAGCAGTTCCCATGACAGTACAGCATGGTTGGAAAGGTCAGGTCCCATTGCCTTTGCCAGTTAACACCATGGCCCATATTTATACTTTTTTAGCACCACATTTGTGTCATTAGTTGTATTTTGTAAGTTTGCGCCGCTTTTGCATCAAAAAGCAGCACAAATGTGGCGCTAAAAAAGTATAAATACGGGCCCATATGTCTTTCATTGACCATTATTATTCCACCCCTTCATTGCGCTTTAATAATTCAGACACATCGTCATCATAGGCTATATAGCTCTGTCCCTCCATTATGAAACTTTTTTGGTTGGCTTGACTTCCTGGCTTTTCTAACATTGTGAACCAACAAAAAGCCCAGAGTGATTTTTTTGATCGAAGATACTGCAGTGGTAACCAAACTGTAGTGATGTTTTGTGGTTGTATTTTTATGATTTAAAAAAATAAGGGAAGGTGTATCTGGCATCTAAAAATGTATAATATTTCTTTTTAGCCACAGAGAGTGCCACCGGATCAAGTTACCCTGCAGGAGCAGAAGGAGCAGGGGGAGAAGCAGCGGCAGTGATGGGCAGTGGTAAGTCACAATGTTTGTCTATTGCCAATTACTATTATACTCACTAGCTGTGAGGGCATCATTGAGACTTGTGATTGTGAACCCCCACTTTACCAACTACTGTGGTAGTTGAGCTACGGCCTCTTCTAACTGCAACTCAGCAAAAGCTCACATAATGTATACTAAACATGGTGGCTTGATGGAAATGTACAAGAACGGATAGTTAAAAGAACGGATGGGTAAAATGAGTGAAAGGAAAGGATGTGTGGGTGAGGAAAGGGTAAATAGATGGATGGGTGGAAGGATGATTGAAAGATAGGGTGGATACTGAATGAATTGATAATGAATTTGGAAATGTTTGTGAAAGACTGGATCAGAGAAAGTAAAGCTTATATCATGGTTGTTGTGGGTGAATATACTGAGGAAGAATGAAAGGATGATTGAATAATTGCTTGGATGATTTAACAAGGGAGCTATTCTGGAGAGTGGCATTCTGCTCACCTACTTCACTCACTTTGTTTTATGGTTATCAAAGCTAATTCAAAGTAGGGGGTATTTCATTTGTATCCCTCTAATCCCTTGTCTCACTGCATTTTTTCAGCAAGGCAGGTATGTATCCCACACATCATCATTCATCAACCCTCCTCCCTGCCCATGTAATTTCACTACCCATGACCTAAGAAGTGCAGTATTGTTTAATTTGTGACTGCAGTGTTGGCTGTGCAATGTGCATCTGCTTCAGTTAATGAGGCATTTACATAATAATTTGTAATGCATTGCAAACTGAACACATAAGATGTGCTTCCCTTTACCCACTCAGTCACCTCTCTTAGTACTTCACTATTTTGTTCTTTCCTACATTCTTCGTCCCATCCCATCCTACCAAAACAAAAAAAAAATGCCATGTTCCACATTATTATGACCATGTTAGGTTTTCCGAAATATAATTTATGGTTTCCCATAGCAGATTTATCTTACACCTGTCAAGGTTTGTCCCTTTAGACTTTTGTCTATTACAGTGACTGAACAAGCCAAACCTTAAACACATTTAGAATCGATGATCATTGTCACACCCACCTAATCCCTTTGCCTTACCCTGCAGTAGAGTATGTTAAGTTTCCTTTCCTTCCTGCCCAGAAAATTAATTTGTTGGAAATAATTTGTGGTGGTGGGTGAGGTCAATGAGGACTCTGGGACTAGTGAGTGCCTGATTTGATTTCAAGTTAAGGCATAAGGGATACTCTGTGATGAACATTTCAAATACAATCTATATAAGCCCATTCCTTTCCCTGTCGTTTCAGTGCTTCATTTCCCCACTATCTACTTCCGGCAAACAGGATATTAGATCTGCATTTTATATCTGATGAGTGTGAGAAGCCAAGTTAATAGCCATAAAAGAGAGAAGAGGGGTAATCTATAGACGCACAAGAATGTTTAAGATTCTTTAGCTCCAGTGAAATAATTCCTTGATGTTTATGATACATGAAATAGTTAGAGATTGAAATAGATTTGCATATTGACATATGGTTTTTATATCATGGGGTGATGAGAGTATGGATGGGGTTTGATTGTATATGGTGTGTAGTGGAATGATGTATGACATTCTTATCAAAATGAAAAATTATTTTTTAGGTTACATGTCAATGTGTATATTTAGAATAGTAACAATTTGAACATATCAACATTATGTTTATAATTTGTAGGAGTAAAATGGATATATAAGTGCTATATCTGTATTGACTGAATTAAAAATTGGCATCTAATGAAATCATAATAATAACAAAGTTATCATTACCCAACTTCCTCCAATTTTGTCATATATTTCTTGTGCATGCAGACCTGAGAGGGTCACTGATATATGTTATAGGGTAGCCTGGGGTGTTGTTTTTGTAATTTAGTATCTTATTTATTATTCATCTGCTTCTTTGGAGTCAGGGTGGAAACTAAGTGAAAGGCAACTACAGCTGCCCCTGCTGCAGACAGCAGCAAATTGCCTGAAGCACTTGCTAGCATGCCTCCTTTATTTGCCTCGTTGTCCTCCATAGCGCATAATGCCTTACTCATAAATGAGAGGTAATTCATTTTTTTATTTTTCCACTAAAACATTTTGTTTAGTTAATGAAAAGCTTTTAAAAGAAAAAAAAAACGAAAGCACTGATTTTTTATCTTAGTCTGGTGTTAATCTGCCCTATTTCTTTTTTACTAGACAGTCCATAATTTTTACATGAAGCATGTGTGGGTAAAGAAAAATTGGCCATGTGACTTTCCCTTAATCAAATTCACATCAAACTCCAATGTCCCTAGTGGAGAAGAAATGTACTGCTACTGTGCCACCCACTTCTTACTTTTAAAGAAGTGCTTGCTCAGAACATTGTTTACGATTTGTCTTTGTTTTTCTGGATAAAGCTACTACGGCTAACTAGAACCAGCCACCAAGCAGGAGATAGCAGCCTGCCTGCGTCAGCAGAGGCTGGAGAACATCCACTCTGAATACCGGTGGCTGGTAGTCTTGGAGGATGAAGAGGCTGAAATCAGTGCCTTCCACCCATGACCTATTTCATCAGCAGCATGCTAGCCCCTCCCCCAGCCTCCCAGCCATCCCATCACTGGAGCTCGTGCTGCCGCCAGCTGTCAGTGGCTCTGACTGTACCTGCTGCCGCCCCCTCCCATTCTGAGAGGGCATTGTCAGAATCCATCCATCTATCCATCATGTAGGGGATGGATGGTATGGAGAGCCAGCTCACCAAGATCAAACAGAGCCTGGATCAGTTCTAGACCCAAATAGAAAGAGCCCTCTTATACGCCCTTTTTAAAAAAAAATGTTTTGGTGGGAGGGACTTGTTGTGGGTGGAGAGGGTGTGGAGGGAGTTGGGGCAGGGGTTTCACTGTGGACTTTCATTGGACTTTTTTGGGGATGGGGCTATTTGTTTGGGTAGAGGAGTGGGCCTATTGTGGGTGGAAAGAGTGGGTTTTCTAGGGGAACATTTATGTTACTTCATTTATGCCTCAAATGTTTATTTTGATATTTTAGTTTGTACTGCTGTTTTTATTTTACCCTGTTTTTTAAAATCTGCAAATAAATAGTGCATGTAATGTACTTATACCCTTGCTCTACTGCCCTCTGTAACTATATTGACCACTAGGGGTTGATTGCATTGTCTATTTTGTTTATAAAACCCTAGATACCGACAAACAGCATCTTCTTCAGTAGAGTTGAATTGAAGCAAGGGTTGAAACCTCAGGCCCTCAATACGAGTTGGCAGTCCGAGTACCGACACGGTGGCGATGGCGGTCGAACCACCGCTGGGCCGGCGGAGAAGACTGCCATATTGCGACCATGGCAGTGTTTCCAACAGAACACAGTCAAAACACCACCAGTGACGCCAGTGCGGGCAGACCGCTGCGGCAAGCGGTAGGCATCTCCAAGCTGGCGGAGACCATGTTCTTGCCAACCATATTATGACCAAGCACACCACCACGATTTCCGGGGCGGTCTCACCACAACAAAAAACCTAGCAGAAACGAGCAACATAAAAGGAGACACTCACCTTCAGGAACATAGACACATCCGCAGCCGCCATGGAACCTGAACTGGAACTCTTCCCACTGCTTTTGCTGGCCATACAACAACAGACCCAGTGATGGCAATGAAGACAACACCCACAAGTTCACAACCTAGCACACACTAGAGGGAAGTCCATTAGTACATGCCAAACGCAACACACAACCCCGGCACGGTTAGCCACAACCACACACACACGCAAACATACACCCGTACCAACGCGCAAACACATTTACATACTAACCCACACCCAACAGACACACATCTAACTTACACGTGTCATACACACACCACACAGCACACACACACCACCGCCACTGTCAGAAACATCCACACCGAGTCACATAACCACAACACCATCGTAACCACACAAACGCATTGGCAGAGAGGCACTATGCATGCCTCAACAGAAAAACACATACTGCCAGCAACACGTAACAACAGCACACAACCAATACAAACAATAACACTACCAAACAATGTCACATCAAACACCATGACCACCCAACATCCAAAGTACATCACAGATACATCACAACACACACGCCACTGCCACACAATGACACACAACAACACAACATTTCATAAGTCCATAGCACAACTCACCCATACAACTCATACTGCTACACAAACACATCACATACACAGAAGACACACACCAAATCACGCATATATAACACATACATGTGGAAGGAAAGGCAGGACAAGGTTGTTAACCTCAACACCAAGGGATGACTGGTCCAGATGTATTAAAATAAAGGTCCCATCATTAAAATCAACTGTATAATAAAGAGGCCTGCTGGCCAGTTGGCCAGTGTAAAAGTGTCCATTGCCCCATGCACACTGGGTAGAGTATTTGGCCCCAACTTGACTCCTGATGGCAAAGTGGCTTCCACATGGCAGGGGCATCCATGGGGCATGCATGCACCTCAGGGGCAATGGGGGGAATGTTGGGGTTTGGGAGGGAAGTCCTTTGGTTTGGGTTTGGGAGGAGGGTCCTTACATTTGGCTTTGAGAGGGGGCCCTTTGGTTTGGGTTTGGGAGGGGGTCATCAGATTTTGATTTGGAGGGGTGGCTTTCCCCTTTGTATGGCCCTTTGGAGGACGGCCCCCCTTTGGTGGGGTGGTAGTCCTTACTGGAGGAGGGGGAGAAGTAGTAGCAGGGGGGGCAAAGGAGGACTGGGAGGTGGAAGGATTGGGTTTGAGCAGGGCATGATGGTGCTTGGGGGAACAGGGACAGGGTCAGTGGGAGGGAACAGGGCAAACTCATATAGGAATCTTTTTTTAGGGACACAAGGGCGGTCATGGGAAAAACGGGTGGGAGTGGAGGGAGAGGGAGTGGTTGAGAGGTAAGACTTAGTAGGTGCCTTGGGTGCAGGTGAGTGGGTGGAAGCCATGTGTGTGCTGGGTGTCTTTTGTGTGGACGAATGTGGGGTTTTTGGTGCCCTAGGAGGAGTGGGGGAGGAGATGCAGGGAGATGACAGGGTGGATGTGTAAGTGTCTGTTGGGGTGGTAACTGCAGGTAAGGTGGATGTGCCTAATATGGGGGTTTCAGTAGTAGTGGTGAGTGCGCATGTGGTGAAAGTGGTGGATGTATGGGGGTATGCTATTATGGTGAAGTGGGCATGACGGACTAGTGGATGGATCTGGGAGTGTCAATGTGGTGAAAACAGGTGTGAGTGATGTAGTGTCTGTGAGGGAGGAGGTGGAGGGAGAATCTGTGTAGGGAGTGCCAATAATCTACACAAAATTTACAAACTAGTAGCCTACCTAAACCCATACATGCTTACCATTAGGGAGGTCTGTAGTAACCCCCTTGTGGCTGCTGTGCTGCCCTGAAGTGCCCATCTACCTCTGGGTAGGCCACTGCCAAAATGCAGGCCATTGTGTCTACAGGAATGTGGTGCCTGTTTTTGTCTTTGTGAACCATGTCTGTTGAGGTGGATAAATGCTGGTCTGACTGTGTGCTCTGGGTGGCTGTGGGGAGTTGCGTGGGATTGGGCACAGGTAGCTGGAGGAGAGACGGAAGACGAAGGGACACTGGCTGCCATCAACAAGAAGGCTAGAGCCTGAAAGGATCTCTGCAGGTCAGTCAGGACACTGTGAATGCCTTGCAGGTGGGCATTGGTCTGCTGCATCTGTGATGCCAGACCCTAGATGGCATTCACAAAGGTTGATTGTCCCAAAGAGATAGACCTTAGGGGGTCATTAGCCTCCTCATTGAGGGCAGTGGGGCTGTCTGGGGCAGCGGTAGAGGTGCCTGCAGCGAAGGAGACTGTTATCCTCCTGGGTGAACGGGGACGGGCAACTGGGTGGGGAGCTACGGGAAGGGCAGTGCTGATAAGGGGGGGCAGACAAAGATGAAGCTGGGCTTGTCCCAGATGGGTCCGCCACCACCAGGGAGCACCCATTGGAGGAGGAATCCAAAGAGGATGTTGTAGATCCGGACTCCCCCATGACACTCCTCTTACCTTCCGTCCCACTAGTCCCTTCGGCTCTCCTGGTATCAGCCTCCTGGGTCCCAAGGGCTACTGCTTCCCAACTCGCCGGTGCCCCTTCTCCTTTGCCTGATGATGCTGATATAGACAAAGACAGAGGAGGAGAGGGCGGGAGGGCGGGTGGGATACAAAGAAAGGATGCAATGGGTGAATACATGCACATTATTCACACTCACTGATAACCAAAAATTATCTGCTGGTATGCCATGTCACTGCATGCCTATACATTGAAATGCTCAACTTTAGGAAATCAGAAGGGAAACAGGAACTATGCACTTTAATCCACATAATGTGGGAAAATTGGCACTTTTGACTACCTGAAAGGTCATACAATGCACAGTAGCACAGTACTTGGCACACACCCATTGTCATAAACATAGACCAAACCTATACTCCTTACTCTACTGATTCTTGCATGACAAGGTAGCATGCCAACAAATCCATAAAAAATGTGGCCAATAACATTTTATCCCCTGCAGCCATCTACACCTACAGTCTGAGGCAGCTGATTTAGATTACACCAATTACCTCTCTTATAGTGGCAGACTATTAGTGATGGCAGTGCCCTTACACCCCATGTATACTGATGCTGATGGAAGAGCTGGTCACCCAAAAGATGACAAATGTCATGAGACAATATCCAAAATTCATTTTCCTACCCTCATGAGTCACCGTCTGCATGCTACTGGCACACATACCCAATACAATTCCAGCCATGGTGGCCCATACCCATAGCCGAAGTGCAAATACCAATAATCTACACAACATTTACAAACTAGTAGCCTACCTAAACCCATACATGCTTACCATTAGGGAGGTCTGTAGTAACCCCCTTGTGGCTGCTGTGCTGCCCTGAAGTGCCCATCTACCTCTGGGTAGGCCACTGCCAAAATGCAGGCCATTGGGAGGGTCAGGGTCTGACGGGCACCCCTCCCTCATTGGCAGGACGTCCCCAGCTGGGCCTCTGCGGTCTTCCGGGCTCAGCATCTCAGGTCCTCCCATTGCTTTCTGCAGCCGGTGCTCCACCGGGCATGGATCCCCAGGGTCTGCACTTGCTTGGCAATGGCACGTCAAATCCCCTTCTTCTGATGGGCACTGACCTGCATGGGTGACACAGACAGAAGAGGAAAGTCATGTAGAGTGCCATCACAACAACAACAGTGGACCCATCTTATGACCACACAAACATGTCTTCATGGCACTTTTGCATCTACTCGTTTGCCATCTGCATGCAACAACTCCATGTCTGTCGTCTCCACGTCTTTCAATCCCACACACATCACCATCACACAGAACAGGAACCTTGGACTCATCTGGTGCCCCATACAACTGTCCATACAGGGGTAAGACTCTGTCCACAATCTTTTCCAGTTCCTCCTGGGCAAAGGCAGGGGCCCTATCTCCTGCAGGACGTGGCATAATGGTTCTCAGAGACAGAACACAGCAGCTCACACAGTGGAGGTGTTGCTTGCACTAGCGTGAGCTATGCAACACAAAATGCCAGTCACAGCCGCTGCGTACATGACTGCTACCACCGACGGTGATCATCATTGGCCCCAGTCTCCCATAGGCAACAATTTTATTCAATGAGGAGTTGCACAGCGGTGGCGACTGCCTACCACCATGATGACTAACGCTGGCAGAATTAGGTCACTTCCATCTGTTCTGTGCTTGCAGGATAGGCGGCTGCCATGTTTTATATGTAGCTAGTGTATGTATGATCTTCAGTGACATATGCATAGATTAAGCATGTTCAACCATCATAGCAAGGTTCACAAGTGACATTCACAGAGAGTTAAGTGAGTGTACTGATAACTATGACACAACATATGCAGTCACTTGCTGCCTTTTAGACAGCCTAACCAAATGTGTGTGTTACCAAGCTACATGTATAGTTTCAGGTGGCATATGAACTGTCAACATCAACAGGTGACTTTTCCTCTCTCTCATTTCTATATACCATGCAATGGGGAGAATGAGACATGCACCGGTGTACAGGCCCCTTGTGGACCTTGCTACCCTGGAAGAGAGACACATAATTCGGATGTATCGTCTGAAGCGTCAGACCATCATGGAACTGTGCACCCAGTTGGAACCAGATCTCTTGCCAGCCATCCGTAATCCCAAAGCCATCCATCCCACAGTACAGGTCTTATTTGTGCTACACTCCCTTGCCTCAGGCTTATTCTAGATGACAGTGGGCTTGGCAGCAGGGATGTCCCAGCCTATGTTCAGTAGAATGTTGAATGATGTACTGTGTGCTTTACTAAAACACCTGGACAGCTACATCAGATTCCCTCAACATGCAGATTTGGCCCTTGTTAAATCTGACTTGTATGCCATGACACATGTCCCTCATGTGATAGGGCCAGAGTTGGCACTCACATTGCTTTGGTTCTTCCCAGGGTCCACGAACAAGTATACAAGAACAGAAAGGGCTTTAACTCCATAAATGTCCAGGTGGTGTGTCTCGCTGACCAGTACATCTCACAAGTGACGGCCAAGTTTCAAGGATCTGTGCATGACTCCTACATCCTGAGGAACAGGAATGTCCCACACATGATGGAACAACTACAGAGAGAGAGGGCCCGGCTCATTGGTATGTATTCAATAGTATGTGTGCAACTGTAATGACACCTCTCTTCACATTGTACCCTGTGTCTCTGCCGGTATTGTGATAGGTCCAACCTTTGTGCACACAGGTCACTCTGGCTATTCTACCCTTCCATGGCTGCTGACACCAATGAGATATACAAAAACAGATGGTGAAAACCATTTCAATGAGGCCCAGGGCAGGACGAGGCGTGCAATCAAGAGGGCCACTGCCCTGCTAGAGGCTAGATTCTGGTACCTACAAGTCTCAGGATGTGCCCTGCTCTACAGTCCACTGAAGGTCTGCCAGATCGTAGTTGCCTGCTGCATGCTACACAATCTGGCTCTAAGATGTCATATACCATTACTGGATGTTGAGGAGGTGGCAGCTGGACCTGTTGCTGATGATGGTGACATAGCCACTGATGAGGAGGCAGATGATGAGGATGTAGCTGACTCTAGGACAGAGTTGATCCAACAATACTTCCAATGATCTACAGGTATGTGTCAAGTGTGAACTGTAGTCCTGTATGCCTTGTGACATAGATTATCCTGTGTGCCGTCAGTGGAGGTGTTAAGTGCAGCTATCCCTCTGTGTGGGTTTGTGGCAGTTAGAATTGCCCATCAGGGGAGGTCTTACTGTTCATTTGTCAGTGCTATGTTAACTGTGCAGTTGGCAGCCATCACATCTGCAGGGGATTGGCCATGTTGTATGGTCCCAGTAATACAGTGTCAACTGCAAAAGGGCTGGCAACAAAGGTTGTGTCAACAGTATGGCAACTTATCCTCACTGTACACAATGGATGGCTATGGTAACTAACTCTTATTGACAGTGGAAATTGCCTTTATTTGAGTACTGTGAGCAGTGAGAGATGGGCCATTGGGAATGGATGTCTTGAAAATATGGATCTGCTATGGTATTTTGTGTTAACATACCACTTGGGTACTCATACTAGGTAGGACGACAATGTACTGCATGCATGTTGGCTGGTCAACAAGGACTTCTGTTGTGATGGTTGTCCATGTCTTTGTGTCTTGGCAGGTAATTTGGGTGGTCCTACTCTGGCTCCTGCCATGATTGGTGGCTCCCTTGACACAGGATTTGAGGATGACTCTGTTCTACTACCAAACTTGCTGCACATGCCTCCCCTTTCTGCCCATCTGACAGACTTTTTTCTGGTCAATGGTTTAATAAGTTGACATATTGTACAACAGTTAATTCATAAATGTTACAATAAAGACACGTAAACAGTAGCTGTGCGCAGTGGTGTTTATTGTGATTTACAAGTGCAATGGGTGATGAGTGGGGTCATGGTGGATGAAATCATCAGAGCAGTTGGCCCAGCTGTAAGTAGTAGAGTTCAATATCCAAGGGCCATGGCAAATTGGAGAGATGACAGTGAACATTCAATAGGGTATGTGAGTGGCACACAAGGGAGAATGTTCAGGAGAGTCTCACTTCTTGGCAGTGGCCTTGGTCTTGGTCTTGGTATCAGCTCCTGCAGGATGTCTGGATGGACGACCTTATTTGCATGGGGTTCCTCGGCTACAGGGGAATGGGTGTTACTGGCCTGAAGGTCATCTGGCAGGGCCTTCATTCCACTAGCTGAGGTGGAAGTGGATATCACAGATGGTATGTTGGTAGTGGAAGAGACTGCCAGGTGGGAGAAGGACACATGCAGGATGGATGTAAGTTTCTTTAGCACCCCTACAATGAAGGACATGGTGGCATTGTGTGCCTGCCACTGCTGCATGGACTCCTGGTGCTAATCCCTCTGCAGCCTCATGTTCTCCTGCAAGATTAGGAGTATCTGCAGCATCTTGTCCTGGGATTGTTGACACGCTCCCAGAACTTGAGAGATGGCCTACTTGCCAGTCCTTTCCCTTGGGTGCCCCATTCCTTTGCCCACAGGTGTCCCCCCACTGGCCCTGGCCCACTGTGCTTGTGCTCTTGGCATGGTGTGCCCACTCCTTGCTACACCAGGACCTTCATCATCTTGGGTGTGAGGGGTAGACTCAGGTCCCTGTACTGTGGGACACACTGCTGACTGAACAGCCCTTGGGACACAGGTTTGGGGATGAGCGGTTGCTTGTGTTGTTGTTTCCACATGGGTGGGGGGCTTCGATGTGGGCTGGGTGAGGCTGCTGGTGGTGGACTGACCAGATGTCCCAAATGGGCCAGGTAAGTTGTCAATGACCAGACATCCAGAGATGTAGTCCTTACTGGGACCTTCATCCTGGGAGGGCTGTCTGTCTCTGACATTCCCTGCAGGGTGGCAGTGGATGGAGAGGGAGTGAGTTACATTGTCGAAGGTATACTTGTCAGTATCGATGTCTGATGTATACAGTAGCTTGTCTTGCTTCCCAGTGATGGCAATGACAGTTGCAGCACTGCAGACATTGTTAGTTGGTGATGGATTGTGGAATCGGTTCCATGTTCCATGGAGGATTGTGGATTGGGGATAGCATAGCTGTTATTGCCTTATGGTGGTACGCAGTTGAAGCATCTAGTTATTGTAGCTGGTGCAATGGTTGTAGGTGCAGGTGTTCCACTGTGAAGTGGGACTGGCAGCTTTTCACGTGTAGGGAGTTATGCATTGCGGGAGTAGGTGCTTGCCATTGTGAGTGATATCCGTGCAATGGGGGTGGAATGTGTGGGGATGTTGGCAGTGGGGTGGTGTGGCATGCAGGGGACAGGCTTTGGATGATTGGGTGGGGAGGAATTGTGAGGTGGGTTGAATTACGGAGTGATAGGGTGTTGGGGATGCATGTTGTTCAGGAGTCGTTGGTGACAGGGGAGTGTTAGTGACTTACCGGAATCCAGTCCTCTGGTTATTCCAGTCAGGCCCTCAGGATGCAGGATGTCCAAGACCTTCTACTCCCATGAAGTGAACTTTGGGGGAGGAGGCGGGGGACCACTGCTAGTCTTGTTGTTGGTAATGTGGTTTCCTGATGCCATGGAAGGCACCTTCCCCCATAGTTCATTCTACCCCTTCCTGATATACTTCCTTGTGCATGGATGGTTGTCCACTGGGTTGACCCTGTTGATTATCCTCCACCATAACTCGGTTTTCCTGGCCATGGATGTTTGCTGGACCTGTGCTCTGAACAGCTTTGGCTCTACACTGATAATTTAATTGACCATGACTCTCAACTTTTGGTCTGTGAATCAGGGGTGATTTTAAGGGGACATGGTGGAGGTGGTGAAGTGGATTGTGGGGGGGTATTGTACGCAAGGGTGGTGTTTTTGGTGCCTGATGGGGTATGTGTGGTGGTTCAGTTGGTGTGGTGGTGAGTTGTGGTGTTTGTGTGCACTTGTGGTGTGTGTGATGTGTTAGTGTGCCAATGGTGTATATGTGCAGTATATTGGGTATGGCAGCATCTCCGGGTCTGTGTGAATCATTCCTTTTGCAATGGATTGTGGAATGTGTGGGAGTGTCTTTTAGAGTGGTGAGTGTGTCTCAGATGTGGGGTAGTCATACTGTGAAATGTGGCTTTCGGTTCTTTTGGAGTTGTACTTTTGGGCACAGTGGGTCACGCCGGCAATGGTTTACTACCGTGGAAGGACAGCTATGATGGTTTGTGGGACATAATTTGGAGGGCAGTATGTTGTTGGTGTGGCTGTGCTGGTGGTGGGACCTCCTCTCTCCCGCCTTTGGCTGGCCTGATGATAACAGACTTGTGGCTGTATTTGGACACTCTTCAGTTTGTGACTCGTAATACGGCGGACAGGATACCACTAACACTGGCGGTCTTTCGGTGACCGCCCCCACAGCAGTCTTCCGAAAAGACTGTCAAACTCGTAATGAGGGCCTGAGTCTTCTTACTGGAGGGATTTCCTAAGGTGGCATTTCAACTTAAGGAGGTGGCAGCAGTAGTAGTAGCAGCAGGCTAGCTCGCTAACAGGTAAGGCACAATGTGCCACGCCCACCTATGTGAACTCCAACTGCAGGATTAATCAAAGGGTTATCCATCACTGTCAACTAGATAAAAGGAAAACAGAGAGTTAGTGGGTTATATATTATATCATAACTTTAAGACTGAGACCAGACTACCACAATAACAGTATTTGACACACAGCAAAGAAGACCTGATATAATAATAAAAACTAGCAATATCAACTTCTTATGAGCAACAGGAAGCTAATATTTAAAAACTAAACTTAGGAAATGAAATCGTTAAGTCAGGAGAAGTGGGCTCAAAGTCAGGAGTGGTAGGACAAGGTTAAGCGTTTATGCAACACACAACCTAAGGCTTTACTGATAATGTTAATAGGGCTGGTGTGGAATACTGCTCAGGTAATAGAAGCTCATGCAGTGAATTGGTGTTACTTTGACCACATCTACCCCAGCAAGTGTGTGATCCATTTATGGTGTAAAATTAAGTCAAACTTCAATAAATCACACAGCCTGGGGTTGGAAGGTTAGGGGCTTGAATAATGGATGGGAAAGGGTTGCAATACACCATCATCAATCTGTTATGAAAGGGAACAATGAAGGGATAATTATGACACAGTTCAGTTAAATGCATTGCAATGTGTAACGCTCTTCGGGTGCTTTGCAGGATTAGTGTAAAAATTTCTGACGCTAATTCTGTAAATCACCCAGAGGCCCATTGTAACCAATGGAAGCCTCCTTTTAACACCTGCTCTCAGCAGGCATTCAAAGTGCCAAAAACATGGCACAAGGAAATCTTTTCAGATTTCCTGGCTCCTTTTGTTTCGGTCCCCCTAAAGGTGAAAGCCCCCTTTGCATACATTATGCCTGGCGCAGGCATGATGTAGCACAAAGGGCTACAAAGTGGCGCAAAGCATGCTTTGTGCCACTTTGTAAATATGGTGTGGGGTTTTTGACCTTCTAACACTACATCAGCATAAAAAAAATATGTTAATGTGGCATTGGAATGGCACTAGGGGCTCTTGAATATGCCCCTATAACTCTAAATGTTATGTCTTCTAGGTTTGAATAATACAAATTATGGAGGATGTAAGTTAACCCATCCAGTTCTAAAAATATGAGTGTTAGAAAGAAAATAGTACTGTGTTGCCAAATTGGGCAGTGCATCTCCATTCTTCTTGGAATATCTGTCACTCTTGGGTGCCTAGCTGAACCCATCTGGTAGGTAAGCTGGAGTTCTCAGCTTTCACCATGCTTTGTTCGTGCAGGAGACGACTAGGAGAAGGTCTGCTTATCAAAAAACAGTAACTGTGTTATAGAGTAAAGCAGAGGACAAAAGGAAGCAAGTTAAGCTTCATGAGGAGTCAGGAGTGTGCCAAGAAGACTCAGAGGCAGAGCAAGAACTAAAAGAGGAGTTTCACATTTGAGCCAGCAATGCAGCAAGCACACACTCAACAGCATTTCACAAATCAGTGCACCTCTTTCCAGTCTACAGAGCTGAATGAGTACAAGGTCTTAGTCTTCATCATAATCAGGGTTTCTATTTGAAGTTGATAACTTTCTTCGTCTAGCTGTTGTGGTAGTCCCACCCTGAGCCCTTCCATCCTCCTCCTCCTTCTTCTGAACTCCATCCCAGTCCCAAACTGAGCGAGGTAAAACTTTGTAGTGCACTGCTGTTGAAGAACAAATAGAGAAAGACAATTGGAGCATTTTGTGTATGCTTGTGTTTGGCAACTAACATGTCTAGTCTGTTCTCTGAGGAGCCAGAAAAAGGGAGTCGACCATGCAGGTACATTTTGCTATGTTTGAAAGGCCAATCACTTTCAGGAAAACATGATCACCCATCAGCCCCCAAACACTGCAAATCATCGAAATAAAGTTTACATATTTGTTGAACTCCCTCCCTCACTGTCAGCCACCACATACTTCAGCAATCTTCACTCACAATTGCTCAATATTTCACCACTCATTAGTGCAATAGTTAGTGCTTACCTCTTCCAATCCAAGCACGGTGCTTGATTATTACAAAATATTATTTCCTCCTTGATGGTAGCAACACATTAGAATTTGCATTGGCACTGGCAGTCTTTTACTAAATGACCTTATGGGGAAGACTTGCTAGATGATGAAAAAAAGGATAGGTAATGGCATGTGCGGGAGGCAGGCATTGTCTCTAATGTCCTAAAGGGAATGTTGGGGCTACTTCACTGCACACAGGTCCAATATTTTTTATTTTGTAAAGAACGAAAGAAGTTCAATGAGAAATAATTTAAAGGTTTTATGGTGGGACTGGCATACTCAGTCCTGAAAGCAGAGTTTGTCATCAAACTTCAGTTCACCCAGAAGTTAGTCAGCAAACACACTTGATTCTGACCAATCATCTTCTTTCTCCTTATGTGGTGTTTTGGGAAAGTTGTAATCAGGTGGTATAAAATGCTGGCTCATTTTGATCATGGTTAACCTCTCCACGTTTTAAGGTGAAAGAATGGTCCTTCTCCCTGTAACAACTGTACTAGCTGCACTGAACAAACATTCAACAGGCACACTTGCTGTGTCCCTGGCCAGTGATGCATCTTTCCATACCAATACACCAATGGGTTTTGATTCACATACACTGCTTTTGCGTCATCCAGATGCTCCCAGAACATCCCATGAAGTGCCATTGGTGCTGCCACTTGCTCAACTTCTTTTGCTTTCGCCTCTGCATTAGACTTAAGACCTGCCACTTGAAACCAAGCCAATATAGAGGTTGGGTCCGATTCTTCTGCTGCTGTTGTTGCCGTGTGTTCTTGTTGCTGATGTTGGCTTCTAGGAGACAAGTCTACCCTCTCTGGTAGTTGAAGGTGGTACCCCAGAAATGCAGAGTGGGACTCTAAGTTACAACCATTCTTCTTCCAGTTCTCTGGCATTCTCAACAATCCACCTCTTGTAATTTGAAACATCCCCTTCAGAAAATGGAATGAAAGAGGAAAGAATTGTTTGTTACAAGGATCAAGTAGGGTGACACAGATGTACTCTTTGGATGAGATAATGTAATTTTGCAGCCTTGCATTACAAGTCAAGCGATAGCTTAGGATCTCAACGAAGGCATGCGCTTCTGGGCTTTCATTCACACCTCCGAGTGCAAACCTTTCAGACATCTTCTTTAGCTGGTCCTGTAGTAGATGCAACAACAGGATAGTTTGGCCCATCGTACTGTTCTCCTTGCTAACTTCCAATGTGAAAACCTCAAAAGGAAGCAGCATGTGTGTCAGGCATTTGACTAGGCCCCATTTGTCCGCATCCATGGTCATAACTTTCCCATTTGCATCCCCCCCTCTTAGAATGACATAGTCATTGATCTGTCTGTACTGCTCAATCAGATGTTGCAACATATAAAAGGTTGAATTCCAATTTGTTGGCACCTCCTAAATCAGGGCTTTACCTGGTACTCTGTTACCACGCTGAACAATCCACAACTGTTTCTGGGATTTAGCGGAATGGCTGAAATGACAGCAGAGTCATTTGCAGGTAGTCAGTATGTTGCTGACTGTGACTTCTTTTTTTAGAAAGTCTTGCACAACCAGCTTGATGCAGTGTACCAAACACAGGAACCTGAAATAGCCACCATCTGCCATGGTCTTACATATGTAACTGCCATTGTCCGTGGCAAACAATCTAGTTCGGAGAACTCTGGGTCACAGCCATTCAGACACCTTGCTATTAAATTCATCCGAAATGTTTGCAGCTGAATGTGATTTCTCCATGGCGAACATGGATACTCTTGCATGTTGCTGAATGCTTCTAAAAATGTTTTCAGGGGCAAAACCTGTAGATAGCTTTTGCTTTACTCCGGCAAAAGAGATCCAGTGCACAGTTATGCACATTTAATCAGCAGCCTGACAACTGGTCCACATGTCTGTTGTCAGGTGGATAGTGTGGACAACATTTTGATGAAAAGCTTGTCCAACCAATTGCAGCACACTGTGATGCAGCGCTGGAAAAGCAACTCTGGTACAATAGGTCCTACTTCAAACCTTCCATTCTGGGCAGATGGCCACCACAAACTCTAGGAATCCCACTCCTTCCACAAAAGAAAAAGGGAGGAGGTAATGCACTAGCAATTTTGATAGCTTCCCATTGTACAAACCTGCCATTGGGTGGTTGCGGTCCTAGGACTCCTCCTGCCTAAGCATTCCCATAATAGTTGCCTTGATTTTATTCTTTTGTGGGTCCACTAACGCAGGTGACTTTTGAAATGTAGGTGGTGGTAGACTCAATGTGTGTCATGGTACAGTCACCCCATGCTGTGGTGTCTCCATCTGACTCTGAGCCTTCCTGTGCAAGTGTGAGGTCGCTAAGGCTGGTGATTCTGGTGCACAGTTGTAGACAGGGCTGCTTTATGTGAGGATGTCACCTTCTTCTTCCTCATCTTGCACCAGTGTAGCTGATATTTCCTGGCTCTCCTCACCTTCACCACTGCAACCACATTCCGTAATTTGTTTCAGGTGCTTCTCACACCAGATTGCACGATGTTGTTTCATTCATAGGGGTCGTCTGGCCTCCAGTACCATAATATGAACCAGGCTTATCTCGATTAACATTTGGGTGGCAAATGGAGCATATCCCAATGTTCTCCTCCTGTTTGCTAATTGTATAAAAGTCTCAAACTGGGAAGAAGTACTTTCTTACTAGATCCATGCCAATACCTGAAAAAGAACAGGAGGTTGATGGGTGTGTTTATTACCTCTCTGCAATGCATACTTCTACTTAGATATGGGTTGGTACAGGTCTCTGCTGGGGCCTTACAGATATGGGAGCTGGTGGTGATACCTGTGCCACATTCCTCGGTGTAGGTTGGATGGCAATGTTGGACTCCTTTATGCCAGCTTCCACAATGACTTGCTCATTGTCATTGTCCTCCTCATCATCATCCCCTTCCATGAGTCTAAGTCTGTCTGGAACATTCTTTTTCCCTTGCCTTTTCTGGTGTCTCCCAGACTTTGCCGAGGTCCATTCCATGTCCCTGTCATCAGAAGTGGTGCTTGGGGAAGAAGATGGAGTAGTATCCTTCCTTTGTCTTCCCAAGATCCAGGAGTCCTTGATTCTTAAAGATCTGGTTCTTACTTGGCAGAAAGCTCAACCTCCTGTTCTGTTCCAATGTCAGGAAGATCTACTATTGCGGGCTGCGACTGATGCTCATTTTGCTCTGTTTCCTGAAATGATTGGATACTACTTCATGAAAGGGACAAATCCAATTCAATGTTACTGCTTGTCAGTGTCGCCATGATTTCAGTCGCTGCCTCACTGACAAACATGGTCTTAGGATTAGGTTGGGGTGGTGCTTTTGTTGTAGGAGTTCTGCTCCCAGGCTCTTTCCCAGAGACCGGTGTGGCAGGCACACATCTCCCAGAAAAGGCTGCGGTCGAAACATCACTGGTGGAAATCTACTTCTTCTCACTGACCACTTTCTTGGGAGCAACTTTCTTTGGGGCCATCTTAAGCTCTAATTGTACAGATCTTCTCTTTGTGAGTACTGTGGATGGGGTGACGTCTCTTCTCTTTGGCACCTAAAAGTGGCAAAGCAAGAAAAACACATTCTTAGTGAAACATGGCATTGTTGCAGGTTGAAATAGTACAGACAAATGCAATCTTAATGTGGTTGATTGCTTATGCAATGAATATCAAAATGTAATCAAACATAGTAAAGTCAAACTGTCTTAGTTTGGACTCTTTCTCTGGGTAAGACTGCTGGTTCAAGGATGACAGTACTTATGTTTGTAGGTGACTATGCATATCCTACAACAAGTTGCAACTGTAGTCCCAACCCTTCCAGCTCACTAGCTGTACCTCACCAATAACCAAAACAGTTAAAGGTGATTTGTGGCAGCCTTTACGCATGGACTCAGAAGTATGACATCTGAGGAAGTGTCATGGTTAAACGGAGATTACCCCTTTCTCACAGATATATTATGTCTCAACCAAATACAGGCAATAACGAAGATGCAGTTAGGGTTCAATAGTTTTTATTAAATACAATGCAGTAAATCGTATTGGCTGCAATGATTAGGATAATGAACAGTACAAGAGATAGAATGGTAAAGACGAGGGTCATGATTATGAAGACCCCCACTATCTTGTTTTAGCTTAGAAAGACATAAAGGCCCTCATTACAACCCTGGTGGTAAATTCCACTTTCAGCCCTGCAGAAGACCGCCAACATACCGTTGCGGCAGTGGAATTCCACTACAGGTATTACGACTCACAGCTCAGAATCCGCCACAATACAGACACCCACACAAGTCCTCCACACCAAAGGTCAGTGAGAAACTGCTGATACCAAAACCTACACCGTCACGCCAACAGGAATACGCCCACAGTATCACGACCCACGAATCAACACAGTGGTCTTCCAACCGCGGTAATCCATTGGCAGTACACACCACTGCGCTCAAAATACACACACATTTACAAAACACAACCACATTGGACAATTCAAAATACTCACACCTGACACACATGCACACACCACACACCACACCCACACACCCAATCCAATATAAAGCACACACCCACATCATCCACAGACCCTTACAACCAAAATTCTGAAAGAAGGCTAGAGAGAGAGACTACCTAACACAACACCAGCATCCACAGACACACAACACCATCACTTATACAACATCCACGCACCTCAAACAACACACACCAACACATCCACGCACCTCAAGCAACACACACCAACACCTCCCCTCACATAACAACAGACAGCACCTCACACATCACCCACCCACATCATGGCACCTCAAAGACACCCCAGGTTCTCTGAGGCGGAGCTCAGGGTCATGGTGGAGGAAATCGTCCAGGTAGAGCCACAGCTATTCGGATCGCAGGTGCAGCAGACGTCCATTACAAGGAAGATGGAGCTATGGCGGAGAATTGTCGACAGGGTCAACGCAGTGGGACAGCATCCAAGAACACAGGATGACATCAGGAAGAGGTGGAACGACCTACGGGGGAAGGTACGTTCTGTGGTATCAAGACACCAGATTGCTGTACAGAGGACTGGTGGTGGACCCCCGCCTCCTCCCCCACAACTAACAACATGGGAGGAGCAAGTCTTGGCAATAATGCATGCGGAGGGCCTCGCAGGAGTAGCAGGAGGACTAGACTCTGGTAAGGCAAACCTTTTTTTAACTATATGCCCCCGCCCCACCTACATGCCATCACATACTCCCACCCTCACCCTCACACCCATCACCCCAACAACCCACAGATACCCCACTAACACAACCCACACATCCCAAAATCAAGCCCTGCATGTAACACCAATGCATGGACACCCATCACCAAAGCATGTCCAGTACAGAGACTCACTCATGCCCCAAAACCACCAATCACACAAGGGCCACGGCAATAATGCAAGCACATGAGTAGAGGGTACCTCACCCATTGCATAAGATGGCATACACAGATAATAACATTATGCATTGACACCCCAACAGGACCCATACCCAACGTCACCAGACAGGAGGTGCCAGCCATATCCAGTCCCCCAACAGAAGAGGCCCACAGTGATGACAGCAGCTCTCCACAACTGGATCAAGATGACCAGCCTGGCCCATCAGGGACCTCGGGACAGTCAATTCCCCTGACAAAGTCACAAACCACCACTGAACCTCCCCCCTCAGGAAACACCACCACAGCACCCACCCAGCGGGCCCATACCTCTGTCCCCAGAACACGCCAGTCAGCAGTGGTCCACCACTACAGGGAACCCAGGCAACCCCACTAACACAGGACGATCAGGGACCTGGGGGCAGTGCCAGTGGGCACACGGTTCAGGGGTCAGAGGCACAGGATAACAGGGAAGCTGGGAGGACTGCTGTACGACAGGGGGAGGACAGGCCCAGGGAACCCACTCTCCACGAGGCACTCTCCAACATCATGGCAGCTTACCACCATTTCCAGGAGACCATGGGCACGGTACTGGCCAAGTTTCAGGAGACCCAGCGACTGCAGGAGGAACACTACCTGGGGATCAGGGAGGACATGAAGTCCATCAACACCACCCTGTTCACCATTGCAGGGGTGCTGGCAGACCTTGTCAACACCAGGAGGGACACAGTGGCACACCAGCGGGCCCCTGACACTAGCCTGGACGATCAACAGCCCTCCACCTCTGCTCGTGCTAGTGGACAGGAGGCACCGCCACAGGAACAACAGGCCACCAGCACCCCACCCCCTGCAGAAGGAGAACCACCCCACAACCGGTCCCTGAGATCCAGGAACAAGACAGAGAACATTGCTAAGACTCCCACCAGGAAATAAGACCCCCCTGAATATCACCCGTCTGTCCCACAATGTTACCCTGTCCACCTTGAACTGCCATTACTCCACTTCCTATGCCCCCTTGGACAATGCACCTGTGATACTAATAGACTGGACTCTGCCATGGACATTCCTCCACCATCACCCCATCCCATTTCACACCCCCCTCCACTTATTTGCACAGAAATAAACACACTTGAATCACAAAACAATCTGGAGTCTGTGCTTTCACTAATGTGTAATTGCAAAACCTCGGGAATATAGCAATGTCAATGTACTTGTTCACATACCAATGTAACACAGCTGTAGGCCAGCAGTAAATATAGCAGAGGGCACAAAATGGGACTCATATCTGTGAAATGCAAAGGCAAAGTAACAAGTCGGGGTCCATACACTGAGTGAAAATTACAGACTTATGCTAGCTCCAACAATATAATGAGATGTGGGAAGCAGTTACATCTTCTTACCTGTGTCTCACTGGAAGTATTGCATGATGATGTTGTTTCGGTTGTCAACATCTTCTTCGTCTGCCTCCTCTTCTTCACTGTCCACATGCTCCACAACTGCCACAAGACCACCTTCTGGCCCATCCTCCTGCAGAAAAGGCACCTAGCATCGCAAAGCCTGGTTGTGCAGCATACAGCAGGCCACGATTATCTGGCACACCTTCTTCGGTGAGTAGTATAGAGAGTCACCTGTAAGATGGAGGCACCGGAATCTGGCCTTCAGGAGGATGAAGGTGCGTTCTATAATCCTCCTAGTTCGCCCATGTGCCTCATTGTAGCATTCCTCTGCCCTTGACCTGGGATTCCTCACTGGGGTCAGTAGCCATGACAGGCTAGGGTAACCAGAGTCACCTGCAAATGTCGAGGGACAACTGTTAGACAGACACTAACCCTCAGGGATAACCCCATACCCAGACACCTATGTCAACTGTGTTGGGACCTTGGACTCACCTATTAGCCACACACAGTGCCTCAGGAGTTGCCCCATCACATAAGGGATGCTGCTATTCCTCAAAATGTAAGCGTCATGCACAGAGCCAGGATACTTGGCATTCACATGGGAGATGTAGTGGTCTGCGAAACACACCATCTGCACATTCATTGAATGGTAGCTTTTCCGGTTTCTGTACACCTGTGCATTCCTGCGGGGGGGACAAATGCCACATGTGTATCATCAATGCCACCAATGATGTTGGGGATATGTCCCATGGCAGAGAATTCACCTTTCACTGTGGGCAAATCCTCCACCTGAGGGAAAATGATGTAGCTGCCCATGTGTTTCAGCAGGGCAGATAACACTCTGGACAACACGTTAGAGAACATTGGCTGGGACATCCCTGATGCCATGGCCACTGTTGTTTGAAAAGACCCACTGGTCAGGAAATGGAGTACAGACAGAACCTGCACTAGAGGGGGGATTCCTGTGGGATGGCGGATAGCTGAAATCGGGTCTGGCTCCAACTGGGCACACAGTTCCAGGATTGTTGCACAATCAAGTCTGTATGTGATAATGATGTGTCTCTCTTCCAGTGTCGACAGGTCCACCAGTGGTCTGTACACCGGAGGATGCCGCAATCTCATCACCTGCCCCAGCAGACGTGCCCTATGGAGGAGAACTGCGAGCAGAGGGTCATCCAACACTTAGGTATCACAATGTGTTATTTGCTAAAACGTAGAGAAATCGCAATGTGCAGGTATCTGTCTGTATTCCAGGCCTAGATAGGTGTGACACAGTTTTTTTCCATCCCATGTGGCCCCCTGAAATGGCGGCTGCCTGACCTGTAAGGTGGGACAAGGGGAAATGAGGTAACTGTGCTGCCGGTGTACACCGTCCCGGTGGGCGGTCGAAGACCGCGGCGCAATTCAGCATGGGTTAACATTGGGCCCTATGGGTCCCAGGAGCCAATGACGATGTACGCCGGCCATGACGGTACGCACCGCCGCGGCGACGTGGCTGCCATTTTCTTACTGTTCAATCACTTGATACCTGAATTTCAACAGGAGATGACCTACACTGCAAGTGCTGCTGTGACCTGTGTCTGGAAGCGACGATGTCTACAGTGTCTGGGGAAAGGGCCCCTGCCTTCACTTCAGAGGAGTTGGAGAAACTGGTGGATGGGGTCCTCCCCCAGTACACGCAACTGTACGGTCCTCCAGACAAACAGGTGAGTACACTGTGAGCATGATGGATGGGACATGAATGTATGGAATGGGGTGGATGGAAGATACAGGGGGGGTGGGCTGAGGCCGTCATGTGAGGACGGTCAGTGTATGTTTTTCTGGGCCAGTGTGGGAAGTTGTGCCAATGAGTAAGAAGAACCAGACGGGGAGTAAAATCCATTGTTACTTCACTTTTCCTCTAGGTCAGCTCCCACCAAAAGAAGGGTATTTGGCGTGCCATCGCAAAGGACTTTCGGACCCTGGGGGTCTACCATATACAGAGCACCCACTGCCGTAAAAGATGGGAGGACCTGTACCGCTGGAGCAAGAAGACGACGGAGGCCCAGCTGGGGATGGCCTTCCAACATTGAACGGGTGCCCGTCACACCATGCCACCCCTGATGTACTGGATCCTGACTGGGGACTATACGGAGTTGGATGGGCGCTTGAGGTCATCACAGCAGCCACAAGGGGGTGAGTACACTCTAATTCAGCTGACTCTGCACACTTTACGAGGTGTCTGGGTGGGCGAGGTGGGCTGTGGGTTCCCCTAGGCCAGGGCGAACTTGGTAGGCTAGGTCCCTTGTTAGGCAGGCTCTGTGGCACCTCAACCCCACTACTGGTAATAGTTATCTACAGCTAGTTAGGCTTCTGTGGCTTCCAGCTGTGCAGCAATTGGGCTTAGGCTTCATCCCCCATGGGCATGTGAATTTGCTAAGAACTGTTAGTGCATGGCTTAGTGCATAGGGCTGCTCCCTGTTTGTTGTGTCCGCCAACGGTAGTGGTGTTGCATGCACTGAACATGTGTTTCTTCTGTCTCCCCCCCTTTTTTGTTTTGTCTCCCTGTTCTTGCCTGCATTAGCGTCATCTGGCGGAGGAGCAGTGCACCGAAGCAGGAGGGAGCTGCAACCCACATGGCCCTGGAGGGTGAAGCAATGGAGTCTGAAGCCACCAGTGGGACGGAGGGCGAGGGGAGCTCCACGACGGGGACAGGAGCATACACCAGCGACAGCGACTCCTCCTCTGATGGGAGCTCCTTTGCGGTGGCGGGCACCTCTGTGCCCGCTGCATCAACAGGTACAGCCACCACCCCCCTACCAGCACCGCCCTCCCAGCAGCCCCTCAGCATGTGTCCCGTGCCCGCTCACCCAGGAGGGTGGGCATCTCCTTCGCCCCAGGCACCTCAGGCTCTGCCCCAGTCAGCCATGCTGCCCTCAGTGAGGAGGCTTTTGATCTCCTGAGATCCCTCACTGTTGTGCAATCTACCATTTTGAATGCCATCCAGGGTGTTGAGAGGCATCTGCAACAAACAAATGCATACCTGGAGGGCATTCATTCTGAGCAGGCGGCCCAACAGAGAGCATTTCAGGCTCTAGCCTCAGCACTGAATGCAGTCATTGTCCCTGTGTCCAGCCTCCCCCCTCCAACTTTCTCCACCCCAACCCAATCCCCTGTACCTCAGCCTATCCCAAGCACACCATCAGACCAGCATGCACACTCATCAACACACAAGAGTGGACATGCCAAACATAAGCAACACACATCCCACAAGCTCTCACACAAGCACCATCCCCATGCAGACACAGCAACATCCACTGCCCCAACTGTGTCCCCCTCCTCCACTTCCTCCTCCTCCCTCCCTGTCTCATCTCCACTCACACCTGCATGCACTGCATCCTCAGCCACTACCTCCATCACCAGCACGCCCATCACCACACACCACTCATGTGCAATCACCACCCCCACTACCATGCAGACATCCCAAGTGTCCTCTCCCAGTGTGTCAGTGAGCCCTCCTCCCAAAGTATTCAAACGCAGGCACACACCCACCCAACAGCCATCCACCTCACAAAAGCCTCCGGCCCATGCACCTTCACCCAAATTCAGCAAACGTACACCTCCTACAACCACTACCTCTTCCTCCACTCCCAAACCCCCTCCATCTTCCCATCCCAGTGTGTCTAAGAAGCTTTTCCTGGCTAACATTGACCTACTCCCTACACCTCCCCCCACCCGTCCTTCCCCTAGGGCCAGGCTTTCCAGTTCCCAGCCCAGCACCTCAGCCACCAAATCCCCAGGCACAGTGGTGCCAGCAACTGCTGGGTCATCGAGTGAGCCATCCATCAGGGCTGCCAGTGTGCCACTTTGCAAGGGCAAGGACATTCTGCCACCTGCCAAGGTGAAGAAGGTGCCCACATCCCAGAGGGAGAAGCTGCACCTACCATCCACCAAGGGCTCCGCCAAAGTAAAAGGGGACAGTGGCAAGATACCTGCGGCACCATCAAAGGTGGGGAAGGGACAAAAGCAGAAGAGCAGGTCAGGACAAGGCACGGTGGCATCGACTGAGGGACTAGTGTCACTCCTTCTGTCAACAAATACACCAACCTGTAAGGCGTCGAACACCGCAACCTGCACCGCAACCTGCACCGCCACCAGCACCGCCACCTGCACTGCCACCAGCACCGCCACCTGCACCGCCGCCTGCACCGCCGCCAGCACCGCCACCTGCACAGCCATCTGCACCGCCACCTGCACGTCTGCAGCCTTAGCAACAGTCCCCAGCATCTTCCCCAGTGGGCAGCCATCCGAGGCTGCAGGAGATGTCCTGCTGTGTCCCTCAACAGGTGCTGTCACATGCACCACAGCCAGCACCACCGCCACAGACACCACCGCAAACACCACCACCATCCCCGCGACGTGCTCGTACAGTGGCACCAAAGCTGACATGGCTACCATCCCCAGTGGCCAGCCATCCGAGGGTGGAGGAGACTTCCCGGACCCTGCCCAGCCTCCATGAGGCATGACTCTCATCACTGTTTGCACCTGCAGGTGAAAGGCGAAGCCGCAGCAAGGTGGGGTATGTCTCTGCCTCCATGGCATATCATGTTACCTGTTCCTAAGCAATCTCGTGGCACACACACCCAGGTGAGGGAATGGGACCTGCCACACTGCATGAAGAGCACTTTGGGCACATTGCCACCTCCAGAACCAATGGAGAATCACATCCACTACCTCAGTCCTTGGCAGAATGAAGCACTCTGGGCACAATGCCCCCTCCAGAACCAGTGGAGAATCACATCCACTACCTCAGTCCTTGGCAGGATGAAGCACTCTGGGCACAATGCCCCCTCCAGAACCAGTGGATACTCCCCATGATAAAGCAGTGGGCAAACCATCCACTGGAAAGACTTGAAAGACTGTGTATTTGCACTCCCCAGGATAAAGCAGTGGGCAAACCACCCACTGGAAAAACTTGAGAAACTGTGGCTTTGCACTCCCCCGGATACAGCAATGGGCATGGAGCCCTTCGAGGAGCAGTGGCGTCGTGCCTTCATCCGGCTGAGGTGCCCCCCCTTCCCCCTGAGGTGTCTATTTTCGATCTGATGCCCCTGCAGTGTTCTCTCCGTTTCGAGTCAGATATCTTGTGTGGGCTTTGCCCATGCATTTTGGGACCACTGGTCCACGGACAATGATTGGTGCACTATCCGGACTTGTGTAGTTGGTGTACATATTTGTATATACTGATTTTTTAACTTTCACTATCTGATTTTGAATGATAATAATTGTTACAATCATTTAATTTTGTCCTTGCGTTCTTCCACGGGGTGGGGGGTGTTTATGTAATGTTGCTCATCGTCGTCTGTTCTGCTCCTGATACAGCAGGAGGAAGGCCAGCATGGGCAGTACATGTAACTCGGGCTCCATGGTGTCCTGGTTCCTCGTTGGGTGTCGAGAGGTGAGTGGTTTCCCTTCTGTGTACTGATCCCGCCGTACTTTTGATAGCATTGGTTCCGCCCCAGAAAAGGTGGCGGATAGGCCTCTGGTAATACAGTGGGTGGGACTTCGTCCTCTGCTTGTCTGTTGGCGGTTACCTCTGCGGTGTTTGTTTCTACCGCCGTGGTGGTCGGAGTGTTAAAGTAGCTGTCTATGTTGGCGGTTTCTGCCATGGTCGTGATTCAAATTTTATTTTTGCCGGCCTGTTGGCGGTATTACCGCTGCTTTACCACCGTCCATCAGGGTTGTAATGAGGGTCAAAGTGTATCCGTGTACCCTATCATAATAGGCCTAACCTTCTACCCAGAGGAGAGCTGGGTATGTTAAACTTAATCTGCCAATGCCATGTCACTGGAAGGAACCCCCAACCCTGGTTACCTTGAGTGAGGTCTCGAGCTCAAACTTCGGAAGAACACGAAGTCCGGGTCAGCGTCAAGGCAACGTGCAGCATTGATAGCAGCAATGGTATCTGGTCAGAATCCCTCTGATTATCTGTCTAAAGTGTGATGTATTTATACAGATCTAATTGGACCCCTGACATAGGTTGTTCCAAAACAATAGATAACGCTGCATGCTTGGGACGGTAATTTCTAATGTGAGCACCTATAGCTTGTTTGTCTTTGTTGTATGACTTGATGCCTTAGCGCGGTGACACTGATAACATAACTCTAAACAAAAGGGCCTAACTATAAACAAGGCAGCCATCTTGTAAGATTTAACTAAATAAATGGTCTAAGACAGAGCCAGCTAAGTAGGTTAAAAGTCAGTAGGTGAAGGGGGCATGAGTCTGAAAGCCAAAGGCTAAGCTAACTCCCGTTATCCCATTAAAACAAAATAGGATTCACTACAAAACCACACCACCACACCCTAAAATGAAATTCTAAATCATTCAGCACAACATGCAGATACAACTATTTGCTTTGTCTCCATCTGTTTTAAAGAAAACACTTGTGGTAGTCAGAGAGAGGTGCATGGGTAAATGGAATTATCCTTAAAAAATCCATGGTGGCAAGGTAGTCCAGGGGAAATGTAATAATCATTAAAAAAATAAATTA
This sequence comes from Pleurodeles waltl, assembly GCF_031143425.1. NCBI lineage: Eukaryota > Metazoa > Chordata > Amphibia > Caudata > Salamandridae > Pleurodeles > Pleurodeles waltl. The sequence continues at coordinate 958,049,330 of NC_090449.1, forward strand.
TGCTGCTGATTTGTCTGTAATGTTCTGCAGCCAAGGAGTCCAGGAGGAAATGGAATTATTATACACCAAAAGAAACTGAATGCTGTAGGGCGCCTGTGCACCTTTGGTGGATGCAGCCACAGCCTGGAACGCCCTTCTGCTCCAGCTCAGACGAACTACCACCTCCTCAACTTCACGAAGGAGCTGAAGTCATGGCTTTTTGAAGAACCGCCTCACTGATGGACGCTACACCCCTCCCCCCCCGGCAGCGCCTTGAGACCCATTGTGGGTAAGTAATTGCGCTTAACAACACCTGATTGATTCATGGATGGAGGAATGAATATAGATGGATCTAGGCAAAATGCAGAATGAAATAAAATGAAATAAAAAAATGTAAATAAAAAAATAACTAAAAAACAGTACAAAACTCAAATTAAAATAAAAATAAAAAGCAATACATTACAAAAAATGTAATTGAAAATTAAAATACAAAATAAAAAATATAATAAAAAATACAAAAATGTAATATTACATTAAAATACAAAATAGAATAAAACATTAAAAATAATAGAATAACAAATTAAACTAATACATTAAAATGGAAAATAATCAAAATACATTTAATTAGTAACTTAAAATAAACAAATGATCAATAATTAACAATGTTTGTATGCAAACCTATAGCAAAGACACACTGGCTGGAGGCACAAAATGGCTGCCAGCCACATTGTCAAACAACAACAACAAGGAGCAAGGAGACATGGGGAACAAAAAAAGAACACATGCAAGCCTATGGCAAAGGATCACAGACTGCAGGCACAAAATGCCTGCCAGCCACAATGTCAAACAACAACAAGAAGAGAGCAAGGAGATAAAAGAAGAACACATGCAAGCGGATGGCAAAGACACACTGGCTGGATGACGAAAATGACTGTCAGCCACATGGTCAAACAGCAACTGCAAACAAGGAGGCATGGAGAACAAAGAACACATGTAAGCTTATGGACGTAGACTACAAAAAGTGGCCCCGACCCACACGGCATAGAGAAAAAAGACAAATGGTGGATGATGACACACACAGTGGCCATAAGGAGGCATGGTAGCAACACTGAGGAAAACACTAACATTAATGCAAAACATAAGAATGAACTGAGCTATACAAATTTCACAACAGTACACATATCTTTCTATGCCATCAAATATTACCACACAACATATACACTTTTTGCAAAAAAAAATGAAACGCAAACAATAGCCAACTTTAGCATCCCTGCCCTAAATGGAGTTTTACAAACATATACCATGGAAATATTTATTTCATGCACTGATGAGTAATAGTACTGGGCCTACTGGCTAGATGGCCCTTTGGCAACCTAGGCCACATAGTAAAATAATATTGCACATGTCAAAAACATGTAGAATAGTACAGGTACGGAGCTGTGCAACAATTTTTCTTTACAAAAATGAAAAATCAATCAAATGCAAATTAAACAACTAGGCCTATACTTAAACTCCAGGCCATCCACCACTATAATTTTTTTAAATCAAGGTACAAAGAAATGTTGGTGCATGCCCAAGCGATCAAACTACATCCTTATTCAAAGGTTTTTGAACTTGTGTGATTTCACAAAAACAATATCCTTAAATCCAAAGGTATATAAAAAGAGAGTGATCCTTCCACCTCAAACTCCAACTGAAAAGTGACCAGGAAATGGACAAAGCTTTGGGAGGAGCCTGCTGAACAGGAACAGGAAGTTGGAGTCTATGGGGCACTTCCATCCTATTTGGAAAAAACCCTTTTCAATCTAAAAATCTATTTGAAGGGTCCATTGGAGAAGAATCTCCACTCAAAAACCACTTTTTGACTAGATTTAGATGTATCTCGAGTAGAAAATCTACTCCAGGTGCATGCGCACTCATGAGCGGGACTGTTTTGGCTGCCATCGTAGCCAAAAGCACCACGGCTACATGCAAAGTGTTGCACGCTCAGCTGGAAACAGAGCCCGGAAATATTGTGGCATTTGCGAGAGAGCACCAAAACCCAACATTGCACGAGTTAATGAACTCCATGCTGGATTGTGGAATTCAGGAACTCTGCAATACTCTACATAGAGTGAAGTGTCGGAACTCTGTAAACTCTTCCAGCTGAGCTGAGTTCTACGCCCATGCCTAGTTCATAAAACCTCCAGTATAAGGGTAATGAAGCAAACAGAGAGCAGTTTAGAGTAAATAGAAGGACACAGCTTTATGTAATGTCTTACCCACTCTCCTTGCCCTTTTGTTGAATAAACATCCATTGGCTCAAGCTTAGTAGGGGTCCTTTTGTAAAGCGTAAAATTGTGTATTCTTCACAACCTATGAGCATTAACTCAGGCGCATCCGTAAAAATCATACACAAGATACCAGATCACTGCCAGCAGGGCAGAAATATTTTTTGGTTAAATTACATAATCCTATACAAAAACGATTATCACGAAAAAAGTTTTAGTCAACAATCCGCAGCCTCTAATCTCACTGCTCTGATTTTATCCTATAAAACAGTAGCTTAGATTCATACTATGAAAATAGAGAAATAAAATGTTCTGCTCCAGCCTGACCTCCTCAGTTAAACTGAAGCCCTGATTCAGCAAATGCTGAACACTTTGTTATTGTTAGATCGAGTTATTTGACTCGTCGGTGATACGCAGTGTAAAAGAGCTCAGGCAAGATCAACTTCTGCATGCAGTGATTTATGAAAATGGAAACACATTTCTTTTGAGTTTACACATTTCCTGGTAGGTAACAACATCCCGTGTTGAGCAGAAAGTGCTGATGCGGCTGGAAATAAGTACACAGTCTGTCTAGTGTGGAAGTTTACCGAAGATTAAATGACAAAGATAACGTTTTTAATATCCTTTCTTCGGGAGTGCTGCTCTGCCACTTTATATTCCACGCAGTTAAAAGAAAGTGTCACTGGACGTTTCGCAGCGTTTTATCTCCCGCTCTTCTACAGGCACTTTCTCTATTAGAATGATATACAGTAATGATGAACACAGGAGTCATATGAGTTTATAATTCCGTGCACAGCATCATAGGTGAAACTGCCTAGTCGCTCAGAAATCACACTTAACTGTTAAAGGACTTCTGGACTCTTGCATGTTTTTTTCTTAATGGTGATTTGACACCAATTTTACCTCCATGTTAAATCAAACTTTGTTATCTGTAACCGGGAAGCAGCAAGAGCTGAAATTCTTTCTAAATAAATGAACTAGTACAAATTATGTCAGGTATCCACATACATTACGCAACAAAGTGCCATTGGAAATTGTACACCCACTAATTTTCAATTGTACAAGGTTCATACATTAGCTTGTGCGCAATCTGCACCCGATTACAAACAGGAAACACTAATTATGCACGTTATTACCCTTTACAAGGGGTGCAAACAGCACATGTTTGCAATATGCTAGTGGAAATTCCACCACTTTTCCCGTGCTACAAACTGAGGGCCATATTTACAAGGCCCGTTGCCGAGGGTGTTGCAGCAAGTGCCTTGCTGCACCACCTTGCACCACCAGGACCGCACATTTCTGTCCTCATCCTCTGAGCTGGCACACAAATTGCTGCCATGCGCCATCACAGGCACTTTTGCACCATAGTGCAAGGGTGCCTGCATTGTGGGGATGATTGTTTTTTTGGAGGAAGGGACACCTTCCGGCTTAGAAAACAATCAATGGAGGCAACATCCTCCTTCTATGTGTGCTGTGACATGCAGCACACATAGAAAGAGGTAAAGACGGGGAGAAATAAAGATATTCCTCCCCATTGTGTCACTCTTATGCTACCCCTGGTGTAGCATAGGCTTTTGACGCTTCCTATGTTTAGAAAACCTTGTAAATCTGGGAATGCGTCCAAATCCATAGATGTTGCTTGAGAACACCCACGCAACACCCATGGAAACGGTTCCCTGAGCCAAAGTAAGACAACACAGAGATTTGCGCTGGGTTGCTTAACTCCATATCTACAAGGTCATGGAAAGCCATGCAAAGTAACTTTGTGTGGCCTTTTAGACATGGGTCAGTAGCCTGGGCCACTGGTGTGTCACAAAAAGTGAAAACAAAATGTAAACATGGGCCTGAAGGCACAAACAGTGCAATTTGTGCACGCATCTAAATACCTTTGGGCACAAAAGTAGTTGCCACCCAAAACAGGATTTGTGGCCACATCATAATGGGGGCTTTGCTATGCTATTGTCTTTGCTTAATTTTTCAAAATTGTGCTTTCAAAATTCCAAATTTAGGTGAGGGGGATTTAAGATGAGTTAAAATGTGGTAAAGAAAGGAACTGCTACTCAACCTTCATGTTTTACATCTTAGTCCTAGTGTTGTTTTTTTGCCAGACAATGCAAGACAATGTAAGACATTAATCTTAAGTAACTTGTGGAGCAAAGCACACACCCACAGTTCTTTTGGGGATAACAAGTTGTAGGTATAAATAAGAAGTAAATAGCGTAACTAATATTGCTGACTTTTGCTGAAAAAGCCAGCCATCCAGCTTCTGAAGGACATGAAGGACATTTACTAAAGTCCTCACACTCTTAGGCGGGATGTTAAATGCCACTTATGAAAAAGCTTTTTCATCAACCTGACTAGAGAACCCAAAGAACATGGGGTGAGAGGAGAACGTATCAGATGAGAAGAGTACACCCAAAGCAACACAAATCCTAACTTTATCTTGGGAAACTTGAGTGACAACATCATGCACAGAATGATAGACCTCCCAGATTCAGATTTTATGGGGTTATCTCTTCTCTTATCTGTGGCACCTTGTTAGACTTGGCATCCTTGGCGTGGTCTCCCCTAAATTGTTTACTCTGTTTACCAGGTTGTTGGTGTGTGCTTGACTCTGTTTTTGCTGTTTTTGTTACTCTGGGCACTTTACCACTGCTATCCAGTGCTAAAGTGCAAGTGCCACTATGTAAATTGTGTGTGCAATTGGCTTTCCATGATTGGCATATTTGATTTACCGGTAAGTCCTTAGTACAGTGCACTAGAGGTGCCCAGGGCCTGTAAATCAAATGCTTACTAGTGGGCCTGCAGCACTGGTTGTACCATCCACATTAGTAACCCTGTAAACATGGCTCAGACCTGCCACTGCAGTGTCTGTGTGTGCAGTTTTAAACTGCCAATTCCACTTGGTAAGTGTACCCACTTCCCAGGCCTAAACCTTCAATTTTCTTACATGTAAGGCACCCCTAAGGTAGGCCCTAGGTAGCCCCGTGGGCAGGGTGCAGTGTATGTTTAAGGTAGGACATATACTAATGTGGTTTATATGTCCTGACAGTAAAATACTGCCAAATTCGTTTTTTACTCTTGCAAGGCCTATCTCTCTCTCAGGGGTTAACATGGGGGCTGGGAATAAATGAGAATAAAGTTAGATTCCCTTTGGGAGCAGATAGACATATAGAGTTTGTGGTCTCTGAACTCACAATTTAAAAATACATCTTTTAGTGAAGTTGGTTTTGAGATTGTGTGTTTGAAAATGCCACTTTTAGAAAGTAGGCATTTTCTTGCTTAAATCATTCTGTGACCCTGCCTGTGGATTTTCTGTCCAAGTTAGTTTGACAGTTGTGCTGGTTTGCCCCACTCTCTAGACAGTGACACAGAGGGAGCTGAGGTGTAGCCTGCATATCCTGATGAGCCATCTGTGCTAGGAGGGAAGGGAGGAGTGGTCACTCACACCTGAAAGGGCTGTGCATGCCCTCACAGAATGTAGTCTCCAACCCCCTGGTGAGTGTCTGGGGCCTGGCCTGGGCAAGGCAGGATCTCACAAACAAGAGAGACCTTCCTTTGAAGTAGACCTACTTCAAAGGCAGAAAGGGGTATAAAAAGAGCACCCCAAACCCCTGAAAATTAGATCATTTCTGGAATCAAGAGAAACCTCTACTAAGGAGAAGTGCTGCCCTGCCTGTTACTGTGCTTTGTGCAGCTATCCTACAGTTGCTACTTCTGCCTGTGAAAGGGGACAAAGACTGGACTTTGTTGTGCATTCCTGCTTGTAAAGCATGTCCAAGGGCTTGAACTAACCTTGCCTCCTGTTGTTGAAGTCTCAGGGCCATCAAAGACTTCCTCTGCCAGCACCTGGACTCTCTGCTGAGAGTCCTTCCCTGCCAAGTGGTACCCTATCCAGGTCCTGGGCCCTTGAAAGGTGAAGCTAGCAGACAAAGATTGAAAATCCATGCACAGACCGCCGTCTGGGGAAATTTCGCGGCTTAAATCACCGCTCCACCTGCATCATGGCTGGAAGATCGAAGCAAAGTGGCTGGAGAAACGACACGCAACACCCGCTAATGGAGGCTGATAATGAAGCAAATTCTACGCAGATCGGTTTTGTGATACTGTGCGACTGGATTTTCAATGCAACATCGCTGGGTGCGGAAAAACAACGCAAAACCTGCCTGGACCAAAGGTGCCTGCCCAGATCGATGCATCGCTCTCTTGTGGGAGAGAAGAAATGACGCACGCTGAACCGACCGGAGGACGAATGACGCACGGTCTTGCTTGCGAGTGAGAAATCAACGCACTAGTGGCCTTTTTCAACGTACACTCACCCGTGTGGCTTTATTTTGATGCTTCCCAGGTAGTTTTGTGAAATAACAGCATTCTCACTGATTTTTAAGGAATAAGAATCTTGGGCCAGATGTACCAAACGTTTTGCGACTCGCAAACGGCAAAATCTGCCGTTTGCGAGTCGCAAAACGCGTATCCCAATGCAGAAATGCATTTTGCGAGTCGTTACCGACTCGCAAAATGCATTTCAGACTCGCAAATGGGAAGGGGTGTTCCCTTCCTATTTGCGAGTCGCATTGGGATGCAATACCATTTGCGACCGCATATGCGGTCGCAAATGGCATCGCAGTTACCATCCACTTCAAGTGGATGGTAACCCAATTGCAAATTGGAAGGGGTCCCCATGGGACCCCTTCCAGTTTGTGATTGCACCCCAAAATATTTTTTCAGGGCAGGGAGTGGTCCAAGGGACCACTCCCTGCCCTGAAAAATCCGAAACTAAAGGTTTCGTTTTTTTTTGTAGTGCAGCTCGTTTTCCCTTAGGGAAAACGGGCTACACTTCAAAAAAAAAAAAACTGCTTTATTGACAAGCAGGTCGCTAACATGGAGGCCTGCTGACGTCAGCAGGCCTCCATGTTAGCGAGTGCCCATACTCGCAATGGGGCTGCAATTTGCGACCCACCTCATGAATATTCATGAGGTGGGTCATTGCGACCCCATTGCGAGTTGCAGTCGGTGTCTGAGACACCGTACTGCATAGCAATTTGCGACTTGCAAATTGCGAGTCACAGGGACTCGCAATTTGCAAGTCGCAAATTGCTTTTTTGATACATCTGGCCCCTTATTCTTTGAAAATTCATATTTTGACTCGTGTATGTTGGATTTTTGTTGTTTTGGTCGTGTTTTGTTTAGGTAAATATTCACTATTGTTCTAAACCTGTGTTGAGCTATTTTGTAGTGTTTTCACTGTGTTGGTAACAATACTTTACACATTGCTTCTGAAGGTAAGCCTTCCTGTTCGTGCAAAGCTGCCAAGAGGGTCAGCGGGAGTTTGCTGATGGTGATTCTCCTTTACCCTGACTAGAGCGAGGGTCCTTGCTTGGACAGGGGGTAACCTGGTTGCCAACAGAAGACCTCATTTCTAACACACCTCGATCCACCCTGATTCATGTATCAAGTATCACTTTTTGTGGTAGATGAAGCATGCTAGGATAATGCAATGTGTCATCAAGCAAAACAAAATCTTTCATATATATGGACTCACTGGTAGCTTGATCATTAAATGTTCAGCGTTAAAAAAGTTCATTTTACACCAGCCTCAATGATTTGTGTAAAGAAATGATTTATTATGACATCAAATTATTTGTGTTTTCTCAGCAATTAGGGTCATCCCCATAATACTTCTGAAATTATCCAACAACTAGGATTTATGTGTCAAATGCAGAGAGTCACACCTCTTCCACCATATATGTTCACTTTAATAAAGTGATTGACTCTATTTCTAGCTTATTGTTGTAACATGGGAGCTTGTGTAGCAAATATACTCCTGTACAATATTTGTATTGTTTACTGTCAGAGTTCATTATATCAATGATTTGTCAGAAATGGGTTATATCAATTAAATCCCCATGGATTTTTCACATATTAGACTCCTTGGTTTATGGACTTTTGCCATGAGTGAGTCTAGCTACCTGACTAGACACATGTGTTGGATGAAAGTGTCACCCTACCATCTAGCTCATCACAGAATCTGTGCACATGAGGCCAATCACAGTGGTAATGTCAGGACAGGTGCTGACTTGGAAAGGGCTTATTATTGTGTGGGTGTCAGTACATGAGTAGATTACTGAAATATGGGGTACTTCACTGTATTATAAACTATGAGTGAAATCTGTATGAAAATACAATTTCACCATCATGGGGCCTAGAGACTTCCATACTGCACCGGTCATATGTTGACAATAAACCACAAGTGCAGATCCAACATCCTTTTATTGATATATGCAGTCTTTCTGGCACTTCAGGATTTATCATATTACTCTGGCTCAGCTTCTAATGAGATTTGAGGCTTTATTTTTCTTGCTGGGCTTTAATTACTCTGCTGGCCAGTTGTGGTGTCAAATGTCTCCCCACGCAAAAGGGGCATTAGCAGGCTGTTCCTAGGAGAGGAGAAGGTGGGGATGGAATCCACATGAGCGAACTTTCGAACACACTGCTCCTGGCCTAGGAAATCTCACTGCCACAGAAACAATGGAGGGCAGCCAAAACCCTGGAGCCAAACATGGGAAGTATTCTCTGTTGAAGTTTTAGAGGGTATTAAAAATGGCCCTTTTTGCTGATAAACCCCAAACGTTTTGTCTTCCTCCTCCTCTTTGTCTGATCTTCTTTTTGTTGGCCTTAGGACTTTGATCACTTTGCAACTCATGACCAGTGCTAAAAAGCATATGCTTCTCCTCTAAAACATGTCTACATTGGTGTATAATTGTAAGTCCCTGTGCAAGAAGGGAACATTGTAGAACTCAAGCTCCCTGAAGAACACACACATTGAGATGTCAGCATGCTGGAAATGCACAGTCCTTTTGGCTAGAATTTGTCCAAAGGAGCAGCACACAATTTCCCCCAGCCAAATCAGCCCAAAGGGAGCCAAGAAAGCAGAGGGATAAATGTGTCTCCTCAGGAGGAACATGTTTGTCTGGGGCATGAGTAACACCCTGTATCAGATTGCTATGAATCCCACATGCAGGGACAAAGGCTCTGAGGGTGGTGCCAGAAGGATTAAGGAATTATGAGGGGGCATACTGCTCAGAAATGTCCTTCTTCCAGATTCCCCAGGTCCCATGTATTGAAGTGAAGGTCATAGGGCATAGGCCTAAATCTGAATGCCAGGGTGCTCTGATTATGGGGAGCTACTGAGGAGGGTCAAACCCCCAGAACTCTCTTTAGGGGTTCTCCTCCAGTACCGTGCCTGTGAGGATGGAAATAAACTTAAACAACAAATAGTAGGTCTTTGAAGGAATAATTTACATGTACTGTAAATTGAGTTAGTAGGGAAATCCAATTATAATCAATTGCACAAAGATTACATAAATGTAATAAGGCGTACAATGGAATTAAATTGTAAAAAAGAATTACATTGAAAGAAATGCACAATAATTCAGTAATGAGTATCAAATACTTATACAATATATACAAGCCATGTTCAAGTTGTAATGTGAAACTACCACTGACCCTCAATAATCACAAAATCTAATATATAGTATATTTGCTCGTGATTATTTGGAATTTGTATATCCATCTAACATATCTCAAACTTTCTGACAATAGTCCATTCAAGATTGAAAATTTGGTTGAAAGTGGTCAAAGTCAGTAAACAGGAGTCAGAGATGTTGTATTGTTGATGTTTTGGTCTCAAATGTCTAAAGAATCTGCAAGACCATCTTCAGGACTGAGTGATGAAACCAAAGCCATAGGGACAGACCAATGAGGAACCTAACTGAATACATGAAAGTCAATACATATCTTTTTTGAGAAAATGAAATGAAATAATTGGTAAGTCAAAAAGAAAATCAAAATGTGGATTAATCACCAAAAGTGTGCTCTCCAAGCAAATATAAAGCACCACCAAAAACAATCAGAAGCATAACTAATCATCAATCACTGGGACACACCTATACACCAAAGGTGCGAAATTAATAAACCAAGTGATGCATTGAAACACTTCCCAAATAATTTTTCAACTCATCAAATAATCCACAATGTCCTACTTTCAAAAGATCAATCTAACAAAAGAATATGCAAAAATCAGTGGAGGTCACAGAAATAAATCCACACCTCTGTCTGAAACAAATAGATATCGCTTACAAAAGCAAATTATATAATAGAAAAGCTGAAGGCACCAAGGTCTATAGTCTTTAAAATAATCTAAAAAATTGTAGTACGTAAAGTGAGATACTATTATTATTTTTTTTTTTAAAGGAGTAACAATGCAGGCTATAATAGGGGATCTCCAACTTATTTTACACCAGATCCCAAAGAATCTAACCAGCCCTCTCGCAACAAGGCCATTGATTTTTCTATACTGTGGAATTACATGAGCAATCACAAACACTTGGCCATCTTTTTTGACCTAGGTAGAAAGAAGCAGCAAGGTGTATTTCCTACCATGCCAAAAGTACGAAATAGAAAGAAGGGCATTCTTCCTAAGTGGGTCACGATGTTTTCAGTGTGCCTGCAAGAAGACCTTCTAGCGAGAAATGGGGAGCAGATAGCAGTCTCCTTGGAAAGCTAACTGGACCCTAAGCGTGTATTGTGGACATTCACTGGGATTTGTAGTTCACCATCACCAAGATTCTGCAGCACATATGGAAGTGGCAAAATGCCGTTGTAGATTGTTTATGCGCAGGAAGGGACACCTTTCTGCACATATACAATTATTCTCTTCAACGCAGACAACCTTGCATTTTGGTGCAACTGCGTTGGAGCTGGCAGCTCAATTTAGCACCAGCGCTAGGGGAAACACAGGGGTGCACAGTATTTTTGAAAATATGGTGCATCCCTGCATTTCAGAACTGACATAGTGTGGCATTGCCAATTTTGGTGCAGCGCCGCATTGCGCCAGTGCCTTCTAAATCTGGCCCCTACTGTTTATGTTTGTGTCTGTGAAGAGCCGAAGGCAGCCAGCATAGCAAGGCTTGCAAGTGCAGTCTGAGGTTGGAACAAAGAGCTGGTCAGATGTTTAATGTCAATGGCAGGAACCAGACAGAGTGCATGCGTTCCAGCATGGCCTGCTTTGGTCTTGACCTGAGTACCTCTCAAGAGGGGAGGAGGGCACAAAGGTGAAAAAAAGGGAGAACAGGCAGTTTTTCCCATGGAGGTCATATAAAACGGCTGCTGAAGGCTACCTTGAACAGCTGCTGGCATCACCCTATAAGCCCCCACAGGGGATCTAAACTTGTGCATATTTTTTCCAGTGGTGCCCAAGAGGAGCTACCACTGAGAACATGAGAAAACATATTTTTGGACTGCCAGCAGTATAATAGTGTCCATAGGATCCCCAACGACAATTCAAATGGTAGGCCTAAGGATCCTAAGGCCTATATTTGGGACCCTCGTAGAAGCTGTCTTTGGTTTTAAGCTTTCCTGGATGCTGCACTTTCCTAAATGGTTCTGGAATGTTGCCATCCCTGCTGGTGGGCTGTATGACTGCAGTGACAGCATGTTAAAATAGAAGAAAGCCTCATGCACTTGCATAAATGAAACTGGAATGTATAACTGCCAATAACTATGTTAACATTGAGTCATATATATTTATGAAGGTCATGCAAATGCTTTATTGACCATCATAAAGCTAACGGTCAACCAATATATGCTCTAATGAATGTCAATGTGTGATGGAACTATCCTTAATGATTTTAATGCCCTTCAGGAGGTTTGTCATGGCATTCCTCTGATTTTATCAATGTGTTGACATCCTGACAAATCCATTGGGCCTTCTTTTTGGTAACTACTCATCATTATATTGTGCCTAGTGTATGTGGGATATTCTGGTTATAAGGTTCAGGGCTCACAAGTGGTGTAAATTGTTAGGATGGTGTCACCATAGATATTTACATGTGCTATCATGTATATATTTATACATGAATTAATGTGCAGTATTGAATAGTGCATGCATAATAAAGTACATTTTCATTTTATATGTAAATACACTCGCTGAACAATGATGTATTGGGTGCTGTATGTTACTTGCCTGTTGACTGGGGTACTAGCACACCACCTCTCCTAAGTAGCCTTGAACTGCTCTGCCTCACTACCCTGAGAGGATCAAGCTCTACAATGACATAGTTGACTCCCAGTATATGGAAGTTTGCTGACCTATGACAAGGAAAAGACTCACATCCTTTGCAACTAACAACCCACTTGCTTACAACATGGTACATAAGATGTTTGTGTTCTTTTCTTTTATATGTAACAATAGACTTCTAAAGCTGGTCTCGAGAGATATTGTGTCAATGTTTCTCTTTTAACACTGCTAGGAGTTTTGTCACAATGTGCTGATTGAATGCAAGGTTAAAAGATTGAAGTGAATGATCTCTAAACTCTTTCCTCATTCTCAGATAGGGTTCATACCTGCAATATCAATATTGAATTTCACCTTATACATGAGTGTTCAAAAACCCAATGTCAACTGTTAACCTGGCTTAGGAAAAGTAATTTAACTTATGATGGAATGTATAAATTATTTGGGACCTCAATTACCCCCAAATCATTGATAAGATACTGATAGCTGGAAGAAAAGGTATCAGATTCAGAGGGAAAGCTGTCCAAGGTGAATAGCTTTTCTTTTGGCAATCATGTCAGGCAGTCTCAGAGACGGCATGCGCCCCTCACTGCCCCACCTCGATGTGCTGGAAACAGTAAAGTGGTTGTTGAAAAACAACACCTTTCCTTTTAATGTTCATAGAAGGCTTTAAAATTATTTTTTCACATTCATTAAAACAAATGCAATGATGGTCTTCTGCTGACCCTGCCTTTTAGGAACCTTACCAATGTATAATTACCAATGTACAATCTGGAGTACAAATGCTTAATGTGAGTAAGTGGATTATTAGTTGGAGGAGATATGAGTCTGCATCAAGTAATAATGTCACGATTACTTTACAGAGTCCGGTTAGGTCTCAATATTCTAAGCTTGATTTCAACCCTTTGTAGATGTAGCACAGAGCAGAGAGGCTTAACGTAGGATAAATGTGTGAAGCCTTAATCAGTGTCAAAACATTTTAAAAGCAGAAAACACAACACAATAAAAATCCAGCTACAATTTTTTAAAGAAGAATACAATTTAATGAACAAAAATGACAAACCATCAATGTAGAAAACCGGAGATGTGATTTTTATTAGTTTGAAATAATTCTAGTTCTAAAAAGTGCAAAGCACCAACTGTTTGAACGTGGTTAAACTAGACTGAATCAAAGTTAAAAGCTAAGGCTGACCTGATGGAGCAGGGTCAGATAGAGGTACCAGGTTTGTCCCAGGAGAAAGTTTAAGTAATTTTTCTGGAGAAAAATCCTCGTAGACAAGGTCATTGGCCGGTCAGACTGTAGGCTGGATCTAAAGATATGCTTGTCAACATCAGTTGACTGAAGCTCAGGTCATTGGGGGAGCCTCGCTCCAGCAGGAAGTTTGAGGATCTCAGAGTCAAAGATGGGAACACTCAGAGCGGACAAAGTCTGAATTCTGGGCCCAGGGAGATGTTGTCGCAGTGCTGCTTGGCTTTGGTCCCAGTAAAGTTTTTTACATTCAGACATAAAAACTTTTCCGGAAGTCAGGAGTTAACCAGCAAGTTGAGGCCGGCAGCCAGTTTGCTGTTGGTGGCTCTGACTCTGTGGCACTACAGTGGTAGCCTCTGATTCTTTTGGTTAAAAGTTCAGAAAAGGTTTCATAGTGTCCAGTCTTTTTGACACCTATTGGGTGTTAGGTGTCAACCTCCCAGAAGCCATCAGCAGCAACCAGGGCAAATCCAGTTGAAATTGATCAGCTGGACTCAGCAGAGATTTTGGCTTCTTGCAGATGTGTGTTCATGAGTATGAGCAGAAGGCTAGACAACTGGCCCCTAGAGTCAATGTTGTTGTTTTTGGTGCAATTGAGAGGCACATCTAGCCATTGGGGCCTCTTCACAGTTTCAACATCAGGTGAGTTACTTAGTCTGTCTTCGACTGTTCAGAAGTGTTCTGAAGAGGGTACTCTGGGTGCCATTTTTAAAGCAGTGCCTGCCTGTGAGTGGGAGAAATATCTGGCCATTCTCTAACTAACAAGGTAATGCTCCGGGGGGCTTCAACCTAACTTGTGACAGTTTCTAGTGAGTTTTTCTGTATGCTATCCCCCAGGCCACTCAATAGCTAAAAGCAATTTGGTAGAACCTTTCTTACTGTGTGCTGATCTCCCTGGGCCCACCCGGAAGTGTGGATCCTATAAAAGGCAAATCCTCCCCTGTAGCCACTCTCAGCTGGTTTTCATCACAGACCATCCCCCACTTGAACTGGTGACCAGTTGGCACCCAGGACAATGAACATTTAGGCATAGGTGTTAAGTATATCTGCTTGTGACAGGGAAGGCAGCTTTTGGAGTTTAGTTAAGTTCCTGGGCACAGCCCATTTAGCAATCCCCTCAGGGGGAAAACTGCTCCCCACACCCAATACACATCACACCCCAGGAGAGTTATTAACAGTCAGGTGATACTGAACACTGGCAGAAAGGCACATTTGGCTTAAGCAGGAAAATGCTGACTTTCTAAAAGTAGCATTTTCAAAATATCAGTTTAAAATCTGATTTGACCATCGGATTGGATTTTAAATTACTATTAATTTGAGTCTTTGAATGACGGTTCTAGCTATTCCAAACTGAGGGTATGCATTATAAGGTGTTGTGATATAATCCACTGCCTTTGTATGAGGCAGCCTGCTTTGTAACAGTTCAAAATGACAATAGGTGCTGCAGTGCACTAGTGACGTACAGGCAATGGGTACATATCCTAGGACTTACAGGTAATTAAACGTGCCAATTCAGATTTGTAATGAACTCAACACGTTTTTAGATGTCAGAGTACATGAACAGGGGACTGGTTATCAAGGCATCAGTGTACAAAGTCCAAATATAAACCGCATAAATTTAAAACAGTCATTGGAAAAGCCAGTCAGCCTGGCACTGGCCACCACCCTTTTGGCAATTCTTGATTTGTTTTGTCATGGTTTTTAAACAACTTTATTGTTTGGAAATAAGCTGTGCCCTCGTCAATGTAGAAAAATAATTTGTTACAGGCAAAAATGTTTTTTGTTCTCAAGATAAACACACATTAACATAGTACTTCATGGCACTGAAGGGAACATGTTCCTTGTGAAAGGGCAGCATGCCCTAAATCGCAGTGAAGTCAGCCAATTGCCTTGTGAGAGAGCAAAATACATTCACTCAAAGTGAAGCTAACCAGTGGCTTAGGTAGGCTGGTCTGCTGCCCTAAGCTATGTGCTGCAGTGGGTGGAAAAAATCTGAATGACACAAAAGCCCAATGGATGAAAAGTTGTGGCTGAACACCCGTGTAGGTAAGTATGCTATATTTTTTTATAAAAATCAAAAGGTGTTGGCTAACATCACAACTAAAAATGGGGGGTGATCATGCAATCTCCTTACGTTTAATTATCATAATTTCTCAAATGGGTCTTTGCACAAGGGACCTCTATGCTGATAGGCAGATTTGACACTATGGTCCAGATTTACTAAGGGCATCACACCCCCTTACAGGAGATTTAGCATACTACACAGGTCTCTGGGTGGGATAGTGAACCTGGAGTAACACAAGGCAGAGCCAGTTGCTACCTCACATTACTCTGCCCTGGGAAAGCGTTCTATGAGTGGATTGTGGGTGTTTCCCTTCATCCACACACATTTTTTGGCACATTCCCAGATTTAATAACAATCGTAAACCTGGGAATGCATCAAAATTCTGCACCTTCCCTGTGGAGGTGTACTAAGGAGAAATATGTTTATTATTTCCTGCTTTTTTCACTTTCCATGTATGTTGCAGAAGCCTCAGTAGATTATTTGTCTGTACAAAGATGTCCCTTACACAAAAACAATCCTGTCTGCAACAATGGGCAGCTTTTCACCATGGTGCAAGGGTGCCTGTGATGGTGCTTGACAGCCACTAGTGTACCTGCACAGAGAGACGGCATGAATGAGTCATTTTAGTAGATATGGGGCATTCCTGTCCTCTATGGCTGACACTACAGAGCAAGGTGTCTTGATGTGTTTTGCCGCATCAAATGTTAGTAAATCTGGCCCTATGGATCTATCTATTTTTAAAGATAAGTCATATGCTTGAGAACTTTGATTCCTCTAGTGGGGAGGTAAAAATATTGTTTTTGTTTCTTGTTTCCCCCGGCATCTTTTTAGATCACATTTCTTTTCGGAGAGCATCTATCTTTGTTTCAGTGACTTGAACAATGTACTGTAATTGCTAATTTAAAATTCATTTTCCAATATCTTAATGTACATTTATGCTGACTCTACAAAGGCACTTGGAAATTATGCACTGGCAAGCTTATGGTTTGCCAGTTCCATCAAATAAGTGTCCTTATTTATTCAATACTATTTTACTGTCTTCGAAATAAACTACATTGAATTGACATTCTCTTTGCTACATTGATGGATTTCGAAATGCAAGTGAAGAACCTCATTACAATGTTGCAAATGTCTGATCATAGATTTCTGATGAGGAAAGTCATTCAGGCTTGCATATTGACACATTGCTGAACAGGGCCGCCCCTCCATAGAGACAGAGGAGCGCCACCCCACTGGGAAAAATGCCCCCAGGCACTGCCCAGAGTTGAAACAATATGGTGATAAAGTTCATTTATTACCATTTTATTTTTCGTCCTCCGTCCTGAGCTGAGTGTCAGGATGGGGCTAACTAAGTGTCAGTAGCAGGGAGATGGGTGGGCTGCATGTGCCCCTGATCAAAGTGCGTATGTCCCTTTTGCCATGGCCAGCCAGACATGTGCACTTTAAACTTTTCTAACAGCCTCCAGTGCCCCCCTCGGAGCACCAAGAGAGGCTGCTCACTCCAATACTGGCACTGCTTCCATGTGTGGTTACCAGCATGAGAGCAGCACCAGGATTGGTTAAGGTAGTTGGACAGGACCTGAGACAAAGGCTGGAGCAAAGAAGGAAAGGAGTGAGGAGTACATGTACGTCACCATCTTCAAATAAGTTATTTATTTTATGTCCTCCTCCTTTCATGAAGCGTGCATATGCATGCACCCACTCTTATTTGTGCGTGCCACCACTCTCGGTGGTTGCAAGCCGCCCCTGTGCTGAAAGACAAAAGCCAGTACAAAACTATTACATGCTTACAGTCTAGATGAAAATTCCCTACATACATTCTGTAGACATGGTGTTTCTGAAGAGATCCAAGTGTGATCACAAAAAACAAACAAATAGGCAATCACTGAGCCTCTTACTCAGTAACTCCAGTTACATGTCCTGAAACCCAGACCATCAAGGCAGGATGGATACACAGTGATAATTTAGATTATGCTATGGCCCATCAACCCACTAGGTATACTGGAACTGTGCCCTTTGTTTGCCCGTCAGAGGAATATCTGTCCTCAATATTTTTCCCCATCTGCATGGTCGGAAAGTCTCTAATGAATGCAAATGTGATAGCGCAGCAAATGCAATTTCATACCTGTTCAATGTCGATGGAGCTACCATTTGAAGCCACATCCTTGACATTCACCTTTGCTTTACAGTAACAAATTGTCAAGACAAGTTTGCACCTGCGACACAAAATGAAAATGTTCATGGTGCTCAGGGAGTTTTCTTGACATCTTCGCTTCCCATGACAGTTAAGCCTTGTAGGGAAGTCTCGAGAAGGAAAGAACGTGTACTTCTCACACTGCCATAAATAGTGCAGGATCAGCACTCCTGTGTCTCTCAGCCCTGTGGCAGAAAGACCACTAGATCAAGCGTTTGCACTGGCAGTGCGAGCTAGGGTTCGTCAATGGAAGTTCAGTGGTTTTACAATCTACAACATAGGGCGGGTGGACATTAAATGTGGTGGGTGAATTCGAGCTGATGCCCTGCAAAACTCTAAATTACCCCAAGGGTCACTGAGACGTGAAGCAAAATCACCTTTTTCATACGGTCTTCTCTAATTTAGCATCTTTTTCGGGACTTTCTTTATGCTGGTATTGGTACTTTGTGCACTGTGACACAGCCTTCAGTGGCACCATGCATGTGCTTTGTGCTTAAAATGCTACTGTAAAAATGAATTTACACATCTGGGGGAATATTTACAAAATAATGACGCTGCCCGGTGCCACAAGTCATCTGAGCTGTGCTGTTAAGAAAGTGAAGGGATGTGTTATATTTACAGCAATACGACGCATCCCTGTACTTTCTTCACAGCTGGTGATCAGTTGGCTGCCTAACCCCAACACAGGCACCCTTGACCAGACCACAAACATGGAAAGAGGAATGCATTAAATTCCATGGGTGTTGCATGGAAACTCCCACAGTAACACCCACGGAATGCCCCTTTTACGCGGAGTAATGTGTGAAAGGGAGCCATGTTTACAAGGCCATGAAAAGCTATGCAAGGTGGCTTTGCATGGCCTTGTAAATATGGTCCATGTGCCACTGGAGTATCAAATAAAATGATGCCCTGTGGCACTAGGGGCTTGTAAATATGTCCCTTTGTCATGAGGTTATTTTAGAATTTACACAGGCAAACTGTTTTAGCTCTGGACCTAAGGCCTGTGCCCTTTGACCTAGAGACATGTAATTTGTATTCCTTTTCTCCCCTTAGCTAAGCTGGGCCACTCATATAGAACAGTCCTAGGTTACAGGCATTGAAACAATCACGCACGCACATTTGCTATACAAAATGCACACAGCACATATTTACAATATAGTGTGTAAAAAATGCAAAACAAGCTTCGATATTTCCAACTTTTTTTCCTGCCATAATCTAGCACCTGAAAGTATGGATCTAAGTGCTTTAAGTGCGCTCGACTCACAAATACAATTTTGGCCACTCCCACAGGGGTATAGGACCAGTCCTGGAGTTTTGTCAGGATGTGTAACATCAATATTACACAATATTGATCCCTAGGAGTTGTCCTATGTAAATGACGTCTACTTTACAGATGCACACCTTGTCTCATACCTAAGATGGGTAGATCGCACTGTTGTGGGATTTGCAAAATTAGGCCACAAATTTAATTTCAAGAAACCAAAAACTGCCTTTCTTAGTGTACTGTTTCTGGAATACAAGTTGTCAGATGAAGGAAAGAGCTGGCACCCCACTTTCTAGAAAAGGGCACACAGTTACAAACACCAAATTCTATAATAAACTAAAATCATTATTGGGCTTTTTCAATTTTGGCAGAACATACATTCCAGATTATATACAATTCATGAAACCGCTTCATGATTTAATACGTCCAGACATTTTAAACAAATATTGGACAGTTGAACATACACACCTCATTAGAGCATTGCAGAAGGTCATGCTTGAAGCAAAACACTTAGGGCCAGATGTAGCAAGATATGCTTTTGCGATTCTGAAATTGCGAGTCGGTGCGACTCGCAATTTCCGAGTCCCAAAAGCAAATGCAGAATGGTGTCTCAGACACCTTCTGCGAATCGCTATGGGGTCGCAAAGACCCACCTCATTAATATTAATGAGATGGGTCGCATTTTACGACCCCATAGCAATTCCCTGCACTCACAGGGATGGTGGCCTGCTGAAGACAGTAGACCTCCATGTCTGTGACTGCTTTTTAAATAAAGCAGTTATTTTTTTTCATTTTGCAGCCCGTTTTCCTTAAAGATAAAGTCAAGTTATACCATGTTGCTAGTCCTGCACAGTACACAACAAGGACTCCTGGGTAGTTCCCGAACCCATCTCATTGCACATGCTCTTAAGCACAGTGATGAAACTTCCCCAATCTTGGGGAGGGTGGAAAATGAACTTTCATTAGTACTTGTCACTTCATCTATGACAAGAAATGTCCAAAGTTCTGTGCTATAAAACTAATGGAATAGCTTACTGTGAACTGCCAAGGGACACATCTGCCAGCTCTACTTCTTCAGCACCAGCTCTAGTATTTGCACTAGCTACATGTGGATATTTTGCCGACATTAACAACTCCTTTTCCAATTGTTCTGTGTCTTCTGCAGCACCTGTATCAAGAGCACAAAAGCTATTCAACTGGTTTAAAACTAAATACCTAATTCATCGCTGGAACTATCTGTGGATTCTGTTAACTTTGCTTGCCTTTCATCTCTGGTTTGGTTTTATCATTGTTTTCTTTCTGCTGACACATGGTCATTATCTTCCTGAACACTCTGCTGCTGAAGTGGTGGATGAGGTTTTGAAGCCTCATCTGTCCTCACATAAGGTCTGAACAGACTTGTCTCTAGTAAACATTTCAGCTACACCGATTCCTGATGGTATTGCTTAGGATGAAGTATCATTTGATATCTTCAGTCTAATGGAACATATTCAAAAATTCCATATGTATTCTAAGTGTCTATGAATTGTACATTAACACCGGAGGTTGTTTCTGATGGTTGGGATGTAAAAACAGTTGATTCCGTGCTTTCTGAGCTTGAATATTATACTGTGTTTGAAAGTGAAGATGTTTATCAAAAAACAGCAAATTATGGGAAAATGTTCTGTTACAATCATTATGGACATCATTCTGTACATAAAGCCATCACCCCCAGAACTGTTTATAATTTTACACAATGGGAACATTGTCCTGCTTGAAGTCGATTGACTTAACGAGTGGGTGGGGAACTAGAGATTGACAAATACAGGGAAGCTTTGTTTAGAGCATGCCTTATTCCATTGCAAATTATATTTTTTAAATAAAACTATAGAGCATACAAGTTGTTTATGCTTGGTGTAAATTTAGGAATTGAATGCGCTTTGTAACCTGCCACCAGCTAAATTTGAGACATGGCTAAAGATTTTAAATTTCACTGAAGAATAGCTTAACGGGTGGGTAAAAAATGGAACATTTAATTCAACACTGTC
The DNA here is from genome assembly GCF_031143425.1 of Pleurodeles waltl. Taxonomy (NCBI): domain Eukaryota; kingdom Metazoa; phylum Chordata; class Amphibia; order Caudata; family Salamandridae; genus Pleurodeles; species Pleurodeles waltl. The sequence goes on from NC_090449.1 coordinate 958,070,453, forward strand.
AGGTCCCAACAGGTGTTCATTGTGGCCAGTGGACACAAATGGTTGTCATGCGCGTTTTGTACACTCCACAGGAGGTTTTGAAGCGAGCCCAGCTGACTTTTGTTACATCTCACAACACTTTGGCATCATCACTACATATTGCGTGTGAAAACTATGCCAACAAAGGTTTAAATATTCCACATTAACAGCCGTTAAGGAACAACTTAGTCTCCTGTCAGGATACACAGACTTACAAGACTTTCTGTTAGGACCCAGGAAACACAAAGTGTTTCTTATATGCAAAATATAATAACATTTAAAAATCATCCCAAATGAAAGCTGACGCCCAGTTGAGGCAAATGGATCAGGAAAACTTGCAGAAAGCTTTAGTCGTTGTAGATAATGGTATGAACAATTTTTCCAACCACATATACACACTTAACAACATTGTTTATCTGCAATTGACATAATAGAAAATGATATGTCATTTTTACACCATGGACTTAGGTCCATTATGCAGTTAGGTTGAACACCACAGGTCTGGTCTCTTGCCCTGACAATACATCAGCTCCACAGACCTGTTTGCCATGTTTAACTTAAAATGAAAGCAACATATAATGGCTAAGAAAGAAGTGACATATTATGCTCAACAACGAAAAGTTAAAAAAGATGCCTTTTACTGTGAAAAAAAATATTATCTGCAGTTTGGTTAATACATGGGGTCATTAATCTTCCCATTTCAGCACTTCAATTTGCCTCTTGTTTGAAGCACATTCCTGTAGGCAGATTTGACATGCTAGGAGATAGCTACATCTGTAAGGCATGGGAGCTACCATTTACATGCAAGTGTTTCAATGGCATGAAAGAGATCTTTGTTAGCAGAAGCGAATGCAAGATTTCTGTGAGCCACTCTATGATTCGCAAACAGCTGTCCTCGCGCTGAGTGTGTAAGGTTTCAGTTGCTCCCAAATGGAAGTTATATAATGGTGAATGTAGAAAGCTGTTGTGGTATGCAAGCTGGAATTGCCTGTGTAGGTACAGTCTTACAAATTGTGGCTTTTTGGAAATGTGTTTTTCCCCCCATGCAAGAGATAAAAGTAGCAGACATATGGTCTCATACTGCCAATCTGAATGTAAATTTTGACAAGCTGAGCAGTCTGAAGGCTCTTTTGTTTTAAAAACATGTGGCGCTCATATCTGCCTGTTAGACCTATGCTCTCCAAGTAGCAAGGTCATGCGCAAAGATACAGTCCCTTTTTAATGCCAACTTTTTGCAACATTTCTGAGAACTAGAAGGTTGTATTTTTAACACATCTAACACCACTGGGATTGTATATTTCTTTAAGACTGTTGGTTCTGGTTTGATCAGTGCCTTCTCTTTTATCTTAACATAATTCCTTCAGACATCACCCAATTTCTGTGAATGTTTTTAGGCGATTCCCTGTTACTTTGGCATTAATTGACAGCATTTTGCTATTGCTACTTTTCCTTAGCAATGGCTGCCCATCTCAACAAGGAGAACTGATGGTGCTTCTACCAACCCAACTGTGTCATGAACGAATGATGCAGTATTTAGGAGCACCACTCATGGAAGAATTGAAGTCCAACTGGTCTTTGTCATTTAGACTGGTTCTGAATGGCTTGCAGCCCATTCAAGCATGCACTGGAAATGTGGCTTGCAATGCAGCATGTACCTTCTTTAAATGCAGGTCTGTTGGTGTTAAAGATGGGGGTTCATTACCAGACGTGCAGAATGAACTTGCCGCCACTTGTGGATCAGGAGGTTCTTGGTGCTACAACACGTCGCATTGCACGGGATCTGTCGCCTCGGCTGGAGCTATGGCTGAGGCAAAGGAACATGAGTGCTCCCTCGCTTTCCTAGTGAAAGTCCTGCCAAGGTGGAGTCTTTGTTGGATTCAATACCAATTGATGATATTGGTGACTTTTTAAAGAACCACGATTGTTGATCTTCTGTCATTTGTCCTTAATTTGTATCGTAGTTTTTGTAAAACTCTAAATTGACCCTTTTTATTTTGGCTCCACTTTGGTTTGTCCTGCTTATCAACATGGGCATTTTTATCTCTTTTTGTATATTTTTGCTTGCTTTTAGTAGTTAATGTAGGAATGTTGATTTTAATATTAGGGTTGTTGTAGACCTCTGCACTTTTGCACTGACAAAGGGTGAGATTATTTTGGCATTTACACAGGCACATTATTTTAGCTCTAGGCCTAAGGCCTGTGCCCTTTCACCTAGTTACATGTTATTTATATTCTTGATATTATTTGGGCAAACCTTCAGTTTAGTGCAGATGTTTTATTAATTTTTATCAGTTGCCCTTCAAAGTAGAATTTGTTATTCATTTCTTTGCACAACATGTTCATCCCATGCTCATCCCAAGGCTGCACGTGATGGTTTACCAGGTATTGCCAGTCCAAAGAGTACTATGTCTACCCTACACAGAAAAATATGTGTTTTTACATCAGGGCAGGTGTTAGAACAACAACATGTTTTATTATAAAACACCATACTGCCCCCTCCACATCAGAGGAAACATTCCAGCCACCCAGCCATTTTATGGTGTACGTTGTTGTTGCAGTTTCTGCTGAAACTCTACTTTTTCTCTCCACCTATGTGGGAGGACTCCCAGTAGACCAACAGATCACTTCTCTACCTACAGCACAGGTATGGGGATTGGATTTCCTTCCAGGGACTAGATAGGAAGATTAGGGCTAATATTGCTATTGCTCTCATGTACAATTTTAGTGGTGCAGGTAGGAATTTCAGATTCACTATTGTGACAGTATGGTGGGACTTTTCCTCTGTTTCACCTTTCTAGTCACTGCAATAATAGTGTTGTGTTTTATTATCCTGATAATCACAATTCATGCCTTTTTACATAGAATACAGTTTCTTCAATAAAATGCATTGAAACAAATCCTGCTTCTGTTTGTCTTTGCATGTATGAGACGTGCATAACTGAGAGAAAAGGGTAAGATCAGTTCCATCACGACTTCCCTACGTAGTCTTAGAGTGTCATGCAATAGGCTGCCACAAATCACCTTTACTCTTGGGTTCTGGTGAGGTTCTGCTAGCTAGCCGAAAGGGTTAGGCAGACAGCTGTCTCGGACCTACAATGAGAGCCCTACGACACCTTGGTGTGTAACTCTTCACATGTATCTCAGTTGAACCTTCTTGGAGTCAGGACTACTGCTTTTTATTTCCCTGAAATAGACAAACAAGAGGCCAACCACTTGACACTAGGATAGGAGATCCAGTCTTTAGAGTCAGGAGTCCTTGAGTCTTTATGTAAGACCAATTCTTGAATAAGGAGTCATCTTTCAGCAAGTCCTCTTCTTTAGATGGAGGGTTTCCAGGTCTAACAATGTTGTGAGCATGTGGTTGTTGATGTGCCGGATTTCTTATGTACACATTTCAGTGTTTAAAAAAATTGTCACCCAATCTTAACTTTTTCTCAGATCACTTGTGCCCCCTTTTTGGCAAGACTGTCTCTAAAATTACCCTGAATACCCTATTTCAAGATGGCAAACCCAGATATAGCTAGGCAGGACTGTCTCTAGCACTTTAGACATTCCTCTGTTTGGATAAGTATTGTAGATGGCCCTCTTTTGCATGATAGTCCTCCAGAGTGTTGTCTTCTGTTGCTGGACACATTTTTGTTGGCAGTTTCAAAATTGTCCAGTACTTTAATCTACTAACCATTGTGTTGGGTTGAATGTCTGCTACATGTAACGTACAATTCAGAAATAACATTTTTACATTTCAGGACATTGCTACATTGTCAACACTGGAGTGTGCACCTAAGTTAATCAGCCTGCATGTGTAAAACAATGCAAATCACAAAAAAGCCTGTTCAGTCTATTGCTCTGTTTCCACTTTTTTTTTAGGTTGGCGCATTTGTAGATAAAGACACATAAAATGCATAAACTAGATATTAATTGCATATTCTCTGCATCCTTCTCAGGTCTAACTCCCCGGGCCCGTGGACCGCCATCTGCACCCAAGACACTTTCACTCCGGACCAGGAGCAAGCCTTCAGTGCTGCAAGTCCGGATGATCTGGAGTTAGCTGGTCAATCTGGTGTATCTGGCCAGACAGCTCCAGAGAGTTGCACTCCGCTCACACCTCCACCTCCCACCCTAGCTGCCACAACATATTAGCATTAGGACAACTCCACTTCCTGTGCACAGAGGAGACACACACCAATGCTGTGCCCTAGTCCTGGCTGCTGTTGTGCCAACAACAACACTGTCCTCAGTTATGCCAGGACCCAGTGGGATGGGGCACACTGCTTCAAGTGCACAGGGTAGTGGCGGTAGGGGTCGTGGGAGGGAATCTGAGGACGGCATGGTCAGGCTACTGGTGTCTTAATCAGCCTGACCACCATTGAACAAGTTCTGGGAGCAGTAAAACAATCCCAGGATGTGATGGGCCAGGTTGTAACTGAGCTCTGGGAGAGCAAGGAGGTACAGAGGGAGTTCATATTGGAAATACTTAATCACAATGAGAAAATGAGCTCTCTGACTGGGGTGCAGTATGACATCTACCACCAGGTCAGCAAGGCATTCCCCATGCCATCTGCCCCTGTCTGTGTTCCTTCAATATCTGGCCCAAGTACACCACAGCCAGCCACAGACATGGAGACATTACCACATGAGGAGCCTGCTCCTCCTATCCCAGTCATTGTGCCCCTGCCTCCTCCCTGGAGGGGACGGTTATCCAGACCACCAGGAGACGATGGCAAGACCGTCACCATCACCTCCAAGAGATGCAGATCCTAATTTCCTCCAGTGTGTGGCTACCCTTTACGCTGTGGACTATATCATGAACTTTTTTACCTTTTCTGAGGACAGTTGTATGTGTTGCATTGGACTCCAAACTGTTTTTGGCTCTACTACTATACTTCCATCAACATGATATACTCTTTTGGTTAATTTCCTCTTTTATTGTTTTGCCCTTCTGTTCTTTTATGTCATGTAAATAAATGGTAAGACACAGACTACAAGACTCTTGTTGGATATATTGTGGCCTTTCATTTGTCATGTCTTTCTTCTACCATCATGTTGTCAATTTGTCTGTACATTTATGTGCAATGACAATTAGAAATAACAAAGATGTAATGTGTTACTTTTTTATTAAAACAAAACAAACACAATTTATATGGTACTGGGAACATACATATGTAGATAACAAGTCCTTGAAGAAATAAGAGCTAAGTTCCACAGACCATACATAACCCCAATAGTCTGTGCCCTTCAAGGGTGGATGCTCCACGACCTTCAAACCAAGGAGGAAAGGGGCTATATGATGGGATTAGATTAATTAGGCAAACTATTATTGACGCATGACCTCAGTTGGAGCTATATATCCTGCCCGCACAAGAGGAATCCTAGATCAATAACACCAATAGTCTACAACATGGCAGTACCAACAGTTGAGGCCACAGGGCACTGTGACAGTACCTGGTTCAATGACACAACCACCATTCAGTGGTGTGCTAACAAAATATTCTATCAACTATGAGGAGATACATCAACAGTTACCTCCACTGTCCACACATTGAAGATGTAGCCAATGTGAAGGAAGAACAGTGTACTAGGGCCTGACACACATGTGGTTTGAGCATGTCGAGTGGCACATATTACCTTGATGGAGCCATCACACTGAAAACAGGTCTGATACAATCCCCTGAACTTCCATTTTATCAGACTGCAAGTTGTTTCTGTAAAAGATCTGTCCATCCAAAGTGGATGTCTCTCCTAGGATCAACACATGTTCACTTTGTGCTTTCTAACAGCAATATATCACTGCAAATGTCACAACTTTAAACTGTCCAAGTGAAGATGGCATGGTGAAGGACCCTGGAACAGACCTAGGGATAATTATTTAACATACTAAATCTGACCCAAATGGCATGTTGTGAGGAAACACATACTTAGCACAAGCAAAGTTAACCTATGTCAATAACCACAGTTGTCAATGTAGGGAAACTCTGATCCACCAACATCTTCGCCGTGGACTTTCCTGCACTGACCATTCCCAACAAATTACCATTGCAGACTATGTCACAAGCTGTTCTTACTTTGGAGGTTACAATTTGTAAAGGTATAATCACATCTTGACATAAATGAACTACTTATTCTTTCCCACTGTCATTTTCATTTGGCATTTCAACATCCTCACCCAGTGGCTCTTTGCGGTCTCTCTCCTCTGCGATGATAGTGATGTTACGTCGCATGGTGATGTTGTGGAGCATGCTGTATTCAACCAAGATTTGGAACAACTTATTGGGTGAATAGAGGAAGGCTCCACTGGTCTGGCCCAGGCCCCTAAACATGGCCTACAGGAGACTGAAAGCCTGCTCCGCTGGTCTCCTTGTTTTTCCATGCGGCTCATTTAAGCAGACTTCCATTGGCATTGTTTGATTCCTCAGCAGTGCCAATAACCATTGTCAGTTAGGATACTCTAAGTTTCCTATATGGAAGCAGCACATCAACAGACTAATTACATATCAAGCCATTGTCCCTTCCTAAATAGGATACAGGCAAAAGATCCTAAATACATATTGTACTCACCAACAAGCCAGGCCTGCTCCGGTCCAAGTTGTGACATCTGCACGGGTATGGTGCTGTCCCGTAGTACAAATGAGTCATGTGTTTATCCAAGGAACTGGTATCACGCACTTGAGATGTATAAATCCGGTAAGCAGACAACTTCCACATTGATTGAAGGGAAGCTCCTCCGATTGCAGGAGACCTGTTCACTTGTGTGTGGTAGCACCAAGGCAATATATGTGTCATCTATTGCTTTAACTACATGTGGTAGTCCACCCAAGGCATAAAATTCTCCCTTCTCAGTGGCCAAATCCTGTTGATGTGGAACAGGATGTAGCTGTCGATGTGTCTTATCAAGGAAGAAAGGACTCCTTGTAGCAAACCAATTAAAGTTGCTCGCAACATGACCCCAGATAAGGCCACAGCATATTGAAAAAAGTCAGTGGCCACCAAATGAAGTACTGCCATGAGTTTCACTATTAGTATTGCTGTTAGGTTCATATAATGAGACAGGAGATCACGCTCCAACTGCTGACACAAATCCAGGATAGTGTGTCTATTTAGCCAAAATGTTTTATGCATCCCTTTTCTCCATGGTGGCAGGGTCTGTAAAGGGCTGGAACATCTGAGGCCGTCGTCTCCTACCCATGCCTTGGTTCAAAGTTCTGCATGTATGGAAGAGAAAATATCAGCTAGAATGGTCATCCCATATTTTTAACATCAACACACATCTCAAGTCTTGGTAAAATTAGGATTGTCATTGTGTTATACATATACACTGTTATAAAATCTTTGGAACTTCAAAACTAATTTCTTCATTTCATATATATATTTTTTAAATTAAGTGCAAATAATATATCTGAAATGTATTATTTGCACATGATTTTTAAATACTGTCAACTGAGGTATTACTTCCCTTGCTGCACTATCGACGTCAAACACAGTCACAGTTCACATAGTAGTGTGTCATATCTTGCCAAGAACAGTGTTCTTCGTATCTAACATTTATAAATACCCTTGCCTCCATTTTGAGTGCTGGTAACACAATAACAATTGAAAAATGCACAGCTTCACACTCTAAAATGGTGACTGCCTGATCTTGCCATCAGGACATTTTCTACCCGATGGCCATCAGTGGAAGTTGACCACATAGTAGGTGGTATCTTCCATGACGGTCCCTGCCATAAGCTAACATGTGTTATGGCCACGCACGAAAGCCAATGGCTATGTCCGTCTCCATCACAGATCGCGTCTGCCAGGTACTTGTAGAAGGCATATTGAAAAAAGCTCACTTGCCTCCTAACACTGCACCCAACAAGATCTCCTCATGCTTTTTGCTACAGTTACCGACCTCTGGGAGCCAGAATACTGGGCAAAGCAGATGACAGGGCCCCTGACATCAGCACAGAGGAGCTGGAGTTGCTTGTCAGAGAGGTCCTGTCTCTGTACAGCCAGCTCTATTGGACACTAGAGGAACATGTGCATGCCTGTTTGGGAAATCTTTGACTGACTTACTAGTTTCATTTTTTGTCCACAGCCTAATTTGTCCCTTTTTGTTCATAGGTAAAGTGTTGTGATTGAAGTGGAGTGAACTCAATGATTTAGCCAGGGATAGAATGTTGTTTGTCACTGTTTTGAAATGTCTGTACACAGAAATGTAAAGTCACCTGAAATGAGAAGCTGTAATATCTGTACATAACTCTCCATTTCAGTTTCATCAGACAAACTGCAGGCCCCTTCCTACAATTGACCAGTCGGCAGTGTCCGAGTAGTATGAGTGGCAACATACAGCCAAATACAAAATGACAGTGATGTTAAATAGCAGAAAATGTTTAAGGCAGTGGAGTTGTCTTTTGCTGATCTGTGAAGTGGGATTACAGCCCATATTATGGAATACAATGCTCTGTGCGGTTTCATACATGTCATGGTGTCACATATGGGGTAGCTTATTTTCTATGCTGCAGGTTCAAACACCACAGACTCTCAATCATCCACACAAGTATGTCCCATTCCTACACAAACACTTGTTCATACATCCCCCAGATCCCTGCTCTTGCTTACACATAGGTGCCCTTCCATACTTGCCTTAGTCTCTGTATGTGATGCGGGTACTGACTCTTAGGAGTTTAGGCCTGAAGACAATGTAGCTGGACTTGGGCTTAAGTGCAAGGATTGTACAGGTTGTTTAGCCTGTAGTAGCTCACAGTGACTGTGAGAAATCAGAAGTGGAAGCTTTGTGCCTGAATTGTTAACATGAGGAGATATACAGTGACGAGGGGGCTCAAACAAACACTGCAAATCAGTATTTCCTAGGAACCTCTAAATGTTCCAAGAAAAAGGTGGAGTTAATGTTTGGTGAATGAATGTGAGCATTGCTGAAAAATTGTGTCCCAGCACTATAGACAAACCAAATCACTCACAATTTCGCGTCTTTTTCTTTTCTATCATCCATACAGGCCAACACCCATCAAAAGAAGGAAATTTGGAAGGCCACTGCAAAGAAGGTGTGGACCCTGCGTGTCCAGCAGCGACGCAGTCTGCATAGTCAGAAGAGGTGGGAGGACCTGCAGCTCTTAACTGAAGGCCAGCTTGGGCAGTCCTTTCAATGATCCAAGCAGATGAGCTGCACTCTGACCCCTCTAATGGCCTGCGTTCTTGCAGTGGCCTACTCGGACCTTGATGGGCAGTTGAGGGCCCAATAGCAGTATGAAGGGGGGGTCAGGTCTAACAGGGGTACATTATTGTCTGTCGTTATGTTTGTTGTTCAACCTTTTAATTTCAAGCAATGTTGTATGGCATCAATGTGACTGTTTACACACATCCAAAGCACATGAGCATTTCTGGAGGTGTAAGTTAATCAGACAGTGTCTGGTGCTGTGTCTGGTTCCTTCCTGCTGAAGGTTGCCACTATATTCCTCATCAAAAGACAAGTACTGTTTGGAGCAGATACATGGCTGCATGTGAACAAAGGGGTACCTGCATTTTCTCAATGTTATGAGGGACAGTTAGACCAAACATGCCCCATTTAATGATTGAGTAAGGTGGGATGCTCCATTACCGTCCTGTAGACCCTATTATTGGGGTCATGGCAAAGTGCACACTTATAATGCAGTTGATGTATCAGACTTGACATTGGTAAGTTGGTTGTATGACAGAATAATATGACAGAATAATAATGAGCATCAACTCCATGAGGACTGGGAACATGTGCACAGTGGCATCATTTCTAATCTGGAACCTGCTTGAAACCTGTTTGTACAGTCAATTTCTGTTCAGGTCATGCGGACAGTAGTAGTTTGGCATAACGTCTTAGTCCTTCACAAATGTGCATGTAAGGCAGTGTGTGAGAAACAAATTGAAATTGTATGCCAACAAGCTGGATTGTGTTCACATTGGTGAGAGAGTTACACACCCCCTAAACAACATTTTGGTGTCCTTAGTTCTGTCCAGATGAGAAATCAATGATGGTGCAAAATGTGATAATTAAAGGAATATTAGCAGATGGAAGGTTACATCATATAGATGTTGTGGGATCCCATCTTGAGAAGTCCATTTCAAGCCCAACACATGACTCTTTTGGAAATGTGAATATATTTTAACCCTGTACTGCAGTGCTTACTCATGCTGTTGAATCCCTTTGTCAGGTAGGTGATTACAAGTGTATAAGATACAAAGGCATACATAATATATGAGCTGACCTAGGAAAATCTCTAGACTTTGAGCAAATGTTGTGTGCTCAAAGTTCATGTCCAAATGTATTTGCACAGATACCTTAAAACTGTTGTATCTGCCTTTTCAGCAGTGTCTGGGCAAGGCAAAGGTGGCAGTGGCCAAGTCTGCAGGAAGGAAGCTGGCCACAGTGGCTCCGATGTGGACACCGCATACAGTGAGGGAGCCAATGGCATGGAGGATGAGGTACTGGCACAGAGGCCACAAGTGTCTCAGCATCTTCTTTGGAAGCCTCCAATGAAGACCAGTCCCTAGTTGTGGTGGAACCTGGAGAACCTGTTACAACTGCATTGTTGACTGCCACCCATGTTTCTAACTCCACCCTCCCTCTGTTGGCTGGGGCCAAACCTCTAAAAGGGGTGGTGTCTCCTTCACTGCAGGCACCACCCACCCACCCTAATGTCCCAAGCTGCGCTCATTCAGGAGGCTATTGATCCTGTAAGGCCAATCAATGTAGGCCATACCCCATTATTGAATGCCATCCAGGGGCTGGCCAGGCAGAATACCCAGATGCTTGCTTACCTTGGATGGTATTCACAGTGCCCTGTCTGGCCTTCAGCGGTCATTCCAGGGTCTAGCCTCCTCTTTGAGTGTAGTCTCCCACTCACCCCAACCTTGTTACCAGACTCCAGCCCCTTCCCAATCTCAAATCCCCCACCCAGCCCTGTCCTAAGTACACTTAAACATTTGCATGCACCCTCAGCAATGACCGCAAGCAGCGCATCTTCATACTGTGTTATACCTGGCATCCTTGGCATGGTCTCCCTTGTCTATTTTTCCTCTGCTTCCCATGTTTTGACTGTGTGGTGGACTCTGTTATTGCTGTTTTTGTTACTCTGGGGACTATATCACTGCTGACCAATGCTAAAGTGCTTCCTTTGTAAATTGTATGTGTAATTGGCTTTTCCATGAATGGAATATTTGATTTACTAGTAAATACCTAGTAAAGTGCACTAGAGGTCCTAGGGCCTGTAATCAAATGCTACTAGTGGGCCTGCAGCACTGATTGAGCCACCCCCACGAGTAGCCCTGTAAGCATGACTCAGACCTGCCACTGCAGTGTCTGTGTGTGCAGTTTTAACCTACCAATTTGATCTGACAAGTGTACCCACTTGCCAGGCCCAAACCTTTCCTTTTTATACATGTAAGGCACCCCTAAGGTAGGCCCTAGGTAGCCCCATGGGCAGGGTACGGTGTATGTTAAAGGTGGGACATATACTGATATGTTTTTTACATGTCCTAACAGTGAAATACTGACAAATTTTGTTTTCACTGTTCAAGGCCCATCTCTCTTATAGGTTTACATGGGCTGCCTTTAAATATCCTTAAATTGCAGTTTCCCTTTGGGAGATGATAGAGATGTTGAGTTTGAGGTCTCTTAACTCACAATTTAAAAATGCATCTTTTAGTGAAGTTGATTTTTAAATTGTCTGTTTGAAAATACCACTTTTGGAACGTGAACGTTTTCTTGCTTAAATCATTCTGTGCCTGTGCCTGCTTGTTTTTTCCCTGTCTGGGCCAGACTGACAGTTGGGCTGTTTGTGAATCCCCTCTAGACAGTGACAAAAAGGGAACAGGGTTGTAGACTGCATATACTGATGAGCCATCCGTTCAAGAATAGAGTGGGTAGTGGTCACTTACACCTGAATGGACTGTGCCTGCCCTCATACAATGCAGCCTCCAACCCCCTTGTGTGTGTCTGGGGCCAACAGAGACTTTCCTTTGAAGTTTGCCTACTTCAAAGTCAGAAAGGGATATAAGTAGTGGACGCAAAACCCCAGATTTTTAAATTACTTCTTGAAACAATAGGAACCTCTGCCAAGGAGAAGCGCTGAAGAGCTGGAGGAGGAGTACGGACCCTTTGACTACTTTGACTGTGATTGTGCTTTGCTGTGTTGGCCTGCAAATACTGTTTCTGCCTGAAAGAGGACAAAGATTGGACTTTGTGGTATATCTCTACTTGTGAAGAATCTCCAAGGACTTGGACTGAGCTTGGCTCCTCTTTTGAAGTCTCATGGCCATCAAAGACTTCTTCTGCCAGCATTTGGGCTCTCTGCTGAGAGTCCTGCCCTGCCAAGTGGTGCACTATCCAGTCCCTGGGCCCTTGAAAAGTGAAGTTGGTGGAACAAGGACTGAAATCCTCCCACAGGGAGCCGTGTGTGGAATATTTTGATGCACCACCTGCATTGCAGCTGGAGAAACGACGCAACACCCACTTGCAGCTGCTGAAAATTACACAAACCCCAGTGAGGTTTTCTATCACTGTGCAACCAGGATTTCTCACGAATCATTGCTGGCATCAAAGTCATCGTAAACCTGTGCAGATCTGTGGTGTCCGTCCATAAATCAACGCATCGCCCTCTGGCGGGAGAGAAAAATGATGCATCACCTACCCTACCAGAGAAGAAACTATGCATGGCCTCACTTTCGAGTAAGGAATTGATGCATTACTGACTTTTCTGATGCACACTCTCCCGTGCGGCTTTATTTTTTATGCAAACGCTGTACTTTGTGTAAAAATGTTTCCATTGTTTTCTATGGAGTAAGACTCTTTTTACTATAAAAATTCATAATTTTACTTGTGTATGTTGGATATTTTACATTTTGGTCTTGTTTGATTTAGATAAATATTTTCAACTTGTCTATACTGGTGTGGTGTCCATTTTGTGGTGCCTTTGAGATGAGCCTGACTACTTGTGCCAAGCTATCAAGGAGGTTAGTAGGGGTTGTGTTAGGAGTGCAACTCGGAGTGCAAACTGACTGCCAACCAGAGACCCCATTTCTATTTCACTGACATGGCAATAAACACAGTCACAAATGCAGACCACACACCCCACCACCACATCCACAATAGGTTTACCACAGTCAGCGCACCCACCATGATACAAACACACACACCTACCATCAGCACACCTACAGACCCCACACTCACCATAACACCAACACCCACAGAAACCACCAGCACATCCACAGTCAGCACAGCTACCACTACACAACCACCCACACACACCACCAGCACACCCACAGTCACCACACACCCGATCCACAACAGACATATTCACACACACACACACACACATACACACATATTGAACACAAACACCCACACTCACTCACCCAGCAGACAATCCGTAAGAAAAACAAATCAACACATATAGTACATACATCAGAGCCTTAGGCAGCCACATCTTTAACAGACACATGCACAACAGACACAGACACTCACTCTAGTTCCCAACCCGAGCTTCCAAAAACCAGCCTACCCATTTTACAAAGGAGTCTATATTTTGATCTGGGCCTGTTCCCTCCCAAAACGATAATCCCCCCTCCCCCCCAAATGTCTTTCCATCCCTTCCAGCTCCCAAATCACCCTTCCATACCCACCCCACCCGTCCCAAACATCTTTCTACCCCTTTCAAATCCCAACCCTCCCCTTCCAAATGCCAAACCACCACTTCCAAATCCCAACCCACCCCTACCAAACTCACCCCTCCCAAACCCAAACCACCCCTCCAAATCCCAAAAACCACCCTCCCAAACCCAAGGACCCTCCTCCTTGTGGCATCATTAAGGTGCCCGTTCTCTGTCCAATAGATGCCCCTTTCAGATGAGGTTTATTTTGGCATTGCTATATGGGGCAGGTTGTGAGCATGCACCCACACTGAAATACAGGTCTGGTGCATTTCTTTCTTCTGTGCAGTATTTATGTGTTGGTAATGATAGAATTGTCTCATGTTTATAACACATTTTTCTTTTGAAAGTAACTTTTTCCTGGCCTTATTTAAGTATTGTTACTAATTATTTGCTGATAAAGTAATTTCTGGTAATGTGTGTGGCATGCACCTACTCTCATTTGTGACAGTGACCAGCACAGTTTGCGGACTGTAGTTTATTTTTTTAATTGCATACATCAGTCTTGTACATTTGTGAGGTATATGATAATTTTGGTGCAAAGGATTCATGTTCCTACTAGACACTTACACCAAAATTAAACTTGTTTGTTTTTTTGTGACTGGAGAATGCATGCATGTTTATTCTGACATGATGCTTCAATCATATGCACATATGATTTACATAGGGAACCTGGCACTTTACATTTAAGTGACATCTAATGTATCTGAATTATTGCACACACCAAGGGGACATACGACCTTCCTACATCCTTGCCTTGTTTGCAGATTAGCAGTGAGATTGGTAGTGCATTCTGTGGACACCAACCTGTAGCATGTGGTAGTGGAATTACTACAGTATCATTGGATTGTTTAGGCCTGAATGGATATACTGTTGCAGTTAATGCTTTTGATTTTTGGTGGGAATTATTGCATACACCTGTGTGGACCCATTCTTCTCTGTGATTGCTGTGACTTTTTGTTTAATTGCCCATTCCCATGAAAGCAGTTCATACCAGATCAGTGGGTGCTACTTATTGTCAGAGTCACCAGATCCTCGGGGTCTGCACACGTTCCCAACATGTCCACCACCGAACAGCTCCAAGACTCTGATAGATAAATCACAGAGGCTAAGAGAGTTCAAGAGGGGAAGAGGGGATTAGGAAGGGAAACAGCTGGGAAGGAGACCTGTAGTAAGAAAAAGGTTAGAACACACAATGTGAAAATTATATCTCCTGAAATCAGTACTAGACTATGACGCTAAGCATAGTCATTCTGAAAACATGAACAATCTAAGAATTACGTTTAAAATGCTAAGTTTCAAGATGGCCGGATACCTGTAAGGGAATCAAGATGGATTAAATGAAAACTTTCTTATTCAAGTACTTTCCTTTACATGAGAATCAGAAAAACATTCTGACTAAATTTTAAACCAGTCATATAAATCCTTTTTTGAGAATGCATACTAGAACCATACAATATTGCATCTAGACACTCTGATCTTCTTTTTACTCTTAAAATGTTTCAACACAAACTGCGCATATTGTAGATTTATATATATATATATATATATATATATATAGTAAACACCATAAAAGGATTGTGCACCATGAATAACACAATATGGATTCAGGAAAAACAAATCACATAACTTGTCAACTCGAATATAACATGATAAATATCTTAGAATAGTGGCATACAATAAACAACATGAATTAAACTCGAGGAGAGAATCGTGCGTCTTGCCGATTCGAGTGTCACCATGTAAAAAGCCAAGAAATGGTAGTACGCAATGAATATCAAAGTCAAATCATCATTAAAAGAATTGCGTGTCTTGCCGATTCGTAAACCACGATGCAAATGCCAAGAAATAACAGCTCACAATTAATAACAAGATCAAAGTACAATGAAACGAATCGCGCGTCTTTTGCCGATTCTTAAGCCACCATGTAAATGTCAAGAAATGGTAGCGCGCAATGAACAACAAAGTTAAAACACCATAAAACGAATGGCGCGTCTTGCCGATTCTTAAGCCACCATGCAACTGTCAAGAAATGGTAGGGTGCAATAAATAACTAGATTAAATTATCATGAAACGAATCACGCGTCTTGCCGATTAGCAGGCACCCTGCTAATGTCACAAACACTCAAGTGCCTATTTCACACGTGCAAAGTACTCTGCCAAATCATAAAATAATTAGGCCCGAGAACATGAGAGTTCTGGATAACGGTGTCGGGAGGCCAGCCGAACCACCGTCTTACCGCCCAGAACAAGGATTTCCAAATGAAGAATGAAAGTCAGATGTCTGGAAGATCAAATAGGCCACCGGGACAGGAGCTCAGGAAGTAACTTGCTGCTCTGCACCGGGACCTCTGAATAGTGAGCACTTGGAGCTTGGCTGGCTCCTTTTTATAGAGTCTTGGCCCAGCCCACAACCACACCCAGGCATGTTGCAGGGAAAGTCTCTAGAAAGCACTGGAAAGGGACCACACCCTAACACACTCTGAAAGCCTGCAGCAATACATTACAATTGAACAGCATTTGTAAGCACATTAAAAATAAGTCTTCAGGATTGAACTCTGCAATGCAAAAGGTTAAACAACAACATATCAGCCAATGCATAAATTACGCTGTTTTGAGAGTGCTGGGTTTTTGCATTCTAGTCACCAATAGAGCGCGCACTGCCCTGGTGTTGACACTTATGTCTTCAGGTCTATTCTGATACATTTTCTAACTACATTACACACATAAGCAATGCGCATATTTATGGTGTTACCTGCCAAAAATATTTACACATGCACAAGTCCCATACTCTTGTATTGCAACAACTCCGAGGATAACAGGATTGACTGTGACTTATCTTCTGTTCCAGCAATGACAGAGTTGATTTCTATCTTAGACCTGGACAAGCAGCAATGGCAGGACTACTAAGGGTGGGTTTATCACAGTAGGAAAAGTGGAAAGCATAAAAAAGGTGAGTTTCATCCTTTTATCTCTCCCAATCCACCAACTGAGGTGTGGAGGTTTCGTGGCACCAGTTGCATCAACGGGAAATTGTGATTGGCTCAGTGGGAAAAGGGGCTGGCACCCCACTGCCAGCCGCTTTAGCTTTGGCAGAGTCGGCCTGGGTGATAATGATCGGTAGTGATGGCTGACCATCAACAAACTTTCTCCTATGCTCCCGCTAACATCTAAATAGGGTGGGGGGACCGTCATAGCGGCAGTCTGGTTTTCAGGAAAAGTGACAATGGGACCATTACCACCAATATATAAATCAGGCCCTTAGATATCTTTCTTCCAATCCCTTGCAGAGGACTCTTGTTCGAGCTTCTGACATGCTGACGCTTTCCCTTTTTACCTGCCCTTTGCCTAACCTGGTAAATAGCTTATTGCATGAGATTACCTTTTTCTAAATTATTTTTGCCCTCTTTGTGCTTTTTGTCTTTTGCCCACACATGTCTTTGTTCTGCACCACACATGTCTTTCCCTGATTGGACCAACTGTAGGGGTTATCTGTTCTCAGCTAAAACTCTAACTTTAACTATAATTCTGTTGATTTGAATTGACTGATGCTTACTAATCCTGAGCAACACTTGATTTCTGTACCACAAATGTTCCTGTTAATGATTTGTATTCTTCTTCTTGAATGATTAGTTTTATTAATATTAGTCCGCCTGAACTTATTTCATCATCTTGAGCATCCCTTTGTGATTCTGTATCTATATAACTTGGTCCTGCAAATTATCTACATGAGTTTGAACTTGAGTTTGCAATAAATCTCTTAACTTTATTCCTGATTTTGGTTTTCCTTTCATTGCCACATTGGTTATGGTGTGTAACTTAGTTGGGCCTGTATTGAAATTGTGTTAGAGGTCCATCACACACTATGCTGGGTCCAAGGATTTGTTGACCTTGAAGAGCATTGATTCCTGTGAAGGATAAAAATGCTCCACCAGACCTGGTAGCAAAGGAATGGTTTAGTCCATTAAGGGTAGAGAACCATTCAAGTGTAGTGTTAGGGAGTGAGGGATGAACCCCATGTGATTGCCCTGCCCAAAAAATGTTCAGGCTGAATTCTGTCCCACGGCTCGTTCTGAAGATTGATGAAGTTCCAGCTTCATACCTAAGAGTGACACATGTGTGAGTATTGATAGGGTTTTGCACTTGCATTGCTTTTAACATTAAGATTGTAGTAAAGTCTGATGTTGTGAAGTGTTCTGTGGAGTCCTCGTAAATAAAGTGATTGCAGCACTTGTTCCTCAAAAATCTCTATGGTTGTTGTTGTTGATGGATCAGTCGTGACCTACAATCCTGGGACAATGCACAAGGGTAGAAGACACTTGGTTAATTTATTGTCCGCAGTGAGGTACCTGTCATGAGCAGTTGTTGAAAGAGTCAATTGTTTCCTTGAGTGAGCATGAGTTATTGGTTGGTATTTAGTGAATCCTGAGTGCACTTGGAGGATCTGTATCAGCCAGAGTGAGAATTGCTGGTCAAGTTTCACTTGTTATATCATTGTCAAAGCTACATCCGGAAAGCATATCTTCGTACAGCTTTGAAGTGTTATGAGTTCCTACCCTGTAATGTGCAGATAGGTTGTTGGTTTTTGCTCGCAATATTTTTCATTAGGTTTGTGTGAGCGATTGTCTGAGAGACAATTGTGATGTGGCTGCATTGCTGAAAGAAGTGAGTGTGATGTCATTTTGTGCCATCTGGTATAGGTCCGTTTGGGGTGAAGCTGTGCTGGTAATGGTGGAGAGTGCTGCATTGCTATTGGTTGAAACATCAAGAGAAAAGGATTTGGGGCTGAAGTTACTTCTGGATTTGGTCAAAAGTTATTGTGTTTAATTGAAATTGAATAAAATGACATTTTTGGTCTTGAAATAACTGTCTTGTGAATCGTCTACAAGACTTTGAGCTTTAGATTGTAATACACCAGTTAACTTTATTTCTGACTGGAGCATTAAAGAGTGCGGTAAGAGGAGATGCGTTCATTCCAGTTAGAGAGGGTATTGAGACCCCACCTGAAAGAACTCCAGGTTATCATGTGTCATTTTTCAAAAGATTTCTTGAATGTGAGTGGCTTGAACAATGGTGCAGGAGTACTGAGAATCAATGTGCATTAGCATTTCCCCATTATGGAACATTTAGTTTGATAACTTAGAAATTTGAGGCGAGTACTCCATGAGATAAAGCCGACATCAAGACCTGTGACTATAGGTCCAGGAGTTTAGTTGTATGTTTCCTGTACATCTGGAAATAATAACTGAATTGTGAATATTCAATGAATTTGCTTATGTTTGAGGTGCCTGTCCGGAAGCCTACACTCACCTGAATAGAACACCAAGGGCCATATTTATACTTTTCGATGCACAACTGCGCCAACGCAGTTGTGCGTCAAAAAATCTAACGCCATTCTGTAGCGCCATGCGGGCGCAGTATTTATTCAATGACGTTAGCCGGCGTTAGCCAGCGGAGCTGCTTGGTGTGCGTCAAAAAAAATGACGTACACCAGGCAGCACCGTCGTAGGGGAATATGGAGCTTGGGCGCCAAAAAATGGGGCAAGTCAGGCTGAGGCAAAATTTTCGCCTCAACCCGATTTGCGCCATTTTTTTGACTCCCAACCCCCATTAAAATGACTCCTGTCTTAGCAAAGACAGGAGTCATGCCCCCTTGCCCAATGGCCATGCCCAGGGGACTTATGTCCCCTGGGCATGGCCATTGGGCATAGTGGCATGTAGGGGGGCACAAATCAGGCCCCCCTATGCCACAATTTTTTTTTTTTTAAATACTTACCTGAACTTACCTTAAGTTCCCTGGGATGGGTCCCTCCATCCTTGGGTGTCCTCCTGGGGTGGGCAAGGCTGACAGGGGGTGTCCCTGGGGGCATGGGAAGACACCTCGGGGCTCCTTCCGTGTCCACAGGTCCCTTAACGCCTGCCCTGACCAGGCGCTAAAAAACGACGCAAAAGCGGCTGGACGTCATTTTTTTGGACCCGCCCACTCCCAGGCTTCATTTTTGCCCGGGAGTGTAAATACGGCGCACATGCCTCGGTGTCATTTTTTAGACGGGAACGCCTACCTTGCATATCATTAACGCAAAGTAGGTGTCCACGCTAAAAAATGACGCAAACTCCATGAACTTTGGCGCTAGACGCGTCTAACGCCAGAGTATAAATATGGAGTTCGTTTTGCGTTGAATTTGCGTAAAAAAAAATGACGCAAATCCGGCGCAAACGGAGTATAAATATGCCCCCAAATGCCCTACAGTTTTCTTCAGTGCAGGTCAATTGTCGTACAAAGCCCTTGGTGGTCTGGCCAGTCTGAAGCTGCAAAGCATGATGCCCTGGCCCTGTGTCTATGTAACCCAGCTGTACACGGAAGCATGTGAACCACCATGTTTTACTAATTTAAAACTGAGCTCAACACGTATGACATAGAGCAGACAGACCTAGCTCAGGAACAAAATAGATGAAAAGTAAAAAAACTGCTAATTAAAAAAGTTGCTCCAATTTATTTGAATTTTTAAATAAAACCAGCACCATTGTCGCGTTGGGCTCTCATTATCCTAAATGAGACTACTGGATTTCTAGGTAGCACGATCGTTCCTGGTGTGGGGGACTGAGTCTGACCCACTTGGAAGGACCTCTGTCACCCTCAATCCGGTTTTGCTCCGGCTAACTAGCAGTGCCTCATCTCTCCCAAGGGGGAGGGATGATTGGGCAGCCGAGTGCATGACATCTTTAGAACTTCTCAGGGAAGTTGTGGTCACTCAGATCCAAACCAGCTCTCTCATTGACAATATGATCGCATATACAAATGACAAAGGCAGTTTGAGTTTTATATATATTGCTTTTAATAAAACAATTGCATTTTAGATAATAAGGCATGAGCCGCAATAACCAGAACCATACAACACAGTAGGATTGAAATAGTCACGATGAGAGTGAAACATAAGAACAACGCTATCATGGTGTTAATAGATTCTATTCTCTCTCAGGAAGTTATATTTCGAGCACAGCATGTTAAGCTACTAACTTGCCTTTCAGATTCCCCGGGAAGCCATCAACCCTCATACCTGAGCAAAGGCCTGTGATCTGGTTCAGCATCTGCAACAAGGCAGTCAGCGTCTAGTTTTGGTTCCCTGGTCGAAATCTCCCTCTTGCCTGTATTAGGACAAGGAAGTGTTTTTATAACTAACATGTCAGTGTGCTCACAAAATGTCCCTAGGCAAGAATGCCAAAGACTAAACTCCTACCACGTCTATCGGCAATGTACCAGACTGTATCCTTGACTGAAGCACAGAGTGAACAAGAATGTGTTATTGAAAACTCCAGTGCTGAAGTAGGCTAAACAGTGTGATATAAAAAATAAGACAAGACCATAGAACTGGCTATTTGAAAAATAACAGTACGAAGCTCAATAAAAAGCATTTAGAGCAAAGTGCACAGAGGCTCTATGCTGCGAGCAAAGGAATAAAAGACATTCAGGGCAAAGTGCACAAAGGCCTAACGCCTGAAGCTAACACGCAAAGGATACATAAAACTGACCACACTACACCATAAAGTGTTAAGAGCCAACCATGATCATCTGGTTGCACTTGACCATTACCTAGTGTGGGGCCAGAATAAGTTTAACATACAAGCTTCAGCCAAAGCACAATTTGACTCTAAGTATTTATTATACACAAATGACTATTGTTAGAATTGGCCCTCTCTGCCTGGTCACCCCCAAAAATGTTTGCCTTCTCCGACCTGTTTTCTGAACATGTTATTTTTGACTTTTAGAACTCTGTGACCTTTACCATTGCTAACCAGTGCTTAAGTGCTTGTGCTTTCTCCTTTAAGCATGGTAAAATTGGCTTAAACCTAATTGGCACATTTAATAACTTAAAAGTCCCTAGTAAAGTTGTACTACATGTTGTTATTACTAGGCGGCCTGCAGCATTGACTGTGCCATCCACTTAAATAGCCTTCTGGATCATGTCCCAGGCCTGCCTTTGCAGCCTGTGCATGCAGTTTTAAACTGCCATTTTGATCCTGCAGAATAAACCTTTTGCCAGGCCTAAACCTTCAATTTTAATATGTTGGACCTGGCTTTTTTGACAGGGACATCCCCAAACTTTTTGCCTCCTTCCTCCTATTTTTTCTGACCTGTTGTTGTTGGCTTTTGACCTCTGGGCACTTTACCACTGCTAACCAGTGCTAAAGTGCATATGCTCTCTGGGTAAATTGTACTACTGATTGGTTTATCCATGATTGACTATTTAATTTACTTGTAAGTCCCTGGTAGAGTGCACTACATGTGCCTAGGGCAGGTAGATTAAATGCTACTAGTGGGCCTGCAGCACTGGTTGTGCCACCCACCTCAGTAGCCCCTTAACCCTGTCTCAGGCCTGCCATTGCAAGGCCTATGTGTGCAGTTTCACTGCCACTTCGACTTGGCATTTAAAAGTACTTGCCAAGCCTAGAACTCCCCTTTTACTACATATAAGTCATCCCTAATGTGTGCCCTAGGTAACCCCTAGAGCAGGGTGCTGTGTAGGTAAAAGGCAGGACATGTACCTGTGTAGTTATATGTCCTGGTAGTGTCAAACTCTACCTATTAGTTTTTACACTACTGTGAGGCCTGCTCCTTTCATAGGCTAACATTGGGGCTGCCCTCATACACTGTTGAAGTGGCAGCTGCTGATCTGAAAGGAGCAGGAAGGTCATATTTAGTATGGCCAGAATGGTAATACAAAATCCTGCTGACTGGTGAAGTCGGATTTAATATTACTATTCTAGAAATGCCACTTTTAGAAAGTGAGCATTTCTTTGCACTAAAATCTTGTTGTGCCCTTCAATCCACGTCTGGCTAGGTTTAGTTGACAGCTCCTTGTGCATTCACTCAGACACACCCCAAACACAGGGTACTCAGCCTCACTTGCATACATCTTAATTTTGAATGGGTCTTCCTGGGCTGGGAGGGTGGAGGGCCTGCCCTCACACAAAGGACTGCCACACCCCCTACTGGGACTCTGGCAGACAGGATTGAGCTGAAAGGGAACTTGGTGCATTTCTTAGAGACTCTTTGAAGTCACCCCCACTTCAAAGGCAAAACTTAGTATAAAACAGGGCCTCTGCCCTACCTCATCAGACACTTGCTGGAGAAGAAACCTGAACCAGAAACTACATCCTGCCAAGAAGAACTGCCTGGCTGCTCAAAGGACTCACCTGTCTGCTTTCTACAAAGGACTGCTGCCTTGCTGTTGCCCTGCTGCCTTGCTGAACTCTTGTCTGGCTGTGAAAGTGCTCTCCAAGAGCTTGGATAGAGCTTGCCTCCTGTTCCTTGAAGTCTCAGGGCCAAAAAGACTTCTCTCTTTTACTTGGACGCTCCGTGCGCCGAAAATTTCGGCGCACAGCTTGTTTCGCGGCGAGAAAAACGCCGCACTCCGACGCTGATCAACGCAACGCTCTGGGGACGATCGAAGATCCGACGCACGGCCTCGCAAGGACAACGCCGCCCGACCTCTAGAGGAGAAATCGACGCGACGCCTGCCGTGAGATCGTAATTTCAACACGCAGCCCCGCAGATCGACCTCTAGAGGAGAAATCGACGCGACGCCTGCCGTGAGATCGTAATTTCAACGCGCAGCCCCGCAGATCGACCCCTAGAGGAGAAATCGACGCGACGCCTGCCGTGAGGTCGTAATTTCAACGCGCAGCCCCGCAGATCGAAGTCTAGAGGAGAAATCGACGCGACGCCTGCCGTGAGATCGTAATTTCGACGCATAGCCCCGCAGACCGACGCGCAGCCGGAGAACAAGCCGGAAAATCCACGCACAGACCCGGGACATCTGGTAATCCCCGCGATCCACAGAAAGAGACTGTCCACGCGCCGGAAAACGACGCCGACTTCCCCGCGTGGAAAATAACGACGCAAGTCCGTGTGTGCTGAGGAGAAATCGACGCACACACCAGTTTTCCACGCCCCTCTTCTCCTGTGGCCCTCTGAGGAGATTTTCCACCAGAAACCAGGTACTTTGTGCTTGAAAGAGACTTTGTTTATATTCTAAAGACTTAAGACACTTTCTATCACTTTTCAGTGATATCTTTACAAATTCGTATTGCAACTTTGATCGTTTTGACCTGAAGAAACCCAGATAGATATTATATATTTTTCTAAATACTGTGTGGTGTATTTTTGTGGTGTTATGCTATGGTGTTGTATGATTTATTGCACAAATGCTTTACACATTGCCTTCTAAGTTAAGCCTGACTGCTCGTGCCAAGCTACCGGAGGGTGAGCACAGGCTGATTTTG
Source organism: Pleurodeles waltl (assembly GCF_031143425.1). Lineage (NCBI taxonomy): Eukaryota > Metazoa > Chordata > Amphibia > Caudata > Salamandridae > Pleurodeles > Pleurodeles waltl. Next base: position 958,094,429 of record NC_090449.1, read on the forward strand.
GATTGTGTGTGACTTACCCTGACTAGAGTGAGGGTTCTTGCTTGGACAGAGGGCAACCTGACTGCCAACCAAAAACCCCATTTCTAACATAATACATGTAAGTCACCCTTTAGCAGGCCCTAAACAGTCAATAGGAAAGGCAGGGGTGTAGGCTGGAGGGGGGTCATGAGGTACTACACCCAACTAATAAATAGGTACAGATGCTTTCAGTCGGGTATCGTGAGAAGTCTGCAGGATTTCACCTGGAATTTTTCCATGCATTCAGTCAAAAACGCACACACACTCCCGCCATCTATGTTTCTAAAATCATCAAAAATATTGGTAATTTTACAATAAATTGTGTTTTCCCTCACTGAGTACCCCTATCAATCCACATTCCTCTTGCTTTCCTCTGACCATTAGGCCCCCAACATGCACAATGCTTGTAGTATAATGTATTTTAACAAGATATGCCAGCATGATTGTCGGAAAATCTGAAGCTCACACCCCCCAATCTTACTGACCGAGCTACGCCCCTGAGGATATGGTGCATTGCATCTAAAATATTGAACATGTACATTTGATTTTTATATTTCTTGGTAGAGAAAAACTCTCAAATTAATTTTTAATTATTGCAAGGCCTGTCTTTCCCATAGGAAAATATTGTGCTACCTTATTACATTTAATAAATGATAAATTGGTTTGGGAAGCAGATAGGATTGGTATGTTTGGTGTCAGACCAATTGTAAATTTAAAACCTTCTTATTGGTCAGATTTACATTTACAGTTCTAAAAACATTTGTCCCTCCCTGTATATAAACAATCATTTGAAAATGATGCTTTGGCACCTCTGTGTGTGCTGCATTGTGGTTACTTTATTGACTACACAAAAAAAGGCATGTAAATGTGGTAGGTCTGAGAAAACCTCCAGCATTGTGCAGCACACACAGAAGTGCCAAAGCGCCATTAGTGATTGTTTATGTGCAGGAAGGGACACCTTTCCACACATAAACAATCACACCCCTCAACACAGACATCCTTGCACAATGGTGCAAGGAATGCCTGCATTGGCGCTGGCAGCTAAATTTAGCGTCAGCACAGGGGGAAATGCAGGAGTGTGCCGTATTCAGCTAAATATGGCGCATCCCTGCGTTTCTAAAGTGACACAGCACAGCGCTGTAAATTTTGGCGCAGCACCGTGTTATACCACTTTTCAATAAATCTGCCCCTAAAAGTCTTAAATGCCATTGGGAGCAGTGTCAAAACTGATTTGCACAAGGCTGGGTCCCAAAATGGAGTGGTATGGGTAGAGCAAAAAAACGCTGGATTTAGGCCAAGATCTCTGTAGTGGGGTGAAAGTTTGGCATTGTTCAGCATTCTGTCCATCACTTGTTCTTTTTGCATTTGTCCCACTAAGTGGGACAGGTATGCCCAACTTGGGTCCCGTGCTCCCCATGCCACTGGAGTCAAGCTAGCCTGGCTGATGAGAGGTGATACCCTGAAACTGGTCTCAGGATAGTTGTTTCGAGTCCTGGGAGGACCAGGCCTGGCAGTTTGGGCTTGACTGTTCCCAGGGGAAGAAGGGTCAAGCCTGATTTGCATATGGGTGGGTCCAAACTGGAATGTCATGGGTAGCAAAAACATCATGAATTTAGGCACATAACTCTGTACTGGGGATGAATGTTTGACATTGTTCAGCATTCAGTACATCACTTGTTCTTTTCACACTGTGTTCCATGATACCCTTGAGAATGAAGGCCCTCAAGTCAAGTCTCTTGCTTTCTTTGAGCCAAATATTTGCAAATAAAGATATAGGGGCATATTTATACTCTGTTTGCGCCGGAATTGCGTCGTTTTTTTTGACGCAATTCCGACGCAAAACGAACTCCATATTTATACTTTGGCGTTAGACGCGTCTAGCGCCAAAGTCCATGGAGTTTGCGTCATTTTTTAGCGTGGACACCTACTTTGCGTTAATTATATGCAAGGTAGGCGTTCCCGTCTAAAAAATTGACTCCGAGGCATGTGCGCCGTATTTACACTCCCGGGCAAAATTCACGCCCGGGAGTGGGCGGGTCAAAAAAAATGACATACGGCCGCTTTTGCGCCGTTTTTTAGAGCCTGGAAAAGGCAGGCGTTAAGGGACCTGTGGGCTCGGAAGGAGCCCAGAGGTGCCCTCCCATGCCCCCAGGGACACCCCCTGTCACCCTTGCCCACCCCAGGAGGACACCCAAGGCTGGAGGGACCCATCCCAGGGACATTAAGGTAAGTTCAGGTAAGTATATATATATTTTTTTTTTTGTGGCATAGGGGGGCCTGATTTGTGCCCCCCTACATGCCACTATGCCCAATGACCATGCCCAGGGGACAGAAGTCCCCTGGGCATGGCCATTGGGCAAGGGGGCATGACTCCTGTCTTTGCTAAAAATTCGCCTCAGCCTGACTTGCCCCATTTTTTTACGCCCAAGCTCCATATCCCCCTAAGCCGGCGCTGCCTGCTGTATGTCGTTTTTTTCCACGCACACCAGGCAGCGCCGGCGGCTAACGCCGGCTAACGTCATTGATTAAATACGGCGCCCGCATGGCGCTTCAGAATGACGTTAGCCGGCGCTAAATTTTTTGATGCAAAACTGCGTTAGCGCAGTTTTGCATCAAAAAGTATAAATATGGCCCATACTGTTCAGCTCAAAGTGTTTGTCACAACCCAATCCACAAAGGTGTTTTGACATGATCTTGTCTTATTAGGCCATATTTCAAGGGGGATATCTGATTCCTTTTTTCTAAAGAGTTTTAGCCCATATCTGATGGTGGGATAGGGCTAAACATTTGGGGAGGTTAAGAATTAGTTTCAACAGTTTCTTTAAAAGTGACCTACAAGATTGGCACTTTTGTCCAAACCCTAGAGCTCTGCACCGTAGGCAACTTGACATCCTACTTTCACAAAAAATACACTGTCAATATGATTGGAGAAATTGTTGCTATGTTTGCTTAGCTTTCTTGTGATGGCATAAGATCAAGCCTCTGCTTTCTCAAGAGCAGTTTAAATATTTGAGGTCCAATTTTGATTTATTTTTATTTTTAACCTTCAGATATTTAAAGGATTTTACCTCTTCCAAAATTGAATTATTTATACTGAACACACATTTCTAATATTTGTCTTGAATGTCATGAGTTTAGTTTTCCCTGTGTTGACATTTAATTGATTGTTTTACAGTATGTTTCTTTGGTTCTCAGTTGGACTTGCAGGCTCCTTGCTACTTTAGCCATCTATACTGAGTGATGGGCATATAATAAAGCTGCAAATGTAAAGCCATTTAACATCAGGATATCCTCAGTGATTGTCCTTACTGATTTGTAGAAGCCACTGATGTACAAGGAGAACAAGAGTGAGGGCCAACAGACACCCTTGTTTAACTCCATTCCTAATATGGGATTTTTTACAGATTAGCACTTAATAGGCACATTGCACTTGCAAGGTATAACAGCTGAATTAGAGGCAAGAGGGCATTATTGATTGATTTTAGCTATTGCCAGAACCATTGCCTCAGGACAAAATTGAAGCTTGAAGCAAAGTTTAAGAGCACTCCATAAAGGGGCATTTTTATTGCGGTGCTGAATTTGTGCACAATATATAGGAAGGTGAAAACTTGGTCGATGGTTGGTAGGCCTTCTCTAAAACCACCTTGGATGGGAGAGAGGATGTTTTCTATGGAGGATCAAACATCAAGTTCCCTTAAAATCACTTTGGAGAAAATGTTGCAATCAGTGTCTATTGGGTCATCTTTCCAATCTTTTTTGTAAATTGGAAAAATGATATACTGTTGTCTAGTGGACACCGCACCTTTGCAAAAATTCTTGAGAAAATTTCCATTAGGACTTCAGACCACCACTGAAGGTCCAAAAGAACCACCTCTGGTAGTATCATATTGGGGCCACGGGTCTTCCTCGAGTTGAATTCAGGCTTAGGGTTAAAATGTGCAGAGAACTGAGGCCCTGATTTAAACTTTTTGGTGCAAAACTGCACCAACGCAGTTTTGCACTAAAAAGTTTAGCACCGGCTTGCACCATTTCGGTGCACCAGCCGGGCACCATATTTATGGAATGGTGCAACCCAGTGCAAAGGGTAGGCTAGCGTAAAAAAACATGACGTTAGTCGGGTGGGGCTGGCGGTGTGGAAGAAGGGGGTTTTGTACCAGAAAACAACGTTAGGCAGCCTCTAACCTGTCTAGAGTCATTTTCTGATGCAAAACCATCAATACCACATGACCCCTAACTTCGAAAAGACAGAAGTCATGCCCACCACCCCAATGGCCAGCACAGGGCACCAGGGTCCCCTGGGCATGGCCATTTCACCCAGTGCCATGTAAGGGGGGCCCATTTCAGGGCCCCAATGTCACTTAAAAAAATACTTACCTGTACTTACCTATACTTACCTGGGATGGGGTCCCCCATCCTCCGCTGTCATTCTGGTGTGGGTGGGTGAGTCCCTGGGGCATGGAAAGGGCACCTGTGGGCATATTCCATGGTGTTCCACCATGGAAATAGGCCCACAGGTCTTCTAATGCCTGCCCTGACCCAGGTGTTAAAAAATGGGGCAAAGCAAGCGTTGCGCCATTTTTTGACTCCTCCTCGCTCCATTACACCATTTTTGCATGGGAGTATAAATTTGGAGTTAAGGCCATAAAGTCATTTTTTGAACAGGAACGCCTACCTTGCATCTCATAAAGGCAAGGTAGGTTTTCACGTCCAAAAAATGACATTAACTCCATACATTTGGCCCTAGATGAGACTAGCACCATAGTATAAATATGGAGTTCGTTTTGCACTGAATTAGAGTTAAAAAAATGACACTAATTCGGTGCAAACAGAGTATAAATATGCCCCTGAGTCACCCAAACCTCTTCACTAGTAACTGAGTCAAGGTGAATTTTTGTGGCTCCGAAGCTCTCAGCTATTTTCAGCCAGAAGGTCCTTGTGTCATTTCCTGTTGCTGTTCAATGTCTCAATATTTAGAACTGGACTCCCTGCTTAACTTTCCAGTTCCTTAGGCAGGGAAAAACTATCATTAGAGTCAACACCATCCATTTCCAACAGCACCATTGTTCCCCCCTTGACTGAGGTGACTTTCAAGAAGCAGCCCAACAGGTGATCATCTATATTGAGGCTTGCCAGAAAGCCTTTCTTGAAAGAAGTCAGAAGTTCTCTCTCTTATGGGAAGAAGGAAGGAAGGGAGAGAGAGAGAGAGAGAGAGAGAAAGAGAGAGAGAGAGAGAGAGAGAGAGGTTGAGATCTCAGACCCTCCCACTGAAGGTTGGGGGTTCGAGTCTAGGTGTGTCAATGGTCATTTCCTTGCTTTCATTTATTTTCAGCTTGAAATATTAAGGTGCATACCTAAAAGGTAAACTCACTCTATTTACATGACAAATGCATTATCCTCTTCAATTTGTCTGATAATATCTCATTCTGGATGTATTATTCATCATATTTTAAGAACCTCTCTCGCAGTTTCTATCTGTCAATCCCTTACTCTAAATCTCTCTCTCTCAATTTCTCACCTCCTCTCTGTCTCTGCCATCCCATGATGTTAGTCACTTGTGGCCTTTTTGTTAGGGTCTCTGCCTCTCACAGTGAAGGTTGAGAGTTCCAGTCAAAGTGTGTCAGTGGTAATTTCCTTTATCTAGTTTCTTTTCAACTTCAAATATTTAAGGTACATACTTAAAGGTGATCTCACCCTTTTGTGGGCGGGAGTGGGTGGTTATGAGTGGTTACATGAGGTCGGCATGTAGTGAATCCTAGTTTGTTTTAATGGGAATCAGGAGTTAGCTTAGCCTTCAGCTTGCAGACTCATGCCCCCGTCACCTAGTGACTTTTACCCTATTTAGCTTGCTCTGTTTTAGCCCATTTATTTAATTAAATCTTTTAGGATGGCTGCCTTGTTTTTAGTTAGGCTCATGTTTTAATTTTGTGTTATCATCGCCACCGCGCTAAGGCTTCTACATCAAGCGACAAAGACGAACAAACTGTAGGTGTTCACATTAGGTGCTTTCCCCCTTCACGACTTCGAGGGAATTGTTTATATAAATTACTGTCCCAAGCATGTCTTGTTATCTATTGTTTGGGAACAGACCTACGTCAGGGGTCCGAGCAGATCCGTATAAGTACTCCTCCTGTTTCACACTTCATGTCATTTCATGTCATTGTAAGATGGTGGAGGTCTTTGTATTAATGACTCTTGCCGTTACCATTCTGTTTCTTTCACTATTCATTATCCTAATCATTGCAGCCCATGCAATTTATCGTAGATTGCAGTTTTGTTAAAATAAAACTTATTGAAACCTTACTGCATCTTCTTCATTGCCTGTGTTTGATTGAGATGTGTTGTTAATGTGAGAAAGGGATAATCTCCATTTAACCACAACACTCCTGAGATGTCATACTCTTGAGTCCATGTGTAAAGGCTGCAACAAATCACCTTTTGCTGTTTGGGTTTTTGGTGAGGTGCTGTTTGTGAGCCGGGAGGGTTGGGACGACAGTTGCGATTTGTTGTAGGATAGGCATAGTCACCTACAAACATAAGTACTGTCATCCTTAAACCAGCAGTCTTGCTCAGAGCAAGAGTCCAACTATGACAGGCAGGCCATGCAGCTAACCCCCAGCACACTGGCCAAAGGCCATAAAGCTTCATATAGGGTTAGGCTGCTGGGCCTGGCCAAAAGCCATGTGTGGTGTTGTGTTTGTTGCTTATAGGGGATTATCCGCAGGGTCTGGTGGAGTCATGAGTTATAGTTACCTAAGGGTACACGTTCTAATTACTTCAGGTAACCATAATACTGAGCCACAAAGGGGCAAAGGGCTCATTTACAAGAATCTGATGGTTCTGATGGATGTGTCAGATTTCTCGTGCTTCCCTAACATCCCCTGAGTTACAGAATGATGCAGTGAAATGATGTAAATTTCACTTCATCAGTTCTGTGTGGATTTCTTCCTAGGAACCCCTATCCTACACACATTATACCTGGCCCAGGTATAATGTGATGCACTGCTTTACAAACAGATGCATTGGGCCCAATGCCTCAGTGTGTACATTTGGGGCAGTGCAGTACACTGCTAGCGCCACTGCTGCTAAAAAAAAATGAAAGAGCAGTGGCACAATGGGCTTGTAAATTAGGCCCAAAGTCTTTTGCCATATACACAACAAAGTTTTTAAACATCTGGTTAGCACCGAGCCATCCACAATGAGCTGTAAAATTACAAAAGCCTCTTACCCCTCTCCCCGGCACAGTATTACAGCTTTGGATTCTAAAATACCATCCAAGCCAACCTAGAAGAAATAAATGGCAGCATATCGGGGGTAGGCTGCTGGACCTGGCCGCAGGCCAGGAATTTCCGCCAACCCCTGCTGCACACAGCCAAAGACCATGTGTGACGCGTTGTTTGGTGCTTATAGGTGGTGGCCCACAGGGCCTGGTGGAGGCGTGAGTTATAGTTACCTTAGGGCACAAGTTATAGTTACTTCAGCTAACTGTAACACCGAGCTAGAAAGGGACAAATGGTTTCATTTACAAGAATCTGATGGATCTGTTGGATGCATCAGATTTCTTGTGCTTCCGTAACATCCTCTATCGATGCCATGGAATGGTTGTACTTACAATACAGAGCACGTTTTCACAGATGCATCAGAAATTCTGAAGCATCTGTTGGCACTAAACTCCTGCATTACTGGAGAAGTGTTGTAAAAATGAAACTACTCCAACAGTGCGAGGAGGCCCCCTTTAGAGAAAGGCCTCTGTCAATTTTATGATTGCTCTGAGCAGGTGGTAACATTCTGACTCAGTGAAGTTACAGCATGACACAGTGAAATGTTGTAAATTTCACTACATCAGTACTGTGTGGATTTTTTCCTGAGAATGTCTACCCTGCACACATTATACCTGGCCCAAATATAATCTGACGCAGGGCTATACAAACTGACACATTATGCCCAATGCTTCAGTTTCTAAATCTGGAGCAGTGCAGTACACTGCTAGAGCCACTGCTATGTAAAAAATATATGATGGAGCGGTGGCACAAAGGACTTGTAAATGAGGCCTAAATTATTTTTCCACGTACACAGCAAAGTCTTTAAACATAGGGTTAGCACAGTGCCTTCCACACTGAGCTGTAAAATGACAAAAGCCTTTTACCCCCTCCCCCCGGCACAGTATTACAGCTTTGGATTGTAAAATACCATTCAAGCCAACCCGGAAGAAATAAAAGCAACAACTGACACATGTTTCACTATCAATATAAATATTCATAGAGGTTTAGCTTTGTCTGGATAAAAGGGAGCACCCAATATAAGACAAAACAATACACTTTCAGGCTTAGACTGCCAAATAAATTAGGTAAACAAGAAGAAGGTTCTCTTCATAAGTATATATATATATATATATATATATATATATACATATATATATATATATATATAACAAAAGCCTTTCGTGGTAGGAGTGATGCATAAAAATGAAGAGAGAACTCTGGGTAGTTTCCAAGTCTAGGTCGAGTGCAGCTAAAGTAAGGAGCACCCTGCAACACCAGCAACACTCTAGATTTGCTTACCTCAATTGCCTGCTTTTCTAGCAAAGTTTGTAAGCATAGGATTAGCACAGTGCCATCCCAGCTGAGCTACAAAGGGACAAAGCATTTTGCTGTTTATACAGCATAATATTTAATCATAGGACTGGCTCAGTGTCGAGTTCCTCCCCCATAAACAAAGGAACAGCCAGCACTCGAGTGGCAGAATGACAATTTCATTCAACAGTTGGATCCTCTTGCATCAACTCATTTCGACTGTAGAACATAATCTTGTTCACAATATCAGGACACCATTACAAACTAAAGGAGATATTTCTGAGGGGTTTGTGTCATGCTTGCAACACAAAACAACTTTGTGTGGCTTTGACTGACTTCAAAAATATGGAGTAAGGAAATGCAACACAAATCGCTACATTGCCTTACTCTGCTCTAGCGAGGCACTCCATGGGCTTTGCATGGGTGTTCCCATGTTTGACATTACTGTAGTACCTAACTGTATTGGCATCGCTTTTCACTAGATGATCCCTTATGGATTTAGTTATGTCTAAAACTGATAAGTCATCGCTTAGAGACTTCCTTGCCAATTACCTGATTGTTTCTGATTAAATACTAATGTTTTGCAAGTATAGCTCTTAGTTCATTGTGCTGTCTATTATAAGCCGTTATAAATCTCTGCCCAGCATTTTTCATTGCTTAACTCTTTTGGCACCAAAAAGTGTTTCATTTCTACTGAATGTTCATGCTCTCTCTGTAGCTGATCTTAAAATGTCCTCAGTATAACCCCTTTCTCATCATCTGTTGTTCAGCATTCTTGTACTCCATCTCAGAGATACATATTCTCTTCTTGCCCTATAAAAGTCTCCAAAGGGGATAGCTCTAATCAGAGGGATAAGGTGAAAACTATGAGCAAGTGTGTAATGTTGTGACCAAGTTCTGCCAATCAATCTTGATGTGTACGTCTAAGAATTCCAATTGTGTAGCACTGAATACTAGGTTCAACTTGTTTTTTTATTTTAAAAAATTGCACCTCCAACTCACTACCTCGCCATATTATGAAAATGCCATCAATAAATCTGACCCATAGAGCAATACCATTGGCACATTTTTTCCACTTCTTTGCCTCCTATTAGCTCTTTCCTTCCACCATCCCATATGCACATTTGCATAGCTGGGGTGAAGCAGGCCCCCATTGAAGTTAACACTGTTTATATATCTCTCCTTTGAAGACAAAAATGTTTTTTGTCAGTTACCATTCAGTCATTCTCATTAGCATTTTGTTATGTTTGTAGAATCTTGTAGGTGTAACTGTGCATCTTCACGGTGGATGTAAGCATATAGGCCCTCATTCTGACCTTGGCGGGCGGCGGAGGCCGCCCGCCAAAGTCCCGCCGTCAGGTTACCGTTCCGCGGTCGAAAGACCGCGGCGGTAATTATGACTTTCCCGCTGGGCTGGCGGGCGGTCGCCTTCAGACCGCCCGCCAGCCCAGCGGGAAAGAGGCTTCCACGATGAAGCCGGCTCGGAATCGAGCCGGCGGAGTGGAAGCTGTGCGACGGGTGCAGTTGCACCCGTCGCGTATTTCACTGTCTGCGCAGCAGACAGTGAAATACATGTAGGGGCCCTCTTACGGGGGCCCCTGCAAAGCCCATGCCAGTGGCATGGGCACTGCAGGGGCCCCCAGGGGCCCCGCGACCCCCCCTACCGCCATCCGGATCCCGGCGGTCGGACCGCCGGGATCTGGATGGCGGTAGGGGGGGTCGGAATCCCCGCGGCGGTGCAGCAAGCTGCGCCGCCGTGGAGGATTCAATGGGGCGGCGGTACACTGGCGGGAGCCCGCCAGTGGTGCCGGTCCGACCGCGGCTTTACCGCCGCGGTCGGAATCCCCATTGGAGCACCGCCGGCCTGTCGGCGGTGCTCCCGCGGTCCTCCGCCCTGGCGGTCAAAGACCGCCAGGGTCAGAATGACCGCCATAGTGATGACACATCCAGTCTCACCAATAGCATTCCATCCTCCCACTGGATATCAAAGATTTTGCATAAAAAATCTGATGATTCTTTGATGTAGATGGAAGTCCATTGATCAATTGATTTAAGAAGGAGTTGATATATTTTGCTCATTTTTAAATAAGCTACTTTGTGCTGCTATCATGGGGCTTCCAGTTGGAGTATGAACATTTATGTGTACCTTAGCAATTAAATAACGATAGGTAATTTAGGATGTTCTTTTTCCAGAAACTTGTACTCATCCCAAGTGATTAATCCCTCATCATACCACTTATTCAATTTTTTATCAAATGCATTCCTCACTACTTGGTATTCAACCACGGTAATAAGCCTGTAGCACTCATTGTCACTGAGTTGTCTGTAGGCCTCCTTCATATACTTCATTTGCTATGGCCATGGTACCACATTTCCCCCTTTGCCTGAATTTCTTTTGATTATGTTATTATTCCGTTTGCGTTTAGCCAAAACCTTGTTGTATTCTCTATTTTTTTTTTTACGTTTGCTCATCTGTCTTTAACAACACTCCTTCTCATGTTTTTCAGTTCAATGATGTTAGCATCAGAAAATGCATATTTATTGTCTTGGGGTGTCTGTGGAATACATTTTGATTTCAGTTTCACTTTTTAGCCGCCTCCTGTGTCCATACACAACATACTTAGGCCCAGATTTAAGAGGGCCTAGCACCTCCTTGTGCCACATTAGCATAATTTTTGTACGCTAATGTACCTCAACGAGGCCAAAATTGGTGCGCCATATTTACAAAGTGGCGCAATGCATGAATTGCGCCACCTTGTAAACTCTTGCGCCACATTACGCCTGTGCCAGTCATAATCAATGCAAGGGGGTCCTCCGATTGTTTAGGGGGGGCGAATAAATGGCACAATGAGATCTAAAAGATTTCTTTGCACCACTTTTTGCAGCATTTTTAATGCCTGCACAGAGCAGATGTTAAAAGGAGGCACCCATTACTTTCAATGGGCCTCAATGTACTTTACAGGATTAGTGTCAAAATGATGATGCTAATCCTGCAAAGTGCCAAATTTTGACATGAGTTCCCTAACTACCGCCGTATTAAGTATGGCACACACATGGTGGCAATAGGGGGACAGTAAGGGGTGCAGGAAACATGCGCTGCATTGGATGCAGCGCTACTTTTCTTAAATCAGGCCCTTAATTCTTCATCAACAGTCTGATCATCCCCACTACATTCATTTTCCAATTAAATCAGTTCACTCATCGGAAATTAACAAATTACTCTTTGTCACATTAGTATCATACTTATGCTCCACTTGTCCCTCTTTACTCTTATATAGTTTCAGCAGCTTTAACCTTCTAATACATGTATACAGATCTAATGTGCTTTGCACACAAGAGAAGCTAGATTCAGGACAATTAGACAGTCCAAAGGATATTATTTGCAAGTCCGCAGCCAACAAAGTTTCTTTGGTCAAGTTCAGAACTGTTAATTTATTGCAATTCACTTTTTGTTGTTCTTAGTGACTCCTGTGTTCTGCCACTCCTGACTTTCTTTTCCCTTGACCTCCCCCTCTTTGTTTGCATCACCTTTTTGTTTTTTTGAATCCATTCGTAGTCTGTAATTTGTGCGACAATCTAATCTAAAAAAAATCTGCAATTTATGTATTTGGAGCTCCACTGGGGGGCATTGTCTAGCCAATTCTTCTTCAACTTTTAGAGCTAGCATCAGAACTTCGGTCGCTGATTGAAATGTCCTGTCTTGTCTTATTTACATCACCCACTCTTTGTCTCCATGATGTATCAAAGCACTTGGCAAATATATATATATATATATATATATATATATATATATATATATATATATTACTACACGTGCTCCCTTGCCTTTTTGAAGGAAAACCAAGACACCTTCGGTAGTTGCAAAAAATATCTATTGACAGAAGTACAAAAAGACCTCCTCCCAACGCGTTTCAGCCATAGTCTTGTTCACGGATATATATATATAGGGCCTCTTTCATAGTCCAAATGATCTCTTAAGAATTTCATAGCTTTTCTGTTTTCAGCTCTCTGTTGTTATCCTTATCAATTATTTCTGTCATATCCTTAATTTGTTTTAGCAGATGATTCCGCTTGAATTTCAGCATATTTGATTAAGATTTGGGCATCACCATTGAGCTACTGGCATTCTGTTCTGCCCATTTCTTTAATAAATCCTTATGCAGATGGTCAATTGTAGGGGTGATTATAATCCTTGGGTACACATCCTACCTCCACATTTTTTTTAAGTGAGGTACTCTCCCACCATTTCGATACTTCCTTCCTACTGAGCTTTTTCGACCGCATGCACCATCTCCCCCGACACATTTCATGTGCCAGGGTAAGACGTTAACTCAAACCATTTCCTGTAATTACAGTGCTTTGTGAACATCAATATCTAACAGTACGGCCTCCACCAACACTGTTCTTGCAAACAGGGGAGCTTGCCTTGATGCCATGATTCCTCTGACGCACTGTACGGGGACCTCAACCTCATATCCTCCTCGGTGGCTGCATGTAGCATGTTCTTGGGGCTCACAGGCCAATAAATGCAGAATGCTTGCCGTGTAAGGTATGCCTGTATGCGCCCGACCGCAGGTGGTGCACGGCAGCTAGCCCATCCGCCTGTGTTATTATATTCTAATAAAGTTCCTCCTCCATAAACAGAGGAACAGCTGACATTACAGTGGTAGAGGAATAAGATAATTTAGCAATTATAGGCTCTCGCATCAATGCGTTTCGGCTGTAGAACACAGTCTTGATCATGAAATCGGGATGCCCTTACAAACTGAGTTTACATAGATAGATAGATAGATAGATAGATAGATAGATAGATAGATAGATAGATAGATAGATAGATAGCTAGATAGATTGATTGATTTGCTCAGGCTTGCTATATAATGTTGAAAAGCAGTTTTTGAAATTCCTCAGTAAAGTGCAGAGTTAGTGTTGTAGGTTTCTAATACTATCTTTTATGGTGTGCATTTAAGTTTTCCTTTTTTTTGCTTTCTTCTAGAAATTTGTAGACCAGTATGTATGCGTGAGCAATGAGTTGTCTTCATACCAGATATCAGAGGTTCATAACTTCAGATTACGTATATTATTACTGGATATATTAACGAATTGGTCAGCTTTGCCAATTTATTTCCCTGCACCTGTTAACTTCATTTCCTTGACTTCAAACCTTTTGGCTCCAAAGCCATCTGGAGGACGTGGACTAAACTGCCAGGCTGATCTAACGATGGTGTGTTGGCACTGGGCCAGAGATATATGTTTCTCCTGCTCTGAGCTTTTTCTCAGCAGCAAATCAGATTGATCAGGACCTCACAGAGAAGTAATTCTGCCTTGTGAAGCTCTCTCAGGCTACAAACTGCAGCCTTACCCCACTAGAAGAACCCAGTTGCGAAAAAGTGACTAAGGGCCCGATTAAGAATTTTGTGGATGGGGTTACTCTGTCAAAACGTGACAGATACCCCTCTGCCATATTATGATCCCATTATAGACTATGGAGATTGTAATACTGTGGATGGGATATCAGTCAAATTTGTAACAGAGTAACCCATCCCCCAAATTCCAAGTCAGCCCTAAGTCAAAATGTGGAGCTCTTTACTGGGCAAAGGTGTAGAAAGTATCCAGCCAGTGACTGACCTTCCTTGGTCAAAAAATTAATTTTTCCATTCTGAGCTTTCCTGCCAAAAGTCAACAGCTTCACCGAGACCTTGTCCAGTGGCTATCCGACGACACGGATCTCTTTTCATCCTAGTCTGATGCCTTGACCAGCTGAGGTTTATTGACTTTTATTCAAGAGACTAAGGCCCAGATTTAAGAGGGCCTATCACCATTGTAACGACACAATAGCGTATTTATTTTTTACGCTATGCATTAGATGACCACAACACCTCGCCATATTTACAAAGTGGCGCAATGCATGCATTGCACCACTTTGTAACACTTTTCACTACATTATGCCTGCACCAGGCATAATGAATGCAAAGCAGGCATTCCCCCCATAGGGGCGGGCTGAAGAAATGACACAAAGAAATCTAATAGATTTCTTTGTGTCATTTTTTTCGGCACTTATCACTACTGCTCTGAGCAGGTGTTATAAGGAGGCTTCCAATGGGTACAATTGGCCTCTGGGTGCTTTGCAGGATTACCGTAAAAAATTCTGATGCAAGTTCCCTAACTACCGCCATGGTGCGCCGTATATTAAATATGGCGCGCACATGGTTGCATTAGGGGGGTGCTAAGGGGTGCAGAAAAGTGGCGCTGCATTAGGTGCAGCACCCCTTTTGATAAAAATACCCTTAAGTCAGAAAGTAAAACCAATGACAGGATGAAACCTTGTTTCTTTATCTGACCCGTGCTCCATGGCATTGAGCCTTAACTTGTGCCTAGGTACTGATCAAGCGGAACCACATGACCATGGATGGAAATTAACAAATTTTTGCACTAATTTGAACCTTAAACTTTAAAAACATATCTCATGTTTCACTTGTCGGATTATTGCCCTTTTGGTGTAATTTTATTAATTAAAATACAGTTTATTTTTCTAAATTGGTTTGGGATTTCTCTTGTGTTGTGCCTTTATTACTGTTTGATACTTTACACATTGCCTCTAAGTTAAGATTTGTGCCATAACTACCAAGGGGTTGAGCTCAGGTCAATATAGTGTCTTTTTGGTTAATCCTGAGAAGAGTTGTAGTTATTAAATGAGGTGGGTACTCAACCCCCCTCAACTAATACTCCAATTTCCTACTGTTGGAAGTGGCCCTTTTTCAGGGTTAACCCAAACATTTTGCCTTCCTCCTCTTTTTTGACCTTTCTTTTGTTGACTTTATAACTCTGGGCACTTTTTAACTGCTGACCAGTTCTAAAGTGCACTTGCTCTGTATCTCAAATGAGGTAACATAGGCTTAGCCACAATTGGAATATTTAATTTACCTATAAGTCCCTAGTAAAGTGCACTACAGGTGCCCAGGACCTGGAAATGAAATGCTACTACTGGACCTTCAGCACTAATTCTGCCACCCACTTAAGTAGCCCTTTAAACATGTCTCAGACCTGCCACTGCAGTGCCTGTGTGTGCAGTTTTAAACTGCTGTTTCAACCTGGCAATTTAACCTACTTGCTGGCTTCAAATGTTCCTTTTTATTACATAAAAGTCACCCCTAAGGTAGGCCCTAGGCAACCCCATTGGCAGAGTGCAGTGTATTTAAAAAGTAGGACATGTACTTCTGATTTTTACATGCCCTGATAGTGAAAAGAAGCTAAACTCATGTTTCACTATTGCCAGGCCTCTCTCTCTCTCTAAGGTCAACATTGGGATTGCCTTAAAACATCTTTTAAATGTATTTCCCAATTGGGAAATAAAAGACATTTTAAGTTTGATGTCTCTGGACTCACAATTTAAAATCCCCACTGATGGTGAAGTTGGATTTTAAGCAGCCAGTCTGAAAATCCCATATTGTAAAAAGATGGCATTTTCTTACTTTTGACCATTCTGTGCCTCTGCCTGCCACTGAATACATGCCTGGCTTGGTGACACCTGGGCTTTGTGCATCCCCTCTAGAAAGTCACTCAAAGGGATCTGGTGTGTGACATTTGCATCCTGATGGCCAATCACTAGGCTGATGGACCACCCTGTCGTAGATTGGGAGGGAGTAGCTGACACTTGCCCCTGAACAGGGGTGTCCCCAGACAAAGAGCTGCATACCCCTTTGTAGTGACTCTTGAGCCAGGGCCTGTAGTGACTTGAGCCAAGGCAGGAAAGGCAGGGAGCTTGTGATCTTCAAAGGCCTCTTCAAAGGCCTCTTCAAAGGCACATTGAGTAGAAGTGTTGGACCTCTGACACCATGAAGTTAGTAAATTTCTGGAACTGTGGATACTCTACCAGGAATTAGGACTGCTGAGCTGCTGAAATGACTGTCCCTCTGCTGGACTGCTAATTTGCTGGACCCCTGCTTTGCTGTGATGACCTTTTGCCTGGAAGTGAGAAGGACTGGGCATTAATCTCTACAACCCAGAACACAGAGTGACTCAAAGGCCCAGCTGACTAGCCTCCTGTTTTCTGAAGCATCAGCAACAAAAGACTTTCAACCAAAAGACTTTCAACCAACCTGCTCCTGCACTTGGACTCTGCCGTCTGTGAGTCCGCCCTGCCAAGTGCCAAGTGGACCCACTCCAGTCCTGGCCCCTAGAAGTGAACCTAAGGTGCTCTACCCTCTGTGGTCCCCAACAGATCCACCCCAAAGCCTTGTAAAGCAACACCGTGCCGACCATGCACCATGTTTTAAGGTACTGTGTTCAGCAGGCTTAAATGGGTCCTTGTATCCGGCCTGAATTCTCAACTTTGTCTGCGTCCAGCGCAACCACATATCCACAGTTATCGCTTTGCGCTTTTATGTGCTTTTTTCACCTAAATCTTTAAAACTGTACATCTCAGGGTTTACCTATCGAATGTTCGTTGTTTTGGTCTTGTTCTACTCAGATAGATATTATCTATTTTTCTAAACTGGTGTGGAATCTTTTTGTGTAGTGTTCTCACTGTATTTCTGTAATTTAAGTTGTTCACAAATACTTTACACATTACCTCTTAAGTTAAGTCTGGCTTCTCTGTGCCACGTTACCATACGGTGAGCACAGGTTAATTTAGGGTATGTATCTGATTAACCCTGACCAGGATTGTGGTCCCTACTTAGACAGGGTTCGCACCTCTGCCAACTAGAGACCCAATTTTTAACACTTACAGCCAGGACTGGTATAGGACTGGTACACCATGCCCTTGTTGCCCCCAACCAGGCCTCTGGTAGAACCCTGGTCTAGCTATAACCCTTACCTTTCATAGGATATTCTAAAAGTCCATGCACTACCTGCCCTACCAGGCTCCGACACATGGCTCTTGCCCCTCAGGAAGCATGGGCACAGCTTTTAGCTGGGTCATTGGTATAGTGGAGTGGTCCTCTGTCAAGTATTCAACATATCCATAGCTCCAGCAGAAGCCTTGGAGACACAGCAACCTGAATAAAGGCAACCAGATTATGGCCCTCATTTCGACCCTGGCAGTGGGTGATAAAGTGGCGTTCATAGCGCCAACAGGCTGGTGGTAATTATAGGCAAATTATGACCATGGCGGTGATATCTCCGATAGACAGTCAATGTACCACACCGACCGCCAGGGCGGAAACAACTGTCATCATGGCGGTAGCCGCCTACAGCCAGGCAGAAGACAAAGTACCATCCACTATACACACGAATCTGCCACCGGTACCAATGCCATCAAAAGCCTGGTGGAAATAGAGAAGAAAAGTCAAAGGTCTCACCATTGGAGACACAGGAAGAACCACGCCACCATGGAACCCGAACTGCAAGTCTCCCGAAGATCTTCTACATTCTGCTCCACCTGGAACACCAACGCCGGCGAAGATGACAACAGTGAGTAAAGCTGCCTAACACACAAGGGAGGGTGGGCGGAAAACGAGAGTGGCACATATACGCACCACACAGACCTGACATACACACACCATACACGCAACCATATGCATTGCAAAAACAATATGAACACAAAAATCAGCAGAATAATGCAAGGACAACAGGAACTGATGAAAGTGATTGTAATCAGTCCAACAATAAAATCAACAATCCGATTTGGCAATGAAACAAATATGTACACTTCCATAAAAAAGGGGCACTGCCCAGTTCAAAGGGCCTACATGACCACAGGGCACAGTCCAAGGCCCCACTCGAATCCTGCACCAATCCGGATAGAACACTGCAGGGGCATCAGTTCTCAAATAGGCAGGCACCTCAGGGGAAGGTGCGGTACCTCAGCCAGATGCGGGAACAAGCCCACTGGTTCTGGAGGGGTCAACATGCCCATTGCTCTTTGTCCTGGGGAGTGCAAGGCCACAGTCTCTGGAGTGGGTGTCTTGCCCACTTGTTCTGGAGGGGCAACATGCCCTGTGCTTTGTCCTGGGGAGTGCAAGGCCACAGTCTCTGGAGTGGGTGTCTTGCCCAATGGTTCTGGACAGGGCAACATGCCCATTGCTCTTTATCCTGGAGAGTGCAAGGCCACAGTCTCTCAAGTGGGTGTCTTGCCCACAGGTTCTGGAGGGGAAACTTGCCCTGTGCTTTGTCCTGGGGAGTGCAAGGCCACAGTCTCTGGTGTGGGTGTCTTGCCCACTGGTTCTGGAGGGGGTACCATGCCCATTGCTCTTTGTCCTGGGGAGTGCAAGGCCACAGTCTCTGGAGTGTGTGTCTTGCCCACTGGATCCGGAGGGGGCAACATGTCCTGTGCTTTGTCCTGGGGAGTGCAAGGCCACAGTCTCTGGAGTGGGTGTCTTGCCTACTGGTTCTGGAGGGGGCAGGCCACACAGCAGCCCTTGGAGGCTGGACTATATGGCATCCACCAGCGGTGATGGCTGCACTGTGGTGATAGTCGTGGGAGGCTCCTGCTCAGCCCCTGCACCCTCTGATGGCTGCACTGTGGTGGTGGTTGGGGAAGGTTCCTGCTCAGCCCCTGCACCCTCTGCTGGCTGCACTGTGGTGGTGGTTGGAGGAGGCTCCTCGTCAGCCCCTGCACCCTCTGATGACTGCACTGTGGTGTTGGGTGGGGGGGGCTCCTGCTCAGCCCCTACACCTTCTGATGGCCGCACTGTGGTCGTTGTTTGGGGGAGGCTCCAGCTCAGCCCCTGCACTCTCTGATGGCTGCACAACCACGGCTGGCAGTGGGGACCCTGTGACAGCTCATGGTGGTGGCGGTGTTTGGCTGGCAGCTTCTGCTGGCGTAGATTGCCTCCTCTTCTCTTGGTCATAGGTTGGGAATCCCTTACCCTTCCTGGCAGGGGTGGATGGGTTCTTCCCCGCTCTGCCTGATGGTGTAGGCTCCTTCCCCTTCTTTCCAGCTGGTGCAGGCTCCTTCCCCTTCTTACCAGCTGGTGCAAGCTCCTTCTCCTTCTTTCTGGCTGGTGCAGGCTCCTGCCCCTTCTTACCAGCTGGTGCAGGCTCCTTCCTCTTCTTTGCAGTTGGTGCAGGCTCCTTCCCCTTCAGTATTGTTGGTCTGGAATCCCTACGACCACGAGTATGTGGTGCTACCACTGGGCCCATGGACTGTTTGGTTGAGGTGCGGGGCTGGGTCCTTGCTACCCCGCCCATACGTTCAGGACGGGGGGAGGGGTAGGGAAGAGGTCAATCATGGAAAGGAAAGGCTTTTTAGGGACGTTGTGGCAGGAAGAGGGAGAAGTAATAGGAGTGGAGGATAAGGGAGTGGTTGTTGGAGGTGTTTGTCTGCTGATTTGGGTGTAAGTGCATGGGCGTTATGCTGTTGTGAGGTAGATGGCTGTTGGGTGTCTGAGTGCTTGTGTTTGTGTCCTTTGGGGGGGACAGACACAGTGGGAGAGGACACAGGGGACATATGCATGGATGCTTTTGGAGGTGTCTGCCAGTGAAGTGTGTGTTCTGCTTGGTGTGATGATGATGCTGGTACTGGATATTGATGTAGTGCATGCAGGTGTGAGTATAGACGTAACTGGGTGGGAGGAGGAGGAGGAGGGGGAGACAGTGGAGATAGTGGATGTTGTTGTGTCTGCAACTGAATGGTGTTTGTGTGAGTGCCAGTGTGATAAAGTGTGATGCTTGTGTTTGCCTGTGATACTCATGGGTGTTGTCTTGTGTGCATGCTCGTCTGGTTGTGTGCTTTGGATGGGTTGGGGTTGAGGAAAATGGGACTGGGAAGTGGAAGTTGGAGGGGGGACGGTTGAAACAGGGACAATGGCTGCCATCAGAGAGGAGGACGGAGCCTGAATCGATCTCTGTTGGGCCACCAATCCACCGTGAATGCACTCCAGGAATGCATTTGATTGCTGCATCTGGGCTGCAACCCCCCTTGATGACATTCACAATGGTTGTTTGCCCTACAGAGATGGATGTCAGGAGGTCAATATCCTCCTCACTCAGGGCAGCAGGGCTCACTGGAGCAGGGCCTGAGGTGCTTGGGGCAAAGGAGATGCCCACCCTCCTGGGTGAGCGGGCACAGGCAACTCGCTGAGGGGCTACTGGGAAGGCGGTGCTGGTACGGGGTGGCGGCTGTACCTGCAGCTGGGGTGGTCACAGATGTGTCCACCACCACCAGGGAGCTCCCATCGGTGGAGGTATCAGAGTCTGTATTGTACCCTCCAGTCTCTGCCGTGGTGCTTCCCTCGCCCTCCGTCCCAATGGTGCCCTCAGCGTTGGTGGACTCTGCCTCTAGGGTCCTCTGGGACCCAGCTCCCTGTGTCGGCGGTGCCTCTGCTCCTCCTCTCAGTTGATGCTAATGCACATGAGGACAGGATGACAAAACAAGAAAGGGGGAAGAGAGACAAAGGATACACAGGGCCAATGATTGCACCAATACCACTGTTGCTGTACACAGCACCCTCACACACAGGGAACAGTCCTACGCACTATGCATGGCACAACCAGTCAAATGGCTAGTCACCAAGGAGTGAGGAGGGGCACACACCGCCAACTGTTGCACTCATGGGACCCACGCAGCCCTGCCCAGGAGTGAATACCAACAAGCTAGGTAAGCTGTATTTCACATTCAACCCTCAGCCACCAGAGGACTTACGCTGCCATGTTTGGCCTGGCCTAGGGGCACCCAAGGACACACAACTACCACCCGTATACCACCCCACCAGCCGTAAGTTGTAATGATAGCCACTGTACTCACCCCCTTGTAGCTGCTGTGATGCCCTCAAGAGCCCATCCAGCTCAGTGTAGGCCACTGCCGGTATGTGGGCCATCGGGGGGTTCAGGGTCCGATGGTCACCCCTTCCTCGTTGGGAGGCTATCCCCGGATGAGCCTCCGCAGTCTTCCGTGCCCAGCATCTCAGGTCCTCCCACCGTTTCCAACAGTGGGTGCTCCGCCTGCCATAGACCCCCAGGGTCCTCACCTCCTTGACGATGGCACACCATATTCCCTTCTTTGATAGGCGCTGACCTGCAGAGGCAATACAGGCAGGAGAACACCATTAGACAAATGGTCCAGCCTGTCACACAAATGGCCCACCATACCCATTTGCATCACCATTGGCACACACATAGCCCAGCCCACAACATGCATGCTACCAAGAGGACATCCACCCACCCCCCTTACACATAGCCTTCTCATACAACTCCATGCATTCATGCCACATGCATTGTGCACAAAGTGTACTCACCTGTTGGTCTGGAGGCCCATACAGCAGTCCGTTCTGGAGTAGGACCCCATCCACCAGTCACTCCAACTCCTCAGAAGTGAAGGCTGTGGCCCTTTTCCCAGCCACACGGCCATGGTAGGTTCCAGACACAGGTCACAGTAGCACATGCAGTGTAGGTCCTCTCCTATGGAAGGTCAAGAAACAAGTGAGGAATCATAAAATGGCAGTCACATCTGCAGCGGTGTTTACCGTCACCACCGTTGTAGATCACCATTGGCCACTGTACCCCATACGACCAATATTAACGAATGAGGAATTGTACGGCGGTTCACGACCGCCACTGTGCACAATGTCAGTGGCATTACCTCACTGCCACCTGTCCCTAAACACAGGACAGGCGGTCACCATTTCAGGGGGGGTGAACAGGCCTCTCAATTATTGCTGCAAAACAGGATAAATAGGCACATACTTCAGTAATTTCACTGTCCCATAACATGTTTGCACATTGCGGACTGCTGTTGTGGCTTCATTGTTCAGTTTGTGACAGCCTACTCACTCTTGTATCCCTTAGATACCTACCGCTGCGGATGAGTAGTAGATGGAGACATACTCTGTGTACAGACCCCTGGTGGACTTGGCTACAATGGAGGACAGGCACATAATACTCACCTATAGATTGGACAGGGCCACAATCACAGAGCTGTGTGCCCAGTTGGAGCCTGACCTGATATCTGCTATCCGTCACCCCACTGGGATCCACCCTCTTGTGCAAGTGCTATCTGTGCTCCATTTCCTGCCAACATGTTCTTTCCAAGTGGCAGTGGGCTTGGCAGCAGGAATGTCACAGCCAATGTTCTCAAACGTGCTAACAAGGGTGTTGTCTGCCCTGATAAAATACATGTGCAGCTACATTGCTTTCCCCCCGGTTGAGAATTTGGCAACTGTGAAGGCCGGATTCTATGCAATGGGACATATCTCCAATATAATTGGTGCGATTGACGGAACACATGTTGCATTTGTACCCCTGCCAGAATGAACAGGTGTTCAGGAATCTTAAGAGTTTCCACACCATGAATGTGCAGATGGTGTGCTTGGCGGACCAGTACATCTCCCACGTCAATGCTAAGTATCCTGGGTTGGTGCATGATGTCTTTGTTCTGAGGAATAGCAGCATCTCAAATGTGATGTCTCAGCTACAGAGGCATAGGGTGTGGCTAATAGGTGAGCCTTGGTTCCCACCCAGTATATGTTGGTGTATGCCTATGGTGTTGGCCATGTAGGATAGTGTGTGGCTAAATGCTGTCTCTCAATATTTGGAGGTGACTCTGGTACCCAAACCTATTGTGGTTGCTGACCCCTGTGAGGAATGCCAGGACAAGGGCTGAAGAATGTCTGGCCCTCAGACGCCATGTACTTTTTCTGCAGGGGGAGGAGACTGGAGATGCCCCTGTGGCAGCAGTGGACCCTGAGGACAGTGAGGCTGAGGAGGCAGAGGATGAGGATGTGGACAACAGAACATCTATGATATGTCAGGACTTCCAATGACACACAGGTGAGACAGTGCAACTTCACATTCTATGAATATTGGTGTATTCTGTGTGGCATTGTCATGCTGGCATTACCCACTTCTTTGCCCTACTTACTGTTAACTCTGGATATTCATTTTGCAGATATTGGTGATATGACACATTCTCCTGGTGTGATCACAACAGCAAGCTACAGGTCATTAGGTCTATGCTCATTCTATGTACAGGTCATTTGCAATGGTTGTAGCTGTTTCAATCAATACATGAAATACTTGTATTCAAGTTTTATCCAAGGGTGTTTATTGTTGTGCTAAAATATAGAGGGGAAATTGCAATGGAATGGGGTGATGATGGAAGAAAGTCCAGGGTATTGTTCCAGTCTGTTTGTAGCACAGGTGCAGTGTCCATGGGGACATAGGAAGGGGAGCAATGGCAGTTCAAGGTGGACAGGGTAGGGGGACAATCAGGAGAGTCTAATTTCCTGCCAGTGGTCTTGGCAAGTGTCTCTGGCTTCTGTCTGGTTTTCAGGGAACGTTTGCTGGGTGGTTTACCTACTGCAGGGGGGAGGGTGCTGGTGGCCTGTTGGTCATGTGGCGGGGCCTCCTGGCCAGTAGCGGCAGCGGAAGTGGAGGATTGTTCACATGACTGGCTAGAGGTAGGGGCCCGCTGGGGTGACACTGCCTCCCTCATGATGTTGGCCATGTCTGCCAGCACCGCTGCTATGGAGATCAGGGTGTTGTTAATGGCCTGCAAGTCCTACCTGATCCCCTGATACTGTCCCTTCTGCAGCCGCCTGTTCTCCTGCACGTTGTCTATGATCTGGCCCATCCTGTCCTGGGAATGTTGGTAGACTCCCAGGATCACGGATAGTGCCTCCTGGAGAGTCAGTTCCCTGGTCCGGTCCTGTCCTCCCCCTGGTGAACAGCAATCCTCCCAGTGTCCCTGTTGGCCTGTGTCTCAGTACCCTGAACGGTATACCCACTGCCACTGACCCTAGGTCCCTGATTGTCTTGTGGGCGAGGTGTGGCCTGGGGTCCCTGTACAGGTGGGCACACTGCTGATTCACGTGTCCTTGGGACAGAGGTGTTGGTACACTGTGTGGGTGCTGTGGTGTTGGATCCTGGTGGGGGAGCCTCTGTGGTGGTCTGTGACTTGGCTTGGGTGACCAACTGTCCAGTGGTCCCTGATGGACCAGGTAGATTGTCCAGATCCTGAAGTCCAGAGTTACTGTCATCACTGTAGTCCTCTTCTGTTGGGGGCTGGATAGTGGTGGCACCTTCTCTCCAGTGACATGGGCTGGGGTACCTGTGTTGTTCCCCTGCCAGCTTTGGATTGGTTATTTTGGTGTATAGTGGTTATGATAGTTTCCCTATGCTGTACATGCTTTGGTGATGAGTGTCCATGCAGGGCTGGGAGGGGTGTTTATGCATTGGTACAGCATGCAGCGCTTGGCATTGGGATTAGTGTGATGTGATGGTGGAGTGTGTGGGAGGGAGTGGAGTGATGGGAGTGAGGGTGAGGGTGTGTGATGGCATGCAGGTATGGGGGGTGATAATTGTTAAAAGTTGACTTACCTGTGTCCAGTCCTCCTCCAACTCCAGCCAGACCCTCAGGATGCAGTAATGCCAAGACTTGCTCCTCCCATGCTGTGAGTTGTGGGGGAGAAGTTTGGGGTCCACGCCAGTCCTCTGTATAGTTAGCTGGTGTCTTCCAGGTATGGAACGTACCTTCCCCCGTAGGTCGTTCCACCTCTTCCTGATGTCATCCCTTGTTCTTGGATGCTGCCCCACGGCGTTGATCCTGTCCACGATTCTCCGCCATAGCTCCATCTTCCTTGCTATTGATATCTGCTGCACCTGTACTCCAAAGAGCTGTGGCTCTACCCTGACGATTTCCTCCACCATGACCCAGTGAAATGCACATGTTTCAGGAAGCCCTAATATATGCTCTGTGGCATCCACTCAGGAGCAACGTAAGAGGGAAGGCTAGGGGAAGAAAGGGTGAGAGTTGAAGAAGCAGGCCTTCTGGCCATTGGCCATAAAAGTCCAGTAGTTTGGTAGGAGGGAGAGCAGAGAGAAAAAAAGTTCAAGATGAAACAGGCTGTTGGAGGAAGACATTTGGCAAGGAAACTTGCACAATACAATGGAAAGTAGCAAAATACAATCATATGCATAAAGAAATTCTGTGTTTTCCAAATGGATCATTGCACACCATATTGCCTGAGGCATGCTGACCTGAAAAGCTGATAGCAAACTTTTCTGCCAGTGATTTAGCTGTAAAGAAGGGAATATGGGCACAGGTGAATCTCTTCTTTTGAATAGGCATCGTAGAGTGGTGCTGAAGGGTTGGCAGAGGAGGGCCTTCATGAAGGAAACTCAAAAATATCACATGTATAGGGAATGATTTGTAGTGATACTACAATTTATTGTAGATTACAAAGTGTGCCCAGTGTAGGAAGCTGGGCTCCTGTTGCAGTACCCCCCTTTTTTGCCTGGTTTTTGCCTGAAGTGCAATCGGTACCTGCTAACCAGGTCCCCAACGCCAGTGTCACTTCCCCCAAAGCAAGACACCTGGTCACTTGATTCACAAGTGGCCCACCCCTCTACGTTGCTAGTAAATGGTACCTCTTATCCCTAGGGCCTAGGTACTAAAGAGAATCCTTAAATGCTGCAGCATAACTTGTGGCACTCTATGGGACCCAGTACCAAACACATGCAGGCTGCCACTTAAGGCTATTTGACAAGGTTCTCTAAAAAGTAAAAACACAACATGGCACACACACATGTGCCATGTCCCCTAAACTCTGCTGGTAATATTAGTATTTCATACCTCCAGCAGGACTTACAGTCCTAAGGCAGGGTGCATTATATTACTGGTAAGGGTACATCTGTATGAGCAAGTATGCCCCTACTATGCCTTTGTTGATTCTTAGACATAGTAAGTGAACAGGGAAGCCATTTTAAATGCATGTGTTGGACACTGCTCAATATGAGTTACCAAGCTACATGATGGCTTCAATGAAAATAGGAATGGTTGGTATCAAACATCTTGTATCAATAAATCCTTACTGATTCCAGTGATGTATTTATTAATACATGTACCCAGAGGGCACATTAGAGGTGTTCTCTGAACACCTACTAACTGCTGGTGGGCTAACTAACTAGTTGTAGCCATTCCGCCACCAACGGACATAGTTCTGACCCCGAAGAGTGAGAGCCTTTTCCCTCTGGAGATCAGAAAAAAGCCTGCTCTAGCAGGAGTGTTACACATCCCTCCCAATAGGAATACCTGCAAATCTGCATTCCAAGGTAGGAATCCCACCACCTTTGTTATGCAGATCTGACTCTCCTCACAGGGAGATGCCGACCCCCCTACCCCAGGGCACATCTGGCACCAGTACAGATAGGAACATTAGCTATACAGGAGGCGTGTTACATCTGGAGGCTGGACCCACCCCTAGAGTAGCCAGCCTGAGGTGAACACAGCCTTAGGAATTCTTCCATCTTGTATGTTGTGGAATTAGAAATTCTGGGACAAGGGTGATGTCCTCTCCCCAAAGTAAGTGGTCATCTAGGGGATTTAGGGACTCTAAGGGAAAGTAACAAATTGGCCACTACCCTTCCCTCCCCTTAACGCCCCCTCAATTAAGTATTTAGGGGACCCCCTAAAACCAGGATCTCAGATCTTTGCTGGACACAAATGAAGGAGTGGACAGGAAGCCTGCTGAACCAAAGAACCAAGGAGCACAACTAACTTAGTGCCAACCCTGCAAGCCTGCCTGATGGACCTGACCCTTGAGAAGCAAGTGACCTGTCCTGCCACTGCAGCCTCCAAGAAACTGGAAGTGCAGAGTAGCCAGGGCTTTGCAAATCATCAAGAAAAGCTTCCTTGTAGCAGAGGGGCTGCTTCCCTGCATATGCAGGCAACCAAGGAAAGAACTGCGACAACCGAGGCTGCCAAAACTTGATACTGCACAGTACCACTGCTCCCCTGCCACATAGCCCGAACTGAAGTGGGTCAATGAGGCCATCATGGTTCTCAGGCCCTCCAGAGATGAAGCACACCACAAGCTTGCCCTCTGTGGACTTCCCAACAGCATCTGCAGCCTGTTTCTGCAGATCCTCCTTCACTGTGACCGTCTCCGGTGATGTAGACCTGGCGGTCAACTGCACCTTTGCATCCGGACGCCCCAGACTGAGAAGAAATACTCCCCAGGCTTGTGAGACCCGAGCCCACTTGTTGGTTTGGCACAACTGGTCCCCCAGTCCATGGTTGCAGCCTGTTTCTGTGGGCCCCCTCCACTGTGACCTCCACTGGTGATGGAAACCACCTTTGCACCAGGCCACTCTGGAGCACACAACACTAAACTGCACCTGGATGCCCCAATGCCACTCGAGGTGACCTGTTGGTGTGGCCCGCACTCTGCCCCGTTCTCACCTTACCCTCAAAAGATTGGTCTTGTAAGTTGTTGTGAAGTACCTGTTTGCGGTCCATGATGTCTGTCCCATAGAGTAACAGAAGCTACTGAAAAATGCACTGTGCTGACTTTCGAAAACATCTTACCTCAAAAGGTACTCACCTGATTCCGGTGATCTTGGTATCTAAATATATTTAAAAGTATGTGTTATTTTATAAATTGAAGTTTGATTCTTTTATTCAGTGTGTGTCTCACCTACTGCCTGTGTGTGTGCTTTACATGCTTAGCACTACCTTCTGATGTGCCTTACTGCCCACCCACACTACCACAAAAGAGAGCACTTGGGATGTAATTTGTGCCTCTGCGATACCTCTGGGGTTTGCTTGGATTCTTTGCACAGTGTATACATTTTGGTCATTTTGGGCCACTATATTAAGAGCCAGCTTCCTACACTAACATACTAAGATCCTTTGACCTACAGACCTGAGGAGCAGACAGCTCGGCAAGTAGTGGCTGACGTGAAAGACATGAATGGATGTGTCTCTCCCCTCACTAAACTACATCCTAAAAAATGATACTGCCCATCTTAGAGGGAAGCCAATGGCAGAAAAGTGGCAGAGAGAGAGAGCAAAGCAAAAGTCATGACTGATGAGTTGAGTACCACCTTCAACATGAAAAAACACAAAGGGCCTGATTCTAATGTTGGCAGGCGGCGGGAGCCGCCCGCCAAGCTACCGCCGCTGAATGACCACACCGCGGTCAAAAGACCGCGGCGGCCATTTAGACATTTCCTCTGGGCCGGCGGGCGCTCTCCAAAAGAGCGCCCGCCGGCCCAGAGGAAATGCCCCTGCAACGAGGACGCCGGCTCAGAATTGAGCCGGCGGAGTTGCAGGGGTGCGACGGGTGCAGTTTGCACCCGTCGCGTATTTCAGTGTCTGCTTAGCAGACACTGAAATACTTTGCGGGGCCCTCTTACGGGGGCCCCTGCCGTGCCCATGCCATTGGCATGGGCACGGCAGGGGCCCCCAGGGGCCCTGCGGCACCCCCTACCGCCATCCTGTTCCTGGCGGGCGAACCGCCAGGAACAGGATGGCGGTAGGGGGTGTCAGAATCCCCCATGGCGGCACAGCAAGCTGCGCCGCCATGGGGGATTCAAAGGGCAGCGGTAAACCGGCGGGAGACCGCCGGTTTGCCTCTTCTGACTGCGGCCGAAGCGCCACGGTCAGAATGCCCTGCGGGGCACCAAATTGTACCTATTTGGGGATTCCCATGGATGTAGACTTTAACTGGAAATTTTTACTAAGTGTTTGTGTAATGCAATTTCAAAGTGCCGTTGATGCTCTTTTTAGATTCTCTAAAAAGCTGGGGCATGAACCAATCAAAGAGATGTTGATTATTTTTTAAAGTAAATATTCTTCTATTGCAACATTTGGAGCAGGGGTTTGGGGCCACGCGGACTGTTTACATTTTCAGGTAGCTGAGAACAAGTTTTTAAGAAGGTTATCAGCAGTCCAACAATCTACCTCCGTAACATTTTGCCATACAGAAGTAGGCTTGAGGGACATTTCTGATTATATAAAACTCCAACCAATTTTTCTATGGTAAAAAATTTGAACAAATCCTGAAGCCCATCTGCCTAGGTTAGTGATCCAGGACTATCTTTCATTATCACGATCGATGGACATGCCTTGGCTAAGATATGTACACTCTACTTTATCTAATCTTGGGGCAGGGGAATATATTCTTGCCCCGAACTCTTTAGAAGGATGGGACAATAATAGATTTAAGAAGATAAACTAGCATTCAATATATGATCCAAGATCAAATATGGCCATAGCTAGGGACCAGGATAGGTTGTAGCCACAGCAACTACACCCTATCTTATATTTGGACATCATTACCTCCGAACAACATCGATTTTTACTTACCAGGCTGCGCTTGAACACCATACATTGCTCAGTGACATTTCCCACCCCTGGTACTTGGTTTAGGAAACTTCCCCATGCCTTTGTAATGGCAAAACACCCCAACACACTTGGCACTTTGTTCTTTTTTCTACTTTTTATATGCACCTAGAAGAAGGTTTTTACGTCCAATTTTTTTATCCAAGGATATAAGATCTAGCCATCTTGCTTTTACCTATCTATATAATTTGGGAAATGAAGAAATAATACATGCTCTGTTAGAGTACATGTATGCTGCCTTGGTATCTGAAATTCTTATGATCATAAATCGAGAATTTTTGTATGTATATATTTGATGTCTTTTATGGTTTATTTATTGAACCGAATAAAGTATTTTTATGATGCTAATGAACCACGATTCTTGTCAGGGTGAACCACAAAAGTCACTAAATTAACTTGCGCTTAACCCCTTAGTTACTTGGCAGAAAATCAGTCAGGCTTAATTTAGGGATACTGTGTAAAGTATTTATGTGGCACATAGGTATAAACTGAAAACACAAAACAAGGAGAAGCAAGCAAAAATTAAAAAGAGGTCCAACATGGTGTCAAGTTATTTATATGGGATTTTAGTGTTACACAAAATCATTGGTGCTGCACAAATACAAGCACTGAATAAAATCGCTGACCACCAATGTTAGAAATTGGGTTAGTGACTGAAGGGGGTGCTAACCATACTAAAACAACAGCCACTATCCTTGTCAGTGTCAACCACAAAAGACAACATGTAAACATGTGCTTAATCCTCTGGTAGCTTGGCACAAAAGCAACCAGTCCTAACTTAAATACACACTCTGTAAAGTGTTGAGGTAGCACTCAAACAGTGAAAAAAGTGAAAACACAACACAAGAAAAATCATAAACAAATTTAGAAGAAACATTTTAATAAATAAAATATGAGACCTAAATAACAAAAAGCCAATCGGTAGAACCAGAGATACAACATATTAAAGATTTATATAAAAATAGTTTAAAAAAGCAGGACGCGCTAACTGTGAATATCTGATAGTGCTAGATCGGGACAAAGTCACAAGTTCAGACTGACCATGATGGAGAACCAGGGCCTTCTCTGCCTCAGGCTTCTTCTTTGCCAAGGCCAGTTTTGCCTCAGGTTTTTTCTCTTCTGAAGCCATCTGGGCAGCTGTCTCCTCTATTTTTAGTTTGCCCACTTTCAGCCTGAACACCCTTTCTGCTTTCCTGTCCTTTAGCTTCTCTAAAGACAGGTTGTTGAGGAGATACTGTTGCCTGCTCTGACAGAGGACCTCAATCCTGTGGGCCTTCCTCTCTCCTATTGGTCCATAATCAGAGGATCATCATCCTCCCCTTCCATGTCCTCCTCCTATGGTGAGCTTTCCAGGTTGTTTATCTCAAACTCCATGCTTGCAGAAGGCAGAATCAAAGAAGCACAAAGTCAAGCTGAATGGAAGTTGTTAGACCAGTCAGCCTTAGGGTGGTCTGCCCCTCAACTTTTTTCCTTTATTCTCCCTTTTTGCTGGTCTTGTTTTAGATTGCCTTTGGACTCTGCACACTTTACCACTGCTAACATGGTAAGATTGGCTTATCCCCAACTGGCATATTTCATTTGCTTGTAAGGCCCTAATAAAGTTGGACTATATATATGCTTAGGGCCTGTAATCAAATGCTATTAGTTATCCTGCAGCGCTGACTGTGCCACCTACTTACGTAACCCTTTAAAACGTGTGTTCAGTTTGTAACTAGCATGTAAACCTGGTAAAACAAACCTTTTGCCAAGCCCAAACCGTCCCTTTTTTATACATATAAGTCACACCTAAGATAGGCCCCGGACAGCCCAGTGGGCAGGGTATATTTGAAATGTAGAATATGTACTTCCAATTTTCACATGTCCAGTAGTCAAAAACTCTTAAACTCATATTTTTACTACTGCAAGGCCCACCTCTCCTGCAGGACAGCACTTAAGTTACCTTATTACATTTCATAAGAGTAATTTCCAAATGTCAATAGGTAAACAGTTCATGTTTGGTGTCTCTGGAATTCTAATTTAGAATCCTAACTTATGGTGAATTCTGATTTTGATTTGCAGTTCTGTAAGTGCCACTTTTAGAAAGTTTGCATTTACTTGCGTTAGCCATTTAGAGAATGCAGCCTGTCTCTGTTCACATGACTGCATGTAGCTGACATTTGCACTTTTTTATTCCTTCTAGAAAGCCACACACAATAGGGAGCTTAGGTGTCCCTGGATGGGCCATCACTAGCAGGAAAGGAGGGAGGAACTGGGCAGAGTCCCAGTTACACCTGAATACGATGTGTCCTGCATCCAAACAAAAGGCTGCATAATCCCCAGTATTTAGTCTAGAGCCAGGACAGGGAATGCAGGATGCCTGGGGACCTCAACCGGAAACCTCTAGAAGCTCCTTCCCCACTTTAAAGGTATAACTGGTTATATAGACTCTACATCAGACAGCACCAATTCAGTACACTTCTGGACCTGTGGATACTCTGCAAGGAAGAAGGACTGGTGTGCTGCTAAAGGACATGCCACTCAGATGGACAGCACTCTGCTGGACTACTTCTTTGCTGTGCTGCTGCTTTGCTTTTCTGACCTGCTACCTGCTGTCCTCCTGCCTGGCTGAGAAGGACTGGGCTGGCATCTCCTGATCCAAGAACCCCATAGATAGTTGGCTGGCCTCCTTACTTGAGCCTCATGGACAGGAGGCTCCAACAATCTTCCACATGTACCTTGTCTGGGCCAACTGTGAGTCTACCCTGCCGAGTGGTACTGTCGCGTAGGCTCTCATTATCCTAATGAGACTACTGGATTTTGAGCAACAAGATCGTCCACGATGTGGGGGACTGAGTCTAGCCCACGGTAGATGACGCTTGTCACCCCAAATCCGGGTTTTGCTCCGGCTAACTAGCAGTGCCTCATCTCTCCCAAATGATAGAGACAATTGGACAGCCGAGCGCATGACATCTTAGTACTTCTCAGGGAAGTCGTGGTCACTCAGGTCACAAATAGTTCTCTCATACACAGTGCGGTCTCATATATGAATGACAAAAGGCAGTATAAGTTTTAAAGATTGGTTTAACAAATAAAACTGCATTTTAGATAGCAAAGCGTGAGCTGCAATAACTAGAACTACACAACACAGTAATATTAAAATAGTGACGATGAGAGTGAAGCACAAAAATAAAGCTATCATAGTGCTGCTAGGTTATTCTCTCTCTAGGTTATATTTTTGAGCACAGCATCCTAAGCTCTAAGCCTGCCTTTCAGGTTCCCCTGGGAAGACATCGACCCTCATACCTGAGCAAAGGCCTGTAATCTGCATCAGCATCTGCAACGGGGTATTCAGCATACAGTTGTGGGTCCCTGGCTGCAATCTCCCTCTTGACGTGTACTAGGACTAGAAAGTGTTTTTATAACTAACACGCAGATGTTCTAAGAAAATGTCCCTACGTAAGGATGTGTATTTTCTACGAATGCTGGAGACTAAACTTCTATCATATTTACCTGCAATGTACCAGACTGTAGCCTTGACTGAAGCACAGGGCGATCAAGAAAGCATTATTTGACAGCACAGTGCTGAACTTAAGCTAAACAGTGTGATATAAGAAATTAAAACAAGACAGTGAAAACTGGTTATTATAAATAACAGTGTGAAGCTGAATAAAATGTATCTAGGGCAAAGTGCACAGCGGCCTAGTGTGTTAAACTAACATGCATGGAGCTATACTTAAAATGGCTACACTACAGTACCACCCCAGTTCTGGACACATGGAAGTGGGCCTAAGGTGCTCTGCTGGCCTCTGTGAACACAGAGGAACTTACACATCTCCACTGATGAGCAGCGCACCCCAGAGCAGAACAGACTCATCACAAATGCTGCCTGGATTGGAACTGGCACAAAGTCCCCCATTGCAGCTCATTGTCTCATCAGAACGTCCACTGTGTAATGTATCCTCAGCACAGGCCCTCACATCCCTCATTGACAACAACCTTGATGGTGACACTGAACTCCGCATCGCAGCCTTGCAGCTGCTCGGAACCAATGCATTGCCCCAACTGTGCAATGCAACTCCAACTCTGGACTTTGCATCACAAGCCCTCATTGACGGGATCTTGGACAATGACACAACAGGACCTTGCACGGCAGTCATGTAGCATCTTGGAACAAGCACAGCAATTCAGCTGGGTGATGCATCTTCAACTAGGAT
Source organism: Pleurodeles waltl (assembly GCF_031143425.1). NCBI lineage: Eukaryota > Metazoa > Chordata > Amphibia > Caudata > Salamandridae > Pleurodeles > Pleurodeles waltl. The sequence continues at coordinate 958,128,271 of NC_090449.1, forward strand.
TGGAGGTACTTTTTTCAGTGGGCAACTGCATCCTTGTACTCACCCGTGCTCCATAACGATTGGCTTGAGCTTGTAACTTTGTCCCAGTCCACTGAAACTAGATAACCACCATTGGCGCTTCACCTCTTCTGGTGCTATTTTCACTTACATCTTTAGTTCTATTAATTAGATTTTTGCCATTTTAGTCTTGGTTTGTTTATTAAAAATTTATCTATGTTTCTAAATTTGCTGTGAGCTCCTTTGGTGGTGTGTTTTCACTGTGTTACTGTTTTAAGTGATGGACAAGTACTTTACACATTGCCTCTGAGTTAAGTCTTACTGCTATATGCCAGGCTACCTGAGGGTTAACCCATAGGTTAATTTAAGGATTGCTTGTAACTTCAGCCTGTGAAGAATTGTGATTGATGCTTGAGAAGGGTTTCACCCCTCCAACCAGTAACAGTTTCTTAAAGAAGTGAGTTTGGTAAAAGAAAAAGATGTATATCAAGCAGAATTTAAAAAAGAGGTTGAATCTGCTAACAAGTAATTTATAGGGGATTTTAGTTACAGAAAATCACAGTCTGGTATTGTACACACAGAAGCACTGAATCCCACCACTGAATACCAATGTAAAAGGGTAGTGAAGACTCTTCCCAAACAACAACCACAATTCCTGTCAGAGTGAACCACAAAAGTCACTCAATAAACCTGTGTTTAACCTTCAGGCAGCTTGGCACAAATGCAGTCAGGCTTAACTTAGATTCGCACATAGCTGGGTCCAAACTGAGGTGACGTTTATGTTAGAAACTGGGTTGTTGGTTGACTGGGATATGAGCCCTGATCAAGTAGCAACTTAAAGCCCTAGTCAGGGTAAGTGTCAGGCAAAACCTAAAGTAGGCTATGCTCACCCTCTGTTACCTTAGCACATATCAGTCAGGTTTAACTTAAAGGCAAGGTATAAAATACTTGTGCAACAATTCAAACAGTAAAGCAGTGAAAAAGCCACACAAAACGAATCCACACCAGGTTAGAAAAATAGACCTGAATGTAATAAATAAAGCAAGACCAAAATGACAAATATCCAATAAGTAATACTTGAGTTATGGATTGGTCCCACTGAACCAAAGTACCTTAAATCATGGTTGAGGAGCACTGCATCATTTCAGAACCTTGCAGTAGAGGTTATGTGTTGATTTTCTCCACTCAACAGCAGCGATGCATCAGTTGTAAGATGCAGTGGAGTTAGGGTGCAAGTTCCTGCTGCATTGACAGCGAGGATCCAGACACCTGGTCTTGTGATGTGAAGACTGGTGTTGAGAAAGCATTTTGCAGTGGAGGCAATACATTGGTTCCGATAAGCATGGAGGCTATGATGCGGAGCTTCAGCATCATAGTCGTGGCTGCCATCGATGGAGGTGTGAGAACCTTGCACCAAGAAAAAGAGTTGCAATTGTGATTCCGATGGTGATGCATCAGTTATGTTCCACACAACAGTGGAGATGTGTTCATTCTGCTCCAGCAGCAGAGGATCCATTGGTTCTGCTGGAGCAAACACCTTAGGGCCATTCCGAGCATCCAGAACTGGGGTGGCACCACTTGACAGGGCAGACTCACAGGTGGCTGGCTCTAGGTGCAGGAGAACGGCAGTTATAAATCTTTTATGTCCTTGAGACTTCAGATCAGGAGGCCATCCAGCTAGCCTCGGGAGTCACTCTGGGCTCAAGTGATGCAGGTCCAGTCCTTGTTACCCAGGCAGGGTAACAGCAGTGCAGTCCAGCAAAGCAGGAGTCCAGCAAAGCAGCAGTCCGGCAGAGTGGCAGTCCTTCAGCAGCACAGGTCCAGAAGTGCACAGAGTTAGCGATATTAGATGTCCAGTACTTATACCCAGTTGGGCCATTAAAGTAGGTGAGACTTCAAAGACAGCCTTTGAAGTACACAGAGATCCTGCCTTCCTACCTTAGCTCCAGACTCACTACAGAAGGTTACACAGCCCTTTGTGGGTGGGCCAGAGCCCATTCAGGCCCAGCTCCTCCCTCCTATCCTCCCACTTTGTGGCTGTCTAGAGGGAATATACAAACCCCATCTACCACTCGCTCCAGACAAGTGACAGCAAGCAGACACCAAATGGCTACAGTCAGAACATGCCGGCATTCTAAAAATGGCAGTTTAAAACCCAACTTCAACCGAAGATGTGATTTTAAATTGTGATTCCAGAGACACCAAACTCAAAAAGTTTATCTCTTTCAGATTGTGACTTACACTTACAAGATGCAAAAAGATAATGCCAATGCTATCCTATGGTAGAGATAGGCTTTGCTGTTGTGAAAAATTACTTTGTGAGTTTCCTCTACCTGGACTTTTCAAAATGTAAAAAGTACATGTCCTGCTTTTAAATATATTGCACCCTGCCCTCTGAGTTGTCCAGGGCCTACCTTAGGGCTGACTTCTATTTTTTTAAAAGGGAAGGTATAGGCCTAGAAAATGGGTTATTTTGTCAGGTTAACATGATACTGTAAAACTGCACAACCCAGCTCTGCAATAGCCCACCTGAGACATGGTTAAAGGGCTACTTAAGTGGGTGACATAGCCACTGGTTCAGGCTCAAAAGTAGCACTTAATTTACAGGCCCTGGGCACATGTAGTTCACTTTATTAGGGAAGTAAATTAAATATGCCAATTGGGGATAGGCCAATTTTACCTTGTTTAGGGGAGTTAGCACTGGTTAGCAGGGGTGAAGTGCACACGGTCCTAAAGCCAGCAAAAATGTGATCATAAATGTAGAGAGGTAGAACCAATGTTGGGGGAAGACCAACATTGGTTCTACCAGTGTGCAAAATATTGATGGCTTGTGATGCAACCCTGGGTCGCTTGTGTTCCCAATCAGGGAGAACTAGGCTTGTCAGTTTGGGCAGCACTGTTCTTATTGGAGCAGGGTCATGACTCATTTGTATCCAAACTGAGGTGGAATGGTGTGCAGATGAATTATACATTGGAATGCAGCCCTGAGTGATCAGCAACGGCTGAGATTAATTCAAGCACTCCATCCATCACTGTTTTGTATATTTACTGTGCCATGGTAAGGGGTACAGCTATGCCTAGACATTGGCCCCATGCACATTGTATCACTAGAAAAAGCTGTACCTGATTGAGGATCCCTTAATTAGGGTGAAACCAGTAATGGGTTGCTTTTGTTCCATGTTCAGGGAGGACCTGGCTTGACAGTTTAGGCTGGACTGTTCCTATTGGAGCAGGGGCCAAGAATGATTTGCATATGACTGGATCTGAACTGAGGTGTCATGGTTTGCAAAATAACTATGGACTGGGATTGAGCTCTGAGTGATTACCAGCCTGAGATTAATTCAAGTATTCCATCCCTCACTCTTTTGTATATTTATTGTGTCACCCTAAGTGGGACTGTATAAATAGACATGGGTCCTATGCACACTGTGTCACTGTAACTGAGCTGTACCTAGCTGATAGGCCCATAACTAAGGTGAAACTGGTCCTGAGTTGCAGGCTGGACTGTTCCTATAGGAACAGGGGCAAGGCTGATTTGCATATAGCTGGGTCCAAACTAAGATGGCATGGTGTGCAGACTAACATTGGATTGGGATGCAGCCTGATTGATTACTGTGGCTGAGATTAATTCAAACATTGCATTCATCACTGTTTTGTATACATATTGTGTCACCCTAAGTGGGACGGACATGCCTAGATGTGGGTCCCATGTACACTATGTTACTGGAACCAAGTGGTACGTGACTGATGAGCCCATAAATCAGGTGAAAGCTGTACTGGGTTGCTTGTGTTCTGGTTCAGGGAGGACCTGGCTCAGCAGTTTGGGCTGAATTGTTCCAAATGGAGCAGGATCAAGACTCATTTTCATGTAGCTGGGACTGAACTGAGGTGGCATGGGGTGCAAAATAAAGATGGATTGGGTGCGGCCTGAGTGATTACCAGTGAATGAGATTAATTCACGTGTTCCATCCATCACTGTTTTTTATACTTGTTAACTTAGAAGCAATGTTTTAAAAGTTTTGGCAGAGAACAAATGGTAATAAATTGACAACAAAAAACATGAAAAATCCCTAACCAGCCCATGCCTGCAATTAGTCCCTGTATGGCTATGGTTATTCTTCACATATCAGGCTGCATACACACTGTCGAAATTTGGGTTGTTGGTTTAATGGGGAGAAACCCTACTGAAACAACCACCGCAAATCCTTGTCAGGGTAAAGTCACTGTCAAACCCCAAATTAACCCATGCTCAACCCTCTGGTAGCTTGGTATAGAGCTGTCAGGCTTAACTTAAAGGCAATGCTTAAAGTATTTATGCAGTAATTCACACTGCAATAAAGTGAAAGACAACACAAGAAAAATCACAGTTTTGAGAAATTTGTCAAAATTGTATAAGTCATTTAAAATCAAAATAACAAAACAAAAATTCAAACAGTAGAACTGGAGATAAGCAATTTTAAAGGTTTAAGTAAAAATAGCAGCAAGAAGTAGAAAGCTCTAATTGTGGATATCTGGTGGTGCTAGACTTGGACAAAGTCACAAGTTAAGGCAGACTGTGATGGAGTGTAGGCTAGATACACTGTCTGGGTAAGTCCCACTGAAAAACTTACCTTCTCAAATTTTGGCGTGAAGAGTTCAAAACTTCAGGATTTATCAAGAGGAGCTCAACTGATGCCAGTCAAGGGCCAGACCCTAGGGGGAGAAACCTATTGGGAATCAGGAACTCACTTTAGCAGAGCCCAGGATGGATCAGACAGAACAAGCTGTAGGTCCAGGTAGGTCCAATTGCAGAACCACGCAGGGCCAGGTGCAGCAGGTTAGCTGGGCAATTGCAGGGAGGCCCCTGGAGCTTGTTGTGCCTGTGTAGCTCAGAACAGGAGGTGTGCCAACTGACTCTTGAAGTCACTCAGGTTAGCCTGGGATAAAAAGAGCAGGTCTAATCTTCCTTTGTAGAGAGAAGGGCAGGCCTCAAGCAGCAGGGCAGACCTCTAGGGAACAAGGCAAGCCTCAAGCAGTAGGGCAGTCTTCTGAAAATCAAGGCAGCCTTAAGCAGCAGAGCAGTACTCTGGGGAGCAAGGCAAGCCCCAAACAGTAAGGCAGTCCTTTAAAAACAAGGCAGGCCTCAAGGAGCAGGGCATTCTCTTGGGGAGCAACTCAAGCCTCAAACAGCGCTGCAGTCCTTTGGAAAACAATGCAAGTGTCAAGCATTAGGGCACTCACACAGCAAAAAAGGCAGTCCTTTCTCCATAATGTCAGCCCATAAGTGTACACTGAAGAGTAGATGAGAAGGTGCAATAATTACACCTCATGCCACTCTTTGAAGTGGGGGAACTTCTAGCCCAGTCCCACATCTGGCTCTGGAAAGTTCTTTTCTTCCCCATTATTTCCCTGCCCAGGCTCCAAGAGGTCTAGAGTGACAAAAGCTGAATGTGCTGGAGGCAGCTCTTTGAAATGTAAGTTTGACAGGGTAGATCTCCACCACTCCTATCCTGTCGGGATGGCCCTCTTCCAGCTACATCCCTGTCCTGTTGTTCCCTGTTCGGGCCCAATCCTCATTCCTGATGTGGAGATTTTAGTGCAGGAAAAGACCAACTTTTTTAAAGTGGCATTTTTAAAATTGTAATAAAAATTTTACTTTACTGTTAAAAAGGATTTTAAAAACAACTAATTTGAGGCAAAACATGATTTCTACTTGCTCCCAATCACAAATTGGTACTTATTAAATGTAATAAGTTAACGCAATGTTATCCTATAAGAGGTATGCCTTACAGCAGTGAAAACTATTTTAGTTTTTTTTCACTACCAAGACACATAAAGGTTAAAAACACATGTCCTACTTTTTAAATACAACTCACAGTGCTCTATGGGCTGTTTAGGGCCTATCATGGGGGTGACATATGTATTAAAAAGGGAGAGAAAGGCCTGACAAAAGTTTTATTTTGCGAGGTTGAATTTGCAATTTAAAACTGCAAACAAACTGCAATGACATGCCTGACAGATGTTTTTAAAGGGCTACTTAAGGAGGTGTCACAATAAGTATTGCAGGCTCAACAGTAGCATTTAATTTACTGGCCATGGGTATATGTTGTAGCACTTTACTAGGGACTTATAACTAAATAAAATATGCCAAGAGGGTTTAAGTCAGTTTCACAATGTTAAAAGAGAGGAAATAAGCACTTTGTTACTAGTTAGCCATGGTCCCAATGCCAAGAAAAACAAAATTCAGGAAACAGGAGGGATGAAGGTAAAGAGTATGAGGGTGAACCTGCACAGACGGCCAAGTCCAACATGACACCCCTCCAGTCAAAAGACAGGGTAAATTATTCAATACCTTGATGGGCTTCCCTGCGTAGGCAATAGAAGATGGACAATGGGACTCTTCTGATGTGGCTATTTTCAGTTCTGGGGCCCTCTGAACTCAATTTGAGCCGTCTGAGCCACTATACAGACCCACTGGGAAACCTTCTTCTCACCTGTGGACCCCATCTGTGAAGCACCTAACCTTACTTTGCTCACAGATGCATCCCAGTAGGCAGCCAGTATCAACATGGTCTACAAAGTGATGTGACCCTTTCTACCCCTTGTTTCAGACCTCTGTCCCCAACCCAAGGAAAACTCTGCCTATAAGGACAACAATCAGCAAAACCCACTGAAGCTGTGAGTTTCAAGAGCCAGACTCTGGGCCATCCACTGCCAGGGAAGGCTCCAAGAGGGGGGTTGGGGCAGGCCTAGGGCTGGTGAGGAGATCTTGAACTGCTCCTGAGGGTCCTATGACCTCTGAGGTTTCTTAGATGGTGGGCAATGGCCCTGGGTCATAGGCACCCTCCTTCCACTGTCTCTCCTACCAGTCCAGCAGTGGTAGCCTGAGCCTAGTTCTCTTGCTCAGAATGTGTACCTTGAGGCTAAATGGGGGATGTGGGTGGGTCCTTCCACGCCATTCCCCATCATCTGGTCTCCTGTACCCTCTTTCTGGGAGTGGGAAAACCAGAAATGTGAGCTTTCAGGGCATCCTGGGTAGCCACCCCTTCCATCTCTTCTAATACTGGTGGTAACTCATTTTTCAGAATTCAGTCAATGAGCAGCCAGAGCCTGACTAGGACCCTCCTCCAGGCCACTCGCCCATCCCATTCTAGGGGTACCAGTGCTATAGAACAGACAAAGTCCTCCCAAGCACCTGTCTTATCCTACACACCTGTGTGGTGTACTGAATCAGGAGAAACCAAAATTTCCACCACCATGGACTGGCTAGCACCAGTATCACTCAGAACAGTGACAGGGATCCCATTCACTGTGATCTGATGGAAGTGATGACTGACACCTGCATAGATGACAAGCCTACCCTCTCAGTCTATCTACCAACTAAGGGCAATCAGAGCATGTTCTACTCTTTGATCCTGGTGACTACTTACCACTAAAGCCATATTGGACACCCCTATAGAGTTTCCATCAGTGGGTGGTTTCTAGGGACAGACAAAGTCTCCCTGCTTGTGTCTTAACCTCGAACACTCAAGCCACGGGGTTAGAAATGGGGTACCCTGGGCCAACACCCATCAGAACCACCTCTTTATTTCTCAGAAGGGACATGGTAACTCTTCGGAACCTCCCCCCCAACTTACTCTGACCTGTCTGTGTCTCCCTCAACCTCCTCATCACTCTGCTGGGGAGAAGCTGAACCAACCTTCTGTGTGACCCTTGGGGTCACTACCACATACCTCCTTGTAGACGCTGGTGCTAAGCCAGTAGTCCGCCTCCTTATCAAGCTCCCTGGGGGCAGGTAGCAGGCTACTCAGTAGGTGTTGGAACAGCTCTGTAAAACAATGGCTGAATATGTGGTCTCTCTTAATCAAATTGTACAGCCCCTTATAGTAATTCTTATTGCTGCCTTTCACCGAACCATCAAGTGCCTTGCAAAAGAATTCCACAAACTCCAATTAGGATTATGGAGGCATTTTTTGGCTTTACCTAAATGTCTGCTTATATCTTCAAGGGTGACACCATACTTCCTGGGAAGGAATACCTCATCCTCTCTCCCTTTCCCAGGGCCAACAGTGTATCATCGCTTCAGTGGTAATGTTCCTTCAGACACTGGCTCACTAATCCTCCTCAGGGATTCTCTGTGTTGGAGTTTTTTACTTATGCAGGGTCATCCCCAATCTTTTTGCCTCCTGCCTCCTATTTGTGCTGACCTGTTGCTGTTGGCTTTTGAACTCTGAGCACTTTACCACTGCTAACCAGTGCTAAAGTGCATATGTTCTCTGTGTAAATTGTATTGTTGATTGGTTTATCCATGATTGGGATATTTAATATACTAGTAAGTCCCTAGTAAAGTGCACTAGAGGTGCCCAGGGCCTGTAAATTAAATACTACTAGTGGGCCTGCAGCACTGGTTGTGCCACCCACAGAAGTAGCTCTGTAATCATGTCTCAGACTTGCCACTGCAGTGTGTGTGTGTGTGCAGTTTTTAACTGTAAATTCGACTTGGCACGTGTACCCACTTGCCAGGCCTAAACCTTCCCTTTTCTTACATGTCAGACACCCCTAAGGTAGGCCCTAGGTAGCCCCGTGGGCAGGGTGCAGTGTATGGATGTGTTTTATATGTCCTGACAGTGAAATATTGCTAAATTTGTTTTTCACTGTTGCAAGGCCTGTCCTTCTCATAGGTTCCTATGGGGGCTACCTTTAAATCTGATTAAAGTATAGATTCCCTTTGGGAGCGGATGGACATGTGGAGTTTGGGGTCTCTGAGCTCACAATTTAAAAATACATCTTTTAGTAAAGTTGATTTTAAGATTGTGTGTTTGAAAATGCCACTTTTAGAAAGGGAGCATTTTCTTGCTTATACCATTTCTGTGACTCTGCCTGTTTGTGGATTCCCTGTCTGGGTCAGTTTGACAGTTGGACTGGTTGCACCTCACACTAGACAGTGACACAAAGAGAGCTGGGCTGTAGTCTGCATTTCCTGATGAGCCATCTGTGCTAGTAGGGAGGGGAAGAGTGGTCACTTACACCTGAAAGGGCTGTGCCTGTCCTCACACAATGCAGTCTCCGACCCCCTGGTGAGTGTCTGGGGCCTGGCCTGGGCAAGGCAGGATTTCACATTCAAAAGAGACATTACTTTGAAGTAGGCCTACTTCAAAGGTGAAATTGGGTATAAGAAGGGCACCTAAAACCACAGACTTTAGAACACTTCTGGAAACAAGAGGAACCTCTGCCTGGAGAAGAGCTGAAGAGCTGAGGAAGAAGAGCTGCCCTGCCTGTGACTGTGCTTTGTGGAGCTATCCTGCAGTTACTGCTTCTGCCAGAGTAAGAGAGCAAAGACTGGACTTTGTGTTCCTTCCAGCTTGTGAAGAAATCTCCAAGGGTTAGATTTAGAGCTTGCCTGCTGTTGTTTGAAGTCTCAGGGACAGCAAAGACTTCTCTCTGCCAGCCCCTGGAGTCTCTGGAGAGACTCCTGCTCTCACAAGTGGTGACCTATCCAGTCCCTGGGCCCTTGAAAGGAAAAGCTGTTGAAAATCCAAGGAAATCGACTTCGGACGACTTCGGACCGACGCCGCTGCTGAATCCGGTGACGCGGCCTGCAACCGACTCCGTGATCTTCGCTGGAACGCGATGACCTTCGCAGGCCTGACACCGCTGCAGCCTTCTGAAGTCCTCAACTCCGTGGAAGTCGCCGCACCACGTCATGACCGATGCTGCTCGAAGTGTGCGGATTCAACGTTTCACACGGACGCCGTGATCCCCGACTTTGCACATCGGCTTGTTTTCACTCTTCACCAAGGTACTGTACCTGGGGGTCCGTGTGACTCTGTGGTCGGTGCTGCTGGTGTCGGATTGTTGGAAAGGACTCTGTCACAACTCTGTGTTAACACCTCATTGAAGCATTTTGCTTTTTTTGAATTTAATCTTTAAAAATTCTTAACTTGACTTGCGTATGTCGGATGTTTGTCGTTTTGGTCTTGTTTTGTTTAGATAAATATTTCCTATTTTCTAAACTGGCGTTGTGTCATTTTGTACTTTTCATTAAGGTACTTTAAGTGTTGATACAAATACTTTACACCTAGCACTCTGAAGTTAAGCCTACTGCTCTGCCAAGCTACCAAAGGGTGCAAAGTTCCAACATCAACAAAGAGGTCACCAAAAATATGGAAGTTGAACATAAAAGGAGTCCCAAAGAGAAAAAGCAAAATCACAAGCCAAGTAGTATGTGGTCACGTAGTGGTCTGAAATCAAAACAGAAGTGTTCACTTAATTACTGTATGTCAAGTACAAATACAAGTCCGATCCCAACCGCTGATCACCAATGTTAGGAGTGAGGGTCCTTGCTTGAAAAGGGGGTAACCTGACTGTCAGCCAAAGACCCCATTTCTAACACTCTGCATCCAGAGTCAAACCTCAGAAGGCATAAACCACTTACCAAAATCATACCCCAAACCAAAATTAGGCACCAGGTAATTGGGAATGTGGGCCCCCTCCATTGGACACTGAGGTATTGATGTCAGTATTGTTCTGGACTCTGAGATGTGCTTGGCTTTTAGTTCCAGCTCTTGTTTACTTATTTCATGAGCCAGCAGAATTTTCTTCTCCTCCTTGGACTGTTTGTTTTTCTCTACAGCCCTGTGAGCCTCAGCCATTTCCTTTGCTAAGTCTCTCTCTGCCTCAGCCTTCTCCCTTCCTAAAGCCAGACATGGCCAGCTGCAGCGGGTCAGCTGGGATGTTGCAAGGTGGCCCCTGGAACTTATTGTGTCCCTGAAGCACAGAAAAGGAGGTAAGACACCTGACACTTGGAGTCACTCTGTTTAGATCGGGATGAAGGGAACAGTTCCAATCTTACTTTGCAGAAAGCAGGGCAGGCCTCAATAGCAGGGCAGTCCTTGGGAGAAGAAGGCAAGCCTTAAGCAGCAGGGCAGTTCTCTAAAAAAGGAAGACCGGTCTCAAGCTACTGAGGAGTCCTCTGGGAAACAAGCCAAGCTGCAAATAGAATGGCAGTCCTCTGAAATTAAAACAGGCTTCAAGCAGCAGTCTAATCCTCTGTGGAACAAGGCAAGTATCAAGCAGCATGGCAGTCCTCTGTGGAACAAGGCAGTCCTGCTACTGCAATGTCTGTGGGCCCACACAAGGTTCTGGAACATTCCTTCCTGCCCCTTTCTTCACCTGGCAAGGCTTTGAGAGGTTTATGATGGCAAAAGGCAGGTGTCAATATCCCTTGTGAGGGTGCAGGAGGCAATGCAAGAGCGGCAGTGAGCAGCTCCACCCCTCCCGTTCTGTCAAGATGGCCCTCTCCCAGCTGTACCCAGGTCCTATTGTTCATTGTCTGGACCAAATATACATTCCTGATGGGGGAGCAATTAACAGGCTCAGTCAGATGAAAACACCTAGAAGGCTTCAGAAAGTGTTTCAGATCCACCAGTAGCATTTAATTAACAGACCATGGATACCTGTAGTACCACTTTACAAGGGACTTACAAGTATAATAAATGTGCCAATAGAGTGTTATCCAGTTTTACCATGTTTAAATGAGAAGGCACGCACACCTTAACACTGGTTAGCAGTGCTAACATACACAGAGTCCTAATGCCAACAAAAACACATTTTAGCAAACAGGAGAGGAGAGGTTTGGGCAAACGATTTGGGTGTGGCCCTGCTGAAAGGACGAAGTCCAACAATGTTACTACTATATTTTTGAAACATTGGAGCTAAGTAAATAAACACTTAGGCATATTTACCAAACTCTAAACATGATTGGATGAGAGAGATAATCACCTTCACTCCATATCTACAAACTGAAACATTTTTGTTAAAGATTTCAGTTAAAAAGAACATGCCTTTGCAACTTTAAAACTATGGGCTTAAAGTCCAAGGTTGACTTCAATTTGAATTCCTAAATACCTGATTTGTATGGCGGCTACTGAAGGTGCAGTTGCAACACTGGGTTAATTTTGGTCTTTAATTTGGATTTTTGGAGAGATTAAAATAACTCTGTTTTGCTGGCATTTAATTTCAAGAAGTTGGTGGCCATTCACCAACGAATTGCCAACATACAGTCAGGAATCAAAGAGTTTGAAGATCACTGGGGCAAGACACCAAGGGTTAGAGGTTATCACAGAAAAGCCAAGGGTCTCATATATAAATTGAAAAGCAGTGGTGACAATAAAGACCCCGAATTGCGTGACAATCTGTCTTCATTGTGGAGAGTAAAGATGAATTGTAACTACTTGCTGTCTATTGCTCAAAAAAATCTTCCAGCCAGGCCAATGCTTGGCATTTTACGACACAGTCTGTTAGTCTACTAAGTAGGAGGCCATGGATGATGGTATCGCAGACTGTGGAGAGGTTATGGAGCATTAAGGCTCCCGGTCCCTGTGCATCTATCATTCGGTGCAAGTCTTCCAAGGAAGGGATATTATATTGCACTATTTTATCGAAAGTAAATGGTAAATGATGTTTTCAGGACCACAGTAATACTAAATCTATTACCAAATGTAAATATTTTTGAATTCTTAACCACTTAAATGCAGAAGACGAGATGTTTACACCCTTCTCATTGGCACAATAATAAGGAATACATCAATGTCTCGTCCTCCACATTCTGCGAGAAAATCCAACTAGTGCAAGCAGAAGGATTTCTAAAATAAAGTTGGAACTTCCCTTGCCCAGCACGCTGATGACACACATTTGAAAGTGAAAGCAGTCTATGTCATTATGCATTGACTGCTTTCACTTTGATCAGTGTTTGGGGGTGAAAGCTCAAACATCATAGCACCTTTTCTAAAATAAAGTCCAATAATCTCTTCAGTCCCAAGTTTACTTTTTTATTGTTGCGTGATGTGCACAGCACAATAACTTTATGAGCACACAATTGAAAGTGAAAATATTTAGGGGCATATTTATACCCCATTTGGCCCGAATTTGCATAATTTGTTTTAATGCAAATGTGGCGCAAAACAAACTCCATATTTATATTTTGACGTTAGACTCATCTAACGTCAAAATATTGGAGTTTGCCCTATTTTTTTAGATGCCTGAACCTACCTTGCATCAATGAGATGCAAGGTAGGTGTTCCAATCTAAAAAATGCCCCATATTTATCCCTCCATGCTAAAATGATGCACGGATGACATTAAGGCATTCAGGGACCTTTGGACCCATTTTCGTGGTTAAACATCATGTAATGGGTCCACAGGTGCCCTCCTCAAGCCCCAGGAACACCCGCAACCACACTAGAGGGATACCAGAGATTGGGTGACCCCATCCCAGGTAAGTAGGGTAAGTAGAGGTAAGTAATTATTTCAAAATGAAAGTGCCATCGGGGGCCCAACTTGGGTCCCCCTGCATGGCACAGAGTGCAATGGCCATACCCAGGGGACACTGGTCCCCTGTGCTGGCCTTTGTGGTAGTGGGCATGACTCTTGTCTTTTCTAAGACAGGAGTCACGTGATATTGATGTTTTTATGTCAGAAAATTACGTTAGGCTGGTTAGTCATCATTTTTTACTCTAACCAGCCTAACGTCATTTTTTGGTGCAAAACCGCCTTCTCCCATACCGCCAGCCCCACCCGACTACCATAATTTTTTTTTTTTACGCTAGCCCACCCTTTGCACCGGCTTGTGCCATTCCATAAATATAGTGCCTGGCTGGTGCTCACGAATGGCGCAAGCCAGTGCAAAACGTTTTTGTGCAAAACTGTGTTAGAGCAGTTTTGTACCAAAAAGTATAAATATGCCCCTTAGTGCCATTATGTGCTGCCTCCTTTCACTATGATTCATTCTTGGGGCATATCTCAACCCCTTGAGCACTGATAAAAATGAGACACCTTCCACTGGAAAAGAGAAAGTGTTCTCATTCCATTGGTACCTCTCCCTAGTGGATTTTTGCTTGTGGAATACAAGAGGGAGACTACCAAAAATGGATCTCACCAGTAAGGATTCATTTAGGGAGGAGAACACCCAAAAAATAAAAAAAAAAGCAGTCTTTCTTCTTTCCTGGGTCAATATGGGGGTTTACCCTGAATGTGCCCTCTCCGGAGAGGAGGGGGTAGCAGAGGCTAGGCACCAGAGATTGACTATTGGGGAGAGTATGCTTTTGGACATGTGTAAGTACTCCCAACTTACAAATAAAAAAGTATTTCTCACACTAGGGAGAGTAACTGGGGATTTACCTTGAATATGCCTCCCCAAGGGGGACAGATATTCTTCTGGATGCCAGGGATTTTTTCCTGGATAAAATAGTGGGCGGTGGGCCAACCTATCACTGGGAGAATTGCTTCCTCACTAAAAAAAAAATTAAAAAAAACAGTATTGCTGTCCCCTGATAGCAATCAGATGGTTTACTCCAACACATGTAAACATTATTACATAAAAAGAAGGGCAGCCCACTGAGGCTCCAGGCTTGACTCCCATCCCTAAATGCCCAAACAGTCTTCCTGACCCCAAAAGATGAAAACCTGGGTTTACCCACAATCTTCTATCCCTGGAGCAGAAAAAAACCATTATCCAAGGATACTGTTTGAAAAAGAATGAGGTAGGAGAAGGACCACATCTGGCCATACCCCAATCCCTTTAAGCCCCAACAGTCTTTCTGCACCCCTGGGGGAAAATTGAAAGATTAGTCCCCAATTTGTCGCTGGAGGGGCCAGAAAGCACAATGAATTCCATGGAATTTTATTAAAAGATGGAATGGGGGCCTGTTGGTCCTAACATCAGGTCTCTCCATGACCACTAAAGCTAAAGTAATCATATTGTCTTCTCCCAGGCATAGAGCATTCCCAAATCTCCAAACTCTGTAATAGATATGCTACACTTGCGTAGAAGTTGAAAGCTCTGGCTGTTTACATTCTCTGTGGAGGTTGAAGGCCTGCTAATTGGGTGCTAGAATGTTGTGCATTTATATAACACACGTGATTTTAGGAAAAAGAAGAATAAATCATTCATTATGAAGTATAAATTGTGGCCTACACTCCATTTCTGTACAATTATTGTATTCTCAACTACAGTTTTATATCCCTTACACATATGGAATTATATTTGTAACATCTCCTGAGCAAACAAACTAATTGCTTACTTTCCTGGTCCATCTTCTTACAAAGCATTGTGGGGCATATTTATAAGCCCCTGTGCTGCATGTGCGTAACTTTTTCTGATGCAACTGAGGAGTAAACCTTGAACTCATATCTATGACGCCATGCAAAGCCACTTTGAGTAGCTTTGAATAGCCTCATATATATATGAAGTGAGGTAAGTCAGTGCAAATCGCTGTGTTGCCTTACTCTGAGCAAGGAAGCCATTAAATGGGCGTTGAGGAAGGTGCTCCCATGCATTACCCATAGATTTTGATGCATCCTCAGTTTTGCAAGAGCTTGTAAACCTGGGGATGCACCAAAACCTTTCGCCTCACAAGGGAAGGCATGAGAAGAAATATCAGTATTTTTTCTCATTTTTTTCCACCTTCTATGTGCGCTGCATTCTGCAGCACACATATAAAGAGAAAAAAACCCTCCGAGCATTGTTTTTGTGCAGCATAGCGTCCCATCCTGCACAAAAACAATCCTGCATGCTACGCAGACACCCTTGCACCATGCCACAAGAGAGCCTGCATTGGCGCTAAGCAGCCTATTGTGTGACAGGGCAAGGGGAAAAGACAGGAATGCACCGTATGCTATAGATACAGAACATTACTACCCTTTCACTTTGATGCAGGGCAGCACAGCAAGGTGACTTGCTGCTCTGTCCTCCACAAAAAACCCATAAATATGCCCCTGTATTTCAGAGAAAAAAGATTTAGAGAAATTCTTCTAAAAAGACCTTCTGGATTTAAAGATTTCTCTCTTTCCATCAACAACCAATCGAGAGGTACGCTTGTTGGAGCATATTGCAGTCTTTAGGTACTATAAAGGATTCCTTCTCCTTCCATGTTGAAATTGCCTGTTTAGGTACTATAAAGAATGTCTTCTCCTTTCATGTTGAAATTGCCTGTCAGGCTGTTCTTGTGAAGTCTTCAATCAGGTGAATGGAGACCCTGCTGGGCGAACTTCATTGCAATTGGTTAATATATTGACTTTTCTTGCACCAATTAGAAATGTCCCATTTCATGTTTCTTCTAATTCGTCACGGAATACAGATTATCTCAGGTCAAATAGAAAGTCATACATTATTAGGAAAAAGGAGACGCTTTGAAATAAATCGGAGTTCTGGTTTGATCGATTAGAGCGACTCACAGTGCACAATGATCGATTTGGGAGTTTTGCTTTGGAAAGAAAAAATACTTAATCAGTTCACTTCGAAAACCAGAACATATGCCAGCCACACGTTTAAATGATAACAATTTTTTAAATAGAAATGAACCCCTACTCATGTGCGCAATAGCGCATTTCTACTTTTGCATATTTTAAACAGCTTAACGATAGAGTGATATTTTCAGCTGGAATCTAGTGCTTCTTGACCTGGCTGTCTTCAAATTATATTCGGCTCCCCCCACACCCTGCTCCCTCCAACACTTAACTGACACTTAAATAAAACATTTTGAGATGTTTGTCTCTTTTGATTCCCGAATAAAATAGAAATGGCAGGAACCTTTAGTCCAGAAAATACGAATTATTGAATCTTACACTCACATAATAGTCTTAACATATGGCACAGTGACGACAAATGAAGTCTGTGTAGCATATCACACACTTCTGAAACTTTTATCTGACAGTTTTCCGGAAGGTTTGGTGCAACAGTCATAGATCACACAATTATGTAACGTGGCCACAGACAAACTTTCTGTATTTGCTGGCCAATCAGATTTCCAAGGGACAATGTGATCATTAACTTCACCTTATGGAGGGTGGGGGCTGAGCACATGTCTGGCTAGCCCCTATGTAACCATATTGGCTGTGCATGGTGCATTGCTAGGCACAACATAGATTGGACTATGGCCTCATATGAATAAAACCCACTGCACATAGCCTTCAGCAACCACAGCTGAACACAGGGAGTAGGCTTTGTCCAGGTTCTGCATAATCTCCATGTTCTCTGGTCTGGATGCATGTCTTTGCTTTTGGCCAGGCTCCGCACTGACTCTGCACTAACTTCATTTGTGGACCCAATCTCATTTACAATCATTAAAATAGGATTTTACAGTTACTTATCTTTCCTCATTGTCGAGTTGCAGCTTGAAATCCAGACTTGCATTATTTGAAGCGGCGGCTCCTCTGCCAGGTCGGAGCATCACCCCCTCCCCCTGCCAGCAGCAGCAGCTGCAAACTGAAAAATAAAATCGATAATAAACAATGTTGATTATGTTTTTTTTTTTCCAGAGGGCTGGGCCATGACAGGGCGGGAGGGGGAGTGGTGTGCACTCCTCTCAGTGCGTAACAATGTTTGGCCGGCCATCTCAGGATGGCCAAAAACACATGCGCACTGAGCTCTCTCCAGCAGGCACAGGCTCCCAGTCTGCTTGGGAGCGCAAAGCCATTGTGCTCAGTGCAGTGTTAGGATTGGCCGCAGGGCAGGCTGGGGGCCTGTGCCTGTAGTGAGTGGAGGCAGAAGAGTGGTGCAGTGATGTGGTGGGTCAGGTAAGATTTTGTAATTTTTTTTAATTTGTAATGCTGTTGTCTTTGTTTTTTGCCCTCTGCCCCAATGCTTTGCCCAAGTAGGAGCCGCCACTGATTCTTAGTACATTTGGTGCATCAATAATGTTTTTGCATTCCATTTTGTAATTGTTATTAACGAGTGCTTTTCTTGGTACGGGATTGCTCTTACTTTGTTGTGCATAAGGAGGTCAGTAGTAGTATAAATTGTGAAGTCATATATGTCATAAATAGTGTTCCATGTGATTTCAACTGTGACATTGTTTGTGATCTCATGAACAGTACATTGAAGTGAATTTTGGTTGCTCATTACTGTGGAATTATAGGTTTTTTTAAAGTGATAATCGCACCTACTTCACTTCAAATGAAGATTCGTAATGAGATTTCTAGTTTTTTTCTAATAGTTGATTTTTTTGTCTTTTGATTAACTTAACTATAATTCCCCTTTTCACTCGTATTTGTATGATGTTCTGTACTTAGTCCCTAGAACCAAGATGGCTGTACATGATCTCCATCCCTGCGAAATGGGCCCTGAGTTCAGGGCATACTGCCTATGCATCCAGGCTTCTCCACATCTAAGCTACTGGTTCTATGCTTATTGCCACACACAACGCTCTTTAAATACATGACCTGGCTGACAAGCGGGCCCCTTCCCAAGACCTCGCCCCACCAATTTCTGCTCTCAGCCTTTGGTCTTGCACATAAGCTCCCATGCCTTCAACCTTTCCCTGTGCCAAGTTTCTTTGTCCAGATCCATCTCAGATAGTTCACATGGGCGCTTCTGATATTCAAGTGCCATAGAGATCGATCAAACAAATGCAAAATTGCAAGCTTTTTTGACACCCTTTATATTCGCCACTCCTATGAGCGAGTTTTTTTTGACATGCGAGATGTTAGCTGTAAGTTTCACGTGATTAATTGTCTGACAAAATTGAATTGGAAAATGGTGCCATATGTGTTGCCCTCTCTCTTGAGTTTTGGAGAAACACCTTCAATGCAGCCCTGACTGAATGAAATTACACATACAAAACAGTGAAGTTTGAGTAGTATTGTGAAATCTATTTTTCTTTTGTAAAGTTTAATGTACTAGAAATCAAGCGTGTGCCAACATAATCCAATTTCAAGGTTTCTTCCATGATCACCGCTGCCATAGCTTTCTTGCTGCACTAAAGAATCTTTGGCCAGATGTATCAAACATTTTTGCGATTGCAAAAATGCATTTTGCTATGTAACAAGTCCAACAAGTCCACAACTTGTTACCGAATCGCAAATCGGATTTGCAACTACATACCGATTTGGTATTAGGAAGAGGCGTGTCAAGGGCGTCCCTTCCTAATACCAAATCGCAGAGGTATATATGATTGTTTTGTGACCGTGAATGCGGTAGAAAAACAATCGCAGTTACCACCAATTTCAAATTGGTGGTAAACCGTTCGCAAAGAGGAAGGGGTCACCAAGGGACCCTTTGTGAATGCATGCGAAAATGTTTTTTAAGAGCAGGCAGTGGTCCCACAGACCACTGCCTACTCATAAAAAATTAAAAGAAAACATTTCATTTTTCAATTTTTAAATGCATTCCATTTTCCTTAAAGGAAAATGGGCTGCATTTAAAAAAAATAAAAGATTGCATTATTGAACAGCAATCACAGACATGGTGTTCTGCTGAGCCCAGCAGGCCGCCATCCCTGTGATTGTAGCCATTCGCAATGGCTCGCAAATTGCAACCTACCTCATGAATATTAATGATGTGGGTCCATTTGTGAGTCCTTGTGAATCGCAGTATGAAACTCGTGGATAGCGATTACTTAATTGCGATTCGCTAAAAATCACAATTAGGCAATCGCTATTGTGAAGAATGACACGTCTGACCCCTTGAGCCTTGCACTGAAAGACTGAGGCTTTCCTAGTCACATTAAGTGTGAATTACCTAATAAAGGGCAGCCCGTCTGTCCCAGGCCATGTCATGTATTATGTATCAATTTATGATACTCGAAAAGGCTCTGAAAATATCTGAATGTAATGCAATATTTTTGTAGGGGAAATCTTCAAATGTATTCTGTAGTAAATTGTTTCCTCTTGCTTGTTTCCCATTGGTGCATATCCTGAGAACCATGTACTTGTGTAAAGAGTGTATGAGACCCTTTGTCTAAAGTCCAATAAAAGGAAGTGCTTTACCTTTGCTTGCAAGGCCCCCATTTTCCCTTTTTAGAAGGCAAATCTATGCTGGATTTACTATTGAACTTTACTGAGTTCAACATACTTGTGATTTATATGCTAGAATAAGATTTGCTGAGCTGTCAAAATTATTTGCTATTATGAGGTGTACCGTATTCCAATATTAGTAGCTCCAACATGGGGAAGTAAACTTTATGTTGTGCTAATGTATTAATCAAGCTCTTGCCAGTTCATTCCTTGGTGCATGGGAGTGAGCACACTGAGTACAGTGGACTCCGTAGATTGAGAGTCCACTGTTGTGTGAAAGTAGGTAGTATTCCCTTGTGTAGAGATTTCTGTTTAGCAGAAACAGATAAACAGTTGATTGTGACAAAAAAGTAGTTTAGGAGAACCTGACAGTATATGGGTACTTATCTTATAAGGTGATGTACAGTGATTGGCTGGCAAATGTTGAAGCTGCTCTTCTAGTGGAGAAGTGTGGCTCAATGGTTAGAGTGGCAGACCCTGATGCAGAAATCTGGCCCGGGACCAGGGTTCAAGACGGGTCTTGGGCTCAATTTCCTCGGACCTGATAATTCTTGCATCGGTGCCTAATCTAATTCATGGGTCCCACTCTGTAACTCTGGGCAATAGCTTGCTTAATCTCCACAATGGCCCCAACAGCACTGGGATGCCTGGCTTCACCTTGGAGGTTGCCCAGGAGTGGGCACCTCACAAGGGAAAAAGCCAGGAGGGGTTCCACAGTGGTATGCGTACAGCGCCTTGAGACTCTAACGGGTGAGTAGTGCAGTATACAAGTACGAAGTTTACAGTTTACTAAAGAGTGACCTTTGACTGAGATGCACCGGTATTGGTAGTAAGATTGTAAATGCAATAGTAAAGAGTGTGCATGAGACTGGAACAAGGATCGATTGAGTATATTGTCAAAATGGGAAATCCCTTTCGGAAAAAGGAGAAATTCCTGCCCGAAGGCACACCAGCTAGGGCAGTGGCAGCAAAGAGTTTGTCACACATGTGCGTAGCTTAGCCAATGGTATGAATATATGGATAAAGATGGAGACTTGCAATTTTCATTAAGTGGTAATTTTCACATCCCTAGAATAGAGAATCTGAGAAGGAGCATGTGTGATGTGAGACCTCAGCCCCGGCCTACACAATTTGAGGCTCTGAATCTTTGGGAGCAGGAAGCAAACAAAAAAAAGGAAGAAGTTTGCATTGAAACTCAACAATAAAACATATTCATGGACCAGCACGCAGGACAACGAGAGGCAGAAGAAATGGAGAGGGAAAGTGATCAAAACTATTGCCGCTTACCTGTTAATGGAGAATAATGAAATAGAAAAGTTAAAGCCTAGTGATAAAAAGAAACCTAACAATGAGACAGAAGTAGAGAGTGAGGAGGAGGACACCTTTATAGATGAACTCTGCAGAATAAGACCACCCCCACATAATGCAGCACCATGCGCTGCAGCTTAGGCAGTAGTCAAGAATGGAGCAAACCCTGTGACCTCTCGGAAAGCTAGCAGACCCAAATGGTACACAGAGACCACTGTTTCATCACCTATCCAGATCTCATCACTGTTTTTTGTGGAAAGTCATTCATCAGATACCCCAAGTATCTCCCCCATCACAACTATCGCTAGGGCACCACAGTCAGCCCCTTCTGAGTTTCTCTCAGAAACCAGTAGAAATATCCAGTACGATAGCTTTGAAACATCCACAGGGAGAGGCTTTGGCAACTACTGTTGCACCAGACAAAGTGACCACTTCGGCGCCACAGACTATCCAACAGGGCAAGGGACAGACTCCTGAGAGATTCAATGTCACACAATGAAAGCTCAATTTGAAGAAATTCTAAGAGCTAATATAGGGATAGACTTCTTAGGACACTTTAGCAAGAATAAATGACTTTACATGAGTAAGGACGTCACAACGGTAGCGCGAGAGCTGTAAACGAAAATGAAGAAAGTTGGACACAAACGGGGATTTGATCTAACTCAAGGAAAACAAGTTTTAAAAATTGTCATAATGATGATGGATGACAAAGAATTGAAGCTGTTAAATCTGAGGGAATTAAAGACACATGTAAGGCAGTTTTTCAAGAACATCAGGGATTGCTGTGAGGTGGAGAAATGTATGGAGTTGTGACCTAAAAAGGAAAGAGTGAAGGTGAAACAGAGGAAATAATCTGCTGGGAAAGATATATAAGAAGGCACAGTGGGAGTGATAAAGGAATACCCTTTGAGGGAAGTACAGGGAGAAGCACATGTTTAAGTCTCCTGGTCTCAGACAGATGTTTCACTTTACAAATTCTCCCCCCCCCGGTTGATGGAAAATCCTGATAAGTGGTACACAATAATAGAGCTGATAGTGACAATTTCAAAGATTGTGTGGCAGGATTTGGAAGTATTGTTGGAAGTGTCAGTATCAAAGGACCTTTGGGCAGAAAGGAAGTGAGCCTTGGACTGGTTCACACGGAAGCCCCCTGGAGTAGCAAACACAAATGCACCATTGCCATTGTTCAAAACTAAATAAGATGCAGTCATTGCTCACCTCAAAACTAAAATTCCCCCCCAAAAAGATGAATCAGCTCAAATTTTCCAAACATCCCAAGAGCTCAAAGAATTTGTAAATGCATACTTTGAGAGGCTCATGAATTTATATAGCGAGCATATTGACTTAAATGATCCATTTGGAGACAATATGGGAGGGTTTTTGGCTTCCTACGTATAAGGGATGGGACCTGAAATCAGCAACCAGATCATAAAGGTATTCTTTGCTGGCAAAGTAAACCTATACATGAAATCTTGCAGTATGCAAAATCTTATAGTTATATGCTGCATGCTAAGTGAAGAGGGCTGAAAGAGAAATCCATGTTTATTCAGACCCAGCTAGGGTACAATGAAGGGTTAAATGAAATGGTTAACATTGCCCATATAGGAATATATGTTGACCTCAGTGCCGACATAAAAATGCAGGGAGCCTCCATGATAATATGGAGGAAATGCCCAATGAATTGGAAGACTTAGAGGATGTATGTCAAGTAACACTGTAAGGCCCAGACTTAGGAAGGCCTAGCGCCTCCTTGTGCCAGATTAGTGTAATTTTTTATGACGCTGATGTGGCTCAATGAGGCCAAATTCAACATACCAGTTTTACAAAGTGGCACAATGCATTTTATTCTGCCTGCACCAGGCATAATGCATTAGGGGACCGAAAAAATGGTGCAATGGAATCTATCAGATTCCACTGAACAATTTGTAGCAGCTATTTTTAACACCTGCACAGAGCAGACATTAAAAGGGGGCACACCATTATTCTTCATGGACCCCTATGTACTTTGCAGGATTAGCGCCAATGTTTTTGGTGCTCATCCTGCAGTGTACTACAATAGCAAATTATGAAGCTATTGCCCCTAACCTGCACCATGGTGCACCATTTGTTAAATAATAGGCACTCATGGTGGTGTTAGGGGGCACTAAGGGGCACAAGGAAGAGGCGCTGCATATAATGCAGCACCACTTCTCTTAAATGTGGCCCTAAATGTTTCAAAGAGAGTTACCCCTAACTCATTTGTAACAGGATCACCATTGGAAGAGGGAATGTCATCGTAATCCTCTTCAAGTCATGATTGATGCCCAAGCCTCAAATTTTGTGATGGGGAGAAAGCTTACCTCAGTATCCAGACTCCCTAAGTCAGCTTCTAAAATCCAGAAACCAGGTCTACTGCAATACTTCCTTGGGCCTATACAGATAAAAGGAGGGATCCTCATTCCTAATCCAGCAACAGAGCTTCACACAACTCATTTGCAAACCTGACTGCCTTGATCTGTATAATATTTGGAAGCTCCACAGATTTTGAACAGACCCAATAATTGGCCTGAGAGGGGAAGAAGAGAGTATGCTTGGCGCAGTCCTAGAAGTGGATCAAGTGGCCCATTTTTTATGTGATAGAGAAGCCACTCTTTCAACTGTAAAAACAGTTGAGGTCCCAAACCTAGTCCTAGGAAGGTAATAAATTAAAATACTAGCTTCCGCTTCATGAACTGCAGAATCAGACTGCTGGACCCTGGCTGTGTGTCGTGTTGGGAGTCAGGACTTCTGATTTCTCAAAATACTGGGTTCTTGTTTTTTAGGATTCTGGGCTGCAAAATAATTACTTCATTAATACATTGAACTTGCATAAACTATTGTACATTGAATAATGTCAGTTATTGTTAACACATTGTGCATATGTTTCTAATAGGCTGAACAAGTCTCTTCCTCTTTTTACCAGTCCCTGAAGCAATGTCAAACTCAAAAAGAATCAACTTGACTAAAGGGCTTCTACGTGTTCTGGCGTAATCTCATGCCAATAATAGTTCTGATAAACTTGCTCTATTACCAATCTCCTAATTCTCAGGGGATTGCTTGTTACAGGAAATATCTCTTTCCTTAATGCCTATTCAGTGGTATATTGGATTCACATCCAAACGGTACAACACGCTAGTTCTTATTGTCATAAATTATTTAAAAGACAGAGCTCTGTTTTGTTTCATTTAAGCGATTAATCTTTCTTTACCTTGAAATGAAGTTATCTGCTTGAAAATTATAGAAGAACCCATACTGGGTTTCTTCACCTTTCTTATTTTTTCTATTTTACAGAAAATACAGGGTCATTGGCAGAAGATGGAAGAGGAGAGTCGGGACTCTGCAGGAAGCCGACCAGATGGCAAAGATCGCCGGAACTGAACTGAATGGCTGCCGGAGGACTGGAAATGTTGGAGCTCGACTGGAAGCTGGTCGGAGAACGAGGAACATTGGAACTCGACTGGAGGCAGGCTAGAGAATAAGGAACTTGACTTGCACTGAAACTCGACTAGAGGCAGGCTGAAGGATAAGGAACTTGACTTGCCTGGAAACAGGTGAGCAGAACAATTGGTACGAAGCTAAGCTATGCTTTAGACTCCCAAGCATCCTTAAATGATCAAATGTGAACATGTTCCTTTTGGCAGTTGATTGCAGGTAAGAAAGTGAGCAATTATCTTCCTGATTGTGGCACATATTCAATAAAGATCACATTGTGAAGAGCACATGTCTTGGCAGTTACAGTTGGAGCAGGTGGAAAGGCAGTTGGTTACCTGTTAAGGAAATGAGCAAATATCCTCCTAATTGTGGCACATGTTCATTACAGATCACATTGTGAAGAGCACATGTTTTGGTAGTTACAGTTGGAACAGGTGGAATACAATGTGCTTGATCAACAAGCATTGGTTATAATAAATGAGACATTTAACAAGCATTGGTTATTGCAATCTTGATATCCAGGGATGTTCTTCTTGGTTCCCCTTTTTAATTAGACCCGGTTTCTCTTCACTTTCCAGTTCCAAGATAAAACTTTCATGTGGTGCTGTGCTCTTCGAGGGTATATAGAGAACCCATCCAATTTCAATTCAGGTACTTCAAAACAATTTAGAGACCTTGCAGTTACCATGTAGTTTGACCCTAGTACAACAATGATTTGCTTGTTGCATCAATGACAAAAGAAGCTTGTAGGCAAGATATTTTTGCCTTGCTCAACCATTTAGCCAAGAAAGGGCACAATGTTTTTCCTGAAAAGCTGTAGTATTATCTGAAAGAAGTCAAGTATTTGGGATATCAAATTGAGAAGGAGTGTCCCACAAGCACATTGAAATGGTCCTTAAGATAAAGTGTCCGACCACACAGAGCAGTATTAATATGTTTGGGCATGGTTGTCTACTACAGACAATAGATCCCACAGTTTTCCTTTGTGGTGAAGCCTTTGCTGATGCACACTTATGTCAATAACCTGCTACCAAAGGATGACAATATCATTGAAGCTTTCCCGGAGCTCAAAACTCTACTTTGCAGTGCACCCTCTTTTGAAATGCCAGGCTACACCAAAGAGTTCATACCCTTTCGCTATGAGTGAGATGGGTTTGCTTTGTCTGTGTTGACACAGATGCATGGGGAATCTAAGACTAGGCTACTTTTCAGCAACTCTTGATCCCATTGCTACAGCATTACCTGGTTGTCTCCAGGCAGTTGCAGCACTTAGCCTAAGCATTCTGCAAACTGAGGGGATTGTGATGGCACCAAATTCAATTAAAATCCCCATGACTTGCACCCGAGCACATTTGACCAATAGCTGCCTAACTTGCTATGAGAGAATCATTCTGGCTGCTGAAGGTGTTTCTATAAGAAGGTGTAATAATTTTAAACCTGCTTCTCTATTGCCCCCCCAAAGGGAAATGAAGAGGGAGATTATGATCACAATTGTTTGAGAGCTAACTCGTGCATAAAACCGAGGTTAGATATATTGGAAGTTCTCCTTTGTGAATGTGACTACACCATTTTTGTTGACAGCTTTTGTTTGAGACCAAAGTAGCACTTTGAGAGCCGCTTATGCAGTATGCACCCTAAGTCATAGAAGCTTCCTACCTGTGCAATGTAACCTCTGAACAAGTAGCAGAAATGATTGACCAGAGCCTGCTGTACATCAGAAGGCTCACAAATCACCATTTACACTGATAGCCAATATGGATTTGGTGCTGTCCATGACTTTGGCCAGCTGGGTCACAGAGAGGGTTTATGCCCGCTGCTGGCTCACCAATCAGAAATGGGCTGTGTGTTTCCAACCAGTTGGAAGCTCTTCAGTTATCATAGGAATATGCAGTAGTGAAGTGTGCTGCACGCAAGAGCAGAAATGGCTTTGTCTCTAGATGCAACTGCCAAGCGGATGAGATTGCTCAATACTGCGCTCTTGAATCTAGCTCCTTCCACTTGTATGAGCCATGCAATGCCGAGAGAGAAACTGTTATGAGTATGTTACTAAACATTGTGAAAACTTTCAATGAGCTGAGAGAATTGTGGTATACCGCCTCAGAGATTGGCAGAGCCAAATGGGAAGATAAGATGTGTGAGGAAAGCTAGAAACATTTGGATATCCAGTGATGGAAAGCCTGTACTTCCTGATTCCTGCAATGGAAACAAACATGCATGGATCGACACATGTGGGAAGAGAAGGGATGGTGCTGGCATTTATGAAGTTTTGGCACAATCCACACTTTCATGCAATAGCAGATACTATGTGCCAAGACTTTGAAATTTGCCAAAGACAACATTTTGGTAAAATATTTTGTGGTAACCTTTTGCCATATAGGGAAGTTTGATGGTGCCTTCAACCATCTCCGGATTGAATTTGTGGAGATGCTCTGATGTGATCAATTAAGGTACATCCTTATGACTGTATGCCTGTGTTTTAGTTGGGGGAGGCATATCCCACCAGACGATGTGACAGTCTGACAGTTGCCAAACTACTTTTGTGGGAATTTACTGCGTTTTGGGATCCCAGTTCATCTTGAGTCAGAACAAGGAAGTCACTTAAAAAATGAAGTGATGCAGCTGATGTGTACAGCATTAAGGATTGATTAGCGGTACCATTGTGGTTACAGGCTAGAAGCTTCATGTGTTGTAGAAAGACTAAATGAGACTATAAAAGCAAAATTGGCCAATGCTTGTTTCTCCACATCTCTAAAATGGTGTGAAGCACTTCCTCTGGCATTTCTGAAAACATTCGTATGACATGCAATCAAACATTGTCTCCTCATGAGGTATTGATGAGGAGAGCCATGCAAATTCCTTCTGTTCCAGCTGCTGCTCTTGTGAATATCACAGATTATTTGTTTCTTGAGTACTGCAAGGTATTGCCTGATGTTGTGTGTCTTATTTCTCATCATGTTGATGCCGCTACTCCAGCTGGGTGAGAGACTCCAGGCCAGTGACTTGAACCCCAAACACTGGGTCCATGTGAAGAAAGATGTTCACAAGTTGTGCTGAGAAGAACATTTGAGAGGCCTATATCAAGTAATCCTAATGACCAACACTGTTGTGAGGTGTTTTGGACTACCAAACAGGATACATGCCTCACACATCAAGAGGGTGAGGCGGAGCAAACATCCACTAGCTCTTAAACCTACCAAGATTTAAAGCTTCTGAGGCATCTGAAGAAGGAGAGGAGGACCAGTCTGAGAATGCACAGTCCCCCACAACAGATCCTCAAGAATGGTGAGAGTAAAATGACAGCATCACTATTCCATTTCGATTGAGATGTCAGACTTTGGATTAAAGCTATGCATATATAGAGACACTGAAAATTCACGTCTATCTGAGTCAAAGCCACATGGATTAGTTTCCCTTGAACCTCAGAGTGGCATAGAAAGTTCTGCTTCTGAGAGTGAATCAGCTTCATCTGAACCAGAAATCAAAGGTAAAGCCAAGAATTGTGCATTGATGGGAGAAGCTTGGCCAAAGACAAAGACTAAACGAAAGAGACTGTTGCAAGTTACTAGGAGACCAGAGACAATAAGAGAAGTTAGTGAGGAACAACAACGTAAAGGAAAACCGGCTATCGGTGATGAAATCCTAGACTCAAAGGTCCCTAAACAACCCAGAAGAGAAATAAAACTAAATTACAAATATTCAGGCCCATATTGGACATACTTCACCAGAGTTAACATTGATTGTGATGAAAGTCTGAGTGACACTGACAAACTTTCTTGAGTCCAAAACCAAACAAAAGGGGCTCAACTAATGCAAACTTGTGACAAAGTCAAAAAGGATGCATTGATAAGTCAGAGGATGTCAGCACTTTAGGCTTTCAGCTGATGCAGAATAAAAATCAACATATATTTTGAGATAAAGTGATGATGATAGGGTAGGTGCAAAATAATTAATTACTTCATTCTGGTAATAATTATCTTATTCCTTGATTTGAATTGAGTTAGTATGGCACAGCAATGTTGCAAATTTGTGCTTGTAGAATTGGTAGTTCCCATTTCTATTTCCATAGTTGGGTAGATGTTAGATGTCCATCTTCTGAAGGGAAATGCTTCTCATGTGCCAACAAATGAGACAAATAAACCTGCTTTTAGTGAGAAAATGCATGAATGTAAAATCTTAACTACCTCTCATCCTGAAGGTGTTTATAGTTATAATGTCTATTTTCAAGTGTTAGCTGAATATGTGAAAATTATAGAGGTAAAGAACTGCTTCATGTGTTCCTATTGCTAGCGCGCCTGGTCCTTAGTAAATAAACTTACAAGGGGACGCGTATAGGTCGATGAATCTTTTGAATCGCATGGAGTATCCTAGTTATGCAGTGACCATTGTATCAATAACTAACATCAATAATCAGGAAAACACTGTATGAAAACACAACGTTAAACCATACTGATCAAGAATAACCACTACTCAGTAAAGGGTTAACAAGTTTTATTTCCCTATTGCTTACAATTCTAAATCATCTAATAGTTCAAACTTTATTCAAATCAACTTCTTAGTAATTCATTAGTTAAAAGACATTGGCCCTCATTACAACCCTGGTGGTAAATCCCGCTTTCCGCCGTGCAGAAGACCGCCAACATACTGTTGTAGCAGCGGAATTCCGCTACAGGTATTACGACTCACAGCTCGGAATCCGCCACAATACAGACACCCACACAAGTCCGCCACACCAAAGGTCAGTGATAAACTGGCTATACCAAAACCTACACCGTCACGCCATCAGGAATACGCCCACAGTATCACGACCCACGAATCAACGTGGCGGTCTTTTTAACCGCGGTAAACCATTGGCGGTACACACCGCCGCGCTCAAAATACACACACATTTAAAAAACACAACCACATTGGACAATTCAAAATACACACACCTGATACACATACACACACCACACCCACACACCCAATCCAATATAAAACACACACCCACATCATCCACAAACCCTTACAACCAAAATTCTGAAAGAAGGCTAGAGAGGACTACCTAACACAACACCAGCATCCACAGACACAGCACCATCCCTCATACAACATCCATGCACCTCAAATAACACACACCAACACATCCCCTCACACATCACAACAGACACCACCTCACACATCACCCACACCACATGATGGCACCTCAAAGACACCCCAGGTTCTCTGAAGAGGAGCTCAGGGTCATGGTGGAGGAAATCGTCCAGGTAGAGCCACAGCTATTCGGATCTCAGGTGCAGCAAACGTCCATTTCAAGGAAGATGGAGCTATGGCAGAGAATTGTCGACAGGGTCAACGCAGTGGGACAGCATCCAAGAGCACCGGATGACATTGGGAAGAGGTGGAACGACCTACTGGGGAAGGTACGTTCTGTGGTATTGAGACACCAGATTGCTGTACAGAGGTACTGGCGGTGGACCCCCACCTCCTCCCCCTCAACTAACAACATGGGAGGAGCAAGTCTTGGCGATCAAGTATCCTGAGGGCCTTGCAGGAGTAGCAGGAGGACTGGACTCTTCTAAGGCAAATCTTTACTACTTTATGCCCCACCCCACCTGCATGCCATCACATAGTCCCACCCTCACCCTCACACCCATCACCCCAACAACCCACAGATACCCCACTACCACAACCCACACATCCAGAAATCAAGCCCTGCATGTAACACCAATGCATGGACACCCATCACCAAAGCATGTCCAGTAGAGAGACTCACCCATGCCCCAAAATCACCAATCACACAAGGGCCACGGCAATAATGCAAGCACAGGAGTAGAGGGTAACTCACCTATTGCACAAGATGGCACACACAGATACAATAACTATGCATTTACACCCCAACAGGACCCCTACCCAACGTCACCAGACAGGAGGTGCCAGACATATCCAGTCCCTCAACAGAAGAGGCCCACAGTGATGACAGCAGCTCTGCACGCATGGATCAAGATGACCAGCCCGGCCCATCAGGGACCTCGGGACAGTCGGTTCCCTTGACACAATCACAAACCACCACTGAACCTCCCCCCTCAGGAAACACCGCCACAGCACCCACCTAGCGGGCCCATCCCTCTGCCCCCGGGACACGTAAATCAACAGTGTGTCCACCACTAAAGGGAACCCAGGCAACCCCACTAACACAGGACGATCAGGGACCTGGGGGCAGTGGGCACACGGTTCAGGGAACAGAGGCACAGGATAATAGGGAAGCTGGAAGGACTGCTGTGCGACAAGGGGAGGACAGGCCCAGGGAACCAACTCTCCACAAGGCACTCTCCAACATCATGGGAACTTACCACAATTCCCAGGAGACCATGGGCACAGTACTGGCCAAGTTTCAGGAGACCCAGCGGCTGCAGGAGGAACACTACCTGGGGATCAGGGAGGACTTGAAGTCCATCAACACCACCCTGGTCACCATTGCAGGGTTGCTGGCAGACCTTCTCAACACCAGGAGGGACACAGTGGCACACCAACGGGCCCCTGACACTAGCCTGGACGATGAACAGCCCTCCACCTCCGCTGGCGCTAGTGGACAAGAGGCACCGCCACAGGAACAACAGGCCACCAGCACCCCACCCCCTGCAGATGGAGAACCACCACGGAAACGTCCCTGAGATCCAGGAAAAAGACAGAGAACATTGCCAAGACCCCTGCCAGGAAATAAGGCCCCCCTGAATGTCACCCTTCTGTCCCACTTTGACACCCTGTCCACCTTAAACTGCCATTGCTCCACTTCCTGTGACCCATTGGACAATGCACCTGTGAAACAAATAGACTGGATTCTGCCATGGACATTCCCCCACCACCACCCCAACCCATTTTACACCCCCCTCCACTTATTTGCACAGAAATAAACACACTTGATTCACAAAACAATCTGGAGTCAGTCTGTGCTTTTACTAATGTGTAATTGCAAAATCTCTGGAATATAGCAATATCAATGTACTTGTTCACATACCAATGTAACACAGCTGTAGGCCAGCAGTAAACATAGCAGAGGGCATAAAATGGGACCCAGATCTGTGAAATGGAAAGGCAAAGTAACAAGTCAGGGTCCATACAATGAGTGAAAATGACACACTTATGCTAGCTCCAACAATAGTATGAGATGGGGGAAGCAGTTACATCTTCTTATCTGTGTCTCACTGGAAGTGTTGCATGATGATGTTGTTTCGGTTGTCGACATCTTCTTCTTCTGCCTCCTCTTCTTCTCTGTCCACAGGCTCCACAGCTGCCACAAGACTACCATCTGGCCCATCCTCCTGCAGAAAAGGCAGCTGGTGTCACAAAACCAGGTTGTGCAGCATACAGCAGGCCACGATTATCTGGCACACCTTCTTCGGTGAGTAGTATAGGGAGCCACCTGTCAGATGGAGGCACCGGAATCTGGCCTTCAGGAGGCCGAAGGTGCGTTCTATAATCCTCCTAGTTCGCCCATGTGCCTCATTGTAGCGTTCCTATGCCCTTGTCCTGGGATTCCTCACTGGGGTCAGTAGCCATGACAGGTTGGGGTAACCAGAGTCACCTGCAAATGTCGAGGGACAACAGTTAGACACACACTAACCCTTAGGGACAACCCCATACCCAGACACCTATGTCAACTGCGTTGGGACCTTGGCCTCAACTATTAGCCACACACAGTGCCTCTGGAGTTGCCTCATCACATAAGGGATGCTGCTATTCCTCAAAATGTAAGCGTCATGCACTGAGTCAGGATACTTGGCATTCACATGAGAGATGTACTGGTCTGCCAAACACACCATCTGCACATTCATCAAATGGTAGCTTTTCCGGTTTCTGTACACCTGTTCACTCCTGAAGGGCGGAACAAATGCCACATGTGTACCATCAATGGCACCAATGATGTTGGGGAAATGTCCCAGGGCATAGAAGTCACCTTTCACTGTGGGCAAATCCTCCACCTGAGGGAAAACGATGTAGCTGCGCATGTGTTTCAGCAGGGCAGATAACACTCTGGACAACACCTTAGAGAACATTGGCTGTGACATCCCTGACCCAGTAGCCAGGAAATGGAGTACAGACAGAACCTGCACTAGACGGGGGATTCCTGTGGGATGGCAGATAGCTGAAATCAGGTCTGGCTCCAACTTGGCACACAGTTCCATGATTGTTGCACGATCAAGTCTGTATGTGATGATGATGTGTCTCTTTTCCATTGTCGACAGGTCCACCAGGGGTCTGTACACCGGAGGATGCCACCATTTCATCACCTGCCCCAGCAGACGTGCCCTATGGAGGAGAACAGCGAGCAGAGGGTCATACAATACTGAGGTATCAAAATGTGTTATTTGCTGAAACGTTAGTAATTCGCAATGTGCCGGTATCTGTCTGTATTCCCGGCCTAGATAGGTGTGACACAGTTTTTATCCATCCCATGTGGTCCCCTGAAATG
Organism: Pleurodeles waltl; assembly: GCF_031143425.1. NCBI lineage: Eukaryota > Metazoa > Chordata > Amphibia > Caudata > Salamandridae > Pleurodeles > Pleurodeles waltl. Next base: position 958,161,244 of record NC_090449.1, read on the forward strand.
GCGGCTGCCTGACCTGTAAGGTTGGACAAAGGGAAATGAGGTAACAGTGCTGGCGTTGTACACCGTCACGGTGGGCAGGCGAAGACCGTGGCGCAATTCAGCATTGGTTAACATTGGGCCCTATGGGTCCCAGGAGCCAATGACGATGTACGCCAGCGGTGACGGTACGCACTGCCGTGGACGTGACCGCCATTTTTTATCTGTTCCCTCGCTTGATACCTGACCTTCAACAGTTGAGGACCTACACTGCAAGTGCTGCTGTGACCTGTGTCTGGAAGCGACGATGGCTAGGGTCTCGGGAAAGGGCCCCTGCCTTCACTTCGGAGGAGTGGGAGAAACTGGTGGATGGGGTTCTCCCCCAGTACACGCAAATGTACGGTCCTCCAGACAAACAGGTGAGTACACTATGAGCATGCTGCGTGGGCAATGCCTGTTTTGAGTGGTGTGGATGGAAGATACATGGGGGGGTGAGGCCTGCATGTGAGGATGGTGAGTGTATGTGCGTCAGGGCATGGGTGGGAACTGGTGGGAAATTAGTATGACGGTCCGGACGGGTGAGTAATTTCCTTTCCTCCTGTAACTTTCCTCTAGGTCAGCATCCTCCAGAAGAAGGGTATTTGGCGTGCCTTGGCCAAGGACTTCCGGACCCTGGGGGTCTAGCATAGACGGAGCACCCACTGCCGTAAAAGATGGATCTGCACCGCTGGAGCACGAAGACGGCAGGGGCCCATCTGAGGATGGCCTCCCAACGTGGAAGGGGTGCCCGTCACACTATGACCCCCCTGATGTACCGGATCCTGACGGTGGCCTATCCGGAGTTGGATGGGTGCTTCACAGCAGCCACAAGGGGGTGAGTACACTCTCATTCAGCTGACACTGCACGTATTACGAGGTGTCTGGGTGGGGGAGGTGGGCTGTGGCTTCCCCTAGGCCAGGGCGAACTTGTTAGGCAAGGTCCCTTGTTAGGCAGGCTCTGTGGCACCCCAACCCCACTAGTCATAATAGCCATCTACACCTAGTCAGGCTCCTCTGACTTCCAGGTGTGCAGCAATTGGGCTTAGGCCTCGTACCCCATGGGCATGTGAATTTGCTAGGAACTGTTAGTGCATGGCTTAGTGCCAGAGGGCTGCTCCCTGTGTGCTGTGTCCGCCAACGGTAGTGGTGTTGCATGCACTGAACATGTTTTTCTTCTGTCTTTCCCCCCCTTTTTGTTTTGTCTCCCTGTTCTTGTGTGCAATAGCATCATCTGGCGGAGGAGCAGTGGCACCGGAGTAGGAGAGAGTTGCAACCCACTTGGCCCTGGAGGGTGAAGCAACAGAGTCTGAAGCCACCAGTGGGACGGAGGGCGAGGGAAGCTCCACGACGGGGACAGGAGCATGCACCAGTGACAGCGACTCCTCCTCTGATGGGAGCTCCCTTGCGGTGGCGGGCACCTCTGTGCCCACTGCATCAACAGGTACAGCGGCCTCCCCCCCTACCAGCTCCACCCTCCCAGAAGCCCCTCAGCGTGTGTTCCGTGCCCGCTTACCCAGGTAGGTGGGCATCTACTTTGTCCCAGGCACCTCAGCCCCTGCCCCAGTCAGCCCTGCTGCCCTCAGTGAGGAGGCTATTGACCTCCTGAGATCCCTCACTGTTGGGCAATCTACCATTTTGAATGCCATCCAGGGTGTTGAGAGGCATTTGCAACAAACAAATGCATACCTGGAGGGCATTCATTCTGGGCAGGCGGCCCAACAGAGAGTATTTCAGGCTCTGGCCTCAGCACTGATGGCAGCCATTGTCCCTGTGTCCAGCCTCCCCCCTCCAACTTCCTCCACCCCGACCCAATCCCCTGTACCTCAGCCTATCCCAAGCACACCATCAGACCAGCATGCACACTCATCAACACACAGGAGTGGACATGGCAAACATATGCACCACACATCCCACAAGCACTCACACAAGCACCATCCTCATGCAGACACAGCAACATCCACTTCCTCCACTGTGTCCCCCTCCTCCACGTCCTCCTCCTCCCTCCCTGTCTCGTCTCATCTCACACCTGCATGCACTACATCCTCAGCCACTACCTCCATCACCAGCACGCCCATCACCACACACTGCTCACGTGCAATCACCACCCCCACTACCATGCACACATCCCCAGTGCCCTCTCCCAGTGTGTCTGTGAGCCCTCCTCCCAAAGTACACAAACGCAGGCACACACCCACCCAACAGCCATCCACCTCACAACAGCCTCCAGACCATGCACCTTCACCCAAATTCAGCAAACGTACACCTCCAACAACCACTACCTCTTCCTCCACTTCCAAACCCCCTCCATCTTCCCATCCCAGTGTGTCTAAAAAACGTTTCCTGGCAAACTTTGACCTCTTCCCTTCACCTCCCCCCCGCCCTTCCCCTAGGGCCAGGCTTTCCAGGTCCCAGCCCAGCACCTCTGCCACCAAATCCCCAGGCATAGTGGTGCCAGCAACTGCGGGGTCATTGAGTGCGCCACCCATCAGGGCTGACGGTGTGACACGTAGCGAGGGCAAGGACATTCTGCCACCTGCCAAAACAAAAGGAGACTGTGGCAAGACACCTGCGGCACCATCAAAAGTGGGGAAGTGACAAAAGCAGAAGAGCAGGTCAGGACAGGGCACGGTGGCACCGACTGAGGGACTAGTGTCACCCCTTCTGTCCACGACTACACCAACCTGTACGACGGCAAACACCGCAACCTGCCCCGCCACCTGCACCGCCACCAGCACCAGCACCGCCACCAGCACCGCCACCAGCACCGCCACCTGCACAGCCACCTGCACCGGCACGTCTGCAGCCTCAGCAACATTCCCCAGCATCTTCCCCAGTGGGCAGCCGTCCGAGGCTGCAGGAGACCTCCTGATGTGTCTCTCAACAGGTGCTGACACATGCACCATCGCCAGCACTGCCGCCACAGACACCACTGCAAGCACTGCCACCAGCTCCGTGACGTGCGCGGACAGTGGCACCACCTCTGACATGGCTACCATCCCCAGTGGTCAGTTGTTCGAGGCTGGAGGAGACTTCCTGGACCCTGCCCAGCTTCCATGAGGCAGGACTTCCATCACTGTTTACACCTGCAGGTGGAAGACAAAGCAGCAGCAGTGTGGGGTATGTCTCTGCCTCCATGGCGTATCATGCTACCTGTTCCTAGGCAATCTTGTGGCACACACACCCAGGTGAGGGAATGGGACCGGCCACACTGCATGTGGAGCACTCTGGGCACAAGTCCCCCTCCAGAACCAGTGGAGAATCACCACCACTACCTCAGTCCTTGGCAGGATGAAGCACTCTGGGCCTAAGGCCCCCTCCAGAACCAGTGGAGAATCACATCCACTACCTCTGTCCTTGGCAGGATGAAGCACTCTGGGCACAATGCCCCCTCCAGAACCAGTGGACAAAGGCATTCACTACCTCAGTCCTTGGCAGGATGAAGCACTCTGGGCACAAGGCCCCCTCCAAAACCAGTGGAGACTGTTATCCACTTGAGAGACTGTGGCTTTGCACTCCCCAGGATAAAGCAGTGGGCAAACCACCCACTGGAAAGACTTGAGAGACTGTGGCTTTGCAGTCCCCAGGATAAAGCAGTGGGCAAACCACCCACTTAAGAGACTTGAGAGACTGTGGTTTTGCACTCCCCAGGATAAAGCAGTGGGCAAACCACCCACTTGAGAGACTTGAGAGACTGTGGCTTTGCACTCCCCAGGATAAAGCAGTGGGCAAAACACCCACTGAAAAGACTCGAGTGACTGTGGCTTTGCACTCCCCAGGATAAAGCAGTGGGCAAACCACCCACTGGAAAGACTTGAGAGACTGTGGCTTTGCATTCCCCAGGATAAAGCAGTGGGCAAACCACCCACTGGAAAGACTTGAGAGACTGTGGCTTTGCACTCCCCAGGATACAGCAATGGGCATGGAGCCCCCTGGTGTAGCAGTGGTGTTGTGCATTCATCCGACTGAGGTGCACCCCCTTCCCTTCCCCCTGAGATGCCTGTTCAATTTTGATCTGATGCCCCTGCAGTGTTCTCTCCGTTTCGAGTCAGGTATTTTGTGTGCGCTTCGCCCATGCATTTTGGGACCACTGGTCCACGGACAATGATTGGTACACTATCCGGACTTGTTTAGTTGGTGCACATATTTGTATATACTGAATTTTGAACTTTTACTATCAGATTTTTCATGATTACAATCGTTACAATCATTTAATTTTGTCCTTGCGTTCTTCCAGGGGGTGTATATGTTATGTTGCTGCATGTATTTGTATGTATGGTGTTGTGGGTGAGGGTGGGGGTGGGGATATTACGTGTTGCGTGTGTGTGTCACTCTCTTGTCCCTCCTCCCTCCCCTGTGTTGTCGGTGCAGTACACACCGTGGTCGTCGTCGGCGTCTGTCCTGCTCCTGATAGAGCAGGAGGAAGACCAGCATGGACAGGACGTGTAGTTCGGGCTCCATGGCGTCCTGGTTTCTCATTGGGTGTCGAGAGGTGAGTGGTTTCCCTTCTGTGTACTGTTTTCGCCGTTCTTTTGATAGCGTTGGTTCCGCCCCGGAAAAGGTGGCGGATAGCCCTCTTGTAATAGTGTGGGTGGTACATTGTCTTCCGCCTGTCTGTTGGCGGTTAGCGCTGCGGTGCTTGTTTCTACTGCCGTGGTGGTCGGAGTGTTAAAGTGGATGTCTATGTTGGCGGTTTCCGCCATGGTCGTGATTTCATTTTTCTTTCTGACGGCCTGTTGGTGGTATTACCGCTGCTTTACCACCGTCTGCCAGGATTGTCATGAGGGCCATTATTTCTTAAAGAAAACATATGCGACAATACAATACCATAAGTTATGGATACCAGCATTAATAATGTAATTCAGCAATTAAGTTTGTCAGTCATTTGTCACTGTCAACGTCACCCCTAACAGCCTACCTAACCAAGATCAACATTAGCATGGGAGTCTTCATGCAAAAACAATTTAGAGAAAACATTAATTTGAAATAATCTACCTAAGTGAGAATTTCTATAAACAGCGCAGTTGGTACCTAGAAGAAAAGGCATAAAAATAATCAGTCACATTTTCATAGCTACCTATCCAGGATGGATCAGCAGCAAGTCAGTCTTCATCTTGAGGTCTTCAGTCAGTCAGCTACAAATCAGGCGCAAAGAGTAAGAACCCAATATTAGTACCTCGGACAGCGATTCCTGACATCATCAATTTTCTCCCCGCAATTCTGATTCCTCGCCCCTTGTAGTGACTTTTTATTAGGGTCTCCCAGTCCATCTGTCAGAGTCACCAGATCCTCGGGGTCTGTGCACGTTCCAAACACGTCCACCACTGAACAGCTCCAAGACTCTGATAGATAAATCACAGAGACTGAGAGAGTCCAAGAGGGGAAGAGGGGATTAGGAAGGGAACAGCTGGGAAGGATACCTGTAGTAAGAAAAAGGTTAGAACACACAATATGAAAATTATATCTCCTGAAATCAATACTAGACTATGATTCTAAGCCTAGTCACTCTGAAAACATGAACAATCTAAGAGTTAAGTTTAAAATGACTAAGGGGGTCATTCTGACCTCGGCGGTAAAAGGCCCTTACCGCCGGTCAGAAGTCCGCCATTCTACCGCCGCGGCCGCGGTAAACCGCCATGGTCATTCTGACCACCAACTGTGAAACTGCCAAAAATCCGTCATCCAAGGAAGGCCGCCTCATCCGCGGGATGCGGAAAACTGGAGATGACCAAACCTCCACCGTCACGCCAACACAAACACAAACACGCCCATGCCATTCTGACCCACGAATCCACGCGGCGGTCTTTCAACCGCGGTATTCCATTGGCGGTACACACCGCCGCGCTCAAAATACACACACAGCTCCAAAACACAGCCACATTGGACAAATTGAAATACGCACACCTGAGACACATACAAACAACACTCCCACACATCCAATCAACTATAAAACACACACCCACATCACCCACAAACCCCCACTAGTTGGAAATCGGAGCGAAGGCGAGAGCAAGAGAGATAGAGATAGAGAGAGCGAGCACAGCAATAGAAAACCCCAACACACACAGGAACCCAACTTCATCACCCACACCACATCTACGCACACATCACCACATATCACCACGCACATCACCACAAACACCACCCCACACCTCACCCACACCACCCAATGGCACCCCAAAGACACCCAAGGTTTTCGGACCAAGAACTCAGGGTCATGGTGGAGGAAATCATGAGGGTTGAGCCCCAGCTCTTCGGCACACAGGTGCAGCACACCACCATAGCAAGGAAGGCTGAGCTATGGCAAAGGATCGTAGACAGGGTCAACGCTGTGGGACAGCATCCCAGAAATCGGAAAGATATCAGAAAGCGATGGAACGACCTACGGGGGAAGGTGCGCTCGATGATCTCCAGGCACAACATCGCTGTGCAGAAGACTGGCGGCGGATCCCCACCCTCTCCACCCCAATTCACAGCATGGGAGCAAGAGGTGGTAAACATCCTGCATCCTGATGGCCTCGCTGGAGTACATGGAGGAATGGACTCTGGTAAGTCGAATCTCAACTACTTCACCCCCCCAACCACCAGCATGCCAACCCCCCCCCCCCCTCACCCCCAATCTCAACCCCCCAGCACACAACCTCCCTGCCAATGTCTCACCAGCACAACCCACCCTAAACAACACCAACCCCTCAATGCCAACACAAACCATAGACAGCCACCACCAAAGCATGACCATTGCACATACCCATACCCCCCCCCCCCAAACCCTCACAACACCTCCCACAAGGGAATGCCAGCACTGGGGGACAAGGGCACTCAAAATGCACGCCATGGCACACACAGAAACAATAACCATACTCCTTTACCCCTGCAGGGCCCGAACGCCAACACACTGCCACGGAGGGTCCAGATTTGTCCATCCCACCCCCAGGACAGGCCCCCAGCGAGGACAGCAGCTCTGTCGACCTAGAACCTGACGACCAGCCCGGACCATCGGGGACCTCTGGACAGTCGGTTCCCCACACACAGACACAGGCCACAGCAACACCAGCACTGCTCCCACCCAGCGGGCCCATGCCTCTGTCTCGCGGACGCGTCAATCAGCGGTGTGTCCGCCACTACAGGGCACCCAGGCTGACCCAACACCCCAACAACAACAGGGACCTGGGGGCAGTGGTAGTGGGCACACCGTCCAGGGGACAGAGGCCCGGGGAAACAGGGCAACTGGGAGGGCTGCTGTGCGACAGGGGGGGGAGGACAGGCCCAGGGAACCGACTCTCCAAGAGGCCCTCACCACCATCATGGGAGCATATCATCACTCCCAGGAGATGATGGCGACGGTACTGGCCAGGTTCACCGAGATCCAGGCACAGCAGGAGGAACGGTACATGGGGTTCAGCAATGAACTCAGGAACATCGCTACCGCTATGGGGACCATAGTCCAGGCCCTCAACCGGATAGAAAACACATTGCGGGACCATGTGGCACCGCAAAGGGCCCCTGTCACTAGCCAGGAACAGCCTACCACCTCCGCCGGCGCTAGTGGTCAGAAGGCCCCCACAGAACGACGGGCCACCAGAACCCCACCTCCTGCTGAAGAACAACCACCCCGCAAGAGGAACCTGAGATCTCAAAGGAAGACAGAGTAGGATGCCAAGCCCCCTGCCAGCCTAATATCCCCCCGGATGTCATTCCACTGTCCCACAGTGTCACCCTGTCCAACCTTGAACTGCCCCTGCTCCATCCTTCCACAGGCATATGGACAATGCACCTGTGCGACCGAGAACTGGACTCTGCCATGGACATAACTCCACCCTCACCCATCACCGTTTTAATATCATGTACCAATATATAGCACTAAAAATAAATCACTCATTGCACTGAAATCATTCTGGAGTCAGCCTGTATTATTTACAAATGTATAACACATTACTTATCAATAATGTTCTGTTATTTATGTGATGACAACATACCGATGTCAATAAGCATTAGTCCATGGGCTAACCAAGCAGAAGTCACGCAGTGGGTCATACAGCACTGAAAAGGGAAGGGAAAATCAAACATCAGTTTAAAAGAACTGGGGGGGAACTACACAAAGTAAAGATGCAGGGGGCTTTCAGTAAATGTTAAATGGCGTGGGTGATTCCTACCTGTGTGCTACTGAAAATACTGTTGGATAACTCTGTCCCTGTTGTCTGGGTCGTCCTCTTCGTCTTCCTCCTCTTCACTCTCCGCAGGCTCCACAGCTGCTTCAACACCACCATCTGGACCATCCTCCTGCAGGAAGGGCACCTGACGTCGCAATGCCAGATTGTGAAGCATACAGCAGGCCACGATGATCTGGCACACCTTCTTTGGTGAGTACATCAGGGATCCCCCTGTCATATGCAGGCACCTAAACCTGGCCTTCAGGAGGCCAAAGGTTCTTTCAATGATCCTCCTAGTTCGCCCATGGGCCTCATTGTACCGTTCCTCTGCCCTGGTCCGGGGATTCCTCACTGGGGTCAATAGCCAAGGCAGGTTGGGGTAACCAGAGTCACCAATTAGCCACACACGTTGTCTCTGTAGCTGTTCCATCACATAAGGGATGCTGCTATTTCGCATCACATACGCGTCATGCACTGACCCAGGGAACATGGCATTCACATGGGAGATGTACTGGTCAGCCAAACAGACCACCTGGACGTTCATCAAATGGTAACTTTTCCTGTTTCTGTACACCTGCTCATCGTCTTTTGGGGGTACTAAAGCCACATGGGTCCCATCAATGGCACCAATTATGTTGGGGATATGTCCAAGGGCATAAAAATCACCCTTCACAGTGGCCAAATCAACCTCCTCAGGGAATACAATGTAGCGCTGCATGTGTTTCGTCAGGGCAGACAACACTCTAGACAAGATTTCTGAAAACATAGGCTGAGACATTCCAGATGACATGGCCACTGTTGTCTGGAATGAGCCACTTGCCAAAAAATGGAGGACTGACAGAACCTGCACTAGAGGGGGGATTCCTGTGGGTTGGCGGATGGGGGACATCAGGGCTGGCTCCAGCTGGGCACACAGTTCATGTATGGTGGCTCGGTCAAGTCGGTGGCGTTCTTCCATTGTCGACAGGTCCACCAGCGGTCGGTACACGCGAGGATTCATCCTTCTCCTCGCAAGTCCCAGCGGACGGTGCCTAGGAAGGACAACATGGCACACAGAGTCAAGCAAATCACAGGTACGTTCACCACTGCATGCATAGCACACGATTATCTATGTATTGAAAGGCGTGTATGTGTGGCAATGCAAGGCCTAGGCCTGTGTGACGCAGTACAAATTATGCCATGTGGGCCCTTGAAATGGCGGCTGCCTGACCTGTGAAGTGGGACAATGGGATGTGAGGTCAATGCGCTGGCGTGGCACACCGTGGCGATAGGCGGTCGAAGACCGCTATACGAAGCCGCATTGGCTAACATTGAGGCCTATGGGTTTCAGGAGCCAATGACGAGGTGCGCCGGCGGTCGCGGTACGCACCGCCGCGGTACGCACCGCTGCGGGCGTGACCGCCATTTTCTATCTGCTTAATCACTCGAGACCTGATCATCCACAGGAGAGGACCTATACTGCAAGTGCTGCTGTGACCTCGGTCTGGTAGTGACAATGGCTGCTGCGACTGGGGAAAGGGCCCCTGCCTTCACGTCTGAGGAGTTGGAGAAACTTGTGGATGGGGTCCTCCCCCAGTATGCGTTACTCTACGGTCCTCCAGACCAACAGGTAAGTACACTGGGTGCACATTGAATGGGCTATGCCTGTGTGGAGTGGGGTGGATGTAAGTTGGTGGGGTGGGGTGCGAATGAGGAGTGCAACGCACGACAGATGAGAGCATGTGCCATATGGCAAGGTTGGGGAGGGGGGGCCAATCGCATCTAACATGCAGAAATATGATGATTTTTCCTTCCCACCCTGTACATGTCAAATAGGTCAGCGCCCATCAGAAAGTGGACATTTGGTGTGCCATCACCAAGGAAGTCCGGGCCCTGGGGGTCCACGTCAGACGGGGCACCCACTGCCGCAAGAGGTGGGAGGACATCCGCCGCGGGACCAGGAAGACCGCCGAGTCACTGCTGGGGATGGCCTCCCAACCTAGGAGGGGTGCCAGTCGTACCCTGACCCCCCTGATGTCCCGGATCCTGGCGGTGGCCTACCCTGATTTGGATGGGCGCTTGAGGACATCACAGCAGACACAAGGGGGTGAGTATCAGCCCATTCTGCTATCTCTCTGCGCAGTGGAGGCGTCTGGGTGGGGGGAGGGTTGTGGGTGACATTAGGCCAGGGCGCTTTCTGTAGTGTAGTCCTCTCCTTTAGGCATGGCCCTGTGCTCCCGGCCCCCACCTCTGTAGGGTGACAAGTACAGCTATCGATGGTCCAGCATCACACATGTGCGCCTTTGTCGTCTCTAGACCTGTTGTCCTAGTCAGAAGTACTGAGTAGTGTACCCCGAATGCGCAGCTTAGTGCATGAGGCTCCTGTGTCTGTCCTCTCCGCCCACGGTGTTGACATTGCATGCACTCAACCTGGTCTTTGTTTTTCTCCCCCCACCCTTCTTCTTCATCTTCTTGTGCATGTGTGCATTAGCATCATCAGGCGGAGGAGAATTGGCATCGGAGCACGAGGGAGCTGCAAGTCACAAGGCCCCGGTGGGCCCAGGAACAGACACCGAGGGCACCAGTGATCCGGAGGGCGAGGGGAGCACCACAACGGGGACCGGTGGTGACACCAGCGACAGCGACACGTCCTCGGATGGGAGCTCCCTAGTGGTGGCGGCAACATCTGGGCCCCCCGCCTCTACAGGTACAGCCGCCACCCAGCGCACCAGCCCCGCCCTCCCAGCAGCCCCTCAGCCTACGCTCCGTGCCCGCTCGCCCAGGAAGGCGGGCGTCTCCTTCGCCCCAGGCACCTCAGCCCCTGCCCCTGTTACCCCTGCTGCCCTCAGTGAGGAGGTCATTGACCTCCTGAGGACCATCATTGTTGGGCAGACTACCCTTTTGAATGCCATCCAGGGGGTAGAAAGGGAGGTGCATCGGAGCAATGCCTACCTGGAGGGCATTCATTCGGGTCAGGCTGCCCATCAATGATCGTTCAATGCTCTGGCCTCAGCACTGACGGCAGCCATTGTCCCTGTTTCCAGCCTCCCTCTTCTGACTGCCTCCACCCTGTCTCTGTCTCCTGTTCCTCAGCCTATCCCATCCACACCATCAGACCAGTCTGCACACACCTCAACACCCAAGGGCAGCTCATCCAGAATCAAGTACCACAGAACCCACAAGCATTCACGCAAGCAACACCCAGATGCAGACATTCCAACAGTCACTACCACCTCTGTGTCCCCCTCCTCCTCGTCTCCCTCCTCCCTCCCTGTGACGTCTACACTCACACCTGCATGCACACCACCATCAGCCAGTGCATCAGATGTGGAAACCCATGAGTTACTTTCAGGACCATAACCTTTCCATGAGATTAAGTACCATAGATTACGCCCTCTCAGTTTAGAATCCTACACTTTCTTGACTTTGTATTCTTCTTCCCCTTGTACTAGAACAGGAGCTGGATGAGGGTGGACATTTTGGACTGCCTTTTTCAAGAGAGAAGTGTGGAACACTGGATGAATCCGTAAGGATGTGGGCAATTGTAGTTTATAGGTCACCGGATTGATTTGCTGAAAGACAGTATAAGGACCTATGAATTTAGGGTTAAACATGTGCTTCTTCTTGAAGTCTATATGTTTTGTGGAAAGCCACACTTTGTCACCTGGTTGATATTACGGACCCTCACAATGTTTCTTGTCATAATGCCTTTTATATTTTTGTTTGGCTTTTTCTAAATGCTGTTGAATCCGTTTCTGCGTTTGATGTAAATGGTGAATGGTTTCTGATACAGCTGGAGTAAGAGAACTTTCTTAAGGAATTGTGATGGGCAAGGTGTCAGGATGATAGCCAAATAAACCAAAAAAGGGTGTAATGCCAATAGAAGTGTGGAATGAGTTATTGTAAGCTAACTCAGCTAACCAGAGCATAGATGTCCAAGAATGAAGTGCCTTTTCAGCGTAGGCACGTAGGTATTGTTTCAAAGTGTGATTTAGTCTCTCCGTTTGACCATCTGTTTGAGGATGGTGACTAGTAGATAGCGTAGATGTCACTTGGAGTGTTTTACACCATGTCTTCCAGAAATTGGAGGAAAATTGTGACCCCCCGATCAGGGAGGATAACCTTTGGCAGTCCATGATAACAAACCACTCTGTTCAGTAAAACAGTTGCCAATTCACTAGAAGTGGGCAATTTTTTACAGGCGATGAAATGTCCATATTTCGTGAGACTATCTACTACCACCAGAATTACTGAATGCTGTTGAACCACTGGCAGACCAGTAATAAAGTCTAAAGAAATGTGCTCCCATGGACGACTTGGGGTTGGAAGTGGATGTAACAACCCTTTTGGTTTTGAATGACTTGTTTTAATGCGAGCACAAACTTCACAGTTGTTTACCATTGCTTTTACATCTTTAGTTAGGGTAGGCCACCAAAAATAGCGTTGGATCAGTTCAAGAGTTTTAGGAGTACCTGGGTGACCTGCCGTAGGTATAGCATGCAACCAATGAAACACTATCTTGTGAAGTTTGGTAGTGGGTACGAACAAACGAGCGTCATGAAAGGGTAAACCTTGCTTGATTGACCTTTTGGGATCTGCTTGGGCCCATGTTTGCCATTTTTCAACAGTGAAAGAGTTGCAAATTTCTTTAAAGAAATCTTCAGTTTTTATGATACATAGAACCTTGTCAGGAGCAATGATAGCTCTGGAGACTTGAAATGCAGGCAACGTGGTAGACTCTTGACGGGACAAGGTGTCAGCTTTGCGATTAGCTTTACCAGGCAGGAAGGTTACTACAAAATCAAATTCGGCATAAAAAAGCATTCAGCGTAATTGCCGAGGGGTCAAAAGTCTGGCGGAACTCATGAATTGAAGATTACGATGATCAGTATATACTGTAACAGTGTGTTTGGCACCCAACCAATGATGTCTCCATTCTTTAAAGGCGTCACGAATCGCCAGAAGCTCTTTTTCAGCAATGACATAGTTCTGTTCGGCTTCGTTCAACTTCCGAGACATATAAGCTACAGGATGAAGTTGACCAGTGTCTTTATATCGTTGTGATAAGACGGCTCCTATTGCTACATCTGAAGCATCAGCTTCCACTGTGAAAGGTTGATTCGCATCAGGATGAGTCAATACTGGGGCAGTGGAGAAAGCTTCCTTCAAAGTCGAGAAGGCTTGATCAGCTTCTGGGGACCATACAAACTTTTCTTTCTTTCTTAGTAGCTTAGTGATTGGAGCCACTGTCTGGGTGAAATGATTTATGAACCTCCGGTAAAAATTTGCAAACCCCAGGAAACATTGTACATCACGAACAGTCTTTGGGGTGGGCCAATCAGATACAGCTTTTACTTTCTTTTCTGCCATCACCATACCTTGAGGGGTAAGAATAACCCCTAAAAACTCAACTGTGGTAACATGAAACTCACACTTGGTTAGTTTGCAAAATAAATGGTGTTTTCGAAGGGCTGCAAGAATTTTCTTGACATGTTGGACATGTTCGTTTTCTTTGTCTGAGTAGATCAAAATGTCATCGATGTAGACTATGGCAAATATGTCGATGTACTCTCTAAGAACGTCATTCAAGAAAAATTGAAATGCTGCTGGAGCATTACACAGACCAAAAGGCATGATGGTGTATTCAAAATGGCCATATCTTGTCTTGAACGCTGTTTTCCATTCGTCACCCTCTCTCATTCTGACCAAATGATAAGCACCTCGAAGGTCAAGCTTCGTGTAGATTTTTGCTTTCTTTACTTGTTCCAATAAGACCGGAATTAGGGGCAAAGGATATTTATTCTTGATGGTGACTTTGTTCAAACCCCTATAGTCGATGCAAGTTCAAAGTTATCCATTAGCTTTTGGAACAAAAAACAAAGGCAAAGCTGCAGGAGACTTAGGGCCAGATATAGTAAGCCGTTTGAATGTTGCAAACTGCAAAAATCGCAGTTTGCGGCATGCAAACGGCCGAATGCGATGCTCATTCCCAAATTGCGAGTCGGTACCAACTCGCAATTTGGGAATGCGACTCGCAAATAGGAACGGGTGTTCCCTTCCTATTTGCGACTCGCATCGCAATTCAGAGTTGCTTTGTGACCGCGAATGCGGTCGCAAACCAACTCGCAGTTACCACCAGTGTCACACTGGTGGTAACTCATTCGCAAAAGGGAAGGGGTCCCATTGGGACCCCTTCCCCTTTGTGAATGTCGGCAAAAATATTTTTCAGAGCAGGCAGTGGTCCATAGGACCACTGTCTGCTCTGAAAAAAACCAAACCAAATGGTTTCGGTTTATTTTTCATTTTGCAACTCGTTTTCCTTTAAGGAAAACGGGCTGCAAAATGAAAAAAATAACTGCTTTATTTATAAAGCAGTCACAGACATGGACGTCTGCTAACTACAGCAGGCCACCATGCCTGTGAGTGCAGGGACTCGCTATGGGGTCGCAAAATGTGACCCATCTCATGAATATTGATGAGGTGGGTCTTTGCGACCCCATAGCGAGTCGCAGAAGGTGTCTGAGACACTATTCTGCATCCAATTTTGCGACTTGCAAATTGCGAGTCGGTCAGACTCACAATTTGCAAGTCGCAAAATTGGATATTCCTACATCTGGCCCTTAGAGGGGCAAATGAAGCCATTCTCCAAAAATGTATCTAGGTATTTTCGTAAATGTTGATTTTCATGTTCTGACAGGGCATATACACGACAGTTGTGAAGTATTGCACCTGGGGCTAGATCAAATTGACAGTCATAAGATCTATGAGGAGGTAGAGTCTCTGCTCCTTTCTCATCAAATACATCTTTGTAAGATGAATACTGTTTGGGCAGCTGAATATCTTTCTCTGCGGCAGTAGATATGTAAGAGTTGCAAACTTTTGGTACTTGAATCTTTTGGAGACATTGTTTGTTACATAGCGCAGATGAGAACACGATTTTTCGTTCTGCCCAATTGATCTCCGGACTGTGATGAGTTAACCATGGCAAGCCGAGGATAATCCCATATTGGGGAGCATGGATCATGTCAAAGATGATTTTCTCTTTATGTTTCTTTCTTTGAATCTTATCTTCACAAATCATCGACATGGGGATAGTCTGAAGAGTTACCGGACCTCCAGTCAAGAGTTTTCCATCGACAGCCTGGATGATTTCTGGGGTCTTCTTTTCAATACATGGGATCCCCCATGCACGAACCAATTGGATATCAACAAAATTCCCAGTAGCCCCAGAATCGACTAGAGCTTTTTTGAAATAGATCTTTTTCTTGACCTGAACTCTTATTTCCAGTTTAAGATGTCTAGATTGTGAAGGGTCCACAGTGACACCCAAAAGCAACCCTTCTCTGCATCTCGGGTGTTTTAGTTTTCCAAACTCAACTGGTGCATTGGCTGCGACCTTCTGAACTGGACCTTGCTTGTTCTTTGGTTTGATTGGACAATCTTTGGCAAAATGACCTTTTCGCCCACAATAAAGACATTGTCCATTTTTTCTGTAGGGGTCCTTTTCATCTTTGGTCAAAGGTCTTCTGATGGTTCCAATTTCCATCGGTTCCGGCGTTCTTTCTTTCGGAGTTCTTGAGTCTCTGTTATCACGAACGCGCCATGAATATTTTTCAATCTTTTTGCGCGTTCCTTTACGTTCTGCTAAACGATGATCAAGTCTCAAGACAAGATTTATTAATTCTTGACAGTCTGTAGGTTGTGGATTGATTTGCGCTAAGATATCTTTTAATTCCTCTTTGAGTCCCTTGTAAAACAAGACCGCTTGTTTTTCTTCAGGCCAGGATGTCTTGGCAACCAGCAGGTTAAAGTTGGCTAAATACGACACTAGGTCTTGATTTCCTTGGCGTAAATCTAATAATTCACGATCTGCTGTGTTACAGTTCTACGATCAAAAACTCTCTCAAATTCACGAACAAAATTTCTCCAGTTATACAACAAGGGACTATTTTTACGCACAAGAGGAATTGCCCAAGTAGCTGCATCTCCAGACAGATATGATAACAAGAAAGCTACTTTGGACTGGGCATCGGGAAAAGTATTTGGTCTGCAGGTGAAGTGTAGTTCCACTTGAACCAGGAAAGATTGCGCTTCCAAAGGGTCACCTGAGAAATGTTCTGGGGGAGCTAAAGGAATTGCAGAAGGAGCATTTAGGGAAATCAGATCACTTCCAGAAGCCTGAGAAGAAGTACCTGGCCAAGACACACCTGTGGGACTTTGTTCCTTCTTCTCTGCCTTTTCTTGCAACTGACTCACTCTCTCTGCTAAGCTAGTTGTCAATTCTTTGGATGATACCACCTCTGCTTGGAGCTGGGTGATAGCCTTGACTAACTCGTCTAGCGTGGCCATGCTGAGAACATACACAAGCCATGAGGATAATAATTTGTGGGCTCACTATTCTGTCAGAGTCACCAGATCCTTGGGGTCTGTGCACGTTCCCAACACGTCCACCACTGAACAGCTCCAAGACCCTGATAGATAAATCACAGAGACTGAGAGAGTCCAAGAGGGGAAGAGGGGATTAGGAAGGGAACAGCTGGGAAGGAGACCTGTATTAAGAAAAAGGTTAGAACACACAATATGAAAATTATATCTCCTGAAATCAATACTAGACTATGATTCTAAGCCTAGTCACTCTGAAAACATGAACAATCTAAGAGTTAAGTTTAAAATGACTAAGTTTCAAGATGGCCGGATACCTGTAGGGGAGTGAAGATGATTTAAATGAAAACTTTCTTATTCAAGTACTTTCCTTTACATGAGAATCAGAAAAAAACATTCTGACTAAATTTTAAACCAGTCATATAAATCCTGTTTTGAGAATGTATACTAGGACCATAAAATATTGCATCTAGAAACTCTGGCCTTCTGTGTACTCTTAAAATGTTTCAACACAAATTGCGCATATTGCATATATATATATATATATATATTTATATATATATATATATATATATATATACATAGTAAACCCCTTAAAAGGATTGTGCACCATGAATAACACAATATGGATTCAGGAAACAAATCACATAACTTGTCAACTCAAATATTTCATAATAAATATCTTAGAATAGTAGCATACAATAAACAACATGAATTAAACTCAAGGAGAGAATCGTGTGTCTTGCCAATTCGAGTGTTACCATGTAAAATACCAAGAAATGATAGCATGCAATGAATATCAAAGTCAAATCATCATTAATCGAATCGCGCGTCTTGCCGATTCGTAAAACATGATGTAAATGTCAAGGAATAACAGCTCACAATAAATAACAAGATCAAAGTACAATTAAACGAATCGCGCTTCTTTTGCCGATTCTTAAGCCACCATGTAAAATGTAAGAAATGGTAGCGCGCAATGAACAACAAAGTTAAATGCTCATAAAACGAGTTATGCGTCTTGCCAATTCGTAAAACATCATGTAAATGTCAAGAAATAGTAGCGCGCAATGGACAACAATGTTTAAACACCATAAAACGAATTTCGCGTCTTGCCGATTCTTAAGCCACCATGTAAATGTCAAGAAATGTAAGCGCGCAATGAATAACATAGTCAAACCTTTATGAAATAAATCGCGCATCTTGCCTATTTGTAAACTACCATATAAATGTCAAGAAATGGTAGCGCGCAAGTAATCTGTTACTCATTTAAGAATTTAAACCAAGAATATGAAAATTCTAAATAACGGTGTCAGGACAGTCATACCACCGTCTTACCGCCTGGAACAATGATCACCAATGAAGGATTAGGGCAGAAGACTGGAAGATCCAAATAGGCCGCCGGGACAGGAGCTCAGGAAGAAGCTGCTGCTCTGCACCGGGACCTCTGAATAGTGAGCTCTGGGAGTTGGGCTGGCTCTCTTTTATAGAGTCTTGGCCCAGCCCAGAACCATGCCCAGGCATGTTGCAGGGAAAGTCTCTGGAAGGCCCTGGAAAGGGGCCACACCCTAACACACTCTGAAAATCTGCAGCAATACATTGCAAAGGAACAGTATTTGTAAGCATATTAAAAATACATTTTCAGGATTGAAATCTGCAATGCAAAAGGTTAAACCACAACATATCAGCACAATGCATAAATTACTTTGTTTTGAGAGTGCTGGATTTTTGCATTTTTGTCGCCAATAGAGCGCGTATTGCTCTGGTGTTGACACCATCCCCCTAATTGCTAATTGGTCAGTCAGTCAGCAGGTAAGACTTTAACCTATAGTTTTTGTTTACTGAATCTACTAATTTTCATAAATTCCAAATCACAAGAAACGGATTGGTTCTTCATGCGATGCCCTCCTCATCCGGCCCTTCAGGTATCAAAACTGTTGCATATGGCTCTCCAATCAGTGCCTCTATTGTTCAAGTCCTGGGAAAGTGCATTTAGCCTGATCTACACATAATTGTATCTAATTGTCTTCATCATCTCCTGTCCGCCGGTACATTGCAGAAAATTCTGGCTAAGTATCTTGAACTTCGAACGGGTCAAGGCTGCAGTCCACGATTTCCAGTCCTTTGCAAGGCATCCGGTTTCTCCATATTCAGAGTGTGCGAGGCCCAGTGGAACTAGGCCTTTAGTTCAGCTAACTTAATAATACAAAACAGAGGTTATGCGTCTTATTATGTCATATTACTACATTTTTCTCATATATTTTCATTATTTTTCACATTTTCAGTCGTTTTAGTACACATGGTGACCATATCCCGAGGGCACATTTTTCAAACATGCACATTATTTTTCTATGATTAATTTCTCTATGCATTTTCTCATCAGTAACAACATATAAATCATTAATAATTTTCTTAATTAGCGTATCTGCTTCAACAGTCCCTCCTCTGACTAAATATGTCATCACACCTCTCCTCACCATTAATTTTACATTTGCGTTTCTGATGTCTCTTGACTTCTCCTTAAAGTTTCTCTATAGATTCTTCTCCTCCTCTGATCATTCTTGGACTTCCTTACTTTTCTCTTTTGCCTCAATTTGCATGCACCCCCTAATTCCAATATAGAAACAATCACAATTAATATTCCCTGTACAATTTTCCGTATTACCCCATTCCAAATTTGACTAAACCAAGTATCCACAGAAGCAAGTCCATTTCCAACCTTTTCCCAAACTCCTGGTTCCTTCAATTCTTTCAAATCCTTGCTTGAATTAGTTAAGTTAGTAAGTAAGTCTCTTATCTCCTTATCATTTTCGGGTATAAATGAGCAACAATGCCTAGCATTAAACATTTTACAGACTCCGCCGTCTTTCGCTAAAAATAAGTCTAAAGCTAGCCTATTTTGAAGCGTCATAGCTCTATCCGCAGCCAATTCAGTATCTAACAGGAGTATTGCCCCTCTAAAGTTTGTCAGCATGTTATCCACAATAGTAGACATCTTTCGTATGTTAACCCCTTCGCTGCCAGGCCTTTTCCCCCTCCTGCCTTTTTTTGGCTATTTGGAGCAGTTCGCGCTTAGGCCCTCATAACTTTTTGTTCACATAAGCTACCCACGCCAAATTTGCGTCCTTTTTTTCCAACATCCTAGGGATTCTAGAGGAACCCAGACTTTGTGGGTTCCCCAGAAGGAGGCCAAGAAATTAGCCAAAAAACAGTGAAAACTACGTTTTTTTTAAAAAAAAAGGGAAAAATGGGCTGCAGAAGAAGGCTTGTGGTTTTTCCCCTGAAAAGGGCATCAACAAAGGGTTTGCGGTGCTAAAATCACCTGCTTCCCAGATTTCAGGAACAGGCAGACTTGAATCAGAAAACCCAATTTTACAACAACATTTTTGGCATTTTACTGGGACATACCCCATTTTTACGATTTTTTGTGCTTTCAGCCTCCTTCCAGTCAGTGACAGAAATGGGCATGAAACCAACGCTGGATCCCAGAAACCGCAACATTTCTGAAAAGTAGACAAAATTCTGAATTTAGCAAGGGGTAATTTGTGTAGATCCTACAAGGGTTTCCTACAGAAAATAACAACTGAAAAAGAAAAATATTGAAATTGAGGTGAAAAAAACATAAATTTTTCTCTACATTTTACTCTGTCACTTTTTCCTGCAATGTCAGATTTTCGAAAGCAATATACTGTTACGTCTGATGGACTCTTCTGGTTGCAGAGATATATAGGGCTTGTAGGTTCATCAAGAACTCTAGGTACCCAGAGCCAATAAATGACCTGCACCCTGCAGTGGGTTTTCATTCTATGCCGGGTATACAGCAATTCATTTGCTGAAATATAAAGAGCAAAAAATAGCTATCAAGAAAACCTTTGTATTTCCAAAATGGGCACAAGATAAGGTGTTGAGAAGCAGTGGTTATTTGCACATCTCTGAATTCCGGGGTGCCCATACTAGCATGTGAATTACAGGGCATTACTCAAATAGACGTCTTTTTTACACACTGTCTTACATTTGGAAGGGAAAAATGTACAGAAAAACAAGGGGCAATAACACTTGTTTTGCTATTCTATGTTCCCCCAAGTCTCCCGATAAAAATGATACCTCACTTGTGTGGGTAGGCCTAGCGCCCGCGACAGGATATGCCCCAAAACACAACGTGGACACATCACAGAAAACAGAGCTGTTTTTAGCAAAGTGCCTACCTGTAGATTTTGGCCTCTAGCTCAACTGCCACCTAGGGAAACCCACCAAACCTGTACATTTCTGAAAACTAGAGACCTAGGGGAATCCAAGATGGGGTGACTTGTGTGGCTCGGACCAGGTTCTGTTACCCAGAATCCTTTGCAAACCTCAAAATTTGGCTAAAAAAACGCATGTTCCTCACATTTCTGTGGCATAAAGTTCTGGAATCTGAGAGGAGCCACAAATTTCCTTCCACCCAGCGTTCCCCCACGTCTCCCGATAAAAATGATACCTCACTTGTGTGGGTAGGCCTAGCGTCCGCGACAGGAAACGCCCCAAAGCGCAACGTGGACACATCCAAATTTTTGAAGGAAAACAGTGGTGTTTTTTGCAAAGTGCCTACCTGCAGATTTTGGCCTGTAGCTCAGCCGCCACCTAGGGAAACGTACCAAACCTGTGCATTTCTGAAACCTAGAGACCTAGGGGAATCCAAGATGGGGTGACTTGTGTGGCTCAGACCAGGTTCTGTTACCCAGAATCCTTTGCAAACCTCAAAATTAGGCTTAAAAAACACATGTTCCTCACATTTCTGTGGCAGAAAGTTCTGGAATCTGAGAGGAGCCACAAATTTCCTTCCACCCAGCGTTCCCCCACATCTCACGATAAAAATGATACCTCACTTGTGTGGGTAGGCCTAGCGCTCGCGACAGGAAATGGCCCAAAACACAACGTGGACACATCACATTTTTTCATAGAAAACAGTGCCTACGTGTGGATTTTGGCCTCTAGCTCAGCCGGCACCTGCGGAAACCTAGCAAACCAGCGCATTTTTGAAAACTAGAGACCTAGGGGAATCCAAGATGGGGTGATTTGCGGGGCTCTGACCAGGTTCTGTTACCCAGAATCCTTTGCAAACATCAAAATCTGGCCAAAAAACACTTTTTCCTCTCATTTCGGTGACAGAAAGTTCTGGAATCTGAGAGGAGCCACAAATTTCCTTCCACCCAGCGTTCCCCTAAGTCTCTCCATTAAAATGGTACCTCACTTGTGTGGGTAGGCCTAGTGCCGACGAAAGGAAATGGCCCAAAACAGAACATGGACACAACATATTTTTTCACAGAAAACAGAGGTGTTTTTTGCAAAGTGCCTACCTGTGGATTTTGGTCTCTAGCTCAGACGGCCCCAGGGGGGGGGGGGGAAATGCCCTAAAATAAATTTGACCCCCTACCCCCCCAAACCCCCCCTGCCCAGGAGCGACCCTTGCCTACAGGGTCGCTCCTCCTGCGTGACATTGGCGCCAAAAAACAAATCCCCGGTGCCTAGTGGTTTCTGCCCCCTTGGGGCCAGATTGACCTAAAATCGACCAATCTGCCCCCAAGGGGGGCAGAAATGGTCTAAATATAGTTTGCCCCCCAGGGGAGCGACCCTTGCCTGATGGGACGCTCCCCATCTCTAAAAAAACGAACATACAAAAAAAAAACACTCAAAAAAAAATTGCCCTGGAGCCTAGAGGTTTCTACTCCCCCCTGGTGGCAGATCGGCCTAATAATAGGCCGATCTGCCCCCAGGGGGGGCAGAAATGGCCTAAAATAAATTTGCCCCCCGAACCCCCACAGGGGAGTGACCCTTGTCTGATGGGTCGCTCCCCATCTCTAAAAAAACAAACAAACAAAAAAAAAAAACACAAAAAAAAAATTTGCCCTGGCAAAAAGAGGTTTCTGCCCCCCCTGGGGGCAGAAATGGCCTAAAATAAATTTACCCCCCCGAACCCCCCCCCCCCGGGAGCGACCCTTGCCTAAGGGGTCGCTCCCCCTGCGTGACATTGGCACTAAAAAACAAATCCCCGGTGCCTAGTGGTTTCTGCCCCCTTGGGGGCAGATTGACCTAAAATCGACCAATCAGAAATGGTCTAAACACAGTTTGCCCCCCAGGGGAGCGACCCTTGTCTGATGGGTTGCTCCCCATATCTAAAAAAACAAACAAAAAACAAAAAAAAACACACAAAAAAAATTTGCCCTGGCGCCTACAGGTTTCTGCCCCCCCTGGGGGCAGATCGGCCTAATACCAATAGGCAGAAATGGCCTAAAATAATTTCCCCCCCCAACCCCCCCCCCCCGGGAGCGATCCTTGATTACAAGGTCGCTCCCCTTGCGTGACGGCGCAAAAAAAAGATCCCTGGTGCCTAGTGGTTTCTGCCCCCCTTGGGGGCAGATTGGCCTCATCAAAATAGGCCAATCTGCCCCCAAGGGGGGCAGAAATGGCCTAAATAAATTTTGCCCCTCCAGGGGAGCGACCCTTGTCCAAGGGGTCGCTCCCCATCTGTAAAGCAGAAAAACAAAAAAATCCCTGGTGCCTAGTGGTTTCTGCCCCCCTTGGGGGCAGATCAGCCGAATCAAAATAGGCTGATCTACCCCCCAGGGGGGCAGAAATGGCCTAAAATAATCCCCCCTCCCCCCAGGGAGCGACCCTTGCCTAAGTGGTCGCTCCCCTTGCGTGAAATTCACGCAAAAAAAGACCTCCCTGGTGTCTAATGGTTTCTGCCCCCCTTGGGGGCAGATTGGCCTCATCAAAATAGGCCAATCTGCCCCCAAGGGGGGCAGAAATGGCCTAAATATAATTTGCCCCCTAGGGGAGCGACCCTTGCCTAAGGGGTCGCTCCCCACCTAAAAAAAAAAGAAAACATAACAAAAAGAAAAAAAAAAAGAAATGATCCCTGGTGCCTAGAGGTTTCTGCCCCCCCTGGGGGCAGATCGGCCTAATATTAGGCTGATCTGCCCCCAGGGGGGGCAGAAAAGGCCTTCCCAAAAAAATGCCCCCCCTGGGAGCGACCCTTGCCCAAGGGGTCGCTCCCGTTGCGTGAAATTCGCGCAAAAAAAACCAACTCCCTGGTGTCTAATGGTTTCTGCCCCCTTGGGGGCAGATTGGCCTCATCAAAATAGGCCAATCTGCCCCCAAGGGGGGCAGAAATGGCCTAAATATATATTGCCCTGTATGGGAGCGACCCTTGCCTAAGGGATCGCTCCCCACCTAAAAAAAAAAAAAATCACAAAAAAAAAAAAGAAAAAAAAGGTCCCTGGTGCCTAGAGGTTTCTGCCCCCCCCCCCCGGGGGCAGATCGGCCTAATAATAGGCCAATCTGCCCCCAGGGGGGGCAGAAAAGGCCTTCCTAAAAAAATGCCCCCCCTGGGAGCGACCCTTGCCCAAGGGGTCGCTCCCTTTTGACAATTTCATTGAAAAAAAAAAAATCCCTGGTGTCTGGTGGGGTTTCAAAAGCCGGATTGCAAGCAATCCGGCTTTTGAAACCTGTGAGAGACTTCAAAGGGAAGGAAATACATTTCCTTCCCTTTGAAGCCTCTTGGGGCCTCCCCCATGGGATTGAAAGAGAAATGCAAAAGCATTTCTCTTTCAATCGCGCTGGAAGCACCCTGTGACTAATCAGCGCGAGCTCGCGCGCTGATGTCACAGGGGGGGTTGGGGGGGTCGGGGTGGGAGGGGAAGGGCTTCCCCTTCCATCCCTGACTTGGGGGGGTGGGAGGGGAACCCCACAGAGGGAGCGCTAGCGCTCCCTCTGGGCTCTGTGCACAGGACGTAATGGTTACGTCCTGGGCACAGCAGCACTGTGCCTCAGGACGTAACCATTACGTCCTTGGCACAGAATGGGTTAATTGCATTCAAAATAACTCCTACAGAAGGAATTACTACACCAAAAATATCTCCCACAATTGCAGAAGAGGTTTACCTCCTCTGTCGCTCATGATGGAATTCAGTCACTTTCTGAAATTTCTTAAAATCACCTATCTGATAAATTGTAGGGAAAACTATCCCCAAATAGCATGTCCCATATCATCCTCTAGGAAGACGGTAATAAGCATTAGGTCCACAAATATAGTAGATTCCAGGAATCGCAGGGTCCTGACCATTCAGCATAAAAGTCAATTTACACTGAAACAAAAACACATGCCTACATTCACTGGTTCCCACAAATAAACTGTCAGTGCGTGATTTCGGCCAGTATATATAAAGCTCCCTACATGTAATGCGTCTAGAGCTAATTTCCCTTGCGTTTTAATAGCAGTGTAAGCAAAATCATTCTTATAAGTCCTTTTCTCCAATCCTTTGTCTAACTTCTCCTTCAATGCCTTCCTTCTATCATCAGTATGCCCTATGAAGCTCTTTTCTAATGGAGTTAGTAAGCAGATTAGGTTGTTTTGTGCTCATAAGCAGTATTAGACGTTAGTGTTGGCTCTAAGAATCCTCTAACTAATACTATATAATGCTCCCTAGCTATTTTACTAAAATATCTAATAATAGGAACAAAGGAAAACACAATGTCATGGTTAGAATAAAAATACTGAATATACTCTTGGTTATAGAATCTGGTTAGTAGCAAACTGCAAGTTATGCTATAAGTTAACGACAGGCTATGGTGCGTAACCCCTTCTTCCACAGAGGAAGGAATTTGTGTACACACAAGACAATTCCTTCCTTCCATTGTCCCAACATACTCACTCAACAACCGATAGAACACATTAGAAGAAAGCTCTCCTTGTGCATTAGTATAGTCATGCAAGTATTTTTCATCTAACTTAAATCTCTCTGAAGCTGTTAGTGTACTAGTCCCAGGAACAGAGGTAATAGTAGTTTCTTTCATTTCATGAACAGACATTCCCACAATCATTATTATGAACATTATTCCACACATAATTGCCACTCCCACACTCAAATACCTACAATATCTAATATTTTTAACTCAGCCATGATCTGTAAAGAATCAGAAAGTAGAAATAACTCTTAGATAAAGAGCAACAGAAAAAATCAAAATGAAGAAAAAATAATAATTTCTCGCAGTTAAGTTTCACACATAGGAACCATTTTCTCCTTTGTCAAAATCGGTTAGCAGCTTGTCACATCCGGGATTTCAAATGTCAGGTTATCAATGTCTTTTCCGGGTTTATTTCAACAGTCTCCTTTCAGATTTCTTCAGATTAGCTCAACAACTCAGTCTATTGATCCCTTTCAGGTTGCATCAAAGTACTGATTCAGAACTTCTCTGTCAAAACAAAAGGACATGAACTCGTTTCGCCATTCACTTGTTGTGGCATATGCCCACTCAGGACCTGCGTATCTTCGACTTGCTACTCTCTTTCTTTTCAATCTTCGTTCTCCACTTAATTCTCCTTCGCTCAGTTCTTCCTTTCTCGTAGTATCCACTTTTTCTTCTATTGGTTCATTTATGACCAACTCCTTCTTCCTTCCAATTCGCGACTCAGGCCAATTGTCTCCTTTTCTCGTTCCTTCAGTCAATATTCGCCTCAGAATTGGACTCTTCTCTTTTTCTCTTTCTGTGGTGTTTTCTCTTGATGGACCTGCAACGGGTTCAGGAGGAGTCGGACCACTTTGATCCGTCTCAACTCTTTCACCTCTTGATCTGGCACTTGCTCTGCTTGCTTTTCAGCACTGTCTGCTTCTGGGAGAACCCCTGCTGTGCTCGGTTTTCTTGCTGTATCCGTTGAGCTAGACTCTTGGTCACCCTCCTGTAATTCTTCACTTTCGTCTCTTACAGGGGTGATTGATCCATCTTCCACAAGCTCAGGATAAATCTCAGGATCAGCTTGTTCTTGTTCTGACTCATTTATAGTCACTTGTTTCGCTGTTGTTGGTGCTCTGAACAACACTTCTTCATGCTCTTGCGGGCTCACCACTCTCTTTGTATGACTTGAATGTATCCAGTTTGGCAGTCCTTCACACTTTACAGCTTTTGTAGTTGTTAGCACCACCTGGTATGGACCTTTCCAACGCGGTTCCAAACTGGTCTTTCGAACGTGCTTTTTGATGACGACCCAATCTCCAGCTCTCAGATTGTGACCTGGGTCATGGATGGGTGGAAGGGTAACAGCCTGCACCTGCTGAGAGAAAGAGCGAACCACATCAGCCAGACCCTTGCAGTAATCCAACACCATATCATCTGTAATATTTACAAGTGTATTGGCTGGAATGGCTGGCAATCTTATTGCTCTGCCAATGAGGATCTCAAGGGGCGACAGTCCTGTCTTCCTGTCAGGTATATTTCGCATTGACATCAATCCCAAAGGTAAGGCATCTGGCCATTTCAGGTTAGTCGCGGCACACATCTTGTCAATTCTCAATTTCAGTGTACCATTCATTTGCTTCACTAGTCCTGATGTTTCAGGGCGATAACTGCAATGCAACTTCTGGTGAATGTTTAATGCTGCACATAAGAGTTTGATCACTTCATTATTGAAGTGAGTTTCCCTATCTGATTCTAAAGATATCGGAAATCTGAACCATGGCATTAACTCTCTAAGCAACAGCTTTGCTACTGTGAGACTGTCATTCCTTTGTGTGGGACATGCCTCAATCCAATTACTAAAGACACACACAATCACCAACACGTACTCCAATCCACCACATGCAGGCATCTCAATGAAATCCAAATGCATCTTGCTGAATGGTCCTCCTGCTCTTCCAATATGGCTCAAATTCACCACTGTCCCTTTCCCCACATTTAGTTGCTGACATCAATGACATACTGCCTCTGCTGCTTGTCTGAATTTTTGATTAAACCAATCAACCTTAAACAGTCTAACCATTGCATCTCTTCCAATATGTGCTTGGCCATGGTAATACCTGGCCACCTGAGCCAACAAACTATTTGGCAATACCATCTGACCTTCCTCAGAAACCCAAATCTCATCAGGTCTTTGAATGCACTGTAATCTGACCCAAAGTCGTTTCTCTTCTTTATCTGCATTCTCTTGCAATGTTTTGAATTCCTCCAGTGTATCAATTACTTTTAAAGCAAAACCTGCACAATTATTTTCTTCTTCGGGCATTAGTTCCCACTTATCTTTAAATGATATACAGTTCAATGCCCAAAACCTTGCAACTTGATCTGCATATCCATTTCCCAATGAAATGTAATCCTGTGTCTTTTGATGTGCACTGCATTTTACCACAGCAACTTCTTCAGGTAGGTGTATTGCGTACCACAGCTCTTTTATTCTGTAGCCATTTCTCAGTGGTGTTCTGGTAGAGGTCATAAAACCTTGCTGCCACCACACAACTTGTCAAAATCATGAACAATTCCAAATCCATATTGACTATCAGTATAGATTGTGACTCTTAATCTTGCAGAAACATAGCATGCTCTAGTAAGAGCTACTAATTCTGCCACATGTGCAGAGTATACACCTGGAAGCCATGAAGCTTCTAACGTGCAGGTAATTGTGCACACTGCATATCCTGCTCTCAGTGTGCCTGTTCCATCTCTGAGACACGAACCATCGACAAAGACAATTTGGTCATTTTCTTCTAAACGCGTGTCTCTAATATCAGACCTCGGTTTTGTACACAGTTCAGTTACCTCAAGACAATCATGATCATCGTCTTCTTCTTTTTCAGTTTCAACAGTATCACTTGGAAGCAATGTCGCTGGATTCAGCACTGAACATCTCTTTAATGTTACATTTGGAGCACCCAATATGCTCATCTCACACCTTGTTAGTCTTGCACCTGTCAAGTATTTCATTTTCATTCTTGTCAGTAAAATCTCAACAGAGTGTGGTACCATTACCATCAAAGGCTATCCCATGACTACCCCCTCACATTGGGAAAGACTTTGACCAACTGCGGCTACTGGGCACTGGCAACCTGGTAAAGCTGCCGGGTCCAAGGTAGCTGAAAAATAAGCTACTGGGCGATATGCACCCCCATGGACCTGTGTCAAAACAGACAAAGAACAAGCATCACGTTCATGACAAAACAAAGTGAAAGGCTTTATGTAATCAGGCATTCCCAACGCTGGAGCTCTGCACAAACTCTCTCTCAAATCAGTGAATGCTTTCATCTGATCTTCATCTAGGGTAATGGGATTTGTAACTTCTTTATATGTCAACTGCTGCAAAGGTTTAGCAATCTCAGCAAAATTTGAAATCCACTGTCTGCAGTACCCCCATTCCCAGAAACATCCTGACATCTCTCTGAGAAGTCGGGGGAACTCTCTGCAGAATCATGGTAATTCTCTCCCTAGAGATTCTCCTTAATCCCTTCTCAATCTGGTGTCCCAGGTATTTTACTGATTTTTGGCAATACTGCAATTTCACAGGTGAAACTTTACGTCCAAATTCTCCCAAATGATTCAATAGGGCAATCGAGTCATGTTTACACTTGTCCCTTGTTCTGGATGCGATAAACACATCATCAATATACTGTGCTAAAGTTGATTGGTATGGCAATTCCAATGATTTCAAGTTCTTATTCAAGATCTGATTAAACAGAGATAGTGACTCCGTATACCCTTGTGGAAGCCTGCACCAGCTGTAGACTCTGTCTAGGAATTTGAAACTAAAAAGAAACTGACTATCCTCATGAAGAGGCACAGAAAAGAAGGCTTGTGACAGATCTACAACTGGGAACCACTCTGCATCGCAAGGAATCTGAAACAGTATCTCTGCCTGATTTGGTACCAGTGGACAACATTTAACCACCAAATCATTCACTTTTCGCAAGTCATGCGCAACACACACTTTCCCACATGGCTTCTTTAAACCCATTATTGGTGAATTACACAGGCTGCTCAATACTTCTTTCAAAACTCCTTGTTTTAGAAAGTCTCCAATTATTTGTGCCATCGTGCCATCATGTGGCATGTTATGCTGTGGAAGCTGCAGAAATACTGCATTGGGCTTTAGAGTGATCTTAATTGGCTCTACTCCCTTAATCAGACCTACTTCTTTCCCTGTCAGATCCCAGACCTCCTCTTTTACTGTTCCCTGCAAGTCTGCATGCAATTCTTTTACAGTAAATATCGGGAAAAATTCAATCAACGGGTATTCTTCATTGGCATTGTTAACCATCATTTCAGTCACCTGTTATTTCTCATCATCACTATTTGTTTGGACTTCTAGCCCAGTGTCCGAACAATGAATGGAGCATCTTGTCTTACACAGTAGGGATACAGGACTCAAATAACACACCACAAATCTATGCAGTCCTTGGTAATTTCCAATTTCAACCTGCACTGGTTCTGTGATTGGATTTGTCAACTGTCTGTTTTCCACTCCCACAACTTGAACTGTCCTGAATGAAAGAGGTAAATTTGGGACTTCTTTACTTCTCATTGTAGAGCGTGTGGCTCCTGTATCCACTAAGAATGAGACCTTGTATCACATTACTTTTCCCTTCACAAAAGGTCCTCTCTGATCGACTTCTAGGAAGGCTGCAAGCATACAAGCTCCTTCATCGGAACTATCACTAATCCATTCTTCATTTATTTCATCCTCATTATAAAATGGAAATTGGTGCACTGTGTTATTACAACAGTCTTGTCTCTGACATGTGACCTGCTGAGTAAGCATCGCCTGTTGTTGCTCCATCGAGGCTTGAGGTATCTGCATTTGCTGTCTGGGTACCATGGGAACCTGCTGCTGTCTTGGTTGCAATTGGGTTAATTGTGCGCATGGCACCTGCATTTGCTGCACTGGTAAGAAATTCTGTCCTCGATTCTGAACGTTAGGAATAAATCCTTTCATTCTTGGGACTTTCACAGTTTGAAATGTACTAACATCACCCTCCTGAACATCACCATCCTGTGCCATCAATGGACACTCCCGCTTCCAGTGTCCCACGTTTCCGCACAAATGACACGGCAACATCTTTTTCATCCCCTGTATGTCTTTCTGAAAAACTACTGTCCCTAGCTCCGGACTACGCATCATGTCAACTCCACGTCCTCTACCTCTCACTTGAGGCTGAAACATAACAGTTCTCTGCTGCAGTGGGATAGGCGGTACTATAGCTCCCTGCAATCCTGGTTGAGCTGTCTTTATTTGCATCACCATCGCTTTCTCCTTCAACTTTTTCTGTTTTAATTCAATCTCGTCACTACAGCATTTTGCAAATTGCAATATCTCATCAATCGGCTTCGCCTGCCAGCAAATCAAATGACTCTTAACCATCTGCCCTACTTCTGGTCTCAACCCTTCAACAAATCTGAACACAAAATGCAACATGTCTTTCGGCTCAATTGCTTCCTTGCCACTGTACTCCTTGAATGCTTTTAACAATCTTTCATAATAAGTATGTATTGCCTATTTAGACTCTTAGACTGTTCTGTCAATCTTCTCCCAACCCATATTTTTGGGAGAAATTCTTGTCTTCAGGAACTCGATCACCTTATAATAATTTTTCATTACCTCAGGTGAAGGTGCACTCGTGACCTTATCCCTTTCTGGTTCACTTGTTGGCCAGTCCCCTGCTCTCTTACACTCAACCCATAAGTCAGCTGGTACGACTATCTCCAATAGTGTGTTCAAGTCCTCCCACAGACATTTAGAAAGTTTTACAAATCTACCTGTTTGCTGATACCACTCGACCGGCTTCTCTCTCAATTTTGGGTAATCATTTGTAAATTACAATATATCAATCCGGTGCAATGGAACATGAACAAACTGCCCTCCTGGAATCTCTCTCATCAGAAGCATCTTTACTGATTCCATTTCTTTTTTAACTTCCTTGGACCCTTCTTGTGAATCCCGCTTCCGCTTATCTTTTTTCTTTGTCCATCTACCTTCCCACTTCTCTAATGCTCCCCAAATCTGAGCAATCTGCAACAATTCCCTCAAATGTGCCTTCATTTCTGCTGATCTCATGTGTTCGAAATCATTTGCCTCGAAATCTAATCTGTAACTGTGTTTCAAATGCTTCGTTTTCTAAATCTCAATGTCATGTTTTTCTGCCAACTCTGCCAATTTCTGATGTATTTTACTCACTTCACTTGTAATCTTTGGCCACAAATACCTCAGCTCTTCTTCAGTGTAAGATTTCAGTCTGTTCACACCCATTGTTCCCTCAACTAGTTTGGTTGCTTCTATATTCAACCTCACACGATTTATTTGCTCTTTACCTTTGGATGCGTTTTGAGGAGTGGTTAGAGTGTCTAACCATTCACTCAACTGCTGAGCTGAAAATCCCTGTAATGAAATGTTATCGGCGTTTGGCACTGGTAGCTGTTGCACCACTTCACCTGTAGCTTGCGGTGTCAAAAGTTTCAAACTCTGACTCGCATTTGGGCCATTCACTTCTGGAAGCACCACAAGTGGACTAAGATCCATTAAAGGTCCAGATCCATTGAAAGTCTGCCCTGTGGACGACATTTTCTGCACAGGATCACTCACTCCCCTTCTCACGAGACTCTGTGATATTTCATTCTGCTCTCCTGCATTTGATTTATTTTACGCAAATAAGGGTACCGCTGGACCAACAGTAATCGGTAGCGATGTTGCATCTGGAGCTGCCCTAACACTCGCACCCTTTGGGAATGTTACCCCCATTGCCTGGTTCATGACTGGTGTAATATCTGACTGTGTTCCTGTCAGTGGTGTAAACTGCGGCCTGTGCTGAGGGCAGTAACATT
Organism: Pleurodeles waltl; assembly: GCF_031143425.1. NCBI lineage: Eukaryota > Metazoa > Chordata > Amphibia > Caudata > Salamandridae > Pleurodeles > Pleurodeles waltl. The sequence goes on from NC_090449.1 coordinate 958,193,382, forward strand.
GGTGTCAGTTCTGTCTGAACTAGCATTGGCTTTGGAAGCACTTGCTCCCTTGGCACCATTATGTTCGAGACTGTCTCAAGAACTGGTACATCTCTATAAATTCTCTGTACCGAAGGCGGATGCATCTGTGCTTGAACCACAGTAGTGGTTCCTGCATTAAGTGGTATTTGTCCCCCATCTGCCTTTACTGCTCCCTCAGCTCCCTGTACTTGTGCTGTAGCAACTGTAGTGGCACTAGTGCCTGGACCCCCTGAATAGGTTGTTAAATGTGTAGGTCGATCTCTTAACAACTGCGTAATGAGATCCTCAACATCAAAATCTTCATCATCAACATAAGACTTTCTCTTTTTCTATTTCCCTGCACTTTTGTCTTCTTTAGCGCCATCCTCCTTCTCTGCCTCATCTTCCTCCATAATGGCAGGAAACAATTTAGCACACTGTAGTGTCTCCCCTCTTCATCTCTTCTGTTCCCAATCCCATCTAGCTTCAGCTAAAGATTTCTCTACTCGCTTCATTCTCCTTTTAAACTTCATTTCTTGTTGCTGTCTAGCCACCAGTTTCCATACCGCTAAAGCATCAACCTGTGCTGGTCTCTGTAACGGTTTCATCTCACATAATGCCATTCGCAATTGGTCCAGTATTCTCAAATTAAACGACCCATGCTCCGGGAATGCTAAGGACCCTCACTTCTTGGTTAGCTTACACCACTGCTTCAACCACAAACACAGTGCTACACCTCGCTCCTCCATCACAATGCAAGCTGGAGAATTTTCCGGTGAGGTCAGCTCCCCCACTGACACCTTAATGTAAGAATCACCCTTCATCGCCCTTCTGAATGCCTTGAAAAACTTTATTTTATCTGTTTTATTTATTTCGATTCAATAATTAAATGAATTTTACTCCTGAGATTCCCTTCAGCTGCTTACTCAACCAATTGCCTCTTTTGGACAGCTGACAATCCGCTCGTGACTCTTCTTACTAACCAACCTATCCCAGCGCGGCACAACCTGATGTCACACTCACACACAGTGGCTGACAGAGCCTTGCGGCTCGTCCTCCTAAACTCAACTCACACGACTAATGCTAATTATTTGCGAGCACTTACCAAAAACCAATAACTAAAACAAACTTGATGGGTTACTACAGGAAGGGACACAATTACTTCAGAGACCTTATGGATTTTCACTAATGGCTCTTTTTGCTCATGTAGCTATTCTTCTTTCTCAGTCTCTCACATTCGCAAGCAAAATTCGACCTGCAAATCTTTACTCTCAACTGATCAATGGGTCTCTCCTAGTGCACATAGAACTCGCCAAATCTCAGTCGTAATTTCTTTTACTCATTTATCACACACACCGGCTTGTTGACCATGCCCGATCAACCTACTAACCCTGACTGATTACAACATATACCCAAGTGTCTCCTACACTTGTCAATATACTGCGGAGTCTTAAACCATGCAGCCATGCATCACAAACAGCCACGTGGATAATTTTTTAGCACAAATTGCCACACACATGTGAAGTTCAACGACTTCCCTACTCTCATACTACGAAGTATGCACACTCCTACTAATCCTCAACTGGAGTATGCAGCCTCCCTACTTCCCTCACAGACATCACAATTCACCTGCAATTTGCTTAAGCCTGTGCAAGTGCAACCTACCACTTTCACACAATCTCAAAACACGCCGAGAGCATACCCAACTCCACTACCAGGAACCAGGAACTGGGAATGTCATTTCTGGACTTAAGGGGACATCATCTTTTCTAAAATTGCCATTTCAGAAAAACAAAATTCAAACCTCATAAAAATATGAACAACTAATCCTAACTTAAACTACTACCATGGCCAATAATCATCACATAACTAGTTCCCCAAGGAAACTAACCATCAAGCTGCTACCAAATACTGCTAGCGCGCCTGGTCCTTAGTAAGTAAACTTACAAGGGGATGCGTATAGGTCGATGAATCTTTTGAATCGCATGGAGTATCCTAGTTATGCAGTGACCATTGTATCAATAACTAACATCAATAATCAGGAAAACACTCTATGAAAACACAACGTTAAACCATACTAATCAAGAATAACCACTACTCAGTAAAGGATTAACAAGTTTTATTTCCCTAATGCTTACAATTCTAAATCATCTGTTAGTTCAAACTTTATTCAAATCAACTTCTTAGTAATTCATTAGTTAAAAGACATTGGGCCTCATTACAACATTGGCGGGCGGCTACTGCCGCCCGCCAAGCTGTAACTGCCGTGAGGCCGCCAATGCGGCCGCACTCCCGCAGTGCCCATTTGGACATCCCTGCTGGGCCGGCCGGCGGAAACCAAGTTTCCACCCGCCCGCCCAGCAGGGATGTGGGCCGCAACATGGGAGCCGGCTCCAAATGGAGCCGGCGGTTTTGCGGCCGTGCGACGGGTGCAGTTGCACCCGTCGCGCTTTTCACTGTCTGCACAGAGGACAGTGAAAAGCCGCATGGGGCCCTGTCAGGGGGCCCCTGCACTGCCCATGCCTGTGCCATGGGCAGTGCAGGGGCCCCCAGGGCCCCACGACTCCCCGTACCGCCAGCCTTTTCCTGGCGGTTGGGGACTCGTAATCCCCTGGGCAGCGCTGCAAGCAGCGCTGCCCTGGCCTATTACAACCACCGGGGCCATTTTGGCGGAAAACCGTCGGCCCCGGCGGTGCGACCGCGGCGCTACCGCTGCGGTCAAAATACGCCGGGAGGCACCGCCAGCCTGTTGGCGGTGCTCCCGTCGTTTTGGCCCTGGCGTTATTATAGCGCCATGGTCATAATGACCACCATTATTTCTTAAAGAAAACATATGCAACAACACAATACCATAAGCTATGAGTACCAGCATTAATAATATAATTCAGCAATTAAGTTTGTCAGTCATTTGTCACTGTCAACGTCACCCCTAACAGCCTACCTAACCAAGATTAGCATTAGCATGGGGGTCTTCATGCGAAAACAATTTAGAGAAAACATTAATTTGGAAAAATCTACCTAAGTGAGAATCTCTTTAAACAGCGCAGTTGGTACCTAAAAGAAAAGGCATAAAAATCATCAGTCAGATTTTCATAGCTACCTATCCAGAATGGATCAGCAACAAGTCAGTCTTCGTCTTCAGGTCATCAGTCAGTCAGGTACAGATCAGGCTCACAGAGTATGAACCCAATATCAGCAACTCGGACAGCGACTCCTGACGTCATCAATTTTCTCCCCGCAATTCTGATTCCTTGCCCCTTGTCATGACTTTTTATTAGGGTCTCCCAGTCCATCCCCCTAAACGCTAATTGGTCAGTTATTCAGCAGATATGACTTTAACCTGTAGTTTTTGTTTACCGAATCTACTAATTTTCAAAAATTCCAAATCACAAGAAACGGATTGGTTCTTCATGTGATGCCCTCATCATCCGGCCCTCCAGGTATCAAAATTGTTGCATATGGCTTTCCAGTCAGTGCCTCTATTGTTCAAGTCCTGGGAAAGTGCATTTAGCCTGCTCTACACAATAGTGTATCTAATTGTCTTCATCATCTCCTGTCCGCCGGTACATTGCAGAAAATTCTAGCTGAGTAACTTGAACTTCGAACGGGTTAAGGCTGCAGTCCACGATTTCCAGTCCTTTGCAAGGCGTCCGGTTTCTCCATGTTCAGAGTGTGCGAGTCACAGTGGAACTACGTCTTTAGTTCAGCTAACTTAATAATACAAAACAAAGGCTATGCATCTCATTATAACATATTACTAAATTTTTCTCATATATTTTCATTATTTTTCACATTTTCAGTCGTTTTAGTACACATGGTGACCATTCCCCAAGGCCACATTTTTCAAACATGCACATTATTTTTCTATGATTAATTTCTCTATGCATTTTCTCATTAGTAACAACATATAAAGCATTAATAATTTTCTTAATTAGCATATCTGCTTCAACACTATCTTTCAGCTTTTCAGCTTATATAGCTGAAAGAGTTGCATATTTTTATCTTCCTTTATCCTGTTCATTTTCTTGCAGCATCTTTTAAATCTAATCTGTCAGCAACATTCTATAAAGCTGGTCTATACTGTTTATAAAAAAACCTTTACAAGATTTACAAACTGTGACAAATGCAAATATTCATTTGTGGTCTACTAAATATGATCACGGTTTAGGCTTGCACACAATGGATTAGGTTCAGTAGCTGATGAAATTATTTACTCCTGTGAGTAATGCAAGTGCTACTAATGAAGACATGCATGATCCAACTTGCAAAATTAGCAAATTCAAGAAATTGTATGTAAGAATAAGAGTAGAAGAAGAGAAAGGGAGCAAGAGAGTTATAATAGAATGTATCATGAAGAAGATGAAGGAAAATCCGAAGCATCCACTCCCATGATATGGAGAAAGTAACTTTATACATTATAAGGAAGAAACACAATTGAGGTAGTGGGTTTGAGTGAATGTGGGCATATATATTTAGTCAAAGGAAGAGTTTTCACTGAATTAGAGGTAAGTAGCAAAGGTGTATTCTACTTGTGACACAAATAGGTTCACTTTCAGTTCCACACAGTTGAGTAGGTAGATGCTATGCAGCTTTAGTCTTTTTGAGAATCTATCATAATAATGCGCTAGATTCACTCCTTAACCAATATATAAAACAGAGTAGGGGAAGCTTGAAGCAGATACTTAGCAATTTCTTTGGATCATTTCAGATTAGGAAGTTGTCATCTTTTGTAAAAAGTCTTTCTACAAACACCAGAGGTGCTTTATAAGTGCTGCTTGTGATGGGAGTTATGATAATGCAAAACAGACTTGCACCAGTTTTATTTCTCACTTAGAAAGGCGCAGTCTCCAAGGTAATCAACACTTGAGAATGCTGCACTTATATCCCTAGAACAGATAACCAGCTTAAAAGTTATGTTGCCTATATTAGTAATATCACAGCTGAACTAACTCAGTTGGAAGAGGCAGGTGCCTGGAAAGGAATGGGTTCTGTATTTGGATCTACTGGAAAGGGATTCGCTAAGATAGGCGAATGGTTAGCGAGCGTAGGTGGAGAAATATTGAAATTGCTTTTAACCCCTCTTTCGGTCATGCTAATTGGTATCAATTGGTATCACACATGTGCTTTTCTTTCTAAAACTTTAGAATGGAATTTCATCAAGCAATGGATTAAAATGAGGGATCAAGAAGCTGTTAGCAACATGACAAAGAAAGAGTGCAGAGTGAACTGCATGATAACACAAAGAAAGAATCCAAAGAAAAAGTCCAAAAATGATGACAACTGTTCTGTAATAAAGATGTATATGTGATTATTCAAAACTCAGTAGCTGGGGTTGTGGAATCTGTTTTTTCTTTGCAGTGTTTATTGTACTTGAAATCAAGCGTGCAGTAACATAATCCAATTTCATGGTTTCGTCTATATCTGATGTGACATAATGTACCTCACAATCACCTATGCCATAGTTTTCTTGCTGTAAGAAGGGATTGTGTGCCTTGCATTGAAAGACTGAGATATTCTCAGTCACATTGAGCACAAAGTCTCTAATCAAGGCCAGCTAGACTGTCCCAGGCCGTGCCATATATTATGTATCAATTATTGTTATCTCAATTTGCTCTCAGACCATCTGAATCTAAAATATTAGTAAAGTGGGAGAATCTTCAAATGTATTCTGTAGTAAATTGTCTTCTTGCTTGTTGGTCATTGGTGCATACATTGAAAACCATCTACTTGTGTAATGAGCGTATGAGATATTTTGTCTAAAGTCTATAAAAGGAACTTCTTTATTCCTGTTTGCGAGGCCCCCCTTTTTCTTTTTAAAAGGCAAATCTATGCTTGATTTTCTATTGTACTTTAATGAGTTCTTCATACTTGTGATTTATGCGCTCATATGCTAAACTGATTGATGGTCTCCCTATGTATTTCTGTACCTATAATCTTTAAGTAAAGCTTTCAACTGTAAGCCCTTGTCTGTCATTCTTACTGAGAATACTCACTGCTTCGTGCAAATATACAGAATTTAGTAAGTAGGGATGAGTCCATCAGGGAGCACCAAAATCTGGATAGGGACGACACTGCTCCTGGTCCAAGCTTTTGGCATCTATTAGTTAAGCAAATGAGGGGCACGCTTGCAAGTCGACAGTTCCTTGGGTGAAATAGGTTTAAAGACAATTTCTGCCTGCTATTTCCTATTGTAAGCTGCAATTGTTATAACAAGGAACAAGAAATGATCCGATACCATGTATACAGCAGACAGTTCTTGTGCTCACACTATCACAGTACTGACACTGAAGCCACAAAAGCCTTTTGGTTGCAGGTTAGGAATGGGAATCATATACTTTAAAATCTAATTAATTGCAAAAGGTTTTTGCAAAACGTTTTTGCAAAACCAGAATTGGCATTTCTGTAGAAGGAGCAGTAAAGGATGGGGTACATTGAGCCAACATTTAAATAAGGACAGCCAAATATTTGAAGTAGCAATAATGGTGATATAATGCACTGAACCAGGCCAAATTAAAAAGTATATAGAACAAAGCAGTGACTGCAGAAACGGTTATGAGCGGTGTTAGGACTGTGAAACATTTTTTTCTTAACACACAACTTTAGTGTCTACTGCGTATTTCAAACGCCTGTCAAACACTAAGTAGATTAAACTATTGAATTCCCGTCTCATCTAGGACCTCTCTTGTGCATCAGTAAATTAAGTAAATTGACTACATGACAAAGGATTATATTATAAGTTCAGTCACAGTTAATACCAATCACCAAATATTCAATTACCTTAATTTTAAAAGATGCTCACAACAGATGGAAGATACAAGCATGGGGTGTTCAGTAGTTCAAGCTATACTATGTTGAATAACCATTTCAAGTACGCATAGAGTGCAGGGAAAAAACGCAGTTGCTTTCGAAAATCATCTTTGCTGTTATCTACCAAATACTTTAAAGTAGTGAAACCGGATTATCCGAATAGTTGGTTTGCTAATTGATACCACTAAATTAAATTAACGTAATATCTATTATAGTTTTATTGTATAAGGCTCTATCTTTTCTACATTGTCATTGAGTTTGGATCCCACAATGGGGTTTGAATATTCAAAATCTCTCCCTGAAACAAATAGAAACTGGTAGTTAGTAGGTGAATTATAGAGTGAATGGATGGTTGTGCAAGTTAGTGAACATGTGAATGAATGAGTGTGCAAGTGAGTGAATGGATGAGTACAAGTGATTCATCTCCAGGAAGATGTCTGCTTGGACTGCTGGGAGTGAATGTGAACAGGTGGGTCTTCATCACTTTCCTGATCCAGTGGCGTAACAAAACGTGATGGCCCCGCCTGCAAGTTACATGGAGGGCCCCCCCTTCAGACTAGGGGCCTGATTGCAACCTTGGCGGATGAAATACTTTGTCCCAAATGTGATGAATATCCCACCCACAGTGTTACAAGTTCCATTATATCCCATAAAAATGATAAAATGGGGGGCAGGATATACGTCATGTTTGAGACAGAATATCACATCTGCCAGGGTCGTAATCAGGTCCTAAATCAGGAGCCCTCGGGCCAGGTTTGTTGTGGGTCTATTTGTCTTCACCTATGGTTGCAGCCTGTGCCTTTTTACCCAGAAAATATGCTCTGTTTTCATTTATTTGATTTTACTCATTTTAGCACAGCTCGTTTTAGTGGTGATGTTTTTATTTTCATAATCAGTTGTAATTCTGTGAGAGCCTCACTATCATGTTATGCATGACATATTTTCATTGTGCTCCTCTGCCTGGTTGAAAAGAACAGAATGCGAAGAACACAGGATAATATTTTGGTATTGCACCACAAGACTGCGCAAACAGTCTAACACTTAGGTACATACCCACATCAGGCTTATTTTGCAAGAACAAAACATGTCCCTTATATAAAAAACTTATAGGACAAAGGAAGTTAGAGAGGGTTCCAGCCAAGATTTTCCATCTACAAGTCATGTCAGTTTGCAGCTGACATCAGACTTTGGGCCATATTTATACTTTTTGACGCAAAACTGGGCTAACGCAGTTTTGCGTCAAAAAAATTAGCGCCGGCTAATGCCATTCTGAAGCGCCATGCGGGCGCCGTATTTATTCAATGACGTTAGCCGGCGTTAGCCGGCGTCGCTGCCTGGTGTGCGTGAAAAAAAACGACGTACACCAGGCAGCGCCGGCGTAGGGGGATATGGAGCTTGGGCGCCAAAAAATGGGGCAAGTCAGGCTGAGGCAAATTTTTCGCCTGAACCCGATTTGCACCATTTTTTTCGACTCCCAACCCCCATAGAAATGACTCCTGTCTTAGCAAAGACAGGAGTCATGCCCCCTTGCCCAATGGCCATGCCCAGGGGACTTTTGTCCCCTGGGCATGGTCATTGGGCATAGTGGCATGTAGGGGGGCACAAATCAGGCCCCCCATGCCACAAAAAAATAAATAAAAAAACACTTACCTGAACTTACCTTAATGTCCCTGGGATGGGTCCCTCCATCCTTAGGGGTCCTCCTGGGGTGGGCAAGGGTGACAGGGGGGGTCCCTGGGGGCATGGGAGGGCACCTCTGGGCTCCTTCCGAGCCCACAGGTCCCTTAACGCCTGCCCTGACCAGGTGCTAAAAAACGGCGCAAAAGCGGGCGTACGTCATTTTTTTTTGACCCGCCCACTCCCGGGCGTGAATTTTGCCCGGGAGTGTAAATATGGCGCACATGCCTCGGAGTCAATTTTTTAGACGGAAACGCCTACCTTGCATATCATTAACGCAAAGTAGGTGTCCACTCTCAAAAAATGATGCAAACTCCATGGACTTTGGCGCTAGACGCGTCTAACGCCAAAGTATAAATATGGAGTTAGTTTTGCGTCCGAATTGCGTAAAAAAAAACGACGCAATTCCGGCGCAAACAGAGTATAAATATGCCCCTTTATGTCTCTATGAACCCTGATCTGGAGAATGGAGGCCCAACCTTGCACTAAGTTGATTGGGATAGGGTCTGCTTCTAATGGATTCTGCATGGAGAGATTTGGCTCATACTACCATGCTCTCGCTAGAGGCTAGGGAATAGGCTTCAGGTAGGAATTATATATTCATGTTTATTGCAATATGTTAGGGTTGTTCATCTTTACATCTCCGATCTTCACAATCATGATTTTGTTATTCCTCATTATTCTAATCATCCTAATCATTGCAGCTTGTGCATTTTATTGTAGATTGTAGTCCTTTCAATAAATGTATTGAAAACTATCCTGCATCTCCTTTACTGGCTGTGTGAGTGTGAGAGAATTGTATTTTGGAGAAAAAAGGGTAAGGCTTGTTCTCCACAATATCCCTGAGGGGTCTTCAGAGTTCCATGTGCTAGGCTGCCACAGGAAGGGTTGGGCTGACAGCTGTCAACTGGTGTGGGAGTGACTCAGTCACCTAGAAGCAGAAGAGCTGCGGCACTAAATCGAGCAGTCTTGATGAGATACGAGCTTCCTTATGACATGGCACCCAACAATGGTGTAGGCACTATTTTTACGGGTCTCCTGAGTATCTCTTTCTCACAGACACTGAATGCTCCCTAAGTAGCATTTTACGGAGATGTCTGTGGTCTTAGGGGAAATCCTCCTCAGCTGAATAGGGAGCACCTATTTAGGCTGAAGTTTGTTCTTGTTTGAACCTTAAAAGGATTTCTCCCTTTTTGGTGTTTCCAACTCTGATACCTATTCTTAAAATGGTAAATGCCATAAATATTCAGAAGAACTGCAGACATCCACTCAAGTAGTTTCTTTTAGCTAGTGGCTTAACAGAAGAAGGCAGAGAAGTCACAGTTGTCATGGAAGCCCACAATGCATATAGGACAGAAATGTTTTACTCTTGGGTCACCATCCTTGAAACAGGTACAAATACACATACATTTCAGACATACACACTAGCAAACGTACCACAACAGTACACAACTTATCAATACTTAGAAATACCTCTCTCTTATCAAGAACATCAACACCACCAGCAAGACTGTGACCCACGCCCTCGTCACGAGCCGCCTTGACTACGGTAACACCCTATACGCAGGAACCACCGCTAAACTCCATAAACATCTGCAGCGAATACAAAACGCCTCCGCCCGCCTCGTCCTCGACATACCCCGCAACAGCCACATCTCCGCCCACCTGAGACACCTGCACTGGCTTCCCGTCAACAAAAGGATCACCTTCCGGCTCCTCACCCACGTACACAAAGCCCTCCACAACAAGGGACCTGAATACCTCAACCGTCGCCTCAGCTTCTACACGCCCACCCGTCAACTTCGCTCCGCCAACCTCGCACTCGCCGCCGTCCCTTGCATCCGCCGCACCACGACAGGTGGTAAATCCTTCTACTACCTGGCGGCCAAGACATGGAATTCCCTCCCCACCAACCTCAGGACCACCCAGGACCACCTCGCATTCCGGAGGCAACTCAAGACCTGGCTCTTCGAGCAGCAGTAACCCCCTCCCCCTAGCGCCTTGACACCCTCACAGGTGATTAGCGTGCTTTATAAATGTTTTTTGATTTGATTTGATTTGACCACATCACAGTGTGCAGGCTATGCCAGTAGCCGAAGTACTCACACTTCACAATGAGCTAGTAGCAATACATAGACACAATTGGCTGTTGCAGGAATTACTCCACAAGCAGTCCACTCAATAATGGGAAAAGGACCCACAGAGCAGGAGAAGATTCCATTCTACATTGCACAAAAAAACAAATCAGCTGGAAGCTTTGTGTCCCATACTGGACCCCAAGATAAACATTGAATTCTCACAATGTGCTTGCTATTTGGTACGGTTCCCTCAAAACTTGGGGTACAGTCTTTGCTGCAATTTACACTACCACACATGGTGGCCCAACACTTGCCAATTTACTGGAAGTGTTAAAACACATTCAGAAAGTGAACAAGGGGCAGCCCCAGCCCTAGACTTAGGGATTAAACTGATGTGCAGTTTTGACACAGTGTCCTCAATTATTTTAAGCAACATTTTAAAGAAGGAGCAGCAGTAACAGGAGTGTGAGCTGCCAAATATTATCTCCAAAACCTATACTAGCTGCTGATTGCACTCTGGTGCAGGCTCCCGTGCTGTACCATAACCACATGGGGTGGGATAGATTCCCCCACACCATGTAATACCCTTTAGGTCCTCACTTAACCTCAAACCTAATATGCTATTAAATATGAGGCTAAAGCTCCAGTGAGATAGATTCTCACTCAACTTGAGTACCAGGGAGTAATTCAGCCCTGTAACTCTGCAATGAATAACCTGTTATTCGCCATTGCAAATCCAGACCATTCATATATAATAGTCTTAGACTACTGACACTTTAACAGTCACACACGTACATATGCAATTCAAAATGCACACAACACAGCACTAATTAACAACATAGGGACAGATTTACAAGGCCCTACCGCATTTTAGGCCCCTTGCGCCACATTATGTGGCAGGAATAATGTATGTAAGGGGACGTTCCAGCAGTGGGAGGCCCTTAAAAATGGAGCAGCGAAATTTACAACATTTCCCAGCACCCTTTTTAACATAATTTTTAACGCTTGCTTAGAGCAGGCATTAAAATGCGCACTCTTTACTTTCAATGGGCCTCCCTATACTTTGCAGGATTAGCTCCATTATTTAATGTGCTAATCCTACAAAGTAGCACAATAGTGTAATAAATTATGACTCTATTGTCCTAACCTGCACCCTGCTGTGTCGTATTGTAAATATGGCGCAATCATGTTGTCATTAGGTACCGGTAGGGGAGCGGAAGAAAAGTGGCACATCACAGCTGATGCGCCACGTTCTTGGAAATCTGGGGCATTTTGGGCAAAAAATACAAAACAACCTTGAATATTTCCAATGTTTTTTTCTGCCAAAATCTGGTACCTGAAAGTCTGGATCGAAACACTTTTAGCTCACTAGGCTCTCAGTGGCGTTTTGGTCACTTGCTACAAGGGTATACGAACAGCCCAGGGTTGTTTTCAGCCTGAGTAACATCAATAGTACATGATATTGATCCTGAGGCTTTGTCCTATGTGGATGATATCTATCTCAGCGATGATGACCTCAACAGACATCTGGCCAGGGTGGATCGGATTGTGCTAGAATTCTCCATCCAGGGCTAAAAATTCAATTTTAAGAAAACTAAAATTGCTTTCTTCAGTGCCCTATTTCTGGGATACGAGCTATCAGATGAAGGCAAGAGTCTGGCCTGCACTTTCTAGAAAAATTTGCTCAAGTTCAACCTCCATATACCATCAATAAACTGCAGTAATTTCTGGGTTTGTTTAACTTTGGCAGAACATGCATACCTAATTATGCACAATGCATAAAATCTCTCTATGATCTAATTTGCCCAGATATTTTAAGCAAACACTGGACAACAGAACACACACACATTCTTAGAAAACTGCAGCAGGGCATGGTAGAAGTGAAAGACTTACACACATGTGACAACAAAACAAACTTGGTCATCAGAATAATTGCTGGTGCCATTGGGTTCACCCATGTCACTTTTAATGAGGGTGACACCGTACCCATAGCATACAAATCTCATTTGTACTCAAACACAGAACAACATTTTACACCCACAGAAAAAATACTGACCTCTGTAGAGATGGCTGTCATCAAGGTGAGGCCACTTGCCCAAGGGAAACTAATCATTGTCATTACCCCAGATCCAGCCCTTGAGGCGGTCACCAAAGCCAGCAATCTGAACGCCAAAGCATACATCTGGGTTGGATTTAATGAGCAACCTTGTAAGTGCCACTGATGTTGATTACATCTTTGACTTAAAAGTTCAGACACAAGAATTCCTCCAACATAAACAGGAGTATCCCACACCTACTTCTATGTTACCACTTGATCAATACCAACCTATCATTTATACTGATGGTTTAGCACAACCAACTGTAGGTACTAAACATCAATACTCGGATGCTTTTGGAACCGTGTGTGGGGTGATGAAGGATGGTATCTTCCACCCTCAAAACACCTACACGCAGACAACTGGCAGAGCTTAAGGCTCTTGTATAAGCACTGGAACATACAAATCCAGACCAACCAACACTAATTGTCAGATCCCAAAGGGAACACCATCAAACACAAAAACCTGTGGGGGGAAGCTGATCTTCAGAACAGACTACCAAAAGCTTATGGAGTATAAACATTGGGCCACCATGTGTAGGTGTACACATTGATGGAAACACTTTGGCTAATGAAGCTGCCAAATCTGCAGGAGCAATGACTTCTGTTGCTGTAATAACTCGTTCTCATACTAGGTTGAATAATGAGATGTTGCTGCTGTGAATCCTTCGCTGTCGGGAAGCAGTTACCAGAAGTATACCCAGCAAAATATTCCTACCATCTAAGTGCCAAAACATTGCATTCGCAACCATTCCAGGGGTGGAAGATCTGTGATGTCCAACCAAGACCAGAGATTAGATCTCATCAAAGCAGTGGATGAGGGTGTTGCTTCTGTTCATGCAGGTGTGGCAGCTACATTATTTCTCTTACATAAATGCTTTTGGTGGCCAGGTCTATTCAAACAGACCAAGCAATATGTCCTTTTTTGTGACATTCGCCTACAAGTTCAAGGCTCCACCTTCAAATCCCACTGCAGGCGTCTCTTCTAATTTCCAACAGACCTTTACAATGTGTGTACCTGGACCATTGTGGTCCCTTACAACATGATGGTGCATACAAATAGATTTTAGTCTCTGTTGGGTCCTGTTCTAGATTCCTGTGGGTATGACTGTTATTAAAGCTTTTGCCTCTAGGGCATTCAGGGATGCCATGGGGATGATGGGTTTTCAACTAAATTACTCCTCACCCTATCATCCTGTGGGAAATAGAATTGTGGAGAGCAGGAACCAAGACTTAAAGCAGTCCTTAACAGTGAGAGTATTAGGTTTAGGCTATAGCTGGATTAATTACCTATGGGGTCGAGAGAGCACTAAATAATCGGCCCAGAAGGTCCTTGAGAGGTCACACCTCTTATGAGGTCCTATTTGGGATCCTTATGTGTGTCTCAGATCTTGATGTCTGTGGCACGGTGCCGGCAGACACTCCGCATGAAATAAATGAAGAAGTCGGGGATCTAGTTTGTGAAGAGAGTGCTGTGAAAAAGGAGTTTGACCCATCCAACAGAGCATTGGTTCCAGCCCTGTGAATGCACAGCACCAGAACTGCCATCCTACCACCACTGCCTGGTTCCAAAAAGAACACATTTGTTTCAATTGTTCATATTGCACCATGTGGATGATCCTGCACAGTAGCCCAGAAGGTCCATTAGGTAGTACCCGTTCCCCTCTCACTACCCCACAGGATGTACCTTTAGGAGCAGTAAACAGTGCTTCTACAAGTACCAATACTACAATTGCCTCCTGGAGCATGGGGAGGGTGGAGAATGAGTTTCTGCTGATTCCTGTTACCACTTCGTCGACAAGAAACGTCTGAGATGTGGAACTTTATTATTCCAATTCAAAACAGACAAATGACATGGTCTGCTATGAACTACCACAACAAGTGCGTCCATTCACCAGCTCTGCACCCGCTCCTGTATTTGCAAAGACTGCTTCTGGTTATTTCATCAACATTGATGACTTTTCTCCTAACTCATCTGCTTCTGCAACTGAAACTGTATTAAAGACATGTAAGCTGTTCATGAGGCTTAAAAACAATTACTCAATTTATCCATGGTGTTGGAAAATGGGTAATTGGTAAGGGCAGGTAGGTATCTACACCTAGCAACAAGCCACTAACCTCCACTTAGGTCCAGTTAGGTCTCAGTAAATTAACCCCAGCTCAACCCTTGGTAGCTTGGCAACGAGAGTCAAGGCTTAACTTAGGAGACAGTGTGTAAAGCATTCAAATATCACAAAACAGTAATTAAATAAAACACAGGAAACAGTTTAAAAATCCAAAACCAATTTATAAAAATAGTTTATATTTTTATCTTTAAAATGACACAAAAACGAATAAAATCGGATAAAGGGAACCGGAGTTATGAATTTTTAAAGACTTATTATTTTTCTAGCGCTTAGAAACAAAAAGCGCCAATCGGGTCATCTGGTTGCACCTCGACCGGGGCAAGGTCAAAGTTTCAGGCCGACCGCGATGGAGCCCTGCTCGGCTACAGGTCGCGGGAGGCCTCGGTTAAAAGTTTACCTTCACACTTAGTCTTTATTTTGAAGATTTTCTTCAGCGGGACGAACCTGCCAGTCCTATCCGACCTTCTGGAGACCTTCTCCGGATACGCGATGCTGGAATCCTCGGTGGAGATTTTTACCTTCGGACTTAGTCGTTTTTTCGAGGTGAAAATTCTTCGACTGGGGTAAACCTGGATCTTGATCCGACGTCCATGGAGCCCTTCTCGGATACGATGGCTGGGAGGTCCCGGTCAACATTTTACCTTCGGACTTAGTCTCTTTTTCGGAGATTTTTCTTTACTGGGACGAACCAGCAAATCAGGCCGGGTCGCGGTTGAGGCAAGCCGGCTAGAGTTGCCGCGGCGGGTCGGTCCCTCTATGGAGCTTTTTTACAAAATGCTTCACCCAGATGTCCTTTTAAGGTTCTTTTGGGGCCCACAGCTCACCCCAAGGGTCCAGAAGTTCTGAGATGGTCCTTGGGGGGTGCGGACTACAACTCCCAGAATGCACCTGGCGCAAACTCCTTTTTGGCCACTGGGCAGTGGTCAGCTGGTCGCTTTCTTCAGGAGTTGGTGCAGGGGACTCTGGTTAGCATTTTTTCACCTGTAGCAAACAGGGAGTCCCTCCTTGAACCAGTTGAAGCCAGGCAAAGTCCTTCTTGTGGTGAAGCCCAAGTGTGCAGCTTGTGCAGTCCTTCTGAGTGCAGGTTCCAGGTGCAGGCCAGTGGTCCAGCAGGACAGTCCTTCTTCTCCTTTAGTTCTTCCTTGTTGGAATCTGATGGGGATCTGAGGTGTGGGTGCAGGTCTGCCAGTTTTATCCTTGCTCCTGGGTGAAAAGCAGGGGGGTCCTGGTTCTCCAATCTGGGCAGGGTCCTTCCCCCTGCGATGACCACTTCCTGGGAAGTGTGGCAAAAATCCATCCCAGAGGGCAACATTCTCTAAAAATCCAACATGGCTGAATCTGATTTTTGGAGGTTACATCTGGCTGAGCCCACACACTGGTGTGGCTAAAAATCATAAACACACCCCTCTCCTGCCCTCTCCTAATCTAATCAAGGGGGCACCTAGTTGTCTGGGGTTGCAGGATGTGGGGGTGTTGCTCCAAATGTCCTTCTCTGCCTTTGAAGACCAGTTTGGCAGCCCTCCCCCTTCCTGCCTCACCATCTGCTGAGGGGAGATTCTCTCCCACAGGCACATTCCTTTGTGTGAAGCCAGGCCACTTCACACCTCATCAAGGCAGCTTGGCTAAGCTGCTACAGGCTGGCCAATCAGAGCACAGCAGCAAAAACAATGCAGGGCTGAAATTGGCAACTTTTTAGGTAAAGTCTAAAACTCTTTACCTGAACAAGTTATATTAAATCCAACAACTGGAAGTTGTGGGATTTATTACAACAATTAATTTGATACCAAATTCTTGGTATGCATCTTTTAAGGAGACTTTACAATTTAAAACAAAGTCTCCCCATTCTAGCCTATGAAGGCCATTTACTACCATGAGGGAAAAACTAATTTGGCTGTTTTTACCTCACCAGGGCTTATAAAACTATTTTTATAAAGTCCCTGCTTATAGTTACATGACACCCAGCCCTAGGGGCACATAGGGCACACCTTAGGGGTGACTTATATGTAAAAATAAGGTAGTTTAAGACTTTGGAACTACTTTTAATTCCAAAGTCGAATTTGCATATATCTTTAATTTAAAAGCAGCCAGCAAGGCAGGCCTGCCTTTAAAATGACACTGGGCACCTCAGCAGTGCACCTATGGGTGCACCACCTATGCTGTGGTCCCTAAACCTACATGCCCTACCATATACTAGGGACTTATAGGTAGGTTAACTTAGCCAATTATAATTAGCCTAATTTGCATATTGATTTTACACAGAGCACACACCCTGGGACTGGTTAGCAGTACCCAGGGCACCATCAGAGTCAGGAAAACACCAGCAAAAAGTGGAAAATGGGGGCAAGAAGTTAGGGGGCCTCTGCAATCAGCCCTGTTTTCTCACACAAGCCCCCCCCAGCCCACACGTCCAGGAGACTCAGCCCAACCCTGGGAGAGTCTTCCTGGCTTGTTAGGCGAGGAAGACAGTGAAGAAAACTGGCTGTCCCTTTGCAGGGCCTACTCTGCCTTATATCCTCCTGTCAGGGTCACTCCCTCTGGGTAGTGATGCCATCCCAACAGTGAAAGGACCCATCTCAAACTGAAACTTCCCTCTAGGGGGGTCTTCCTCCTCTCTCTCTGCCAACTTGGGTAGTGAGGTGTCCACCTCCCCTACTCCTAACTTTGCTAGGGCAACACCTAGCTTACCCAAAGAGGTCACCCAACACTTGAGCAACCCCACCATGACCAACAGGGTCAGGGGGCCTACTTTGTGATTGGCCCTGGGGTCTGCCTCCCAGGCCAAGTACAGTGCTGCCAGGAAGGCTAGCACCCAGCAGAGGCTACTTACAGCTGTCAGTACCCAGAACCACACCCTCAGCTCTCCACTGACAGGTGGCTGAGCTGCTTTAGGGGCAACTTTGGGGTCCTGGCACCCCTCTTGCTGTCTAGATTGGGGGGCTACCATCTCCTGTGGCAGACACCCTCCTTCCACTCTCCCTTCTGTCAGTGCAGGGGCAACACCCTGCATCTGGACAGCTGCCTGACTACTCAGGACTCCCTTGGGGTCAGGGGAGGCCTCACCAGTGCCAACTCTGGGCTCCCCCCCTACTGGGGCAGAAGGCCTTTGGCTCCCTGGAACTCTCTTTAAGAGTGGCCTACCCTTCCTTTTCTTCTTTCCTTTTCTTGGGGACTCCTGTCTCCTAACTGTAGGGACTGACTCCCCAGGACTTTGGTTTGGGGGGGCGCCCTGGGCGACCGCCCCATCTGGGACCAGACCCACCTCTGGGAGGTCATTGCCCAAGATACAATCTAGGGGGAGGTCAGCACTGACTACCACCCTAAACCAGTCAAGGATACCCTCCCTCTCTAGGGGCACTATGGCTACAGGTTTGGAGGTGACCTCCCCTGTTGCTATCCTGACTTTCCTTGTCTCTCCTGGGACATACATGTCTGGGGTCACTAACCAGTCACTCACCATAGTGTGACTGGCACAGGTGTCTCTCAGGCCAGTGGTAGGGATCCCTTTCACCTGAATGGGGTGGAAGTGCCTACTTCCACCCTCAGGGATCACCAGCTTACCATCTGGTCCTGTCTCCCAGCTCAATGCTAAGAGGACTTCATCATCTGAGGAGTCCTCCTCCATGGCTACACTGGACAGCCCAGTGCTAACCACCTTCTTTGGACAGCCTGCATCTCCTCTGAAGTGACCTGTCTGCTGACAGTCAAAGCAAGCCCTACTGTCCAAGAGCTTTTTTAACCCTGGGTCTCCCTGTCTCTGCTTGTCAGAGTGGGAGTGGGATTTACTCTCCTCCTTCTTAGGGTTCTGGGGTACAGAGGGAGTCTCTGTGGTGGGCTTACCACCTCCCTCCTTAGGTTTTTGGGGACCTGACCCCCCCTTCTTGGAGTCTCCCCCCTGGGACTTGACAACCACCCTGGTTCTCAACCACTCATCAGCTGCCTCCCCTAGCTCTCTAGGGTTGGTCTGCTTAGAGTCAACTAGATGCTGGCGTAACCTTTCTTGGGTACAATTGGTCAAGATGTGCTCTCTCATGATCAGATTGTATAACCCCTCATAAGTATTTACTTTGTTACCAATAATCCAGCCCTCTAGTGCCTTAAGTGAGGTGTCTACAAAGTCAACCCAAGACTGGGTATTGACCTTCTGGATGTTCCTGAACTTCATTCTATACTGCTCTGGGGTCAGACCAAACTTCTTGGTTAAGCACCTCTTCATACTAGGGTACGAATCTGCCTCCTCCCCCCTTAAGGTCAGAAGCCTATCCCTCCCTGAGTTGGGGACCAACTCCCACAAAAGGGAACCCCAGTATTGAGGCCTAACCCTTCTCATTTGGAGTGCCCTCTCAAAGGCCTCCAACCACTTGTCTATATCATCCCCCTCTACATAAGCAGGAACCACCCCCTTGGATAATCTGGGGCAAACTCCCCCACCCATGGACACCTCAACTTCTCTGTCGCTGCCACCATCTCTTTTCTCTTTCTTTGCCCACTTTTTCTTTTCTAGGTCCAGCTTGTCTGCTTCCAAAGCTATGTACGCTAGCTGGGCCTCCAGCTCTCTTTCCCTGATGGATGGGTTCTCTCCTCCTGAAGGGACCCCCTTCCCACCACTAGCTTTGGGTCTGCCCCTAGTGACTGTATGTACTGAGGACCGGTCTTCCTCATCCTCACTTAGGCTCAGATGCCCTCCCTCTCCTGAGTGGTTAGAGCTAGCATCCTCCCCTGTTTCTCCCTCCTCTGGAGCTTCCCCTGGGTCTACCTCTTGGGCCTCAGCCCATGCTGTCAGGGATTTGATCAGGACTTGCTTCCTGAGGTCAGTGGTTGCAGGCAACCCTCTTTCAGTACACAACCCCCTAAGCTGGACTACTGTCAGTGTGGGTAGGCTAGCCAGATCAAGCTCCATGGTTCCCTAGTTTTGTGTCAACAAAAACTTTTTGCAAAAATTGGAAACAATAATTTAGAAAAATTACAAAAATTCAATAATAGAAATTAATCCAAATTAAATATTTTTTTTTTTTTTTTTTTTTTAAACAATTTTTGCACCAAGACAATTTAAAGGATTTTTAATTTGTTTTACTTAAAACTGTAACGTGATACTGAACACAAGTACAGGATCCCACCGCTGCCACCAAAAATGTTGGAAAATGGGTTATTGGTAAGGGCAGGTAGGTACCTACACCTAGCAACAAGCCACTAACCTCCACTTAGGTCCAGTTAGGTCTCAGTAAATTAACCCCAGCTCAACCCTTGGTAGCTTGGCAACGAGCGTCAAGGCTTAACTTAGGAGACAGTGTGTAAAGCATTCAAATATCACAAAACAGTAATTAAATAAAACACAGGAAACAGTTTAAAAATCCAAAACCAATTTATAAAAATAGTTTATATTTTTAGCTTTAAAATGACACAAAAACGAATAAAATCGGATAAAGGGAACCGGAGTTATGAATTTTTAAAGAATTATTATTTTTCTAGCGCTTAGAAACAAAAAGCGCCAATCGGGTCATCTGGTTGCACCTCGACCGGGGCAAAGTCAAAGTTTCAGGCCGACCGCGATGGAGCCCTGCTCGGCTACAGGTCGCGGGAGGCCTCGGTTAAAAGTTTACCTTCACACTTAGTCTTTATTTTGAAGATTTTCTTCAGTGGGACGAACCTGCCAGTCCTATCCGACCTCCTGGAGCCCCTCTCCGGATACGCGATGCTGGAATCCTCGGTGGAGATTTTTACCTTCGGACTTAGTCGTTTTTTTGAGGTGAAAATCCTTCGACCGGGGTAAACCTGGATCTTGATCCGACGTCCATGGAGCCCTTCTCGGATACGATGGCTGGGAGGTCCCGGTCAACTTTTTACCTTCGGACTGAGTCTCTTTTTCAGAGATTTTTCTTTACCGGGATGAACCAGCAAATCAGGCCGGGTCGCGGTTGAGGCAAGCCGGCTAGAGTTGCCGCGGCGGGTCGGTCCCTCTATGGAGCTTTTTTTACAAAAATTCTCCAAACTTCTCCAAACTTCTGGGGCTTCACCCAGATGTCCTTTTAAGGTTCTTTTGGGGTCCACAGCTCTCCCCAAGGGTCCAGAAGTTCTGAGATGGTCCTTGGGGGGTGCGGACTACAACTCCCAGAATGCACCTGGCACAAACTCCTTTTTGGCCACTGGGCAGTGGTCAGCTGGTCGCTTTCTTCAGGAGTTGGTGCAGGGGACTCTGGTTAGCAATTTTTCACCTGTAGCAAACAGGGAGTCCCTCCTTGAACCAGTTGAAGCCAGGCAAAGTCCTTCTTGTGGTGAAGCCCAAGTGTGCAGCTGGTGCAGTCCTTCTGAGTGCAGGTTCCAGGTGCATGCCAGGGGTCCAGCATGGCAGTCCTTCTTCTCCTTTAGTTCTTCCTTGTTGGAATCTGATGGGGATCTGAGGTGTGGGTGCAGGTCTGCCAGTTTTATCCTTGCTCCTGGGTGAAAAGCAGGGGGGTCCTGGTTCTCTAATCAGGGGCAGGGTCCTTCCCCCTGCGATGACCACTTCCTGGGAAGTGTGGCAAAAATCCATCCCAGAGGGCAACATTCTCTAAAAATCCAACATGGCTGAATCTGATTTTTGGAGGTTACATCTGGCTGAGCCCACACACTGGTGTGGCTAAAAATCATAAACACACCCCTCTCCTGCCCTCTCCTAATCTAATCAAGGGGGCACCTAGTTGTCTGGGGTTGCAGGATGTGGGGGTGTTGCTGGTTGCTCCAAATGTCCTTCTCTGCCTTTGAAGACCAGTTTGGCAGCCCTCCCCCTTCCTGCCTCACCATCTGCTGAGGGGAGATTCTCTCCCACAGGCACATTCCTTTGTGTGAAGGCAGGCCACTTCACACCTCATCAAGGCAGCTTGGCTAAGCTGCTACAGGCTGGCCAATCAGAGCACAGCAGCAAAAACAATGCAGGGCTGAAATTGGCAACTTTTTAGGTAAAGTCTAAAACTCTTTACCTGAACAAGTTATATTAAATCCAACAACTGGAAGTTGTGGGATTTATTACAACAATTAATTTGATACCAAAGTCTTGGTATGCATCTTTTAAGGAGACTTTAAAATTGAAAACAAAGTCTCCCCATTCTAGCCTATGAAGGCCATTTACTACCATGAGGGAAAAACTAATTTGGCTGTATTTACCTCACCAGGGCTTATAAAACTATTTTTATAAAGTCCCTGCTTATAGTTACATGACACCCAGCCCTAGGGGCAGATAGGGCACACCTTAGGGGTGACTTATATGTAACAATAAGGTAGTTTAAGACTTTGGAACTACTTTTAATTCCAAAGTCGAATTTGAATATAACTTTAATTTAAAAGCAGCCAGCAAGGCAGGCCTGCCTTTAAAATGACACTGGGCACCTCAGCAGTGCACCTATGGGTGCACCACCTATGCTGTGGTCCCTAAACCTACATGCCCTACCATATACTAGGGACTTATAGGTAGGTTAACTTAGCCAATTATAATTAGCCTAATTTGCATATTGATTTTACACAGAGCACAGGCCCTGGGACTGGTTAGCAGTACCCAGGGCACCATCAGAGTCAGGAAAACACCAGCAAAAAGTGGAAAATGGGGGTAAAAAGTTAGGGGGCCTCTGCAATCAGCCCTGTTTTCTCACACATGGTATTGTCTGTGGATGCTGTTGACATTGTTAGCTTTTCTGCTTTGGATTAGGTTCACTAGTGTCTTCTTTCTCTTGATAAATGGTCATTATTTTCCTGAATGCTCTGCCATCGAGCTGGTGGATAAGGGTCGAACACCTTAGCTATTTTCCTATAAGGACTGAAGAGACTTGTCGATTGTGAACATTTTAGCAGTTCTGATTCCAGATGGGATTGTTTGGGATAAAGTACCATTTGATATGTATGGTCCTACTGAGGTCATTCAAATTCCATATTTGTTTAACATTTCAATGAGTCATGTTATTACACCTGGTATCCTTTCTGAGGACTGGGATGTTAAAACTGTTGATTTCATGCTTTCTAAGCTTGAATAATATACTGTATTTGGAAGGGAAAACATGTGTATGAACACAGCGAATTAAGGGGAAATTTTCTGTTATCACCATTACAGACATTACTTTCTGCACCGTGTCGATAATCCAAGATTAGTTTATAATTACACACAATAGGAACATTGTTCAAATCCACCTGTGGGGAATTCCAAAAGTTATGTAGACAAGTTTATGTATTTTACTGGGCATGACACTAGAAATGCTCAGACATATTTTTTTAAATTGCCGCCTTCTTGAGTGAGGAAAATATTGCTAGCCAACACAAAATTGATCTTTTCATATTCCTTTGTTTCCCAGCTTGCTGCTGAAGGTTATGAGTAATTGAAAAAACTATTGATTTGAAGAGTGTCTGGGGAACAAATGATTAGCAGATACAGGGTAGGGAAGCTTTGTTTAGAGCATGCCTTATTCCTCTACAAATTATGGCCCATATTTATACTTTTTGACGCAAAACTGCGCTAACGCAGTTTTGCGTCAAAAAAATTAGCGTTGGCTAACGCCATTCTGAAGCGCCATGCGTTAGCCGCCGGTGCTGCCTGGTGTGCGTGGAAAAAAACGACGTACACCAGGCAGTGCCGGCGTAGGGGGATATGGGGCTTGGGCGTCAAAAAATGGGGCAAGTCAGGTTGAGGCAAATTTTTCGTCTCAACCCGATTTGCGCCATTTTTTTCGACTCCCAATCCCCATAGAAATGACTCCTGTCTTAGCAAAGACAGGAGTCATGCCCCCTTGCCCAATGGCCATGCCCAGGGGACTTCTGTCCCCTGGGCATGGTCATTGGGCATAGTGGCATGTAGGGGGGCACAAATCAGGCCCCCCTATGCCACAAAAAAAAAAAAATGACTTACCTGAACTTACCTTAATGTCCCTGGGATGGGTCCCTCCAGCCTTGGGTGTCCTCCTGGGGTGGGCAAGGGTGACAGGGGGTGTCCCTGGGGGCATGTGAGGGCACCTCTGGGCTCCTTCAGAGCCCACAGGTCCCTTAACGCCTGCCTTTTGCAGGCGCAAAAAAACAGCGCAAAAGCGGCCGTACGTCATTTTTTTTGACCCGCCCACTCCCGGGCATGATTTTTGCCCGGGAGTGTAAATACGGCGCACATGCCTCGGAGTCAATTTTTTAGACGTGAACGCCTACCTTGCATATCATTAACGCAAAGTAGGTGTCAACGCTAAAAAATGACGCAAACTCCATGGACTTTTGCGCTAGACGCGTCTAACGCCAGAGTATAAATATGGAGTTAGTTTTGCGTCGGAATTGCGTCAAAAAAAACGACGCAATTCCGGCGCAAACAGAGTATAAATATGCCCCTATATTTTCAAATGACACCATCCAACAAACAGCCTGTCTGGGGTTAGTGAAAGTAAAAGGACTAAGGGGCATATTTATGAAAAGCCACTTTTCTTGCACCCCTTAGGGCCCCTCTAATTTAATATATGGTGCACCATGGCAGTAGTTAGGGAACTAGCATCAGAATTTCTGACCCTTGTTAGAAATTGGGTCTTTGGTTGGCAGTCAGGTTACCCCGTGTCCAAGCAAGGACCCTCACTCAAGTCAGGGTAAGTCACACACAATCCAAATTATCCTGTGCTCACCCTCCGGTAGCTTGGCACTGAGCAGTCAGGCTTAACTTAGAAGGCAATGTGTTAAGTATTTGTGCAATCAATCATGCAATAACACAGTATAACACAACAAAAATACACCACACAGTGCTTAGAAAAATATATAATATTTATCTGGTTAAATGCGGGTCAAAACAATCAAGATTTGATAAGTACACATTGAAATATCACTTTGGAGAATTATCAAAAGAGTCTTAAGCTCTTAAAAACAATAAGTGTCTCTTTCAAGCATAAAGTACCTGGTTTGCATCTAAATTATCCGCAAGGGGTCATAGAGGAGGAGATGCGTGGAAAACGGGGAGATATGCGTCAGTTTCTCCAGGCGCACACAGACGATGTGCTGATCTTTTTTCACGCAGTCACAGCTTTGTGTCAATTTCCAGCATGAAGAGTGGGATCCTCTTCGGGTTGCAGGGTATTTGGATGACCCGGGACGAAGTGGAGAAATCCTGGGTGTGCAGGACGAAGTCACAGGAGCTGCGTCGATCCGGTGGGCGATGCAGGGAAATTTCTGTTGCACAGCAGGCGCTGCGCTGATTCTTCTCACAGGAAGTCGGCCTGCGTTGTTCCAGCTCAGCTATGTGTTGATCCAGTGGGCCGTGTGTCGAAGTTCCGGTCACAATTCTGTTACTGTGTTGATCTCCTCTCTCGGAGCTCGGCTGCGTGGTTCCGGTTCAGCGTGCAGTGATTTTCTCACCGCAAAGCAGGCTGTGTGTCATTTCTGGCAGGCTGTGCGTGGAATGTTCGCTGCACAAGGAGTTCTTCACAGGATGAAGTCTTTTTAGCCCTGAGACTTCAAGGAACAGGAGGCAAGCTGTATCCAAGCCCTTGGAGAGCACTTCTCAGCAGAGCCAGAGGGCAGCAAGGCAGCAGGGCAACAGCAGGTCAGCATTCCTTTGCAGAAAAGTAGTCAGGTGAGTCCTTCGGGCAGCCAAGCAGTTCCTAATGGCAGGTTCTGGTTCAGAGTTTGGTATCTTGTCCAGAAGTGTCTGAGTTGGTAGGGTCATAGGCCCTGTTTAAATAACCAAATTTGTCTTTGAAGTGGGGTAGACTTCAAAGAGTGGCTTAGAAATGCACCAGGACCCATTTCAGTTCCATCCTGTCTGCCAGGGTCCCAGTAGAGGGTTTGTCAGTCCATTGTATGAGGGCAGGCCACTGTCTTTTCAAATGTAATTGTCAGGCCCTTCACCCTCCCAGCCCAGGAAGACACAGTCAGTATGCAGATGTGTGCAGGTGTGACTGAGCATCCTGTGTTTGGGGTTGTCTGAGTGAAATGCACAAGGGAGCTATCAACTAACCTAGCCAGATGTGGATTGTAAGGCACAGAAGGATTTAATTGCAGAGAAATGCTCACTTTCTAAAAGTGGCATCCTTAAAATACTAATATTAATTCTAACTTCACCAGTCGGCAGGATTTTGTATTACCATTCTGGCCATACTAAATATGACCTTGTTAATCCTTTGAGATCAGAATCTACCACTCAAATAGTATATAAGGGTAGCCCTAATATTAGCCTATGAAAGGAGCAGGCCTCACAGCAGTGTAAAATTAATTTAGGAGTTCTACATTACCAGAACATCTCAACTACACAGGTATATGTCCTGCCTTTTATCTACATTGCACCCTGCCCTATGGGTTACCTAGAGCCTACCTTAGGGGGGCTTATATGTAGAAAAAGGGTTTTTTAAGGCTTGGCAAGTACTTTTGAATGTCAAGTCGAATTGGCAGTGAAACTGCACACACAGGCCTTGTAATGGCAGGCCTAAGGCATGGTTAAGGAGCTACCTATGTGGGTGACACAATCAGTGTTGCAGGCCCACTAGTAGCATTTCATCTACAGGCCCTGGGCACATATAGTACACTTTACTTTCAAGTAGATTAAATAAGCTAATTGGGTAGGACCCAATGTCACCCTGTTTTCAGGGAGAGAGCATATGCACTTTAGCACTGGTTAGTAGTGTTAAAGTGTGCAGAGTCCTAACACCAGCAAAAACAGTGTCCAAAAAGTGGAGGGAGGCAGGCAAAAAGTTATGGGTGACCACCCTAAGGCTGTCAGGTCTAACAACCCAAGTTCGGCGCTTTACAGGATCAGCGTCAAAACATTTGACGCTAATCCTGTAAAGCACCCAGAGGCCCATTGAAACTGATGGGAACCTCCTTTTAAATCCCAGAAAAAATGACGCACAGAAATCTGTTAGATTTCTGTGTGCCATTTTTTCAGGCCCCCCTAATGGGGAAATGTCCAAATGCATACATTGTACCTGGTGCAGGCATAATGTAGTGCAAAGGGTTACAAAGTGGCGCATTGCATGCACTGCACCGCTTTGTAAATATGGTGCAGTGATTTTGGCATTGTTGGACCACATTAGCATAGCAAAATTATGCTAATGTAGCACAAGGAGGCGCTAGGGGCTCTTAAATATGCCCCTAAATGTGCCTAATAGCCCCACACTAGCTGAATTTCACAATTGGCAAACATTTTTGAATGTCACTGACAAACAATTGACTGCTTGTGTTCAGAATGGGGCCTTTCATTCTTTATTCTCAAGTCCAGGCTGGTGGTTATTGTGGCCAGTGGACACAAATGGTTGCCCAACTCATTTTGTTAATTCCTAAGGGGGTTTCAGAGCAAGGCGGTCAATCCCTTGCTATGTCTCTGCTCAACATTCAGGTATCGTTACTACTTGCCGTTTGTGTAAACTGTGCCAACAATGGTTACACTCTCTGTCAAAGAACACCTTAGTCTCCTTTCACAGGAAGTCGATTTACAAGATTTCTTGTTAGGATCCAGGAAGGCATGAACAAAACGCTTCTTATATATACCACATATAACTAGGTCTGCAAACTTTCCCAGATGGAAGCTGCTGCACGTCTGAGGCAGATTGATAAGGAAAATATGGAAAAGTCTTTTCCAGTTGTTGATAATGGCATGAACACTTTGTCCAACAAAATGAACACCTTCAATAATACTCTGTCATCTGCGATTGCTATTATTCAGAATGACATGTCTTTTTCATAACATGGACAAAGTCAGCTGCATTCTATCATGCAGTTAAGTTGTACACTGCAGGTTCTCAAAAGTGGCTGCGTGCCTTGAAAGCATGTTAACGGTACTTAATTGTTTGCAGCTTTTAATTTGTCCAGACAACACCAGATAATGGCTAAGATAATGGCTAAGAAAGAAACAAGTTACATCATGCCTAACATTGAGAAGCTGGAAAAGTTGCCTTTTATGAAGCAGAAATCCCCTCACCAGTATTGTTAATACATGGAATAATAAATCAGCCCATTTCCACCTTTCGTTTCACAAAATTCTTAAAACATATTGCAGTAGGCAGGTTTGAGTGCTAGGAGACAGTCACATACATGAAGTGTGAGAATTGCCTTTCGATTACAAGTGTCTGAACGGCAAAACAAAGGTCTTTCTTAGCGGAAGTGAATGTGAGATTACAGTTACTCATTTCTATGATCTGTAAGCAGATGCCCTTGCACATCCTTTGTAAGGTGGAGGTCATGAATTTGGCATGCTATCTGAAGGGTACTGCCATCTATTTGATTCATCCAGTATTTCAGATACTTTCTAAAGAACAATCAAAGCTGCTGTGGCATAAAGCCAGGAATCGCTTAGGTGAGCTCAGTTACTCAAATGGTAATATTTGCAGCTATGTTTTACCCCCCCAACCGAAGCGATAAAAGTGGCAGACTTGTGTCCCTGCATTGCTTCTTTTGTAAATGATGGCAGGCTGAGCAGACTAAAGGTGCTATTGTTCTAAAAACATGTGGCTCTGACATCAGCCAAGGAGACATACCGATCTCCAGATCGCAAGGTCATCAGCTGAGATACAGTCCCTAGTGTCTTCTTTCTCTTGATAAATGGTTATATATACCAACTTCCCCAAACATTTTGGAGAATTGGTGAACAGAATTTCCAATGCATCGAATACTGCAGGGATTGTGCACTTTTTTAAGGTTGTTGGTTCTGAATTTGTCAGCACCTTCCAACCATACACTCACTCTTTTCGAGTGCCTTTGTTGGATTCCCTATAACTTTGGCATAAATTGGTGGAGTTTAGCTGCTGCTATTGTTTATATGCAGTGGCTGTTGTATCTCAGCAAAGTAGAGAGATGGAGCTACCACCAGCACCGCAATGTCATGGTGCAGTTTTTCTGAGCTTCCTTGCTGGAGGAGCTGGAGCTAGATTGGTCACTGACATTCTGACCGGTCCTAATGTGTATGCAGCCGGGTTTCCATTGCACTTGGTGCCTCTTCGAATGTGCACATCTAGTGTGCCTTGCTGTGCAGCCTGAGCTGACCATGGACAAGGATCTATCAACGCTCTTGATGAGGGTTCAGTCACAGACATGCCCCTTGGGACTGAGGTTACTTCACGTGGCATCTTTTGAGTCACCGCTTGTGGACCTACTGGCTCCAACAAAATCTGCCACAATGGATAGTGCTACCTTTGCAGGTCACTCTGCACCTGAGGCTTCTTCACACTTTTGCTTTGTGGATCCCTCTGCCAGTACATTGATCAATCTGTCACTGGCCGAAGTGTAGCCCTTTTTGGTCCAATCTCCAATGATGACATAGGAATTTTTCAGCAAGACCATAATTACTGTTAAATTTGGCCACTGGCTTTTTCAAAGTGTAAAATGTAACACCAAATTGCCTTTGAATTTGGCCTGGCTGTTGGCCTCCTTAGCTTGCTGACTTAGGCTTCTCATGTTAGATTTTGTGTACGCTTTTAAGTTTTTAGCTAGAGCATTATTAGGCTTTGGAATTTGCACCCTTGCTTCAGCCATAGGGGAGGGTGTTGTGGGTCCATTTTAGTTCCTTCCCTGGGTACAGTATTTAGCTTAGCTTAGGCTTGCATCCTGTGCCCTTTCATCCAGATAATATGCTCTGTTTTCATTTATTTGATTTTACTCATTTTAGCACAGCTTGTTTTAGTGGTGATCTTTTTATTTCAGTTGCAATCCTGTGAGACCATCACTATCAGTGTTATAAATGACATTTTTTCATGGTGTTCTTCTGCCCTGGGTCGACTGGAACAGAATGCGAAGAATACAGAATAATATTTTGGCCATTACCCCAGAATACACCACATTACCCACAGAAAACACAGCCAGACAGTGTACGGCTGGGCAGTCACACATCAAACCCACATGCATACAGGCATCTGCCGCAATCACACACATCTAAGGATGACAGATGCCAACTCACCTGCTCCTCTGGTCGCCCATACAACTTGGCATATAGGGGTAGGGCCTCATCCACCAGCTTCTCCAGCTCATCCGCATTGAAGGCCAGGGCCCATTCCCCTGTGACCCGTGCCATCTCAGGGACTAGAGTCAGGACACAGCAGCAAACGCAGTGGAGTACTACCCTGCATGGGAATCAGGAGTCAAGTGTTTGACGAAATGGCGCTGGTACCACGGCGGTGTGCTCCGTTACCGTCAGCGGCGATCATGATTGGCCCAGGTTCCCCATTGACATCCAGGTAATCCAATGATAGGGTGCACGGCAGTGAACTCTGCCTTCCTCCATGACGACTAACACCAGTGGAATGAAGTCACTTCCACTCTTTCATACCTGGATGGCAGGAGGCTGCCATTTTGCTACCACCACGTCACAATAGCCTGGCTAGGGGCCTCATCCAGGGCCTCAAAATCTCTGACCTTAGTCACTTGCTGACATGAGTCTAGGATCTTCACATGCACCCATCTTTGGAATTGTGTCCACACTGGGATGCCATTCTGACAGAGTTAACTCATCACACATATGCCTGCCGGTGTACTTCATCCTTTGTATCTGTGTGTATTACCTACCTGTCACACTTACAAAGATACAGTGACATCATGTGATGCAAGTGTATGTTCACACTCAATATGTGTTCTTACCTCCCCCATTGGTACAGACCTATGTGGCGAGGGAGGACCCCATCTGTTTACAGACCTCGGGTTGATTGGAAACTATGTTACCTACAGACTCAATAGAGCTACTGTCCATGACCTTTGTGCATTAATGGATCCTGTACTGAAACCGGCTAATCGGAATCAGCATGCTATCCCTACAACTGTACAAGTGCTATCTTTTGGCTACAGGCTCATTTCAGGTGACAGTGGGCATGGGTGCAGGGGTCTCACAGCCAATGTTCAGCCTCATCCTGTCAAAATTCCCAGATGCATCTGTCCAACACCTGCAAACATATGTCCAGTTTCCCCAAAGGACTGAACTTCTGGCCATCAAATCTGGATTTTATGCCTTTGCTATCTTCTCCCATGTGATTGGTGCCAATGATGGAACCCACATAACTCTCACATTCTCAAGAGTGAATGAACAAGTGTACAGGAATCAGAAGAATTATCGCTCCATGAATATACAATTGGTGAGTACTGCTGACCAGTACATATAACATGTCAATGCCAGGTTCCCAGACTCAGTCCATGATTCCTTTGTCCTGAGAAACAGCAGTGTACCACACTTGATGGAACAACTACAAGGGGACAGAGGATGGCTCATAGGTGAGTGTGTATGACATTGGATCTGCACATAGCTGTCAGCCAGCCAATGTGCATGTAACGTCAGTTTCTTAAGGTCCTGTTTCACCCACTTTTGCAGGTGATTCTGGCTACCCCAACTTGCAATGGCTCCTGACACCTGTGAGGAATCCCAGAACAGATGCATAGAGGAAATAAAATGAGGCCCATGGACGTACTAGGAGGGTGATTGAGTGCACTATAGGTCTCCTGAAGGCTAGATTTCCTTGCCTCCATCTCTCTGGGGGATCCCTGTGCTATGTACCTGACAAGGTTTGTAAGATAGTGGTAGCATACTGCATGCTGCACACCTTGGCTGTGAGGAAAGCTATCCCCCTTCTGGAAGAGGAGGGTGCTGTCAAACCAGTCCAGCAACTTCAGAGAGGGGATGAGAGTGATGCTAAGGAAGAAGAGGGGGAAGATATAAACTCCAAGAACCAGCTGACCCACCTATACTTCCAGTGACTATAAGGTACTGTTCAATGATGCTGATGTCTTCACTGCATATTTCAGTCTGACTAATGTAATTGGTAATGTGGTGTCTAAAGTCAATGACACTGTTAACTGATGTGTGAAGTGGCATGTACCAGGTAACCCAATTTTATGTACAGTGTGACATACTTCAGACAGTAGAGTGCTTTGGATCCCCACCTGCAATAAAGGTATTATTATGAAATTGACTGGCTAATGCATACACATTCACAATTGATATCTCATATTGATGAGGGATATACGATTTGAGTGCACAGGTGCATTTATTAAGTGACAAAATATACATAATTCGTGGGACAGTGATAGGGAAGGGGCACATGGTGCATATCCATACTCAGGTACTTATGCTTAGCTGTTGGTAGCACTGGCTTTTGTTCGATGTGGCCATTGGTAGATGGTGTGATGGCAGTGGCAAGTCAACAAGGGAGCACAGTGGCACACAAGGGAGACAGTTGAGGGCACAGTCACTTCCTAGCGGTGGGCTTGGTCTTGGCTGATGTTTCAGTGGCATGCCTGGGTCTGAGGGCACATTTGGGTCGCTGGAGCTGGGCTGCAGGGGTAGGGGTACTGGTTTCCTGTGTTTCCTCTGGCAATGCCACGAGTCCAGTAGCTGCTGCAGATGTGGAGGGCAGGGCAGTGTCCTGGCTAGTGGTGGGGGCTTGCAGGTGGGTGGAGGACTCAAGCTGGCTGTGGTACTGGTGCTGCAGCACCCATGCAAAGGAGGCCATGGTGGCATTAAGCTGTTTCCATTGCTCCATGTCCTCCTGATTGTGTGTTATCTGCAGCCTCTGATTCTGGTCCCAGGTGGCCAGGATCTGGCCCATCCTGTCCTGGGTATGGTGGAATGCTCCTAGGACCTCAGATATCACCTCCTGGGCTGCTGCATTAATCCATTGGCCACCCCCGGGCCACTGATGTCCTCCCACTGGCTCTAGCCCCCTGTGCCTGTGTCCCCTGCACAGGTCTGGCAGTGCCACTTGCAGTTTGCCCTTTGTCATCCTGCCTGTTGGTGGGTGGAGACTCTGGCATCTCTACATTTGGGCTGCCAGTCTGTGGCTGGGAGACACTGGTGTGGGGTCATTAGGCCAGAGCTGATGATGGTGGCTGTGTGGTAGGTTTGTCAGTGGTATCCTAGGTGGGGCTGCTGGAAGGTGACAGTCCAGTACTGGGTGATGGGCCAAGGTATTCCTCAAATTCCATACATCCCTCTGCAGTCCCTGAATTGGGCCTCTGTCCTTGTGAGGGGCACTGGCACTCCTTGGAGTTTCCGTCTGGGTGGCATGTGTGGTGGTTCCTGTGAGGCCAGTGAGGCCCTCCGGGTGCAGGATTGCCAGGACCTTCTCCCAGTTGGATGCCATTGACCTAAACTTCCCACGCAGGTGGTTTCATCTCTTCCGGATGTCATCCCTTGTCCGTGGATGGTTTCCCACTGTGTTGACCTTGTTCACAATTGTCTGCATTAGTTTCATCTTCCTGGACATGGGTATCTGCGGCACCTGTGCCCCGAATAGTTGTGACTCGACCCTGAGTATTTTATCCACCATGGTCCTTAGCTCTTTATCTGTGAAGCGAGGGTGCTTAGGGAGTGCCAGGGTGTGTGTGGTGGGAGAGTTGTTGTGGGTGTATTGATGAGGGTGCTGTTTTGTGGTTGTGTGTGGCTTATAAAGGTGTTTGGGTTTGTATGTGTTTTTGTGGTGTATTTGTGCATGTGACGTGTTATGTTGTGTTCAGTGTATGCGTCTTATGTTGTTAATCTCAGTTGTGCTATTGGCAATGCAAAGGATTGTGGGGTATGTGTGTGGGTGTTTTATAGTGTTGTGGATGTGTGTCAGGTGTATGGGTTTCAAAGTTGCCAATGTGTACATTTGATGTTGGTGGGCCCCATTGCTGGCTGTGGCAGTCCGTATCGCCAATGGTCGTTCAGCATCCACCATCCGCCACGCTGATTTGTGCTTCATTAGTTGGTGGGTGGAGAATTTGTCTGCATGGCGGTGGCAGGGTGGGGTGTACTGCCTTGTCGCCATTGTGGGCCCTGGCAGTGGGTGTAGGTTGCAGGATTTTTGGAGGTTTGACTTTTTGGCATAATAATTAGGCGGTGTCCAGTCCGCCACTGGCAGTCTTCTGTTCACCGACGCCACAGCGGTTGGCGGTGATTGCCGCCAACTTCATAATGAGGGCCTAAGACTTAGGTACATATCCCCATCAGGTTTACTTTGCAAGAACAAAACATGTCCCTTATTTAGCACCTTGCAAGACAAAGGGCATTAGAGGGGTTTCCAGCCAGGATTTTCCATCTACACTGCATGCCAGTTTGCAGCCAACCTCAGCCTTTGTGTCTCTATGAAGTCTAATCTGAAGACTGGAGACCCAAACTTGTACTAAGGTAATGGGTGTAGGTTGGGCTTCTCATGAACACTGCACAGGCTAGAGGCTAAGAAATAGGCTTTAGGTAGGAATTATATATTCATGTTTATTGCAATATGTTGGGATTCTTCATCTTTATCTCTGATCTTTACAATCCTGATTTTTTATTCCTCATTATCCTAATCATTGCAACTCATGCATTTTATCATAGATTGCAGTCCTTTCAATAAATGTATTGAAAACTATCTTTCATCTCCCATTTTCTGTGTGTATGTGTAAAAGACTTGTATTTTGGAGAGAGAAAGGCAAAGATTGTTCACCATGATTTCCCTGAGGGGTCTTTAGATTTCCATATGCTAGGCTGCCACAAGTCTCCTTTACTGTTTGGGTTTGGGTGAGGTGCTGCTAGAGAGCTAGGAGGGTTGCGCTGACAGCTGCCAACTGGTGGGGCAGTGACTCAGTCATCTACAGGCAGAGGTGCTGCCACCCCAATCCCAGCAGTCTTGTTGAGATACAAGAGTCCTTACGACAGGGTACCGTGCTGAGGAAGCCCCCTGGAGCTCATGGTTAGAGGTAACAAGATATGTAGGTTTTAGTTAGTAGTTTTAGCAAGAGGTTGCAGACAAATAACTACACATTATGTTGAAAAACACAAATGATTTTCACACTCACTGAAAAGTCATTAAAATCATTAAAACTACATTTTAACAATTTTAATGGCTAGATAATATAATTAGATTTTGAATATAGACTACAAAACCCTTGTAATATACAATGAACACTACATGTACAAAAAGAACAAGTTTAACCATGTTTCTTGCTTCCCTGAAAATGAAAATTATTCAAGTCCTCTATAAATTCTCTATCACCATCCCTTAACAAAGACAGCATGGGGGCTGAAAATGGAAGGGTCCTGATTTAGAGAGCTTTTTCCATATGCCTGATTAGACGTTCACTGGATGCAGGCACAGCAAATATGTTTTGCTCATTTAATATAATTAAAATTAGCATATGATTTTTTTTTCTTTATTTCAATAGACTTTATTGAGTTTTTAAAGCGAAACAAACAAAACACATGAAACATCCAGTCACACTCTTGGTGAAAAGGACTGGTAAGGAATGATATTCCCTTGCATAATAATACTTGCTGTTATGAACACAAAATAACACCATGAGAAAATTAATTGAAAGATCAAGATAGTATTGAGTCCTTATGATTGTAGCTAGAACCAAGAAAGAAAAGAAAGGTAAGAAAAAAAAGCGTAAGTCAAAGAATTGTAACTGTGGGCATGACAACTTAGGGATAAAGAGAAGGTAGAAAACCTTAATACTATTCTGTAAATAACTGATAGTGAGCCATATGGGATTACATGGGAAATAGTGATTGAAAAACCCATTTAGTATATGCTGAGAGATTCATTCAGGCGTGGGGGCATATATACAAGCCCCTCGCATGACCTTAGTGCCACCATAGCATCTTTTTTTCACGATAAGGTGGCACTAAAGTGGGTTTTCTGCCATGTCATATTTACAAAGTGGCGCAATGCTTGCATTGCGCCACTTTGTGGCCCCTTGCCCCACATTATGCATGCGTCAGACATAATGTATGCAGAGAGGGTGTTCCGGTACAAGGAGGCCCGAAAAAATTGTGCAGTGTAATTTACAACAATTCACTGTGCTATTTTTTCCATAATTTTGAATGTCTGCTCAGAGCAGGCATTAAAATGATGCACTCATAATGTTCAGTGGGCCTCCCTGTGCTATGCTGCACTAGCGTAAAAATGTATGACGTTAGCGTAGCAAAGCGCCACAATAGCATCAAAATGTTTGATGCTGTTGTGCTAACTTCCACCGTGGTGCACCATATTGTAAATACAGTGCAACTATGGTGTTGTTATGTGCCGGTATGGGGGGGTGAAAGAAAAGTGGTGCATCATCTATGATGCATCACTTTCTTGTAGATATGCCCATTGGTGTTGGTGAAATAGTTATCTAGCGTCTTCCAAAGTGATCTGGCCTGTGGTTTCCAAGAGGAATTTTTCAGGGACACGTTGTCGGCACCCCTTAAGT
The DNA here is from genome assembly GCF_031143425.1 of Pleurodeles waltl. Lineage (NCBI taxonomy): Eukaryota > Metazoa > Chordata > Amphibia > Caudata > Salamandridae > Pleurodeles > Pleurodeles waltl. The sequence continues at coordinate 958,229,267 of NC_090449.1, forward strand.
AAGATATCTAGGTAAGACAGGATTTAAGAGAGGTGGCCGCTGTATTCTTTCAGTTATTGAAGAGGACTTACACGCAGCAGTTAATAACATGTCTAAGAGGAGACAGTCATCGTGTTGTTTGAATCCTGGGTCAAGAAACCCTTGAATTAGTGAAAGGGAGTCTCACTTCAATTTTATCCTGAACAGGATTTGAATAAAATCTGATACCCGGTCCGAAAAATGTGAGACAGCACTGCAAAAGAAGAGCAGATGGTAAATGTCACTATTAGGGATGTTCCAACAGGTTGAATCCTCTCTCAGAGACAGTTTATGGAGGCAAGATGGGGTCCAACATGTTCTGTGGAGGAGCCAGTACTTTGTTTGGGATAGGGAGGGAGTTATTTTATAAAAAATAACTGATTTCTAAATCAGCCCCCAATCTTCCAAAGAGACAACTCCAAAAGAGTCAAATTTCTTCAATATGCCTGTGGTTTTGGGTTTTAAAAGGTGATAGAATTTGGAAGCTTGATACCCAGACTTTTTAAAGGACAAGTTAATCATGAGGAGAGATGGACCTGCATCAAGGTATTCAGTTTTGGATAAACTAGCTTTAAGTTTGAGAAAATCAAACAAATCTATATCTGTTAGAGAGCATTGCTGTTGCAGTTCTTTGAAGGGAACCCAAACGTTTCAGGAAGTGAATACCTTTAAAAGCCCATGAGTGCCAAAATATGAATTTGCCTTGAATCTTGATGCCTGAATTATACCAGAGTGAGGCCATGCTTGAGCTGGAGACAGGTATATCTAGCAGTTTACTGATCCTCAGAAGAGCAGGAATGTTACTACTGGATAAAAGTGCTATAGCGCCTGTCATCCAGAATCCATATTTTTCAACATTCAGCAAGATGGGAAGAGTAGTCCTGAGGGGTGACAGCCATAGAGAACCGTGTTTTGGTAGTTCCTAAAGTTGGCTAGGTTGACTTCTCCTATAGTTGTGGGGAGACAATGCTTTTTGATGGAAATTCTGGGGAGTTTGTTCTGCCATATAAATGTATTCAGTAGTATGCCAAGTTTCCAATGGAAAACATCTGATAAAGTTAAGGGGAGAATGCTAATGGAGTTACCATCATTTTGATGGTCTCTATGTGGCCCCACCAAGTGATAAACTTAGGGTTCCCAACCGGCTAATAAATTTTCAATCTTTTTTAGGGTCAGTTTCTTGTTATGCTGGAGGGCTTCAAGCAAGTCGAAGGTAAAGTCAAGACCTATGTAGTTTATGAAATGGTGTTGCCAGGGTAGACCAGAAGATGTTAGTAGGTAACTAGTACAGAGATTATTAAGTCCCTTAACTTCCGATTTAACACTATTTAATTTAGAACCAGCGACCATGGCATATTTAGCAATTTGTCTATCATCTGTAATAAGGAAGAAATTGATTGACTATCATTCTCAATTATAATCAAATTATCATCTGTGTATACCACAACTTTTACAGTGATTTTGCTGAAGGAAACACCAGATATGGAGCTGTTCATCTGTATGGTGCGAAGGAAGGATTCAAGGGTTAAAATGAATAGGGGCAGGGAGAGAGAGCACCCTGTCCAGTGCCCCTATTTAGGTTAAAAGAGGTAAACATTAGCCCTCCAGTTCTCACTTTGGCAGAAGGACATTATAAAGAACCATGATCATTTGAGTGAAGGTTTCACCCAAGTTAAAACTTTTAAGTGTTTCATGTAAGAAAGCCCAGGAGACAGATGAATGCCTTTTCAGCCTCTAATGTGATCGCTACAGTATCTGAGTTTGTGAATTTGGCCGTGTCTATAATATGGCAAAGATGGCAGGTGTTGTCACTGGATAGATGCTTTTTCATGAAACCCACTTGCGTATTACTAATCAAGCAGGGTAAGAGAAATTCTAGTCTCTTACAGAAGATTTACGCATATATTTTTGCACCTACATTAGTCAGTGAGATTGATATATAGGCCCTCATTACGACCCTGGCGGTCTGCGGTAATTTGGGGAAAGGTACTGCCAACAAGCTGGTGGTACCTTTTCCCAAATTATGACACTGTGTAATGTGCCACTCTGTCTGCTAAGGTGGTAACTGCAGTTGGGCTGGAGAATTCGGTCTCCAGGCAGGCGGCCGTCACAATTCCACCCTCGGGATTATGACCCTGCCTACTGCCATGGTTTTTGTGGCAAGCGTACCGCCACGAAAACCATGGTGGTGTCGAGATGGAGCCACTCACCTGAAAAGCAGGATGTCTGCAGGGGCAATGGTATGCCCCCGACCTCCTGGGACACCTCTCAGTACTTCCTGGTGGACACAGAAACCCCGGCAGGTGTCCTAAAAGGAAAGGGGGAGTAGAAGAGAAAGAGACAAAACACTGCCACTTCTTGCCGGCCCAGCCAGGCACCCTGTATCTTTGGGGGGACAGGTCGTTGTTGACAGAGTGATAGTAGAGTTAGTGCACTCAACTTCCTTGAAACTGAATCTCTCTTTCTGATATGGGCACGGGAGCGGTATAAGAACACCGGGATGCTCCAGCACTTTTCTTTAATAATTATAACTCTTGGCACAATTACTAACACTGCATTACCAAAAACCCAAATTGAGTACCATAACAATAAGTACTGCAATACTAAGGCTGGCTTCACAGAGATTCACTGTTGCACACTATTAGAACTGTGGTTGCACTTATCATGCACAAGAAAGACAAACAAGGGTATTAAATATATCACATATAACTTTCCTGCATGCATAAGATTAAACTAAAAGGAACAAAAACAATCCAAGAAATACAAATGTATAGGAGGATGACAGCAGGGGCTGGACTGCCAAATCAGATACTGAGATCAGGAAGCAAAACAAAGCCAAGGAGGGAGGCATGCTTCACTCTGCTATTTATAGCCAATCAGGAAAGCAGTTGAGTTTCCACATGTGGATGAGTCACCACACCCAATTAGAAGCACATGTCTACACCACACCCAATTAGAAGCACATGTCTACACCTGCTCATATTAGCAAACAAGCATTGGTAAAATCAAGCATTGATAAAACCAATTGTGTAACACAGCACATTATGTTTACTTAGAAACATGAAGGTTTAACCAAGAACAGAGATATGATTTAACCCTAATCCCTGGGGATGCTGACAGATAACACAGGAGGCACCTTGGGGATACCTGACAGGCGGTAGGCACTATCAGTGCCAGGGAATTCCTTCCCTGGCACAGATAGGGGTCTCACCTGCCACCCTCCCCAGAGTCCTCCCCGCACTTCCCCTCCCTCTTCTGCCCCCGCATATTTACATACCCACATGTGCACACATACACATTCATACACACACACACCCACATCCACCCACGCATACACACATACATACCCACACACCGCAACACACACCAACATACATTGTCGCACACATGCATTCACAACACACAACATACATGTACACTCACATTCACTCATTCATGCACCCATTCAATGGGACTCACACCTGCGTGCACACATCCATAAACACACACCCCCACAAACACACAACACCCCCACACATGCACACACCACCTCCCACTCCTCCCTTCTGTCAGAGAACCCAACTTACCTGCAGGGTGTCCTCCATCAGGAGAGATGGGATGCGGCGCTGCTGTCAGCAGCAGCCTCAGCCAGCAAAACATCGCCAGGCCATATCATTGCTCATGATATGGTCAGCGGGGTTTTGCTGGTGTGGCGCTGCTGCTGACAGCAGCGCCACCTTACTGCAGTCCGCTGCCATGACCATCGACGGTATTCTGCAGCCTTCTGGCAGAATTCCATCTATGGTCATAATGCGGGTGGGCGGCTGGTAACGACGGTATGTTGCCGCGGTGTAGGCGGTCAATACTGCCAACGTTGTAATGAGGGCCGTAGTTTTTAGATAGGATCATATCTTTTCCCTCTTTTTGGATCACCCCAATGGTGGCTTCACTCGCCACACCTACAATGGAGCCCGGTTAGGAGAAATGGTGGGAGAGGTCAAGTAGTAAAGGACCAAGGGAGGAGGAAAAAGTTTTATAAAAGTTAGCTGAGAAGCCATCTGGACCTTGGGCTTTGTGAGGTTTAAGAGAATGAATAGCCTTCTTAATCTCTCCTAATGTAATTGGATAAGCAAGGGATGCTTTTTCATGCTTAGAACTGGAAGGAAGTTGTAGGTCATTTAGGTATTCCCAGCATTTCTCATTGGAGGAGAGAACAGTCTCCTGGATTTGTTTGCCTCACAAAGTTTGAAACTTTTGTATTTGTTGATCTATACTCCCCTGTCACTCAAAATCATTTTGTATTCATAATTTTTCTGGTAAGGATTGTAAGGGTGTTACATTTAGGATTTGAGACATGGGAAGCTTTTAGAAGCTCTATTTCCTTTTCGAGTTCTAGCCGGCTGTTATTGTGAGATTTGCTTAGTTTAGATTGAATCTCAATTAGGGAACCCATAGCAATGGCCTTGAGTGCATCCCAGTAAGTTGGGAGTGAAATGTTTGAGGGAGAGTTATCTTTGATATAGCTACTTATAGTATTTTCAACAATTTCTTTGGATGACATGTCTCTAATTGCTTCATCATTACACCTCCATATTTGACTAGACTGTCTCTTGTTGGTTCCTAGAAGAGAAAGCGTGATGGCTGAATGGTCTGAGATTAGTCTCAATAGGATGTCTGTTTGATGGATCAGATGAGTAGGTGTTTTAGATATCAGAAAGTAATCAAGTATGAGTTGTGTAGGGGGAGGAGAATGTGTAATCCCTTGTGTCTAAGTGTTGTAATCTTCAAGTATCTCAGAGGTTGAATCTAGAGCATAGTTTAAGTAATGACATGTGTTTTTGGGGGTTGCATTGCTGATCTAGATTTCCTGTCCAGAAAGAAGTCCATGGTGAAGTGATAATCCCACACAAGGTAATTAATTCCTCATCAGGGCTTGGTGTAAAGGGGAGGACAGAGAGTTCCAGAAATCCTGAGTCATCACTGTTTGGGCCATGCACATTGAGGATGTGCAAAGAACTGGAATTTTTGGAGAGTTTTGCCTGGATCCACCTCCCACTATCAGCTGAGGTGTGAGAGTCTACATATAGGGCAGAACTTTTTCATATCAGAGTTATTACCTCTCTTTTTTTGTTGATGGTCGAAGAGCAAAGGGTACTGCTGACTCAATTATGTCCAAATGATGCCATGTCTGTATCTGTTTTTTGTTCTCCTGCAAAATGATAATATAAACTTTGAATATGTAGAGGTAGTTTTCAATCTTTTTCCTTTTAACAGGATGGTTGAGCCCCTTGACATTTAGGGAAACTAATTTCAGGTTCACATTGAGGGGTTGTTATTCATGCAGTATAAGAATGTAGGTGGTAGTGAGATACATGAGGAGAAGGAATGAGGCGGATAAGTAATGTGGGTGAGCTTGAAAGTCAAAGGTCAAGGAATAATGCTTCAGAATCTTTGTGGAAATCCTTACTGGGTGCGCCTGTGACAATATTGTCCCCCTATAGCTGTAGGTGTTAGTGGTGAGTTGCCCAGAGGTTGACCATCGTAGAAGAGAGAAGTAGACTGTCATGCCAGAAAGACTGCAAACTGACAAGAAATAGAATACAATCAAACAAAATGGAAAACCCACTCCCCTAACCTTTACTCCTCCCCCAAACCCACCCCACCACCTCCACCTCCACCCTCCAACCCTTAACAGTGAATGCGAGGGAGGCAGCAGCAAGGTGAAAACCCAGCCATAATGGCCTTTCAACAAGCAAATCCTACCAGGAGCGGTAGAGAATCAGATTATTTCAGACAAAAAATATCTAACCTATAATATTTTGGTTAACTATAAGGTCAGATAAGACACATGAGTGAAACAGGAATACCTTGTAGGGTGGTTCTAAAATGAAACCTAACTAGGAAGGTCAAAGGATGGGAATTGAGGAAGTCTCAGTACCCCTTTAAGAGTCAAGTGCAGTGGAAGCAGACTGTAACACATGGGACGTATAAATATGAGCATGCAATTAGTCCAACTTAGGGAAGTAAAACATATACACAGCTAAATGCTGAACCGCTTAATGCTGCACTCTTAACAATCGAAGAGAGTACAAGCTAGAAAAAGAGCAGAAAACAACAAAGGACATAGAGGACAGTATTACCATTCATTCAAAGATGTGTCAAGTTGTTGACAAAACAATCAGAACAAAGGTTCATAACAATTAGTTATCTTAATATCAGAGGCACTAGCTGAGCAATGAAAGAGGAGCCCCATGTGTTTGGTTTGTTAGGTATCGATTGGTGAGTGTCCATCAGAACACCATCTCTTTCATTCAGGAATAGTTGTAGGTCTCTTTGATTATTGAAGAAATGGTGTTTGCCATCATTAAGAACTTTGAATTTTGGAGGTTCAATGAAGGACAAATGGAGGTTCGAGTTTCTAAGTCTGAGTCTAAGATCAAGGAAGCCCTTTCTAACTTCTACTGTGGATTTAGAATAGTCTTGCAAAATAAGTTTTGTGACCATTCCACAAAATATTGTTATTCTTCAGCATAAAGTGTAGGATTAATTCTGTGTGTTGATACCTCAGGGGGTGACAGACAATTTGTTCAGAGATATTCTTATTGGCATGCTTGAATGACGGGACACAATGTGCCCTTTTTAGCTCGAAATCATTTTTAAATAGCAAGCCTGTCACCTGTGTATCCACTAGGGGTGGGTGGCAAACTTCGCTTTGCAGGAGAGTTCACAGGGTTTTTTCACTCCATGCTCTCTTTGGAGCATGGAGTCCGCTAACAACTCCGCTAACCACCGGTAGAGCAGACTTTACCGGAATGCTATGCCACTCACCCATAAACAACACTCTGCTGTTACCATTATCTCGACACAATGAGTTGCAGTGGCATCCTTACCCTATGCAGGAGCACAGCAAGAACATCCTGAGCTGTAATATGACGGAGGATGGGCAGACATACACAGATACCCCAAGGATGAGATTGGCAGCAGCATCTCACACCGAGGCATGAGCCGCTGCTTCCTGTAGCACCTCCCTGCGTAGCTTTAACACACTGCCTGATTAGTTCCCCAACATCTTCCATTGATTGGCCAGCCTCTTACCCACCACCATTAGCTTTCACTTGTAAGCTTGGGGTTGGCGCACATGAACATGCCGTCACTACTCAAACATTCAGAGTGGTGGCTTTCTGTTTTCCAAGTTGGCATCACCTTGCAGCCAAAAAGTTTTTTTCTTTACATAGCATTGTATTTCGTCTTTGGAACATGTGCCACAAAGGGCAGACCCTCCAAAGTGACTTTATAGGCTGTCTTTCCATTCCCAGTCAAGTTCTTTCTAATAAATGGAACAATAGTCTGAAGTTGAGAAGGCCCTGAGAATGCCTCAGAGCTGAGGCGCAGCTGCTGCTGTGAGTGAAGTGGGTGCCTTGTATAATAGTACTAGGCCGGCCCAGAGAATCTCTGGTACTCAGCTTTCAGATCCGTGCACTAGAGGACATTTATAATAAACCTGAAAGCAGGAGTATCAAGGAGATCTCTTTGCGACAGGATCTGAAGAAGGAATTAGAGTTACTGGCTCAGGGCTTTGATTTTGTATTGCCCTCTAGGTTTAAGAAGAGAATGAAGGCTTCCCAACAAATACCGGTTTGTTCTGCTATTTTCTGCTGCATAGTTTTCTGTCCAACCAAGCTGCGTGAAGTAGCAAATTAAGTGTGTTTTTGTTTAGAGTGGACTGCCGACTTTGTCATGTTTAGAATTTTGAGAAATTTGTGTGCCTACCTTTTGTTCAGTTTTGTCCAGTTGTGTGATGGTTGGCACTTGTTAACAATATTCATTTGAATCTGACCAACGGGGGGATTAACAAACATTGGGAAACATTTACAAGCCCCTATAGCGACTGGACTGTCTCTTTTTGTGACGCTCCAGTGGTGCTGTGCGCTTCACCATATTTACAAGGCGATGTAAAGCCACTTTTGTGGCTTAATGCCACCTTGTAAATATGGCCCCTTAACAGGCAGCACTGTGGGTGTAAAGGGAGTGCAATGGGTGCTGCTGTGGGCGTTCCATAGCAACACCCATTGCATTTTGATACTGCCCCAGATTTACGAGATTATGTATACCTGAGACAGCGTCAACATCTAATGCTATCCCAGTGGTAGCGTTAGTATGGCGCAATGAGGACAATTGCTTTAATTTCCCCTCGTTTTTTGCTCATTTTATGTGTGCTGCGTTTTGCAGCACACATAGAAGGAGCAAATCGCCATTAAAGATTGTTTTTGTGCAGGAAAGTCTTCCTTCTGCATTTTAGAAGTGACACAACATTGCACTGCCAATTTTGGCACAGCGGCCGTGCTGCGCCACTTCTAGTAAACGTTCCCCTTCTAGTAAATATGCCCCATTGGTTTGCAAACAGTGCTGTGCAGGTTTAACAGTTTATGTGTGCATGTGTAATTTCTGTTTATGTTGAGGTCAGAGCACACTCATGTACTTAACTGGTTCTGTGCCGCGGATGTGTTGACGTCAGCCCGTGATCAAGCACTGACCTCATCAGAGGACAATACCCGTCGCACTGGAAGCATAGCTTCCAGCATGACTGAGGAGAAACAGATTCGTTTCTCCTTGGTACGGGGGGCAGTGGAGGCAGAGAGGCATGAAAAGGGAAGCTAAGGCTTTTCCTTCCCTTTTCATGTCTCTCTGAGCATTCCTGCAGGACGATCGCATAGAGATCGTCCTGCAGGAATGCCCACTAGACACCAGGGAGTTTGTTTACTTTAGTTAAACAAAGAAGCCAAGGGGGGCAATTTATTATTAGGCCATTTATGCCCCCCTTGGGGGCAGATCCGCCTATATCAATTAGGCCAATCTGCCCCAAGGGGGGCAGAAGCCATTAGGCACCAGGGACATTTTTTTTATATATGTATTGATAAGGGGAGTGACCCCTTAGGCAAGGGTCGCTCCTAGGTGGGAAATTTTATATTAGGACTCTTCTGCCACCACCAGGGGTAGATCGGCCTATATTAATTAGGCCGATCTGCCCCCAGGGGGGCAGAAGCCACTAGATACCAGGGATGTTTTTTTTATGTTGTATTGATAAGGGGAGCGACCCCTTAGGTAAGGGTCACTCCCAGGAGGGCAATTTATTTCTTAGGCCTTTTCTGCCCCAGTGAGGGCAGCAGCCACTAGACACCAGGGATTTTTTATTTTATTTATATTGATAATGGGTGCGACCGCTTAGCCAAGGGTCGCTCCCCGGGAGGTAATTTTGTTTGGGCCCTTTCTGCCCCCCCCCCCACGAGGGGGCAGAACCGATTAGGCACCAGGGATTTTTTTGTTTTATTTATATTGATAAGGGGAGTGACCTCTTAAGCATGGGTCACTCCCCAGGGGGCAACTTTTTAATTAGGCCTTTTCTGCCCCCCCAGTGACAGATCGGCCTATATTAATAAGGCCGATCTGCCCTGGTGGTGCAGAAGCCACTAGACACCAGGGATTTATTTGTATTTTTATTTATATTTATAAGGAGAGTGACCCCTTAGGCAAGGGTTGCTCCCAGGGGGGAATTTTTTTTATTAAGCCTTTTCTGCCCACCTAGGAGCAGATCAGCCTATATTAATTAGGCCGATCTGCCCCCGGGAGGCAGAAGCCATTAGGCACCAGGGATCATTTTTTAAAATTTATATTGATAAGGGAAGCGACAAGGGTTGCCCCCGAGGTGGTGGGCAAATAGATTTTAGGCCATTTCTGCCCCCCTTGGGGGCCTATCGGCCTATTTCTATTAGGCCAATCTGCCCACGGGGGGAGAAACCACTTAGGCACCAGAGATTGGTTTGTGTGTGTGTTTTTTTGGTGGGGCAGCCCCTTGGGCAAGGGTCGCTCCCAATGGGGGCACATTACTGTTGGCCATACCTGATCGGGCTATTTTTGGAAGGCCCATCTGTCCCCAAGGGGGGCAGAAAGCCCACCAGAGACCAGGGAAGTTTTTTTTTCAAAATAAGAGGGTGGGTGTATGGCCATACCCCCACCCCAAATAAATGGGGCAAAAGTTGTTCTGCCCATCAGTGGGAAGATATGGCAATTACCCCCGATCTACACCCCTGGGGGAGGGGGAGCAGAAAGTCTACTAGATGCCAGGTAATAAAAAAATAAAATTGTGTGGGGGTGGCTACCAACCAGTTTGGGTATGGTTATGCCCCCACCCCATCTGAATGGGGTAACAGTCTTTCACCTCTTCCCCCACTCACTAAAACATATTATCCCACAGCAAGCAAGAGGACATTTGCTTATTTTTGGGTTTTGGTTCTACATTTGGGCCATGAGAGCTTGGCTAACTCTCAAAATCGTCCCACTTGGAATGGTGAGGGCTGCACTTTTTAGAGGCTGCCATGTAGAAAAATCTACAAGACCTAGGCACATCTGAAAACTAAACATCTGGGTGAGTCCAGGGTGGTGTGTTTCACATGCACCACGCACATTTTCTTACCCACAATGCCCTGCAAACCTCCAACTTTGCTGGAAATCAAAAACAATTTCCACATTTTTATGATGGAACCTTTCCCGGAACCTGCAGGAATCCACAAATTTCCTACCACCCAGCATTGTCTTATCTATACCAATAAAAATTCTGCCCCACATGTCAGCCTAAAAAATGTTTGTTTTCAAGCTGCCCTTTTGGACCCACTTTTGTTCCCCCTCAATTTCGACATGTTTTTGTCTCTCCCATGTCACAGGCACTTGGCCCACCGACACAAGTGAGGTATCATTTTTACCAGGAGACTGAGGGGAATGTTAGGTGGTAGGAAATCTGTCCCGGTGGGTGCTCCCACACAAAAATGTGGGAAGATTTAGATTTTTTAGCTAAATTTGAGGTTTGCTGAGGATTCTGGGTAAGAAAACACTGGGGGATCCACGCAAGTCACACCTCCCTGGATTCCCTCAGGTGTCTGGTTTTCAGAAATGTCTGGGTTTGGTAGGTTTCCCTGTACTTGCTGAGTTGAGGACCAAAAACGCAGGTGCCCCCTGCAAAAAACAGGTAGTTTTGTATTTGATCATTTTGATGTGTCCAGATAGTGTTTTGGGGCGTTTCCTTTCGCGGGCACTAGTCCTACCCACACAAGTGAGGACCCATTTTTATCGGGAGACTTGGTGGAACACTGGGTGGAAGGGAATTTGTGGCTCCTCTCAGATTCCAGAACTTTCTGTCACCAAAATTTGAGGAAAAAGTGTTTTTTTGGCCAAATTTTGAGGTTTGCAAAGGATTCTGGGTAACAGAACCTGGTAATGGCCCCACAAGTCACCCCATACTGGATTCCCTTAGGTGTCTAGTTTTAAAAAATGCACAGGTTTGGTAGGTTTCACTAGGTGCCGGCTGAGCTAGAGGCCAAAATCTACAACTAGGCACTTTGCAAAAAACACGTCAGATTTCAATGTAAAAATGTGCTGTGCCCGTGTTGTGTTGCCTGTTGCAAGCACTAGGCCTAACCACGCAAGTGAGGTACCATTTTTATGAGGAGACTTGGGGAAACAAAGAATAGCAAAACAAGTGTTTTTGCCCCTTGTCTTTCTCTAAATTTTTTCCTTCCAAATGTAAGCCAGTGTGTAAAGAAAACGACTATTTGAGAAATGCCCTGTAATTCACATGCTAGTATGGGCACCCCTGAATTCAGAGATGTGAAAATAACCACTGCTTCTCAACACCTTATCTTTTGCCCATTTTGGAAAAACCAAGGTTTTCTTGATACCTATTTTTCACTCTTTAGAGTTCAGCAAATGAATTGCTCTATACCCGGTACAGAATGAAAACCCATTGCAAGGTGCAGCTCATTTATTGGCCTTGTCTACCTAGGGTTCTTGATGAACCTACAAGCCTCATATATCCCGCAACCAGAAGACTCAAGCGGACGTAACAGTGTATTGCTTTCACAAATCTGACATGCCAGGAAAAAGTTACAGAGTAAAACGTGGAGAAAAATGGCTCGTTTTTTCACCTCAATTTCAACATTTTTTTATTTCAGCTGTTATTTTCTTGCAGGGAAACCTTGTAGGATATACACAAACTCCCCCTTGCTGAATTAAGCATTTTGTCAACTTTTCAGAAATATTTAGGGGCATATTTATACTCTGTCTGCGCCGAATGTGGGTCAAAAATGTTGACGCACATTTGGCGCAAACCTTGCACCATAGTTATATAATGATTCCCGGGAACGCCAAAATTCTGCGGTGTGCGGCATTTTCTGGATGCGGTAAACCACCTTGCGTTAATGACATGCAAGGTAGGCATTGCCGTCCAAAAAATGACTTAAACACCTGTGCGCCATATTTATGCTACCGCGCAAAAAGCCAGCACGGCCAGGAGATGGAGTCGGAAAATGGTGCACAGCCCGATTTGCGTAAAAAAATAACGCATGGGTCAGGACAGGCCTTAAGATGGAGCAAACACATCAGTACTTAAGGAAAACACACAGAAGCAACAGCAGAGCTCAAAAAGGAAGACGTGGAGGTGCTTTTCATCCAGCATGCATGTACATGCAGAACACAGGACCAACAAAAGCAGCTTCCACAACACCAGCAGGGACCCCAAAGGCAACGCAGAAGGCAGGAGAGGATATACTGCAGCAGGACAACCTTTCTGGGACTCCGGCAGCAAGACATCATCCAGAGGTACAGACTCAACTGGCAAGCCATTCAGCAGCTGCTGCCCAACATTGAGCCACAGTTGGCACCCAGCTTGCAGACACCCCACACCATTCCACCAGAAACCAAGCTGCTAGCTGTCCTCCACATATTGGCAAGTGGCTCCTTTCAAACCACTGGTGCCCTGGTTGCCGGAATCTCACAGCCCTCATTCTCTGCCTTCCTACCCAAGGTATTGGATGCCATCATCTCCCTCAGCTTCCCCAACACACAGCAAAAGCAGCAGGAGACAAAACAGGGCTTTTATCAAATCAACGGCTTCCCACACATGCTTGGTGCCATTGACTGCACACAAGTACGCATTGTGCCACCTGCTGCAACCGAACATCTATACCGCAACAGGAACCACACAAACTCCATCAATGTGCAGGCCATTGTCGATCACCAGTGATTGATCACCAACATCGTGGCAAAGTATCCTGGGAGTGTACATGATTCATTCATCTTCCGCCACTGCACCATCAATCAACACTTCCAGGATGGACGATATGGAAATGGCCTACTTGTTGGTAAGTACAGAAACCTACTTAATAATAATAATAATAACTTTATTCGGTATGAAAAAAAATCATCCATTACAATAAATAATCACCAATACATTTGTTAAAATTAGCAATAAAACCATAAATAATAAGAACACCCATCAAAAATAAAAACATATATAACCACATGCATAGGAACAATAAAATAGAAAAAATAAATCATTCAAAAAACTCCACATTATTACGCCAAGTAATAGCTCCCTTCAGGAAAGATCCCAGCCCCTTCCACAACAGTACATCTGAGGCCTTCTGCAGCCACATAAAAGCAGGACGATATTGCACGAAACCCTTGGGCCTTAGGAGAAGTAATAAAAAACGAGTTCTAAATGGTGCATAAAAAACACAAAACAAAGTAAAATGGGACAAGGTCTGTTGGGACACCCCATCGCAGGGGCAGGGTCTAAAACATTTGTCCCCATACTGACCAAGCGGGAAACACAGATTACTTCTGATGATCCCCAAGCGGAAACGGGTTATGAGAGACCTTTCCCTCACATCCCTTATCTCTAAAATATAACGCTCAGGACCTACCCACATCTTTAGCATAATGAAGTCCCTGATCGATTTTTTCCCTAAGGCCTCCCCCTCCCTCCTGTTCTTCTGGATTCTTAAAAAAGTCTCCTTAGCCCATTTCTTATCACAGCTGGTCAGGCCTTCAGGATAATCAACCAATTCCGGCCGCCCCAAATCACGAGCCATCTTCCTTATGTACGACAACCAGGGAATATTCTTTACATTGTCGCAAGCCAGACAATCCCTTAAGATATCCCTATTCAGAGTGGCATGTTCGTTAGTCCAAATTGAGATCCATAGCAGAAGGGGAACCAACTGAATAGTGTCCTGCACAAATTCAAGCTCCAGTTCCAAATGGAGGCTAAAACCAGGGATATTTTGTCCAACTCCCAATAGCCTTCAACAGAACCGATTTTCTTCCACTGTAAGGGCTCGGGTGTCCCTATACCCCCAAAGTGCAGCACCATATAGCAGGACAGGGAGGCATTTCTGCCTATAAATTTCAAGCAAAGGCTTGATAGGTTTACTACCTACCCTTACAGCAAAGTCAAAAGTCGTGCCAACAGCTGCATGAAAAAGCGCACCCCTTCTGGCAATACAAGGTTTCCAAGATCCTTTCTCATCAAAAATAATCCCTAGGTATGGAAACTCATGGACCCTACTAATAATTTGATCCTCCACCCTTAGCTCCCCCACCCTACTCAAGGGTCTTCCACACACCATAAAATGAGATTTCTTAAAATTGACCTCTAATCCCAAAGCTGACATAAAGGAGGCATAAGATCTAACTATTTCCCGGAGACCATTAATAGTGCGGGCCATGAGGACAGCGTCATCCGCATACGTCAGCACAGGGATCTCAGTACCATTCACCTTTGGAACATCCCTACAATGTTTCATCAGAAAGTCAGACAATCCATTTGTATATAGAAGGAACAAAGTAGGAGCCAGAACACACCCCTGGCGCACCCCCTTTGAGAGCTTGAAAGCCACTGAGCATTCCCCATTAGACCCCACCCTCACATTTGCAATCGTCCCAAAATGTAGATATCGGAGCAATTCTACAATATTAGAATCCAGCCCTAGATGATTTAACCTTTCCTATAATATAGACTGGTTCACCTTATCAAAGGCACAACTAAGATCCATAAAAGCAAGAAAGAGCGTACCTCTCCTGGCCTGCGTGTATTTGCCGATCAACATCAGTAGATTGAGACATTGATCTCGCGTGCCAAGCCCTTCCCTAAAACCATACTGGTCCTGGCTTAAAATGTCATTCCCTGTCATCCAGGACTCCAGACGCCTTCAAATAATCTGTCCCAGAATCTTCATTGAAGAGTCCAGTAGAGAAATAGGGCGGTAGGACTTAGGATCATTTTGGTCGCCCTTTTTAAACACTGGGACAATACATGCCAGTCTCCAAGAGGCAGGGATATCCGCAGTAACTGCTGCATTAAGAACGTTTAAGAGAGCAGGAGCCCATAACTGGGGGTTCGCTTTATACAAGTCCATAGGGATCGAATCTGGGCCCGGAGCTTTATTACTCGCACTAGTCTGTATCGCATCCATAACCTCCTGGAGCGTAAACCTAATTGCTAGGTTGGGAGCCATCTTATACTCGTTCTCCCGATTATTTCTTAGGGGAGAACCCTCAAAAATGCTAAAAAAGTGAATTACCCATGCTTCCAGGGCGATGTTACAGCCAAGGCCCTCAGATGTATATGTTCCAAAGGAACCTCTATTTACCACTTTCCAAAACAGGCCAGGGTCCTTCAGAGCTATGGCACGTTCTAACTCTTCCCAGGCTTTATCTTTATGTTTTATTTTGCTATCCCTCAGGGCCCTCTTATATTTCATTCTAGCTTCTTTTACGAGGACCCAATCCCTAGGATGTTTCTTAGTGGCCATCTTCAGGTTTGCCCTTGCCGCATAGCAGGTCTTATCATACCAACCACATTTACGTTTACTAGGTTGGCTGCCTACTGAAAAAAGGCAGTCTCTCACTGCTGCATTTACTACTGTTATTGCATTCATAACAGTTTTAGAATTAGGAGCCTCTGTCAAGAGTGTGTCCATGAATAAATGTAAATTTTCCCCCACCACCCTTTCTACAACTTTTAGGGAATCCACTTGTTTCCACCCAAACCACCTACCCTGGTCCTTTATCTCCACTACTACCGGCCTACCTCGTCCTAATTTACGTAGGGCCCCAGGGAGTTTAAAAGATACTATAAGGGGATTATGATCACTGAAACTCTCCCCCAGCACCTTCCCCCCAGTCACCAGGTCTTTCATAGGTGGAGACATAAAAATATAGTCAATAGTGGATTCAGTTCCTCTTCCCACATAGGTTGGAGGTTGATGAGTGCCTATGGCTTCTATATCACACAAATTCAGAAGGGACATCTTCCTGAGTTCCTTGATTAGAACCCTGCCTCTGGAGTCCTGGAGCCCATCCACTGAATAATCCTCGCAGTCAAAAATAAAGGGATTAACCACAGTACTGAGCCTCCCCAACTTAGCATTAAAGTCTCCAGAGACAATAGCACAGAATTCTAACCCCATCTCCTCCATTCTGTGTTTCAAAACCTGAAGAACGGAAAACAAAGCCCCAATTTGGCACCCCACATTCCACACAGCGTTATAAAAGTTAACCAATAAAATATTAAAATTATTAGAAAAAATTACCCATACCAGCAATATACCTTGGTGATTGCAGTTGATTTGAAAAGCACCCACTATCTTAGAGAGGCGGACTAGGGTAACCAAGCCACCTTTTGAGCGGCCACCAAGAGACTTCACAGCTGGAATTGCAAATCTATTATACCCATCCCACACAGACAACCCCTCCGACCAGGTTTCCTGAAGCATGATCACATCAAAATTAGTCACACTCCTAATCCAAGCCTGATCAGATAATTTAGCATCATAGCCCGCAATATTCCATGAGATAAGTTTACATTGTGGGGGCACCTCTTCCCATATAGCCAGGGTCTTGGCGCATTGTCAGTCCACCCCTTCCAAGGATAAATTTCTGTTAGCGACAGTTCTATTGCTAGTTGCCTGGAGACTATTCTGGCCCGGGGGGGAAACCTACCAGAGCCCAGAGACACCCCGACACTCAATCGCATGTGGTCATGAAAATAGCCCAAAGGGACCATACCTATTGCACCAGCTCTAAATACAGCATGGCGGTAAGTAGAAAGGAGCCTCTGACTCAAGGCTGGGTATCTAACATTTATAATAATACAATCTTCATCCCCCACCTTATTTTTAGGCCCGACCCATCCAATTCTTCTGGCAAACAGAATATCATTGAAATCCTTACATGAGAAATCACAGTTCTTACTCAACCAATGGCCAGCCTTGTTTATGAGTTGGGCCGTGGACTCAGTTACCCCAGGGGCAAGAGCAGGTACATTTGTCAATACCACCACATAGGGGGCACAAGCTGGGGGGAGATCCAAACAGGTCAATGCAGGCCTGGCCGTCGGGAAATTCAGATTATTATTCCCAACCAACTGTTGGTCATCCCCCCCGCTACCACGGAATCAGGATCAGGCTGCCTACTACAGCTAGGCCTATTGACAGTCCTGTCCGCCCTTAATATAGAAGTCGGTGCAGCCGGCGCAATCTCGGCATGGGCGCCCTGACCCCCAGAATTTCCAGAATTGACCAATAACTGAGATGATTTTCCCAGAGGCCCCAATGGCCCTGCAGCGTCCACCGGCAGGCGCAACTCCTCACAAGGATGGGATCGCCTGGGCAGGGCCACACATCCACCTACACAGTGCCTCCCCTGACTTCCTTGCACAGATATCAGAGAAACTGCCTTTTCTATGGCCGATAGTTTCGCCACAACGGGGGATAAAATCTCCTGGATCATTTCACAAACTTTTGACAATAAAATAGTGGCATCACAGCCCAACTGCTGGCAAGGTGCAGGGTCACTACTCGTACCCTTAGGGAGTTCCAAGGGGGATGTTTTCGACTTGGGGATTGATTTCTTTAAGACCTTTTATTTCCTCGGGGGGCTGCATTTATCCAGGGGGCAGGCCGGGGGAGAAGATAATAAAAGTCTTTTGCTCCTTCTGGAGGGGCCTTGGCCACCAGAACCCTCTGTTGTCTCTATTAGCTCAATTTGGGCAGGCTCAACAGCAACCATAACAGTACCTTGGTCTCCCCCCGGATAAGTCACCTCCACATCCACAGCCTCACGGGGACCACTATCTATTGGGGCCAGACACCAGTCCTCCAGTTCCATGGATAACCTCCTCTCTGCCAGATCAATCTCCTTTGTTACGACTCAGACAGCTCTTGCGAGGAAGGAGTCCAATGTGGTGGTGCCACTTCCCTTTTTACTCCCACCACCCCCTCCATGGGACCAATTAACGGACCTCTTTTCCTGCTCATTTTAACAGCAAAAGTTTCAATAACAAAATACCAAACAAAACAGACCAATGAATAAAATTTAGAAGTATTAAAAACCCACTAGACCCACTAAAAAGGCACTAAAATGTTCCCCAATAATAGTAAATGTATAAAAAGTCACCCTCCACTGGAGATGAAAGAGGGGTGGCCCAGCCCAGCCTCAACGGGCGATGACGGGCACAAGATGGGCCTGCCCTTGGCCCAGGCTTTGCCCGGGCACCGCCCGTGCGCGTCCCACGGTTGCGGGAGCGCAGAAGTATTTTTAAAGGCTCCTGCCCCCTCAATCAAGCCCGCCGCCTCCTCCTGCTGCAGTGACGCGCTTCCCGTGGTTGCGGGAGTGCGAAAGTACTTTTAAAGGGCTCCTGCCCCCTCAATCAAGGTCGCCGCCTCCTCCTGCTGCAGTGACGCGCTTCCCGCGGTTGCAGGAGCGCGAAAGTATTTTTAAAGGGCTCCTGCCCCCTCAATCAAGGCCGCCGCCTCCTCCTCCTGCTGCAGTAACGCGCTTCCCGCGGTTGCGGGAGCGCGAAAGTACTTTTAAAGGGCTCCTGCCCCCTCAATCAAGGCCGCCGCCGCCGCCTCCTCCTGCTGCAGTGACGTGCTTCCAGCGGTTGCGGGAGCGCAAAAGTACTTTTAAAGGGCTCCTGCCCCCTCAATCAAGGCCGCCGCCTCCTCCTGCTGCAGTGACGCACTTCTCCTACTTATATACACACTGCACAGCAACCCTGTAGGACACACAACACATACACCACTACATTGACACGTGGCCAGGAAGACACTGAGGTTGTGACACTTCTAGACATGTTTGATATCCTCACCCAATGGGATACACACCTATGGACAAATGACAGTTCCAAATAACAACAGATGCCACTCCACAGACACAAGGGAACAATTTAAAACAACACAATGACAATGACATGGGCTTAACTGGCAGTACACCTTGGAAGATTAATCTTTCAATATCAAATCAATAACACTCAATCAAACACCCTTCCAAAACAATTAGTACTGTTTAAGGGGTCTGCAATGTGTTTTGCTGCAGGTCAAACACCATGAGGCACATAGCATGATGATGATGACTACAATGAAGGTGACATGGAATCATTGAGGCAGTACCAATATCTCACATCACTCCTGCTCTGTCATTGCCCACTACCAATAAGCAAGTGGACTGTGCTAAGAACACATATTTATGTGACAATATTGAAAGTGCACATTCCTACACATACGGTTTGAGACAATTACACATATACACAACAGATGTACAGGCATATGGACCTTCTGACACTCTAAACGTCAACCTCACAACCAAGTTAGCCAGCTGAACTGTACCAGGTTCAGTAGAATAGGTACACGTTTGAACATGAGTCAACTCGGCAAGGGCAGATAAATAAGTCTGTAGAGAACTTGTCACACATGGGATATTTGTGCATTGTCAATTGTCAACAATTCAGTGCTGACAACTTATGGAGATGTGTTGTACATTGTCACCTAGCCAAATCAAAGGGCCTCACTGATGTTCATCAAATTCTATTGCATATGTTAAATTGGATGAGATGTCCAGGTCATATAGATTCAAACCAACCGTGTTACCACCACTGTGGAATTGATTCTGTATGGAAGTATCATGTCACCCCCAGTTAAGACACATGGACACCTCTTTCACATGACATAATGCAAGGGAGTACACAATGTACTGCAACTCTACAAAAATACCGCTGACATCCAGTAAATCAGCCAAACACCAGTTCAGCTAATGAAATGACCCAATGCTGATGGGACATCCTAGAAGCCTGGCTTTCCACACAATAACACAAACACAGATGAGTCACAGACAACATAAGAGAACAACTGCCATGCAAAGTGATAATCATGGTGCTAGCAACATCAAAATGTTCTCACTCACTTTCTCTTTCAGCTGATCAGGGGTATGGGATACAGCCATGGATCATGACCCCATTTGCAAACCCAAGCACAGCATGGGAGCGTGCCTATAATGAGGCACATCGGAGGACATGCACCAAAGTCAAGAGGACTTTTGGCATCCTGAAGTCAAGATTCAGGTGCCTCGACATCACCGGAGGCAGCCTCCTATACTCACCAGAAATGGTCTGCAAAATCATTTTTGACCTGTGCCATCCTGCACAACATTTGTGTAAGGAGGAACATTCCCCTCTATGAACCAGACCCACAAATACCTGAAGAGGAGGAAGAGGAGGACGCTGTCCGTCAACATGAGGGGGACCATCCAAACATAGCAGCAGGATTGCGTCAGAGACAACACATTGTCCAAAACTTCTTTTAACTATAGTCACCATCACCACTGTCTTACCATATGTGATTAAACACCTATTCTAATCACTATATCATGGTATGGGTAATCATTTATGCATCACATTATCCCTAAGATTCATAATCAGAGTGTGGCCTCATGAGGATTGCAGAAATACATATTAGGATCCTGTAAAATCCACTTTACATTTGATGGGTTTGAATGTACAGGCAACTTCACACACACTGTAAATGACATATATCCTGTCCATTTCATATTTGAAGGGCGATAGCAGAGGACTACAGCTATTTCACACATACATGTTGGCAACATGGTTCATTGCAGTGTATGGCACACAACTAAGACACAATCATTCACTAAGGAAATAAAATGCCTCATACTTGAGGCAATGGATGTGTGTAATCAGCTATCTTTGCAAGGAGTATGTGTGACAAGAAATCCATGTAAGCAGCGAATGGATAGCACGAGTGCCCCAGGTATGACTAGCATTGCTCACAAGACATCCCCTGCACATGCCATCCCAGGTCATAAGTCCTGCCACTGCCATGTTCTCTATCTCTCCCCACCCTTCTCGAGGGGGCCCTGGAAATGGATTCTTTGTATCAAGATAATCCCTCATCTAAATTCACCCAGACTCACATTCTGACTCCAGTGTGCTTCCCTCTTTAGTATGGTATGCCATAGTCATTGTTCATCTGCCTGCATGGACTTCTGGTCGGATAATGCACTGCCTTGTAGTCTGTAGGACCTATATGAAAGGTACTGTTGGCCCTTTGAACTTGCCTCTCACCTACAGGACTTGTGAGAGACTGAAGCTGCACACATCTGTGAGCACCTCCATGCAGACCAGCCATTTGAACATACACTACCCTTGCAGCTTCCTGGAACGGCATAAAAACTGCCATTATATGTATATCACTGTTATGCATTGCCATATAAATCACTTGTGTAACACAGGCCTCAAAAAATGCCGCATATGCATAGAAAAATGACGCTCACTACCATGATACATCCATTGGCCCTGAGCGGTAATTCCCACACTGTACCCCATGAAATTGGTTAACTATGAAAAATATTTGAAAATATGGATGCGGGGTAATTTCTAAGCACGTGTGTAAAAAAAAAAATGATGCACAAACTGTAAGCATTATAATATTTTGATGCATAAGAATAAAAACACACCGCATTTAAGGCAGGAATTGATTTAATAGGATATCCTGTTTACAGAATTAGCACAGTGGGTGTACTTTCACTTTCCTTTTGCAGCATGTGATTTGTCTTGACTGCGTGGCTGTGTTTGGACTTGTCTCTCCGTGAATATTGTGAATTTGCATCATGTGTGCTCTTTATATTGTCTTTTGGTGTGTTCTAAGTGTCTGGGGTATCCTGTGTAAGTGTATTTTTGTCATTTCTGGTGTCTAATTTTGTCTTTGTATTGTTGGGAATCTGTTGTGGGTAGTGTTAGTTTGAGGATAGTTGGGCTGTTGTAGGGTTATTTACTTTTTATTTCCCTCTCCTCCTTTCCCTTCATTATCCTCTGTACCCCTTAATTCCTTCTTTTTTTCAAGCATGTTGGGTAGGCCACATCTTGGTAGAATGGGAGAGGAGGAGCTGGGGGATTCATTTGGCTGGTGTGCCACTTCCTCCCATTGATGATAGAAGCAGGTGGCCGGGTGATACAGGAGTATCACACAGAGCCAAGGAGGCTCCAGTGGGCAAATGTCCTGTACCATCTGCAACGAATATACAACACACCGAGCAACGACCACCAGCTAAAGCACCGTTGGGCTGACCTTGTTGCCAGGGAGCAAGACCTGCTGGACCACCTGGGGATTGTGATTGGTGGCCCTGTTGGTGAGTACAATTCAGAGTAATGTGCACTTTTAAATGCTCTGTAGTGACAGTAGCAGATTTGTTCATATGCTGCAGGCAATGATTTTGGACATGTGGAATGCAAGTTAAACATACAGTGGCCGTGAGTTATATAATAATTGCCACACATTACCTTCATTTGTTGATGCAACAGCTGCACTGAGTTACAAAACACAACTGGAGCCTGTAAATTAGTGCTGCCTTCACGTCAATTGATGATGCAAATGTGGCTCTAACATATGTTTTAGGCATGGTCTGTGAGTGTACCAGGAAAGATATGTTTTTAATCCAGATATTTTCAAGATTTAATGTGTCTCCCAATTCTTTCTGATACATTTCTGAACTGGATTCTGACACATATTTAACAAGTTATTTCTAACCTCAGGTAACATCTTAGGCTAATAGTTTGGCTTGGTTGTGCCGCAATTAAATTAGGGATGGAAGCCTAAAGTAACGCACACGGGTTCATATCTAAATGTTTGGTGCTACTTTCCATAGCTGTGGCACATAAAATGAAGCAAATGATACAAATTGAGGTGTAACAGCTGTCCATGGCCCTCTGTTCATTGTACCTGTGTGTTTTACAATGGTCTTCGGCACAATAGCTGGAACAAAGATAATGCATTTGCCATCTGTGTTACTCTATAGCTATGAACTTCTCATAAGTTATGGGATCATCATGGGATACCTGACTTTGGAGAATGCATGATCACAATGTATCAAATCAAATCAAAGCATTTATAAAGCGCTCTACTCACCCGTGAGGGTCTCAAGGTGCTAGGGGAGGGGGGTTACTGCTGCTCGAAGAGCCAGGTTTTGAGCTGCCTCCGGAATGCAGGGTGGTCCTGGGTGGTCCTGAGGTTGGCGGGGAGGGAGTTCCATGTCTTGGCCGCCAGGTAGGAGAAGGATTTCCCACCTGCAGTGGTGCGGCGGATGCGAGGGACGGTGGCGAGTGCGTGGTTGGTGGAGCGAAATTGACGGGTGGGCGTGTAGAAACTGAGGCGACGGTTGAGGTATTCAGGTCCCTTGTTGTGGAGGGCTTTGTGTGCGTGGGTGAGAAGCCGGAAGGTGATCCTTTTGTTGACGGGGAGCCAGTGCAGGTGTCTCAGGTGGGCGGAGATGTGGCTGTTGCGGGTATGTCGAGGACGAGGCGGGCGGAGGTGTTTTGTATTCGCTGAAGACGTTTCTGGAGTTTAGCGGTGGTTCCTGCGTAAAGGGTGTTTCCGTAGTCCAGGCGGTTTGTGACGAGGGCGTGGGTCACCGTTTTTCTGGTGTCGGTGGGGATCCAGCGGAAGATCTTTCGGAGCATGAGGAGAGTGAGGAAGCAGGAAGATGATACGGCGTTGACTTGTTTGGTCATGGTGAGAAGTGGGTCCAGGATGAATCCGAGGTTGCGTGATTGGTCAGAGGGGGTTGGTGCGGTGCCACGGGCCGTGGGCCACCAAGAGTCGTCCCAGGCGGACGGGGTGTTTCCGAGGATGAGGACTTCCGTTTTGTCTGAGTTCAGTTTCAGACGGCTGAGTTTCATCCATTCTACGACGTCTTTCATTCCATCTTGCAGGTTGGTCTTGGCGCTGGTGGGGTCCTTGGTGAGGGAAAGTATCAGCTGAGTATCGTCGGCGTAGGAGGTGATGTTGATGTTGTGTTTGCGTATGATGTCGGCGAGGGGGCTCATGAAGACATTGAAGAGAGTCGGGCTGAGCGAGGAGCCTTGTGGGATGCCACAGATGATCTCGGTGGGGTCTGAGCGGAACGGAGGGAGGTAGACTCTTTGGGAGCGGTTAGAGAGGAAAGACGTGATCCAGTCCAGGGCCTGTCCTTGGATACCGGTGGAGCGCAGGCAGGCTATTAGGGTTCGGTGGCAGACGGTGTCGAAGGCAGCCGAGAGGTCGAGGAGGATGAGTGCGACTGTTTCTCTGTTGTCCATCAGAGTTCTGATGTCGTCTGTAACTGAGATGAGGGCGGTTTCTGTGCTGTGGTTTGCTCGGAATCTGGACTGGGAGGGGTCGAGTAGGTTGTTGTCTTCAATGAATTTGGTCAGTTGCTTGTTGACGGTCTTCTCGATGACTTTGGCAGGGAAGGGGAGGAGCGAGATGGGGCGGAAGTTCTTCAGGTCGTTGGGGTCCGCCGTAGGTTTCTTCAGGAGGGCGTTGACTTCCGCGTGTTTCCAGCTCTCGGGGAAGGTGGCAGCAGCAAACGAGCTGTTGATGATGGTCTGGAGATGGGGGGCGATGATGTCATCGGCTTTGTTGAAGATAAAATATGGGCAGGGGTCTGAGGGGGCACCGGAGTGGATGGTGTTCATGGTAGCTTTGGTCTCCTCCATGCTGATGTGGGTCCAGGCGTTGAGGGTGATGGCTGGGGTTTTAGGTTCTGTGGTGGTTGGCTGGGTCTGGTGTCCGAAGCTGTCATGTAGGTCGGTGATCTTACGATGGAAGAAGGTAGCGAGGGAGTTGCAGTGGTCTTGTGAGGGCATGATGGAGTTGGAGTTGGAGTTGGCGTTCGGATTGGAGAGCTCTTTGACGATGGTGAAGAGTTCTTTGCTGTTGTGAGTGTTCTTTTCCAGTCTGTCTGTGAAGGAAGTTCTTTTGGTGGCGCAGATCAGCTGATGGTGTTCGCGGGTGGCGTTTTTGAGTGCAGACATGTTTTCTACGGTGTGGTCTTTGCGCCAGGCTTTCTCGAGGGTACGGCAGTTTTTTTTGGATTCCTTGAGGGTGTCTGTGAACCATTGAGGTTTCTTGGTGCTGGTCTGTCTTGGGAGGTGTCTGAGGGGTGCGAGGTTGTCTGCGCAGTTGGTGATCCAATGAGTGAGGCCAAGGGCTGTGTTGTTGGGGTCGGATGAGAAGGTGGGTTGGTTGTCGCTGAGAGTGGAGAGAAGCTGTTCCGTGGGGATTTTGTTCCAATGTCTGCATGGGATGGGTTGTGTGCGGAGGTGGAGAGTCTTGCGTTTGAAGGTGAAGTGGACACATCTGTGGTCGGTCCAGTGTATTGCGGAGGAGTGGCTGAAGGATACGTGGTTGCTGGCGGAGAAGATGGGGTCGAGCGTGTGTCTGGCAATGTGGGTGGGGGTGTTCACCAGTTGCTTGAGACCGAGGTTGGCAAGGTTGTCGAGCAGGGTGGTGGTGTTGGGGTCGTTGTTCTGCTCTAGGTGGAAGTTGAGGTCTCCGAGGAGGATGTAGTCCGGTGAGGCTAGGGCATGCGGAGAGATGAAGTCAGCGATGGATTCGCTGAAGAGGGCGCGTGGTCCAGGGGGTCTGTAGATGAGAGTTCCTCTGAGGGTGGTCCTGGGGGTCGGTGTGGATCTGGAAGTGCATGTGTTCGGCGGCGAGGGGGGTGTCTTCGGTGGAGGTGGTGACGTTGATGGAGTCCTTGAATACGATGGCGATTCCTTCTCCGACTTGGTTGGTGCGGTCTCTCTTAGCGATCTTGTAGCCGTCGGGTATGGCTATGGCGATATCAGGGGCAGAGGAGGCATTCATCCAGATCTCAGTGATGAAGGCGACATCCGGTGCGGTGGAGTCCAGGAGGTCCCATAGTTCTATGGCGTGCTTGTGGACGGAGCGTGCGTTGATGAGGATGCATTTGAGATGATTATTGGCGCGTGGGCTGGTGGGCTGGCGAGCGGGGTGCAGTCACGGTGGAAGGTGCGTTTGCAAGTAAGGCAAGCGTGCATGATGTTGTGCAAGGGACCCTTGACCAATTCCATCATACATATTAAGTTCACTAATACTTTGATAGTTTAGTTTGGCACACCCATGCTGATCTAGTGCAGCACATGTTTAATAACTAACTTCCCAGTATGGAGGCTAAAACTGACATGGGTGTATGCTAAGATCAGAAGACCAGCATTCCTGTGACTGCTGTCATTCCGAAGGTACATACAAATTAAAACCAACATCATCATGATTGACACAGTGGTACATTTGCTAAACCATATGTTAATAATATCACAGTGTCAGTTTGCTGTATGTCTGCTGATCAACCAACCTGGCAAATGTAAGATGATGAATATGGCTCATCTGTGATTTCCTAAACCCATAATGGGTACACAGGGCGATGAGTGACACATTTCAGGTGCAATGACTACACCTGTGCCCATGCAGTCTGTCATGGATGACTGCAATATACACTGTCAACATATATCTCCTTGTTGTATCCAAATATTAAAACTGGTCAATCCATGGCTAGCCTCAAACTGTCACCAAATAATGCACAGGATCCCTGCCATTATAGTGTCATAGGGGGCATGTGTGGCTCAGGGTACACAGTTAATGTAGCATATGTAACCTAGACACAACACAGGCCCTACATGTAAGGGACCATAGAAAGCATGATAAATCATGTCCTTTAATCAACCCACAGGTGCGTCACACAGTAAATGATTGTCCTTTGATGCACAAGCCACAATACCTGAGTGACTGGTATTGCATTGCTCCAGGAAAGTGGCTTTGCATGTCTCTCATTACTTCAAATGATGAGAGAAGTACACTCCATAAATGAGTCTGCAAACAATTGATGGAGCATATTTGCTACCACATGATAGTTAGGGCCACTGCATGTGTGCAGATATGTGTGTATCACTCACTAGAGTGACCGGGTCTGCACATGTTTGCAGTGGTGTGTCTGTTGCAGTATCATCATGCCTGAGAGGCTGGACTTTCAGATTTAATGTTACACACAGTAATTTTATTTGGAAGTGTTTTACAGTGGACAGACATTGAGCACATTTCTCCCTTCCATGCTTTACAGGTGGACCTGCCCCCTACACAATCGGTGGCTCGATTTGCAGACCCAGACATCTCCAGTAAGTGTTGATATTTCAGTTCTGTGTTGTGTTTGCAGCTGTTGTGTGATTGACTCCTGTGGGTTGGACACATAGCAAGGTGTGATGTGCTGGTAAATTATCAGATATGTTACTTGAGTGGAGTATCACTTTTTTCCATCTTTGAGATGGACAATCATTAGCGTATAGTCATATTTTGGGATTGTAGTGCAGCCCTGTAGGCATGGCCATGTGAATAGGGTGACATTTGTTGTTAAAAATGTTATTAAGAAAATTTAGCAGAGGGCCATATTTATGATTTAGTCAGCAAGTCAGACCCTGAATCTTACAGAATAGGGATGCCAAAGTCTTACCCACAGACTTGAGTCTCCCTGTTCACTAATGAACATGTTCGACTGTATGTTTGACTTCCTAGCAGCATGTAGCTCCACATGTTGTGCTACATGTATGTGGCACTTGAGTACAATGTCATAGGTGGGCATGCAGCTCATGGCCTGATCTGTGCTTGCATCTATCTGCTTGTTGTTAGACATGTATTAATGGTATTAAATGATGTAGACAATTGTCTGCATTTACAAACATAAATGTGGATGGGATTGTCCAAGGTTTGGGTATATCCTAGTTGGACATCCTCCTTACCTGTGGTGGACTGGCCAAACCCATGTACAGCTGTCCAAAGCTTCCTGGGTGTCCTAGATATTGGAAAGTATGTCTTGCTTGTGCATCCCCCCGAGGCACAGGCTTAGGGTTATGAAATGTGTACCTAGGATTGATGATCCAAGTTTAGTACACAGACATGTAAATCTGTAAATCACTTGTCCAAAATTAGGATACCCACTCATGATTAGCAACTGCATTCCATCCTGGCAATTCCATTTACAAATCACAGATCTTGAGCCCTTGATTGTCATCCAGAAGATAGTCATTAGTTGGCCTGTGGAGGACTCACAGCATTTTGTTACATGACAAATGGCTGAACAATGATGCATAGGTCATTTAAGTTGTTACACATCTTTTAGAGCATTGCTGTGCTGTTGGATAGGACATGTGTAGGCTGCGTTGGCATGTACTTCCTCAGGGCAAATCTGTGATCTGTATGGTGAAATGGCCTGTTTCAGCTGCATTAGATGTATTGTTTGATTTACTTCAGTAGCCTATCTCTGTATAGTTACACCTGTCATCCTTGCGACTGAATGAAGTACCTAATGTTTAGTTTCATCTTTTTTTAACAGCAGCCAATATGAATGCCATCCAGATTCGGGAGTTTCAGCACCGGGCGATGCGTTACTGCCACATTCTGGATGGGGAGTCTGGGTTCCGCCACATGGCACTGCGTTATCGCCATGAAAGAGCCTCCGGAGTGTGGAGGGCATTTGCCCAAGGGGGCCCTTCGGTGTCCACAACAGCCGCCACCACCTGCACCACCACTACCACCCAGGTGGCACCAAGCATGTCAGGCACCACTGCAGGACAATCGACCTCCACTGCTCCCGGACCTATGACAGCACCACCTGCACCTCCCCCTACAAGCATGGCACCGACAACTGGACAAACATCTTCAACTGGCACCCAGACCACCCCTTCTGCAGTCATTGACCCTGCAGATTTCCAATGGATGCAACGTGACATGCAACGTATGTTGAGGATAATGAACAGGCTGCAGCAAGAGGTGGCATAAATTAATAAGAGGGTGTGTGCCATCAAGAAGACTCTGCGGAGGGTGAACTTGTGAAAAATATACCCTCAGCCATGAATCCCTCCCCTCCCTCCTCTTTCCTGGTTCGTTTAATTAGTGGGTTTAGAGGGCTTAGTGTTAGGTTAGAATAGGCTGTTAGTTTAGTTAGTAGTAGTGGGTTGGGGGGTAGGGATATGATAATTTTAATATTTTTTTTATTATGTGTATTGGTGGGTGGGTGTTGGATGATGTTGGAGTTTTGGTGTTTTAATAAAATGTATATATATATATATATATATATATATATAAAAATAAAAAAAATATATATTTGTTTACTATAAGATAGTATGTGTTTAGGTTAGTATATGTTGTCCTCCATGTGTCCCGTCTTATAAGGGTGGTGGGGGGTTGATGTTTAGAGTGTTTAGTTAAATGTGATAAATAAGTTTAGCTTAGGTTAGTTAGGGCCTGTTGTGAGTAATGTGCAGTTAGGATAGGTTAGGTTAGGTTAGGTAAGGTGTTTCCCCAGGTTTTATCTCCCTTTTTACTGTTGAATAAATATTTAGGTAATCCTTTACAGTATGTGTCAAATCCTTGGGGATCAGGGCCTTGCCATTGCTAAACAGTGTCTCTTTAGTATTTGCATGTGAGTCCTATCCTGCAACCAATTCCCAATTGAGCTGTTACATTGCCAGCTACACCAGAGCTACTTTGCTAAGATTCTGCCATCCATTGAAACCACCACTCAAGGTTACTATGGATCCCAAAGTGTTGTTAATTTTTGATGTATGTTTTCAATCTCACATACTTTGGGACCAGATTTGGTATTGAGGACACTGTGTTATGCCTGCCTGCAGCCTGATGTTCAGGTGAAGCCTTATAAGGTTAGTGGTGGTATGATCTCATGTAGTATGGTATACTGAACTCACACCTATAATTTGCTACATTGTTCAGCCAGATTACTTATTTGTATGTACACTTATACACATCCATTCCTGCTGTATGGTGTGTGTTAGGAAAAGTTTGGGTCAAATGTCACATATGTAAAGATTGGCTTGAAGAAAAATTTGGAGACAATAATTTTTGGCTTAGACATCCCTTGAGGAAGACTTCTTCTGTCCAACACATCATTATACTGTATAGTTTCTATTTCCCTCAGATTTAACCCTCAGGAAGGGCAGATGATGGTACAATCCAGACCACAGTGCATAGTTATCAGCCCACATTCTTTCAGGGCAGTTGTATTGACATTCTATAATCATTGCCATGAGGAAAACATCACTGATCTCCCTCACAGTTGATGCGTCACATTACACAGAGACAAAGTGGTTGTGTAAGTTCTATTTATTATAAAGTGCTGTAGTGCTATATTTACATTGTCCATGATTGTGAGTCCATTAGTGTAACACCTTCCATTGTGATCCTACACAAGTGTAAAAGGACATGTCATTGGACATGCTGGGGTGAAATGTCAGACAGTGCAGAGGGACATGAATTGCCAATGAGTTAGTGAGAGACAATAACAGGGCAGAGTGACAAGATAAACAGTGGGCTGGAGAACAGTGCTTGAGAGAAGCTGTTGCAAGACTGACATGTTACAAAGCACAGGACCTTGGTTATAAGTGACCAGGTGGCAGGGACTAGTGCTACTGGGTACTCTTACGGGTGAAGGTGATCTGTTCCACGTCTTCATCTTCTGATGTGTGTGTTGTCTCCTCTGCCCTTGGTGGTGGTGGTTGTGAAGGGGCAACACACACCTCAGTGTTTGAAGATGTGGAGTCAGACATCCCAGTAGCTGCCAACTGTGGGGCTGTTGAAGGCAGTACTGCAGCAAGGAGGAGCTGCTGGTTTTTAAGAATAGCAGCCACATCACTGTGGTAGGCAGCCAGGTCGGCCCTGAGGGGGTCATTATTACATTCGTGCATGCGTTGAAAAGTTTGTTGTTGGAAGTGTTGTGTCAATTCTCTCACAGTTTTGCATCAAAAAGTATAAATATGGGCCTTAGCTTTCTGGGATCCAGCATTGGTTTCACACCCATTTCTGTCACTAACTGGAAGGAGGCTGAAGGCACAAAAAATAGTAAAAATGGGGTATGTCCCGGTAAAATGCCAAAATTATGTTGAAAAATTGGGTTTTCTGATTCAAGTCTGCCTGTTCCCGAAAGCTGGGAAGATGATAATTTTAGCACCGTAAACTCTTTGTTGATGCCATTTTCAGGGAAAAAACCACAAGCCTTCTTCTGCAGCACTTTTTTCCCATTTGTTTTTAAAAAATGAATTTTTGCTGTATTTTGGCTAATTTCTTGATCTCATCCAGGGGAACCCACAAACTCTGGGTACCTCTAGAATCCCTAGGGTGTTTGGCGTGGAAAGCTTATGTGGACAAAAAGTTATGAGGGCCTAAGCGCGAACTGCCCCAAATAGCCAAAAAAAGGCTTGGCACAGGAGGGGAAAGGACCTGGCAGTGAAGGGGTTAAGGTCCCATGCAGACCTAACTTCAATAGTTAGAGCAGTTTAGAGCAATACATTTATTGTAGCAAGGAGATTTCAGACGTGGTAATGTACATGGAACAGCACTGTTCATTAGGTCAAACAGATATCAGAATTAAGAAACCTGGGTGTAATGATGGGCGAGGAGGCATGTGGTTAAGGAAAAAACATGTTGGTGGAATATTAATTTGGAATTAGAATTTACCCATTAAGCACTCCTTCACCAACAAAAGTATCTTGGCACGAAAAACCAGTAACCGGGAAATGAAACCAAGTAGAGGGCAAGGTATGCTCTGCAAAAGTGATACCTTGGAATTAAATACTTACTTTAGATATGATTACATTCTGAAGCACATGGAATAAAGGTTTGTCCCTGAACTAGACAACATATGTTGAGTACCACAGAAAATTATCAAGTGAAAAATTGAACTGATTACTATCCTAGAAATTACACTCTGGCACGCAGGTTGGTATTCATTAATTTCAGCCACAGAGATTGCAACCGGTATGGTTGCAATGCAAATCATGTACATTTAATATAACATTGTTGCAATTAATATTGTACATGACATTAGGTGGTATATGCAATGTGCCCAAAATTTGATCCAAGCACTGTGCTGCCTGGCTGTAAACTTCCTAAAGGGCAAAGACTTGTGGTCCAGCAGGTGTGAAATAAGCATCCACTTCACAGGGTGTTCTAAACAATTATTTGTGCAGCTCCAAGTTAAAAAAACACTACATTCAGTGACAATAACACAAAATAGAATTTAGTAATCAAAAGAAGCTTGAGGTAAGACATCAAAACGATTCCTGTTGACCACACACTAATCCAACACTCTTCTAACCAAGCACTCCCTGCCGTTAATGCTCCTTGAAGTTTTATTGAGGGTATGACACACTATATGAATACAATCACAGTATGATACATTTATCAGCACTTGGGATTTCTAAAGTCGTAAATTCAGTCTAGGCAATCCCTCATCTGCTTTGGGTAAGTTGGTTCCAGACTTGCCAGATAACTCACAATTAATGGGTAAATTAAATACTGTGATTGTATTAAAGTGCATACAAGAAGCAGGATGTACAATGACTGGTATAAGGTCCTCATCCTAAAAAGCAGCATGAAAATTGCAGCTTTCATTGAGTTCATATTTGCATGTTGCCAAAAAATGCTCTCCTTCTTTGAAACTTCACAAGCCGCTTCCTGCAGGACTGCTGGGAACGGCAACCTCTTCACTGAGGCTTCTTTAAAATTAAAGGGAGGAGAAAAACGTCCTGTCGGCGGGTACCACATACCGCAAATGTTTCCATTGGAGCTATCTTCCGTGTTGTAAGGCCCACACTGGTTCATCACCTGCAAGTGGCAGGCCAAGAGCTCTGTACAAGTCCTGGACACTAGATGACAGTCAGAAATATCAACCAACTCCAGAAACAGAGAGTTTAGGAGAGTGCCTAAAACCAGTAATCAACTTTCCATGTCTGTACTCTCCCCCCAAGTGGAACTCTGCAGAATTGGGTAGAGTTTTTCAGTAATGCCGCAGAATTCTGTGAAACCAAACTCCGAAAGCCCTGCACAGTACTGCTATCCACCCTTCCAGAAAAATGATGCAGGAACTTAATGGGTCTTCTGGTCCTTCAGGAATACCAAAGATGCACAAGTTTTCTCTTTGGTTCCTGTCCACCAATTCAGGAATATCCTTTTATAGGAGTTTATGTCACATATTATTGCACATAATTCCTGCTGCATCACATCAGTATTGTCTTCGGTGGGTTTAGCCAGGTCATGCAAATCTGTAAGTTTTTTAAGAATCATATCCATGGTGTTACTTATGTCACTTTTCCCCTTGTAAGGAGTGTCCGGAAGCAGCAGTTCAGCCTTTGTGCGTTTCTGATATTTGATTTATTTTCCTGCCATGGTTCTTCAGACTAAAGTTGTAGTTTGCATGAGATGCCAGTGAGTTTTCAAGAATAAAAAGTCAAGCTACAGTGACAATTATGAAGAGCCAGAGTCACATACTGATGAGGGTTCTCACATTTATGAGACAGATATGTATGCAGAAGACAACTGTAGTGATATTCCTGTATGAACTCTTTTTAATGTCCATTGAGATGAATTGGATGCCAGTCATGTTTTTGGGTATGATCAAAACTACTGGAATTTTAGAGCGACAAAAGATAACGTTTGGAACCAACAGTTTATATGACTAGTCATATGTGGAGATTGCACGCTATTTATTTAACCAAGATCAGGGCAACAGTGGTGAATTATAGAGGCATACTGTTGGAAAATGGGTTATTGGTAGGGCAGGTAGGTACCTACACCTAGCAACAAGCCACTAACCTCCACATAGGTACAGTTAGGTCTCAGTAAATTAATCCCAGCTCAACTCTTGGTAGCTTGGCAACGAGCGTCAAGGCTTAACTTAGGAGACAAAGTGTAAAGCATTCAAATATCACAGTTTATATTTTTATCTTTAAAATGACACAAAAACGATTAAAATCGGTTCAGGGGAACCGGAGATATGAATTTTTAAAGAATTATTACTTTTCTAGCGCTTAGAAACAAAAAGCGCCAATCGGGTCATCTGGTTGAGCCTCGACCGGGGCAAAGTCAAACTTTCAGGCCGACCGCGATGGAGCCCTGCTCGGCTACAGGTCGCGGGAAGCCTCGTTTAAAAAGTTACCTTCTGACTTAGTCTTTATTTTGAAGTTTTTCTTCACCGGGACGAACCTGCCAGTTGAATCCGACCTCCTGGAGCCCTTGTCCGGATACGCGATGTGGGTTTCCTCGGTGGAGACTTTTACCTTCGGACTTAGTCGTTTTTTCGAGATGAAAATCCTTCGACCGGGGTAAACCTGGATCTTGATCCGACGTCCATGGAGCCCTTCTCGGATACGATGGCTGGGAGGTCCCGGTCAACTTTTTACGTTCGGACTTAGTCTCTTTTTTGGATGTTTTTCTTTACCGGGACGAACCACGAAGTCAGACCGGGTCGCGGTTGAGGCAAGCCGGCTAGAATTTCCGCGGCGGGTCGGTCCCTCTCTGGAGCTTTTTTCCAAAAATTCTCAAATCTTTTCCAATCTTCTGGGGCTTCACCCAGATGTTCTTTTAAGGTTCTTTTGGGGTCCACAGCTCACCCCAAGGGTCCAGAAGTTCTGTGATGGTCCTTGGGGGGTGCGGACTTCAACTCCCAGAATGCACCTGGCGCAAACTCCTTTTTGGCCACTGGACAGTGGTCAGCTGGTCGCTTTCTTCAGGAGTTGGTGCAGGGGACTCTGGTTAGCAATTTTAACTGGTGCAGTCCTTCTGAGTGCAGGGTCCAGGTGCAGGCCAGGGGTCCAGCAGGGCAGTCCTTCTTCTTCTTTAGTTCCTTTCTTGTTGAATTCTGGAGGGGATCTGAGGTGTGGGTGCAGGTCTGCCAGTTTTATCCTTGCTCCTGGGTGAAAAGCAGGGGGGCCCTGGTTCTCCAATCAGGGACAGGGTCGTCCCCCTGTGATGACCACTTCCTGGGAAGTGTGGCAAAAATCCATCCCAGAAGGCAACAGTCTCTAAAAATCCAACATGGATGAATCTGATTTTTGGAGGTTACATCTGGCTGAGCCCACCCACTGGTGTGGCTAAAAATCATAAACACACCCCTCTCCTGTCCTCTCCTAATCTAATCAAGGGGGCACCTAGCTGTCTGGGGTTGCAGGATGTGGGGGTGTTGCTGGGTGCTGCAAATGTCCTTCTCTGCCTTTGAAGACCAGTTTGGCAGCCCTCCCCCTTCCTGCCTCACCATCTGCTGAGGGGAGATTCTCTCCCCCAAGCACATTCCTTTGTGTGAAGCTTGGCCACTTCACACCTCATCAAGGCAGCCTGGCAGAAGCTGCTGCAGGCTGGCCAATCAGAGCACAGCAGCAAAAACAATGCAGAGCTGAAATTGGCAACTTTTTAGGTAAAGTCTAAACTTTTTACCTGAACTAGTTATATTAAATCCAACAACTGGAAGTTGTAGGATTTATTACAACAATTAATTTGATACCAAATTCTTGGTATGCAACATTTAAGGAGACTTTAAAATTTAAAATAAAGTCTGCCCATTCTAGCCTATGAAGGCCATTTACTTCAATGAGGGAAAAACGAATTTGGCTGTTTTTACCTCACCAGGGCTTATAAATCTATTTTTATAAAGTCCCTGCTTATAGTTACATGGCACCCAGCCCTAGGGGCACATAGGGCACACCTTAGGGGTGACTTATATGTAAAAATAAGGTAGTTTAAGACTTTGGAAGTACCTTTAATTCCAAAGTCGAATTTGCAAATAACTTTAATTTAAAAGCAGCCAGCAAGGCAGGCTTGCTTTTAAAATGACACTGGGCACCTCAGCAATGCACCTAGGTGTGCACCACCTATGCTGTGGTCCCTAAACCTACATGCCCTACCATATACTAGGGACTTATAGGTAGGTTAACTTAGCCACTTATAATTAGCCTAATTTGCATATCCATTTTACACAGAGCACAGGCCCTGGGACTGGTTAGCAGTACCCAGGGCACCTTTAAAGTCAGGAAAACACCAGCAAAAAGTGGAAAATGGGGGCAAAAAGTTATGGGGCCTCTGCAATCAGCCCTGTTTTCTCACACATACCACATCTGAGATGTAAAACATGACTGAATGCAACAGAAAAAAGAGCATAAGTTTCACCAGATAACGATAGGGTTACTCTGGCCACATCAATTAGCCTCAAGAAATCATGTTTTGCTAAATTGTGCAGCCTTCCTTATTCACAGGCATTGGCAGACACGCTCAAAGAAAAGTACAATCGGTAGTTCCCAGTTTCTTGAACGCCTCGTGGTGAGCTGCCATCTTAAGGGTCAGGCTTTCAGGAGAGCACTTCTTGGGGCCAGCAAGGTGCTTCTGGGGTCCCCAGTCAGAGCAAAGACATATCACTATTTTATGTGAAGAGGGAGAATCACATTAGGGCTCAAAGTGCAGTACAAATATGCTTTTTTGTTTTGCTGAACTCGTTAGTGTCCCAATCGAAGTGCCTGTTCCTGGGCGTCCATTTTGAATGCTTCATGCCACCGTACCAGAGAGACAGACAAACGGATGATTATTTGCTAAAAGCTTCGGTAGTCCTTATCAAAAGCGGGCCCCCGGGTGCACCACGTCTTCATTTTGCTGTTACTCGGGAGACCTATGGGCTGCAAAAATGGCAAGTTGCAGCCACAACGGTAGGAGCATCCAAATCAAGCCGCCATCCACTGAGCTGTCCAAGCCACGCCTTCCTGAGCATATGATTTTTTCACTATCCACTTTGTCCAGAGATATTTTGCATGTTACACAGCACAGTAAGGCAGCCCAGTGTGTGACAGTGCAGACAGAGAGAAAAACTGTGCCATACTTTAGTAGACATGGGGTGGTTCTTTTCTGTCCCTTTCACACAATGCAGCACAAAAACTTTAGTTGCTGAACTGCATTATAGAAAAAAACTTTGAGAAGCTTATCTCAGTGTGTGTATCAAAATGCTAGGCCTGGCCCTTGATGTGAGTGATGTTTGGAAATGGTTCTGGACCTATGGATGTCCTCCATTTGCACTCTCCTTTACAACAGTGTGCTACTGTCCCAGTCATGAATTAGTATGTAGAGTGTTGGGGGCAGCACATTATATTTTGTTGGTTACTAGTTCTATCTTTTTATCTGTGTCACAAAAGTGTTAGGCAGCGCCCTCATGGTGCTAAGTTCTACTGCTAAAGAGTAACCTGGATCCATGTGCAGTCTATGTTTGTTTGTATGTTTATGTGTCTGTTAGAACTGAATGCCTTAGGGTGGTCATCCCTCAATTTTTTGCCTGCCTCCCTCCACTTTTTTAACACTGTTTTTGCTGGCCTTAGGACTCTGCGTACTTTACCGCTGCTAACCAGTGATAAAGTGCATATGCTCTCTCCCTTAAACATGCTAACATTGGTTCATTCCCAATTGGCATATTTGATTTACTTGTAAGTCCCTGGTTAAGTGCACTATATGTGCCTAAGACCTGTAAATTGAATGGTACTATGGGCCTGCAGCACTGGTTGTGCCACCCCCATAAATATCCCCTTAACCATGTCTCAGGCCTGCCATTGCAAGGCCTGTGTGTGCAGTTTCACTGCCACCTTGACTTGGCATTTAAAAGTACTTGCCAAGCCTTAAACCTCCCTTTTTCTACAAATGTCATCCCTAAGGTAGGCTGTAGGCAACCCATAGGGCAGGGTGCTATGTAGGTAAAAGGCAGGACATGTACCTGTGTGTTTTATACGTCTTGGTAGTGGAAAACTCCTAAACTTGTTTTCCACTACTGTGAGGCCTGCTCCTTTCATAAGCTAGCAATATGTCAGCCCTTACATACTGGTTGAGAGGTAGATTCCGGTCATAAAGGGATAAACAGGCCGTGTTTATTATGGCCAGAATGGTAATAGAAAATCCTGCTTATTGGTGAGGTTGGATTTCATATTACTATTTAAGAAATGACACTTTTAGAAAGTGAGCATTTCTCTGCACTTAAAATCCATCTGTGCCTTGCAGCCTGTCTCCAATCAACGTCTGGGCTGGACTGGTTGACAGCTTCCTTGTGCATTCACCCAGACCTCCACAAACACAGGATACTCAGTCACACCTGCACTTATCTGCACACTGAATGGGTCTTCCTGGGCTGGAAGGGTGGAGGGCCTGACTCTTACATTTCAAAGGCAAGGGGCCTGCCTCCACACAAATAACTGCCCCCTACTGGGACCCTGGCAGACAGACCTGTACTGAAAGGGACCTTGTGCACTTCAGAACCACTCTTTGAAGTCTCCCCCACTTCAAAGGCATTTTGGGGTATATAAACTGGGTTTCTGACACCACCAAATTAGACACTTCTGGACCTGAACCTGCAACCTGTCAATAGGAACTGCCTAGCTGCCCAAAGGTCTCATCTGGACTGCTTTGCTGAAAAGGTCATGCTGCCCTGCTGCCTTCCTGCCCTCTGACTTTGCTGGGAAGTGCTCTTGAAGGGCTTGGATTGAGCTTGCCTCCTGTT
Source organism: Pleurodeles waltl (assembly GCF_031143425.1). Taxonomy (NCBI): domain Eukaryota; kingdom Metazoa; phylum Chordata; class Amphibia; order Caudata; family Salamandridae; genus Pleurodeles; species Pleurodeles waltl. The sequence goes on from NC_090449.1 coordinate 958,267,586, forward strand.
TTCTGAAGTCTCAGGGCCAATAAGACTTCATCTCTTCAGCAAACTCCTCAAGCTCTGAAAATCGATGCACAGCCTGCCAGAAATGACGCACAGCCATTTTGTGACCGAAAAATCCCCACACAGCCGAACCGGAACGATGCAGCCCGACTTCCCGAGTGAAGAATTGTTGCAGTGCCTATGGTGCTGAAACATGGGGTTTTTCTGACTGTAAAAGACTATCTGTGGAGAGAAATAATTTTGCCAGGGCCGTAATAGCCTGCCCGCGTAGTACACCCTTAATTCCAATGTTTCTGGATCTTGGGTTCAATCATATATTGGATACAATAGTCCTAAGAACATTACTCTACTGGATAAGGATTTGGACGGTCCCCGAACTTGCTGTACATAGGGACTCTCTTCTTGATCTTTTGAAGAGACCAAATGTGACTTCCTTTCCATGGGTCAAGCGTGTGTCAAATTGATTTCACATTTTGGGACTGACAAGTTTCTGGGAAAATCCTCAATGCTTGGAAAAAATTATTCACAGCTCTGTTTTGAAAACAACCTATTGGTCCCATGTAAGAACTGAGTTAATCTGTAGCAAATCCCATGCTTGTTTGACTAACTCATTTATTGACTTTAAGTGGATTCCTCACTACGAATCATATTTAGACCTTATACCCGATTTACAGGGAAGGGGCTGTATGCATGGTTCCGCTTTGGGAACTTACTGCTGTTATCTCTATCAAGAAGCTCGGGGTCTAGTCCATCATCCGATCTATGTCCAGCCTGCCATGGTAGCTCAGAAACAGTTGAGCATTTCATGTTCTTTTGCCCTGCCTATTCTATTCCATGATTAAAATGGATCCGTACTATTTGTTGAGCTCTGGGCCTCAATCAGTGTTGTATAGCAATGAGGATTGTCACTTCTAAACCTTTAATTGTTGCAGTTAGCAAGTTCCTTGTGGCTGCATGGCATATACGAAGTTGTTTCTTAAATAATTTTCTTATGAATTAATTTTAGGTTTATAAGTATTTTTAAAAAAATGTTGATGCTCAAGACTGTATTTTATATGGTTGTTATGCACTGCTATATTTTTTTTCTTTCTCTTTTTTCTTCTTCAAATTTTAAATTGTAATCTAATTGTATTATGATGCTTTGATGGTTATGTTGACCGAATAAAGCTTGTGTTGATGATGATGATGATGTTGCAGCGCCTACCGTGCAACAGAAAAATCAACACATCACCTACCGGATCGATGCAACTCCTGTGACTTCTTTCTGCATGCCCAGGATTTTCCGTGCATCGTCTTTGGGTGCCAAAAAGATCCTTGCGTCACAGTGATGAACTAGGACTGCGTGCTGGAAATCGACACAAAGCCCCTTGCAGCATGAAAAGAAACAACGCTGCGTCTGTGCTGCGCCGGAAACTCTGATGCACACCCTATTTTTCCACGCATTTCCTCCTCTGCGGTCTCCCTGTGTGTTATTTTTTACACAAACCAGGTACTTTGTGCAAACAAGAGACAACTGTTGATTTCTAAGATTTAAGGCTCTGTTTAAACTTGCAAATGTGATATCTCAACTTGTACTTATGGAATCTTTATCGTTTTGACCTTAATTTAACCAGATAAATATAATTTTTGTCGTGTTTACACTGTGTTACTATATGATTTATTGCACAAATACTTTACACATTGGGGGTCATTCCGACCCCGGCGGGCGCCTGCCAGAAGACCGCACCGCGGTCAAATGACCGCGGCGGTCATTCTGACTTTCCCGCTGGGCCGGCAGGCGACCGCCAAAAGGCCGCCCGCCGGCCCAGCAGGAAAGACCCAGCAACGATGAAGCCGGCTCCGAATGGAGCCGGCGGAGTTGCTGGGGTGCGACGGGTGCAGTGGCACCTGTCGCGATTTTCAGTGTCTGCCAAGCAGACACTGAAAATCTTGCTGGGGCCCTGTTAGGGGGCCCCTGCACTGCCCATGCCAGTGGCATGGGCAGTGCAGGGGTCCCCAGGGGCCCCACGACACCCGTTCCCGCCAGCCTCTTCCTGACAGTGTAAACCGCAAGGAACAGGCTGGCGGGAAGGGGGTCGGAATCCCCATGGCGTTTGGCCAGGGTAAAACCGGCGGGAAACCGCCAGTTTCCCTTTTCTGACCGTGGCTTTACCGCCGTGGTCAGAATTGGCCAGGAAGCACCGCCAGCCTGTTGGCGGTGCTTCCGTGGTCGTTGGCCCTGGCGGTCAATGACCGCCAGGGTCAGAATGACCCCCATTGTCTTCTAAGTTAAGCCTGACTGCTCAGTGCCAAGCTACCAAAGGGCGGGTACAGGATATTTTAGATTGTGTGTGACTTACCCTGACTAGGACTGTGGTCCCTACGTGGACAAGGATGTGTACCTCTACTAACTAGAGACCCCATTTCTAACAGTGTCTTATACATGTTGCACACATACCAGAGTAAAGGAGGCCTGTGGGGCAAATGTGCATTTAATGAAGGTGTGGTTACTCTCCCACACAATGTTTGCCATTACTTGAAAGGAAACAATCTCACTTTCATAAAAGGTGTTATTTTCTATAATGTCATGTTGTTTTGTCTCCTGTATTATTGTCTTTGGTTTATAGAAGAAATATAGGGTTTGTCTGCTGTTCCTGTTTTCAGAGCGTCAAGAATGCTTGAGAGGGTATGCCATTTATCTGTCTGCAAAATCAGTCTTAGCTGTGGTTGCTTTTAGGCAGGTGCAGAATGGTTGTCAGAACCCCTTTAAGAGGGCCACAGATTCATATGGGCTACTGGGCCCAACCATGGAGGTAAAGTCCTTCAACTCATGATGTCCTAGGGCCCGGATTACTATCGATCTTGAACAACTGGGCTTAGTACCTCTTCTGCAATTGACTCTCAGTATTACATGTGAAAGTGCACTCTAAGGCTCCCTAAGGAGGGAGATGTGGATACAAATTAGTGAACATGGCTCAGAACTCAAATCACTTGAAACAGTAGCAATAAATCAATGTCTAATCAAACATTTTTATAAAAAGACAAGAAGTATTCTATCTCTAACCCTACTAATTCAAAGAAAAGTTATGGCATTCACAGACAATAACAGATTTATCCTTTGAGGCTGGGGCTCTAGTGTTTGATTGGCAAGTGCCTTTCCCATCTGATCCTTGCAATGTGATCAGAGGTATTCCCAATTCACTGGTTGCTGTATCCATGGAATACTCACTAGCAGGCCTTAACTTGAGAGTACATCCTGCCTCTTTGATTATAGTAAAAAGTGTCTTACCGCCTTAGCGCTTTTAGCCATAAGTCTCCTGGCCCAGGAAGGCCCGTAAAAAAAACTCACATGCGCTGACAGAGAGGAAGTGTGCAGCATATTGGAGGGTACCCTATGTGTGGGCACTCTCAACAGCTCCAGTCCAGCTGAGTAGGCTGTACATACTGCACACAAATGTTGCAGGAGAACTCAGTAGGTGCATGCTCTCCCCTGAGTCCATGCAGTCATTCTTGCTCCCACAGTGGACGGGTTATTCCGATCTTCCTGATCTCAAACCTGTATAGGTGGCAAGGCTTCCACGAAGCCCTCATTCAATCCATGTGGTCAGTACATATTCAGTCATCATTGCTTCTGGTGACACATGGGTCACTGCTGCTCCTGCCCAATCCACATTACTGCTACAAAAGTCATTGGCCCTTACCGCATGGCAATCCTTACCATGGCGGCCCTGCCTGACTAAATGGTTCACCACCACTAGAGTGTCGCACCTGCTTTGTCCCGTATCTGAAATACAGGTCTTTCCACATTAACAGTGCAGCATCAGAAATGAGCAGTTGCATCATGGATGGAGTACATTTGATACATGTGTATAAACATCAATGTTCTATACATATCTGAAACCTATCAGATTGGAGGTGTGACAATTCCTTCAGAAAACATAGTACATGTCAGGGTGTTATTAACAGTCTACGCAATTGAATACATATTATCAATGGAAAAATGGCAGAGGCCAGGGGATACTGCAACACATGTACCTAACCTTAACACATATATTTAACTGCTTAACATCATCCCAAGTCCTTCACCCTCATGTTAGCTTGTGTTTACCCCTCCAGAACCACAGTGCCTATCCTGTATCTTCATCCTCTTCATTATCTTGGTGCCTTATCAACATATATTCCTGGTATGGACCCCATACATCCTGGGGTCGACCACGAGGCAGCATAAGATCATAATCGTTATATGAGTTCATGTTGCAGTACACCATATCAGTGTGCCAATCTGTATTTGTGGGCGGGGTCTCCTCATCCAATGCATTGTGAACCAATGCTTGGCCAACAAAAGACCAAGGGCCCTGAGCCGGCGACACCCACGGGGCACATTCAATCGTAACCCAGCAACGCCAGAAGTGCTGAATGTATCAGTTTCTCACCTGTGATATCTTCCAAGGCTCTAAACACAATAAGCCAAAATGCTTGCAAACATGGGCAATACCAAGCTGTACGCGCAAAGCTAGCATCTTCTGTGCCGCACCGAGAACAGCAAGAATTATTATTCAGGCAGTATTTAAACAGGTGGGTGGGGGTGTGGTACACCCTGTTAAAGTATTCGAAATGCACTAGCCTGTGACGACCGTTTAAATATATAGTGCAGGTCACCAACCAACAATAAGCCCATTGCTTCTTGGTGATATTAATGCCTAGGTCTGCCCGCCACTCCTGACATGCCTTAGGGGCAATAGCCCTCCCAACATCTAAGGCGTCAGAGTATAAGACTGACACCACCCATTGTGAAGGTGGAGATTGAAGCGAGTAAGTGAAGGAAGGGACCTCAGGAGGCTCAGAAAAGTCAGTAACGAACTGCATCTTCCAAGCATGACTTGCCTTATAGTATTGAAATTGCAAGCATATTTGGAGCGAGTGCTTGCATAGTCTGTTCCCAGGTTCGCAGCACTCTATCCTCCAAGAAGTCCCCCATGTATCGTATGCCCAGTTGTGCATTTGCTCTAACATTGCATGCTTCTGTCCCACCGGAAACCAAGTACATCATTCTCATAGCAACCTCAGGGAGTAAAGCAGGGGTGCATGTTATGCATCAACCAGTTTCTTCAACAGATACTGTGTAGTCCCCGTTGGGTCTATGGTGTGTAAGCAGCACACTGGTTTGTCAAGTAAAACATGAAGGAGCGATAACTGAACTGAGCCCTTGTGCTCTAGTCAAAGATGCAGTAAACTGAACTGTTCATGCAACCAAAAATAAGCAAACATGGCCTGCACCGCTCTATAGTAGACCTCAAAGTTAGGTGCATTTAGGCCACTAGTTGAATAATGGAAAGTGTGTGTGTGACCACAGTATAGTTTTCCACTCCACGCCTGTCGCACAATCAATGATCCCAGTGAGCGAAATAGCAATCCCAGCAGGAAGATCGGTATATTCATGAAGAAGAACAAAAAATGAGGAAGCATAACTATCTTCATGATGGATATCTGGCCAATGAGCGAGAGAGGAAGGAGAGTCAAATGGTCCACCTTGTCTGCCAAACGCTGCATAGCTTTCCTGTAGTTCTCCTGCAAGACCACCTCCGGGTCAGTGTTGGCCTGAATGCCTAACTTACGCACCGGGTGTGTTGTCCATTTCGTGGAGAACTCTAAAAATATAGGCTTCATGGCCTCAGTATATGGGAAATTCAGGGATTTATCTCAGTTCACTACCTCCCTGAGTACATGGGATAAATTCAGTTCCGGTTCACAGATATATAAAAGGATATCCTCAGCATATGCTGATATTATTAATTTGCAGGGCAGAAAGTGAATACCACGATGGGCATGATACTCCTGTAATGTGCAGGCCAGAGGCTCAGCCACCAGAGCATACAACAGCAAAGATAGAGGGCAACCCTGACGTGTGCCTCTGGTGATAGCAATTGGCTCGGATACCAGCCAGAAGACCCATATGCATGCAAGCGGATCTCTATACAACACACTGATAAGCTTCATCAAGACATCTCCCACCCCGATGTGCAGCAGTACAGTGAGCATAAAGTCCGATTCTACAGAGTTGAAGGCTTTTTCTGTGTCTAAAAAAATGGCTGCCATGAACAGAGGGTTTGATTCACAAGATGAAGTCAAAGAGGGTCCGAAGATTGTGACTAAGCAACTGCCCAGGAACCTGATTGTTCATGGCCCACTATGCCCAGAATTAGAGGTGCCAATCTGTTAGCCAAAATTTTCGCAAATAATTTTGTATACGTATTTATAAGCGAGAGTGCCCGATAGGAGGAACAGTGATCAGATGGCTTACCCGGCTTAAGTAATGTGATCAGCAATGCCTCAAGTATAGTAGGGGGCATGCAGCAATCATGTGCCATCTCTTGGAAGAGGCAAACCAAATGAGTGAGAAGCTCATCCTGGTAGGCTTTATAAAAAAGCAATAGTCAGACCATCCGAACCGGGCGCCTTTCCATTAAGCATGTCTTTTAGCGCTGCAGTAATCTCTCCAGGGTGAAGCGTGCCTTAAGCTGCTCCGTTTGGGAGTGTGATAACCACTTCATGGCAACATGTTCAAGATAATCAACTGCAGCTTGTTCACTGTATAAAATGTATGAGGTATATAAGTCAGCATAGTAGGCTGGAAACCTCTGAGCCACCTGTGAGGCTCCACTCCCCGGCACCCCCTGGTCATCCAACACCAACAGTACCTCACTATCCCTGTGCCTTCCTCTCAGGAGAGTGGCCAGCATTACTTTTGGTCTCTCCCCCTCCCCATAAACTCTAGCAACAGCATATTTGCCTAAGTATGTTACCTCATCCTGTGCTAATTCATAATACTCTTCTAGTTTCCCACAAATCTGCCCAAGCAGCATCTCATTGTCATATGTGCTCACCTAAGTGCTCTTATGTCTGACTCTAGTTTTTGCAAGTGGTCACGCATAGAACAAAATACCCTTGCACGCTTCGTGATAGTGAACCCTCAGATATAAGTCTTGAAGGCTTCCCATATAGTGGCAAATTTAGTGACAGAACCCTGGTTGGTATGAAATAATTCATCTATTGCCTGAGCTAAGTCTTCTCGAAATGCTGCTTCCTGTAAGGAATACTGTGGGAAATGCTAGGCAAACACTCAGATGTATGGGCGCCCTCTAGCTCTAGTGTCAGCAGTATTGGGGAATGATTGGAATATGTGAGAGGCAGATGATCACACCGGCACACTCTGGACAACAGACCCTGTGACACAAACCAGTCATCAATGCGTGTGTGTATGTCGTGAACGGTAAATAGTGCATATAGCTTTTTTTTTGTTTTGTCATTTTTTATTGATAATACGTAACAATACAGAGCAGAAAAAGGGATCGAAGTCCCTGTACTTTGTGGGAATCATACAAACTGTATCTCATGGATAGCAGGGTGGGCTAAATACATTCAACAGCAAATCTAAACATTGTAAAGGGGTGATGGTAACGAAGAAATGTGGGGGGGGAAGAAGCAAGGGAGAAGAGGGGGTGGAAGCTGAGATGTAGGCTGCAAAGTGTTGGTTTGCCTAAGGTGACCTGGAGTGAACTCACCACATGTGTCTATTATGCCACTGCGGGTTGCTTCTCCTCGTACTTAAGGTTGGGATGTCTGGAGTCGCTTCAACAAATCTATGGGCAATATGTAGGTAGGAGCTACCATTCCATGTTGCAACTTTGCCTCGTTGAGGCCCAGGGTTAAGGGTATCGCATACGGAAGGGAGTGGAAAGTTGGGGTTGGTTATCATCATCAGAGGATATTTGCGGAGTCTGCGTTTGAGTATACTGGATAGGTGGCATTTCTAAAGAAGAGGAGGGGAAGCAGTAAGCATTCGGCCCAGCTGATAAGAGGGAGGGTAAGTCGTGAGGTGATTAATAGTGGGGGGAGACACGTTTGGGAGGAGCAGTCCACAGATCATGTACTGTATTATGAAATAATCTGACAATGTGATAGTATATTAACTCTGCTTCGCTACCCGGGAGGTAGATTCTAACGTCTTCGCCACTACAAAGCAGATCAGCCCTTCACATTGGGAGACAGATGATGGAAAACAAGAGAGGGAGGAAGAAAGTTGGGAGAGGAGCGAGGAGGAGCTGCTGTTGAAGAAACCGACGGAGGTTCTTTGGAGGGGGGCAGGGTAGGGAGGGAAGGGACAGGGTGGAGATGTTACGTGACTGTTAGCGAGGTCCCCAGAGTGACAACCATAGTGAGCTTTACCGCCTAGAAGAGGGGGAGTGAGGGCGGGGCGAGGGAGGAGTGCGGGAGATGTGGGGTGGTAATGAACATGTATGTGAAAGGTGCATGGGGGAAATGGCTAGGTTTTCAATAAGGAGATAGCAAAAATGAGGGCGGGGAGGGGCGTGTAAGAAGAGTGGCTAACGGCAGGCAAGATGTGGCAGAGGTTCTGCAAGGAAGGGGGTCCACACCTGATTAAATAGGGCAGCCTGATCCTGTAGGTTATAGATGACTCTTTCATGTGCGGCTATGCAAGTCATTGCCATGGTCCATTCCTCTGTGGTTGGAGGGGCTTCCGATTTCCAATGCCGGAGGATACATATTTTTGCAGTTGCTAGTGCCGTGTGCAACAGTCTTCGTTGCGGTCTTGACAGGGCCACAAGGGAGTCCATATTGTGCATTTTGATAAGAGAGGGGGATAGCGGTGTTGGAAGCGGTACAGATTCAGCCAATTTGAGACCCACAGCATCCCATAAGGGCTGGACCGACGGGCATCCACTTAGAATATCGAGCAGATCGCAGTGTGTCTCTGGGCAGTGCCAGCAGTTTGCGTGCAGAAGAAGCCCAGACCTGTGTAACTTCACCGGGGTCCAGTACCAGTCGTGGAGTATCTTAAAGAGACAGAATTTTAATTGAGCTTCACGAGTGCCCCTGTCTAGAGCATTCAAGATGTCTATCCAGTCTTCTGTGTCAAAGGTCCGCTGCAGGCGGGCTTGCCATTGTAGGCGTAGCTCTTCCAGGAGCAGTTGCGAGTATAGGTGACGTGTAATGACCTCATAGAGGCCTGCCATAACACCTTTGGGTTTCCCCCATGTCTTTAGATAGGTTACCACAGGTGAAGTCTGAAGTCCCCAGTGGGCGATGTCAGCGTTCTGTTGTAGACAGTGTTTTAGTTGCAAGTATTGCCATTCCTGCCGTGGGTGGCGGTTGAATTTCTCCTGCAGCTTGGCTAAGGGTTTGAGCACTCTGACTTCTAAGACCTGAGCCAGGTTGTCGATACCAGCTACCTCCATTGCGGCCAGTTGAGAAACGCTCTCCCTATCTGCAAACTATTGTTGTTCCATAAGGGGGCCTGGGTGTGTAACAAAGTGTGTACCCCAAGTAGGCGGTGGGCCCTCTGCCGTGCCGCGCGTGCCGCTTTCAAAATCAGATTCGCTGTGCTGGGAGGTGAAGAATCATTACAGTAGAGCCCACCAAGTCCTCCACCATGGGAAAGCAGTATCCTCTCCACAGACACCCATTGCGGTGACTCCGGTGATCCAGGCATTGAGTTAGCCAGTTGTGACAAATGTAGGGCTAGGGCGTAATGCTCCACCGAGGGTAGCCCCATTCCCCCATGAGAGCGGCGTGCCATAAGTTTAGCAGACGCCAGTCGTGGGCGTGTAGTGCCCCACCCAAAGGCTCTGATTGCTGCGTCAATTGGTCTTAATGTTGAGAGAGGTACTTGAAGGGGTAGTAGACTCAAGCGTAAGTGATGCATGGTACCGTGACCATTCTCACCGCCTGTATCTTGCCCCACATGGAAAGGCCCAGATGGTTCCATTTCAAAAAGTCATGCCTCATTCAAGGCATGAGAGGGCCTAGATTGTCTGCCACCATGCGATCTAGACCTCGATTGACTAGTGCTCCCAGATATTTAAGGCGTTTCTGGGACCATTGGAATGGAACGCCAAGAAGTGCAGCTTTTGATGTCACCTGTGAGAGGGGGAGGGCCTCGCTTTTGTCCCAGTTTCCCCGGTAGCCGGACAGGGGTGCAAATCCGTCAATGATCTCCAATAGAGCTGGTAGGGAACGGTCCAGGTCAGTTATGGTTAGGAGGACGTTGTCGGCATATAAGTAGATTTTGGAGGTTCTGTCTGGCAGAGGCAGACCTGCTACCAAGGGAGAGTTACGAATAGCGGCCAGCTAGCGGCTCCATTGCCAGCAGGAACAAAAGGGGTGAAGGGGGACATCCCTGCTGGGTCCCTCTGCGGATGGGAAAGAGGTACAAGAGGAATCCCCCGCAGTTATCCTGCGCCGTGGGGTGTTCATAGAGCAGGGGGACTTTGGAGATGAACTGGTCTCCCAAGCCGAATTTCGTCAGGGTTGCGAATAAGTATGGCCATTCTATGCGATCAAATGCCTTCTCAGCATCTAGGGATAGGGCTAGTGCAGCCTCCGGAATGTTCCTAGATTCCCATAGAGTATGGCAGAGGGTGTGTAGGCGATTTCTGGAGGTGTGGCCCGGTACAAACCCCACTTGAGTATGGTGTATTAGGGATGGTATGACTTTATGCAGGCGATTCGCTAGGACGCTGGCTAATATCTTAATATTGCCGCTCAGGAGAGATATAGGCCGGTAGCTACTGCAGAGTAGGGGGCCCGTCCTGGTTTCGGTATGACCGCTATTGTGGCGCTTTTGGATATCGCCCCCAGAGAGCCCGTCCGGTAGTCCTTGCCCAATGCTTCATGTAAGACATCAATCATCTCCTCCCCTGCCCCCTCTATAAAATTCCACCGGGAATCCGTCTTCCACAGGCGATTTGTGGCAGGGGAGATCAGAGAGGACCTGCGCAATTTCCAGCCAGCTAACTTCCCCATCCAGAAGGTTGAGGCCCTCATCAGAGAGAGAGGGTAAGGCAATGTTGACGAGAAAGGGCTCTGTTTGGGTGGGGGTAAATGTCGATTTCGGGGTGAATAGGTGTCAGTAGAAGTATGCAAATTCATTGACATTGGAGTTGTGCTGCCAGCAGTCGACCAGCCTTCTCTCCTTGCTCGTAGTGCTGTCCTTGCAAGCATTGCAGAGCGTACTCAGCCTGGGATGTATATAGCTCTTTTAAGGTCATGCGGGCGTGTTCCAGGCATCTATGTATGGGGAGAGATTGGTGGTCCTTATATTGTCGCATTAGGCACCTGATTTTGGTTTCCAGAGTCACTTGTTGTACTTTTCTTTTTCTGTTTGCTAAAGCTGCATCTGGCATCATTTGTCCTCGTATGGTCGCCTTGGCCCTTGCCCGTACGACCCTCTTGGAATCCACAGTGTAGAGGTTATCCTGAACGTAGGTGGACGCATGAGCTCGCAACTGTGCTTTACCACATGGAGAGTGATAGCGGTGAACAGCAAGTTGCCATGGTTTGTGACCCGGGGACACCATGCCCACTTGGACAGCTAAATGGATTGGGGCGTGGTCCGAGAGACCACCTTCCAGTATTTGAAAGTCCTGGGCATGAGCCACTATGCTGTGTGAAATGAGAAAATAATCCAAACGGGATTGGGTGCCGTGCACCGGTGACAGGAAAATATATTCTCTGTCGACCGGGTATGCCAGCATTCTGTGGTCCACCAAACCATTTTCCTGCATTACATCAGACTGTAGGGCTCTGTTGCTGTTATTGTTAATATACAGGGGTCCAGTCCTATCCAATACCGCATCTCTAGTCAGGTTCCAGAGTCCCCCGATTCCATAGCAAGTTGCCCCTATTTCCATCAGAAGATGGTTGATTGGCAGAAATAAACTGTTGTTTTGAACCAATTGGTGCATAGATGGAGCCCACACATTTTGAGGAGTCTCCTAGCTTTAGTTTGGCGAACACGTATCGCCTCTCTACGTCAACCCATGATTTAATGACAGTGAGACATATGCTCTTTCGTAGCAATATCGCAACACCGCATTTCTGTGGGGCAACACCACCTAGGTCTTGTAAGGTGGGGCTACAGCCAAACAACGCTGTTCCCACCCAGTCCCGGTGCAGTTTGACAGATTCAGCCCTATCAACGTGTGTCTCCTGGAGAAAGGCAATACCAGCCCATTTAGAGTGAAGGTATGAGAGTATTTTCTTCCATTTTATGAAGTGAGTTAGGCCATTGACGTTCCAGGATATGATCCGTAGTGGGGTAGGTGGGGTTGGGGAGGGCTAGCCATGATGGGAGCAAGAAGTAGGGGTGAAGGAGGGTAGGCGTGGGGGATGAAGTGAATGTGTGGAGGAAGGTAGAGGTCAGTATAGGGGACAACCGTTGAGGACTGGGTGGGGTGGGTAGGCGGGGGGGAGGAAAGAGACGGCTGATAAGCACAGGTATCTGGAGAGGAGGGCTGTCCCGGGCAGTTGGTGAGGCAGTGGGGGGGAAGGGTATAGGGAAAGGAAAGAGGGAGAGAGACACCAGGAGAGAGGAAGAAAAGGGAGAGAGGGAGAGAGAGAAGAGAGGAGAAAAAGAGGGAAAGGAAAAAGGGGAGAAGACTAGGAGTACTAGAAGCGAACCTTAAAGGTAGAGGGATGTCAGTACAAACCTTAAAATCGGAGGGAGAGGAAGAGGCAGAGCAGTAAAGCCCCACAAGTCCTAAACTGTCGTCTGTGGGTCTAAACCTGAACCTATGGAGCCCATACACTTGGCCAGCGGGCCCCCAGCCGGGAGGGGGCGCGCAAAACATTCCAGATCCATTGGTGCAATCACCGCATGTCGGCCTAGTAACAATAGCCCGGCGTGTTAGCGTGTATTAGAGGCTGACGCAGCACTGCAGGGGGACTGGCGCAATGGAGAGAGCCGCGATGGGTACGGCGGGCCACCTAGGGAAGGGATGGGGGGGTGGTGAGAGCAGTGGCAGTATCGCTGTCGCTACGCATGTAGTGGGTGACATCTGGCCAGTGTAGTGGTGATAGTATCTAGCCATATGGGTGAGGCGGCTGAGGTACGTCGGGGTGGTGGGGGGAGCGTCCATCGTCACATCTTCTGGGGACCCCTCACCTCACAGTATGGTGATTCCCAAGTGACATACGCAAGTCACAATGCCCTTCGATGATTGCCAACAACAGATTGAAGATGTTGCGGCTATGCGGGGACCAGGCAGGCAGCGCGGTGGATTGAATGGGTTCAGTCGTTTCAATTGGTTCAATCCCGGAGGGAAGATGGGGTGTGGAGGTGGAGGGAGGGAGGAGAGCCAATAGGAGGGAGGAAAGAAGAGGAGGTTCGCGACCACGTGAACAATATAACATTGGTTCCTTAAAACATCAAACAACAGCCTGCTGAATGAGATCAAATGGTAAGCATTCAAAAACTGGTAGGCACGTTAAGCATAGGACTCAGACAGTCTTGACGGGTTCCGGACAACAGAGTGTTTTGTTTTTCTTCCCCTTCAAACATTTAAGAGTGCATTGCAACTGCAAAACATTAAAGTGAACATGTACATATAGGCAGGTACTAATCCGTCCGTTGGTGCAGTGGGAGGTCCACTGCTCCATGCATAGGACTCCAGGATCACCAGTGACTTGACTCTAGTGGCATGCTAGATATCTTTGTCTTCAGATGGGGGCTATGGTGGGCTTCGGGGGGGAACAAGACTTGTCTCTGTCTGTTACCTGCGTGTGCATCGCCACCACATGCAATACCTGCCCCCTGTCATTGTGGTTCTTCGTGAGTCTCTCTAGGTCTCCCCCCTGGGTTGAAAGTCTACAGCAAGCATGGACGAGGCACCCTGAGTCACCACAGATAGGTCCTGAGGCCGGGCTAGATTGGTAGTGTCCATAGACTGGGTCTGGAGGCCCTCCAGGAAGAAGCGCAGGTCCTCAGGATCGTAGAAGTCTTTGGACACACCATTTTTAGTGATCCACATTCTGGCTGGTTCAAACAAACCGTACTTCACCTCCAGCTGGCACAGTATAGGTCTGAGAACCAAGAATGCCTTCCTACCCTCACTGGTCTCTTTTGAGATCTCTTGGACGATGCGGTCCATGGTTGTTTCCTGTGCTTGGTCTGCCATGTTGTGGGGCTGAGCGGTTGGATGCACTTCTGAGGCAGAGGGGGGTGTCCACAAGTGTAATAGTGCTTCAGAGAAAAGTAATTGTCTTGCCGGCTTGCCTGAGTGCCTGCCCGATGACCTGCCACCAGGCATCGCAGACTTCTTGGTGCGGATATGGAGCGGTGGTCTGGAGACCCAGGAGTCTCTCACTTAGTACTGGTGTGTGTTACGGTTGCTGCGAGGGGTGAGCGAAAGATGTGGGAGAGGGAGGAGGGGAGACTCCTGTGGCTCCCAGCAGTGAGTCCGGTACTTAATTGAGATCGGGCTGTCTGCGGCAGAGCCAATGCTTAGAGAGGGGGAGGTGCGTGTTTTGTTGATGTGGGTCCAGCAAGAAGGGGAGGCTCGGTGCATGAGATCTCCGATCCTCAAACAATGGTCTTGACACTATGTGCCTGATGGGACTCGGATCTTACGGTAATGGGGGGAGGGCGCCTCGTTCGATCAGGGCGGGCTTTTCTCTCTTGTTCCTGCCAAGTTCGGTTGTCTGTGGTCCATACTCCCCCGTTCTTCGTGCTCAGTGGGGGAGGGAGTGGACTTCCCACCCTGTCCGTTGGCCTGGTTCGGTGTGGTGCGGGACGTTGTTCCTTTTTATTTCTTGACAGGTCTAATGGATCACGCTTCTCCTGGTCTGTATGTGCGGTGGGGAGGAAGGGAGCGGTTCTCTCTTCCCCTAGGGTCCAAGGGCCAAAGCAATGGGAGGACAAGGGGCTGACTGGCTGGAATCGCTCACCACCAGTGTTGTGCGTGGCCGTTATGTCGTCTCGCCCCAGTGGCCGCACTCCATTGTCTCTGATTATCTGAAAGTTGCCCCGCAAAGGGGAAAAACGAAATTGGCAGTTGTTCCCTGACCAGGTCATATAAAACATCTTTTATAATGTCCATGCTTAGGACTACAAGGCATCCTACCCCTGGGACACATAGGGGAGAACTTAGGGGTGTCATATGCAAAAATAAGTTAGTTTGAGACTTTGAAAGTACCTTTAATTCCAAAGTCAAATTTGCATATAATTAACTTTTAAAAGCAGCCTGAAAAGCAGGGTTGCCTTTAAAATGACAGCAGGCACTAGAGCTTTACAAACTGGAGTGAATTAAATCCTCTGGGCCTCCTAATCCTCCAAGCCCTATTATATACTAGGGGCTTGTAGTTAGGCTAACAATTGTGAAACCAGAGCAGTGTTTTTGTCTGACAGACACCTTCCTGGAGACCAAGAGACATCCCTTTAATTAAGGTCTCTTTGATTTGCAATATGACTGTCTTTGCATGACTTGAGGCGAATGTACAATTAAGAAAATAATGAAGGCCATATGTGAGGCACCTCAGTACATAGCAAAGAAAGAGAAGATGCTGCAGAGCCAGGCTGTAACTCGCATGTGCTTATTCGAAAACACAACTAGGCCTACCCATGTCAATTATAGACTTCATAATACAGTAACAACATTGCATGTGCATTTCTTTAATATTCACTAGGGACTTGCAAGTAAATTAAATGTGCCCATTGGGTATAAATCATTTTCACAATTTTGAAAGGAGATAGTACAATCACTGTAGCACTGGTAAGCAGTGGTAATGTGCACAGAGTCCTAAAGGCCAACAAGAGGTGTAAGGACCTTATGGACCACCTCATCCGTGCAGCTCCTAACCTGAATATGGCCACAGATGCATTGCAGAAAGCAGACAGTACCACCTTGGCCAACAAAGTGATGTGGCCTATTCCACCCTTTTGGTCAGACTTCTGCCCCCAACTCAAGCAAATGTTTGCCCAGAAGGACTGTAACCAACAGAGGCCACAAACTGTTGTTTGTGTTCCGGGCCACCCACTGCCAGGTGGAAGCTGCAAGCGGAGACTTTGTGCTGACCACTGAGGTTTCTCAGAGTGAGGGGGGAAACAGCCCTGGGTGTTAGGCGCCCCACTTGCATTCTCCATACCGGCAGCCTAGGGGTGGTATTCTGACGTTGGTTCTCCAGCCAAGGGTCTGTACCATGAGACTGACAGGAGTCAGAGGAGAACCCTGCCCTCTATCTGGGCCTCTTTTCTCTCCCTCTGGGAGTAGTACCCCTATAAACCTGAATTCCCCCATCCCAGCCGTTAACACTGGTGGTAACTCATTTCCCAGAATGAAGTCAAGAGGTATCTCAGAACTAAGTATGACTCCCTCTGGGACACCTTCCAACCCCACTCCAAGGATACCAGAGCAATGGGGTGAAAAATGTTCTGCTCCTGGGCCTGAGTTACCCCACACACCTGTTGTGCACTGCTCTGGAGAAACCAGCTTTTACACCACCATGTCTTAATTGGTACAGGTGTCATTTACAGCAGTGACAGGGATCCCATTATCTGTTACTTGATGGAAGTGATGACTCCCACTATCTGGGATCACAGGTTTACCCTTGAACTCCACCTCCCAGTTAAGATACACAAGGGCTCGCTCAACCCTCTGATCCTGAGGACAAACTACCCCTATGGCCATAGCAGCCTCTCCTGTAGAGTTCCCACCAGTGGGTGTTTTTTGGGGATATAGTCCACCTGCTTGTGAGTAAACTAGGAACACTCGAAGCAACGGGTTTGGAAATAGGGCATCCCCGGACATCGCCTGCATTCTGCAGCACACATAAAAAGAGGAAATTGCCTCTGAGGATTGTTTTGTGCAGGGAAGTGTCCCTTCATACACAAAAACAATTATGTCTACAAATCAGGCACACTTGTGCCATGACACAATGGTGCCTGCGCTGGTGCTAGACAGCCAAAAGTGCACCAGTGCTAGAAAAAGACAGGAATGTGCCATATAATGTTAAATATGGTGTATTCCTGCCCTTTCATACAGCTCAGTGCCGCAAGGTGGCTTGCTGCATTGCGATGCATAAAAAAATGATAATTATGGGACTAGGTCTTTAGGAATGTGTACTCTATTGTCCCCATTGGACACCTCAGTTTCACTGCCACCATTGTTGCTGGGCCCTGTGCTTGGTTTACCCTAGAGGTCCAGCTCCTTATGCCTTACTTCATGAACCAACAAGATATTTTATTCTTCAGATGCTCTCCTTCCTCAGCCTTTTTTCCTCTGCAGACCTCTGGACAGCTCCCACCTCCATCTTCAGTTCGGCCATCTGCAGTCTAAACTCCCATCTGCTTTCCTGTCTGACACTTCCTCTGGGGCCAGTCAGGCTGTAAACTGAGAAGCTGTGGCTGGACCTGGATCTGGCAAGGACCTATCTATCCTCCTAAGTACTGAATTCCACCAATGAGAGCAATGTGAGAAATTGGGTTGTTAGCTGAGGTGGACTAAACACTACTCAACCAAGAGCTGAAACCCTCATTAGTGTGAACCACATAGAAAAACACAAAATTAAATTGTACTTAACTCTCTGGTAGCTTGGTGCAAAAGCAGACAGGTTTAACTTAAAGGTAATGTATAAAGTTTTTTTGCAGCACACAAACAGTAATGAAGTACCAACACAAAAAATATTCCACACCAACTTAGAAAAATAGGGTACTTTTTAATAAATTACTTGACACCACAACTACAAATATGCATTCAGTAGAACTAGAGATATGTAATTTAAAGGTTTTAATTTAAGGTATGTATAGTGCCAAAAAGCACAAAGCACCAACTGTGGTTATCTAGTGACGCTGGACCAGGACAAAGACACAGGTTCAGACTGACAGAGATGGAGCATAGGCTGGATAGAGGGGCCCAGTTAGTCTCGCTGAAAATTGTACCTTATGTAATTGATACAGAGTGTTGCACTGTGCTGTGTCTTTTCTGATGATGAACTGCGAGGTCTGCTATGTGAGGACCTTCAATGACGTGTTGTGCTGTTTCAGTACTGATGAGGCAGCCGAGCGTGAGTTGCAAGGTGCTGTGATCTGAGGTCCTATGTTGTGCTGCATCAAGTTGAATTGTGATGGTGTCGCTTCTGAGGGAACCCACATTTAGGGCAGGAAGAGTAGACACTGATGCCAGTCAAGGGTCCAGGACCTGGACGCACCTTTTGTGGAGCAGGACTCACTCCAGCAAGGGCCGGTAGGAAGGTTCAAGCAGGTCCATCCAACTCTGGGCAGCTGGGCAGATGCAGGACAGGTTACTAGAGCATGTTATATCCCTGTAGCTCAGAACAGGAGGCCAGTCAGCTAATGCTTAGAGTCACTCTGGTGGCTCTGCATTCAAAGAGCAGGTTCAGTCTTCCCTCTCCAGGCACCAGGGCAATTCTTCATGCAGCAGGATAACAGGGCAGACGTTCCAGCAGCAGTCAGTCCTTCTTCAGAATCTGTCACAGGCCAAAAGTCATCTGAAGAGAGGGTTTAATGGTCTTACTTGTATACCTGGTACTAGGTTTAAATTAGAGAAGCTTCTGGAACGCCCCCCCCCCTCCCACAGAGATGTTTGAAATTTCCTGACTCTTTGTCCTAGTCCCCCTCTATCTGCAGTCGCAATAAGCTATTGTGAAGTTCCTTGTGTGTGAGATGAGGCAGTGTCTTTGAAGTTCAAGTGTGACAGGTGACAGCTCTGCCCCCATCAAGTCAGGGCGGCTTATCCTGCCAACACTAAGGCCTTCTATTGTGATACTGTCTGGGAGGGAACCACAAAGGCTAACTACACCTAGTCATGTGACCCAGGAAACAGACTGCAGGCCCAAAATGGTTAAGACTGGAAAATACCAACTTTCTCAAAGTGGAATTTTCTGAATTGTGACTTAAAATCCGACTTTACTGTTAAAGGAGGGCTTTAAAATACAATTTCTAGGACACCAAACATGACATTCCGACCTCTTCCCACACAACAGTTTTCATTTTTTAAATGTAACAAGCAAACCTAACGTTATCCTATGATAGAACTATGCCCTGCAGTAGTGAATTTTAAGAGTTTTTTCACTACCAAGACATATAAAACTTAAAAGAACATGCCCAAAGGTTTAAATATAACACACCCTGCCCTATGGGCTGTTTAGGGACTAGTCTAGGGGTGCCTTATATGTGTTAAAATTGAAGGTTTGGGCCTGGCAAAATGCTTATTTTGTCGGGTCAAAATAGTGGTTTAACACTGCCCAAAGAGGCTGCTGTTGAGGGTCAGAGACATGTATAATAAGGCTACTTAAGTGTGTGGCACAATCAGTGCTGCAGGACCATTATTAGCTTTTATTTTACCAGCCATGGGTACCTGTAGTACCACTTTATGAGAGACTTACTAGTAATCTGCCAATTGGGTGTAAGCCCATTTCGCCATGTTTAAAGGAGAGAGCACGAGCACTTTAGCACTTGTTAGAAATGGTAATGTGTGCAGAGACCAAAAGATCAACATAAACGTGTCCAGAAAACATGATGGTTGAGGCAAACGTTTAGGGGTGCCCCTGTAGAGAGGTCAAGGTCCAATACCTGCTGATCCTGGGAGTGCTAGAAAATGAATAGTTTCTGTGAGTGTGCAATGAAGAGGCTGTTCTGTCTGAAGTCCAGTGTCAGCCAGGAGATAAAGAAGGGGGAGTCGGGAAAAGGACACACTTTCAAAGTAAAAAAACGAAATTGACCTACCACAAACTATACTAAATTGAAAGGTTGACTCTCTCAGGTGAGATACTAGTTAAACATCATTTCATAGATGCAAGGGCCATCTTAGAAGAATGCATTCTCATCTTTATCCAGAGGAACCTGGTCCTTGATGTTTCAGTGATAGTGCTCCGGTTGTAAAGGCATCCTTGGAGGTATTAACACAGTCTCTCCTCAATCAAAATCTGTACTTAAGCTAATCAATATGTGGGCGGAGCTGAAGCCCCTCTCTCTGTAGTGCTTTTTAAATCTCTCTTTTCTGTTGATCATACAAGATTTGGCGTCAGCTGCACTTTTAAACCAGACCTAAAAAGGACAAGCCCCGTCTTCTTTAAGACAATCCCAACACCTCGACACTGTATTTATGGCACCCTTCAATTTTTTTCGGAAGAAGTGTCGTCCATCCTAAAACTGATTGGGCCATTGCATATGTGACACGTTACAAGCAGCGCATGTGGATTAATAATAAAAATCAGCTGAGTTGGTGCAAATACTTACAAAAGTAGACATATGTTAGAATCAAATGACCCAGTTACACGCACGATTTTTAAATTAATTTCTGAGATTCCCTTATCTTCGAGTCTACACATGATTTATAATTTCTCGCTAATTCATGAAAAGTTAATGTTTTACAAATATACATTTAGGTGTAATACATTTTTAAATATAATTTACCTGCAGTCATAGTAATGTGAGGGTTTCTTGTTGAAAGACAACTACATCAGCACTGTCGGCAGTTGAAATATTAGGCACTCATATTAACAAATGATATTTCCACCGAAATTCTGATGATGGAAGCCGTTATGTAAATAACTCATTTTAAAACGTTTTGTAGATGCCTTAAAATTGATTTGTTGTTACAGTAAGCAGTAATGCATTTTGGCGTTAGCATACGCATAATGAAATGGCATCAGACCTGTGGAAGCTACAAAGGTACGTTGATATTGCTGTGCATCCATTCTTTATTTTAAGCATTTGTTCAATGTAAGAGTTTCTGCATTGACTAGATCGCACTGGTGCCATTACAACTTTACACAGAGGTCTGCACAACCTAATACACGGAAAAATAAATTTTTTACCCACTGTCACATTTATAAACAAGTACACTATTTGTATTCAGGTCCCCTTTAAAATAAAAAACAATATGGGGGTCATTATGACCCCGGCGGTCGGTGTAAATGTGGCGGTAGTACCGCCAACAGGCTGGCGGTACATACCGCCACATTATGACATTGGTGGGTTGGATGAAGTCAAACCGACAATATACCACACCGACCGTAATGGCGGTAGCAGCCACCGGGCCAGAGATAACAATCTCCAACCCGGGGGCCGCTACTGTACCGGCGGCGGCATTTTGACCCTGCCTACCGGCATGGTTTTCGTGGCGTTTGTAATACCACAAAAACCATGGCGGTAGGCCCTACCAGTGACAGGGAATACCACCCCCCTAAAACTCCCCAGACAACCCCCAGCCCCCTCCATCTACGCTCCCCCCTTCAAATCCCACATACACAAACACTCACCAGCAAGCACACGCATTCACACACTCTCACAAGCATACATGCATGCATCCATTCATTCACGCACACATCCGTACACACATTCATACTGACACGCAGACACGTATTCCCATTTCCATTAATACATGCATTCTCACACATGCACACACACATGTAAACAACACTACACACACATTTGCATTCATGCACACACTCACACATTCATACACACACACCCCCCCACACACACAACACCCTCCTCCCCTGTCGGAAACCTGACTTACCTGCATCCAGAGGGTCTTCCGGCAGGGGACGGGGTGCTGCTACTTCCTGCAGCACCCGCCAGCAGAACACCACCAGGCTGTATTATTTGACATAATCCATAGCAGCTCCACCTTAACACTGTCCGCCAGTATAGCCACAGCTGGATTTCCACCCTTCTTGTGGCGGAAATCCATCTGTTGTCATAATTTGGCGAACTGATGTTAGTCGCGGCTATGGTCTTTTGGCGGCCGTCGCCACAGCGGTAGGCGCCATTTACCGCCATTGTCATAATTAAGGCCTATGTGCTTCTTTCTTTAAAGGGTTGATGTTTTTAGCATATTTAGCAAAATATTTTAGCAAACAGGACTAATTAAGTGGAGTAATTTAAACACTTAAAAAATAGCACAGTGAGTGAACAGTCATGTGAGAAATTCGTGTGTGAGCCTAGAAAATGTGAATTCTGTTAGCAAATCTGTGAAACTGATACAATGTATATCATTAATTTGACGGATTCACAGCGCTATACACCAAAAAGACTGTAGCAAAAAGTTTTGCCTATCGATTTCTTCTTCATCTCCTTCTTAATAATCATACTCGTGTTATTACTCTAAAACAAAGTTTTTTTTTTTTTTTTGTTTTTTTTTTATTATATTAGGTGCGTTATTGCTGTTATTAATTTTCTGCAAGCAAATACAGTCTTTACAATTCTCTACATCCTGGTCCAAGATGGTGTCGAAATAGTTACTTTTCCACAGAGGAAGTTTGGGAAGATATTTCTTAGCTGCTGAACACTAAGCCCAACCCACACAGTTTACTGCACATGTACCATTATGAGTTTCATCAGTGTAAAACAACCTTTGGAATTCTTAAAAGTTGGTATAATACAAATAACTTTGGGCCAGATGTAGGAAGGCTTTTGCGCCTCGCAAACGGCGAAAAACGCCGT
The DNA here is from genome assembly GCF_031143425.1 of Pleurodeles waltl. Taxonomy (NCBI): domain Eukaryota; kingdom Metazoa; phylum Chordata; class Amphibia; order Caudata; family Salamandridae; genus Pleurodeles; species Pleurodeles waltl. The sequence continues at coordinate 958,289,826 of NC_090449.1, forward strand.
TTGCGAGGTGCAAAAGCCCTTACGCGATGCAGAAACACATTTTGCGAGTCGGTACCGACTCGCAAAATGTGTTTCAGACTCGCAAATAGGAAGGGGTGTTCCCTTCCTATTTGCGAGTCGCACCGCGATGTAGAGTTGATTTGTGACTGCGAAAGCGGTCGCAAATCAACTCGCAGTTACCATCCACTTGAAGTGGATGGTAACTCATTCGCAAACGGGAAGGGGTCCCCATGGGACCCCTACCCCTTTGTGAATGCTCACAAAAACATTTTTTCAGAGCAGGCAGTGGTCCTATGGACCACTGCCTACTCTGAAAAAAAACAAAACTAAAAGGTTTCGGTATTTTTTCTATTTGCAGCTCGTTTTCCTTTAGGGAAAACGGGCTGCAAAGAGAAAAAAAAAAACTGTTTTATTGAAAAGCAGTCACGGACATGGTGGTCTGCTGTCTCCAGCAGGCCACCATCCCCGTGAGTGCCTAGACTTGCTATGGGGTCGCAAACTGCAACCCACCTCATAAATATTTATGAGGTGGGTCTTTGCGACCCCATAGCAAGTCGCAGAAGGTGTCTGAGACACCTTTCTGCATAACATTTTGCGAGGTGCAAATTGCGAGTCGCTGGGACTCGCAATTTGCACCTCGCAAAATGTTTTCTACCTACATCTGGCCCTAAATGTACTCACAGAGAAATAATATGGAAATGAATCAACTCTTTGTATTAGAAAGTGATCATTAAGTGGTGAATAATACCCTCAAATGTTGTGCAACCCCACCTACTTAAACTTTTGTGCATATTTGTACAATGCTTTCTGACCTATATCTAACCTGCAAAAGGTTAGAACGTAATTTCCAATGGTGGCACAGTGGCACTATTTTTTAATTTGCGTTGGAAGATTTACTCAAGCATGATGCATATGATCATTGTTTACACATTATCACATTCAATCTATTAACCATAATGAGTAATTTTTACATTATTGTTGGACTTTTTTGCTTATGCAGGGTCATCCCCGATCTTTTTGCCTCCTGCCTCCTATTTTTTTCTGACCTGTTGCTGTTGGCTTTTGAACTCTGAGCACTTTACCACTGCTAACCAGTGCTAAAGTGCATATGCTCTCTGTGTACATTGTATGTGATTGGTATATCCATGATTGGCATATTTGATTTACTAGTAAGTCCCTAGTAAAGTGCACTAGAGGTGCCAGGGCCTGTAAATCCAATGCTACTAGTGGGCCTGCAGCACTGGTTGTGCCACCCGCATGAGTAGCTCTGTAATCATGTAAATTCGACTTGGCAAGTGTACCCACTTGCCAGGCCCAAACCTTCCCTTTTCTTACATGTAAGGCACCCCTATGGTAGGCCTTAGGTAGCCCCAAGGGCAGGGTGCAGTGTATGGTTAAGGTAGGACATATAGGGGGTCATTCAGACCCCGGCGGGCGGCGGGAGTCGCCCGCCTGGCGGGAACCGCCGAATGACCGCACCGCGGTCAAAAGACCGCGGCGGCCATTCTGTGTTTCTCGCTGGGCTGGCAGGCGACCGCCAGAAGGCCGCCCGCCAGCCCAGCGGGAAACCCCTTCCCACGAGGACGCCGGCTCCGAATGGAGCCGGCGTAGTGGGAAGGGTGCGACGGGTGCAGTTGCACCCGTCGCGAATTTCAGTGTCTGCAATGCAGACACTGAAATTCTATGTGGGGCCCGCTTACGGGGGCCCCTGCAGTGCCCATGCCATTGGCATGGGCACTGCAGGGGCCCCCAGGGGCCCCACGACACCCCTCACTGCCATCCTGTTCCTGGCGGTCGGAACCGCCAGGAACAGGATGGCGGTGAGGGGGTCGGAATCCCCCATGGCGGCGCAGCAAGCTGCGCCGCCATGGGGGATTCCTCAGGGCATCGGAAAACCGGCGGGACACCGCCGGTTTTCCTGTTCTGACCGCGGCCAAACCACCGCGGTCAGAATGCCCTGCGGGGCACCGCCAGCCTGTTGGCGGTGCTCCCGCCAACCCCGGCCCCGGCGGTCCTTGACCGCCGGGGTCGGAATGACCCCCATAGTAATGTGTTTTATATGTCCTGACAGTGAAATATTGCTAAATTCGTTTTTCACTGTTGCAAGGCCTGTTCCTCTCATAGGTTAACATGGGGGCTTCCTTTAAATCAGATTAAAGTGTAGATTCCCTTTGGGAGCAGATGGACATGTGGAGTTTGGGATCTCTGCGCTCACAATTTAAAAATACATCTTTTAGTAAAGTTGATTTTAAGATTGTGTGTTTGAAAATGCCACTTTTAGAAAGTGACATTTTCTTGCTTATACCATTTCTGTGTCTCTGCCTGTTTGTGGATTCCCTGTCTGGGTCAGTTTGTCAGTTGGGCTGGTTGCACCTCACACTAGACAGTGACACAAACGGAGCTGGGGTGTAGTCTGCATTTCCTGATGAACCATCTGTGCAAGGAGGGAGGTGAGGAGTGGTCACTTACACCTGAAAGGGCTGTGCCTGTCCTCACACAATGCAGTCTCCGACCCCCTGGTGAGTGTCTGGGGCCTGGCCTGGGCAAGGCAGGATTTCACATTCAAAAGAGACTTTACTTTGAAGTAGGCCTACTTCAAAGGAGAAATTGGGTATGAGAAGTGCACCCAAAACCACAGACTTTATTTCACTTCTGGACATCAAGAGGAACCTCTGCCGGGAGAAGAGCTGAGGAGAAGTGCTGCCCTGCCTGTGACTGTGCTTTGTGGAGCTATCCTGCAGTTGCTGCTTCTGCCAGAGTAAGAGGGCAAAGACTGGACTTTGTGTGCCTTCCATCTTGTGAAGAAATCTCCAAGGGCTTGATTTAGAGCTTGCCTCCTGTTGTTTGAAGTCTCAGGGACAGCAAAGACTTCTTTCTGCCAGCACCTGGAGTCTCTGGAGAGACTCCTGCTCTGACAAGTGGTGCCCTATCCAGTCCCTGGGCCCTTGAAAGGAAAGTTGGTGGAAATCCAAGGAAATCGACTTCGGACAACTTTGGACCGACGCTCCTGCTGAATCCGGTGACACCACCTGCAACCAACTCCGTGATCTTCGCTGGAAAGCGACCACCTTCGCAGGCCTGACGCCGCTGCAGCCCCGCTGAAGTCTGCGACTCCGTGGAAGTCGTCGCACCAGGTCGTGACCGACGCCGCTCGAAGTTCGCGGATTCAAAATTTTGCACAGATGTCGCGATCCCCGACTTCGCGCATCAACTTGTTTTCACTCTTCACCAAAGGTACTGTACTTGGGGCTCTACGCGACTCCGTGTCCGGCGCCTCATCGAAGCATTTTGTGTTTCTAAGCGCTATTTGTGAGTTTCTTTAAAAAATTCATAACTTGACTTGTGCATGTCAGATTTTTGTTGTTTTGGTCTTGTTCTGTTTAGATAAATATATCCTATTTTTCTAAACTGGTGTTGTGCCATTTTGCAGTGTCCCCATTAAGTTACAGTGTGTGTTGGTACAAATACTTTACACCTAGCACTCTGAAGTTAAGCCTACTGCTCTGCCAAGCTACCAAGGGGGTAAACTGGGGTTGGCTGGACGTGATTCTCTTTGACCCTGACTAGAGTGAGGGTCCTTTCTTGAACAGGGGGCAACCTGACTGTCAACCAAAGACCCCATTTCTAACAATTATCATTTAAGTATAGTTCCTGTGTTCACATGAAGTTAGACATAGTCACTGTAGGTCTTGATCTAAAAGTTCCATATCTAATTAAATTTTGTGTTTCTGCATACTGTGTAAAAGCTTTTTCTTGTTTCAGGAGCCAAGTATCAACCATATTCTCTTTAACTTTATTTCTATTGTTAAATTCTTTGTGAAGGCGACCAAAAGTATATTTTTGATGAGCTGGACACTACATCTCAGAAGCTGAGCATGAGATGAATGGACGGAGAAGAAAGTATGCCTTGTACGATATCTATGAAGGCCATGGAACTGAAATCTTCCAGTTTATAAGGAATAGGAAAAAGACCAACACATAGAGCTTCATAACTATTCACTTTTGGGAACCATGCAGAGTATCAATTCTGTTGAGTTCATGTTTTAATTGTGTATCACTAACATTAGCTAGCTAGACTTTCTCCTATCTGCCTTAGTAGGCGGACATCCTTTTCCCACTTTTAGGATTCTATAATTTTTTGTTTTGTTTCTCCTCAAAGAGTTCATCTCTTGAGCAAGCATATATCTTCTTTTCCTGACTGGAACCTTCATTTGGTTCTGCCACATAGACTATATTTGCTGACACCTACAGATTTATACTTTCCCTGACTTTAGAAAAAAATATACTTAAGCGTTAGGGAGCTTCCATTCAGAGGAACTGAATCCTCTACTCTTTGCCTACTGTAACTTTAAATAACTTGCCTTCACATTTGCTTTTTGACCTGTCTGGATTGTATTTCTTTCTCCTGTAATCAGGTGATTATTGATTGATAAATAAACTGATAGATTTGAGTCTGTTACTTTTAATTTGGTAATAAAACCTTTATAGTTTGCAAATTTACTACTCTGTTGTTAATGTATGGCACAATGTGCGTCACTGTCATTGATATGTTATTGAACTGTTGCGGTTAAGCCTCATTTTGAGTCAAAGGTCCATCCTTTGAGTATAACTGAAGTCTGAACATTTTCTCTATACTTTCCTGTGTGCAAACACTGTCCGTTGCCCTCCATCACTGACCAGAGCAGAAGTAACTCGCCCCATGATTATAAAGGAACACCCCTAAATTCAATGGATATGTAGGGGAAGGCGTATCTCGAGCTATTTACCCACCCATTGGTTTAGTAGCAATGATTGTGCACTGTTTGCCCATAAACATAGCTTAAAACGCCATTATTTACCCCAACACTTTCTAAATAGTCGAAAATATATACTAGAAAATCTTCTATTTCCATAACTGCATGCTAAATAGCAGAAGTTACACATCAGCAGAACCGTTTTACTCTTTACCTGTACCTGGATATACAGCACTGTTTATGCACTCTTTGGTTTCCAGTCAGGCCGTTAGCAAAGACACCTCACAGTTTTCACAAGTGTTTGGCCGGCGGCCTTAGTGTCTAACTAAGGTCAGCCTACTATGAATGCCTCTTGATGACCCTCTCATAGCTGTTGCACTGAATGCTAAGCAGAGATGCTAGGAAGTTGCCTTTTTTTAGAAACACTAATAGAAGTACTACAAATAGAATAGAAATAATAGAAACACCGTGGACGTACTAATGAGAAGGAGCACAGACCACTGATCTTAAGAGTTCCTGAACTACCAGAGGAATTTCCCTAAATCAGCAGGAGGATCCGCAGAAGTGAAATAGACCTAGAAGTGCAGTGACCATGAGATAAATATTTATCAAGAACTACTAAGAACAGTTATGCTACAGTTCCTCTATTGGGTAAGTCAGTTACAACGAATGGAGAAGTATGGAGCCCCCAATGTCATTAAACACCTATAGCTGATCGTTCAGTGGGTAGATTTGTTTCTCAAATGTAGCCAGAGTTGACAGAGCTTACACTGTTTGTTGGCCAAATCGATTTCCATTTACTAATGGCTCACATTTTTACTGTGGCCAAAAAGGATTGAAGTCATCTTATTCAAACTCAAAATGAATATGGGAAAGACCCCAAAATATTATATTAAGTAGCAAAGTTACCATTATAATGAAACAGACATGCCTTATTTTATAGTGGGATCTTGAAGCACAATTGAGAAAGGAAAACTGTTTCTTGTAAACATACACTACAATTTGAGCCGATATGCGTTGGTGGCACCCACCAGCATTATTTTTAGAAGACCTATCACGTATTGTTCCTCATCGGATGTTTCACGAGTGCAAGAGAGAGAATAGGGAGTAGAAGGAGAAAGACGGAAAAACATCACACACAGAGAAAGCAGGAACCTGCAAGAGTGAGAGAAAGGGGCAGTGAGAGTCTAGTAGTTCATTAAAGAGGCATTAGGTTGATTCCAGACTACATAACCTTAGTACTCAGCGCGCTGGCCTGTTATAGTGCCAGAGTGGACTTCGGAGCAGGACTTCGGGCATCTTACAAATTAGGCACTGCCTATATCCGAAAAATGCAATGGCGATTTATGACTAGCAGTAGATTTGTATTTAAACAAATCAGATAGACAGTTCCTATCAAGAAATGGACACTTTCGCTTTCATTAAAAACTAAAAACACTGCAGAATTAGGGGCTTGCTTAGCTTGACGTAAATTTCTATTTTGTATTTGTTTATCCTTAAATTGCAAAAGTGAGTTAAGGGGCCGCAATATCGTGTTAGTGAAGAATAGGTTCACAAATTATTTTTTTACAGGTTATGTTATTCAAACTGGAACTCATTTGCCCTCTGCTATTTATCATGAGTTCATCAATGTAGTGCAAGGTTATTCCATTCGAGTGCCCTATTCAGATCATTTGTATTACATCAAAATCCTCAGTAAATTCAATCAAACTGTCAGAGTAGAATTGAGTCTCATTTTTGGAGGTGTATGTATAATTGCATTTTTTCTTTAGGGAAATGAGCCTGGACTTAATAAGTGCAAATTCAACATCACATCTAGGTATATTTTGGCATGTGATTTTAAGACTGTGCCAAATCATCACCCAAAATAAATTAATGCAAAACTCATGAGTAATATTACATTTATATAATATATTTTGCAGTAAGTTTGGATCTTTAGGTTTGCTGTGAAAAAGGTACGTGGCCACCTGCCAGAACACTGTGGGCAGATTTAAGAGCCCCTAGCGCCTCCTTGCACCACATTAATGTTATATTTTTTAGGCTAATGTGGCCCAACAAGGCCAGAATCGTAGCGCCAAATTAACAAAGTGGTGCAATGCATGCATTGCACCACTTTGAAGCCCTTTACACTACATTATGCCTGCACCAGGCATACTGTATGAAAAGGGGGTGTTCTCCCATTAGGGTGGGGCCGACAAAATGATGCGAAGAAATCTAAGCGATTTCTTCGCGTAATTTTTTGACACTTTTAACTCCTGCGCAGAGCAGGCGTTAAAAGGAGGCACACTATTGTTTACAATGGGCCTCAATGGGCTTTTCAGGGTGAGCATAAACATTTGTGACGCTAATCCTGCAAAGCTCTGAACTAGCGTCAAAAATGTTGATGCTTGTTCCCTGACTGTGTTCTGACTGGGGTGCAGTTTCAAAACACTGCTGTGCTACAAGGAAAGGAAACATGCCTTTATCATATAGGAAAGCCTAATTTTATACATTAGTAAGTCACCCGTAAATAATGCTTGTAAGACCACGGAGCAGGGTGATTAATAAATTATATGTTTTACTACATTTAAAATAGTGTGTCCTCTAAGTGAATAAGTACCCAAAAGCTGTTTATATTAAGTAGATTTCCCAGGTATAGTTTCAGGTGTAAATAAAATCTTCATTTCATGTGTCAACTTGTGAAAATAATAAAACAATGACCATAGTTATTTTCCACTTATTATGAAAAATCTAATTTTATGGTGACATCAGCTTTTTGATAATGTTATTGAGAAAGTAACTTTATTAAACTATACTTTGATCTGCCTGAACCAAAACTGGATGACTAGTTTGTCACTTAACCCACCTTATACGGTCAATACACAGTCCTAGCTGAAAGTTAATGAACCTTTTGCCAACAGTGGCATGTCCTCTGTGCCCAGGAACAGAAGGGTGTTGTCAATAACTGTACTCTTAACAGAGAGTAGTCTTCTTGAAGAAGTACAAAACAGTCTGCACAACATAGAACAACCTTGGCACTTCTTCATTTGACTAGGGAGTGCCAAATAGGTCTAGAGGGATCTGCTACCATTCATTTCAAGTGCCATCCTACACTTTCTGGGTCTTTCCATAGCAGGAGGAACAACTAGTTTTTGACTACAGCATCTAAAGCAGAATCAGAACACCTCCAGATGGCTGACGTGGTTAGGAATTAGGGCTTCTGGGAAATGTTGCTCAAAAAGGAAAGAGAAAGGACCGCAAACTGGGGTGGGCATTGAGCAAGAAAATTGAGAGGTTCTCTAATCAGTGCCTTGTACACAGGATAAGACTGCATCTCCCCACCACCTCTTCTGAACAGTCCTGGCCTTGAAAGACAATATTTAGTAAGAGGTATGTCCTGTTGGACAAAAGAAGGCTCAAGAAAATTAAATTTGGACTTCTTCTGGCGAAATGGGGATGGAAGTGCTATTGAAGGGTTGTGGCAGACCCCTGCTTGTCTGGTCCAAAAATAGAAAAAGCTGAAAGACCCTGGCTCCAAAAGAGTAGAGCTGACCAACAACAGGTGACTGTACCCTACAGAAACCCAGACTGGAGACATACCCGATATGAGGACGTCTGCACTGAGGATTTGGTGGGTGGGTCTGCAAGGGTGACCAGAAATAACTTTTCCAGAAACTTGAGAGAAGTGGAACTTATTCATCTTTTCACATCCAGAGGAAAGGGACATAGTGCTAAGGCTTGTCAAGTAAGTGCATGTGTAAGGCGGGCAAAAAAACTATTGGCCATATTTATACTTTTTGACGCACAACTGCGCCAACGCAGTTGTGCGTCAAAAATTTTAACGCCGGCTAACGCCATTCCAAAGCACCATGCGGGCGCCTTATTTATGGAATGACGTTAGGCGGCGCAGCTGACTGGTGTGCGGCAAAAAAAATGACCCAGCGCCGGCGTAGGGGAAAATGGAGCTTGGACATCAAAAAATGGGGCAAGTCAGGGCTGAGGCAAAATATTGGCCTCAACCCGATTTGCGCCATTTTTTTTTACTCCCAACCCCCATTGAAATGACTCCTGTCTTAGCACAGACAGGAGTCATGCCCCCTTACCCAATGGCCATGCCCAGGGGACTTATTTCCCCTGGGCATGGTCATTGGGCATAGTGGCATGTAGGGGGGCACAAATCAGGCCCCCCTATGCCACAAAAAAATAATTAAAAAAATACTTACCTGAACTTACCTTAAGTTCCCTGGGATGGGTCCCTCCATCCTTGGGCGTCCTCCTGGAGTGGGCAAGGGTGGCAGGGGGTGTCCCTGAGGGCATGGGAGGGCACCTCTGGGCTCTTTCCGAGCCCACAGGTCCCTTAACGCCTGCCCTGACCAGGCGTTAAAAAATTACGCAAAAGCGGCTGGACGTCATTTTTGTTGACCCGCCCACTCCCGTGCGTCATTTTTGCACGGGAGTTTAAATAAGGCGCACATGCCTTGGAGTCATTTTTTAGACGGGAACGCCTACCTTGCATATCATTAACGCAAGGTAGGTGTCCATGCTAAAAAATGACGCAAACTCCAAGATCTTTGGCGCTAGATGGGTCTAACGCCAAAGTATAAATATGGAGTTAGCTTTGCGTCGGATTTGCGTAAAAAAAAACAACGCAATTCCGGCGCAAACAGAGTATAAATATGCCCCTATGTTTTTCATCCTTTCTGGCACCCTAACAATTATTTAATGAGACCCGGAGACCTAGAAGTAAAAGTATTTGGCTTCATGCAGCCCTGCTTTGATACAGGTTTTAAACTTGCCCTCCTGGTGGACATTGAAAACTAAAAAAGTGACCATGGCTAATAGAAAACCTTTATAGAGCAGCAAATCAGTCCCAGTGGCCTTATGACATTGACGGCTCTGGAACCCAGCTTTGTCTTGCTCAGAGCTTGGGCTGACACCAGGAAAAGCTTCAGTCGGAGCTCAATGTACCCAACTCAATTTCAAAGAACTCTAGCAAGCTTTAACCTTCGGTATTATGTTGCCTTAATACTTTAACCATCTAAATGGAGACTAAGTAAGAAGGTAAAAACTATGACTTGGGTGTCCCACTTCTATGTATCAGATCTCCGCTCCTTTGCAGCTGGGCTGAAATCATACCTAGATCTCAGTCAACCATGAAAAGAGTCTTTAAATTAGCATTTAATTATGTCTAAGCAACATTTGCCTTACAATCTTAAAACTTTATTGTTTGGGAATTTAATTTAGCAGTGTTGTTAATGTTCAATTTTTTTTGACTGCTGCTTGTGTCATAAGTTTAAGAGGCAGAATTAAGCGCGTGCCTAACATGTGTTTATTACATACTGTCAAAATAATAACCCAATATCTGATATCCCCTGTGCACTACAGTGCTATACTGAAAAAAGAACAAAAGTTGGAAAAATAAAACATCTCTTAGAGAAATAATCCAAAGCTCAAAACAAATAAAAATGGTAATTAAATTGAAGTAAGACAGTAGAGGCTCTCATTATAAGTGGGCCGGATAATTTGACCACTGTGCAAAACCCTTATTTTACCCAGTGGGATACATTTTTCAATCTGTTCATTTTCATTTACATTTTGAAGTGCTAAACTTGAAATTAGAAGTAATGATTACACCTGATAAATTTCAAACCTCGGTGCATTAGTTTTCAGTGTATGCAATTATTATCTCAGACCCCTGGTTAACATACCTTATGAGTAAAGATGGGCAAAGAATTCTGGTCCACAGGCAGAGTTCACAGAGTTTTGCCCACTCTATGATCTGCTCTCCATGTGGAGTTCTAAAAAACTCTGTGACATGACGTGGTGAGGAGTTTTAGCTCTTTTGTGGCTCGCCAACATTAAGTTGGCCGGCGCGAACAAGAGAAATTGCTATGTTGGCGAGCAAGAGCAAGATTTCTAAACATGGGCTGCATGGCAGGTCGCTGCCGCTCACGTTGCGGAAGTTGCTGCTCAAGTAGAAAATCCACTAAAGTGGCAGAAAGAAGTTAGTGCCCTCTGGTACTCCACGTTATGCCGTTTGTGCTGATTTTACAGTGCAGGAGAATCACCTGACACTGAATATCAGCATAAACAGCACAACTTACATAAACTCTGCCACTCACTGAGCTCCGCGCAACAGAGTTTTTTCACCACTTCACAGATTTCTGCACAGCAGAACTTCGCAAACTCCGCCCAGGCCTACTTCTGAGCTGGACTAGTAGGAAAATAAAAAGAAAACTTAAAAAAGAATAAAAACTCCAAACAACCAGCTTCATTGCAGGTCAATAATTATTGCGCTTTCCTGGTCTGATATGCTATTTACTAAAGGGACACACACTCTTGTACTGTGTATGTAGATAAAATTGATCCAAGGGAGTAAGCATCACCAAAAGCTCTCTCCTGCTCCATCACAGGCATAAAACAGAATGAAAACGTCTACCTTGCATCTCATTGACACAAATAGGTTCACACATCTAAAAAATGGTGCAAACTCCAATATTTTGACGTTAGACAGGTCTAACATCAAAATAAAAATATGGAGTTAGTTGTGTGCCGAATTTGTGTCCGAAAAATGATGCACATTCAGCACAAATGTGGAGTAAATATTTCCCTTGGTGTGGCTCAAGGGAGATGAATTCAAGCTTTTGGGCTCTTTGGATTTGCAAACAGGCCCATTCCCACCAACACCTTACCACTTGCATCGCAATTCAATTAAAAGCTCTGGCTGCTGCCTGTTCATGCGACAGTATTGATGACTACCAGGGGACCATCAACATGAAGTTCCACCAGTACCTGCCTGCTACACCGGTCACCTCTCCAGTCTACACTGACAAGCTATCGCAATGCTTTCCCTGCTTCTCCGACGCCTTCCATTGCTAATGAGATTCTTGGCATGAATTGAGAAGGTAAACTGCAGCAGCCCTAACCTGGTGAATGCAGCCGACCTGTGCACTATCGTGGTCAGCTTGGAAGTGTGACTTTGACCTAGCCCAGATAGCCAGAGTTGGTGCTTTCTGTTTTTTGGTGTTTCCTTCACTAATATCTTCAAACTCATATCTCTGATTCTATTGATAGAATTTCTGTTGCTTTGGTCTTGTTTTTTTTTTTTTTTCCATTTTTCCAACGTGGTTTGGGATTGTGTTTGTGTGGTGTTTTTCACCTTATTACTGTTTGAATTGGTGTACGGATACTTTACACATTGCCTCTAAGTAAAGCCTGACTGCTCTTTGCTCACACCGTAGTCAAACAAAAACCCGATTCCTCGTTGATATTTAATAAATATCCAACTATCCAAATTAGACATTGAATTGGGCTTTACTTCAAAAATCCAAAATGGAGAAAGCCTGCTCCCCTTTTACAGATCCTACATGTCCATGCAGAGGTGTGACCAGAGTAATGAGCAGTCTCCTCCTCTGTGATCACTAGAAATTGGTTCTGGGGTTTCCTCCTGCTGGATTTGTGCCAGATTGATTGGGGGAACAAAGGGTTGCGCTCTATAATTCTCACCTTACATTTACATGTGACAGGGCAGGCCAGTTTACATGATAGATAAGTTCCTGGGTCCACTCTAACTGGTCTTCCTGCAAGGGGAATAAAAACACCTGCCATCACCCAGACCATTGCTCCTGATCAGGGAGCAGTTTCCTAAGGTCATTAAAGTCAAGCACTGCTGTGGCAGCTGATGGATAGCTAATGCAAATTAGCCTCCTGGAGTTTCCAGCATGTAAAAAGGTAACTTTCTAGAAGTTCATTTTCCTAAATATTTATTAAATATCCAATATTTATTAAATATCCAAATTCCCCATTGAATTAGGCTTTTAATAACTATTACAAAGATCACTTTTAACCATGGTCTTTCTCTATTACCATAATCAAAAGCTAAAAACAAGCCAAAAATATCACCATGGTTTCTGGTTCTTATTCTAATTACTAATTTGATGTTGTATAATCATATTAATTGCACAGCATAAACTACCTTCACTAAAGTCTGGTTGAACATCAGATATTTTAGATCGATAATTAGTTCAGATTTGGTTGATTTGTAATTTCTAGCTCTGTTCTTTCCCAGTAATGTTTTTATCAAATCTGATCTACGTGACTGGAGCTCCACTTGTTTTGTGCAAGTTTAAACCTTTATGCTGTTTTATGCACCATGGAATGGGTCCAAAGGTGCCCTCCTCAAGCCCCAGGAACACTCACACCCACACCAAAGTGCCATCAGGTGCCCAATTTGGGGCCCCCTGCATGGCACAGGGTGCAATTGCCATGCCCAGGGGACACTGCTCCATTGTGCTGGCCATTGGGGTGGTGGGTATGTCTCCTGTGTTTTCTCAGACAGGCGATCTTGTAGTATGGATGGTTTTGCGTCAGAAAATGATGCTAGGCTGATTGGTGTCATCTTTTTTTACTCTGACCAGCCTAACTTCATTTTTTGGTGCAAAACCCTATTCTCCCATACCACCAGCCCCACCCGGCTAACGTCATTTTTTTTTCCGTTAGCCCACCCTTTGCACCTGCTTGCACCATTCCATAAATATGGCGCCCGGCTGGTACTCAGGAATGACGCAAGCCGGTGCTATACCTTTTGGTGCAAAACTGCATTTTTGCACCAAAAAGTATAAATATGCCCCCAAGTGTCCAGGACCTGAGGGGCACCATATGATAGCCAGAAACTTACTGCAGGTGTGCCCAGGGGGCGCTGTAGAATGGATGTTGGAAAGCCTTTTCTGTCCTTGAGACTCAGATCAGGAGGCCAGGAGATTAGCCCTTGGAGTCACTCTGGTGTCCTGGGTTTTAGGATGAATTTAGAGGTCCATTTCTCTGTTCACCAAGACTAGAGGGCAACAGGTAACCATAGCAGTGTAACAATTCCTTCAGAGCAGAAGTTCAACAGAGTGGCATTCTTTTCAACACACAGCAGCCCTTACAGAGATATGAGTTTAAAGATATTAGTGAAAAATAACAAAAAACAGAAAGCACGAACTCTGGCTATCTGGTTGCACTGGACTGGGTCAAAGTCACACTTTCGGGATGACCACAATGAAGTGCAGGTTGGAAGCATTCACTCTGTTAGGCCTGTGCAAGTTAACATCCCAGCTCATGCCAAGAGTCTCATTTGCAAATGAGGTGGCCGGGAGAAGCAGGGAAAGCATTGCAGGAGGATGTCAGTGTAGACAGAAAAGGTTACTGGTGTCGCAGGTAGGCGTTGGTGTAACTTCATGTTGATGGTCCCCTGATACCTATCCATGCTGTCACATGAACAGGCAGCAGCCAGAGTTTTGCACTGAATTGCAGTGCAAGTGGTAAGGTCTTGTTGGGAATGGGCCTGTTTGCAGAGGCAAGGAGCCCAAAAGCTTAAATTCAGCTTCCTTGAGTCACACCAAGTGTCCATGACATAAGGGGGCACCATATGGGAGCCAGAAACACACTGCAGGTGTGTCCGGGGACCTGCTGTAGAAAGGGTCTTGGAAAGCCTTTTCTGTCCTTGAGACTCAGATCAGGAGGCCAGAAGACTAGCCTTGGAGTCACTCTGGTGTCCTGGGTTCAAGGATGAAGTTACAGGTCTATTTCTCTGTTCACCCAGGCAAGAGGGCAACAGGTCGCCATAGCAGTACAGCAGTTCCTTTAGAGTCCAGCAGAGTGGCATTCTTTTCAACAGCACAGCAGCCCTTCTTCCTGGTATCCACAGATCCAGAAATGTACTGAAGAGTTGGAGTCTGCGTTGAAATTTTGCCATAAGGCACCAGGATTAAAAATACACCATAGTGGTAGACACTTTTAAGACATTTTCAATTTACATTTTGCACTGATTATTCCAGACCTGCTCTGCAGTACTTAAGTGTTCGAAGATCACCACTGAGGCACTAGGTCATGATGAAGCATTCCACCAAATAGGTTAGTGGGTGAAGAGTCTTTTAATAAGTACAAGATACTCACACCAATAGGAGAATAGTTAGGTGATTGAATCAGCTAGGTTGTGCGGTATGGTACTCATTCTGTTTTGTTTATGCTTATAAGTCAACTTAACCATATTTTAGGGAGCGAGAACAAGCACTTTAGAACTGGTTGGCAGTGCACAAAGTCCTAAGACGAACAAAAACATAAACAGTGGGTGGAAAAGGCAAAAGGTGTGGGGATGACCCCACGGGTAGGGAGAAGGCCAATAATATTTAAGAAAGTAACTTCTAGAAAGTTACCTTTTCCCTGCCTGAAGTTCCTGGAGGATAATTTGCATTAGCTGACCAGCAGCTGCTCAGCTAGTGCTTGCCTTTAATGAGATGTGAAAACTGACTCAAGTGCATGGTATGGAGAGATGTTTTTCTTCTCTTCACAGGAAAACCATTCATAGTGGATCCAGGAACTTATCTACCATGTAAAGGGGCCTTCCCATTCACATGTTAATGTAAGGAGAGACCTGAAGAACGGGAACGCCTACCTTGCATATCATTAACGCAAGGTAGGTGTCCATGCTAAAAAATGACGCAAACTCCAAGATCTTTGGCGCTAGACGGGTCTAACGCCAAAGAATAAATATGGAGTTAGCTTTGCGTCGGATTTGCGTAAAAAAAAACAACGCAATTCCGGCGCAAACAGAGTATAAATATGCCCCTATGTTTTTCATCCTTTCTGGCACCCTAACAATTATTTAATGAGACCCGGAGACCTAGAAGTAAAAGTATTTGGCTTCATGCAGCTCTGCTTTGATACAGGTTTTAAACTTGCCCTCCTGGTGGACATTGAAAACTAAAAAAGTGACCATGGCTAATAGAAAACCTTTATAGAGCAGCAAATCAGTCCCAGTGGCCTTATGACATTGACGGCTCTGGAACCCAGCTTTGTCTTGCTCAGAGCTTGGGCTGACACCAGGAAAAGCTTCAGTCGGAGCTCAATGTACCCAACTCAATTTCAAAGAACTCTAGCAAGCTTTAACCTTCGGTATTATGTTGCTGTAATACTTTAACCATCTAAATGTAGACTAAGTAAGAAGGTAAAAACTATGACTTGGGTGTCCCACTTCTATGTATCAGATCTCCGCTCCTTTGCAGCTGGGCTGAAATCATACCTAGATCTCAGTCAACCATGAAAAGAGTCTTTAAATTAGCATTTAATTATGTCTAAGCAACATTTGCCTTACAATCTTAAAACTTTATTGTTTGGGAATTTAATTTAGCAGTGTTGTTAATGTTCAATTTTTTTTGACTGCTGCTTGTGTCATAAGTTTAAGAGGCAGAATTAAGCGCGTGCCTAACATGTGTTTATTACATACTGTCAAAATAATAACCCAATATCTGATATCCCCTGTGCACTACAGTGCTATCCTGAAAATAGAACAAAAGTTGGAAAAATAAAACATCTCTTAGAGAAATAATCCAAAGCTCAAAACAAATAAAAATGGTAATTAAATTGAAGTAAGACAGAAGAGGCTCTCATTATAAGTGGGCCTGATAATTTGACCACTGTGCAAAACCCTTATTTTACCCAGTGGGATACATTTTTCAATCTGTTCATTTTCATTTACATTTTGAAGTGCTAAACTTGAAATTAGAAGTAATGATTACACCTGATAAATTTCAAACCTCGGTGCATTAGTTTTCAGTGTATGCAATTATTATCTCAGACCCCTGGTTAACATACCTTATGAGTAAAGATGGGCAAAGAATTCTGGTCCACAGGCAGAGTTCACAGAGTTTTGCCCACTCTATGATCTGCTCTCCATGTGGAGTTCTAAAAAACTCTGTGACATGACGTGGTGAGGAGTTTTAGCTCTTTTGTGGCTCGCCAACATTAAGTTGGCCAGCGCGAACAAGAGAAATTGCTATGTTGGCGAGCAAGAGCAAGATTTCTAAACATGGGCGGTCATGGCAGGTCGCTGCCGCTCACGTTGAGGAAGTTGCTGCTCAAGTAGAAAATCCACTAAAGTGGCAGAAAGAAGTTAGTGCCCTCTGGTACTCCACGTTATGCCGTTTGTGCTGATTTTACAGCGCAGGAGAATCACCTGACACTGAATATCAGCATAAACAGCACAACTTACATAAACTCTGCCACTCACTGAGCTCCGCGCAACAGAGTTTTTTCACCACTTCACAGATTTCTGCACAGCAGAACTTCGCAAACTCCGCCCAGGCCTACTTCTGAGCTGGACTAGTAGGAAAATAAAAAGAAAACTTAAAAAAGAATAAAAACTCCAAACAACCAGCTTCATTGCAGGTCAATAATTATTGCGCTTTCCTGGTCTGATATGCTATTTACTAAAGGGACACACACTCTTGTACTGTGCATGTAGATAAAATTGATCCAAGGGAGTAAGCATCACCAAAAGCTCTCTCCTGCTCCATCACAGGCATAAAACAGAATGAAAACGTCTACCTTGCATCTCATTGACACAAATAGGTTCACGCATCTAAAAAATGGTGCAAACTCCAATATTTTGACGTTAGACAGGTCTAACATCAAAATAAAAATATGGAGTTAGTTGTGTGCCGAATTTGTGTCCGAAAAATGATGCACATTCAGCACAAATGTGGAGTAAATATTTCCCTTGGTGTGGCTCAAGGGAGATAAATTCAAGCTTTTGGGCTCTTTGGATTTGCAAACAGGCCCATTCCCACCAACACCTTACCACTTGCATCGCAATTCAATTAAAAGGTCTGGCTGCTGCCTGTTCATGCGACAGTATTGATGACTACCAGGGGACCATCAACATGAAGTTCCACCAGTACCTGCCTGCTACACCGGTCACCTCTCCAGTCTACACTGACAAGCTACCGCAATGCTTTCCCTGCTTCTCCGACGCCTTCCATTGCTAATGAGATTCTTGGCATGAATTGAGAAGGTAAACTGCAGCAGCCCTAACCTGGTGAATGCAGCCGACCTGTGCTCTATCGTGGTCAGCTTGGAAGTGTGACTTTGACCTAGCCCAGATAGCCAGAGTTGGTGCTTTCTGTTTTTTGGTGTTTCCTTCACTAATATCTTCAAACTCATATCTCTGATTCTATTGATAGAATTTGTGTTGCTTTGGTCTTGTTTTTTTTTTTTTTTTCCATTTTTCCAACGTGGTTTGGGATTGTGTTTGTGTGGTGTTTTTCACCTTATTACTGTTTGAATTGGTGTACGGATACTTTACACATTGCCTCTAAGTAAAGCCTGACTGCTCTTTGCTCACACCGTAGTCAAACAAAAACCCGATTCCTCGTTGATATTTAATAAATATCCAACTATCCAAATTAGACATTGAATTGGGCTTTACTTCAAAAATCCAAAATGGAGAAAGCCTGCTCCCCTTTTACAGATCCTACATGTCCATGCAGAGGTGTGACCAGAGTAATGAGCAGTCTCCTCCTCTGTGATCACTAGAAATTGGTTCTGGGGTTTCCTCCTGCTGGATTTGTGCCAGATTGATTGGGGGAACAAAGGGTTGCGCTCTATAATTCTCACCTTACATTTACATGTGACAGGGCAGGCCAGTTTACATGATAGATAAGTTCCTGGGTCCACTCTAACTGGTCTTCCTGCAAGGGGAATAAAAACACCTGCCATCACCCAGACCATTGCTCCTGATCAGGGAGCAGTTTCCTAAGGTCATTAAAGTCAAGCACTGCTGTGGCAGCTGATGGATAGCTAATGCAAATTAGCCTCCTGGAGTTTCCAGCATGTAAAAAGGTAACTTTCTAGAAGTTCATTTTCCTAAATATTTATTAAATATCCAATATTTATTAAATATCCAAATTCCCCATTGAATTAGGCTTTTAATAACTATTACAAAGATCACTTTTAACCATGGTCTTTCTCTATTACCATAATCAAAAGCTAAAAACAAGCCAAAAATAGCACTATGGTTTCTGGTTCTTATTCTAATTACTAATTTGATGTTGTATAATCATATTAATTGCACAGCATAAACTACCTTCACTAAAGTCTGGTTGAACATCAGATATTTTAGATCGATAATTAGTTCAGATTTGGTTGATTTGTAATTTCTAGCTCTGTTCTTTCCCAGTAATGTTTTTATCAAATCTGATCTACGTGACTGGAGCTCCACTTGTTTTGTGCAAGTTTAAACCTTTATGCTGTTTTATGCACCATGGAATGGGTCCAAAGGTGCCCTCCTCAAGCCCCAGGAACACTCACACCCACACCAAAGTGCCATCAGGTGCCCAATTTGGGGCCCCCTGCATGGCACAGGGTGCAATTGCCATGCCCAGGGGACACTGCTCCATTGTGCTGGCCATTGGGGTGGTGGGTATGTCTCCTGTGTTTTCTCAGACAGGCGATCTTGTAGTATGGATGGTTTTGCGTCAGAAAATGATGCTAGGCTGATTGGTGTCATCTTTTTTTACTCTGACCAGCCTAACTTCCTTTTTTGGTGCAAAACCCTATTCTCCCATACCACCAGCCCCACCCGGCTAACGTCATTTTTTTTTCCGTTAGCCCACCCTTTGCACCTGCTTGCACCATTCCATAAATATGGCGCCCGGCTGGTACTCAGGAATGACGCAAGCCGGTGCTATACCTTTTGGTGCAAAACTGCATTTTTGCACCAAAAAGTATAAATATGCCCCCAAGTGTCCAGGACCTGAGGGGCACCATATGATAGCCAGAAACTTACTGCAGGTGTGCCCAGGGGGCGCTGTAGAATGGATGTTGGAAAGCCTTTTCTGTCCTTGAGACTCAGATCAGGAGGCCAGGAGATTAGCCCTTGGAGTCACTCTGGTGTCCTGGGTTTTAGGATGAATTTAGAGGTCCATTTCTCTGTTCACCCAGACTAGAGGGCAACAGGTAACCATAGCAGTGTAACAATTCCTTCAGAGCAGAAGTTCAACAGAGTGGCATTCTTTTCAACACACAGCAGCCCTTACAGAGATATGAGTTTAAAGATATTAGTGAAAAATAACAAAAAACAGAAAGCACGAACTCTGGCTATCTGGTTGCACTGGACTGGGTCAAAGTCACACTTTCGGGATGACCACAATGAAGTGCAGGTTGGAAGCATTCACTCTGTTAGGCCTGTGCAAGTTAACATCCCAGCTCATGCCAAGAGTCTCATTTGCAAATGAGGTGGCCGGGAGAAGCAGGGAAAGCATTGCAGGAGGATGTCAGTGTAGACAGAAAAGGTTACTGGTGTCGCAGGTAGGCGTTGGTGTAACTTCATGTTGATGGTCCCCTGATACCTATCCATGCTGTCACATGAACAGGCAGCAGCCAGAGTTTTGCACTGAATTGCAGTGCAAGTGGTAAGGTCTTGTTGGGAATGGGCCTGTTTGCAGAGGCAAGGAGCCCAAAAGCTTAAATTCAGCTTCCTTGAGTCACACCAAGTGTCCATGACATAAGGGGGCACCATATGGGAGCCAGAAACACACTGCAGGTGTGTCCGGGGACCTGCTGTAGAAAGGGTCTTGGAAAGCCTTTTCTGTCCTTGAGACTCAGATCAGGAGGCCAGAAGACTAGCCTTGGAGTCACTCTGGTGTCCTGGGTTCAAGGATGAAGTTACAGGTCTATTTCTCTGTTCACCCAGGCAAGAGGGCAACAGGTCGCCATAGCAGTACAGCAGTTCCTTTAGAGTCCAGCAGAGTGGCATTCTTTTCAACAGCACAGCAGCCCTTCTTCCTGGTATCCACAGATCCAGAAATGTACTGAAGAGTTGGAGTCTGCGTTGAAATTTTGCCATAAGGCACCAGGATTAAAAATACACCATAGTGGTAGACACTTTTAAGACATTTTCAATTTACATTTTGCACTGATTATTCCAGACCTGCTCTGCAGTACTTAAGGTTCGAAGATCACCACTGAGGCACTAGGTCATGATGAAGCATTCCACCAAATAGGTTAGTGGGTGAAGAGTCTTTTAATAAGTACAAGATACTCACACCAATAGGAGAATAGTTAGGTGATTGAATCAGCTAGGTTGTGCGGTATGGTACTCATTCTGTTTTGTTTATGCTTATAAGTCAACTTAACTATATTTTAGGGAGCGAGAACAAGCACTTTAGAACTGGTTGGCAGTGCACAAAGTCCTAAGACGAACAAAAACATAAACAGTGGGTGGAAAAGGCAAAAGGTGTGGGGATGACCCCACGGGTAGGGAGAAGGCCAATAATATTTAAGAAAGTAACTTCTAGAAAGTTACCTTTTCCCTGCCTGAAGTTCCTGGAGGATAATTTGCATTAGCTGACCAGCAGCTGCTCAGCTAGTGCTTGCCTTTAATGAGATGTGAAAACTGACTCAAGTGCATGGTATGGGGAGATGTTTTTCTTCTCTTCACAGGAAAACCATTCATAGTGGATCCAGGAACTTATCTACCATGTAAAGGGGCCTTCCCATTCACATGTTAATGTAAGGAGAGACCTGAAGAACGGGAACGCCTACCTTGCATATCATTAACGCAAGGTAGGTGTCCATGCTAAAAAATGACGCAAACTCCAAGATCTTTGGCGCTAGACGGGTCTAACGCCAAAGTATAAATATGGAGTTAGCTTTGCGTCGGATTTGCGTAAAAAAAAACAACGCAATTCCGGCGCAAACAGAGTATAAATATGCCCCTATGTTTTTCATCCTTTCTGGCACCCTAACAATTATTTAATGAGACCCGGAGACCTAGAAGTAAAAGTATTTGGCTTCATGCAGCCCTGCTTTGATACAGGTTTTAAACTTGCCCTCCTGGTGGACATTGAAAACTAAAAAAGTGACCATGGCTAATAGAAAACCTTTATAGAGCAGCAAATCAGTCCCAGTGGCCTTATGACATTGACGGCTCTGGAACCCAGCTTTGTCTTGCTCAGAGCTTGGGCTGACACCAGGAAAAGCTTCAGTCGGAGCTCAATGTACCCAACTCAATTTCAAAGAACTCTAGCAAGCTTTAACCTTCGGTATTATGTTGCTGTAATACTTTAACCATCTAAATGTAGACTAAGTAAGAAGGTAAAAACTATGACTTGGGTGTCCCACTTCTATGTATCAGATCTCCGCTCCTTTGCAGCTGGGCTGAAATCATACCTAGATCTCAGTCAACCATGAAAAGAGTCTTTAAATTAGCATTTAATTATGTCTAAGCAACATTTGCCTTACAATCTTAAAACTTTATTGTTTGGGAATTTAATTTAGCAGTGTTGTTAATGTTCAATTTTTTTTGACTGCTGCTTGTGTCATAAGTTTAAGAGGCAGAATTAAGCGCGTGCCTAACATGTGTTTATTACATACTGTCAAAATAATAACCCAATATCTGATATCCCCTGTGCACTACAGTGCTATACTGAAAATAGAACAAAAGTTGGAAAAATAAAACATAGGGAGAAGGCCAATAATATTTAAGAAAGTAACTTCTAGAAAGTTACCTTTTCCCTGCCTGAAGTTCCTGGAGGATAATTTGCATTAGCTGACCAGCAGCTGCTCAGCTAGTGCTTGCCTTTAATGAGATGTGAAAACTGACTCAAGTGCATGGTATGGGGAGATGTTTTTCTTCTCTTCACAGGAAAACCATTCATAGTGGATCCAGGAACTTATCTACCATATAAAGGGGCCTTCCCATTCACATGTTAATGTAAGGAGAGACCTGAAGAAAGTAAGCTTTTGTTGCCCAGCAAGGCTAGCTCCAAACCAAGTTGAGTAAAGCTACCCCTAGAACCATTTTTGAATGGCCACAGAGGAGGGGACTGCTCATTACCCTGGCCACTCCTCTGCATGGGTACATAGGCCCTCACTGCGTCACTGTAAAAAAAAAAAAAAGCCTACTGCCTCGGCGACGGCCGTCAAAAGACCATTGCTGCAGCTACCAGCCATCCACTGTATTATGACCACAGCCGGATTTCCGCCAGAAGGATGGTGGCAATCTGGCTGTGGCCATGCCGGCGGATGGTGGTAAGGTGGCACTGCTGCCACCAGCAGCGCCACGCCAGCAGACCGCCGCCGCCCGTATTATGAGAATTAATACGGCCTGGCGGTGCTCTGCTGGCGGATGCTGAAGCTGGCGGCAGGGCCCCGTCTCACAGGTAAGTGGGTGCTCTGACAGGGGAGGTTGTTGTGTGTGTTTGTGTGTGGGGGTGTGCCTGTATGTCTGTGTGTGTATGTGGGTGTGTGTTGCATGTTTTATGTGTGTACATGTTTGGGGGTGTAAGTGCGTGTATGTTGAGTTGTGTGAATGTGTGTTTGCATGTATGTATGTAAGTGTGTGTAGATGTATGTGCGAATGGATGTATGCATGCGTGGATGAATGTTGGAATGGATGTGTGTATGCATGTGTGAAGGGAGGGGTGTGTATGAAGGGGGGTCTGGAGAGGAAGGGGGTGGGGGAACCTGTGGAGGGGGAGGGGGGGATGACCCCTATCAGTGACAGGGAAGAGATTCCCTGTCGCTGATAGTGCCTACCGCCATGGTTTTTGTGGCGGTAAGGAAGCCACGAAAACCATGGCGGTCAGCGGGGTCATGATCCCGCAGGAGGGAAACTGAAGACCGCCGGGCTAGAGATTGATGTCTCCAGCCCGGTGGTCATTACCGCCATGTCGGTCCGTGTTGTACACTGGCGGTTTGGCTTCAGCCAAACTGCCAAAGTCAGAATATTGAGGAAAGTACCACCAGTCTGTTGGCAGTACTTTCCTCCATATTACCGCTGTCCGCCAGGGTTATAATGAGGGCCATAGTCTCTACACATGGGAAGAAGGCTAATCTTATTTCAAATTTTGTGAGTAAGTTTCACTATGGGATTATTTCCAGTAAGTGAAATTGGAACTACTGCAAATTGGGTTATGGTTGGCCCTGGTAACATTTACCCCTTTGGTTAGGGAGGAGCCAGCATTCACCTCCACCCACAAACTAGTGTCATGTATAAATGTGGCACACCTAGGCACTTTCTTCAGAACACATTGAAAATGTAGAAGAACAGAAGAAGACTACATCCACTCATTGATACTTATTAGGAGACCTAAAGGACCAGACCTAGTCCCTTGTGCACCCAGGACAAGGAAGTGGACTCCAAAGGCCAACTGGCTGACACCTGTGTGGCTACACAGAAACAACAAGGAATAAGAGGCCTTTTTCTTGAAGTACCTAGCTGATGAGTAGTGGCTTGACCTGAACTCAATCTTCTGGTGTTGTGGAACTCTCCATCGAATACAGCCCGCAACTTAGTCCTGATCGAGGAGTCTGAAAAAGAGACTAAGGGCCCGATTTAGACTTCGGTGGAAGGGTTACTCTGTCACAACTCTGACAGGTATTCCATCCGTTGACATCTAAATACCATTGTTTTCCATGGTATTTAGATTTTGGCAGATGGGATATCCATCACCGTTGCCATGGAGTATCCCCTCTGCTGAGATTTAAATCAGGCCCTAATTGAGAATGTTAAACTTTTGACCTGGTGAATGTACTGAAAGTATCCAGCCAACACAACAATTTTCCTGGGTACAAAATTTTAATTTTCCTGCTAGGAGCGTTCCCTGCGTAAACCAACAGCTTCATCAGGACCTTTTTGAACAGCTATCCAACTTTGAGAGGATTTCCTAGGATACAGCCTGCAACCTTGCCCCGCTGGAGGAGTTGGACTTCCGTTTCAGAGACTAAGAACCATAGTAAAATCTCTGAAGGTGGCAAACCTGGTTTATGTGTCTGACCAGCACTCCATCTCAGTCAGCCTGAAACTGCACCCTGATCCAAACAGTAAACTATCAATGCAGCTTAGTGTTTTTGACACTATTTTTCCTTAAATCATCTAAAATTCACATCTTACTTTCCTCTTACTGGCTTTTTGTTATGTTTGCATTGATTTGTTTAACAATCTTAATCTATTTTTATAAATTGGAATGGGATTTTTATTGTTTCATTAATGCTTTACACCTTTTCTTTAACTTAAGCCTATCTCCTTCTTACCATAGCTACCAGAGGTTGAGTTCAAGTTTAAAATACTGAAATATTTAACTAGACTTAACCTGTTGGTGAATTTGTTGAATGTGGTAGAGTTCTATAATCCTCGATTAATAACTCACTTTCTTGGAGTTGCTAGTGGATGGCCCATTGTGTGCTGCAGTCCACATGTGACTTTGAAATTTCAATTACATTGGTGTATTTGCCTGCACAATGTACCATGTTCTTGCTAGAACATTAAATATGCAATTTAGGAGTAAGTCAATTCTACCATGATTTAGCGGTAAGAGCACATACAGTAAGGCCTGGATAGCAGTACCTCCGAGCGCAGCTTTTAAAAACAATTGAGCAATACTAGGCAACAAACAAGGGGGTGACCTCACAAAATGGTGCAATCTCTAACACATTGCATAACAGGTGTAGAGACTTGGACCACCAGCACCGCCACTCTTCCACCACAGGATGTACTGGCGGTGCTGGCAGTCCTAATCCGCCAGGGCAGCGCTGCAAGCAGCCCTGCCCTGAGGATTATGACTCCCCGCTCTGCCAGCAGTTTCATGGCAATCGCACCACCATGAAACGGCTGGTGGAGGCAGGGTGCAGTGGGCCCCAGGGGGGCCCCTGCACTGCCCATGCTCTTGGTATGGGCAGTGCAGGGTCCCCCCTGGCCAGCCCTGTCGTGATGTTTACTGTCTGCTGCGCAGAAAGTGAACATTGCGAATGATGCTGATGCACCCTTCGCTCTTCAGCATTGCTGCCGGCTCTATTATGAGCCGGCAACAATGCTGTAGCCCGTTTCCTGCTGGGCCAATGGGGGGACACCCTGTTTCCACCCACTGGTCCAGCAGGAAACTCGTAATGGGGCTTGCTGAAAGGCGGCCGCACTGGTGGCTACCTGCCTGTCAGTACTTCGGTGGACGGGCTTTTCCTTCTGCCGAAGTCATAATCGACCCCATAATGTGGACACACTTTTCACTAGAAATTACTTCTGGTATGCATTAATGTGCCTATCCTGCCAGAAAATGTCATCTCTGATCAAAGCACCCTAGAACTAGGCAGCAACCATACTGTGAAGACAGAGGCCAATGCAGACAACAAATACAGATGTTGGAACAGAACAGGATGCCACGATAAAATGCAGCCTGGCTGCCATTTAATATAATGCTTTTGGAGTCCTTCATGAACATGCCCTTGCCAAAGTCATGGCACATAATCACTTCAGAAGCAGTAAACTACAAGTTTAGGTTGATGCATGATGATTGTAGTGAAGCAGAATCTGGAATGTTTGTTGGTTAAGAGAAAGAATACTAACATATCACAGAAAGCTGATCAGCCTTTTACAAACCCATGGACTGTTAGAAGTTAATCAATACTAATGATTTCTAATACTTGTGCAATTATGGACGCCAATTATGTCCTAGTAAATAGTAATCCCCAGATTTAGTGCCCTTGCCTGTGCAAAGAGATACAAATTGTTGCATCTTATTTACTTTCAAATTCAATTGAAATTTTGTGCTGGAAGGGTGCCCTTTTTCAGTGCAAAAACATTTGTGCTGCTGTCCATCACTTTGCATCGAGGAAGCATTACTGGGGTGATACCTGGGTAGATAAGCCAAACACCAATACTCTTTGATGCAAAGCCTGAAATCCTGCGGTAACCAGTCTTGGCTGTGTGTCAAAAATAATATATCCTTGCAGCAGGCAGTAACAGTGAGAGAGAGGTTATCATTTCTCAAATAAACCAACTCATTGCATGTGTGCTGAAGTGCACAACACATATACTGTGCCAGAGATCCTTCTCTCTAGGCATAGGAAGTTACTCTGGCAAGGTACTCACCCTGTACAAATTCTTTGTTACACAAGTTACCCTATTCTGTGAGAGGCTGTGAGTTACGGATTTAGAGTACCAGCACAGGGGATTAGAGCAGCAGCAGATCAATTTTAGAAGTATGGCTGCTCTGTTTTCTCATTTGTGTAATGCAGCACAATACATTTGGGTGCTGTACTGTATGAAAAGTTTGTAAATATGCCTCTCATCGGGCAAGATATGCTATACACAGCTTGTGTAATTTTAGCTTGATGATGTGTTGGGGGACCTGGCATTGCAGATAACACACTAATTACACATTTCTTCCCTATTTCTACATGCTCAAATTTGAACTGCGTGAGACTTATTAGGAAACCTAAAGGACCAGACCTAGTCCCATGTGCACCCAGGACAAGGAAGTGGACTCCAAAGGTCAACTGGCTGACACCTGTGTGGCTACACAGAAACAACAAGCTGTAAGAGGCCTTTTTCTTGAAGTACCTAGCTGATGAGTTGTGGCTTGACCTGAACTCAATCCTCTGGTGGCCTCTTATGGAGTGAGTCCTGACCACCTAGTGCTGTTCTTGAGATCTTTGACTGTCTCTAACTGGACTTTTTCTAACAACTCTGAAACAGTGGATGTCTGTGACTTCTGGGCCTCCACAGAGCTTGGACCAACTACCCGAGTCCATCCTCTCAAGACACCACTTCACTGAGCTGAAGAAAAGTTCTACTCAGCTGCAGATCCATTTTAGTGGGCCATGTAGAAATGTATCCAGTGTTGTGGAACTCTCCATCGAATACAGCCCGCAACTTAGTCCTGATCGAGGAGTCTGAAAAAGAGACTAATGGCCCAATTTAGACTTCGGTGGAAGGGTTACTCTGTCACAACTATGACAGGTATCCCATGCGTTGACATCTAAATACCATTGTTTTCTATGGTATTTAGATTTTGGCAGATGGGATATCCATCACCGTTGCCATGGAGTATCCCCTCTGCTGAGATATAAATCAGGCCCTAATTTAGAATGTTAAACTTTTGACCTGGTGAATGTACTGAAAGTATCCAGCCAACACAACAATTTTCCTGGGTACAAAATGTTAATTTTCCTGCTAGGAGCTTTCCCTGCGTAAACAACAGCTTCATCAGGACCTTTTTGAACAGCTATCCAACTTTGAGAGGATTTCCTTGGATACAGCCTGCAACCTTGCCCCGCTGGAAGAGTTGGACTTCCGTTTCAGAGACTAAGAACCATAGTAAAATCTCTGAAGGTGGCAAACCTGGTTTATATGTCTGACCAATAGTCCATCTCAGTCAGCCTGAAACTGCACCCAGATCCAAACAGTAAACTATCAATGGAGCTTAGTGTTTTTGACACTATTTTTCCTTAAATCATCTAAAATTCACATCTTACTTTCCTCTTACTGTCTTTTTGTTATGTTTGCATTGATTTGTTTAATAATCTTAACCTATTTTTATAAAAAAAAATTGAACTGCGTGATACTTGCCTGCACGATGTGCACCAGGTTTAAACTGGCCAGACCCATGTGGCAAAACACCATGAGGTGAAGCACAATTAGGCCAGATTGTCAAACCTGTCAGGCAATCCAGTGCAGCACCCCAAGATGTAGTGCTGCATTGAATGACAGGCAGCTAGCAGGAGAGCACCATATTCACTGATATATGGCACTCTCCTCCCCTCTCCTTAACTCTGGCACAGATTTGTGCTGCCGAGCGCCATGCACACACCTTAGCTCCATAGTGCTAGGGCGTGTGCTTGTCTAGCATAGGTTGCAAAATAATATGCCTAGACAAGTTTAAAAGCTGTTCCTACTTTGTATGTGTACTGTACAGTGTAGCACACATTCTAAGTCAGAAAAGTGGGGGAAATTAAAACATTTCTCAATTTAATGCCTGCTTTCAAATGTTAGTAGATAGGGTTTTGTGTCAAAAAGCAGTGGTAGATGCATGGGAAAGTCAATGTAACACCCATTTAACACTCCCTTGACATGAAGTAATGCAAAGCAGTGATTAGCGTTGCTTTGCGTTGCTTTTAGGGTACTTCCCAGTCTAAAACAAGTTTTGCACTTGAAAGAAAACTGGGAAAAACACATTTTGTGTTGGATAGCATCACTTTTGTGATGCTAACCCAGCACAAAAAATAATGGATTCAGTGGGTTGGCATTACATTTTTACTCTACTGAATGCTATTTTGGCAAAGAGAGGAAGAGTTTAGCTGGAGGTCTGCATTACAAAAGTAGTTTGGATTATCAGGTTAAAATGAAAAATCTAGCATTATACTGTGAGTGGGTTTGATATGCGATGTCCTGGTAATTTACAAGTGGGTTGTTGGTTTTCTCTCTTTAAACTGGAAGTTTTTAAGTTTTAAAGGGGTTCCCATTGCCTAACTCCAGCACTTCATCATGACCTCAAGTTATCTTATTGTACTTTTCAAAAGGACATTTACAAATGGCAATTCAAATAGAAATATGACATTGTTCATGAAGACAGGGAAATCGTAAAACTCTGACCATACCTGGGCAATATTTTGGCACCAGAATAATAATTTAACAAAAATAAACACAATTAAGCACTTACTGTTTCAGACTAAGCACAAGAAGATAGAATGTAAAATAGACAAATGGACAGAATGATAGAGAAATGGCTAATTTATTGTGCCTGGAGATATTTACATTTGCAAGCAAATGTATCCACTCAACAGCTGCTTGCATAATAAGCCAAGGAGAGTGATTTTGTTTGTTTTATATTGCATACTAAATTATTAAATCATGAATATTTGTTGAAGCTATCTAAGAATATCCATAGCTTAATTTCGATAATGTATAACACCTTTAGCTTAATGAAAATATATTTGGAATTTTACATCTGAGACTCCAAATGTAATATTTAGGTAAATGGTTATGTTTTTAAAAACAAATAATGAAGTTACAATGAACGCCCTTTACTTGTGTGAGCTTTACAATACAATTCTAGCAATTTATAAAATGCATACAAAAATGTAATGAACAAAAAGACACAAAGGAATACAATCAGATAAGGTGAACCAGGCATATTCATTTTTATTGTTCGCCGGCAAAAGGTACTAAGGCCCAGATGTATCATGAAGGCCTTTTGCGATTCGGAAATAGCAATTTTTAAGAAATCACTATTTCCGACTCGCAAAATGCCATGTATCACATTTGCCAATCGGTAATAGCGATTTCTTAAAAATCGCAAATGCTATTACCTAATCGCAAATTGCGATACCAGCCCCATTCGCACCTATGGGCCTGTTGGCCCATATCTGCGATTTTTTGCATTTCCAAAATTGCGATTTCTGAACTAGAAATCGCAATTTTGGAAATGCAAAACCCCAGGGTGCTGGGGGCCTAAGGCCCCCTCTGATGTACCCCAAAATTATTTTTTTCACCATGTAAGGTACACACATGCCAAAAGGGCATGTGTGCTTTACATGTAAGTTATAAAAATGCATTTTAAATGCATTTTAAAATTTGCACATGGTTACCACCAAGTTCAACTTGGTGGTAAATAGCGATTCCTGAATGCCCAAATCGCATTTAGGAATTGCTTCATACATGTGCTAAGGAATCGCAAATAAGGATTCCTTATTTGCGATTTCTTATTTAGAGAATCGCAATTTGCAACTCTCTAAACAGGGTCACAATTTTAAGGAATCGCTATTTTAGCGATTCCTTAAAATTGCGTTCAGAATGTCTTTCATACATTCTGAAATGGTATTTTGCATTCGCAAATGGGCATTTGTACCGTTTGCGATTGCAAAATGCTTTCATACATCTGGCCCCAAGAAACAAGAAGCTAAAACTAGAATTTCAGGTTGCATTTCACCAGGACCCATGCAAAATTTCAGGCTGGCCATGATGGACCGGGGGTCGGTAGGCCACGTGGGTTGCACCAATCATTGGGCCTGACTTAGAGCTTGGCAGAGAGGATACCTAGTTGCAAATGTGATATAGCACCCTGTCTGTCAAACCCTCGGTTCACCCACCTGGCCTAAGTTTTCCATCGATGTGGGCCCATTGGCTCAGTCTAAGGAATATTCCCTCTAATGGCTCAATGCATAGAGGCTTTCAGAGGAAGGACTTTACACTATTCACCCTATTTAGGGTGAAGTGTGTAAAGTCATTGAGGGAGATGGAGTAGTATTCATTGCTGACATTGCTGGCGCTTTAAGGGGGACCTTCAGTTTTGTGGAGCGGATACTCTGTCACTCTTGCAATGAAGTACTCCTTAGTCTTCAAAAAGGTAGTCAAAGTCCTTCAGCAGGGCAAGTCAGCAGGCTGTATTCGAGAAGGGCTCCACAGCATCCAATAGGTGTTGGACAAAGTCAGGGTCAGACTGTGACAGAAAATAGACCTGTGTACCAAAATAAAATTGAAAGAGTTAGTTAAAAAGAGACCCACATTTACAAATAGGGCTGTTTTGAAATTGCAATGACAATTTGTATAGGTGATTTGCATGCATATGTACATGCTACAGGTAATAGCTCAACAGTGCAAAACCAAGTTACTAAGCGACAAACCAGGCCCACAAACCTCAAGAAATTGGCACACACACTCTACCCTATCAGACCAGGATCTCGGGAACCGCCTAATTGCCATATAGGCCTGTCCAACCCTCAGTGAGGTGCTGGTGAAGCGGCTGGTTTAGGCAGAAAAAAACTCTCATCAGCCGGATAGTTTTGGCACCTTTGCCCACTTAGATTTTCTGCTTTTGGACGTAGTCACTTTTTTGGAACTTGAATTCCCCCAGCAGGCAAGGCTGCAGGCTGTAGCTGAATAAGGCTCTAGGGGCTGTTCAATGATGATACATGGGTGTTCCATGCAACCACACATGGGCTTTGGCTCAATGTCCTATCTACTAACATTGGTAGACAGGAATTTACACAAAAACATATGGCTCCTCAAGGCAGGCATAACCATTGAGCAAATTTTCAGCTCCACATTTTCCCATCTGTTACTGTTTGTTACATGGTACAGCACACATACCAAGTGGGAAAAGTATTAAAGCATAGTTTTTATATAGGAACTCTCTCCTTTCCTGTAATAAATCTACAGCTGATAGAAAGCAGACACCATTATACATGAATGTGTGCAAGGTTACATGTCTGCCAAAAGTGTACCAGAGCAGAGAGAGAGAGGAAAATAGAACTGTATCTTATTAGATGTTGCGCCATTCTGCTCTCCTGCTTTCGCACAGCGCAGTAACTTTAGGGCATATTTACGAGCCCCTAACGCCACCTTGCGCCACATTTGCGGCATTTATTTGGACGCAAATGTGGCATTAAGGTAGCATTTCCCACGCACCATATTTACAAAGCGGTCCAATGCCTGCATTGCACCACTTTGTAAACCTTTCCGCCACATTATGCCTGCCCCAGGCATAATGTATGCAGGGGAGTGTTCCCCGTTAGGTGGGCTGAAAAAATGGCGCAAAGAAGTCTGTGAGATTTCCTTGCAACATTTTATTTTTTTACTTTTAATGGCTGCTCAGAGCAGGACTTAAAAGGGGGCATACCATTATTTAGTATGGGCCCCCATGTACTCTGCAGGAGTAGCGCCAACACTTTGGCACTACTCCTGCAGAGTAGAACAAAAGCATCACATAAAACAACACTATTGCCCTCTGCCCTGCACCCTGGTGCGCCATACATTGTGGCAGTAGGGGACTGTTAAGGGGTGCAGGGAAAGCGGTGCTTCCCTCGGTGCAGTGCCACTTTCCATAAATCTGCCCCTTTGTTTGCTGATATGTGTTACTTGAAAAGTTAGTAAATCTGCGCCACAATGTCTCACTGTTCCATCAAATTAGACTTTTTTTTAATGTGGGAGCATCACCAGTTGACCAGCTTCTCATGGGATTATGAGCAGTGCTAAAATTCTGTTTGTTTATGTTGTGACAGTATGTCGCACGAAATCTATTTCCTTCTCTTTTTTCATTTTATGATGAACTGCATAGACAACAGTTTATACGACTTACAAAAAAGAGTGGTTATAGCGGTAAAAGGTGGTCACTTGACAAGGCAAATAATTCCATGCTCATTTCCAAGACGCCTCGGAAGACCTCATTATATATGTAGAGTGTAGACCCTAACATATTTTGAAATTTGAAATTATGGTATTTTACTTTAAATATTGGGTATGCATAGTTGCTGATTGTTACTTTAGAAATGCATCATATTAGCCATACTTTCAGTTTATTTAAATTTTTTTGTGTTCCTTTTTAAGGCCAAATTAACTAGGTGTGTCATTGTTATTTTGTTTATTGAAGGCTACACTAAAAATATTGTATGGTCAGCCAACTGAATAATGCACGTTGAAAGAAGGTGGTCGTGATTTTTCTTAGAGTTTACAAAAAATGTCTACAGGGAAATAATTCTATGTCGACTCGATCTAGTACTATATCACATAAGATTTGAAAAGCTAAATTGGCTTGTTTTCTAATAATGCTTTAAGGACCACGTAACAGAGCTTTGCTTTCTTCTGTATTGTACCATCAGGTACGTCTCAGTTCATTTATTGAGGGCAGATTGAATGGAATGTCCATGAAAATCTCATTATTGCCTACTAATCTACAAATCAAGTAGTGAAATTTAAATTTTGCTTCAAATATTGATGAGTATGCACTTTCTGGGCCACCAGCACTTGATACTATCTTATCTCCCTATGTCATGTCTCCTGGTTTTGGTTGTTTTGCCTACTCCAGTTTGATTCACTTGCCTCATTTCCTTGTCAACCACGACTTCCTTATAAACAAAGGTTTAAGCTATTGAAAACTATGGCCCAGATTTAAAAAGCACTAGCGCCACATTAGTGTCCTTTTTTTTACGCTAATGTGGCGTAAGGCTTCAAAATCGCCAGGCCATATTTACAAAGTGGTGCAATTCAGACATTGCGCCACTTTGTAACCCTTTGCACCACATTATGCATGCACCTTGCATAATGTATGCAAAAGGGACGTTCCCCCGGACGAGATTCCACAGCATCATTTTTTGTGGTTACTTTTAATGCCTGCTCAGAGCAGCCGTTAAAAGGGGACTCACCATTGATTACAATAGGCCCCTATGTACTGTTCAGGGTTAGCACCAACATTTTGACACTCTTGGACATAGCAGGAGCAAGGCCTTGGGGTGTCAGTGGCATGTCCATTATTGGGGGAGGGAGAGGCCCCCTGCCAACATTTCAATTAGTCCTGGGTTGTTGGCGGTCCCCCGGGCTGGGGGTCTGCAACATAGCACCTATCTTATAAAAATTCAGCCTCAGGAAGGTAGCAGTCCCTGGGTCTGTGGGTGGGTGCCACGTGGCCCCCCCACACTTCATTTAATATTGCCCCAGGGAGGTAGTGGTCCCTGAGGCTGTGGGGGGGCTGGGCAGCCCCTGCACTTAATACTATCTTTGGCCCCGGGGAGGTGGCAGTCCATGGGCTGCTGGATGCCGGGAGGCCCCACGCATTTCATTCTATCTTTGACCCCGGGAAGGTGGCGGTCCCTGAGGGTGCAGAGGTTTTGGACAGCCCCCACATTTAATTCTAAATTTTCCTCAGGTACGGGGGGTCCCTAGAACTGTAGGGGGCCAGGTGGCGCCCCTGCATTTCTTTGCATGTTTGCCCTGGGGAGGTGGTGGTCCCTGGGTCATGGAAGGGGTCCACAGGACCCCCTACTTGAATAAAAGCATTTTGCACAGGGAGGTGGTGGTCCTCCAGGAACAGAGGGCCCCTCACATTCATTGCTATAATTGTCCCAGGTAGGTGGTGGTCCCCGGGGCTTCAGTAAGTCCAGCAGAGGAACCCTGTGCACCTCCCTCCTTAATTTTTACATGTCCCCAGGACCAGACTCACCCATGGGGTTCATTTAAACAATCCAGGAGCCCTAGCTTGTTCCTTTCTTTACATTTTCACCGGATCTGCAGATATGCCACGAATCCTGGTGAAAATTGAAAAAAAATTGCTTTTTGGGGGTCCCTCTGGACCCCAGCAACAGAGCTTAAGGGGTCAGAGTGACCTTAGCTTGGCCCTTTTTCTTTTTTAAATATTTTTTCTGGGACATGGCGGAAGCTGAGTCCCAAGATGTCTGCCAACGCTTCCTTGTTGAAATGTTGGCAGCCAATCAGATCTCTGCGTGAAATTGGGAGGGTTTACAGAGCCTTCGAGCCCTTATATATACAAATTTGTTTTTTCTTTAATGTTTCAAAAACTACTGAATGGGTTTAAACAAAATAACAAAAAAGTTGCTTTCTGGACCATGAGCTACCTTTTTGCTGGTTTTGTTGCCATTTCGTCTAGTGATTCAGGTGCTATTCCTGAACAAAATCCCTACGGAAAAATGCATAGGGAAAAAGCATTTTGGGACCCCCTCTTTTTCTCTGCCCCAGCTTGACGGATCACCCCAAAACTTTCTAGATAGATGCTGAAATGAACGTAGTATTTTGTTGGAAATTTTGTCATCAAGTGGCCCAGCACCAAAGTTATAAGTAAAACAAGAAATGCTTTTTCTACAGAAACTAGGTCCTAGATACCTAGTTTTTAAAGTGAATTTTAAGACTAGACCGTCACTAGGGTATATATATATATATATATATATATATTTATTATGAAGAGTAGTTCCTGCTGTTATTTCGGACAGTGCCAAACAAAGTAGGTGCACGTTTACGGGGGCAGGACCTGTCAATAATTATACGGCGAGGAAAGTTATCTAAACCTCCGGCACTCCAAACAACAAATAATTAATTCACTTAAGGCTGTTACAGTCTTTTAAAGAAAGCAGTTTCTCGACTTGCAAAGGCTACGCGCTTCAACCATTGCGGTCTTCTTCATCAGCCCAGATCATTACAGAAGCCCTCTCTCCCTTAGAAAATATACCCTTGGTTTCCCTAAACATAGCAGACAGATCATTATGTAAAGAAAACACCATAGAACCCCAAACTTAAAACAATCCCCAAAAAATCAATAATAAATCCAAATCTTAAATATAATACAATTGTCTACAAAAATAATCATGCATATATTAATTATTTTCAATATGCTATATCCAAAGTATAGTTATCAAATAATTTGTACTTTTTAAAAATTTTAAACAAAAGATATATCACCACCATTTTTAGCCATTCATAATGTTTACTGGAAACATTCCACTAAATTCAAAATTTATTTGAGACTAATCTCTGGAGTTTGGACTATCAGTCAAATGCAAGTCATCCATGATCAAGTGATCCCCCACTAACCAGCCTAACATCAACATGATCCCATCTATGATTCATTTTTAAAATCAGTTATGACACTATTTGCATAATATGAGGATTACCCTATATTGACATGAAGTTCCTCATCTTTATTTAATCCCCACGGATGTCTGCTATTAAGTCGAAATATATATTCAGATTCCATTCTTCTCAGGATCCATTCCCTATCACCTCGTCTTGGGGTTAACTGTACACTGTCAATCCCAAAAAATGACATTACTTTAATTTTTTCCTGATGCATCAGATTACAATGGCGAGCCACCGGATAAGAAACATCATTGTTCTTGATGGCTCACCAATGTTCCAGAATATGTTTCTTCATAGGAAAAGTTGTCTTCCCACATATTGAAGCCCACATGGGCAGGTAATCACATAAATTGCAAAATCAGAATTACAATTTAAGATTTTTTTTATATCCTTTCCTGTGGGTATTGAATATATTTTGCAATTCACACTGTTATTGTAGGCCTTACACTTTGGACATCTGAAGAAACCTTGTTGTTTATTCAAGAAAGTTTCCCTATCTTTCATCTGATAACTATGCACAAGTAGGGAACTGCTTTTTCTATATGTAATCCTTTGATGTGGACCAACAATCTGGCCAATCACCCTATCTGTTCTTATCAAATGCCAGTATAATTTCAGAATCTTCCTTACCTGGTCCGAGTGAACATTATAGGTAGTAATACATCTCACAACCTTCTCATTTACGTTCTTACTTCTTGGAACAAGAAGATTTTGTCTTTGTACCCCAGCCATCTTTTCACAGGCCTCCTTAATTACCTTTCTGGGATATCCTCTAGACTTAAACCTTCTAATCATATCTGCCTGTTCACTATGGAAACTTTGGGGTGTGCTACAGTTTATTTTGGTTCTGAGTAATTCCCCATAAGGTATGCTTCACTTCAATTAAGGTAGGTGATGGCTGTGGACATGTAATATGCTATTTCCTGCCGTACTTTTACGGAAAAGTCTAGTCTGAAGGATCTCATCCATGACTATGACCTCAACATTTAAAAATTCCATGACCTGTCTGTGTGTTTTACATGTAAAATTAGGATTAAACTGATTATTAGGTAACCAGGCCAAAACATCCTGTAGGACTTTCTCTGGTCCATCCCATATTACAAAAGTGTCATCAATATATCTTGTCCAAAAAGTTATATGTTTGGTCCATTTTTCATTTTCTTCCTTCATCGCATGTTGTGTCTCCCACCATCCCATAAACAGACAGGTATAGCTAGGAGCAAAGGACCTTCCCATCGCAGTTCTGTGACCTGCCTATACCATTGCTCTTCAAATAAAAATAAATTGTTCTCTAGGCAAAACCTCAGCATCTTTAGAAGCAATTCAGAATGCTCATTTAGCCTTATGGGCTTGTCCCTAAAAAAATGTTGACATGCCTGAATCCCTAAGTCATGTGGAATGCACGTATATAAGGACATTACATCTATGGTCCCCATAATATAATCAGCCTTCCATAGTATGTTTTGTATTTTCGTAATGAAGTCCATACTGTCTCCACAATAAGAAATCAGGCTTGAAACATAAGTACATAGGAAATAATCAAGGTACATTGAGGTGTTCTCTAATAGACTGCCTTTCGCCGACACTATCGGTCTGCCAGGGGGATTCATCTTATCCTTGTGAGTTTTCGGCAACATATGGAAGCAAGGGCTACTGTTTTTTTACCTAACAAGAATTTGAACTCATCCTCGGTAAGAAGGCCATAATTGTAATTTTCTGTCAATAAATCATGAAACAATGTTAGTGAGTTCCGATATGCTGTTACCGTCGACTTCTGATAACATTTTGAGAAAAATAGCTGTCTCCTTGCTTTCTTTTTATATTTCTTCAGATCCCATAATACAACATTCCCACCTCTGTCTGTCGGTTTGATCACAAAGGAAGTTTACTAGCTAAGTGGGATTAACGCTGTACGTTGTCCAAATGTTAAGTTGGTCGTAAACATATCCCTACTGTCCTTCCAGAGTTTAAACAGGTCAAAAAGCACTCCTTCATGAAAGGCATCAATATTATCATGGGGGGTCGTGGGCTTACATCTAGATTTCGGCTTAAATTTATTCTCACTAATCCCCCTTGTTTCTAGTCCCAATTCTTGCAGTAATTCAATCTCAGTATCCCATACTCTTTCCCCTGTTTCCAATTCTCTTAGGGTAGCTAGACCTCCAATGTCACCCATAGTCAATTCTGTGGACAAGTCCATCATGGTTAAATCTGTCACTGGGTATGATGGGATGCACCACCAGTCAGACACAGCCATATGCAAATCAGTCCTCACCCTGTTTCCCATGAGAACAGTATATCCTGAACTACCAGGCCATTAAATCCAGATCTGTGACTAGGGGTTAATGTTTGATTGGTTCTCATTCCATCCATCATTTGTGTCTGTTTGCTTTTGTAGCCCTAAGTGCACTGGGTATGCCCAGACATCCTTCCCAGGCCCACTATGTCACTGGATTCAAGCTAGCCTGACTGATGAAGGGTGATACCCTGAAACCGGTGCCAGGATGTTTGTTTCCGATTCAGGGAGGATCTGGTCTGGCAGTTCTGGATGGACTGTTCCCATGGGGAACAGGGTCAAGACTGATTTGCATGTGGCCGGGTCCAAACTGGGGTAGCGCTGTGAGCAAAATAATTGATGGATTAAACCCAGGTCTGTGACTAGGGGTAAAGGTTTGATCGGTTCCGCATTCTGTCAATCATGTGTCTTTCTTTGCTTGCAGCCCTAAAAGCAGGGCAGACTATAATACATGTGAGGACATAGGTGTGCAAGAGCAATTATTCCCCTACTGTGCCTTTTCAAAATTCTTAGACATAGTAAGTGTACAGGGAAGTCATAGCAAATGCATGTGCTGAATATTGGTCATTACGAGTTCCCCAGCTCCATGATGGGCTCTCTTAAGCCTGGGTTGTTTGGCATCAAACAACGCAGAATAATAAACCCAAATTGATGCCAGTGTTGCCTGTATTACACAATGTACCCAGAGGGCACCTTAGAGGTGCCCCCTGCAAAACCTAACAGCCCTGGCATGGTAACCAGCCTGCCACCACCAGACATGGTTCTGGACTCCTGGGGTGATAGTCTTTTCCTCTCAGGAACCAGAACACAAAGCCTTTTCCTCGGTCGAGGTGTTACACCTCCTCCCTCAGGCAGGCATTCTGCACCAATGGTCAGTTTCAAAGGCTTTACCGCCTTTGAAATCTGGCCTCCGCATCTGTTGCTAGCTGCAGATGGGAAGCCAATGGTTTTCCCCCACTTTAGGTGGGAAAACTGGTGGGAAACCTAGCAAGCATAGGAGGAGTGGCTATCCTCAGCCTGCACAACCCCTCAGGTGTGGCAGGCCAGTTGACTGCTTGATTTCATTTTCCTCCATCTTGAATGGCAGGTAAATAGCCAATCAGGGTTATGAATGTGACCCCTTCCTACAGCAAGTGGTCACTTGGTTGGTGTAGCTACCGAAAGGTAGGTGCCCATTGGCCACTGCCAGTTACTCCTGCTAACACCCTCTAAATACAGTATTTAGAGGTAATCCCTAGACCAAGACTTCAGATTCGATAGACACGAAGAAGACATAGACAAAGAAGACCCAAGGCACGGGAACTGGAGCCCTGCCGCAGAAATCAAAATGCACCAAGCCTTTCCTGCTGATTTAAGGACTCAACAATCACTGCTGAGGTGTCACCTGTAGCCTAAAGGACTCTACAAAAACCAGAGCACCTCCAGCCTTCTAAAAAATCATCAAGAACATCCTTTTGAGTGAAGGTATCACTCCCTGCACCCAGCATGCAAGAAACACGCAAAGTCTAGTATGGTGACCAGATGCTGGCCAATGACCTGGACCTAGCAGCCCCAGGGTGCCTGTCTGGGCAAAGTGGTGTAACCCCTACACCCAAGAAAGGCTTTGTGTTCTGGCTCCTGAGAGCAAAAGGCTCTAATCCCAGGAGTTCATAAATATGTCTGGTGGTGGCAGGATGGTTAAGACCAGTCAGCAACCATGTCAGGGCTGTTTAGGTTTTGCAGGGGACACCTCTAAGGTGCCTTCTGTGTACATTGTATAATAAATCCAGTGTGGGTTTATTATTCTGAATTGTTTAATACCAAACAAGACAGGGTTCAGAGAGGCCATCATGTAGCTGGGGAACTCTTAATGACCAGTGTCCAGAACATTCATTTGCTGTAGCTCCTCTGTACACTTCCTATGTCTTAAGGTTTAGCAAAGACACAGTTGGAGCTTATTTGCTCATGCACACACATGCCCTCACATGCATTATAGTGCACCCTGTCTTGGGGCTGAAAGGCTGACCAGAGGGCTGACTTAACAATATTGCATGCAGTGTTAGTGGGAATGGCACTGTTGGTGAGTGTTATGTCTAGTTTTCAACCTTAGATATGCCTTGTCATGTTCTTGCATTTGGCAGTCTGCATGAGGCTGGTGTGAGGCTTCTCAGAGTGGTACAATTGGTGCTGCAGCTCTGGGAGGCCCTCTCCATTAGCCATGCCCTAGGCACCAGAGTCATGATTTTACTAGGGACTGAGGTGGCTGAAGTGCCAAACATAGTACAGTTTCAGGAAATGAGATTTGGTCCTGGGAACCTGTTTAGCAGGGCCCCTGGGCCCCTACAGTTTAAAATCACATAATTTTCTAGGAACAACGTGGGGGCTACCATGACAAAAAAGGTCCTTTCTCACAGGTGGCAATAATCTAGGCACAACTATTGGGTATGACTGGAAATCCTAATGAAGAGTACCTTTGAAAAAGTAATGGCACTTTTCCCACACACTGCCTTGGTATTCTCCAACATTTTCCAAAAGCTGAATTCTGTTCACAAATAGACAAATCCAGGAAACATGTCAATAAAACAGGTTCTTCATTACTCAGAGACCACAATATGGGATCCATATATAACAATAATGTGAGCCTTATATGGATGGAATATATAGAAAAGATGGAGTTTTTTTCACAGAGAAAGACGACAGGTTGCTCGTGACTAACTTGAAATATGGTGTCCTGTTCTGTCTGAAGTAATCACCTACATATCATTAAAATAATGCTTCCTTTTAGAGCCAATCTTTTTTCCAACCAGTATTTTTTTTTAATTTTCAATACCTTTTTAAAAAATATCTCATTGGATCTGTGGCTCCATCACAGATTCTTAAACCACAAGCACACATCCAATACACGACAGCAACACTTATACATGTGTCAGTGAATGTGTAAATAGTTTTAATAACTGTCTCAGTGGGGCTGTCAGTGCTGTATCAATATGTGTATGGCTCTGTGTGTGGGTGTATTAGTGTCTGAATGGGTCTGTGAGTGGATGTCTGAGAGTCTGTGTGGGTCAGTGAGTGAGTGTATAAGTGTCTCAGGGGGTCTGTGAGTGGGTGTTTGACTGCTTCTGTGGGTCTGTAAGTGGGCCATGAGTGTTTGAGTGGGTGTATGAGTGCTTGAGTGGGTGTGTGAGTGGCTGTGTGGATCCATGTGTCTCTGGATGGGTCTGTGAGAAGGTGTGCAACTGTCTCTGTGGGTCGGTAAGTGAGTGTGTGAGTATCTGAGTGGGTGTGGGACTGTCTGTGTGAGTCTCTGAGTGAGTGTGTCAGTGTCCAAGTGGGTCTGTGAGTAGGTATGTGAATGTCTCTGTGAATCTGTGAGTGGATATGTCAGTGCCTCTGTGGGTCTGTGACTGTATGTGTGAGTATCTGTGTGGGTCTATGAATGGGTGCCTAAGTGTCTCTGAGTGGGTCTGTGAGTGGGTGTATGAGTGTCTGTGTGGATCTGTAAGTGAGTTTGTGAGTGTCTGAGTTGGTCTATGAGTGGGTGTGCGAGTGTGTGGGTCTGTGAGTGTCCTGGTGGGTGTGTGAGTAGGCATGTGAGAGTCTGAGTGGGTGTTTAAGTGTCTGTTTGGGTTTTTGAATGGGTGTGTGAGTGTCTTTGAGTAGGTGTGTGAGTGTCTAAGTGGGTGTGTGAGTTGGTGTGTTAGGGTCTGAGTGGGTCTGTCAGAGGGGGTGTTAGTGTCTGTGTGAGTCTGTGAATTTTTATTTACATTTTACAGCAATATCTGTAAATCTGTTGCAGATTCACACTGGGGCCGATATTGAGCACCACTGCCTATCCTCAGATTCACACGTGTGGGAAAAAACGTTTGGGGGCTTTTCTTACCCATCAGAGAACTCTTACAGACCCCTATATTGCACCCATGTGGTCCTGGGTAAATCTACCCTGACCCCTTATAGTATATTTCACTTCAAATTTCAATCCCTGGATCTGCCTCGATACACAAAACGGTGCTGCAACATTCCAGTAAGGTTGCAGCCAGCCAATCAATGCATTTCTGGTGGTGCGTGGATCCATGGATCCACCACAATGGATCTGCAATAGATCGACATCCCTAGATATCTATGTTTGTCTTTCTTTAATACATACTGAAAGGATTCACACCAAATCACAAATAAGAGCTCTTTCTGGACCAAGGTCTAGCTTTCTGCTAAATTTGGTGTAATTCCAGTGGTTCAGGGTGTAGTCGTGTTCGAACAAACCCATGGGAAAACACATTTTGGGACCTCTTCTTTTTCTTGGCCCCTGCTTGGCGGATCACTCTAAAACTTTCAAGACAGCAGCTAAGCAAATTAGCGTACCAGTTTGAAAATTTTGTGAAGATTCATCAAACAACACAAAAGGTATTGGCAAAGCAAAAAATTATTTGCCTATGGAAATTAGGTCCTAACTATAACTACCTACTGGTGACCGCCAGTAGGTAATGTGTACAGAATCAATATGAAAACATCATAGTCTTGATGAAAGTGAGTTTGATAACCCTAGTCAATGTAGATGCTTCAACCCTAGTGGAATTAAGCTCCGGGTCTCTTCAGGACAACTCTGCCTGGTGTCCTCAGTTGGACAACTCGCTTCACAGCCACCACTGTTTGTCATATCAAATATTATTCCTGGTGTTGATCTTCGATCCACTATATCAAGCTTTACCATGCAATGAGGGTCATCCAGCATTGTAGTTACACTGTGTAAGGATCGTCCCTCTATGGAATACACTGAGGATTGTTATAGTACTGTGATTGAGCTGGGGATGTGGGTATGGCATCCAAGGATTAATATATTGTTTTATTTTTCTGGTGCTGGTTCAGCCAGTATGTGAAGGTTGGGGCGGGGCTAGGCCATGGGAGGTGGGAGCGAGGAGGAGGAGAAAGTGCACCTAAATGCACATGTGTTTTGGCCAGCCGTCTCAGGCCGTCCAAACACACATGCACACTTAGGTTTCTCCTGCAAACTGAACAGACTCCAGGGTTGTGTCTGATCAGCAGTCCAATCTGCTCATACCAATCCTGATACTGCTTTCATGCTAGTTTTTGCAAGAAAGCAGCACCAGGATTTTTTGGGAGCCTGTGATGGTGTCCCAGTGAATGCTGGAACACCACATCGAGGGAAGAGGAGCGACGAGTGAGCCGGCAGGAGCTGTTGGCATCGTGGTGAGAGGTATGTTTATTTATTTAAAATTTTTACATCCCTTATCCGTCTCTGCTCCACCACCCCTCTCCTTATGATTTGCGGCCACTGACGCTGCTCATTTGTCAGATATTTATTCATAGTGCCCAAAGAGAAACGAGTACAGAGGTTTGAGAAGCAAGTTATGTTTATTCATTTGCAAAAACAGTTTCGTCATTCCACATCAACTACACAGTAATGTACAGTGCACTGGAATGCCAAAAATGCGCAAAAACTACATAACTTGTTGTACAGTGTTCCAGATTCATGTGTGTAGTATAATATGTCACCACTATAGTGGGTCAGTGGTGCATTCCTCACATTAAATTGAAACCAAACCGTATAGTAGTGAGTGTTCACTGTAGCACACTTTTGGCCACATAAAAAATAATACACAGGCTTATTGATAAATGTTTACGATAAACATCAGTCTCTCAAAAGGTAACCTCTTTGGAATTTGTCCTTGTTTTGGGCTTTATGAAATAAAAACTAAATTTGTATTCTATTGCTATAGCATTTTGTTGTGGGCCGAGCAACAAATATGCAGAAAAGAGAATGCATCACAACATGCACTTTTGTTTTTAGTTATTCTATTCAAATTATAATGTAGGTCATATTTAGAGTTTTGCAGAGTAGGAGAGCTGTCATAAAATGATGGCTATCTCTTCTTCTTCATTTAGAGGGACCCTGCCATCAATGTACTTTTAATACAGTGGATGGGATATCCCCAACTTTTTATTGGATGTCCTGCATTCTCCCAACTAAATGTAAAGCACCAACGTGATGCAAGAGCAACACAACTGAAAAATGAGATATATGAAGTGGCTTCATAAATCTCGAGTAATGCAACTCAGTGCAAATCGCTGCATTGGATTGCTCTGCACTGGGGAGG
This sequence comes from Pleurodeles waltl, assembly GCF_031143425.1. Lineage (NCBI taxonomy): Eukaryota > Metazoa > Chordata > Amphibia > Caudata > Salamandridae > Pleurodeles > Pleurodeles waltl. The sequence goes on from NC_090449.1 coordinate 958,333,878, forward strand.
CATTTCATTGGGTGTTGTGTGGGAGATCCCAGGCAACATCCATGGATTTTGATGCATTCCATATTGACTAGAAGAGGTAGACCTGGGAATTCTCCAAAAACCTACTCCTCCCCAGGAGAGACATAAATAAATACATTTATTTCTCCTTGTTTTTCACTCTTTCTATGTGTACTGCATTCTTCAGCACACATAGAAAAAGGAAAAAGCCTCAGGGGATTGTTTTTCTGCAAGCCTACACCAAAACAATCCTGCATGCAACTGGGGGGACCCTTGCACCAAGCTGCCAAAAGGGAGCCATCACAGGGGAAAAGGCAGGAATGTCCCATATTGACTTAAATAAGGCATGTTTCTGCCCCTTCCTGTCTCGCAGTGCAGCACAGCAAGGCGACTTGCTGCGCTGCATTGTGTGACAATCTCATAAATATGCTTTTATGTCTCTCCGTTGAAACACAGTGGTCCATTTGTTAAAAAGTGTGTTGTGATTTGATGATGGTGTTTTGGTTAGCTGCTAACTAAAATTACATCTATAAACTTCAGCCTTAACTACTACAAACATAAACCAAACCAAACCATTAACCCCACGTAATCCACACACCTAATGTAATCAAACTGAGAGTTGTATTTGAATCCATCCTCTATTCTTTCAAATCCATACAATGGTTATGGTCATTAACCTGCAGCTCATCTTACTCCACTTGATCAAGAATGACCTTTGCAGAATTGACAGCAGTCCCCCTGGTCATTGTACACCTACTGTAATTTTGTTTGTACTATACTACTAAATTAACTGCTCGGCAGACTGTAGTGGTGAAGATATCTTGGACATGCAATGTTGTGAATCCATTCTGACTTAAAACCTCATCCACATTTACTTCATTGGTAAACAGTTTGCCCAAAGATAAGTTCCAAGTCATTTGCACCACATATTAGGTTAAAGGTCCATGCTATCTACAGAAACCGACATGCTACTATGTGCCAACCAGAAACCTGAGATCCACAAAAGCAAAGCAAACAATCAATGCACAGATATTTAAACACCTGAAATGTGGAGGTAAGTGTCTTGAAGTCAAAAAAGCTATGCTAAGGGATGCAGCAAAATCTGGACAGAAGACAGATATATACTATTAATGGTTCATGAAACCCTGGCAATCCAAACTATTCAAGCTTTCCTTTCGCTGATTTTCAGACAGATCAGGGGTTCCAAGCAGACAAGGGTACCGACCTACATTCACTACAACTTACACTTCCACCCTCACTTCAGCTTTTTCATACACCAGACTTTGTAGTGACCTAAAGTTGAAGCATTGTGTTGTAAAATTTTACTAAACACGTTTGTAAAGGCTCCAGTGTGGCATTATAAACTTACATTGAAATGTAATATATTATCATCCTCACATTTATTTTGGATCTCATTATCTTTGTGGCATCTAGTTAGTATATTTTTATTATTTCATATCTAACTTTGTTTGGACCTAATGGTTTTTGTTCCTATTGGTTTCAGCAGTTATCCACATATGATTCAGGTTTAAGTCTTTAATCACTGCTCAGCTTCTAGAAAGAAAGGCATAGGGTGTTTCAAAAGCTGAGACAGAGCATAAGCTCAGCCTTTACTTTCTCTTCCATTTTTACTTTCCCAAAGTCTTCTTTACAGTACACCACGAGGCAAGGGCGTTTAATGTACTTAAACAACAACACCAGGAACAAACCTCCGTCCCATGCTTGCTGTTGCTGAGATTCACGTACACAGAAGGGCGTAAGGTCCAGCCTGTTTCCTAAGATTCGGGCTATCAGTTAGACTGAAAGTGCAAAATGTCATGATATTTTTGTTTTTAGAAAGTTGGTGGAAGGATCATGTTGAATTTCACTATGATGGGGACTAGGTACGTTTTGCAAATTGGCAGTGTGTACCTTAGTCACTATTTATTTAATATTTCATTAGGCATATTTCTGTTTTTTGCGCAATATTTTGAGTTCCCGTAAATCGGTAAATGCTGGCCATGTGAACGGTGAAATGTAGCCATGTGTATCTTTAGCACACTCTTATTTAAAATTATGCGGACTGATGTTTGTTGACATCTGCACAGGGTAACACATTATTTCCTCTGGCTAAATTCCTGTGTGACCAAGTCCTTAATTATACAATCCAAAAGGCAGGTTTAATTATTCATTTGACACTTAAAAGTCGAGCTAATTAACGATGTAAGGAAAATAAAATACACAAATGTAGCTAGAAGCCATTGTTTAATTATTGAGCAGAAAACAAAAGTCTCATAAATAAACAGAGCCAGAGGTTCTTGTAAATCAAAAATGCAACAGTGTAAGATCACTGCTAGGCTGTTTCTGTGACCATGCATTTTTTTTTTTAATAGAGAAAAAGTGTTAGTAGAATGGAGATACATAGTACATTTTACATATTATAGGGCTTCAACTTTCCAAGGTACTAAAATGAAAGTAATAAGGCATCCTTCAACGTGTGCTGCAGGCTTTCACACGTTTAAACCTACAGGGCCAAATTTAAGAAAAGTGCTCTGCACCCAGTGCACTGCCACGTTTCTTGCGCCCCTTACATCCCTCTAACACTACCATTTGTATGCTGTATCTAAGATAAGGCACACCATGGCAGTAGTTAGGGAAATAGCATCAGAATGTTGGACAGTAGTTCAGAGCTTTGCAGGATTAGCGACAACAATTTTGACACTAGTCCTGCAAAGCACATTGAGGCCCATTGTAAACAATGGTGTGCCTCCTTTTAACATTAAAACGGGGGCTCCTAAATCTGCCCCAAATTTATTCTTACATTTTTTCATTTGGAAATATAATTTTACATGAATGATTGATTAAATATACTATGTTACGGCCCTAGAATGCTGAGTAAAATAAGATTTAACGTCCTCCTACCAACAACGTTCATTTTTATACAGGTAAACAACTCACCATTTTCCAAGGTATACAACAGTGCAGCGGTTCTTAACTTTTTGAATTCAGGGCAATGCCAGTGAATGATTAATGGGCATCTGAGACCCCATTGAAGCAATTTCCACGATTTGAATACCAAAACAATACACAAACTACAAAAACAAGTATTCATTAAATAAACATAACTTATTAAATATTTTGTTTAATACAGAGGCAAACAATACACAAAAATAGAAATTGTAATTATAATATGAAGGTTGGAGAGTTTCAAAATATTTAGCTTCAAATTTCAATTTCCTTTACATTTCGAAAACTTTTTACAAATGTAATTTTTATATTGACATTATTTATGTATACATACTTTTTAATATGTTAATATTATTTAATGTTTTTAAACAGCGGAACATCTGAGTGGGTGTCGCAGATCACCAGGTATACGCAGACTTCTGCTTAAGAACCACTGTGCTAGGGGCATTGCAAAGCAAAAGGAAATTGGCAGAAGCAGTTCTTAAAATACATGTTCACCTACAATGTGAAGTAGATATGGAGCCTTTCCATGGAACACCACATTGACAGTGACAGAATCACTTTAAGCTCAATAATAAGGGCCTCGTCCTTAAAAGCAGTGTGAATCTGTAGTTGAGAACTATTAGAAATTAGGTCTCTGGTTGGCAGTCAGTGTGCACTCTGTCCAAGCATGGACTCTCATTCTAGTCAAGATAAGGGAGATATCCAGCTCAGATAACCCCTGCTCACCTCCTTGGTAGTTTGGCACAAGCAGTCAGGCTTATTTTAGCCAATGTGTAAAGTATTTGATCTAACACACACAGTAACGCAGTGAAAACACAAAAGAACTCCACACCAGTTTAGAAATATAGCCAATATGTATCTAAATAAAACAATACCAAAATGATAAAATGACATAAATCCAACATACATAAGCAAAGTTATGAATTTTTGAAGTAAAAAGAGTCTTAATCCATCAAAATGAATGGATGCATTGTTTTTACACAAAGTACCTGGTTTGCGTAAAAAATTAAGCTGCGAGAGTGCATCAGAAAAGTCAGCGATGCATCAATTCCTTACTCGCAAGTGAGGTAATGTGTTGTTTTTTCTCCGGTTGGGTAGGTGATGCGTCATTTTTCTCTCCCACAAAAGAGCAATGCGTCTATTTCCACATGGGCATACTGGGGTCCGTGCAGGCTCACTGTGGTTTTGAAGCCCAGCGACGATGCGTGCGAAATTCCGGCGCACAGTGGTGAAGAACCACGCTGCATGGGTGATGCATTAATTTTGTCAGCTGCACACTGGTGTTTTGCATCAATTTCCCTGCTGCAATGCAGGTGGTTCATTGACTTTTCTCCTGCATGGCTCCTGTGTGTGAATTTCTGTCTTGGTTCTGCCAGCTTCTCCTTTTAAGGGCACAAGAACTGTATTAGGCACCACTTGGCAGGGCAGGAGTCTCATCAAGAGAGTCCAGGTCCTGGCAGATGAAGTCTTTGATGGCCCTCAGACTTCAGAACAGGGGGCAAGCTCAGTCCAAGCCCTTGAAGACACTTCACAGGCAGGAAAACACAGGAAAGGCAAGTCTTTATCCTCTCTCAGGCAGAAGCAGTAACTGCAGGTCAACCCAGCAAAGCACAATCACAGGCAAAGGGGCAGTACTCCTCCTCCAGATCTTCAGCTCTTCTTGTTGGCAGAGGTTCCACTTCATCCAGTATAATCTAAAAGTCTGGAGTGTTGGGTCCACTATTTATATTCCTTTCCGTCTTTGAAGTATGCAAACTTTACAGGAATGTTTCTGTTGTTCACAAGATCCTGCCTTACACAGGCCTGGCCCCAGACACACCCCAGGGGTTTGGAGACTGCATTGTGTGAGGACAGGCACAGCCCTTTCAGGTGTAAGTGTCAGCTCCTCCCTCGCCACTTTAGCCCAGGAGACTCATCGGGATATGCAGGTTACACCCCAGCTCCCTTTGTGTCACTGTCCAGAGGGAATTCACAACCAGCCCAACTGTCAGTCTGATCTAGATGTGGATTCCACAAGCAGGCAGAGGCCAGAATGGGTAAGCAAGAAAATGCCCACTTTCTAAAAGTGTCATTTTTAAACTGACAATCTAAAAAACAACTTTACCAAAAGATGTATTTTTAAATTGTGAGTTCAGAGACCCCAACCTCCATATTTCTATCCACTTCCAATCGGAAACTGCACTTAAAATATGTTAAAAGACATTCACCATGTTATCCTATGAAAGAGATAGGCCTTGCAACAGTGAAAAACTGCATTTGGCAGTATTTCACTGTCCGGACATGTAAAACACATCAGTACATACTCTACCTTTAACATACACTGCACCCTGTCCATGGGGCTACCTAGGGCCTACCTTAGGGGTGCCTTACATGTACAAAAAGGGCCTGGCAAGTGGGTACAATTGGCAGGTCAAATTGGCAGTATGAACTGCACACACAGACCCTGCAGTGGCAGGTTTGAACCATGTTTCAGGGCTACTCATGTGAGTGGCACAATTAGTGCTGCAGGCTCACTAGTAGCATTTGATTTACAGGCCCTGGGCACCTCTAGTGCGCTTTACTAGGGATTTACTAGTAAATCAAATATGTCAATCATTGAAAAGCCAATTACACATACAGTTTACAAAGAGAGCACTTGCATTATAGTACTGGTCAGCAGTGGTAAAGTGTCCAGAGTACCAAAAACCAGCAAAAACAAAGTCAAGCACACAGTCAAAACCCAGGAAGCGGAGGCAAAAAGGCAGGGGAAACAACACCAAGGATGCCAGGTCTAACAACAGCGAGCAGATGTTGTGCTCAATTTCAGATTACAAGTAGTGCAATAATTTTGCATTCATCTACGGTAAGGAATATGCATGTAAAAACTTCTGTATACGGGTTTTAGAGTGGCAGAACAATGAAGAACATGCATGGTATAACCGATACCGCACACCACCCTTCTTTCGGACCATCTTCTAATGATTTTGATTTGTGTTTTTAGATAATTAGAGAAGTAGTTACCTTGGGTAGACATTGCTGATCTGGGCTAAATTTTTCTGGATGACATTTTTAAAAATGTCGGATGTGTTTCAGTGATGATGTAATATTTCAGAAACCATGAAACCTATATACTTCATTTTGGTGTCAAAACATTGGGGGCAAGTAGTCTTATATAGACAGAAAATAACTCTTCAGAACAACCCCTCCACCATTTTCCAAAATGGGGAATATAATAGAGGAAGGAGAGACATATATAGAAATAAATCAAATAATAATGCTTATTAATCCTTTTACCTATACACTGTTTATGATATGAAATTGCAACAAAAAAACATTTATCATTCCTCTTTTAGACACATTTTCGTAGTTCACTTATTTGTTTATTTTGGCAGTTGCCTGTGTTAGGTTTGCAGAATGTTAAACATTTGAGAAGAGCATATTTACAGGGAAATCATTTTGTAGCACAGGGTTTGCTAGTACATGTACGTGTAAATTCTGTGGGTAGAGGCTTTAGAAAGTTTTCTAGGTTTTAGCACCCCATCAATAACATCCCAAACAAATTCCCATGGATCTTTCTCTACATACGCATGATCCAAAACATTTACACATCTTCTTATCAAATAGAATGTTTTTTTAATGTGTCTACATGCAGAATATGAGGTCGGTGGAAGGTCGCTTAGCAGGACTGATCTCTTGAACTCACTGTACAGAACATCGTCCGAATGTGTGACAGTAAGAACACATTTTCCACACATGCACAAGGTAGTTTTCTACATCTTTTCATCAGCAAATCCTTTTAGAAACTTCACAGGTTCAGCAGTTAAAGCTCAAAGTTGTGAAACAATTTTGCTCATAGTGTCATCACCCGTAAGATATGAACACTGGGCGGGGTTAAGTGCCTTTTCTTGTCTGTTCCATAACGTATCCATAACTCTGACAGTCCTTGACTTAGGAACATTGCAACAAATTCAAGTAGCACAATAATATCATCTGTGTCATTTGACAGTACAATGACTTAATTGGACCCATTTCGAACAGCCCACTCAACATGTGACACAACACGAAGTTCAGCTTCCTCCAATTTTCTGTTAATTTCTTGAACAATATGGCCTGTATCTTTTGCATATATATCTGCAGGAACCAACTCCTCATTGACAGTCATTCCACTTGCAATAAATGGAAATTCAGGGCCTCATTTTCTACAAACTGGCATATCGCTCAAGATGCACCAGTTTGCTTGCACTGCCCTGCACCACCCTAATGACATCATGATAGCACTGTATTTCCAATACAGTGTACAATGGCGCTCTTCAGCACAGCTGAGTCAGATTTTCTGATGAATTTGTGTCCCTATGCTGGACTAGCGAAACATTTTTTATGCTAGTCCAGTAAAGCACAAGGAGGCCCATAGAACAAAGCACTGTGTCACTTTAATGCCTGCCCTAAGTAGGCGTTATAAAAGGACACTTGAATGATGCTGTGAAATCTTGTAGATTTCACTAGACCATTCCTAAGGGCCTCCTTGTGGGAGATCACCTCTCTTGCGTACATTATACCTGGTACATGTATAATGCAGTGCAAGGGTTTACTCTTCGGTACAATGGTCTCATTGCACATGTTTTTAAATATGGCAGAAGGTGGGGGACTGTTCTGCACCATTGTAGCATCAAAATAAAGGACACTACATTGGCGCAAGAGGATGGTAATGAGCCCCTCCTTGTTCAATGAAGCATCAGCAATGTTTTGGCGAGCTAACATCTCCAAGTGTATCTTGTTCTATGTTGATGACCAGAATATATCAAGTTCCTTAGGTATAGGTGTTGAATTTTTGATGCAGCCAAGTCAGTTGTTCCACTTGTAAACATTTGTCTGATTCTCTCACATTCTTTGAAAGATAGTTAAAAAAACTGTCAAAAACAATGTGCAGTTCTTGAAAGGTGCACACTGACTTTGACATCTGTAGAAAAGTCTGAACAACCTTTCCGAAGATTTGCATGGATGAAATCTTGAACATTTGCAATTGTGACATATAGTCCACAACAAAAGCAGTTTTCAATGAGGAAACCTATTTGACTTAAAATCCTTCATAGGGAAAGTTATTTTTCGAGTTCTTTATGAGTTTGTGCTTCACTGGTTTGGTTGCAGCATCTCCATCAAATAATGTGTTTGTTGGAAAAAGAGCATGCAACAGAATGTCCTTGACAAATTTACCCCTTTCTTTTGCTACATCCATCTCTCTATGTGCTTGCAAAAGTTGTTTATTTGTAACCTGTTTTGTAATGGCTGGTTGGACAAAACTCTTACTATGGCAATTAAAGCATGAAAGTTTGAAGTTTAGCTTTAGGGATTATGCAAAACAGCTTTTTCTCTTTCAATACAAATCTCTCCTGCTTCAGTTCTGCATATAGTTTCGATCCATGTTCCAGGACATCTAGCAGTCTTGTCTTATAGCATTATAACCATATTATTTGGCCACAAAGTTGTGTAGTCTCACAGGCTTAGTCATTTCTTGCTACTGCATGAAATGTAGAAGGCTGTCAATATATATATTAAGATGTTCCCCTCTCTTTCCCACAAGTTAGTGGTAAAGAACAGTTTCACGATGGTCCATTAATTTCAAATTTGTCATCTCTCTGAAAGCACTGCAAATAGAAAGGACATCATGGTAAAGTAGCTGCCAATAATCAACATATTCACTTTTTACGTGCCTGACCAACAATTCCCTTGGAGCTTTTCTGTGATCTCTTGATCACCTGTTCCAGTTTCATATCTGGAGCCACAGCATTGAACGTTCCTTGTCTGTCTTTCACCACACAATGCTTTTGGGTTAATTTTTTGTAGAGATATCGCGTTTCCACCTTCTTCACTCTTTCCAAATACCAGGACCCTTATCTCAGGTAATTTATGCAATTGAGTTTGCAAAACACAATAATCCAGTCTTTACGTGCATCTCCCAATCAACTTCCTGCTGAGCATGTACCAAGTTTTTCACAAGAGCTATCATGTGGAAAACATTACCCCAGTACTTGAAAAGTTCTGATTTTTCTTTACATTCTTTGACAAACTCCATGATCTTGGGAGCATATTTACAAGCTCCTAGCACAACCTTGCACGGCCGTAGCATCATTCATTTTATGCTAAGGCGGCGTTAAGGAGGCCTTTCTCACACAATGCATTTACAATGTGACACAATGCTTCATTGTGACACTTTGTAAACCCTTGCGGCACATTATGCCTTTGCCTTGCATAATGTATGCAAGAGAGGTATTCTGACTAATGGAGGCCTGAATAAATGGTACAGTGTCATTTACAACATTTCACTGCTCCATTTTTTCTGTAATTTTTTATGCGTTTTCAGTACAGGCGTTAAAATGAGGCACCCATTTTAATCAATGGGCCTCCCTGTGCTTTGCTGCACTACCATCAACATTTTTGACACTAGTGCAGCAAAGCACAACAATAGCATCAAGTAGTTTTATCTGTTTTCCTAACTACTGCCATGGTGTGCCTTTTTGTAAATACAGTGCTACCATGTTGTTGTTAGGTGGGGAAGGGGTGACGCAAGAAAAGTGGCATATCTCCACCATTGTGCCATTTTCTTGTAAATATGCCCCTTGGTTTTCAGGTTTTCTGAGTTTGACCGAAGTGTATTGAACATTGCCTGGCTTCGCAGTATGGCCCTCATTATGTCATTGGCAGTAAATGCCACTTACCGCCATGCTGACTGCCGCCAACATACCACTGCTGCGGCGGATATCCGTTCACCATAGTATGACACACACACACCAATCCATCACTATTCAGCCACAGACACAACTCCGCCAAACCAAAGGTCAGTATTAAACTGGCGGTATCCAAACCCGCACTGTTATGCAAGCAGAACAACGCCCACCACATTATGACTCACAAATCATCACAGCGTACACTCAATGGTGGTAAACCATTGGCGGTACACACCGCTGCGCTCAAAATACACTTGCACAAACAAAACAAAATTACATTGGACAATTTGAATAACACACACCTGAATCCCATACACACACCACCCACACACACACCCACAGTACCCACAACCCTTTACAACTACAAACAATTGCCATGAGATAGACACCACGACCACAGAGATGACCAGAGCCACACACCACCTACACCTATACACCACCAACGCACCTCACAACTCACACCCCAACACATCACCCTACACACCCTCACCCACACTACTCACACAACACCCATGGCACCACAATGACACCCCAGATTCTCTGAGGAGGAGCTAAGGGTCATGGTGGAGGAAATCATCCGAGTAGAGCCACTGCTATTTGGAGCACAGGTGCAGCAGATATCCATTGCAAGGAAGATGGAGCTATGGCGGAGGATCGTGGACAGGGTCAATGCCGTGGGACAGCACCCAAGAACAAGGGATGACATCAGGAAAAGGTAGAAACGACCTACGGGGAAGGTACATTCCATTGCACCAAGACACCAACTAGCTGCACAGAGGACTGGCGGTGGACCACCATCTCCTCCTCCACAATTAACAACATGGGAGGAGCAAGTCTTGGCAATCATGCATCCTGAGGGCCAGGCAGGAGTAGCAGGAGGACTGGACTCTTTTAAGTCAACTCTATACTACTACTACCCCCCTACCTGCATTTCATCACATACCCCTCACTCCCATCACTCCACCACTTCCCACACACCCCACCATCACATCTCACTCATCCCAATGCCAAGCCCTGCATGTTATACCAATGCATGGACACTACTCACAGCCCTGCATGGACACCTCTGACTAAAGCATGCACACTGGAGCTAATCAGCTAGCCCACCACATACCAACTCACACAAGTGAAAGCTGCCAGAGCAAATACAAACAAAGAGGGCAACCCACCCATTCACAATATGTCACACACAGAAACAATAACACTGCATTTACATCCCCTCAGGTATCCCAGCCAATGTCACAGGAGAAGAGGCGTCAGCACTATCCAGACCCCCCACAGAAGAGGCCCACAGAGATGACAGCGACTCTGCTTGCCTGGATCTGGATGACCAACCTGGCCCATCAGGGACCTCGGACAGTTGGTTACCCAGGCACAGACACGCACCACCACAGAGCCACCCCATCAGGAAACACCACCACAGCACCCACCCAGCGTACCCATACCTCTGTCCCCAGGACACGTCAATCAGCAGTGTGTCCACCACATCAGAGACCCCATGACACACCTCATACCCAAGAAAATCTGGGACAGAGGCACAGGACAACAGGAAAGCTGGGAGTACTGCTGTGCGCCGGGGGAGGACAGGCCCAGGGACCCGACTCTCCAGGAGGCCCTCACTGAGATCCTCGGAGCATACCAACATTCCCAGGATACACTGGGCCAGATCCTGGACAACGTGCAGGAGAACGGGCAATTGCTGGAGGGACAGTACCAGGGGATCAGGGAAGACCACCCTGGTCTCCATTGCAGTGATGCTGGCAGACATGGCAAACAATATGAGGGAGGCAGACTTACAACAGCTGGCCCCTGCCAGTAGCCAGACATCTGAACAACCTTCCACCTCCGCTGCCGCTAGTGGACAGGAAGACCGGCCACAGGACTCACAGGCCACCAGCACCCCTCCCCCTGGAGAAGGAGAACCACCCTGCAAACATTCCCTGCAATCCAGGCAAAAGTCAGAGACTATTGCCAAGACCCCACCAGGAAATAAGACTTTCCTGATTGTCTCCCTTGTTTCCCACTCTGTCACCCTGTCCACCTTGAACTGCCATTGCTCTGCTTCCTATGCCCCCTTAGACAATGCACCTGTGCTACAAATAGACTGGAACAATACCCTGGACTTTCCTCCATCATCACCCCAGCCCATTGCACTTCCCCCTTTTATTCTTAGCACTGCAATAAACACAATTTGAAAAAATACAAGTATGTAGTAAGTCAAATAATTTGAGCATGTATTCGTATAACAAGGTTCAAACATTGCAAAACAACTGTGCACATAGGATAGACCTATAGTTGGATGCAGTGAACACACCAGGAGCGATAGTGGGACACCAGCATCTGCAAAAAGAGTTGCCAAAGGGTACAGTGAGTGGGCATAGAAGTGGGAAATAACAGCCTGCCAGTGACAAAGTTAAACAAAAAAAATGACAATGAAAAGTGAATTACCACTGTCTTAACTGTGTGTCATTGGAAATATTGTCGAATCACTGCAGTTCTGTTGTTCTCATCCTCATCCTCTGCCTCCTCATCTTCACTGTCCACAGGGTCCACTGCTGCCATACGCCATCTCCAGCTTCCTCCTCCTCCTGCAGAAAAGTCACATGGTGTCTCAAGGCAAGGTTATGCAACATGCAGCATGCCACGATTATCTGTCAGTCCTTCTTGGGTGAGTAGCACAGGGATCCACCAGATAGATGGAGGCACCGAAAGCTGGCCTTCAGGAGGCCAAGGGTATGTTCAAAGATCCTTCTGGTTCACCCATGTGCCTCATTGTAACGTTTCTCTGCCCTGGTCCTGGGATTACTCATAGGGGTCAGTAGCCATGATAGGTTGGGGTAACCAGAGCTACCTGAAATATTGAGGGACAACATTTAGCCATACACTATCCCATATGGCCCAAAACAATCCCCAAACACCAACTTCCACTGGGTGGGAACCAGGGCTCACCTATTAGTCACACCCTTTGCCTCTCAGTTGGCCCATCACATTTGGGATGCTGCTATTCCTCAGGATAAAGGCATCATGCACTTCGTATTGACGTGGGAGATGTACTGGTCCACCAGGCACACCATCTGGACATTAATTTAGTGAAAACTCTTTCAATTTCTGTGGACCTGTTCATTTTGCCGGGGGGGGGGGCAAATGGAATATGTGTTCCATCAATAGCCCCAATTATGTTGGGGATACGTCCAATTGCAGAGTAGTCAGCCTTCACTGTGGCCAAGTCCTCCACCGGGGGGGAAACAATGTAGCTGCACATGTGTTTTATCAGGGCATACAACACTCTGGTCAGCACTATTGAGAACATTGGCTGTGACATTCCTGCTGCCAAGCCCACTGTCACTTGGGGGTATGTCTCCACATCCTATTCATCCACAGCGGTTGCAATCTTTGGGGCAAAATATTGAGGAGCTGGTCATAAACTGTACATTGTAGCCACAACAATACAATGCATGATGTTATTTTGAAATGTATATGTGCCATTTGCCCTGTATGTACAATTTTGAACTGTGATGCAGTTATAATACAGGGCCTGCCCCCCCCGAAATGTTGTCTGCCTGTCCTGTGTGGAGGGACAGGTGGAAGTGAGGTAATTCCTCTGATGTTGGGCACTGTTGCGGGAAGCGGTCGGTAATGGCAGTGCAATGCCTCATTTGATAATATTGGACCCTATGGGGTACAGTGGCCAATGGTGATGTACGCCGGCGGTGACGGTATGTAACGCCGTGGACGTCAGCACCATTTTCTATCTGTTCACTCACTTGCTACCTGACCTTCAGCAGGAGAGGACCTACACTGCATGTGCTGCTATGACCTGTGTCTGGAACCTACCATGACTCGTGTGACTGGGGAAAGGGCACCTGCCTTTGCCTCAGCGGAGTTGGAGCGACTGGTGGGTGGGGTCCTACCCAGTACCGACTGCTGTATGGGCCTCCAGACCAACAGGTGAGTACACTGTGAGCACGATGCATGGGGCATGAATGCATGGAGTGGTGTGTGTGAAGGCCTCAAGTAGAGGGAGGGTTGGTGGATGTCCCCTGGGCGACATGCAGCTTGTGTGCTGGGCTATGTCTGTGCAAATGGGGATGGGAAGGGGTATGGTGGGCATGAGTGCAACAGGCAGGACGGTTTGACTAATACCTTTCAAAAGAAGGGTATATGGTGTGCCATCGCCAAGGACGTGCGGACCTTGGGGGTCTACGGCAGGCGGAGCACCCACTGTCAGAAACAGTGGGAAGACCTGAGACCCTGGGCATGGAAGACGGCGGAGGCCCAGCTGGGGATGGCCTCCCAACGAGGAAGGGGTGCCTGTTGAACTCTGACCCCCCTGATGGCCTGCATACTGGCGGTGGCCTATCCGGAGCTGGACGGGCACGTGAGGACATCACAGCAGCCACAAGGGGGTGAGTACCTAGCACATCATAACAACTTACGCATGGTAGGGTGGAATACGGGTGGGTGATGTGTGCCTGTGTTTGCCTCTAGGCCAAGCCTGACATCACAGTAAAGGTCCATGTTGGGCAGGGTTCTGATGTGATATTCCTCCTACCTAGCTAGTAGGCATTTACTACTGGGCAGGGCTGGGTAGGTCCCAGGTATGCTGCAGTTGGTGATATGTGTCGCTCCCCATGCCCTGGTGACTAGCATTGTTACTGGTAGTGCACTGCATAGTGCTTATGCCTGTTCCCTGTGTGTGAGTGTGCTGGGTATGCCAACGGTGGTGTTGGTGCAGCCATTGACCAAGTGTTTCCTTTGTCTCTTCCCCCCCACTTTTTGTTTTGTCATCCTGTCCTTATGTGCATTAGCATCATCTGGCAAAGAAGCAGAGGCACTGGTGATGGAGGGAGCTGCATCCCCCAGGACCCAGGAGGCAGAGTCCACCGATGGTGAGGGCACCAGTGGGACACAGGGCAAGGGGAGCACCACGGCGGAGACAGGAGGGGACAGTTAGGACACAGATACCTCATCCTATGGAAGCTCCCTAGTGGTGGTGGACACCTCTGTGCCCACCCCAGCTACAGCCGCCACCCCCTGCCCCAACACCGCCCTCCCAGCAGCCCCTCAACGAGTTGCCAGTGCGCGCTCACCCAGGAGGGTGGGCATCTCCTTCGTCCCAGGCACCTTAGGCCCTGCCCCAATTAGCCCTGCTGCCCTGGGTGAGGAGGATATTGACCTCCTGAGATCCATCTCTGTTGAGCAGTCAACCATTGTGAATGCCATCCAGGGGCTGGTAGCCCAAATGCAACAAACCAATGGAGGGTATTCACTCTGGCTTGGTGGCCCAACAGAGATCAACCCAGGCTTTGGCCTCCTCTCTGATGACAGCCATTGTCCCTGTTTCCACCCTCCAACTACCTCTACCCAATCCCATTCCACTCAACCCCAACCTATCCCAAGCACACAAGCAGACGCGCATGCACACAAGACAACTCACAAGAATGGTTCAGGCAAACACAAGCACCACACTTCATCCCACAGGCACTCACACAAACACCATCCAGATGCAGACATACCAACATCCACAATTTCCACTGTGTCCCCCTCCTCCTCCACCACCACCTCACTCCCATTTGCATCTACACTCACACCTGCATGCACTGCATCCTCATCCACTACCACCATCACCAGCACAACTATCAGAACACACACCTCACTGGCAGACACCACCCCTACAGCCATGCACACGTCCCCTGTGTCCTCTCCCACTGTGTCTGTGCCCCCCCTCCCAAGGTACACAAACGCAAGCACTCAGACACCCAACCGCCATCCAACTCACAACAGCGTCCAGCCCATGCACCTGCACCCAAACACAATAGACAGACCACTCCCTCTTCCTCCACTCCCAAACCTTCTCCCTTTTCCCACCCTAATGTCCCTAAGTAGCTTTTCCTCTCCACCATTTACCTCTTCCCTACCCCTCCCCCCGTCCTTCACGTCTGGCCAGGGTGGGTAAAACCCAAGCAAGCACCTCAGCCACCCAGTCCATGGGCCCAGTAGTGTCCACAGCAACTCGTAGTGTGAAAGGATCCAGGGCACCAGGCAGCCTGACGGAAAGGGTGCCTTCCGCAAGTGCTGCCCAGAAGGGCAAGGAGCCATGCCCAGCTGCTGCCTGGAATGGAAAGGAGCCATCCCCAGCTGCTGCCAGGAAGGGCAAGGAGCCATCCCCAGCTGCTGCCAGGAAGGGCAAGGGGCCTGCAGCAGCAGGCAGGATGGACAAAGGGTCTGGTGCAGGGACTCAGTCGAGTCCCCAACAACCAACCATGATTGTGCAGCTATCTGAGGCTGCAGGGGATGGGCTGGAGCTTCCCCACCACCTCCAACAGCAGCACCGCCACCACCAGTGGGCAGCCGTCTGAGGCTGCAGGGGATGGGCAGGTGCTTCCCCCCACCACCACCAGCAGCAGCAGCACCACTGAGCAGCCGTCACCGCCGGCGGACAGTCTGTAGTCCTGCCTCCATGGCCTGTTGTGCGGCCTGCACCCTGCAAATCCTGTGGGTATGACACCCAGCTGTGAGACTGTGACCTTGCACTCTCCAAGATCTGCATCATGGGGCACGCTGCCCGCTCCAGAACCAGTGGGTATGGCACTCACTCACCCCATCCTCAGCAGGATCTGAAGCACAGGGCACGATGCCCCCTCCATAACCAGTGGGTATGGCACTCACTCACCCGATCCTCAGCAGCATCTGATACACGGGGCAGGATGCCCCCTCCAGAACCAGTGGGTATGGCACTCACTCACCCCATCCTCAGTAGGATCTGAAACACAGGGCACATGCCCCCTCCAGAACCAGTGGGTGTGGCACTCATTTGAAAGACTGTGGCCTTGCACTCCCCAAGTCCAAGCACAGGGCATATTGCCCCCTCCAGAGCCTGTGGGCAAGTCACCCACTTAAGAGACTGCAGCCTTGCACTCCCGAGGACCAAGCACAGGGCATGTTGCCCCCTCCAGGACCAGTGGTTTTATTACATCTGCCGGCTGAGGTGCCCCCCCAACCCACCTCCCCCTGAGGTTCCTGCCTATTTTGGAACTGATGCCCCGGCAGTGTTCTCTCTGTGTTGTTGCAGGAGACAAGTGGGGCCTTGGAGTTTGTCATGTAGCCCTGTGGCCCACACACATTGAGGACTGGGCAGTGTCCCTTGATTTGTACATATGTTTATTCTTTTAGATTGGATGAACGTATTTTTGATGTATTTATAATATTACACTGACTTTCATCTATTCCTGTAGCCCTTGCATTATTCCTGAGAGGTACGGGGTAAATATGTTTTCTTACTGCATCTGATTGTGTGTATGGTGTTGGGGGTGGGGGTGTTGCGTGTTGAGTGTGTGTATCACTCTATTTGTTCTCCCCTCCTCCCTTGTGTGCTAGGCGGCTGTACTCACCGTGGTCAGCTTTGCCGTCGTTGGTGTTCGTGGTGGAGCAGGATGTATAATA
Source organism: Pleurodeles waltl (assembly GCF_031143425.1). NCBI lineage: Eukaryota > Metazoa > Chordata > Amphibia > Caudata > Salamandridae > Pleurodeles > Pleurodeles waltl. The sequence goes on from NC_090449.1 coordinate 958,350,968, forward strand.
TCTTTGGGAAGATTTGCAGCTCGGGCTCCATGGAGGCGTGGTTCTTCCCTGTGTCTCCAGAGGTGAGTCATTTCCCTTCTGTGCAGTGTTTCCGCCAGGCTTTTGATGTCATTGATACCGCCCCAGAAAAGGTGGTGAATTGAATTGTCATTATACAGTGGGCAGAACATTGTCTTCTGCCTGGCTGTAGGCAGCTACTGCCGTGGTGGCTGTTTTTTCCGCCCTGGCAGTCGGCGTGGTAAAGTGGCTGTCTATCTGAGCTCTTTCTGCCATGGTCATAATTTGGCGGTATTTACCACCAGCCTGTTGGCGGTATTACTGCCACTTTATCACCGACCGCCAGGGTTGTAATGAGGGCCTATGTCTTTTGAATGAAGTGCACCCTGTGCCTTGTTCACTTCTAGGATAAGATATGCAAAACCTAATTTGTTCCAACGCAATGCCTCTATAGCCTCAGATATGATGAGCATACCTTGTAACGAACGAACATAATAAGTTCCACTCAATATTTACTGCATAGTTTTGCTTCCAAAGATTTCAGCCTCAATAAGTGCAATGTCTATGCCACATCCACTGAGACACTTCCTGCATACCACAACACACATTTTGTCATATGGAAAATGCCCATCATTGGATAAAGGTCATCAACTTTTACTGAATTGATCATAAAAATGTCAGCTACAATACAGAAAACACCTTTTTCATAGAAAAATGGCAGGATAGGCTTGTCTAAAAGCTGAGCACACATGTTTTGGAATTGGAATTTAGAGCTGTGTATACTGCTGTGTAGTTTGTGAATGGGGATGGTATTACTGGTAGAAACCCAACCTTCAATGGGACTGCATTCTGGGAGATCAGAGCATGAGCTCCAGCCCACGAAGGAACTGGCTTTTCTTCATCCTTCATTCCGTACTGAATAAGTGATATGATAAATTCAATTCAATCAACTTTGTGGACTGCAGCATCAGGTAGAAGAAGAACCATGTCCTCAGCCTCTTTGAAACGTTCTGGTAGACTGGGACGTGTTGATGGTTTGCAGTGATTTTTGCAGATGTTGGCAAGGCAGATGGGTTATAAGTGTGCTTGTTTATACCTACAGCTGACACAGCTTTTTTTCCAGCAACTACTTCATTGGTACAGTCTTGAAAAGGCGCTATGGCAGTATCATGTGTGCTGAATGTTCCAGACAAATAAAATCTGTCTTCAAAACCCACATTATCAAGAGCAGCAATTGTAAATCCTTTCCTGGTAAAGTGCCTTGGAAGTGGTGTGCTGTCAGACTAACAAGATTTTTCAGCATGAGCTCGTAACAAGTTCCTGCCCATTTCTATGGGGGTCATTATGACCCCAGCGGTTGGCGATAATATGGCGGTAGTACCGCCACATTATGACATTAGTGGGTTGGCTGAAGCCAACCCACGAATGTACCACTCTGACTGCCATGGCGGTAGCAGCCGCCGGGCTGGAGATAAACATCTCCAACCCGGCAGCCGCCCTTGTGCCGCCTGCGGGATTATGACCCCACCCCTACCCCTATGGTTTTTGTGGTGTTCGTAATGCCACGAAAACCATGGCAGTAGGCCCTATCAGTGACAGGTAATTCCTTCCCTGTCACTGATAAGGGTCACCTGCCCCCCTACCTCTCCAAAGTCCTCACTACCCCCCACCTCTCCAAACTCCCCCAACCCCTCTACATTCATGCCCCCTTCACACACATACACACATACACACACTCGTTCACACATACATACATGCATGCATACATCCATTCACACACACACATCCCCACACACTTCAAGACATACACGCACGTGCATCACGATTTCAAACATACACTCACTCACACTTCCATACATGCACACATGCAATCAACACTCAACACACACCTGCATTCACGCACACACATACATGCACACACACCTACACACACACACTTCCCCCTGTTGGAAACTCGACTTACCTTGATCCAGGGGGTCTTCCCACCAGCAAAACACCATCAGGCCGTATTATTTGTCATAATATGGCCATCGGCGATCTTCTGGCGTGGCGCTGCCGGTGGTAGCAGCGCCACCTTACCGCCATCCGCCAGGATAGCCACAGCTGGATTTCCATCCTTCTTGAGGTGGAAATCCGGCTGTGGTCATAATATGGCGGACCGCTGGTAGCCGCGGTGATGGTCTTTTCGTGACTGTTGCCCCGGTGGTAGGCGGTTTTTACCACCAATCTTGTAATAATGAGGGCCTATGTCATTATAACTTGTTGATGCACCAATCCTACTCATTGAAATGATTAGCAGTCTACTTTTGCACATGTCATTGATTGCATGGGCAGTCATCATGTGTGGTGGAGTTTTATTTTTGCTGTGATGTCATTCATAAAACTTAATTTGCAAAAGACAGTACATTTGCACAGCATAAGCATATCAGTTCATGGGAATGTCTTCTATTTCTTCACTTACATCTTCAAAGTCATCATCAATGTTTGTAGGCTTCTGTTCCGAACTCAAGAAATTGTAACAGGTTTGCTTTGCTGATATTAAACCATGATGAAAAAAATGTTAACACAATATCAGGCATTCTTGTTGACTCCTATTCCTTATTTTCATTAATTTCAAAATCAATGTCTTTCAGGTCGCTTCTTAAAATGGTCCCTGCTGATTTTACTGCATCTTGTGATCTTATTTTGGCAACAAGAACTTCAGAAGCAGATCAGCTGAGAACACCATAAGTGGCTCATTCTTTTTGTTAGACTGACAAAAACAAATTCTGTTATTGTACATGCCTACCAGAAAATTCTCAATTCACAAAGCAGAGACTTCAATTTCATTATTATCTATCAATACAGCTTCATCAATGATGACTATTAGTTCTCTGATCTTACAGAGTGTGAACCCGTAGCCATCACTCAAGAGTGGCTTTAAAACTTTATTTGCTTTTTCAAAGAGTGCAAACTTAGCTGAAGGCTGGCGATTACCTTGCTACTGTTAGCTCATTGTACATTCATATTTTCAAATGTATGCAAGCATGTAGTTCGGGTGGGCATTTCAATCAGCTGCAAATATATTCACTTCACTGTTTAGATCAACTACTCGGCTGAAAACATCATCTTGGAAGAAACTAACTGCAGATAAAAATGTTTCCTCTTTGAGACTCACATCCTCTGTACTTAGTTCTTTAATCAATCCCTTTGCCCCTTGTTCTGACTAAACCAAAGATATAAAATTGAAGATCCTCTACATTCCGATCAGTTACTGGAGGTGGACGAGGAGTAGCCATCAATCTTTAAATTGGATGACATAAAGGTTGGTTGTCGTCGCTTTCTCAGAAGACTCAGGCCCATATTTATACTATTTTAGCGCCCCATTTGTGTCGTTTTTTTATGCAAAAGCGGCGCAAACTTACAAAATACAATTGTATTTTGTAAGTTTGCTCTGCATTTGCGTCAAAAAGCAGGTCAAATGCAGCGCTAAAAAAGTATAAATATGGGCCCCAGTTTCTTGTTGTGATTCACCGGTTTCTGCTATATCTTGACAATTTTTTCCAGGCTTTTTTCCAGTGTATATGATTAGTAGCACTTGTTGTTACAATGATAAAAAATCTGATCATCTTCACCCATAATTTTTAATCTTTTGTGAACTTTGTCTTGCTGTATTTCTGCAGCATCTCAAACTCTCCATTGACCAGCTGCAGTGGATGTTAGCTTATGACATATTTTTCTTTGTTGAAAGAGTCATCAGATTTTGAAATTCGCAACACTCTGTCAGGAGGTTAAAACAATCTGCTAACACCTGCTTGGCTCATGTTTATGAATTTTAATCAATGGAAAACCTAGAACAAATACAATATTAAAATAAATGACCAATATGATGGCTAAAACACATCATTATAGAGCTGCCATTTTGCAAAAAGGTGGAAGGGTTGCTCTGAAGAGTTATTTTCTGTCTCTATAAGACTACTTGACCCCCAAAACATATTTGTTCACACCAAAATGAAGTTTACAGGTCTCATGGTTCCTGAATTATTACCACTGTGAAACATCCACCTTTCAGAAAATGTAATTCAGAAAAGAATTGGCCCGGATTAGCAATGTCTACACAAGCTAAATTACTTCTCTAATGACAAAAAACACTAATCAAAAAATAAATCTCTGGACAACACTTTTTTTACAGAGGTATATCAAGGAGCCAGGAATACATTAAGGGGTGGGGAATTGCAGGATATCCACTGTCAGAACCCCAGGTGTTTCACAGGCCTTTATTTATGATATGGTCTGCTCATTCTCTAATGGGCTACCATGTCAAGGCTGTTAGACCCAATAGCTGTAGGGTTGTCTTCCCTGCAACTTTTTGCTTGTTTCCCTCAATTATCTGACCTTGTTTTCGCTGGCTTTATGGCTCTCTGCACTTTACCACAGCTAACCAGTGCGAAAGTGCTTATGTTCTCTGTCCTAAAACATGGTAACATTGGCCTACATCAAATTAGCATTTTTGATTTAATATATTGCACTACAAGTGCCCAGGGCCTGTAAAATAAATGCTACTAGTGGGTCTGTAGCACTGATTGTGCCACCCTCCTAAATAGGTCCTTAACCATGTCTCAGGCCTGCCGTTGCCTAGCCTGTGTGTGCAATTTAAACCACCATGTCGACCTGGCAAGTTAAAACTATTGCCAGGCCTAAACCTTCCCTTGTTATACATATGTCACTGCTAAAATAGGCCCTGTGTGACACACAGAGCAGACTGCAATGTACTTAGAAAACTGAACATTTACATTTTAAGTTATATATGCCGTAATACACTTCTGAATTCGTTTTTCACTCTTCAAGGCCTTTTTATTCCATAGGAAACTTATTGAATCTTATAGGTGTAATTCACTATCCGGAGCAGATACGTTTGTCATGTTTGGTGTGTCTGCACTCACAATTTAAAATCACAGCTTGTGGTGAAGTCAAATTTTAAATAGCAGTTCTGATAATACCACTTTTAAAAAGCTGGCATTTTCTTCTTTCTTTAGCCATTTGGTGCCTACTGCCTGTCTCCAATACATGTCTCGAGTGGGGTAACAGCTAGACATGTGTGCTCCATCTAGACAGCCAAACACAAAGGGAACTTAAGTGTGACTGATAAGCCATCAACATCCTGATGGGCCATCCTGAGCAAGATTGGTGGGAGAGGCTGACACTCACACCCAAAGGGGCAGTTTCCTGCCACTCACAAGGAGCTGCATACCTTCCTACAGTGAGTCTGGAGCCAGGGCAGAAAGAGAGGGCTTCTTTGCACTTCAAAGACCCTTTTTTGAAGTCTCCCTCACTTCAAAAGCACAACAGGGTAGAAGGGCTGAACCTTCAACAGCACCAACTCAGTAGGTTTATGGACCGAAGGACATTCTGCCAGGAAGAAGGCCTGCTTTGCTCCTCAAAGGACTGTCACTCTGTGGACTCTGCTGGACTATGTTGGACTCCTGCTTTGTTGTGCCTGCCCTGCTGCCCTCCTTGTCTGGGAGTCAGAAGGACTGGATCTGCCTCTCTACATCCCCAGAACCAAAGTGATTCCAAGGGCTTGCTGTCTTTGCCTCCTGTTGTGAAGTCTCAGGGACATCAGAGCCTTCACTCAACTTTGCTACAGCTTCTGGACTCTGTCATCTGTGAGTCCTACCCTGCCAATTGTGGTGCCAATCCAGGCCCTAGGCTCTTGGAAGTTGGCTCTTCAGCTGTTTCTGCCAAAAATTGTGTCTCTATAATAATTTTGAGCCATTTAATGAATCTTCACAAAATTTTCAAAACTAGCAAGACAATCACTTCTGCTGATGTTTTGAAAGTTTTGCAATTATTTGTGAAGCTGGGGCCGAGTAAAAGGGGGCCCCAAAAAACATTTTACCCATGCAATTTTCCATTGAGAATTTAGACACAACTACAGCCCGAACCACTGGCTGGAATGACACCAAATTTAGCAGAAAGCTAGGTGTTAGTCCAGAAAGCAAGTTTTTTTGTGATTTGGTCTAAATCTTTCAGTAGTTTTCGAGTAATTAATGATAAAATAAATATAGATATTTAGGCAGAACCTAAGCACAGATCTCATGGTGTGATCTGATTGTCTGTTGGCCGTGCCGTAGGCCACGCCCTGCAGCCTACCACCTATAACTACCCAACTCCACATCATTCATGAAGTGCTTCTTTGTTTGATGGAAATGTGATCATATTCCTGTGCGCCAAGAAGACGTCTCCAAAATCGGCTGGAAATGCACATAGGGGGTCCTTTTAGTAAACTGTTCATCATCCTTTGAAAATGACAGTAAGACATTGCATACCGCTAATGTATATGGGGTGTGGCCAAAAGGGCATGGCTTCTAGGCCATTTTACATGCTTGTAGTTTTTAAATGGGACAACATGATCTCTGGTCTCAGCAGTACATGACAAGAAAGAACCCACTTAGTACAGTCGCTACTCGAGATATTGCACTCAAAAAAAGCAAGGATGCAAACAAATCCATCAAGGATTACCAATAACATTTCACAATGGAAATGCAGAGAAAAAACACATGCTTTGCCTTGACCATGCACAAGAAATTAGGATGATTATTACTTTACAGAAATGTAGCTTCAACTTGGGCACCTGCTTTGTTTATATCTGTAAGTGCTTCCCATTGAGGATTTATTTCTGTGAAATGAGCAGAATTAATTCTGCCATGCATATTTATCTAAGAAGAGGCCACCATTTTGTGGAAAATGTCTACCCAACAGGATTACTTTCTACTGGCTAATTAGTAAATGCTATCTCATTGGGTACATGTATATTGCATCTCCTACACTACAGCTGCATGAAGGACGCTGAAGTAATGTCTCCAGTGTCCTTGTGTGTCTGCAACTTTCCCAATGTGATTGTTCCTCAAGTGTATTCATTAGATAACTTTTCATGATGGAAATACAGAGAAAACCATTTCCTTTGCCTTGACTATGTGCAAGGAATTAGGATGATTAGTACTTTACAGAACTGGAGCTTCAACTTGGGCACTTTATTTGTTTATATCTTTAACTACTTCCCATTGAGCTTTAATTTCTGTGAAATTTGTTTTGTGCCCAAATGAATGCTGCCCTGCATATTTATTCTAGAGGAGGCCACTGTTTTCTTTCTATCATGTCGCAGACTGTGGGGAGAGCCTCAAGGCCCCTATGGTCCCAACCGGCTTTCCAGCCTGCTGCAGAAGCTGGCCTCCTGCACACAGATAGCTGCTCAAAAATGTAGCTCCCTGCATGTGGGAACAATACGTTAATCTGTTTTCCTGACCTCTTGCCTACAGGCAGGGAAACAGATGAAAACTGTGTCTAGCAAGCGGGAGCTGCTTGACAGCTCTTGCTTGCTGAGAGCAGAGTTAGTGTTTGCTTTTACAAGCAAAGCAAACAGCTAGTTCCTGAGTGTGGGCACCTCAGTATATAGCAGGAGCCGGCCCTGGGTGGTGCAGGTCTCCAGGGCCATTAATGACTCCAGGAGTGGGGTAGCATGTCACCCATTTTTGGACTCGGCTGACAGCCCTCATCAAGCAAAAGCAAACAAAGTATGCTTTCTGACAGCAAGAGCTGTGAAACACCTCTTGCTGGCAGATAGCAGCGTTTTCATCTGTTTCCCTGTACGCACATATGCATGCAGGGAAACATATGAAAGCAATGCTCCCATAAGCAGAGGGTGCTATTTAAAGCAGCTTCCTGCTTGTTGGAGCAATGTGGCTCCTGGAGGATGCAGGGAGCCAGCTAGGACTACAGGTCTTTCAGGCTCCCTCTACGGTCACACTCATAAAGGGATGGAAAAGAGAGAGATAATCATTACAATGGTCTCTCAATGCATTGACTACACTAAGCAGTCACCTGTGGTATAATGTTTAGGGTCTCAGACCCTTAAACTGAAAGCTGAGGGTTATAGTTCAGGTGTGTCTGTTGTCATTTCCCTACTTTAATTTCTTTTCAGCTTTAAAAGTTTAAGGATCATATTGAAAGGTGATGTCACTCTTTTTAATTAACAAATATATTAAGTATATTGTTCACAAAAGCCTAAAAAAACTCTCTATCTCTCTCCCTCTTACTCGCTTTCTTTCTCTCTCTCAATTTCTTTTTCAATCTTTCTCCTACTCACACACCCACTCAAACCTTTAAGCACGCACTTACAGATCCACTCAGACACTCATGCACCCATGCACAGACCCACTCAGACATTTGTGCACCCACTCACAGCCCAATTCAGACCTTCATGCACCCTTCCACAGACCAACTCAGACACTCACGCACCTACTCACAGACCCACTCGCACTCTCACAAACCCACTCAAAGACCCACTGAAACCCTCATGCACCCACTCACAGATCCACACAGACACTGATGCACTCACTCACACTGAGAAAGACATGCATGCAACCACTCACAGACCGACTCACACTCTCACACATCCATTCACAGACCCACTGATACCCTCACACATCAACTCAGAGACCCACACAAACACTGATGCACTCACTAAGACACTGATGCACCCACTCTCACACACAGACAGACACTCTCACAGCCACTCTCACCACCAAATGCACCCTCTCACACCCAGAGAGACAGGCCTCAACCAACTCCTGCCATGCATGGCTAAAGAGCCATGCACAGCATGGGGTTGTGTGTTTAGGGGAATTGGCTTCAGGGTGTGTGTGCAGGCCAGACCCTGCGGTCAACTGCCACCACGCACTGCTGAAGGTTGTGCTCGACGGTGGTTGGATTAACGTGTAGTAGTGAAAACTACTTTACAATAGAAAAAGCAATTAAATTCACTGAAAAGCATTTTACTAAGAAAATTGAATTAAAAACACACAGAAATTCACAAAAAAAGTACAGGCTACAGGGACTTTATAGTTAGGCTCACATTTTAAAAGTACGAAACCATAGACATTCATCTGTTATAGTTAGACTTATCTCAAGTAACTATAACTCATGCCCTAAGGTAACTAGCACTCCCCCAAACATTATGCACTTCAGACATCTTTGATAACATCACTGTTAATATCAATGCAATATTTACAGTAAAAAGTTTGACAAAAAAACTGTACATGGCGAGTTACAGTTACCTTATTAGGTAGGCTCACCGCCTGGCCAGAGACTGTTTTAGCAACCCAAACTCCAGACGAATCTATGCTGACAAGGAGAAGAGTGGAAGCAAGGAAATTATTCTATTGAAGCGCCCTGTTATGTTATCCAAGGCTCTGGCATCACTCCCCCTGAATAGCTGACTCTCATATGTGATTATCGGCATGAGCTTTGCTTGCGCTACGTGGAGAAAAGGTGTCAGAAAGGACCTAGCCATTTTCCTGTTGAGGTTTTTTAAAGTGAGGGCCAGGGACAAGCCTTTCTTCTTAATAGTTTCTTTGTGGGCAGTAATGGAACCATTTTTATCAATAATGACCCCCAGGTATGTGTAATCTTCTGTGTTTTGAATTCAGATATCTCCCTAGAATGATGTTGGAGCTTGTTTTTTCCTGTTGTTTTACATCATGGCTTTGGTTTTCCTCAGGTTGATGGTCAGATCATTGGTCATAGAGCAAGACCTTGTGGAATTGGGTAACTGCCGCAGCCCCAGCTGCTTGTGACTGACTAAGACCAAGTTGTCAGCATGGAGAAAGCTGGGGATTATGGTGCCTCCTATTTTGGACCATGGGCATTGCAGGATTGCAGATGTTATGCTAGGCCCACCATGAAAAGATTGAAAAGTGTTGGCGCAAGTATGCATCCCTGGTTCAGACCTTGATTTGTTGGGATTTTCCAGTGTAAGTGTGTTCCAGCACGCTCTTGTTGGAGTGAGAGTCTCCCACAAGTCTTGGAAGCGCTCTGATTGGCTGGCTGTTAGAATGATAGAAATGAAATAGAAGTCATTACTGTTTACTGTGAAAAGTTTGTGGTATTGTGGAAATAAAATTAAAAAAATTAAATGACGTGGTAGCAGAAAGGCATGCTGCCCCCCTAGGTTTAGAGAGGAGGTATTTAACGGACAACTACTGTGAAAAAAACAAAGATAGAATGTTTTTTATAAAGTTTTACCTCATTTCATATTCCTGTAGTGATGTGTGATATAGTCTTTTTCTTGCGGCCCTATGAAGGATTGTTGCTTGCCAGTACACTTTTCAGGAGCAACAGTGCCTCTCTTGTGCAAGCATGTGGTGGCTCTGTGAGTTGACAGACAGCACTGATGGGTGCAGACGGTCTTGCCTTTAACACACCTTTGGCATGCCAGAGATGTGCCTGCTGCACGCGTCCTGCCATGTATACATCGACTGTGTGCCTTCTTAGCCCCTGCTTCCTGCCCCTTCCACTAGCATGCTGCCTCTCAAAAATGTCAGCCAGTGAGCGAAAACAGTGAATGCAAACATGCAAACAGATGCGTTTTAGTTTTTCACATAAATCACAATACACAGTGCACAAGATTAACATTTTTTAAAAGTTATCAGAAGGTTAAAAAGTCCCCTGCGGCCATAGTATATCTTAGACCGACAATGTAAGACGTATCCGCGGACATGATGCTCGTGGTTGATTGGATGCAGGAGCTGGTAGCAGTCCAGGCCCTTCACCCAACTCTGCTTTGCATATCTGAAGGCAGTACACAGCAGGGGATGAGCAGACATAATGAGCTGAGCTCAAGGTCAGCTTCTACCCCCAATATGCACAAGTATTAACGTGACAATAAAATGGCGGATGAATGTGTTTATGCCACTTTTTTAATTGTAGATTTTTTGATTAAAACTAAATACATCTCGACACCAGTCACTTGCTCACTTTTTCCCGTATAGTGGTACACATTTAGTATGTATTTATTAATCTGTTAAATGGAAATCCATTAGAATATTGCTCTGCCCTCTCATTTTAATATATCTTCTAATGAATCCGTTTTTATTGGTAACATTGTTTCATATTTATGTTGGTTGCATTATATTGATGAAATATGATATATGTTCTGCTACTAATAAATGGATTATATGTTTCACTATACATTGCACACGTTTTTGACTATTGATATAAATATAAGCTTAGACAGTCGCATTGTTCTGGATAGATATATAAACACTGGATTCTCAATGTGTTTTTACTTCCCAGCTCTTTAAAATAAAACAGCTAGAAACATTTCTACTTTAATTTTGAAGTTATTAAAGCTGAACTTTCTGAAACAAAGTAATGAACTGCAGCTTACATGTGTTTTGCTCAAATGCATTAATCATTTACAGAGAGCAGAAACTTTATGCAAAAGGATAATCAATAGTAATACTTTTTTGCTTTAGCATCTATATTGAAATCAACTAACAGCAGTAAAAGAAACCAAATAATATTTTGGCAACTTTCCGATGTGGCGCAACCTTTAACTAATTTGCTTTGCTTGAGCTGAACATTTCTACCGACACAAATTTGCCCTTGGCTCAGGTTTTACCAGGTGGCACAGCTGTGGCAGCTATGTCTTAGGGCCAGATTACAACCTCGGCGGATTGTGTACGCTGTCACAAACCTGATGGATATACCGTTCACCCTATTAAAGTTTCATTATATTCTATGAAACTTGTAACAGGGAGGGCGGGATATCCGACACGTTTGTGACGGAGTATCCCATCCATCAAGGTCGTAATCAGGCCCTTAGGCCCATATTTATACTTTTTTAGCGTCTCATTTGCGTCATTTTTTGACGCAAATTCGTCGCAAACTTACAAAATACAATTGTATTTTGTAATTTTTCTTCGCTTTAGCGTCAAAAAGCGGCACAAATATGGAGCTAAAAAAGTATAAATATGGGCCTTAATCTCTTAAAGTACATCTCTCAACTAATTAAGCAAAGCCAGGGTCAGTTGCATAGAAGTGCAAACAAGGACTTGGCTTGCAATTGTATATGTCGTGTTTTGCTTGGTTTTCACATCCTTGATTTTGCAATTGTAAAGTGAACATTACCTCTCATAAGGTCTATAAAGACCACTTAGATTTACACATGTGGGTTTGTTCCTTTTCAGAGCTAATGATCTGAAGGATGATTGAGGTAAACATGATGTCAATAATTTAGTGTAACTGGAAGCATGGTGTGCTGGTTCGAATAAACGCGGTTCCCCTCAAACATTATGCAAAACACCAAAACAATTCCCACATAGGCAACACTATAAAATCAGACTAAAAAAACCAACATAAATGTGAAGAGACCATCTTGCACAGTTGTTAGAAATTGGGTTACGGTTTACTGGGGTGAAAACCCAGGTAAAGCAGCAACCACAATCCTAGTCAGGGTAAGGCACAAGCAAACCTCAAATTAACCTATGCTCACCCTCTTGTAGCCTGGCACAGAGAAGGCAGCCTTATGTTAGAGGCTGTTTGTAGCATATTTGTGCAACACTTCAAATATTAAAATAGTGAAAACAACACACAAAAAGATCCTACACCAGGAAGAGTAACATTTAATACATAAAACAACACCAAAACGACAAAAATCCAAATAGAAGAACCAGAGAGATTGAATTCTAAAATAATTGGGTAAAATAGTACCAAAATGGAGGACGGGCTGGCCGCAGACATCAAGATATGCCCTAAGATCAAAAGTACTTTAAATCCTGGTTTGCAGAGGGTTGCAGGGTACCTCTTTGAAGAGGTGTCATGCAGCCAAAATGATGCATTGGATAAGAGAAGTGGCAAGGTTGGTGTGTGATGTCCTGTTGCACTGACAGGGCTTGTGATGAGAAGTCCGATGTCGTGGATGTGAAACTCAGTCGGGACCATTGATTCCAAAGACCTACATTGCGGGCTCAGTCATCATCATTAAGGCTGCCATCAATGAGAGATGAGAGGGCGTCTGCTGGAGAAGCATTGCATAGCTGTGGTTCCGAAGGTGATGCATGTTGCGATGGTGATTCAAGCCTTGGCCACAGATCCAATCCATGTAGCAGTGGTGATGCATTGATTCTGCTTGAGTTTGAGCCACACAGCAAAGGAGACACACCAGTTCTGCTGGATCCAGAGGATCCAGAGGCTGGCAGAGCACCTTAGGCCTACTTCCAAGGGTCCAGGACTGGGGTGGCACCACGTGGCAGGGCAGATACAGATAGCAGAGTCCAGACAGAGATGAAGGTTTTTGAAAGCCTTCTATATCCCTGATGCTTCCGATTACAAGGTCAGCCAACTAGCCCTTGGAGTCACTCCGGGTTCTGAGTTCAAAAGACACAGGTCCAGTCCTTCTCACCCAGGCAAGAGGGCCAGAAGTGTACTACAGTTGTAGTGTCTTGAGGTCCTTCAATATACACTGGTGCCCTCGTTCTGGACAGTGGGACAAGCTTCTAGACAATGGCTTTGACATGCATTGTCCCTTGCTCCAATCTGCTTGAAGTGACAATTCAGGATTGTTATTCCCTTTGTAGAAAGGAAGAGCACAGGCTATTCAGTTGTAAGTGAGGCTGTGATCAGTTTCACCCCCCCCCCCATCCTGCCAGCAGATAGCAAACACAGGCACAGCTAATCCCTCTATTGTGTGACTGTCTGGGAGGAATTCAAGAAGTCTGTCAGTTTCACCCAGTCATGTGACCAATGCCAGGCTATAGGCACTAGCCCCCATATTTCTACTTCTTGATACAAAACTGTATTTGCACAGTTTTGCGTCAAAATGTGTAGCGCTGGCTTGCGCCATTCCATGACACCAGACGGACACCAAATTTTTTGAATGCTGCAATCCAGCGCAAAGGATGGGTTAGCATAAAAAAAATACGTTAGCCTGGTTGGAGTGGCGGTATAGGAGAAGGAGGTTTTGCACCAAACAATTATGTTAGGCTGGTTAGAGGCAAAAAAAATGCATCTAGCCAGCCTAGCATCACTTTCTGACACAAAACCATCCACACCACTTGACTCCTGTCTTAGAAAAGACAGGAGTTATGCCCACCACCCCATTGGCCAGCACAGGGGACAAGGGTCCCCTGGGCTGGCCATTGCAATTTGTGCCAAGGTGTGCCCCTTATAAAAGAAATAAAAATACTTACCTATACTTACCCTACTTACCTGGGATGGGGTCCCCCATCTTTCGGTGTCCCTCTGGTGTGGGTGGGGGTGTTCCCAGTGCTTCTGAAGGGTATCTGTGGACCTATTCCATGGTGTTCAACCATGGAAATGGGTTCACACATCCCCTAACGCCGAGTCTGACCCAGGTGTTAAATAATGGTGCAAAGCAAACTTTGCACCATTATTTAGCCCCTCCTTTCACCCGTGCATCATTTTAGCACAGGGGCAAATATGGAGCTATGGTGTTTGCACCATTTTTTTTTATGGGAATGCCTACCTTGCATCTCATGGACGCAAGGTAGGTTTACACATCTGAAAAATGGTGCAAACTCCAATATTTTGACGTTAGACATGTCTAGCTTCAAAATATAAATATGGAGTTAGTTTTGCGCTGAATTTGCGTTAAAAAAATGACGCATATTCAGCACAAATGGAGTATAAGTATACCCCTAAAGGGCCAAGGGCAGAAAAATGCCAACTTTCTAAAAGTGGAATTCTTAAAATTGTGATCAAAAACCTGACTTCACCATTGAGAAGGGCTTCTCACCCCAATTCGAAGGACATCAAACATGCACTGGTTATCGCATCCCATTTGGAAATTACACTTATACAATGTAACAAAGTAATTCCAATGTTATTTTATGGGAAAGATAGGCTTTGCAGTAGTGAAAAAATAATGTAAGCGTTTTTCACTACCAGCACATGCAAAACTTCAAAGTACATGTCCAACATTTTAAATACATTGTTCCCTCTGGGCTCTCCAAGGTCTACCCTAGGGCTGACCTACATGAATTAAAAAAGAAGGTTTGGGCCTGGCAAAAGGTTTGTTTTTTTCAGGTCTGCATGGCAGTTTAAAACTGCACACACAGGCTCTGCAATGGCAAGCCTGAGAAATGTTTAAAGGGCTAATTAAGTGGGTAGCATAATTAGTGCTGCAGTCCCACTTGCATCGTTAATTTACAGGCCTTGTGCACATGTAATGAATTTTACCAGGGAATTATATGAAAATTAAATATACCAAGTGAGAATAAGCTAAGGCTACTATGGTTTAAGCACAGTGCACAAACAGTTTAACACTAGTTAGCAGTGGCAAAGTGCACAGATCCCTAAGGCCAACAAAAACGAATTCAGCAAAAATAGGAAGAGGAAGGCATAAAGTTTTGGAATGACCCTGCAGTGTCGTTTCCAGCACTGGGAGTGCTTTGAGGGTTCATCACTTATATGATGTACTTTATAGATGTAACATCTATTACAGTAGAAAACAGTGCAAACACAGTCTTTCAGATAAAGAAGTTGTTTTTTACACAGATTACACTTATGAGCATATCTGAATTACCATGGTAATGTTCAAGTTCTCAGGGCATATTTGAGCAAATTTAGAGGGTCATTCTGACTCTGGCGGCCGGTGGCCGCCAGGGCCACCGACCACGGGAGCACCGCCAACAGGCTGGCGGTGCTCCAATGAGCATTCTGACCGCGGCGGTTCAGCCGCGGTCAGAAGCGGAAAGTCAGCGGTCTCCCGCTGACTTTCCGCTGCTCTTTGGAATCCTCCATGGCTGCGGAGCGCGCTCCGCAGCCATGAGGATTCTGACCCCCCCTACCGCCATCCAGTTCATGGCGGGAAAGCCGCCATGAACAGGATGGCGGTAGGGGGGGTCGCGGGGCCCCTGGGGGCCCCTGCCGTGCCCATGCCAATGGCATGGGCACGGCAGGGGCCCCCGTAAGAGGGCCCCGAAAAGTATTTCAGTGTCTGCCTTGCAGACACTGAAATACGCGACGGGTGCCACTGCACCCGTCGCACCTTCCCACTCCGCCGGCTCGATTACGAGCCGGCATCCTCGTGGGAAGGTCGTTTTCCCCTGGGCTGGCGGGCGGTTTTACTGGAACCGCCCGCCAGCCCAGGGGAAAACTCGTAATACCCGCCGCGGTCTTTTGACCGCGGCGCGGTAATTTGGAGGGCGGGATCCTGGTGGGCGGCCTCCGCCGCCCGCCAGGGTCATAATGAGGCCCTTAATGTAATAAATTAATTCTTTGAGCTATTGCGGGATGAAAAAACATTAGGTTAAGCTGTGAGCAGAAGGTCATCCTAAACCTTTTTAAAAGTGTGTAATGTTTCCATAATTCTTAAGTGGAACCATTGTAAAAATATCATTTTTGATTGATTAAGAGTGTGTAGTATTGCTTTGAAAATAGGGAACATTGCATCATAAGTATATTAATAGGAGTTTCAGGTACTTACATAAGAATATAATGTGTTGTCCCTTCATTCATCCAATAGTACCTGTCAAATGAGTGAAGGTTTTATTAGTCTATGATTTAGAGGTTTGGGGACAGCTGGAACAAGACAGGATTCCCTCTTGACTACCGTTTTTTTTTTAAGATGTCTTTCTCCTTTTATCTCGTTATGGTTTTTTTTCAGTACAGAATATGTTTTTCATCTCAAAAAATTCAAGATGAACCAGATTTCCCTCAGTCTCTCTTCAGATGAGAGGCATACCCGTTCAGCAGTCTTTTTTAGCCTTCTTCAGAATTAGAAGCATTCTGGTAACAAAGTGATTAGGGTGACATGTTGGATGGTAACACAGCAGTGGTTGGTGGTTATCTTGAACCTATAGTAGCAACATGGACACAGGTTCCCACCTAGAATTATGATCGCTTCATCAGTCTTATGGCTGAAGCTGCATCAGAAAGCACAATTGTTTGTGTTTTTCAAGACAATACAAGGGAGGTCCCATCTTGCAAGTCTGAGAATCTCATTTAGATTGGCCCAATGGTGACACTGAATTTTGGTTGCACCATCATACGTTACAGAAGTGACATAATAATGTGATTTACAACACATATATCATGTGTCTTAACAATGCTGATGTAAAAAAAGCATAAAAATCATATTTTTAAAGTTGCATTCACAGTAGAAGACTCTGGCCAGATTCACAAAGGTAAATTTAGATGTTTGGTCTGAAGGTAAACCAAACGTCTAAGTTTATGGTTTTGGGAATTCACAAAGGGCATTTAAGTGTAGTATCTTTCCATCCACACTTGTGCCAGAGATCACCTGACTGCAAAGGAAAGGAGGGAGGAGAAAGAATTCCAGCTGCAGTTGGCAAGACTACAAATATAGGCAGAGGAGAGGAGACCTAAGGCTGAATGAACCGTAGCTGAGAAGAAGCCTCATGAACTGTGTCTGAAAGAGCTGGAGCTCAAGTCTAGGTAGTCTGCATCCAGCAGTGACGTTGGCAACATACATGCAGGACCTGCTAGAGACAAGAAGGTTCATATACCCAAGGATTTGGTGCCTAGTTTTGTGGTTGGAGATGACATTGACAAGTGGTTTTCTGCTTATGAAGTTGCACACAGGGCACATGGGGTTCCTTAAGAGCACTGGGGGTGGACCTGTGGAAATACATTCCTACACTTGGGAGAGACACACATCTGACATTAGAGATTGGGGACCAGAACAAGTACACTCCAATGAAAACCATTTTGATTGCCAAATTTGGATTGACCACACTGTCCATGGCTGGCCAGGAGGGGAGTCAAGAGCATCTGGAGCCTCGAACAATGGCCCAGACAGCTGCTAATGAGAGGGGTGAGGTGCGTGGGAAACCAGTCCCAGAAGATCCCACAGTGGAGGTTGATGGGTTCCCTGAGGTAGAGGCCTCTGAGCCAGAGGGGAGGACATTGCTGCCCTAGGTGACCTTCCTTAGCTTGCTGGCTGGCAAGTAGAGGGTGGGCCCACCAGGGAGCAATTCTGCAAAGCCCAGAAGGAGAGTCACACTCTTGAGGGTTTGAGGTGACAGGCCTGAGCTCATGCAGCAGGTGAAGCCTCTGGGGATCACCTAATTTACTGGGATAATTATCTCCTTTGTAGTGAGCCTAAGGCTCTGGCTGCTGGGGCAGCATATGTGCTGGTGGTCACCCAGTGTTACTGGGCCTTCCTATTGGGTTTGGCTCATGACATACCCCTGGCAGGACATCTAGGATATTAAGACAAGACCTTTGCCAGGCTTGCCGCTCACTTGTATTAGCCCCAAATGAAGACAGCCTCAGATACATTCTGTAGGTCCTGTCCCACCTGCCAGGCCAGTGGGAAGTCAGGGAAAATGCTGAAGGCTCCTCATCCCACTTCCTGTCATTGGCACCCCCTTTGAAAGGATGGGCATCAATGTCATTGGTCCATTGGACCCCAAGACAGCCCTAGTAAACATGTTCATCCTGGTCATGGTGGACCATGCCAGACGCTGCCCAGAGGCAATCCCTCTGAGGATGATGACTGCACCTGTTGTGACCAGAACATTGATGGGGATCTTTACCTGTGTGGGGTTCCCTAAAGAGATAGTGTATCACAGAGGCACTAACCTCATGTCTGTTTACATGAAGTCCATGTGGGATGCTTGTGCGGTAACCTACAAGTTCACCACACCCTATCTCCTTCAATACAGCGGTCTAGCTGATAGATTGAATGAGACCTTAAAGGGCATGATTACAAGCCTACCTGAGGCCATGAGGCATCAGTTGGACATTCTCTTACCATAAATTCTCAATGCTTACACACGCAGAGTGGCCCAGAAAGGGGTAGGGTTCAGTCCCTTTGAACTTCTCTATGGCTACTCTTCAGGGGGCCACTAAGCATTGTCAAGGATGGATGGGAGAAAGCTCCCAGGAAACCCCCCCAGGATGTGGTCAGCTGCATGTTGGCCCGCCGCAAACAGATGCACTGCTTCTGGAAAAAGGCCAAAAGCAACCTTGAGGCCAGTCAAGAGGTGGTGAAATGTTAGTATGACCAGAAGGCCACTCTGGTGGAGTTTCAACCTGGCGACAAAGTATGGTTCATGGAAACAATAGAGCCTAGAGCTCTCCAGGATCACTGTACTGGTCCATAAAGGGGAGGCCACTTACTTAGTGGACCTCCAGACACCTAGAAACCCCCTAACAGTGCTCCATGTAAACAGACTAAAGCATTACTTTGAGAGGTCTGAAGTCAGCATGCTCATTGTGAAAGATGACGGTGTGGAGGAGAAGAGTGAACCTCTCCCTGATCTCCTCTTTGCAGGAGAAAGTGATGGGTCAGTGGAGGGTGTCAACCTTTCTGATGCCCTGACCCTATACCAGCAAGGTAATTGTTACCAGTTACTGGGACAGTTTTCCTCCCTGTTTTTCCTCACCCCTGGAATTACAAATATGTGCGTCCATGATATTGACACAGGAGACAGACCCCCTGTGAAGAACAACATTTACTGGTTGTAAGACAGGATGAAGGCCAGCATCAAGGATGAAGTTGCCAAGATGCTAGCTTTAGGGGTGGGTAAACCCTCTAAAAGTCCCGGGTCCAGCCCAGTGGTATTGGTACCAAAGGCTGCCCCACCGGGTGCCTAACCAAAACTTTGCTTCTGTGTGGACTACCGAGGTCTCAATTCCATCATGAGCTCTGATGCACATCCTATCCCCACAGCTGATGAGCTCATTGACAGGCTAGGTGCTGACAAATTCCTCAGGACCTTTGATTTGACATCAGGGTACTGGCAGATCGCCTTGACTGAGAGGGAAAAAGAGAGGTCAACATTCTCAACTCCTGAGGGAAATGACAAATTCCAGGTGATGACCTTTGGCATGAAGAATGCCCGCTACCTTCAAATGGTTGGTTAACAGGGTCCTGGCTGGTAAGGGGTGTTCTGTGTTGCCTACTTAGAAGATATTGTCAACTACAGTGCCAGCTGGGAGGAAAACCTGCTTCACCTCAAAGAGGTGCTCCAGGCCCTACAAAGGGCAGGACTGACAATCAAGCTCAGTAAGTGCCATATTGGCCAAGCTTCTGTGATGTATCTAGGACACCTGGTAGGTGGTGGCAAGGTGCAGCTTCTTCAGGCCAAAATTAAAAAAATCATGTCCTGGCAACCACCTAAAACCCAAACTGTTTTCAGCGACGCCTGGAACGACTTCAGCGATGCCAGCACTGTTGCAGCAGCCTGCTACAGCCCCGTGAACCTCACTGCATGCAACAATCCCAGCCTGTAATGTGAGTCTGACATCACTGCAACTCCACTGATGCCCCACAGTAATATCGGACACTGTGAAGTTAACTAATCGTATCTTGACCAACTGGATCAATCGACCCCGCCGGGTCACAAGGAACCATTGCCTCACCACAAATGCTGCACTAGCTCCCCCTATAACCGGTTGGAACCGACACCTCGCACCCCCCTACTTCACAGTGCAGAACTGACTCCTCAGCTCCTTGGATGCCGTAAAGGGACCGATGCCGCACCGGCCCCAGCGTCACCTCACCTCCACGACTCCATGCAATGTCTTTGGTTAGTTTTCAAAGGTACTGTATCTGGGGGACAGTGCTTCTCCGTGACCAGTGGCTGTGGTGTTAGACTATCGTGAAGGACTCCGTCAATGATGTTGTGATAGTCCCAGTTGGAGCTATTGTGTTTCTAAGTGCTTTAGTAGGATTTGATCATAAAAATTCATAACTTTGCTTCTGTGGATTGGATTTTCATCATTCCAACCTCATTGCATTCAGATAAGTGTGATCTATTCTGTGTGGTGTATGTTTGGGGTGTTTTCACTGTGTTTCTGTATGAGTTATTGCACAAATACTTTACACATTGCCTTCTAAGTTAAGTCTGACTGTTCAGTGCCAAGCTACCAGAGGGTGGGCACAGGATAATTTGGATTGTGTTGTGACTTGCCCTGACTAGGACTGTGGTTTCTACTTGGGCAAGAGTGCATACCTCTGCCAACTAGAGATCACATTTCTAACAATGTGTAATTCTTGTTTCCATTTAAAATTGAAAGATGCACTTCTGATCATGTATTTCAAATATACATTGGATGTCTTATTAAGTTAGCACAACCAAAGGTCTGCAATGTTTGGTATCTCATGTTTAGTTTTCAATGTGGAGTTTTGCTTGCATTGCAATGTTTTTCCTTGCAGGTGCGTCTGTATGAGTCTAAAGTTAATGAAATCCATATTGTGTATTGAAGATAGTGAGGCATGAAAGGATACTTTGGCAAGGACCTGGAGTGCTAAAGAATTGAGAAGAAAGGACTCCTGTTTGTGTACCAGGTACCGGAGATGTCCAAGGTCGTCCTGATGCTCCAGTCGTGGGATGTGAGACGTGAGGGAAGTTGCCAATTTCAACTTAGCAACGGAGATGAACAAATAATAGCATGAACCCACAGAACTTGCAATTTCTGTGGGCTTTTTTGGTATTCACCCAGTTAGATGAGAGCGGATTGCCTTGAGATGTGGAGGGTTACAACCCTCTCTATTCTTAATGCTTTATGCTATACAATACCTCTCTGTCATAACTTCTACTGAAGTTTCTACTTTGCTGACACTTTGCTATATTTTCTGAGAATCAACAAGGATTCCCTTTTTAGTTTAAATCAAGGTCTGGATTAATTTAGATTTTCAAATGATTAAAGAGGAGGATCACAATTTGTATGCAGACCATCAAATCTTGTTACTTTTTTTGTATTGCTTCAACTGAAATTCTTGCATGCCTTATTCTTATGTGATTAAACTTCATTCGATGCTTTACTTCACCTTTGGTGATTTTGTAAATACAGAGCATGTTTAGGAGATCCATATATATCAGTTAGGCTCATAATTTGTAATACACTTTAAATCTTTATCCTTTGTTTCCTAGATTAAATGTTTGACCGAATAGGTTACACTGTCAATGGAATTTAAAGGTTGATTTTAACCCTCCTTTACCACTGTAGAATCCTTAAAAGGTCCACCGAGAGAAAGAAAGGAGATGGGCCCGAGCGTCATCACATGGTAGCAGAGTGAGAATGGTTAGGTCTAGAAGTGAGGAGAGCTAGAACCCTTTATTCTATATTTGTTAATCCCTAGAGTCCAGTGCCTCGTATCTATGTCCAGAATTTGGAAGATCAACATAGTTCTGGAGATTTGAGAGAGAGAGATGTAACAGCGGAGGAGTGAGTATCAATAGGGTTGTGAGTTACAGTGGTTCATGCTTAGCTTGTGGTGCTTTGTGGAGTTTGGTTGGTGTTTTGATGAGATGTTTCGAATTTTGTGTGAGTGTGGTGTTAAGTAAAAGAAGTTGAAGTTGTTATTGGGTCCAATGTGACCTAGGATCCCAGAATAGAATTAAAAGGTTTATAAGACACTATGGCCCATATTAATACTTGTTCACACAAAAATGCCTTTGCACAGTTTTGCGTGAAAAAGTATAGCGCCAGCTTGCACCATTCCAGGAGCAAAAGGTGGGTTAGCGTAAAAAAAAAATCATGTTAGCCGGGTGGGGGTGGCGGTATGGTAGAAGGGAGTTTTGCATTAAAAAAATGCCTCTAACCAGTCTAGCGTCATTTTCTGATGCAAAACCATCCATACCACATGACTCCTGTCTAAGAAAAGACAGGAGTCATGCCCAACACCCCAATGGCTAGTCCACGGACAAGGGTCGCCTGGGCATGGTCATTGCACCCTGTGCCATGCAGGGGGCCCCAAGGTGGGCCCCCAATGGCACTTCAACAAAAGAAATAAAAATACTCACCTATACCTACCATACTTCCCTGGGGTGGGGTCCCCCATCCTACGTGTCCCTCTGGTGTGGGTGAAGGTGTTCCTGGGGCTTCAGGAGGGCACCTGTGTACCCATTTCAAGGTGCTCAACCATGGAAATAGGTCCACAGGTCCCCTAATGCCTGGTCTGACCCAGGCTTTAAATAATGGTGCAAAGCAATCTTTGCACCATTATTTAACCCCTCCCCCCACCCGTGCGTCATCTTAGCATGGGGGATAATTATGGGGCTACGGGGTTTGCACCATTTTTTAGATGGGAACGCCTACCTGGCATCTCATTGATGCAAGGTAGGTTCACATATCTGAAAAATGGGGCAAAGTCCAATATTTTGATGTTAGACGTGTCTAGCATCAAAATATAAATATGGAGTTAGTTTTACGCTGAATTTGCGTAAAAAGTGACACAAATACGGAGCAAATGGAGTATAAATATACTGTAATTGTGTACTAGGTTTGGTGATGCTTGTCGTGAGACAACAGACTCCTTACCTCCTGCAACCCAGACAGTAATGATGGCTGCTCGTCTATCGCTGCTGTCAATAAGTCTCCTACATGCTCTTTTAGTGGTTTACCACAAATTCTGTCAATTTGTAAGACACATACATTAACAGACCCTCTTGCCACAGTCTGGTTCTGAATTGTGCAAGCTTAACCTGTATATTAAGGCTAGAGGTGCTAGGGTACAAGAGTTGCAGCTGTATATTAAGACTTCAGATGCTAGGGACGTGACATAGTGGATGATGGTGAATTTGAGATGTTTGGGTACATGGCGCACTGCATGATGGTGAATGTAGAGATGTTTGGGTACATGACTCACTGGATGATGGTGAAGATAGAGATGTTTGGGTACAGGCGAGGCGGTGGATCTTGAGGTTAGTGTTGCAAGGATGCTGCAGGTGCTGAGGGGACGTGTGACACTTAAAAAGGCTGGGACACAAGGATGCCTGGGGTACTGGAAGTGTTTGAAAATGATACTGTGCACTGAGAGGCTGTGGTTATTGGGATTTAGCAGGGAGACTGGCAATGTATTTGTTTCCAGAGATTCTTGTGTAAGTGGCAGGTGGTACATCCTTCTCCATTAAAGCAGCCGTACTATGGAATTCATTACCCCCAACTATAAGAGCCACAGATAACTATCTTGTCTTCAGAAAACTACTTAAGAGTTGGCTCTTTCCTTCATAACCACCATATTCAAACAGCTATGGACTGAATATTCCTATGTTGATAAATATTCTGTATCTGTTTGCTGTGTATATTTCAGTTATATATAGTTCTTTAGAAAATATGTATCGCTACTATGTCATAACAATTAACTACACACATACTCTTTGAACCTGTTTAATCTAATGTATATTTACTCATGGTGTAAATATGTATATGTATGCTCATATATGTGTGCATAAGTGTGTGTATTCATGTGTGTATGTATGTGTGTGTGTGTGTGTATATATGTGTGTTGGAAAATGGGTTATTGGTAGGGCAGGTAGGTACCTACACCTAGCAACAAGCCACAAACCTCCACAAAAGTACAGTTAGGTCTCAGTAAATTAATCCCAGCTCTACCCTTGGTAGCTTGGCATCGAGCGTCAAGGCTTAACTTAGGAGACAAAGTGTAAAGCATTCAAATATCACACAACAGTAATTAAATAAAACACAGGAAACAGTTTAAAAATCCAAAACCAATTTATAAAAATAGCTTATATTTTTATCTTTAAAATGACACAAAAACGATTAAAATCGGTTCAGGGGAACCGGAGATATGAATTTTTAAAGTATTATTATTTTCTAGCGCATAGAAACAAAAAGCGCCAATCGGGTCATCTGGTTGCACCAGGACCGGGACAAAGTCAAACTTTCAGGCCGACCGCGATGGAGCCCTGCTCGGCTACAGGTCGCGGGAAGCCTCGGTTAAAAAGTTACCTTCTGACTTAGTCTTTATTTTGAAGTTTTTCTTCACCGGGACGAACCTGCCAGTTGGATCCGACCTCCTGGAGCCCTTGTCCGGATACGCGAAGTCGGTTTCCTCGGTGGTGATTTTTACCTTCGGACTTAGTCGTTTTTTCGAGATGAAAATCCTTCGACCGGGGTAAACCTGGATCTTGATCCGACGTCCGTGGAGCCCTTCTCGGATACGATGGCTGGAAGGTCCCGGTCAACTTTTTACGTTCGGACTTAGTCTCTTTTTTGGATGTTTTTCTTTACCGGGACGAACCACGAAGTCAGGCCGGGTCGCGGTTGAGGCAAGCCGGCTAGAATTTCCGCGTCGGGTCGGTCACTTTATGGAGCTTTTTTCCAAAATTTCTCCAATCTTTTCCAAACTTCTGGGGCTTCACCCAGATGTTCTTTTAAGGTTCTTTTGGGGTCCACAGCTCACCCCAAGGGTCCAGAAGTTCTGTGATGGTCCTTGGGAAGTGCGGACTTCAACTCCCAGAATGCACCTGGCGCAAACTCCTTTTTGGCCACTGGACAGTGGTCAGCTGGTCACTTTTTCAGGAGTTGGTGCAGGGGACTCTGGTTAGCAATTTTTCACCTGTAGCAAACAGGGAGTCCCTCCTTGAACCAGTGGAAGCCAGGCAAAGTCCTTCTTGTGGTGAAGCCCAAGTGTGCAGCTGGTGCAGTCTTTCTGAGTGCAGGGTCCAGGTGCAGGCCAGGGGTCCAGCAGGGCAGTCCTTCTTCTTCTTGTAGTTCCTTCTTCTTGAAATTTGGTGGGGATCTGAGGCGTGGGTGCAGGTCTGCCAGTTTTATCCTTGCTCCTGGGTGAAAAGCAGGGGGGCCCTGGTCCTCCAATCAGGGACAGGGTCGTCCCCCTGTGATGACCACTTCCTGGGAAGTGTGGCAAAAATCCATCCCAGAAGGCAACAGTCTCTAAAAATCCAAAATGGATGAATCTGATTTTTAGAGGAGAGATCTGGCTGAGCCCACCCACTGGTGTGGCTAAAAATCATAAACACACCCCTCTCCTGCCCTCTCCTAATCTAATCAAGGGGGCACCTAGCTGTCTGGGGTTGCAGGATGTGGGGGTGTTGCTGGGTGCTCCAGATGTCCTTCTCTGCCTTTGAAGACCAGTTTGGCAGCCCTCCCCCTTCCTGCTTCCCCATCTGCTGAGGGGAGATTCTCTCCCCCAAGCACATTCCTTTGTGTGAAGCCAGGCCACTTCACACCTCATTAAAGTGGCCTGGCAGAAGCTGCTGCAGGCTGGCCAATCAGAGCACAGCAGCAAAAACAATGCAGAGCTGAAATTGGCAACTTTTTAGGTAAAGTCTAAACTTTTTACCTGCACTAGTTATATTAAATCCAACAACTGGAAGTTGTGGGATTTATTATAACAATCAATTTGATACCAAATTCTTGGTATGTAACATTTAAGGAGACTTTAAAATTTAAAATAAAGTCTGCCCATTCTAGCCTATGAAGGCCATTTACTTCAATGAGGGAAAAACAAATTTGGCTGTTTTTACCTCACCAGGGCTTATAAATCTATTTTTATAAAGTCCCTGCTTATAGTTACATGGCACCCAGCCCTAGGGGCACATAGGGCACACCTTAGGGGTGACTTATATGTAAAAATAAGGTAGTTTAAAACTTTGGAAGTACCTTTAATTCCAAAGTCGAATTTGCATATAACTTTAATTTAAAAGCAGCCAGCAAGGCAGGCTTGCTTTTAAAATGACACTGGGCACCTCAGCAATGCACCTAGGTGTGCACCACCTATGCTGTGGTCCCTAAACCTACATGCCCTACCATATACTAGGGACTTATAGGTAGGTTTACTTAGCCAATTATAATTAGCCTAATTTGCATATCCATTTTACACAGAGCACAGGCCCTGGGACTGGTTAGCAGTACCCAGGGCACCATCAGAGTCAGGAAAACACCAGCATAAAGTGGAAAATGGAGGCAAAAAGTTATGGGGCCTCTGCAATCAGCCCCAGTTTCTCACACAACCCCCCCCCAGCCCACACGCCCAGGAGACTCAGCCCAACCCTGGGAGAGTCTTCCTGGCTTGTTAGGCGAGGAAGACAGTGAAGAAAACTGGCTGTCCCTTTGCAGGGCCTACTCTGCCTTACATCCCCCTGTCAGGGTCACTCCCTCTGGGTAGTGAAGCCATCCCAACAGTAAAAGGACCCAACTCAAACTGAAACTTCCCTCTAGGGGGGTCTTCCTCCTCTCTCTCTGCCAACTTGGGTAGTGAGGTGCCCACCTCCCCTACTCCAAACTTTGCTAGGGCAACACCTAGCTTACCCAAAGAGGTCACCCAACACTTGAGCAACCCCACCATGACCAATAGAGTCAGGGGGCCTACTTTGCTATTGGCTCTGGGGTCTGCCTCCCAGGCCAAGTACAGTGCTGCCAGGAAGGCTAGCACCCAGCAGAGGCTACTGACAGCTGTCAGTACCCAGAACCACACCCTAAGCTCTCCACTGACAGGTGGCTGAGCTGCTTTAGGGGCATCTTTGGGGTCCTGGCACCCCTCTTGCTGTCTAGAGTGGGGGGCTACCACCTCCTGTGGCAGACACCCTCCTTCCACTCTCCCTTCTGTCAGTGCAGGGGCAACACCTTGCATCTGGACAGCTGCCTGACTACTCAGGACTTCCTTGGGGTCAGGTGAGGCCTCACCAGTGCCAACTCTGGGCTCCCCCCCTACTGGGGCAGAAGGCCTTTGGCTCCCTGGAACTCTCTTTAAGAGTGGCCTACCCTTCCTTTTCTTCTTTCCTTTTCTTGGGGACCCCTGTCTCCTAACTGTAGGGACTGACTCCCCAGGACTTTGGGTTGGGGGGGCGCCCTGGGCGACCACCCCATCTGTGACCAGACTCACCTCTGGGAGGTCATTGCCCAGGATACAATCTAGGGGAAGGTCAGCACTGACTACCACCCTAATCCAGTCAAGGATACCCTCCCTCTCTAAGGGCACTATGGCTACAGGTTTGGAGGTGACCTCCCCTGTGGCTATCCTGACTTTCTTTGTCTTTCCTGGGACATACATGTCTGGGGTCACTAACCGGTCACTCACTACAGTGTGACTGGCACAGGTGTCTCTCAGGCCAGTGGTAGGGATCCCATTCACTTGAATGTGGTGGAAGTGCCTACTCCCACCCTCAGGGATCACCAGCTTACCATCTGGTCCTGTCTCCCAGCACAATGCTAGGAGGACTTCATCATCTGAGGAATCCTCCTCTATGGCTACACTGGACAGCCCAGTGCTAACCACCTTCTTTGGACAGGCTGCATCTCCTCTGAAGTGACCTGTCTGCTGACAGTCAAAGCAAGCCCTACTGTCCAAGAGCTTTTTTAACCCTGGGTCTCCCTGTCTCTGCATGTCAGAGTGGGAGTGGGATTTACTCTCCTCCTTCTTAGGGTTCTGGGGTACAGAGGGAGTCTCTGTGGTGGGCTTACCACCTCCCTCCTTAGGTTTTTGGGGACCTGTCCCCCCCTTCTTGGAGTCTCCCCCCTGGGACTTGACAACCACCCTGGTTCTCAACCACTCATCAGCTGCCTCCCCTAGCTCTCTAGGGTTGGTCAGCTTAGAGTCCACTAGATGCTGGCGTAACCTTTCTTGGATACAATTGGTCAAGATGTGCTCTCTCATGATCAGATTGTATAACCCCTCATAAGTATTTACTTTGTTGCCAATAATCCAGCCCTCTAGTGCCTTTAGTGAGGTGTCCACAAAGTCAACCCAAGACTGGGTACTGACTTTCTGGGTGTCCCTGAACTTCATTCTATATTGCTCTGGGGTCAGACCAAACTTCTTGACTAAGCACCTCTTCATACTGGGGTATGAGTCTGCATCCTCCCCACTCATGGTTAGGAGCCTATCCCTCCCAGAGTTGGGAACTAACTCCCAAAGGAGTGAACCCCAGTACTGAGGCTTGACTTTCCTCATCTGGAGGGCCCTCTCAAAGGCCCCCAGCCACTTATCTATGTCATCCCCCTCCACATAGGCAGGAACCACCCCTTTGGGTAATCTGGGGGCAAAACCCCCACCCAGGGACACCTCAGTTTCTTTCTCGCTGCTTCCATCTTTTTTTTCTTTGCTTGCCCACTTTTTCTTTTCTAGGGCAAGCTTATCTGCCTCCAAAGCTATGTAGGCTAGCTGGGCTTCCAGCTCTCTTTCCCTGATGGATGGGTTCTCTTCTCCTGAAAGGACCCTCTTCCTACCACTAGCTTTGGGTCTGCGCCTAGTGACTGTATCCAGTGAGGACCGTTCCTCCTCTTCCTCACTTGGGGTCTGATGCCTTCCCTCCCCTGAGTGGTTAGAGTTAGCATCTTGCTCTTTTTCTTCCTCCTCTGGAGCTTCCTCTGTCTCTACCTCTTGGGCCTCAGCCCATGCTGTCAGGGATTTAATCAGGATTTGCTTCCTGAGATCAGGGGTTGCAGGCAACCCCCTCTCAATACACAACCCCCTAAGCTGGACTACTGTCAGTGTGGGTAGGCTAGCCAGATTAAGCTCCATGGTTCCCTAGTTTTGTGTCAACAAAAACTTTTTGCAAAAATTGGAAACAAGAATTTAGAAAAATTACAAAAATTCAATAATTGAAATTAATCCAAATTAATTTAAAAAAAAAATTTAAAATTAAAAATTAAAAACAATTTTTGCACTAGGACAATTTAAAGGATTTTTAATTTGTTTTATCTAAAACTGTAACGTGATATTGAACACAAGTACAGGATCCCGTCGCTGCTTCCAATTATGTTGGAAAATGGGTTATTGGTAGGGCAGGTAGGTACCTACACCTAGCAACAAGCCACAAACCTCCACAAAAGTACAGTTAGGTCTCAGTAAATTAATCCCAGCTCTACCCTTGGTAGCTTGGCATCGAGCGTCAAGGCTTAACTTAGGAGACAAAGTGTAAAGCATTCAAATATCACACAACAGTAATTAAATAAAACACAGGAAACAGTTTAAAAATCCAAAACCAATTTATAAAAATAGCTTATATTTTTATCTTTAAAATGACACAAAAACGATTAAAATCGGTTCAGGGGAACCGGAGATATGAATTTTTAAAGTATTATTATTTTCTAGCGCATAGAAACAAAAAGCGCCAATCGGGTCATCTGGTTGCACCAGGACCGGGACAAAGTCAAACTTTCAGGCCGACCGCGATGGAGCCCTGCTCGGCTACAGGTCGCGGGAAGCCTCGGTTAAAAAGTTACCTTCTGACTTAGTCTTTATTTTGAAGTTTTTCTTCACCGGGACGAACCTGCCAGTTGGATCCGACCTCCTGGAGCCCTTGTCCGGATACGCGAAGTCGGTTTCCTCGGTGGTGATTTTTACCTTCGGACTTAGTCGTTTTTTCGAGATGAAAATCCTTCGACCGGGGTAAACCTGGATCTTGATCCGACGTCCGTGGAGCCCTTCTCGGATACGATGGCTGGAAGGTCCCGGTCAACTTTTTACGTTCGGACTTAGTCTCTTTTTTGGATGTTTTTCTTTACCGGGACGAACCACGAAGTCAGGCCGGGTCGCGGTTGAGGCAAGCCGGCTAGAATTTCCGCGTCGGGTCGGTCACTTTATGGAGCTTTTTTCCAAAATTTCTCCAATCTTTTCCAAACTTCTGGGGCTTCACCCAGATGTTCTTTTAAGGTTCTTTTGGGGTCCACAGCTCACCCCAAGGGTCCAGAAGTTCTGTGATGGTCCTTGGGAAGTGCGGACTTCAACTCCCAGAATGCACCTGGCGCAAACTCCTTTTTGGCCACTGGACAGTGGTCAGCTGGTCACTTTTTCAGGAGTTGGTGCAGGGGACTCTGGTTAGCAATTTTTCACCTGTAGCAAACAGGGAGTCCCTCCTTGAACCAGTGGAAGCCAGGCAAAGTCCTTCTTGTGGTGAAGCCCAAGTGTGCAGCTGGTGCAGTCTTTCTGAGTGCAGGGTCCAGGTGCAGGCCAGGGGTCCAGCAGGGCAGTCCTTCTTCTTCTTGTAGTTCCTTCTTCTTGAAATTTGGTGGGGATCTGAGGCGTGGGTGCAGGTCTGCCAGTTTTATCCTTGCTCCTGGGTGAAAAGCAGGGGGGCCCTGGTCCTCCAATCAGGGACAGGGTCGTCCCCCTGTGATGACCACTTCCTGGGAAGTGTGGCAAAAATCCATCCCAGAAGGCAACAGTCTCTAAAAATCCAAAATGGATGAATCTGATTTTTAGAGGAGAGATCTGGCTGAGCCCACCCACTGGTGTGGCTAAAAATCATAAACACACCCCTCTCCTGCCCTCTCCTAATCTAATCAAGGGGGCACCTAGCTGTCTGGGGTTGCAGGATGTGGGGGTGTTGCTGGGTGCTCCAGATGTCCTTCTCTGCCTTTGAAGACCAGTTTGGCAGCCCTCCCCCTTCCTGCTTCCCCATCTGCTGAGGGGAGATTCTCTCCCCCAAGCACATTCCTTTGTGTGAAGCCAGGCCACTTCACACCTCATTAAAGTGGCCTGGCAGAAGCTGCTGCAGGCTGGCCAATCAGAGCACAGCAGCAAAAACAATGCAGAGCTGAAATTGGCAACTTTTTAGGTAAAGTCTAAACTTTTTACCTGCACTAGTTATATTAAATCCAACAACTGGAAGTTGTGGGATTTATTATAACAATCAATTTGATACCAAATTCTTGGTATGTAACATTTAAGGAGACTTTAAAATTTAAAATAAAGTCTGCCCATTCTAGCCTATGAAGGCCATTTACTTCAATGAGGGAAAAACAAATTTGGCTGTTTTTACCTCACCAGGGCTTATAAATCTATTTTTATAAAGTCCCTGCTTATAGTTACATGGCACCCAGCCCTAGGGGCACATAGGGCACACCTTAGGGGTGACTTATATGTAAAAATAAGGTAGTTTAAAACTTTGGAAGTACCTTTAATTCCAAAGTCGAATTTGCATATAACTTTAATTTAAAAGCAGCCAGCAAGGCAGGCTTGCTTTTAAAATGACACTGGGCACCTCAGCAATGCACCTAGGTGTGCACCACCTATGCTGTGGTCCCTAAACCTACATGCCCTACCATATACTAGGGACTTATAGGTAGGTTTACTTAGCCAATTATAATTAGCCTAATTTGCATATCCATTTTACACAGAGCACAGGCCCTGGGACTGGTTAGCAGTACCCAGGGCACCATCAGAGTCAGGAAAACACCAGCATAAAGTGGAAAATGGAGGCAAAAAGTTATGGGGCCTCTGCAATCAGCCCCAGTTTCTCACAATGTGTGTATATTATTATATGCTTAACATGTTCATAGGTCATTGCATAACTCCTAGATAAATTGTTATATTAGATACTTATGAATCCCTGCTCTCATTTTATATCACACTGTCTACCCATCACCATATATCATGTCTCTATCAATCTATCCTCCATTCCCACTCTGACTCATCCAAAATCCATTCTACTACTTTCATCTCCTAAATAACCCTGACTAAGCTTTTCCCTCCTCTTCCACATCTAACTCACTCAAAACCTTACTTTACTAGCATGATCTCCCAAAGAACCCTTCTATATTCTCCCTCATTAATCCCACACTGCTAGTATGATCTCCCTAACCCTTTACACAGACTCCTCCCATCTCCATCTCCCCTTTACTCATCCCAAGCCTAAATCCTCTTGCCATAAACTCCCAATTAACACTCCTGGAATCTTCCCTCCTCCACCCCTCCATTAGTCCAGTCAATCCAACTAACAAACTCACATATCCGTGGCTCAAATTAACTCTTAATAATACTAAAACTGTACTCACATTTCCCTATACTAATCCACCACTAATTCCTTTTGGGTTCCGGAGTTGCGTGCTTTTGGACTCGCCAAAAAGTGCTTTGACGTCTCGTCAGGGGTAGTAAGCGCTATATAAATACTATTACAGTACAATACAATACAATACAATATTGTCAACAGCACAATTGAGATAGAGCCATTTATATTTGCATGAATCTGAGGTGTGGTTGGTACCATGGATTCAAATGCATGGTGTGAATTTGTACCAATCTGAATGATACCCCGCAAGTCAAAGTTTTGTTAGAGGTCTTGGTTACTTTGATTCTTTTGTGATCGGATACTATAATTTCTTTAGTGGAGCAGACAAAGTTTATTTCTATTGCATTTTGTCATATGTGTTTGATTCTGGGATGAGTTTGTGCCTGTAGATTGCTCAGGAGGGCTAACTGCTGCAAAGAGTGAGATTGAAGTCACAGCTTGCCGCACTGGTATTGGTCGGTTGGTGTAGTGCTGCACTGGTATTTACTCTCTATGTCACAAGAGGTTGCGCTTCGATTGGTTTTTGCAGGTGAACGAGAACTGTGGACAATAAGTTATTTCCTGGTCTGGAAGGAAATTCTATCTGTGATAGTTGTTATTTGAATTGTTTTAATGTCATACAAGATTTTTTTAAAGGAGGCATTGCTGTACCTATTAGAGAGGGAGAAGAGGGGCCAGCTAAAAATACCCCAGGTCATCATATGACAATAAATGTAGCGCTCAACATATGTATGCGGCCTAGTCAATGGTACAACATCAAGTAGAATTTTCCACGTTATGGCACAATTAAACTGGGAATTATTGAAAATCTGAGGGAGGAAACCACCTCCTAGACCTGCACAGTATAAGGCACTAGGGGGCATATTTATACTCTGTTTGCGCCGAATGTGCGTCAAAAATTTTGACGCACTTTCAGCGCAAACGTTGCCCCATATTTAAACCCTGACGCCCGATCCGGCGCACAAGGAAAATGGCGCTATGTGCGCCAGTTTTTGGAAGCGGCACCCCGCCCTGCGTTAATGACATGCAGGGTAGGCGTTCCCATCCAAAAACCGACGCACACAGAGGTGCGTCGTATTTATGCTTCCGGGCAAAAATCACTCCCGCGCGGCAGGCGGCACAAAAAAATCACGCAAAGCACGAATATCGTGAAATTTTAACGCCTGGGTCAGGGCAGGCGTTAAAATGGTGCAAACACACCTGTACTTAATCAGAACACACAGAACAAACAACAGAGCAGCAGAGCAGCAGAGCAGCAACAGGGAGACATGGAGGTGCTTTTTCTTCAGCGTGCACGTAGACGCAGAGTCCTGCAGCAACAACAGCAGCTACAACAACAACATCAGGGACCCCAAAGACAGCGCAGAAGGCAGGAGAGGATATTCCGCCCAAAAACAACCCTGCATGGCCTCAGGGAACGAGACATCATCCAGAGGTACCGGTTGAACTGGCAGGCCATTCAGCAGCTGCTGACAAATATTGAACAGCAATTGGCCCCCACTTTAGTGACTCCACGCACTATCCCAACAGAAACAAAGCTGCTTGCCATACTTCACATGCTGGCAAGTGGCTCCTTTCAGACAACTGGTGCCCTGGTTGGTGGAATATCACAACCATCTTTCTCCGCATTCCTGCCTAAAGTACTGGATGCCATCATTGGACTGACACCCCGCCACATCTGCTTCCCTAACACACTGCAGAAGCAGCAGGAAACCAAACAGGGGTTCTACGCCATCAGTGGCTTCCTGCATGTCCTTGGTGCAATCGACAGCACACACGTATGCCTTGTGCCACCTGCTGCGAGTGAACACCTCTACCGCAACAGGAAGCACACACATTCCATCAACGTGCAGGCCATAGTCGATCACCAAGGACTGATCAGCAACATCGTGGCTAAATATCCTGGGAGTGTACATGACGCATTCATCTTCCGTCACTCCACCATCAACCAACACTTCCAGGATGGACGGTATGGCAATGGACTACTTGTTGGTAAGGACAAAAATCTACTTATATACTCACTGCACAGAAACCCTCTAGGATAAACAACCCATACACCACAATAGCAACACCTAGACAGGAACACACTGAGGTACTCACATCCCTACCCATGTTTCACAAGTCACCATTGAACCTCTCACACATTGGAATTTACTCTACAGCTTAGTGTGAAGACATGAATGACTGTGGTTGCCTAAATGTCACCTTGCAAATTTGAAGGCTCACAATAACCTGTACAGTAATACAATGCATAAGTTTTAAGGGATGGGATGGCCTGGGTATGTTCATATGAACGTTTCTAATACACTTTCATGTTTCAACTCTGCATGGAACTATCATCACACCCCCAGTGAGGACACACGGACACCTGTGTCACAAGTCACAATGCAAGGGAGGGCACACTGTACTTGAGAAACCAATACATCCTGCTGACAAACAGTTAGCCAACAAACACTTGCTCAGCCAAGGAAAAAAAACAATGCCAAAGATTTCACCAACAACCATAGGTTGTCACATTAGTACACAAAATAGTCACAGACAACACAACACAACTACTGCCATCAAAGATACGTACAACAGTGCCTCCTACATCTAATTGATACCATTCTGTGTTTCTCTTTCAGCTGATCAGGGGTATGGCATCCAGCCTTGGATAATGACACCATATGGGAACCCAAATACTGCTGCTGAGCGGGCATACAATCACGCCCACAAGAGGACACGCAGCATTGTGGAGCGGACCTTTGGGATCCTAAAGTCAAGGTTCCGCTGCCTTGACATCACTGGCGGTAGCCTACTATATTCCCCAGAGATGGTCTGTAAGATCATACTCACTTGTGCCATATTACACAATATTTGTGTGAAAAGGAACATTCCCCTCCTTGAACCGGACCCAGACATGCCTGAAGATGACGATGAGGAGGATGCTGGCCTGCAACAGGAGGGGGAACAACCTAACACAGCAGCAGGAGTGCGTAGGCGCCAACAGATTGTCAACAATTCTTTTACTTAAGTTATTATAATCACTTGTATTCCACACTTGTAAATAAACAAAGATAACAAACACCACATCATGCTTTGGCCTATTCATTTCAGACCACCTTTAATTTGAAATTACTGAAGATGAATGTCGTCTCATTGAGCAAGAATGCTATAACATTCATCACACCAAAAATAAACATCACAAATGTATGCACAGAGAGTAGGATGTGACATGATACATTACCATACACAGAGCCCAACAAGAGTACAAATGTGACAATTACAGATGCCGGATCCAAACAACTGAAACAGTCTCTCATCCAGCCCAAAATTGGAGATCATTTGAAAGTCACATCACACGTGTTCAGAGACAGGGTGGGACCATCCATGTGTACGTGACCATGTCATCAATGGCTTCTCTCAAGTGTGTGATATGAGCAATACACAATTGGTACAACATCAGCTGCCACTAACTCAGCCGGAGACCTTGAAGTTACAGTGACAACATACACCCAGACAGGTGATAGTGGATCCACATTCCCACACACATGTACACATATGTCATACAATCAACCTAATATTTGAAAGTAGACCATCACAGTTGTGTCCCAGTTTGAACCTAGCAGGAAGATTGTAACATGACACTAAACCAGTTTATGCAGAAAGGGACACAGACAACCAAAAAATTATTCTCATTATCACATCGGGAACGCTGAGAGTCTTGCAAACATAGTCATAGGAAAATAGTATGCAAGTTAGCTCCAATTCATCATTACTGCAAACGTCAAATGGGCTAATGAGATGAATGAATGGTCAACAGTCATTCATACCATATGGCCTTACATTAGCCTGCTGCTGCAGGTTTGCCATGATATAATAAATATACTCCATGGATACAGTAGCTATTCTGGATGGTCAAATCCTAGGGTGCTGGGGGCCTAAGTCCACCTCTACCGCCCCCAAAACATACAAGAATCATGTACTTGTGAACTAAACACATGCATAAGGCACATGTGTGGCCTCCATGTCATAAGTCCAACACAAATCTGAAACACAAAATCATAATGGGACATGGTTAGCCCCATAAAAACTGTAAGTGACTCTTCCACTCCCTGTTAGGACTACAGATAAAAGCATCACCATCATAAATGGGGACACATTTTGGAGACGGAATACATAGTGGTATCCCATTCATCATTTCAAAATAGCCATCAGCAATTACACCAAATATGTCGTCAAATATGGTCAATACATTAGTCAACGTATCCCAAACATTACAGTGTGAATGCCTTCTATACATAAAACAACGGACATGTGTCATATCCAAACACAAATGTGTATCACATCGCACCGTTTGACCATGACAAATCACCTTTCCAAAGGTAAAAACATGAAGACATAAGGATAAATTTGCTCCATATTCTACGCATACAGCATGGGCGTCATAATTTGTTCACGTACATGAGTGCACACAATGCAGAGTCAAATACAAATGTATCCAAAAGTGTCTTAATATTTCGCCTTCAAAGTATATTTTACATCCACAATATTTTTGACTCTGCATCACGTGCACTACTGTACGTGTAAAAAAATTGACGCCCATGATGTATGCGTGGCAAAATTGACGCTACATGGACAATATGTTGGTCATCTCATGTACATAAAACATTATTAATATTCATATCATATTTTTTCACTCCGCATCATGTGCACTACTGTACGTGTAAAAAAATTGACGCCCATGATGTATGCGTGGTAAAATTGATGCTACATGGACAATATGTTGGTCATCTCATGTACATAAAAAATTATTAATATTCATATCATATTTTTTCACTCTGCATCATGTACACTACTGTACGTGTAAAAAAATTGACACCCATGATGTATGCATGGTAAAATTGTCGCTACATGGACAATATGTTGGTCATCTTATGTACATAAAAAATTATTAATATTCATATCATATTTTTTCACTCCGCATCATGTGCACTGTAATGCGTAAAAAAAAAATGACGCACAACTGTGTATGCGTGAAAATATGACACATAGCGGGAAAATAAAAACGGCGGCCATTTTATGCAGGAAGTGATGTAATAGGATATCCTGTTTACCAAATCTGTACTGGGAGTTAACTTTCACTTTCACTTTGCAGTCTCAGATTTATCTAGACTGTGTGGTTGTGTGAAAGGTGTTGTCCTGTGTTTTACTGCTTTAGTGTCCTGTGTCCCTTGTATTTTGTCTTAGTGTCAATCTATTATTGTTGTATAACATTGTCTCAGTCTGTTTAGTCTTGTTTTGTCTATACCTTGTCACCTTTAAACTCCTGACCCACGCTCACAAGGCACTTCACAACACCGGACCCTCCTACCTCAACACCAGACTGAACTTCTACACTCCAACACGTCAACTCCGATCCGCCAACCTCGCCCTCGCCATCGTACCCCGAATCCAGCGCAAGACATCCGGCGGCAGATCCTTCTCCTTCCTCGCCGCCAAGACCTGGAACTCTCTCCCCACATCTCTTCGCCAGACCCAGGACCTCCTCGCATTCAGAAGGCTCCTCAAGACCTGGCTCTTCGACCGCTAAATCAGCAGCGCTCCCCCCCCCCCCTCTCAGCGCCTCGAAACCCTGACGGGTACATAGCGCGCTTTATAAATACTATGATTGATTGATTGATTGATTACCTGTGATAGTTTGTATTGTCTGTGGGAGTCTGTTGTGGGTAGCATAGTTTGGGGGGTTAGTTGGGCTATTTTTCTCCTTCTTCTTTTTCTTTCACACCTCTACCTTTCCCCATTTCCCACTTTTACTTTCATATTTCATTTGTCCATTTTTAGACCTCTCAATATGTCAGGTAGGCCTCGCCTGTCCAGGATGGGTGAAGACGAATTGGGGGGGTTCATATGGCTAGTAAGCCATTTCCTCCCACTGATGCTGGAGGCTGGGGGCCGTGTGATACAGGGGTATCACACGGAGGTGAGGAAAATCCGGTGGGAGAAGGTGCGCCATCACCTGGTCCGGGTCTACAGGAGTCTGCGAAATGTCCATCAACTCAAGCACCGCTGGGCAGATCTGATCACCAGGGAACAGGACCTGCTGGACCACCTGGGACTCCGGATTGGTGGCCATGTTGGTGAGTACAAATCAATTACATGGGAATAATAGAAATCTGTGTGTGAACATGTGATGATTGTTAGCCAATCTGCAAAATAAGTAGCTGACTGTGTGTAATGCTAGGGAAACCTAGGCCCATGGTCATACACATAAATCCCCATTTTTGCAACACATGTACACGCAATAACAGCAGTAAAATCCAACATCTATTTGTATTTTGCTAAGTAGCCCCCTCTCTGCGTCACAAAATGATGCAAATGCTGCGATACAAAGGTATACATATGTGTCCTAATGTGTATTTGTTGCAGAATGTGTATGAAGACCTATGCTACCAGTCCGATGGCTCATTTTTGCAACACATACCAGATGCCTGTAGCTGCATGTAATGTAGTGTTGCATTTGTGTCAGAAAAGCAACACGTGAACTGCTCTATTTGTACTCTACTGGTCATAATGGCCAGTGAGTACGTCATGTAGAAACAACATACCTACATATGTAGACGCCATAGCTAGACAGAAAATTGGAAACACATGATGATGCTATACATGTGTGTTGCCTTCACGTCACATGAAGTTAGTCATGTTGTCCACACATATGTCACATGTGTGTCTGGTTGCTGTGTGTTGAACCTGTCCACATAGCCTGTTTGATTGTGAGTGGTCATGCAGTCATCATGGAACCAGTTTTGGAATGTCTCTCTGGGATGCACATGCTGAGATGTATGGATAAAATTATTGTTGGGGCATACTAATGGAGGATTAACTTGGACGACACATGACTGTCCTGGCCACTGCATGAGTGTAGTAGGGTGTGGCACTGGAGAAGGAGACTCATCCAATGATAATGTTGAATACAAAGTCATCCATGCAGGATGAGCATGTGTGAAAGTGTATCATTACCATGTCATATTCACACAGTGTCATTGTAACAGAAATTATTTTTCCGTTCACCCAGTCTGAGTATATTCTTCCTTTCATGCTTTACAGGTGGACCAGCCCCGTACACCGTGGGAGAGGTGGCCCATTTTGACGACCCCGATACCTACAGTGAGTGTCGCCTGAGTGATATTTTCATTGTTTGGTAATGAAGCATGATGGATTACTGTGTGTTCAAGAGAATTCATGATTTGATGTGCTGGCCGTTCCTTGGCTTGGTTGTTTTAGTGTGATATCAAATAGGAATAATGTTTCTGTAAAGCAATACCTAGTCATCTCTCACATTGAGGGGCTGTAGGTCATTCAATTAGGGCGGCAATTGGGAATGGTATGACTCATTTGGAATACACTGGTCAATGTTAGACTTGGTCAGGGACTTGCCATAAACTGAGTCTGCATATCAGACTGACAGTCTCCCAGATAGCTTAGGCACATGGCTTTGATGACAAGTGCTTCTTCCTAGTTGAGGATGGACTGTGTACACTATAGGTCGGATCTTCCGGGGGCATGTACTTCCACAAGGTGAACTCGAAGTGTGTGTGACTTGAGTGCAATGGCCTAGGTGTTCTGTCGAATCATGAGAATGGGTGTTCTACCTCCTCTGTGTGTGTTGTAAAACATGCCTCACTAATAGTATGTTATGTTGGGCTAAGTCATATCATTTTGACATGTGTGGACCTGGGATGTGACAAGGTTGGGCTGACTACAACGTGTTGCTAGCCCTTCATAGGTGTTGTGTGTGAAGGCACATACTTGTTGAACTTTCTGTACACTCCTGGGTGTGCATTGAACATGGGACTGTTGGTTGTTCTTCCCACACCACCCACAAAGACTGGGATGTTACTGTGAAACAGGGTACCTAGGACTGTAGCAACCAGTATGTTACACGTACTTAACACCTTTTGTGACTTGAGTTAGTACCTAGGGCCAGATGTAGCAAAATGTCTACACGTTGCAAATGGCATAAATTTCTGTTTGTGAGTTGCAAACGTCTGTTTCCTATTCCAAAATGTATTTGGTGGTCATGTACATATTAGCAATATGCTTTTCAAAATGCAAATAATAAAGGGGTTTACCAGACCTACTTGCAACTCACAGTTGTAGGCAATCCCATTTGCAACCGAGTACGTGGTTGCAAAGTGAGTAGCTGTTATCATCCACTTGAAGTGGATGGTAACCAACTTGCTGACTGGAAGGGGTCCTCATTGTAAAACTTCACCTTTGTGAGTGGACTAAAATAATCCTGCGTAAAACAGCCAGTGGTCTAAGGGACCAATAATTACCGTGAAAATTTCCAAGTTGAATTGTTGTGATTTTTAACTAATTGCAGCTCATTTTCCTTTCAGGTAAACGGCCTACACTTGGGGAAAAATAACTTGCTTTATTTAAAAGCAGTCACGTCTATGGAGTTCTGCTGTTCCCAGCAGGCCTCCATCCCCGTGAGTGCCCATAGTTGCTAAGGTGGGGCAACTTGGAACCCACATCATTGATGTTCATGAGGTGGGTTTTAGGGACCCCATAGTGACTCGCAGACGGTGTCAGAGACACCGTTCTGCTTTGCAAATTGCTAGTTGATTTTTCAAAATTCCTACATCTGGCCCCTAGTGTGGACATATGATTCTGGGCCAGGGGTTCAATCTTAGCACACAACTAATTCCAAATGCCATTGAGTGAGGAGTGTGATTGTTATCACATAGAATGACATACGTAGTGAAGTCAGTATGCGGAAGAGCTGGTGCCATAATGTCTAATGCCTTAGGTATGATTTGGATGAGTAGTTTAGGGTGATGTCATCCATCATGTAGAGACATGGATATGCTATGTGTGATATGCCCTTATGTATGCATGATTCACATGTACTTCCTCTGAGCCTTTCCGTGAACCATGTTGTAACAATTGCTGCAACCAATACATTTCTAGTAATGGACAAATGACCCATTGTGGTATTCAACCCACTGTAAATTCAATGCTCAATATTTCCCTTTTCTCTTCACAGCTGCAAACCTGAGTGCCGCAGATCGCGACCATTTCGAGCGCCGTGCGATGAGGTACAGGCACATCCTGCAGGTGCAGTGTGGGTATCGGAGGATGGCCCGCAGATATCATTCGGATCGGGCCTCCGGGGCGTGGTATGCCACACCACAGGCTCCCCCAACGGTGCCACCAACAACCACCGCCACTACATCCACCAGGTCTGCCCAAGTGGACCCAGCAACGGACCAAGCATCTTCCTCCAGACCTAACCCAGCCGTGTGGTGGGAGCAGGGCTGTCCCGTGGCCACACAACTCCAGCAACAACATCCACCTCCACCGGCACGCAAACCAGCACTGACCCTCCTATCGACCCTGCGGCCTTCCAGGCATTGTCCCGAAAATTGGACAGGTTGATTCGAAAGGTTGACAGCCTGACGGAGGACATGAATGAGGTCAAGAAGAAGGTGCGCTCCATCCGGCGCACACTACGGAGGGCAAATCAGTAGTAATTTTGCCCTCCTGAACTTTTACCCCTCCCCTCTCACCTCTTTCCTATTTCATACTGTTAGTTGGGTTTGGGGGGTTAGTTATAGGATAAGTATAGGAAATTAGCTTAGTTAGTGTTAGGTAAGAGGGTGGGGGGTCCTTATTCTTTCTATCTTATATTTTTGTGTGGGTGGGTGGGTGGGGGGCAATGTTGGGATTCCTGTTTAAAAAAGAAATTAAATAAAAAAATTTTTTTTTAAAAATAAAAAAATATTCAAAAAAATATATGTTTGTTTAGGATAGTATAGTATGTGTGTAGGTTAGTAAGTGTTGTCCTGCATGTCTCTTGTCTCATAATGGTGGGTAGGGGGTTGATGTTTAGATTGTTTCGTTACATGTGTAGAGTAAGTTTAACTTAGGTTAGTTAGGGACAGTTGTGGGTTAGTAGTAGTCAGGTTAGATTAGTGTAGGTTTACCTTTCCCTTAGTTGCCTCTTTTATTACTACTTTGAAATAAAAATTTTGTTAACCCTTCACATGATGCGTTATGTGCTACCTTTTCATGGCCTTGACATCAGTGTAGCAGAAAGTTTTTGTATGACATTTGTGTCCTATGCTCGCTATCCCCAGGCTATTGAGGTTTAACATGCCAGCTACCCGTGTGCTAACTTGGTAAGTATCCACCATGTGGGAGAGCCACCATTGGTAGTGTGCATTGATCATCAAGGTTTGGGGTTGGTATGTATCCTACTTCACAAAGCGTGCTTCCAGACTTGTTATTGTAGGTAAATAGATAGGTCAGACAGCAGTGTGAAGTTCAGGGAGATCTTTGTAGATGAGGATTTGTTCACACTCTTGTCTTGTTGCTGTCATTGCTGACCTACATCATGTGTGTACTGATTCAGCATGACTTTCCTTCATGGAAGTATACGCCGTAAGGGTGATTGATGCTGTGTAATTTGTTTATCATTCCTTTCATTTTACAGCATAATTTCTAATTTTAGTATTGCATGGTGCCTACATTTCTCAGCCACCATTAGTTGTCTAGAATAGCTTTTGATGGTGCATCATTCTGTCCAACACAGCATGATTGTGTGTGCTTAGTCCCTTCATCAGTTATTTTCCTCAGTATAGTAAAGCTATGATGCAATCCTGGCCACTGCACAGATGTTTCAGTATACATGAAATCAGGACAGTAGTATAGAGAATCGACATGGTTGCCACACAGCCACTTTGGAGTTATGTACTGCACAGTTGAAGTGTGAAATAACACAGAGACACAATAGGTGTGCAAGTAATATTTATTTTTAGGTGGTGTAGTGCAAAATGTCCATTCACAATGTTAGCTGAGTCCGTTCTTGTGCATTCTTACATGGTAATCCTACAGACGGGGTGTGGATGATGCTCCTGACATGCTGGGGTGATGTCACAGACAGTGCAGAGGAACAGGAATTGCCAAATAGTAGGAGAGAAACATTCACTGCCAATGGGGACAAGTCATACAGTGGATTGCCGAACAGTCATTGAGGGTAGTTGTAGTGAGACTGGCATGTGTCAAAACGTAGGACCTTGGTCAGAGTAGGCCATGGTGCAGGGACTAGGGCTTCCGGGTACTCTTGCGTGTGAATGTTATCTGTTCCATGTCTTCTTCTTCTGATGTGTGTGTTGCCTGGTGTATCCTTGTTGTTGTTGGTTGTGAAGGGGCAACACACACCTCAGTGTTAGAAGATATGGAGGCAGACATCCCGGGGGCTGATCCCTGTCGAGTAATGAAGGGCAGTACTGCAGCAAGGAGGGCCTGCTGGTTTTTCAGAATGGCAGCCACATCCCGATGGTAGGCAGCCAGGTCGGCCCTGAGGGGTTCTATGTTGCATTCGTGCACACGTTGACTGGCTTGCAGTTGGAGTTGTTGTGTCAACTGGATGACAGCTGTGCAGATTTCCTTCTGTGTTTTTAAAAGTTCCTCCAAGAGCGATGTTCTGTCTTGCATTGCAGCTGCCTGATCAGCAGTTGAAAACATGCACGAA
This sequence comes from Pleurodeles waltl, assembly GCF_031143425.1. Lineage (NCBI taxonomy): Eukaryota > Metazoa > Chordata > Amphibia > Caudata > Salamandridae > Pleurodeles > Pleurodeles waltl. The sequence continues at coordinate 958,394,798 of NC_090449.1, forward strand.
CGCACCCCCTCAAGGCTGGCTGCTATAGTTTGCATCCCCACCCGCACCTCCTTGGCCAGCTCCCACTGGACCCCAACGACTGTTCTTTCGAAGCTGGTGCCAGTGTCGTCAGAGTCCTCAGCTGTGTTGGAGCTGGCAGGTCTTACAATTGGGGTGGCGGGTGGTTCTACTGTGGTGGCTGCTTCTTCTGTGCTCCTCCTTGTGACTGAAGGTGGGGTTTGGAGGCTTTCAAGGACCATGTCAATGGTCTCTTGTGGGAGGTTGATGGTCTCGTCATCCATGTCATCAGGGAACTCATGGACAGGCATATCGGCAGGAGATCCGTGTTCCTCTGCAATGAAACAGGGTACAATTAGTGTGTCTGTGTTGTGACAATTTTGCACTAAGATACAAGCCTTTGGATGCCTTAACTTTGTACTCTGTGTTTGTCTTGGTATCTGCTGTCCGTCATAGGGCATTGTTGTAGGCCTATGGCCCACCTGTGTGTCACATGTATGATATGGAGCTATCAGACATGTCTGCCAGGTCGCCTCTAGGTGTTGCTTTGTAATTATTTAGGAATAGGCGTGTTTTTGTCCTACTCCTCCCTCGGTGTTTCACTATTGTTATGGAGGGACATTTTGTTGGGTGGGCTCTCATTATCCTACATGTGATTCTTGGCTTTCTAGGCAGCAGGATAGCTGATGGTGTGGGGGACTAAGTTTGACCCACTTGTAAATAACTCTGTCACCCAGATATTCAATTTAGCTCAGACAGACTAGCAGTGCCTCTGGTCTCCCACATCAAAGGAATGTTTAGACATCCGAGCGCATGACATCTTTGGAACTTCTCAGGGAAGTGGTGGACACTCAGATCCTACACAATTCGATCTTTTCCGGTATGTTCCCATACACAAATGACAAAGACAGTATTTGTTTAATATGAAGTTTCATTGTACAACTGAGTTGTAGAAATTTAGGTGTGAGCCCCAATAACCCAAACAATACACACTGTTAGAATTGAAATAGTCCGCAGGAGAGTAATACATTAGTACACAGCTATCATGGTGCCTAACAGTTTCAACTCTCCCTCTGCTTGTTCTATGTATAGCACAGCATGTTAAGTTTGGAGCTTGCCTGTCTGAATCACAGGGGAGACATCATCCCTCATATCAGAGGAATGGGCTGGGATCTGGTTGTGCATCAGCAGCAAGGCAGGCAGCATCTAGTTGTGATTTTCTGTTTGGAAACTCCCCCATGCGTGTCTTGGGACGAGGAAGTGAATTTAAAAGACATATGTCCTGGTGATGACAAAGTTTCCCTACGCAGGAATGCCAAACCTTAACCCCTACCACATCTATCAGCAATGTACCAGACGGTATCCTTGACTGGGGCACAGAGTGAATATGTTCTGGCAAACTCCAGTACAGAAGTAGGCAAAACAGTGTTATTTGACTAATTGACAACACCTTAGGACTGACTATTTGATACATTAACTGATAGGAAGGGCAATGAGATTCATTTAGTGCAAAGTGCTCTGAGGCTCTTAGATGTGAGCAAATGAGTATAAGTACATTCAGGGTAAGATGCACAAAGGCCTCCGGCCTGAGGCTAATGCGCAAAGTATACGTTTCACTTGCCACACTACACTTTGACTGACTGTGGGTGTTGTGACTGCCCTGCCAGCACACTTGCCTCTCAGGCCCTGCCCCATACACTTTTTATTCACATTGCATGATCTGTACATGTTACGTGGCATTACCTATGCATGTCAATGTTAGGATGTGGTATGGATGTAAACATTGTTGATGTTTGAATATGATGGGGTATCATGTGTGTCTTACTGGATTGGCCTGTTTATCGTATGAATGTCCTATTTGTTTGTCAGACTGTGCAGATGTGTTTCAGTGACCAGTTGCCGGTGTCCCCTCCTCAATGTTGTTGTCTGAGCAGTATGACATTAGTGATGTAGCCTTGTTAGCCAGGCACATGAGGGACACTGACGTATGCAGCATGTGTGTGTCGTTGGTGCTGTGTGGCTCCTATTGCTGTTTACTTAGGCTTATGTATGTGTCAGTTATGGACATTCGGCATTTGAGTGTACTGGTACCTTTGTCTTATTTCTAGGAGTAGTTGCAGATGTCATCCTCACCCCCTAATTTAGGTATGTATGTTCCAGGGTGGGGTTCCTGCCATTTGGTACTATAGCTGCACAGAGATGAGAGGTGTTATTGTCAACTGTTGTGGCAGTTACGTTGCAGTTGTTGTATTTGCTACTGCATTACAGGTAGGGACCTAGTTGATGTAGAATAGATTTTGCAATACAAGTGCCTGGATGTGGATTTGAGGTAGTGTCCTTCCCACCTGTCACTGCTTTCCCTTGGCTCTCTTGTTGTAATTACAGGATGTCCCCGTGGGACTGTTGTTGTTGCTGTATTTTGTCGTGCCCCAGCTTCGGTCAGTACTGGGCATGCCCCCCTGCCGTGCCCCTTTCCCCATGCCACTTCATATATGTGCTAAGTTACATGCATTGTGTAGTAGGTATCCCCCCCCCTGCTTACAGTCCCCATTATTGCATTTGAATTCCCCATGCGACTTACCCTGCATGTGCGTTGTGTCGTGGTAGTCTGCGCTGTCCAGTCCTTGAATCCCTGTGACGATCTCCTCCGGGATGACGGCTGCGACCATCTCCTCCATGTGGTCCAGGGCCTCCTGTTGTGCTGGACTCCCCCCTCCAGTCTGCATTGCTGCCTTCCTGTTCCTGGCCATTTTCTCTTTGGTCCTACGTTTGCAGTCATGCCAGCGTTTCTTACACTCGGTGACTGTCCGGCGTTCTTCAGCCACACTGTTAATCTTGTCCACAATTTGTTTCCAGATGGCCTCTCTCCTACTGAGTGGCAATTTTGAGGAGATGAAAAGTTGGTGCTGGTGTTCCGTCACCTCTTTCACCAGGATTTCCTGTTCCTCTGCACTGAAGCGACAATTTCTTTAAAAAAAAAAAATGTCCTCGTTCCTGTATGGATCCTCCTGGCTGGTTCCTGGTCTGCTCTCATCCTCCTGGGGTCTGTTGGGGCATCAAGGATCCATTTTGGCTCTCCTCTGCTGAAAGGGCAGTTTTCGCGCAAAAATTAAACGCAATAGCGTGAAAAAAAACGGCGTTTTCACGATTGCGCTGTCGTAAATCGACCCACAGTGATGTGCGTCGCATTTACGTTGGTTTCCTTTACGACAGACGGACGCTGTGTGCGTCACGAAATAATGACTCCCACCTGTTGGTTGTGCCACCGTACGTCAAAGTATAAATTTGACGCCCGCATGGCGCTTCAAAATGGCGTTAGACGGCGCAAATTTTTTGGACGCAAAACTGCGTTAGCGCAATTTTGCATCAAATAGTATAAATATGGCCCTTAATACTTGGGAACTTGCTTCTTCTGCTAGAGAAAAAGAGAAGTATCAGGGAAGAGCTAAACAAGAAGTGCACACCTATGCAAATGCTAGATCGGATGCTGAACAAAAGAAGTAGATTGTATCCAGGATTAAAGAGTGAAGCGTGAGAGAGAGATAAGATAAAGAAAACAGACAAGACACCAAGAGTTGGAAAGCGAAACAAGGCAGATGATATGAGTACTATCAGAGATAGTAATTCTAGTGATAGCCTTTTAGATACATTATGGTCAGAATGTTCACCCCAGTATAATGAGGCCTGAGTGGAAGGTGGAGACAGCCATAATAGAGTAGGGAATCTTAGATTAACTACTGTCCCAATTAATGTGAATCCTGGTAAAGTGGAGGATACTCTGGTGAATGTACATCATGAACCAATGGGAGAGAGTTTGAGGATGTGTGTTCCTTCTAATCTTACTATCCCAACTATTGCCAATGCTCTTATTGTCCCAGTTACTATTGGTTCTGTGGTTCGTTTGTACAAGCCTGACTTCTCAGAAAAGACAACATATATTTTGACTGTCCCTAGAACAGCAGGTGCTTCAGGTAACGCTGCTTTGAGTCCCGACACAAGAGGATTTCTTCCTTTGGTTCCAACAAATACAAGCTCTCATGTGTGGTGAGTGCTGATTCAACTTTGAATTATACAGGGTCTGGTTCCATAGGCACACTTCAGAGAATGCCAACTTCTGGTATACCCATATTGGAGTAACCTTTAAATTCTAGAATCGGTATCCATGGAGATAGGAATATGTCTAAAGTTCCTGTGGTGTCACAGAGTCTCAGTGCTAAGGAAATAGACGAGTGGGTGAAAGCTTTTAATTTTACTTCGAGTAATAGTGAAAGTTCCAAGTTGAGTCAGGGGATGATTCAGTCACCTGTGAGAGAGAACTTGGTGGATATGGCTAAACTGAAGTTAGAACTGGACAAGATAATTAGTGCAATCTTGAAATGGCTTGCTTAGACTCTTAGCAAGAGAATGAGCTTATATTCGTATGTAAAGATATTACCAGACATGCAGGTGAAGTTAATGACAAACCCTCTGATTTGACTCAGAGATATGAGATAGACTTGAATAAGACCAAAACCTTGCAGAGGAGTTACTGTGTAGGTGTTAATGAAGAAGACTTAGCCTGTATGAGAACTTCAAGGATGAGAATACAAATTAAAGAGTTAATTCAGAAAATTAAAAATGAAACAAGTTAGGTAAGTGGTAAAGTTGATGGTGCAAGAAAGAACCAAAAAGACAGACAGGGGAACCACTACTTCATATAGGAGGAGAGGTGAGCACATCAAATTTCCCATTGAGAGAATTGCTAAGTGGAGGTTCTGTTCATGTACATGGGAGGTGAAGAGATCTTGCATCATTCACTAACAACTTCCCAAAGTTGAGGGAAAAGACAGTAGAGTGGTACAAGCAAGTTGTGCAGTTTGTGAAGATTTCACAAGTATTGATGGTTGATTTGATTATCCTGTTTGACATTGTTGTTGTGAGCAAAGTGTAAGATAGCCATTTAATGGCTTGAAAAAGAACCAAAGACAGACCCAGCGACAAAAGGCCCTTCAGCGTTGGTGATGAGAAAGTATTAGCAAGTGATGATCTTTTTAAAGTCAAAGGTGTCACCCAAAGATATTGATGGGATCAAGATTGACAGAATGACTAAGGAACCCAAAGAGTCAATTAGTGATTATTATGAGAGATTGTTGCAGGTGTTCAAGCAGAATAGTGGAATTCAGACACTTGAACAGAAAGATATGGATCACTTTGTGTCAAGGTTCATAACAGGATTGAGACTTGAAATTAGTGTGATGACTCAACAGCATTTGATTTGTTGGCAAAATAAACCTGTTGATGAGATCTTGAGATATGCAAAGTACTGCAGTGATGAAACAGAGATGAAGGAGAAGTAATTGAAGTGGAATTTAATGTTTGTTCAGCTGAAGGCTGCTCAGAGATGTAGTCAGACCCTGTCTTTTGTAGGGGATGTTGGTAAATGCACGTATCAGCAGGGAGCTACTGTGATGCGGGGTAGAGGTTGAGGTTTTCTAATTCATCCCAGTCCAGGGATAGATGTCAGTAGTCTGGAGATGACAAATCCTTCTAATTTCTGCAACAAATTGGTGCATTGGAAGGGGGAATGTTGTTTCAACCCAGCTAATCAGCTACAGAACTTAGGGTTTTTGCAGCCTTAGAATAACCACCCCGTACTTATGCAAAATATGCAGAGGCAGAGAGTGTAGAATTGTGATGTATCACAAGCTCCAATGATGCAAGATCCAGAACCCCCGATGCCACACTGAAAAGTGAATGGCCCTAGATCGCATTATAATCAAGTTCCAAACATGAACTCAAATGCCTTACAAGACATAGGGGGTCATTCCTACCCTGGCGGTCTATGACCGCCAGGGTAGGTGACGGAGGAAGCACCGCCAACAGGCTGGCGGTGCTTCTGGGGGCATTCTGACCGCGGCGGTAAAGCCGTGATCAGAAACGGGAAACCGGCGGTGTCCCGCCGGTTTCCCGCTGCCCCAGGGAATCCTCCACGGCGGCGCTGCTTGCAGCGCCGCCATGGGGATTCCGACCCCCTTACCGCCATCCTGTTCCTGGCGGTTTTCACCGCCAGGAAGAGGATGGCGGGAACGGGTGTCGTGGGGCCCCTGGGGGCCCCTGCACTGCCCATGCCACTGGCATGGGCAGTGCAGGGGCCCCCTACCAGGGCCCCATTAAGATTTTCAGTGTCTGCTATGCAGACACTGAAAATCGCGACGGGTGCCACTGCACCCGTCGCACCCCTTCCACTCCGCCGGCTCCATTCGGAGCCGGCATCCTCGTGAAAGGGGGTTTCCCACTGGGCTGGCGGGCGGCCTTCTGGCGGTCGCCCGCCAGCCCAGCGGGAAACTCAGAATGACCGCTGTGGTCTTTTGACCGCGGTACGGTCTTCTGGCGGTTCCCGCTAGGCGGGCGGCGACCACCGCACGCCAATCTAGGAATGACCCCCATAATCCATTGCAAACTAATTCCATGTTTGAGACATCTGAGAACTATGGCTCATATCAGTCAACCTGACGTGCCTGAGAGGGGAGGAAGTTTGCGTACTCCCTCAGTCTTGGAGGTAGACCAGAGTGGTCAATTCATAGATGGTGAAGTGAGTGGGTACCCCATGCCCCTTTTGGTTAACACTGGTGCTACTTGTTCTACTCTGAGAACAGAAGTTCCAAAACTACCCCTCTGAGGAAAAACAATCCAAATTATAGGAGTTACACATAACCAAATGACAACCCCAGAAATTACAGAAGTACCTGTGAAAATGGGGTCTTTTGAATAGAATCATCGATTTGTGATGTATGATTCTAGTCCTGTGAGTCGCATAGGGAGAAACCTCCTTTGTAAGCTCAATTGAATCATCTATTTTACATCGAAAGATGTAGAAATACAGACTCATGATGAGGATGGTGCCTTCAAATTGCTTCAAATTGGCGAGTGATGGTTCTTACTTTGCATTGTTAACCATGATGACCGTTGATGACTGCAGCCATGTCTGAGGTATGAGATTTTTCAGGAAAGGACATTGGTTTGATCAAAGGTGTTGAACCTGTTTAAATCACTGTGAAGCCAATGCCAATATAATTCGACACCTAAGGCAATTGCTGGGATTATTCTGGAAATTGAACCTATAATCCCAAAATGTATTCTGAAAGAGATTATGAGGAGTCCATGCAATTCAACTATTATGGGCTTACAGAAGAGGAATGGTAACTATTGTGCAGTAAAAGATTAGCAGAAAGTTAGCGGCATGGTTGTTCCCTGTAGTCCTATGCTGTCAAATTCAGCTGTTATTTTGTTTCAGATTTATGTGAGGCTGAGCGGTTCACCGTTATTGATGGATTTATTATTTTATACCCATGCATGAGGACAGTCAGTTCCACTTTGTATTTTGGTTCAGCAACCATGTTTTGGCATGGTGCCAAGTCCCACAGGGTTATACCAAGAGTCCTTTCATCTTTAATCAGATTCTCAAGAAGAATCGGGAGTCCCAGCCCATGCCTTGCAACTCAGTCCTGGTCCAATATATCAACCACCTATTGGTAGTGTTGGATACCTAAGAAGGCTGTAAGCAAATAGTATTGCATTGTTCAACCATTTGTCTGAGATTGGACATTAAGAGTTCCCGAGCAAGTTGCATACTGTCAGAAAGGTACAGTATCTTGGACATCACATTGAGAAAGGAGCTACTGAAGTTTCCATAATTCTGAACATGAATCTGCCAACTACCCAGAGAGACATGAGGATGTTTTTGGCAATGGTGGCCTACGGATGCCAGTGGCTACCCAACTTTGCCCTAGTGGCCAAGCCTTTACAGAGGCTACACAGAAGAATGTGTCAGAACCGGTACCCTTTGATAATGATTGCTTGATTGCCTTTCTAAAGCTGAGAGAAATGTTTTTCTCATGCCCCGGCACTGAAAATACCTCATTACAATAAGTAATTTCCACTTTTCTGCAGTGAAAGGGAGGCCTTGCCTCTCACAGTGCTTACACAGTTACACAGAAATGCCAAAATGCCCTCAGCCAACCTCTGCAATATCAACATCTACAGAACAATCACCCTGCTCCCCTTCCTGGCCAAAGTACTCAAGAAAGTCATCAACCAACAGCTCACTGAATACCTGGGACTCAACCAATTTCTTGACACCTCACAATCTGGATTTCATGCCAAGCAGAGCACCGAGACTTCACTGATCTCCACCACAGATGACTTCTCTCTCAGTGAAAGCAGAGAAACTGGCCCCAATTCTCCTTGACTTCTGTGCTGTGTTTGACACCGTCTCCCACAATATCCTCATCAACATGCTCCACATTGCCTGCATACAGCAAAGCACCCTCAAATGGATCACCTCTTTTTCGCACACAGAACATCTGACTGCCTCCCTTCTTCTCCACACCCAAGGACATCACCTGTGGTGTACCACAAGGACCCTCCTTCAGCCCCACCCTCTTTAACATTTACATAACTCCCCTCACAGATGTCACCAGATCTCACAATCTCAACATCATTTCCTACGCTGACAACACTCAACTCATTCTCTCACTCACTTAGGACCCAACCAACAACAAAACCAACTTCTACAGCGGTAACAGATGTAACCAAATGGATGAGAGACAGTTGCCTCAAGATTCACTCAGTCAAAAACAGAAGTATTGATCTTCGGAAAGAACACCTCCATATGGGACAACAGCTGGTGAGCAGCAGAACTCAGACCTATGCCCACACTAACACACCACACATGCAACCTTGTTATCATCCTCAACACTCAACTGACAATCAAATAACAAGTCACTGCAATATCCTCATTCTTTCACACCAATGCAAGCCATACAGAATCTTTAGATGGATTCCTATCAACACAAGAAAAGGTGTCACTCAGCCTCTTGCCACCAGCTGCCCAGACTACTGCAAAGCTCTCTATGCCAGAATCTCCACCCAACTCCTTAAAAAAGTCCAGACCATCAGACCATACAGAATGTCAGGATCAAGGCAGTGCGCGGTCCAGGTTTGACCCCGAAGATCCGCTGCGTGGATTTGTGGCGCGTTATGCGCACCATTGGTCATCCCCATGTGTTCTAAGAATGGCCCGCAACGTCGCCTGCCCTGTGGGAAAACCCACCCATTGGTGGTCAAGATGCATTTATCAGTGCTATTCTATGAAAGGACTGCATTACCCATCTTTTTAGAGGCAGCAGCCATCTTGGGGTGTGGCTGGCCAATAAAGCCCAGCCTCACCCAACCTTGTGGCTCCCTATTTTGAAGAATTCGATGCAGGCAGACCTCAAGAGACCTTCCTCTGGAGCAAAGCAGAATTTCTTCAAAGGCAGCTTGGCAGAAACTTGAAGGTTCCAGTTATTCCCTTTTTGGAATTCAGACAGGTCGTACTCATGAGCGGTAAGGTCGTGAAGAGCCCAAGGCAGAAGGGAGTTGTTTCTCCCTAACTTTCAGCCTTCCCCTCGACTAACGAGCTTGGCAAAGCTCTTCAGTTCACGGCAGCCAATGTGATCAGTAAAGCGCTTCAGTTGATGGCAGCAAACACGCTTGGCAAAGCGCTTTAGTTCACAGCAGCAAACGTGCTTAGCAAGGCGCTTCAGTTCACGGCAGCAAACATGCTTGGCAAAGCGTTTCAGTTCACGGCAGCAAACGCGCTTGGCAAATAGCTTTGGTTCACGGCGGCAAACTCACTCAGCAAAGCGCTTCAGTCCATGGCAGCAAACGCGCTCAGTAAAGTGCTTCAGTCAACGGCAGCCAACACGCTCAGTTAAGCGCTTCAGTCTACGGATGCAAACGTGCTCAGTAAAGCGCTTCAGTCTACAGCAGCAAACGCGCTCAGTAAAGCGCTTCAGTCCATGGCAGCAAACACGCTCAGTAAAGCGCTCCAGTCCATGATAGTAAAAGTGCTCAGCAGAGCGCTTCAGTTTATCGCAGCAAGACGCGCTCTGTAAAGCGCTTCAATTCACGGAAACAACGTGCTCCAGTACAAGCGCTTTTTTGTACAAAAGAATCTTGTTTAAAAGAGGGTTGCAATATTAAGAAATCATTGTTCATTGTTTTATGATGCATTATATGTGAGATATATACTAAGATGCTTTACATTGTTTGAAGAAACCTCTTTAAGTGTTTAATGAGTCTTCGAAAAAGAGGTTTATGTTTAGAGTTTTATCAATGCATTAGTGGTTCTATGATTGATATTTCAGAGAGTGTCCATGGTCTAAAACTCTGTTTTTCTTGGGACTCTGAGGTCTCAGTTCATTCTGGTGTTGTGATTTACAGAAGGGGCTAATTGTCCAATTACAAAGAGTTTTCAATCTGTAGTTATGGAGATGCATGTACGCAAAGGCGTTGATGGTGAATTAGATTGTGATTAATGAGTATATGCATGCTTGTACTAACCTTTTCCTTTTGAGATCTCTTTCCCAGCTGTTCCCTGCCCTAATTCCCTTCCCCCGGCTGGCTACATCGTAAATCTGTGCTGTTAAAGCTTTCTGAGTCGATGACGCCGGGAGGTGGGCCTTCTTGTTCAGCAACGTGAAGATCCTGAGGAAAAGCCACCGTGACAGAATAGTGAGCCCACGATTTAATACTTTCCTCTTTGTCTGTACATTAGCCGCACACAAATGGCCACCTTAGACACCCTTATTGAAGCGGTAGCTCAGATGCAAAAAGATCTGACAGACTCAAAAAGTGTCACAGCTGATTTGGTTAGCTAAGTAACTCAGTTACAGAGTAAGGTGGATAGTTCTGATTCTACTACTCGCCCTATGATTGCCGCACTTACTAATATAGCTGTGAATGTTCCACCACAAATTCCTTTAGCTGCACCAGAAAGATTTTCAGGCGACCCTCATAAGGTTAAAAAATTTCTCGCTCAAGTGGAGTTACATTTCACATGTCGTCCCAGTGCTTTTCTGGACGCACAATCTAGAATTGCATTTCTGATTTCGTATCTGAGTGGTGATGCAGCTCTATGGGCTATACTTTTAGATTGAGTAGACAGTCCTTTGTTGTATAATTGGTGCAGTTTTGTGGAAGAATTTGAAAAAGTATTTGATAGGCGCCCTATAACTATGTCTGCAGCCAAAGAGTTGCTAGAATTGCGCCAAGGAAATAGAGTATTTGTCCCATTTCAACCTGCTAGTTGTGGAAACTGCTTGGCCTGAGGAAAAAAGGTCAACAGTATTTTATAAGGGGTTAATAGACGAACTAAAAGATGTATTGGCCCAGGTTGAACTACAACCAGAAACTTGCTCTGATTTGATTATTCTAACTCTACGGTTAGACTCTCTGAGAGAAAAGAAGTAAGGAAAAGATGGGAAAAAGGCAATTGGCGTCTGGGAAGGCCCAGACATCTTCAAGCGTCCTCAGATTCAATAATTGAACCAATGGATTTTGGAACTGTCCGCCCATCACTGACCAAAGAGGAAATGGACAAACAACGAAAAAATTTGTCAGTGTTTACATTGCGGAAAAAAGGGTCATTTTATGAAAGATTGTCAAAAGAAACTCAAAAGTTAAATGGACCCAACTTTTGAAACCAAGAAAAAGATAGCTATTGCTTTGGAAGATTCACAGGAAAACTAAAGTGCCCAAGAAAAAATGAAGGGGACCTCTTGGGCAAATTAACAATCCCTTCGGTGTGTTCATGCAGAAGCTGATATGTCAAACATTTTCGAATTCCAGTTCAAATGACTGTGCAAGGAAAAAGACTTAAAGTACAAGTTTTAATTGCCTCAGGGGCAACAGAAATTTTGTGGATCAACAGACTGCATTAAACTTACAGATACCCAGTGTCAGGAAAATGATTCCCGAAGTTGTTTGTGCAGTTAATGGTAGCGAATTGGCTGGAGGCCCAGTTACTAAACAAACTTCACGAATCCAAATGGTTTGTAAGGATAATGAAAACCAGAACCATTGTGAAATAATTCGCTTCGAAATAATACAGGCACCCCAGTGTGGTTTTATCCTTGGAATGCTGTGGTTAATGTTACATAATCCATGCATAGACTGGCACAACCAGGTTTTACATTTGTCTTCTTCCTCTTGTGCAAAAAAATGAAGAGAAACAAAGAAGAAGAGTTTCAACATTCCATTGCTACTGCAGGTGAAAAGGAAGTTGATCTGCCATCCCAATACTCGGAATATTCTGATGTTTTCAGTGAGAAGAAAGCAAGTTCCTTACCACCTCGTAGACCATACGATTGTCAGATCGACTTAGTACCTGGTGCTAATATACCAAATTGCAGAATCTATGCATTATCTGAGAAAGAAAACCAAGTCCTACGGGAATATCTTGATCAATGTTTGGCCAACAAGTTAATTCGGCCATCACGATCTCCAGCAGCTTCTCCCCTATCTTTTGTACCCAAGGCTAGTGGTGATTTGAGTCCTTGTATTGACTTTAGAGCAATCAATAAGATCACAGTCAAGAATAAATATCCACTGCTTCTTATTCCAGTCTTATTAGATCAAGTAAAATCTGCTGTTATCTATACCAAACTTGATTTCCGAGGAGCTTATCACTTAGTTCGAATTCGGGAAAGAGATGAGTGGAAGACGGCTTTCAAAACTCGCGATGGCCTCTTCGGGTATCTAGTGATGCCGTTTGGTCTATGTAATGCTCCAGCAGCCTTTCAATACTTTTTAAATGATGTCCTGAGAGAGTATTTAGACATCTTTGTTATCGTTTACATAGACAATATATTGATTTACTCAGACTCAGAGGAAATACATGAGGAACATGTGAAAAAGGTATCAAAAACCCTGCAAAAGCACAATCTATTCTGTAAATTGAGTAAATGTGAATTTCATTCCAAAGAAGTTGAATTTTTAGGAGTCATCCTAACACCAAAAGGGATGCAAATGACTAAAAGAAAGATTCAAGCAGTATCGGAATGGCCTACACCAAAATCAGTACGTGATGTTCAATGCTTTTTGGGATTTGCAAACTTTTATTGACGTTTCATACATCATTTTTCCCAAAAGGTGGCACCAATCACTAAATTGCTAAGAAAGAAGGCCAATTTCCATTGGTCCCAAGAAACGGAAAAAGCATTTCAAAAATTGAAAAAGGCTTTAACTACAGCTCCCATCCTAGCTCACCCCAATGTGGAGAAACCGTTCATAGTAGAAGCTGATGCATCTGATGTTGCTGTGGGAGCCATCTTATCTCAACGTCATAAAGAAACGGGACAGTTGCACCCCATCGCTTATGCTTCAAGGAAATTGAATGAAGCAGAACAGAACTACACCATAGCTGAAAAAGAACTATTAGCAATTCGCAATGCTTTTAAGGAATGGAGACATTATTTATTGGGAAGCAAAACACACCATAACTGTGAATTCTGATCATAGAAATTTTCAATTTATGAGTTCTACCAGACTATTGACTCCCAGACAATTGAGATGGATGCTATTCTTCGCAGAGTTTGATTTCATAGTGACCTTTAGACCTGGTGTTGACAATCGGAAGGCAGATGCTTTGTCTACACAGGATTCTTCGATTACTCATACCGAACAAAAAACATATGCCTATTATAACGCCTTCAAAAGTACTGTGTTTAATATCAGCCAAGAAATTCTTTGATCTTATTTGTCAAAATGTTCATATCACCAAGTGGCAAGAGTAGTTACAACAAGACACTAAAAGGTCAATTAAACAAGGTTTACCACTGCATGAATCTCGCGTTTTCCTGCCTACTGAGGAGTTACGAGAAACAGCTTTTCATTGGTCACATACTCACCCTCTGGCAGGTCACCCAGGTCCTCAAAAAACTATAGAACTCGTTCATGATCTCAAGCAAATGTTATAATCCTGTGAGGTATGTGCAAGATGCAAAAGCGAACATAGCAAACCTAAAGGCCTATTAATACCTCTATTGGTTCCCAATCATCCATGGGAACATATTTCAATGGACTTCATTACTGGTCTTCCGCAAATTATACAGTTTACAAACGTCTTAGTGGCAGTGGACAGCCTTACTAAATATGCTCATTTCATCACTTGTAAAGGGCTCCCAACCTCTGACACCTTAGCAACTATTATTCTAGAAAACATTGTTCACCTTTAATGGACTTCCAAGAGTCATCCTCTCTGACAGAGGAACACAATTTTCTGCACACTTTTGGCAACAATGGTGTAAGGCTTTACAAATTGATTCAACCTTGTCTACTAGCTATCATCCACAAACGGATGGTTAAACAGAGAGACTAAACAAAACCATAAAACAATACTTACGATGTTATGCAACAAAATCTCCAAAAACCTGGTTGGATCTGTTGTGGCTAGCTGAACTGGCTTATAATAACTCTCATCATTCCTCGATAAGCTCAACACATTTCTATGGGCTATATGGTCATCATCCACATATTTTGCCAGTCATGTTACTGGCTTCAACACAAACCACTCCAGCAGTTATGGAAATGCTAACACATATGAAGAAGGTGCACTCACAACTGCAAACAAGTCTCCATGAAGCAAAGATAAAATATAAAATACAATATGACAAAAAACACCAGCCTGGTCCTCAATATACAGACAAGGATAAAGTTTGGTTGTCCACAAAGAACTTTGTATACAAAACCAAAAATATGTTTCACCCAAAATTCATAGGACCCTATGAAGTTTTACGACAAGTGAACCCAGTAATATATAAATTGAAGTTACCACCGTCTTTGAAGATTCCCCCCGTATTTCACACTTCACTTCTCAAGCGAGCTTCGCCCTCAAGTGTCACACAACCTCCTCCTCTTTTAGTGCAAGGGCATTGGGAATACGAAGTGCGATCAATCTTAGATTTCAAGTATCGGGGTTCTTCCCTTTGGTATCTAGTGTCCTGGAAAGGATATGGACCTGTAAATGACTCTTGGGAACCAGCAAAGAATGTCCATGCACCACGTTTGGTGTGGTGATTTCACCTCCTCCATCCTGGAAAACTAGGTCCTGGACCGCGCCTGGGAGAGGGGTGTAATGTCAGGATCAAGACTGCGCGCGGTCCAGGTTCAACCCGAAGATCCGCTGCGTGGATTTGCGTCACGTTATGCGCACCACTGGTCATTCCAGTGTGTTCTATGAATGGCCAGCAACGTTGCCTGCCTTGTGGGAAAACCCACATAGCGGCAGGTTCTGTCCAATGGTGGCCAAGATGCACTTATCAGTGTTATTCTATGAAAGGACTACATTACCCATCTTTTTAGAGGCAGCAGCCATCTTGGGGTGTGGCTGGCCTATAAAGCCCAGCCACACCAAAACTTGTGGCTCACTATTTTGAAGACTTCGATGCAGGCAGACCTCAAGGGACCTTCCTCTGGAGCAAAGCAGAATTTCTTCAAAGGCAGCTCGGCAGAAACTTGAAGGTTCCAATTATTCCCTTTTGGGAATTCAGACACGAGTAGGTCGTACTCGTGGGCGGTAAGGTCGTGAAGAGCCCAAGGCACAAGGGAGTTGTTTCTCCCTAACTTTCAGCAATCCCCTAAACTAACGAGCTTGGCAAAGCGCTTCAGTTCACGGCAGCAAACGCGCTTGGCAAAACGCTTCAGTCCACGGCAGCCAACGCGCTCAGTAAAGTGCTTCAGTTCACAGCAGCAAACACGCTTGGCAAATCGCTTCAGTTCACAGCAGCAAACGCGCTTGGCAAGGCGCTTCAGTTCACGGCAGCAAACACGCTTGGCAAAGCGTTTCAGTTCACAGCAGCAAACGCGCTTGACAAAGTGCTTCCGTTCACGGCAGCAAACGCGCTGAGCAAAGCGCTTCAGTCCACAGCTGCAAACGTGCTCAGTAAAGCGCTTCAGTCCACGGCAGCCAACGCGCTCAGTAAAGTGCTTCAACCCACAGCAGTAATTGCGCTCAGTAAAGCGCTTCAGTCTACGGCAGCAAACGCGCACAGTAAAGCGCTTCAGTCTACGGCAGTAAACACGCTCAGTAAAGCGCTCCAGTCCATGATAGTAAAAGCGCTCAGCACAGTGCTTCAGTTTATCGCAGCAAGACGCGCTCTGTAAAGCAAACAAAGAGTTTTCAATCTGGAGTTATGGAGATGCATGTACGCAAACGTGTTGATGGTGAATTAGATTGTGATTAATGAGTATATGCATGCTTGTACTAACCTTTTCCTTTTCAGATCTCTTTCCCAGCTGTTCCCTGCCCTAATTCCCTTCCGCCCGCCTGGCTACATCATAACTCTGTGCTATTAAAGCTTTCTGAGTTGATGACGCCAGGCGGTGGGCTTTCTTGTTCAGTGACGTGCAGATCCCGAGGAAAATGTACCGTGACACAGAACACCACAGTCAGACTCATTCTGGACCTTCCCAAATGAACTAACATCAATCCCCACCTCAGAGACCTTCACTGCCCCCCTAGAAGAGATGTCAGTTCAAGATCCTCATGCACGCCTACAAAGCACCACAAAACCAAAGACCATCTTACATCAACCATGGACTGATTCCACCAGCCCGGAAGAAACCTGCACTGTCCCTCATGTGCCCTTGCACCCTCCCCCACATTCATCACAGCTGCACCAGGCGCTGCTCCTCCTCCTACATTGTCGCCAAGACCTGGAATGCCCTACCCCTCCACCTCCAAATGGCACCCTCCCTGTCAGAGTTCAAGAAAAAGCTCAAGACCTGGTTTTTCAATGGAGACACAGAACCTAAATGGCCAGAGACCCCTATGGGTGACAAAGTGTACTCTACAAATACCAACTTATTGTTTGGTTGATTGAAAAGACCTGTGACCTATTTCTCTGCTACTCTTGATCCGGTAGCATCCGTGCTGCCAGGTTGTCTTAATGCAGGGGCGGTGAGTAGTATCAGCACAGAGAGGTGTGAAAACATTGACTGTTTATGTTCCCCATTCTGTTGAATTGTTGGTGACAGGGACTAGAACCCAGCATTTACTAAATAAGAGAAAATGATACACATGGCTAAAAATGGGATTGTGAAGTGCTGTGCCGTTCTAAATCCTGCTACCTTGTTGCCTTTACAAGAAAATTTAAATGATGATCGTGAAGTGGAGCATGACTGTCTTGATTTCACTGAACTATGCATCAAGCCAAGACCAGATATAGGAGATGAGCCTCTACCTGAGTCTGATTTTGTGCTGTACAAAGATGGCTCGTGTTTACAAGACTGTGCAAACATTCCCAACTCACTTAGGCAGGCTCCTAGATCCCAGGAAAGTCATGGTGAACTTAGAATCCCATCATACCTTCAATTTGCATTATTACAAAATTTAACAATAAATCTCAGTCGTAGGGCCCCCAAGGGCCAAACCGTTGCTCTGCTACCAGAACTGGTAACGCGTCCTTCTATGTCAATTTTATACACATTAGGACTTGTTTTAGGCCAATGAATCTTTTGACCCAGTGGTGAGACATCGTAGGACGAGATAACTAATCAATATGTCAAGTAATATATCAATAAGGTCACTGATATTTATCACCACAATACACTTTATTTTGGATAAATACATTAATAAAATTATCGACGCAACCATGACCTTTCAGCCATGAATAACCACACCTTGTGATAGAATTTTGAGTTTTATTCCCTATTGATTACAATCTACTAGCAGAAGTGTCAATCTCAAAACCAAGAAGCATAAGAGCATAGTCACAAAGCAGACATAGATCGGAACACATAGAATATCATGCAAGTCTTAGTTCAGCATAGTACAATGTCAGTCTCGTCTATTTGTGTCAGTCAGGGTGATCACCTAACCTAGCAACTAATTAGCATCAGCATGTTGGACTTCATGCAAAATAATTTAGAACACCAATTTAGAAAACATCTAAACTATGGTCTCTAATCAAAAATACAGCAGTTGGTACCTAGAAAGGAAAAGCAAATAGACAAATTACAGTAGCATTGTCATAATTACCCTCCAAGGATTGAGTCAACACACAGGATCAGTCTTCGTCTTCAGGACATCAATCGTATCGCCATCAGTCTAACTTAGTCTAATGGAGAGGGGACACTTCCCTCATAAGGAGGAGAAGCATAAAGACAATCTATGGGTGAGGATATTTTTTTAAGTCTCAAAGTCACCAAACAGAGTGACAGAGTTTCTGGATGAATTCAATAGCATTCCCTACCTAGTTCCAACGACCCTTCTGTGTCATGAGTTTTTATCCCTTTTTCGCAATACCTTCCCCCAAAATTCTATTGGATATTCGCTATACCCCACTATCTTTAACCTATCAAATTATACATTACGTAATCCAAATTGTCACCCCACGATAATTTATAACACTTTGATTGGTCTTCATAATTGACGTCTTCGTAGGTGGCACATCCGGGGTGTTTTGTCATCATCTTGGCACGTCTCTCGGGTCATGAGCTTCTTTAGCCATGGTCAAATGTCCTTGGACATTCTTTTGGTATACTTTTGTTTCAAATCTGTATAAAACTTATACTAAGGCAGCTAGCATGCGGATGGGAACAGGATGAAGTTGGATACATGAAACGAAGGAAAAGAACAAATGCTGGGTCATGGCCCTTTACGAGTGAGCACACTGAAAAACAGAAAATATGCTTTAATATGAAAGTTACACAGCTAAAATCTTCAACTCACGCTAACTTAAGGCCTATGGGTTTTAATGCAAATGCAATATTCGTAAGCGTTAATGTATTCAATTAATCATGGTGCAAGCAATTATTTCTTACAATCAACATTAGTTATGTGGACAATAGTAACTTCACGTTTTATAATCAAAATTCAAAATACACATTAAGCAACTAATATTTATTGTCGTTTTTATATGCAGCATTGTTAGGTATTTATATAAGCACTTCATGTTTAACATGTGTAATATTTAGATTACGCTCTCTCAGTCACATAGGAAGATCAGGAGGTCCCTTCAACAGGATGTAGTTGGTCTTTATTGAAGTTCCTGTGTGTATCGGGCTGAGCTATGTCCTGGTGGTTATGTGCATCTTCTTGCGCTGGGCTGAACCTTACCTAACTAGACAAAATAACAGTCTCACTGTAGCAAAATTGTTGTTAAGAGAACTCATTCCGAGGTTTGGCTTCCGAACATCTCTAGTATGAGATTGTGGGACTCATGTTAGAAATCGGGGTTCTGGTTGGGTAGAGTGTACCTAAGCCAGGCAGAATCCACCACTCTAGTCAGGTCAAAGAATCAAGACCAAAATGACAATGATGATCATTAATACTTTGCATCCAGCGCCACTTCTCAGATAGTACTCATTAGCTTGGACAGTAAAAGGCAAAAAATTACATATAACAGGGGGCACCTAAGGCATATAATGCAAGTCAGTTTATAAACAGACACATCAGCCAAAAAATATCACAACAAGCAACTAGGGCACAGCGTACCTGTCGTATTACATATGATACAGTAACCCCCACTGTTTCTAAATGTAGCAAGTTTCTAACAGCAGTGCCATACTGATCGCAGGGGACTCCATAGAGGTTTAATCCTGTAATATGTCCACAGATCTAGTGCCCCCAAGGTATATCCAAAAAGGGGGGCATACACTGTAGCATCCAGAGGGGAGACCTAACTTGGTCCCCTGGGTGCAAAATACTAGAAGCAAATGGCCATGAATGTGCCGTGCAGCTGCGCAAATTACAGGGAATCCACAAAGGAGGGTGGGGAGACTCCAGCAGGACTTTGGAGGTCCGATCTCCTGCACTCCACCCTCACAAGCAGGAGGTCATGGCACCTGTGGCAACCAAGCTGCTGCGAGGGAGAGTGGGACAGCAGTACCTCCCTGGCCCCCATAGTACCTTCCACCTTTTCCGTAGGGATTGCTGTTGCAGAGAAGTGCACCAACATGGCCCTCCTCACTGTGTCCTCCCCACAGCATCAGAGCTCGTGGGCCCTGTTTTCTGCATCTCTCATGGTGGTGGAGTCCCGCTACGGGGTGTCCCTGATGGCTGAATGGCATTGATTCAGGCAGAAGAAGTGTGGTGTAGAATGACTCCTGTTGCACGTCATGATTTCTTTGCTGGGGGCCGCACTAGAGACAAACACACACCAGTCCTAGAGCAACGGTCATCTCCTTCTGGCAGCCAGTGGTCATTCTAGAGCCACAAGGAGCATGGGGCTGAAGGAGAGCTCACAGTGATCAGCTACACTCTGAGTTTTCCACATTGGTAAATTATTCACTGACTTCTGAAACAGAACTCAGGAGGAATAGACAGTGCTAATCAAGCGCCGAGTGAAAAGCGAAGAGCTCATCATGTGCTGATTTTGTCAAAAGCATGTCCCGGACTCATCAGTTGCTGAGTCGCATGGCAGGGGCAGACAGCAGGAAAATCTTTAATGGCCCTGGGACTTCATGACCAGGGGTCAAGCCAACAAGCCTTTAGACAACACTGTTGCACAAGGCGAGGGGCAGGCAGGCCAGCATGCAAATTTACTTGTATCAGAGTGATAGTCCCTTTAGTAGCTCTGCAGGTCAGCCCAAAAAAAGCAAGTAGTCCAGGTGGTTCCTCCTGGAAGCACAGCAGTCCTCTAGCAATGCGTATGGTTTCAAGTCCCACACAGAGCCTAAAAACATTAGATTAGAGCCCCAGTACCCATAATCAAAAATGTCTTTGATGAAGGGGTGATTTTAAAGGAACTTTCAGAAGTGCACTACAATTCATTTCAGCCCAGCCCTGGCTCCAGATGATCAGGAGGGAGTAAATCAGCCCTTTGTTAAAGGGGAGGACACAACCTTTTGACATGTAGGTATGAACCACCTATCCCACTCCCAGCCTAGGAGTGGGATATTAGTATGCCAAGAAATGCAGATGTATCCCTGCCACAACCAGCCCTTCTTGTGTTGTGGCTGCCTACAGAGTATGCACAAAGTGTAGCTGTCACCCAGGCCAGGCATGGATTAGAGACAGGCTGGAAAGCACACAGTGATATAAGCACAGAGAAATTGCCACTTTTTAAAGTGGCATTTCTAAAATAGTAATGTAAATTCCAACTACACCACTAAGTAGGTCTTAACATTACCATTCCAAACATGCCAAATAGGAAAAAGCAACTCCTTTCTGATCAGGAATTACCACTTAAAGGTGTATAAGGGAATTCCCAATGCTAACCTATGAAAGGATTAGACCTCACAGTAGAGAAAAATAAAAAAAGGCTGTTTTTAAGACATATATTGTACATAAAAGTGCACGTCCTACCTTTTACTTACATGGTATCCTGTCCCTAGGGCTACCTAAAGCCTACCTTAAGGAAGACCTATATGTAATTAAAGAAGAGTTTAATCCTTGGAAAGCAGTTTTAAATGGCAAGTCTATGTGACAGTAAACTGCACACACAGGACATGTAGTGGCAGGCCTGAGAGAGGTTTGAAAGGCTGCTTCTGTGGGAGGCACAATCAGTGCTGCAGGCCCACTAGTAGCATTTACTTTACAGGCCCTGGGTAAGGGACTTACAAGTAAATCAAATATGTCAAACAGGTGTAAACCAATCATATCATGTTCAGAGGTGAGAGCACATGCCCTTTAACACTATTTAGCAGCCGTAAAGTGCCCAGAATCCTAAAGCAAACAAAAAGGTCAGAATAATAGGAGGAGGAAGGCAAAAAGTTTGGGTCAATTCTGCAAAAAGGACCAGGTCCAACAAATGATTTTAATTACGAGGCCCTGAGATTGTTGTGCACAGCATTGCAAGTGGAACAGAGACTACATTGCAGCTATAGACCTGAGGCTTCGGGTCTTGTCTCACAGGTTAATGGGACACTGAAATCCAGATTGGCGAAAGTGTCTGCATCTTTGAAATGGCCTGATGCTTTTTTCCTTGTGTTAATGAGTTTTCCCAGTGTACCTGATCAGAAGACGGGACAGTCTCCCCATGATATAATTATGGGCAGATATATGAGATTGCCAGCTGTATCTGCAAATTAACTTGTGAACTTTATAGATGATTTGATCTTTGGTTACTGAAAATGGCTAGTAAGGAAGACGTGTTTGGAGTCTTGTTACTGTGGGACACATCAAGTCATCTTGGTAACAATGACAGCTGTTAAAGATGGATGCTGATATTTATTAGGTGCAGTTCTGATTAGGCCCGAGCACAGAACTTCACTCTGTTGGCAGGGTTTTCGGACTTTGGGCACTTTACGTGAAGTAGGGCGAAGTTCCCAAATTCTGCCTTCTGGCA
Organism: Pleurodeles waltl; assembly: GCF_031143425.1. Classification (NCBI taxonomy): domain Eukaryota; kingdom Metazoa; phylum Chordata; class Amphibia; order Caudata; family Salamandridae; genus Pleurodeles; species Pleurodeles waltl. Next base: position 958,416,889 of record NC_090449.1, read on the forward strand.
CTGTGCAGAATTATTTGCATGTGCAGGTTTTGGTTTTGGTGCTTGCTCACACCACAATACTCTTGGACTACTAGCGAGCGCACGCAAGATTTACATTTAATTGCACTGCTCGTTGCTGAGCACGCAAGACTTTGCATTCACTTGTGCTGCCTCTGGCTTTGCGTTAGAGACTTTGTATTCTCTTGCGCTACTTCCAGCCGTGACAGCTGTCAAAACAGTGGCGCGAGTGCAAATGCACCTGGAGTAGATTTTCTACTCAAGATGTATCTAAGTCTAGTCAAAAATAAGTTTTTGAGTGGATTTTCTTCTCTAATGGACCCTTCAAGTTGTTTTTTAGTGTGAGAAGCCTCATTTTTTCAAAGATGACAGAAGTGCCCCAGACACTCCAACTTCCTGTTCCTGTCCTCCCAGTGCTTTGTCTCTCTCCTGGCCACTTTCACTTAGATCTTGAGGTGGAAAGATCATGCTCTTTGTCTCCTGGATATATCTTTGGATTTAAGGATGTTGGTTTTGTGAAATCACACAAGTAAGATTGAAAACTGTTGTATAAGGGTACTGTTTGTTTGCTTGGGCATTCAGCAGTACTTCTTTGTACGTTAGTTTGATTTTTAAATGTTATAGTGGTGGGTGGCTTGGAGTTTAGGTATGGGCCTAGTTGTTATTTTCTTTTGTACTTCATTGATTTTTCATATTTTGTAAAGGAAATGTTTTGCACAGCTCAGTACCTTTTCTACGTATTTGTAATGTTTGCAATGTTATTGTACTATGTGTCCTAGATTTCCAGAAGGGCCCTCTAGCAAGTAGGACCAATACTATTAGTCATCAGTGTATGAAATAAATGTTCCAATGGTATATGTTTTTAAAACTTTATTTAGAGCAGGGATGGCATTGGATTAAATTAAAAATGTTGGCTAGTGTTTGGTTTTCAATTTTTTGTAAAGAGTGTATGTGTTGTGGGGTAATATTTGATTGCATAGAAGGATGTGTGTTGTTGTGAAATCTTTATAGCTCAGTTAATTTTTGTGTTTTGCAATGCTGAATTAACTGTAGCGTTTTCTTCAGTGTTACCACCATGCCTCCTTATGGCCATTGTGTGAGTGTGTTTGTCATCATCCATCATTTGTCTTTGTTCTTTATGACTATAGGCTTGCCTATGCTCTTTGTTCTCCAGTCCTCCTTATTCGCAATTTTCATTTGCCCATGTTGCTAGTGTCCATTTTGTGCATGCAGCCAGTGTTCCTTTACCGTAGGCTTGCATGCATTCTTTGTTCCCATGCCTCTTTGCGTCTTGTTGTTGTTATTTTTTGCATCCAGCCAGTGTTCCTTTGCCATAGGCTTGCATGTGTTCATTGTTCCCCATGCGTTCTTGCTCCTTGTTGTTGTTGTTGTTTGACCATTTGCCTGGCGGCCATTTTGTGCAACCAACCAGTGTGCCATTGCCATAGGCCTGCATGTGTTCTTTGTTCCCCAGTCCTCCTAACTCCTTGTTTTTTTTGTTTGACCATGTGGCTAATGGCCATTTTGAGCATCCAGCCAGTGTGACCTTGCCGTAGACTTGCATGTGTTCTTAATTTATTCTCCATGCCTCCTTGCTCCTTGTTGTTATTGTTGTTGTTTGTCAATGTAGCTGATTGCCATTTTGTGCATCCAGACAGTGTCTTTTGCCACAGACTTACATGAGTTATTTGTTCCCCATGCCGCCTTGCTCCTTGTTGTTGTTTGACCATGTGTCTGGTGGCCATTTTGTGCATCCAGTCAGAGTCTTTTTAATCCATTGATTTCCACGTGTTCTTTGTTCCCCACGCCTCCTTGTTCCTTGTTGTTGTTGTTTGACCATGTGGCTGGCAGCCATTTTGTGCATCCAGCCAATGTACCTTTGCCATCAGCTTGCATGGATTGATGTGATAACAGTGTATATTGATATGCTTGGGGATCAATGTAGTATATGCATACTAAAAGAATAAGCTTCTGATGAACATTGCTTACATTATGGCCTTCCTTTTTTTTGCATTTTTTATTTTGCGCCTCTTTGTCCTTTCCTCACAATAGTTTTTTTCTTCTTGTCTTCCCATATAAACATTGTCAATAATTGATCATTTGTTTAATTTAAGTTTATATTTTAATTTTTTGTTTAATTTTATTTTGTTATTCTTCTATTTATTTATTTTTTAGCTTTCATTTAAATTTTTTGCAATTTTTGTTTTTGATTTTGATCCATCCATCCATCCACCAAAGGCACATAGCCATGCTACAACATTCAGTTTCTTTAGGTGTATAATAATTCAATTTCCTCCTGGACATCCTGGCTTCAGTGCACTGCAGCATCATTAATTTTTTTAATGAGTTTTCCATTTCTCCTGGACCACCTTGCCGCCATAGGTTTTTTAAGGAATATTCCATTACCCATGCATGTCTCTCTGGTTACCAAAGGTGCCTACTTTAACCTAAGAAGTGCCACAGGCCGATCTAATCGGCCCTGTGTTAAAAATGAAAGTGCTCACGCCGATCTGATCGGCCCAAGAGCTGACACTCACATGAGAAGAATTTATTTCCTGCTGTGCCTCTTGATAAACAAAACTGACCTCTAATGCCCATCTGGAACACCTCCCTCTTTGTTTATGTAGCTGTAGTTGCCCATATTCCGACCCATTTGCAGACATTTCATCTTTTAAAAGTCGCCGAGAAAAGTTGCTCACGGAATGGAAACAAAGGGTCTGATAGAAGCTGCACAAGTTATTGTTCACCAGTAGAGGGCGCAGGCTAATCTGCCGTCAGCCCCAGAGACAGTGCAGCAAGTGTGCGAACTCGATTTGACTGAATCGTGTCCTTGCTATGGGTTTGCACTGCAGAAGCTTCTGGCCAGCTGAAAGCATCAAAAAACCAGGGCAGGTAGGGTTAATCAAGCAGTACTTCACGTCACTTCAATCTCGGGTCAGACTGTGTCTTGTTTTGTTTGTTTTTTGTATTTTTTAAAATTATTCTCTTTAGCCCCACACTCTAAATGCTATCTCTCCTATTTCCACGTGTATCAAAGAGGGTGGAGGTTACTGTTATAGTGTCGTCCATCCCAATAGGATGATCAGGCTCTCGTCTCCCAGCAGTGGAAGCAGGCCTCGGAAGCATGGCCATAATTAAAGTAACGTGAGTAGGCAAATTCCAGGGTTGGGGTGAAGCTTCAGACATGTGCCGGAGGGGTGGACGTAACAATGTACTTATGGGGCAGTATAAAGATAAACTAGCTAATCAGGGGTTGCAACACGAACGGAGCAGGCCTCATATTTCCATTACCTTGAACCATGCAGGCCAATATTTAAAAAAAATAGTGAAAAATGTGAGCAACAAAGCGTTCAGTGAACATAAAATAGACTTTTAAGGAAACAAATAAAAGGGCGATAATGAGAATGGTAGTGCATGTGACGCAAGTGATTTTATGGGTGAATTTCAGTGCAACGTGCCTTCTCAATCTGACCTCTTCAAACTCAAAATAAACTTACCTATGATATAATTTTAGTGGTTCACAATTATCTTGGCCTATTCCACCCATGAGTTCAATAAGAATGATTTATGTGGGTAAAGATCTCTCCTGCAATGGAAAATGTATGCCTTGAAATGAAGACACAATTTGCTGCTTCGTAACCATCTTTCCCATCGAACATCTTTAGCAACGGAAGGCTCTGGTTTGAAAGCTGTGGCTTGAGGCAGCTCACTTTTCTACATGTTACCATGTACATGTTTCTGCAGCCTCTAACTGTATGAAAAACACTATGTGGGACGGCAGCAACTTTGATTATTTCATATAGGATGGATGGAAGGATGAATGCACGCGTTTTCAATTCTGTGGCCTGTTGTTGATAGGCTCCAGACAACATTTCTCAGAAAGACTTGTAAGTTTTTTGTGAAATGCTGTGGGATGGAAGGGGGCAGGCACAGTTACGAGCTGGGTGAGGGTGGGGGCGGAAGGTGGGCTGAGTAATTATCAGCAGCAATGAAATAGTCACCGGATTGTTAAAGAGCCTTGCACCCAGTCACAAGCAGCAGTGTGATGTCCCTGGCAGCTATTGAGTGACAATAAAGGCACAGTTTCTGAGATAGCATTTTACATGCATATCTCCCTGTTGTTACAGGCCCTTACTATTTAAAAGGTCCAAAGAATGTGCTCATCCAAAACATCATGATAAGACCATTGACAGCTTAACTCCTTTTATCTACCACCTATCAGTTGAATATGGGCATAGGTAGGTTTATGTGAGTATTTTTTGTTTTCTCTGTTAGATGTTATTTTTTGATTTCCCAATCATTCAAGTTTTTTTTTTTTTGCTGACTGGACATCTGAAGCATGCAAAGAGACACACTAGTATTTGCAAACTGAGGCCCAACTGAAGATCACGAAAGCAATCGACCCTGTTTACCTTGATTTTCTACCCATTTGCAAAAATACATGCACATTTTTAATGCACTGATACATTTTTTTAAATTAGCAGAACGCAAAAGGACAGCCCGAATCTCCTGCAGCATGTTTTCAAGGTACACTTTGCAGTATTATGTTTTTACTAAAAGGATCCTTCAAGGTGACCCCAATGTTGTACTCTGGGACAGATAGAGCTTGCAGTAGTGAAAAACTAATTTAGCAGCTTATCACTACCTGGACATGTTAAACTTAAAAGTACATGCACAAAATTTTACATATACAGCACCCTGCCCTTGGGGCTAACCAGTGGCTATCTTAGGAGTGACGTATATGTAATAAAAAGGAAGGTTTGGGCCTGGCAAGTGGATGCACTTGACAGGTCGAAGTGGCAGTTTAAAACTCAAACAGACTATGCAGGAGCAGGCCTGAGATATGTTTGAAAGGCTACTGTAGTGGGTGGCACAATCAGTGCTGCAGGCCCACCAGTAGCGTTTAATCTACAGGCCCTAGGCACATATAGTGCACTTTACTAGGGACTTACATGTAAATTAAATATGCCAATTGTGGATAAGCAATGTTACCATGTTTAAAGTATAGACCACCTGCACTTTAGCATGGTCAGCTGTGATAAAGTGGCCAGAATACTAACAGGAAGCAAAAATGAAGTCAGAAAAGCAGGTCAGAGGGCAAAAAGTTAGGGGAAACCACACAAAGGATGCCAGGACTAACACAAACACACACTATCATTTGTGTGCTATATAATTTTATCAGTAAAATGGTATGTCTGTACAGAGATAGTGGCCATTTCAGTGGAAAATGTGTTGTCTGTAAGTGACAATGCGCTACCACACAATGCTTTAGGTTCATTCAAAAACTGCTTTTCCTCTTGTCCATTAAAGGTAGGTGGGTGGCGAAAGTTTGTTCTGAAAAGTAGGTCATGGTTCTGAAAAGTCTGGAACCTCTAGCCTATAGCACATTGTGTTTCTATCTATACTATTGCTCACCAGACCATGTCAGATCTTCGTAGTGAGTTTGAGGGGGCACATGGTAATTTCCAGCTCAATGCTATTCCACATTTAGCTAATACCAGGACTAGATCTATGAAGCCACTTTTATACTCTCCTTTCTTCCCTTCTGAAATGTGCCAACTGATTACACATGACCCACTTACTCAAAAAAGACATGCTCTCCCATATCAACAGTGAACACCAGATGGTTTTCAGTTCAATGTCTCATACATTGGAGGGGGATTCCCAGCTTTATATCTTCTTACCTCCCTTCAGCTGCATATATCTCGCCCATAAATGTGCCACTATGGTAACTCATTTAGAGATCCATCTATTCTAGGACCTGGCACTGATCACATTTCACTTATTAGTCTTCTGGTGCTGCAGGAGGCTGGGGAATCCATTTAGCAACTACTTGAAGATGTGCAACTATGTAGTAATAGTAGTAAGGGGTCCCAAACCTCTTCAGTCATTGAATTCGTAGCTTGTAGAATGCTATATAGAATCTACTACACTACTAAACCATTGTCGACAATCATGAGTTTAATTCCTTAAACAACAGCCACAGCTACATCAATGGTAAGGATGGACACATCCTCTCCAGACAGTGTTAGTAAATTGCCGGCATTTCTGTGGCTAGAGTGTGGAGACCCATACATAGTAGTAATGGAGGCTTGAGACAGGGCTATCCTTAGAAATTCAATTAGGGACTTTTTTGCAAAAGTCTGCTGATTTGTTCTTCCTGGGCACTTACATTTGGTGAAAGGGAAGGGTGAGGGTTAGTAGTGCAGTTTTTGTTGTTTAAGGGGAAGAAGAAGTTCATGCCAGGGATGACCTTTAGTCTTTCCCTGATTGAGGAGTCAAAAAGATGCAGGGGTTTGCCACCTCAACAACACATTCAGATATAGCTTTATTTACACAGATATTTTGTGAAGACCTGTTGCATTGCTGTTGACTATTTGGGCTTAACATTAAAATATGTTTTTATCTTTACATGGTGGAATCTGTACATGTGAGAACACTGCGATAAGGGGTGTGCTGCAGGTGAATTGAAGAAGAGCTTGCACAAACATGTGGCCCTGCAGGCAAGACTGTTGGCCCTTGTCAAAGAGGTGTCAGCAAGGTAAGTCGGTGACTAGAAGGTATGGTAATCCGGATCTATTCCCTATTCTTTCAACATGAGTAGCATAGGGTCAGGTTATAGGCATACTTTTTTAGCAGGAGGGCCATTAAACTTGGCAGCATAAACATACAATTAGTTTAGGGTCAGTTTATGGAGTCATTCTTTGCAGTTGCCTTCCTCCAATGCCCTCATTGAGGTGATTTTGCTGGCAGGAAACCCACAGCACCACTTTGTACAGTTGGTGAAAGGCAACCTTGCTCTCATTTTGTTTCTGCTGTCCGTACCCAGAATGTTTATTTCAGGGACAGGTTGTAGGCACACTCTCTCTTTTTCCCCTTTTAGGTGGACCAGAAACTTCAACAACCGTCAACTACACATCTTCAGCCTAGGGACAGTTTATAGGTTAATTCTCTGCAGTTTGCCTTCCTCCAATGCCCTCATTGAGGTGCGTTTGCTGGCAGGAGACCCACAGCACCACTTTGTACAGTTGGTTCAAGGCAACCTCACTTTCATTTTGTTTCTATTGTCTGTACAAAGAATGTTTATTTCAGGGATAGTTTGTAGGCACACTCTCTCTCTTTTTCCCCTTCTAAGTGGACCAGGAACTTCGACAACTGTCAACTGCACATCTTTAGCCTAGGGACAGTTTGTAGGTTAATTCTTTGCAGTTTGCCTTCCTCCAATGTCCTCACTGAGGTGTGTTTGCTGGCAGTTGACCCACCGCAACACTTTGTACAGTTGGTGAAAGGCATCCTTGCTCTCATTTTGTTTCTGCTGTCCGTACCAAGAATGTTTATTTCAGGGACAGGTTGTAGGCACACTGTCTCTCTTTTTCCCCTTTTAGGTGGACCAGAAACTTCAACAACCGTCAACTACACATCTTCAGCCTAGGGACAGTTTATAGGTTAATTCTCTGCAGTTTGCCTTCCTCCAATGCCCCCATTGAGGTGCGTTTGCTGGCAGGAGACCCACAGCACCACTTTGTACAGTTGGTTCAAGGCAACCTCACTTTCATTTTGTTTCTACTGTCTGTACAAAGAATGTTTATTTCAGGGATAGTTTGTAGGCACACTCTCTCTCTTTTTCCCCTTCTAGGTGGACCAGAAACTTCGACAACTGTCAGCTGCACATCTTTAGCCTAGGGACAGTTTAAAGGTCAATTTTTTGCAGTTTGTCTTCCTCCAATGTCCTCACTGAGGTGTGTTAGCTGGCAGTAGACCCACCCCACCACTTTGTACAGTTGATTCAATGCAACCTCGCTCTCATTTTGTTTCTGTTGTCTGTACCAAGAATGTTTAGTTCAGGGACAGGTCGTAGACACACTCTCTCTCTTTTTACCCTTCTAGGTTGACCAGGAAATTTGACAACCATCTAACACACATCTTTAGCCTAGGGACAGATTGTAGGTTAATCTTTTGAGTAGGCAGAGATTACCCACAAAAATAACCCATGTAACCTGGACTTTATCTAACTAGTCATTCAGGCTATAAATCACATGTTCATGAGATACAACATTGTACATTTTATGCAACCTAGACTCGATGGGTAGGGCTAAGCTTCGTCTTCCACAGTCTAAGGATGCAGACCATTGCTGTGGCTAATGCAGTTTGTAGTCTGTTGTGTCCATTAATATGTAATACCTGTGTACAGATCAACGTGACATACAAGAAATGTCTGTGCGGTCAGGTGGCCATTATGTCTACTGTATCCCTCATCTCCATATCTGTGGTCTGAATGTTATTCAACATGGTATGTTCCTAGAGCAGTTATGGAGTATATATAGTAATTTTGGCAATTGGAACACCAGCAAGTTTTGTTATGGTCACTAGTATATCGTCTGCGTAAAATACTGCCTTGTATGCCCCCCCCCATTTGGAATAATTTTTTTGACTTTCTTCTTGCCATCCTTGTCACCCCCTGTATGAACTTTTCTGTTCAGCCTTGTTCTGACCCATTTGTCTGCCTTCTTTCCCAATTCTTGGGGAGAGGTCAGATCTGAGTCCACTAGATATTGGTGTAACAAATCAGACACACAGTTATTCAGAATATGCTCTCTCAGAATAAGATTATACAGGCTTTCATAGTCAGAAACTTTACTGCCATGTAACAACCCTTGCAAGGCCTTCACTGAACAGTCAACAAAGTCTATCTAGTCTTGTGAGGACTCTTTTCTGGTGTCTCTGAACTTAATCCTGTATTGTTCAGTGGTTAAGCCAAATCCATCCAAGAGTGCATCCTTCAAAACTGCAAAATTGTTAGCATCACTTTCTCTAACAGTAAGGAGCCTATCCCTACCTTTTCCAGTGAAAGATAGGCACAATATAGCAGCCCACTGCCTTTGAGGGACCCCCTGTACCTTAAAATTCTTAAAAACGCGTGATTAGAGGTCAACAGGCATGATCCCTCTTCCACCAATGAAAACAAGCAAATTGCAAGTATTTACCAAGACAATTACAATAATGAGACACTAATAACAAATGATCCAAGGGTAATGAAATAATGATCTTGAAACAATTAAACAAGTTTAATTAGAGGTCAAAGTTCAAAAAGCATAACCCCTTCCAGCACAGAAACCAAGTAGAATGTAAGTACTCATCATGACGATTTCAATAATGCCTCACCTGTAACACATAATCTAACAGTAATGGATTAATGACCAGGAAAAACTTAGAACATTGAAAATAGAGGTGAAGGGTCAAACTTCATGACCTCCCCCAACAATGTAACCAAGAAAAATGTAGGTACTTATCATGACTATTCAAACGATGCACCACTTGTAAAAACTGATCTGACCATAAAGGAATTATCACCTTGAAACACTTACAATACTTGTAATTAGAGGTCAAAGGTCAAATGTTATGACCTCTCTAACAATTTGAACAAGGAAAAAGAAAGGGCTTTTTATATCCAAGTCCAAGAATACCACACTTGCAGAAATTGATCCAAGGGTAATAGAATACAAACTAAAAAAGTTTTAAAAATGTGTATTTGGGGGTCAAAGGTCAAGTTTTTTTTTTTACATTCCACACAACTTGGCTAGTTGACTTGTGAGCTCAGACAATGACCTTTCCAATGATACCTCATTTTGCCAAAACAAGTTCACGATTACAAAGATACATCCTTTGCACGTTTCCAAGAGCTACAATTTAGGGTCTAAGGTCAAGAACTGTGACCTTCAAGACACTATGCCTGTAATCATATGTCACCTTTTCACAAAATATGCGTTACTACTGTATATAAAAGCCAGAAAATACATTTTGAGATGTTGAACATATCTCGAGTAACAAGACTGAGATCATCATATGAAAAACATCAATGAACAAAACTGCATGTCGGCCATTTTGTAGCACGTAAACTGCTGTCAAAAGTAGCAAAAATATGTATTTTCATATCTTAACTAATAGTACTCTCTGAAACATTAATTTTACTACTGTGAACCAATTCTGCTAGGCTTATAACTAAAGATTTTGTACAACAATTGAAAGACATGAAAAACGTGTGTGTCTTACATCTATGTCACAGTATGACAAATAGCCACAAAAAAACACAAAAAAGAAAAAGGAAATACAAATCTGCCTATTTACCCAGCGAGCAAACAGAATAATAAATATTTCTGTGCATCTGCTTTTGGAAAGTACTATTTGTTTTATTACCCTACTAACGCGGACATTTACTCTTATCATTTTCACAGTTACCTGTCAGCCATCTTGAATTGCGTCATGTGACTTCGGGGTGTTTTATAAATGTATGTTTTATATATAAATTGATAGTACAAGAAGTACTGAAACCGAAAATATATAGTTTCCCAAAATTGTAATCATAATTTTGCAAGCTACACTATGTAAAAGCAAAGCACTCGAAAAGTCATTAAATTGCTTGGCACTGAAGGATTTTCAATGGGCACTAATAGGGTTAAAACAGATGGAGTTAAAGCAAAGAGCTATGTTTGCATGTTGTGTTGCCTGATTTGAAATGAAATTTTATGGTGAGGTTTGACTTAACACATTTTTATTAATTTGGCATTTATTACATAAGTAGCAAACCTCACTAATATTGCATTTATCTGTACTATTTCAACCTGCAACATTGCCATGTTTCACTAACTACATGTTTTTCTTGCTTGGTTGCTTTTTGGTGCGTAAGAGAACAGACAAAACATCACCCATAGCACTGCCGAAGAGAAAGCCTGTACTGTGCTTTCAGTACTCCAATCTCTTCCTCTTCTGTAGCTTAGTGCCACTGCCAACTGAGAGCTTTAAGATGGCCCCAAAGAACGTTTCTCCCAAGAAAGTTCTCAGTGAGAAGAAGCAGATTTCAACCAGTGGCGTGCAGACTTCAACCTTTTGGGGAAGACATGTGTTTGCCACACCAGCCCCAAGGGAGGAATCTAGGAGCATCACTCCCACATCAACAGCATCACCCAAACCTAAACCCAAGACCATTTCTGTCAGTGAGGCAGCATTACAATCATAGCGACGCTGAAGAGTAGTGACATTGAATTGGATTTGCTCCTTTCACCAAGTAGCACCCATTCATTTCAGGAAACAGAGCAAAGTAGAAAGCAGTCACAGCCAACAATAGTAGATCTTCCTAAAGTTGGAGGAAACCTGGATGTTGAGCTTCCTGCCAAGCAAGAACCTCCTCTTTTAGAATTAATGGTGACCAGATCTCCAGAAAGAAGAAGGAAGGGGGTACTACTCCACCATCTTTTGCCAAGCACCACTTCTGATGACGTTGATAAAGACATGGAGTGGACCCCAGCTGAGTCCGAGAAATGCCAAGAGAGGTAAGGGAAAAGAAAAGTTCCAGAAAGACTTAAAATCATGGAAGGCGATGATGATGAGGAGGATGATGATGATGAGCCAGTCATTGTAGAAGCTGGCACAGAGGAGTCTGACATTACTATCCAACTTGCTCTGAGGGATGTGGCCCAGGCAGCACTGCAACCTCCCATATTTGTAAGTCCCCAGGTGAGACCTGTACCAACCCCTACCTCAGTAGAAGTATTCACTGCAGAGAGGGAATTGACACACCAACCCACCTCCAGTTCTTTTTTTAGGCATTGGCAGTGGCACAGTAAGAAAATATATCTCCCAGTTTGGGATTTTTTTACGATTAGCAAATAAGAGGAGAACATTACAATATGGTCCATTTGCCGTGCAAGAGTTCATCAAGGTTTGCCTGGTTCACATTATGATACTACAGGCCAGGCAACCCATATGAAAAAACATCAAGCATTCTGGTGCGAGGATCACCTTAAAGAAATTGCTGGACGCGATTGTGGTGGTGATGGTGAAGAGGGCAAGGAAACATTAGCTACAACTGGTCAAATCATGGTTAAAGTTGAGGAAGAAGATGGTGACAGTGACATCCTTGCGCAAAGCAGCCCTGTCCCCAGCAGTGCACCATAATCACCTACCTCAGTGACCTCAGAATGACACAGGAAGACTCAGAGCTAGATGTAGGCACCACGGCATATGGTGAGTGCACCACAATGCACATTGAGTCTACCGCCACCTACTTCTCAAAAATCACCTGCATCAGTTGCCGCAGAAAAGAAGGAAATCGAAGCTACTATTACAGGCATGTTTAGACAGGAGGGGCCTCAGACCGCAACCACCCAATGGCATGTTTGTACATTGGGAAGCTGGCAAAAATGTTGTGTAGGACCTTCTTCCTTTTTCTTTTGCGGAAGGAGTGGGATTCTGAGAATGTGTAGCAGGTATCAGCCTGAAATGCAAGGCTCCAAGTCCGACTTAGTTTGCTAAAGATGCTATTCCAGCACTGTATCACGATGGGCTGCCATTGGTTTAGAGAAGCTTTGCAGCCAAGTTTGTCCACACTATCCACCTGATGACAGACATGTGGAATAGTTATCAGGCCACTGATTACATGTGCATCACTGCACACTGGGGGCATATTTATACTCTGTTTGCACTGAATTAGCATCATTTTTTTTACTCTTATTCAGTGCAAAACAAACTCCATATTTGTACTTTGGTGCTAGACCCGTCTAGCACCAAATTTAAGGAGTTAAAGTCATTTTTTGGAAGTGGAAACCTACCTTGTCTTAATGAGATGCAATTTAGGCGTTCCCATGCAAATGACTTTATGGCCTTAACACCATATTTATACTCCCGCGCAAAAATGGTGCACCGGAGGGAGGAGGGGTTGAAAAATGGTGCAAAGCTTGCTTTACCCCATTTTTAACTCCGGGGTCAGGGCAGGCATTAGGGGATCTGTAGGCCTATTTCCATGGTGGAACACCATGGAATAAGCCCGCAGGCATCCTCCCCAGGGCACAGGGGCACCCCCCACACCAAAGGAACTGCGGAGGATGGGGGACCCCATCCCAAGTAAGTTCAGATAAGTACAGGTAAGTATTGCATTTTAGTTTTTTAAAGTGCCATAGGGGGTCCTGTAATGGGCCCCCATACATGGCACAGGGTGCAATGGCTATGCCCAGGGGACCCTTGTCCCCTGTGCTGGCCACTGGGGTGGTGGTCACGTGGCATGGTAGGTTTAGCACCATAAAATGACGCTAATCTGGTTAGAGTCATTTTTTTTTTTTTTACTCTAACCTTCCTAAGGTCATTGTTCGGTGCTAAACCCCCTTCTTCTATACCGCCAGCCCCACCCAACTAAAATAATTTTTTATTTTCTCTAGCCTACCCTTTGCACCATCTTGCACCATTCCATAAATATGGTGGCCGGCTGGTGCACCTGGTGCAAGCCGGTGCTAAACATTTTGGTGCAAAACTGCTTTAGTGCAGTTTTGCACCAAAACGTATAAATAAGGGCCTGAATCTCTTTTGCAGTGGTAAAGGAAAAGCTAGTTATAGGTCTTGATTACATTTTTAAGAGCGTTAGGCGGCATTCAATAGTAGCCATGTTCGCTATGGAGAAATCACATACAGCTGTAAACATCTTGGACACATTTATTAGCAAGGTGTCTAAATGGCTGCAACCCAAAGGTCTCCAAACTGGATTTGTTGGCAAGTCAATGGCAGTGACATAGTCAAGGCCATGGCAGATGGTGGCTATTTCAGGGTCCTGTGTTTGGCACAGTGCATCAACCTGGTTGGGCAAGACTTTCTAAAAAAAGAAGACATAGGGGGTCATTCTGACCCTGGCAGTCCTGCTCCACCACACTAGTGGTGGCGGCTAGACCGCCGACACAGTGGCTGACTGCCAAATTATGACAACAGAGGTGAACTGGCTGCATTGCAGCCAGTTTACCACCTGTATCGCCAGGGGGGTAGGACCACCTGGCCGAAGGTTAACCACCTTGGACCCGGCGGTCCACCTAACACCGCTCATGGTATTTTGAGCATCCTTACTGCCAGGGATTCTGTGGCGGCAGCCCCTCACGGAATCCCTGGTGGTAACAATACTGACAACAGGAATACTCATTCCTCTCACCACTGAAGGACTCCCCAACCCTCATTCCATGTAGGACCCTCCTCCCACCGCTGACCCCATCAGGAGCCCCCCAAGCAGTGACAACCCCTCCCCGATCCCCATTCTGAACACCACCGCCCCCATATATTCACGCAAGCACACATCACAGATACATACATATACTCACACATACATGCACACTCATTCACACACACATGTACACATGGCCACGACACCCCCACACCCACTGCATACACGCATTCACACAAGCACACATACCATTGCATACACATACACATTCAAACAAACACACACAACACCCTCAGCCCCCTCCATTCACACAAACACACACCCCCATTCACGCACACAACACTCAACAACCCCTCTCCCCTATCATTCGATCACCTTACCTGGTGGTCGCATTGGTCGTCCGGGAGGGAATGGGGTCCACGGTGCTTGCTCCGCTGCCAGCGCCCCATCACCCCAACACTGCCACGCCATTTGCAGTGATGTAATACAGCGGGTGGTTTTGTGGTGACGTGGTGGTGGAGCAACCTCCACTAGACCGCCAACCGCCAGTATGGCTGCTGGCTGCTTTCCCGCCAAATAGTGGCGGAGAGCAGCCAGCAGCCATAAAATGGCGGTCTGAAGATGGGCGCGACATTGGTGGTCTCTGTAAAAGACCACCAATGTCAAAATAAGCACCATAGTCAGCAACATACTGACCATCTGCAGATGAATCTCCATTTGTTTCAGCCATTCTTTTAAAGTCCAACCCCCAGGGCAGCGGTGCTTGAACTGGGGATTATGAGTCCCCAACCGCCAGCCTGTCCTTGGCGGTAAACACCGCCATGGAAAAGGCTGGTGGTAAAGGTGACTGCTGCACCCGCTGCACATCAACACTGCCGCCGGCTCTATTATGAGCCGGCAACAATGTTGATGGGACTTTTCCGCTGGGCCAGCGGCTGGAAACGCTGTTTTTGTCCGCTGACCCAGCAGAAAAGTCATAATAGGGAGCGACTGGCGGTATAGTGGCACCCGCAGCTTCAGCGGTCTTTCTATAAAACCGCCGAAGTTGTAATGAGGGCCTTAGTCCCACTTTACTCACTGGCCTCATCCATCATCACAAATTATTTCCAACAAATTCATTCACTGGTCAGTAAGGAATAGAAATGACTTACTCTACTGCAGGACAATGTAGACGGATTAGATAGGTAGGTAGGTAGAGCTTTTGCTATAGAATATAGGGGTGTCACTCATCATCAATTCCTCATGTGCCTAAACTTTGGCTTATGCAGTCGCTGTAATAGATGAAAGTCTAAAGGGAAAAATCTGAACACAAACCTAAAATAAATCTGTTATGGGAAGCCATGAAATATATTTTGGAATCACTTCACATTGCCATAACAATGTGGCATATGACAAGAATGGATCTTTTATTTTTTTGGTAGGCTGAGACGGAAATAAGTAGGCAAGAATAAAAGAGTAATGTAATAAAAAAAGACTGAGAGGGCAGAGGGAAACACACCTTGTGTGTTCGGTTTGCAATGCATTGAAAACTTTGTAAATTCAACAATAACTAAAGCAGACGCTCATTGCACATCCAACACTGCAGTCAATAATTGAACCATACTGCACTTGTTCGGTCATGGGTGACAAAATGCTATGGGCAGGGAGGGGTTGAAGAATGATGATGGGTGGGATACGTATCTGCCTTGCTTAACAAATGCAGTGAGTCAAGGGATTAAAACAAACATTTTAATACCCCAAATGTGAACCATAGCTTTGGTAACCATAAAAAAGTAAGCGAAGTAGGTGATCAGCATGCCCCTCTATAAAAGAGATCCCTTGTTTATTCATCCAAGCAATTACTCAATCATCTTTTCATTCTTCCTACTATATTGACCTCTAGGCTCCATGATTCAGTCTTTACTTTCTCTCATCCAGTCTTACACCAAAATGCCCAAACCATTATTCATCCATTCAGTATCCACCCATCCTTTCAATCATCCTTTCATCCATCTATTTACCCAATACTCACCCACATATACTTTCACCCACCCACACATCCTTTTCTTTCACTGATTTCACCCATCCTTAATTTTAACCATCCGTTTTTCCCTGTTCCCATCAAGCCATCATTTTTAGTGTACATTATGTGAGCTTTTGCTGAGTTGCAGATAGAAGAGGCCATAAGTCAATCACTGCTGTAGGTGGTAAAGTGGGGATTCACGATCATAAGTCACGAAGATGCCCTTGTAGCTAGTAAGTATAATAGTAATTGTCAATAAGCAAGCAATTTGACTTACCACCACCCATCCTTGCTGCTGCCTCTTCCCCGCCAACTGAGTCTCCTCCTGAGACAACGGCCCTCTGTGTGGCTAGAAACAAAAATTATAAATTTTTTAGATGTCAGTTCTGCCTCCCCTTAATTATTTTACTCTAAAATGCATCACTACAGTATCTTCTATCAAAAATATCACTCTGGGCATTTTGTTGGTTCACAATGTTAGGAAAGCAAGGTAGGGAAGCCAACAAAAACTTTTCATAATGGAGGGGCAGAGCTACAGCCCATGATGATGATGACTCTGAATCATTGAAGCGCAAATGCGAAGTGGAATAATAATGCTCTATGAAAGACATATGGTATTGGTTGGCAAACACAATGGGACTTCATACTTTCAAGCCATGCTTCACTGTCATGGGAACTGCTGGTATACTATGTAAATGATTTAAACAGCACAACATTGAGGGTAGCCCATGACCATCGCCACTGTCTTATTAGCAAGAACAAGAAAGCCTTCTCAACAAACATACAGGGTGAATATTATTTATAATACTAGCTTACTTGGACCTGCAATCCTCATAGTAGACAGTTAGTCCCCAAAATCTGTTCTTAGTCTTACAGTAACACAAGATATACAGGGGAGAGGGAAAGATTACCAACAAAGCAGAAGAAATCTTCAGACTAGTACAGGCTGGAAAAAGTCACATACCAAAACAAGCATTTGCAATGCAATGGGTCTTGCGTTTGCTCGATTTAGAGCTATTAGCGCTGTACATTCCTAACTTGACTTTTCTTGCCACATTAATTGAAAACAGTTGACATAAGCAAGCCAATTCAAAGTGCCATGGCCACAATGAGCATGATCGCGAAGGAGAGACACAAAAGGAAAGAGAAGTCCTTTTCAGTCAAACAAATCGGCAATCATGAAATTATCCATGTAGCAGGGTTGATGGTCAAGGCGGTAACAGAACTGCCCCAAGGAAGGACAAACATAAAGGATTTACCAATGATAACAAAGGATTTTTGAAAGGCAAGCCCATGAACGAGTGATAGTGATGGGAGTGCGGTGGGCGTGGTTAAAAGCCCACAGTAGATTACAACACATCAGAGTGCTTGCGCATGCGACCTAAAAAGGAAAAAGTAGTTCCCTAAGTTCAAACACAGACACCAGAGAAACACACACATGCTAAAGGGGCAATAGTCTATAGGAGGCATAAATATAACATTAATAAGCTGGTACACAACTAAAAAGCAGGCCAATGAGAGTGACAAGGAAAGCCAACCCATGAACAGAAGATGGATTTTTTCTGTGGATAAGGAGTGCTCCCAAAGAAAAAAAACATTTTGCCTTCAACACTAAAACTATTTGCACTGTTTCTGCTTTTGTAAGACCACAAAAGTCCTTTATTCAGATAGTTACTGAGCAACTAAAACAAATCATTTATAGGGAACAGAGATATAGGTACGCTTGAAAGCGTGAAATGAAAAGAGGTTTATTATACACAGTAATGGGTTTCTTCTTTCTGATTTCAAATGAACCAGTATATCCCAATGACACACTGTATAATGTTAATACAATTAATGCAACAAACAGAAAGGCAGTGTCATCTACTGTTTTTCATTTCACACACAGTGAACTATAACTGCAATTAATCCATGATGGAGTTCAGTGTCCTCTAAGATATAAGGAGATAAAGAGAGTGAGAGAGAAAGAGTGAGAGAGAGCAAGACAGAGATGGATATGTTTTTTTTTTTTTTGTTTAATTAGGCATTGCCTTTCCAAATGATGCACTGTAAAATATATTAAGGTTGCTTTTTCCTGTTGAGAAAGGATCAGATTCAGCCTGGAGATCAGACCTAAGTGGATTTATAAGTTTTCACTCAAATATAGGAGTTAGCCAAATAAATCAGAATGTCAGCCAAGGTGTCCAATATAAGCCACACTATAAGCCCACATTCTAAATGCTATAAATAACAAATGGGGTAGCCTCTTACCGGACAACCCAGGCAGTGCTTCAGGAACAAGACAGTGGTATGAAGCACTACACAGAGCTACAGTACCTTAGGTTTGTCAGGGTTTTGAGCCACATCAAAGGTGTACAGTGGATGTCTTGAAATGCTCAACGTAATTTTACCCACCAGGACCCCACCCAGTTACCGTTCCATTCCATCAAATCATATTTTGTCTGTTCCACCTATAGAAGAGGACTAACAATATGCAAAGCGATCTCCACCCTACCCCAAAAGGAGTGGTTAAGCCCACTATATACTGGGTTTAGACCCCTTCAGCCTCTCTGATGACTTGCTGCTACTTATAGTAATTACCAGAAGTTCAGATGACAAAGTATTTCCCTTCCATTACTTTTTGCTTTTCTCTGGTATCAACATTAGATAATTCTAATTCACTACTATAGCACCGCCTGATCATAGTGGGTTCTACTGTGTAAAGGGAGGTAAAGGTTCCAGGAGTCGAAGTTTGGAATAATCTTCAGTGCACTCTGAGGGCAACTGAACATCAGTGAGGCATCTATAGCCACCCCAAGATCCAGCGTCTACAGGCGATTGCCCCTTTTCCTGGTTTGTGCGATTGTATCACCATCTATGCTGTTCGTGCCTTGCATAATCAGCGGTACCTTCTTCTCAAAATGCAATGTTGTTTCATCTCAAGTACTTTCCGGTATAAAAGAAAATTCTAAAGTTTATGCATATAACTTGGAATCACTCAAAGAATTGAACTTTAGAAAGAGCAAGTTAGGAACAGAAAGGCAATCTCTTTTCACTTCTTTCTTTTATTCTTTTTATTTTACGGAAATTAACTTCTACAGTTGTATTCACACGCTTGTCCTGGACCAGAAAGATCTAATGAGGTGTGGCAGTAAGCAGTCCATATATATTCCTCCTTTTATGCCATAGGCCCGCATCGTACATTTAGTTAGCCTGGCACTGCATCACAATGTCCAAGTAACCCAGATGTCAAAATAATGTAGTTCTTGGCTGGTCCCATATTGACCTATGCATTTTGCCCCAAAATTTTACAAGGTTTGTGTATTATTGACGTTTTTTAAATTTAATGGAACAGAAAGTGAAACCTCTAGTCAAATGTGCGTCTGCAAGAGAAAAACACTAGAAAAAGCACTTTTAGATGAAGAAATAATTTGCAAAAATGTTTTGCCAAGAAAAATCTCTTGATAAAACTTTTATTTTGGTAATCATCTATCAAAAGTGAATTTGTGACCCTGAGGAAATTCTGAAAATTGTGCAGGGCACAGTGAAAAATATTGACTGTATTGTTCAGTTTTGAAGGAGAGTTTGAAACTCTGCCCATCCCCTAATTAATTCATATAGGAAAAGTCCTATATAATTAAGATGTCCTTTTGGCCAATTTGCATGTGCAAAGACCCACTTTTACAGAAGGGACAATACAGGTTGGCAGGCAGTGCCCAGGGCCTGATATATGTGGTTTAAAGTTTGTGTTTTTCTAATAGTGAATATTAGCAATTTGCTATTAGGAAATCGCAAACTGCGAAGTAAGACAGTGTGTTTGACACTGATAGCGATTAGCAGTGGGTCGCAAACGGACCTGCCTCTTCAATATTCATGAGGCAGGTCGCAATTTGGAACCCGTTCTGAATGGTTACACTCACAGGGATGGTGTGAGCAGACCCCCATGTCTGTGAATGCTTTTAAATAAAGCAATCTTGTTTATTGTGTTGCAACCCATTTCCCTTAAAGTAAAACAAGATGCATTACAAAAACAAAACAGAAAAGTTTTATTTTTATTTTTTGAGAGCAGGCAGTGTCTGTAAGACCACTTTCTGCTTTTAAAAAATGTTTTGCAAAGTGGAAGGAGTCCCTTGCGAATGGCTTACCACCAACTTGAAGTTGGTCATAACCGCAAACATTTTGTGACTGCATTGCCGCTGGCAAAACATTCTTACATCCCCCTGCGACTCGCTGTTACGAAGAGACACCCTTGGCACACCCCTTCCTAATAGCGACTCGCAAACCCTATTTTGCAAGTCAGTAATAGGTCACAGACTTGCAAAATAGGGATGGTACACAGAAAAAAGCCTTTTACTAGTTGCAAATGGCCAAAAGGCCGTTTGCGACCAGTAACAGAGCTTCATACATCTGGACTTTAATTTCTAAATGAATGAGTGCTGGTGCCCAGAGCTCTGCTCAGAAGCCCACAGCTGGTACTATTAAATGTCAACACACCCAATGCCAAGGATGCCTAGTCTTGGCTCTATCTCATACCTACCAGATCCACTACCACACTGCTTACCCCTATTACTCACTCTTGCAGGCTCTTGCTTTCTTTTTTTGTGATGGGTTTCCTTCTTTCTCTTCCTCCATATTTTTGCTTTATTTGTTTTTCCCTCTCTTGCTCTTGGTAAATGTCTAATGTGAAATATAAGTCCCTGTCCCCAAAATGAATGCTTGGGGCCCCTACTGGCTCAAACTAAGCACTGCTGACAGGTATTTCTGCTGAACCAGCTCCCTCTAGAATAAAGACATAACAGCACAGCGCGAGAATCTAGTGTCATCCACTGGTTTCCAAGAATTTTTAGACAGGTCTCCTTTTTGTGATAAGAGGGTAATGTCTCAACAAAGCATTGGGTCTGGGGCATTAAACACACTATGGCTTCTCTTTTTGAGACAATGCCATAGAGCAATAGTTCCCAACCTGTGGTCCGGGACCGCTGGGTGTTCGCGAAGCCTCCTCAGGGGGTCCACGACTGCTTCTGAAAATTAAATAATATTAACAGATTAGGGGGGTATTTCTGACCTTGGTGGTCCATGACGGCCATGGCGGAGGGCGGCGGAAGCACCGCCAACAGGCTGGCGGTGCTTCCTGGGCGATTCTGACCGCGGCGGTAAAGCCGCGGTCAGAAAAGGGGAGCCGGCGGCTTCCCGCCGGTTTCCCTCTGGCCCAGGGAATCCGCCATGGCGGCGCTGCTTGCAGCACCGCCATGGGGATTCTGAGCACCTTCCCGCCAGCCTGTTTCTGGCGGTGTCCACCGCCGGAACCAGGATGGCGGGAATGGCTGCTGTGGGGCCCCTGGGGGCCCCTGCACTGCCCATGCCACTGGCATGGGCAGTCCAGGGGCCCCCTAACAGGGCCCCACAAAGATTTTCACTGTCTGCTGTTTAGACAGAGAAAATTGCGACGGGTGCCACTGCACCAGTCGCACCCCTTCAACTCCGCCGGCTCCATTCCGAGCCGGCTTCATTGTTGAAGGGGCTGTCCCGCTGGGCCGGCCGGCGGTCTTCTGGTGGTCGCCCGCCGGCCCAGCGGGAAAGCCGGAATGGCCGCCGCGGTCTTTCGGCGGGAACCGCTTGGCGGGCGGCGACCGCCGACCGCCGCGGTCAGAATGACCGCCTAGGTCCCCAGTTTTCAGTAATGACTCAATTTGGGGTCCCTGTATCCGAATAATGATACAATTGGGGTCCCTGGGTTCCAGTAATGATAAAGTGGGGGGCCACAGTAGTCAAAACATTAGGAACCACTGCCGTAGAGCGACTCGCTCCGGGATGTTCACTATACACAAATATTAATGACAATAGAACTAATACAAATCTATTGACCTAAGCGCATTTCAAAACCAGGGGAATATATTTATTGCTTGCTTCCACGATGACCACCATAGGCAATCCATCTGAAAGGGGAAAATAGCAAAAGCTCAGTGACCCACTAAGAACTGAAAACTGGAGACTATAGCCTCCCATACTTGACACACTGTAAGAACGGACGCCTAAAATGTGCATTGAGCAAACAAGTCCAGGTTTCGACTTATTCCAAATTTCATGTGGGTAATAGATACAGATTTTTACATTACACATCTTCATGCACATCAGATGAAGTCCTTCGTTACGCAGTGCTGCACTACAGAGGTTTACCCAGGAAGAGAGTACTCACTTGAAGTGCAAGCATCATATCCAGTCCGTTTCCCTCCGTAGAGATTTTACTTCAGACTCACAATTAGGTAGAACTGTCAAACTGTAAAGAAAACAGAGAGGCCACAATGTGTCTAACCCACAGTCAGGGGTATAATCAATACCTTCTAGAATGCTTCCTACCTGTCATTGGCATTAATTTAAACATGGATGAAGCACTGCAGAGATCACAAGCAAATGTCACCTTCATGCACAAGAGGGAAGAAATCCTTCAAGTCAGCGTCAATTCTTCCTTCAATAGCCTAAATGTGGGGGGCGGGGTTAATTGAGTTCTGAAAAACATTTTGTGTTAGATGCAACAATGCGGTGGACACGAAAATCAATCGAGCTTGTTGAGATTAATCATGTGCGTTCATATCTAAATGTAGTAAATGTTGTTCCTTCTGAAAAAAATAATTCAGTTTGATAATTTTATATTATTTGTATTTTCCGTGTTACCCAGTAAGGCCATGATTCCTAATTAGGTGGATGGGAACAGCACCGGAATGTTAGGTGAGTGTCTCTGTGCGCGTATACGTGTGTACTCCCACAGATGCATACATGGGTAAGATTTAATGAATATTTGCCAGCGGTTTCAAATTGGTATTTCACAAAACACAACACTTCACTGTACATTCTTTTCTGTGAATCACAGGACATAGTTAATTTTCAGTATATTTAACTTCCCTAAACAAAAGTTAAATGGGTGGGTAACACAGCATTTCTTCTTTCTGTCAGTGCTGTTACAAACGCTTTTAGAATGACAGTGCTGTTGAGAGCATTAATCTGTACCCTTGACAAGCTCACACTCACAGACCCATTCTTGATGCAAGCATCTGATTGATGGAATTAACAAACAAGACACAAAACAGCTATGAGGCAAAAGATTAAGGCCCTCATTATGACCCTGGCGGTGAGTGATAAAGTGGCGGTAATACCGCCAACAGACGGGTGGTAATTACCAGCAAATTATGACCATGGCGGTGAGAACTCCCATAGACAGCCAAAGTACCACTTCAACCGCCAGGGTGGAAACACCACTCACCATGGCAGTAGCCGTCAACAGCTAGGCGGAAGACAAAGTACCACCCATCATATTAAGACACATCAATCTGCCATGTTTTCCAGGGCAGTACCAACGCCATCAAAAGCCTGGCGGAAACGCATCACAGAAGAGAAAGGACTCACCATCGGAGACACAGGGAAGAACAACGCCTTCATGGAACCCGAACTGCAAGTCTTTCCAATGCTCTTCTACATTCTATGCTCCACCTGGAACACAAACACAGATGAAGATGACAATGGTGAGTATAGCTGCCTAGCACACGAGGGAGAGAGGAAGAAAAACTAGAGTGACACACACACGCACGACACACACACACACCATACACACAACCAGCTGCACACGAAAAACAATGGCACACAATATACAACAGAATAATTCAAGGACAACAAGAATGCACTAAGGTGAATGCATTGATATCAACAGCTAATAAATAATCCAATTGTACGTGAAACAGATGTGTACAAATGTACACAAAGGGCCACTGCCCAGTCCAATGTACTAAGGGCCCACATGGCCACAGTGCACAGTCCCAGGCCCAACTTGAATCCTGACTTCATCCAGACAGAACTCTGCAGGGGCATCAGTTTGCAAGTGGGCAGGCACCTCAGGGGGATAAGGAGTGAGAGGCACCTCTTCCGAATACATGGAAAAGTCCACTGGTTCTGGAGGGGGCTCCATACCCATATCTCTCTTCTGGGGAGTGCAAGGGCACAGTCTCTCAGGTGGGTGACTTTCCCACTGGTTCTGAAAGGGGCTCCATGCCAATTTCTCTCTGCTGGGGAGTGCAAGGCTACAGTCTCTTGAGTGGGTGACTTTCCCACTGGTTCTGGAGGGGGCTCCATTGCCATTACTCTGTCCTGGGGAGTGCAAGGCCACAGTCTCTCAGGTGGGTGACTTTCCCACTGGTTCAGGAAGGGGCTCCATGCCCATTTCTCTGTGCTGAGGAGTGCAAGGCCACAGTCTCTTGAGTGGTTGAATTTCCCACTGGTTCTGGAGGGGGTACCATGCCGATTTCTCTCTCCTGGGGAGTGCAAGGCACAGTCTCTCAGGTGGGAGACTTCCCCACTGGTCCTGGAGGGGGCCCCTCATACAGCAAACCCTGGAGGGTGGCCTACATGGCTTCCGCTGTTGGTGATGGCTGCACTGTGGTGGCAGATGGAGGTGACTCCTGGGCAGCCTCTGCTGGTGGTGATGGCTGCACTGTGGTGGCAGTTGGAGTTGCCTCTTGGGCACCCTCTGCTGGTGGTGATGGCTGCACTGTGGTGGCAGATGGGGGTGCCTCCTGGGAAGCCTCTGCTGTGGTGATGGCTGCACGGTGGTGGCAGATGGAGGTGCCTCTTGGGCAGCCTTTGCTGGTGGTGAGGGATGCACTTCCTCAGCTGGCGGTGGGGGCCCCATGACCACTGGTGGTGGTGGAGGTGTCACCCTGTCAGCCTCTGCTGGAGTCGAGGGCTTCTTCCCCTTCATGGCATGAGGCGTGGAATCCTTACCCTTTCCTGGCAGGGGGTTGAGGGCTTCTTTCCCTTCATGGCAGGTTGTACGTGTTCCTTAGCCTTCCGGGCAGGAGTCGAGGGCTTCTTCCCCTTCAAAGCAGGAGTTACAGGCTCCTTCCCCTTCAAGGCAGGAGGTGTGAGATCCTTCCCCTTCTTGGCTGGTGGAGTGGGATCCTTCACTGACTTGCCACAACGACTAGGTGTTGCTACCACTGTCCGCATGGACTGTTTGGCTGAGGTGCTGGGCTGGGTCACTGGGACTCTGCTCTTACGGGCAAGATGGGGGAGAGTGAGGGAAGAAGTCAAGTTGGGCATGGAAACGTTTTTTAGGGACAGTGGGGAGGGAGGAGGGAGGATGGATGGGAGTGGAGGTTGAGGGAGTGGTTGTATGAGGTGTATGTCTGCTGGATTTGGGTGCAGGTGCATGGGCAGTATGCTGATGAGAGGTGGATGGCTGTTGGGTGTGTGAGTGTTTGGGTGTGTGTCCTTTAGGAGGGGGGGCGACAGGGTGGGAGAGGACACAGGGGAAGCATGCAGTGATGTTGTGGAGGTGTCTGCTAGTGAGGTGTGTGTGCTGCTTGGTGTGGTGATGCTGGTGGTGGATGTTGATGCAGTGCATGCAGGTGTAAGTGTGGATGTGTTGGTGAGAGAGGTGGAGAAGGAGGAGGAGGGGGAGACAGTGGAGGCAGTGGATGTGGTTGTGTCTGCAACTGTCTGGTGTTTGCATGAGTGCTTGTGGGATGAAGTGTGGTGCCTGAGTTTGCCTGTGCCACTCTTGGGTGTTGTCTTGTGTGGATGCTCGTCTGTATGTGTGCATGGAATGGGTTGGGGTTGAGGAGACTGGGACTGGGAAGTGGTAGATGGAGGGGGGACAGGGACAATGGCTGCCATCAGAGAGGATGCCAGAGTCTGTATCGATCTCTGTTGGGCCACCAATCCAGTGTGGATGCCCTCCAGGAATGCATTGCATTGCTGCATCTGGAATGCCAGCCCCTGGATGGCATTCACAATGGTTGACTGCCCTACAGAGATGGATCTCAGGAGGTCAATAGCCTCCTCACTTTTTGAATAATGCCCACTGTACTCACCCCCTTGTGGCTGCTGTGATTCCCTCAAGCACCCATCAAGCTCTGGGTAGGCCACCACGAGTATGCGGGCCATCAGGGGGGGGGGTCAGGTTCCGACAGGGAACCCCTTCCTCG
This sequence comes from Pleurodeles waltl, assembly GCF_031143425.1. NCBI lineage: Eukaryota > Metazoa > Chordata > Amphibia > Caudata > Salamandridae > Pleurodeles > Pleurodeles waltl. The sequence continues at coordinate 958,442,813 of NC_090449.1, forward strand.
TTGGGAGGCCATCCCCACCTGGGCCTCCATGGTCTTCTGTGCCCAGCATCTCAGGTCCTCCCAACGTTTCGGACAGTGGGTTCTCTGCCTGCTATAGACCCCCAGGCTCCGCACGTCCTTGGCGATGGCACACAATAATCCCTTCTTTTGAAGGGTGCTGTCCTGCAGAGGTAATACAGACAGGAGAACACCATGAACCAAACAATCCAGCCTGTCACACAAATGGCCCACCAATCTCATTTCCATCATCATTGGCACACACATTGCCCAGCACACACCATGTACACCACCACAAGACATTTCACCCACCCCCGATGACACGATGCTTGCACACACATCTCCATGCATCATTCCCACATGCATCGTTCCCAATGTGTACTCACCTGTTGTTCTGGAGGACCATAGAGCAGTCTGTACTGGGGTAGGACCCCATCTATCAGTCACTCCAACTCTTCTGAAGTGAAGGCAGGGTCCCTTTCCCTGGTCACCGAGGGCCATGGTGGGATCCAGACACAGGTCACAGCAGCACACGCAGTGTAGGTGTTCTCCTGTTGAAGGTCAGGAAACAAGTGAGGAATCAGATAGAAAATAGCAGTCACGTCTGCGGCGATGTACACTGTCACAGCCGGCGCTGATCCCCATTGGCCACTGTACTACATAGAGCCCCATATTTTCCAATGAGCAATTGCACGGCAGTGCAAGACCACCTTCCGCCACAACGCCCAACGTTGGCCGAATTATCTCACCTCCACCTATCCTTACATACAGGACAGGCGGTAGCCATTTCATGGGAGGGGCTACAGTCACATCAACATTAACTGCGTCACAGCCTAGATTAGCACATACCTCACCATTCCCACTGTCCCATAACATAAATGCACTATGTACACTGAAGTTGTGGCTCCATTGTTCAAATTGTGACAGCCTACTCACTCTTCTGTCCCTTAGGTACCTACCCCAGTGGATGAATAGGAGGTGGAGACATATCTCTGTGTACAGACCCCTTGTGGACTTGGCTACTCTGGAGGACAGACACACTATCCTCAACTAAAGACTGGACAGGGCCACTATAACTGAGCTGTGTGCCCAATTGGAGCCAGACCTGATATCTGCTATCTGTTATTCCACTGGGATCCTCCCTCTTGTGCAAGTGCTATCAGTGCTCCATTTCTTGGCACCTGTTTTTTTCGAAGTGACAGTGGGCTTGGCAGCAGGAATGTCACAGCCAATGTTCTCAATCGTGCTGGCAAGAGTCTTGTTTGTCCTGGTAAAACTCATGTGCAGCTACATGTATTTCCCCCAGGTGGAAGATTTGGCCACTGTGAAAGCCGGATTCTATGCAATGGGCCATATCTGCAATATTATTGGTGCGCTTGACAGAACACATATTTCGTTTGTTCCCCCCGCCAGAATGAACAGGTGCTCAGGAATCATAAGAGTTTCCACTCACTGAATGTGCAAATGGTGTGCCTGTCAGCCCAGTACGTCTCCCAAGTCAATGCTAAGCATCCTGGGTCGGGTCATGATGCCTTTGTTCTGAGGAATAGCAGCATCCCAAATGTGATAGTCCAACTACAGAGGCACAGGGTGTTGCTAATAGATGAGCCTTGGCCCCCACCCACTGTATGTTAGTGTATGCCTTCAGGTGTCATCCCCACATCATTGTGTGAGGCTAAATGTTGTCCCTCAATACTTGCAGGTGACTCTGGCTACCCAAACCTATTGTGGCTGCTGACCCCTGTGAGGAATGCCAGGACAGGGGCAGAGGAACGTTATAATGAGGCACATGGGCGAACCAGAAGGATCATTGAGAGGACCTTTGGCCTCCTGAAGGCCAGGTTCAGGTGCCTCCATCTGACAGGTGGATCCCTGTGCTACTCCCTGAGAAGGTCTGCCAGATAGTAGAGACATGCTGCATGTTGCACAACCTGGGCATGTACCCTTTCTGCAGGAGGAAGAAACTGGAGATGCCCCTGTGGCAGCAGTAGACCCTGAGGACAGTGAGGATGAAGAGGCTGAGGATGAGGATGAGGACAACAGAACATCAGTTATCTGTCAATACTTCCAATGACACACAGGTGAGAGTGCATCTGACCATTCCTATGACTATTGTTTTTTTTCTGTGTGGCTGTACCATGGTGGCATTAACTTCCTTTGCATCTCAACTTACTGTCACCTATGGCTTGTCATTTTACAGATGTTGGTGATATAACAACTGCATACTGATGTGCTGACTACAGACAGCTACAGGTCCTTATTTCTATGCTATCACAGTGCTCACATAATTTGCACAAGATGTGGCTTTTTCCATAAATGCACATTTTCAAAACGTAAAATACTAGTAGTCAAGTTGTGTTCAATGGTGTTTATTGTAGTGCTATGCAATTGAGAGAAAAGTGCAATGGAATGGGTTGATGATGGAGGAAAGTCCAGGGTATTTTCCAGTCTTTTTATAGAACAGGTCCAGTTTCCAAGGGGCCATAGGAAGGGGAGCAAAGGCAGTTCAAAGTGGACAAGGTCACAGGGTGGGACACAAGAGGGACAATCAGGAGAGTCTCATTTCCTGGTGGTGGTCATGGCAAGTGTAGCTGGCTTCTGTCTGGTTCGCAGGGAACGTTTGTGGGGTGGTTCACCTTCTGCAGGGAGAGGAGTGCTGGTGGCCTGTGGGTCCTGTGGCGGGGCCTCCTGCCCACAAGCTGCAGAGGAAGTGGAGGGCTGGCTAGTGGTAGGGGCCCGCTGCTGTGCTGTGGCCTCCCTCATGATGTTGGCCTTCTCTGCCAGCACCCCTGCTATGGAGATCAGGGTGGTGTTAATGGCCTGCAAGTCCTCCCTGATCCCCTGATACTGTCCCTCCTGCAGGCGCCTGTTCTCCTGCACGTTGTCAAGGATATGGCCCATTGTGTCCTGGGAATATTGGTAGGCTCCCAGGATTTTGGAGAGTACCTCCTGGACAGTCGGTTCCCTGGTCCTGTCCTCCCACTGGCACACAGCGGTCCTCCGAGGGTCCTCCCATTGTCCATGTTGGCCTGTGCCTCTGTGCCCTGAACGGTGTGTGTTCTGTTGGGGGACTGGATAGTCATGGCACCTTCCCTCCGCTGACAGTGGATGAGGCACCTGTGGGGATGTATGTGATGTATTATGCTTCATGTCTGTGACATATTGTACATTCCTGGCTCACCCTCTATCTTTGGTGTTGCCCTGCCACCTTTTGCTTGTGTATGGTGATGTATTGTGTGATTGTTAGTTCTCCTATGCTTTGGTGATGGGTGTCCTTGCAGGGCTGGGAGGGCTGTCCATGTATTGGTATGGCATGCAGGGCTTGGCATTGGGGTTAGTCATAAGTGAAGGGGCAGTGTGTGGGATGGAGTGGAGTGATGGAAGTGAGGGTGAGGGGTTGTGATGGCATGCATGCATGGGGGTGATAAGTAGCAAATATTGACTTACCAGTGTCAAGTCCTCCGGCTACTCCAGTAAGTCCCTCAGGATGCAGTAGTGCCAAGACTTGCTTCTCCCATGCTGTGAGCTGTGGGGGAGGAGGTAGGAGTCCACCGCCAGTCCTCTGTATGGTGAGCAGGTGCCTTGCTGCAATGGAATGGACCTTCCCCCGTAGGTTGTTCCACCTCCTCCTGATTTTGTCCCTTGTTCTTGGGTGCTGTCCCACGGCGTTCACTCTGTCCACGATTCTCCACCATAGCTCCATTTTCCTTGCAGTAGATATCTCCTGTACCTGTGCTACAAACAGCTGTGACTCTACCCTGACAATTTCCTCCACCATGACCCTTAACTCCTCATCATTGAAACGGGGGTGCCTTTGTGGGAACATGGGTGTTTTGTGGTGTGTGTTGGTGAGAGTGTATTGAATAATATGGTGGAGTGTGTGAGATGGGGTGCGTGAGGGATGTATGGGTGTAAGTGGTATGTGTGTCTAGTTCGTGTTAATCTCCTGGCAGTAATTGTTGCTTGTAAAGCATTGTGGGTCTTGTGGTGTGTGTTTTATAGTGCTGTGGGTGGGTCGGTGTGTGTGTGTGTGAGTGTCAGGTGTGTGTTTTTAGTATTGGCCAATGTAGTGTTGTTTTGTATGTGGGTGTCCATTCTGAGCGTGGCGTTATGTACCGCCAATGGTTTACCACCACTGAATGTCTGCCATGGTGATTCGTGGGTCATAATGTGGTGGGCGCTGTTTTATTAGTGTAACGGTATGGGTGTTGGTACGGCACTTTATCACTGACCTTTGGGCCTGGCGGATTTGTGTATGTGGCTGTATTCTGTCGGTTGGGTGTGAGTGTGTCATAATATGGCGAACTAATATTCGCCACCACAGCGGTATGTTTGTGGCCGTCCCCGTGGCGGTAAGCGGGATTTACCGCCAATGTCACAATGATGGCCTAAATTCTCAAACGTATTTGTATATGTGTGTGATTGCACTCTAACATTCTTTTTATGAGTTGCCTAAAATAGTGCCTGTTATTTTCCCTCCAGGAATTAGCATTGCTGTATTAACATTGGCATAAATGTTATTAATGTTGATAATAATTTTACTGTTATTAATGTCAGTAACATTGGTATTGTTATGGGATGGATGGAGCCACTGGGAATTGCAAGTGGTTAGGCAATACCATCTGGGAATCAGCGTTTTTGCACTAATTATCGTATATTTTCCTGTGGTATTATACTCAGATTTCAGCAACTGAAGTGAGAAATATTACAACTTATATTTCAGATGTCTCTGTACCTCCACTTCACCAGTTCTATCGGGATTACAGCAAACACCTGTAATAATAGCCTAAGCCTATGACGGCTGTTAATATATGTCAATGCAATTCATAAAGGTCCGTTCAGACACCTATTCACTTTAAAAACCCACCCATCAACACACATGCATTTTAATCAGCTGTGAGTGCCATAACCTCTGCACATGAAGGCAAATGCAGATGAGAAATAGAAGAAAAGACACAAACATGGGGAAAATCTATTACAAAATCAAAATACTCATAAAAGTTACTAAAGTTGCACCAGAAACAATGCAATAGTACTGCAGGCTACACCTGCTCAAATTTCCCTAATTCCATACTTCAATGTTGTTTCATACCAGGCTACTTATAGGAACTATATAAATTCACCCAGATACTAATGTAAATAGAACATAACACAACCAGGACAAAAAAAAAAGACAAATACTGTTCAATAGAACAACAGTTCACTCAGAATATTATCCATGATAATAAGGCAAAGTAGTTGCTGTAAACGTGTCAGATGTGCCATCAGCTACAGATAAAGAATTGAAGCTTGGCACAATGAACGCATCAAAAAGACAAATGTCAGTATAAAACACACCTCCTACCGCAAAGGGCCCTCAGGTACAACACATATACCACACTTCTAAAACCAGCTGAAACTCATTTAACCAACAACCAATCATACGTTATCCAGCCCTGTTAGACCTGGCGGCTTTTCGACGTGGCTCCCCTGTCTTTTTACCTTCTGACCTCCTGTTTTTATGGTGTACTGGACTCTAGTTTTGCTGGTTGATTGTTTCTGCACACTGTACCACTGCTGACCAGTGCTAAAGTGCAAGCGCTCCCTAGGTAAATTGTATTGTTCATTGGTTTATCCATGATTGGCATATTTGATTTACTGGTAAGTTCCTAGTAAAGCACACTAGAGGTTGGCCCTAGGTAGCCCCATGGCAGTGTGCAGTGTATTTAAAAGGTAGGACATGTACTCATGTGTTTTACATGTCCTCACAGTGATATACTGCCAAATTCGTGTTTCACTGTTGCAAGGCCTATCTCTCTCATAGGTTAACATGGGGGCTGCCTTTAAATAACTTTAAATCACAGATTCCCTTTGAGAGCAGATAGAAATATGGAGTTCAGGGTCTCTGAACTCACCATTTAAAAATACATCTTTTAGTGAAGTTGGTTTTTGGATTGGGAGTTTGAAAATGCCACTTTTAGAAAGTAGGCATGTTCTTGCTTAAACCATTCTGTGACTCTGCCTGTTTATGGATTCCCCATCTGGGTCAGTTTGACAGTTGGGCTGTTGTGAATTCTCTCTAGACAGTGAAACAAAGGGGTCTAGGGTGTAGCCTGCATATCCTGATGGGTTATCTTAGCTAGAGGGGAGGAAGGAGTGGTCGACTAACACCTGAAAGGACTGTGCCTGCCCTCACACAATGCAGTCTCCAACCCCCTGGTGTGTGTCTTGAGCCTAGCATGGACAAGGAAGGATCTTGAAAACACTTGAGACTTTGCTTTGAAGTTTGCCAACTTCAAAGGCAGAAAGGGGTATAGGAAGAAGACCCAAAACCCCAGACTTTTAGAATCTTTCTGGAATCAAGAGGAACCTCTGCCAAGGAGAAGAGCTGAAGAGCTGGAGGAGGAGTAGTGTCCCTTTGCTGTGTTGCTTTGATGGACTGGCCTGGCGTTGCTGCTTCTGCCTGAAAGGAATGCAAAGGGTGAACTTTGCTGTGTGTCCTGCTTCAGAAAGATCTCCAAGGATCTGGAGTAGAGCTTTCCTCCTGTTGGAAGTATCAGGGACACCAAAGACTTCAGTTTCCTCAACCTGCAGCACTGGGAACTGTGTGTTTTGTGCTGTTCAAGAGGAGAAAACACTGCCACGCTGTCAATGACGCTGCTGGCCTGCACTGTGAACTGTCGACACCGCACAGAGTCACATTGTCCCGCTTCACACTGCAACCCTGGTATCACGGACGCCGCCATCGGACGACTTCACAGAGCTGCTGCTCGCACCGCGACCTGTGGGCCGCGGACTCGGGCACCGCCTGCTCTTACCGCAGCCTGGGCATCCCCGATACCACCGCTCTTGCTGACACTGGTGCCACTGCCTGCACCACAGCCTGTGAACACCGCCTGTGAGGTACACAAAGCACCGTCCCGTCCCGCCTGGCACCGCAGCCCCGGTCCACTGACGCCAGCATCAAAGACTCCCGTGTCGTCACCAAGCATTCTGCCTGCACCGTGGCCTGTGGACACCGCTCGTGAGGGTCACAAAGCACCATCCCATCCTGCACTACTTGCATGGGCCTACCAACGACAGCACTTCAGTAATGAAAACACCGCTGCCCGCACCCTGACCTGGTGACAACACACGTCGCACCGCCCCACTTCACATAGCTGTCCCGCAACGCCGTGACTGGCCTGAACTGTTGGTTTTGTTGATCACTGTGCCGTGATAGCCCCAGGTGGAACTATCAACTTCAATGAACTGTAATTTTGAGAAAATCTTACAGAACTCATATATTTATTTCTGTATGGTGGATTTGTATTGTATGTGGCCTTGTTTTATATAGATAGATATTGGCTATTTTTCTAAAACTGGTGTGGTGTCCTTTTGTAGTGTCTTCATTTATTAGTGTGTGTTATGTGCAAATGATTTACACATTGCTTCTGAGATAAGCCTGACTTCTTGTGCCAAGCTACCAAGGGGGTGAAAAGGGGTTATCTCAGCAGGTATCTCCCTTATCCTAATTAGAGTGAGGGTCCCTACTTGGACAGGGTGCAAACTGACTGCCAACTAGAGACCCCATATCTAACAAGCCCCGTAAGAATACCTGCCACAGGCACAACTTGTTTTCCACCTTGTCTGTAGTGGTCTTTATAGCACTCTCTCCCAAACTGATGAGGGGACTAAAGCTATACAGGCAATGGAACTCTCTTTTTTTATTTGTCAGAAGAAAGGGTAGTGGAGAGATACTAAGGGCCTCATTACAACATTGGCGGTAAAAGCCGCTTACCGCCGTGCAGAAGACCGCCAACACACCGCCGCGTCCACGGAAATCCGCCACAGCTATTATGACCCACAGCACAGAATCCGCCAAAATTCAGACACCCACACAAGTCCGCCACACCAAAGGTCAATGATAAACTGGCGAAAACAAAACCTCCATCGTCACCGCGGTATTCCATTGGCTGTACACACCACTGCGCTCAAAATACACACACTTTTACAAAACACAGCCAGATTGGACAATTCGAAATACACACACCTGATACACATACACACACCACTCCCACACACCCAATACAATATAAACCACACACCCACATCACCCACAAACCCCTATGACAAAAACACAGAAAGAACGCCAGAGAGAGACACTACAAACTACTATCAAGCATCCACAGGCACACCAGACCATCACCCACAAAACTTCCACGCACCTCACACAACACACCACTACATATCAGCACACTTATCACCACACACACCACCCCACACATCACCCACACCACCGCATGGCACAGCAAAGACACCCCAGGTCCTCAGAGGAGGAGCTCAGGGTCATGGTGGAGGAAATCGTCCGGGTAGAACCACAGGTATTGGGATCACAGGTGCAGCACACCTCAATTGCAAGGAAGATGGAGCTATGGCGAAGAATAGTGGACAGGGTAAACGCAGTGGGACAGCACCCAAGAAATAGGGATGACATCAGGAAGAGGTGGAACAACATAATGGGGAAGGTGCGTTCCGTGCGCTCAAGACACCACCTTGCGGTTCAGCGGACTGGCGGCGGACCCCGACCTCCTCCCCCACAACTAACAACATGGGAGGTGCAGGTCTTGGCGATTCTGCATCCTGAGGGCCTCGCAGGAGTAGATGGCGGAATGGACTCTGGTAAGTCAAATCTTAACTATTACATCCCCCACCCTACCTGCATGCCATCACATACCCCCACCCTCACCCTCACCCCATCACTCTAACTACTCACAAATGTCCCAACATCACAAACCACACATCCCAACACCAAGCCCTGCATGCAACACCAAAGCATGGACACCCATCACCAAAGCATGCCCACTGCATATACCCATACACCCCCCTAAACTATCATCACACAAGCTCCCACACAGGAATGAAAGCACTGGGGTACATGGTCACCCACCCATTGCACACCATGGCACACACAGATGTAATAAACATCCTTTTATACTCCTGCAGGACCCCTACCCAATGTCACTGGACAGGAGGGTCCACACATGTCCACACCACCAACAGAAGAGGCCCACAGTGATGACAGCAGCTCTGTCCAACTGGATCTAGATGACCAGCCCGGCCCATCGGGGACCTCGGGACAGTCGGTTCCCATCACACAGTCACAGGCCACTACAGACCTTCCCCCCTCTGGAAACACCAGCACAGCACCCATCCAGCGGGCCCATGCCTCTCTCCCCAGGACACGTCAATCAGCAGTGTGTCCACCACTACAGGGAACCCAGGCTAACCCACCACCCCAACAACAACAGGGACCTGGGGGCAGTGGCAGTGGGCACATGGTCCAGGGGACGGAGGCCCATGAACACAGGGGAACTGAGAGGGCTGCTGTGCAACAGGGGGAGGACAGGCCCAGTGAACCCACTCTCCACGAGGCCCTCTCCTCCATCATGGGAGCCTACCACCAATCCCAGGAGACGATGGCAACAGTACTGGCCAAGTTTCAGGAGACCCAGCGCCTGCAGGAGAAACAGTATATGGGCTTCAGGGACGAACTCAGAACCATCAATTCTACCCTGGGCACCATCGTAAGGGTGCTGAAGGAAGTACTCAACACCGGGAGGGACACTGTGGCACAACAAGGGGCCCCTGACACTAGCATGGACGATGAACTGCCCACCACCTCCGCCGGCGCTAGTGGACAGGAGGCACCGCCACAGGACAACCACACCAGCACCCCACCCTCTGCAGAGGGAGAACCACCCGGCAAACGGTCCCTGAGATCCAGGACAAAGACAGAGAACGATGCCAAGACCCCCGCCAAGAAATGAGACCACCCTGAATGTCATCCTTCTGTCTCACTTTGTTACCCTGTCCATCCTTAAACTGCCCCAGCTCCACTTCCTATGCCCATTTCGACAATGCACCTGTGAGACTAATAGACTGGACTCTGCCATAGACCTTCCTCCACCATCACCCCTCACCATTTTGCAACCCCCTCCAATATTGAGCACTTAAATAAGCACCCTTGAAGCACAAAACAATGTGGAGTCAGTCTGTGATTTCGGAATAGTGTATTAGCAATTACTGTGGCAAAAAGCTCTTTCAATTGTAATGTCAACATACCTATGTCACACAGCTCTAGTCCATGAGGAATCAAAGCAGATGTCACACAGTGGGACCCACATCTGTGAAATCGTAAGGGAAAGTGACAACTCAGTGACCATACACTGGGTGAAAACAACAGACAGTAGAGAGGTAGTAGTCTTAAGGTACATGTAGTAGGCATGTTTGTATTCTTACCTGTGTCTCACTGGAAATATTGCAGGATCACTGAGTTCCTGTGTCCATGTCCTCTTCTTCTGCTTCCTCGTCTTCACTGTCCACAGGCTCCACAGCTGCAACAACACCGCCATCTGGACCATCCTCCTGCAGAAAAGGCACCTGTCGTTGCAAAGCTAAGTTGTGAAGCAGACAGCAGGCCACGATGGTCTGGCACACCTTCTTTGGTGAGTAGAATAGGGATCCACCTGTCATATGGAGGCACCTGAACCTGGCCTTCAGGAGCCCGAAGGTCCACTCTATTATCTGCTGTGTTCGCCCATGGGCCTCATTGTAGCGTTCCTCTGCCCTTGTCTTGGGATTCCTCAGTGGGGTCAGTAGCCATGACAGGTTGGGGTAAACAGAGTCACCTACAAATGGTGAGGGACAACTGTTAGACATGCACTAACCTGTAGGGATAACCCCAGACAACCATTCCCACTGTCTTGCTTCCAGGTGCTCACCTAATAGCCACACACAGTGCCTCTGGAGTTGACCCATCACATAAGGGATGCTGCTATTCCGCAGGATGTAGGCGTCATGCACTGAGCCAGTGAACTTGGCATTCACATGTGAGATGTACTGGTCTGCCAAACACACCATCTGCACATTCATGGAATGATAACTCTTCTGGTTTCTGTACACCTATTCACTCCTGCGGGGGTACCAAAGCCACATGTGTCCCATCAATGGCACCTATGATGTTGGGGATATGTCCCAGGGCATAGAAATCACCTTTCACTGTAGGCAAATCCTCCACCTGAGGGAAAACGATGTAGCTCCGCATGTGTTTCAGCAGGGCAGACAACACTCTGGACAACACGTTGGAAAACATAGGCTGGGACATCCCTGATGCTATGGCCACTGTTGTTTGAAATGACCCACTTGCAAGGAAATGGAGCACTGACAACACCTGCACTTGAGAGGGGATTCCTGTTGGATGGCGGATAGCTGACATCAGGTCTGGCTCCAGCTGGGTACACAGTTCCTGGATTGTGGCACGGTCAAGCCTGTATGTGATGATCACATGTCTTTCCTCCATTGTCGACAGGTCCACCACCGGTCTGTATACCGGAGGATGCCGCCATCTCCTCACATGTCCCAGCGGACGGTGCCTATGAAGGACAAAAGCGAGCACAGGGTCAACCAACTCAGAGGTACGTACCCACAGCTTACACAGAACACGAATACGAATCTGAAAAGTGGCCTGTATGTGTGTTGAGTCTAGGCCTAGATATGTGTGACGCAGTTAAAAATTAAGCCATGTGGGCCCATGAAATGGCGGCTGCCTGACCTGTAAATTGGGACAATGGGATGTGAGGTAACTGCGCTGGCGTTGTACACTGTTGCGGTCGGCGGTCAAAGACCACGGCGCAATGCTGCATTAGTTAACATTGGACCCTGTGGGTCCCAGGAGCCAATGACGATTTATGGCGGTGGTGACGGTAAGCACCGCCGTGGACGTGACCGCCATTTTCTATCTGTTCAATCACTCGATACCTGATCTTCGACAGGGGAGGACCTACACTGCAAGTGCTGCTGTGACCTCGGTCTGGAAGAGACAATGGCTCGAGTGTCTGTGGAAAGGGCCCCTGCCTTCACATCAGAGGAGTTGGAGAAGCTCGTGGACGGGGTCCTCCCCCAGTACATGCTACTCTACGGTCCTCCAGACAAACAGCTGAGTACACTGGGAGCATGCTTTATGGGCTATGCCTGTGTGGAGTGGGGTGGATGTAAGATGGGGGGGAGATTGCGGCGTGCATGAAACGATGGTGAGTGCATGTGGCACATGGCAAGGGTAGGGATGGGGGCCAATGACTGTGACGTCTCTGATGGGAGATCCCTTGTGGTGGCGGCGGCAACATCTGTGCCCCCCGCATCTACAGGTACAGCCGCCACCCCCCCTACCAGCACCGCCCTCCCAGCAGCCCCTCAGCCTTTGCCCCGTGCCCGCTCACCCAGGAGAGTGGGCATCACCTTCACCCCAGGCACCTCAGGCCCTGCCCCAGTCACCCCTTGTAGGAGGCTGGCCTGGTTTGTAGTGGTACCAAGGGGTACTTACACTCTGCACCAGGTCCAGTTATCCCTTATCAATGTAGAAGAGGTGTCTAGCAGCTTAGGCTGATAGAAAAGGGTAGCTTATCAGAGCAGCTTAGGCTGAACTAGGAGACGTGTAAAGCTCCTACTATACCACTGGTGTCATAGGCACAATGTCATGAGAAAACACAATACACAGATATACTAAAAATAAAGGTACTTTATTTTTATGACAATATGCCAAAAGTATCTCAGTGAGTACCCTCAGTATGAGGATAGTAAATATACAAAGATATATGTACACAATACCCAAAATATGCAGTAATAGCAATAGAAAGCAATGCAAGCAATGTACAGTCACAATAGATTGCAATGAGAGCACATAGGTATAAGGGCAACACAAACCATATACTCCAAAAGTGGAATGCGAATAACGTATGGACCCCAAACCTATGTGAGCTTGTAGAGGGTCGCTGGGACTGTAAGAAAACAGTGAGGGTTAGAAAAATAGCCCACCCCAAGACCCTGAAAAGTAGGTGTAAAGTGCACCTACGTTCCCCAGAGAGCACAGAAGTCGTGATAAGGGAATTCTGCAAGGAAGACCAACACCAGCAGTGCAACAACGATGGATTTCCAGACGAGAGTACCTGTGGAACAAGGGGACCAAGTCCAAGAGTCATACTCAAGTCGGGAGTGGGCAGATGCCCAGGAAATGCCAGCTGTGGGTGCAAAGAATCTGCCACTGGATGGTAGAAGCTGTGGATTCTGCAAGAACGAAGAGGACTAGGAACTTCCCCTTTGGAGGATGGATGTCTCATGTCGTGAAGAAGCTTGCAGAGGTGTTTCCGTGCAGAAAGACCACAAACAAGCCTTGCTAGCTGCAAGGGTCACGGTTAAGGTTTTTGGATGCTGCTGTGGCCCAGGAGGGACCAGGATATCGCCAATTGCGTGAGGAGACAGAGGGGGCGTCCAGCAAGACAAAGAGCCCACTCAAAAGCAAGCAGCACCCACCAAAGTGCCGGAACAGGCACTACGAATAAGAGTGAACCAGAGCTCACCCGAAGTCACAAAAGAAGGTCCCACGACGCCGGAGGACAACTCAGGAGGTCGTGCACTGCAGGTTAGAGTGTCGGGGACCCAGGCTTGGCTGTGCACAAAGGAAATCCTGGAAGAGTGCACAGGAGCCAGAGCAGCTGTAAATCATGCTGTACCAAGCAATGCAGTCTATCGTGGGGAGGCAAGGACTTACCTCCACCAAACTTCGACTGAAGAGTCACTGGACTGTGGGAGTCACTTGGACAGAGTTGCTGAGTTCCAGGGACCACGCTCATCGTACTGAGAGGGGACCCAGAGGACCAGTGATGCAGTCTTTTGGTGCCTGTGGTTGCAGGGGGAAGATTCCGTCGATCCACAGGAGATTTCTTCGGAGCTTCTAGTGCAGAGAGGAGGCAGACTACCCCCAAAGCATGCACCACCAGGGAAACAGTCGAGAAGGCGGCCGGATCAGCGATACAAGATTGCAGTAGTCGTCTTTGCTACTTTGTTGCGGTTTTGCAGCCGTCCAGAGCAGTCAGCGGTCGATTCCTTGGCAGAAGGTGAAGAGAGAGATGCAGAGGAACTCTGATGAGCTCTTGCATTTGTTATCCAAAGATTTCCCCAAAGCAGAGACCCTAAATAGCCAGAAAAGGAGGTTTGGCTACTTAGGAAGGAGGATAGGCTAGCAACACAGGTAAGAGCCTATCAGAAGGAGTCTCTGACGTCACCTGCTGGCCCTGGCCACTCAGAGCAGTCCAGTGTGCCAGCAGCACCTCTGTTTCCAAGGTGGCAGAGGTCTGGAGCACACTGGAGGAGCTCTGGGCACCTCCCAGGGGAGGTGCAGGTCAGGGGAGTGGTCACTCCCCTTTCCTTTGTCCAGTTTCATGCCAGAGCAGGGCTGGGGGATCCCTGAACCGGTGTAGACTGTCTTATGCAGAGATGGGCACTATCTGTGCCCATCAAAGCATTTCCAGAGGCTGGTGGAGGCTACTCCTCCCCAGCCCTGACACCTTTTTCCAAAGGGAGAGGGTGTAACACCCTCTCTCTGCGGAAGTCCTTTGTTCTGCCTTCCTGGGCCTAGCCTGGCTGGACCCCAGGAGGGCAGAAACCTGTCCGAGGGGTTGGCAGCAGCCGCAGCTGCAGTGAAACCCCGGGAAAGGTAGTTTGGCAGTACCCGGGTCTGTGCTAGAGACTCGGGGGATCATGGCATTGGGGTGACAATTCCATGATCTTAGACATGTTACATGGCCATGTTCGGAGTTACCATTGTGACGCTATACCTATGTAGTGACATATGTATAGTGCTTGCATGTAATGGTGTCCCCGCACTCACAAAGTCCGGGGAATTTTCCCTGAACAATGTGGGGGCACCTTGGCTAGTGCCAGGGTGCCCACACACTAAGGGGGTCATTCCGACCTCTGCGGTAAAAGGTGCTTACCGCCGGTCAGAAGACCGCCATAACACTGCCGCGGTCGCGGTAAACCGCCACGGTCATTCTGACCCGCAACTGGCAAACCACCAAAAAACCGACAACAACAAAAGTCCGCCACACCAAAGGTCAGCGGGAAACTGGCGATGACCAAACCTCCACCGTCACGCCAACAGAAATACGCCCATACCATTCCGACCCACAAATCCCCGCAGCGGTCCTTCAACAGCGGTATTCCATTGGCGGTACACACCGCCGCGCTCAAAATACACACTCCTTTACAAAACACTACCACATTGGACAAATCAAATTACACACACCTGAGACACATACACACACCACTCCCACACACCTAATTAAATATAAAACACACACCCACATCACCCACAAACCCTTACGATCACAATTGCGACAGAAGGAGAGAGAGAGACAGCACAGCACAGAGTAGACCATCGCACAAAGGCAAATCACAACATCACCCACACAATTTCCACGCACAAAACACCATACACCACCACACTCACCACACTCTACATCACATACACCACCCCTCACCTCATCCACACCACCCCATGGCACCCCAAAGACACCCCAGGTTCTCTGACGCAGAACTCAGGGTCATGGAGGAGAAAATAGTTTGTGTAGAGCCCCAGCTCTTCGGGGAACAGGTGCAGCACACCACCATTGCCAGGAAGATGGAGCTATGGAGCAGAATAGTGGACAGGGACAACGCTGTGGGACAGCATCCACGCAATCGGGACGACATCAGGAAGCGGTGGAACGACCTACGGGGGAAGGTGCGTTCCATGGTATCAAGGCACAACATCGCGGTACAGCGGACTGGCGGCGGACCCCCACCTACTCCCCCAGAATTCACAGCATGGGAGGAGGAAGTCTTGCACATCCTGCATCCTGAGGGCCTCGCAGGAGTAGGCGGAGGAATGGACTCTGGTAAGGCAAATCTCCACTACTTCATTCCCCCCACCCCACCTGCATGCCAAATCATACCCCCACCCCCATCACACCAACTCCTTCCAAATGCCTCACCATCACATCCCACCCATCCCAATACCTAGCCCTGCATGCGTCCCCAAAGCATGGACACCCATCCCCAAAGCATGCCTACTGCACACACCCATCACCCCCACAAGCCACCGTCACAAAAGCCCCCACAAGGGAATGCCAGCACTGGGGTACACGGCCACCCACCCATTACACGAAATGCCACACACAGAAGCAATAACCATACTCTTATACCCCTGCAGGACCCGAACGCCACCACACCGCCACGGAGGGTCCAGAGATGTCCATCCCACCCCCAGAAGAGGCCCCCAGTGACGACAGCAGCTCTGTCTCCCTGGACCCAGATGACCAGCCCGGCCCATCGGGGACCTCAGGACATTCGGTTCCCCACAGACAGCCACAGGCTACACCTGACCTAACCCCCTCTGGGAACACCAGCACAGCTACCACCCAGCGGGCCCATGCCTCTGTCTCCAGGACACGTCAATCAGCGGTGTGTCCACCACTACAGGGCACCCAGGTTGACCCACCACCCCAACAACTACAGGGACCTGGGGGCAGTGGTATTGGGCACACCATCCAGGGGACAGAGGCCCAGGGAAACAGGGGAACTGGGAGGGCTGCTGTGCGACAGGGGGGGGACAGGCCTAGGGAACCGACTCTCCAAGAGGCCCTCTCCTCCATCATGGGAGCATACCACCACTCCCAGGAGACGATGGCTACGGTACTGGCCAGGTTCCAGGAGATCCAGGTACTGCAGGAGGAACAGTTCATGGGGTTCAGAGAGGAACTGAGGAACATTAGTTCCGCAATGGGGACCATCGTCATGGCCCTTAACCAGATAGTCACCACATTGCGGGACCATGTGGCACCACAAAGGGCCCCTGTCACTAGCCTGGACCAGGAACAGCCTACCACCTCCGCCGGCGCTAGTGGACAGGAGGCCCCCACACAACGACAGGCCACCAGAACCCCACCTCCTGCAGAAGAAGAACCACCCCGCAAGCGGAACCTGAGATCTCACAAGAAGACAGAGTAGGATGCCAAGACCCCCGCCAGCAAACGATACCCCCTGATGTCATCCCACTTTCCCACATTGTCACCGTGTCCAACCTTGAACTGCCCCTGCTCCATCCTTCCACAGGCATATGGACAATGCACCTGTGAGACTGAGAACTGGACTCTGCCATGGACTTTACTCCACCATCACCCATCACCGTTTTACAATCATGTTCCTAAATGTAGCACTTTAATTAAATCACTTATTGCACTTAAAAAATCTGGAGTCTGCTTGTATTTTGAACAAATGTATTAGACATAACGGTGCAAAAATGTTCAGTTACATTGTGATGACAACATACCACTGTCACACAGCTGTAGTCCATGGGCAAACAAAGGAGAGGTCATCAGTGGGGCCCACAGCTCTGAAAACGGAGTCACAACTCAGTTAACAGGAACTGGGGGGAACTCACACAGCAGAGAGGCAGGACACTTTAAGTAAATGTAAAATGGCGGGGTTGATTCGTACCTGTGTGCTACTGAAAATACTGTTGTATCACTGTGTCCCTGTTGTCTATGTCGTCCCCGTCGTCTTCCTCCTCTTCACTCTCCACAGGCTCCACAGCTGCTACAACACCACCATCTGGACAATCCTCCTGCAGGAAAGGCACCTGGCGTCGCAAAGCCAGGTTGTGAAGCATACAGCAGGCCACGATGATATGGCACACCTTCTTTGGTGAGTACATTAGGGATCCACCTGTCATATGCAGGCACCTAAACCTGGCCTTCAGGAGGCCGAAGGTTCTTTCTATAATCCTCCTAGTTCGCCCATGGGCCTCATTGTAGCGTTCCTCTGCCCTTGTCCTGGGATTCCTCACTGGGATAAGTAGCCACGACAGGTTGGGGTAACCAGAGTCACCTATTAGCCACACACGGTGTCTCTGTAGCTGTTCCATCACATAAGGGATGCTGCTATTTCGCATGATGTACGCGTCATGCACTGACCCAGGGAACTTGGCATTTACATGGGAGATGTACTGGTCAGCCAAACAGACCACCTGGACATTCATCGAATGATAACTTTTTCTGTTCCTGTACACCTGCTCACTTCCACTGGGGGGAACCAAAGCCACATGGGTCCCATCAATGGCACCAATGATGTTGGGGATATGTCCAAGGGCATAGAAATCACCCTTCACTGTAGCCAAATCGCCCACCTCAGGGAAAACAATGTAGCTCCGCATGTATTTCATCAGGGAAAACAACACTCTGGACAAAACCTTAGAAAACATAGGCTGAGACATCCCAGATGATATGGCCACTGTTGTTTGGAATGATCCACTTGCCAAAAAATGGAGTACTGACAGAACCTGCACCAGAGGGGAAATCCCTGTGGGTTGGCGAATGGGGGACATCAGGTCTGGCTCCAGCTGGGCACACAGTTCCTGTATAGTGGCTCGGTCAAGTCTGTATGTCAGTATGACATGTCTTTCTTCCATTGTCGACAGGTCCACCAGCAGTCTGTACACGGGAGGATTCCTCCATCTCCTCGCAAGTCCCAGCGGACGGTGCCTAGGAAGGACAACATGGAGCACAGAGTCAAGCAACCCACAGGTACGTAACCACAGCTTGCACAGTACACGATTCGCTATGCATTGAATGGCTTGTATGAGTGGCAATGCAAGGCCTAGGCCTGTGTGACGCAGTAGAAATTAAGCCATGTGGGCCCTTGAAATGGCGGCTGCCTGACCTGTGAAGTGTGACAATGGGATGTGAGGTCAATGCGCTGGCGTGGCACACCGTGGCGGTAGGCGGTCGAAGAACGCGGCGCAAAGCAGCATTGGTTAACATTGAACCCTATGGGTCTCAGGAGCCAATGACGATGTGCGCCGGCGGTCGCGGTACGCACCGCCGCGGTACGCACCGCCGCGGGCGTGACCGCCATTTTCTAACTGCTTAATCGCTCAAGACCTGATCATCCACAGGAGAGGACCTATACTGCAAGTGCTGCTGTGACCTCGGTCTGGAAGATACAATGGCTGCTGCGACTGGGGAAAGGGCCCCTGCCTTCACATCTGAGGAATTGGAGAAACTTGTTGATGGGGTCCTCCCCCAGTATGCGCTACTCTACTGTCCTCCAGACCAACAGGTGAGTACACAGGGAGCACGTAGTATGGGCTATGCCTGTGTTGAGTGGGGTGGATGTAAGATGGTGGGGAGGGGAGCGAATGAGGAGTGCAACGCACAACAGATCAGAGCATGTGCCATATGGCAAGGTTGGGGAGGGGGGCCACTCACATCGACCAAGCAGAAAAGTGATGATATTTCTTTTTCCACCCTGTACATGTCACATAGGTCAGCGCCCATCAGAAGATCGACATTTGGCGTGCCATCGCCAAGGACGTCCGGGCCCTGGGGGTCCACAACAAACGGGGCACCCACTGCCGCAAGAGGTGGGAGGACATCCGCCGCAGGAGCAGAAAGACCGCTGAGGCTCTGCTGGGGATGGCCTCCCAACCTAGGAGGGGTGCCACACGGCAATTGACCCCACTGATGTCCCGGATCCTGGCGGTGGCCTACCCCGATTTGGATGGGCGCGTGAGGACATCACAGCAGACACAAGGGGGTGAGTATCAGCACATTCTGCTATATTAGCGCACAGTGGAGGTGTCTGGGTTGGGGAGGAGGGCTGTGGCTATCTCTAGGCCAGGGCGGTTTCTGTAGGCTAGACCCCTCCGTTTGGCATGGCCCTGTGCCCCCGCCCCCCACCTCTGTAGGGTGCTAAGTACAGCTATACATGGTCCGGGCTCACCTATATGTGCATTTGTCGTCCATAGACTTGTAGGCCAAGTCACAATAATTGAGTAGTGTACCCCGAGTGCGCGGCGTAGTGCAGGGGGCTTCTGTGTCTGTCCTCTCCGCCAACGGTGCTGCCAATGCATGCACTCAACATGTCTTTCTTTCTTCTCTGCCCCCTTTTTTTTGGTTTTCCTGTTCATGTGTGCATTAGCATCATCAGGCGGAGGAGAAGTGGCATCGGCGCACAAGGGAGCTGCATCTCACATGGCCCCGGAGGGCCATGCATCCGACTCCGAGTACACCAGTGAGACGGAGGGCGAGTGGAGCTCCACAACGGGGACCCGTGGAGACGTCAGCGACACCGACACGTCCTCGGAAGGGAGCTCCCTTGTGGTGGCGGCAACATCCGTGCACACCGCAACAACAGGTACAGCCGCCACCCAGCGCACCAGCTCCGCCCTCCCAGCAGCCCCTCAGCTTTCGCCCCATGCCCGGTCGGCCAGGAAGCCGGGCATCTCCTTCGCCCCTGGCACCTCAGGTCCTGCCCCAGTTACCCCTGCTGCCCTCAGTGCGGAGATCATTGACCTCCTCCAGACGCTCATTGTTGGGCAGTCTACCCTTTTGAATGCCATCCAGGTGGTAGAAAGGGAGGTGCATCGGAGCAATGCATACCTGGAGGGCATTCATTCGGGTCAGGCTGCCCATCAGCGATCATTCAACGCTCTGGCCTCAGCACTGACGGCAGCAATTGTCCCTGTGTCTAGCCTCCCCCCTCCAACTTCCTCAACCCAGTCCCACTCCCCTGTTCCTCTGCCTATCCCAGACACACCTACAGACCAGCCTGCACACACCTCAACACCCAAGGGCAGCTCATCCAGACATAAGCACCACAGATCACACAAGCATTCACCCAAGCAACATCCACATGCAGACATGCCAACAGCCACTGCCTCCTCTGTGTCCCCCTCCTCCTCGTCTCCCTCCTCCCTCCCTGTGACGTCTCCACTCACACCTGCATGCACACCACCATCAGCCAGTACGTCCATCACCACCACACCCACCAGAACAGTCCGCACATGTGCAGTCACCACCCCCACTGCCATTTACACGTCCCCTGTGTCCTCTCCAAGTGTGTCTGTCACCCCCTCTTCCAAACCACACAAACGCAGGCAGCCACCCACCCAACAGCCATCCACCTCACAACAGCCTCCAGCACAAGCACCTGCACCCAAAGACACCAGACTTCACTCTCCTACAACCACATCCTCTTCCTCCACTCCCATACCCACTACAACTACCCGTCCCTGTCTTTCTAAATTGATTTTCCTTTCCAACCTTGACCTCTTTCCAACAACTGACCCACCCCCTCCATCTCATAAGACTCCAATCAGCACCTCAGCCACCACAAGCCCTGCACCTACTAGGACCATCGTTCAGGGCTATTGGAGTCCACCAGCTCCTAGGGCAGGGACATCGGCCAGCAGCAAGGGGACAGCCAGCCCACCCCCTGGGAAAAAAAACAAAAAAGGGAAGGGCCGGCGCAACAGGCCTGAGACGGCTGCCCCCAAGGACACCACCCTTGCACCGTCACCTGGCCCATCCACAAAGGGAGGCAAGGGTCCCAGAGTTTCTGCTAAGGAGGGCAAGGGCAGCAGGGCGGACAAGTCCGGCAGCAGGCGAGCTGCCCAGGAGGGCCCCACCAGCCCCATTTGGGGTGTGACGGAGGACACCCACGGGCCCAGGACTCCAGCACAGGAGTGCCCCGCAAACGAAAGGTCGGATGGCGACTGAGCGGGAATTATTGGACAGATCTGGTTCCCTAGGAACACAAGACAAGCACCGCTGAACAGGGCCCCGCCGTGAGAGGCACCGCTGAACAGGGCCCTGCCGAGACAAGCACCGCTGAACAGGGCCCCACTGTGAGAGGCACCGCTGAACAGGGCCCCACGGTGAGAGGCACGGCTGAACAGGGCCCGCCGAGAAAAGCACCGCTGAACAGGGCCCCGCCGTGAGGAGCACCGCTGAACAGGGCCCCGCCGTGAGAGGCACCGCTGAACAGGGCCCCGCCGTGAGGGGCAACGCTGAACAGGGCCCCGCCGTGAGGGGCACCGCTGAACAGGGCCCCGCGGTGAGAGGCACCGCTGAACAGGGCCCGCCGAGACAAGCACCGCTGAACAGGGGCCCGCGGTGAGAGGCACCGCTGAACAGGGCCCCGCCGTGAGGAGCACCGCTGAACAGGGCCCCGCGATGAGAGGCACCGCTGAACAGGGCCCCGCGGTGAGAGGCACCGCTGAACAGGGCCCCGCCGTGACAAGCACCGCTGAACAGGGCCCCGCCGTGACAAGCACCGCTGAACAGGGCCCCGCCGTGAGGGGCACCGCTGAACAGGGCCCCGCGGTGAGAGGCACCGCTGAACAGGGCCCCGCCGTGACAAGCACCGCTGAACAGGGCCCCGCCGTGACAAGCACCGCTGAACAGGGCCCCGCGGTGAGAGGCACCGCTGAACAGGGCCCCGCCGAGACAAGCACCGCTGAACTGGGTCCCGCCGTGACAAGCACCGCTCCGCTGGGCCCTTCATCTCAAGCCCCGCTCCGCTGGGCACCGCCGTCTCTGCACTGCTCCGCTGGGCCCTTCATGTCAAGCACCGCTCCGCTGGGCACTGCCGTCTCTGCACCGCTCCGCTGGGCCCTTCATGTCAAGCACCGCTCCGCTGGGCACCGCCGTCTCTGCACCGCTCCGCTGGGCCTTTCATCTCAAGCACTGCTCCGCTGGGCCCTTCATCTCAAGCACCGCTCCGCTGGGCACCGCCATCTCTGCACCGCTCCGCTGGGCCCTTCATGTCAAGCACCACTCCGCTGGGCACCGCCGTCTCTGAACTGCTCCGCTGGGCCCTTCATCTCAAGCACCGCTGGCCCATTGGCAGGGCCGGATCTGTGTTGGGCAGGGCTTCACGAAGTACTCTGGCCAACATGCCTCCTCCATAACCAGTGGAGTCTGTAATCCACCTGATGGACTGTGGCTTTGCACTCCCCCGGATGGTACAGTGGGCAATCCACCCACTGTAGAGATTTGGAAAACTGTGGCTTTGCACTCCCCAGGATGGTACAATGGGCAATCCACCCACTGTAGAGACTTGAGAGACTGTGGCTTTGCACTCCCCAGGATGGTACAGTGGGCATGGAGGCCCCTTGTGGATCTGGCGTCGTGGACTCATGTGGCTGAGGTGCCCCCCCTTCCCTTCCCCCTGAGGTGCCTGTGTTTTTATTATCTGATGCCCCAGCAGTGTTCTCTCCAATGGAATCGGGTCTCGTGTGTGGGCTTTGCTCATGTGTTTATTCACATTGGCCCACGAACAATGGAATGTAGCCAATATGTGGCAGACTTTTGGACTATGTATATATTGTTCATGTTGTAATATATTTATTTGATAAATTTCATATTTCACTTAAGTTCAAATATGCTTTAATATACTTCAATTTTAAGGAACATTTTATTTTGTCTTTGCATTATTCCAGGGGGTTTGGGGGGTGTCACTCTGACTTGTTGCTCTGCATTGGTGTGTAGGGATTGGGGGGTGAGGGTGGGGGTGGGTGTGTCGCGTGTGTGTGTGCCCGTAACCTTTTCTCCTCCCCCCTCCCCTGTGTCGTAGGTGCAGTACTCACCGTTGTCTTCTGCGCTGGCGTTCGTGCTCCTGGTAGAGGAGCAGGAAGACAATAGCTGGTAGGATGTTTAATTCGGGTTCCATGCTGTCCAGATTCCTCGTGGAGTGTGTATAGGTGAGCGTTTTCCCGTTCGTAGTCTGTTTCCGCCATGTTTTTATCGGCGGGGCGCCCGTCCCGGAAAAGGTGGCGGATTGGTGGGTCGTGATAGTGTGGGAGGTACATTGTCTGCCGCCTGTCTGTTGGCGGTGACCGCTGCGCTGTTTGTTTGTCCCGCCGTGGCGGTCGGAGTGTTAAAGTGGCGGCCTGTGTTGGCGGTTCCCGCCAGGGTCAGAATCCCATTTTTATTGCCGCCTGCCTGTTGGCGGGTTGGCCGCCACTTTAACACCGACCGCCAGGGTTCGTAATGACCCCCTAAGTAACTTAGCACCCAACCTTTACCAGGTAAAGGTTAGACATATAGGTGACTTATAAGTTACTTAAGTGCAGTGGTAAATGGCTGTGAAATAACGTGGACGTTATTTCACTCAGGCTGCAGTGGTAGGCCTGTGTAAGAATTGTCAGAGCTCCCTATGGGTGGCAAAAGAAATGCTGCAGCCCATAGGGATCTCCTGGAACCCCAATACCCTGGGTACCTCAGTACCATATACTAGGGAATTTATAAGGGTTTTCAAGTATGCCAATGTAAATTGGTGAAATTGGTCACTAGCCTGTTAGTGACAATTTGGAAAGAAATGAGAGAGCATAACCACTGAGGTTCTGGTTAGCAGAGCCTCAGTGAGACAGTTAGTCATCACACAGGTAACACATACAGGGCACACTTATGAGCACTGGGGCCCTGACTGGCAGGGTCCCAGTGACACATACAGCTAAAACAACATATATAAAGTGAAATATGGGGGTAACATGCCAGGCAAGATGGTACTTTCCTACACACCTGCTGCCCTCAGTGTGGAGGCCATTGACCTCCTCAGGTCCCTCACTGTTGGGCAGTCTACCATTTTTAATGCCATCCAGGGTGTCGAAAGGCAGTTGCAACAAACCAATGTATTCCTGGAGGGCATTCATTCTGGTCAGGCGGCCCTTCAGCGAGCTTTTCAGACTCTGGCCTCAGCACTGATGGCAGCCATTGTCCCTGTCTCTAGCCTCCCCCCTCCAACTTCCTCCACCCAGACCCAATACCCTGTGCCCCAGCCTATCCCAAGCACACCATCAGACCAGCATGCACACACGTCAACACACAAGGGAAGCTCAGGCATCCCACAGGCACTCATGCAAGCATCATACACATGCAGACACACCAACCTCCACTGTGTCCCCCTCCTCCTCATCTCCCTCCTCCCTCCCAGTCTTGTCTACACTCACACTTGCATGCACACACACCACCACACCCTGCTCACGTGCAGTCACCCCCCCACTACCATTCACACGTCTCCTGTGTCCTCTCCCAGTGTGTCTGTGACGCCACCTCCCAAGATACACAAATGCAGGAACATACCCACCCAACAGCCAACCACCTCACAACAGCCTCCAGCGCATGCACCTTCACCCAAAGTCAACAAACGAACACCTCCTACAACCACAACCTCTTCCTCCACTCCCAAACCCCCTCCAGCTACCCGTCCCAGTATCTCCCAAAAACTTTTCCTGTCCAACCTTGACCTCTTTCCCACACCTCCCCGTCCGTCCGTCCATCTCCTAGGGCCCGACTCTCCAGGTCCCAACCTAGCACCTCAGCCACAACATCTCCGGGACCAGTGGTGCCTGTAGTCACCGGAATCTGGAGTGTACTGGCCACCAGGGCAGCCAGTGTGGCACGGAGCCACAGCACGGACAGTCCCCCACCTGTCAAGCATCAAAAGTTGTCCAGTGCCCGGCGGGAGAGGGGGAAGACTCCAGCCACCAAAGCCAGTCACAGGGGTCCCAGTGGGAGTGTGGAGTCAGCTGCGACACCTTCCAATGTGGGGAAGGGCCACAGAAAGCTGACAAGTCTGGGAAGAGCAGCACGGCAGAGGAGACCGCCATCATCCCCGCTGCCCAGGAGGCCACCGCCATCATCCCCACTGCCCAGGAGGCCACCGCCAGCACCTGCCCTGTTGCCCAGGAGGCCACCGCCAGCACAAGCCCTGCTGGGCTAGAGAGGACAGCCAGCACAAGCCCCACTGGGCTAGAGAGGACCGCCAGCACAAGCCACGCTGGGACAGAGAGGACCGCCAGCACAAGCCCTGCTGGGCTAGAGAGGACCGCCAGCACAAGACCCGCTGGGAAAGAGAGGACCGCCAGCACAAGCCCCGCTGGGACAGAGATGATCGCCAGCACAAGCCCCACTGGGACATAGAGGACTGCCAGCACAAGCCCCGCTGGGACATAGAGGACCGCCAGCACAAGCCCCGCTGGAACAGAGAGGACCGCCAGCAGCTGAGTCACTGCAAAGGAGCCCACCGCCTCAAGCACTGCTGAACAGGGCACCGCCGCCTCAATCACCGCAGAACAGGGCACTGCTGCCTCAAGCACCGCTGAACAGGGCACCCCCGCCTCAAACACCACTGAACAGGGCACCGCCGCCTCAAGCACCGCTGAACAGGGCACTGCTGCAACAAGCACCGCTGAACAGGGCACCGCCGCCTCAGGCACCGCTGAACAGGGCACCGCTGCCTCAAGCACCGCTGAACAGGGCACCGCCGCCTCAGGCACCGCTGAACAGGGCACCGCCGCCTCAATCACCGCTGAACAGGGCACCGCCACCTCAAGCACAGCTGAACAGGGCACCACCGCCTCAAGCACCGCTGAACAGGGCACTGCCGCCACAAGCACCGCTGAACAGGCCACCGCCGCCTCAAGCACCACTGAACAGGGCACCGCCGCCACAAGCACCTCTGAACAAGGCACCGCCGCCTCATGCACCGCTGAACAGGGCACCGCCGCCTCATGCACCGCTGAACAGGGCACCGCCACTACAAGCACCGCTGAACAGGACATCGCTGCCTCAAGCACAGCTGAACAGGGCACCGCGGCCACAAGCACCGCTGAACAGGGCACCGCTGCCTCAAGCACCGCTGAACAGGGCACCGCCGCCTCAGGCACTGCTGAACAAGACACCGCCGCTACAAGTACCGCTGAACAGAGCACCGCCGCCTCAAGCACCGCTGAACAGGGCACCGCCGCTACAAGCACCGTTGAACAGGGCACCGCCGCCACAAGCACCGCTGAACAGGGCACCGCCGCTACAAGCACCTCTGAACAGGGCACCGCCGCCACAAGCACCGCTGGCCCATGAGCACCAAGGACACTGATGCTACTGAGTCTGTCACAAGCAGGATGAAGCACTCTGGGCAAAGTGCCCCCTCCAGAACCAATGGAGAGATACATCCACTACCTCTGTCCTTAGCAGGATGAAGCACTCTAGGCACCAGGCCCCCTCCAGAACCAGTGGAGAGATACATCCACTACCTCTGTCCTTAGCAGGATGAAGCACTCTGGGCACCATGCCCCCTCCAGAACCAGTGGAGAAAGGCATCCACTACCTCTGTCCTTAGCAGGATGAAGCACTCTGGGCACCATGCCCGTCCCAGAACCAGTGGAGACTGTCATACACTACCTCTGTCCTTAGCAGGATGAAGCACTCTGGGCACCATGCCCCCTCCAGAACCAGTGGAGACTGTCATCCACTACCTCTGTCCTTAGTAGGATGAAGCACTCTGGGCACCATGCCCCCTCCAGAACCAGTGGAGACTGTCATCCACTTGAGAGACTGTGGCTTTGCACGCCCCAGGATGGAATAGTGGGCAACCCACCCACTGTATAGACTTGAGAGACTGTGGCTTTTTTCTACCTAGGATTGAACAGTGGGCAAACCACCCACTGTATAGACTTGAGAGACTGTGGCTTTTTTCTCCCCAGGATTGAACAGTGGGCAAACCACCCACTGTAGAGACTTGAGAGACTGTGGCTTTGCACTCCCCAGGATTGAACAGTGGGCAAGCCACCCACTGTATAGACTTGAGAGACTGTGGCTTTGCACTCCCCAGGATTGAACAGTGGGCAAACCACCCACTCTATAGACTTGAGAGACTGTGGCTTTGCACTCCCCAGGATGGAACAGTGGGCAACCCACCCACTGTATAGACTTGAGAGACTGTGGCTTTGCAATCCCCAAGATTGAACAGTGGGAATGTGGCCCTCTCGTGGATTTGCCGTCGTGCACTCAACCGGCTGAGGTGCCCCCCCTTTCCCTCCCCCTGAGGTGCCTGTTTTCTTGCTCTCTGATGCCCCTGCAGTGTTCTCTCCGTCATGGTCGGGGATCTTGTGTGGGCCTCGCCCATACCGTGTGGGCCCAGTGTTCCATTGACTTCATTGTAGCACTACCTGGACTACTAAGCTTGGTGTATATTTTATTTATCCACTGTGTATATATATTTATTTTTGTGTACTTGCTTTTAATATATTACAATGGTTACACTCATTTCCTTTTGTCTTTGCATTCTTCCAGGGGGTTTGGGGGGGTGTAACTATCATGTATAAATATGTATTAGTGTGTGTGTTGTAGTGGGTGAGAGTGGGGGTGTTGCTTGTGTGTTTCCCTGTTTTTTCCCTCCCCCATCCCCTGTGTCGTAGGTGCAGTACTCACCGTTGTCTTCGCCGCCGGCGTCCGTGCTCCTGGTAGAGGAGCAAGAAGATGAGGGCTAGCAGGATGTGCAGCTCGGGTTCCATGGCGTCCGGATTCTTCGTGGGGTGTGTAGAGGTGAGCGTTTTTCCTTCGAAGTCCTGTTTCCGCCGTGTTTTTGTCCGCGGTGAATCTGCCCGGGAAAAGGTGGCGGATTGGTAGGTTGTGATACTGTGGGCGGTACTTTGTCTTCCACCTGTCTGTTGGCAGTGACTGCCAAGCTGTTTGTCTGTACCACAGTGGCGGTCACAGTGTTAAAGTGGCTGTCTTTGTTGGTGGTTTCCGCCACGGTCGTTATTCCAATTTTTTTTACCGCCTGCCTGTTAGCCGCCTTATCGCTGCTTTAACACCGTCCACCGTCCGATCTGTTCACAAGTCATTCTGGGTGTGGTTAAAAAATGGGAGCGGGATTTCACTTCACCAACAGCCCACTAGTATGACATACTGCTGGTATCTCACAGCCTAGCCCAGTGCTTACTTAAGTTATGGAACCATGGTCCACGTTTTAGAGCTACAAACATTTGCAACCCACCTAGCTTTGATGGATATGTAGCAGGTGATTTCTTAATGTAACTAAAGCATTGTGTGGCAGCGCACTGTCATTCACTGACAGCACATTTTCCATTGAAGGGACCCCTAAATTTGCACGGACATATAGTTTTAGTGATAAAGGTATACTGCACACAAATGATGATGTGTAGAAATCAGGTTTCAGTGAATATCATTTGTACATCACCAAGTAAAGTATTTTTATTTGTTTTGATTCTATTAAAATCTTTGCTTCATCCGACTTTTTAATTCCTAAAAAATTGCTTCATTTTTTTTCTCCTAACCAATTAAATTTCTTAGGTGTTACAAAAATGACATCTCACAGACTTTCCTAGACAAAGCTGTCACATAATCCACTTTACTTTTCCTTCTCCCTGACTGCAGTTAGAGAAATTTGTAAACACCAATCCCTGATGTTCAAAATAAAAATAAATAAATATGCAGCACTTTTTCAGAGGACATAGCCATACATTTTTCCTCCATCTTTGACCACAGCAAATGTGGCAAAATCAATACAGAATTTAAAGGCATCTTTATATATAGCTTGTACTTTCGAGACAGACCAAAAATCGACCAACCAGAGGTTTGCAAGCCACATTTTGGGATACACTGGGCTGGTCAATTTTAGTGCCTGCAGACACTGAGATATATCATCAAGTGCTGTTGGATCATTACTATGCCACAGTCACTGCAGGGCATGTAATGGGTGAAAAGGTACTGCTGTGTCGGATTTCATGTGCTGCATGTGCTAAGAGAAAATTACTGCACCAATGCAACATTTCTGCCATATTGGCACAGGGACCACTACTTTCCCATTTGACACCACTGGTAGTCAATTGATGTGCAAGCTGTCTATGATTCTAGGGGCAGCTTAGGCATATGCTGCCTTTCCTGGTGCAAAGCATGACAGCTGCATTTTCTGTCAGTTGTCAGTTGCACAGTGTTTGCCAGTGATTATGATGATATTGGGCTGCCAGGTGAGTGCTGGAAACACAGACTGAGACCGCATGATCACTTGTGACTTAATATGACGGTAACTGAAACACCTCACAACACTTATCTATACATGGCCTCTGATGGAAGTTGATTTTGTGTTTATTAGCGAAATGTGAAGGAATGCAAATGGAGAGAGAGAAATTATAATCCTTGTAGCCATTACTTCATTTGCAATGATGGTCCATATGGCCTTCTTCCCCATCCTCTCAGCTCCTTCTGATGTTGAACCATTGTGCTTAAAGTGAGGTATGACAGAGCACAGACACTCAGCCATGGCATCATAAAGCTCACACTTGGCAACTTTGAACTTTATTTAAGGTGTTTTAGTTGCAGATTGAATGCTACATTACACTGCTGTACTGTTCAAGAGCCTCCTCCATGTTGAGCGTTTCAGAACTTTGCATTTCCATCGGCAATACTCAAAAACCTACATACAGCCCAAGAGGCCTATTCATGTCCCTAAGTAGGCCCAATGGCCAGAGTTCAAGGTCTTTCAGCACAGTGAATTGTTCAACTTCCTTGAAAAGTTCCATTCATGATTCAAACCAGGTCACAGCACAGAAACAGCCATTTTAACCATCTTGGATGATGACCTCAAAATGCTAAACTATAACGAGTCTTGCTCTACACATCCTCCTCGACCTCTCCTCAGTGTTCGGCATAGTCAACCACTACTAAAAAGCAGAAGAGGGCTGTCAGGAAACATCCTCAAATTGTTCACATCTTTTTTACAAAACTGCTCACAACAAATCTAATTGAGTAGCACACTGTCAGATGCATTTTTTATGAGACTTGGAGTCCCACAAGGGTGTACCATCTTCTCCACACACTTCAACCTCTATATGGAGCCACTGATGGAAACCCTTAAATATATACTGACAAT
The DNA here is from genome assembly GCF_031143425.1 of Pleurodeles waltl. Classification (NCBI taxonomy): domain Eukaryota; kingdom Metazoa; phylum Chordata; class Amphibia; order Caudata; family Salamandridae; genus Pleurodeles; species Pleurodeles waltl. The sequence goes on from NC_090449.1 coordinate 958,473,161, forward strand.
ACGCAGCTATACTTAAATATATCAACATTGAAGAATATCATCCCACTCAACAACAGTCTAGTCAAACCCAAACCTGGCTGTCCCAAAACCACCTCAAGCTGAACTCCCTTAAAAAAGAATTCCTAGTCTTCCATACTCCCAAAAGCTCTCTTACCCATCCAAGAATGGATCAAGCACCTAGATGCCTTCAATTGCAAACCTGTTAAGGATATAATCCACTTAATCCACTGGGATAACCTTTGATAAAAATCTTGATATGCAAGCCATGTTAGAGCAGCCTCCTGAAGAAGGCAAAACTGTTCATTCCACCATCTGACTTCACAAGAGCAGTACAATCCACAGTTGTCGCCAGGCTTGAAAATGGCTGTGCAACCTTAATTGGGCTTCCTAAGTCAACAACACCATTGAAGTCAACCCTGAACACAGTAGTGAGACTGGTAGCTGGGACAACATGTTTTGGTCTCATTTCCCCTTATCTATGGTCTCTCAACTGCCTCCTACTTGAATTTAGGTCCCAGCTGAAAATATCTCTCCCAACACACAGATCTCTGCACTACAGTGAAAATAGGTACCTCGCTTAAAAGATCAAATCATCAGGGAGCAGCCGCCCAGTGAGGAGTGGGAACTCCCTCAGACTGGAACACCCCAGATTTAGAAAACCAGCAAACCTACACACGCTCTTTCTCAGAATCTGTCCAAAATGAAATGGAACTTCCTCCCACTAGTAATCTGGTCAAACCTGTCAAACTCCATATTCAAAGAAGAGGATAAAATGATTCTAATTAACAGATTCCAACCATGAGAATAGGAACCAAAGCCTGACTTCTGGGATGACCATTTTACTTAAACTCAGACTAAAAGGCGAAAGAGGGCACCCCCGCCCCTTTCAGAACAACCAGAGTGGATCTATATTATGGCTTCTGAGTGAGATGCTTGTTTTAAAATATTTATATTGTAATAGGCTATTGTTATGTTTATGTGTTTCCTTATGAACAATGCTGATAACCTAGAGTCATGTTTACAATTGATAAAACTCTTTAAATAAAATAAAATAAAAATAAAAATAAAGGGGCAGATCTTGGTGGCTGACAAAGCTGGCTGCCTGATGCCAATGCTCTCTGCTACAGTAGACTTTGGGGAAGGACTGCACTCCTGCATCAGCTTCCCTTGTGCTAGGGGACATCCTTGGTCTGCCTTCCCTGGTGATCTGGGGACATAGTTCCTCTCTTCTTCTTTTGGCCTGCTGACGCCTCACACCATGATGATGGCCCTCTGACACTATTGAGCATGGCGTACCCCAGGGAGCCTTCCTGTCCAACAGAGGGGGATACTACCAATGTTGGAGTGAGGCCTGCAGAGAATGATTCCTCAGCCTGGATCACACAGCCAGACTCAGGTGAGTTGCGGCACTGCAGTTGAGGACCTGTTCTCGCTCTCCGTCCCTCCCTCCCACAGTGCAAGACATTTTGGGACGTGCTGGGCATTTCTGACAGGGAGCCTCTCTTCTCCTCGATGCCTCAGTCCCACGGTGACCCCTAATTCCTGTAGAGGTGGATCTCCGGGCCTGATCCAGCCTCCTACTTTGGATTACATTGGATTGCCTTGGATTACATTGGACTCCACTGGATTGGACACTATTGTTTGAACTTTGACATAGGAGGGACCCTGCGGAGCATCACATGAGTGGTGACTGCAGGAGCCAGAGGTAAGCTGCTCTTCCCCTCATCCCCACCTGTGAGGAGCCTGATGTCATCACTACATCCTTCACAAGCCCTGTGGGAAGCCCCTTTTGAGGTGTGGTCACCATCTGATCTGCCTAAGTGGGGGTGCATCCGCTTCTTTTGGGTCTAGGACTTTTCCTGCATCCCCTGTCGACTGTATCTAGTGGACTCTAAACCTGGGACTGCCTGCTGAATGGGGGGCCATTTCATCATATTCCCATCTGGGACCCTATAACAGAAGCCTCCCCAAACATGAGAACATGGTCTCATAGCCCTTTTTTAGAAGCCTACGGTTTTGGTTTCTTCCATAGTTCACAAATTTAGGGGAGAAGAGCGGGGCTTCTGACCACAACATAGCTCACTGTGTCATCTGGGGTGCAATTATCTGGTAATCCACTCACCACTTCACCGTTGCTTGTAACTGCTGTCCATGACATTGAGGAAGGCTACCCATCAAGTGCTCTAGCCCATCATCCATGGCATGATCAGAGGATCTAATGGACCACATCCTTCAGGAAATTATAGCAGTGGGTCAAAGGATTGAGTTGATGGATGCTAAGATATCATCCCTCACCACAGACGTGAGGTCTATCAGGCTAGATATTGGCATGTTCCAGGGCTGTCTGGATAGAATAGATGCCCATTTTACTACAGTGTACCCAAGCAATGCAACCAATCTCCTGAGACCTGGATTATGATGCTTATGGCAGAAGATCACCAACCTTAAGCGCAGACACCAGAGCGAAAACATACACTTTTTTTTCCCCAGAAAAAGGTAAACAGGATGATGCACCAGGCTTTTTAAACAATTTGCTCCTGCATCTTCTGAAACTAACCTGTACTCTACCATTGGTGATCCAACAAGCACATTGCATTTGCACTTGCAAGCCTGCTATTGGAGACAAATCCTGCCCATTTAAAGCCTGCTTCTTGAGGCATCGGCTGATCTAATGAACTTTGACCGCTGCTTGTAGTCATGGACCCTACAAATTTGAAGGTCATTAAATCCACAACTCAGCAAAAATTTGGAGTGACAAAAACAAGCAGAGGGCCATTTTATCTCTTTCATCGACATTACATAAATGGGACAACAAGTATGGCTTTATCTCTTTTACCAACATTACATAAATGGGACAAGTATGGCTTGTTGAGCCTGCCCAAATGTGGATTAAAATGGATGGCAAGTCCAGGGACTATCTGGAGCCTGAGGACCTGCAGGCCTTCCAGGATACCTTGTAAGTTTCTGCCATAGACATTTTGTCTGCCCACTTTCCTATAGAGGATGCTACTATCTCTCCTCACAATGACCATGGCAGGTCCCGTCACATTGCAAGCTGCAGGGAAGGGCATCACCACCTCAAACCCAAAGTGGGAATGACAGGGCCATCAAGGCGGTGGTTGAAATTACACAGAAGATGGGACAAGACAAGTCCCATTTACCAGTGAATACATCGGGAGCTTCTGACTAGGCTGAGGATGACCTTTGAGCCCCTCCATGACATGTTGCAGCTCTGCATGGCTGAGTACACAATGTTCACACTTGTAGCCAATGTGGTCTTTATATTCTTTCCTACATGTCATTGTTCCTCTATGATTATTGTTTCGCATTACATATGGTTCCTCGATATGATGTGCAGTTTGTCATTGTGCCATGATATGCAGGTGGGGACACCAGTGGTTCTAGCAGCTATGTGATTTCCCCTGCCTTCTCCTTGAACACCCTGTAAAGGCATTCAATCATATGGATTGGGAAGATCTTTTCGCAGCCTTTCATAAATTCAGTATTGGTGATGATTTCATTGCTTGGGTCACTGGCTTTATGACTCCCCCATGGCACAAGTAAATTGCAGTGTTTTTTGGTTGGCACCTTTTCCTATCCAAGTTGGGACATGTAAGGAGTGCACACTCTCCCCACTTCTTCTCCTCCTTGTCTTACACCATTGGCAGAAGTCATCCATCAATCAGTGGATATAGTTGGTGCAAGAATTTGGGTTACTCGTTGAGCGGCATAAAACCCATATCAAGCAGCAATCACAATTCTTCTCAGGGTGAAGTCACAATTAAATCCTCAAGTAACCTGTGCTCAAACCTCGGGTAGCTTGGCACAGAACAGTCAGGCTTAATCCAGAGGGAATTTGCAAAGTACTCATGGAACACTGTGAAAACACAACACAAATTTAGCCCACTACATAGTTAGAAAAAGAGAATAATTTTTAATAAACAAAACTGAAACAAAAACAACACAACAAAACTGCAATCAGTAGAACAGGGGATATTTTGTTTTAAAGATTTTAGCAAAAAGTGGGCCAAAAGGCATAAAGTGCCAATTGTAGCTTTCTGCTTGTGCCGGAATGGGTCAAAGTCACATATTCATGCTGACAGCGAGGTAACATGGGTCACCTACAGGGACCCAGTTAGGCCCGCTCAACAGAGTACCTTAAATCCTGGTTTGTGGAGTGTTGGGAGGATCGGCGTGGAAGATAAGTTCTGCCACCAAAATGATGCATCAATGCTGAGATGTGGTGAGGCTGCTGTGCGAGGTTCTGCTGCATCATCATTTAAGAACTGCATTGTGAATTCTGGTGTTGAAGATGCATCTCTTAATCAAGGCGATGCATCAGTTCAGAGGAGCTACAAGGGGATGGTGTGGAGTCCGGCATCATCATCAAAGTTGCCATCAACAAGAAATGCGAGGGCCTGCACTTAGGATGCATTGTGCTAAGGCAGTTCCAATGTGGCAATGGGCTGTACTGTGATGCAGGTCTTTTGCAACAGTTGCAATCCAGCAGCAGAAATGATGCATTGGTTCTGCTTGTGCTGCACAGCAGAGGAGATGTTGGATCTACAGAGGATGACAGGACACCTCAGGCACACTGTCAAGGGCCCAGGGCCAAGGTGACACCACTTGACAGGTATGACTCACAGATGGCATGGTCTAGGTGCAGAACCAAGGATGCTGAAGCCTTCTGTTCTGGAGGCTTTAGTCAGGTGGCCCGCTGGCTAGCCCTTGGAGGCACTTTGAGGTCCTGGCTTCAACACATGTAGGTCCAGTCCTTCCCACCCAGGAAGGAGGGCAGCAGGCAGCAGGTCAGCACAGCAGTACAGCAGCCCTTCAGAGCAGCAGTCTAGCAGAGTGGCTGTCTTTTCAGCAACACACCACTCTTTCTTCTTGGAAGAATATCTAAAGGTGCAAAAATGCACAGAAGAGTTGGTGTCTGAGGTTCAATATTTATACCCAGTTCTGCCCCTGAAGTGGGAGAAGATTCTAGAGGTTTCCCTTTGATATCCCCAGGCATCCCGTCTCCCCTATCATACAGGAGGCATGCAGACCTTTGTGTGAAGGCAGGACACAGCTTGTTCTGGTGTAAGTTGGGCTGTGCTCAGTTCCTCCCTCCCGTCCTGCCAGTGATGGTCCATCTCGGCACATCTAAGCCTCCTACTGTGTGTGGCTGTCTAGAAGGAATACACTAAAGCCTCTCAGCTACACCCAGTCATGTTACCTGAGTTGGACTACAGGCATTAAGGCGGTCATTACAACATTGGTGGTAAATGCCGCTTACCGCCGTGCAGAAGACCGCCAACACACAGCAGCGGAAATCCGCCACAGCTATTATGACCCACAGCTCAGAATCTGCCAAAATTCAGACACCCACACAAGTCCGCCACACCAAAAGGTCAGTGATAAACTGGCGAAAACAAAACCTCCACCGTCACGCCAACAGAAATACGCCCACACCATCACGACACACGAATCCACGCAGCGGTCTTTCAACCGCGGTATTGCATTGGCGGTACACACCACTGCGCTCTAAATACACAAACGTTTAAAAAACACAGCCACATTGGACAATTCAAAATACACATACCTGATACACTCCCACACACCCATTACAATATAAAACACACACCCACATCACCCACAAACCCCTACGACCACAATTACTGAGAAAAGGCCAGAGAGAGACACTATAAACAACTACCAAGCATCCACAGGCACACAATACCATCACCCACATAACTTCCACGCACCTCACACAACACACCACTAAATACCACCCCACTTATCACTACACACACCACCCCACACATCACCCACACCACCCCATGGCACGGCAAAGACACCCCAGGTTCTCTGAGGAGGAGCTCAGGGTCATGGTGGAGGAAATCTTCTGGGTAGAGCCACAGCTATTCGGATCACAGGTGCAGCACACCTCCATAGCTAGGAAGATGGAGCTAAGGCGCAGAATAGTGGACAGGGTTAACGCAGTGGGACAGCACCCAAGAAATAGGGATGACATCAGGAAGCGCTGGAACAACCTACGGGGGAAGGTGCGTTCTGTGGTCTCAAGACACCACCTTGCAGTTCAGCGGACTGGCGGCGGACCTCCAGCTCCTCCCCCACAACTACCAACATGGGAGGAGCAGGTCTTGGCAATTCTGCATCCTGAGGGCCTCGTAGGAGAAGATGGAGGAATGGACTCTGGTAAGTCAAATCTTAACTATTACATCCCCCACCGGTAGGGTGACTGCATGTCATCACATACCCCCACCTTCACCCTCACCCCCATCACTCCAACTCCTCACAAATGTCCCAACATCACAAACCACACCTCCTAACACCAAGCCCGCCATGCATCAACAAAGCATGGTCACCCATCACCAAAGCATGGCCACTGCACATACCCATAAACCCCCCTAAACCTCCATCACACAAGCTCCCACACAGGACTGCAAGCACTGGGGTACACAGTCACCCACCTATTGCACACCATGCCACATACAGATGTAATAAACATCCTTTTATACCCCTGCAGGACCACTACCCAATGTCACCGGACAGGAGGGTCCACACCACCAACAGAAGAGGCACACAGTGATGACAGCAGCTCTGTCCAACTGGCTCTAGATGACCAGCACAGCCCATCGGGGACCTCGGGCAGTCGGTTCCCATCACACAGTCACAGGCCACTACAGAGATTCCCCCCTCTGGAAACACCAGCACAGCACCCACCCAGCGGGCCCATACCTCTGTCCCCAAGAAACGTCAATCAGCAGTGGGTCCACTACTACAGGGAACCCAGGCTAACCCACCACCCCAACAACAACAGGGACCTGGGGCAGTGTTAGTGGCACACGGTCCAATGGACGGAGGCCCAGGACCACAGGGGAACTGGGAGGGCTGCTGTGTGACAGGGGGAGGGCAGGCCAACGGAACCCACTCTCCACGAGGCCCTCTCCAACATCATGGAGCCTATCACCACTCCCAGGAGACGATAGCAGCGGTACTGGCCAAGTTTCAGGAGACCCAGCGCCTGCAGGAGGAACAGTATTTGGGCTTCAGGGAGGAACTCAGATCCATCAATTCCACCCTGGGCACCATCGTAGGGGTGCTGAAGGAAGTACTCAAACCCAGGAGGGACACTGTGGCACAACAAGGGGCCCCAGACACTAGCCTGGACGATGAACTGCCCACCACCTCGGCAGGCGCTAGTGGACAGGAGGCACCGCCACAGGACCACCACACCAGCACCCCACCCCCTGCAGAGGGAGAACCACCCCGCAAACGGTCTCTGAGATCCAGGACAAAGACAGAGAATGATGTCAAGACCCCCGCCAAGAAATGAGACCACCCTGAATGTCATCCTTCTGTTCCACTTTGTCACCCTGTCCATTCTCAAACTGCCCCAGCTCCACTTCCTATGCCCATTTGGGCAATGCACCTGTGAGACTAATAGACTGGACTCTGCCATGGACATTCCTCCACCATCACCCCTCACCATTTTACAACCCCCTCCAATATTGAGCACTTAAATAAACACCCTTGAAGCATAAAACAATCTGGAGTCAGTCTGTGATTTCGAAATAGTGTATTAGCAATTACAGTGACAAAATGCTCTTTCAAATGTAATGTCAACATACCTATGTCACACAGCTCTAGTCCATGAGGAAGCAAAGCAGATGTCACACTGTGGGACCCACATCTGTGAAATCGTAAGGGAAAGTGAGAACTCAGTGACCATACACTGGGTGAAAACGACAGACAGTAGAGAGGTAGTAGTGTTAAAGTACATGTAGTAGGCAGGTTTGTATTCTTACCTGTGTCTCACTGGAAATATTGCAGCATGACTGAGTTCCTGTTGTCGATGTCCTCTTCTTCTGCTTCCTCGTCTTCACTGTCCACAGGCTCCACAGCTGCAACAACACCGCCATCTGGACCATCCTCCTGCAGAAAAGGCACCTGTCGTCGCAAAGCTAAGTTGTGAAGCATACTGCAGGCCACGATGATCTGGCACACCTTCTTTGGTGAGTAGAATAGGGATCCACCTGTCATATGGAGGCACCTTAACCTGGCCTTCAGGAGGCCGAAGGTCCGCTCTATTATCCGCCGAATTCACCCATGGGCCTCATTGTAGCGTTCCTCTGCCCTTGTCTTGGGATTCCTCACTGGGGTCAGTAGACATGACAGGTTGGGGTAACCAGAGTCACCTGCAAATGGCGAGGGACAACTGTTAGACACACACTAACCTGTAGGGATATCCCCAGACCCAGACAACCATTCCCACTGACTTGCTTCCAGGTGCTCACCTAATAGCCACACACGGTGCCACTGGAGTTGCCCCATCACATAAGGGATGCTGCTATTCCGCAGGATGTAAGCATCATGCACTGAGCCAGGGAATTTGGCATTAACATGGGAGATGTACTGGTCTGCCAAACACACCATCTGCACATTCATGGAATGATAACTCTTCCGGTTTCTGTACACCTGTTCACTCCTGTGGGGGGGGGGGACCAAAGCCACATGTGTCCCATCAATGGCACCGATGATGTTGGGGATATGTCCCAGGGCATAGAAGTCACCTTTCACTGTAGGCAAATCCTCCACCTGAGGGAAAACGATGTAGCTCTGCATGTGTTTCAGCAGGGCAGACAACACTCTGGACAACAAGTTGGAAAACGTAAGCTGGGACATCCCTGATGCTATGGCCACTGTAGTTTGAAAAGACCCACTTGCTAGGGAATGGAGTACTGACAGCACCTGCACTTGAGGGGGGATTCCTGTGGGATGGCAGATAGCTGACATCAGGTCTGGCTCCAGCTGTGCACACAGTTCCAGGATTGTGGCACAATCAAGCCTGTAGGTGATGATCACATGTCTTTCCTCCATAGTCGACAGGTCCACCAGTGGTCTGTACACCGGAGGATGCCGCCATCTCCTCACATATCCCAGCGGACGGTGCCTATGAAGGACAACAGTGAGCACAAAGTCAACCAACTCAGAGGTACGTACCCACAACTTACACAGAACACGAATCATAACCTGAAATTTGTCCTGTATCAGTGTTGAGGCAAGGCCTAGGTATGTGTGACGCAGTTAAAAATTAAGCCATGTGGGCCCCTGAAATGGCGGCTGCCTGACCTGTAAAGTGGGACAATGGGATGTGAGGTAACTGCGCAGGCCATGTCCCAGGGATTGAACAGTGGAGCCCAAATGCACGGAGTAGTGCAGGGGGCTTCTGTGTCTGTCGTATCCGCCAACGGTAGCGGTTATGCATGCACTCAACATGTCTTTCTTCTGTCGTCCCCCCCTTTTTGTGGTCTCCCTGTTCTTGTGTGCATTAGCATCATCAGGCGGAGGAGCAGTGGCACCGGAGCAGGAGGGAGCTGCATCCCACATGGCCTTGGAGGGCGACACTACGGACTCGGAGTTCACCAGTGGGACGGAGGGCGAGGGGAGCTCCACAGCGGGGACAGGAGCCGACACCAGTGACACGGACTTGTCCTCTGATGGGAGCTCCCTTGTGGTGGCGGCAACATCTGTGCCCCCGCATATACAGGTACAGCCGCCACCCCCCCACTAGCACCGCCCTCCCAGCAGCCCCTCAGCCTTTGCTCCGTGCCCGCTAACCCAGGAGGGTGGGCATCACCTTTGCCCCAGGCACCTCAGGCCCTGCCCCAGTCAGCCCTGCTGCCCTCAGTGAGGAGGCCATTGACCTCCTCAGGTCCCTCACTGTTGGGTAGTCTACCATTTTGAATGCCATCCAGGGTGTAGAAAGGCAGTTGCAACAAACAAATGCATTCATTCTGGTCAGGCGGCCCTTTAGCGTGCTTTTCAGACTCTGGCCTCAGCACTGATGGCAGCCATTGTCGCTGTCTCTAGCCTCCCCCCTCCAACTTCCTCCCCCAGTCCCAATCCCCTGTACCTCAGCCTATCCCAAGCACACCTTCAGACCAGCATGCACACATGTCAACACACAAGGGAAGCTCTGGCAAACATAAGCACCACACATCCCACAGGCACTCACGCAAGCATCACACACATTCAGACACACCAACATCCACTGCCTCCACTGTGTCCCCCTCCTCCTCATCTCCTTCCTCCCTCCCAGTCTCATCTACACTCACACCTGCATGCACTATATCTGCAGCCACTACTGCCATCACCAGCACACACACCACCACACCCCGCTCACATGCAGTCACCACCCCCACTGCCATTCACATGTCCCCTGTGTCCTCTCCCAGTGTGTCTGTGACTCCACCTCCCAAGATACACAAACGCAGGCACACATCCACCCAACAGCCATCCACCTCACGACAGCCTCCAGGGCATGCACCTTCACCCAAAGTCACCAAACGAACACCTCCTACAACCACTACCTCTTCCTCCACTCCCAAACCCCCTCCAGCTACCCGTCATAGTGTTCCCAAGAAACTTTTCCTGTCCAACCTTGACCTCTTTCCCACACCTCCCCCACCCCGTCCGTCTCCTAAGGCCCTACTCTCCAGGTCCCAACCTAGCACCTCAGCCACAACATCTCCGGGACCAGAGGTGTCTGTAGTCACCGGAATCTGGAGTGCACCGGCCACCAGGGCAGCCAGTGTGGCACGGAGCCACAGCACCGACAGTCCCCCACCTGTGAAGCATCAAAAGTTGGCCAGTTCCCGGCGGGAGAGGGGGAAGACTCCAGCCACCAAAGCCGCTCCCAGGGGTACAGGTGGTAGTGTGGAGTCAGCTGCGACACCTTCCAAGGTGGGGAAGAGCCACAAGAAAGTCAGCAAGTCTGGGAAGAGCAGCACAGTGGAGAAAACCACCATCATCCCCGCTGCCCAGGAGTCCACCGCCAGCACCAGCCCATCTGCCCAGGAGGCGAACGCCATCATCCCCGCTGCCCAGGAGGCCACTGCCACCAGCCCTGCTGCCCAGGAGGCCACTGCCACCAGCCCTGCTGCCCAGGAGGCCACCACCAGCACCAGCCCAGCTGCCCAGGAGGCGACTGCCATCATCCCCGCTGCCCAGGAGGCCAGCACCAGCCCCGCTGTGCCAGACAGGATCACCAGCACCAGCCCCGCTGGGCCAGACAGGACCGCCTGGGCCAGACAGGACCACCAGCACCAGACCCTTCGGGCCAGACAGTACCGCCAGCAGCTGAGTCACTGCAAAGGACCCCGCCGCCACAAGCACCTCTGAACAGGACACCGCTGCCACAAGCACTGCTGAACAGGGCACAGCCGCAACAGGCACCGCTGAACAGGGCACCGCCGCCACAAGCATCGCTGAACAGGGCACCGCCGCCACAAGCACCGCTGGCCCATGAGCGCCAAGGGCACTGACGCTACTGAGTCCGTCCCAAGCAGGATGAAGCACTCTGGGCACCAAGCCCCCTCCAGAACCAGTGGAGTATTACATCCACTACCTCTGTTCTTGGCAGGATGAAGCACTCTGGGCACAAAGCCTCTTCCAGAACCAGTGGAGAAAGGCATCCACTTGAGAGACTGTGGCTTTGCACTCCCCATGATTGAACAGTGGGCAAACCACCCACTGTAGAGACTTGAGAGACTGTGGCTTTGCACTCCCCAGGATGGAACAGTGGGCAAACCACCCACTGTAGAGACTTGAGAGACTGTGGCTTTGCACTCCCCAGGATTGAACAGTGGGCAAACCACCCACTGTAGAGGCTTGAGAGACTGTGGCTTTGCACTCCCCAGGATGGAACAGTGGGCAAACAACCCACTGTAGAGACTTGAGAGACTGTGGCTTTGCACTCCCCAGGATTGAACAGTGGGCAAACCACCCACTGTAGAGACTTGAGAGACTGTGGCTTTGCACTCCCCAGGATGGAACAGTGGGCAAACCACCCACTTTAGAGACTTGAGAAACTGCGGCTTTGCACTCCCCAGGATTGAACAGTGGGCAAACCACCCACTGTAGAGACTTGAGAGACTGCGGCTTTGCACTCCCCAGGATGGAACAGTGGGCATGTGCCCCCCTTTTGGATTTGGCGTCGTGCACTCAACCGGATGAGGTGCCCCCCCTTTCCCTTCACCCTGAGGTGCCTGTTTTATTGCTATCTGATGCCTCTGCAGTGTTCTCTCCGTCATGTTCGGGGATTGAGTGTGGGCCTCGCCCATACCGTGTGGGGCCAGTGTTCCATGGACTTCAATGGAGCACTACCTGGACTACTATTCTTGGTGTACATTTTGTTTATAGTGTACAGATATATTTTTGCGTACAGGATTTTAATATATTACAATGGTTACACTCATATTCTTTGGTCTTTGCATTCTTCCGGGGGGTTGCGGGTGTAACTGTAATGTATCATGCTGTATTAGTGTGTGTGTGTTGTCGTGGGTGAGGGTGGGGGTGGGAGTGTTGCGTATTGCGTGTGTGTGTCCCTGTTTTTTCCCTCCCCTGTGTCGTAGGTGCAGTACTCACCGTTGTCTTCGCCGCCGGCGTTCGTGCTCCTGGTAGAGGAGCAAGAACATAAGGGCTGGCAGGATCTGGAGCTCGGGTTCCATGGCGTCCGGATTCCTCGTGGGGTGTGTAGAGGGGAGCGTTTTCCCTTCAAAGTCCTGTTTCCGCCATGTTTTTGTCCACAGTGAATCTGCCCCGGAAAAGGTGGCGGATTGGTAGATTGTGATACTGTGGGCGGTACATTGTCCTCCGCCTGTCTGTTGATGGTGACTGCCAAGCTGTTTGTTTGTACCACCGTGGCGGTCTAAGTGTTAAAGTGGCTGTCTTTGTTGGTGATTTCCGCCACGGTCGTGATTCCATTTTTTTTTCCGGCAGCCTGTTTGCGGTTTTACCACCGCTTTGACACCGACCGCCAGGGTTGTAATGACCACCTAAATGTCTAAGGCATGAAAATACCAACTTTCCAAAAGTGATGTTTCCAAAACTGTAATTTAAAATCAGTCAGTTAGGATTTTAAATTAGGATTTCTGAGACATTAAACATGAATTTGTTCCCTATTCCGATTTGTTAATTATACTTATAAAATGTAATAAGGTAACTCCATTGTTATCAAATTAGAGAGGTATGCTTTGCAATAGTGAAAAATGAACTGAAGAGTTTTTCACTACCAAAACATTTATAACGTAAAAGCACATATACTATTTTTTAAATACATTGGACCCTGCCCTCTGGGCTGTCCAGCGACTACCCTAGGGGTGATTTATATGTATTAAAAATGAAGGTTTTGGCATAGCAAAAGGTTTACATTGCCAGCATCAAACTGCAGTTTAAACTATACACACAGGCTGCAATGGCAGGCCTGGGGCCTGTTTAAAGAGCTACTTAAGTGGGTGGCACAATAAGTGCTACAGACCCACTAATAACATTTAGGCCCATATTTATACTTTTTGACGCAAAACTGGACCAACGCAGTTTTGCGTCAAAAAAATTTGCGCCGGCTAACGCCATTCTGAAGCGCCATGCGGGCGCCATATTTATTGAATGACGTTAGCCGGCGTTAGCCGCCGGCGCTGTCTGGTGTGCGTTAAAAAAAACGACGTACACCAGGCAGCGCCGGCGTAGGGGGAAAATGGCGTATGGGCGTCCAGAAATGGTGCAAGTCAGGCTGAGGCAAAAAATTTGCCACAACCCGATTTGCGCCATTTTTTTACGACGCCCATCCCCCATTGAAATGACTCCTGTCTTAGCAAACACAGGAGTCATGCCCCCTTGCCCAATGGCCATGCCCAGGGGACTTCTGTCCCCTGGGCATGGTCATTGGGCTTAGTGGCATGTAGGGGGGCACAAATCAGGCCCCCCTATGCCACAAAAATAAAATAAATATACTTACCTGGACTTACCTTAATGTCCCTGGGGTGGGTCCCTCCATCCTTGGGTGTCCTCCTGGGGTGGGCAAGGGTGGCAGGGGGTGTCCCTGGGGGCTTGGGAGGGCACCTCTGGGCTCATTCTGAGCCCACAGGTCCCTTAACGCCTGCCCTGACCCAGGCGCTAAAATCCGGCGCAAATGTGGGTTTTTTAGTCCCGCCCACTCCCGGGCGTCATTTTTGCCCGGGAGTATAAATACGACGCATATGCATCGCAGTCATTTTTGAAGACGGGAACGCCTACCTTGCATATCATTGACGCAAGGAAGGTGTTCACGCAAAAAAATGACGCTAACTCCATGAACTTTGGCACTAGACGCGTCTAACGCCAAAGTATAAATATGGAGTTAGTTTTGCGTCGAATTTGCGTCGAAAAAAACGACGCAAATTCGGCGCAAACAGAGTATAAATATGCCCCTTAATGTAGAGGCCCTGGGCACATGTAGCACCATTTTACTATGTTTGGGGATTAGCCAATGTTACCATGCTTTAAGGAAGGAGCACATGTACTTTAGCCGTGGATAGAAGTGGTAAAGTGAGCAGAGTCCTAAGCCCAGTAAAAAATGTATCAGCAAAAATGGAGGAGGAAGGTAAAATGTTTAAGGGAAGACCACCCTAAGGTTGACAGATCTACCAGTTGGGATCCCAACAATGGGTGTCCCCCTCAGCTGTCCTTCTTTAGGTGGGTGACATTCTGCTGACAGTCACAGACCTTCTCAGATCCTTCCCAAAACTTCTGTGTCTTATTGAGAGGTCTGAGGCCATAGCAGGCTAAAGCATTAACTGGGAAAGGAGTGAGGCTCTACCCCTTTTTGCAACTACTATGATGGCCGCAATTAGGAGTTTTCCATTACATTGGAGCCTTCCCACTTTAAATAACTGGGCGTCTATGTCAATAGAGGGCTTGAGCGTATGACAGCAGATAACCTGGAACCCCCAGAAAGTACGAGCGAAAGTGGACTTAGCTAAATGATAACACCTCAATCTCTCACTGTTGTGTAAGGTCCAGGCTGTTAAAATGGTCAGCAGGGCTTTAGGTGGGATGAAAAATACTGGGGAGGGGTCTATCAAAAGGGCGTAAGATAACAATCTGTGCTTGACACAGTGTGCCTCCCTACTGGTATTTTGCTGCCTCATTCCATCCAGATACGTAATACAACAAGTAGCATTACATTTTCAACAAGCCAGGACTATTGTTTTGTCAATGGTTGTTAGTTGCATAAAATAAATAATCAACATTAACTTTATTGTATAAAATATTGAAAATGCTTCAGTTTGAAGTTACATCAAAGGCAGTGAAGAGAAGAATTTTTTCAAGCTACATAAAAAGGTAGTGAAGATTTTTTGTAGGGTTATGATTTTTATCCCTCTCTAACAGTGAGGTAAAAAATGGAGAGACTGATAGGGACCAATCTCAGCACCTCTTTTTTAGAACTGCCAGTGCTGAGCACTGGCAGGACCCGGCCCACTTAAAGCCCTGATGGTCACTCCCCTAGATTTACATATGTCCTAGTTATGCTTCCAATCATAACACAACTCTTAATGTTGTGCTCCATTGATTTTGTTGTATCTCTTTCATTCCTGATTGCTCTCCATGCCCTTTGGGCCCCTCTATTAGGCTCAGATGACTGGTTCATGCCACGCCCAATACAGTGCTTTATGTACAATACCCCTAGATTGTATTCTCTCTCTGCCCATATATTTATTACTCACACCGTGCTCCCTACCCCAAGCTGTATGATCATTTTTACTGCAGATTTCGCAGCCACCTATTTCATTCCTTCTGTTTGTGTCTGTATCTGTCTCCCTTCTTCTCCACCTCTATTCTGTAGTGATGGATGGGAGTTCCTCTCTCTTTTTCTTTTCTTTCTGTTACTCTGCTTGACGATCAAATTCAGAATGTGACCCTGGGGGCGTTGGCCACCCTCTGCTGTTATTGGAGTGAAAACATTATTCATAAAAAGTGTGATATAACATATTGAAAGGCTATTTGAAATTGTCTCTTAATATATAAAAACATGTAGCTGATATGATGGACACCATAAACAAATGTGTATAAATATGAAAAATAATTACTGTTGATAATGGATTTGTTAAATAATAGGTAAATGTACTTAAATGAATTAATATAAACACTAATGTAATTTAATTAAATGGTTATTTGGATTAAATGTGAAATTAAATGCTTTATTAAATATGGGCCTACATGAAAAGGACTAAAGCTTATACTACTGTATAAAGGCTTGTACAAAGTTTTTCTATCCCGGCAGTTTCTAGACGCTCAGGCCCATATTTATACTTTTTTAGCGCCGCATCTGCGCCGCTTTTTGACGCAAAAGCGGCGCAAACTTACAAAATGCCATTGTATTTTGTAAGTTTGCACCGATTTTGCGTAAAAAAGCGGTGCAAATGCGGCGCTAAAAAAGTATAAATATGGGCCTCAGTGTTCATTGTTTACATATTGCTAACCTCACATAATATTTCAAAAGTTTAGTGAAATAGATTTTCAATATCCTTTGTAGCTCATACACTGCAGAAAATTTATGTTCTTATGTTGTAGCATTTGTCTGTATTCCTGGGATGAGATAATGGCCCTCATTCTGACCTTGGCGGTCGGCGGAGAGGCGGCGGTCGGACCGCGAACAGACCGGCGGTCAAAAAAATGGCATTCTGACCGCGGCGGTCACCGCCGCGATCGACCGCCACGGTCACCGCCGCGATCGACCGCCACTTCCCCACTCCGACCGCCACGGCGGTCATGACCGACGGGCTGGAGTTTGCGCACTCCGGCCCGGCGGTCGACCCAAGACCGCCAACGGTATCATGACCCTGCTTACCGCCGCGGTTTCTGGCGGTCGGGAACCACCATGCGAACCATGGCGGTAGGCACTATCGGGGCCAGGGAATTCCTTCCCTGGCACTGATAGGGGTCTCCCCCACCCCCCACTGCCCCCCCGAGTCTCCCCCCCACACCCTCCACCCCCCTGCCACCCCCCAGAGGTGGTACGAACCCCCTCCCCACCCCCACCCCGACATGCACATACACGCACCCCGACATGCACACACCCCCAACATGCACATATACACACCCCCTACACACACACATACACAACGGGGACACATACCCGCACACATACATGCCGACATGCGCACCCGCCGAACTACACACATTGCCCATAGGCACAGCAGCACCCCCCGCCCGCATGCACGCACTCACACGCCCCCTCTACACACTCACACGCACACCCCCACTCACACGCACACGCCCATGCACGCACACATCACACAACACCCCCCCACCCCCTCCTCTCACGGACGATCAACTTAGCCTGTGCGTTGGTCCTCCGGGAGGCGACAGGAGCCATGGGGAGGTGACCGCCAACAGAAGACCGCCACACAGAAATGTGGGTCGTAATTCTGTGGGCGGTGTTCTACTGGCGTGGCGGTGGAGGTTGACCAGTCTCCACTTTCCCGCCGACCGCCAGTGTGGCTGCTGGCGGTTTTCCGGCAGAACGCTCCCAGCGGTCGGAATGCGCACAGCGGCATACCGCCGCGGTCGGCGGTCTTCACCGTGGCGGTAACTCGGCGGTCTTGCGAAAAGACCGCCAAGGTCAGAATGAGGGCCAATGTGTACCCAGGATCAATAGTCTTCAGTGCATGAGCACAATTGTTGCAGGGTATACATGAGTATACCCTGCAACAATTGTGTTCTACTGTGGAACCTGGTGCCTGAGAGCAGAGAAGATGAGCCAATCGTGAATGGAGAAAATTAAGAAAAGATACTTCTGAAATGTGGAATAATTGTAATTCGTTCTGACCTAAACCACCCCCTAGACTGGCTACTAGAAGCTTAGCTAGTTGCTTTTAGGATTTGTAATTGTAAAGTCCTAGGTGATGTAAGCTCAGAGTTTCCTTTCCTCAGCCAGCGAAATGATGTGTTCCTGTATCTTAGCTTTTTGTCTATGATTCTGTCAGTTCAGATACCGTTCCCTATGATGTCACTGCCCAATGAAGAAGACCAGAAGATGCTCCACTGATGAAGACATTGCTGCTTACTGATCCATTTAGGAGAGGTATAACCAAATGTACATTTGTCTTTCTTGCATATTTTTATGTTTCTTTCTTTAGAAAACCCACCCGCTTTTTTTGGTTAGCACCATAGTAAGATGTTTTTCAAAATTTATTTTTGTCTTCTTTATCTTTTGCATTAAGTCCAAACATGCTTATCGATTTAGAGTGAAAGTTAAGTATGCCAAAATCTAAATTCAACTGTTTCATGTAACTTGACTGTAAACAATTCATCTGCATGATGGTACTTGAATGTTTAATGATAAATATCCTGTCTAGGCTAAGATTCTTTAGAAGATTTGGTCAGCCTGTATTGTTTCTGTACTCATAACATGTGGTCTTGCGTTTGATTTAGATGAATTTAGCATTCTTAATCTAATGGGCAATATCTGTTTTAACTTTATTAAACTGGTGTGGTGATTCTTGGTGCGTATAAATAACTGACTCAAAATACGAAAGTGATGTTTATTGATTTGATATAGTTAATGTTGATTGTTAGAACATTAACAATCAACGTCCTATCTGAGTTCAAAGATTCGTGTCAACCGCTAAGGGTAAATGATGGTTACCATATATATGTCACCTTATAAATAAACTATCAAAAGAAATATAAGGCTTGACATGCCCACACTTTCACTGTTGTTATTGGCATTACCCTGGCATTACTGTGCTCATGCCAGAGATTACTGTGATTCATTGAAACCTGACTAAACTATTGAACAAGTATAAATCAAAATAAAATAAATGTCTGCCTGTGCACAACTAAGTTGTGGCTTCACATGTAATCTGAGCAGTATGTGTGTTTGTGACATCTCAATAATAGAACTCTGTTGAGTAAATATTGAAAGGTGGGTCTTATCTATGTACATACTTTATATCCTAAGACACCATTGTTACCTAAACCATGGTATGGTACAGCAGCTATATAGCACCATTGGAGGTCACACTACAAATTAGAACGTTACAAACATAGTCTCACTTATGGAACGTTTTTGAAAATATATGTATATGGTAGAAAAATATTTTCACTCCATTGCTCATGGGCGGTGGAATACTGCATTCATATTTGTAAACGTGGCCCCCAATAGAAACTCACAATTAATACAGCTACATGATGGATGTTGGATCACATCACGTGCCGGCCCCTCCCCTGCAGAATTTGAATGAACAGCAAAGGTGGATCACTTTCGAAATGTGTGTCTCATAGGCATAGGAAGAGAGAGGGTTGAAATGTTTATGCTCATAAAAATGGTTTGTGTGATTTTTCTTTTTGTATATAAACAAATAAATAAGTAAAGATCATTGCTTTAATTAAAAGCAATCACAGACATTCTGGTCGGCTGACCCCAGCAGGTCACTATGCCTGTGAATGCAGCCAGTCGTAGTTGGTCACAATCTGCAGCCTACCTCATGCATATCAATAAGGGAGGTAGAATTACAACCCCTACAAATCGGTATTTTGCAACCTAACCTATTAATACATAACTTGGTTCTCAAGATGCCAGCGGTTTTATTAGAAGTCATGCAAACTGCGACCACTTCTAACAAATACATTTTGTACATTTCATTTCAGGAGGAGCACATTTGCAAATCGCGATTTGTTGCATTTATGATACCATAAATGTAATCTGTGTACATGAGGGCCTTAAAACATAGGGTATAATTGTGAAACAGCTGAACCTTCCTTTGTAATTGTTACACAGTAAAAAGTGTACTTGTTTAAATTCAAGCTTGATATACTCAATTTTGTTTTTATCTCCTTTTTATTAATTGATTAAGGTTACATTACTGCTCGGCGTTCATCATTTTCACATTTTTGATGAGGTGCACTTCATGTCTGCTGTTCATTTAATTGAATTACGTATTCTATTTTTCATGGATTTTAAGCCCTTAGCTGCTGAGCCTTCCCATGCTGATTCCTTTTTTGGCTATTTGGGGTCATTCGCACTTAGGCCTTCATAACTTTTTGTCCACATAAGCTGTCCACGCCAAATTGGTGTCCTTTTTTTCCAACATCCTAGGGATTCTAAATGTACCCAGAGTTTGTTGGTTTCCCTGGAGGAGACCAAGAAATTAGCCAAAATACAGCTACATTTTTTATTTTTTTTCAGAAAAATTGGGAAAAAGGGCTGCCTTTTTCCCTGAAAATGGCATCAACAAAGGGTTTGCGAGGATAAAATCACCATCTTCCCAGCTTTTAGGAACAGGCAGACTTGAATCAGAAAACTACATTTTTCAACACAATTTTGGCATTTTACTGTGCCGTGCCTCATTTTTACTATTTTGTGTGCTTTCAGCCTCCTTCCAGTTAGTGACAGAAATGGGTGTGAAACCAATACTGGATCCCAGACAGCTCAATATTTCTGAAAAGTAGGGTAAATTCTAAATTCAGCATGGGGTCATTTGTGTAGATCCTTCAAAGTTTTCCTACAGAAAGGAACAGCTAAAATAAAACAAATATTGAAATTGAGGTAAAAATGAGCCATTTGTGTCCACGTTTTCCTCTATAACTTTTTGCAGCTATGGCAGATTTTTGAAAGCAATATATCCTTACATCTGTTGGACTCTTCTGGTTGTGGAGATATAAAGGGCTTGAATGTTCATCAAAAACCCTTGGTACCCAGAGCCATAAATGAGCTGCAACTTGCAATGGGTTTTTATTGTATACTGGGTATACAGCAATTCATTTGGTGAAATATAAAGAGTCAAAACTGGTTATCAAGGAAACCTTCGTATTTACAAAATGAGCACAAGATAAGGTGTTGAGAAGAAGTGGTTATTTGCACATCTCTGAATTCTGGGGTCCCCATACTAGAATACGAAATACAGGGCATTTCTCAAATAGACTTCTTTTTTACACAATGTCTTACATTTGAAAGGAAAAAGTTTAGAGAAAGACAAGGGGCAATAATACTTGTTCTTCTATTCTGTGTTCTCCCAAGTCTCCCGCTACAAGTAGTACCTCACTTGTGTGGGTAGGCGTCCCGCCCGCAAAAGGAAACGCAACATGGACACATCACATTTTTACATTGAAATCTGAAGTGTTTTTTGGAAAGTACCTAGCTGTGGACTTTGGCTTCTAGCTCAGCCGGCACCTAGAGAAACCTTGCAAACCTATATATTTTTGGAAACTAGACGCTTAGGAAATTTAGAATGGGGTGACTTGTGGGGCATTTACCAGCTTCTGTTACCTAGAATCCTTTGCAAACCTCACAATTTGGCGAAAAAACACTTTTTCCTCACATTTCGGTGGTAGAAAGTTCTGGAATCTGAGAGAAGCCACAAACTTCCTTCTACCCAGCATTCCCCTATGTCTCCTGATAAAAGTGGTACCTCACTTGTGCGGGTAGGCCTAGTGCCCACTACAGGAAATGCCCCAAAACATAATGTGGACACATCACATTTTCCAGAAGAAAATTGACATGTTTTTTGCAAAGTGCCTAGCTGTGTTCTATGGCCTATAGCTCAGCCAGCACTTAGGAAAGCCTAGCAAACCTATACATTTTTTAAAACAAAATATCTAGGGGAATTAGGAATGGGGTGACTTTGGGGCTCTCACCAGGTTCTGTTACCTAGAATCCTTTGCAAACCTCAACATTTGGCAAAAAATACACGTTTTCCTCCATTTCGGTGATGGAAAGTTCTGGAATCTGAGGGGAACAACAAATCTCCTTCCCCCACAACTCCCGATAAAAATGGTACCTCACTTGTATGGGCAGGCCTAGTGCTCGCAACAGGAAATGCCCCAAAACGCAACATGGACACATCAAATGTTTCTATTGAAAACTGATGTGTCTTTTGGAAAGTGCCAGCTGTGGGACTTTGGTCTCTAGCTCAGCCGGTACCTACCTCCCAAACCTGTGCATTTTTGAAAACTAGACACCTAGGGAAACCCAGGATGGGATAACTTGAAGCACTCTCACCAGGTTCTGTTACACAGAATCCTTTGCAAACCTCAACATTTGGCAAAAAAAACACTTTTTCCTCATATTTCGGTGATAGAAAGTTCTGGAATCTGAGAGGTACCACTAATTTCCTTCCACCCAACATTCCCCCAAGTCTCCCAATACAAATGGTACCTTACTTGTGTGGGTAGATCTAGTGCCCGTGTCAGGAACGGATCACAAAACGGTCAACATTAGTCCTTACATTAGGGCAACTGTTGACCCTTGTGTGATCCATTCCTGACGCAGGCACTAGGTACAAGCAGGGAAACCATACAACTATTAAAAAAACAATTGTCCCCACAGGAGGTCACCCTGCTCATAGGCAACCCCCTGACAATTTTATTTTTAAACACATATATATTCCATCTGTATCTGTATATATGCATATTTAGTCAGATTTAAAAACATATGTTCTCTGACACAATAAATGGTGAATGGAATTTTTTAGAAATACTGAATGTTTTTAAATATTTTATAAGTTTTACATTTATACTCTTATGTCATACTGATTTTAAAAAAATACCACCTGCTCTGAGCAAGAGTATTTCAGCAGTATTTTCTCCTGTCCTTGAGCATGTCTATCTACCTGTAATTGTGATTTTCCATACGTGAAATCAATGCATAATGAAGCAGTTTGTGTTTCTGCAGTTGAATTACCCCCATGCAAATTAACCCATTGGTTTTTTACATGTGCAAATATTTCATGCAGAAACACCTCTAATTATACATGGGAAAATGAATGCATAAAACCATGCTCTAATCTCGCTCTGCATGGCTTACTAATGAGAGTCCTTGTGTGCTGATGTCAAGAATTTTGCGGTTTGATGCCTTGGTAGAACAATTATCTACTAAAAGTGGTAACTCAGGATGACTGCCATTAAAATATTGAGATATTGAACGTCAACAATGCTTGAACAGTTGGCTTATAAAAGACTAGAACTACGAAGGCCCTTCAGAATCTGTTTTTTACACTAATTTCCTTTCCTCAAATAAAGGTCCACAAACTATCATTAAGGTGGCTTTTTCCTTTATTCTTCAACTGCTTTGCCTTTTGCATGACTAGGTATCTCTCCTTTACATCTGTATCAATATTCATGTTCCTAATTTGTACTTGGTGTGGTATCTCAGGAATACTGGTGCTGAATAATTATAAGAATAAGTGAAATCCTACTAAGGAAACTTGTCTTGAACCTTATGTCATATGAGATTGGTTGTCAGGAGTTATTCCTAGAAGACAGCCAAACTGAGGAAGTTGTTGGGTGATGATTTTCTCTTTATATTTTCAATCCCACATCTTTTTATTTGTTCAATAAACCATAACTGGTGAATTTTAGTATGTTTTGTTATTTCAAAAGGTATGTTTTAATTGACAGTTTCACCTAGCTATAATGTCACTGCAACCTTAGCTTTTATCAGTGAATTTCTATGAATGTTTTTAATATAAAGTAAGATAATATTAACATACCTTTTATAATGTATCTGTAACCTGAATTTCTATAGTTTTTTAAAAGTAGAGTGATAGTTTATTACCATACCTTACTAAACCAACACCGCATGAGGTTGGACACAGGCCTGGCCCAATGGGTGGCTGTGGGTGACCTTCAGCCTCATTCCTCTATAAAGTCACGGATCTTCTTGGTGACTTTCAATATCCTTCTAATGTATGACGGGGGGACTTTATCCTATATACAAAATGAAAGTTGGAGATTCCAAAAGAAGCAAGGACTTCCCTGGTCTACCTTCACACTCACCTGATGTTAATAGATCAACACAACCATCCCATATACATACTCTGTAGGCACATCATCGACCAGGCTGAGCAGGCACATGAAACAGTGGAAGCATACGATGAAATGAACATCAAGCTTTATTTTGCAGGTTGAACTATAAATGTATTATTGTGACACTATTATGGGGTAGAAGAAACCTAGGTTATAAATTAGATGTCTATACAGTTACATGTCTAATATATTTTCAGCAGGTTTAAGTGTGTACATGTCTAAGTTATGTTTTATTTTATGTTTAAATAATGTAAATCATAATTGAAAAATGCCAGCAAATGGAAAGCGTAATTAATTTTCCTTGTAAATTTCACAGAAGGAGCATTGAATTGACAAGCAGGTAAATTATATTCACTTGTTTGCCTAATTTCATTGATACTCCTTTCAAATGAGAATTTACGTACTTCACATCCCTTATATAAGTTCAACATTTGCTTTGTTAAAAAAATTGAAAACAATTGTTTTCTTTTGCAAAGAGAATAATTTCAAAGAACAACAGTGTGTGAAACATGATTTATAAAGCTATTTGTTCCAGTCTTCCCAGAGACCACAGAAAGCATATGATAGTATGAAAATGACATTGCATTAATGCTGCAGGGAAGTATTTCATTCATCACATGGGCCATTAGCTAGACAATTAGACATTACTTTTTATGGTTGACTTCAAGGAATACAAATAGGATGTTGGCATGAATGTGCTAGGGGCATGATGTGAACATGCTTTTATGAATTTGTAAATGTGCCATAAGGCTGAAAGACGGAACCTTTAGCTTCTTTATGCTAGAATAAAGAATTAATATTCAGAAATACCAGCTAATGGTAGCAGTCAGGCTACAAAAACAAAACATTGTTTTCTTTTTTTAAAAGTCAGACTTTAGAAATTCAGCCTGCCCTCTTAGGCCCATATTTATGGGGAACTGGAATAGGGCAGCGCCGCAAGTCTTCTTCCTTCGCTGCCCTACGCCACTGTGAAAGGGCAGGAATGCACTGTATTTCTGAAATAAGGTGCACTCCTGTCCTTTACATCTGCGTCAGGACACAAGTGGCTGCCCAGTGCCAAAACAGGCACCCATGCACAATAGCGCAAGGGTGCCTGCATTGCATGAAGTATTGTTTTTGTGCATGAAGGGTCACCTTTGAGCACAAAAACAGTCTAGGGAGGTGTTTTACTCTTTCCATGTGTGCTGCAGAATGCAGCATACACGGAAAGGGGAAAAAACAAGAAGTAAAAATATTTCTCCTTGTTACACCTGCTCTGGGGAGGTGGAAGGTTTGACTCTGCCCCAGGTGTATGTGGTTAAGTAAATCTGAGGCACTGTCAAAACTCATTGGTGTTGCATGTGAAAAAGAACCCCAACGCCCATTGAACAGATCCCTGGCGACTTGCGCTGCTTTGTCATACTCCATATCTAAGAGGCCATGCAAAGCCACAGAAAGTGGCTTTGGGTGGCCTCATAGATGTGGTTTAG
Organism: Pleurodeles waltl; assembly: GCF_031143425.1. Taxonomy (NCBI): domain Eukaryota; kingdom Metazoa; phylum Chordata; class Amphibia; order Caudata; family Salamandridae; genus Pleurodeles; species Pleurodeles waltl. The sequence continues at coordinate 958,498,267 of NC_090449.1, forward strand.
AGGCTTTCACTGCTGGAGCATAAAAAAATGTCACGCTCCGGTGGTGCAAGTCTCTCATAAATATTCCCCTTAATATTTTATAAAATAACATTGACTGGAGTAATTCATTAGAGTAAACTCAAGCGTTGTAGCATTTCTTTTGGATTTTTCTTATTATCATACATTTATTGGGTACAAATAGTACAAATTTGCTTTACAAAAATACATCCTAAAGAGAGGCTTAGCTGTCAACCATCATCTTGTTGGTTTGCTCGCTGTTTTTTTATTTTTTTATTTAATGATTTTGAATTACTGTTCACTAAAGAAATACAAATCCTCTTAATTCTTGGGTAAAAAAGTGAAGTTAGCTTAACAACACACATGTCTTTTGGGTAACCAAATAATGTGCTGAAGAATAAATGCTAATGTAATATTGAATTTCCTTCCCCGATTAAAAAGTTACAATTTGGTCAATTTGGAGGGTTAACCATTTGCAGTTCGGACGACTTACCAAAGACTTTCTAAGCACTTCTCGGTAACCTTTACATAATTTTCGATCATGAAAACAGCTGCATACTTCGATTCATGCTGATTATTTATAAAGCAGACTTTGATATTGTTAAGTAATATTTGAACACACATGCAATAATACCTGGCCTAAACGAATTGTATCAGCCTCAATTTTATCTACCGATTTGTGTAATCTTATCATCAACTATCAACTGGACTGGTCAGGTCTTTGCAGGTACGTGATTTCTCTGCAGTCTTTACCCATATAATTCAGCATCGACAGCCAAACTGGAAGAAACCGATGTTTGCCCTTCCCCTATCATGCAAAAGATGTTCCATCTCATTCTCCTCCAACAGCTTGAAAATCCACCTTTGCGTGTTTTTCCATTGCATAGATATCACATTCTTAGTACAAAACAATAATTGATACCTCAGTTTTCAGCTATTTTTGTCCATTTTGCGCCGCCATGTTGATTTAAGACCCAGCTCAATTAGACCTACTCCTCCAGTATAGGGTACCATCACTTCAACAATCACTGCCAAAACTTTCTTCCAAAAGATTCTCCATTGAGAATATTCCTATCACATCTGTATAGCAGTTTCCAGCTCTCCACGGGAGCTGCAACAATTTATATCAATCCCTATAATACCATCTCGGATTGTCAGATGCCCTTTACTACCCAGCATTGCACTGCAAGACTGTTTTCCCAGTATCTTTCCATGATCTCACCCATTTGACGAGCCATATTTCCTTTCCCATTACACTTTCCTGTTGTGTCGTGCATTTCTATTTCTATCCCCCATCATGTTCTTTGAGAATATTATAGAGTTATCTCTATCCCTTTTGTTCCCATAACAGTAGTCACATAATTTCCAAATATAATCAATGCTCTCCTTTCTGCACATCTCACATCAGAATTTTTCACTAAGTCTAAATCTAAAGATATTCCTACAAACACCAAATGGATGCACCTTGTGGCTTTTAAATATGTCTGCTTCTGCTCACCTGCAGTTCCTTAATCTCTGAATAGTGTATATACTGTTTCTGTGGGCATGAATAATTCTCAGATTTTAATGGATCGAGGTGAGTGGGATGGGAATGTGTTACGCAATGACCGTAGAGCCAACATGCCCAAAATCTCCAGAATAATTTTAATAACTTGGCTGCAATAAAGTTATTGTGGACTGGATTTTTTGATAGGTGCAACACGTTCCCGCTGGGCTTCTCCCACACTAAACTATGCATAGATCCCCATTATTTTACAAGCGACTTTTTATTCCATGTTCCACGACTTCTCATGTGAGCCACAGTAGAATATATTAGTATGTTGGAAAATCAGAGATCTCCTCTGTCCACTGAAGCCTCCATCACTGACACAAATAGGCAAATCTGCTTACACCGCCACAAAACATTTAGCCAGACCATGTGAAGTGATGGCAGAATGTGTTTGTTGAAATCAACTATACTTAAAACAATGATTGCAGTGGTGGCGCCACATTCAATGTTATGGCCACTATTTGATAACACTAGAATACATACAATCCTGCACGTCTTTTCTAATAACTTGTAACAGCTGAAATATATTGGCCTGGTAAACGGCCATCCTCTCGGTTTCTGGGTTAGAAAAAAATGGCCAAATATTTCACAGCTCCCTCAATAATCCGAAATGGAACCATATCCTTACTCGCAGCCGGTGTGGAGCCTTTTTAAAAGCAGTAGCATTCATCTTAAACTCCAGTACTGCTCCACGTGTGTCAAATAGGGACACCAACAGTGGGATTAGGGAACCCACTTCAGTCATTGTCAGCACAACCTCATCTACAATCGCAGTATTTTGTGACCTTCATGCAATTCAACGAGAATGCTCTGTCTCAGTTCTGCCACCAACGTCTCCATTGGAAAGTCAAATAGGAAATGGGAGTTGTAATCATAATAAGTATAATAATAAGAATAAGAATAATGTGATTTCTAGAGCTCATGGCTATTTCAAACGTAGCCAGAACAGGGATACGGACTTTGGAGACAAAAACAGCTTGTCCTTACAACTAAAAGAGATTTTAACCAGATCTGAATAGCCAGGTCTTCAGTTTCTTCCTGAAAATAATTTCAGAGGGGGCTAGCCATATTCCAGCCGAAAGGGAATTTCAATATTTGGTGCAAGATAACTGAAGCCACTGCCTTCAGTTCTGGCTCTTTTGAATTAGGAGATGAATGCCTGTTTTGCACCCACCGGTCTTAGGTTCCTAGTCGGAACTTAGGCAGCAATCATTGCCTGCAGGTACTTGGGATCTTGAGAGGCAAGAGTTCTAAGGCAGAAACATGGTACCTTAAATGTAAATCTTTGCTTTACTGGAAGCCAGTGCAGCTTCCTCAAAGGGGAGGTGATGGAGGTGTTCTTGGGGAGTCTGCACAGTGTCCTGGCATCTGCGTTCTGAACTCATTGAAGCCTGTTCTGATGGCACTGAGACACACCAGGTAGAGCACATTGTAGTAATCCCTCCTGGATATGGCCAGTGCCTGGACAGTAATTCTCTGGGCAGGTTCAGCCAAGAAATAAAGAATTTTCCTCAGGGATCTTAGCATCTGGAAATGTTTTCTGAGAGAGCATTAATCTGGACATTGAGGGAAAGCCAGATGCTCAAATTTTTAACATTGTGCTTGGGAGGTGGCAGTGGGCCCAGTTTGTCAGGCCACCATGCATTATATTAATGTGCTTGCCCAGGACCAAAACCTTCATTAACCCTGCATTCAGCTTCAAGCAGTTTAGGTCCATCCAGACAGCGACCAACTCCTACCAGGTCCCACAGTTTGCATGTCCTATGGACCCCCTCTGGCATACTGGGTCAGTGTATCCTCAAAGTACCCAGGCTCTGGTGCGATCAAGACACTGAAGTTCTCAGTGGCGACCCCTCCTGGCATATAGGGGTGCAGCCCACTACCAAATAAGGACTACGGCCCTTACCTAATGGTAGTTTTCTCACTGCAGCCTCCCTTGTACATGGGGTCACCCCACTCCCGCTACTCATGGGCACCAACCCGATTGGTGTAGTGGTGCACGTTGCTCAATTCATGGCTACCCTCCTCTGTCTTACGGGGTCACTGACTTTGGTCTGCACATCGTGCAGCAGCTGTCTCACCACACTTTGCAAAGGGATTACCCTTGACAGGGCTACCCACTGGACCTCGCTGTTTCCATTGTTCTCCTCTATCTCACAGGGCACACTGGTCTTGACAAGCAGGCAGGCGCTGATGCTCCAGGCTCCAGGGCAGGTGGTTTTGGATTCTGTGGGGGATGTCTGCTCACCCAACAGAGAGACTTGCAGGCCCTGTCCTCTGTCATGGTCACAAACAATGCTCTTGCAAAGCTTCTTCTCCTCACACTGCCTGTCTGGCTACTTGGCAGATGACAAACTTTGGGGTCTCAAGATCTCCTTTTTATAGTCCATTTCCAGACACCAAATGTAATTTAGAATCTGAATCTTTGATGTTTATGTTGAGGGTCTGCTTCTTTTGAAGTACTCACTCATTTGTCCTTTTCTACCTCTTGACAGCAGTCTGTCATAGCAGGAGTAACTCCAAAACTTACCCCCACAACACAGGCCATGAGAATGACCTGGATGTCAGCCACATTGATATATGTATCATACGTTTAGCCCAGGGCCTCAGCACTACTCTTTATTATTCTCTTATTAGCCCCATCTCCTTCCTATGATGTGTCCAGGCCCTTCCTTGGGATCTCTCATGTATTCAAAGAGTGCCCTTTGAAGTGTACACAGGGAAACCTGGCTCCACCCTCTCCAGTTTGTCCCACCCAGCTTACAGGAATGTACACATACACTGTCTACCTGGAACCTGACTCTCTACCTCCTCTATATGTTTCACCATTCAGGCCTGGGTCTTCCAAAATGGAACTCAGGGCCTTCCATGTATTGTACCATCCACATGCACACATACACCCAGTGCACATATTCAGCCTACACACTGCACAGCACTGTATCCTTCATGTACAGAACAGCCCATATTTACACATACATCCACACAGATATTAAACATGCACAACACTATATCCCCCATGTACTGTACCACTTATGGCCATACATACACCCAGCACATGCATTTATCACTTACAGACCGCACAACACTACAGCATTCTTCTACTGTGCCACTCCAAAGCACACATGCACTCATCACATGTTCTCACCATGCACAAACAGCTCCAAATTGCATTATCCATTTATTGTGCCCTTCCCAGGCACATAAACATCAATTGCATACACACAATTCCTGCGCTGCACAGCACTTCACAACAAACCAATATAGGCCAAGGGTGAGTTAAGCACACAGCAGCAGAACTTTAATAAACAGTAAACCTCTAGGCTTCATCCTAGTGGCAGAGGTTAAGAAGGACTATTCACTCCTACTGATCACTACATGGTATTCTGTCAGTACTGTGCACAGGCTGCTTAACACCTGGTGAAAGAGGTTGCCTCTCACCACTTTGAGAGAGTGCTTTAGGCAACCCTCCCTGTCCAACAAGACCGTAATCCATTAGACAGACCTATGTCATAGCACATATGCACGATAAGTGTTTGCCTATGACAAACAAATCAGCATAAGGTATCCAGACATCAGAACAATTGGGCACTCAGGGCAGGAGTGCACGTTTATTGTCATGCAGAGGACTCTTCTGCACCAAAACAAGTTAATTATCATTTTATTTGAGCTCTAATTGTGCTAAAAAATAAATGACCAATTACAATATATTTTAGGAAAATATTATTATGCATATTAAAGCTGACATTTGTAACAACTTACAAGCAAACATTGCTTAAAGAAAGTTTGATTTAAAATGTTATTCAATGAAATAAATTTTGGGGGGCATTCTGACCCTGGCGGTAAAAGGCAGTTACCGCCGGTCAGAAGACCGCCATAACACCGCCGCGGCCGCGATAACCCGCCAGGGTCATTCTGACCCACAACTGCCAAACCGCCAAAAACCCGACCTCCACTGAAGGCCGCCACATCAGCGGTCAGCGATAAACTGGAGATGACCAAACCTCCACCGTCACGCCAACAGAAATACGCCCATGCCATTACGACCCACGAATCCACGCGGCGATCTTTCAACCGCGGTATCCCATTGGCGGTACACACCGCTGCACTAAAAAAACACACACATCTACAAAACACTGCCACATTGGACAATTACAAATACACACACCTGATACACATACAAACACCACTCCCACACAATCAATACGATATAAAACACACACCCACATCACCCACAAACCCCCACAAATCGAAATTCAGAGACAAGGCGCAATACACAGAGAGAGAGCACAGGGAACGCAAACCACAACACACACAGGAACCCAACATCATCCCCCACACTACATCTACGCACAAAACACCACACACCACTACACTCATCACCACAAACACCACCCCACACCTCATCCTCACCACCCCATGGCACCCCAAAGATACCCCAGGTTCTCGGACCAAGAACTCAGGGTCATGGTGGAGGAAATAATTAGGGTATAGCCCCAGCTCTTCGGCACACAGGTGCAGCACACCACAATAGCCAGGAAGGCGGAGCTATGGCAAAGGATCGTCGACAGGGTCAACGCTGTGGGACAGCATCCCAGAAATCGGGAAGACATCCGAAAGTGCTGGAACGACCTATGGGGGAAGGTGCGGACGATGGTGTCAAGACACAACATCGCTGTGCAGAAGACTGGCGGCGGACCCCCACCCACTCCACCCGAATTCACAGCATGGGAGCAAGAGGTCTTGAACATCCTGCATCCTGAGGGCCTCGCTGGAGTAGGCGGAGGAATGGACTCTGGTAAGTCTAATCTCAACTACTTCACCCCCCCAACCACCAGCATGCCAACCCACACCCCCACCCTCACCCCCAACCCCCCAGCACATATCCTCCCTGCTAATGTCTCACCAGCACAACCCACCCAAACCAACACCAACCCCTGAATGCCAACACAAACCGTGGACACCCATCACCTAAGCATGACCACTGCACATACCCATCCCCCCCCCCCAATCCACCCTCACAACTCCTCCCACAAGGGAATGCCAGCACTGGGGGACAAGGGCACCCACAAATCGCACGCCATGGCACACACAGAAGCAATAACCATACTCTTTTACCCCTGCAGGGCCCGAACGCCAACACACCGGCCCGGAGGGTCCAGAAATGTCCATCCCACCCCCAGAACAGGCCCCCAGTGATGACAGCAGCTCTGTCGACCTAGAACCTGATGACCAGCCCGGACCATCGGGGACCTCTAGACAGTCGGTTCCCCTCAGGCAGCCACAGGCCACAGCAGACCTACCCCCCTCTGGAAACCCCAGCACAGCACCCACCCAGCGGGCCCATGCCTCTGTCTCCAGGACAGGTCAAGCAGCGGTGTGTCTACCACTACAGGGCACCCAGGGCAACCCACCACCCCAACAACAACAGGGACCTGGGGGCAGTGGTAGTGGGCACACCGTCCAGGGAACAGAGGCCCAGGAACAAAGGGGAACTGGGAGGGCTGCTGTGCGACAGAGGGAGGACAGGCCTAGAGAACCCACTGTCCAAGAGGCCCTCACCACCATCATGGGAGCGTACCACCACTCCCAAGAGACGATGGCGACGGTCCTGGCCAGGTTCCAGGAGATCCAGGCCATGCAGGAGGGCCAGTACATGGGGTTCCGGGAAGAACTGCGCAGCATCAGTTCCGCAATGGGTACAATAGTGGTGGCACTCAACCAGATTGTCACCACATTGCGGGACCATGTGGCCCCCCAAAGGGCCCCTGCCACTAGCATGGAGGAAGAACAGCCCACCACCTCCGCCGGCGCTAGTGGTCAGGAGGCCCCGACACAACAGCAACGGGCCACCCGGACCCCACCCCCTGCAGAACATGAACCACCCCGCAAGAAAGGCCTGAGATCTAGGAAGAAGACAGAGTAGGATGTCAAGACCCCCGCCATGCACGGATCCCCCCGGATGTCATCCCACTGTCCCACTTGTTCACCCTGTCCAACCTTGAACTGCCCCTGCTCCACCTTCCACAGGCATATGGACAATGCACCTGTGCGAACGAGAGTCTGGACTCTGCCATGGACATGCCTCCACCATCACCCATCACCCTTTTTGAACTATACACCAATTTTTGCACTTCAATAAACACAATTATTGCACAAAAACCATCTGGAGTCTGCTATTTTTTTTTTTTAACCAAATGTATTCGATATAACCAACCAAAAATGTCCAATTACTTTCTGATGACAACATACCAGTGTCACACAGCGGTAGTCCATGGGGAAATAAACCAGAGGGCACTCCGTGGGGACCAGATCACTGAAATAGGAAGGCAAATTCACAACTAAGTTACCATACATTGGGGTGAAAGGTCAGACAGTAGAGAGCCAGTACTGTTACAGATATAATAAAATGCGGGCGTAGATTCTTACCTGTGTGTTACTGGAAATACTGCAGTATCACTCTGTCCCTGTTGTCTGTGTCGTCCTCTTCGTCTTCCTCCTCTTCACTCTCCGCAGGCTCCACAGCGGCCACAACACCACCATCTGGACCATCCTCCTGCAGGAAAGGCACCTGGCGTCGCAAAGCCAGGTTGTGAAGCATGCAGCAGGCCACGATGATATGACACACCTTCTTTGGTGAGTACATTAGGGATCCACCTGTCATATGCAGGCACCTAAACCTGGCCTTCAGGAGGCCGAAGGTCCGCTCGATCACCCTCCTAGTACGCCCATGGGCCTCATTGTACCGTTCGTCTGCCCTTGTCCTGGGATTCCTCACTGGTGTCAATAGCCAAGGCAGGTTGGGGTAACCAGAGTCACCAATTAGCCACACACGCTGTCTCTGTAGCTGTTCCATCACATAAGGGATGCTGCTATTTCGCTTGACGTACGCGTCATGCACTGACCCTGGGAACTTGGCATTTAAATGGGAGATGTACTGGTCAGCCAAACAGACCACCTGGACATTCATCGAATGATAACTTTTTCGCTTCCTGTACACCTGTTCATTGTCTTTTGGGGGGACCAAAGCCACATGGGTACCATCAATGGCACCAATGATATTGGGAATGTGTCCAAGGGCATAGAAATCACCCTTCACTGTAGGCAAGTCACCCACCTCAGGGAAAATGATGTAGCTCCGCATGTATTTCATCAGGGCAGACAACACTCTGGACAATACCCTTGAAAACATAGGCTGAGACATCCCAGATGAAATGGCCACTGTAGTTTGAAATGATCCACTAGCCAAAAAATGGAGTACTGACAGCACCTGCACTAGAGGCGGAATCCCTGTGGGTTGGCGGATGGGTGACATCAGGTCTGGCTCCAGCTGGGCACACAGTTCCTGTATAGTGGCACTGTTGAGTCTGTAGGTGAGTATGACATGTCGTTCTTCCATTGTCGACAGGTCCACCAGCGGTCTGTACACGGGAACATTCCTCCGTCTCCTCGCAAGTCCCAGCGGACGGTGCCTATGAAGGACAACATGGAGCACAGAGTCAATCAACCCACAGGTAAGTTCCCACAGCCTGCACAGTACACAAATCTCTCTGGATTGAATGGCTTGTATGAGTGTCGATGCAAGGCCTAGCCATGTGTGACGCAGTAGGAATTAAGCCATGACCTGTGAAGTGTGACAATGTGAAGTGAGGTCATTGCGCTGGCGTGGCACGCCGTGGCGGTAGGCGGTCGAAGACCGCGGCGCAAAGCAGCATTGGTTAACATTGAACCCTATGGGTTTCAGGAGCCAATGACGATGTGCGCCGGCGGTCGCGGTACGCACCGCCGCGGGCGTGACCGCCATTTTCTCTCTGCTTAATCACACGAGACCTGAGCATCCACAGGAGAGGACCTATACTGCAAGTGCTGCTGTGACCTCGGTCTGGAAGTGACAATGGCTGCTGCGACTGGGGAAAGGGCCCCCGCCTTCAGTTCCGAAGAGTTGGAGAAGCTCGTGGATGGGGTCCTCCCCCAGTATGCGCTACTCTACGGTCCTCCAGACCAACAGGTGAGTACACGGGGGGCAATGCATAGTGGCCAATGCCTGTGATGAGTGGGGTGGATGTACGATGGAGGGGAGGGGAGCGAATTACGAATGCATGGCACGACAGATGAGAGCATGTGCCACATGGCAAGTTTGGGGAGGGGGGGCCACTCACATTGAGCATGCAGAAAAGTGATGATGTTTCTTTTCCCCCCCTGTACATGTCACATAGGTCAGCGCCCATCAGAAGATCGATATTTGGTGTGCCATCGCCAAGGACGTCCGGGCCCTGGGGGTCCACAACAGACGGGGCACCCACTGCCGCAAGAGGTGGGAGGACATCCGCCGCGGGAGCAGGAAGACCGCCGAGGCTCTGCTGGGGATGGCCTCCCAACCTAGGAGGGGTGCCAGTCGTACCTTGACCCCCCTGATGTCCCGGATCCTGGCGGTGGCCTACCCCGATCTAGATGGGCGCTTGAGGACATCACAGCAGACACAAGGGGGTGAGTACCAGCACATTCAGCTATATTTGCGCGCAGTGGAGGTGCCTGGGTGGGGGAGGAGGGCTGTGGGTATCCCTAGGCCAGGGCGATTTCTGTAGGCTAGGCCCCTCCGTGAGGTATGGTCCTGTGCCCCCACCCCCCACCTCTGTAGGGTGCCTAGTAACGCTATTCATGGACCTGTGTATTCTGTGTGGGCAGTTGTCGCCCATAGGCTTGTAGGGCATGTCCCAGTGAATGAGTAGTGTACCCCAAGTGCGCAGCGTAGTGCAGGGGGCTTCTGTGTCTGTCCTCTCCGCCAACGGTGTCCCCAATGCATGCACTCAACTTGTCTTTATTTCTCCACCCCCCCCCATTTTCTTTGTTTTTCTGTGAATGTGTGCATTAGCATCATCAGGCGGAGGAGAAGTGGCATTGGCGCAAGAGGGAGCTGCATCTCACATGGCCCTGGAGGGCCATGCAACGGACTCCGACATGACCAGTGAGACGGAGGGCGAGGGGGGCTCCACCACGGGGACCCGTGCAGACGTCAGTGACACCGACACATCCTCGGATGGGAGCTCCCTTGCGGTGGCGGCAACATCCGTGCCCACCGATTCTACAGGTACAGCCGCCACCCAGCGCACCAGCTCCGCCCTCCCAGCAGCCCCTCGGCCTTCGGCCCGTGCCCGCACGGCCAGGAAGGCGGCCATCTCCTTCGCCCCAGGCACCTCACGCCCTGCCCCAGTCACCCCTGCTGCCCTCATTGAGGAGACATTGACCTCCTGAGGACCATCATTGTTGGGCAGTCTACCCTTTTGAATGCCATCCAGGGTGTGGAGGGGGAGGTGCATCAAAGCAGTGCATACCTGGAGGGCCTTCATTCGGGTCAGGCTGCCCAGCAGCGATCGTTCAAAGCTCTGGCCTCAGCACTGACGGCAGCGATTGTCCCTGTCTCCAGCCTCCCTCTTCTAACTCCCTCCACCCAGTCCCACTCCCCTGTTCCTCTGCCTATCCAATCCACACCTACAGACCAGCCTGCACACACCTCAACACCCAAGGGAAGCTCATCCAGACATAAGCACCACAGAACACACAAGCATTCACACAAGCAACATACAGATGCAGACATGCCAACAGCCACTACCTCCTCTGTGTCCCCCACCTCCTCGTCTCCCTCCTCCCTCACTGTGACATCTACACTCACACCTGCATGCACACCACCATCAGCCAGTACACCCATAACCAGCACACCCTCCAGACCAGTCCGCACACGTGCAGTCACCACCCCCACTGCCATGTACACGTCCCCTGTGTCCTCTCCCAGTGTGTCTGTCACCCCCGCTTCCAAACCACACAAACGCAGGAAGGCACCCAACCAACAGCCATCCACCTCACGTCTGCCTCCAGCCCAAGCACCTGCACCCAAAGACACCAGACTTGACTCTCCTACAACCACATCCTCTTCCTCCACTCCCATACCCACTCCAGCTACCCTTCCCATTGCTCCTAAAAAACTATTCCTCTCTAAACTGGACCTCTTTTCCTCACCTGACCCACCCCCTCCATCTCGTAAGAGTTCCAAAAACACCTCAGCCACCACCAGCTCAGCAACTCCCAAGAACGTCGTGCCTGGTTTTTGGAGTCTGCCCTTTCCTTGGGCAGGGACATCGGCCAGCAGCAAAGGCACAGCCAGCCCCCCCCCTGGGAAGAGGAGCAAAAAACTGAAGGGCAGGCGCGACAGGCCTGATATGCCTGCCCCCAAGGAGGGTAGCCTTGCACCGTCACCTGCCACATCGGGTAAGGGAGCTAAGGGCCACGGAGAGTCTGCCAAGGAGGGCAAGGGCAGCAAAGCGCAAAAGGCAGGGAGCAGCCGACCTGGCCATGAGGGCCCCACCAGCCCCATTCCGGGGGTATCGGAGGAGACCCAGGGCCCCAGGACTCCATCACAGGAGGGCCCCGCAACGGAAAGGTCTGATGCTGACTGAGCGGGAAGTATTGGCCAGGTGTGGTTCACTCGAAACACAAGACAGGCACCGCTGAACAGGGCCCCGCCGTGAGGAGCACTGCTGAACAGGGCCCCGCCGTGAGATGCACCGCTGAATAGGGCCCCGCCAAGACAGGCACCGCTGAACAGGGCCCTGCCGTGAGGAGCACCGCTGAACAGGGCCCCGCCGTGAGAAGCACCGCTGAACAGGTCCCCGCCAAGACAGGCACCGCTGAACAGGGCCCCGCCGTGAGGAGCACCGCTGAACAGGGCCCCGCCGTGAGAAGCACCGCTGAACAGGGCCCCGCCGTGAGAAGCACCGCTGAACAGGGCCCCGCCAAGACAGGCACCGCTGAACAGGGCCCCGCCGTGAGGAGCACCGCTGAACAGGGCCCCGCCGTGAGAAGCACCGCTGAACAGGGCCCCGCCAAGACAGGCACCGCTGAACAGGGCCCCGCCGTGAGGAGCACCGCTGAACAGGGCCCGCCGTGAGAAGCACCGCTGAACAGGGCCCCGCCAAGACAGGCACCGCTGAACAGGGCCCCGTCGTGAGAAGCACCGCTGAACAGGGCCCCGCCAAGACAGGCACCGCTGAACAGGGCCCTCCTGTCAAGCACCGCTTCGCTGGGCCCTCCTGTCAAGCACCGCTCCGCTGGGCCCTCCTGTCAAGCACCGCTCCGCTGGGCCCTCATCTCAAGCACCGCTCCGCTGGGCCCTCCTGTCAAGCACCGCTCCGCTGGGCCCTCATCTCAAGCACCACTCCGCCGGGCCCTCCTGTCAAGCACCGCTCCGCTGGGCCCTCCTGTCAAGCACCGCTCCGCTGGGCCCTCATCTCAAGCACCGCTCCGCTGGGCCCTCCTGTCAATCACCGCTCCGCTGGGCCCTCATCTCAAGCACCGCTCCGCTGGGCCCTCCTGTCAAGCACCGCTCCGGTGGGCCCTCATCTCAAGCACCGCTCTGCTGGGCCCTCCTGTCAAGCAGCGCTGGCCCATTGGCAGGCCCGGTTCTGTGTCGGGCAGGGCTTCACGAGGCACTCTGCCCACCATGCCTCCTCCATGACCAGTGGACTCTGTAATCCACCTGATGGACTGTGGCTTTGCACCCCCCAGGATGGCATAGTGGGCAATCCACCCACTGTAGAGACTTGAGAGACTGTGGCTTTGCACTCCCCAGGATGGCACAGTGGGCAATCCACCCACTGTAGAGACTTGAGAGACTGTGGCTTTGCACTCCCCAGGATGGCACAGTGGGCAATCCACCCACTGTAGAGACTTGAGAGACTGTGGCTTTGCACTCCCCAGGATGGCACAGTGGGCAATCCACCCACTGTAGAGACTTGAGAGACTGTGGCTTTGCACTCACCAGGATGGCACAGTGGGCAATCCACCCACTGTAGAGACTTGAGAGACTGTGGCTTTGCACTCCCCAGGATGGCACAGTGGGCATGGAGGCCCTTCGTGGATCTGGCATCGTGGACTCATGTGGCTGAGGTGCCCCCCTTCCCTTCCCCCTGAGGTGACAGTATTTTATTTTTGTGATGCCCCAGCAGTGTTCTCTCCAATGGACTCGATCTCGTGTGTGGGCTTTGCCCATGTGTTGCTGCACATTGGCCCACGGACATTTGAACTTTGCAAAACTGTGCCGGACTTTTGCTACTTGTATATATATAGTTCTAGATGTGTAATAATTCTTTATATATTGCTAAGTTCGCTATACTTAATTATTGCTATAATATAGTTCTATTTTTACAATCATTGCCTTTTGTCTTTGCATTTTTGTTTTGGGGGTTTGGGAGTGTCACTCTGACTTTTTAATCTGCATTGGTGTGTAGGTATTTCGGTGGGGGTGAGGGTGGGGGTGGGTGTGTGGCGTATGTGTGTGCCCGTAACCTTTCCTCCTCCCCCCTCCCCTGTGTCGTAGGTGCAGTACTCACCGTTGTCGTCTGTGCGACGTTCGTGATCCTGGAAGAAGAGCAGGAAGGCAATGGCTGGGAGGATGTGGAGTTCCGGTTCTATGCTGTCCCGATTCCGCGTGGAGTGTGTCGAGGTGAGCGTTTTCCATTGGAAATGTCTGTTTCCACCGTGTTTTTATCGGCGGGGCTCCCGCCCCGGAAAAGATGGCGGATTGGTGAGTCGTGATAGGGTGGGCGGTACATTTTCTGCCGCCTGGCTGTTGGCGGTGACCGCCGCGCTGTTTGTTTGTGCCGCCGTGGCGGTCGGAGTGTTAAAGCGGCGGCCTGTGTTGGCGGTTCCCGCCAGGGTCAGAATTCCATTTTTTGGACCGCCAGCCTGTTGGCGGGTTGGCCGCCGCTTTAACACTGACCGCCAGGGTCAGAATGACCCCCTTTATGTGTTATTGTATGTGCTAGTGCTATTGCCTGCCTGGACTTATTTCTATGGAAGTGTATTTTGGTACCAGTGGTTGCTTTCTACTCCTCTCAAAACGTAGAATCGCTTTTCGGTGAGTAGCAAGCCACTCTGTAACCCAAAAGTATTAGTGGTGGATTAATATAGGGACATATAAGTTGATGTGAGCAGTGGACATGTGAGTCTGTTACTTGTACTGAATAGGATAATGGAAGGATAGAAGGAGGAAGATTTTAGAAAATGTTATTTCGGAGATCATAGCAGTAAAATGAGGTTTGGGATGAATTTGAAGGAGAGATGGAGGAGAGAAGAGTCTGTAGAAAGGGATTAGGGAGATCATAGTAGTAAAATGAGGTTTGGAATGAGTCAAAGGAGGGGTAAATGAAGGAAGAATTTAGAAAGGGTTTTGAGGGAAGTCATAGTAGTAAACTGTGGTTTGGGGTGAGCCAGGAGAGATAGAGGAGGGAAGAATCTAGAAACTGTTATTTATGAGTTCATAGTGGCAGAGTGAGATTTGAGATAAGTCAGAGAGTGGAGGTAGGGGATATATTCAGAGAGGTGTAGGGTGAAACAGAATCGAGCATTGGAGAGAGTGAAAGTTTTCTTTTTTGTTTTCCACATTAGAAGTAATTAATAGATAGATAGGTACATGACTACATAGAAAGGGTATATATGTATAAGGAAGATAATATATTGAGAGTTCAAGTTGTATTGTATAACTCAAGTGGTACTGTACTTGAAGCTAATTTATTTGTGTATTTTTTTATAACTCATTTTTTAAATTTTATGTTTTCCTCAATATTTCAATAATGAGGCGCTTGCAGATAAAATAGTTATGATAATATTTTACATATTGTAATGGATAAATAAAACAGAGACCCATCTAATGAGAGAACTTATAGAAAAACAATGACCTGTAAACATGTTAAGCATATAGTATATATATAATAATAATGTTTATATATATATATATATATATCCATATATATACACACACACACATACATATATATTATATATTTATGTATACATACATATTTACTTGAAAAACAAAGGTTACAGGGATGTTATGTTAGAAATAGAATTAAAAACTCTTAGAAATTCATTAAAAAAACAGCACTCCCTTTCCATGGTAAATTGCAGGCTTTGTGGATATATAACTCAGTCATTCAATCATCTCTTATGCAGCTGCCCGGCACTAATAAATGCACGTCATGCTTTTTTAAAACCTCTTTTTTCACGTCACAGCATAAGAACTTGCAATGAGGCCAAGTCACTTGTGTTTACTTTGAAGAAGCCATCTGATCTAGCTAAATTTGGGAAGTTTATTTATCAGTTACAAAAACTGCTGAAGGAGAGCAACACAGGCGCCCAGATTTTTATCCCTTAAAGAAGAAGGGAGAGGTAATTTTTTTGTAATCCTTGTACAGCCTTAAAGGGCTAATTAATAACTTGGTGCCTTTCAACGGCTTATCAACATTGTCTGGCAATCTTGGGTGTGGTGCTTTGCACATTTCTGCTGGAAATAATGATATTTTATCACAATTAATTGTTCTGCTAATTACCTCTTTTAGGTTTTAGGCCTTTGATCAATAACAATTATGAAATATTGTATATTTGCTTTTTTATCCTTTTGGAGTAATTACTCTGCTTGTAAAGAAGTGTTTTGCTGAGCTTTTATATTTTGAATTTAAAAAACAAATTGCTTTATGATTTTAGGCCGTAGTCTTTATAGGTCCATTGTTGTCTTGGCATATGCCTATTTAGGGAAATGTGTGAGATTAATCTCACTTGAAGATTTTAAATAATCACACAATAAATGTTTCTACTACACACACTTAAAAAAACTAAAGTTACAGGGGCGTTAAATTTAGGGTCACATTTTAAACGTACACAATCATAGAAATTCACCTCTTATAGTTAGAGTTATCTCAAGTAACTATAACTTGTGCCCTAAGGTAACTATAACTCATGTCCCCACCATGCAGTGTTATCTGAAGATGAGATAGTGCTGGAGCACTGCGGGCCTGAGGAAGGAGTTTTTACTCTCCTGTTCTGGATTCAGCAACCACCAGAGCTCAGATTAGACACCATCACTATTCTCACCCATAGAGGTTGACTGGATCTTTGGACTTGGCCAAGAGACAGTAGTCAGAAACATTAAATCACAAATCAATGACACTAAACCATAACATTTCTAGATACCATAAACAAGGCAAAGAGATAGTAGTCAGGAATATTAAATCACAAATCAATGACACTAAACCATAACATTTCTAGATACCATAAACAATTCAACTCCAAATCAAACTTCAAACTGATTAAAGTTTCAAAGCTTTACTACAATCCCAAAACCAATGTCACATAAATTGTGCGCAAAACTAAGTTATAAATGTACATGAAAATCATAGGCTAACCAAAGCATCTGAAAATATTTAACCTACTAAACATCGATGATGTTAGACACTCCAAAAGAATTATGTAGATTAGCAACAGCATGCTATGATTATTACCACATTTCTTAGCAGATGATGGTGTCATCAGTAACTCACCAAAATACAGTTTTATCAATTAATTTCAGAGCTGGGCCATTTCTAATACTAACCAAAATTAGGAATTGCATGTGTGGGAACAGGCTAACACATGCGGACAAAAGCAAAAAGAAAAGAAGACAAAAATAATATGGAAAACATCTAACTAGAAAAACTTACTACAAAAATATGCTGGTCTATGTTGCTAACAGAAAAGGAAACAAGAAACCACATTTAGTTATACCTCTCCTCATGGGACACCATACAGCATTGACTCATAGAGACAGAGCATTCACCATCTTCCGGTGTCGGTTGACAGCAGCGTCAGGACAGTGCAGAACTCAAGCTGCACATGGGATAGATCAACAGTTCAGAATGAGTTGGCCATACTCCCCCTCCAAATAAATGGGGACAAAATTGTTCGGCCCACCGGTGGGCAGATGGGGCACTTACCCCAGATCCTCTCCCAGGGGGGACAGAAAGCCTACTAGATGCTTGCTAAGGAATTAAAAAACAAAATAGTGGGGTGGTGGCTCCCAAGCAGTATGGACATGGTTATGCCCCCACCCCAACTGAAGGGGGTAGGAGTCTTTCAGATCTCCCCCTGCACACTAAAAGATCTCATCCCAACAGCAAGCAAGAGGACATTAGATTATTTTGGGCTTTGATTTTGCATTTGGGCCATGAGAGCTTGGCTAACTCTCAAAATCGTCCCACTTGGAATTGTGAGGGCTGCACTTTTTGGATGTTGGGACGCTGGTATCTAGAAAAATCTATGAGACCTAGACACATCTGAAAACTAAGCATCTGGGTGAGTCTAGGGTGGTGTGCTTCACATGGACCCCGCTCCATTTTCTTACCCACAATGCCCTGCAGACTTCCAACTTTGTTGGAAATCACATATTTTCCCCACATTTTTGTGATGGAACCTTCCGCAATCTACAAAATTCCTACCACTCAGCATTGTCGCATCTATACTGATAAAAATTCTGCCCCACTTGTCAGCCTAAAAACATTTTTTTCAAACTGCCCTTTTGGACCCGCTTTAGTTCCTCCTCAATTTCGACAAGTTTTTGGCTCTTCCCTGTCACAGGCACTTGGCCCACCTACACAAGTGAGGTATCATTTTTATCAGGAGACTGAGGGGAACGTTGGGTGCTAGAAAATTCATGCTGGTGCAGTGATTCCCCACAGAAATATGGGGAAAATGTGATTTTTTAAAGCTAAATTTGAGGTTTGCTGAGGATTCTGGGTAAGAAATCACTGGGAGGTCCACGCAAGTCACACCTCTCTGGACTCCTTGGGTGTCCAGTTTTCACAAATTTCTGGGTTTGGTAGGTTTCCCTATGTGACTGCTGAGCCCAGGACCAAAAATGTAGGTGTCCTCCCTGCAAAAACAGGTAGTTTTGTAATTTATAATTTTGATGTGTCCACATAGTGTTTCGGGCATTTCCTGTAGCGGGCACTAGGTCTATCCACACAAGTGAGGTACCATTATTATCGGGAGAGGTGGGGGAATGCTGGGTTGAAGGAAGTTTGTGGCTCGCCTCAGATTCCAGAACTTTGCAGCACCAACATGAGGAAAAAGTGTTTTTTTGCCAAATTTTGATGTTTGCAAAGGATTCTGGGTAACAGAACCTGGTAGGAGCACCACAAGTTACCCCATCCTGGGTTTCCCTAGGTGTCCAGTTTTTAAAAATGCAGAGGTTTGGTAGGTTTTTGTACGTGCCGGCTGAGCTACAGACCAAAATCCACAGCTAGGCACTTTCTAAAAAAAGACATCACTTTTCAATGTAAAAATGTGATGTGTCCATGTTGTGTTTTAGGGTGTTTCTTGCTGCGGGCACTAGGCCTACCAACACAAGTGAGGTACTATTTTTATCAGGAGACTTGTAGGAAATGTGTGGCTCCTCTCAGTTTCCAGAACTTTCCATCACTGAAATGTGAGGAAAAAGGTTTTTTTGTTGCCAACGTTTGAGGTTTGCAAAGGATTCTGGTTAACAGAACCTGCTGAGAACCAAACAAGTCATCCCATCCTGAATTCCTTAGGTACATAGTATTACAAAATGCACAGGTTTGGTAGGTTTTCATAGGTGCTGGTTGAACTAGAGGCCAAAATCACTAGCTAGGCACTTTCCAAAAAACATGTCAGTTTTCAATGTAAAAATGTGATGTGTACATGTTGTATTTCCTGTCGTGAACACTAGGCCTACCCACACAAGTGAGGTATCATTTGTATCGGGAGACTTGGGGACACAATAGATGAACAAGTGTAATTGCCCTTGTCTTTCTCTACATTTTTTTCCTTCCAAATGTAAGACAGTGTGTAAAAAAGAAGTCTATTTGAGAAATGCCCTGTAATTCATATGCCAGTATGGGGACCCCGGAATTCAGAGATGTGCAAATAACCACTGCTTCTCAACACCTTATCTCATGCCTATTTTGGAAATACAAAGGCTTGCTGAATACCTATTTTTCACTCTTTATATTTCACCAAATGAATTGCTGTATACCCGGTAAACAATGAAAACCAATTGCAAGGTGCAGCTCATTTATTGGCTCTAGGTACCTAGGGTTCTTAAGAAACCTACAAGCTCAAGTTCACTATTTTTTTTATTTTAGCTGTTACTTTCTGTAGAAAAACCTTGAAGGATCTACACAAATGACACCCTGCTGAATTCAGAATTTTGTCTACTTTTCAGAAATGTTTAGCTATCCGGGATCCAGCATTGGTTTCACACCCATTTTTGTCACCAACTGGAAGGAGACTGAAAGCACAAAAATAGTAAAAATGGTGTATGTCCCAGTAAAATGCCAACATTGTGTTAAAAAAATGTGATTTTCTGATTCAAGTCTGCCTGTTCCTGAAAGCTGAAAGATTGTGATTTTGCACTGCAAATTCAGTCATTGCAAATGGCGCCACCAAGTCCTGTTACATTCAGAGATATTCTCAGCAAAAGTAAGTTTTAATCTTCCTCCAGTTACAGGGTTCTGCTAAAATACTACATTTTCTAATAATTTGCAACTTGCAGCTCTTTTCACATGATCCTCAATAAACTAAAATAATATTATTTCACATAAATGCTGTAGCTTCCTGCTCCATTCAACAACTAAAATAAATTGCATTACATTAAACATGTCTCTTCTCCTGAAATACAATAGAATATTTAAAACTACACTTGCTCCTCAGAGAAAGAATTCAAGTCAGGGGACAAAATGAACAAATACAATTTTCCATAACTGCTTGCAAAATTAATCCTAAGGCCTAGTCAAGTTAAGATCCTAATTGCACATTAATACATTTAATAAATATATAAACCTGTTGGACGTTTTTCCTTATGCAGGGTCATCCCCAATCTTTTTTCCTCCTGCCTCCTATTTTTTCTGACCTGTTTTTGTTGGCTTTTGAACTCTGACCACTTTACCACGTCTAACCAGTGCTAAAGTGCATATGCTCTCTAGCGCAAATCGTAGTGAATGGTATCTATCACACATCAAGGAAGTTGACCACAGTGGTGAATAGTAAAGAATGGGAGAAATGGTTGGTGCGTGTGGTCACGGGCCCCACTACCAAACAGGCACTATAAAGTGTATCAAGTACACAACATGAAATGAACAAAGACAACCACCGCACTCATATAGCGTATTGCTCCGTTACAATAAATATGCAAATTGCATGTTGTAAATCCACAAATAAGTAATACAGAGTCCTTCGTTGACTTCTAGTAGACCATTTAATTGAACTGTAGTCATCACTTCACAGTTACATCCAAATAGGTACAGCCAGTACAATCCAAATAGATGCAGCCAACACGTGTTTCGTCACACCTGTGACTTTATCAAGGCTGAAAATACATATAGTAATTGCTTTTGTGAACTGTACAAGTATACTGGAACAAAGGCATTAAAGAGAGTGGTACAGAGATGTGATGGTGTGAAAAAGACATGGCAGAAAATATGCGTGTGTAAAGATGATATCAAGTACCCTAGTCCCAATTGTGTATTGACATCAAAGAAGAGTGTGAAATAGCACGTGTAGACCAAGGTAACCTACAAAGTACAGAACAAGTGTGAAACCCCGAATGAACGAAGTTGTGACCAGGATGCAAATACGTCAGTGAGTCGAAAAAGAAGAAACCGGCAGTCAGACAGTATGTAGAAAAGGGTAAGTACAAAGAAAAGGAAGAAACGCCTACCTATAAAGGTTATACAATGAACTGTAACTCCCAGGAGTACGTATGAGACATATCAGGAAAGGCTGGAAATGTGAGAAAAGAGAATGAATAAAATGTAAGGTGCTGAACGCATTGAGGTAGGTGATGAGAGAGTGGCAAGGTAACATAAGACCAGAAATACCTGTAAAAAACTGGTGTACAATGTATATCCAAGTCATAGGAGGATCTGTAGGTAACAGGGAAAGTATCCCCAGGGGTGTAAACAGTCAGTGTACAGCCCCAGGTTCAGGAAGAGGCGTGGGCCCTGGTAAGTCCTAAGAAAGGAAAAAGGTATGGATATAGCGAATAAATGCCATAAATGGTGGAGTATGGGTGAAAAGGAAAGCAATTCGAAAATCGTCATCACAAGAACGTGAATGATGGTAAAGGTGAAAAGATGAGATGGACATGAAGGTGAGTAAAGTGGCAAGCGGTCGTTAGATCTGGTAAAAGGACAGAGAGAAACATTGGTACAGTGGTAAATGAGCATGTTGAAGACACGGATGGTGGAGGATACTCAAAAGAGCACCTCACTTTGCACACTTATAAATTACCGTTCCTGCCCCCTAGCCTCAATAGGCTTATGTTTGCATTTAATTCACTGTGACAACATCTGGCTTTTCTGACCCGGGCATTTCAGCTCTTGCCTTACCTTTGCTCTTTTGAGTATCCTCCACCATCCGTGTCTTCGACATGCGCATTTACCACTGTACCAATGTTTCTCTCTGTCATTTTACCAGATCTGATGACTGCTTGCCACTGTCCATCTCGTCTCTTCAACTTTACCATCACCAACTTTCAACAACGTTATTCCCAATTGTTATTTGTTGTCATATGCTGGCTCCACCTCCCAAAATTGTTTTCCTTCTCCTGTTTGGAATGAAAAGCAGTTCACAAAAGCTGTGAAGAAGAGTGTGTGCAAGGAATAAAAATATAGGAATAGGTATGATGGTATTTTTCACCTATGCTGTCCTTCTCTTTGGCAGATTGTGGCTTGAACAAATCTGTGGTAGGGAGTTTTTTACTTTGCCAGTATCAGCTTGCAATTCAGATACAGGATTAGCTAGCCAGACAATGTGAAGTGATGGCAGAATATGTTTGTTGAAATCAACTATACTTAAAACAATGATTGAAGTGGTGGCGCCACATTCAATGTTATGGCCACTATTTGATAACACTAGAATACATACAATCCTGCACGTCTTTTCTAATAACTTGTAATAGCTGAAATATATTGGCCTGGTAAACGGCCATCCTCTCGGTTTCTGGGTTAGAAAAAAATGGCCAAATATTTCACAGCTCCCTCAATAATCCGAAATGGAACCATATCCTTACTCGCAGCCAGTGTGGAGCCTTTTTAAAAGCAGTAGCATTCATGTTAAACTCCAGTACTGCTCCACGTGTGTCAAATAGGGACACCAACAGTGGGATTAGGGAACCCACTTCAGTCATTGTCAGCACAACTTCATCTACAATCGCAGTATTTTGTGATCTTCATGCAATTCAACGAGAATGCTCTGTCTCAGTTCTGCAACCAACGTCTCCATTGGAAAGTCAAATAGGAAATGGGAGTTGTAATCATAATAAGTATAAGAATAAGAATAATGTGATTTCTAGAGCTCATGGCTATTTCAAACGTAGCCAGAACAGGGATACGGACTTTGGAGACAAAAACAGCTTGTCCTTACAACTAAAAGAGATTTTAACCAGATCTGAATAGCCAGGTCTTCAGTTTCTTCCAGAAAATAATTTCAGAGGGGGCTAGCCATATTCCAGCCGGAAGAGAATTTCAATATTTGGAGCAAGATAACTGAAGCCACTGCCTTCAGTTCTGGCTCTTTTGAATTTGGAGATGAATGCCTGTTTGGCATCCAGCGATCTTAGGTTCCTAGTCGGAACTTAGGTAGCAATCATTGCCTGCAGGTACTTGGGACCTTGAGAGGGAAGAGTCCTAAGGCAGAAACATGGTACCTTAAATGTAAATCTTTGCTATACTGGAAGCCAGTGCAGTTTACTCAAAGGGGAGGTGATGGAGGTGTTCTTGGGGAGTCTGCACAGTGTCCTGGCATCTGCGTTCTGAACTCATTGAAGCCCGTTCTGATGGCACTGAGATACACCAGGTAGAGCACATTGCAGTAATCCCGCCTGGATATGGCCAGTGCCTTGACAGTAATTCTCTAGGCAGGTTCAGCCAAGAAATAAAGAATTTTCCTCAGGGATCTTAGCATCTGGAAATGTTTCCTGAGAGAGCATTAATCTGGACATTGAGGAAAAGCCAGATGCAAAAATTTTTAACATGGTGCTTGGGAGGTGGTAGTGGGCCTATCTGTCAGGCCACCATGCATTATATTAATGTGCTTGCCCAGGACCAAAACCTTCATTAACCCTGCTTTCAGCTTCAAGCAGTTTAGGTCCATCCAGACAGCGACCAACTCCTACCAGGTCCCACAGTTCGCATGTCCTATGGACCCCCTCTGGCATACTGGGTCAGTGTATCCTCAAAGTACCCAGGCTCTGGTGCGATCAAGACACTGAAGTTCTCAGTGGCGACCCCTCCTGGCATATAGGGGTGCAGCCCACTACCAAATAAGGACTACGGCCCTTACCTAATGGTAGTTTTCTCACTGCAGCCTCCCTTGTACATGGGGTCACCCCACTCCCGCTGCTCATGGGCACCAACCCGATTGGTGTAGTGGTGCACGTTGCTCAATTCATGGCTACCCTCCTCTGTCATACGGGGTCACTGACTTTGGTCTGCACATCGTGCAGCAGCTGTCTCACCACACTTTGCAAAGGGATTACCCTTGACAGGGCTACCCACTGGACCTCGCTGTTTCCATTGTTCTCCTCTATCTCACAGGGCACACTGGTCTTGACAAGCAGGCAGGTGCTGATGCTCCAGGCTCCAGGGCAGGTGGTTTTGGATTCTGTGGGGGATGTCTGCTCACCCAACAGAGAGACTTGCAGGCCCTGTCCTCTGTCATGGTCACAAACAAAGCTCTTGGAAAGCTTCTTCTCCTCACACTGCCTCTCTGGCTACTTGGCAGATGACAAACTTTGGGGTCTCAAGATCTCCTTTTTATAGTCCATTTCCAGAGACCAAATGTAATTTAGAATCTGAATCTTTGATGTTTATGTTGAGGGTCTGCTTCTTTTGAAGTACTCACTCATTTGTCCTTTTTTACCTCTTGACAGCAGTCTGTCATAGCAGGAGTAACTCCAAAACTGACCCCCACAACACAGGCCATGAGAATGACCTGGATGTCAGCCACTTTGATATATGTATCATACGTTTAGCCCAGGGCCTCAGCTCTACTCTTTATTATTCTCTTATTAGCCCCATCTCCTTCCTAAGATGTGTCCAGGCCCTTCCTTGGGATCTCTCATGTATTCAAAGAGTGCCCTTTGAAGTGTACACAGGGAAACCTGGCTCCACCCTCTCCAGTTTGTCCCACCCAGCTTACATGAATGTACACATACACTGTCTACCTGGAACATGACTCTCTACCTCCTCTATATGTTTCACCATTCAGGCCTGGGTCTTCCAAAATGGAACTCAGGGCCTTCCATGTATTGTACCATCCACATGCACACATACACCCAGTGCACATATTCAGCCTACACACTGCACAGCACTGTATCCTTCATGTACAGAACAGCCCATATTTACACATACATCCACACAGATATTAAACATGCACAACACTATATCCCCCATGTACTGTACCACTTATGGCCATACATAGACCCAGCACATGCATTTATCACTTACAGACCGCACAACACTACAGAATTATTCTACTGTACTGCTCCAAGGCACACATGCACTCATCACATGTTCTCACCATGCACAAACAGCTCCAAATTGCATTATCCATTTATTGTGCCCTTCCCAGGCACATAAACATCAATTGCATACACACCATTCCTGCGCTGCACAGCACTTCACAACAAACAAATATAGGCCAAGGGTGAGTTAAGCACACAGCAGCAGAACGTTAATAAACAGTAAACCTCTAGGCTTCATCCTAGTGGCAGAGGTTAAGAAGGACTATTCACTCCTACTGATCACTACATGGTATTCTGTCAGTACTGTGCACAGGCTGCTTAACCCCTGGTGAAAGAGGTTGCCTCTCACCACTTTGAGAGAGTGCTTTAGGCAACCCTCCCTGTCCAACAAGACCGTAATCCATTAGACAGACCTATGTCATAGCACATATGCACGATAAGTGTTTGCCTATGACAAACAAATCAGCATAAGGTATCCAGACATCAGAACAATTGGGCACTCAGGGCAGGAGTGCATGTTTATTGTCATGCAGAGGACTCTTCTGTACCAAAACAAGTTAATTATCATTTTATTTGAGCTCTAATTGTGCAAAAAAATAAATTACCAATTACAATATATTTTAGGAAAATATTATTATGCATATTAAAGCTGACATTTGTAACAACTTACAAGCAAACATTGCTTAAAGAAAGTTTGATTTAAAATGTTATTCAATGAAATACATTTTATGTGTTATTGTATGTGCTAGTGCTATTGCCTGCCTGGACTTATTTCTATGGAAGTGTATTTTGGTACCAGTGGTTGGCCATCTGTAATTGTAATTGTATTTATATAGTGCTTTCTACTCCTCTCAAAACGTAGAATCGCTTTTCGGTGTTATTTATGAGTTCATAGTGGCAGAGTGAGATTTGAGATAAGTCAGAGAGTGGAGGTAGGGGATATATTCAGAGAGGTGTAGGGTGAAACAGAATCGAGCATTGGAGAGAGTGAACGTTTTCTTTTATGTTTTCCACATTAGAAGTAAATTAATAGATATATAGGTACATGACTACATAGAAAGGGTATATATGTATAAGGAAGATAATATATTGAGAGTTCAAGTTGTATTGTATAACTCAAGTGGTACTGTACTTGAAGCTAATTTATTTGTGTATTTTTTTATAACTCATTATTAAAATGTTATGTTTTCCTCAATATTTCAATAATGAGGCGCTTGCAGATAAAATAGTTATGATAATATTTTACATATTGTGATGGATAATTAAAACAGAGACCCATCTAATGAGAGAACTTATAGAAAAACAATGACCTGTAAACATGTTAAGCATATAGTATATATATAATAATAATGTTTATATATATATATATATATATATCCATATATATACACACACACACATACATATATATTATATATTTATGTATACATACATATTTACTTGAAAAACAAAGGTTACAGGGATGTTATGTTAGAAATAGAATTAAAAACTCTTAGAAATTCATTAAAAAAACAGCACTCCCTTTCCATGGTAAATTGCAGGCTTTGTGGATATATAACTCAGTCATTCAATCATCTCTTATGCTGCTGCCCGGCACTAATAAATGCACGTCATGCTTTTTTAAAACCTCTTTTTTCACGTCACAGCATAAGAACTTGCAATGAGGCCAAGTCACTTGTGTTTACTTTGAAGAAGCCATCTGATCTAGCTAAATTTGGGAAGTTTATTTATCAGTTACAAAAACTGCTGAAGGAGAGCACCACAGGCGCCCAGATTTTTATCCCTTAAAGAAGAAGGGAGAGGTAATTTTTTTTGTAATCCTTGTACAGCCTTAAAGGGCTAATTAATAACTTGCTGCCTTTCAACGGCTTATCAACATTGTCTGGCAATCTTGGGTGTGGTGCTTTGCACATTTCTGCTGGAAATAATTAGATTTTATCACAATGAATTGTTCTGCTAATTACCTCTTTTAGGTTTTAGGCCTTTGATCAATAACAGTTATGAAATATTGTATATTTGCTTTTTTATCCTTTTGGAGTAATTACTCTGCTTGTAAAGAAGTGTTTTGCTGAGCTTTTATATTTTGAATTTAAAAAACAAATTGCTTTATGATTTTAGGCCGTAGTCTCTATAGGTCCATTGTTGTCTTGGCATATGCCTATTTAGGGAAATGTGTGAGATTAATCTCACTTGAAGATTTTAAATAATCACACAATAAATGTTTCTACTACACACACTTAAAAAAACTAAAGTTACAGGGGCGTTAAATTTAGGGTCACATTTTAAACGTACACAATCATAGAAATTCACCTCTTATAGTTAGAGCTATCTCAAGTAACTATAACTTGTGCCCTAAGGTAACTATAACTCATGTCCCCACCATGCAGTGTTATCTGAAGATGAGATAGTGCTGGAGCACTGCGGGGCCTGAGGAAGGAGTTTTTACTCTCCTGTTCTGGATTCAGCAACCACCAGAGCTCAGAATAGACACCTTCACTATTCTCACCCATAGAGGTTGACTGGATCTTTGGACTTGGCCAAGAGACAGTAGTCAGAAACATTAAATCACAAATCAATGACACTAAACCATAACATTTCTAGATACCATAAACAAGGCCAAGAGATAGTAGTCAGGAATATTAAATCACAAATCAATGACACTAAACCATAAAATTTCTAGATACCATAAAAAATTCAACTCCAAATCAAACTTCAAACTGATTAAAGTTTCAAAGCTTTACTACAATCCCAAAACCAAGGTCACATAAATTGTGCGCATAACTAAGTTATAAATGTACATGAAAATCATAGGCTAACCAAAGCATCTGAAAATATTTAACCTACTAAACATCGATGATGTTAGACACTCCAAAAGAATTATGTAGATTAGCAACAGCATGCTATGATTATTATCACATTTCTAAGCAGATGATGGTGTCATCAGTAACTCATCAAAATACAGTTTTAACAATTAATTTCAGAGCTGGGCCATTTCTAATACTAACCAAAATTAGGAATTGCATGTGTGGGAACAGGCTAACACATGCGGACAAAAGCAAAAAGAAAAGAAGACAAAAATAATATGGAAAACATCTAACTAGAAAAACTTACTACAAAAATATGCTGGTCTATGTTGCTAACAGAAAAGGAAACAAGAAACCACATTTAGTTATACCTCTCCTCATGGGACACCATACAGCATTGACTCATAGAGACAGAGCATTCACCATCTTCCGGTGTCGGTTGACAGCAGCGTCAGGACAGTGCAGAACTCAAGCTGCACATGGGATAGATCAGCAGTTCAGAATTAGTTGGCCATACTCCCCCTCCAAATAAATGGGGACAAAGTTGTTCGGCCCACCGGTGGGCAGATGGGGCACTTACCCCAGATCCTCTCCCAGGGGGGACAGAAAGCCTATTAGATGCTAAGGAATTAAAAAACAACATAGTGGGGTGGTGGCTCCCAAGCAGTATGGACATGGTTATGCCCCCACCCCAACTGAAGGGGGTAAGAGTCTTTCAGATCTCCCCCTGCACACTAAAACATCTCATCCCAACAGCAAGCAAGAGGACATTAGATTATTTTGGGCTTTGATTTTACATTTGGGCCATGAGAGCTTGGCTAACTCTCAAAATCGTCCCACTTGGAATTGTGAGGGCTGCACTTTTTGGATGTTGGGACGCTGGTATCTAGAAAAATCTATGAGACCGAGACACATCTGAAAACTAAGCATCTGGGTGAGTCCAGGGTGGTGTGCTTCACATGCACCCCGCTCCATTTTCTTACCCACAATGCCCTGCAGACCTCCAACTTTGTTTGAAATCACATATGTTCCCCACATTTTTGTGATGGAACCTTCCGCAATCTACAAAATTCCTACCACTCAGCATTTTCGCATCTATACTGATAAAAATTCTGCCCCACTTGTCAGCCTAAAAACATTTTTTTCAACGGACACCATCCGTGTCTTCGACATGCGCATTTACCACTGTACCAATGTTTCTCTCTGTCATTTTACCAGATCTGACGACTGCTTGCCACTTTACTCACCTTCATGTCCATCTCGTCTCTTCAACTTTACCATCATTCACGTTCTTGTGATGACGATTCTCGAATTGCTTTCTTTTTCACCCATACTACACCATTTATGTCATTTATTCGCTATATCCATACCTTTTTCCTTTCTTAGGACTTACCAGGGTCCACGCCTCTTCCTGAACCTGGGGCTGTACACTGACTACTCCCTGTTTACACCCCTGGGGTTACTTTCCCTGTTACCTACAGATCCACCTATGACTTGGATATACATTGTACACCAGTTTTTTACAGGTATTTCTGGTCTTATGTTACCTTGCCACTCTCTCATCACCTACCTCAAGGTGCTCAGCACCTTACATTGTATTCATTCTCTTTTCTCGTATCCCGCCTTCCCTGATACGTCTCATACGTACTCCTGGGAGTTACCGTTCATTGTACAACCTTTATAGGTAGGCGTTTCTTCCTTTTCTTTGTACTTACCCTTTTCTACCTACTGTCTGACTGCCAGTTTCTTATTTTTCGACTCACTGCCGTATTTGCATCTGGTCATGACTACGCTCATTTAGGGTTTCACACTTGTTCTGTACTTTGTAGGTTACCTTGGTCTCCACGTGCTATTTCACACTCTTCTTTGATGTCAATACACAATTGGGACTAGGGTACTGGATGTCACCTTTACACACGCATATATTCTGCCATGTCTTTTTCACACCATCACACCTCTGTACCACTCTCTTTAATGCCTTTGTTCCAGTATACTTGTACAGCTCACAAAAGCAATTACTATGGCCCTCATTCTGACCCTGGCGGTCGGTGATAAAGCGGCGGCCAAGCCGCCAACAGGCCGGCGGTCTAAAATATGCAATTCTGACCCTGGCGGGAACCGCCAACACAGCCCGCCAACTTAACACTCCGACCGCCACGGCGGTACAAACAAACAGCGCGGCGGTTCCCGCCAACAGCCAGGCGGCAGACAATGTACCGCCCACCCTATTACGACCCACCAATCTGCCACCTTTTCCGGGGCGGGAGCACCGCCGATAAGAACACGGCGGAAACAGACTACGAACGGGAAAACGCTCACCTCTACGCAGTCCACGCGAGAATTCGGCAGTATGGAACCAGAGTTGCAGGTCATCCCCGCACTCCTATTCCTGCTCATATACCAGGAGCACGCCCGGCGGCGCGGAAGACATCGGTGAGTACTGCACCTACGACACAGGGGAGGGAAAAGATTACCGGCACACACCCACCCACCCACACCCACTACAACACACACATCAATGCATTCCCACAGATCACTGTCACAACCCACAAACCACCCCCCTCCGAAATAATGCAAAGACCAAAATAAGAGATCATAAACGGGCAGATATATTGAAATATGTACACCAGTAATCCCAATAAATAAATAAACTATGTACAAAATATATACAGCTACTAAATGTAGTCCAACCACTGTCCGTGGATCACAGGGGTCCTGTGCAAAGGGGCAAGGCCCAGTCCCACGACAAGAACTCCACGGAGAGAACACTGCAGGGGCATCAGAAAGAAAATAGGACAGGCACCTCAGGGGGAAGGGAAGGGGGGGCACCTCAGCCACTTGAGTACACGACGCCAGATCCACGAGGGGACTCCATGACCACTGGCCCATCCTGGGGAGAGCAAAGCCACAGTCCATACAGTCCATACAGTGGGTGGCCTGCCCACTGGGCCATCCTGGGGAGAGCAAAGCCACAGTCCATACAGTCCATACAGTGGGTGGCCTGCCCACTGGGCCATCCTGGGGAGAGCAAAGCCACAGTCCATACAGTCCATACAGTGGGTGGCCTGCCCACTGGGCCATCCTGGGGAGAGCAAAGCCACAGTCCATACAGTCCATACAGTGGGTGGCCTGCCCACTGGGCCATCCTGGGGAGAGCAAAGCCACAGTCCATACAGTCCATACAGTGGGTGCCCTGCCCACTGGGCCATCCTGGGGAGAGCAAAGCCACAGTCCATACAGTCCATACAGTGGGTGGCCTGCCCACTGGGCCATCCTGGGGAGAGCAAAGCCACAGTCCATACAGTCCATACAGTGGGTGGCCTGCCCACTGGGCCATCCTGGGGAGAGCAAAGCCACAGTCCATACAGTCCAAAACAGACCCCACTGCCACTGGAGGAGGCAAGTTGGGCAGAGGACATCCTGCAGCCCTGCCCGAGATAGATCCTGCCCTGCCACGTCTGCCAAAGGGCCAGCGGTTCTTGCTTTGAAGGGCCCAGTTCAGCGGTTCCTGAGACGGCGGGGCCCAGCGGAGCGGTTCTTGAGACGGCGGGGCCCAGCGGAGCGGTGCTTGAGACTGCGGGGCCCAGTTCAGCGGTCCTTGCCCTGAAGGGCCCAGTTCAGCGGTTCTTGAGACGGCGGGGCCCAGTTCAGCGGTTCTTGAGACGGCGGGGCCCAGTTCAGCGCTCCTTGCCTTGAAGGGCCCAGTTCAGCGGTTCTTGAGACGGCGGGGCCCAGCGGAGCGGTGCTTGAGACTGCGGGGCCCAGTTCAGCGCTCCTTGCCCTGAAGGGCCCAGTTCAGCGGTTCTTGAGACGGCGGGGCCCAGTTCAGCGGTTCTTGAGATGGCGGGGCCCAGTTCAGCGCTCCTTGCCTTGAAGGGCCCAGTTCAGCGGTTCTTGAGACGGCGGGGCCCAGCGGAGCGGTGCTTGAGACTGCGGGGCCCAGTTCAGCGGTCCTTGCCCTGAAGGGCCCAGTTCAGCGGTTCTTGAGACGGCGGGGCCCAGTTCAGCGGTTCTTGAGATGGCGGGGCCCAGTTCAGCCCTCCTTGCCTTGAAGGGCCCAGTTCAGCGGTTCTTGAGACGGCGGGGCCCAGCGGAGCGGTTCTTGAGACGGCGAGGCCCAGTTCAGCGCTCCTTGCCTTGAAGGGCCCAGTTCAGCGGTTCTTGAGACGGCGGGGCCCAGCGGAGCGGTGCGTGAGACGGCGGGGCCCAGCGGAGCGGTTCTTGAGACGGCGGGGCCCAGTTCAGCGGTTCTTGAGACGGCGGGGCCCAGTTCAGTGCTCCTTGCCTTGAAGGGCCCAGTTCAGCGGTTCTTGAGACGGCGGGGCCCAGCGGAGCGGTGCGTGAGACGGCGGGGCCCAGCGGAGCGGTTCTTGAGACGGCGGGGCCCAGCGGAGCGGTGCTTGAGACTGCGGGGCCCAGTTCAGCGGTCCTTGCCCTGAAGGGCCCAGTTCAGCGGTTCTTGAGACGGCGGGGCCCAGTTCAGCGGTTCTTGAGACGGCGGGGCCCAGTTCAGCGGTCCTTGCCCTGAAGGGCCCAGTTCAGCGGTTCTTGAGACGGCGGGGCCCAGTTCAGCGGTCCTTGCCCTGAAGGGCCCAGTTCAGCGGTTCTTGAGACGGCGGGGCCCAGTTCAGCGGTGCTTGAGACTGCGGGGCCCAGTTCAGCGGTCCTTGCCCTGAAGGGCCCAGTTCAGCGGTTCTTGAGACGGCGGGGCCCAGTTCAGCGGTTCTTGAGACGGCGGGGCCCAGTTCAGCGGTCCTTGCCCTGAAGGGCCCAGTTCAGCGGTTCTTGAGACGGCGGGGCCCAGTTCAGCGGTCCTTGCCCTGAAGGGCCCAGTTCAGCGGTTCTTGAGACGGCGGGGCCCAGTTCAGCGGTTCTTGAGACGGCGGGGCCTAGTTCAGCGGTCCTTGCCCTGAAGGGCCCAGTTCAGCGGTTCTTGAGACGGCGGGGCCCAGTTCAGCGGTTCTTGAGACGGCGGGGCCCAGTTCAGCGCTCCTTGCCTTGAAGGGCCCAGTTCACTCCTTCACTGCCCACCTGGGCTGTGGGTGGTGGGGCCCTCCTGGCCAGCTGGGCTGGGTCCTCCCTGGGCAGCGGCTATGGGGGTGGTGGGCTCTCCCGGGGCAGCTGTGCCGGTTCCTCCCGGGGCAGCGGCTATGGGGGTTATGGGCTCCTCCTGGGCAGCAGGCCTGCTGCCTGACCTCTCCGACTTGCTGCCCTTGCCCTCCTTAGTCGTGGGCCTGTGGCCCTTTCCTCCCTTTGGAGCTGTGGCTGGTGACTGTCTCTGGGTGGTGTCCGGGGGGGATGTAGAAGGCCGGCTCCTGCGGCGACCCTTCCGCCTTCTGCTCCTCTTCCCAGGGGGTGGGCTGGCTGTCCCCTTGCTGCTGGGCGAAGATCCAGACATGCGGGCTGGCGGGCTCCAATACCCCTGCACCCTTGTCAAGGGGGCTTGTCAAGGGGGCTGCAGGGCTGGTGGTGGCTGAGGTGCTCTTCTTACCCCGACGAGAAGGAGGGGGGGGCTCAGGGTCAGGAACGAAGTTAGTAGTGGCGAGGAAGAGCTTCTTGGGACAATGGAGAGTGGTAGGTACAGTGGGAATGGGAGTGGAGGGAGAGGATGTGGTTGTAGGTGAGTCACGTTTGCTGTCTTTGGGTGCAGGTGCAGGAGGGATAGGCTGTCGTGAGGTGGATGGCTGTTGGGTGGGTGGGTGGCTGCGTTTGTGTGGTGTGGAAGAGGGGGTGACAGACACAGTGGGAGAGGACACAGGGGACGTGTAAATGGCAGTGGGGGTGGTGACTGCACGTGTGCGGACTGGAGTGGAGGGTGTGCTGGTGATGGAAACACTGGCTGATGGTGAGGTGAATGGAGGTGTGAGTGTAGACGTCACAGGGAGGGAGGAGGGAGACGAGGAGGTGGGGGTCACAGAGGTGGTAGTGACTGTTGGCATGTCTGCATCGGAATGTTGCGTGTGTGAATGTCTGCGTGATCTGTGGTGCTTATGTTTGGATGAGCTTCTCTTGGGTGTTGAGGTGTGTGCAGGCTGGTCTGATGGTGTGGGTGGGACAGGCAGAGGAACAGGAGACTGGGAGGAGGGAGTTAGTAGAGGCAGGCAGGAGACAGGGACAATGGCTGCCGTCAGTGCTGAGGCCAGAGCCTGGAACGATAGCTGATGGGCAGCCTGACCCGAATGAATGCCCTCCAGGTACGCATTGCTGCGATGAACCTCCCTCTCCACCCCCTGGATGGCATTCAAAAGGGTAGTCTGCCCAACAATGAGCGTTCGGAGGAGGTCAATGACCTCCTCACTGAGGGCAGCGGGGGTAACAGGGGCAGGGCCTGATTTGCCTGGGGCGAAGGAGATGCCCGGCTTCCTGGCAGAGCGGGCACGGGGCGAACGCTGAGGGGCTGCTGGGAGGGCGGAGATGGTGCGCTGGGTGGCGGCTGTACCTGTAATGGCGGGGGGCACGGATGGTGCCACCCCCGCAAGGGAGCCCCCTTCCGAGGACGTGTCCGTGTCGCTGCAGGGTCCAGTCGTCCCCGTCGTGGAGCTCCCCTCGCCCTCCGTCTCACTGGTCCAGTCTGACTCTGTGGCATGGCCCTCCTGGGCCATGTGAGATGCAGCTCCCTCCTGCCCCGATGCCACTTCTCCTCCGCCTGATGATGCTGATGCACACAAGCACAGAAAGACAAACAAAAAGGGGGGGGGAGAGAGAAATAAAGGGATATTGAGTACATGGATCTCCGGTACAGTTAGCGGACATGACAGACACAGATGCCCCCTGCACTAAGTTGCGCACTTGGGCTCCGCTACGCATTCCGTGGAACATGCCCTACACGCCTAGAGTTGACAACTGCACCCATGGATGACACGGCCCAGGGATGGCTGTACTGACAAACTACTGAGGGTGGTGGCTGGGGACACAGGGGCTTACGGGGGTGCCCAGCCTACAGATATCGCCCTGGCCTAGGGGGACCCCCAGCCCTCCTCCCCCACCCAGACACCTCCACTGCGCGACAACAGAGTAGATAATGCTTGTACTCACCCCCTTGTGTCTGCTGTGCTGCCCTCACGCGCCCATCCAATTCAGGGTAGGCCACCGCCAGGATCCGGAACATCAGGGGGCTCAGTTGACGGCAGGCACCCCGCCTACGTTGGGAGGCCATCCCCAGCAGAGACTCGGCAGTCTTCTTGGTCCCGCGGCGGATGTCCTCCCACCTCTTGCGGCAGTGGGTGCCCCGTCGATGGTGGACCCCCAGGGTCCGGACTTCCTTGGCGATGGCACACCAAATCCCGATCTTCTCATGGGCGCAGACCTATGTGACACGTACAGGGAGGGAGAAATACCACGTTCAAGTTTCTCAGCATTTTCCTTTCCAGTGGCCCAACGCCCCCCATCCCCGCCAGGCCCCCCGCCATGCCCCCCGCCAGGCCCAACATGCCCCCCATCCCCGCCAGGCCCCCCGCCATGCCCCCCGCCAGGCCCAACATGCCCCCCATCCCCGCCAGGCCCCCCGCCATGCCCCCCGCCAGGCCCAACATGCCCCCCATCCCCGCCAGGCCCCCCGCCATGCCCCCAAGCCAGCCAGTGGCCCCAAATCCATATTGAATTAAACTCACTTGTTGGTCTGGAGGACCGTAGAGTAGCGCATACTGGGGGAGGACCCCATCCACAAGTTTCTCCAACTCCTCTCCAGTGAAGGCAGGGGCCCTTTCCCCAGGCGCAGCAGCCATTGTCCCTTCCAGACCGAGGTCACAGCAACACTTGCAGTATAGGTCCTCTCCTGTGAAAGTTCAAGTCGCAAGTGGATAAGTAGATAGAAAATGGCGGTCACGTCCGCGGCGGTGCGTACCGCGGCGGTGCGTCCCACCACCGCCGGCGCCCTTCGCCATTGGCTCCTGAAACCCATAGGCTTCAATGTTAACCAATGCGGCTTCGCGCCGCGGTCTTCGCCCGCCGCCCGCCGCGGTGTGCCACGCCAGTGCATTGACCTCACATCCCATTGTCACACTTCACAGGTCAGGCAGCCGCCATTTCCAGGGCCCACATGGCTCAATTTCAACTGCGTCACACAGGCCTAGGCCTTGCATAGCCACTCAGACACGCCATTCACTGCATAGAGAATCGTATACTGTGCTAGCTGTGAGTACGTACCTGTGGGTTGCTTGACTGTGTGCTCCATGTTGTCCTTCCTAGGCACCGTCCGCTGGGTTGGGCGAGGAGACGGATGAATCCTCCCGTGTACCGACCGCTGGTGGACCTGTCGACAATGGAAGAACGCCACATTATCCTGACCTACCGTCTTAACCGTGCCACTATCCATGAACTGTGTGCCCAGCTGGAGCCCGACCTGATGTCCCCCATCCGCCAACCCACAGGGATTCCCCCTCTGGTGCAGGTCATGTCAGTACTCCATTTCTTGGCAAGTGGGTCATTTCAGACAACCGTGGGAATTGCTTCCGGGATGTCTCAGCCCATGTTTTCGAAGGTGTTATCCAGAGTGTTGTCTGCCCTGATGAAATCCGTGAGGAGCTACATCATTTTCCCTGAGGTGGGCGAATTGGCTACAGTGAAGGGTGACTTCTACGCCCTTGGACATATTCCCAACGTAATTGGTGCCATTGATGGGACCCATGTGGCTTTGGTTCCCCCAAGAGACAGGGAGCAGGTGTACAGGAACAGAAAAAATTACCATTCAATGAACATCCAGGTGGTGTGTTTGGCTGACCAGTACATCTCGCATGTAAATGCCAAATTCCCAGGGTCAGTGCATGACGCCTACATCCTCAGGAATAGCAGCATCCCTTACGTGATGGAACAGCTACAGAGACACCGTGTATGGCTAGTGGGGGACTCTGGGTACCCCAACCTGTCGTGGCTACTGACCCCAGTAAGGAATCCCCGGACCAGGGCAGAGGAACGGTACAATGAGGCCCATGGGCGTACTAGGAGGGTGATCGAACGCACCTTTGGCCTCCTAAAGCCAGGTTTAGGTGCCTGCATATGACAGGTGGATCCCTAATGTACTCACCTAAGAAGGTGTGTCACATCATCGTGGCCTGCTGCATGCTTCACAACCTGGCTTTGCGCCGCCAGGTGCCTTTCCTGCAGGAGGATGGTCGAGACGGTGGTGTTGTGGCAGCAGTGGAACCTGAGGAGAGTGACGAGGAGGAAGACGACGGGGCTGAAACAGACAACAGGGACAGAATCATTGAACAGTACTTCCAATAGGACACAGGTAACATTTCAAAGAGAATTTAGTAAATGTTAACTACTCTCCTGCATCTCTGCTGCCTGTCTATTTGCCCCAGTGTATGACGACTGAGTTTTGGCTTTTCCCTCCCTATTTCAGATCTGTGGTCCCCACTACGAGTCCTGTGCTTCGTTTCCCCATGGACTACAGCTTTGTGGCAGCTGTTTGTTGACTTCACCATGTACAAGGACATATTTGCACTGTCATGTCAATTACAATCTATTGAAATCACAGCCAGACTCCAGATATTTTGGTGCAAAATAGGTGTTTATTTAAGTGCTCAAAATGGGATGAGTGGTTTCAAGTGGGTGGGGGCTATGGTGAAGGAATGTCCATGGCAGAGTCCAGAGTAACAGTCACACAGGTGCATTGTCCAGAGGCCTGTGGAGAGATGGAGCATGGGCAGTTCAAGGATGGACAGGGTGACAATGTGGGACAGTGGGATGACATCAGGTGGTATCCATTGCTGGCGGGGGTCTTGACATCCTACTCTGTCTTCTTGCGAGATCTCAGGGCCCTCTTGCGGGGTGGTTCTTCTCCTGCAGGAGGTGGGGGTCTGGTGGGCTGCTGCTGTGCGGGGGCCTCCTGTCCACTAGCGCCGGCGGAGGTGGTTGGCTGTTCTTGGTCCAGGCTAGTGGCAGGGGCCCTTGGGTGTTGTTCAGTGTCCGCCCTGGTGTTTACGAGGTCCTGCAGCAGCCCTACCATGGTAACCAGGGTGGTGTTGATGGCTCTGATGTCCTCCCTGTACCCCCGATAGTGTTCCTCCTGCAGTGCCTGGATCTCCTGGAACCGGGCCAGTACCGTTGCCATCGTCTCCTGGGAGCGGTTGTATGCTCCCATGATGGTGGTGAGGACCTCGTGGAGAGTGGGTTCCCTGGGCCTCTCCTCCCCCCCCTGTCGCACAGCTGCCCTCCGAGTTCCCCTGTTTCCCTGGGCCTCTGCCCCCTGGCCGGTGTGCCCACTACCACTGCCCCCAGGTCCCTGTTGTTGTTGGGGTGGTGGGTTATCCTGGGTGCCCTGTAGTGGTAGACACACCGCAGATTGACGCGCCCTGGAGACAGAGGCATGGGCCCGCTGGGTGGGAGCTGTGCTGGTGTTCCCAGAGGGGTTAGGGTCTGTAGTGGCCTGGGCCTGTGTGAGGGGAACCGACTGTCCAGAGGTCCCCGATGGTCCGGGCTGGTCATCGGTGTCCAGGTCGACAGAGCTGCTGTCATCGCTGACGGCCTCTTGGGTGGGGGTGTGGAGAATTCTGGCCCCTCCGCCGCGGTGTGTTGACGGTCGGGTCCTGCAGGGGTATAGAGGTATGGTTATAGTTTCAATGAGTGGCATATGGGTGTATCTGTGGGTTCTCGTGTCCCCAAGTGCTGGCATTCGTGTGTGGGGGCTTTGGTGAGGGTGGCTTGTGGGGGGGATGTGTATATGCATTGGGCATGCTTTGGTGATGGGTGTCCATGCTTAGTGGACGCATGCAGGCCTAGGTTTTGGGATGTGTGGGTTGTGATGGTGAGACATTGGCGGGGAATAGGTGTGCTGGGGGTGGGGGTGAGGATGGTGGTGAGGATGGTGGTGGGGGTGAGGGTGGGGGTGAGGATGGTGGTGGGGGTGAGGGTGGGGTTCGAGGATGGGGTGAGGGTTGGGGTCTGATTTGGCATGCAGGGGGGGTGGGGGGAAGCAGTATTGAAGCTTCAACTTACCAGTATCCATTCCTCCGCCGACTCCTGCGAGGCCGTCAGGATGCAGGATGTTCAAGACTTCCTCCTCCCATGATGTGAATTGTGGGGGTTGAGGTGGGGGTCCTCCGCCAGTCTTCTGCACGGCGATGTTGTGCCTGGATACCATGGAACGCACCTTCCCCCGTAGGTCGTTCCATCGCTTCCTGATGTCTTCCCGATTTCTGGGGTGCTGTCCCACTGCGTTGACCCTGTCGACAATCCTCTGCCATAGCTCCGTCCTCCGGGCAATGCTGGTGTATTGTATCTGTGTGCCGAACAGCTGGGGCTCTACCCGAACGATTTCCTCCACCATGACCCTGAGTTCTTCGTCTGTGAAGCGGGGTTGTCTTTGGGGTGCCATGGGGTGGTGTGTATGATGTGTGGGGTGGAGTATGTGTATTTAAGTGAGTTGAGTGTGGTGGTGTGTGTTGTTTTGTGTGTGGATAGTGTGTGGGTGATGGTGTTGAGTGGCTGTGGCTGTTATTTTTTGGATGCTGGGGTCTCGCTCTTGCCTTCTTTACGAATTTTTTAGCGTAGGGGTTTGTGGGTGATGTGGGTGGGTGTTTTATATTGTATTGTGTGTGTGGGAGTGGTGTGTGTATGTGTATCAGGTGTGTGGGATTCAAATCGTCCAATGTGGCTGAGTTTTGTTCATTTGTGTGTATTCTGACCGCGGCGGTGTGTCCCGCCAATGGAATACCGCGTTTGAATGACCGCCGCGTGGATTCGTGG
The DNA here is from genome assembly GCF_031143425.1 of Pleurodeles waltl. Classification (NCBI taxonomy): domain Eukaryota; kingdom Metazoa; phylum Chordata; class Amphibia; order Caudata; family Salamandridae; genus Pleurodeles; species Pleurodeles waltl. Next base: position 958,537,652 of record NC_090449.1, read on the forward strand.
GTCGTAATGGGATGGGCGTATTTCTGTTGGCGTGGCGGTGGAGGTTTGGTCACCTCCACCTTTCCGCCGACCGCTGGTCTGGCGGTCTGTTGTGGCGGTCGGATTTTCGGAGGTTTGCCTTCTGCGGGTCAGAATGACCGTGGCGGGTTTCCGCGACCGCGGCGGGATTATGGAGGATTTCTGACCGGCGGTAGGCGCCTTTTACCGCCGAGGTCAGAATGACCACCTATATGTATTTTCAGCCTTGATAAAGTCACAGGTGTGACGAAACACGCGTCGGCTGTATTTATTTGGATTGTATTGGCTGTACCTATTTGGATGTAACTGTGAAGTGATGACTACAGTTCAATTAAATGGTCTACTACTAGTGGGCATGCAACTCTGGTTGTGCCACCAACATTAGTAGTCCTAGAATCATGTCTCAGACCTGCCACTGCAGTATCTGTGTGTGCAGTTTTAAACTGCCAATTCGACTTGGCAAGTGCACCCACTTGACAGGCCTAAACCTTCCCTTTTCTTACATGTAAGACACCCCTGAGGTAAGCCCTAGGTAGCCCCATGGGCAGGGTGCAGTGTATGTTTAAGGCAGGACATATACTAATGTGTTTTATATGTCCTAACAGTGAAATCCTGCCAAATTTGTTTTTCACTGTTGCAAGGCCTATCCCTCTCATAGATTAACTTGGGGGCCGTCTTTAAATATGATTAAAGCGTATATTCCCTCTGGGAGCGGATAAACATGTGGAGTTTGGGGTCTCTGAGCTCACAATTTAAAAATGCATCCTTTAGTAAAGTTGATTTTAAGATTGTGTTTTTGAAAATGCCACTTTTAGAAAGTGGGCATTTTCTTGCCTAAAACATTCTGTGACTCTGCCTGTTTGTGGATTTCCTGTCTGGGTCAGTTTGACAGTTGAGCTGTTTGCACCTCTCTCTAGACAGTGACACAAAGAGAGCTGGGGTGTAGCCTGCATATCCTGATGAGCCATCTGTGCTAGGAGGGAGGGGAGGAATGGTCACTTACACCAGAAAGGGATGTGCCTGCCCTCACACAGTGCAGACTCCAACCCCCTGGTGTGTGTCTGGGGCCTGGCCTGGGCAAGGCAGGATTTCACAAACAAGAGAGACTTTCCATTGAATTAAGGCTACTTCAAAGGCCAAAATGGGTATTAGAAGAGCACCCAAAACCACAGACTTGAGATCACTTCTAGACATCAAGCGGAAGCTCTGCCTGGAGAGGACTTGAAGAGCTGAGGAGAAGTGCTGCCCTGCCTGTGACTGTGCTCTGTGGAGCTATCCGGCAGTTGCTGCTTCTGCCTGTGCAAGGGGACAAAGACTGGACTTTGTTGTGCATTCCTGCTTGTGAAGAAATCTCCAAGGGCTTGTCCTGAGCTTGCCTCCTGTGGTTGAAGTCTCAGGGCCATCAAAGACTTGCCCCTGCCAGTACCTGGACTCTCTGCTGAGACTCCTGCCCTGCCAAGTGGTGCCCTATCCAGTTCCTGGGGCCTTGACAGGTGAAGCTGGCATACCAAGAATGAAAATCTATGCACAGACCGCCATGCGGGGAAATTTTGGATGCACCATCCGAAATGCGGCTGAAAAACGACGCGCTGCCGGCTTCGCGGCTAAAATCGACACTCCACCGCCATCGCGGCTGGAAGATTGACGCACACAGCTGGAGAAACGGCGCACAACACCCGCTGACAGAGGCTGATAACGTGGCAACCCACATTGTGCGGTTTTGATGATACCGTCAGGCAGGATTTTCGATGCAAACCTTGCTGGGCATGGAAAAACTATGCAATGCTGCCCGGACCCGAGTGCTGCCTGGATCGATGCATCGCTCTCCTGTGGAGAGCAAAAACGACACTCGCCGACCCGACTGGAGAAGGAGAAACGATGCACAGTCTCACTGGCGATTGAGAAATCGACACATCGCTAACCTTTTTTGACGCACACTAGCCTGTGCGTGTTATTTTGATGCTACCTAGGTACTTTTCAATGCTAACTGTGTTTTTACTGGTTACTAAAGAATTTAAGACTCATTTGTCTTTAAAATTAATAACTTGACTTCTTTATGTTGGATTGTTGTCGTTTTCGTCTTGTTTTGTTTAGATAAATAGTTCCTATTTTTCTAAACTTGTGTTGTGTCATTTTGTAGTGCTTTCACTGAGTTTCTGTGTGTGTTGGTACAAATACTTTATAACTAGACTCTGAAGTTCAGCCTGCCTCTTTGTGCCAAGCTACCAAGGGGGTGAGCGGGGGTTAACTGAGGGTGATTCTCCTTTACCCTGAGTAGAGTGAGGCTCCTTGCTTGGACAGGGGTAACGTGACTGCCAACCAAAGACCACATTTCTAACAAAACCCTATTGTGCACCTTAAATTCAAACCAAATATGTAAAGCAAATTATTTGTCTAAAACACCATTCATGTAATGTCAAAGCATTTTTAAATGTGTATTTATTTTCTAAATGCATAATTCATTATGAAATCCATGTATATCAATATGTGTGTTTAATTCTCATTCATTTAATGCTCATAATACATTTTATTTCTACAATTTCCACCTAAAGAGTATACTTTCATGTTAATATCTAATAATAATTCACTCAAAAATAAATACATAGGGCCTGATTCTAAGCTTGGCAGGCGGCGGGAGCCGGCCGCCAAGCGGGAACCGCCAGAAGACCGTACCGCGGTCAAAAGACCGCGGCGGTCATTCTGGGTTTCCCACTGGGCTGGCGGGCAACCGCCAAAAGTCCGCCCGCCAGCCCAGTGGGAAACACCCTTCCCACGTGGAAGCCGGCTCCGAATGGAGCCGGCGGAGTGGGAAGGTGTGACGGGTGCAGTTGCACCCGTCGCGAATTTCAGTGTCTGCAAAGCAGACACTGAAATTCTTTGTGGGGCCCTCTTACGGGGACCCCTGCAGTGCCCAGGCCATTGGCATGGGCACTGCAGGGGCCCCCAGGGGCCCCATGACACCCCATACCGCCATCCTGTTCCTGGCGGGCGACCCGCCAGGAACAGGATGGCGGTATGGGGTGTCAGAATCCCCATGGCGGATTCCCATGGGCAAGCGCCGGCTTTCCGCTTCTGGCCGCGGCTGTACCACCGCGGTCAGAATGCCCGGCGGAGCACCGCCAGCCTGTTGGCGGTGCTACCGCCGACCCCGGCCCTGGCGGTATTTACCGCCAGGGTCAGAATGACCCCCATAATGTTTTCCTGTTAAATGTGGTGTCCTAAATACAAAAGGTAGGCACAATGTCTACCACAATTTAAATGTGCACATTTTCATTTCTACGTTATTTTTCTCTGTTATGCTTTTAAACTACAGAATTATTAGTTGCTATATCCTACTTCTATGCCACAAAATTTATTAATAAAGCTTGATCTCTCTCAATCCCTCCTCTGATGGCAATCTTTGTCAGAACAAAAAAGAATTATTCTCAATGAGACAAGTCAAAACCTTGTAGTTTGATATAACACATTGATCTAGGTTTGTGATAATTGTCAATTCTTTTCGTTGTCTGATAACACCTGTTTCTCCTATTCTCCAATTATATTGCTTTATTCCTTTGTTTATCCTTTGCTCTTTGTTTTGTCCAGAAATTGTAAGCTTTGTAAAATCCAAGTGCACAAATTATGCACATTGTCACAATCAATAAAGGTTTCATGATCATCTTCATAAAACCATTTCCCAAGTTACCAAACCATGATCCTACCTTAGAGACTCCTTCACCTACTGTTTCCCAAACATATGTCTCTTCTAGGTCATTAAAGTCACTTTTCAGACTTTTCAAATACGAAAAATATCTCTCTATCTCCTTGCTTTTTATTTTGGAATGTGCAGTGATTTCAATACTGTGCAGACTCTGCCCTCTTTTGCTAAAAGAATCCCCAATACAAGGTGATTCTGAAGAATCACAGATCCTGAGGCAACCATTTCTTTGTCCATTAGGAGCGTTGCACCTGAATAATCAGTTGACGTCTTATCTACATTCATTGATGACTTCCTTATTTTAATGTCATTCAAGATCACTCCCACTTATAAAATAATAGCTCCACAAATATCACCTTTAATTTCTGAACTACTTGCTTCTGTTCTAAATCTCATTTTAGGTCTCTCAAATTCTTCAGGAGTGTCAATGTTTTCCACTTGGTAAATTTTCTGGAAAACCACTCCCAAATAGCATGTACTATACCAGTCTTTTTGCAGTTGGTAATAAGAAATCTTACCACAGTAAACACCACGACCAATAGACCCTTGTCCATTTAAGATAAAACCCCATACAACCATATACAGGTGCATATATCTGCATTCACTCATTCCTACAAACTTGTCAGCTTTTGATTGCAGCCTATGCATACACAGCTTTCCTACATGTTGCCAATCTAAAGCTGAGCGACCTTGTGCATCAGGTGTGTTGTGAAATGTTTTCTTCTTCCTAACTATTCCCTTACCTATACTTTTTTTCATTGCTTTTCTTCTGTCATCTACCTGGTTAATGAACTCCTTTTCTATCTGTGTGAGAATACATGTCAGATTATTCTGGTGTGCATATGCTGTGTCAAAAGTCAGTGTAGGCTCAAAGAAACCTCCTAATATATCTATGTTTCTAGTTTTTGCAATGCTGATCAAATGCTGATTAATGGGAACAAAAGAGAAGACTGCGTCATAATTGGAGTAAAACTATTGAATGTACTGCTGATTGTACAAACATGTTAATAATCGACTACAACTAATCCCATAGTTTAGTGGTAAGCTGTGATAAGCAATTCCTTCTTGCACTGATGAAGGAATTTGTGTACACACATAACAATCACACTCATGCATTGTGTCCACATACTCATACAGCAATATATGATATACATTGGAAGATAAATCTCCCTTTGTGTTATCTAAAGGAAGCAATCCCTCATCTTTATAAAACTTATCCTCTTCAGATTTTGTGATTCTCTTCACTGGAGTTGATGTACTTTGCACCTCTCCTTCCACTGAAACGCTTATTCCTGCAATTGATAAAATGCACGCAATCATACACACTATTATCAAACTAAGACACACGTATTTACACCTACTGTGTTTGCACTGTTCAAGATTCATAGTTTCTGTAGTATTGGAGGAGAAAAGAAAAAAAGAAAAATATAAGGTAAAGTGAGCAAAAATCAAAAACAAAAATTTTCTTTCAAAGTCTCTGTGCCCAATTTACAGCAGTTCTCGATATTCAAGAAAGTTCTTCTTGAGCTCATATCAAAAATCAGTTTGTATTCAATAGAACACAGTTTGATGATCACTTATTGTTATTTCTAGAGTGTAATGTCTTTGTTGGTCAATTGGCAAGGTTATTTGAAAGCTCAGTTCAAATGCAATGTCAAGGTCCAGAATGTTCAAATGAACTCTCACTGTAAAATGAGAAAACATAAACTCATTCTCCCATTCATTTGTAGCAAAATAGATCCATTCAGGTTAAGAGTATTTGTGACTTAGCACTCTTTTTCTTTTCATTCTCCTTACAGCACCATCTTCATCTTCACTCTGATTTGACCCTTCGACTGCTTCTGATGGGAGTTTATCAGCAATCATTTCATGTGAAACTGCAGGCCATTTGTTTTGTTTCACAGTTCTTTTTCCCATTGCAACTGCTTTTACAACATTTGCTACACTGGAAGAAATCAGTTGATTTTGACTTGGCTTTGCTGTCCTGTACTTTTGTCTGTTTTCGGGCTCCTTGTATCTTTGTCTGCAGCTTGATCTGTGTCATGTTTTCTGCTTCAGCCACTGGTTCTGTCCTTACAGCCTGGTCGAGTTGAACACCTTCTTCATCAGGATCAGACTCTGTGTTTTCAAGAGGACACTGAACTTTGCACATGTGGCTTGTGTGTATCCAGTTTAAAAGACCAGCACACTTTACAGCTGTTGTCACCAAGATGATTTTGAAAAGAGCCTTTCCACCTTTGCTCTAGGCAAACCTTCCTTATGTGCTTTTTAACCAACACCCGTTCCCCAGCCTTCAGGCTGTGGCACTGTTTTTGAGCTGGTTGAACTGTTGCTACTTCAAACTGATGAGACAGAGTGATCTACATCAGCTAGACCTTTGTAATAATCCAGCACTAACACATCTGGTATGTTAACACATGTATTTGCAGGTGCTGCAGGCAGTCTCATTGCACGACCCATCAGGACTTCATGAGGAGACAGTCTTGTCTTTCTGTCAGGGGCCCTACATATGCTCATCAGAACAAGTGGCAATGCATCAGGCCATTTCAATGCTGTTGAGGCACAAACCTTTGCCAAATCTAGCTTTCAGTATTCCATTCATTTGCTCCACCAATCCAGAAACCTCTGGTCTGTAACTGCAGTGCAATTTGTTCTCAATGTTCAGTGCGGCACCCAACAACTTTACGATCTCATTATTAAAATGAGTTCCTCGATCTCATGCCAAGGAAGTCGGGAATCCAAGGGCAGAATAAGTTCCCAGAGCAGCAATTTAACTGCAGTTAGACTATCATTCCTACGTGTTGGATAAGCTTCCATCCACTTGGAAAATACATGCACAATAACTAATTCATACTTCAACCCATTGCAGGCAGGCATCTCAATGAAATCAAGTTGCATTCTTTTAAATGGACCTTCTGATCTACCTATGTGGCTCAAATTAACCACTGTGCGTTTCCCGACATTCATTATTGGCATGTGACAAACCGCTTCTGCAACCAATCTAAATCTGGGGTTGTGCCATGTCTGTTTGAAAGTGCAAATCATTACATCTCTTGCGAGATTAACATGGCCATGTTCATATCAAGCCACTGAGTTCAGCAAACAATCTGGCAACACAACTTTCCCTTCATTTGAAATCCCAACATCATCTCCCTCTCTTTGTGCACAATCTGCTTTTATCCATCCTATGAGTTCTTCCTTTGTTGCCTCTTCCTGCAACCTCTTAGTTTGATCCAAGGTGTCAACCACTGACAACAAGTTTTAGTTTGTCTAACTGGTGTCACTTTCATTACTCCTCTCTTCATAGAACGTGACGTAATGGAGTGTACAATATCTGGAAATTTGGTCAGCATAGGTATTACCTAAAGATACATAGCATTTGATTTCACATGTGTGGTAACCTTCACAACCACAATCTTGTCAAGTAACTGTAATGTGTTCAGCAAACTGTGAATTCTTTCACCATTTGGAATAGGTGTTCCAGAAGAGGTCATAAAGCATTACTGCTCAAAGTTGTGACAACACCAAATCAATATTGACTATCTGTGAATATTGTCACTTTGAGGTGCTCAGACATGTAGCATGCTCTTGTAAGACCAACCAATTTGGGTACTTGGGCAGAAACAACTCCTTAAAGCCTTGAGGCTTTGACAACTCCTGAGAGGGTGCAAACTGCATTTCCTGCTCTCAGAATACATTCACTGTCTCTAAAACAGGAGCCATCAACAAAGACAACTTGGAGTATCCAGAATATCAGGTATGGGTTTGGTGCACAGTTCAGTGACAGCGAGGCAGTCATGTTCCATTTCATTAACATCAATTGATTCATCAACATTTACAGGCATTAATGTGTCAGTGTTCAAACTCAAACACCTCTTGATTACTACATGAGGAGATCCAAGAATCAATAATTGATTGCGTGTGAGTCAGGCACTGGTCAATTATTGGGTTTTTGATCTGGTCAAGAGTATCTCAACCGAGTGAGGTACAAAAGACAGACACAATGCCCTAGCTTTGGCTAACACTTGCACCAGCTGAAACCATGGCTTTCAGACAGCCGAGCAATGCAGCAGCTACAGGATCCAATGTGCCTGAAAAATATGCCACTGGCCTGTTTGTTCCTCCATGTCACTGTCAAAACAGAAAGAGCACAATCATCAAGACAAAACAGTGCAAATGTTTTATATAATCAGGAATTCTCAAAGCTGGAGCTCTGCACAAACTATCTCTCAACTCAGTAAAAGGTTTCATGCATTCTTCATCAAACGGGAATGGATCTGTGACCTCCTTGTGTGTGAACTTCTGCAACGATTTGGAAATTACTGAAAAATTCAGGATCCATTAGCGACAGTAGTTCACCAAGCCCCAAAACATTCTGACATCTCTCTGTGTAACTGGGCGATTAATTTGGATAATGGGTGCATCTCTCTCTCTAAACACTTTTCTTTCACCTTTCTCAATTTGGGGACCCAAATACTTGGCTTCCTTCTGGCAATACTGTAATTTAGCCGGGGAAACCTTGTGTCCGTTCTCTCCTAAGTGATTTAACAATGCTATGGTATCTTGTTTACAAGCTTCTTTTGTTTTTGAAGCAACCAGCAGGTCATCAATGTACTGCACTAAAGCAGATTGAAATGGCATGTTTGAAAACTCTAAATTCTTCTTCAGGAGCTGATTAAAAATGGACGGTGATTCTGAAAACTTCTGTGGAATATGACACAATGAATACACATGGTTGCTGATTTGGAAACATAACAAGAACTGGCTATTCTTGTGCAATGGCACTGAGAAAAATGCTTGTGACAAATCAATAACTGGAAACCATTCTGCTTCACATGGAATCTGAAATAAAATCACTACTGGATTTGGCACTATGGGACAACAAGATGCTACAATTTCCTTCACCTTTCTCAAATCCTGAACTGTGAGAATATTCACACTTGGCTTTCACAGATTTAAAATTGGTAAATTACATGGGCTGCCCATCACTCCTTTTAACACTCCCTGTTCAACAAAATCTGCAATCCCTGTGCTGCCCAAATGTTAATAAAGTTCAGAATGTTCCAGTTATGCCACAGCCAATTCAGAATGCAGGAAAGACTCAGTTTGAGTCCACACCTAATGGACAGACACCTGCACAAATTGTGAATCAGAGACAGACCATGCCTGTGTATTCCCCAGTAATGACACCACAGAATGTTACCCAGAATCAGTCAAATCAGGCTTTTGGTACTGTATTTACTGGCCAAAGGACTAATGTTCCCCAAAGTCAGATGAATTTGTCAGGACCAGAAGCAAAACAGTTCCTGTAACCATAGGTCCAGTAGTCCTGATGTATGCTCAGGGTAATAATGAGAATGGACCCCCTGATTTTGAATCATCTGTAGATCTTATATTTAAGGGTAATGAATTCCCTAGTTGGGCTGCTTGAACACAGAAAGATGTACCACCAATGGTCTTTTTCTTACATAGTGGGGTTTTGAAGTGAGGTGCCAATCTTGAGCAGTGTTTCTTTTGTTGAATGTATTTGGTGATTTTATTCCTAATGAAAAGTGGTCTTGTTCCATGTATTGCTTTGTGGGTGATACAAAGCAGCTTGAAGGTGGATCTTCTAGCAATCGGTAACCAATGTAATGCCCTCAAGGCAAGGGAAATATGGGTTTGTATCTTTACATGTAGGAGTAGTTCAGAAGCACAGTTATGACTCATTGTAGTCTTTTCATAGTTCGTAGAGCTGATCCATGGTAAAAGCCATTGGCATAATCAAGTTTACACAGTACAAGATAGAGTGTAGCCTGGACCATGTGTAGAAATATCGGGTGGGGGAAGATGTGTCACTGAGTTTTCATGATAATGAAGCATAATCTTGCTAATTTGTTCACTTGAATGTTCATTGTTAACTTGGAGTCCATGATAATTCCAAGGTTGCTTACTTCCTTAGAAACTTGAGGAGGTAGTCCCAGATTGTCAGGCCAGATGCAGAGTGAATCTTACATTTTCCAATTGCCATGTGTTTCTGTTTTGTAAGCATTCAATTTGAGATGTCGCCATGTAATTCATTGATCAACGGCTCAGAAGCAACAGAAGATTTTTGAGTTTTCCAATGTCTTTAGAGCTTTCCAGATTAAGGAGTATTTCATCTGTGGCATATGAACTGACATTAATTGATCTTTACTGGTAGTGACTTCATGTAGATTTTAAAAAAGCATGGGAGAGATGATAGAGCCTTGTGGGACCCCTGCACTTGTGAAGTATGGTTTGGATGAGAAAGGCATAGTATGGCTGACATTTGTTCTGCTTTGAAGTGGTGTGGTTTGTGTGGTGCTTGGCTTACTCCAAGGCTAGGCGGGAGTCCATTTAAACCTGTGTTGCCAGTAGCAGAGCTGTATTAGAATTAGGAGTGTATTTTGTGAATTGCAATTGTCTTACTCTTATATATTTTGTTTTAGTATCTCCCTTTCCTAAACTTGTCCATCAGTGTCCCTTAATCCCACCTACTTAGGAAAAAGTGTTCCCATGTTTCAACCAGTCTCCCATGTCCCCCCCATTTACTAATAAATGCTATATTTATGTGGGAAATATCTCCATGCAGGAAAGACATCTTCAGCGGGAAGATTGTGGTTTTCATTTTGTTGTACGTAAATTAACAATATTTTACAAATCTCAAGACTGTTTTGGGAATAGGGCCCTATATGTTTTAAGGACAATTCACAAAGACATATAGAAATATGTACACGAGTATTCCTATAGTTCTCTTGTAGTACTCTTTTAGGTACACTTACATGTCTGTGTGAATCTGCCCCTTAACTTTTTTTCCCCACCATTATTGTTCTCTATTCAAGCACTTAGGGCCTACTTTTGAGTCTGCCAGTCACTAGACCGCAAGACTCGCAGTGACGATCTAGAGCACCGCTGCTCTGATGGTACGATCGCCACATTGTGACCCTGGTGGTCTGACCACCAGGTACTACCATCTCTGCTAGGATCGGTGATCCCAATGGGCTGACAGAAGGTGCAGATTGCAAAGCATGAAAAGGCTGGCAGAGGACAGGTGCAAGGGGCCACAGGGCAGGCCCTGCCCATGTCTTTGCTCCTCATCCTCATAATTCACACTGTCTTCTGTGCTTCAATACAAGCCGGCGACAATGCTGCTGCCACTTTGCTGCTTGGTTGACGGACGGAAACCTTGGTTTCTGCTTCTCACCCCAGTAGGAAAGTCATAATGGATCCAGTGGCAGCCACCCTATCCGGAGTTTGGCACACAGGTGTTCCCATCCACCAAATTCATAATCAGGGTCTTAGTATGTGCAAAAAGAGCCTGATTTGTTGATTAAAAAAGGATTAAGAAAGACCATTCTACTTGAGAAGCACAAAACGATGAAACATTTTGCAAAATAATGTATTCCAAATTCTGCCTTTCAAAAAAATGTAATCTTCCTATATCTGGAGGACTGCAATTTACAGATGAAGTCCAAGGATACCTAAACAGTGCCTCATTTTGCCTCAAGAACAAAACTGTGGTGGTTTATAGTGGAAAGAAAGACAGAATCAGCCTGTCTCCCGCTCCTATTTTCAAAAGCAGTGAACCTCTTGGAAATGCAAAAGAAACATCAAGCCATATGGCCCCAGCCTGAAATATGAGCACTTTCAGTTTAGATGAGTGAAAAAATATATTAACAGTGTGGAAAACCTGTGATGTCTTAATGCATCTTAATATTTGGAAAGTGATTGGACTGTTTACTAATGTACTAACATTTTTGAATATGTCATTGGGGAACATAAAAGAACATAAAGAAAAAAAAGAAAAGCTTCACTATACTTAAAAAACAAGCATTGGAAAGCTACAAGGACTCTCATTTGGCTGCCAAAGTAGTCCTAGTGGATCTGCCAATATTGTTTGCTAATGCTGTTTAGAATCAGGAAAAAAAAATGGGTGTGGGCTGGGGAATCTTGCTGGGGTTTGTAGAGGCCATGGGGCCCCCAGCACCCTTCATATGTTCGACAGATGTGGGTGCTCCTGGTGGGCACCAGGGCACCCAACCATGATCAGATGTGGGAGAAATATTCCACTTAGCCTACAAAATTAGCAGAATTGTGGTGACTCCACATTACGTTTGTACCTCGAAGTTCTGGCCGAATTCCACGAATTGCTATGTGGCAGAACTTTTTCTAGTAAGTGGGTGAGCATGAGTAGGAATTGGCATCCCCTATATTGATTTTCAGTCTCTTGGAGGACATCCGGTGAGATTTCTTCAATACGAGCCGTCACGACTTTTTGTGGTCGGAAGGCTGCTACTCATGTAGAAGATCTACTCGAGCTGCAGCAAAATTGAGTAGCTGTACCCTCTAGCATGCTGTGTGGTACCCTTTGGGCTGATTTTTCAGCGTGGAACAAGTTCCCAGCAGCAAACCATAGAACAAGCAACATGATGTGTCTATTGCAGCCCATTGGTGGAACTCTGCCGAATCTTGCTGAGTTTTTATGGAACTCTGTGGAATTACATGGAGTCAAATTCTGAGAGAAACAGCCACCCATACCCGTGATAGGAGTGAGTGGCGAGCCACAAGGACCACAGGGAACTTGGGACTTCCCTGGAGATTACCATTATTTTCAGTAGATGTTGGTGTTCCTGGGAGGCAGTGGGGCATTTGCTTTCAGACAAAAAAAAATAGGGTCTGGCTCCCACTATGGTTATGACTGGGGACTTGGCTGAGCTGTGGGGGTCCTGGAGCTCCCCCTGCCACCACAACATTACAAAAACATCTGGGTGCCCCTGAAGGGCACCTGGGCACCCAAAAATGATTATCCAATGCTCCATCTATGGAGTGCCCTATAATTCCCTATAAGGACTTTTTTATTTATATTTTTGTATCCTGATAGTGCCCCTAGATGGGGCAGGCGACACACTACAGTATACAAAAGTGATGGATGGAATGCTTTCTTAATTTAAGTCACTGACAATCACTTAGGCTTCATCCCAGTCCATCGTTATTTTACACAGCATGCCACCTCAATTTGGACCAAGTCATATGCAAATCAGTCCTGACCCTTCTCCAGTGGGAACTGTTCAACCTGAACTGCCAGTCCAGGTCTTCTTTGAACTGGAACCCAAGCAACCTAGAGCCGGTTTCCACCTTATTAGGGCTCATCAGCCAGGGATAGATTTGTTCTAGTGGCACAGTTAGCACAGGACCCAGAACTGGGCATACCCATCTCACATATGGCATCAACTGCAAGAACAATACAGTGATGGGTGGAATGCTTGATTTAATCTCAGCATTCCACCATAATTAATATCACTTTTTTTATGTAAACTAAGATGTCCATCGGTGCGCGCCAAGTGGGGTAGGGCACCAAAGCCCGCTGCCATGCATGCTCTTCAGCCATGCCTGGTGTGTATTAGATGCAGGGCGTGGCCTGTGGCTTGGGCCTGTGTCCAATGTCCCACAGGCACTCACACCCCCACTGAGCATGGCTGACTTGAACATCAAAAAAGGGTTAGAACATCAAAATATAAAAAGCAGGCCTACTGGCTTTATCATGGGATCAGCACATCAACATAAATAAAGCAGATCCATGGGCTTTGTCAAAAAGTCAACAATATTTATAATCAAATGTTTATTTTGGCAATACATACAAAGCAATGTTTAAAAATTGTAATTGAGACAAAATATTTTTAATAAAGCATTACAAAAAAACATTAACTTGTCCTTGAGTTTTATTTTAAAAACATTTTTAAGCCATAAAATGCAGCCTTATAATCATCCACAACGGGCCCTGTACACCAGTTGAAGAACATATGGCTCTAGCTTATAGTGCTTTGAAAATAATTGTAAAGTTTCCTGCAGCCATGAATTTGATGACCCAGGAGACTTACTGTATTTTTCAATGTTTTGAAGGGCGCTGCTGTGCCCCCTGCAGCTCCCAACAACATTTAAAAAAAAAAGCTTGTTGGGGCACCAACAGCATGACATTTTTTAAAATAAAAAGACTGCTCCCCGAGGAACCTAAGGGCTCCGGTCACATCCCACTGGTGTTTGTTTTATATTATTAAGGGGTGGGCGTGGGGGCGAGGTCTTTCTCCTTGAGCCACTAAATGTTCTGGTGACCTCATCCCCCAGGGAGTTTTTTCAAAAATTAAGGGGAGTGGGGCACACAGAGTGGTGTAATATGGGAGGTATTTATCAGTGTTTGGAAAGGGAGTTATTTATTGTTACTTTAGGGCACAAGTTTATAGTTACTTGAGATAACTAAAACTGGTGAATTTTGGTGGTTTGGTTAGTTTTAAATAGATGTTTTTTAAATTACATTTTCACCTAACTATAACACCCCTTTAGACTTTATTTTTTGAGTGAATTTCAAAGGTTTGTTTAAAAATAAGTGCTGGCCCCCCCAAAATGAGTGCTGGTGGCCCACACTGGCAACGACCGGCTCAAAGTAAGCCTTGTGGCCTTTGACAATGGGTATATTGAAAAATTGAATAGGCTAAACAGAGACTTCCAATGAACACCACATGTGTTTGAGGTGAAACACAGAGCAAAAGTAGGGTCCACACAAGATGGAAATGATGAGATATTGATCTGGTAATCTGGTTGAATTCAATACACAGATTCAAATGGCCATAATTCTATAGTGTAGGTCACTCCACACACAAATTCACATTCAGAGAACACCAGATCATTATCTCTGGTAATTCCTGCCTATATTTTTTAACCTTGACATACGTCCTATCGCTCATAGTAAAATTATAGCATCAGTACCTAGGGTCAGTTTTAAACCACACTCATTTTAGTTTTTCACCAATCACATACTCATCAATCCCGGTACTTTTCTGGCGCCTATCAAAAAGATCTCCAGCAAAGAGCTCTCTCATGGGGCCTGTCCGGCATTGCAGCGCTGGCCCAACAAGGAGCAAGCCCGATGATGAAGCATGCCACCTAAGGGTGGTCGAGGGCACTTGCTTCTAACAGGCAAATGCTTTAGGTGAACTCTTCTCCTCTCCCAATTGATATTGAGGAGTTGTCATTATAGAACAGTGTACTCAGTTGTTTCTCTTAAGATAAGAAAGATAAGAAAGCCATATACTTTTAGTGACACTGAATGAATACTTATTTTCATAAGTTACCACACCTATACAGGCTAAAAGAGCTACCTCTTAACATCCTCTGTATGCCACTGGCTGATCTAAAATATGCCAGACAGCACATCCAGCCAATGTAGGCAGGAGGCAGAAACAAAAAAGCCAGTGGCTAAAGACTGCTGACAGGAAGCCCTTTCCTGTCTGCATGTGTGTATTTATGCATCTAAGTGTTGTGTGGGGTACATAATGGTGACAATAGTTCTTGCCAGACAGCTAAGGCTGTCTTTAGTGATACGTAAAAGCACTCATGTGATTTCAATGTTTAGAAAAAGCTAACCTAAACAACCCAGGAACTATAATATGTATTTACTTGTATCAAGCTATCCACCTAATAAAATCAACATCAACTTTCTTAGGTGCATAATAAACGTTGCTGTACATGGCATGCTGCTACCAGTCTACTGAACATCTATTTTAGAATTAGTGGAAGGCTATCTAAACTACCTTCTTGGTTTACTGCTTAGTCTCAATGCTCCTGGCTAGGAATAAAGCACTATATTTGACTATTGTACTAAATTCACCCAACATCATCAAATTTAAGGGTGCAAAATATTTTCTGAGAAAAATGTGGTAATTTGTTTTATGTTAGGGAAATTGGGCCTAGTGTACCAAAGAGTTTTGCTCATTCAGGCCCTGATTTATACTTTTTGATGCTAAACTGCACTAATGTAGTTTAGAGTCAAAAAGTATACCGCCGGCTAGCGCCATCCCAAGTCGCCAGCTGGTCGTCATATTTATGAGATGCCATTAGCTGGCAGTAAGGCCCGGTTAGCGTCAATAAATATTTGATGCTAACCAGGTGGGGGAGGCATAAGGAAAACTTCAGGTTGTGCGTCAAAGAATGACGCTAGTCAGGTTAGAGTTAAGAAAATGACTCTAACCTGATTAGCGTCATATTTTGGTGCACAACCGCCATGAACATGACTCCAGTCTAAGTGAAGACAGGAGCTATGCCCCCCAGCCCAATGGCCATCTAGGAGGGCACAAATTCGGCACCCCTATGGCACTACAAAAAATAAAAAAAAATACTTACCTCTACTTACCTTGGATGGGGTCCCCCCATCCTTAGGTATCTTCCTGGTGTGGGTGGGTGATTTGTCCCTGGGACCAGGAAAGGGCACCTGTGGGCTCTTTCCATGGTCCCAGACCATGGAAATAGGCTCATAGGTCCCCTGACGCCTGCCCATCCACGGCGTTAAATAATGGAGCTAAGCAAGCTTAGCCCCATTATATAACCCCCCTCCAGTGCATGATTTTAGCACGGGGGATTAGTATGGCGCAAGGACCTTAACGTCATTTTCTGCACGGGAACGCCTACCTTCCATCTCATTAACGCAAGGTAGGTTTCCACATTCAGAAAATTACATTAATTCCATAACTTTGACGCTAGACGTTTCTAGTGCCAAAGTATTAATATGGAGTTAGGTTTGGGCTGAATAAGCAAGAAATATTTTACACTAATTCGTCGCAAACCAAGTATAAATATGCCCCTCATTCGTCAACGGGGAAATGCATTGAGACATTAGGGCCATGGTTCCTAAGAAATACTTGAGTATCTTCACACAAATACAAGAATGGGACCCACAAATTTACATATAAAAAAGCAAAGGATCGGAGACCTCAGAATTGTAGGATCAGAAAGTAAATACTCTTCAGTGATTCTATGGAGCCAGAAACCTAAAATCAAAAGAACTGATGAGAGCATTATTACTCAGAAATCCAAGCAACTTTCCATAAGTAATCTTACACTCACCAGTTGCACAATCACAAATAAACATACTCTAATATGATGTATTATTTGAACACTGTGAAGCACAATACCTCAAACACCTAAAATGTCATTACAATCACCATTTATAATTTCTTTCACCAAAAACCCAATCACACGCATAACAATTCATACAACCACATAAAATCATTCACCGTTAATAGGGTAGGAAGAAATATAAAAATAAACCAAAATAAATGAATGTCAAATAATACATCATATTAAAGTACATTGTTTTGTATGCAATTGTGTGACTGGTGGATGTGAGAAAGAAATCTTGGGGAAGTTGCTTTGATTTTTGGCCAGAAACATAAAACGCATTGTTAGTTAGAGGCTAAATCAACTAACACAGAGCAATTTCGGGATGGGAGGATAAGGTTTTTGCATGTGAAAAAGCGACAGTTTTATTAATTTTGGACCAGTGGCTTTTAACCTCTGCGATGGCTGAGACTTCAAACGAAGACTCATTCACTGTACTACAATTGAAAAATGGGCAGTGAGCTACTCCCTGGCACTGCCCACCTTGTAGTATAATGTCAGCTGTGTCTAGAGAGCATGTATAAGAAGCTCTGGGTGTAGGTGGTGGCAGGATGGTAATTCTTAGCCATCTGGACACAGAATGATTTGTTGGAACACAGTCTAAATTGTATGTGATTTGGTACTTATATTTCATTTGGGTAGGTGTAGGGAATTTCCCTTTCCTTTTATGCAAAATGGAAAATTTGTAGTATTTTCTAGTATTTTGCACACTTTGATGGTCATTATGAACATGGCGGGAAACACCGCCGACCGCTGTGGTGACGGTGAATAGAAGACCGCCAGTAGCGGTGAACAGCACACCGCCATATGATGATGCCAAAAACAGAAACCTCCAAAAATTCTGCAACCTCCAGCCACCGCCAGGGCCCTTGATGGCGGAAAGGCTGTACACCCCCCCCACCACCGCCAAGCAGTCAAATCCTCCGCCCACCAAATAATGATGCACAAATCACTGTGGCGGATAGTGGATGTCAAACGACCATTGGCTTTACGGACCACCACGGCCAGCAATGGGACCCAACAGCAAGAAACACACACACTGGCAAGTTTGAAACCCATACACCTGACACACATACACAACCCAACAATCCTCAGCAACGCCAATTGCACGACAGATATTGAGAACACAACACGCATACACTGTACACAACATAACAAAAGGCACACACACACATACACAAAAGCACCCTCACCAATACACCCAGAACTCCACACCCATAGCATATACCATGGCACCCCTTAAGCACACACCTTTCACAGATAGGCAGCTAAGGACCTTGGTGGACGAAATACTCAAGGTCGAGCCACAAATCCGCGGGGCACAGGTCCAGCATACACCCATCACCAGGAAGATGGAGTTATGGCAGATGATTGTAAACAAGGTCAACGCAGTGGGAAACCATCCACGCACAAGGGATGACATCCGCAAGAGATTGAACGACTTGTGTGGGAAGGTGAGGTCTATGGCATCCAGGCACAACATTGCAGTACAGAAGACTGGGGGAGCACCCCCACCTACACCGACTGGGAGGAGAAGGTACTGGCTATCCTGCACCCAGAGAGCCTCACTGGACTCACTAGAGGACTGGACTGGACTCGAGTAAGTCATCTACAACTTCTTCATATCTACCACACCTGTAATGCATGTACCAACCCATCCTCTCACTACCAGCAAGACCACTACTCCACTCAGGCCACAATAACTACATCCAGTCACCCTGCATGCCCATACACCCACTAATGGGTCCACACCCCTCCCCCTGAGCACAGTCACCCACCCCTGCAAGGAACCACTATGGCACTACTGCACCCGCAATGCACCTCCACATCCCATGCAAAATGAAAGGATCATCCCACAAAAGGTCCCTGCATGGCCCAACTGGGGAATAAACAGCAGATACTAGGGCAGGGCAGTGCATCATTATCCGTTACTGTACTTGTAACATACTTGTCCATTCCCCCCCCATGCCATCTGGAAGGAAAGGCCAAGGAGTGCCAGCACCCCACACGAAGACAGAGCCCCCACTCAGGAGACTGGAGAGGGATGTATGGGCAGTGAGGATTACCCTGGCCTGTCACACAGTCCTGGACTGTCACCCTCCAGCAGCCCCACCCAGGATACCACTGACACCCCTATGACCCAGTGAACACCATCAGCTCAGGCCAAACAACCCCACACCAGTGTCTCCAGGCCACAGACTGGCAGGCCACGTGTACAGAGGCCACAGTCTCCACCAACTAACAGGTAGGATGATGATGGCCCCAGTGCAAGTGGGACTGCCAGACCTGTGCAGGGGACAAGGGCACAGGGGGTTAGGCCACATGGGATGGCATCAGTGGCCCAGGGCAGAGGCCAAAGGATGGATGCTGCAGCCCAGGAGGTGATCTCTGAGGTCCTGGGAGCATACAACCATACCCAAGACAGGATGGGCCAGATCCTGACCACCCTGGAGCAGAACCAAAGGCTGCAGATTGCACAGCACCAAGAAGCCATCGAGCAGTGGAAACAACTAAATGCCACCATGGCCACCATCGCAGGGGTGCTGCAGCACCACTACTCAAGCCAGCCTGAGACCTCCACAAACCTGGAAGTCCCTACCACTGCCCAGGACACAGACCTGTCCTCTACATCTGCAGCAGCAACTGGACTGGTGGCACTGGAAGAGGACACACAGGAGACCAGCACTCCTACCCCTGCAGCCCAGCACCAGTCACTCAAACATGCCCTCAAACCCAGATATGGCACTGGAACACCTGCGAAGACCAAGACCCCCAATAAGAAGTGACTTTGACCTGAACTGTCTTCCAAGTGTGCCACTGTGCTACCATCTTGACCCTCCAATAGCAACATACCAACTTGCAAGGGACATATGGACCAACACTCCCTGCCACTAATCGCTGAGCCCATGTACTTGGTATGGACATGGCCCATGAGCCCACTCCCTATCACTGTACAGCACACCTATAAAATTGTGACACGTAATAAAACATATCTACACCACTTCGTATGTCCCCTGTAATTATGATTATTCAATTGAAAGTGTGAATGCATTAGCCAGTCAATTCCATAATCATACCTTTATTGCAGGAATGGTACCCCACGCACAACAGTGTCTAGAGTAACTCAAAATGTACACCATGGTTGTCTCCTTGGCACATGCCACCTCAGTCATCAAGCAACAGTGTCAATGAATACAGACACCACATCCCCAAACAAACAAGTCATACAAACATTATGCAGTGCAGCAACAGCATCAGTGAACAGTACCTCATAGTCACTGGAAGTGTAAGTAGATCAGTTGGTTCCTGGAGTGGACATCTTCCCCCTCTTCATCCTCACCATCACTCCCACCCCCTCTCAGAGGTAGCAGGTCTGGATGCACAGCACCCTCCTCTTCTATTAGGGGGATAGCTCTGCTCACAGCCAAGTTATGCAGCATGCAGCAGGCTACCACTATTCCACACACCTTTTCAGGGCCATAACACAGGGATCCACCAAAGAGATGGAGGCAACAAAATCTAGCCTTCAGGAGACCTATTGTAAACTCAATCACCCTCCTAGTACGTCCATGGGCTTCATTATAATTCCTCTCTGTATCAGTCCTGGGATTCCTCACTGGTGTCAGGAGCCATTGTAAGTAGGGGTAGCCAGAATCACCTGCAAAAGTGGGCAAAAGAGCACTTAAACAAACTGCCATCACTTGCCTACAGCCTGGCTGTCAGCTATGTACTGATCCAGTGTCATACACACTCACCTACGAGCCAACCTCTGTCCCTTGTAGTTGTTCCATCATGTGTGGTACACTGCTGTTCCTCAGGACAAAAGAATCATTAACGGATCCTGGAAACCTGGCACTTAAATGTGATATGTACTGGTCAGCAGTACACACCAATTGTATGTTCATTGAGTGTTCTTTCTGTTCCTTTACACCTGTTAATTCACTCTTGGGGGAATGAGAGCTATGTGGGTTCCATCAATGGCACTTAAGGCATACAATCCAGACTTGATGGCAGGGAGTTCAGCCCTTTGGGGAAACTTGACATATGTCTGCATGTGTTATACAAATGCATCCAGGAATCAGGACAGGATGATGCTAAACATTGGCTGTGAGAACCCTGCACACATGCCCACTATCACTTGAAATGAGCCCATAGCCAAACAATGGAGTACAGAGAGCTCTTTCACTTCAGTAGGGATGGCATGCTGATTACGATTAGCCTGTCTCAGTACAGATCCAGTAAAGCACATAGGTCCTGGATTGTTGAACGATTGAGTCTGTAGGTGACAATTATGTTATGTTCCTCCATGGTAGCCAAATCAAAAAGAGGTCTGTACAGAGATGGGGCCCTCCCACTCCACATGGGTCTGTACCTATGGGGAGGAAAGAACACATATGAGGGACATACATACACATGCAAAACATGTTGTGAATCACTAACTGTGTACAATACGTAGGTTACACACACAAGCGATGTATGATGTACAACTTTAGGGACATGTATGCAGTGATACCTCTGGTCTAATGTGAGGAACAGACACTCATATCTGCAGGTGACTAAGGGCTGGGATTTGAAGGCCCTGAATGGGACCCCTGAACAGGCAATATGTACGTGGCGTTAGCAAAACGGCAGCCTCCAGCCATCCAGATATAAAGGAGTGGAAGTGACATCATTCTGCTGGTGGTAGTTGTCATGGCGGAAGGCGGTGTTAATCGCCGTGCACCCATTCATTGGTTTACATGGTTGTCAATGGGGAAACTGGGCCTATCATGATCACCGGCGGCTCTGATAGTGCACACCGCCGCGGAGCGTATGCCATGTCGTCACCACAATTTCACTTGACTCCCAAATCCCGTGCATGAAAGTACTCCACTGAGTGTGCTCCTGAGTACTGACTCCGGTTACTCCAGTGGCACGAGTCACAGGGGAAAAGGCACCGGCCTTCACCACGGAGGAGCTGGAGAAGCTGGTGGACGGGGTCCTACCCCTGTATGTAAAGTTATTTGGGTGACCAGTGGAGCAGGTGAGTTGGCGGTTGTCTTGCATGGATGTGTGTGATGGTGGCGTATGCCTGTATGCATGTGTGCTCGATTTGTAACTACACAGGCATAGATATTGTGGCATGTACTGTTAGCGACTTGGTAAAATGATCCTGTGAATATTCGGTCCCATAGGGGACGACATGTCAGCTGCATCAGATGGGCATATCCTGACATCTGTTTTTCTTCTCTGTGTGTACCATACAGGTTAGCGCCCATCAGAAAAAGGGACTCTGGCAAGCCATCGCCAAGGAGGTGCGGACCCTGGGGGTCTACAACTGACGGAGCACCCACTGCGGAAGCAGTGGGAGGACCTGCGGCGCTGGGCCAGGAAGACCTGCGAGGCCCAGCTGGGGAAAGCCTCCCAATGAGGAAGGGGTGCCCGTCGGACCCTGACCTCCCTCAAGACCCGCATTCTAGCGGTGGCATATCTGGATTTGGATGGGCTCTTGAGGGCAGCACAGCAGCCACAAGGGGGTGAGTACCAACACTGTTTAATACCACTTTGATGGATGTGTTTGGATGCTGTGGTGTGTATGCTGTCTAATGCCAGGCACTCTGACAGTTGTGTTCCAGCAGTCCTGCCCCCCATGGGCACACAAATAGTGTGGGACAGGTGTCAACGGTCACAATAGGCCCTTCAGGGTTGATCTACCTGTACTGTAGGATTCTTTGTGGGCACATGGACTAGTGGGTGCATTGTCTGGCCATGGTCCCCCATGTGTGTAGTCCACACAGTTCACTGGTGTGTGTTTCATGTGGGAAATAAGCTATATTCTGGGGTAGTGGCCTCTAGTCAGGGGCATATTCATGACTATTGTTGTAGATGCTGCTTGTAGGTATGTGGGCTGGATGGGAGTGTATGTGCACAAAGTATGTACATCCATTCCGGTATTTACATATTTCTCCCATGTTTTGTCTACCCACCCCTGTGCTCTTGTGTCCTTTGTGTACATCAGCATCATCTGGTGAGGGAGCAGTGGCACCGGAGAGTGGGAATGCAGCGACCCACAGTTCCAAGGAGGCAGAGTCGGCGGAGCCCAAGGGGACCAGTGGTTTGGAGGGCAAGGAGACTACCACGAGGGAGGCAACTACCACTGGTGGTAGTGACTCTGATACCTCCTCCGATGGGAGCTCCCTGGTGGTGGTGGACCCTAGTGGGCCCACCCAATCTTTGTCATCTTCTGCCACCCCCATACCATCACCGCTCTCCCAGTTGCTCCCCACCCAGTTGCCCGTACCTGCTCACCCAGGAGGGTGGGCCTGTCCTTCACCCCAGGCACCCCATTCCCTGCCCCAGTCAGCCCTTCTGCCCTCACAGAGGAGGCTATTGACCTCCTGAGGACCATCTCTTTAGGGCAGACAACCATTGTGAAAGCCATCCAGGGGCTAGCATCCCAAATGCAGCAATACAATGCATACCTAGAGGGCATTCACGGTGCCATGTCTCGCCTACAGGGATCTTTTCAGTCTCTGGCCTCTTCTTTGACGGTAGCCAGTGTCCCAGGTCTTTCTGTCCCCCCTCCAACCACCTCTACCACTTTCAGCACCCCACTCCCTTCACCCATCCCACGTACACATTCAGACAGCCATGCACACACCTCAACACACAAGAAGCACACAGGGAAACACAAGCACCACACTTCCCACCACAGACATACACACAGCCTACATACATAGGCACACACAACAACATCTACTTCCCCCAGTGTATGCACCTCTCCCCCCTCCCTGTCTGTTACCTCAACATGCACACCCACATGCACTGCACCCTCAGTCACTGCTGCTAGCCCCATACTTGCAGTCACCACAACATCTGACATCCAGTCATCCATCCCAGACACCACACCTGCAATCACAACAACTACATTAATTGACACATGCAGCACACTCACCCAACCTGCTGACACCCAGACAACATCCATTTACAATGTAGCCTGTCTTGTCCCACTGAGTCCACACCGCCTCCTCCCAAGACACTCAAACGTTCCCAGAGACCCACTCAACACACATCCACCACACATCAGCATACTGTACAGGCACCTGCATCCACGTCCGGCACACTAACACCTGGTACAACCACTCCCTCTACCTCCACTCCCACAACTTCCTCCATATCCACCCCAACTGCCCCTAAGAAGCTTTTCCTCTCCCGTATTGACCTGTTCAAACCGACTGGCCCACCCCGTCTTGTCCCTAAACGTGCCCATCTCCTTGCCCTGTCCACTCCTTCCTCGTCCAAGTCAACCCCAGCCAGCCATTCCCATTCCCGTGCCCCTTTCTGAGAGAGGAAGAAGTCCCCTGCTACCCCAGGTCTCTCTGCCAACCCCCCTCGTCCAAGCCCACTCCCCCACCTTCCAAGGGCAAACGCAATCCCCCTCCACCTCCTAAACCTAAGCCCAAGCCCCCCCCTTCCAGGCGTAAGTCTATCCCCCCACCCCCACCATCTCCTCCTGCCCCTGTTCCCTGAGGTGCCTTGCTGCCCCATTAATGTCCCTGTATGGTGGAGTACCCTGTGCACATGTGGGAGTTAAGTCTGGCACATTTGGGCCCTTGAGGGTATTCTACAAGGACTGGCCAATGGCCTTATTTTAACAGTAACATTTTAATGGTGTATTAAAGTTTGTGTGCACAGTGGTGATGTTGGCACAATATGGAGACGTTGTTCACCGTTTCATTGTGGGGGTGTCTGGTGCACATGTGTGTACTTTGGCCAGGTTTTTTTTGCCTTGTGTCGGGTAAGTACCTTTTATTCTGGTGTGTATGACATGTGATGGTGTGAGGGGTTGGGAGTGCGTTGCTGGTTGGGTGGGGTGGGTGTGTAACTGTGCCCTTTGTTCCCATGTTTACTAGGTTGTGGTACTTACCGTCGTCGTCTTCATCGGATTTCACGGTTGTGGAGATATATTGCAAGGAGCAGGACTGGCATTATTTGCAACTCTCTCTCCATGTCTGCTTCGGTGTGTTCTGTGTGCCTACGGTGAGTGTTTCATTTTATTTGGTTAGTTTCTGATGGCAGTCTTCTGCTTTGTTGGGTGGGTGGGGCCTTTCCATCGGCCTGTGGGCGGCCTCTTCCGTTATTGTCGGCACTCCAATGATGGCGGTGTATGGATGGCCCCATGGCTGTTTCTCATGTGCTTCATTATTTGGCGGTCCGGACCGCCAGCCTGTTGGCGGTAGTTACAGCCACTGACAGCGGAGCGGTGATTGCCGCCATGTTCATAATGAGGGCCTTTGTGCCTAAAATGCACTGTTATAACATTTGATTGCCATGCAGTAAAAAGATCAGATTTTAACCTTTACATGCATTTTTCTGATTTTAGAATTAATTTTAAAATGTATACATTTCGAGTTATTGGTATTAATCTAGCTCAATTGTTTTAATATACTTGTCTATGAAATATGTATTTCACAACATCTAAATATGTGGAATTGATTACTGTGTTTCCCAGCAGCAAGATCAAAGGTCAAATGGACAAAGAGCCCTATTCCTGAACGAAATAACCTTGAAACAAAAGAGAAATAATTTTATTTAGGGCAGGGTATGTTCCAACCACCTAAATAAAAGGGAAAGGGTAGACACATGCCTCCAGCACACAGTAGGTGGTCCATATGAACTCTGAGAGGGAAGTGTAAAGCGTGTTTGGGCAGGTATATACACAGTAAAGCTCATATCACCATAGGTGGTATAGTTTTGCCATCTTGAAACTTACCCCCTATGCTGCACAGGGACAGGACATTCAGTGGGCGGACCCCTTTTTATGTAAATTAGAGGTGGAGAGATGATGTGGCAACACTAGGTTTGGTGTGCATCCTGCACATAACAGAATTCTAAATCGTTGTGGATAAATGTACCTTGTCCTGACTTTTGTTTCTGGATTCCACTGTTGTCTGTCCTGAACTAGTTGCAGCAGATCCATAATTCCCTTGAACCAATGGGGAGTGGATTTGTTGTGCCGCTGGGGTAGCCTTTCTAGACACAATCTTGTAATATAAAGCAATGTGGGTTGCAGCTTTTACACTCAGGCACCCAGGTATAACATAAGGACCGGGATAGATGAAGAGAGCTGGAATCAACTGATCTGACGGGTATTGCTGTTAAGCTGGAGTCAGTATACTACCATGACAAGGCAGGAAGGAAGGAAGGACCACATCCCCACCAAATGAGCTAATGTTGTTACACATAGGAATCTCTGGCTCAGAGGCTTGTAAACTGGAAGACATCTTCCAACATGTGGGATGCGGGGCAGTGCTTGCCTTGATCCTGGAATTACCTGGCTATTATTGCTGGAGGTTAGGAGATGTTAAATGGGAAAACTTCTAAAAAACCTAAACCTGTGGGGCTGGAGCATGGCTTGTCATAACTTCAGGTGTTGTTGACACCATATGGAGGCTTTTAATAGGCTTTGCAAAGCAACTGCTGTACTTAGACTGCTGAGAATGCCTCATGTGCCATGCTCACACCCCTACCACCAAGACTGCTAAACAATAAACCGCAGACTGTACTATCCCTTCCTATTTAGTTTCCCTTGTTGGCTTGCTGAGCTGAAATTTGTGAAAATTTAGCTAAAATCCGTTCTTAAATTTGTAATTTACACTGTCTATTTTCCCACACACAAAATGTTTATTGGAGCTAAAACTATGCAAGAAAGTAATTAGTTATGCAGTTTGTTTATTCATCCAACAACCGGAGTATAGTTCATGCCCTTAATTAAATGTATTTTATTGTAATTGCATGAGATAGTGCTTTATTTTTACCCCAGTTTGCACACTGCTACATAACCTAAGGTTAGTGGATATTACAGTGCCAATTACAGTGCCCAGTGTTATTTGGTGTTGTTGGTTACTGTGGTTAGTTATATGTGCTCAGGCAAACACAATTCCATGCATTAACACAATTTTTTGTTGTGGTAGATTACATTAACAGGTGCTAAATGTGATAATGAGGGGTGTGTGTGAGTTCCATCACATGGTTGGTGGGCCCAATAGCGGATTGAGAGGAGATTAGGTATTTTAGGGCTCAGAGGTATGACTTTCAAAGGAGTAGAGGATATGATCTTTGGGTAGTTTGCAGTAATACATACATAGAGATGAAACCAAAAGTACGTAACTTAGGCAAGGCTATGGTCAGAGAGGGGAGGCATGAAAAGGATGGAAAAAAAGACTATTTCAGAGAATATAAAGCAGCAGCAATTAGGAGTCTTAAGTAAATGTACGTTTTCGTGCCATAGTTTGTTTTAGAAATATAGAGAATGATTTTTAAGACAGTATGCAAGTTTGAGGATGCTAGGCTGCAAAAATAAATATTACTTGTATGTGAAGATTGTTATATAATAGGTACTTTTGATCTGCACTAGACTCAGGTGACTAGTTCATTTACTACTAATCTGTTCTAACACTAGTAACCAAACACAGGGAGTCAATCAGGTTGCTGTGAAATAACCCTCCACAAGATGAAGTAAACACTAGTTTTTTTCTATAAGCCTCACCCACTGGGGTTGCCTCTTGGTGGCATGCTTCATCTTTGGGTCCATACCATTCCTTTGTGGAACGAGGCATGCTGGGACCTATGAGTTATATGGGAGCACTTATAGAAGTATTAAAAATGATGTAGAATGATGACAAGAGGAGTGGGTGGGGGTTCTACTTTCATGTGGAAAAAAAAAACCTAGTAGGTAAACTGTTATTTTTTCTGACCTCTGTTCGATATGATTAACCCCTTCGCTGCCAGGCCTTTTACCCCCTCCTGTGACAGGCCTTTTTTTGCCTATTTAGAATAGTTCTCGCTTAGGCCCTCATACCTTTTTGTCCACATAAGCTACCCACGCCAAATTTGAATCCTTTTTTTCCAACATCCCAGGGATTCTACAGGTACCCAGACTTTGTGGGTTCCCCTAGAGGAGGCCAGGAAATTAGCCAAAATACAGTGAAAATTTTGTTTTTTTCAACAAAATGGGAAAAGGGGCTGCAGAAGAAGGCTTGTGTTTCTTTCCCTGAAAATGGCATCAACAAAGGGTTTGTGGTGCTGAAATCACTAGCTTCCCGGCTTTAAGGAACAGGCAGACTTGAATCAGAAAACCCAGTTTTTCAACACAATTTTGGCATTTTTCTGGGACATACCCAATTTTTTAAAATTTTTTTGCTTTCAGCCTCCTTCCAGTCAGTGACAGAAATGGGTGTGAAACCAATTCTGGATCCCAGAAACCTAAACATTTCTGAAAAGTAGACAAAATTCTGAATTCATCAAGGGGTAATTTGTGTAGATCCTGCAAGGGTTTCCTACAGAAATCAACAACTGGAAAAAACAAATATTGAAATTGAGGTGAATAAAACAGCAATTTTTCTCGGCGTTTTACTCTGTAACTTTTTCCTGCAATGTCAGATTTTTGAAAGCAATATGCCGTTACATCTGCTGGACTCTTCTAGTTGCGGGGATATATAGGGCTTGTAGGTTCATCAAGAACCCTAGGTACCTAGAGCCAATAAATGAGCTGCACCCTGCAGTGGGTTTTCATTCTATACCAGGTATACAGCAATTCATTTGCTGAAATATAAAGAGTGAAAAATAGCTATCAAGAAAACCTTTGTATTTCCAAAATGGGCACAAGATAAGGTGTTGAGCAGCAGTGGTTATTTGCACATCTCTGAATTCCGGGGTGCCCATACTATCATGTGAATTACAGGGCATTTCTCAAATAGACGTCTTTTTTATACACTCTCTTATATTTGGAAGGAAAAAAATTAGAGAAAGACAAGGGGCAATAATACTTGTGTTGCTCTTCTATGTTCCCCCAAGTCTCCCAATAAAAATGATACCTCACTTGTGTAGGTAGGCCCAGCGCCCGCGACAGGAAATGTCCCAAAACACAACATGGACACATCCCATTTTTTGACAGAAAACAGAGGTGTTTTTTGCAAAGTGCCTACCTGTAGATTTTGGCCTCTAGCTCAGCCGGCACCTAGGGAAACCTACCAAACCTATGCATTTTAGAAAACTAGAGACCTAGGGGAATCCAAGATGGGGTGACTTGTGGAGCTCTGACCAGGTTCTGTTACCCAGAATCCTTTGCAAACCTCAAAATTTGGCTACAAAAACACATTTTCCTCAAATTTCGGTGACAGAAAGTTCTGGAATCTGAGATGAGCCACAAATTTCCTTCCACCCAGCGTTCCCCCAAGTCTCTCGATAAAAATGATACCTCACTTGTGTGGGTAGGCCTAGCGCCCGCAACAGGAAATGCCCCAAAACACAACGTGAACACATCAAATTTTTTCACAGAAAACAGAGGTGTTTTTTACAATGTGCCTACCTGTGGATTTTGGCCTCTAGCTCAGCCGGCACCTTGGGAAACCGAGCAAACCAGCGCATTTTTAAAAACTAGACACCTAGGGAAATCCATGATGTGGTGACTTGTGGGGCTCTGACCAGGTTCTGTTACCCAGAATCCTTTGCAAACCTCAAAATATGGCCAAAAAAACACTTTTTCCTCTCATTTCAGTGACAGAAAGTTCTGGAATCAGAGAGGCGCAACAAATTTCTTTCCACCCAGCGTTCCCCCATGTCTCCCGATAAAAATGGTACCTCACTTGTGTGGGTAGGGCTAGCGACCTCAAAAGGAAATGCCTCAAAACACAACGTGGACACATCAAAATTATCAAATACAAAACTACCTGTTTTTGCAGGGGGGCACCTGCGTTTTTGGTTCTAGGCTCAGCAGCCTTCTAGGGAATCCTACCAAACCCAGACATTTCTGAAAAGTAGACACCCGAGGGAGTCCAGTGAGGGGTGACTTGCATGGATCCCCCAATGTTTTCTTACACAGAATCCTCAGCAAACCTCAAATTTAGCTAAAAAATCAAATTTTTCCCACATTTCTGTGTGGGATCACCGCACTGGGACACATTTCATACCACCCAATGTTCCCCTCAGTCTCCCGGTAAAAATTATTCCTCATTTGTGTAGGTGGGCCAAGTGCTTGAGAAAGGGAAGAGCCAAAAACATGTCTATATTGAGGGGGAATAAAAGGGGTCCAAAAGGGCAGTTTGCAAAAAAACATTTTTAGGCTGACAAGTGCAGCAGAATTTTTATCGGTATAGATGATACAATGCTGGGTGGTAGGAATTTTGTCGATTTCTGCAGATTCCGGAAGGTTCCATCACAAAAACGTGGGAAAAATGTGTGATTTCCAGCAAAGTTGGAGGTTTGCAGGGGATTGTGGGTACAAAAATGGTGCGGGGTGCATGTGAAACACACCAGTCTGGAATCACCCTGATGTTTAGTTTTCAGATGTGTCTAGGTCTTGTGGATTTTTCTACATGTCAGCGTCCCAAAGTCCATAAAGTGCAGCCCTCACCATTCCAAGTGGGACGATTTTAGAGTAAGCCAAGTTCTCATGGCCCAAATGTAAAGCTAAAACATAAAATAATCAAATGCCTTCTTGCTTGCTGTGGGATAAGATGTTTTAGAGTGCGGGGAGAGCTGAAAGACTGTTACCTACTTCAGTTGAGGTGGGGGCATAACCAGGCCCATACTGGTTGGTAGCCACCACCCCAATATTTTTTGTTTTTTTAAAATTCCCTGGCATCTAGTAGACTTTCTGCCCCCCCCCGGATGTGGATCAGGGGTAATTGCCCCATCTGCCCACTAGTGGGCAGAACAACTTTGGCCCCATTTATTTGGGTTGGGAGTATGGCCATACCCCCACCCTCTTATTTTTGGACAAAGAAAATTCCCTGGCCTCTGATGGGCTTTCTGCCCCCTCTTGGGGCAGATGGGCCTTCCAAAAATAGGCCCATCTGCCCCCAATGGGGGGCAGATATGGCCAACAGTAATGTGTTCCCATGGGGAGCGACCCTTACCCAAGGGGCTGCCTCCCTAAAGAAAACACACGCATACACACACACCAATCCCTGGTGCCTAAGTGGTTTCTGCCCCCATGAGGGCAGATTGGCCTAACAAAAATTGGCTTATCTGCCCCCAACGGGGTCAGAAATGGTCTAAATACAATTTGCCCCCCAGGGGAGCGACCCTTGCCTAATGGGTTGCTCCCCATCTCTAAAAACACAAACAAACAAAAAATTAGCCCTGGCGCCTAGAGGTTTCTGCCCCCCCCGGGGGCAGATCAGCCTAATAACAATAGGCCGATTTGCCCCCGGGGGGGGGCAGAAATGGCCTAATATAAATTCCCCCCCCGGGAGCGACCCGGTGCCCCATGAGGGCAGATTGGCCTAACAAAAATTGCCTTATCTGCCCCCAAGGGGGTCAGAAATGGTCTAAATAAAATTTGACCCCCAGGGGAGCGACCCTTGCCTAATGGGTCGCTCCCCATCTCTAAAAAAAAATCCACCAAAAAAAATAGCCCTGGCGCATAGAGGTTTCTGCCCCCCCTGAGGGTAGATCGGCCTAATAACAATAGGCCGATCTGCCCCTAAGGGGGGGCAGAAATGCCCTAAAATAAATTTGCCCCCCACCCTCCCGGGGAGCGACCCTTGCCTACAGGGTCGCTCTCCTTGCGTAACATTGCCGCAAAAAAAAAGATCCCCGGTGCCTAGTGGTTTGATTGACCTAAAATCGGGCAATCTGCCCCCAAAGGCGGCAGAAATGGCCTAAATACAATTTGCCCCTCCAGGAAAGCGACCCTTGCCTAAGGGGTCGCTCACCATCTGTAAAACAACAACAACAACAAAATCCCTGGTGCCTAGTGGTTTCTGCGCCCCTTGGGGGCAGATCGGCCGATTTAAAATTGGATGATCTGCCCCCCAGGGGGGCAGAAATGGCCTAAAATAAATTTGACCCCAAGGGGAACGACCCTTGCCTAAGGGGTCCCTCCCCTTGCGTGAAATTCACGAAGAAAAAAAAAAACTCCCTGGTGTCTAGTGGTTTTTGTCCCCCTTGGGGGCAGATTGGCCTCATAAAAAATAGGCCAATCTGCCCCCAAGGGGGGCAGAAATGGCCTAAATATAATTTGCCCCCCAGGGGAGCGACCCTTGCCTAAGGGGTTGCTCCCCACCTCTAAAAACAAAAAAAAACAAAAAAAAAGATCCCTGGTGCCTAGAGGTGTCTGCCCCCCCCTGGGGGCAGAAAAGGCCTTAAAAAAAATGCCCCCCCTGGGAGCGACCCTTGCCCAAGGGGTCGCTACCCTCATGCCAGTTTCCTTTCTAAAATAAATCCCTGGTGTCTAGTGGGCATTTCAAAAGCCGGATTGCTTTACAATCTGGCTTTTGAAACGCTCAGAGAGACTTCAAAGGGAAGGAAATTCATTTCCTTCCCTTTGAAGCCTCTCCGGCCTCCTCCACGTGATCGGAAGAGGAGGAGGCCTCTGTGATTGTCAGCGCGCGATGCGCGCTGACGTCACGGGGGAGTGTGGGGGGGTGGAAGGGGAAGGAATTCCCCTTCCATCCACGACCGGGGGGTGTGGGTGGGGGCCCATGGGGGGAGCGCTGGAACTCCCCCTGGTTACCGGGTGAAGGACGAGGTGATCTCGTCCAAGTCACCCGGGAACCTGTGACTTGGACGATATTACCTCGTCCAAGGCACCATACCGGTTAAAAATGGGGAGAGGGAAGGATGGATAACTATGAATCTACCTTCCTATAGGTCGACATGTTTAAAGCCATCCCTTTGGCTTTTGATCAGGACCAAGGATCTACCTTCTTGATACCACTCCTGTAGTGCTGCTAGGGCTAAACACTCTCAAATACTATGTATTCTACATACAGGGAAGTCATTATGTCTAATTAAGCCTATCTGGACCCTGGTGTGTATCTGTCCTTTAAGTGAAGGGCTGAGGGGATGCTTCAATGTAATTGAGACTATAAGCTCACCTTGACCACCGGCGAATCCGTGAAGCAAAAAATGTGCCTAATTTCTATTACAAAGAAGTGAATACCAAGGAGGTAAAATCACTCCCCTAAATATAGTAAGCAGAGTATTTTGCAATGGCTTGTCACATATATAGAGAAACATCGAGCACATCAGACTTGTCTCAAAGAAAGCAATAACTACAAGATCAAAGCAATGTGAGAAAATATGTAGGTTAATGATGTACATATTGAAAAGGGAATCCTGCAAATGTTTTCATCCTCAACTTGGACTTCCTCAATCAGTTACACAGCAAAGTGGGATATATTTTGAAAGCCTCTAGTTTGTCATCACACAACATGGAGGGCAAGGACAGCTTCCGTAGGCTGTGGAAGTGTAATGACTGCATTTAAGTGGCTAGACGGTGGAGATCAGGACACTGATGAGAGAAAGATGGTGACAGGGCTCCATTTAGAAATTAATTGAAGGCTTTGTTAGTAGGGGTATGGTTGTTTAACTTCCAGAAACACTACTATTTGGAGATGGTAAGGGTAAAGGGTGAGACTGTAGACCTTGTTGTGCAGGGTGAATGACCCTTTGGTGAGGCCCTGTTTGTTTTCTTTCCTCATTACATTTTCAGTTGGGTTGATGGCAACATAGTGCAGGAACCTCAAACCTCCTTCTGCCTCTGGTATGGGTGATTCAAGCCAGAGTCTACCCTGCTGTGAGCAGCATCCCTACACAAAGGCTGGTTCTGCAGAGATGTTAATATTACTGATCTTGCAGATAGACCTTTAAGTGCTATGAGAATGCAGATCCTGTACAGTCAGCACCTGGTATCAGCTTTACAAGAATCTTAAGTGGAGATAGCTTTGCTGACATTTATACACATGACTTTAATGTTGCAATCCTCTCTGCATTAAGCGATCAATCCAACAAACTATCATATGGATTTATGTATTCAGCATTGACCACACAGACAGGGTTTGGGACTTAGATTACAACATTCTGGACAGCACCATGACACCAGCAGCCAGGCATAGTGTGGTGGGATTAAGACCAGAGCTAGAGTGGGATTGTCACAGTTGACCAGCTTGCAATTGCCATGTGTCTCAAGATTCACTTGTCTCATAGGTGCCATCCTCCTTAGACTCACCTTCAGCTACAAATCAAATGCTATTCATTGACGTGAATGGAATCATCCACCCTGAAAACATTCCTTGCTTTTTTTTCAAAGCTCAACTCTATCATCCTTAGGGGTACCCGGGCGTGAGGTTGCAGCGTCTGCATTGAAAAGCCTGGTCTTGAGTTGCTTTCTGAAGTCTGCCAGGAAGGGTGCTGTTCGGAGGTAGAGGAGGAGGTTATTCCAGGCTTTGGTAGCGATTTAGGAGTAAGCGTGGCCCCAGCTGCGGGTGCGATGGATTCGGGAGACATGTGCGAGAGCAAGTGAGGTGGAGCACAGGTGTCTTGATGGAAGATGGAAGTTCAGATGGCGGTTGATGTAGGAATGTCCTTGCTTGTGGAGGGCTTTGTAGGCATGTGTGAGTGTGTTGTTTACTGACAATGTTGTGGAGTCTGTCAATAAGAATGTGGTGGGCGAAGGTGTTGAATGCTGCAGACAGGTGGAGGAGAATCAAAGCCATTGGTTCTCCTTGGTCAAGGTGGGTTCTGATGTCATCTGTTGCAGTGATGAGCATGGTCTCAGTGCTATGGTTGGCCCAGAAACCTGATTGTGATGCATCGATTAGGTGGTTTCATTCTAGGTAGTCAGTGAGCTGTCGGTTGATGGCCTTCTTGAGTACTTTGGCTGGGTATGGGAGCAAGGAGATTGATTGGTAGTTCTTGAGGGCACTGGGTCAGCTGAGGGCTTCTCTAGGAAGGGTTTGAAGTCTGCATGCTTCCATCCTTCTGGGAAGGATGCTGTGGAGATGGTCCAAGTTG
Organism: Pleurodeles waltl; assembly: GCF_031143425.1. Classification (NCBI taxonomy): domain Eukaryota; kingdom Metazoa; phylum Chordata; class Amphibia; order Caudata; family Salamandridae; genus Pleurodeles; species Pleurodeles waltl. The sequence continues at coordinate 958,572,096 of NC_090449.1, forward strand.
TTGTGGATGTTGGCAATCTTCCTGTGGAAGTAGATGGGTAGTGAGTTGCATTGTTGTTGGGAGGGCTGTTCTGTATTTTCTGTGGCAGTCGGGTTGGAGAATCCCGTGATGATTTTGAAGAGTTCCTTGGTGTGATTGGCTGTGGCATTGATGCAGTTAGTGATGGCCGCTCTTTTGGCCTCCTTGATGTGCTGGTGGTAGTCGTTGACTGCTGTTTTGTGTGCGGCTCTGTCAGACAGGTCCTTGGAGATGCACCATCACTTCTCAAGTAAAATACAGTTGTGCTTGGTGGTTCCGAGTTCTGTGGTGCACCAGCTGGCTTATCTTGACGTTCTGTTGACTTTTAGTGGTTTGAGAAGGGAGACTTTTGTCAGTGCATTTGCTAATCCAGGTGGAGATGTTCTGGACGGCCTGGTCGAAGTTGGCTGATATGTCGGGTGGTGTGGTGCTGAAAGCCTGTGTTCATTGGCTCTCATTCACTTTTCCCCAGCTGTGGTAGGTGATGCTTTTGCACTTGGGGACAGAGTGCTGGGTCTTAGAGATGGCAAAATGGACGATTGTGTAGTGGGTCCAGGGGAGTTCCATTGTGTGGGTGAATTTGATTCTGTCGCCGGAAAAGAAGATGGTGTTGAGGATGTATCTGGCTCTGTGGGTAGGTTTGGAGAACAGTTGGGTGAGTCTGATGCTGTTGAGGCTTTCCAGTAGGGATGTGGAGTTGCCGTTCTAGGGGTCCTCGATGTGGAAGTTGAGGTCACTAAGCAGCATGTAGTGGAGGGAGACGAGTGCGACACGGGCAATGATGTCGCTTATGGCGTCTCAGAATGCTGGCAGGGGTCCGGGTGGTCTGTATGTGAGGGTACCTCTTATGGTTGTCTTGGAGTCTACGTGTAGATATAAGCTAGCTGCCCTACCTGTATGCAGGGGGAAAGGGTTTTCATCATACATTACATAAGGATATATGGAACAGTTCTGACCAATTAACCAGGGTTGTCACACAAAGTAGCAGGCCCCACTTAAAAACTGGTTGCAGGGATCTGAAAATCATGTCACCAATGACTTTAACTGCACAACCCCATCTCCCCCACTTTTAATGCCAGTCTGGCCTACTGCCAGAATCGTATGATTGCAGAGCATGCGTTCCACCTTCCCCTCGTTACACAGATCCCTGGGATATTACCCCATTGATCTAACTCACTAGTGCAGGTATACCTTTGCATTTAGACTGTTTTCAGTGCAGGTCATTAGGGTACAAAAAGTAAATACAGCCCTCTCCTTTAAATGATATCTTCAAAACTAATTTTCTCTCCTCTCCCTAGTTGTCTTGAACTCTCTGATACTATCCTGTCTAGTTATATTAAACATGTTGTGAAGCCCCTGCTGAAGAAAAATATCTTTCATTCAGCTAATGTCACTAGAGCACACTTCCCGGTGGATGCAGGTGTCGAGTCTGCACAGGCATTAGTAAAAGCTGTGTTTGTTTTCATTTTATCGTGCATATTCCTCTCCTTCGACAAAAAACCTGAAGTACAGCCAAAAATGGTAGCATTAACATTTGCCATCAATGAATATATCAGAGCTGCCCCATGATTTTCGCAGACCTTAACTGCTATAGAGCTGCAAAAACGGCAAAAAATGTTTTATTTACACTTAAATGTTTTGACAACCAACTGCTGCTATAAATGGTACCAGGACTACTGAACACAATAATATTAACCTAATATGCCTTAATAGGATGAAAGACTGAGTCAGTCCTGTTGAGCCTGATGATTGTGGCCTGAACATTACTCAGAGTAAGGCCCTCATTTACAAGGGCATTGTGCCACCAAAATGTCAATTTTAGCTATGTTACAGTGGTGCAATGTCCTGGCCCCATATTTACAAAGTGGCTTAACACCGCTTTCTTAATACGGCCCCTTCACATGCATCACTTTCCATAAAAGGGCCGTGCAATGGGTGTTGCAGTGGGCTTTCTATTGCAACACCCATTGCATTTTGACGCTACCCCAGATCTATGAGCATTCGTAAACCTGAGACAGCGCCAAAAACGCAACCCCAGTGGTGGCATTAGCATGGCACAACGATGAGAAATACTTTTATTTCTCCTCGTTTTTGCTTTTCCTCTGTGTGCTGCATTCTGCAGCATACATAGGAAGAGCAAAACACCATTAGTGATTGTTTATGTGCAGGAAGTTGTCTCTTCCTGCACAAAAGCAATCATTAAATAATGGCAATGTGCTAGTCCTATGTGTGCCACACTGTGCAGCACACATAGTACTAGCAAATCACCATTACTGATTGTTTATGTGCAGGAAGGGACACTTTTCCTAAACATCATTCCCTGCATTGCAGGCACCCTTGCACTATGGTGTAAAGGTGCCTGCGTTGGTGCTAGTCAACGAATTCTGGCGCCATGGCTAGGGAAAACACAGAGGTGCACTGTATAGTATTAAATACGGCGCATCCCTGCGTTTCTGAAATGACGCAATTTGGTGCAGTGCTGTGCTCCTTCTTAGTAAATGAAGCCCTAGTTTGGTCCAGATGCCATAGCATCATAATAAAGGAATGCTAGTCCATAAAATTGTGATCAATGTATCCCTTAATCATACATACCAAAGGAGGGTCTCTGTTTAGGTGATAGATGACCTCAGTTCTGAGCGACACTGCCAGCTGATGCACTGGAGGCGCAGGGCTGAGGTTGCTAATAGGTTGCGGTTAGAAATGGGGTCTTTGGTTGACAGTCAGGTTACCCCCTGTTCAAGCAAGGACCCTCACTCTAGTCAGGGTAAAAGAGAATAACCCTCAGCTAACCCCTGCTTACCCCCTTGGTAGCTTGGCAGAGCAGTAGGCTTAACTTCAGAGTGCTAGGTGTAAAGTATTGGTACCAACACACACAGTAACTTTATGAAAACACTACAAAATGACACAAAACCAGTTTAGAAAAATAACAAATATTTATCTAAACAAAACAGGACCAAAACAACAAAAATCCAACATACACAAGTCAAGTGATGAATTTTTAAAAATTATACTAAAAAATAGCACTTAGAAAGAAAAATGCTTCGATGAGGTGTTAACACGACGTCGTGACGGAGTCGTTCCCAAGAAGCCGACACAAGCGGCGCCGGACACGGAGTCGCGTAGACCCCCAAGTACAGTACCTTTGGTGAAGAGTGAAAACAAGTCGATGCGCGAAGTCGTGGATCGCGGCATTGGTGCGAAATGTTGAATCCGCTCACTTCGAGCGGCATCGGTCACAAGGTGGTGCGGCGACTTCCACGGAGTCGCGGACTTCAGCGGGGCTGCAGCGGCATTGGGCCTGCGAAGAGCATCGCGTTCCAGCGAAGGTCAAAGCGTCGGGTGCAGGCGGCGTCACCGGATTCAGCAGCAGCGTCGGTCCGAAGTCGTCCGAAGTCGATTTCCTTGGATTTCCACCAGCTTTCCTTTCACGGGCCCAGGGACTGGATAGGGCACCACTTGTCAGAGCAGCAGTCTGTCCCTGAGACGTCAAACAACAGGAGGCAAGCTCTAAATCAAGCCCTTGGAGATTTCTTCATAAGATGGAAGGCACACAAGGTCCAGTCTTTGCCCTCTTACTCTGGCAGAAGCAGCAACTGCAGGATAGCTCCACAAAGCGCAGTCACAGGCAGGGCAGCACTTCTCCTCAGCTCTTCAGCTCTTCTCCAGACAGAGGTTTCTCTTGTTTCCAGAAGTGTTCTAAAGTCTGTGGTTTTGGGTGCCCTTCTTATACCCAGTTTCTCCTTTGAAGTAGGCCTACTTCAAAGTAAAGTCTCTTTGGAATGTGAAATCTTGCCTTGCCCAGGCCAGGCCCCAGACACTCATCAGGGGGTTGGAGACGGCATTGTGTGAGGGCAGGCACAGCCTTTTCAGGTGCGAGTGACCACTCCTCCACTCCCTCCTAGCACAGATGGCTCATCAGGAAATGCAGACTACACCCCAGCTCCTTTTGTGTCACTGTCTAGTGTGAGGTGCAACCAGCCCAACTGTCAAACTGACCCAGACAGGGAATCCACAAACAGGCAGAGTCACAGAAATGGCATAAGCAAGAAAATGCTCACTTTCTAAAAGTGGCATTTTCAAACACACAATCTTAAAATTAACTTTACTAAAAGATGTATTTTTAAATTGTGAGCTCAGAGACCCCAAACTCCAAATGTCCATCCGCTCCCAAAGGGAATCTACACTTTAATCAGATTTAAAGGTAGCTCCCGTGTTAACCCATGACAGGGACAGGTCTTGCAACAGTGAAAAACACATTACTATGGGGGTCATTCTGACCCTGGCGGGCGGTGTTAAAGCGGCGGCCAACCCGCCAACAGGCAGGCAGTCAAAAAAAAGGAATTCTGACGGGAACCGCCAACACAGCCCGCTACTTTAACACTCCGACCGCCACGGCGGGACAGACAAACAGCGTGGCGGTCACCGCCAACAGGCAGGCGGCAGACAATGTACCGCACACCCTATCACAACTCACCAATCCGCCACCTTTTCGGGGCGGGAGCCCCGCCGATAAAAACACGGCGGAAACAGACTACGAACAGGAAAACGCTCACCTATACACACTCCACGAGGAAGGAGGACAGCATGGAACCCGAATTAAACATCCTACCAGCTATTGTCTACCTGCTCATCTACCAGGAGTACGAACGCCGGCGCAGACGACAACGGTGAGTACTGCACCTACGACACAGGGGAGGGGGGAGGAGGAAAGCTTACGGCCACACACATGAGCCATACACCCACCCCCCCACCACAAATACCGACACCCCAATGCCGAGCAACAAGTCAGAGTGACACCACCCAAACCCACCGGAATAATGCAAAGACACAATAAAAATGATATATAAAATATATGTATAAATAGCTCCATTAAAGGTATGGGAAATATGCTATATAAAAGATACAAAATTAAGGAATGAACATAGTCAACAATATATACATAGGCAATAAGTCCTGCACATTCCGTCAAAGTTCCATAGTCCGTGGGCCAATGTGCACAAACACATGGGCAAAGCCCACACAGGAGACCAGATACCATCGGAGAGAACACTGCTGGGGCATAAGATGATAAAACTACAGGCACCTCAGGGGGAAGGGAATTGGGGCACCTCAGCCACATGAGTCCTTGACGCCAGATCCACGAGGGGCCTCCATGCCCACTGTCCCATCCTGGGGAGTGCAAAGCCACAGTCTCACAAGTCTCTACAGTGGGTGGGTTGCCCACTGTACCATCCTGGGTAGTGCAAAGCCACAGTCTCTCAAGTCCCTACAGTGGGTGGCTTGCCCACTGTCCCATCCTGGGGAGTGCAAAGCCACAGTCTCTCAAGTCCCTACAGTGGGTGGCTTGCCCACTGTTCCATCCTGGGAAGTGCCAAGCCACAGTACATCAGATGGATTACCGACTCCACTGTTAATGGAGGAGGAATGGTGCCTAGAGTGCTTCCTGAAGCCCTGCTCGACACAGAACCGGCACTGTCAATGGGCCAGCGGTGCTTGAGATGAAGGCCCCAGCGGAGCGGTGCTTGAGATGAAGGGCCCAGTGGAGCGGTGCAGAGACGGCGGGGCCCAGTGGAGCGGTGCTTGACAGGAAGGGCCCAGCGGAGTGGTGCTTGAGACGGCGGGGCCCAGCGGAGCGGTGCTTCACAGGAAGTGCCCAGCGTAGCGGTGCTTGAGACGGCGGGGCCCTGCGGAGCGGTGCTTGAGATGAAGGGCCCAGCGGAGCGGTGCAGAGACGGCGGGGCCCAGCGGAGCGGTGCTTGAGATGAAGGGCCCAGCGGAGCAGTGCAGAGACGGCGGGGCCCAGCGGAGCGGTGCTTGAGACGGCGGGGCCCTGCGGAGCGGTGCTTGAGATGAAGGCCCCAGCGGAGCGGTGCTTGACAGGAAGGGCCCAGCGGAGCGGTGCAGAGACGGCGGGGCCCAGCGGAGCGGTGCTTGAGATGAAGGCCCCAGCGGAGCGGTGCTTGAGATGAAGGCCCCAGCGGAGCGGTGCAGAGACGGCGGGGCCCAGCGGAGCGGCGCTTGAGATGAAGGCCCCAGCGGAGCGGTGCTTGACAGGAAGGGCCCAGCGGAGCGGTGCTTGAGATGAAGGGCCCAGCGGATCGGTTCTTGTCCCGGCGGGCCCCTGTTCAGCGGTGCTCCTCCCGGCGGGCCCCTGTTCAGCGATTCTTGTCCCGGCGGACCCCTGTTCAGCGGTTCTTGTCCCGGCGGGCCCCTGTTCAGCGGTTCTTGTCCCGGCGGGCCCCTGTTCAGCGGTGCTCCTCCTGGCGGGCCCCTGTTCAGCGGTTCTTGTCCCGGCGGGCCCCTGTTCAGCGGTGCTCCTCCCGGCGGGCCCTGTTCAGCGGTGCTCCTCCCGGCAGGCCCCTGTTCAGCGGTGCTCCTCCCAGCGGGGCCCTGTTCAGCGGTTCTTGTCCCGGCGGGCCCCTGTTCAGCGGTGCTCCTCCCGGCGGGGCCCTGTTCAGCGGTGCTCCTCCCGGCGGGGCCCTGTTCAGCGGTGCTCCTCCCAGCGGGGCCCTGTTCAGCGGTGCTCCTCCGGCGGGGCCCTGTTCAGCGGTGCTTGTCCTGTGTGTCTAGGGAGCCAGACCTGGGCAAGACTTCCCGCTCATTCGCCATCCGAACTTGCGGTCGCGGGGCCCTCCTGTGATGGAGTCATGGGCCCGTGGGTGTCGTCCGCCACAAACGGAATGGGGCTGGTGGGGCCCTCCAGGGCTGCTCGCCTGCTGCCTGACTTCTCCGCCCTGCTGCCCTTGCCCTCCTTCGCTGAAGCTCTGTGGCCCTTGCCTCCCTTGGATGATGTGGCAGGTGACGGGGCAATGCTACTGTCCTTGGTGGCAGCCGTCTCAGTCTAGTCGCGCCGGCCCTTCTTTTTTTTTGTCCTCTTCCCAGGGGGTGGGCTGGCTGTCCCCTTGCTGCTGGCCGATGTTCCTGCCCTAGGAGCTGGTGGACTCCAATAGCCCTGCACTATGGTCACAGTAGATGCAGGGCTGGTGGTGGCTGAGGTGCTTTTTTTACTCTTACCAGATGGAGGGGGTGGGTCAGTGATTGGAATGAGCTCAAGGTTGGAAAGGAAAACGACTTGGGAAGGATAGGGACGGGTAGCTGTAGTGGGTATGGGAGTGGAGGAAGAGGATGTGGTTGTAGGAGAGTCAAGTGTGCTGTCTTTGGGTGCAGGTGCTTGTGACGGAGGCTGTCGTGAGGTGGATGGCTGTTGGGTGGGTGGCTGCCTGCGTTTGTGTGCTTTGGAAGAGGGGGTGACAGACACACTGGGAGAGGACACAGGGGACGTGTAAATGGCAGTGGGGGTGGTGACTGCACGTGTGCGGACTGTAATGGAGGGTGTGCTGGTGATGGAAGTACTGGTTGATGGCGGTGTGCATGCAGGTGTGAGTGGAGACGTCACAGGGAGGGAGGAGGGAGATGAGGAGGTGGGGGACACAGAGGTGGTACTGACTGTTGGCATGTCTGCATCTGGATGTTGCTTGGGTGAATGCTTGTGGGATCTGTGGTGCTTATGTCTGGATGAGCTGCCCTTGGGTGTAGAGGTGTGTGCAGGCTGGTCTGATGGTGTGGATGGGATAGGCAGAGGAACAGGAGACTGAGTCTGGGTGGAGGGAGTCAGAAAAGGGAGGCTGGAGACAGGGGCAATGGCTGCCATCAGTGCTGAGGCCAAAGCGTTGAACGATCGCTGATGGGCAGCCTGACCCGAATGAATGCCCTCCAGGTATGCATTGCTCCGATGCACCTCCCATTCTACACCCTGGATGGCATTCAAAAGGTTAGACTGCCCAACAATGATGGTCCTGAGGAGGTCAATGACCTCCTCACTGAGGGCAGCAGGGGTAACTGGGGCAGGGCCTGAGGTGCCTGGGGCGAAGGAGATGCCCGCCTTCCTGGGCGAGCGGGGACGGAGCGAAGGCTGAGGGGCTGCTGGGAGGGCGGGGCTGGTGCGCTGGGTGGCGGCTGTACCTGTTGTGGCGGTGGGCACGGATGTTGCCGCCACCGCTAGGGAGCTCCCTTCCGAGGACGTGTCGGTGTCGCTGACGTCTCCACGGGTCCCCGTTGTGGAGCTCCACTCGCCCTCCGTCTCACTGGTGTACTCGGAGTCTGTTGTATGGCCCTCCGGGGCCATGTGAGATGCTGCTCCCTCGTGCGCCGATGCCACTTCTCCTCCGCCTGATGATGCTAATGCACACATGAATAGGAAGACAAAGAAAATGGGGTGGGGGAGAAATGAAGACAGGTTGAGTGCATGCATTGGCAACACCGTTGTCGGAGAGGACAGACACAGAAGCCCCCTGAACTAGGCTGCGCAATCGGGGTACACTACTCAGTTATTGTGACTAGGCCTACAGGTCTATGGACGACAAATGCACACATGGGTGAGGCCGGACCATGGATAGCTGTACTTGGCACCCTACAGAGGTGGGGGGCGGGGGCACAGGGCCGTTTCTAACGGAGGGGCCTAGCCTACAGAATGCGCCCTGGCCTGGAGATAGCCACAGCCCTCCTCCCCCACCCGGACACCTTCACTGCGCGCAAAGATAGCAGAATGTGCTGATACTCACCCCCTTGTGTCTGCTGTGATGTCCTCACGCGCCCATCCAAATCGGGGTAGGCCACCGCCAGGATCCAGGACATCAGGGGGGTCAATTGGCGGCTGGCACCCCTCCTACGTTGGGAGGCCATCCCCAGCAGAGACTCGGCGGTCTTTCTGGTCCCGCGGCGGATGTCCTTTCGGCAGTGGGTGCCCCGTCTGTTGTGGACCCCCAGGGCCCGGACGTCCTTGGCGATGGCACGCCAAATATCGATCTTCTGATGGGCGCTGACCTATGTGACATGTACAGGGTGGTAAAGGAAATCGCCTCAGTTTTCTGGCTGGACAATGTGAGTGGCCCCCCCTCCCCAACCTTGCCATGTGGCACATGCTCTCATCTTTCGTGCGTTGCACTCCTCATTCGCTCCCCTCCCCACCATCTTACATACACCCCACTCAACACAGGCATAGCCCATTCAACGTGCACCCTGTGTACTAACCTGTTGGTCTGGAGGATCGTAGAGTAGCGCATACTGGGGGAGGACCCCATCAACAAGTCTCTCCAATTCTTCGGAAGTGAAGGCAGGGGCCCTTTCCCCAGTCGCAGCAGCCATTGTATCTCCCAGACTGAGGTCACAGCAGCACTTGCAGTATAGGTCCTCTCCTTTGGATGATCAGGTCTCGAGTGATTAATCAGATAGAAAATGGCGGTCACGCCCGCGGCGGTGCGTACCGCGGCGGTGCGTACCGCGACCGCCGGCGCATATCGTCATTGGCTCCTGAGACCCATAGGGTTCAATGTTAACCAATGCTGCTTTGCGCCGCGGTCTTCGACCGCCTACCGCCACGGTGTGCCACGCCAGCGCAGTGACCTCACATCCCACTGTCACACTTCACAGGTCAGGCAGCCGCCATTTCAAGGGCCCACATGGCATAATTTCTACTGCGTCACACAGGCTGAGGCCTTGCATTGCCACTCATACAAGCCATTCAATGCATAGCGATTCGTGTACTGTGCAAGCTGTGTGAACGAACCTGTGGGTTGCTTGACTCTGTGCTCCATGTTGTCCTTCCTAGGCACCGTCCGCTGGGACTTGCGAGGAGAAGGATGAATCCTCCTGTGTACCGACCGCTGGTGGACCTGTCGACAATGGAAGAACGACATATCATACTTACATACAGGCTTGACCGAGCAACTATACATGAACTATGTGCCCAGCTGGAGCCAGACCTGATGTCCCCCATCCGCCAACCCACAGGGATTCCCCCTCTGGTGCAGGTTCTGTCAGTACTACATTTTTTGGCAAGTGGATCATTCCAAACAACAGTGGCCATATCATCTGGGATGTCTCAGCCTATGTTTTCTAAGGTTTTGTCCAGAGTGTTGTCTGCCCTGATGAAATACATGCGGAGCTACATTATTTTCCCTGAGGTGGGCGAATTGGCTACAGTGAAGGGTGATTTCTATGCCCTTGGACATATTCCCAACATCATTGGTGCCATTGATGGGACTCATGTGGCTTTGGTTCCCCCCAAAGAAAGTGAGCAGGTGTACAGAAACAGAAAAAGTTATCATTCGATGAATGTCCAGGTGGTCTGTTTGGCTGACCTGTACATCTCCCATGTAAATGCCAAGTTCCCTGGGTCAGTGCATGGCGCGTATGTCATGCGAAATAGCAGCATCCCTTATGTGATGGAACAGCTACAGAGACACCGTGTGTGGCTAATTGGTGACTCTGGTTACCCCAACCTGTCGTGGCTACTGACCCCAGTGAGGAATCCCCGGACCAGGGCAGAGGAACGGTACAATGAGGCCCATGGGCGAACTAGGAGGATCATAGAAAGGACCTTCGGGGTCCTGAAGGCCAGGTTTAGGTGCCTGCATATGACAGGGGGATCCCTAATGTACTCACCAAAGAAGGTGTGCCAGATCATCGTGGTCTGCTGTATGCTTCACAATCTTGCTTTGCGACGCCAGGTGCCTTTTCTGCAGGAGGATGGTCCAGATGGTGGTGTTGTAGCAGATGTGGAGCCTGTGGAGAGTGAAGAGGAGGAAGACGACGGGGACGACACGGACAACAGGGATACAGTCATACAACAATATTTTCAGTAGCACACAGGTAAGAATCAGCCACGCCATTTTACATTTACTTAAGGCCTCATGCGTCTCCACTGTCTGTGTTTCCCCCCAGTTCCTGTTAACTGATTTGTGACTTTCCCTTCCCTTTTCAGAGCTGTATGACCCACTGCCTGACATCAGCTTTGTTTGCCCATGGACTAAAGCTTATTGAAATTGGTATGTTGTCATCACAAAGTAACTGGACATTATTGCACCGTTATGTGTAATACATTTGTTAAGAATACAAGCAGAATCCTGTTATTTTAAGTGCAATAAGTGATTTATTTTAAGTGCTACATATAGGTACATGATTGGGAAACGGTGATGGGTGGGGGTGGAGTAATGTCCATGGCAGAGTCCAGTTCTCAGTCGCACAGGTGCATTGTCCATATGCCTGGGGAAGGATGGAGCAGGGGCAGTTCAAGGTTGGACAGGGTGACAATGTGGGACAGTGGGATGACATCAGGGGGTATCTTAGGCTGGCGGGGTCTTGCAATCCTACTCTGTCTTCTTGTGAGATCTCAGGTTCCGCTTGCGGGTGGTTCTTCTTCTGCAGGAGGTGGGGTTCTGGTGGCCTGTCGTTGTGTGGGGGCCTCCTGTCCACTAGCGCCGGCGGAGGTGGTAGGCTGTTCCTGGCCTGGGCTAGTGACAGGGGCCCTTTGGGGTGCCACATGGTCCTGCAATGTGGTGACGATCTGGGTAAGGGCCACGACGATGGTCCCCATTGCGGAACCGATGTTCCTCAGTTCCTCCCTGAACCCCATGTACCGTTCCTCCTGCAGTTCCTGGATCTCCTGGAACCGGGCCAGTACCGTCGCCATCGTCTCCTGGGAGCGGTGGTATGCTCCCATGATGGAGGAGAGGGCCACTTGGAGAGTCGGTTCCCCGGGCCTGTCCCCCCCCTGTCGCACAGCAGCCCTCCCAGTTCCCCTGTGTTCCTGGGCCTCTGTCCCCTGGACGTTGTGCCCACTACCACTGCCCCCAGGTCCCTGTTGTTGTTGGGGTGGTGGGTCAACCTGGGTGCCCTGTAGTGGTGGACACACCGCTGATTTATGTGTCCTGGAGACAGAGGCATGGGCCCGCTGGGTGGGAGCTGTGCTGGTGTTCCCAGAGGGGGTTGGGTCTGGTGTAGCCTGTGGCTGTCTGTGGGGAACCGACTGTCCAGAGGTGCCCGATGGGCCGTGCTGGTCACCTGGCTCCAGGGAGACAGAGCTGCTGTCATCGCTGGGGGCCTCTTCTGGGGGTGGGATGGACATCTCTGGACCCTCCGTGGCGGTGTGGTGGCGTTCGGGTTCTGCAGGGGTATAAAGGTATGGTTATTGCTTCTGTGTGTGGCATTTCGTGTGATGGGTGGGTGTCCGTGTACCGACGTGCAGGCATTTCCTTGTGGGGGCTTTTGTGAGGGTGGCTTGTGGGGGTGATGTGTGTGTGCAGTGGGCATGCTTTGGTGATGGGTGTCCATGCTTTGTGGTCGCATGCAGGGCTTGGTGTTGGGATGGGTGGGTTGTGATGGTGAGCCTTTTGCTAGGTGTTGGTGTGATGGGGGTGGGGGTGAGGGTGGGGTATGATTTGGCATGCAGGTGGGGTGGGGGTGGGAAGCAGTAGTGAAGATTTGACTTACCAGAGTCCATTCCTCCGCCTACTCCTGCGAGGCCCTCAGGATGCAGGATGTGCAAGACTTCCTCCTCCCATGCGGTAAATTCGGGGGGAGTAGGTGGGGGTCCGCCACCAGTCTTCTGCACCGCAATGTTGTGCCTTGATACCATGGAACGCACCTTCCCCCGTAGGTCGTTCCATCTCTTCCTGATGTCCTCCGATTGCGTGGATGCTGTCCCACCGCGTTAACCCTGTCCACTATCCTTTGCCATAGCTCCATCTTCCTGGCAATTGTGGTGTGCTGCACCTGTGCCCCGAAGAGCTGGGGCTCTACACGGACTATTTCCTCCACCATGACCCTGAGTTCGGCGTCACTGAACCTGGGGTGTCTTTGGGGTGCCATGGGGTGGTGTGGTTGATGTGTGGGGTGGCGTTTGTGGTGATGAGTGTGGTGCGTGTGGTGGTGTGTGGTGTTTGGAGCCTGGATTCTGTGTGGGTGATGGTGTTGTGTGCCTCTGTGTTGTGGGATTGTCTATTCTGTGCTCTCTCTCTAGCCTCCGTCAATAATTTCGGGTCGTAGGGGCTTGTGGGTGATGTGGGTGTGTGTTTTATATTGTGTTGGGTGTGTGGGAGTGGTGTTAGTATGTGTATCAGGTGTGTGTATTTCAAACTGACCAATGTGGCTGAGTTTTCTATGTGTGTGTGTATTTTGACCGCGGCGGGGTGTACCGCCAATGGAATACCGCGTTTGAAAGACCGCTGCGTGGATTTGTGGGTCGGAATGGTATGGGCGTATTTCTGTTGGCGTGACGGTGGAGGTTTGGTTATCGCCATTTTTTCGCTGACCTTTGGTGTGGCGGACTTTTGTGGATGTCGGGTTTTTGGCGGTTTGACAGTTGAGGGTCAGAATGACCGTGGTGGTTTACCGCGGCGGTGTTATGGCGGTCATCTGACCGGCGGTAAGCGCCTTATACCGCCAACGTCAGAATGACCCCCTATATGTCCTACCTTAACCATACACTGCACCCTGCCCTTGGGGCTACCTAGGGCATACCTTAGGGGTGTCTGACATGTAGGAAAAGGGAAGGTTTAGGCCTGGTAAGTGGGTACACTTGCGAAGTCGAACTTACAGTTAAAACTGCACACACAGACACTGCAATGGCAGGTCTGAGACATAATTACAGAACTACTTATGTGGGTGGCACAACCAGTGCTGCAGGCCCACTAGTAGCATTTGGTTTACAGGCCCTGTCACCTCTAGTGCATTTTACTAGGGACTTATTAATAAACCAAATATGCCAATCATGGATAAACCAATTACATATACATTTTGTAAAGGAGCACTTGCACTTTAGCACTGGTTAGTAGTGGTAAAGTGACCAGAGTGACAAAAACAGTAAAAGCAGAGTCCAGCACACATCAACAACCTGGGGAACAGAGGCAAAAAGTTAAGGGAGACCACACCAAGGATGAAAAGTCTAACAGTTTGTTAGGACGATGACTATCTTTCGCTACCCAATCAGGGGGCTAATAGGTCCTTTTTATAGAGACGTCATTTAAATTGCATATTATTGCAATTATATTAAGTGGAGAAGTCCACATCACTGTGCCAACTTTTATGCATGTGGCATTCAGAGAAGCTGTAAAAAATGTATGTTTACTGCATGCCGATTTTTTTTATTTTGTGTAGTGTTAGATGGGACACACATATTAGTCTGATTCCATGCATAAATTCGTCATGATGTTCTTTTCGTTTTTCATGATTAGCAACATGTATATATCAGGATTCATTTGGATGAAATATTACACTGTAATAGCATTTTGTTTTAAAATTGCAAGGGATGCATTTTAAAGGTCACTGCTCTTGCACTGAAAATTTCTCCCTTTTCTCCTAAGTGTGAATCTCTTTCCATTTGCAAATCCTGAGCTGAGGCATAATAGCTTTTGGGAGGAGTTCACACCTAAGGTAGCAGCACACAGCCAGGGCAGGTATAATGTGCCTCTGTTCTGTTAATATATTTCTGAACTTACCTGTTAGTTTCTGCTTCATCACTCACGCTCAACTTCAGTTCTGCACCGGAAGTCACCGATGCACAATGGGAGCTCACGGAGACCATTACCTGAATCTGTGATCCCTGGACAGCCCGGAGAGGAAGCGACCACTGTAAGCCACACAATCAAGAAGTGGGTCTTTCTTAATATTATTATACAGCGCTCTACTCCTCCCAGTACCTCGTTAAGTCGTATCTAACATAAAAATTAAAACAGACAAACTTTCAATAGTTTATGAAGAACCGAGAGAGAGCAACATGCTCTCGTAGAGGGGTTCAAGGGGTTCCACAACCTAGGACTTAAGTAGAAAAAACCTTGAACTCCTTCACAGGATTTCCTTACTCTGGGAATTACAGAAAGATCTAGACAACTAGAGCGCAGAGAATGATTAGGCTTATAGGGTGACACCAAGGATTTGAGATAGATGGGGCCAGAATTATGTAAACATTTATGCATGTTGCATAGGACCATATATGTGAAGCTTTTTTAAAGTTGCAACGATCTGGTTCACAGAATTGGGCCATTTGCGACCAGAAAAAAGCTTTTTTTTTAAATGTACTAAGGCCCTATTTACGATTTGTAACCTATTGCTGAACCCCAACTAGGGTTCGCGATTGAGTATTACGATGGGCGTGTTTAGGGCGTCGCTTTCAAATTCTGAATCACACTGGTATGTGTGAATGTTTTGTACCCGAAATGCAGTTGCAAAACATTCACATTTTATCACCAATTTCGAGTTGGTGGTAACCCATTCACAAATGGGAAGGGGTCAACAAAGGACCACTACCCTTTTGTGAATGTTGGTGAAGAAATTTTAAAAAAAGGAAAGAAAACTTTTCATTTTTTATTTTTGAAACACTCCCCTTTTTCCTTTAAGGAAAACGGGCTGCATTTCGAAACAAAAAAAGTGCTTTGTTGAAAACCAATTACAGACATAGGGGGTCATTCTGACCCTGGCGGCCGGTGGCCGCCAGGGCCACCGAACACGGGAGCACCGCCAACAGGCTGGCGGTGCTCCCACGAGCATTCTGACCGCGGCGGTTCAGCCGCGGTCAGAAGCGGCAAGTCGGCGGGCTCCCGCCGACTTACCGCTGCTCGGGGGAATCCTTCATGGCGGCGGAGCGCGCTCCGTCGCCATGAGGATTCTGACAGCCCCTACCGCCATCCTGTTCATGGCGGGAAACCCGCCATGAACAGGATGGCGGTAGGGTGTGCCGCGGGGCCCCTGGCGGCCCCTGCCGTGCCCATGCCAATGGCATGGGCACGGCAGGGGCCCCTGTAAGAGGGCCCCGCAAAGTATTTCAGTGTCTGCCTTGCAGACACTGAAATACGCGACGGGTGCAACTGCACCCGTCGCACCCCTGCAACTACGCCGGCTCAATTCTGAGCCGGCGTCCTCGTTGCAGGGGCATTTCCTCTGGGCCGGCAGGCGCTCTTTTGGAGAGCGCCCGCCGGCCCAGAGGAAATGTCTGAATGGCCGCCGCGGTCTTTTGACCGCGGTGCGGTCAATTGGCGGCGGTACTATGGCGGACGGCCTCCGCCGTCCGCCATAGTCAGAATCACCCCCATAGTGGTGTCCTGAACCCAGCAAGCCACCATCTCTCTGATTTTAGCGATTCCCAATGGATCGCAAGCCAATACCTAGCTCATGAATATTAGTGAGGGCGGTCTATTTGCGACACACTTGGAATTGCAAAGTGTGTCAACAACACATTAGTACATGGATGTTCACAGTTACCATATAGCGAGTGGCAAAAACTTGCTGTTTGGTAAACGTGAAGCCAAACCTATCTACCTCTGGCCCATAGTGCTTTAATTGCAGTCAACATTCAATTGGAAGCCAGTGAAGAACATGAAGAAGGATAGCTATGAATGTAAATTTGGGGGAGTGTAGTAACAGTCTTATGAAAGCGTTTTGCACTATCTGATGATACTTAATCTAGACCTTCGGAATGTCTAGGTGGAGAATATTACCATAATCCAGCCTGGAAATAATTAAGGCCTAGATTACAGTTCTTTGGGCTGGGACAGGAAGACAGCAAAGAATTTAGAATACCAAGTAGGTGGAAGCAACGTTGGCAATCTGATGATTCATAGACAATCTGTCGTCAAGCCAGGCACCAAGATTCTATATCACAGGTACCGGAGTGGGAACATTACCCATAGCTCAGACCAAAGATGATGAATGCAAAGGTGGGGGAATTGGCCCATCAACAGAACCTCAGTCTCATCCCTATTCAGCTTTACTCCTTCGCTGCTGGGCCTTTTTATCCTCAGTGCCAAGTCTTTTTTTGGTTATTTGGGGTCGTTCGCATTTAGGCCGCCATAACTTTTATGCCACATAACCTATCCATGCCGAATTTGTGTCCTTTTTTCCATCATCCTAGGGATTCTAAAGAAACCCAGGGTTTGTTGATTCCCGTGGAGGTGACAAGGAAAATAGCCAAAATACAGCTATATTTAGTTTTTTTTTGGTAGAAAAAGGGGGGAAAAGTGCTGCAGAAGAAAGTGTTTATTTTTCTCTGCAAATGTCACCCAACAAAGGGTTTGTGGTGCTAAACTCACCAGCTTCGAGGAACAGGCAGACTTGAATCAAAAAACCACATTTGTTAACCCAGTTTTGCCATTTTACTGGGACATAGCCCATTTTTCTTATTTTTTTGTGCTTTCAACCTCCTTCCAGTTAGTGGTAGAAATAGGTGGGAAACCAATGGTAAATCCCTGAAAGCAATTTTTTTCCAACAAGTAAATACAATTCTGAATCCAGCAGCGGGTCATTTGTGTAGATCCTTTAAGGTTTTCCTATCAAACGTAACAGTTGAAATAAAAAAATATATTGAAATTGAGTTAACAAAGCAGCCATTTGTGTTTATGTTTTCATCTGTAACTTTTTTCACTGTGACAGATTTTCTAAAGCAATATACCATTATGTCTGCGGGACCCTTCTGGTTGCAGGGATATATAGGGCTTGTAGGTTAACCAAGAACCCAAGGTACCCAGAGCCAATAAATGAGCTGCACCTTTTCAATAGTTTTTCATTGTGTACTGGGTATACTGTAATTCATTTAGTAAAATATAAAGAGTGAAAAACAGGTATCCAGAAAATGTTTGGGGCATACTTAAGAAAAGTGGCGCTGCACACAATGCAGCACCAATTTTCTTGTGCCCTTTAGCGCCGCCAGCATGTGTGTGGCGTATTTATAATACGGCTCACCATGGCGTAGGGTAGGGGGGAATAGCATAAATGTTTTTACGCTATTGATGTACTCTGCAGGAGTGGCGCCAGCATTTTGGTGCTACTCCTGCAGAGTACATAGGAGTCCATTGTATTCAATGACCTGCCCCTTTTAACGTCTGCTCTAAGCAGGCGTTTAAAGTGCCAAAAAAGATGACCTTGCCCAATTTGTTCAGCCCTCCTAATGGGGAAACATCCCGTTTTTGTACATTATGCCTGGAGAAGGCATAATGTAGAGTAAAGGGTTACAAAGTGGCGCAATGCATGCTTTGCACCACTTTGTAAATATGGTGTGGTGATTTTGGCCGTAAAATGATGCTAATGTGGTGTTAGAATGGCGCTGGGGCTCGTAAATATGCCCCTATGGCTCATATATATGAAAAATGATGAAAAACTACGCACATGCAGTTTTGCGTCACTTTTTCTAACGCCGGCTAGCGTCATTCTTTAGGGTCATATTAAAAATTGACATAGGATGGAGTTAAGGACTGGATACCTAAAAAAAAAAAGGCGCTAATCGCTGCAAAATGCTGTAAGTAAAAATGATGTTAAAGCTGCAAAAATGGTGCAACACTGTTTTGCGGCAGTTAAACATGTCGCAAAAGGGCTAGTGCCATCTTAATACCACATTAGTGTAAAAATAAAATGCAAAAGCAGGAAAGAGTGCAATGCAACAGAAGATGGAATCAACAGGCCAGTAGATACCCCAGGGAGTCCCCCAACACCCAAGGACCAACCAGGAGGACACAGAAAAATCACAGGAGAAGGAAAGAGAAAGCACAAGTGTCGCTTTAGTGAGGAGGAGCGTGACATCCTGGTCAGAGAAGTGATGGAACACCAACATCAGCTCCCCGTTACCTCCAAATTGCCAGTTGGGAAGAGAGAAGCAATATGCCAGCAAATAGTGGACAAAATAACAGTGTTGCAGAGGTGAAGAGAACTGTCACTGAGTTAAGAAGCGATGGCATGAATGCAAGCACTGAACTAAGGAGAAATTTGCCAGGAACCATAAGGCAGCACTGCAGACTGGAGGTGGGAGTCCTGCACCACTGGAAGACCTGGATGAGCTGGAGGAGATGGTTGCAGCAGTCATCCCGGAGGAGGTGGTCACTGAAATCGCAGGACACCGCAAACTACCAGGAACCACCACAAATGCAAGATAAGTTGCAGGGGGGATATCTGGAACTCCACTAATGGCAGAAGGGGGAGGCACATAGGACACACTCATTGCATGCTAAAGGATTGCATCTGGACACATAGGCTCTGAGTAAAGGCGTACCATCCTCACCCAAGCCACATATGTACTGATGATGTGGTTATGCTATGCACATCAAGATATACACAACGTCAACATAGGCCAATCACTATGGCTAAAGAGCACCACGTAAATATGCACCACATTGCCTGGTAGGCACGTGCAAATAATGTGGCTGTGCCATCACAACACACATTGCATATAGTCTAATCCATTGTACCAGCACAACATAGACATCAGAGACTAGGATGGAAGTCAATACCACCCCAGGGGGGGGGTGTCACAGTGGCGTATCAGGCCAAAATGGGTGTTGCTGTGGTACACCTACTGCAAGATCCGCTTCAGGAAAGTGCCCTCTTTCTTGGCTGGTTACTCCCTTTTTCTGCCTGATGTAAGTGTGCTTGACAGTGTTCAATAGGATCCTGCTAATCAGGACCCCAGTAATTATGCTCTCTTTCCCAAAAGCCTGTATTTCACTCACAATTGGCATACTGGTGCCCCCTTATAAGTCCCTAGTATATGGTACCTAGGTACCCAGGGCATTGGGTTTCCAGGGGATCCCTATGGGCTGGATCATATATTTTGCCACACATAGGGAGCCCATGCAAGGGCTTCTGCAGGACTGCCATTGCAGCCTGTGTGAAAAGGTGCAAGCACCTTTTCACTGCCATTTTCCACTACACTAGGTCACTTATAAGTAAACCCCAATGGTAGGCCCTCTAGCACAGAGGGCAGGGTGCAAAGTAACTGTGTGTGAGGGCACCCCTGCACCAGCAGAGGTGCCCTGTGAACTCCAGGCCCATTTTTCCAGACTTCGTGAGTGCGGGGATGCCATTTTACACATATATTGGACAAAGGTCAGTACCTATGTCCAGCTACATGATGGTAACTCCGAACATAGGCATGTTTGTTATCAAACATGTTGGAATCCTTTGCCACAAGGCTTTCTCAAGCATTGGCTGTATGATACCATGCAGTCTGGGAGCTCCTTAGAGGACACCCAGTATTGCCATTTCAGCCGTCTGAAGGCTTCCAGGCAGCCCAAGCTGCTGCCGCTTCCAAGGCAAGTTTCCGCCCTCCTGTTGCTTGAGACACTCAAACCGAGGAAAGCAGAACAAAGGATTTCCTTTGGGAGAGGAGTGTTACACCCTCTCCTTTGAAAATAGGTGTTACAGGCTGGGGAAGGGTAGCCTCCCCAAGCCACTGGCAGTGCTTTGAAGGGCACATTTGGTGCTCTCCTTTTATAAGCCAGTCTACACCAGTTCAGGGACACCCAGTTCCTGCTCTAGCACGAAACTGGACAAAGGAAAGGGGAGTGACCACCGCCCTGTCCATCACCACCCCAGGGGTCGTGCTAAGAGCTCCTCCAGAGGGTCCCTGGGTTTAGCCATCTTGGATTCCAAGTTGGCAGGGAACTCTGGGGGCATCAGAGTTGCCAGTGCCAGCAGGTGACGTCAGACCCCTCCCCTGATAGGTGCTTACCTGGTTAGGTGACCAATCCCTCGCTCAGGGCTATTTAGGGTCTCTCCTTTGGGTGGTTCCTCATATTCAGATTGCAAGACTCCAGCAGGAATCCTCTGCACACACCACTTTGACTTGACTGACTGACTGAAGAAACTGCATCTGAACTCTTCAGGACCCTACAAGCTGCAACAAAGAAGCAAGACGCCTTCTGCAACATTGTATCTCAGACTCCTGCCAGCAACTGCAACAGTTTCCTGGTCGTGCATCCTCTGGAGACAGCCTGTCTTCAGCCTGCATCAGAAGGAAGAAGGAATCTCCCTTGGGGTGAAGGAGTCCCTCCCTGCTCCTACAGGCACCAACTGCAATGACGACTGGCTGCATGGATCCCCTCTCCTTCTGAGTTGTGTGGATCCTACATCACAGGTGGTGGACTGAAGTGGTCCCAACGGTCCTCTCTTCTAGCTGTCTAATTTTGGTGGAACAAAGACCTTGCCTCTCCATGCAAGACAGTACCCCTGTGCACCGCATAATTTGCAGCTGCCAAGGCTTGTTGGCATCCTTCTTCAAAGTTCTGCATGCAAGTTGAAGCTCCAGCCCCTAGCCCTCCATCCTGTGATGCACAGCTTCCTGAGTGGTTTTCCAGTGGCATGGTAGTCTTTGTTGTAGTGCTGTATGGGCCTCTTTTGCAATTTCTTTGTCCCCATCCTGTGGGACTCCTGTGTTGGCTACCTGGCCTTCTGTGGGCTCCTTGCACTGTTGAAGGCCCCCTCTGATTTCCCCTCCTGGGTAGAGTCAACCTGGCCCTTGGCAGCATCATTTTCTAATAACTGTGAACTTTGACTGGGCCAAGGCTTGTTGGTGGGCTCCGACAACTCAAACCTGACTGCAATCCTCCATCCAGCGTGGGACATCACACCTGCATCCTCCAGGAACCCGACTCTGTCTTCTTGGGTGCAGTGCTGACTCTTCATCCTCACTGGTGTTTTACTTCTTGCAACTTCTTACTGCTGGGTTGGGGCTCCTGCCCTTCCTGGACTCTCCTTGGCTTCTTGGACTTGGTCCCCTCTTTCCACAGGTCCTCTGCTCCAGGAATCCACTGTTGGTGTCTTGCAGTCTCTTCTGGGTTTTGCAATATTCTTCTGTTCTTCTTTCTGTGTGTTCTATGAAACTTACTGTGATTTAGTCCTGCTTTCCCAGTCACTGGGGTTGGTTCTGATACTTATCTTTGGGCTTTCTAAGTACTCCCAGTTCCCCCCTACACACTACACTTGTCTAGGTGGGAGGCTGACTTTCACATTCCACTTTCTTAATATATGGTTTGTGCTCCCCCAGGCCCATTCCTACCTATTGTGTTTTTCACTATTTGCACTGTTTCCTAACTGTTTTTATGACTATTTCTGCATACTAGTTTATATAATTTGTTTATTACTTACCACCGAAGGGAGTATAGCCTCTATGCTAGTTTTGGTATTTGTGTTACCAAAATAAAGTACCATTATTTTTGTGACACTAAGGTGGTCATTACAACCCTGGCGGACGGTGTTAAAGCGGCGGTAAGACCGCCAACAGGCCGGCGGTAAAATTTTTGCAATTACGACCATGGCGGAAACAGCCAACAAAGACAGCCACTTTAACACTCAGACCGCCACGGCGGTACAAACAAACAGCGCGGTGGTCACCGCCAACAGACAGGCGGAAGACAATGTACCACCCACACTATTATGACAGGCCGACCCGCCACCTTTTCCGGGGCGGATTCACCGCAGATAAAAACACGGCGGAAACAGCCATTTCAAAGGGAAAATGCTCACCTCTACACACTCCACGAGGAACGACGACACCATGGAGCCGGAACTCCATATTCTTCCTGCACTAGTCTTCCTGCTCCTGTACCAGGAGCACCAACGCCGGCGGCGAAGACCACGGTGAGTACTGCACCTACGACATAGGGGAGGCAAAAAACAGGGACACACACACGCAACACCCCCATCATCACCCACTACAACACACACACCAATGCATATCCAAACATTACAGTAACACACCCCAACCCCCCCCCCCGGAAGAATGCAAAGACAAAAGGAAATGAGTGGAACCATTGTAATATATCAAAATAGAGTAAGCAAATATCTACATATATACACTATTAACAAAATATACACCACGAATAGAAGTCCAGGTATTGCAATATTCATAGTCCGTGGACCACTGGGCCCAAAATGCATGGGCGAGGCCCACACAAGATACCCGAACGTGACGGAGAGAACACTGCAGGGGCATCAGATAGAAATACAACAGGCACTTCAGGGGGAAGGGAAGGGGGGACACCTCAGCCGGATGAGTGCACAACGCCAGATCCACGAGGGGGCTCCATCCCCATTGATGTATCCTGGGGAGTGCAAAGCCACAGTCTCTCAAGTCTCTCCCGTGGGTGGGTTGCCCACTGTACGATCCTGGGGAGTGCAAAGCCACAGTCTCTCAAGTCTCTACAGTGGGTGGTTTGCCCACTGCTTTATCCTGGGGAGTGCAAAGCCACAGTCTCTCAAGTCTCTCCAGTGGGTGGGTTGCCCACTGCTTTATCCTGGGCAGTGCAAAGCCACAGTCTCTCAAGTCTCTCCAGTGGGTGGTTTGCCCACTGTACCATCCTGGGGAGTGCAAAGCCACAGTCTCTCAAGTCTCTCCAGTGGGTGGTTTGCCCACTGTATCATCCTGGGGAGTGCAAAGCCACAGTCTCTCAAGTTTCTCCAGTGGGTGGTTTGCCCACTGCACCATCCTGGGGAGTGCAAAGCCACAGTCTCTCAAGTCTCTCCAGTGGGTGGGTTGCCCACTGTACCATCCTGGGGAGTACAAAGCCACAGTCTCTCAAGTCTCTCCAGTGGGTGGGTTGCCCACTGCTTTATCCTGGGGAGTGCAAAGCCACAGTCTCTCAAGTCTCTCCAGTGGGTGGGTTGCCCACTGTACCATCCTGGGGAGTGCAAAGCCACAGTCTCTCAAGTCTCTCCAGTGGGTGGGTTGCCCACTGCTTTATCCTGGGGAGTGCAAAGCCACAGTCCCTCAAGTCTCTCCAGTGGGTGGTTTGCCCACTGTACCATCCTGGGGAGTGCAAAGCCACAGTCTCTCAAGTTTCTCCAGTGGGTGGTTTGCCCACTGTACCATCCTGGGGAGTGCAAAGCCACAGTCTCTCAATTGGATAACAGTCTCCACTGGTTCTGGAGGGGGACTGGTGCCCAGAGTGCTTCATCCTGCCAAGGACTGAGGTAGTGGATGTCAATCTCCACTGGTTCTGGAGGGGGACTGGTGCCCAGAGTGCTTCATCCTGCCAAGGACTGAGGTAGTGGATATCAATCTCCACTGGTTCTGGAGGGGGACTGGTGCCCAGAGTGCTTCATCCTGCCATGGACTGGGGTAGTGGATGCATGTCTCCACTTGTTCTGGAGGGGGACTGGTGCCCAGAGTGCTTCATCCTGCCAAGGACTGAGGTAGTGGATGTCAATCTCCACTGGTTCTGGAGGGGGACTGGTGCCCAGAGTGCTTCATCCTGCCAAGGACTGGGGTAGTGGATGCATGTCTCCACTGGTTCTGGAGGGGGACTGGTGCCCAGAGTGCTTCATGCTGCCAAGGACTGAGGTAGTGGATGCATGTCTCCACTGGTTCTGGAGGAGTACTGGTGCCCAGAGTGCTTCATCCTGCCAAGGACTGAGGTAGTGGATGCATGTCTCCACTGGTTCTGCAGGGGGACTGGTGCCCAGAGTGCTTCACTCACCCCGTGACGTTCCCTGTTGCGTCACTGCCCCTGCCGCTAATGGGCTAGCGGTGCTTGCCTTGGCGGTCCTTGCCCTGTTCAGCGGTGCTTGCCCTGTTCAGCGGTGCTTGCCTTGGCGGTCCTTGCCCTGTTCAGCGGTGCTTGCCCTGTTCAGCGGTACTTGCATTGGCGGTCCTTCATTGCCCAGCGGGGCTGGGGCTGGCGGTCCTTCATTGCCCAGCTGGGCTGTGGCTGGCGGGGCCCTCCTGGTTAGCTGGGCTGTGGCTGGCGGGGCCCTCCTGGGCAGCTGGGCTGTGGCTGGCGGGGCCCTCCTGGGCAGCTGGGCTGTGGCTGGCGGGGCCCTCCTGCTCAGCTGGGCTGTGGCTGGCGGGGCCCTCCTGCTCAGCTGGGCTGTGGCTGGCGGGGCCCTCCTGGGCAGCTGGGCTGTGGCTGGCGGGGCCCACGGGGCCCTCCTGGGCAGCTGGGCTGTGGCTGGCTGGGCCCTCCGGGGCAGCTGGGCTGTGGCTGACGGGGCCCTCCTGGGCAGCTGGGCTGTGGCTGGCGGGGCCCTCCTGGGCAGCTGGGCTGTGGCTGACAGGGCCCTCCTGGGCAGCTGGGCTGTGGCTGGCGGGGCCCTCCTGGGCAGCTGGGCTGTCGCTGGTGGGGCCCTCCTGGGAAGCTGGGCTGTGGCTGGCGGGGCCCTTCTGGCCAGCGGGGATGATGGTGGTCTTCTCCGCTGTGCTGCTCCTCCCAGACTTTGCGGGTTTCTTCTGCCCCTTCCCCACCTTAGGAGGAGTCACAGCAGAGTCCACACTCCCCCCGGGACCCCTGTGATCGGCTTGAGTGGCTGGAGTCCTCCCCCTCTCCCGCCGGGCACTGGCCAACTTCTGGTGCTTCACGGGGGGGACTGGCTGTGGTCTGGCTCTGTGATAGACTGGCTGGCCTGGTGGCCGGTGCACTCCACATACCTATGACAACAGGCACCACTGGTCTCGCTGATTTTGTGGCTGAGGTGCTAGTACGGGACATATGAGTTGGACGGGGGGTTGGTGGGAAATAGGTTAAGGGTGGACAGGAAAAGTTGTTTGGAGACACTGGGACGGGTAGCAGGAGGGGGTTTGGGAGTGGAGGAAGAGGAGGTGGTTGTACGAGGTGTAACTTTTGTGGCTTTGGGTGCAGGTGCATGCGCTGGAGGCTGTCGTGAGGTGGGTGTATGTTGGGTGGGTGTGTGCCTGCGTTTGTGTATCTTGGGAGGGGGTGTCACAGACACACTGGGAGAGGACACATGGGATGTGTGAATGGTAGTGGGGTTGGTGACTGCACGCCAGCAAGTTAACCAATGCAGCATTGTGCCGTGGTCTTCGACCACCTACAGCAACGGTGTTCAACGCCAGCGCTGTTACCTCACATCCCATTGTCCAGCTTTAGAGGTCAGGCAGCCGCCATTTCAGGGGCCCACATGGCCTAGTTACCAACTGTGTCACACATACCTAGGCCTACTCTCAACACACATACAGGCCTGAATTTGTGTATGAATCGTGTTCTGTCTAGACTGTGGGTACATACCTCTGAGTTGTTTGACTCTGTGGTCGCTGTTGTCCTTCATAGGCTCCGTCCGCTGGGCCATGTGAGGAGATGGCTGAATCCTCCGGTGTACCGACCGCTGGTGGACCTGTCGACAATGGAGGAAAGAAATTTGATCATCACCTACAGGTTTGACCGTGCCACAATCCAGGAACTGTGTACCCAGTTGGAGCCGGACCTGATGTCAGCAATCCGCCATCCCACAGGAATCCCCCCTCAAGTGCAGGTGCTGTCAGTGCTCCATTTCCTTGCAAGTGGGTCATTTCAAACAACTGTGGCCATGGCATCAGGGATGTCACAGCCTATGTTTTCCAACGTGTTGTCCAGAGTGTTGTCTGCCCTGCTGAAACACATGCAGAGCTACATCGTTTTCCCTCAGGTGGAGGACTTGCCTACAGTGAAAGGTGACTTCTGTGCCCTTGGACATATCCCCAACATCATAGGTGCTATTGATGGGACCCATGTGGCTTTGGCCCCCCCCCACAGGAGTGAACAGGTGTACAGGAACCGGAAGAGTTATCATTCCATGAATGTACAGATGGTGTGTTTGGCAGACCAGTACATCTCCCATGTGAATGCCATGTTCTCTGGCTCAGTGCATGACGCCTACATCATGCGGAATAGCAGCATCCCTTATGTGATGGGTCAACTACAGAGGCACCAGGTGTGGCTATTAGGTGACTCTGGTTACCCCAACCTGTCATGGCTACTGACCCCAGTGAGGAATCCCAGGACCAGTGCAGAGGAAAGCTACAATGAGGCCCATGGGCGAACTAGGAGGGTGATCGAACGCACCTTCGGCCTCCTGAAGGCCAGGTTTAGGTGCCTCCATATGACAGGTGGATCCCTATTCTACTCACCAAAGAAGGTGTGCCAGATCATCATGGCCTGCTGTATGGTTCATAACTTGGCTTTGCGACTACAGGTGCCTTTTCTGTAGGAGGGTGGTCCAGATGGCGGTGTTGTGGCAGCTGTGGAGCCTGTGGACATTGATGAGGAGGAAGCTGAGGCAGAAGACATTGACAACAGGGACTCAGTCATCCAGCAATATTTCCAGTGAGACACAGGTGAGAATACATTCCTGCCTACTACAAGTACTTTTACACTTCTACCTCTCTCCTGTCTGTCTATTTCACCCAGTGTGGTGGTCCTGTGGCGGTGCCTCCTGTCCACTAGCGCCGGCGGAGGTGGTGGGCAGTTCATCGTCCATGCTAGTGTCAGGGGCCCCTTGGAGTGCCACAGTGTCCCTCCTGGTGTTAAGTATTTCCTTCAGGACCCCTACGATGGTGCCCAGCGCGGAGCTGATGGTTCTGAGTTCCTCCCTGAACCCCAAATACTGTTCCTCCTGCATGCGCTGGGTCTCCTGAAACTTGGCCAAGACCGTTGCCATCGTCTCCTCGGAGTGGTGGTAGGCTCCCATGATGGAGGAGAGGGCCTCGTAGAGAGTGGGTTCCCTTGGCCTGCCCGCCCCCTGTCGCACAGCAGCCCTCCCAGTTCCCCTGTGTTCCTGGGCCTCCCTCCCCTGGACTGTGTGCCCACTACCACTGCCCCCAGGTCCCTGTTGTTGTTGGGGTGGTGGGTTATCCTGGGTTCCCTGTAGTGGTGGACACACAGCTGATTAATGGGTCCTGGGGACGGAGGTATGGGCCCGCTGGGTGGGTGCTGTGCTGGTGTTACCAGAGGGTGGAAGGTCTGTGGTGGCCTGTGCCTGTGTGAGGGGAACCGACTGCCCCAAGGCCCACGATGGTCCGGGCTGGTCATCTAGATCCAGGTGGACAGAACTGCTGTCATCACTGTGGGCCTCTTCTGTGGGTGGGGTGGAGATGTCTGGACCCTCCTGTCTGTTGATGTTGGGTAGTGGTCCTGCAGGGGTGGAAAAGCATGATTATTGCATCTGTGTGTGTCATGGTGTGCAATGGGTGGGTGACCGTGTACCTCAGTGCTGGCATTCCTGTGTGGGGGCTTGTGTGATGATGGTTTAGGGGGTTGTATGGGTATGTGCAGTGGGCATACTTTAGTGATGGGTGTCCATGCTTTGTTTTTGCATGCAGGGCTTGGTATTGGGATGGGTGGGTTGTGATAGTGGGACATTTGTGAGGAGTAGGAGTGCTGGGGGTGAGGGTGGGGGTATGTGCTGGCATGTAGGTAGGGTGGGGGATGTAATAGTTAAGATTTTTCTTACCAGAGTCCATTCCTCCACTGACTCCTGCGAGGCCCTCAGGATGCAGAATCTCCAAGACCTGCTCCTCCCATGTTGTTAGTTGTGGGGGAGGAGGTGGGGGTCCGCCGTCAGTCCGCTGGACCGCCTGGTGGTGTCTTGCGACCACGGAACGCACCTTCCCCCGTAGGTCGTTCCACCTCTTCCTGATGTCGTCCCGATTTCTTGGGGGTTGTCCCACTGCGTTCACCCTGTCGACTATTCTTCGCCATAGCTCCATCTTCCTTGCAATTGAGGTGTGCTGCACCTGTGCTCCAAATAGATGTGGCTCTACCCGGACGATTTCCTCCATCATGACCCTGAGCTCCTCCTCCGAGAACCTGGGGTGTCTTTGCCGTGCCATGGGGTGGTGTGGGGTGGAGTGTGTGGTGATAAGTGTGGTGATATGTAGTGGTGTGTGGTGTTTTATGCGTGGAAGTTCTGTGGGTGATGGTATTGTGTGCCTGTGGATGCTAGTTTGTGGATGGTGGTGTCTCTCTCTGGCCTTCTCTCTGTAATACTGGTCGTAGGGGTTTGTGGGTGATGTGGGTGTGTGTTTTATATTGTAATGGGTGTGTGGGAGTGGTGTGTGTATGTGTATCAGGTGTGTGTATTTCGAATTGTCCAATGTGGCGGTGTTTTGTAGAAGTGTGTGTATTTTGAGCGCGGCAGTGTGTACCGCCAATGGAATACCGCGGTTGAAAGACCGCCGCGTGGATTCGTGGGTCGTGATAGTATGGTTGTATTTCTGTTGGCGTGACGGTGGAGTTTTTTTTTTGCCAGTTTATCACTGACCTTTGGTGTGGCGGAGTTGTGTGGGTGTCTGAATTTTGTCGGATTCCGAGCTGTGGGTCATAATAGCTGTGGCGGAAATCCACGGCTGCGGTGGTGTGTTGGCGGTCTTCTGCACGGCGGTAAGCGGCTTTTACCGCCAATGTTTTAATGACCCCCTAAGTGTTTTCTTTCATCTGTGTAAGTACTGTGTGACTACAGTGATATTGCATGAGCTTTGCATGTCTCCGAGATAAGCCCTGGCTGCTCATCCACAGCTACCTCTAGATAGCCTGGCTTCTAGACTCTGCTTACACTACACTAATAAAGGATAACTGGACCTGGTATAAGGTGTAAGTACAATAAGTACCCCACAAACCAGGCCAGCCTCCTACAGATGCTGCCTCAGATTTACGAGTATCAGTGAACATTTGACAGTGCAAAAATCTAAGGCCATCCCAGGGGTGGAGACAGCAAGGCCCAACAAGGAGGCATACATGTATTTACCCTTGTTTATATGTTTATATGTGTGCAGCATTCTGCAGCACACACAGAGGAGCCAAATTGCCGTGAGTGATTGTGTATGTACAGGAATGGACACCTTCCCACACATAAACAATCAAACCTTACAATGCAGATATCCTTCTACGATGGTGCAAGGATGCCTGCATTGGTGCTAGGCAGCTCTATGTAGTGCCACAGCAGGGGACAACAGAGGGGTGCACCATATGCAAATGAATACAGTGCATCCCTGTATTATGCAATTAACGCAGCAGGGCACTGCCACTCTGAGTTCAGCATCGCGCACTGTCATATTCCATTACTAGTGAGCTTCAACCATGTGTGTTGCACAATGCTACATATAGGAACAACTGCAACTTTGGCTCAGTGACATATCAGTAAGCCTCCAGTGGCACAACTGATGCAATAAAATATTGATTTCACATTATCTCATTGCAGAGGATTATGGCTTACCTCCTGCCGACTTGCCTGTCAGGGATTTCCCTGATGACATGGATGACTAGCTGCCAGCCTTAATGAACAGACCCTCCAGGATGTCCTAGGTGCACTCCATACACCACCTCCAGTTGCAGGGAGGACAGACAGCATTGCGGCGTCTCCACAGGAACCATCCAACCAACAACACACGCCACCAGCAAGTACTCACACAGCCCTGGACTCCGAGGACCAATAGATCAGCTTTCATTGGTCAGTGGTAGGAGTGCAGTGGAAGCTGGCAAAGCAGGTTCGGGTGGGGATGGAGACAATGGTAGGCAGCCTAAAAGGAGTGTGGATGTGCCTCAGTC
Source organism: Pleurodeles waltl (assembly GCF_031143425.1). Taxonomy (NCBI): domain Eukaryota; kingdom Metazoa; phylum Chordata; class Amphibia; order Caudata; family Salamandridae; genus Pleurodeles; species Pleurodeles waltl. The sequence continues at coordinate 958,601,966 of NC_090449.1, forward strand.
CAAATAAGGGCAACTCAGCTGCCATAAGAGGCACCCACTCCCCCCATGTGGAGTCCAGCAGTCTCTGGCAGACATAGCTGCTGTCATGAAGGAGAGGCTACGACAAATGCCCTCCCAAAATGCCAACAGCATACAGAATACCTTGGATGCCATACAGCGGGATGTGGCCTCCCTCAGGGAGAATGTGGCTGCTCACCACTGTGAAGTTGTAGCAGTCTTAAAGAATCAGCATTTCCTCCTGGCAGCAGTGATACCTTATGTGTTGCCACAAATGGCAGCTTCCGGGTCCTTTGACTCCATATCTCTATCCCCCGTCTATAGCCATGACACAGGAGGCACCACACACATCAGAGGATGAAGATGTGGAAAGAATAACATTCACCAGTAAAAGAACCCGGTAGCACCAGTCTGTGCTACATGGATAGTTTCTCCTTAGTTCTGGGCTTAAGATCATGCCAGTGTTGTGACAGTATGAAATGTGCCCTCTTCACCTAACCACCGTAGAAATGTCTGCTATGTGCTGGAATTGTCTCTACCATACCAAATGGCAATGTTAGGCACTCCTCACTAATGCACACTACTCCTAACCACTACTCATGACATGTCCCTCAACCCTGGACTCCGATTGTGCTACATATGGGAAACGTTCACTCATGGGATCTATGAAATGGATATTGTACAGAAATCACCATAACTATTGCACATGAAATTAAAGCACCTTGCACACATGTAGCATTTCTAGGTTTACTGTGATCCATCTGCACTAAACGTTTGCAGTGTGTCAATCCACGTCAATGTGTACAGAATATCAGTACATGAGTTATTGACTGTCAGGCACTATGCCACACACTAGCATCCAAACAAGAGGAAGCTGGATGATGGTGTTGTGGTCAACAACCAACTAACTGTGTTTACTAAATGCTTCGGAACCCATATCCTTTGAAGTAGACATATGGCATGTATGGCTCTGTGATGGGCCGGCTATCAGAGACCTGGCCCAGCAGTTCCCCGGGGGCATCATCACGGCTGGAGCACATGACCCGGATGTACAGCTCTTTGCATCCAATCAGGAGTCAGCTGTGGATGACGGCGGGGTGTTTAAAGGGGAAAGGAACGTCACCAGGAGGCCAGCGGGTGCTCGGGAATTGCTTCCCACATCGAACGGATCACATAGTGTCGGAGTAGAAGAGAAGACGCCGTAACCAAGGGGACGATGGAAACAGCAGCCCGACGAACTGCCCAAAGAACCAGTGGAACGACCAGGAGGCGACGAGGAATACTAACAGACCACAATCTGGGGAGAGTGTGGCCTCATCAGGTACAGTCCTATAAACAGGATGCAGGGAAATGCAAATCGGAACTGGTGGGAGGAGGGAGGAAAAATCACCTAAAGGGTTTTGTATTTCTGTGTCATTATTTTGTTTTGGGTTTTACCGCTGCCAATGTCTTTGTTCTGTTCACCGGGAAGTAAAACAGAGTGATTTCTCCTGGGAATTGTGGCAGCACAGATAACGTACAACACAAGCGTGTTACTATTGATCTATTTATTATTATTTTTTTCCGGGTTGGTTAATCCAAGTTAAGTTTATTTGCACGGTTATTATAAACGTGGTATAGAACAAACGGGCAGGACATCTAAAGAAAGAAAAGAGAAAAAAGGAGAAAAAGAGCATACATTTATTTGGTTTATTTGGTACATTTGTTTATTCATGGACCAAAATTAATTGAGCAAAGAAAAGGCAGAAACGGGAAAGAAACTCGAGAAAAAAAAGAGAAAAATAATAATAAGTACAGACAAGGAAAGACGGCAAAACCAGCAAGCAAAAGAAAAACGGAAAGGATACAAAAGGGAAAATAAAGGAAGTAGAGAAGGGCCATAGACATAAAAAAAGAAAGAAAAGGGAAAGAAAGAGAAGGAAAGAGAATAATGACAATACTTACCTGTTCACCAACCCTCTTCTATGTTTGTTTTTGTCTCCCCCTGCGCCTCCTGAGTCACCCCCTGCGAAAAGAAGGAAGGAAAAGAATAAAGATCCCAGGAGAAAATGAACAAGAAAGAAAATCGAGAAAGGAAAAAAAAAGGAAAACCCAAAGAGCAAGAAAGGAACTATAGAACTGTTATTCAGCAGATAACAAAAACTTCAATAAAAATCAAATTGTATTGTATTGTATTGTATTGTATTGGTTTATTTATAAAGCGCATTTCGGCAAAAGCATCAAAGCGCTAAACAAACCGAGGACAGAGGGAAAGAGCAAAAGCCATCGACAATACTACCTAATTTACAAAAAGCCAGGTTTTAAGGCTTTTCCTAATATATAAATATATATATATATATATATATATATATATCAATTACCACCTACGAATCTCCATTACTGTGCGCCTGTGACAGGCTCATTACCCAATCATTTATAATTAACCCAGAGGGAAGTACCAGTACAACTGATTTGTGTGGAACAAGAAAAGCTAACCTAATCAGTGATTGCCACCATCAGTGTTGCAGAATACAGTTCCAAAATTGGGAGTTGTCAGATGTACCAACATTGAAATATCAGGACCCTACCAATTACAGGTAAATTACCATGTTTACCTGTCCAAGATAAAGATTGCATACACGTTGTGAATGGCTGGAACACAGGATGGCAAAAGTATGCACTAATAGACAGTATGTAGCTGCCATTCTGACAGCTCCTTGGTCATGGGAATGCATATGGAAAACCTGGGAAATCAAGACAGTATGCATACCCTAGGCCATTCCCCCAACTTTGCCAGTGCACTCGTGACAAGCCGCAGATCCAATGAATTACAAAATGAATTAGGCTACGATGAACAGTATTTAATATCAAAACGATCACACAAATGAAAACCTAAAACCTACCCTCATCTAAACGAACCTATACTAACTATCCTTAACTTATAACTACACCTGTTTAACCTATTCTAAACTTATCTTACACATGTAACACCACACTCTAAACATTGCCCCCCACCCCTCTTAAGAGATGAGATACAAATAGGACAACATAAACTATGACTACACATGTACTAACCTAACCTATGGCCTAAACAAAGATATATATATATTTTTTAAAGTTTTTATTTTTATTTTAAATATTTTTTATACACAAATACCCCATCATAACCCCCTCCCAGCCCCTCCAACAATGAAAAAATGTAGAAATAAAAACACCCCCCACTATTCTTAACCTAACATATGCCTACCCTACACTAACTACCACAACACATCTAAAAACCCTATACAAAATCATACAAAACAGTAAAAGTGAGGGTAATAAACTTGGATGTTGTACCACAAGTGAAATGTTCATTTCTTGCTTTTTTTCAAACTTTTTCTTATGTACTTCAATAACTTGCAGTCCTCTGCAGCATCCGGCTACAATTTGGTGAGTCTTGCCAAAATCTGGCCAATGTCCATCCGTATGTCCTGCGTGAATTAACTGGGCACAGCTGCTGCAGGTGGCTGTGGTGGTGGCTGTGTTGTCACTGGTGCAGGTGTTTTTGAGGGCTGTGGTTCAGTTGTGCCCCCCTGCACCCCTGATGGCTTGTCTCCAGTGTTCTGTTGTGGCTGTCTTGGAGGTCCCCCGTGGGGAAAGGCATGTAATTCCCCTGATGCCTTTTCCAATACGGAATCTCCTGCCCAATAAGCGGTAGGCAACATCAACCTCCATTATGTGGTGGTATCCTTCGACCATCGTATGGAAGTCTCACCTCTGTGTCTCAGTCATGTTGGAAGTTGAAATATGAGAAGAAGCACACATCAGTATCAGCATTGGGGAGAGATTTTACAGACATATAGGCCCTCATTTCAACTTTGGCGTGCGGCATCCGCCGCGCGCCAAGTTGAAACCGCCGGGCGTCCGCCAATGCGGCCGCACTCCTGCGGGGTCTATTTTGAGGTCCCCGCTGGCCCAGCGGGAGGAAACCTGGTTTCCGCCCACCGGCCCAGCAGGGATCTCGGCCGCAACATGGTAGCGGGCTCCTAATGGAGCCGGCGGTGTTGCAGCTGTGCGACGGGTGCAGTTGCACCCGTCGCGATTTTTACTGTCTGCTATGCAGACAGCGAAAAGCTCCATGGGGCCGTGGCAGGGGGCCCCTGCACAGCCCATGCCAGTGGCATGGGCTGTGCAAGGTCCCCCAGGGGCCCGTGACTCCCCTTTCCACCAGCCTTTTCATGGCGGTTCAAACCGCCATGAAAAGGCTGGCGGGAGGGGGACTCGTAATCCCCTGGCCAGCCCTGCCCTGGGGGATTACAACCGCCGGGACAAAAGTGGCAGGAAACCGCTGGTCCCGGCGGTGCAACGGCGGCGCTTCCGCCATAGTCATAATGCCCAAGTTTGTACTGCCAGCCTGTTGGCGGTACAAACTCCAAAACAGCCCTGGCGGTCTTTGACCGCCAGGGTTGTACTGAGGGCCATAATGTACACTGCAACTACAGAAAACACATACAGTCCAACACACATTCCTCAAGAATTACATACTCCTTATCTATGACTATTTCCTACTGGCCATCATCAGTATCATGTACATGGCACTGGGATGACAGAAATGTACTTGAAACAACAGGGCCTAGAGCGAGAGGAAAAAATTGTCCATGATCAACATTTGTGTCTTCTAACTTGTGAGGATCACGTACCCCAACAAGTCTGGATTTCCTGTGTCCCTGTCTATAAGGGGGCTTGTGCATGCAATGCACCACTTCAACACACCTGGTGAAACATCAATGCTTGCCCAGTCATCATGGAGGCAAGGAGTGGGCTAAATGATAGGGGGGGTTGGGTAACTTTCCACCTGCTATTCAGAGGTTTGGTTAATCAACACTAATGTGTCCTGTTACAAGACCTGAGCATATGTAACAAGGGGACACGCCATTGCCCATGATGTGCCCACATGTAGAACTGATTGAAACTTCCCAGAAAGTTTGGCTTTAAGTCTGAGCTGCATAACAGAGTTGTCAACATATTCCAGAACTAAAGCCCCCTACCCTGTGCAATTTAGTGCTACATGTGATAAACAGCACACACATGGTGCCTGTATGAGTGCCCTTAGGCCCACCGTGAGTTTGGCTCTCCAGTGCATGCTGCAACAGTATCCAGAAACAGTCTACATCTTTTGGACATGCATGTCAAACATCGTCAAAGTATCAGGCAAACAAACATCATTCAAATCATATGTGATATGACTACATCACTCACAAATTTCATGGTGACAAAACCATGTTGTGAAAACTGCTTGAGATCTGGTGTGGGAAGAATCATAGACTTTTCACACAACCATCTAGAGGTTAGTTGTCTACTAAATGTGTACACTACTAATTGTTGTACAGAACAATATGGCTCCTTGCAATACTACAGACTCATTATGCCTGAACAGTACTGTAGTGTATGTGTCTCCTACATAAGCCCCCAGAGACCTCTGCAGATGTCACCCACATCTGTACCGTCTTGTCAGTAAGTGTAAGATATGTGTGGCACACTGTGCTGACAATGGTGCTGTGACAAAGTGGCTGTAAACAGGCATGCTATGTACATAGACAGCTGCCCTGAGACCTAACATGGTAGACACCAATGGCAAACTCGCCAGCCATGACTATTCCCATTTCACACAATGCCACGCCAGCACATGTTGCTCCTTGAACTCCATGCAAGCCATTTTCTTTGCATAACATTCCAACATACATGATGTCACCATACATTCTTCAATGATATCAGATCATTGGTAAGGCAAAACCATCATTCATGGCATTCCACACTTCAGACTGACTCACACCAAATCCTTGATTAGCACCCATGATGCACAAGATGACATTTACTGGATGCATCAGGGTCTTTGAATCGTGCAACCTCTCTCACAGTGCAGGGTACAAGACATGGGTGGAAAACATTGGTTAGTGTGATTTGTACATTTCAGTAAATGGACAACATTGTATACTGTATACATGTTAACGCTAAGTGAGCACATTATGCTAGTGGTAGGGCAGAGCAAATAACAAATATTCAGTCAATCACACATAGTCTCAGATGATGTAGACCCACACATCTACAAGCCATCACTGTCCTTGACTTTCCTGTGGTGCTTCTCACTGCACCATTTACACATCGATTTGTCATGCGGGTTTCTGTTAGCTCTCCACCTCCATGACCATATGGGGCTTCTTGCACTGTATATTGCACCTGAGGGGCATACAATGGTTGCTACAGTGGTTGTCCCATTGTGACACCTATAGCAGTTGGGGCTGCTTCAGAGGTCGTAGACATATACCTCATTGTCACAGCAAACGGTCAAACTACTGCCCAGGGGTTGTGTGGGTATTCCAATTTGTTGAGCAATGACGTGATACATCCTTCAGTGACTGATTGAAATCATTGATGTCTTACGAATAGTGTGTGGCCAGGCATTGTTGCCATGGTATACCATTATTTGTCCAGGGAGGGATAAGGACATGGGCATAGAAAATGCCTCAACACAGAAACACTTGCTCTGTGGTGCAAGGATGCATTTGTTGGTGCAGATTACTGAGTGATGTGTCAGTGAAAGAGCACATGCAGGGGTGCCTCATACTGTCAGTGAGAAATGGCAGGCCTTTAGAACTGACTCTCCATATGTGTGTGGTAATAGGCATAGTTTAGGGTTTATGTGATGCACAAGAAACTGGAACAGGGTAGTGTTAGTAGTCTAGACCCAGTGCATAGTCAAGCTCCCTTACATGGTCTTGGTCAATGACACAAAGGGGCCAACAGAACAACAGGGGTGGAACACCAATTGCATTAATACAGTCCTTCAGGCCATCAGTGCACCCCATACCCCCATCATATGTGTGCCTAATGAGAAATAAGGCACAGCATGATGCGGGTAGGGTCCAAATGTATCTATTTCTGTGTAGGTAAATGAATCACTCAGCAGGAGTTGCAACAGATCCTCACAACTTCTACTGAGTACATTGGAGGCCCAGTTCATACATTTTCATCCCCCCATGGCACACCTGCTATCAGTAGCTGTTCAGAGTGCTGGTATAATTGTACTAAGGGATTTCCCAACTTACTCAGTGGCTTATACATATGCCACCCATACAGGTTTTGAGACCCCCTTCCATACATGATACATGGCACATGCTGTCAACACCAGGGCAGTGCACGCTCTATTGGTGACTAGAATGCAAAACCCCAGCACTCTCAAAACAACGTAATTTATGCATTGTGCTGATATGTGTGTGTTTAACCTTTTGCATTGCAGAGTTTAATCCTGAAGACTTACTTTTAATGTGTTTACAAATACTGTTCATTTGCAATGTATTGCTGCAGGCTTTCAGAGTGTGTTAGGGTGTGGTCCCTTTCCAGGGCCTTCCAGAGACTTTCCCAGCAGCATTCCTGGGTGTGGTTGTGGGCTGGGCCAAGACTCTATAAAAGGGAGCCAGCTCAGCTCCAAGTGCTCACTATTCAGAGGTCCCGGTGCAGAGCAGCAGCTACTTCCTGAGCTCCTGTCCCGGTGGCCTATTTGATCTTCCAGGCCTCTGCCCTTCATTCTTCATTGGTGATCCTTATTCTGGGCGGTAAGACGGTGGTTGGGCTGGCCTCCCGACGCCGTTATCGAGAACTTTCATATTCTTGGCTTAATTCTTTAATGATTAACAGAATTACTTTGCGCGCTACCATTTCTTGACATTTGTATGGTGGCTTACGAATCGGCAAGACGCGCGATTGGTTTCATGGTGCTTTAACCTTGTTGTTCATTACGCGCTACCATTTCTTGACATTTGCATGGTGGCTTAAGAATCGGCAAGACGCACGATTCGTTTCATCGTGCTTTAACCTTGTTGTTCATTGCGCGCTACCATTTCTTGACATTTACATGGTGACTTAAGAATTGGCAAAAGACGCGCAATTCGTTTCATTGTACTTTGATCTTGTTATTCATTGTGAGCTGTTATTTCTTGGCATTTACATCGTGGTTTACGAATCAGCAAGACGCGCGATTCGTTTAATGATGATTTGACTTTGATATTCATTGCTTACCTCTATTTCTTGGCTTTTTACATGGTGACACTCGAAATGGCAAGACGCATGATTCTCTCCTCGAGTTTAATTCATGTTGTTTATTGTATGCCACTATTCTAAGATATTTATCATGTAATATTCGAGTTGACAAGTTATGTGATTTGTTTTTCCTGAATCCATATTGTGTTATTCATGGTGCACAATCCTTTTATGGTGTTTAATATATATATATATATATATATATATATATATATATATTCATATATATATATATAAAATCTACAATATGCGTGTTGGAAATGGGTTATTGGTAGGGCAGGTAGGTACCTACACCTAGCAACAAGCCACTAACCTCCACCTAGGTACAGTTAGGTCTCAGTAAATTAATCCCAGCTCAACCCTTGGTAGCTTGGCAACGAGCGTCAAGGCTTAACTTAGGAGACAAAGTGTAAAGCATTCAAATATCACAAAACAGTAATTAAATAAAACACAGGAAACAGTTTAAAAATCCAAAACCAATTTATAAAAATAGTTTATATGTTTATCTTTAAAATGACACAAAAACGATTAAAATCGGTTCAGGGGAACCGGAGATATGAATTTTTAAAGAATTATTACTTTTCTAGCGCTTAGAAACAAAAAGCGCCAATCGGGTCATCTGGTTGCACCTCGACCGGGCAAAGTCAAACTTTCAGGCCGACCGCGATGGAGCCCTGCTCGGCTACAGGTCGCGGGAGGCCTCGGTTAAAAAGTTACCTTCTGACTTAGTCTTTATTTTGAAGTTTTTCTTCACCGGGACGAACCTGCCAGTTGAATCCGACCTCCTGGAGCCCTTGTCCGGATACGTGATGTGGGTTTCCTCGGTGGAGACTTTTACCTTCGGACTTAGTCGTTTTTTCGAGATGAAAATCCTTCGACCGGGGTAAACCTGGATCTTGATCCGACGTCCATGGAGCCCTTCTCGGATACGATGGCTGGGAGGTCCCGGTCAACTTTTTACCTTCGGACTTAGTCTCTTTTTTGGATGTTTTTCTTTACCGGGACGAACCACGAAGTCAGGCCGGGTCGCGGTTGAGGCAAGCCGGCTAGATTTTCTGCGGCGGGTCGGTCCCTCTCCGGAGCTTTTTTCCAAAAATTCTCAAATCTTTTCCAAACTTCTGGGGCTTCACCCAGATGTTCTTTTAAGGTTCTTTTGGGGTCCACAGCTCACCCAAGGGTCCAGAAGTTCTGTGATGGTCCTTGGGGGGTGCGGACTTCAACTCCCAGAATGCACCTGGCGCAAACTCCTTTTTGGCCACTGGGCAGTGGTCAACTGGTCTCTTTTTTTCAGGAGTTGGTGCAGGGGACTCTGGTTTAGCAATTTTTCACCTGTAGCAAACAGGGAGTCCCTCCTTGAACCAGTTGAAGCCAGGCAAAGTCCTTCTTGTGGTGAAGCCCAAGTGTGCAGCTGGTGCAGTCCTTCTGAGTGCAGGGTCCAGGTGCAGGCCAGGGGTCCAGCAGGGCAGTCCTTCTTCTCCTTTAGTTCCTTTTTCTTGAAATTTGGTGGGGATCTGAGGCGTGGGTGCAGGTCTGCCAGTTTTATCCTTGCTCCTGGGTGAAAAGCAGGGGGGCCCTGGTTCTCCAATCAGGGACAGGGTCGTCCCCCTGTGATGACCACTTCCTGGGAAGTGTGGCAAAAATCCATCCCAGAAGGCAACAGTCTCTAAAAATCCAACATGGATGAATCTGATTTTTGGAGGTTACATCTGGCTGAGCCCACCCACTGGTGTGGCTAAAAATCATAAACACACCCCTCTCCTGCCCTCTCCTAATCTAATCAAGGGGGCACCTAATTGTCTGGGGTTGCAGGATGTGGGGGTGTTGCTGGGTGCTCCAAATGTCCTTCTCTGCCTTTGAAGACCAGTTTGGCAGCCCTCCCCCTTCCTGCCTCACCATCTGCTGAGGGGAGATTCTCTCCCCCAAGCACATTCCTTTGTGTGAAGCCAGGCCACTTCACACCTCATCAAGGCAGCCTGGCAGAAGCTGCTGCAGGCTGGCCAATCAGAGCACAGCAGCAAAAACAATGCAGAGCTGAAATTGGCAACTTTTTAGGTAAAGTCTAAACTTTTTACCTGAACAAGTTATATTAAATCCAACAACTGGAAGTTGTGGGATTTATTACAACAATTAATTTGATACCAAATTCTTGGTATGTAACATTTAAGAAGACTTTAAAATTTAAAATAAAGTCTGCCCATTCTAGCCTATGAAGGCCATTTACTTCCATGAGGGAAAAACTAATTTGGCTGTTTTTACCTCACCAGGGCTTATAAATCTATTTTTATAAAGTCCCTGCTTATAGTTACATGGCACCCAGCCCTAGGGGCACATAGGGCACACCTTAGGGGTGACTTATATGTAAAAATAAGGTAGTTTAAGACTTTGGAAGTACCTTTAATTCCAAAGTCGAATTTGCATATAACTTTAATTTAAAAGCAGCCAGCAAGGCAGGCTTGCTTTTAAAATGACACTGGGCACCTCAGCAGTGCACCTAGGTGTGCACCACCTATGCTGTGGTCCCTAAACCTACATGCCCTACCATATACTAGGGACTTATAGGTAGGTTAACTTAGCCAATTATAATTAGCCTAATTTGCATATCCATTTTACACAGAGCACAGGCCCTGGGACTGGTTAGCAGTACCCAGGGCACCAACAAAGTCAGGAAAACACCAGCAAAAAGAGGAAATTGGGGGCAAAAAGTTATGGGGCCTCTGCAATCAGCCCTGTTTTCTCACACAACCCCCCCCCCAGCCCACACGCCCAGGAGACTCAGCCCAACCCTGGGAGAGTCTTCCTGGCTTGTTAGGCGAGGAAGACAGTGAAGAAAACTGGCTGTCCCTTTGCAGGGCCTACTCTGCCTTATATCCTCCTGTCAGGGTCACTCCCTATGGGTAGTGAAGCCATCCCAACAGTAAAAGGACCCAACTCAAACTGAAACTTTCCTCTAGGGGGGTCTTCCTCCTTTCTCTCTGCCAACTTGGGTAGTGAGGTGCCCACCTCCCCTACTCCAAACTTTGCTAGGGCAACACCTAGCTTACCCAAAGAGGTCACCCAACACTTGAGCAACCCCACCATGACCAATAGGGTCAGGGGGCCTACTTTGCTATTGGCCCTAGGGTCTGCCTCCCAGGCCAAGTACATTGCTGCCAGGAAGGCTAGCACCCAGCAGAGGCTACTGACAGCTGTCAGTACCCAGAACCACACCCTAAGCTCTCCACTGACAGGTGGCTGAGCTGCTTTAGGGGCATCTTTGGGGTCCTGGCACCCCTCTTGCTGTCTAGAGTGGGGGGCTACCACCTCCTGTGGTAGACACCCTCCTTCCACTCTCCCTTCTGTCAGTGCAGGGGCAACACCTTGCATCTGGACAGCTGACTGACTACTCAGGACTTCCTTGTGGTCAGGTGAGGCCTCACCAGTGCCAACTCTGGGCTCCCCCCTTACTGGGGCAGAAGGCCCTTGGCTCCCTGGAACTCTCTTTAAGAGTGGCCTACCCTTCCTTTTCTTCTTTCCTTTTCTTGGGGACCTCTGTCTCCTAACTGTAGTGACTGACTCCCCAGGACTTTGGGTTGGGGGGGCGCCCTGGGCGACCACCCCATCTGTGACCAGACTCACCTCTGGGAGGTCATTGCCCAGGATACAATAGGGGAAGGTCAGCACTGACTACCACCCTAATCCAGTCAAGGATACCCTCCCTCTCTAGGGGCACTATGGCTACAGGTTTGGAGGTGACCTCCCCTGTGGCTATCCTGACTTTCTTTGTCTTTCCTGGGACATACATGTCTGGGGTCACTAACCGGTCACTCACTATAGTGTGACTGGCACAGGCGTCTCTCAGGCCAGTGGTAGGGATCCCATTCACTTGAATGTGGTGGAAGTGCCTACTCCCACCCTCAGGGATCACCAGCTTACCATCTGGTCCTGTCTCCCAGCACAATGCTAGGAGGACTTCATCATCTGAGGAATCCTCCTCTATGGCTACACTGGACAGCCCAGTGCTAACCACCTTCTTTGGACAGGCTGCATCTCCTCTGAAGTGACCTGTCTGCTGACAGTCAAAGCAAGCCCTACTGTCCAAGAGCTTTTTTAACCCTGGGTCTAACTGTCTCTGCTGGTCAGAGTAGGATTTACTCTCCTCCTTCTTAGGGTTCTGGCGTACAGAGGGAGTCTCTGTGGTGGGCTTACCACCTCCCTCCTTAGGTTTTTGGGGACCTGTCCCCCCCTTCTTGGAGTCTCCCCCCTGCGACTTGACAACCACCCTGGTTCTCAACCACTCATCAGCTGCCTCCCCTAGCTCTCTAGGGTTGGTCTGCTTAGAGTCCACTAGATGCTGGCGTAACCTTTCTTGGATACAATTGGTCAAGATGTGCTCTCTCATGATCAGATTGTATAACCCCTCATAAGTATCTACTTTGTTACCAATAATCCAGCCCTCTAGTGCCTTTAGTGAAATGTCCACAAAGTCAACCCAAAACTGGGTACTGACCTTCTGGGTGTCCCTGAACTTCATTCTATATTGCTCTGGGGTCAGACCAAACTTCTTGGTTAAGCACCTCTTCATACTAGGGTATGAATCTGCCTCCTCCCCCCTTAAGGTCAGAAGCCTATCCCTCCCTGAGTTGGGGACCAACTCCCACAAAAGGGAACCCCAGTATTGAGGCCTAACCCTTCTCATTTGGAGTGCCCTCTCAAAGGCCCCCAGCCACTTATCTATGTCATCCCCCTCTACATAAGCAGGAACTACCCCTTTGGGTAATCTGGGGCAAACTCCCGCACCCATGGACACCTCAGCTTCTTTATCGCTGCCTCCATCTCTTTTCTCTTTGTTTGCCCACTTTTTCTTTTCTAGGGCCAGCTTCTCTGCTTCCAAAGCTATGTATGCTAGCTGGGCCTCCAGCTCTCTTTCTCTGATAGATGGGTTCTCTCCTCCTGAAAGGACCCCCTTCCCACTACTAGCTTTGGATCTGCCCCTAGTGACTGTATTTACTGAGGACCGTTCTTCCTCATCCTCACTTGGGCTCAGATGCCTTCCCTCCCCTGAGTGGTTAGAGCTTGCATCCTCCCTTCTTTCTCCCTCCTCTGGAGCTTCTTCTGACTCTACCTCCTGGGCCTCAGCCCATGCTGTCAGGGATGTGATCAGGATTTGCTTCCTGAGATCAGTGGTTGCAGACAACCCTCTTTCAATACACAACCCCCTAAGCTGGACTACTGTCAGTGTGGGTAGGCTAGCCAGATCAAGCTCCATAGTTCCCTAGTTTTGTGTCAACAAAAACTTTTTGCAAAAATTGGAAACAAGAATTTAGAATAATTACAAAAATTCAATATTTGAAATTAATCCAAATTAAAAATTAAAAACAATTTTTGCACTAGGACAATTTAAAGGATTTTTAATTTGTTTTACCTAAAACTGTAACGTGATACTGAACACAAGTACAGGATCCCGTCGCTGCTTCCAATTATGTTGGAAAATGGGTTATTGGTAGGGCAGGTAGGTACCTACACCTAGCAACAAGCCACTAACCTCCACCTAGGTACAGTTAGGTCTCAGTAAATTAATCCCAGCTCAACCCTTGGCAGCTTGGCAACGAGCGTCAAGGCTTAACTTAGGAGACAAAGTGTAAAGCATTCAAATATCACAAAACAGTAATTAAATAAAACACAGGAAACAGTTTAAAAATCCAAAACCAATTTATAAAAATAGTTTATATTTTTATCTTTAAAATGACACAAAAACGATTAAAATCGGTTCAGGGGAACCGGAGATATGAATTTGTAAAGAATTATTACTTTTCTAGCGCTTAGAAACAAAAAGCGCCAATCGGGTCATCTGGTTGCACCTCGACCGGGGCAAAGTCAAACGTTCAGGCCGACCGCGATGGAGCCCTGCTCGGCTACAGGTTGCGGGAGGCCTCGGTTAAAAAGTTACCTTCTGACTTAGGCCCTCATTTGGACCTTGGCGGGCGGCGGAGGCCGCCCGCCAAAGTCCCGCCGTCAAAATACCGTACCGCGGTGGCAAGACCGCGGCGGGTATTTTGACTTTTCCCCTGGGCTGGCGGGCGGCCGCCGAAAGGCCGCCCGCCAGCCCAGGGGAAAACGACCTTCCCACCATGAAGCCGGCTCGTAATCGAGCCGGCGGAGTTGGAAGGTGCGACGGGTGCTACTGCACCCGTCGCGTATTTCACTGTCTGCTATGCAGACAGTGAAATACTAGCGGGGCCCTCTTACGGGGGCCCCTGCAGTGCCCATGCCATTGGCATGGGCACTGCAGGGGCCCCCAGGGGCCCCGCGACACCCCCTACCGCCATCCTGTTCCTGGCGGGCGAACTGCCAGGAACAGGATGGCGGTGAGGGGTGTCAGAATCCCCCATGGCGGGGATTCAAATGGGCAACGGAAAACCGGCGGGAGACCGCCGGTTTTCCATTTCTGACCGCGGCCAAAGCGCCGCGGTCAGAATGCCCAAGGGAGCACCGCCGGCCTGTCGGCGGTGCTCCCGCCCCCGTTGGCCCTGGCGGTGCAACACCGCCAGGGTCATAATGAGGGCCTTAGTCTTTATTTTGAAGTTTTTCTTCACCGGGACGAACCTGCCAGTTGAATCCGACCTCCTGGAGCCCTTGTCCGGATACGCAATGTGGGTTTCCTCGGTGGAGACTTTTACCTTCGGACGTAGTCGTTTTTTCGAGATGAAAATCCTTCGACCGGGGTAAACCTGGATCTTGATCCGACGTCCATGGAGCCCTTCTCGGATACGATGGCTGGGAGGTCCCGGTCAACTTTTTACCTTCGGACTTAGTCTCTTTTTTGGATGTTTTTCTTTACCGGGACGAACCACGAAGTCAGGCCGGGTCGCGGTTGAGGCAAGCCGGCTAGAATTTCCGCGGCGGGTCGGTCCCTCTCTGGAGCTTTTTTCCAAAAATTCTTAAATCTTTTCCAAACTTCTGGGGCTTCACCCAGATGTTCATTTAAGGTTCTTTTGGGGTCCACAGCTCACCCCAAGGGTCCAGAAGTTCTGTGATGGTCCTTGGGGGGTGCGGACTTCAACTCCCAGAATGCACCTGGCGCAAACTCCTTTTTGGCCACTGGGCAGTGGTCAACTGGTCTCTTTTTTTCAGGAGTTGGTGCAGGGGACTCTGGTTTAGCAATTTTTCACCTGTAGCAAACAGGGAGTCCCTCCTTGAACCAGTTGAAGCCAGGAAAAGTCCTTCTTGTGGTGAAGCCCAAGTGTGCAGCTGGTGCAGTCCTTCTGAGTGCAGGGTCCAGGTGCAGGCCAGGGGTCCAGCAGGGCAGTCCTTCTTCTCCTTTAGTTCCTTCTTCTTGAAATTTGGTGGGGATCTGAGGCGTGGGTGCAGGTCTGCCAGTTTTATCCTTGCTCCTGGGTGAAAAGCAAGGGGGCCCTGGTTCTCCAATCAGGGACAGGGTTGTCCCCCTGTGATGACCACTTCCTGGGAAGTGTGGCAAAAATCCATCCCAGAAGGCAACAGTCTCTAAAAATCCAACATGGATGAATCTGATTTTTGGAGGTTACATTTGGCTGAGCCCACCCACTGGTGTGGCTAAAAATCATAAACACACCCCTCTCCTGCCCTCTCCTAATCTAATCAAGGGGTCACCTAATTGTCTGGGGTTGCAGGATGTGGGGGTGTTGCTGGGTGCTCCAAATGTCCTTCTCTGCCTTTGAAGACCAGTTTGGCAGCCCTCCCCCTTCCTGCCTCACCATCTGCTGAGGGGAGATTCTCTCCCCCAAGCACATTCCTTTGTGTGAAGCCAGGCCACTTCACACCTCATCAAGGCAGCCTAGCAGAAGCTGCTGCAGGCTGGCCAATCAGAGCACAGCAGCAAAAACAATGCAGAGCTGAAATTGGCAACTTTTTAGGTAAAGTCTAAACTTTTTATCTGAACAAGTTATATTAAATCCAACAACTGGAAGTTGTGGGATTTATTACAACAATTAATTTGATACCAAATTCTTGGTATGTAACATTTAAGGAGACTTTAAAATTTAAAATAAAGTCTGCCCATTCTAGCCTATGAAGGCCATTTACTTCAATGAGGGAAAAACAAATTTGGCTGTTTTTACCTCACCAGGGTTTATAAATCTATTTTTATAAAGTCCCTGCTTATAGTTACATGGCACCCAGCCCTAGGGGCACATAGGGCACATCTTAGGGGTGACTTATATGTAAAAATAAGGTAGTTTAAGACTTTGGAAGTACCTTTAATTCCAAAGTTGAATTTGCATATAACTTTAATTTAATAGCAGCCAGCAAGGCAGGCTTGCTTTTAAAATGACACTGGGCACCTCAGCAGTGCACCTAGGTGTGCACCACCTATGCTGTGGTCCCTAAACCTACATGCCCTACCATATACTAGGGACTTATAGGTAGGTTAACTTAGCCAATTATAATTAGCCTAATTTGCATATCCATTTTACACAGAGCACAGGCCCTGGGACTGGTTAGCAGTACCCAGGGCACCAACAAAGTCAGGAAAACACCAGCAAAAAGAGGAAAATGGGGGCAAAAAGTTATGGGGCCTCTGCAATCAGCCCTGTTTTCTCACAATGCGCAATTTGTGTTGAAACATTTTAAGAGTACACAGAAGATCAGAGTTTATAGATGCAATATTGCATGGTACTAGTATGCATTCTCAAAAAAGGATTTATATGACTGATTTAAAATTTAGTCAGAATGTTTTTCTGTAAAGGAAAGTACTTGAATAAGAAAGTTTTCATTTATTCCATCTTGATTCCCTTACAGGTATCCGGCCATCTTGAAACTTAGTCATTTTAAACTTAATTCTTAGATTGTTCATGTTTTCAGAATGACTATGCTTAGAATCATAGGGGGTCATTACAACATTGGCGGTAAAAGCCGCTTACCGCCGTGCAAAAGACCGCCAACACACCGCCGCGGCCGCGGAATTCCACCACAGCTATAATGACCCACATCTCGAAATCTGCCAAAAATCAGACACCCACACAACTCCACCACACCAAAGGTCAGTGATAAACTGGTGGAAAAAAACCTCCACCGTCACACCAACAGAAATACGCCCACACTATCACGACCAACGCGCGGCGGTCTTTCAACCGCTGTATTCCATTGGCGGTACACACCGCTGCACTCAAAATACACACACTTCTACAAAACACCGCAACATTGGACAATTCGAAATACACACACCTGATACACACACACACACCACTCCCACACACACATTACAATATAAAACACACACCCACATCACCCACAAACCCCTATGACCACTATTACAGAGAGAAGGCCAGAGAGAGACACCACCATCCACAAAGTAGCATCCACAGGCACTCAACACCATCAACCACACAAATTCCACACACAAAACACCACACACCACTACATATCACCACACTTATCACCACACACACCACCCCACACATCACCCACACCACCCCATGGCACGGCAAAGACACCCCAGGTTCTCGGAAGAGGAGCTCAGGGTCATGGTGGAGGAAATCATCCGGGTAGAGCCACAGCTATTTGGAGCACAGGTGCAGCACACCTCAATTGCAAGGAAGATGGAGCTATGGCGAAGAATAGTCAACAGTGTCAACGCAGTGGGACAGCACCCAAGAAATCGTGACGACATCAGGAAGAGGTGGAACGACCTACGGGGGAAGGTGCGTTCTGTGGTCTCCAGACACCACCTGGCGGTACAGCGGACTGGCGGCGGACCCCCAACTCCTCACCCACAACTAACAACATGGGAGGAGCAGGTCTTGGCGATTCTGCATCCTGAGGGCCTCGTAGGAGTTGGTGGAGGAATGGACTCTGATAAGTCAAACCTTTAACTACCATATCCCCCACCCTACCTGCATGCTATCACAGACCCCCACACTTGCCTCATCCCCTATCACTCCAACTCCTCACAAATGTACTAATATCACAAACCACACATCCCAACACCAAGCCCTGCATGCAACAACAAAGCATGGACACCCATCACTAAAGCATGCAAACTGCACATACCCAAAACACCCCCCTAAACCATCATCACACAAGCCCCCACATAGGAATGCTAGCACTGGGGTACACGGTTACTGACCCATTGCACACCATGACACACACAGATGCAATAATCATGCTTTTACACCCCTGCAGGACCACTACCCAACGTCACCAGACAGGAGGGTCCAGACATCTCCACCTCACCCACAGAAGAGGCCCCCAGTGATGACAGCAGCTCTGTCCAACTGGATCCAGATGACCAGCCCGGACCATCGTGGGCCTCGGGACAGTCGGTTTCCCTCACACAGGCACAGGCCACAACAGACCTTCCCCCCTCTGGTAACACTAGCACAGCACCCACCCAGCGGGCCCATACCTCCATCCCTAGGACACGTCAATCAGCTGTGTGTCCACCACTACAGGTAACCCAGGATAACAAACCACCCCAACAACAACAGGGACCTGGGGGCAGTGGTAGTGGGAACACGGTCCAGGGGACGGAGGCACAGGAACACAGGGGAACTGGGAGGGCTGCTGTGCGACAGGGGGCGGACAGGCCAAGGGAACCCACTCTCCACGAGGCCCTCTCCTCCATCATGGGAGCCTACCACCACTCCCAGGAGACAATGGCAATGGTCCTGGCCAAGTTTCAGGAGACCCAGCGCATGCAGGAGGAACAGTATTTGGGGTTCAGGGAGGAACTCAGAACCATCAGCTCCACCCTGGGCACCATCGTAGGGGTGCTGAAGGAAATACTTAACACCAGGGGGGACACTGTGGCACTCCAAGGGGCCCCTGACCAGCACCCCACCCCCTGCAGATGGAGAACCACCCTGCAAGCGGTCCCTGAGATCCAGGAACAAGACAGAGCACGATGCCAAGACCCCCGCCAAGAAATGAGACCACCCTGATTGTCAAACCACTGTCCCACTTTGTAACCCTGTCTATATTGGAACTGCCCCAGCTCCACTTCCTATGCCCATATGGGCAATGCACCTGTGAGACTAATAGACTGGACTCTGCCATGGACACTCCTCCGCCATCACCCCTCACCATTTAGCTCCCCCCACCAATATTTTGTATGTAAATAAACACACATAAAGCACCAAAAGATCTGGAGTCTGTCTGTGATTTAGAAATAGTGTATTTGCAATTACAGTGACAAAAATTCCAGGAAATAGTAATGTCAACATACCAATGTCAGACAGCTCTAGTCCATGAGGAATCTAAGCAGATGACACACGTTGGAAACCACACCTGTGAAACCGTAAGGGAAAATGACAACTCAGTGACCATACACTGGGTGAAATCGACAAACAGGATACAGGTAGACGTGTTAAAGTACTTGTAGTAGGCAGGAATGTATTCTCACCTGTGTGTCACTGGAAATATTGCTGGATGACTGAGTCCCTGTTGTCAATGTCTTCTTCCTCTGCTTCCTCCTCATCACTGTCCACAGGCTCCACAGCTGCCACAACACCGCCATGTGGACCATCCTCCTGCAGAAAAGGCACCTGTCGTCGCAAAGCCAAGTTGTGAAGCATACAGCAGGCCACGATGATCTGGCACACCTTCGTTGGTGAGTATAATAGGGAGCCACCTGTCATATGGAGGCACCGGAACCTGGCCTTCAGGAGGCCGAAGGTCAGCTCGATCACCCTCCTAGTCCACCCATGGGCCACATTGTATCGTTCCTCTGCCCTGGTCCTGGGATTCCTCACTGGGGTCAGTAGCCATGACAGGTTGGGGTAACCAGAGTCCCCTAATAGCCACACCCGGTGCCTCGGGAGTTTACCATAACATTTACCTGCGAGATGTACTGGTCTGCCAAACATACCGTCTGTACAATCATGGAATGATAACTCTTCCGGTTCCTGTACACCTGTTCACTTCTGTGGGGGGGGACCAAAGCTACATGGGTCCCATCAATGGCACCTATGATGTTGGGGATATGTCCCCTGGCATAGAAGTCACCTTTCACTGTAGGCAAGTCCTCCCCCTGAGGGAAAACGATATAGCTCCGCATGTGTTTCAGCAGGGTAGACAACACTCTGGACAACACGTTGGAAAACATAGGCTGGGACATCCCTGATGCCATGGCCACAGTTGTTTGAAAAGACCCACTTGCAAGGAAATGGAGCACTGATAGCACCTGCACTTGAGGGGGGATTCCTGTGGGATGGCGGATTGCTGACATCAGGTCAGGCTCCAACTGTGTGCACAGTTCCTGGATTGTGGCATGGTCAAACCTGTAGGTGATGATCAAACTTCTTTCCTCCATTGTCGACAGGTCCACCAGCAGTCGGTACACCGGAGGATGCCGTCATCTCCTCACATGTCCCAGCGGACGGTGCCTATGAAGGACAACAGCGACCACAGAGTCAAACAACTCAGAGGTATGTACCCACAGTCTACACAGAACACCATTCATACACAAAATGTGGCCTGTATGTGTGTTGTGAGACAAGGCCAAGGTATGTGTGACGCAGTTGGTAATTAGGTCATGTGGGCCCCTGAAATGGCGGCTGCCTGACCTCTAAAGTGGGACAATGGGATGTGAAGTAACTGCGCTGGCGTTGTACACCGTCGCGGTAGGCGGTTGAAGACTGCGGCGCAATGCTGCATTGGTTAACATTGGACCCTATGGGTCCCAGGAACCAATGACGATGTACGCCGGTGGTGATGGTACGCACCGCCGCAGACGTGACTGCCATTTTCTGACTGTTGAATCACTCGATACCTGATCTTCGACAGGAGAGGACCTACACTGCAAGTGCTGCTGTGACCTCGGTCTGGAAGAGACAATGGCTTGTGCATCTGGGGAAAGGGCCACTGCCTTCACTGCAGAGGAGTTGGAGAAGCTCGTCGATGGGGTCCTCCCCCAGTACACGCTACTCTACGGTCCTCCAGACCAACAGGTAAGTACACAGGGAGCATGTTGTATGGGCTATGCCTGTGTGGAGAGGGCTGGTTGTAAGAAGGAAGGGGTCACAGTTCTGCATGCATGAAAGACTGTGAATGCATGTGCCACATGGCAAGGGTAGGGATGTGGGCCACTCACTTTGACGGTGCAGTTGGTAATGACTTTTCTTCTTCCCCTGTACATTTCATGTATGTCAGCGCCCACCAGAAGAAGGATATTTGGCGTGCCATCGCCAAGGACGTCCGGACCCTGGGGGTCCACCACAGACGGAGCACCCACTGCCGGAAAAGATGGGAGGACATTCACCGCTAGAGCAAGAAGACAGCGGAGGCTCAGCTGGGGATGGCCTCCCAATGTGGGAGGGTTGCCCGTCGAACCATGACCTCCATGATGTTCTGGATCCTAGCGGAGGCCTACCCGCAGTTGGATGGGCGCTTGAGGGCATCACAGCAGACACAAGGGGGTGAGTACACTATCATTCAGCGGACTTTGCACGCAGTGAAGGTGTCTGGGTGGGGGAGGATGGCTGTGGGTTCCCCTAGGCCAGGGTGAGTTCCGTAGGCTAAGCCCATACGTAAGGCATGGCCCTGTGGCCCCCCAGCCCACCTCTGTAGAGTGCCAAGTACAGGTATTCATGCCCCTGTGTCATCTATGTGTGCAGATGTCATCCATAGCCTTGTAGGCCATTTCCCAGGAATTGCACTGTAGAGCCCAACAGCGCGACGTAGTGCAGGGGGCTGCTGTGTCTGTATTGTCCGCCAACGGTAGCGGTAAGCCATGCACTCAACCTGTCTTTCTTCTGTCCCCCCCCCCCTTTTTGTGGTCTCCCTGTTCTTGTGTGCATTAGCATCATCAGGCGGAGATACTGTGGCACTGGAACACAAGGGAGCTGCATCCCACATGGGCATGGAGGCCCACACTACGGACTCAGAATACACCAGTGGGACGGAGGGCGAGGGGAGCACCACGGCGGTCACAGGATCAGCAACCAGCGACACGGACTCATCCTCCGATGGGAGCTCCCTTGTGGTGGCGGCAACATCTGTGCCCCCCAATTCTACAGGTACAGCCGCCACCCCCCCTACCAGCACTGCCCTCCCAGCAGCCCCTCTGCCTTCGCCCTGTGCCCGCTCACCCAGGAGGGTGGGCATCACCTTCGCCCCAGGCACCTCAGCCCATGCCCCTGTCACCTCTGCTGCCCTCAGTGAGGAGGCCATTGACCTCCTCAGGTCCCTCACTGTTGGGCAGTCTACCATTTTGAATGCCATCCAGGGTGTAGAAAGGGAGTTGCAACACACAAATGCATTCCTGGAGGGCATTCATTCTGGTCAGGCTGCCCTTCATCGAACCGTTCAGACTCTGGCCTCAGCACTGATGGCAGCCATTGTCCCTGTGTCTAGCCTCCCCCCTCCAACTTCCTCCACCCAGAGCCAATCCCCTGTACCTCTGCCTATCCCAAGCACACCATCAGACCAGCCTGCACACACCTCAACACACAAGGGAAGCTCAGGCAAACATAAGCACGACACATCCCACAGGCACTCACGCAAGCATCACACACATACAGACACACCAACATCCACTGCCTCCACTGTGTCCCCCTCCTCCTCGTCTCCCTCCTCCCTCCCAGTCTCGTCTACAGTCACACCTGCATGCACTACCACTACAGCCAGAAGTTGGACAGTGCCCGGCGGGAGAGGGGGAAGACTCCAGCCAGCCAAGCCGCTCACAGGGGTCCCGGGGGGAGTGTGGACTCAGCTGTGACTCCTCCCAAGGTGGGGAAGGGGCAGAAGAAATCTCCAAAGTCTGGGAGGAGCAGCACGGCGGAGAAGACCGCCATCATCCCCGCTGCCCAGGAGGCCACCGCCAGCCCCATCGTCACTGCCGAGGAAGCTACCGCCAGCCCCATCGTCACTGCCCAGGAGGCCACCACCAGCCCCATCGTCACTGCCCAGGAGGCCACCGCCAGCCCCATCGTCACTGCCCAGGAGGCCACCGCCAGCCCCATCGTCACTGCCCAGGAAGGCCCCGCAAGCCACAGCCCATCTGGCCAGGAGGGCCCGCAAGCCACAGCCCAGCTGGCAAGGAGGGCCCCGCAAGCCACAGCCTAGCTGACCCATGTAGGACCGCCAGCCACAGCCCAGCTGGGCAATGACGGACCGCCTTGGCAAGGACCGCTGAACAGGTCAGACACTGGCAACTCAAGCACCACTGAACAGGCCAAGGACCGCTGAACAGGGCAAAGACCACCATGGCAAGGACCGCTGAACAGGGCAAAGACCGCCATGGAAAGCACCGCTGAACAGGTCAGACACTGGCAAATCAAGCACCGCTGAACAGGCCAAGGACCGCTGAACAGGGCAAAGACTGCCATGGCAAGGACCGCTGAACAGGGCAAAGACCGCCATGGAAAGCACTGCTGAACAGGTCAGACACTGGCAACTCAAGCACCGCTGAACAGGCCAAGGACCGCTGAACAGGGCAAAGACCGCCATGGCAAGGACCGCTGAACAGGGCAAAGACCGCCATGGAAAGCACCGCTGAACAGGTCAGACACTGGAAACTCAAGCACCGCTGAACAGGCCAAGGATCGCTGAACAGGGTAAAGACCGCCATGGAAAGCACCGCTAGCCCATTTGCGGCAGGGGCAGTGACGCACCTGGGAACGTCACGGGGTGAGTGCTGCACTCTGGGCACCAGTCCTCCTCCAGAACCAGTGGAGACCTGCATCCACTCCGTCTGACCTGCACAGGATGAAGCACTCTGGGCACCAGTCTCTCTCCAGAACCAGTGGAGACCTGCATCCACTCTGTCTGACCTGCACAGGACGAAGCACTCTGGGCACCAGTCTCTCTCCAGAACCAATGGAGACCTGCATCCACTCCGTCTGTCCTGCACAGGATGAAGCACTCTGGGCACCAGTCCCCCTCCAGAACCAGTGGAGACATGCATCCACTTGTGAGACTGTGGCTTTGCACTCCCCAGGATGGAACAGTGGGCAACCCACCCACTGTAGAGACTTGTGAGACTGTGGCTTTGCACTCCCCAGGATGGAACAGTGGGCAACCCACCCACTGTAGAGACTTGAGAGACTGTGGCTTTGCACTCCCCAGGATGGAACAGTGGGCAACCCACCCACTGTAGAGACTTGAGAGACTGTGGCTTTGCACTCCCCAGGATACAGCAGTGGGCAACCCACCCATTGTAGAGACTTGAGAGACTGTGGCTTTGCACTCCCCAGGATACATCAATGGGCACGGAGCCCCCTCGTGGATCTGGTGTGGTGCACTCATCCGGATGAGGTGCCCCCCTTCCCTTCCCCCTGAGGAGCCTGTTGTATTTCTATCTGATGCCCCTGCAGTGTTCTCTCCATCATGTTCGGGTATCTTGTGTGGGCCTCGACCATGCATTTTGGGCCCAGTGGTCCACGGACTATGAATGGTGCAAAACCTGCACTACTAATCGTGGTGTATATTTTGTTTATTGTGAATATATATATGTATACATTTGCTTACTGTATTTTGATATATTACAATGGTTCCACTCATTTCCTTTTGTCTTTGCATTCTTCTGGGGGGGATGGGGGGCTTACTGTAATGTATAGATAAGCATTGGTGTGTGTGTTGTAGTGGGTGAGGGTCAGGGTGGGGGTTGGGGTGTTGAGTGTGTGTGTCCCTGTGTTTTTGCCTCCCCCCTCCCCTATGTCGTAGGTGCAGTACTCACCGTGGTCTTCGCCGCCAGCATTGATGCTCCTCGTAGAAGAGAAGGAAGACTTGCGCTGGCAGAATATGAAGTTCCGGCTCCATGGTGCCCTCCTTCCTCGTGGAGTGTGTAGAGGTGAGCGTTTTCCCTTCGAAATTCTTGTTTCTGCCGTGTTTTTATCTGCGGTGAATCCGCCCCAGAAAAGGTGGCGGATTGGTAGGTTGTGATACTGTGGGCGGTACATTGTCTCCCGCCTGTCTGTTGGCGGTGACCGCTGCGCTGTTTGTTTGTACCGCCGTGGCAGTCGGAGTGTTAAAGTGGCTGTCTTCGTTGGCGGTTTCCGCCACGGTCATAATTGCAAAAAATTTACAGCCGGCCTGTTGGCGGTCATACCGCCGCTTCAACACAGTCCACCAGGGTTGTAATGTCCACCATAGTCTAGTATTGATTTTCAGGAGATATAATTTTCATATTGTGTGTCCTAACCTTTTTCTTACTACAGGTCTGCTTTCCAGCTGTTTCCCTTCCTAATCCCCTCTTCCCCTCTTGAACTCTCTTAGCCTCTGTGATTTATCTATCAGAGTCTTGGAGCTGTTCAGTGGTGGACGTGTTGGGAAAGTGCGCAGACCCCGAGGATCTGGTGACTCTGACACATGCCTCATTTGGTGCTGCTCATTACTCAGTTGTCCTATGCATGCATCACAACATTTTGTAATGTTTGTGCAATGAAAATGGTACATGTGAACTGGCTTCATCATTGTACATCTGACTTGCAGGCCTGAGGTGGTGCTGGGACTCATCATACAGGGAGCATACAACATGTCCACATCCACAGGCATGACATGCAGCACTCAATCGTATCTGCAACTGTCATGCACATGCAAAAGTAAAGACTTTATATGGAAATGTGAGACTTACCAACTGCTCACCAATCTCAATTCCAAGATAGTCCAGCAGATCCTGCTCCCTTGTCACCAGATCTGCCCATCAATGTTTTAGTTGGTGGTCGTTCCTTCCACTGCCTAATATTATGGTGAGGTGATGGAGCACCTTGCCCCACTGCAGCTGCCTTGCCTCTGTGGGGTATCCAAGGATTATCATACCACCCAGTTGTAGCATCAAAGGGAGGTAGTGCTAAACGAGCTAGATGAACCCCCCAGATCATCAGCAGACATTGGCCGCATTCTCCCCTTCCTAGACATAATGTAAATGCAGTTCACCCTAAATGAAAAATGAAAGTAAACCTAACCCCTAACCCACCTACCCCAACTACCCCAACAACTGTTCTCCCTCAGACAAACATCCCACAATGCAGAGACAAAATACAGTGCAAATTACACTACAAAAGACAAGTTTAAAGACAACTAAGGACACCACCTACAAGACACAGCACAAGAAACACTACAAACACTCTAAAAAGCACCAATCCAACTCCAACACAGCCTCACTCAGTCACAGATAATAAGACTGTGAAGTGAAAGTGAACTCACTGTATCATGTTTGAAGGCAGGATGTCCTATTTCATCATTTTCTGGGCAAATGCATTACATTTCCAGTCATGTGTTATTTTTTTGACCCATGACAGTCATGCGTCTTTTTTCTCACAGTTAGCGTGAAAAGGCATGTGGACATGCAATAGATGCTCAGGGGCTAGGTGTCTTTAGCTTAGAGGTATTATATGGTATATATGTATGCATGAAACATTTTGACGCATGACGGTCATGAGTGGATTGTACACAATGGTGCGTTCAGAAGTGTGTGTACGTGTAATTGCCGCTCAGTGGCTAGGCGTCATTTTACATTTTTACAAAGGTTGCAATGTGTGGTTTATGTGTTTGCGTCATTTTTTTGGGGCGTATGATGAATTTATGTGGATTTTTGCATTGTATGCATTGAGTGCACCCTAATTAACTTAACATGATACATGGGTTGTGCAAGAATGTTGTATATGTGTTATGGCAACATGTGTGTATGTCCAGTACTGTCATTACTGTGACAATGATATGTGGAACATATAGGTTTTTTTAATAGTCTGCTGAATGCAACTACTTAGACCTTGTGCATATGTGCATGTGTAGCTACACTGTGTCCACATACATGTTGGCACATGTGTGCTATGTGAGTACACATGTGTATGTATACTAATTTTTGGGTGGACTACATTGTTATGTAGGAGATACAAATGTACACATACCTACAACACAATATATATGCATATGACAACCATGACAGATTCTACTCACTATATTGAATGGACTTGGACTGCATAGACATCATTTTACATTTTTACAAAGGTTGCAATGTGTGGTATATGTGTTTGCGTCATTTTTTTGGGGCGTATGATGAATTTATGTGGATTTTTGCATTGTATGCATTGAGTGCACCCTAATTAACTTAACATGATACATGGGTTGTGCAAGAATGTTGTATATGTGTTATGGCAACATGTGTGTATGTCCAGTACTGTCATTACTGTGACAATGATATGTGGAACATATAGGTTTTTTTAATAGTCTGCTGAATGCAACTACTTAGACCTTGTGCATATGTGCATGTGTAGCTACACTGTGTCCACATACATGTTGGCACATGTGTGCTATGTGAGTACACATGTGTATGTATACTAATTTTTGGGTGGACTACATTGTTATGTAGGAGATACAAATGTACACATACCTACAACACAATATATATGCATATGACAACCATGACAGATTCTACTCACTATATTGAATGGACTTGGACTGCATAGACATTACGTAAACCCTGCCAATTTGCGTGTGCGTGTGTGTCCACACTTTGTTGTTTTGTTGGATTTTACTTTGTGTTGCTCTGCTACATGTGTGCCATTTGGTCCCCCATGCATTATAGTTGCAGGAGATGTTCTGTACACATGTGTTGGTGAAGATTAGTATATGACATGTGTGTATTGAGATGTGTTTTGTAATATCTGTTTCATATGGCGACAGTGGTATGTTCATGGGATGTGAAACCTCATATTACTATCTTCTTGCATGGACAGATGTTGGCATTTGACAAACGCATGCATTGTCACATCAGTGCCACCTATGTTTTCGTATGTCGGAACATATGTGAAGGTCATTTCTTACAGTCACTGACCTTGTGACACCTATGCCTTTAATATTGTGCTAGATTGCCATTTGCTCAAAATCTATACACATATCCATGCCTGAGACATTATAGGAGTGCATGTATGCTGTGATATGTGGCATATGTGTGCATGCCATCAACTAGGCACTCACATTTGTCCACATCATGTTTGTTATGACAGTCGCAAACAATGGCATACCACTGTGTAACAGTCTTGCAGACTTGCATAGATGGCAGGCTACTCATCATCACAACTGTGTGAGTTTGAATGGCGATACAAACCCATGGTAGCATGTGAAGGTCAAGGTGATGGAGCTCCAGTTCACTCAGCCCCAGTGCACATGCATCAGGCCCATGAGAATGTAATTTGTTCATGTAGCGAGAGCAATGGTGTGTGGGTTTATTGAGCTGGGACTTAGCCTCTTCATGATTGCTACTCAGTAGATCTATGCACATCCCCCAGTAGACCGACACTTACACAATTGTGGTCATACAGACCAGGATATCACATTTTCTTTTGCAGTACTTGATGTCAGCTTTCCACTGTCAAGTACAGAGCTCAGGCGCTTGCACACTTGGGACATGTGACATTATTTGATGTCCTTAGTTGTTTCCTTGGGCAGCTTGTTGGGCTTCTAAAACTGTTGTGACTTCAATATTAGAAACGTGCCAGGGTACAGATGGTGTTGTCTGTCACAACCTCCTGTCATGGTGATGTGAAATGGGCAAATACCATAGTATGCTACTGTCCAACATGACTTTACTTATGTGAAATGTTGACATGTAGACATTGATGTGTTGTACAGTTAGTGTTGGCCTATGTGTGTCCCTTCTCCATGTATTCCTGCACTACTGGTAGGGCATGTATTGTCACCTAGATTGCTCCCATTCTTTAGGCTGAATGCACTTTGTACACATCTTCTACAACAACATCGTCTGGTCATACTTGGACATTATGTAACATGTGACGTGTAATTGTAAGATGTACACATCTCCTTCTACTGGCTACTTGATAGTTAGGGTTCCACTGACCGTATTTGTTAGGTGTCATGAGTTGCACACACACATGTCATTACTCTGCCACAGCCCTTGGGTTGTCTCCATTTCACCTCCTGTGTTGAATTTGCAAGTATCTGTGGGTGTCTTGAAGCTGTCCATCCACAACTTCCATTAAATATGGGTATGCATTTCTTCCAGCATGCCACAACCTAGGTAACTCGTGCCGTGTCTGAATGATATTGAGGTGTGAAATCATCTAATTTTTCAAAAATGCTGAACATTGTAGCACATCCCACACCTTATTGCGTTGTTTGAGGACACAACATGTAAGGGACAATTTGTTACTGTTGCTATCATGCACTTGTTCTGTCATGTGAGTGACAGTGAGTGGTGTGTATTGCTTTGTGCTGTGTGGTGTATTTATACACAGCATACTAGGTATGCATGCAGACACGTCATGAATTGTTGATAATGGCAAAGAGGCTGCTACCTAGGACGTACACTCATATATCAGTCTTCATGCCTGGATTTGCTTTAGGAATGTGTCAAGACAGAAGATTTGTGTGCCAAGTGTGCACCTCATGTACATAGTGAAAAATGGACACTCTGCCAACATTCAACCCTGATAAAAATTTGGTGGTGCATTGTCCCAATGACTCCATGGATTGTGACTATGGGTCATGTGTTTGCATAGTGGTTCTGCATCGATGGCTGATAATTTAGTCAGGCAACCCGTTGTGCACTCTACAGACAACATATTTGTGCCATGAGTGAGGTACAGTCCAACATGTGCCAAGGCTGTGTCCAACGGCAGTGCCATTACACAGTGTCATGGATACACTGTGCAAGCTCAGCATCGGACATTGGTTACAGTCCCTGGACATTTACTGAAGGACCACAATTAACAATGATGTTCCACCCTTGTCACACATGTACCATGCAGGCAAAGCTGCTGTCACCATGAGTTGTGATAGTGTTCAGTTCCTACGTACCTTCATATATATTTGTTGACAGCCCCTACTTAATGTGTGCCCCCCTTGCATGCATTCTGTTATGCGTGGTGTTGTTGTGGTGAATGGGCTAGGTATTAGCACCTTGCCCACTTGACAGAACAAGATATGTAGTGATGCACGGATCTAGACCTTCAGGAGTCACATGGTCGAAATTGCGTGTCACTAATATGTGAGATGGTGGAAATAGACCCTCTTACGTCACAAACAATGTTGCTACTATACTGGTCACCTTTGTGTTACTTACCTACTCACTGAGATTTGAGTCACATACAAGGCTGGACTGTGCCGTCCATGTTACCATGTGGCACTACGCATGCAATGTGACACTTTGTGACCCATTGTGGCAGACGATGGTTGTGCCAGCCATCAAGTGTACATGAGTGTGTATAAAATATTAGTAGGATGATGTAATTTGGTGCAGTAATATCTCCTAGCTTTCAAGACACGATTTCTGACAGACACTTTCTACACATGCACAGTGGAGGCTTTGGGAGGGGGTCCAGCTATTTTTACCATGGGTCCTGTGGTACGGTACATGTAAGGTCAGGTATGTCCTCTGTACTCCTAACAAGTCCTACTGGGACATCCATGATTGTTAGTGTTGTTTTTACAGACTCAGCACCATGGTGGACCGTTTCTGGTGTTTGCAACGGAACGTGGTGTTGTTAGGGGACACTAGGAGCATGTGTGAGGTGGCACTGGAGTAGGTGCTGCCCCATTTCTCATGATTCAGCCCCATGGTCTTTAATGGCAGGTCATCTTGTATTTGTATGTGTGGGCCACAATGCAGCAGACAGGTGTATGTGCAAACGAAAGGTATGTCAGGGATGTGTAGCTGATATGTATATATATATATATATATATATATATATATATATATATATATATATATATATATATATATTTGGTTGTGGCACCACTAGGGGGGCATTTGATTTAGGTTGTGCCAGAGGCTTGCACACCATGGTTTACCTGGGACTGTGCCTATGTGTGAATTCCTCAAAATGGCCATAACCTATGCCATTGAAATTCCTGTGCACTTGTTTGTTTGGTGTAATGTGTGTGTGTGTGACCTGTAAATAGTTGTCAACCTGTGGTCACTTGTAGGGGTCTGTGAGAACCTTCTGTATGTAAATGGAACTTGTCTCCACCTGTCCATACGTGGTGTGACAGTCAGGGTGTGGCTGTGTTATAAACATTTGAGTGTGTGTGTTTGTGACATGAAATGTATGCAGTGTTTATATGGCATGTTGCATATGTGTTTTGTTGCTATACATCTATGTGGCCCTGCCCATGTGTATTTAGTGTGATGTTTCTTTTGTTTGTCCTAGGTGGTTGGTGTGTTGTGTGTAATTATTGGTATGGTGGCTTACCTATGAGTAGCCCTTTGCCATATTGGCCATCCTGGAACCTCTGGTTGATGGAGCAATGACGAAAGATGTATGCGTTATGGAACCTGATGGGATATTTCACCAGGATGTTGCTGAAGAGCCCACGGTGGTCCATGATGGCCTGCACATTGATAGAATGTGTGTGCTTGCAGTTCCAATTAGGTGTTCTGTTGCTGCAGGTGGCACCACTTGGACATGGCTGCAGTCCATTGTACCCAGCACATGTGGAAATCCAGCAACTTGATAGAAACCTTGCTTGGTCTCCTGCTGCAGATGCTGGGTGTTTGGGAAGCAGGTGTGGTGGGTTGTGAGGCTTAGAATTGCGTCCAGGTCCTTTGTGAGAAAGATGAGAAGGATGACTGAGAGATACCAGGCACTTATGCACACGTTATCTGGAATGATCCAGACTTCATCATGTGGAGGACAGCGAGGGGTTTCATCAAGGGTGGAATTTTATGGGGAGTTTGCACCCTTGCCATGATGTGTGGCGCAATATGGTGCAGCAGGCATATAATGGCCACCTGGTTGAGTCTGCACATCCAGGCCACATCTTATGCCATCATTCCAAGGACGGTTGTTCTCTGTCTGAAATCCTCCACCTCATTCTGTGCTGTCTTTGTGGCTGCTGTGGTGGTGTTTGGGGTTGCTGTGGTGGTGGTGGAGGGATCTGCTGTGTTCGCAGACATCTGCGACGTGTACCCAGCTGGAGCAGTATGACTTCCATGTTGTCCTGGACATCTCCAAAGCTCCTTCTGTGTGTTTTCCTTGAGTGGTGGTATGTGTGCCTCTTTAAAAATGCCTGGTCTGACCAGGCCTTCAATTTTCACATTAATCAGACTTAGCACCATTTTTTGAGTTTGCTTCCTTAGTTAGCATGATTTTTGTATTGAGAGTTAAATATGGTGCTAGGGGGTTAGCTTCGTATTTAGGACGGGAATGCCTACCTTGCATCTCATTGACACAAGGTGGTTTTGTGCATCCTAGAAATGGCGCTAACCACAATATTTTGATGCTAGACTGGTCTAACGTCAGAATATTAATATGGAGTTAGATTAGCACCATTTAGCGCCAAAATAAATAGCATTAATACGTTGCTAACCATCCATAAACATGGGCCTCTGTATTTCTGAACTAGGCACAAGATATGGAGTTTTCAAGCAATGGTTATTTGCACGTCTTTTAATTTGTGGGTACCCATACTAGCATGTGAATTAGAGGGCATTTCTCAAAATGACTTCTCTTAGACACTGTTTTACATTTGGAAGGTATAAATGCAGAGAAAGACAATTGGCAATAGCACTACTATTCCGTGTTCCCCCAAGTCTTCCAATAAAAATGGTAACTCACTTGCGTGGGTAGGCCCAGTGGCTATGACAGAAAACAGCCCAAAATGCAATGTGGACACATCACATTTCTCCACTGAAATTGTACATTAAACTAGACAGGATGCGGAGATACATGTTTATCACCAGGTTCTGTCATCCAGAATCCTTTGCAAACCTCAAAACCAGTCTACAGACATATTTGCCTCACATGTCTGTGGTGAAAAGTTCTGGAATCTAAGGGGAGCCACAAATGAACTACCACTCAGCATTCCCCTACGTCTCTCGATAAAAATGATGCCTCACTTGTGTGGGTGGGGGAAGTGCCTGTGACAGAGCACAACCAAAAGCATATAGAGTTTGAGAGGAAACCAAAGAGGGTCGAAAAAGGTAGATTTGCATTGTGGGTAAAAAAACTTGTTGTGATCCATGAGCAGCACACCACCATGTACTCCCCTTAGAGTCTAATTTTTAAATATATCTAGAGTTGATAGACTTTCACTAGACAAGAAGCGAACATGCTACTATGTCTCTTACTGCTGTGATGTTCCAAACATTCAAATTGTGAAAAAAACATCCTTAGGTTTAGTTAAAAATACTCCCCACCCACCAACCTCGTAGGGGGCATGCTTCATGATTAAGGCTACCAGTTTTCCCTTTTTACTTATTTTTATAAATAAATACGGACAGAAAACAATGTATTTCCTCTCCCTATTTTTTTTTTAAAGCAGACATACTGAGAATTCTGCTTCTAATGAGTGAGTTTCCATCCTGTCTGTTGGATTTCATTGGGAGCATGGGGAGTTAAAAAACAGATTAAGATATCTTTAGATATCTACAGGAATATGTTAAAATATATTTGTAGTAAATTGCTAATATTTACCAGTGAGTGTATTATTTGGCTGCTGAATTTGTTAAAACCCGACAGGCATCTAAGTATGAGGGCATGTTTAACAGTTAAATAAAGGTGAAAATTTACAATTTTTGACTCCACTTATTCGCAAACTACGAAATAAATATGGATAAATACTACTATGATGAACAAAAAGTAAATACAGATGGAAATGTTAAAAAAATCAATAGCATAAAACCTGAAGACCTATTCATGATTAGGGTCAAACCTGAGATGTCTAACTTTTCAGGGGTGTGCTTTGATGGCTGATTACAGTGGAGCATTTTTTTTTTTGTGAGTTGAATTCCCAACTGAGAGGAAAAGTGCAATCAAATTGTCTTATAGTTACCCTCCAATATAGCGTGTTATTAATTGTGGTTACCTTGGACAAAGGTTAAAAACAATGATTTTCATAACTTTAGTATTTGGAACATCACAGAAGTAAGGGGCATATTTATACTCTGTTTGCGCCGCAATTCCGACGCAAAACTAACTCCATATTTATACTTTGGCGTTAGACGCGTCTAGCGCCAAAGTCCATGGAGTTTGCGTCATTTTTGAGCGTGGACACCTACTTTGCATTAATGATATGCAAGGTAGGCGTTCCCGTCTAAAAAAGTGACTCCGAGGCATGTGCGCCGTATTTACACTCCCGGGCAAAATTCACGCCCGGGGGTGGGCGGGTCAAAAAAAATGACGTACGGCCGCTTTTGTGCGTTTTTTTGCGCCTGGACAAGGCAGGCGTTAAGGGACCTGTGGGCTCGGAAGGAGCCCAGAGGTGCCCTCCCATGCCCCCACAGACACCCCCTGTCACCCTTGCCCACCCCAGGAGGACACCCAAGGCTGGAGGGACCCATCCCAGGGACATTAAGGTAAGTTCCGGTAAGTATTTTTTTTTTAATTTTTTTTTTGTGGCATAGGGGGGCCTGATTTGTGCCCCCCTACATGCCACTATGCCCAATGACCATGCCCAGGGGACAGAAGTCCCCTGGGCATGGCCATTGGGCAAGGGGGCATGACTCCTGTCTTTGCTAAGACAGGAGTCATTTATATGGGGGTTGGGAGTCGAAAAAAATGGCGCAAATCGGGTTGAGGCGAAAAATTTGCCTCAGCCTGACTTGCCCCATTTTTTGGCGCCCAAGCTCCATATCCCCCTACGCCGGCGCTGCCTGGTGTACGTCGTTTTTTTTCACGCACACCAGGCAGCGCCGGCGGCTAACGCCGGCTAACGTCATTGATTAAATACGGCGCCCGCATGGCGCTAATTTTTTTGACGCAAAACTGCATTAGTGCAGTTTTGTGTCAAAAAGTATAAATATGGCCCTAAAACACTTGGTAGCGTGCTCGCTTCTTGTGGTTGTTGATACTAATTTGGGAAGGTGAGTGAGCTCTCTCTTCTCATTCTATTTATTTGTACACACACATCATGGTTGGATTTGGCACGAGGGTGAGTGAAGGTTTAGAACATAACATTTTAATAACAAGAGATTTCACATAAATGAAATACACTGCTAATAATTGAGAGGTTAAAAAACTGAACCAATGACTCACAGCTTGTAATTTGTAAAGCTGCAACAAGGCACCAACGGCTTTACAGTCCATTCACACATCTTTCAGAAGTGACACACATAAGACTATCGACACCGCCAGACACAGGCCCAGCACACTACAACACTCACATCAACCGACAGAGCAATTCAAGGGCCCATCACTTTAATACAACCACATGCCTGACACAGCAATCACACTGACTGACAGATTGTGTGGACAGATATTTGGCTAACATTGTGTATAGTGACTAGTAAGTCAGTACTCACACACCGCAAACAAAATACCATTTCACACACACCCCCAGTTAAGCACCAGCTCACACACCTTGCCAGCCAAGTGCCAGTCCACGCATACCGCCAGCCAAGCACTAGTCCACGTACACCACCGGCCAAGCGCCTATGCACGCACAATGCCAACCAAGTCCCAGTCCACACACACAGCCAGCCAAGCACCAGTCCATGCACACCGCCAGCCAAGCACCAGTCTATGCACACTGCCATCACATTTTTTTAACAAAAAAGAATACACAAACCAATTGTAAGTAAATACAAAACTACAAATACAACAGCCCTAACTAAATACATTACACTAATGCCAACCGTGAAACTGAACGAAATATATAAAATTATATAGACAAGGCAGTTCTTTTTTAAACTCATAGTTGCTCCCAAAACCTCTTTGACATGTGGTACACTCTAAAACATGTGGTCACCCACAGCCCAGGTTTAATATGGACAGTTGTGGCAGCATATATGACTCTACTTCCTCAGACCTCTTTGCATACAAACTTTACATCACCTACTGGAAAAGTCTTTTTTGGGGGTGGGAGGAATGTGATCAGCAAAGTGGTGATATTTCAAACTAGCCTCATCTTCCACCACTCCAAATCTATGAACTCATGCCTGTTCCACTACAACAAGGCAGCCTATCACAGACTCCTGAAAATGAACAAATGCCATCATTAACTATGGAGAACAATACTTGAACACAAACAAAGCATTAACATTTGCTAAGTGGAATAAATGGATAGCCAACTTCTCATACCAAATGTAAGCCTTATGAACATCAGTGTAATGTTCCAACCTCTTTAAAATGCACACAGGCTTGTGCACTTCAGCAACCTGACTCCAAACAGTCACAGGTGTAATACTTTCACCATATATGGCAGTGAGCATGTAGACATCTCTCCTGTCTGCAATTTTCAGAGCTAGAAGTTAATCACTATGCAAGGCACTGCTCTGTCCCCTCTCATGTTTTATACAAATATGCTTTTTTGTGCCACAAGCAACAGTATCCACTTTGATCCATTGCCTGAACAACTTCACACCAGTGTAGAAGTTATCTATGTATAAATGGTGAACTTTGTTAAAAAGTTCCCGCACAATTTTCTCACTAACTCCAAAAGTGGACTGACAACAAGAGGGTCAATATTGGAATCCCTACCAGTGTACACCCTGACATTTACATTTCCAGTTCCACTTTCAGACAGCATATACATCTTAGGGCCTCATTTACAAGGCCTCTGGGCCACTGTTGCATCATTTTTTTGCACAAGGTGATACTAGTCAGTGCTTTACACTGCTCAGTATTTACAAACTGATGCATTAGGCACAACACATCAGTTTGTAAAGCCTTGCATCACATTATACCTGTGCCAGGTGTAATGTTTGCAAGGTCGGCATTTCAGGGCAAAATGCCATACAGAACTGATGCAGTGAAATTTACAACATTTCACTATGTCATTCTGCAACTTCACTGCATCAAAAATTTAATGTCTGCTCAGAGCATGCCTTAAACTGATGCAGGGCTTTTTCCTAAGGGACCCTTCTATGCATTGCTGGAGTAGCATAATTTTTGTTATGCTAGTCCAGCCAATGCATCAGTTTAGTTCCACAGATGTGTCAAAAGTTTTGGAAACGTGTGGCAAGAAGCTCTGTATTGTAATTAGAGCGCATCTATTTCATCATTAGGGAATCGGTGGACATCTGACACATTGGGCTGATGCGTGTAAATGAGGCCCTTAATTCCATAATGTGCTGCCTTAAAACCAAACAGACTTTGAACTGGACCAAAGACTCATCCACAGCTATTTTTTTCCCTGGAACATAGGTTTCTGAAAACCAATCAACAAAGTGATCAAGGACAGGTTGAATCTTTAAAAGAAGATCACAATTAGGTTGATCTTACCGAAATGCTGAAGCATTATCAACAAAATGCAGCATCCAAAGTAGAAGCAAATACAGATCACGAGTCATGGTTGCAGGAAATATAACCATTGCCCTCAAGGACTAGATGACCAGCATGAGGCAGGGAAGGCTTCCTTATCAAGCCCATCAAAAAGTTAAACCTAAGAACTTCTTCAACTCATCCAGAATCCTCAGTCTAGCTCTAGAGTGTGGCTTAAGTCTGACAGTGCTGTCCCTCTAGTACTGTTCAACATGCAAATTAGTCTGGTCAACAATCTCATCCAAAAATACATCATCCATAGACAAAAGAAATGTATAGGCAGAAAGTTTTCAGTGTTCATTCTACACCCTGCAATACCAGTAGAGGCAGGCAGCACTATATTTGAGGCAACTCAGAATTCAGCACTTCTGATGGGAAGCCTTTCAGCTCCAGGCTACAATCCAGATGCCTCTTTCTCCACCATCGGTAAATCAATGTTTTCTTGTAAAACAGGTACTTACTCCACCCTCAGAGTGGCTTCATTGTCAGATGATTCTTCTCGGACAGAAAATTCACTGCCTCAGATGCAGAGTCAGTTTTATAATCATGGTCAGAGGAAGATTCGAAACGCATACCAATGACCTACTGAGCAGTAATTTTGCAGCTAGCCATAATCCTTAATAATAGAAGTAATTTGACAAATAAGTCAACAATAACCACCACAGTGTAATATAAGTAATAAACAAACTGTGGCTTTATCAAATGGAAAGTAAAACTACTGGTGATCTGGAAGGAAAAGTCAATCAATACAAAGCACACAATCACCTATGTAATCAAAAACAATACCACTCACTTGCCAGAGACAGATAAACTCAGGATCACCTGCACGTATTCTGCACAGACACTGCAAGCACCAACTAGAATGGAAGAACAAAAGAAAAATGACTCACAACACAATACACATCGTGCACAAGTCCAAGGAGAATTTCACACAAAATGAAACAGAAGCTAAATATGCCTCTATTATTACACCATTTACAAAAACACATTCATGCAAGGGAATAATATTCATTTAGTGTAAATAGTACAAAAATCTTTTTCATACCAAAACACATGAAATTACATTAACTGCAGTGCTAACCAGTAACGGAAACACAAGCAGGACTCACAGCAAAAGAAATCAAAAGTTTTGCACAAGAATAAAACGGAGAAATAAAACATTGCAATCACAAATGACAAGAAATAGAACAGTTAACATTTTAAAATGTTATTTCACCACCCAAATGCCAGTCCACACACACCGCCACCCAAGCACTAGTCCACACACACCGCCAGCCGAACTCCAGATCACACACACACAAAAACTTTCCCTGGTGTCAACTGGATTCCCGGCCCCCTCGGGTCAAATGGGCCTAAAAATATGGCCAATCCTCCCCCAAGGGGGACAGAAAACTGCCAAAAGTAAATACAACCAGATATCTTCCAACTGGGGAAATCTGTACACAAGGGATCCCCGCCAAACGTAAATATAGTATTATCCCTAGTGTTACTGGGTTTTCTGCCTGATGGGCCTCCAACTATGACTGATCTGCCCCAGGGGTGGGGGGAGGGCAGAAAATGGCCAAAAGTATAAAAAAAATATAATCCTCCAATGGCACAACCCTTGTCAAAGGGGTCGGTATTGAAACATAAATGTAACATATCCCTGGTGCTTGTCAGTTTTCTACCACCCCGGGCCTCTAAATATGTCAATGTGCCCCCGGGGGGGAGGTAGGGGGGTGGAGGGGGGATAGAAAATGGCCAAAAATAAATTAGAAGAATAATCCCCAGAGGGGGTGACCCTTGCCAAGAGGCCAACCCCAAACATAAATGTAAACATATCCCTGGTGCTAGTGGGTTTTCTGAGGATCAGCACAGCAGTACCACTATTATCTAACCGGTGCCTTAGATATTCAGTGATACTGAGGAAAACTGACTCCGTACTATGGCCTGCACTGAACCATGATTGCGAGTGGTGGAGCAGGCCATTTAGTTCTGTATGCAATGTGAGCTGTTTATTCACATGTTTTTCCAGAACTTTCGCCAAAGTAGGCAAAAAAGAGATTGGTCTATGATTGGAGCAGGTGAAAGGGTCAAGCTTTTATAGCAGGGGCATGATCATTGCATGTTTTCATGTTTTTGGGACAATGCATTCTGAGAGTGATGCATTCAGAAGCTTAGTAGTAGGTAAGGAGATTGAGGGGGAAAACTTACAAAACACAGAAGGTGGACAATGGTCCAAAGGTGAGCCTATCTTGGCAGAGGTAAGAAGTGATAAATATTCAGACTGATCAAAGCCTGAAAGGCGCACAGCGAGCAAGTCAGGGCAATTTTTGTCTGACAGCAATTAGGGTTGAGTGTAGAGAAAAGTGAAGCCTGAATGTTTGCAACCTTTTTTGAGGAAAAGCTCTCAAATTTATCACACTAAGGTTGCGAAAGGGGGGAGACTGAAGCAATATCTGCAGGATCTGACAATGTTTTCACTACTTAAAAAAGGGTTTTAGGGCAGTTTGAGATGAGGTTATTTTTTCAGACTAGAAAGAAGCTCTAGTTGAGCAGAAATTTTTATCACAGTCCTTTAAAGCCGACTTATACTTCTGTTTATCCTTTTCACAGTAGGACTTGCCAGATCTTTCTGTTTTTTGTGTAAGGCATCATTAAAACATGGGGCCAGGTTCTGTGATTCAACTTCCATTGAATTTCTCATTGTTGGGCAATTTGACTCTAATGTGGAATTCAAAGCAGAGGCGCTGAGGCCCATATTTATACTTTTTTAGCGCCGCATTTTCATCATTTTTTGTCATAAAAGTGACACAAAGTTACAAAATACAATTGTATTTTGTAACTTTGCGCCGCTTTTGCGTCATAAAGTGGCGCAAATGCGTTGCTAAAAAAAGTATAAATATAGGCCTGAGTTTCAACCAGCTTCTACCAAAGGAGACTGTCTGTTTTTTCAAAGTACAGGGCACTAAAGGGATATAGAGAGAGAAAGGTACAGCAAAGTATCAGAGCAATATAAAGGAATTGGCTGATCTGCTTGTAGGTTTTTCAGGTTAAAGATTAGGGGATCAAGAAGATGTCCAGCCTCATGAGTGAGGGATTTCTTAATGAGCTGGAAATCCGGGGCCATGAATTCCTGTGTCATAGAGGAGGCACATTTATAGGACAGATTGTCAAAATTAAAGTTGAAATCATAAAGAATGGTGAAATTGGCATATTTTAAGATAAATGGGTAGAGAACCTCTAAAATGTAGGTGAACTAGTTACCCACAGGTCCAGGAGGGAGATAGATTAGGGCACCAGACTTGGTGAAAAAATTAGTTAATCACAAGGAAAACAACAAGACCTCACAGTCAGGTATCATGCATTTGTCCATTGTGCATAGATATTGCGCTTTAAAAATATTTGTGTTACTTCCTGGTAAACCACTCTAAATTTGTGATATTCAGAAGGCAGTACAGCAACTATGTCCGGCACTGAAGCCTCAATAAGCCAGGATTCTGTTAAGAACCAGGTTTCTGTTAACAGACCATGGGGGTCATTATGAACACGGCGGAAACAACCGCTGTGTTCATGCTGGCGGTCAAAACACTGACCGCCAGCAACCCCGGAACCCCGCCGGCCAGATAATGAACCTTTCTGAGAGCCGGCGGGTGGAAACATTGTTTCCACCCGCCGGCTCTCAGAAAGGCTCGGCCGGGACATTGTGGAGCCGCCGTCAATGTCTCTGTGCAGCAGGTGCAGTTGCACCCGCAACGCAGATCACTGCCCGACCTGCGTGACGGGGCTCTGCACCGGTGACCCT
The DNA here is from genome assembly GCF_031143425.1 of Pleurodeles waltl. Taxonomy (NCBI): domain Eukaryota; kingdom Metazoa; phylum Chordata; class Amphibia; order Caudata; family Salamandridae; genus Pleurodeles; species Pleurodeles waltl. The sequence goes on from NC_090449.1 coordinate 958,642,916, forward strand.
GCACTGCCCATGCAAAGTGCATGGGCAGTGCAGAGGCACCCCCTCCGCCAGCCTTTTCCTGGCAGGATATCCCACCAGGAAAAGGTTGGCGGCAAATGAAACATTATCCGCAGGGTAGCGCGCGCTGCCCTGGCGGATGGTGTTTCATCCCACCGCCAGGCTGCCTGACGGCGAGAGTCTGGCAGTGGTTGACGGCTGCTGCTGGCGGCCGTCACCCTGTTCATTATATGGCGGTTCAGCCTGCTGGACCGCCATGTTCCAAATGAGGGCCCATGTCTGGACTGGGGTCAATTAAAAAATAAATTATACTGTACTGGTGTTTAACTAGTGAGTGACAGGTGACACAAAAAAATTGAAAGCAGTCAGAGTTGAGCTCCAGCTTGTCACGGATGTATTGTTTTGGGACTGTGAGCATTAAGACCCCACAGCTAAGGGGTGGACCCAAGGAAAGGAATTATGTAATCCATCTGAGAGGTGTTAAAGAGTGGTCTTTAACTGATACTGGATATTGTTAAGTTAGTTGCATGTTGTACGCTGAGAAATAAAGATGTTAGATATGAGCTCATTTGTGGTGTGTTCTTGTGCATGCACCTGTGCTGGAGAGGATGCGACAAGCACATTTAGAGGGCAGGTGGTGGCTATTGGTGTGGGCTTTAGGCACTGGGAAGGATGAACCACCATGACATCCTAATGCGAACACTATTCCCCTATGGTGTCTAAATTCCATGAGGAGAGACATGCTCCTGGTGTAGAATGGTGAAAAGCAAATAGTTGGGACGCAGTGTAAATAGGCCTTTCTGATGGAGAGGAACCAGCATTTCTGACCCCTGATCCACTTTGGGCATGGATGGATGCAAACAGGCTTGCCTTTGTACTCCTTCATGACGCCAGTGGCGCATCCGTCCCACGGACAGAATTAAATAGGCTGGCCGGCAGCAAGGATAAAGGACGCAAAACACTAGAGCATTATCCGCTCTGTAAGGTGGCCCAATAAGATGACGGCTGAGTAACTTGTTTTCCTCTAAAAAAACTAATTGTTCAGTTAGAAATAAGGAATAGTGAGCTACGGGACCCCCAACAGGTTAGGCAAACTCACAACGGTTTCAACTTTTAACTTTCAGTTCATTGTGAATTGTACTCCCACCTCCTCTGCTCCTCCCCCTCAAGGCCTATCTTTGCAGCACCTGTAACCTTGCAATGAGATGCAAGAAACCAAATTACCAAAAAAAAAGGGTAATATTTCATTGAAATGAAAATGTAAACAGTGTTAACGTCATATTATTATTATTATTAGTAGTAGTAGTAGTAGTAGTAGCAGTAGTAGTAGTTGTAATAGTAGTATTAGTATTTAGTATTAATAATATAATTATTCGTTTTCTATTCCCAGTGTTAATATTGCTGTTCAAATGAGAAGTCTTTTCAATTCAAATAAAATGGAGCAATCACTATTGCACGATGACTCCTTTCTATGACAACCAATAGACATCACATCACATTAAAATTATACTACAAAGTGCACGTGCCACAAAATATGTTGGTAAGTAAGACGCGAGTACTAGGATTTGTCAAATGGTAACATTTAAGTTTCACTCCCCATATTAGCAGTCACTGGGTCATCGACTTGAAATGTAGCGTGCATAATTTAAATTTTGAGGTCAAGGTTAACAGCACTGCTCTTGAATGTTGTGTTTAATAAGCAGGCTTTGACTTCTTTTACTTTTGTTTCCCAACTCCACACGTTTTAATTATGTAGGAGCATGTCTTGGATAATTATCTGCATGGATGAATCCATCTATGCCTGTGGATAAAGGGAAATGCGACTTTTAATTAATACTGCATGTCTTCCTCTTGCAGAAATAGGAATTATTAAACTGCTGCTGAAAAAAACCGAATTCGCTCATTATATTAGGGAATGGATGAATATATAAACTTTACAAAAACTAAAACGAATATTAATTCCTTATAACAGTATGTCTGAAACCGACACGGGTCGTTCTTGTTAAACTCCCTATTTTTTGCATATAGTCTAATGGTGACACTCACTGTTTTACAATGTTTACAACTGTGTCACTTTGACATCATTCATCTGCTTAGAGCTGATGCAGTAAGTATGTCCACGGTTGTCATCTTTGCTATGACTGTCCATTCACTCTAGTAAATAATCAAAGACGTGGAAAGTTCTAGGGAAGCAAGGTAATAGTCATGGTCAGTTAACTGCTTCCATACCACACGTACCAATAGATTATGTTGGATAAAGTATCCCCAACAGTACAGTTTTAAGATACCGAAACTCCCCAGGTGGTCTGTGACCATGTATTGCAGTTTGTGAGTTCTAAGTATGCTTGAAGTACATTTTTCACGTACTATTGAGAGAATTTATTATTTAGCAGGGACGGCTATCTAGCCTCACCTAATCTCAAAGTAGTTATCATTTTCTCTCACTCCTTTTATAGTTACAAAGTAGCCTCTTTAACGTTTGACGCTTTTATCCAGCCCTAGCCCTCTACCTAAGATCACTTTCCATGTTGGGATTGTGTTAAAACCTAGACTGCAATTCCGAGAACGCAACTTGTCAATAGTTAAACAACTCTAACCCTGGAAGTGCCAAATGGCTGGTTGAGCAGCTGTATTTTGAAGAACGCGTTATCTGTATTGAGGCAAACTGTGCCTCCAAATAAAGACTCCTTCTCCAACGGACTTGGGATATTTTCGTATTCTTTCTTCAACTTCAGCGTCTTACCAGGGATACAAATCCTTTCTATTTGATTAGACTGTACATCTGTGTGCTGTGGTTGCATTGTGTTTATTGTTATTGTGTACATTGGTACTCAACTTTGTGTCTACTGGATAGTAAGGCACCTGACCACTTGGCACCAACATTGGACTGTGCTTACATTCGTAACTTATACTGTGTTTACTCCCTGGATGTGCAGCATCTCTCACCCTTACTACCCCTTATGAATGACAAGGCATTAGAATATCATTATTTGTTTGTAATACATTCTTGAACTTTATTTCACATGAATCTAGATGTGATTCTAGTACAGGAATGTTAGGATATCAGAATGCCCTTGTAATTAGAATATAAATAGTGAGTTGGTATGTTTGTCATGTGCCGTGTTGGACCTGAATTCACGAAGTCTATTAGTAAAGTAGAGTAAATATTGCTTGATTCCTATGTCTGAAGGTGTATTGGCCTATGTGCCCTTCGCCCTAATCATGGCGGCCCCTGACTCAAACATAACATGTTCTTTAGTAACGCATGTCCTCTGCTAGGAGGTTGATGGATCAAGGAATTATAGCCAAGTCCCGTTCGTTAGCATTAACATTCTCTTTTGCACTGTGTCCTAACAGAAGCCAAGTCTTCTGCTGTCAGAAGGCTAGCAGTTTCCACCATTAGTAGTGTCATTGTCACAAATCACATCCCAGTGAATGTTGTGCTTGATACTTTGTCCTGTTTCAACAAAATGCTAGTAGATGGGGCCACCTTCCTTATTCTGTGAAATTCAGACACCTACAAATTTCTACTCAAAACAGCACCTCACTGGCTAGACCTACCGCCATAGAATGAGGTGACTTGAATTATCAATCTCACTTTTCTTTAATAAAAGCTTATGTTTTGATACTTTTAACAGCGTATTATGATATTTGACTGAATATATATATATATATATATATTTATATATATAAATAGATGTTTCAAATGTGCACAGCCATAACAGATTGCTCTGAGAGCTATCCCTTTAATTAGGCTCCCATGACCTCACTTTTATTTTTATTCTTAGGCAACTTGGCCCTACCTAAATTATTAACCTTCATGATTGATCCTCAGTCGTATTGACATGTTTGTGTCTCTGTCCTGTTGTTCAGTAGCTTTCTGACCCTTGTTGTATTTGTGGCCATATTTATTGTTAGACCAGTCAGCCTGAGGGCCTGATTTATGAAAAGATTGTGCTGCCTTTGCGCCATTTTTTGACACGAAAGTGGTGCAAACGTAAAAAATATAATTGTATTTTGTACATTTGTGCAGCTTTTACATCAAAAAATTACGCTAAGGCGGTGCAAACTTTCCATAAATCACGCCATTAGTGTGGTCTTCCTGCAAATTGTTTTCCTTCATCTCTTTGTTTTTCTGAACTATTTTTGCTGGCTTTAGGACTCTGTGCACTCTACAACTGCCAACAAGTGCTAAAGTACTTGTACTCACTCCCTAAATCCTGGTAAATTGGCTCACTCTCATTTGGCATATTTACTGTACTCATAAATCCCTAGTAAAGTGGCATACCAAATACTCAAGGCCTGTAAATTAAATACTACCACTGGACCTACAGCACTAATTATACCACACACTTAAGTAGACCCTTAAAACATGTCTCAGGTCTGTCACCAAGCCCAAATGCAGTTTTAAACTGAAAAATTGATGTAGTAAAATAAGCCCCTTGCAAAGCCTTAAACTCCTGTCAATTTACATATAGATCACCTATAAAGTAGGCCCTAGCAGCGCATAGTGCAGGCGCAGTGTAGTTAACATTTTGGACATGTACTTTTAGGTTTTACTTGTCCTGCTAGTAAAAACACTCCTAAATTTGTTTTTTGCTATAGTGAGGGCTATCTTTCCCTTAGTATAACATTAGGTTGCCTTATTACATTTATTAAATGTTAACATTTGATTGGGAGCGGGTCAGAAGTTTATGTCTGTTGTCTAAGAAATTATAATTTATGATCCCCTATAATGGTAAAGTTAGATTTTAAGTCACAATTTTGAGAATTCCACTTTTAGAAAGCTGGCATTTTTCTGCCCTAACTCTTTTGTGCCTACAGCCTGTTCCTGGGTCACATGACTGAGTGTGGTACGTAGTTGGAATTTGTATATTCCTCCCAGGCATCCACGTAATAGAGGGATTGGTTGTGTTTGGGATTTGTCCCTTTGTTCAGAGTCATTCCCAAACCTTTTACTGTTACTCTTCCTATTTTTGCTGAATTTGTTCTTGTTGGCCTTAAACCCCTGTGCACTTTACCACTGCTAACCAGTGTAAACGTGCTTGTGTTTTCTCCTTAAAACATGGTACAATGGGCTAATGCAAAATTTTCATTTTTTTTTACTTTTAAGTCCCTAGCAAAGTGGCCGTAGCTGTGCCAAGGGACTATAAAATAGATGCTACTAGTGGGCCTGCAGCTCTGATTGAGCCACCTATATAAGAAGAACTTTAAACTTGTTTCAGGTCTGCAATTGCAACCAGTGTGTGTAGTTTTTAAACTGCTATGTCGACCTGGCAAAATAAGCTTTATGCCAGGCCCAAACCTTTCTTTCTAATACATGCAAGTCACCCCTAGGATAGGCCCTGGACAGCCCGGAGGGCAGAGTGCAGTGCATTAAAAAAGTGGGACATATACCTTTTGGTTTTACATGTCCTGGTATTGAATAACCCCTAAATTCATTTTTCACTACTTTAAGACCTACCAATCCCATAGCATACTTTTGGAGTTACCATATTACATATAATAAGCTGTAAATTCCAAACCGAAGCAGACGACCGGTTCATATTTGTTGTCTTTGGAATTGTAATGAAAAATTCTATGTTGTGGTGAAGTCAGACTTTTACATTGCAATTCTGAAAAGCCAGTTTTAGAAGTTGGTATTTTCCTGCCCTCGCCATTTAGCACCTGCAATCTACATCTGGGTAACATGATTGGATGTAGCTGACAGTTGGACTTTGTGTATTCCTCCTAGACATCCACTCACAATAGGAGCTTAGGTGTGACTCAATGAGCCACCACTGACAGGATGGGACAGAGGCGCTGGGCACAGCTTCACTTAAAGTTGAATAGGCTGTGTTCTGCCTCCGTAGAAAGAGCTGCATACCCCCTGTAGCTAGTCTGGAGCCAGGGCCAGGAAGGCAGGGCATCTGTGCACTTGAAAGTCATGCCTCTAGAAACTTCTCCCCATTTCAAATGCACAACTGTGTATAAAAGAAGGATAATTTAGGGTTGGCTTGTGCCTTAGCGTGACAAGGATTGTTGTTGTTGCTTGATTAGACCTCACACCCAGTTAATCAACAGTCCACTCATGGGTTGTCACTGGGAGGGGGTGGGCAGCGCACAGCCCAAATTGCCCAATTGCCCAAATTGCAAATCAATAGGCTGTGCTCTGCCTTCACACAAAGAATCTCACCTCACTTCATTGTTCTGGCAGCCAGGCTGGAACCAGGGCAGGGGAGACAGGAAACTCTAAGCACTTCAAAGCGATCTTACTTCACAGAAGGCACCAGGATTAAAAATAAGACCCACAGACCCACATTTCCGATTATGTACTATACCTGTGGAAGTACTTTCAGACTGCCTGCTGGTGTAGCCTGCTGTGTACTTCAGAAGACTACTTTGCTGCAGCTGGAACCACTGTTTTGCTGCATGGAGCCCGATTTGAACCCTCTGAGGCCTACCCTGCTGTTTAAGCCTGTTCTAATTCTTGAACCCAGTACTACCAAAGTGACTCCCAGAGCTAGTTCTCTGACCCCCTGATGTGAGCCTCATGGACAGAAAAGGCTCCAACCATCTTAAACCCACACTTGGACCAAAACTGAGTGACTTATGACCCTCCAGAGGGCTCACATCCAGCCCAAACCTTTGGATGTGGTCCCAGATAGCCAAAAACCAAAACTTGGGGCTTTGAAACATTTTGGGTAAAAAGTGCTTTGAGAACCGAGCAGAGACTGAGACCTATCTTCTCATCAATCTGCCCAAGGTGCATCACTGGGTGGCCTAACTTTGCTTCAGCTTCCATGGTGATCCTCTCATCAGCAGCAAATCCTATTTAGTGGACCTTCGCAGAAGGGGTATACAGCTTTGTGGTACTCTTGTCAGCTTTTCTTGTGTTGCGTTTTCACTTTATTACTGTTTGTGTGCTGCATAAATACCTCACACATTGCCTCTTAGTTAAGCCTGACTGCTTTTGTGCCAAGCTACCAGAGGGTTAAGCACAAGTTAATTTAGTGATGTTTTGTAGTTCACCCTGACAGGGATTGTGGCTGTTGCTTGAGCGGGGTTAACTCACCACTTAACTAACAACCCAATTCCTCACATTTATGTAGTATATACAGGTGATGTCATGTACACCATATTATCAGAGTGTCTGTATATCAATTTCTTTTGTCTACAATAAACATAATATACGTTCTGATGGGATGAAGAGAACAGGTGTGACCTTGAGTCATCATTAATGATTTTCTTTTCATTCAAAGTATGGCTTCAATCTTAAGTATGATGTGCTGGTCCACCAGTGTAGCCAGGTCCACTAAGGGTCAGTACACAGGTGCTTGCCACCTCCTCTTCCGCAGTGGTTGGAATCTGAGTAAGCCAAACATGAAATGTGCATGACTACAGGAAGTATCGACACACAATATCACAGTCCACAGAGCATATATGCATGTAGTGGACTGGAGTTGTCTTGGTGTATACAATCAATACCTATGACACACATACATTTGGCCAACATGAGTACCAGGATAAGGAAATGACAACCACCTGTCCTGTATGCAGGGACAGGTGGAAGTGACCTCACTCCGCAGGCGTTTGGCATCATGGTGGAAGGGGTTCTGCACCGCCGTGCAACTCCTCATTGGCTAACATGGAGCTCCATGGAGTATAAGAACCAATGATGATCAACGCCAGCAGTGACGTTGTTCACCACTGCGGACGTGACCGCCATTTTCTCTGGACCACCTCATGTTATTCCTCACTCTCTCCAGTTTAACATCTCCACTGCGTGTGCTGCTATGACCTGTGTCTGGAACCAGCAATGGCCAGTGCTGCAGGAGAAAAGGGCCCCAGCCTTAACATCCGAGGAGTTGGAGAAGCTTGTGGAAGGGGTCCTACCCCTGTATGGGCAGTTGTATGGGCCTCCAGGTCAACAGGTGAGTACATCATGGTAACGTTGGATGCAACATGGCTGCATGAAGATGTATGTGTGTGCTGGCAGTGTGTCATTTGAGGGGGGGGTTGGCTTAATGTGGGTTCTATGCAGTATGTAAGCCATTTGTGTTACAGAATGGAGTGTTGAGTTCATGGTGTCCTTCTGTTTGTGTCTCCTCTGCGGGTCAGCGCCCATCAGAAGAAAGGGTTGTGGCATGCCATGGCCAAGGAAGTGCTGACTCTGGGGGTCCATAGCTGGGGGCGACCCACTGCAGGAAACAGTGGGAGGCCCTGAGACGCTGGGGCCGGAAGACCCCGGAGGCCCGGCCGGGGACAGCCTCCCAATGAGGGAGGGGTGCTCATCGGAGCCTGACCCCCCCAATGGCCCCCATACTGGCAGTGGCCAATCCTGACTTGCCTGGATGCTTGAGGCCAGCACAGCAGCCACAAGGGAGTGAGTACAGACTGTGTGATATTTTGTTTTTGTTGCCTGCCATGGGGTTTGGGTGCAAGGTTCTGGTCAGTGGATGCCCCAATATGCTGGTTTAGCTATTCTTGTGTGGTCCTGCTTAGCAATGGGTGGCGGTATGTACATTTGGTATTGGCAAGTAGCTAGCATACCATGGCAGACATGGCTTAGTGAGTCCTTGTAGGTATGCAGATGGTAGTGTTTGAGTTCTTTACTGCTGTTGTACCCAGGTAATGGCTTGTCACTGTGGTCCATACTGCACAGTATTAGTCCCTGTGAGTGGTTGTGATGTGCATGCCAAAGGTGCTGTTGGTGCTGTGATTGACCCTGTGAACCCTTTCTTTCTCCCCCACCCTCTCTCCTTTTCTCATCCTGTCCTTGTATGCATTAGCATCATCTAGTGAGGGAGCAGGGGTACCGAGAGGGTGGAGCTGAAGCCCAGGGGACCCAGGAGGCAGAGTCCACTGATGCTGAGGGGACCAGTGGGTTGGATGGTGAGGGGAGCACCAGGGGGGAGACAGGAGCAACTACATCCGACTCAGATTCCTCTTCCAATGGAAGCTCCCTGGTGGTGGCGGACCCCTCTGGGACCACCCCAGCTACTTCATCTTCCACTACCCCCCTTCTAGCACCACCATCCCAGTAGCCCCCCCAGTTGCCCATGCCCGCTCACCTCAGGCCCTGCCCCAATCAGTCCTACTGCCATCAGTGAGGAGGCTATTGATCTCCTTAGATCCATCTCTGTAGGGCAGTCAACCATAGTGAATGCCATCCAGGGGCTGTCATCCCCAATGCTTACCTGGAGGGCATTCACTGTGGCTTGTCTGCAATACAGAGATCGTTTCAGGCTCATGCCTCCTCTCTGACTGCAGCCAGTGTCCCTGGTTCTTCCGTCCTCCCTCCAACTACCTGCTCCCAGGCCCGAAGCCCTCTCCCCCAACTCATCACACGCACACAATCTGACAAGCATGCATCCAAAACAACAGACAGGACTCGCACAGCCAAACACAGGCACCACACTTCACTCCTCAAGCACACACACAGCCAACACACAGATGCACACAAGACAACAGCCACTGCCTCCACTGTCTCGCCTCCTCTTCCTCCCTCACAGTCACATCAACACTCACGCCTGCATGCACTGCATCATCAGTCCCAGATCCTGCCACCTGTATAGCCTTGCCCACAGTTACCACAACAGCAGACACGCAGACTAGCACCCCACAACCCGCATGTGCTGTCACCACCACCACCATCACAACCTCATGCAGCACACCCACCTCACTTGCAGACACCACCACAACATACATACACAGATCCTGTTTCTCCTCTCCCACCCTGTCTGCCCCCTCCAATGGCACATACATGCTCACACTCAGACGCTCAACAGCCATCCACCTCACACACACACTCTGTCCATGCACCTGCACCTACGTCCAGCACACCTACTCCTCCTACAACCACTCCTTCTAACTCCACTCCCAAATCTCCTCCCACAACCCGCCCCATTGATCCTAAGAAACTTTTCCTTTCCTGTCTTGACCTTTTCCCTCCTCCCCCCGTCCTGCCTGTAAAAGAAAGATCCATCTCCCCCGCAGCTAAACCTAGCAGTAAGCAACAGAAGACTACCTCTCCCCCCCCGCCCCAAGCCCTCTCCTCCACCCCCAAACAAAAGAGTAAGGAAATTCCCCCTCCCAAATCCAAGACCCCACTCACAAGAAAAACTAAAAAAAAATCCCCCAAACCCACCCTGTCCCCTGAGGTGCCTCCCTTCCATCACCATGATGCCCCTGCCCAGTGGAGTGACTGGGATGTCAGGAGTCAAGTTGGGCCTTTGACTTGCCCTGTGGCCATTAATTGACTATGAACTGGCCAATGGCCCTTGCTGTATATATATATGGATAGATAGATAGATATATATATATTTATAATTTAAATTGAGGTCGCTGCTCCCACATAATTACAGTGGTTGCACCAGAGGTATGTGTTCTGGCTTTCTTTGGTCCTGGGTTATGTTGATATTGATTTACTCTGCAGATGGTTCCTGGTGTGTGGTATGTGTGTATGGTGTGTGTTGTGCATGTGGGTATGTAACTCTCCCTTCTGTCCCGTGTGTGCTAGGCGGCTGTACTCACCGTTATCGTCTTCTTCGGCGTTGGTGCTCCTGGAATGCCATTGTGTGGTACAGCATTGGCAGGGCTTCCAGTTCGGGTTCCATGGCGGCTGCAAACTCCTCTATGTCCCTGGAGGTGAGTGTCTTCTTTTATATGATATGTTTCCACCAGGCTTTTGGTGGCAGTGTTCCAGCCCCGGAAATCCTGGTGGTCTGCTATGTCATAATATGGGGAGTGGGTTCCTGTCTTCCTCCAGCCTGAAGATGCCTACCGGCGTAGTCAGTGGGCGGACCGCACTAGTGGTTCGGGTGGTACATTGGCTGTCTATGAGAGGGAACAACGCCATGGTCATAATTTGGCAGTTTTCACTGCCAGCCTGGTGACAGTACCACCGCCATCGTCAGTGTGGTGGTCAGCTGACTGCCAATGTCATAATGAGGGCCATAGTCATAGAACATCATTGTGAGCAATCGGGAAGTTTGGTATACCAATTCGTAGTACTGGACAAAGATTTCTGCTATGCTGGAGGGGGACTGATGAAGGACACCCTGGTCATCCTTGATGCAAAGTATATGATGTATGTCTCCTTTGCCTTGGCACAGCGACTGAGGCAGTTGTTGTTTTCACAGAATTGGCATTGAGAGACCTGCCATCATTTTTTTGCATCATTGAGTTGGATTTCTTTAACTTTGAGTGTAGCTCAATTAAGGATTAGGAGTGCTCTATCAGATTTTGTTGCGCACTAAGTTGTATTCCGCTCTCTGGAGAGCATCCTCTATATTGTGTTGGGAGCATCTCAACCTAGTAATTTTCTTTGTTTTTATCTTTTAACTTTGGGGCAATTGTGATTATCTTTGTACTAAGCAATTTTATTGAGAAATTCCTCATTTGTCTGTAAGAGCGAGCAATACCATTTTCCAGTCTTTCCTGGGGTAACGGTCTAGTCTTTTGACTAGTCTATATAACTGGACATTGTAGCACAATCAAGCTTGAATCGGGGCATATGATAGCACATTTGTGTTGGGAGCATCTCAAACTAGTAACTTCCATTGTTTTTTTCTTCTTTTAACCTTGGGGCAATTGTGGTTATCTTTGCACTAAGCACTTTTATTGAGAACCTCCTCACTCGTATGTAAGAGTCATTTTCCTGTCTTCCTGGGGTGACAGTCTAGTCTTTTGAGTAGAGGCTATATAATTGGTCAAGGTAGAGAGACCATGCTTTAATCTGGCTGACGACAGAACTTTCATGTTGGTAGCATCTCAACCTAGTCACTTTCATTGTTTTTATTTGTCTTTAAATTTTGGGGCAATTGTGGTTATCTTTGCACTAAGCACTTTTATTGAGAGTTTGCTCACTCGTGTGTAACAGTTAGTCTTTTGACTAGAGGCTATATAATCAAACATGTACACCCACACAGTGGGCTGATGGCACACTGAAGGTGCACCAAAGACAAGCCCATCTGCACCCATAATGCCCCATGCACCAGGACCCCTGGCTGTTATAAACCATATTCCTACTGCAAGGAAGCATTATTGAGTCTGAATACTCCAGGTAGGCAAACGGATTTTAACTTTGTGCACCTTTTAAATATTGAACCAAACTTAGAATACCCTGGTTGTGAAGCCTGTAAATGTACCCCATAATCTGACTGTTGGAAAATGGGTTATTGGTAAGGGCAGGTAGGTACCTACACCTAGCAACAAGCCACTAACCTCCACCTAGGTCCAGTTAGGTCTCAGTAAATTAACCCCAGCTCAACCCTTGGTAGCTTGGCAACGAGCGTCAAGGCTTAATTTAGGAGACAGTGTGTAAAGCATTCAAATATCACAAAACAGTAATTAAATAAAACACAGGAAACAGTTTAAAAATCCAAAACCAATTTATAACAATAGTTTAGATTTTTATCTTTAAAATGACAGCAAAACGAATAAAATCGGATAAAGGGAACCGGAGATATGAATTTTTAAAGAATTATTATTTTTCTAGCGCTTAGAAACAAAAAGCGCCAATCGGGTCATCTGGTTGCACCTCGACCGGGGCAAAGTCAAAGTTTCAGGCCGACCGCGATGGAGCCCTGCTCGGCTACAGGTCGCGGGAGGCCTCGGTTAAAAAGTTACCTTCTGACTTAGTCTTTATTTTGAAGATTTTCTTCAGCGGGACGAACCTGCCAGTCCTATCCGACCTCCTGGAGCCCTTCTCCGGATACGCGATGCTGGATTCCTCAGTGGAGATTTTTACCTTCGGACTTAGTCGTTTTTTCGAGGTGAAAATCTTTCGACCGGGGTAAACCTGGATCTCGATCCGACGTCCATGAAGCCCTTCTCGGATACGATGGCTGGGAGGTCCCGGTCAACTTTTTACCTTTGGACTCTTTTTCGGAGATTTTTCTTTACCGGGACGAACCACCAAATCAGGTCGGGTCGCGGTTGAGGCAAGCCGGCTAGAATTCCCTCTATGGAGCTTTTTTACAAAAATTCTCAAATCTTCTCCAAAACTTCTGGGGCTTCACCCAGATGTTCTTTTAAGGTTCTTTTGGGGTCCACAGCTCACCCCAAGGGTCCAGAAGTTCTGAGATGGTCCTTGGGGGTTGCGGACTACCACTCCCAGAATGCACCTGGCGCAAACTCCTTTTTGGCCACTGGACAGTGGTCAGCTGGTCACTTTCTTCAGGAGTTGGTGCAGGGGACTCTGGATAGCAATTTTTCACCTGTAGCAAACAGGGAGTCCCTCCTTGAACCAGTTGAAGCCAGGCAAAGTCCTTCTTGTGGTGAAGCCCAAGTGTGCAGCTGGTGCAGTCCTTCTGAGTGCAGGTTCCAGGTGCAGGCCAGGGGTCCAGCAGGGCAGTTCTTCTTCTCCTTTAGTTATTTTCTTGTCGAAATCTGGTGGGGATCTGAGGTGTGGGTGCAGGTCTGCCAGTTTTATCCTTGCTCCTGGGTGAAAAGCAGGGGGGTCCTGGTTCTCCAATCAGGTACAGGGTCGTCCCCCTGTGATGACCACTTCCTGGGAAGTGTGGCAAAAATCCATCCCAGAAGGCAACATTCTCTAAAAATCCAACATGGCTGAATCTGATTTTTGGAGGTTACATCTGGCTGAGCCCACCCACTGGTGTGGCTAAAAATCATAAACACACCCCTCTCCTGCCCTCTCCTAATCTAATCAAGGGGGCACCTAGTTGTCTGGGGTTGCAGGATGTGGGGGTGTTGCTGGTTGCTCCAAATGTCTTTCTCTGCCTTTGAAGACCAGTTTGGCAGCCCTCCCCCTTCCTGCCTCAACATCTGCTGAGGGGAGATTCTCTCCCACAAGCACATTCCTTTGTGTGAAGCCAGGCCACTTCACACCTCATCAAGGCAGCTTGGCTAAGCTGCTGCAGGCTGGCCAATCAGAGCACAGCAGCAAAAACAATGCAGGGCTGAAATTGGCAACTTTTTAGGTAAAGTCTAAAACTTTTTACCTGAACAAGTTATATTAAATCCAACAACTGGAAGTTGTGGGATTTATTACAACAATTAATTTGATACCAAATTCTTGGTATGCAACATTTAAGGAGACTTTAAAATTTAAAATAAAGTCTCCCCATTCTAGCCTATGAAGGCCATTTACTTCAATGAGGGAAAAACAAATTTGGCTGTTTTTACCTCACCAGGGTTTATAAATCTATTTTTATAAAGTCCCTGCTTATAGTTACATGGCACCCAGCCCTAGGGGCACATAGGGCACACCTTATGGGTGACTTATATGTAAAAATAAGGTAGTTTAAGACTTTGGAACTACTTTTAATTCCAAAGTCAAATTTGCATATAACTTTAATTTAAAAGCAGCCAGCAAGGCAGGCCTGCCTTTAAAATGACACTGGGCACCTCAGCAGTGCACCTAGGTGTGCACCACATATGCTGTGGTCCCTAAACCTACATGCCCTACCATATACTAGGGACTTATAGGTAGGTTAACTTAGCCAATTATAATTAGCCTAATTTGCATATCCATTTTACACAGAGCACTGGCCCTGGGACTGGTAAGCAGTAACCAGGGCACAGCCAAGAGTCAGTAACCACCAGTACCTGTCCAAAAAGTGTGGGGGTGACCAGGGCAAAAAGGAGGACTTTCCTACACTGACAATTTTTATATTTTGAGGGGAGCCACTCGTAGCCCATAAGCTTTCAAAGCATAAAGTCAGTGCTTTGAGCTGCTTTCTAAAGAATGGTTGGTCGCTTGCTAAACATAACTTAGAATTTTATGTGTTTTTAGAGTCCTACAAACACAAATATGTATTTTTAACCAAAACCTGGTGTAGTGGTTACACAATACCTCCAACCCAGACAATGAGGCAGCATTACCAGAAGGCTACATCATTAGTAGACATGAGAGGCCAGGTAAGTGGGGTGGTTGTCTCGCAATAGTCACATCTCAATGAATCTATCTCGTGACCCAGTTACCATTTTAAATTGTGCAGCTCTTTTTTTTGGTTTAAGATCACAGACACTTACACCATTCATGGTCTTTTGATTTACAGACCCCCTGGTCCCAAGGCAGCATTTTTAGAGGATTTATATAATCACATTGATATCAGTATTCCACACTCCAATTATATGATATTAGGGAGATTTCAATATTCATTTTGATGGCCAGTACATTAAAAAGATTCTGATTAATTGATGGAGATGCTAAACTGTTTTGAACTGACCCAAAGAGTGAAATCTCCCTTGCATAAAATTGATTACATCCTTGATGGCTTCTTTTTGAATGATTACTATCTTAGCTATGAGGGCACCCTGCCTTTAATTTGGTCAAGCCATATGGCAGTTCGATTTTACTTAAAAATCCTGACATTAACAAATTCTACTAAAAGATTAGCATAGAGTAAATAGATAAAAAAAAGCTTTAGTAGAATGTCTTAATTCTCAATGTCTAAACCTGATCTTGGCAGTGAGCCTGTTAAACATATTGTAAGCCATCGATCTTAGCAGGCCGGAGATTCTATTGGTAAATTTGGGCATAGTGTTTGTAAAGGGAAATATTGCCAGACTATGAGGGTCGCCGCAGGCACCACTACTGAGAGACTGGAAGTGAGACATGAACTGGTGCATGCTGGCAGAGAGGGTAACTTATGAAAGTATCGGAGGAATGAAAAAAAGCGTGAGAGAGATGGAATGAATACAGAGGCTGACTATGCACAACTCCCCCCAAGATCCTGCCCAACTATTGCATTAAATAATAGATATACTGGGAGTGATTTGAATGGGCTATAATTGGGCACGAAACTTCTACTGGGTGATGGGAAATGTGGTTTAAGTATTAATGTCCCATTAGTGCCTCTTAATCCTGGTCAGTATTTGGAACGTATGAGGTATTCTTGCCACATTTCTAATAAAAAGAATTTTAAAAATAGAATGCCTGAGAACAGATGTCCAAAAACATGTGCCAGAGAAAATAGTTAAATCTCACAGGAAACAGCCACCTGCACCATGGTTTTCTTCTGCTCTTGCAACCATGGAACAAAATGTCACCATCTTGAGAGAATCTGGAGATGCAACTATAGTGTACTGGGTAGGGACAACTATAAATAAGCCATCAGTGAATAGAAAAAAAGAAGTTTGGTAGAAAAGACCAAATTCTACACAATTAAAAATTAATCAGCTCTGAACTCCTCAAAGGAACTTTTTAAGGTTCACTGTCTTTCACATCCAACCCCCCTTTCCAAACACCCCTTAAGACAAGGGTTTTGCGATAAGCTAGCTGAGTTTTTCAAAAGTAAAGTGGAAATGGTACTCAAAGAGTTTAGTTCTACTGACTCTGCACTTGATCCAAGTCACTCACCCTCATGTTTAGTTCTCAGAAAACCTGAGTTTCAGAATTTTCTATTACTATGTACCGACCAAATGGTTAAGATGATTGTTCAAGTAAAATCTGGAGCTCCTTCTGATCCATGTGCAGCTAAAAAAATGCAATTAGCAGCTGATAGCCTTGCACCAGTTTGGATGACCCTGTTGAATGTCACCATCACAGAAGGGGTTTTTCCAACTGCTATTAAAAAAGCTTTTAATTCTCCCCTGTTAAGAAAACATCATTGGACCCAATGAGGAGAAAAACGTCTGCCTAATTTCATGGCTTTCTTTTCCTTCTAAACTTCTTGAAAAAATCCTAATGCTAGTTTATGTAGATATTTGGATGAGAATAATTTGTTGGAAGAGGAACAACATGGCTTTAGATCAGGGTGTAGCACTGAGACAGCCTTGATTGTTGTCTAAGAAGAGCTTAGAGCAATGAGAGATAATGGCGGAAGAGTGGTATTGGCCCTTTTGGACCTCTCTGCAGCCGTCAATACGGTTAGTCACACCATCTTGCTAAAACGGCTGGCTGATATTGGAATCACGGGATCCTTATACAAACTTATTTGTACAGAGAACAGATGGATGCTTCTGGGAGTCCCAATCAAAATCTTTTTGTTGTCCTTGTGGGGTTCTCCAAGGGTCATCACTTAGCCCCATGATATTGAACATATAAGTGGCATTGTTGGCAAAGTCGATACCCTCGCACAGATTTGCTACTGTGGCATATTCAAATGATATTCATATTGTGGTCTCTTGTCCAAGTAATGGTGAGGATGTGGCATACAGATTCAACAAATATATGAAGGAAATTGCCAATTGGATGACCTCTAATGGCTTGAAGTTAAATTCTGAAAAAACAAGGTCCTTGTCTTTGGGAAAGATGCCTCTTTCTGGGGCCACTCAATGTGGCCATAGACATTGGGTCCCCCTCCAAACCCAGACTTCATAGCAAATAATTTAGGGATAATTTTTTACAATGATCTATCCTTCAGCTAATAAACTGACATATTTCTGCTTTTTAAAGCTAAGGTCTCTCAGGAAGATGTTGGTCTTCATGTCAATTCATCTTCAAAAATCGGTAGTTATTGGTCTTATCTTATTGCGGATTGACTATTGTGATGCACTCTGTTAGACCTGACAGCCTTAGGGTGGTCACCCCTACCTTTTTGCCTGCCTCCCTCCACTTTTTAGATACTGTTTTTGCTGGTTTTAAGACTGCGCACTTTACCACTACTAACCAGTGCTAAAGTTCATATGCTCTCTCCTCTTCAGCCTTTTGTGGAGATTTTTCACACGAACCAGGTACTTTGTGCTTGAACGAGACTTTGTTTGCTTTTAAAAGACTTAAGACATTTTATATCACTTGCCAGTGATACCTCAACATTTACTTATTGCTCTTTAATCATTTTGACCTGCATTTAACCAGATACATATTATATATTTTTCTAAACATTGTGTGGTGTATTTGCGTGGTGCTATATGGTGGTATTGTATGATTTATTGCACAAATACTTTACACATTACCTTCTTAGTTAAGCCTGACCGCTCAGTGCCATGCTACCAGAGGGTGGGCACAGGATAATTTGAATGGTGTGTGACTTACCCTGACTAGAGTCAGGGTCCTTCCTTGGACAGGGGGTAACCTGACTGCCAACCAAAGACCTCATTTCTAACACACTTTACATGGGCATTGGTCAATCAGCACTTAGTAAACTCCAGATATTGCAGAACACTGCTGATTGTCTCCTGAAAAATCTCCTCAAATTTCAGTCAGTGTCAAGCGCTCTAATTGAACTTCATTGGCTCCCTGTGAAGTAGGGGCTGGCCTTTAAAGCACTCTGTTTAGCCCATAATGCTCTGTACAACACCAGGCCCAATCACCTTGTAAACAAAATTAGGTGTTATAGTCCAAACAGAAATTTTAGATCTTTTGCAGCTTTTCTTGTTTCTGTTGCCAGAATAAACAAAGGGACTCATTACAACATTGGCAGTAAAAGCTGCTTACCGCCGTGCAGAAGACCGCCAACACACCGCCGCGGCCGCGGAATTCTGCTGCAGCTATTACGACCCACATCTCGAAATCCGACAAAATTCAGACACCCACACAAGTCCGCCACACCAAAGGTCAGTGATAAACTGGCGAAAACAAAACCTCCACCGTCACGCCAACAGAAATACGCCCATGCTATCACGACCCATGAATCCACGCAGCGGTCTTTCAACTGCGATATTCCATTGGCAGTACACATCGCCGCGCTCAAAATACACACACTTCTACAAAACACCGCCACATTGGACAATTAGAAATACACACACCTGATACACATACACACACCACACCCACACTCCCAATACAATATAAAACACACACCCACATCACCCACAAACCCTTACGACAACAAATCACAAACGAAAGCCAGAGAGAGACAGCACCAGCAAGAACACTAGCATCCACAGGCACACAACACCATCACCCACACTACTTCCACGCACAAAACACCACACACCACTACATATCACCACACTTATCACCACATACACCACCCCGCACATCACCTACACCACCCCATGGCACGACAAAGACACCCCAGGTTCTCTGAGGAGGAGCTCAGGGTCATGGTGGAGGAAATCGTACGGGTAGAGCCACAGCTATTTGGAGCACAGGTGCAGCACACCTCCATAGCTAGGAAGATGGAGCTATGGCGAAGAATAGTCGACAGGGTCAACGCAGTGGGACAGCACCCAAGAAATCGGGACGACATCAGGAAGAGGTGGAAAGACCTACGGGGGAAGGTGCGTTCCGTGGTCTCAAGACACAACATCGTGGTACAGTGGACTGGCGGCGGACCCCCACCTCCTCCCCCACAACTAACAACATGGGACGAGCAGGTCTTGACTATTCTGCATCCTGAGGGCCTCGCAGGATTCGGTGGAGGAATGGACTCTGGTAAGTCAAATCTTAACTATCATATCCCCCACCCTACCTGCATGCTATCACAGACCCCCACCCTCACCCCCTCCCCTATTACTCCAACTCCTCACAAATGTACTAATAACACAAACCAACCATCCCAACACCAAGCCCTGCATGACACAACAAAGCATGGACACCCATCACTAAAGCATGCCCACTGCACATACCCATAACACCTCCCTCAACCATCATCACACAAGCCCACACACAGGAATGCTAGCACTGGGGTACACGCTCACCCACCCATTGCCCACCATGACACACACAGATGCAATAATCATGCTTTTATACCCCTGCAGGACCACTACCCAACATCACCAGACAGGAGGGTCCAGACATCACCACCCCACCCACAGAAGAGGCCCACAGTGATGACAGCAGCTCTGTCCAACTTGATCCAGATGACCAGCCCGGACCATTGTGGGCCTCGGGACAGTCGGTTCCCCACACCCAGTCACAGGCCACCACAGACCTTCCACCCTCTGGTAACACCAGCACAGCACCCACCCAGCGGGCCCATACCTCCGTCCCCAGGACACGTCAATCAGCTGTGTGTCCACCACTACAGGGAACCCAGGATAACCCACCACCCCAACAACAACAGGGACCTGGGGGCAGTGGTAGTAGGCACACGGTCCAGGGGACGGAGGCACAGGACCACAGGGGAACTGGGAGGGCTGCTGTGTGACATGGGGCGGACAGACCTAGGGAACAACTCTCTACGAGGCCCTCTCCTCCATCATGGGAGCATACCACCACTCCCAGGAGACGATGGCAACGGTCCTGGCCAGGTTTCAGGAGACCCAGCAGCTGCAGGAGGAACACTATTTGGGCTTCAGGGAGGAACTCAGAACCATCAGCTCCGCCCTGGCGACCATCGAAGGGGTGCTGAAGGAGATATTTAACACCAGGAGGGACACTTTGGCACTGCAAGGGAGCCCCTGACACTAGCATGGACGATGAACTGCCCACCACCTCCGCCGCCGCAAGTGGACAGGATGCCCCGCCACATGACCACCACACCACACACACCACCATCACACCAGATGGAGAACCACCCTGCAAATGATCCCTGAGATCCAGGAACAAGACAGAGCACGATGCCAAGACCCCCACAAAGAAATTAGACCACCCTGATTGTCATCCTACTGTCCCACTTTGTAACCCTGTCCATCTTGAAACTGCCCCAGCTCCACTTCCTATGCCCATCTGGGCAATGCACCTGTGAGACTAATAGACTGGACTCTGCCATGGACATTCCTCCACCATCACCCCTCACCATTTTACAACCCCCCTCCAATATTGAGCACTTCAATAAACACTCTTGAACCACAAAACAATCTGGAGTCAGTCTGTGATTTCGAAAATGTGTATTAGCAATGACAGTGACAAAATGTGTTTTCAAATGTAATGTCAACATACCTATGTCACACATCTCAAGTCCATGAGGAATCTAAGCAGATGACAAACGTTGTAAACCACACCTGTGAAACCGTAAGGGAAATGTACAACTCAGTTACCATATACTGGGTGAAATCGACAGACAGGACAGAGGTAGAAGAGTGAAAGTACTTGTAGTAGGCAGGAATGTGTTCTCACCTGTGTGTCACTGGAAATATTGCTGGATAACTGAGTCCCTGTTGTCAATGTCTTCTTCCTCTGCTTCCTCCTCATCACTGTCCACAGGCTCCACAGCTGCTACAACACCGTCATCTGGACCATCCTCCTGCAGAAAAGGCACCTGTCGTCGCAAAGCCAAGTTGTGAAGCATACAGCAGGCCACGATGATCTGGCACACCTTTCTTGGTGAGTAGAATAGGGAACCACCTGTCATATGGAGGCACCTGAACCTGGCCTTCAGGAGGCCGAAGGTGAGTTCGATCACCCTCCTAGTCCACCCATGAGCCTCATTGTAGCGTTCCTCTGCCCTGGTCCTGGGATTCCTCACTGGGGTCAGTAGCCATGACCGGTTGGGGTAACCAGAGTCCCCTAATAGCCACACCCGGTGCCTCTGGAGTTGACCCATCACATAAGGGATGCTGCTATTCCGCAGGATGTAGGCGTCGTGCACAGAGCCAGGGAACATAGCATTTACCTGGGAGATGTACTGGTCTGCCAAACATACCATTTGTACATTCATCGAATTATAACTCTTCCGGTTCCTGTACACCTGTTCACTCCTGTGGGGGGACCAGAGGTACATGGGTCCCCTCAATGGCACCTATGATGTTGGGGATATGTCCCCTGGCATAGAAGTCACCTTTAACTGTAGGCAAATCCTCCACCTGAGGGAAAACGATGTAGCTCCGCATGTGTTTCAGCAGGGCAGACAACACTCTGGACAACACGTTGGAAAACATAGGCTGGGACATCCCTGATGCTATGGCCACTGTTGTTTGAAATGACCCACTTGCAAGGAAATGGAGCACTGATAGCACCTGCACTTGAGGGGGGATCCCTATGAGATGGCGGATTGCTGACATCAGGTCTGGCTCCAACTGGGCACACAGTTCCTGGATTGTGGCACAGTCAAACCTGTAGTTGATGATCAAATGTCTTTCCTCCATTGTCGACAGGTCCACCAGCGGTCGGTACACCGGAGGATTCCACCATTTCCTCACATGGCCAGCGGACGGTGCCTAGGAATAACAACAGCGACCACAGAGTCAAACAACTCAGAGGTATGTACCCATAGTCTACACAGAACACCATTCATACACAAAATCTGGCCTGTATTTGTGTTGCGCGACAAGGCCTAGGTCTGTGTGACGCAGTTGGTAATGAGACCATGTGGGCCCCTGAAATGGCGGCTGCCTGACCTCTAAAGTGGGACAATGGGATGTGAGGTAACTGCGCTGGCGTTGTACACCGTCGCGGTAGGCGGTCGAAGACCGCGGAGCAATGCTGCATTGGTTAACATTGGACCCTATGGGTCCCAGGAGCCAATGACGATGAATGCCGGCGGTGATGGTATGCACCGACGCGGACGTGACCACCATTTTCTATCTGTTGAATCACTCGATACCTGATCTTTGACAGGAGAGGGCCTACACTGCAAGTGCTGCTGTGACCTCGGTCTGGAAGAGACAATGGCTGGTGCGTCTGGGGAAAGGGCCCCTGCCTTCACTGCACAGGAGTTGGAGAAGCTCGTGGACGGGGTCCTCCCCCAGTACACACTACTCTACGGTCCTCCAGACCAACAGGTAAGTACACAGGGAGCACGTAGTATGGGCTATGCCTGGGTGGAGAGGGCTGGATGTCATTAGGAAGGGGGCAGAGTTCTGCGAGCATGAAGAAGTGTGATTGCATGTGCCACATGGCAAGGGCAGGGATGTGGGCCACTCACTTCGACGGTGCAGTTGGTAATGACTTCTCTTCTTCCCCTGTACATGTCATGTAGGTCAGCGCCCACCAGAAGAAGGATATTTGGCGTGCCATCGCCAAGGACATCCGGACCCTGGGGGTCCACCACAGACAGAGCACCCACTGTCGTAAAAGATGGGAGGACATTCGCCGCTGGAGCAAGAAGACAGCAGAGGCTCAGCTGAGGATGGCCTTCCAACGTGGGAGGGGTGCCCGTCGAACCATGACCCCCCTGATGTTCCGGATCCTGGCGGTGGCCTACCCTGAGTTGGATGGGCGCTTGAGGGCATCACAGCAGACACAAGGGGGTGAGTACAACATCATTCAGTGGACTTTGCGCTTAGTGAAGGTGTCTGGGTGGGGGAGGAAGGCTTTGGGTTTCCCTAGGCCAGGGCGAGTTCCGTAGGCTAGGCCCCTCCTTAATGCAGGCCATATGGCACCCCACCCCACCTCTGTAGAGTGCCAGGCACAGGTATACATGCCCCTGTGTCATCTATGTGTGCAGATGTCGACCATAGCCATGTAGGACATATCCCAGGAATTGCATCTGTAGAGCCCAACAGCGCGACGTAATGCAGGGGACTGCTGTGTCTGTCTTGTCCGCCAACTGTAGTGGTGAGCCATGCACTCAACCTGTCTTTCTTCTGTCATCCCCACCCTTTTTGTGGTCTCCCTGTTCTTGTGTGCATCACCATCATCAGGCGGAGGTACAGTGGCACCGGAGAACGAGGGAGCTGCATCCCATATGTCCATGGAGGGCCACACCACGGACTCGGAATACACCAGTGGGACGGAGGGCGAGGGGAGCTTCACGGCGGGGACAGTATCAGCAACCAGCGACACGGACTCGTCCTCCGATGGGAGCTCCCTTGTGGTGGCGGCAAAATCTGTGCCCCCCACTTCTACAGGTACAGCCGCCAACCCCCCTACCAGCACCGCCCTCCCAGCAGCCCCTCAGCCTTCGCCCCATGCCCGTTCACCCAGGAGGGTGGGCATCACCTTCGCCCCAGGCACCTCAGCCCCTGCCCCTGTCACCTCTGCTGCCCTCAGTGAGGAGGCCATTGACCTCCCCAGGTCCCTCACTGTTGGGCAGTCTACCATTTTGAATGCCATCCAGGGTGTAGAATGGGAATTGCAACACACAAATGCATTCCTGGAGGGCATTCATTCTGGTTAGGCTGCCCTTCATCGAACCCTACAAACTCTGGCCTCAGCACTGATGGCAGCCATTGTCCCTGTGTCTAGCCTCCCCCCTCCAACTTCCTCCACCCAGACCCAATCCCCTGTACCCCAGCCTATCCCAAGCACACCATCAGACCAGCCTGCACACATCTCACCACACAAGGGAAGCTCAGGCAAACATAAGCACCACACATCCCACAGGCACTCACGCAAGCCTCACACACATACAGACACACCAACATCCACTGCCTCCACTGTGTCCCCCTCCTCGTCATCTCCCTCCTCCCTCCCAGTCTCGTCTACACTCTCACCTGCATGCACTACCTCTACAGCCACTACGTCCCGCACCAGCACACACACCACCACACCCCGCTCACGTGCAGTCACCACCCCACTCCCATTTACACGTCCCCTGTGTCCTCTCCCAGTGTGTGTGTGACGCCCCCTCCGAAGATACACAAACGCAGGCACACACTCACCCAACAGCCATCCACCTCACGACAGCCTCCAGCGCATGCACCTTCACCCAAAATCACCAAACGTACACCTCCTTCAACCACTACCTCTTCCTCCACTCCCAACCCCCTCCAGCCACCCGTCCCAGTGTTCCTAAGAAACTTTTCCTGGCCAACCTTGAGCTCTTTCCCACCCCCCACCCCCTCCAACTCATAGGTCCCGTACTAGCACCTCAGCCAAAAAATCGCCAGGACCAGTGGTGCCTGTTACAGGTATGTGGAGTGCACCGGCCACCAGGCCAGCCAGTGTGGCATGGAGCCACAGCACAGCCAGTCCCCCCCCGTGAAGCACCAGAAGTTGGACACTGCCCGGCAGGAGAGGGGGAAGGCTCCAGCCAGCAAAGCCGCTCACAAGGGTCCCGGGGGTAGTGTCGACTCAGCTATGACTCCTCCCAAGGTGGGTAAGGGGCAGAAGAAATCTCCAAAGTCTGGGAGGGGCAGCACGGCGGAGAAGACCGCCATCATCCCCGCTGCCCAGGAGGCCACCGCCAGCCCAATCGTCACTGGCCAGGAGGCCACCGCCAGAGTCACTGCCCAGGAGGCCAGCCCCAGAGTCACTGGCCAGGAGGCCACCGCCAGAGTCACTGCCCAGGAGGCCAGCCCAATCGTCACTGGCCAGGAGGCCACCGCCAGAGTCACTGCCCAGGAGGCCAGCCTAATCGTCACTGGCCAGGAGGCCACCGCCGGAGTCACTGCCCAGGAGGCCAGCCCATCGTCACTGGCCAGGAGGCCACCGCCGGAGTCACTGCACAGGATGCCACCGCCAGAGTCACTGCCCAGGAGGCCAGCCTAATCGTCACTGGCCAGGAGGCCACCGCCGGAGTCACTGCCCAGAAGGCCACCGCCAGAATCACTGCCCAGGAGGCCAGCCCAATCGTCACTGGCCAGGAGGGGCCCGCAAGCCACAGCCCAGCTGACCCATGAAGGACCGCCAGCCACAGGCCTGCTGGGCAATGAAGGACCACCTTGGCAAGCACCGCTGTACAGGCCAGGGAACGCTGAACAAGGCAAAGACCGCCATGGAAAGCACCACTGAACAGGTCAGAAACTGCCAACTCAAGCAAAGACCGCCATGGAATGCACCGCTGAACAGGACAAGCACCGCTGAACAGGTCAGAAACTGCCAACTCAAGCACCGCTGAACAGGGCAAGCACCGCTGAACAGGTCAGAAACTGCCAACTCAAGCACCGCTGAACAAGGCAAAGACCGCCATGGAAAGCACTGTAGAACAGGTCAGAAACTGCCAACTCAAGCACTGCTGAACAGGGCAAAGACAGCAATGGAATGCACCGCTGAACAGGGCAAGCACCGCTGAACAGGTCAGAAACTGCCAACTCAAGCACCGCTGAACAGGGCAAGCACAGCTGAACAGGTCAGAAACTGCCAACTCAAGCACCGCTGAACAAGGCAAAGACCGCCATGGAAAGCACCGCAGAACAGGTCAGAAACTGCCAACTCAAGCACTGCTGAACAGGGCAAAGACCGCCATGCAATGCACCGCTGAACAGGGCAAGCACCGCTGAACAGGTCAGAAACTGCCAACTCAAGCACCGCTGAACAAGGCAAAGACCGCCATGGAAAGCACCGCAGAACAGGTCAGAAACTGCCAACTCAGGCACTGCTGAACAGGGCAAAGATCGCCATGGAATGCACCGCTGAACAGGGCAAGCACCGCTGAACAGGTCAGAAACTGCCAACTCAAGCACCGCTGAACAGGGCAAAGACCGCCATGGAAAGCACCGCTGAACAGGGCAAGCACCGCTGAACAGGTCAGAAACTGCCAACTCAAGCACCGCTGAACAAGGCAAAGACCGCCATGGAAAGCACCGTAGAACAGGTCAGAAACTGCCAACTCAAGCACTGCTGAACAGGGCAAAGACCGCCATGGAATGCACCGCTGAACAGGGCAAGCACCGCTGAACAGGTCAGAAACTGCCAACTCAAGCACCGCTGAACAGGGCAAGCACAGCTGAACAGGTCAGAAACTGCCAACTCAAGCACCGCTGAACAAGGCAAAGACCGCCATGGAAAGCACCGCAGAAGAGGTCAGAAACTGCCAACTCAAGCACTGCTGAACAGGGCAAAGACCGCCATGGAATGCACCGCTGAACAGGGCAAGCACCGCTGAACAGGTCAGAAACTGCCAACTCAAGCACCGCTGAACAAGGCAAAGACCGCCATGGAAAGCACCGCTGAACAGGTCAGAAACTGCCAACTCAGGCACTGCTGAACAGGGCAAAGACCGCCATGGAATGCACCGCTGAACAGGGCAAGCACCGCTGAACAGGTCAGAAACTGCCAACTCAAGCACCGCTGAACAGGGCAAAGACCGCCATGGAAAGCACCGCTGAACAGGGCAAGCACCGCTGAAAAGGTCAGAAACTACCAACTCAAGCACCGCTGAACAAGGCAAAGACCGCCATGGAAAGCACCACTGAACAGGTCAGAAACTGCCAACTCAAGCACTGCTGAACAGGGCAAAGACCGCTATGGAATGCACCGTTGAACAGGGCAAGCACCGCTGAACAGGTCAGAAACTGCCAACTCAAGCACCGCTGAACAAGGCAAAGACCGCCATGGAAAGCACCACTGAACAGGGCAAGCACCGCTGAACAGGTCAGGAACTGCCAACTCAAACACCGCTGAACAGGGCAAAGACCGCCATGGAATACACCGCTAGCCCATTAGCAGCAGGGGCAGTGACGCAACAGGGACCGTCACGGGGTGAGTGCTGCACTCTGGGCACCAGTCCCCCTCCAGAACCAGTGGAGACATGCATCCACTCCGTCTGTCCTGCACAGGATTAAGCACTCTGGGCACCAGTCCCCCTCCAGAACCAGTGGAGCCTGTAATCCACTTGAGAGACTGTGGCTTTGCACTCCCCAGGATGGTACAGTGGGCAAGCCACCCACTGTAGAGACTTGAGAGACTGTGGCTTTGCACTCCCCAGGATACATCAATGGGCATGGAGCCCCTTCGTGGATCTAGCGTGGTGCACTCATCCGGCTGAGGTGCCCCCCCTTCCCTTCCCCCTGAGGTGCCTGTTGTATTTCTCTCTGATGCCCCTTCAGTGTTCTCTCCGTTTTGATCAGGTATCTAGTGTGGGCCTCGCCCATGCATTTTGGGCCCAGTGGTCCACGGACAATGAATGGTGCATTACCTGCACTACTAATCGTGGTGTATATTTTGTTTGATCTGTATATATATATATGTATATATTTGGTTACTGTATTTTGATATATTACAATGGTTCAACTCATTTCCTTTTGTCTTTGCATTCTTCCGGGGGGGTTGTGGGTTGTTACTATAATGTATGGTTATGCATTGGTGTGTGTGTTGTAGTGGGTCAGGGTTGGGGTGGGGGTTGTGATGTTGGTTGTGTGTGTCCCTGTGTTTTTCTCTCCCCCTCCCCTATGTTGTAGGTGCAGTACTCACCGTGTTCTTTGCCGACGGCGTTGTTGATCCTTGTATAGCAGCAGGAAGACTATTGCAGGGAGTATATGGAGTTCCGGCTCCATGGCGTCCGGATTCCTCGTGGGGTGTGTAGAGGTGAGCGTTTTCCTTTTGAAATGGCTGTTTCCGCCGTGTTTTTATCTGCGGTGAATCCGCCCCGGAAAAGGTGGTGGTGGATTGGTAGGTTGTGATACTGTGGGCGGCACATTGTCCTCCGCCTGTCTGTTGGCGGTGACCGCCGTGCTGTTTGTCTGTACCGCCATGGCGGTCGGAGTGTTAAAGTGGCTGTCTTTGTTGGCGGTTTCCGCCACGGGCATAATTAAAAAAAAAAATCTACCTCTTTAACACCGTCCGTCAGGGTTGTAATGACCACCAAAGTCTCCTTGGGTGGTCACAGTTTTGTTTATACCACCTGTCAGCTGTGGAATAAGCTACCTTCTCACCGCAGAAGCCAACAGATCCTCCTCAGCTTCCGGAAAGCACTGAAATCCTGGCAAATTTCTATTTCTGTTTAACTTAGGGTGCTTTAGTCTTAGTATGCTGCTTAGATTCATAGCACCGAAGCACCCTCAGGTACTTGTGCACTTAAGAAATATACATTCTATTCAATTCAAAGGAGATGTTATTAAATTTTTTTCCTTCTTCTGGAACATTTGCTTCAAGATGACTGTGCCCTGGATTACTACCCTGTACACTCCCTGGAGTATTTCTGTGGATTTTACTGATCCTGTGTTTGTCTGAATATTACTACCCGTCAATCTCTGAATGCATGATTGGTGAACTACTAGGTGTTGTCTCCATGGGGAAGGCGAGCTGGAGTGTGTGCTATATTTTTGAATTTATGGGGGGCATGGTCAGATAGACCACGGGTATATAATCTTGTGTGTACAGTCTCATTACAATAGGCATTAGAGAGATAAAAGTAGACTATACAATATTATGATCTATGTGCAAAAGAATGTTTAGCCCTGTGTCCAGGTTGCATATGAGTCACACATCACAGAGGACTAGGGCCATAACAAAGGACTCAAGTTGCCAATGGAGGCCTAGCTCTATCCAGTGTTATATTTATGAGGCCGTTAATGTAGTCTCCTACAATCTTAAGTCCTGATGGAGCCAATAAAACCAATCAATCAATCAGAGAATTTGTAAAGTGCACTAATCGCCCTTGAGGGTCTCAAGGCACTGAGGAGGGGACTGCTAATGCTCGAACAGCCATGTCTTGCGATGTCTGCTGAAGGTAAGTAGGTCCTTAGTCTGACGCAGGTGGGCAGGAAGAGTGATCCACGTCTTGGCTGCGAGGTGGGAAAATGATCTGCCGCTGCCGGTTGTTCTGCAGATGTGTGGGACGATGGCGATGGCAATGTTGGTGGAGCAAAGCTGTCGGGTCGGAGTGTAGGAGAGCTGTCTGTTAAGGTATTCTGGTCTGGTGTTGTGCAGTGACTTGTGAGCGTGGGTGAGGAATTTGAACATGATTCGCTTGTTGACGGGAAGCCAGTGTAAGCTTTCAGGTGGGCTGTGATGTGGCAGTGGTGATGGATGTCCAGGATGAGGCTTGCAGAGGCGTAGTCCAGATTGCTGCTCACAAGGGCTTGGGTGACTGTTCTTCTGGTTTCTGTGGGGATCTATTTGTAGATCTTTCAAAGCATGCGGAGGGTGTTGAAGCAGGAGGAGGAGATGGCATTGACATGCTGGGTCAAAGATAGTGAAGAGTCCAGGATGTCTCCAAGGTTGCGTGTGTGGTCGGTGGGTATTGGTGCGGTTCCCATTGTGACAGGCCACCAGGAGTCGTCCCATGTGGAGGGGATGGAGCTGAAGATGAGGACCTCAGTATTGTCGGAGTTCAGTTTCAGGCAGCTGTTCTTCATCCATTCGGCGATGGCCTTCATTCTTTCATGGAGGTTGGTCTTGGCAGTGGCGGGGTCCTTGGTGATGGAGAGGTTCAGCTGGGTGTCATTGGCATATGAGATGATGTTGGGGTTGTGAGATTGGGCGATGTTAGCGAGCGGAGCCATGTAGACGTTAAAGAGAGTTGGGCTGAGGAATAAACCAGGGGTATGTCGGAGATGATTTTGGTGGATTCAGAGCGGAATGGAGGGAGGCAGACTCTCAGAGTTCTGCTGGTGAGGGAGGAGGTGATCCAGTCCAGGGCTCTGTCGTGGATTCCTGTGTCATTGAGGCGTGTGCATAGGGTGTGGTGGCAGATGGTGTTGAATGCTTCTGAGAGGTCCAGGAGGATGAGGGCCATGGCTTTGCTGTTGTCCAGTATGGTCCTGATATCGTCGGTGGTGTGAATGAGGGCCGATTCGGTGCAATAGGTGCTGAGGAATCCGGATTGGGGTGGGTCCAGAGTGTTGTTCTCTGCAAGAAAATGGGTCAGTTGTTTGTTGACAATTTTCTCAATGACTTTTGCCGGAAAGGGGAGCAGGGAGATGGGTCGGAAGTTCTTGATGTCCTTTGGGTCCGCATTGGGTTTCTTGAGGAGGGCGTTTTTACAGCTCTCTGGGAAGGTGGTGGTCTCAAAGGAACTGTTGATGATCTTCCAGAGTTGGGGTGCGATGACGGAGCTTGCTTCATGGAAGATGTGGTGAGGGCAGGGGTCAGGCCGGAGTGGGTAGTGTTCATGATATTGATGTTGTTGTTGTCATTGACGTGGGTCCAAGAGAGCAGTAGGTAGGTGGTGAGTCTGTGGTGTTGTTGGTTGACGGGTGGTCTGAGTACTGAAGCTGTCATGGATGCCTGAGATCTTGCATTAGAAGAAGGTGGTTAGGTAGTTGCAGAGGTCTTATGATGGCGGAATGTCATTGACGTTGGAGCCGGGGTTGGAGAGCTCCTTCATGATATTAAAGAGCTCCTTGTGGCTGTGTGCGTTGTTGTGGATGCGTTCTTTGAAGGCGATTCTCTTGGCAGTTCAGATGAGTTGGTGGTGTCTGCGGATGGCGTTCTTGAAGGCTGTGTGATTGTCCAGTGTCTGATCTTGGCGCCACTTCTTTTTGAGTCTTTGGCATAATTGGTTAGATTCTTGGAGGTGAGCCGTGAACCAGAAGGCCTTCCTGCTGGTGTGTCTGTTGGAGGGATTCTTGATCGGGGCAAGAGTGTTGGCACATTCGACAATCCATTGCCTGAGGTTGCGGGCTGCTGTGTCGGTGGTGTCGATAGGTGGGTTCCGGGAGAGGGTAGTGATCAGTTGATCTTCAGTGACCTTGATCCATCTGCGGTGGGGAATCCGCTGCGGGTGGTGGTGTGTTGTGGGTTTCTCGAAGGAGAAGTGGATGCAGCGGTGGTCGGTCCAGTGGAGTTTGGTGGTGTGGCTGAAGGAGAAAATGGGGTCGAGCGTGTGTCCTGCAGAGTGGGTGGGTGTCCTGACAAGCTGCTTGAGGCCAAGGTTGCCAAGGTTGTGGAGCAGGGTGGTAGAGTTGTGGTCGTTGGTGTTTTTGTATGTGGTAGTTCAAATCCCCGAGGAGTATAGTCTGTGGATGCGAGAGCATGCGTGCTGATGACGTCGGTGATGGAGCTGCTGAACTGCTGTCGGGGGCCGGATTGTCTGTAAACGAGGGTCCCTCTGAGGGTGGTGTTTGGGTCAGTGTGGATCTGGAAGTGCAGGTATTTGGCGGTGCTGAGGGTGTCTTTGGTGCTGGTTGTGATTCTGAGAGTATTTTTGTGGACGATGCTGATGCCCCCTCCTGGTTTGCTAGTGATATGCTTAACTATGAGAGAAATGACTGAAAGAGTAGTGGGAATATAGACCAAGCAGATCACAGAGGGTACCTGCCAGTGATGTGTACCATCATAGTGCATCATGTGGACCTTGTGCACCTGTAGAGGCATGTGAGCATTAAACGATACAGGCACCTTAGGAGCCTCCATGGAACCTGGTGTGGGAGGACCATAAAGACCCATAACATTAAAGCTATCGTAGGCCTTTGCCCTATAAGTCTGTTTCTAAAAAGTAGTAATAAATCTACTTAAATGGATGATGGGTGGAGTGCTGACACTTTTTAAACACTCACCCACAGTCACAGATCTGGGTTAAAGTTATCGTTCTTTTGCTCACCATGCCACACAGTTTGGACACAGCCATATGCAAATCAGTATTGGCCCTGCTCCCCATGGGAACAGTCCAGCCCCAACTGCCAGGCCAGGTCCTCCCTGGACTGGAAACAAGCACCCTAGGACCAGTTTTGGGGTATCCCCCTTCAACAGCCTGGATAGCTTTAATCAGTGGCACCCCCAAATCAGTGGTTTCCAGTTTGAGTACATCTTATGAATGAACTTTGAATCAGGGCTAAGCATTATCCCATAGCAGGATAACATTCAGAGCCTCAGCACTGTCAAGTCCTTTCAGGTGTGGTGTCAAGTTCTGAATCAGATGACTTGGGGAGAAGGATATTGAGTTGTGGAGAACTTAATACTTTGAAGGAAAAAGGAGCATGTATTGTACTACCAAAACTCTAATTTTGTGCTTCACAGAGTCAAATGTTTTCCACTGCTGCTGTACAAATTTTTTATAGTGAGAGAATAACATTGGCATGGGATTCATATTTAACTTGTCCCTTGGTGTGAACTTCCTGTAGCATCAGGTCACGGTCTTGAAAGTTAAGGATTCAGCAAATGAATGGTTGGGATGGGGCCCCAAGGTGGGACGAGGGCCACATGCCCAGTGCACACATTTGATGACAAAGAAGTGGGATAAACATCTGTTTGGGAACAATGGGCCCCAGCCAAGTTTTCAGAAATTGTTGAGGATCAGTGGCTTACATGCCTTCAGGGAATCCCAGAAAACAGAGATTTTTGCAACGAGACTGGCCCTCGTTGTTCTCAGCATGCAAGATCAGATCCCTGAATTCCTCCAAGATGTGGGCCGCCGTGGAGTGTAATTCCTTGACAGTATCCTTGAGTTCAGAGATGCAGCCTTCCGCCACTATCAGCTGGTCGACTGTGTTGTGGAGGTCCTGGAGCAGTAAGGCCACATCCCCTCTTACCGCCCCATTTTGGTTTCTAGAATGTTTTTTGAGTCTTTGATGACATGTAGGTTCAGAGAGATTGAGGCCATGTCAGATGGTGTCTCTGCATTGCTCATGATCGTCACAAGGTTGGGTTTTCTGCTAGTGCTTTTGTCCTGGACTAGTGGCTGTGCTACATTATCAACCTTCCATTGTTTGAGCGGCACTAGCCCATTAACTTTGGGGGATAAATGTATGCAAATTGGCCAGAGGCTGATCACCCGTGACTGGGAACTCCCCCCAACAAATGCAAGGCCACCAGGGCCTTGCAGCAAGTGGCAAGTGAGTTAGTAGTCAGCCAGTATCCAGGTGAGGATGATAGGGGAAGCGGTGCTGCAATCAGTCGTTCCCTGGGTTTGATTTATGTCTGAAACATGAATAAGCCCAGGCAATGGTGCCCATGCGATCCACCTCAGGAGCAGCTCACCCTATGGTAGAGGAGGCCAATTTTATCTGGTAGCTGCTGCGGTAATCAGTTTCCCGGGAATAAGAGTAAATTCTCCCATTAGCTCTGCCCCTGGGTCCCCCGAACGGACTCAGCCCATGAATTAACGCCACTCACAGCTCTCACCAATCCTTCAGTGCTCCACCACAGGGTGCCATGACCATACACTACTTTTGTAGCCCAGGCTTCTGAAGCATCTTCTATTTAGGCCGTTTAGCCGCAGGCATCACCAGACACCGCCGGCTCCCTAGTCGGGAGTGACCTCAATCAGGAGTCCCCTCACCTAGCAGTGACGAGGGCAGTCCCAGCTGCTCATGTAGGCATCTGATGGCTGGGCAGTCTCTTCACCCTGATGACACTGGAGTCTAGTAGTCAGCTTAGCAGCCCTGTGGTTGTACCTGTGTTTCTCTCCTCCTGTAATCATGGGGTCGCTTGCCCCAAATCTCTCCCTCGCAGTTCGGAATGTCATCAGCTCTCTGTGATGGGAGCTTCTGCTAGGCAATCAGTGGGCCAGATTCACTTGAGTTGGTATGCTAAGGGGGCTGCATTGCATCTTTGTTTGGGAGACCTTGTGAGTGGCGCTTCTCATTGCCCTTAGCAGTGGGCACAGGGACAAGTCAGCCCCTACGTACCTGGGATGGGGTTCCCCATCCTCTGGTGTCTCTCTGGTGTCGGTGGCAGTGTTCCTGGGGCTTGGGGTGGGCACCTGTGGGATCTTTCTATGGTGTTTGACCATGGAAATGGTTCCACAGGTCCCCTAGTGCCTGCTCTGACCCAGGCGTTAAATAATGGCTCTAAGTAGGCTTAGCGCCATTATTTAGGCCCGCCTCCCACCTGTGCACCTTTTTTGTATGGGAGGATAAATAAGGTGCTAGGGGCTTTGAGTCATTTTTTGGACAGGAATGCCTACCTTGTATCTCATTGATGCAAGGTGGGTTCACCCATCTAAAAAAATGACGTTAACTGCAATATTTTGACGCTACACTGGACTAGTGTCAAAATAGAAATATGGAGTTAAGTTTACACCGAATTTGCATCACAAATGATGTAAATTCAGTGCAAACAGAGTATAAATATTCCCCTAAGTTTGAAATGGTTACTTATGCCGGACTCAAGAAAGGACCGAAAGGGGGGATCCTCTCCACTTATTTAATGAAATGTTAAACTCTGGCAGAGAAGGGACATTTTGCTAATAATAGGTAGTTTTACTACTCAAGAGCA
This sequence comes from Pleurodeles waltl, assembly GCF_031143425.1. Classification (NCBI taxonomy): domain Eukaryota; kingdom Metazoa; phylum Chordata; class Amphibia; order Caudata; family Salamandridae; genus Pleurodeles; species Pleurodeles waltl. The sequence continues at coordinate 958,677,393 of NC_090449.1, forward strand.
CTCAGACTACCCCCTTTACGATGACATGTATCATATTAATTATATTTTGGGAACCCTATGTTAGGGATGGAAATCAAGCCATCTATGGTAGCTGCCCATTTTCTGCAATTATGCATCTCACATGATTTACTCTCATACAATGGTTGATTTCTTTTAAACATTCTGCTACCCAACACCTTTAACAGTGGAACACTGCCTCTATATATGCATGTATGTAGTATTTGCAAAATATGAACCTAACCAAAAATGCTGCAGTGTTGTAAAGTGTCAAAGGCAAGAATAACGTAAACAATGAATAAAGATGTTGCTGAGGTGCGGGTGCAGGTGAGCACTGTTACTGCATCGAGATTAGTGTTTTTATTGGTCTCTTTGACCAATAATATTTTGATCACTACTTACACCTAGGAAGATATGAAGGATGCATTAGTGAAAGCATTTGTAATGAGCGTCCCCAACCAGCAACACAACAATATCTTTAATAACATTAAATGTACCAGTTAATATTGTCAGAGATGAGTAAAATGGTCAGGTGAATTTGTCGAATTAATAGATACCATTGATCTGGAAATAATGAAGGATATTCTTGGCTCAAGGAGGGAGCCGCACTTGCCTGCCCCTTAATTAAAGAATGTGACCCTGGGTGATGGGCCACCCAGGGCATATAAAAGCTTGGGGAGGGATGGGTTGAACAGCCCTTTCCCTTTCTTGCACATTTCACAGTGGGAGATGGGTTCCCTGAGGACTCCATTGGCCCTAAGAGGGAACCTGCATATCCCTATCCCCTTCTGTAGGGTTAATGATCTCAGAGGATAGCCCTAGGGGGCTGGGAATCTTTACCATACCCTCTTTTTCTATGTTTACCTTTCAGCTGCAGGACAGAAGATTGAGTCACTGAGTCCTTTAAGAGCTGACAGCAACACTTTTCTCATGTTGCTAACAGCCAGTCAGAGCACTGCTCCCATGGGAGTCCCTCAAACACAACTGTCCAGTTATACAAACTTTTTTTAACCTTATTTTTTCTAAAACTACAGAATATATTTACAACAAATCACAAAAAGCATATTAGGCGGTACAAGGTTTAGCTTCCTGCCAAATTTCATTCAGCAGTTTTTGTGGTAGTGCTACCTAATGAAGTATATGGAAAATTATAGCCCTGGTGACCACCACCTCCCCAGTGCCAGACCACTTAAGGAAAAGTGGGAGGGAGACACATGACCCCTCCTCCCAGGGTTATTTTCAGCCCTGGGGAAACCACCTCAAAGGGGCTAGGCTGAATTTTCAATGGGGAGGAGGGTGTGGCCCCTGCCCAGGCTATTTTTGGCCCTGGGAACTACTACCTCCTCAGGGCACGCCCTTGCAAAACAAAAAAGGGATGCCACACAGCCTCTTTCCCAGAGCCATTAATGGCCCTGGAGACTGTCACATTCCCAGGCCACCTCCCTATGTCCCAAGGTGCCTACGCTCGGGACGTAGTTGTTTGTTTTCCCTAGGCACCCGCCTATGGAGAGCAAACAATAAGTTCACTGCCAAAGGGCAGGAGTAAAAAACTGCTCCCACCCATGGGCAGGCTCTGTGGCCAACCCCAGCTGAGCATGGCCAAAGGCTATGTGCGCCACAGTTTGGATTAATGTAAGGTAATTAAATATTACTTAACTTTATGAAACCCTGAAAATTCACTGGAAAAACTAAAGTATAGTTAGGAGATAGAAGAAAAAATTCTTAGAAATTCACAAAAAAGCCAAATCTTAGAGGAACGTTATAGTTAGGTTCAGATTTTACTTTCACACATTCAAAGCCATAGAATTCAACAGTTATGGTTATACTCATCTCACAAAAATATAACTTGTGCCCTAAGGTAACTTTAACTCACGCCCTCACCATGCACGGCTACTTACTCTACATATTATGTTAGTAATGACACGTCATTCAAAATATAACTCCAACATTTGCAATAAAATTAATGATGAGAAAACTGTGCATGGTAGGGTCGCAGGTTATTGTTACCTTAGGACACAAGTTATGGTTTCCTACATTGGGTGCCTGGCCAACGCGACCACACTGCCGTCAGCTGTGTATGGCAGGGGTTGATCACAGACAGCTAACACCAGTTCAGACACAGCCATTGACAGTGCATGGAGGTTGGCCAGTTGCAGGACAAGGCAAAAGGACAGGCTCTCTGCTGAACCTTTTATTGGGTGTGCAGAGAAGGGTTGGTCACCAGCAGGGGGTTGGGGTCAGGGCCTGGGTGTAGGTCAGACCCTGCCCCAACCGCCTGCTGTTCAAGGCCAAAGGTTGTGCTCTTCAGGGGTAGGTTACCCATGGGGGGTTGGGAACAGGGTCTTGCAACAGGAAAAGCCCTGCATCCACCCCTCTCTGTGCATGGCCAACGTCCGTGAGCAGCAGTGGTTTAGGTGCCAGTGGGGGTTAGGATGCAGGCCTGCACAAAGAAATATACATCTTACTTTACATAAAAAAAATGTGATATTCCACAGAAGAAAGCTAAGTTTAAAGTGACATTATAGTTAGGAATTGTAATAATATTACTTTACAGTAAAAGGACTTAAAAATTCACTGAAAAAACAAAGGTAAAAGGGATATTATAGATAGGCAAAAATGTCAGTTAAAACATAGCAATTCACTTAACTAACTATAACTTGAACACTAAAGTAAATATAATGCAGGGCCTAGCGATGTATTGCTAATTTCTTCCTATATTACATCACTTCTTATATCCCTATGACACCATTAATAACATCACTGCATCATATGACTTGCCATTACGGATCACAACACTGTGCATTGTGAGGTTGAGAGTTTTACTTCCTTTGGGGCCTAAGTTATAGTTGGTTGAAATAACCATAATTGGTAAATTTAATCATTTTTTACATTTAAATGGTATGTTATAACTGAAATTTTTACCTAACTATAACACTTTTTAACACATATATAAGAGGTTGAGGAGACAGAGACAGATGAATCAGAAACAGTGCCAGAGGAGGAAGAGAAAGAGACACAATAACACAAGCTCTGATGGGGAAATAAAAAGAGGGCAAGCAACAGGAATCATGACAGATACAGGTGAATGTGATGGTGGAATATTGAATTTATCCAACAGAACTCTCACAAAAACTGTCATTTTCTTGAGACATGGTCTATACATCTGTTCTACTAAAAGTGTTGACTATACACAAATCCGTACTGATCTGTTTAAACTGACTCACAAGTCGAAATTGAAGAAATGGCATATATTAAAACAAGGGGAAGGAACTACCAAAAGCAATACACTTACGCAATAGGAAGGCAATAGTAATTTGGCAGTAGGAGATGTTGACTTTCTAGTCACGCTACATGAGTTTTAACAGGAGGCGACAGAAAGTAGGATAGCTATGGATACTGGAAGTTACTTAGAGGAGATGGGCATTAAATATAATAGGTCTGCTGCACGTAATCGGAGATCTTGATCTACATTCCTAGCTTGACGGTGTTTGATGCTATACATACTTTCCTGGATACCATCATCAACGATCTTAGGAGATGTGGAAGGGCCAGGAACAGCAGGACTTCGAACCAAATATAGGAACCAAACAAAAGCTGGCTCCTGAATCTTTAGACAAAAATGAAGGCATCATATTCTACCCTGTGGATAAAGGTAGCAACATTGTAATTTAGGACAAGGAGATGTATATCATGGAGGCTGTGAGGCAAATATTGCATGAAGATTGTATACAATTGTAGGAAATGTATTTATGAGTTGTGCAGGATGTAAGGCCTACCCAAGTAAAAGGCCTACAATGTCCCATTACTGGGAACCAAGCACCAGCGCCATCATGCTTAACTTAAGAGACAATGTATAAAGTATTTGTGCAACACAACATACAGTAACACAGTGAAAACACCACAGAAAGGACTCCACACAACAAGTTAAAAAATAGATTATGATTTTATAAATCAATCAAGACCAACATGACAAAAATGGAATAGGTAGTAGTTGAGATATGAATGTTTAAGGAATGAAAATGTATGTAGCACTTAGAAACAATAAGAACCAGTGGGGGTTATCTGGTCACACTGGACTGGGGCAAACCTAAGAGTTCAGGCCGACCATGATGGAGCGCAGGCTGGATGCAGGAGCCATGCAGGCCAGCTAAAAGGAGTAACTTGTTGCTGGTTGCAACAGCAAAATGTAGGGTGCAGCTGAGTGATGTATCAGTGTAGATCCCACAGTCACGGGAAGATTTTCTTCTGGCAGTGGCAGCAATGTGTCTGTTTCAAAGATGATGCACCAAGCCAGGAAGCGTTGGTTCTGTAGTTGATGCATTAAGTTTCTCCATGCAGTCGAGGGGATGCATCGATCTTCCCTCACTGCATTGCTGGTGCTGTGGCAGGTCTGACGCATCAGTCCTTTAGTTGAAGCACTGGTTCTGAGAGTGATATGCTGATTCTGCTTTCACAACAGTGACGATGTATTGGTTGGGCTTCCAGCAGACAGGAAATGCATTGGTTCGACTGGAGCAAGCACTGGGTCTATTTCCAATAGGCCATGCACAGGGGCAGATGATGAAACTTAGACATTCCTGGGTCTCAAGTAATAGGAGGAAAGGCAACAAGCCCTTGGATATTACTCTGGGTTCCAGACAGAGTCCAGCTATCCCTCAGCAGGGTCTGATTGTAACAGGCAGCAGGGCAGCATAATAGAAAAACTGTTCTTCCAGAGCAGCAGTCCAGCAGCATGACAGACCTTGTAGAAGCACCGCAGTCCCTCTGACAGAGGTTCTTTACAGGTCCAGAAATGTCTGATTTGAATGGGTCAGAGACCAAGGGGAATATTTATACTCCGTTTGCGCCGGAATTGCGTCTTTTTTTTTACGCAATTCCGACGCAAAACTAACTCTATATTTATACTTTGGCGTTAGACGCGTCTAGCGCCAAAGTCCATGGAGTTTGCGTCATTTTTTTGCGTGGACACCTACTTTGCATTAATGAGATGCAAGGTAGGCGTTCCCGTCTAAAAAATTGACTCCGAGGCATGTGCGCCGTATTTACACTCCCGGGCAAAATTCACGCCCGGGAGTGGGCGGGTAAAAAAAAATGACGTACGGCCGCTTTTGCGCCGTTTTTTAGCGCCTGGAAAAGGCAGGCGTTAAGGGACCTGTGGGCTCTGAAGGAGCCCAGAGGTGCCCTCCCATGCCCCCAGGGACACCCCCTGTCACCCTTGCCCACCCCAGGAGGACACCCAAGGCTGGAGGGACCCATCCCAGGGACATTAAGGTAAGTTCAGGTAAGTCATTTTTTTTTTTTTTTTTGTGGCATAGGGGGGGCTGATTTCTGCCCCCCTACATACCACTATGCCCAATGACCATGCCCAGGGGACAGAAGTCCCCTGGGCATGGCCATTGGGCAAGGGGGCATGACTCCTGTCTTTGCTAAGACAGGAGTCATTTCTATGGGGGTTGGGAGTCGAAAAAAATGCCGCAAATCGGGTTGAGGCGAAAAATTTGCCTCAACCTGACTTGCCCCATTTCTTGGCGCCCAAGCTCCATATCCCCCTACGCCGGCGCTGCCTGGTGTACGTCGTTTTTTTCCACCCACACCAGGCAGCGCCGGCGGCTAACGCCGGCTAACGCCGGCTAACGTCATTGATTAAATATGGCGCCCGCATGGCGCTTCAGAATGGCGTTAGCCGGCGCAAATTTTTGGGACGCAAAACTGCATTAGCGCAGTTTTGCGTCAAAAAGTATAAATATGGCCCCAAATACTTATAGCCAGTTGTGCCCTTGAAGTGTGGGTGACTTCTTTGAAGTGCACAGGGGTCATTTCTTCCTATCTCTGACTCCAGATTCACTACAGGGGGTAATCAGCCCTTTCTCCCCCCTCCAACCCTGCCCAGGATTAGCCATCAGGACGCAGATGGTCATTGAGACACAGCTATCTTTCCTTTGTATGTGGCTGTCTGAAAGGAATGCACAAGGTCAAGCTATCACCCACCCAGACATGTATTTTAGACAGGCTACAGGCCCACAGAGATTTAAGAGCAGAGAAAAACCAACTATCTAAAAGTCTCATTTCTAAAATAGTAATGTTAGAAGAGCAATAGGGAATTCCCAATGTTGACCCATGAGAGGAGTAGGCCTGACAGTAGTGAGAAACAAATATAGGTGTTTTTCACTACCAGGACTTGCAAAACTTAAAAATACATGCCCTACCTTTTACGTACACAGCTCCCTGCCTTATGGGCTACCCAGGGCCTATCTTAGGGGTGGCTTATAAGTAACAAAAGGGGAGTTTAAGGTTTGGCAAAAGGGTTTAAATGGCAAGTTGACATTGCAGAAAATCTGCTCACACAGGCCCTTCAGTGGCAGGCTTGAGACATTTTTAAAGGGCTACTTGTGTGTGTGGCATAATCAGTGCTGCAGGCCCACTCGTATCATTTAATTTATGGACCCTGGGCACAGGTAGTGGTCTCTACCTGGGATTTACAGATAAATTAAATATCCCAGTTGTGAAGGAACCAATGTTACCATCACATTCACTTAAGCACTGGTCAGTAGTAGTAATGTGCTCAGAATACTCAGGCAAACAAAAACAAATTGAGCAAAAAATGGAGGGAAAAGGCAAAACGTTTGGGCTGACACTTCAGAGGGGGCCATTTTCCATTAGAATGTATCGCTTTAGATAAACTGACTACTGACTTTATCAAGGGTTCAAGAGCAATAACGTTCTTGTTAAAAATGACATCAGTTTATGCCCTAAATGCAATAATCAATAATAGCCATGTGTAACTGAAATTAGTAATTTAAATAAAGCATATCAGAAATCACTGTCAACATTATTATATTATTAAAGCATTTTAAAATTAAACATAACATGTCTGTGTGTTTTATACTATCAGACCTCATGAAATACAACATAAAAACATTGCCTAGAGAACACTACTTTTGGACCACGTAAAATGCAGCCATAGATCCAGCCCCTACAGGGCACGTCTCTCCATGTATCTTCCTCATGCACCTTCAGGCCGTGTAAATTGCACCTATAGAACCAGGCTCTGGAGGGTGAAGGCATTCCCAGATGTAGAGCAAAAACTCCATTCCTGTGAATGCTTTGGAAATTCATGTGAAACTCTTGGAGGGGTCATGGATTCCTTGACCCCACAAATGTAGAGTCAGTTTATAAAACTTTGTGGGGTAGCTGCTGCACTCCTGTAGCCCCACTGCACATTTTCCTTCTGGGTGGTTGTACCTCTGTCCTCTGAGGGTCACCACAACATGGTAAAATAGATGCAAATAAGAAAGCCCCAAAGGCCATTATGGGACTCTTCAGCCAGGAGCAGTGAATATTGGAGCAGCAGGTCTCCCATTGTGTTGGTAGTTCACTTATTTTTGCCGTTATTGTCCACTATCATTTTCTGGGGGGTGCATAGTCCCATCTGGGCCCCCCATCTGCCTCTATTTGTTGATGGCAGTACTGGTAACCCACCCCTGGCTGCCACTGCAGGCACCCCAGCGGAGCAGCATCCTCCTTGCTGACACAGGAGCCGACAGCTTTTGTCTCCTGAATGCTCCTATGGTCTAGCCATTTACTTCAGTGGTGGATGGCCTCTCCCCACAGACATGGGCACAGGGAGTGGGTGCAAGGCCCAATGGGGTTCACAATGGAGCTCCCCGTTCTGCATCCTCGTTCAGGGTCCCAAGGTTGGGTTCTCTGGCACCAAACCCTGCTCTTGGTGCTCTAGGATGTATAGTCACTGCATTGTCCCCTGGGGGTACTTCAAGATGTGTGGGGAGTGGACACCACACATGCTGCCGACCTGGGGGATATAAATTAATCCTGTGCCGACCCCTGGGCCACCCCGCATGTAATCAAAGGACTGTGCGGCAGAGCCCTACCTACTCCATGTCCGGAAAAGTGTCAAAGGTTGACAATCCTAAAAACGTCATACCTCGATACCTGTTGAGACGATTTTTATTATATTGGCCTCACTTAACTCCTGGTAGCCAAATCTAGCTCTATGCAGCCTTGTGGAGCCCTTTTCAGCCACATCCTGATGGTTGTGTCCATTTCAAAGGCTAAATCAAAAGGTGAAACCTCCCCTTGAATTGTACTTAATTTCTGTACCCGACCGTGCTCCATTGTGTTTGCCCTTAAATCATGCATAGATACCAGTCAAACGTAACTAGATGACTGAGATTGGCATTTAATGCTTTTTGGTTCTATTTTTGCTTAACGTTTTAAAAATAAATGTCTCCATTTCCTCTTAATGGATTTTTGTCATTTTTGTGTCATTTACTTCATTAAATTAGTCTATATTTTTTACTCATTTCAGAAATTGCAGTGCAGTTGTAGAATTGAAATTGATGGACTAATGGGTAATTCATCATTTCAGTATGATGCCCGAATTCGGCATGCTCATGTGACCTGCAGAACTGCCTCTCTATAGGCAAATAGGTTTACGGATTTATATACTAGGCATAATGTTTTAATAATATGTTTATTATTTTGATGATATGAATACACAATGTTGATACGAAGACCTCATGATTGTAAATCGTTATAATTTATGTTGTACTAATGCTATGCACTGCAATATTGTGAGGAGGCTGGAGACCTACCTGATTCTGCAGCATGTTCCCCTCACTCACTTGTCTATATCAGTGATAAATGCCTTATTTGCTCACAGGATCGAGGATACTGTCTCTTTAAACAATTTTGCGTAGACGAGGAAAGGGCGAAGCTCAGTTATGTCCTCTACAGCCGGAATCCATATATTTTGAGGGCCTCTAACACAGAAGTGGAAATCATTGTAAAAAGTGAAGGAAGAAGCGCTGTTGGAGATGCCATAGGATGAGACGAGGCAAGCTGGACAACTTTCATCCTGGGACACACCTGAACAGAGAACTCCAGAAGACGCTGTCTCTCTTCAAGGACTGCCGGAGCCATATTGGGAGGCAGCAGAAGAGACAGCTGGGAGACCTGAAGACGGAGTCTCCCACCGAGTCGCCAGAGATGCCAGTCACATCTCAGGAGGTTATGTAGCTAGCGCAGGTGCGTAATAAAGTTTTAATTTGGGGGCGACAGGGAAAGTAATGAGCTCTCATAAGGATATAATGCAAGTCTGTTTGATGTTTTACCCTTTCCACACTTACTAACTCGAAGCTCTGAGGGACTGGCAACACTCAGTTATTGTATAAGATTACATTATGTTCACTATGCTAACCGGAGATGAAAGTAAAGTTGGGCAGTTGCAAATATTTTTTCATTGTTTTCTTTTTGTTGTGGTTACCTCTTTTGGTGTTGCATACCCTAATCACGTACACTCCTGGGTGAAATCAGTGATGGGTGTACTTATGTATAGATATACCAGTGACTTAATTGCTTTATTGTTACTTCTTTCGAGATTCTCGGTGGGACGACCTCCAATTCCTGGGTTCCAGTAAGAAGTTAGCGCACTCTGGAACTCCACGTGATGCCGTTCGCACTGATTTTACAGTGTGGGAGAAACACCTTGCACTGAAAATCAGCACAGAGCAACACCCAAATTCTGCTGCTCGCGAAATGTAATGCAGCGGATATTTTTGGCACTTCTCCGAGTTCTGCATAGCAGATCTCCGGGACTCTGATCAGGCCTACTCAGGAGTCCAGCAAAGAAGAAATAATGAACAAGATTTACTGCAATCATTATCTGGAAGCCCTTACACTCCATCCAAATGAATTACTGTATAGTGTTGGCCTAGAAGATGCTGAACCACAATTACTGGTTCCTATAAAGCTGATGGAAAAGGTACTTTTCTTCAATCACTTTCATTTATTGGGCAGCCATTGTGGTAAATAAAAAAACAATCAGGCTATACTACTTCACTTCTATTGGCCTGGTATATATGCCCAAGTGAAAGAGCATTGTCAGACATGTGAAGTCTGTCAGAAAAATATCCATACAAACCCCTTGGGGATCTGCTACAAACTCTCCCTGTAATTGGAAAACCCTTTTATTGGGGAGGAATGATTTGATAGGCCCCCTACTACGGTCTTCTAAAGGCTTTCAATATGTCCTAGTCCTCGTGGACTATGCTACCCAATACACAGAGGCCATACCCCTAAAAGTCCCAAATACTAAGTTTATTGATCAATATCTCTATGGAAGTAATCTCCTGCATGGGATTCCAGAGAGAAATCTTTACTGATCAGGGAAACCCTTTGTGTCCAAATTAATGAAACAAGTATGCAAATCATCTAAGAACTTCAGTGTGCCACCCCTAGACCAATTTTCTAGTGGAATGGTACAATGGAAATCTCAAGCTGACGCTAAAGAAAATGTTGGCCATAAATGGTAAAGACTGGGAACAGTTACTTCCTCTTGCTCTTTTTATCTTCTGGGGACAGGCACCAAGCACCCTAGGTACGTCCCCTTTGAAACTTATTTTTGTTCATTGACCATGTACACTTTTAGAATTAACAAAGGAGGCCTGGGAAAAGGATGTGGAAAATGAAGCAGAAACCCTACTAGAGTATTCAAAGGATTTCAAATCCCGATTGGAGAAACTGATGGCTCTGGCTCAAGAAAGCCGTGAGAAGAGCCAACAGAAACCGAAATGTTTCTACAATAGAGGCAGGAAATTGAGGTAGCATGATGTGGGTGATTGGATTTTAGTCCTAATATCCATTGGTTATCTTCTAGGAGAATGTGCCCAAGGACTCCAAACTGAAAAAGTGAAAGTCATAGCAAACACATCATTTCTTGCGATTAAAGGAGACATGTGAGCATTGCTGGGACTTATGGGCTATTATAAGAGATTCATTCCCCAGTATTCCGAGCTAGCAGACCCTCTTACTGATCTCCTCTTAAGGTTTTAGCCAGCCTTTGGAATCTGCCCTTGCCACTTTCCAGAACTGAAACATGCTCTCACCTTTGAGTCTGTCCAGGTTTCTCCAGACTTTAATAAAAAACCTTTATCTTACAAACTGATGCATCCGATTTGGGAACCTGGGCTGTCCTATCACAAAAAGATCTGTAGGGACATGAGAGACCTAAATGCTATATTAGCCGGAAGCTATTCCCTCGAGAACGGGTATAGATTACAGTTGAAAAGGAATGCCTCACCCGCAAATAGGCTATTGAAAAGCTATGCTATTATTTGGAGGGGAGACCTTTCGTATTGTACACAGACATGCCCCTTTCACTTGGTTCCGTTGGAATAAAGGGAACAAAGACAGAGCAATGAGGTGTTTTTTGTCCTTTCAGCCTTACCGCTTTGAGGTGAAACAAAGAAAAGGCAGGGACCAGAGAAATGCGGACTATCTTTCCTGTTTTCCCCTTTTCCACAGTTGGGAAGATCATGAGGAGGGGGTTTATCAGGAGACTGAAAACCTAAATGATTCTGTAGCTTCTACTGACTCACTCATCTATATGAGTCATGTACACCTTATTTCCTCACAGGATCGAAGATACTGTCACTTTAAACATCTTTGCATAGACAAGAAAAGGGCGGAATCCAGTGATGTCCTCTACAGTCAAAATCTCTATATTTGAAGGGCCTATAACCCTGAAGAGGAAATTGTCATGAAATTGAAGGGGTTAAGTGCAACTGGAGATGCTGTGGGATGAGCCGAGGCAAGCTGGAGAACTTTCTTCAGGGGATCAACTTGAACAGAGGACTCTAGAAGACAAAGTTACTCTACGAAGACAGCCGGAGCCATATCGGGTGGCAGCGGAAGAGACAGTTGCACGCCTGAAGACAGAAGTCTCCCACCACGTCGCCAGAGATTCTAGCCTCGTCTAAGAAAGGGACATGGCAAGCGCAGGGGTGTAATAAGGTTTGAACTTGGGGGCAGTGGGGAAAGTAGTGAGCTCTCATAAGCATACATCTCAAATCTATTTGAAGTTTCCCCCTATCCACCACACCTATAAGCTCAAAGCTTCAAAGGGCTGGTAACACTTGGTCATTGTGTATGACTACAATGTGTGCACTATGATAAATGAAGGTGTGAGTTAATGAACGTGAAGTTGGGCGGGCACAAAAAATATCTTTTGGCATTGCATACCCTAATCACATACACTCCAGAGTGAAATCGGTGACGACTGTACTTATGTATAGATAGGCCAGTGACATGCCTGCTATATTGTTTCTTCTTTCAAGATCCTCAGCGGCGCGACCTCCAATTCCTGGATCCCGAACCTGAAAGGAAGAAGAGAAGATATCTTATACGCCATCACAAATGTAACCCTTAACAATAAAACCATAGGTCTCTGTATGTATATAATGCTGTGCTTCTTTTATCAAAAGCCCAGAACTGACAGATATATTCCAATATGGCGAACCGTCACCCCAGAAACAGTTACATAAGAAGTCTGGTTTCTATTTTTATTATTCACATAGTACATGTTGGGATGGGTAAATACACGTCCTTTGGTCAAAGCCAGATGGCTGAAATGCATCATTGTGTGGCGAATGAACAATTTGGATTTTGCTGCTGTGACCTGAAAAAGCGTTCTTTGTGGATTTACCTGGGAAAGATTTTATATCTAGGAAAATTAAACAGCGATACTGCAAAAACTGCTAAACAGAATAGCACCAAATGTTTCAGAAAGCTAAATCATTGTCCAAATTGTGATATGGTGTAAATCAGGTTCTGTAGTTTTAGAGCATTTTTTGCTAAAAAACGTTGTATGTTTGACACAGCAGAGGCTCTGCGGGCCACATATGTTAAGAAAAACTCCAGAAATTCACAGAAAAAAAAAAAAAAGTTAATTTCAAGTTATAGTTAAGTGTAAAAACTAAACTACACCTTGTGAATTTCAGTGATTATTGATTTATTAAATGTTAGTCATTTCAACACACAATTATAACATCAATTTAATCATTATACTTTAATCTATTTTAGCTATATTTTATGAATTACTGCACAAAACATGATTGTGTTTTTTTATAAATATGTAATGCTTGATAATTGTACTGTTTAAGGTGTTTCTGATTTATAACAGTTTTACGGTTAATAAAATTATGAATACTATGATATTATGATGATGATTGATGACACATATAGTAAATATTGCATCATGCAGAATAAGTAATTACCAAGTTCACTATTACCACAACAAGAGATTACAAGACTCAGACTTAGCCACTGAGAAACGTAAAAGAGGTGTCGACATAAAATAGTGCAAATTTTTGTTAGTACTTGGCAATGTTACACCTAATGGTCTTTCCATGGGAAATCAGCATTTCACCCATCATGCTATACAACTGTGACTAACTATTCAGTTAGTGGTTTCTCAGGAACACTGACACTGTGCAGGTCAGCCTTGTCTGTTTCTTCTACCTCCTGATGATAGGAAGAGAAAGAGAAAGGTCTGAGGAGGCTGAGGCATGGTCCATCCATAGAGTACTGTTAAAAGCTATAGGTGGACGTCTGGATAGAGCATGTCTGATGGGTGTAATTCATCTGCAACCCCATGATTCTGGCACAATTTATTTTATTTAGAAGATACATAATCCATGCTTTAAGCAATACGGTGTGACTACTTAAATCAGGGTGCTAGGATGAACAACAGTGCATCTCTGTTGCCAACAAGCGACTACAAAAAACAACAGGAGTGAGTCTCAGGCCCTGTTCCAGCTTTTGTCCGCCGTCTTCTTGCTCCAGCGGCGAATGTCCTCCCATCTCTTACGGCAGTGGGTGCTACGTCTGTGGTAGACCCCCAGGGTCCGGACGTCCTTGGTGATGGCAAACCAAATATCTTTTTTCTGGTGGGCGCTGACCTACATGAATTGTACAGGGGGAAAAGAAAAGTTATTACCAAATGCACCGTCACAGTCATTGGCTCCCATCCCTACCCTTGCCATGATGCACATGCACTCACCGTCGTTTCATGCACGCCCCAATCTCCCCCCCATCTTTTATCCACCCCACTCCACACAGGCAAAGCCCATACAGCATGCTCCCAGTATATTTACCTGTTTGTCTGGAGGACCGTAGAGTAGCGTGTACTGGGGGAGGACCCCATCCACGAGTTTCTCCAACTCCTCCGTTGTGAAGGCAGGGGTCCTTTCCCCAGACGCACAAGCCATTGTCTCTTCCAGCCCGAGGTCACAGCAGCACTTGCAGTGTAGGTCCTCTCCTGTCGAAGATCAGGTATCAAGTGATTGAACAGATAGAAAATGGCGGTCACGTCCGCGGCGGTGCGTACCGTCACCGCCGGCGTACATCGTCATTGGCTCCTGGGACCCATAGGGTCCAATGTTAGCCAATGCAGCATTGAGCCGCGGTCTTCGTTCGCCTACCGCGACGGTGTACAACGCCAGCGCAGTTACCTCACATCCTACTGTCCCACTTTACAGGTCAGGCAGCCGCCATTTCAGGGGCCCACATGGCTTAATTGTTAACTGCGTCACACATACCTAGGCCTAGCCTCAACACAAATACAGGCCAATTTCCAGATTATGATTCGTGTTCTGTGTAAGCTGTGGGTACGCACCTCTGAGTTGTTTGACTCTGTGCTCACTGTTGTCCTTCATAGGCACAGTCCGCTAGGACATGTGAGGAGATGACGACATCCTCCGGTGTACAGACTGCTGGTGGACCTGTCGACAATGGAGGAAAGACATGTGATCATCACCTACAGGCTTGACCGTGCCACAATCCAGGAACTGTGTGCCCAGCTCGAGCCAGACCTGATGTCAGCTATCCGCCATCCCACAGGAATCCCCCCTCAAGTGCAGGTGCTATTAATACTCCATTTCCTTGCAAGTGGGTCATTTCAAACAATAGTGGCCATAGCATCAGGGATGTCCCAGCCTATGTTTTCCAACATGTTGTCCAGAGTGTTGTCTGCCCTGCTGAAACACATGCGGAGCTACATCGTTTTCCCTCAGGTGGAGGATTTGCCTACAGTGAAAGGAGACGTCTAAGCCCTGCGACGTATCCCCAACATCATAGGTGCCATTGATGTGACCCATGTGGCTTTGGTACCCCGCCTCAGGAGTGAACAGGTGTACAGAAACCGGAAGAGTTATCATTCCATGAACGTGCAGATGGTGTGTTTGGCAGACCAGTACATCTCCCATGTTAATGCCAAGTTCCCTGGCTCAGTGCATGACGCCTACATCCTGCGGAATAGCAGCATTCCTTATGTGATGGGTCAACTCCAGAGGCACCGTGTGTGACTAATAGGTGAGCACCTGGAAGCAAGTCAGTGGGAATGGTTGTCTGGGGATATCCCTACAGGTTAGTGTGTGTCTAACAGTTGTCCCTCGCCATTTGCAGGTGACTCTGGTTGCCCCAACCTGTCATGGCTACTGACCCCAGTGAGGAATCCCAGGACAAGGGCAGAGGAACGCTACAATGAGGCCCATGGGCGAACTCGGCGGATAATAGAGCGGACCTTCGGCCTCCTGAAGGCCAGGTTCAGGTGCCTCCATATGACAGGTGGATCATTATTCTACTCACCAAAGAAGGTGTGCCACATCATCGTGGCCTGCTGTATGCTTCATAACTTAGCTTTGCGACAATAGGTGCCTTTTCTGCAGGAGGATGGTCCAGATGGCGGTGTTGTTGCAGCTGTGGAGCCTGTGGACAGTGAAGACGAGGAAGCAGAAGTAGAGGACATGGACAACAGGAACTCCGTGATCCTGCAATATTGTCAGTGAGACACAGGTAAGAAGACAAACCTGCCTACTATATGTACTTTAACACTACTACCTCTCTACTGTCTGTCGTTTTCACCCAGTGTATGGTCACTGAGTTGTCACTTTCCCTTACTATTTCACAGATGTGTGTCCCACAGTGTGACATCTGCTTTCTTTCCTCATGGACTAGAGCTGTGTGACATTGGTATGTTGACATTACAATTGAAAGAGCATTTTTCCGCTGTAATTGCTAATACACTATTTCGAAATCACAGACTGACTCCAGATTGTTTTGTGCTTCTAGGGTGTTTATTTAAGTGCTCAATATTGGAGGGGGTTGTAAAATGGTGAGGGGTGATGGTGGAGGAATGTCCATGGCAGAGTCCAGTCTATTAGTCTCACAGGTGCATTGCCCAAATGGGCATAGGAAGTGGAGCTGGGGCAGTTTGAGGATGGACAGGGTGACAAAGTGGGACAGAAGGATGACATTCAGGGTGGTCTCATTTCTTGGCGGGGGTCTTGGCATCGTTCTCTGTCTTTGTCCTGGATCTCAGGGACCGCTTGCAGGGTTGTTCTCCCTCTGCAGGGAGTGGGGTGCTGGTGTGATGGTCCTGTGGTGGTGCCTCCTGTCCACTAGCGCCGGCGGAGGTGGTGGGCAGTTCATCGTCCATGCTAGTGTCAGGGGCCCCTTGTTGTGCCACAGTGTCCCTCCTGGTGTTGAGTACTTCCTTCAGCACCCCTACGATGGTGCCCAGGGTGGAATTGATGGCTCTGAGTTCCTCCCTGAAGCCCAAATACTGTTCCTCCTGCAGGAGCTGGGTCTCCTGAAACTTTGCCAGTACCGTTGCCATTGTCTCCTGGGAGTGGTGGTAGGCTCCCATGATGGAGGAGAAGGCCTCGTGGAGAGTGGGTTCCCTGGGCCTGTCCTCCTCCTGTCGCACAGCAGCCCTCCCAGTTCCCCTGTGTTCTTGGGCCTCCGTCCCCTGGACCGTGTGCCCACTACCACTGCCCCCAGGTCCCTGTTGTTGTTGGGATGGTGGGTTAACCTGGGTTCCCTGTAGTGGTGGACACTCTGCTGATTGACGTCTCCTGGGGACAGAGGTATGGGCCCTCTGGGTGGGTGCTGTGCTAGTGTTTCCAGAGGGGGGAAGGTCTGTAGTGGCCTGTGACTGTGTGAGGGGAACCTACTGTCCCGAGGTCCCCGATGGGCCAGTCTGGTCATCTAGACCCAGTTGGACAGAGCTGCTGTCATCACTGTGGGCCTCTTCTGTTGGTGTTGAGGACATGTGTGGATCCTCCTGTCCGGTGACGTTGGGTAGGGGTCCTGCAGGGTTATAAAAGGATGTTTATTACATTTGTGTGTGCCATGGTGTGCAATAGGTGGGTGTCCGTGTACCCCAGTGCTTGCATTCCTGTGTGGGACCTTGTGTGATGGTGGTTTAGGGGGGTGTATGGGTATGTGCAGTGGCCATGCTTGGGTGATGGGTGTCCATGCTTTGTTGTTGCATGCAGGGCTTGGTGTTGGGATGGGTGGGTTGTGATAGTGGTACATTTGTGAGGAGTAAGAGTGATGGGGGTGATGGTGAGGGTGGGGGTATGTGATGGCATGCAGGTAGGGTGGGGGATGTAATAGTAAAGCTTTTACTTACCAGAGTCCATTCCTCCATCTACTCCTGCGAGGCCCTCAGGATGCAGAATCACCAAGACCTGCTCCTCCCATGTTGTTAATTGTGGGGGAGGAGGCGGGGGTCCGCCGCCAGTCCACTGAACCGCAAGGTGGTGTCTTTAGACCACGGAACGCACCTTCCCCCGTAGGTCGTTCCACCTCTTCCTGATGTCATCCCTATTTCTTGGGTGCTGTCCCACTGCGTTAACCCTGTCCAATATTCTTCGCCATAGCTCCATCTTCCTACCTATGGAGGTGTGCTGCACCTGTGATCCGAATAGCTGTTGCTCTACCCAGATGATTTCCTCCACCATGACCCTGAGCTCCTCCTCAGAGAACCTGGGGTGTCTTTGATGTGCCATGGGATGGTGTGGGTGATGTGTGGGGTGGTGTGTATAGTGATAAGTGTGGTGATATTTAGTGGTGTGTTGTGTGAGGTACATGGAAGTTCTGTGGGTGATGGTATTGTGTGCCTGTGGATGCTTGGTAGTTGTTTGTGGTGTCTCTCTCTGGCCTTCTCTCGGTAATTGTGGTTGTAGGGTTTTGTGGGTGATGTGGGTGGGTGTTTTATATTGTAATGGGTGTGTGGGATTGGTGTGTGTATGTGTATCAGGTGTGTGTGTTTTGAATTGTCCAATGTGGTTGTGTTTTGTAAATGTGTGTGTATTTTGAGCGCAGCGGTGTGTACAGCCAATGGAATACCACAGTTTAAAGACAGCCGCGTGGATTTGTGTGTCGTGATAGTGTGGACGTATTACTGTTGGCGTGACCGTGGAGGTTTTGTTTTCGCCAGTTTATCACTGACCTTTGGTGTGGCGGACTTGTGTGGGTGTCTGAATTTTGCCGGATTCCGTGCTGTGGGTCATAATAGCTGTGGTGGAATTCCATGGCCGCGGCGGTGTGTTGGCGGTCTTCTGCACAGCGGTAAGCGGCTTTTACCGCCAATGTTGTAATGAGGGCCTTAATGTTAATTTATTGTCAGCTGTGAGGTGTTGGTCGATTGAGTGCTGTCAACAATACCAGTAGAATTCCCTTGAGTGTGTGAGTTGTTGGTTGGTATTTGGGGAATCCTGAGTACAGGGGGAATATGCACCAATCGGAGTGAGGCTTGTGGGTCAAATCTTACTTGCTTTTGTGAGAAAGGCCACAGTCGAAAGTTCTGTACAGCTTTCAAAGCATTTGATTCCTATCCATAGTGAGCAGACAGGTTTTGGTTTTGTGCTCGCAATATTTGCATTTAGGTTTTGTGTCAGAGGTGTATGAGACATCTCTGAAGTGAGTCGCAGCAGCTGCGAAGCGAAGTGAGTGTGTCATTTGGACTGTGCTGGGATAGGTCAGTAGGTGAGAAAAGTCACATTCGGATTGGTGGACAAGACTGCACTGCTATAGGTTGAAAACAGGTCATGAAAGGGATTGCTGGATCTAAATTACTTCCTGGTTTTGTATAATTTGGGTTTGTGATTTAAATTTGGGCAAAAGGGAAGTTTTTCAAAACTTTAACGAGTGCATTTAGAGGAGATGTTTGTATTCCAGTTAGAGAGAGTGAACCTACTCCACCTGAAGGTACACCAGCATTTGAGGAAATGGAGGAGAGAGGAGTTTCAGCGTGTTTCTTGGTAAATCAATGGGTCACAATAACTGAGAAGTAAGTTACTTTAGCTTTTACCTGTTATGGATCTTTTAATTTGAGCATATTGGAGAACTTGAGGAGGGTGTTGTATGAGTCAAAACCCCTTCCTAGACCTGCACAATTTGAAGCACTTGCTGTTTGGGAATTAGTTGTGAGACAAAAAGAGGCTCAGAAATTTAAAAGGAGAATGAGGAAGGCAGAAAAGACACTAGCAGAATCTAGATGGGATGCAGAGCAGAGAATGTGGAGAGCAAATACATTATATGCACTAAAGTTATTTCCAGCAATTACACAGGAAGGTGATGGTAGTGTTTGCCCTAAAGCCAAAAAGAAATCTGAGGAAGATACAGAACAAACATTATGTGAAAAAAGAAAGGGTAGCAGACATCGAAAGTGATTCAGATGATGAATGTATAAATCAGTTGTTGCAGAATCATCCCCCACCATATAATGCAGTTCCATCAGTAAGCCAGAATGTAGTTCCAAGTGTTGCCACAGTCCCAGTTGCACAAAGCCTGGTTCAGATAATTCTAGATGTACCAACTACTAATGTTGCACAGGTGCCAGCGGTCTATCTGACAGTTCAGAATGTTGTGGTTCTAGTTATGCCGCTTCCAATTCAGAATGCAGGAATGACTCAGTTTGAGTCTACGCCTAATGTACAGACAGCTGCACAGATTGATAACCAGGGAAAGATACTGCCTATGTATTCCCTAGTAATGATACCACAGAATGTTGCACTGAATCAGCAAAATCCAGCTTTTGGTGTAGTATTAACTGGCCAAGGTAAGGGATTAATGTTCCAGCCAAGTGAAACAAATTTGTCAGGACCAGCTGCACTGACAGTTCCTATGACAATAGGTCCAGTAATCCCATTGTATGCCCAGGGTAACAATGAGAGTGGTCTCCAGATTACAAATTCATTATCAGCAGTGAATTCACCTTTTAAAACATGCAAAAATGGAGAGACTGAGCACAACTGTGCCAGCTATGTCCCCTATGAATTCATTTGGTTTGAACCAGACATACGATTGATGTGACATGTCCCCCATGCTCTACAGGCTCATCTGTACTAGCTCAGGATCAGGCAATGGGAACATATTGTATTCATCCACAGCCCCTAAATCAAGGAAATAACATTAGTTTACAAGGGAGATAAGCACAGAAATTGGCTGAATGGTTAGACAATTTGAGTAGAGCATCAGTTCTAGGAAACACGTCTGAGGGAGAAAGGAAATTAAACATGGCTAAATTAAAATTGGAATGAAATGAAATGATTGAAGGAACACTTGAATTGGACAGATTTGTTTCTTACAATGAAAATGAATTGTGTTTCAAGTGCAAGGATGTTACTCTTTGATCAAGGCAGGTCTATGAGAAATTAAGGGCCATATTTATACTTTTTGACGCAAAGCTGCGCCGTCGCAGTTTTGCGTCAAAAAAATTACCGCCGGAAAACACCATTTCGATGCGCCGTGCGGGCGTCAAATTTATACTTTGACGCACGGCGGCGCAACCAACAGGTGGGAGTCATTATTTCGTGACGCACACAGCGGCGTCAAGTCGTAAAGGAAACCAACGTTAACGTGACGCAAATGACTGTGGGTCGATTTACGACAGCGCAACCCGGAAAGCGCTGTAAATTTTGACGCAATAGCATCAAATTCACCCGCGAATACTGCCCTTTCAGCAGAGGAGAGCCAAAATGGATCCCAGATGCCCCAACAGACCCCAGGAAGATGACAGCAGACCAGGAACCAGCCAGGATAATCCATACAGGAACCAGGACATTTTTAGAAAAAAAAGAAAGTGTCGCTTCAGTGCAGAGGAGCAGGAAATCCTGGTTAAAGAGGTGACGGAACACCAGCACCAACTGTTCATCACCTCTAAGTTGCCAATCAGCAGGAGAGAGGCCATATGGCAACAAATTGTGGACAAGTCAACAGTGTGGCTGAAGAACGCAGAACAGTCACCGAGTGTAAGAAACGCTGTCATGACTGCAAACGTAGGACAAAGGAAAAAATGGCCAGGAACAGGGAGGCAGCACTGCAGACTGGAGGGGGGAGTCCAGCACAACAGGAGGCCCTGGACCACATGGAGGAGATGGTCGCAGCCGTCATCCCTGAGGAGATCGTCACAGGGATTCAAGGACAGGACAGCGCAGACTACCAGGACACAACGCACATACATGGTAAGTCACATGGGGAATTATAATGCAATAATGATAACTGCAACCGGGGTGGGGAATACCAACTACACAATGCATGTAAGTCAGCATATATATGAAGTGGCATGGGTAAAGGGGTACGGCAGGGGGGCATGCCCAGCACAGACAGAAGCTGGGGCACGACAAAGCACAGCACCAACACCAGTCCCATGGGGCCATCCTGTCATGACAACAATGGAGCTAAGGGAAAGCAGTGACAGGTGGGAAGGCCACTACTTCAAACTTACATCCAGGCACTCGACAGTCAAAATGTATCCTACATCAACTAGGTCCCTATCAGTAATCTAGTAGCCAAAACAACAACTGCAATGTAACTGCAACAACAGTTGACACTAACACCTCTGATCTCTGTTCAGCTATAGTAGCAAATGGCAGGAACCTCCCCATGGAACATACCTACCTAAATTAGGGGGTGAGGATGACTTCTGCAACTATTTCTAGAAATAAGACAAAGGCACCAGTACACTCAAATGCCAATGCCCATATTTGACACATACATCAGCCAAAGTAAACAGCAATAGGAGCCACACAGCACTAAGGACACACACATGCTGCACACGTCAGGGCCCCTCACATGCCTGGCTAACAAGGCAACATCACTAATGTCATACTGCTCAGACAACAACATTGAGGAGGGGACACATGCAACTGGTCACTGAAACACACCTGCACAGTCTGAGAACCAAATAGGACATTGATACGATAAACAGGGCAATCTAATTAAACACACATTACCCAACATCAGCTGGAAACATCAACAATGTTTAAATCCATATCACATCCTAACATTGCCATGCATAGGATATGTCACATAACAATAACATTTAGGTCAATGTGAATAAAAAGATTTTGGGGCAGGTCCTGAGAGGCAAGTGTGCTGCCAGGGCAATCACAACACCCACAGCCAGTGAAAGTGTAGTGTGGTAAGTTTTACGTATCCTTTGCGCATTAGCTTCAGGCTTTAGGCCTTTGTGCACTTTGCCCTGAATGTATTTTATTCATTTGCTGACAGCTTAGAGCCTCTGTGCACTTTGCACTAAATGCTTTTTATTAGGCTTCGTACTGTTATTTTTCAAATAGCCAGTTCTACGGTCTTGTTTTGTATTAATTTCACACTGTTTTGCCTACTTCAGCACTGGAGTTCTCCATAACATATTCACTCTGTGCTTCAGTCAAGGATACATTCTGGTACATTGCCGATAGACGTGGTAGGAGTTTAGATGTTGCATTCCTGCGTAGGGACATTTTGTGATCACAATGACATGTTAGTTATAAAATCACTTCCTTGTCCGAATACACACAAGAGGGAGTTTCCGAACAGAGAACCACAACTAGACGCTGCCTGCCTTGTTGCAGATGCTGAACCAGATCACAGGCCTTTGCTCAGGTATGAGGGCTGATGTCTCCCCAGTGATTCGGAAAGGCAAGCTAGAAGCTGAACATGCTGTGCTCTGAATAGAACAAGCAGAGGGAGAGTAGAAACTGTTAGTCACTATGATAGCTTTGTTCTTAAGTTTTACTCTCCTGGTGACTATTTCAATTCTACTATGTTGTATTGTTCTGGTTATTGCGGCTCAAGCCTTATTATCTAAAATACAGTTGTTTAATGAAATCATCATATAAAACTCATACTGTCTTTGACATTTGTATATGAGATCATACTGGAAATGAGAGAGTTGGTTTGGATCTGAGTGACCACCACTTCCCTGAGAAGTTCCAAAAATGTCATGCGCTCGGCTGCCTAATCATTTATTCCCCGTGGGAGACATGAGACACTGCTAGTTAGCCAGAGCCATAAAAAAGATTTAGGGTGACAGAGTTCTTTACAAGTGGGTCAGACTCAGGCCCCCACACCGTTATCGATCCTGCTGCCTAGAAATCCAGTAGTCTCATTTAGGATAATGATAGCCCACGCGACAAAATGTCTCTCCATAAGAATAGATATACACGGAGGGACGAGTAGGACAAAAAGATGGCAATTCCCTAATTGGTACAAAGCAACACCTAGAGGCGATTAGGCAGACAAGTCTGATAACTATATATCATACATGTGACACACAGGTGGGCCATAGGCCTATAACAATGCTCATATGAAGGACAGCAGATACCAATACCAAACCAGAGCACAAAGTAAACTCAGCAAAAGGTTTGCATGTTACGGCAAAATTGTCACAACACAGACACACTAATTGTACCCTGTTTCATTGCAGAGGAACATGGATCTCCTGCCGATATGCCTGTCCCTGATTTCCCTGATGACATGGATGACGAGCCCATAAACATTTCCCAGGAGACCATCCAAAAGGTCCTTGAAACTCTCCACACCCCACCTTCAGTCACAAGGAGGAGCAGAGAACAAGCAGCCATCACAGAAGACCCACCCACCACCCCAATTGTAAGACCTGCCAGCTCCAACACAGCTGAGGACTCTGACGACACTGGCACCAGCTTTGAAAGAACTGTAGTTGGTGTACAGCGGGAGCTGGCTAAGGAGGTGTGGGTGGGGATGCAAAACATGGCAGCCAGCCTTGAGGGGGTGCGTTCGTGCATGACGTCATTTGCAGATCAGGCAGCTGCAATGCAAGCCCTAACATCTCTCTTGCAGGAACTTGCTAAAACACAGAAGGAAATCAGCACAGCTGTCATCCAGTTGACACAACACCTACAACTGCAATCCAGTCAACGAGTGCACGAATGCAACATTGAACCCCTCCGGGCCGACCTGGCTGCCTACCATCGTGATGTGGCTGCTATTCTCAAAAACCAGCATGCCCTCCTTGCAGCAGTACTGCCCTTAAGAACTTCACAGGGAGCAGCCCCCGGGATGTCTGACTCCACGTCTTCTAACACTGAGGTGTGTGTTGCCCCTTTACAACCAACAACAACAAGGACAAACCAGGCAACACACACATCAGAAGAAGAAGACATGGAACAGATCACATTCTCACGGAAGAATACCCGGAAGCACTAGTCCCTGCACCATGGCCTACTTTGACCAAGGTCCTACGTTTTGTCAAATGCCAGCCGCACTACAACTACACTCAATGACTGTTCTGCTAACCACTGTATGACTTGTCACCATTGCCAGTGAATGTCTCTCTCCTACTATTTGCCAAATCCTGTCCCTCTGCACTGTCTGTGACATCACCCCAGCATGTCAGGAGCATCATCCACACCCCTTCTGTAGAATCACCATGAAAGAATGCACCAGAACGGACTCAGCAAACATGGACAATGGACATTTTGCACTACAGCACCTATCAATAAATAGCACTTGCACACCTAATATGTCTCTGTGTTATTTGACACATCAACTGTGCAGTAGATAACTCAAAAGTGCCTGTGTGGCAACCATGTAGCTTGTCAATACAACTGTCCTGACATCATGTAGTCTGATTCATCTGTGCAGTGGCCAGGATTGCATCATAGCCTTACCATCCTGAGGAGATTAACTGATGAAGGGACAAACCACACCCAATCATGCTGTGTTGGACAGAATAATGCTCCATCTATAGCAATTCAAGTCAACTAATGGTGGCTGATAAATGTAGGCACCATGCAATACTAAAACATGCAAATATGCAGCAAAATCTAAGCAAAGAAAAAAAGAAAACACTGCATCAATCACCCTTTCTGAGTATACTTCCATGAAGGAAAGTCATGCTGAATCATTACACACATGTTCTAGGTCAGCAATGAAGGCAACAAGACAAGAGTGTTAACAACACCTCATCTACAAAGATCTCCCTGAACATCACACTGCAGTCCGACCTATTCAATTACCCACAATAACAAGTCTGGAAGCACACTTTGTGATGTAGAATACCTACTCATCAACACAAATCCTTGGTGATCGATGTAAACTACCAATGGTGGGTCTCCCAAATGGTGGATACTTACCAAGTTAGCACACGGGTAGCTGGCATGTTAAACCTCCATTTTCTGTGGTGGGTAGCATAGGACACTAATGTCATAGAAAAACATTCACCTACACTGATGTCAAGGCCATGATAAAGGAGCACTTAACGCATCATGCAAAGGGTTAACTATATGTTTATTCCTATTTATTCACACAAGAGGCAACTCAGGGAAAAGTCAGACCTACACTAATCTAACCTGACTACTACTAACCCACAACTGTCCCTAACTAACCTAAGCTAAACTTACTCTACACATATAACGAAACGATCTAAACATCAACCCCCCACCCACCATTATGAGACAGGACACATGCAGGACAACACATACTAACCTACACACATACTATACTATCCTAAACAATCATATATTTTTTTGGTTATTTTTTATATATATATTTTTTTTTATTTTTTTTATTTTTATTTTAAACAAACATGAATCCCAACATTGACCCCCACCCACCCAAAAAAGAAAAATAGAAAGAATAAGGACCCCCCACCCTCCTCCCTAACACTAACTAAGCTAACAACCTACACTAACCTAACACTAATCCCCAAAACCCAACTATCAGTACAAAATAGGAAAGAGGAGAGAGGGGAGGGGTAAAAGTTATACATGGCAAAAGTCCTAGAGGTTGGCCCTCCGTAGGGTCCGCCTGATGGACCGAACCCTTTTCTTAATATATGCCACATCCTGGCTTAGCTTGTCCACCTTTGCAAAATCTTTGTCCACTTTACGGCTTAATGCCAGGAATGCGGCAGGGTCTACAGGAGGGGCTGCTGCAGTCTGTGTGCTGGCCGAGGTTGACGGTGTGGCAGTAGTTGTATGCCCACTGGACTGTCCTGGGTGTTGAAAATGGCTGGGTCCAGGTCTTGTTGACGAGGCAGGGTCAACTGTCCCCGCCGTTGCTGGGGCCACTTGGGGAGACCTGATGGATGTGGTGGTGGTGGCTGTTGTGGGCAATGTAGGGCCACCCTGTGGTGAGGCCCACCATGTCCCGGAGGCCCGATCTGCTTGGTATTTGCGGGCCATCCTCCTGTACCCCGACTGCACCTGCAGGATGTGCCGGTATCGCATGGCACGCCTTTCAAACTAGTGTCTCTCTGCGGCACTCATGTTTGCAGCTGTGAAGAGAAATGGCAACTATTTACCATAGGAAATGCATTGGGTGGAATTGCACAATGGGTCATTTGCACATTACTTGTACTGTATTTTTTACAGCAATTGTCACAACATAGTTCATTGAAAGTTTCAGAGGAAGTACATGTGAAGCCTGCATACAAAAGGCCATCTCACACCTAGCATATCCATGTCTCTACATGATGGGTGACATCAGCCTAAACTTCTCATCCAAATAATGGCTAATGCAGCTGACATTATGGCTGAACCTCTTCCGCATACTGACTTCACTACAGTGAAGATATTTTGCCACAATGTTGCTGATCAAGTGAATCAAGTGAAGTCCCTTGGTGATCGACTATGGCCTGCACAGAGGGCTAGGTATGCAGTTTGCACCCTCTAAGGAGTGGTTAAAGTCTCATGGCTTCAAGGAGTTGTTTCTGCCCAAGTAGCCTAATTGGTTGCTCTAACTAGAGCATGATGCATATCAGAGCAGCTGAAAGTGACAGTTTTCACTGATAGTCATTAAGAATTTGGTGTTGTGCATGATTTCGGACAGTTACGGCACCAGCAAGGTTTTATGATCTCGTCAGGATCACCCATTCAAAATTGTGAAAGAATTTATAATTTATTAAATACTTTGCAGTTACCAGAGAGGATTGCAGTGGTAAAGTGTACAGCCCATCAGAAGTCGAATGATTATGTATCATCGGGCACTGCCTATGCTGACCAAATTGCCGGATATTGTTTGCTCCATTGCATCACCTTGAATGAAGAATGGAGTGGTGGATGTGACACCGGTGAGACAAATCAAAATTTCTTGATATCAGTGGTTGATCCCTTGGATAAAATTAGAAGGTTGTGGGAAGAGACAACAGAGGAAGAACACAATGGTTAGATTAAAACAGGTTGTGTTCAAAGAGAGGTAGATGATGCCTGGATTTCAAACAGAGAAAATTGTGTTGCCAGACTGTTTGTAGAATTTGATGGCTAGATATTAGAATCGTCAGATGCAATGATTTGAACATTTAAAAAACATAGTACAATCCCAGATTCAGGCTAATTGCAGAAGTAGTTTGTCACAGATGTGCTACTTGTCAACAGATGGAAGTAGGGAAATGCACACTGTTTAATTTGAACAACATGAGCAGATTGGGAGGTCCATTTAACAGAATACAACTTGATTTTATTGATATGCCTGCCTGTAATGGATAGAATTATATATTGGTTGATGGAGAAGGGGTTCATCTCGACCAAGCTGTGAGGACTAAAGAGGTGGCGGAAGCAGAAATCGTGCAAAGTGGTAAAGGTGCAGATAGCCTGCATGCAGACAAATGTACAGGACAGCGAAGTCAAAGCACAGCAAACGTTGTCAACACAATTGCATCAGAAAAGAGAACTGTGAAAGGAGATAAATGGTCTGCAGCTGCACATGAACTAGTTGCTGATAAACTCCCATCAATAACACAAGCAGTCAAAGTTTCAAGTGAACACAAAAATAGTGCTGTAAAGAAAACGAAGAGGAAAAGAGAACCAAGTCTCAGATACTCTTCATCTGAATGGATCTTCCTTGTCCCAAATTAAAGGGAGAACAAGTTTATGGCCTTTTGTTTTGACCTTGAGAATTCAGTTGAACATTCTGGAACTTGAACTTGCATTTGAACTGTGTTTTGAAATAACCTTGCGAATTTATCAACAAAGACATTACTCTCTGGAAGTGACCATAATCGATCATCAGACTCTGTTTTATTGAAAATGCACATTTGAGCTAATTTTGAGAGCTTTTAGTTAAATCTTGAAGAATTTTCTTGAATGTATGAGTTTGTGCATTTTATTAATTGCGGGACTGAGTGTTTCAATGAAAGGAGAGATGCAAAGTACAGCAACTCCAGTGCAGAGAATGACAATACCCAAGCAGGATAAATTCTATAAGGATGAGGGATTGCTTCCTTTAGATTGCACAAAGGGAGATTTGTCTTCCAATGTCTATTATAGTTTGCTCTGTGAGTACATGGACACAATGAATGTGCGTGATTGTGATGTGTGTATACACATCCCTTCGTCAGTACAAGAGGGAATTAACTATCACAGTTTACTATTGACATATGGCATTAGTTGCAGTTTATTATTAACATGCTTGTACAACCAAGAGTACATTCAGTATTTCTATTCTAACTTCAATCTAGTTTGCTCTTTTTTTCCCAATAATCAGCATTTGAGCAACATCGCAAAGGCTAAGAACATAGACATGGTAGATGGATTTTCTTTTTTTTTAGCCTACAGTGACATTTGGAACAGCATATGCACATGGGAATAACTTAACATGTTTTCTTACATACGTAGAAAAGGAGTTAATTAATCAAGTAGATGATAGAAGAAAGATAATGAGAGAAAAGAAAGAAAAGGGCATAGTTACACAGTGAGGAGAGTTGTCAATAATTGTAAACCTAGATCTATGTTTTATCAAACAACAAGGTTTTGACTTGTCATATTGTAAATGAGAAAAGTTATTTTGTGCAGGATAGATTGTCATCAGAGGAGGAACTGAGAGAGATTAAATTTAATATTGCATTAGTGGCATAGAAGTTAGCATATGGTGACTAATCAACTTACATTTAAAAGGCTTCAAAGAGAAATTGTAATTGTGCATGTTTAATTTATGGTGGACCATGTGGCTACATTACGTTTTAACATGAAAGAGATTTTTCATTTATCTCGAATGAAGTAGTAAAATGTGTTAACGTGAAGAGTGTTCTTATTAAGATGAATATTAAGAATTGAAAGTATTAAATGAATTTAAATTAATCATACTTATACTGAATTAAATTAATTTATTAATGCGAGTTACATGGGTGCAGAAAAAAATGCATGTTTAAATCAGTTCTAACGTGTCGTGCATAATGTTTGCAATGAAATAATTTTCTCTGCATGTTTGATTTTTATTGTGAGGTGCGCAATAGGTTTTTTAATGCAATAAGTGTATTAATGTGTATTAAGGGTTTCATAGCTTGACCAGTCCTGAAAGATTCATTTTGCAGCAGTAGAGGAGAATTATTTGCTTATTTTGTTCCCTCTAACCTGAATTATTTTCCTAGTTTATTGATGTGATGTTGAATGTCCTATTGTTTTAAAAGTGAAGAACATGTTTGCTATTAACAATGTAACATTATTTGCTCTAGCTGTGGAACACAACAGGAAATCTATGATTCTCATGAGAAATGTTTGGTTGCTTCTGTGTACTGTGAAAGAGGATCATGATGTTGTGAATAATTAGATAGTGTAATATTTTGTCTGAACTATATAAAATCATTGAAATGACAATGCACCTTTGCTTAGAAAATCCTGAATAGTTGCAAATTTGATGGTGCCATTGACAGGCATTGGACACTGAATCTGATGCCTGAAGTGAGCACACCTGAAGGACCAATCAAGAGAATTGTGGTTATTTTAATTAGTGCAAGACTTGACGCAGTCCAGACATCTGCCAAAATTTGTCTACTCCTGTTTTAAGTCTGCTGTTGTCACCTTTTGTTCTTCTCATCTTAGTCTCAATTGCCCCATTTGTGTATATCGATTCAGTACTAATATACACTGTTCCAACCAAAAAAGAACGAAAACTAATGGCGGGGGTCCTAAATTTTAGGAGCAAGAAACCTCACACATCCGTAGGATGTCATGCTTCATCATCGGTACTGCTCCTCGTCAGACCGGCGCTGCAATGTATAGGGGCCCGACGCTCATGTAATACACATGTGTTTTTTTCTCCGGCCCTGTTGTCCTCACTATCTAGTGACCCTCCCGGCTGTACCCTATTCCTTATACTTTCCCTGGTCTGTTACTAACCTTGGGGCAAGATTGGACACACATAACGTTCTGAGCGTGTTCTATTGATTGATTGCCAGCCAAAAACTAGGGAAGTTTGATAGAGGTAACTTCCCCATTCCGCATTGTTATCTCTATTTATACAACTGTTGGTATCAACTATACGATGTACCCCCTTGTGACTATCCGAGTAGGGATTTCTAAGAATACCTATATCTCCATGCTACCGTACTCTTTACTAATTTGGATACCTATTTGGTACTCCACCCCCTCTGTTTAATCTTGTTCACGTTTTCTTCCATAGACGTTAATTACGCTGGATTATAGGTCTATGTGTTCCTAGGATGCTCGTTCTCTAATGTAGGACGGTAAGCCTGTACTATGTGCATATGCATGCGTGTGCTTCTTTCACGGTTTTTGACACTCTCACTGCATAGCACTTTTTACCCTCATTTCCCTCTATATGCATGAGTGGTCTGTTGACCTCTAGTAATTTGGTTATGACTCGCCCCTTTCCTTGATTAACCTATGTATTTTGATTTACAGGGCGACAAATAGGAATTAGTGGTTCCATGTTTATGTAAGTGACGGTTATTTCTCCCAGATAATCTCTGGCCTTTGTTAAACTGTACACTCGTATTAGGAAACATATGTGGCTCATATAAATTGGAGATTCACGTAGTCATCTAGGTCCTGATGAAGCATCACTGGATCCGTATGGACCACCAGGATGCGAAACATGTTGACCCATGATAGGGTAGGTTTTGGAAAATCCCCAATTCCCCCCTTCACTATCCTATACAGAGTGATTGAGCATTACCTCTGGTTCACTCTTTTGACTATATATATCTTTTAATCTTGGCCCTGACCGTCCATCTGGTCCAATAAAACAATCGACTCAGTGGCAGTTTTGTGAGCCAATTTTAACCACGATTTCTTTCGATCTCCTTTTTTCACTCTTTTTTTTCACTCATTCACTTCTGGGGTCACGGCACCATCATTGCAAAAGATCTCTGGCAAAGAGCCCCCCCATTAGGGGAGGTGCCCGTCAGACATTGCAGCACCGGTCTGACGAGGAGCAGTACCGATGATGAAGCATGACATCCTATGGATGTGTGAGGTTTCTTGCTCCTAAAATTTAGGACCCCCGCCATTAGTTTTCATTCTTTTTTGGTTGGAACAGTGTATTACGTATTTCTTGACATTTCCACTGGGAGGATATACACTGGACCACAATCCCTCCTAATATCCCCTCATTTTTTGAACATATCAGTACTAATATACCCAATTCATTCTGAACTGCTGACTTGTCCTATGTGCAGCCCATGTTCTGCACTGTCCTGATGCTGCTGTCAACTGATGTCAGAAGAAAATGACCATTCTAGCTGATGAAGTATTGCTGTATGAGGAGAGGTATAACTAAGGGTCTCATTTTGAGTTTGTCGGACAGGAAATCCTGTTGACCAAACTCCTGACGGGGTGGCAGTGGCCATAGTGGTGACCACCCGGCCAGACCCATTAGGTGTTTCCCGTTAGGCTGATGGGTGGAAACTGAGGTTTCCACCTGTCAGCCTGGAGAGAAACATGTGGCAGCATTGTCACCGGCTTGTATTTGAGCTGGCAGAAATGCTGTAACCTGCAGGGTGCACCATTAGTGAACATTGCAAGGGTACTGTGCAGGGGGACCCCTGCACTACCCATGCCAAGTGCATGGGCAGTGAAGGGCCCCCCTGTAACCCATGCACTTGTTGTCCACCTGCCTTTTCATGGCGGTAAAACTGCCATGAAAAGTCTGGAGGAGAACGAGGTCGTAACCAGCATGCAGCGCCACCCTGGCTGATTGCGATCTCAGCTACGGCCAGACCATCAGGATCATGGATCCCAGCAGTGCTGGCAGTACCTTGGTGGTCTAACTGCCAGGGTCTTAATCTGGCGGTTGGACCACCAGCCTTCTAGTGAGGCCCTAAATGTTGTTTCTTGTTTCCTTTTCAGTTTAGATAATTGCACCAGCGTAATTTTTTTCTAGAGAGTTGCCCTAGTCAGATGATTTTCCAAATTCTTTTTGCCTTTATCTTTTGCTTTTGCCCATTCCCACACATGCAAGTCTAAATTAGTGACAGGAATTGCCCAGTCCTGAAAACTGAATGGTAAAACTGTATTTTGATGATTTACTGATATCACCAGCATCTGCTTTGAAATCTGATAAAAATGAGCACATTGTTTTGTTGCTAATCTATATTGTCCTTTTGGAGTGTTTAACTGTGTTGATGTTCGGTAGGTAATGTGTTTAGAAGTTTCGGTCAGCCAATTGTTTTCATGTATGTTTACAATTTAGCTTTGCCCATCATAAATGTAACATTGATTCTGGGATTGTAATAAAGCTTTGAAACTATATTCAGTTTGGAGTTTGATTTAGTGTAAAAATGTTCATGAAGTATAGAATTGTTTATGGTATAATGTCATTGATTTGTGATTGAATAAATCTGACTACTACACTCTTTGCCAAGTCCAGTCTATTAGTGAGAATAGCGATAGGTCTCACCAGCGCATTTGGGGTCTCTGAAACCAAAGCAGGGAGAAATCCTTCCTGGCACAATGGGCCAACACTACTGAATCGATATTATTGATATCACCCTCCTGTTAAAATATTTTTGTACAGATAAATCTTTCCCGTAGCAATGTTTTATGGGAAATTTTGACCACCATTAAAGGTTTGCAGTGTAGTCAAGGCTTCCATCATCCTGAAAGTGTGTGTTTTTTCCACTTCACAGCATTTGGTTAGGAGAAATTAAATGACCATCCTCCTATTTTTAATGATTGCTCATCTTAATGATTGTTATACTGTGAAATTCAAGAACATAGTAAGGCGCAACACCCCTACTCAATTTTGAAACTGTGACTTTCAGATTAGAAACTCAACGAGGAATAATAACGTAATATGAATTTTTCTGCAGAGTCATTTTGTTGTTTTGTTTATATCGAAATAACAATAATCAAAATACTAATAAATTTGTTGCTGTAGCAAAAACGTTTTGAAAATATTATTTTATTATCAGTACTTACAATTGATAGTTCACTGAAATTATGAAAAAAATTATCCATTATTTTATTGAGTGCCATTAAACTGATCCTCCCATGCATCATATGCTTGCTCACACATATTTCAGCTTCTATAGCATGGATCTGATGTATAAAATGCTTCCTTTTTCAGTTCTTTCTTTATTTTCTCCTCCCACATTTCCTATGCAGCTCGATTTTTCTCCTATTAAATATACATTTCCTTGAGCATCCTTCACTGTTCTCTTCGCAGCCTACGCGTGAAACGCAACAAAGCCAGCCACTGATCATGACATTAAGGTCCATATTTATACTTCTTTAGTGCCGCATTTGCGCCGCTTTTTGACGCAAAATGTGTGTCAAACATTTTGACGCAGATTCGGTGCAAACTTTGCCCCATTTTTTAACTCTGAAGCCCGACCCCGCGGACGTCAAAATTCCACAGTGTGTGTCAGTTTTTGGAAGCGGGAAACTGCTGTGCGATAATGATATGCAAGTTCCCTTCCAAAAAATGACTTTGAGGCCTGTGCACCTTATTTATACCCCAGTGTCATTTTGATGCACAGGAGGGGGTGGTCCTTAAACAACTGCGCACAGCCTGATGTGCGCCGTTTTTTAACGCCTGGGTCAGGACAGGGGTTGAGGTATCTGTCGGCTCGGAAGGAGTCCAGAGGTGCCCTCCCCTGCCCCCAGGGACACCCCCTGCCACCCTCACCCACCCCTGGAGGACACCTATGGATGGGGGGACCCATCCCTGGTAAGTTCAGGTAAGTATTTTTTAAGTTTTTTTTAAGTGGCATAGGGGGTCCTAATTTTGGCCTTTCTACATGCCACTCTGCCCAATGACCATGCCCAGGGGACAGGAGTCCCCTGGGCATGGCCATTAGGCAAGGGGGCATGACTCCTGTCTTTGCTAAGACAGGAGTCATGTCAATGGGGATTGTGCGTCAAAAAATGGCGCAAGTCCGGTTTGAGGCATGATTTTTGCCTCAGACCTGACTTGCACCATTTTTTGACGCACAACCCCCATTTTCCCCTATGCCGGCGCTGCCTGGTGTGAGTCATTTTTTTTTACTCAGACCAGTGAGCAGCACCGGCCAACGTCATTCCTTAAATTAGGCGCCCGCATGACGTGTTGTAATAACGTTAGCCAGCGGTAAAAAGTTTGACGCACAACTGCGTTGGCGCAGTTGTGCGTCAAAAAGTATAAATATGGCCCAATTGTATTTTGTATTTTTGCGCCGCTTTTGTGTCAAAAAATGACGCAAATGCGGTGCTAAAAAAGTATATACATGGGCCTAAATCTATGCAAGAACAGCAGGCATACAAATTCCATTGTATTATGAGTACAAAACGTCCATCAGCTAGTTTTCACAGTCCAAACGTTCTTAAAAGAAAAATAAACCTGAATGTTTACTGATCAACAATCAGATAACAGCAATCTCATTTTCAGGCAAGCAGGTTTTTGCAGGCAACGCTTATGTTTTTAGAGCTGTACAGTGTCACTGATTATGAAAAAGTGAATATTTTCTGATATGATATCAAATCTTATTTAAATACACGTTACTAAAATATGAAGAAGCTTTTCATTGAAATGGCATCAACCTTGTGAATATGGGATTTGAAAAGGTGACTTTTGAGTATAAAATGCAGTCAAACCAAGGTGCTTCTCAATCTCCTTTTCAATTTTTTACTACCCGAACTGGAACACTATGGGGGAGATTCTCAAACACTGTGCGCTGGGTTAGCGTCACAAAAGTGACATTCACCAGTACAAAGGCCCAGATTCTGAAAGGTGTCATGGAACACAGCGCAGCAGCCACAAATGCTGCGCTGTGTTGCGTGACAGGGGGAGAGCAGGAGAGTGCCATTTTCACATAGAAATGGATCTCTCCTCCCCTCTCCCTAGCGCCGGTGCTGATTTTAACTGCCATGCACTTGAGACACACCTTAGCACCATAGTGCTAGTTTGAGTGCCTGAGTCATAGGTTTTGTATAGGAAGGGTAACCTTCGTGTGCAAAATACTATGGCCAGAAAAGTGAAAAACATTTTCCTATTTTGTATGTGTGCTGTACAGTGCAGCACGCATGCAAAGTCAGAAAAAAAGGAGAAATTAAAGCTTTACTTTTGTACTGCTAACTGACTCTACACTTTTTAGGGGATTCAAAAACAAAGACACCTTGGTGTTTGTGTGACAAAGTAACCCAAAGCAGCACAAAACACTGCTTTACATTACTTTGCAACAGGGTGCATTACATGGGTGTTACATGGGTGTATCTGTGCTACCACCCATGCTTTTTGGCGCTAAACCCTATTCTGAAACATCAGTAGGAAGGGTTTAATGCCAAAAATTAACACCACTACAAAGCAGGCATTAAACGGAGAACTGTTTTTATTTCTTTGTGCTTTTCATACTTTGCATGTGTGCTGCACTGTACAGCACGCATACAAAGTAGGAAAAGCACTCCCACTTGGGTACCCTTCCTGTGCAAAACCTCTACTAGACTCATGCAGTCACCCCAGCACTATGGGGCTCAGGTGTGTGTGTGGCGCATGGTAGCTGAAATCCGCGCCAGCACTAGGAAGAGGGGAGGAGAGATCCTTATCTCTGTGAATATAGCACTCTTGCTCTCTCCTTGTCACGCAGCGCAGCACAGCATTTTTGCCTGCTGCGCTGCGTTGGATGACAGCTTTCAGAGTATGGGCCAGAAATTAATTTTCTCAGCACTCCAAACTGTACTTGTCAATGTCATGAGCCAAAGACCAGAGTGAGACTCTTACTATGATAAATACAATAGATTAAAACACTTGAAAGCAAAAAATACAGAATTTTTCTCTACAAAATAAGTATACCAAATACGTAAAGTGATGCCTTCACCCCTTCCTTGCCCTAGAAACATATTTCCAAATGCTTTCACTTTGGGAATCTACCTGCAAATATATGTACATTCATATAAAGTATATATTTTGGAGGAGCACCCCCAATTTTTTTTTAACCCTTTCCCACCTGTTAGTCTGATAGGCAGTATTTTTAACTCGAGAACCTGCATCTCCGCTATAATTCTACCTATGAATTTAGAAGTTGACTCGTCTGACCCAGTCGGTGGAAGGTATAAAATAATGGTGAATCAAGCTTTTTTAACTAGTCCCCTTATGCTTAGACCTCGTGTAACTCCTCTTTACATTCCAGTATAGCCTGAAGCCTGCCCTTGCCACATCTGCAACACTTAGGAATAATTTCTATGTTGACTTCTTGAGCATCTTGCTCCACTGATGTTCAAAGTTAGTCTAAAGCTACAAAAATATCAAAATATACCCGCTATACATTATCTTATGCTCATATAACAGAAGACAATGCACTTTGTTAAGTAATTGGTCTAATATGTTGTTTAGAATGCAAATGCAAGTTTGAAAGACTTCTGTCATTAGTGTTTCAATTTCCTGTTAATCTCCTATTAGTTTTCACGTATTCTTTTTTTATTAACCCCTTAGCTGCTGGGCCTTTTCCCTCCCAGTGCTGAGCCCTTTTTTGGCTATTTGGGGTAGTTCGCGCTTAGGGCTTCATAACTTTTTGTCCACATAAGCTAACCACGCCAAATTTGCGTCCCTTTTTTCCAACATCCTAGGGATTCTAATGGTACCCAGAGTTTGTGGTTTCCCCTGGAGGAGACCAAGAAAATAGCCAAAATACAGTGAAAATTTCGTTTTTTCCAAAAAAATGGGAAAAAAGGGCTGCCGAAGAAGGCTTGTGGTTTTTTCCCTGAAAATGCCATCAACAAAGGGTTTCTGGTGCTGAAATCACTATCTTCCCACCTTTCAGGAACGGGCAGACTTGAATCAGAAAACCACATTCTCCAACACAAATTTGGCATTTTACTGGGACATACCCCATTTTTACTATTTTTGGTGCTTTCAACCTCCTTCCAGTTAGTGACAGGAATGGGTGTGAAACCAATGCTGGATCCCGGAAAGCTAAACATTTCTGAGTTCAGCAAGGGGTCATTTGTGTAGATCCTACAAGGTTTTCCTACAGAAAATAACAGCTGAAATAAAAAAATATTGAAATTGAGCTGAAAACAACAGCCATTTTTCTTTATGTTTTACACTGTAACTTTTTCCTGCGATGTCAGATTTCTGAAAGCAATATACCGTTTTGTCTGCTGGACTCTTCTGGTTGCGGGGATATAAAGGGCTTGTAGGTTCATCAGGATCATTGTAGAGCCAATAAATGAGCTGCACCCTGCAGTTGGTTTTCATTCTATACTGGGTATACAGCAATTCATTTGCTGAAATATGAAGAGTGAAAAAGAGGTATCAAGAAAACCTTTGCATTTCCAAAATGGGATCAAGATAAGGTTTCGAGCAGCAGTGGTTATTTGCACATCTCTGAATTCTGAGGTGCCCATACTAGCATGTGAATTGCAGGGCATTTCTCAAATAGACGTCTTTTTTACACACTCTCTTATATTTGGAAGGAAAAAATGTAGAGAAAGATAAGGGGCAATAACACTTGTTTTGCTATTCTATGTTCCCCCAAGTCTCCCGATAAAAATGATATCTCACTTGTGTGGGTAGGCCTAGCGTCCGCAACAGGAAATGCCCCAAAACACAACGTGGACACATCCCATTTTTTGACAAAATACAGAGCTGTTTTTTGCAAAGTGCCTACCTGTAGATTTTGGCCTCTAGCTCAGCCGGCACATAGGGAAACCTACCAAACCTGTGCATTTTTGAAAACTAGAGACCTAGGGGAATCCAAGATGGGGTGACTCGTGGGGCTCTCACCAGGTTCTGTTACCCTGAATCCTTTGTAAACCTCAAAAAGTGGCTAAAAAAACAAGTTTTCCTCACATTTCAGTGACAGAAAGTTCTGGAATCTGAGAGGAGCCACAAATTTCCTTCCACCCAGCATTCCCCCAAGTCTCCCGATACAAATGATACCTCACTTGTGTGGGTAGGCCTAGCGTCCGCAACAGGAAATGCCCCAAAACACAACGTGGACACATCCCATTTTTTGACAAAATACAGAGCTGTTTTTTGCAAAGTGCCTACCTGTAGATTTTGGCCTCTAGCTCAGCCGGCACATAGGGAAACCTACCAAACCTGTGCATTTTTGAAAACTAGAGACCTAGGGGAATCCAAGATGGGGTGACTCGTGGGGCTCTCACCAGGTTCTGTTACCCTGAATCCTTTGCAAACCTCAAAAAGTGGCTAAAAAAACAAGTTTTCCTCACATTTCAGTGACAGAAAGTTCTGGAATCTGAGAGGAGCCACAAATTTCCTTCCACCCAGCATTCCCCCAAGTCTCCCGATACAAATGATACCTCACTTGTGTGGGTAGGCCTAGCGCCCGCCACAGGAAATGCCCCAAAACACAACGTGGACACATCCCATTTTTTGACAAAATACAGAGCTGTTTTTTGCAAAGTGCCTACCTGTAGATTTTGGCCTCTAGCTCAGCCGGCACATAGGGAAACCTAACAAACCTGTGCATTTTTGAAAACTAGAGACCTAGGGGAATCCAGGATGGGGTGAATCGTGGGGCCCTCACCAGGTTCTGTTACCCAGAATCCGTTGCAAACCTCAAAAAGTGGCTAAAAAAACAAGTTTTCCTCACATTTCGGTGACAGAAAGTTCTGGAATCTGAGAGGAGCCACCAATTTCCTTCCGCCCAGCGTTCCCCCAAGTCTCCCGATAAAAATGATACCTCACTTGTGTGGGTAGGCCTAGAGCCCGCGACAGGAGATGCCCCAAAACACAACGTGGACACATCCCATTTTTTGACAAAATACAGAGCTGTTTTTTGCAAAGTGCCTACCTGTAGATTTTGACCTCTAGCTCAGCCGGCACATAGGGAAACCTACCAAACCTGTGCATTTTTTAAAACTAGAGACCTAGGGGAATCCAAGATGGGGTGACTCGTGGGGCTCTCACCAGGTTCTGTTACCCAGAATCCTTTGCAAACCTCAAAAAGTGGCTAAAAAAACAAGTTTTCCTCACATTTTGGTGACAGAAAGTTCTGGAATCTGAGAGGAGCCACAAATTTCCTTCCACCCAGCGTTCCCCCAAGTCTCCCGATAAAAATGATACCTCACTTGTGTGGGTAGGCCTAGCGCCCGCGACAGGAAATGCCCCAAAACACAACGTGGACACATCCCATTTCTTGACAAAATACAGAGCTGTTTTTTGCAAAGTGCCTACCTGTAGATTTTGGCCTCTAGCTCAGCTGGCACATAGGGAAACCTACCAAACCTGTGCATTTTTGAAAACTAGAGACCTAGGGGAATCCAAGATGGGGTGACTTGTGGGGCTCTGACCAGGTTCTGTTACCCAGAATCCTTTGCAAACCTCAAAAAGTGGCTAAAAAAACAAGTTTTCCTCACATTTCGGTGACAGAAAGTTCTGGAATCTGAAAGGAGCCACAAATTTCCTTCCACCCAGCGTTCCCCCAAGTCTCCCGATAAAAATGATACCTCACTTGTGTGGGTAGGCCTGGTGCCCGCGACAGGAAATGCCACAAAACACAACGTGGACACATCACATTTTTTCATAGAAAACAGTGCCTACCTGTGGATTTTGGCCTCTAGCTCAGCCGGCACCTGGGGAAACCTAGCAAACCAGCACATCTTTGAAAACTAGAAACCCAGGGGAATCCAAGATGAGGTGACTTGTGGGGCTCTGACCAGGTTCTGTTACCCAGAATCCTTTGCAAACCTCAAAATGTGGCTAAAATAACACGTTTTCCTCACATTTCGTGACAGAAAGTTCTGAAAACTGAGAGGAGCCACAAATTTCCTTCCACCCAGCGTTCCCCCAAGTCTCCCGATAAATATGATACCTCACTTGTGTGGTTAGGCCTGGTGCCCGCAACAGGAATAGATCACACAACGGTCAATGTTGGTCCTTACGTGAGGCAGATGTTGACCCTGGGGTGATCCATTCCTGACACAGGCACTAGGTGTAGGCACTCAAGTGGGGTAGTGTTTTTATCAGGACAGGTGAGGAGTCACTGGGTGGTAGGAATGTTGTGGATCCCAGCATATTCCTGTAGTTTGTGTGACAGAAATGCAAGAAAAATTTAGTTTTTTTTCCAACATTTCAGCTTTGCAGGGTATTCTGGGTAAGAAAACTTTGGGGAATCCACACAAGTCACACCTCTGTGGACTCCCCCGAATGTCTAGTTTCCAGAAATGTTTGGGTTTAGTGTGTTTCTCTATATGGCCGCCGAATCCAGGACCAAAAACACAGGTGCCTGCCTTACAAAAACAGTTTGTTTTGCCATAGATAATTTTGATGTCTCCACAATATGATTTGGGTGGTGGAATTTGGGGCTGAACTAAATTGGGGAGCTCCCAAGAGAGCACTCTCTCTCTCTCTCTCTGCTTGCCGTCGCATTCACCTGCTCTCTGGGTTGGCCTAACCCACTATTACCCAGTTGCACAAACAGCTTGCGAAGGGACAGCAGGACTGTCCTCATCACCTCCCTCATAATGTACTGGAAGAGGAGTTATCGAATGGGACTCCTCTGACTGAAAAATCACTCCCAGAGTCTGCGCCATTGTCCTATCCCTCCGATGCTGTCTCAGTATCTGATGTCTCAGTCTCTGATCCTATGTCAGAGCGGTCCTCTATAACCCGAGTGCAGGCAGCAGTCATCCATCAAGATGCCATCTCTGCTATTGGCTAAACTGTTGCTCTAAAACACTAGCCTACGTAGACAGTCACAAAATCGATGGTGTGTGTGAGATACGTGCAACAGTAGAGGCCACCTTACCTGCGCTTCTTCCCTCAATCAGCACGTACTTTCAAGACACTCAAAAAACACCTTGTCACATACCATTCGTCACAGTCTTTAGCACCTCCTGCGCCCAGTCCCATAATCATTATTGGTGCTCCCACTCCCTCCTCCTCGGATTCTCTCATTACCACCCAGCAAAAGTGCCCTTCATCTCTCCATAGCCGCCCTCCACCCCGCACATACTTTTCATTGGTATTACAGCGCAGGTAATGGCTGACTTTACTAACGTACTCAACTATTTACATAAAATACAGATTTGCTCTTTGCAGTAGGCATATAAACCTTCTGCGCTTCTTTATGGCACTAAAACTGCCACTAGACGAGTCGGACCCTTTTCCCCCCAGGGAAACCACACACATATTGACAAAAGTGATATATACATGACAGCCAACCACCTGAAACTCAACTCAAGCAAAACCGAAATAATCCTCTTTGGCCCACACAAAAACACCTGGGACCCCTCATGGTGGCCCACCACGCTAGGCCCTGCACCCACCCCCGCCAACCACCCACGCAACCTCAGCATCATCCTAGACTCCTCCCTCTCGATGACCCAACAAATCAACACTCTCACCTCCTCATGCTTCAACACACTCCGTATACTGAAAAACATTCAAATGGATCCCCACAGAGACCAGAAAAACTGTCACTCACGCACTCATCAGCAGCAGGCTTGATTACGGAAACGCCGTCTACGCCGGCACCACTCTAAAACTCAAGCGCAAACTACGCGCATCCAGAACTCAGCAGCACGACTCATCCTCGACCTCCCCCGACACGAACACATCTCTCCACACCTCAAATCCCTCCACTGGCTCCCCACTGACAAAAGGATCACCTTCAAGATCCTCATCCTCGCACACAAATCACTCCACAACACAGGCCCTGCCTACCTCAACGAGAGTCACCTTCCACACCCCCACACGAAACGTCCGCTCAGCTGACCTCTCTCTCGCCTCTGTCCCCCGCATCAAACACACCACCACGGGGGCAGATCCTTCTCCTACCTTGCACCCAAAACCTGTAACGCCCTCACAACCCACCTTCACAAGACCCAAAACCTACTTCATTTCAGGAAGGGCCTCAAAACCTGGCTTTTCGAACAGTGAACCTCCCAGCCCCTTTCCCTCCCCCCGTCCCCCCCTCCAGTGCCTTGAGACCCTCACTGGTGAGTAGCGCGCTTTATAAATCTTTGATTGATATATCTACCTCTATATGTATATATATATATCTATCTACATAGATATATCTATAGATATATATCAATGTACATAGATATATCTATCTACATAGATATATATATATATAGATCTATATATACATCTATTTTTTTTAGTTGTTGTATGGTTTCCTTGGGGGCCAAAATGTCCAGTGGCCGACGCCCGCATCAAAAAGGTTAATACCATTGCGATGCAGACTGTTATTTGTTTTCCATTGCTCCACTACATTGAAATGTAGTTATATCCTTGTAGGCCCACGTTTTATTTACGCTCCACGTGATAGTTACTGTATATTCAATTAAGGAGTGGAAAACGTTTAGTCCATTCTTAAAGAAGCAAAGTAAATTGTCTCAAGTTGGATGTTTAAGACACTTATAAATACTATGGTTACACATGGGATATTAAACCTTCTGTTGATGTCCTTATTTTTTTGTCTCACTTTTAACGTATGTTATATTCCAGCTTTAACCCCTTAACTGCTGCAACTTCCCCTCACCCCCCTCCCTATTGCTGAGCCATTTTAGGGTGTTTGGGATAGTTTGCGCTTAGGACTTTGTACCCTTTTTCACATAAGGTATCCAGGTCAAATTTGTGACTTTTTTCCCAGCATCCTGGGGATTTTAAAAATAATCCATTGTTTATGGATTCTCCTGGAGGGGAGGGAGAAAATAGGACCAAATTGAGCCACTTTTTGAGCTTTTTTGGAAAAGTAGGTAAAAAGTGCTCTAGATAAAAGTGTCTGTTTTTTTTCCTAAATGTCGCATCAATAAATGGTTTGCTGTGCTACAGCTACCACCTTCCCGTTTTTCAGGAACATACTGAGCTGATAAAGAAATCTAATTTCTTACCACAGTTTTGGCGTTTTTCAAAGACGTAGCTTATTTTTCCTATTTTCTTAACCTACTTCCAGTTTTTGGTAGAAACCAGAGAAGCTCTAAAATTCTGAAAAGTAGACACAATGACAAATTCAACAGGGGGTCATATCTGTAGATCATTCAAGGTTTTCCTAAAGAAACTAACTGTTGAATATAGAAATATTGAAATTGAGTAGGACAAAATGGCCACTTGTGACAACATTTTCGTCTGTAACTTTTTGTCACAATGGCCAATTTATAAAAACAATATACCATTACGTCTATTAGACACTTCTAGTTGTGGGGATATATAGGGTTTGTAGGTCCTCCATGAATCCAAGGCACCCAAGCCAATAACTGAGCTACCTGTACAATGAGTTTTCATTGTGTAGTGAGTATAGACCAATTCATACGGTCAAATATATAGAGTGAAAAATGGGTATCAAGAAAAGCTATGTATTTCTGAAATTGGGATAAGATATGGAGTTTAGGAGCAGTTGTTATTTGTAAATCTCTGAATTTGTGGTTACCTGTACTAGCATATGATTTAGAGGGTATTTTTTTAAATGTTTTCTTTCTTAAACATTGACTTACATTTTGAAGGCACAAATGCAGCAAAATCCAGTTGGTAAGAACAAATATTCTATTATTCTATGCTTCCTCATGTCTACTGATAAAAATGGTACCTCACTTTTATGGGTAGGGCTAGTGCTGTGACAGGAAATGGACCTAAGTGCAAGTAGGTTACATCCCATTTTTCCACTGAAAACTGACAGTTTGT
Organism: Pleurodeles waltl; assembly: GCF_031143425.1. NCBI lineage: Eukaryota > Metazoa > Chordata > Amphibia > Caudata > Salamandridae > Pleurodeles > Pleurodeles waltl. The sequence goes on from NC_090449.1 coordinate 958,721,106, forward strand.
TTTGCAAAGTTGGTAGGTGTGGATTTTGGGCCCTAGCTCAGCCTGCACCTAAGGAAATCTAGCAAACTAGCACATTTCTAAAAACTAGACACCTGTGGGAATCCCGGGTGGGGGGGACTTGTGTGGCTCTCACCAGGTATTTGTTAGTCAGAATCCCTTGCAAACCTCAAACTTTGACTAAAACAGATTTTCCTCACATTTCTGTGATGGAAAGTTCTGGAATCTGTGGGGAGCCACAAACTTCTTTCCACCAAGCATTCCATTAATTCTACTGATTAAAATGGCACCTCAGTTTTGTGTGTAGGCCTAGTTACCTCAACAGTAAATGGCCCAAAAAGCAACACGGATACATCATATTTTCCCATTCAAAACTGACCTTTTTTTGCAAAGTGGATAGCTGTAGCTTTTGGGCACTATGTCAGCCAGCATCTAGATAAACCTAGAAAACTTGAACTTGTTTGAAAAGTATACACCTGGGAGAATCCAAGGTGGAATGACTTGCCTGGCTCTCACTAGGTACATTTACCCAGAAGCCATTGCAAATGTCAATTGTAGGTTAAATAAACAGCTTCCACTTACCCCTCCAAAAATTTGTATCCCTCTTTTATGGTTCGGCCATGAGACCATGACACAAAAAGGCCCTAAAGTGCTACAATGAGAAAGAAGCAGTAGGGGTAGCTGTGGTAATTGGGGTCGTGCTATGGTGCCACCGATGGAAACCTTTAAACGACAGGCATTTTTCAAAACTAGACAACCTGAGAATTTCAGAATGGTGTGCCATGTGTGGGTTGCATGAGGTTTTCTTTCCTAAACTATGCCTGAAACCACATATTTTTCTACCTTTTTCTTATGGAAACATACAGGATCCACAGGAATCCACAAAAATTCTACCACTCACCGTTACCCCGCTTTTGCTGATAAAAGAATTGCACCACTTGTCTGGCTGGGACTAGTGCCCGCAACAGAAAAGGATCAAACCAAGGTCAATGTGAGACCCTGGCAAGGAGACTTCCATTGACCTTGGTTTGATCTGTTATCGTCACAGCTACCACCAAATCCTGCAGCTATCCCTGTTACTGATCTCCCCACGTAGCCCTTTAGGCCCTTTTGTGTCAAGGTCTCTTGGCCCGCCACATAAGTGAGCTACCAGTTTTATCGGAAGACTTGGGGGAATGCTGGGTAGTGGCTCCCCGAAGTTTCCAGAAGTTTTACTAACATACTTTTGAGGAAAGTGTGTGTTTTTAGTCAAATAATTTGGTTTGCAGGGCATTGCGCTTAGGGAAATATTGTGGCATCTATGCAAAGCACACCACTCTGGTCTCCTTCTGGTGTCTAAATTCCAGCACTCTCTGGGTCTGGTAGGTTTTCAGAGGTGACAGCCTATCCAGGACCAACAAGTGAAGCCATTCACCATTGCTAGTTGGAAGTTAGCCACACCCTCCTAGCCCATAGGTAAAAACAACACCCAAAGGAATCAAATTTCCTCTCATTTTCCATTAGGATGGGATTTCCTACTCTGCAGAGGACCAGAAAGGCTGTTGAGGCTTTAGGGGTGAGGGTGGAGTGGATGTTAAAAATGTCCAGGCCCACCCTATTATTTTATTTTAAAAAATATTCAAAAGGGCAAAGTTGGACAAACTGCTTGTCTACCCTTGGAGGGCAAAAAGACTGGTTTGTTCTTTTTTAGGGGGTGAGTATATGATCGATGCCAAAGTGCAACACCACACCACTTTCTTTGCCCACAACGACAATATCCCTGGTGTCAGGTGGACTTTCTATCTCCCCTGGGTGGCATATTTCGGACCATCTCCCCAATTGGGGAAACCCTGCCTACCTACCCCCCAGGGGGTAGAAAGACACTATTTCCCCTTCTAGGTAGGGGATATGGCTCAATGCCAGGATAGGCCACACCCTCCTTTTGTCTGTTTTGTCTCCTTTTTGAAATGCCTGGTGTTTAGTGGGCTTTCTGCCCCTAGGGGCAGTTTAAAGGTTAATACCTCTATCCACCTGCCAGGGTCCAGACATTCTATTGGGCTGTAAGGTGGGGAAGAGTTGGGGTCCATGCCCAGGGGCCTTTAAAAAAACAAAATACTCCACAAATGTAGTCTTTGATGTCTAGTGGGCTTTCTACCTCCCCAGGGTAATCACCCCCATCTGCCCTCAGAGGGACCTGAAATAATGTCACCATATTTTTTGTAGGGGTAGCGGCATGGTCACCCACTGGTATAGTTATTTTATATATTAACCCTTGTGTCACTTGTGTTTTCTATCCCCACATGGGGGGGCAGATTGGATGCAGTTACCCCCATCCACTTCCGTTGGGGCAGAAAGATTGTCTGTCTTCCGATTGAGTTGGAGTCATAGACATGCAATGGCGAGCAGCCCCCACCCTTATTTGTTTGCTTAAAAAAATTCTCTGATGTCTAATGGACTTTCTGCCCACCAGGGGGGCAGATTTGGGGTAATCACCCTCGTCTGCCCTCTGGGGGGGCAGAAAGAGTATAAGCATAGTTTTGTGTGGGTGGGGCATGGCCAGACTCATAGAGGGCAGTCCCAGATATTTAACATGGATGAATTCTTAGTCCTCTGTGCCTTGTTTTGGGTCTCCCTTAGAATGAGACTCCCAATACTACCTAACCATTCTGCTGAAACCTGAAGACAAACACTATACCTAGGATAGTCTGGGAAGAATAAGCTAAAGGCAGAAACTGCATGAAACTATTCCTAAAGTTAATTGTTGAGATGAAGAGGAACCTTTCAGCCTCTCTGTCAAACGTTCTCCACCTGAATCTGGGTTGCCAACATCAGTGACATCCATGAAACTATTTTGTGCTTCAGGTTTAGGGAATTGACCACCAGCTCATCTTTGCAAAATTCAGGAAGAGAAAACTAGAGAGTTTGATAGGCTGCCACCAAAAGCTCTCTTGCAGCCTGCCTTGTAGTATGGAGCTAACCGACTTCTTAGAACAGGAATTAGAGGTGCCCTTGCATGATGAACGCACTGCATAGAAGAGGAGGCAGTGAAGGATCTGAGGTGATGATGAAATAGGAGTGCTATAGCAACTCGGAGAGGATCTGCTTGCTAAGGCCAAAGGGTTAGATTTTAATGACCTAAAGGTCCATGCAGTGCATGCCAAACCATGGAAGTGTCAGTTAATGTGGAGCACTCCTAAAGTTTAAGAATGTGCCTTGTAGTATATGCCGCTTTACAAAGTTATGCCTAGTCATGTGCTATTCTTATTTATTGTGACAGCATTCAGTGGTCTCATCAAACTGAACTGTGCTCAGGGAATAGGTGTTCCCTTTCATTAGAGCAGACATTGCTTGACAGATGAGCATCACTGCTGTGGACCAGTATGGACTTCTAGTTTGTTTGTGAAGGTGAATGTGTTTGGTCCTGAGAAAGATTCACCAAAGAAAGATCCACTAGATTATGAGTATTGGAACCTGAGCAATGCTGCTTCTTTACTGCCAATGCTGTGACAGGGTATGTGTAAGGACACACATCACAGATCACCAATACATCAGCTGGAATAGGAAAGAGAGAAGTCAACTCACTCAGTGGGCTCTGCAAGAGGACTACCCCATCTGTTGGACAAACAGCGTCATATTTATTTCCAAAATCTTTGATCAATGTAATTGCAATTTGAAAAAAAATTAAACATTAACTTATGAAAACCTGACATTTCTTCGACAAAATTTAACACATCCTTACATACAGGTAGTTATGTTCAGTGGCATAACATTAATCCCTGCAGCCCCTGCAGTGTGGATAAAGGGGATAATCTCCAGGGGGCCCCTCAGCACCACATAGTCATACACCGCACACTGGCCAGCAATATGCACTGCTGACAGACCCCTGTCCTGAGAGCTGCTGACTTGATTCGGGACCCCCACAATGTACTTTGCAGTGCCCCACTGTACCCACGTTTTGTTATGCCACTGTCTACACTTGCATTTGCCCGGGCAAGCATTTCCTTAGATGGTATGATTTACAAATCTGTACTAAAGGCATGTTAAATATATGAGTCTATTCATTCCAACGTTTTTTGTGAGCCTATGGGAAACATTTTCTAATATGTATGTCCATGATGTGCTTATGGAATATACTTATTGTTGCCAAAATCAATAGATGTTTCAGGTTTTTCTTGACAAGTGCCTAATGAATTTTTTGATTTCTTCTCTAAAGGGCAAAAAAAAAAAAAGACTTCACCATGCAAATCAGTTATCTGTAGGTATTTAACAAAACTCCTGAATATTTATAACAATCTGGGTTTTAATATTGATGCTCAAGAACAGGCCCCTTGGCCCACTCCAGATCCTTTCAGATAAAACAGTATGATGTTTTGCCCACTCAGTCAGTTGAAGTCCATATGTAGTTAGAAACCTCTCCCCATATTTCCTGAAGGTTTTCTCCAAAGTGCCTTGTAGGATCATAAGAGAATCCATATACATTTGGTGGTTTCTACAATGGTGCCTTGTCTCATGTGTATCGCACACATGGACAGCTACTGGACTTCCTTTGAACGCCACGTCTGAACAGTGGAAGGATACCTTTATTCCGTTCTCAAAGGTTAGTAAGTACCATTCCGGCTTTTTGGCAGTTGTGGCCCGCTTCGCTCGAAAGGAGCGGGGTGGGTGTGTCACGCGGTAGGGGGGGCACCTAAAATTGAATTAAATTAAATTAAAAAAAACACTCACCCTGCAGCCAATCCTGACGCTGCTCAAAATAGTGTCACGATTGGCTGGGAGCGCCCTGGCTGGGTGCTCCCAGGCAGACTTGGAGCCCATACAGGCTCTCTCCAGCCTGGCAACACTGGAGAGGGCCTACCACGCATGTGTGTTATACATGCACAGTGAGGGGGAGTGTTGAGCAATCCCCTCACAGCTCCTCTCCCCACATGCCCCGCCACTTTCACAACAAGGGTATTATTATCTCCTTGTTGTGAAAGTTTTGCAGCTTCTGCTGCTGGCAGGGGTGTGACGCTCCTCTGCCCTAACGCTTTTCGAGCACCATCCATTTTCCTGCTGGTCACTGATAAAACCTCTGATACATTTCTCTCTCTTTCTTGCACATAACAGTGAATAATCATGTTGTCTTCTCTGTGTCACTTCTGCTCTACTGAAGAGGTTGTGAAATACTTTCTGCATGACCGCATTCATTACATTTTCACATACATTGCAACATCTTACAATTCTTCCTGTGTACTTCATCCCAAGCACTTGTACCTGAAGCATTTACTGATTATTGTGTTTTAAAACTCTATCAAGTGGATTCCACTATTTCAGCAATACAGATCACAAATCATTTTACTCAAACTAGCCACTTACAGTACTGACAATCAGGGCCAGGTCGGTTTCATCACTAATTTAATTTTGGAAAGACAAATTTGTTTCTAGTTTTTGAATCATTTATGTGGTGGGTTAAGTTTCCTATTAGTTTTTTGTGTATCTCAAATCCATACTTTACTAATGTTTCACTGAGACACACTTTGCTGCTATAATATTTTTTGGCACAACATATGTTTCTAGTTATGCCTCTAAAGAAATACAAAATATATTTCTGCAGAGATGTTTTTTTTAGAAAAATTAATTTGCCTTGGAAATATTTTTCTTGTCAGCCTGTTTGCTTGTATAAAGTATTTTTTAAATAATGTTTAAACTTCACCTTTTTCTGTTTTTCTGAACTCAGGCTCTCTGTTGAAGCAAACAATGTCAAATATTATTTCTCTCGTCCTGGTGAAAGATTTAATTAAATGTACTTAAATGCAAAATCAAATAATACATATTTATTCACAACTAACAGTAGTTCTTTACTTTGAATCATGAGACACAACATAATTCAATGTGTGGATTATCTTTCAATAAACACAGTAGTTCTGTAATTCAAAACATGTGAGCTATACCTTTAATGTATCTGTTGCTCTGTCCGGCTTTTATCAAATGATCCAGGAAGCTGTATACAATAACAGTGCCACTTTTCTTTAGTTAGCTATGTAGAGATAGCGACCAGGATGCATCATTGGGAATATGTGATATCATCGGTGACCCACTCAAACACAGGACAGCCAAAGCTTGCAGCACTTACTATACTATACTTGATGGAAGACGATTTTATAAGGAGACCTGTTTCTATCCATGCTCTGAAATAATTATAAATTGTATCTAAAACCTGGCTATATAAAACAAATTATGGTAAGAATGGCATGTAGCAACTTAGTGCATGTTTTGTAAATGTTAGATCCGGTGGAAAGTGACCAAGATCCATTATCCTGAATAATATCTAAAACCGTGCTAGTCCTCCAGATCTGTCAGGATGCTAAAATGAGTATGTTAACCCAAATAACATCCTGCATAACTTTTAGGTGAGTTTGTAATCACCAAGAGACATGATTGTGTACTAGAATAACATACCCTAAAAATATTTTGACAGAAATATTTTGTCCTTATTATCATTTACAAAGTGTTGCCCCATTGGAGTTAATAATTAGGAATCTACTTCCAGTTGTGCAATATTTTTTGTATACAGTTTTTATGATGCAGTATTTCCATCAGACGATAGTTTTGCTACTACATAGACTATAATTGCCCCCGACATGGGCCAAACAACAGTCAGGATGCTCCCTGACATCTTGGTAGCCTACAACACCACTGACCATAAAGTAGTGCTGGTCTAGAGGTATTTTAGGTAGCCATACATACATTTTATGAATTATCCTCAGAACATCTAAAATGGGGAAAAGATGGGAATTTTTCAGGAATATTCACATAGTCAATGCAAATGAAAATGTTTGTGCCCTGATAATCCTTTTACTAATCAGGAGCTGGATGTGTTGGGCTGGATTCACAACGTTTTGTAAAAGTAAGTAAAAGAATACTACTTTACTATTACTTCCTGTACTCATGAATACTTTTGTGAACTGGCCCATTTACTTTATCTTGAGTGCTGTGGCCAGCAAGTTGTTTCCTTTGAACTGCCCCATAACCCAGTTCGTCCTCCTCACCCCATACTTCAAGGCAGAAATCTGGGGTTACATTTTGATATGGACCTGAATTCCATCTCACAACACAATGAGGTTACCAACATTCAGCTTTGACTCATGTACAAAAGTTTCACACTGCTCCTCATGATTCATACAACAGATCAAACTTGCACTCATGGCAATGCCCTCCTTAAAGAACTCATGACTATGCTGCAAAGGGTTAAGTATGCAGTAGGTAGAGTATACTGTCACTTAGGCAGTTGTGACAATATCAAGGCATTGCGGTTCTGAGATGGGGATCAAATTTAAACACTTAGCATTATGCACAAAGCCTGTTGTGCAAAGGTACTGGATAACACCAGCTTCTGGTTTTATGATGTGCCAGACATGACGCCTTGCATGTAATAAATCCTGATGCATCTTCACAACTGTTCTGGGTATTATCGTTTTATAGAGTAATTCATTGAGGAAGATAACTGGGTGTGAGGACCCTAGAGTTTCAACATTCTTAATTCATGATTCTGGTATTTAACATAGGAGGTAGGCATAAATGACTTGATTCTTTTAGATGTAATTACTCATAATTATTTCAAAGGTACTCATAATTATGTGTAATTATGTGAGAAGCATAATCCAGCATTTAGCAGTAATGCACCCTTCCGTCCAAAATGGGCCTGTGCTAAGAAAATAGCACTAATTGCTATAGGACAGTAGTTAATTGCTCTTTCCTTGAGACAGATGGTCTGTTTGGGACCAGAAAATAACTTTTTTCCATGTATCAAAACAAAATGTGGCTCGGTAACTTGTTTACCTAATCAGACTTTGCATTTGCAATGCGATACTAGCAAGGGGTGTGTTTAGGGCGTCCCTTCCTAATACCAAATCACACCAGCATGTAGGAATGTTTTGCGACCATGATGGTAACCCATTTGCAAATTTGCAGGGATCCTCAGTGACCCCTTCCCCTTTGTGAATGGAAGCGTGAATATTTTTTCGGAGCCGGTAGTGGTCTCACGAACCAGTGCCTACACTGAAAAAATTAAACAAAAAGTTTTCATTTTTTTGTTTGAAATGCATCCTGTTTTCCTTTAAGGAAAATGGGCTGCATTTTTTTAAAAAACTGCTTTAATTAAAAGCAGTCACAGACATGGTGGTCTGCTGCCCCCAGCAGGCCACCATGCATGTGAGTGTGGCCATTCACAATGGGGTTGCAAATTGCGACCTACCTCATGAATATTGATGGGGTAGGTGTTTCTCTAAACGCGACTCACAAAAACTTGCAATTAGAGACTCGCAAAATGAATGGATATCCATCTGGTCCTTAGTTTGTTGTTCCTGTGCTCCCGCAGTTGGATTTTTGTCATAAATTCCTCTTAATTACTCATGGTGGCCTAATTGCGAATTTTGGTAATTTTGCATCGTATGAGTAATGCGTAATTGTTGTAATTACTTCAAGGCCTAGTAGTAAGCATGCAAACTCAACTTCAGGAATCTTTTGAAAACATCAGCGACATTCAGGTGACTCACTAAAAATAAAACCAAGAGAGTGGAAGTAGAAATCTAGATCTAGTCCTCCAGCTGGACACTTTTAAGTTATCCTTGGCAATTCATGATTAGTTCCCTTATTCCAACTTTCAATCTGGAATTTGAAAGTTTGGTACTGTGATTAGAAAATAAATATTACAAAACACATGACATACATATAGATTACCTAAATTCAGTGCTCACACCTGGCCTGGAACTGTTTGTCTTTCCATCAGTGCTCAAAGAGATAAAGGCAACATATGATGCTGAAAGGCAACTCGTTGAAGCAATGAACAAGTATATAATAAAAATAAAGGCTTGCATCCACATTCAAGTTTTAGATCTAATGTTGGGCTGGGAGGAAGTGCTCTACAAAAAGTCACAAGGCTTTATTAAAAAGTCACATAGCTTTATTAAATTGGATTGGACTTTGAAAATGAATCTAGGTATCACAAGGAGCTTGTGAAAAGTGCATAATATTTCCACATCATGTTGCTGCCGGTTTATGATTGGCCAGAACATACTGAGGTATGGCATTACCCACACAATTAATATGTTTCAAACTGAATTGCCATTAACTACCCTAAGTGTGGTAGGTATTTAGTGTTACTCAAACTGCAGTACTCTAATGGTGAGTTGGAAATGGAGCCAGTTGCCTGATAGAATATTACTACCATGCTTAGAGTTTGAACAAAAAATCACAGACCAAGCTCAAATATGCCCAATTATACATCTATTTAGATCTAGGGAAATAGGATAGCTGGGAGAGGTTTAAACTGATACCAAGAGTACTGAAATTGAATGGGCCCTTTGTAATTTTGTCCATATACTCTTTATACCGGTCTAACACAATATGGTCTTAAACTCCAAGGCAATATATATATATGTATTTTCGATGGCATGTGTAGCTGCAGATACACATGCTTTGCACATCCCGCCATCTAGTGTTGGGCTCGGAGTGTTACAAGTTGTTTTCTTCAAAGAAGTCTTTCGAGTCACGAGATCGAGGGACTCCTCCCCTTTCGGCTCCATTGCGCATGGGCGTCGACTCCATCTTAGATTGTTTTTTTTCCGCCATCGGGTTCGGACGTGTTCCTTTTCGCTCCGTGTTTCGGTTTGGAAAATTAGTTAGAATCTCAGAAAATTTGACGGTATTGTTTTCGTTCGGTATCGGGATAGTTACTACAGATCGACACTGACTTTTGAAGAGCTCCGGCGGCCCTTCGGGGTTTTTTGGACCACGTGTCTCTTCAAGGCTGATGGAACGGACCCCATACCGCTTCTGCCCAAATGTCACAACAAGTATCCGTATACAGATCAGCACCTGGTCTGTAACTTGTGTTTGTCTCCAGAACACAAAGAAGATACTTGTGAAGCCTGTCGAGCGTTTCGGTCGAGGAAGACATTAAGAGACCGAAGAGCGAGAAGACTGCAAATGGCGTCGGCGCCGACAGGACAAAGGCATTTGGAGGAGGAAGAGGAAACCTTCTCCATCCAGCAGTCGGACTCGGACGAGCTCGATCCCGAAGAAACTCCTAAAACTGTGAGTAAGACGTTGAAACATAAAACTCACGAGAAGACCACAAAAGCCCAGGGGACGCCACCGCCAACAGGCTATGGCTTAACCCGTAAAATAGGTGACCAATCATCGGCACCGAAAAAGGGCACGCTTGTGTCGAAGTCATCCGACTCCGGTCGAGATACCGGCACACAGCAATCTCGAGCCCGAGACAGCGGCTCCGAGCAAGTTCGGCACCGAGACAGCGGCACCGAAATGGGTCGGCACCGAGAGACCACGACGCCGAAAATAAAGAAAGTGTCGTCGGAGCCGAAGAAGGCTACCGAAAAGGTTTCCATTCCGAAACATCCAGCCTCGGAACCAAAATCAGGTTCTTACACAGAGGAACAGGGATTGTCCTCCCAAATGCAAGGACATAAGTTCGGACAAGAACTAGAATCAATGGAGCCAGACTACACTCAAAGGAGGCTCCACATTCAAAAGGACACAGGGAAGATAAGCACTCTTCCCCCAATTAAAATGAAAAGAAGACTTGCCTTTCAAGAAAAAGACACGCAGGCACAAGCAAAGGTGGCAAGACAGACAACTCCGCCACCATCTCCACCACCATCAATGCACACATCACCGGTAGTCACTCCACCACTGATGCAATCCCCAACACATACTGCAATGAGTCAGGACGATCCCGACGCATGGGACCTTTATGGTGTGCCAATATCGGATAACAGCCCAGACTGTTACCCAGCGAGACCGTCCCCACCTGAGGACAGTACATCCTACACGCAGGTGGTCTCAAGGGCAGCGGCTTTTCATAATGTCACCTTGCATTCAGAACCGATTGAGGATGCCTTTTTGTTTAATACACTATCCTCCACTCATAGCCAATACCAGAGCTTACCTATGCTACCTGGAATGCTAAAACACTCCAAACAGGTGTTTCAGGAGCCTGTGAAGGGCAGGGCCATAACTCCAAGGGTGGAGAAAAAGTACAAGCCACCGCCTACAGACCCTGTGTATATCACGCAGCAATTAACACCAGACTCTGTGGTAGTAGGGGCAGCTCGCAAGAGAGCAAACTCTCACACCTCGGGAGACGCACCACCTCCAGACAAGGAGAGTTGCAAATTTGACGCAGCAGGGAAAAGGGTTGCAGCACAAGCAGCAAACCAATGGGGCATTGCCAACTCACAAGCACTTCTGGCAAGATATGGTAGGGCTCATTGGGACGAAATGCAGCATTTCATAGAACACTTACCCAAAGAGTTCCAGAAAAGGGCACAACAAGTGGTGGAGGAAGGACGAAGTATCTCAAATAATCAGATACGGTCAGCAATGGATGCAGCAGATACAGCTGCAAGGACAGTAAATACTGCAGTAACAATAAGGAGACACACATGGTTGCGAACGTCAGGATTCAAGCCGGAAATACAACAAGCCGTGCTGTATATGCCTTTTAATGGACAGCAGTTGTTTGGGCCGGAGGTGGACACTGCTATAGAAAAACTTTAAAAAGACACTGATACGGCCAAAGCCATGGGCGCACTCTACTCCCCACAGAACAGAGGCACATTTCGCAAAACACAGTTTAGAGGGGGGTTTCGAGGACAGGCTACAGAACCCACAACCTCACAAACAAGGCCCACTTATCAAAGTCAATATCAGCGGGGAAGTTTTCGGGGGCAATATAGAGGGGGACAATTCCAAAAGAATAGAGGGAAGTTCCAAAGCCCCAAAACTCCTCAAAACAAGCAGTGACTTCCAAGTCACAAATCCCCAACACATAACACCTGTGGGGGGGAGACTAAGCCATTTTCACAAACATTGGGAGGAGATAACAACAGACACTTGGGTACTGGCAATTATCCAGCATGGTTATTGCATAGAATTTCTCAGATTCCCTCCAAACATTCCACCAAAAACACACAATATGTCAAAACAACACATGGATCTTCTAGGACTAGAAGTCAGGCATTGCTACAAAAAGGAGCAATAGAATTAGTACCAATTCAACAGAAAGGAACAGGAGTTTACTCTCTGTACTTTCTCATACCCAAAAAGCACAAAACACTGAGACCTATATTAGATCTCAGAACATTAAATACCCACATCAAATCAGACCACTTACCAGACGTAATCCCACTGCTCAAACAACAAGACTACATGACAACACTAGACCTAAAGGATGCATATTTCCATATACCAATACATCCTTCACACAGAAAGTACCTACGATTTGTATTCCAAGGGGTACATTACCAATTCAGGGTGTTGCCATCTGGAATAACAACTGTGCCAAGAGTTTTTACAAAATCCCTGGCAGTAGTAGCTGCGCATATCAGAAGGCAGCATATACATGTGTTCCCGTACCTAGACGATTGGTTACTCAAAACCAACACACTAGAACGGTGTGTACAACACACAAAGTACGTCATAGAAACCCTACACAAACTAGGTTTCTCAATCAACTACACAAAGTCACACCTTCAGCCGTGTCAGACACAGCAATACTTAGCGTTACAAAAACGATTGCCACTCCAAGTCCACAAAGAGTACAAGCATTTCACAATATAATACAGGTCATGTATCCAAACCAAAGAATACAAGTCAAAATAGTAATGAAACTTCTAGGCATGATGTCCTCATGCATAGCCATTGTCCCAAACGCAAGATTGCACATGCAGCCCTTACAACAGTGCCTAGCATCACAATGGTCACAGGCACAGGGTCAACTTCTAGATCTAGTGTTGATAGACCGCCAAACATACACCTCGCTTCAATGGTGGAACAATATAAATTTAAACCAAGGGCGGCCTTTTCAAGACCCAGTGCCTCAACACGTAATAACTACAGATGCCTCCATGACAGGGTGGGGAACACACCTCAATCAACACAGCATTCAGGGACAATGGGACTCTCGGCAAAGACAGTTTCACATAAATCACTTAGAACTATTGGCAGTATTTCTAGCGTTAAAAACATTTCAACCAATAATAAGCCGCAAACACATTCTTGTCAAAACAGACAACATGACAACAATGTATTACCTAAATAAACAGGGAGGAACACACTCAACACAGTTGTGTCTCCTGACACAGAAAATATGGCATTGGGCGATACACAACCACATTCGCCTAATAGCACAGTTCATTCCAGGGATTCAGAATCAATTAGCAGACAATCTCTCTCAGGATCACCAACAGATCCACGAATGGGAGATTCACCCCCAAGTACTACACACTTACTTCCAAAATTGGGGAACACCACAAATAGATCTGTTTGCAACAAAAGAAAACGCAAAATGCCGAAACTTCGCATCCAGGTACCCACAAAATCAGTCTCTGGGCAATGCGTTATGGATGAGTTGGTCAGGGATATTTGCATACGCTTTTCCTCCTCTCCCACTCCTTCCATATCTAGTAAACAAGTTCAGTCAAAACAAACTCAAACTCATACTCATAGCACCAACTTGGGCAAGACAACCTTGGTACACAACACTACTAGACCTCTCAGTAGTGCCTCATATCAAACTACCAAACAGACCAGATCTGTTAACTCAACACAATCAACTGATCAGACACCCCAATCCAGCATCGCTGAATCTAGCAATTTGGCTCCTGAAGTCTTAGAGTTCGGACACTTAGACCTTACACAGGAATGTATGGAAGTCATAAAACAGGCTAGAAAACCAACCACTAGACATTGCTATGCAAGTAAGTGGAAAAGGTTTGTTTATTATTGCCATAATAACCAAATTCAACCCTTACACGCATCTGCTAAAGACATCGTAAGCTATTTGCTACATTTGCAAAAGTCAAAACTAGCTTTTTCATCCATTAAGATACATCTTACCGCAATTTCAGCTTACCTGCAAATTACCCACTCAACTTCACTGTTTAGGGTACCAGTCATAAAAGCCTTTATGGAAGGCCTAAAAAGAATTATACCACCAAGAACACCACCAGTTCCTTCATGGAACCTCAACATTGTCTTAACACGACTCATGGGGCCACCTTTTGAGCCCATGCACTCATGTGAAATGCAATATTTAACATGGAAAGTTTCATTTTTAATTGCCATCACATCTCTAAGAAGAGTCAGTGAAATCCAAGCATTTACCATACAAGAACCATTTATTCAAATACACAAGCATAAAGTAGTTTTACGGACAAATCCAACATTTTTACCGAAAGTCATATCACCATTCCACTTGAATCAAACAGTAGAACTACCAGTGTTCTTCCCACAGCCAGATTCTGTAGCTGAGAAAGCACTACATACATTAGACATCAAAAGAGCGTTAATGTACTACATTGACCGAACAAAACAAATTCGGAAAACAAAACAATTATTTGTTGCTTTCCAAAAACCTCATACGGGAAATCCAATTTCCAAACAAGGCATTGCTAGATGGATAGTTAAATGCATTCAAACCTGTTATCTCAAAGCAAAAAGAGAACTGCCTATTACACCGAGGGCACACTCAACTAGAAAGAAAGGTGCTACCATGGCCTTTCTAGGAAACATTACAATGACTGAAATATGTAAGGAAGCCACATGGTCTACGCCTCATACGTTTACCAAGCACTACTGCGTGGATGTGTTAACAGCACAACAAGCCACAGTAGGACAAGCAGTACTACGAACTTTGTTTCAAACAACTTCAACTCCTACAGGCTGAACCACCGCTTTTGGGGAGATAACTGCTTACTAGTCTATGCAAAACATGTGTATCTGCAGCTACACATGCCATCGAACGGAAAATGTCACTTACCCAGTGTACATCTGTTCGTGGCATGAGGCGCTGCAGATTCACATGCGCTCACCCGCCTCCCCGGGAACCTGTAGCCATTTTGAAGTTGATCTTGAACATTTGTAAATTTGTAAAAATATCACTTTAAACTACATTATATACATACATGTTTACTCCATTGCATGGGCACTATTACTATGATACACAACTCCTACCTCACCCTCTGCGGGGAAAACAATCTAAGATGGAGTCGACGCCCATGTGCAATGGAGCCGAAAGGGGAGGAGTCCCTCGATCTCGTGATTCGAAAGACTTCTTCGAAGAAAACAACTTGTAAAACTCCGAGCCCAACACTAGATGGCGGAATGTGCAAAGCATGTGAATCTGCAGCGTCTCATGCCACGAACAGATGTACACTGGGTAAGTGACATTTTCCATATATATATATATATATATATATATATATTTTATAATGCCATTTCACGATGCCTTGTAGTTTCCCCAGGGTCAGCTCGCATAAATGACGATGGCACCACCAAATCAGAAGTATAAAAATTCCATTTATTTTATTGCATAAAGTATTAAGTCTCTCATGAAAGCACTAAGCAACTAAATCCCAGCGAGGAGCACACATATCGTTAATCAGAGTCTTCACAAAGCTACCATGAAGTCATGCCTCTAAAATCACCATATACACCGTCTCCATGAGACACCAGGTTGCCATGCTAATTATTTAAGACAGTGACGAGCAGTCTCACTCTCTTTCATTACATTCATCCAGTTACTCATCAATGTTAGTGTTAGTGGCTGTGTTGTCCAAACGAAACACAAAATAATATCATGATAATAATAACATCATTGACAGCTTCTAGAATCATGCCCAAGTGGACAAATCCCCAATACCACCACACATCATATACTGATCCTGTTAGTAAGACATCCAAAAAAACGAAGACATGTGCAATATTCCTTATCTGTGAATCACCATACCCATGCTGGGCACATCACAAAGTGCAGGGAAGTGGGAGAAGTAGGATAAACAATGCATGTTCTAGCCGCCATCAGGCCTCCTTCGTCCTGTAATATATATATACATATAACATCATTACTCACCCAATAAATGTTCATAGCATACTAAAATCCAAATTACGTTCTAACTAGATGTGGAAAACAAAGTGCAGACGCTAGGTAAGCAAAAACATAGATTTCTCTAAACGTACACTCCATTTATGAAAAATATATATTCAGCCCCCATTTAGATGTATATTTAACTCTTCATCAGTATTTAATCCCTTCGGCCTTTTATTTTCTAAGTCCAATATATATTTAGATTTCTTCTTCCCTTTGTAGTTTTCTATCACCCCCTATGATTAGATGGAATATGTTTTATAGAGAAAAAGGAAATTAAGGTTTCTTGAAACAGAGTTTAAAAACTAATTTTGTATTCTTTGTAACAAAAGGGAATATATAAAGTGTGATGTTCTGATATCATTGTAACTACTGTACATGTCCATCTGGCTGTCACATCCCACCTAATAATTTTAAACATTTTAACTGTTGAAGGTTATCATTCGTATCAATGGAGTTCAGAGGAGTATGCCAACAGATGTGTGCATGTTTACTCATGTCAGTAAGGGGTGTGCGTAACGTTGGTGTAGCAGTTGCAGAGTCAGCGAGGCCCAGAGCTCTGAGTGCCCCATTGAACCATGCAGTTAATGTATTTTAACTACCTCAGCAGCACCCAAAATGATATTTTCCATTCTGGCTTGCACCACGATCCATGGCATCCTTGATATGATGCTGATGTCAGGGGTCCAGTCTTTATGGTTCTGCTTGATGTCTTGAAGTTTCTAGGATTTTGTCAGTCCAAGGATGTGCTGATGAGTATGGGCTCATGTTTTCTTTTGTAACGATTGGCAACAATGGCGCAGGGGTAGCTCTTTCGAGGCCTTGTGAGTTTAGGTAAGTTCCATACACAGTGTTGTAATGTATTAATTTGAATCTTGAGATTATGGAGGTTTTAACAGGAAACACAAGTATTATGGCATAATCGAGGGCTGTATCCTCTGGTTTCTCTTCAAACCGTATAAATTGTTCACCTTTTACTAAAGATTTTTGTGGAGGATAACAATCTACGGGGCTTATTTACAAACCCTTTGTGCCGCTGGTGCATCACTTATTATGGTGTGAGGTAAAGCAGAACAAGTCGCTGCGTTGCCCTACACTGCACCGGGGGAGTTCCATGGACATTGCAGTGGGTTTTCCCACGCAAATCTGAGGGGTTTTGATGAATTCCCAGATTTACAGGGATCTGTAAACCTAGAAAACGTGACTACTGTACGCCTCCCCAGGGGAAGCATAACGAGGAGAAATATCATTTTTTTTCCATCTTTTTTCCTCTGTTCATGTGTGCTGCATTTTGCAGAGCACATAGAGAAAGGAAAAAGCCTCCAGAGATTGTTTTGTGCAGGAAGATACACCTTCCTGCACAAAAACAGCCCTGCCTACCACACCGACACTCTTGCCTCATGGTGCAATGGTGCCTGCTTTGGCGTTAGGCACCAAACTCTCTGCCAACACTGGCAGAAAGGACAGTAATACACCAGATTTCATCAAAACGGACATTCCTGCCCTTTTGAATCATCATAGGGCAACACAACAAATATGTCCCTTGGTGTGTACATTTCATGTCTAGTTCCACAATTCAGCTGTCCATGCGTTGATCCAATTTGGTCCTCAGCATGTTCTTTTATATGATGTGACCGCTTTCTTTGCTCTGCCAAGTGTAAGTAGAGTGGGTAACAGCTCAGTCGTTTCTGGTTTTGTGTTGTCACATCCCTGTGTCTGGCAAATGAACCTCATGAATGGGACCATATGATAAGAAATGACCTTTTGGTATGGATCTTGCCTATCTTAGACTGTCCAATGTAGGTAGAGTATTACTGTTGATCAAGTCTCCCAGTTTTAATTGTCACCCCGAAGGTTTAGAGGATTTTGTGGCTTTTGCTAGGTTGCTAATTCTGTCACCTCATGGGTCCAAAGTTACTTGGACTGGATTAATCAATTTCAATAAAAACATAATGCAAGTAAAACCCCATACTCCATGTAGCAAAACAAATCACGAACAGGTTAAAAAAAGAGACAAAGCACACTTGCAGTTTAAACAAAAATATACAATGCCACCGGTCTTGTTCATGTCACGGATTTTTCTAAAACATTTTGTTACAGCAATTATTGAAAGGCTTTTTAAGCTCGAACAATACATAATGCGCTTTACGTAAGCACATTTGTCATGCTCCTAGCAGTGAGCTTCACTCGTTCTAAATATCTATTCAATTCCTAGAACAACATTCGGTGATCCCTACTGTTAACAAAATTAAAATTGTACCAGGAACTGACATTTTCTTGTTGAATACCTTTTATGTCACGTCAGCCTTTATATTGTGACTTGGAATTCACAGATCCTTCGCTAATGATGCTAATATTTATTAGAGGTGCTACTTGAATTGTCTCCTAAATGTGACTGTTTTAATGGATTGCAACGCAAATTAAACATGATTGAGGAAAGAAAAAGACTTACCGTATTTATACTTTTTTTGCGCCGCATTTGCGTCGTTTTTTGACGCAAAAACGGCGCAAACTTGCAAAATGCCATTGTATTTTGTAGGTTTGCGCCGTTTTGCGTCAAAAAGCGGCGCAAATGCGGCGCTAAAAAAAGTATAAATACGGGCCTTAGGGCTTTCCTTCTTGGCATAAAAATTTTAATATGATTTAGGTTATCGAATTTACCAATAATTTTTTGAACTTAGAAGTCGTTTTTATGTATATTGAACAAAATTAAAGAAACATATTTTATGCATAAGTACCATTAGCTGATCACCTCACTTCATACCGTATGTTGAAACATCCTCTAAGATATTTCAAGTTTGAGGTAGCCATTTTTTATTTCTTTTTGAAACTTTTTTGCAGGTTTTTTTTACAGCGCGAATTAGGCATTAGAGGTCTTTATGTGAGCATCAAGTTATACTCTGAAGCTGGGTTCTACAGGACACATTTCCTAAATATATGTTTAACATTTTCTTTTTCATTAATTATTTAATCGTTTGTAAATCATTATTGGTGCCAAAAAACTTCACACAGATGTCTGTAGGAAGTATATTACTGTGGAGATCTTCATCTGTTTGTTGTAAACATACATTTCCAGCCCGAAATGGCTGCATTTATGTGTGCCAGTTATTCAATAAGTGATATTTAGTAGGCTTACAGGCATTTACTAAATTACTCCGTAGTACACTCCATGCAAATATGCAAAAGGTCGGGACAGGGCGGATAAAGGCGATATTTGTCTTGAGACTTTGTGAACACACACAAACTCATGAGTTTGCAGCCATTCACTAATTTCCACCTGGTCCTTTACCACACTCTAGGAATATGTACAAATAATCCAATTTAACCATTGAATTGGATTTTTATTAACAATAAAAAATGGTGGCTTAATTGGTTTTCTTACTGTTACTCTTTCTGAAGTAATCAGTATTGGTCTTTTAATTTGCACTTTGTTTTTCTACAAAGGTCAGCTAGTCCTGTCACAGTGAAAATGGCTTTTGGGTCTTTGTCATTTTAGGGACACAGTAATATTTATATTCTGACTATCCCACTTTTAAATACCATGCACTCTGCCTTGTGGACCTCAGGCATACACAAGAGTGACTTACACTATCTAAAACAGAGTTCTTTACTTTCCAAAAAGGGTTATTTTGACATGTAACACTGCAAGCTTTACACTGCAGCAGTCAGATTACACAGGGTCTGCTGCTAGCTATGTTTGCACTGCCACCCTAGTGGATGGCACAATAAGTGGTGCACTCCACATGTGGCATGTAACCTCACGGCCCTGGGTGCACTTTTTACACCATATACTAAGGACTAAAAGGCAAGTGAAAGGTGTGTGCAAATCAGGAGAAAAGGGTCCACAAAATCTGGGGTGTCAACGTAGAAAATGTTGATTTCCTACATCCAAGAGGAACAATTTCAATGGAGGGATATACAAACATCCTTTGGCAATGACCTCTTTAAAGTGAAGGAGGGTTGCAGCCTACAGAAAGATGGTACTGTGGCCCCATTTATCATTAGAAAATATCATGGGCTGTAAACTACTACAGGTGGCAGGGGAATCAGAAAGTGAAAAAATCTATGTTGCTTGATGGCAGATCTAGCAGGGTACTGACCGTGAGGTCAGGGTTTAGGGACCCAAGATGAAAGCAACGGGTAGGAAGCAGAGGTCACTCAGAGAAGAAGGAGCAATAGGTATGGGGTTACCTGTTTTTTCATGACATAACCTCGGAACTGTCACTGGTGTATCCATATCTGTCATGGAGGTAATATCTGGGATATCAGAGACACAGACAGGATAAGCCCTGGTTCACAACCCATTAATGGCATATAACAAGTGTGCCACAGTTGATGTGGGATATGTACCTACAATGGAAGTACTGTACTGCCTGGAAAATATTTAGTCCTAAGGAACAGACTCTGGGCTGAGACGAGGATAAATTCAGTTTAAGGAATTAGGCTCGACTCTAAGACAGAAGTGTTTGCACAAAAAGACGGCTGTCAGGAGCAGCCTATGTGGATCTCCTGGAAAGCTATCAGGGATCCCAGTGTGGGCCCTTTAGAGACAGGGAAGGGAAAAGTATTGGGCATTGAGCCTGATTATTGCTTACAAGACTGGAAACTGGTATGTGTGCATTTCCTGTACATAGGCCACAGAACTAATAGGTGAAGCCTTCCGGCCCACAGACACACTCAATGCACAGGATATGAGCATTTACCAGTGATGGATGGTCAGTCCAGTATATTCATACAGCCATACATTCACTTCTTATAAATATAGATATATATCGATCTATCTATATATATAAACATATATATATATATATATATATATATTACTCCACAAGTTTCACCTCGGAGTGCGGCAGCTGCAACACAGCGGTCCTGGTCGGTCTCCGAGTCGCCCAATATAAGCAAACACACTCTTAGAGTTCCAAGAGAACCAGGACACCTCTGTACAAAAATTCTCTAATTTATTTGACAGCAAAACAAAATAACTCCAGGTGTCCTGGTTCTCTTGGAACTCTAAGAGTGTGTTTGTATATATATATATATATATATATATATATATATATATATATAAAGGGGGTTACTTTTCTTGTTTAACTTAACATTTTGAAGTAGCAGGATGCCATCACTCACAGTGAGGTAAACCTTGGCCTACGTGGTTTGACCCTGTCCCCCATTGTGTATGCTGTAGTGGGTGGAATAAAAAAACATGATAGACACAGCATCAGACTAATTGACCTAGACAGGTGTAATATTTTATTATAATTATATATATTTGAAATCGCAGCTACATGGCCATTGAAAATGCTATCACCTGTACACATTTTGTGAGGCAGTATTTGTTTATGGAAGTAGTGTAAAATACCACCAATCTGGTGCAGGAGCCTTTGTACACTGCTACTCCTATTCTGATTCTGATGTATATATTGGTCTAGGTCTTCCCACCTCTCTAGGAAGGAAGGAATGCACCTGTATCGATACTTAATCTTTCATTTCTGTAGTGTGTAAGGTGTTTTCATTAAGATCCCACCCTATATTTTTTAACCTTAACTGATTGGTCTGACATCATCTTTCAGCACCCAGTATGCAACTTTTCCTAATTGGCGATTTCTTATTAGGAAACAAGGTAAACTGCTCTTTGAGCAGGCAAACCTGCTTACCACCAGGGCCCCTATTCTGATATGGATGAGCCCGCAGATGGGGCTGCAGGCTCTGAATCCACAGCTGGCACTGCTACTATAACGGTTGAACTCTGTGCTGGGTTTTGCTCTATTGACACATGATTCGACACCCTCACTAGCCACCTTGATCATATGGGCAAACGCCTAGACATCTAACCAGACTTGTAGAGCTGAAGAGTACATTTCAGGCCTGCAGGATAAGTTAAGAGTCTGAAGAAACTGGAGAACATCCTAAAGAGAGTAGCAATCGCAAATGCGAACTTGGATGCATGCAGCGGACGCACCGCCGGCATGCCGAAGGCAAGCCCGTCTGCACCCATTTGTTTCCTATGCCACCACAGGTGCCTGGATCCCTGGTTCTTTAGCCTACCACCGGTACTCCTCCAACGAGCTCTGAAGCCTCCAACCCAAGACCAGCTACACCGCCTCACAGCTCCACATAGAAGAACCAATCAACTGCCACCACTGCTGTTTCTCTTGCAATTTAAGAACCACCACAAATACCACCCTGCATACTCCTGACCAGAGACCACAGCTCCACAGAGCACTATGCAGCTTTTGATCCCTCTGTAGGCACACCATGGAAATCTGGTACACCATAACTTCCCTCACCCCTGACATAATGAATCACTGAAACTTGGCTTACCCCCATGTCTGCACCCGATATTGCAACTACAACACCCCCCAAATACAAGATGAACCACTGCAGCTCCCCAACAGGCACAGAGGAGGCATAGCTATCATCTCCAAGGACTTCCACAACTGTACTGCCTCTGACGACGTCACAACACCAATCATCGAACACCTCAAGTTTCTCTAAATCTAAACTGGACTTCATTGCTCCCCTAGCAATCAACTCCAACCACGAAGCTTCTGGAAAAAATGAGCATCATCGGCCTCTCACAACTGGTCACCACACCCACACACAGCAAAGGACAAACACTTGACCCCATCTTTAACACCACTGAGTTAACCTGCACTGACCACTGCATCATCCACTTCACAATCGACAGCCAACCAAAAGCCCAGGCAGCACCCCATCCACCCTCGTCGTAATTGGAGCTAAGTCCCAAAACCAGTCTGGATCGCTGCCCTCAAAAAAGCTACCCCTGTCCCCTCAGATACTCTCGAAAACAGAATATATACAACTTTGCCAACTGAATCGCCTTAGTTGCCTATGTGCATCACAACCCTGAAAAACACCACCACCAGCAAATCTACCAAGCAGGCCAGATGGTTCACCCCTAGAGTTTCTGACCTTCAAACACCACTGAAAGAAACTTGAGGAACACTGGCGCACCAACAAAACCCGTGTCAACCTCAGCACCTACAGAAACACCCTCAAAAGCTACCACCAGCATCTTAGAAAGACAAAGAAAAAAGCCGACATCTCCTGCATAGAGGCGAGCTCCAACCACACCAAGGAACTCTTCACCATTGTCAGAGAATTGTCTTTCCCATCTGCCACAGAGAATAAGATCTGCCCCTCCTAAGCTCTCTGTGATACGGTAGCAGACTACTTTCATCACAAGATGTCCAACATCGATAGCAAGTTCTACCCCCAACTCACCAACCTCAACCTCCTGCGCACCCAAACCAACACCTCCTAACCCCACCAGATCACCAACTGGAAGCTGCTGTCTACTGCCGATAGCCTCTCCATCATGAGCACCATCTACTCCGGATCCCTCATGGACCCCTGCCCACACCACATCTACAACCTAGTAAAAGAAGCAATCGCAAGCTTCCTCATAGACTTCCTCAACACCTCCACCATTATGGTACCGTCCCTGATGCTTAGAAGCACACCGAAGTCAAACCCCTCCTGAAGAAACCCCAGCAAACCCCAACAAACCTAAAAGCTACTGCCCCATCTCACGCCTCCCATTACTCGCCAAAGACTTGAAAAAAGCCATCAATTGCCAGCTCACAGACAAAGGAAACAACCTGCCCAACCCTTCCCAATTTGGCTTTCGACCAAATCACTGCACCAAGACTGCCCCGATCATGGCTACAGAAGATATCAGACGCCTCCTTGATCTAGAAGGAACATCTGCCCTGATCCGCCTCGACCTATCAGCAGCCTTGAACGCCGTCATTCACCACATTCTCATCACCACACTCCTCCACTTCAGCATCCAAGGCAATGCACTTAACTGAATCTCCTCCTTCCTCCCCAGCTGAACACAAAGAATCCACCTTCCACCCTCAACCCCACCCTCTTTAGCACCTACATGACACCACTGGCAGACATTGCTCGCAACAACACTCAACTTGTCCTGTCCCTCACAGATGATGCCATTGCCACCAGGGCCAACTTCGAAAGCACAGTGACTGACATCGTCACCTGGATGACGACCAGCTGCCTTAAACTCAACTCAGACAAAGCAGAGGTCCTCATCTTCAGGAACAAACCTTCCCCCTGGAATGACACCTGGTGGCCCTCATTACACTGACCAGCCACCCACTCAACCTCAAAATCATTCTAGACACTCAACTAACCATGAAGCAACAGATCAACGCTGTCTCCTCAGCCTGTTCCCATGCTCTCTGCGTGCTCCTCAAGATCGTCTGATGGATCCTGATCTCAACCATGAAGACAATCACCCAAACCCTCATCTCAAGCTATCTTGACTACAGCAATGCACTCTACATAAGAACCATCAACAGCTCCTAAACATTCTCCAGCCCATCCAGAACTCTGCAACAATACTCGTCTTTAACCTCCCCAGAAGAACCAGCATCAGCCCTCACCTCAGCAACCTCCACTGACTCCCTGTTGAGGAAAAATGTCTCACCAAGCTCCTCACCCACACCTACAAAGCCCTCCACAAATCCAGACCAGCCGACATAAACAACCGCCTGACTCTCCACCAACCAATCAGAGAGCTCCACTCCTCCACCGCATCCTAACCCATGTCACCCACATCTGCTGTGACTGCTGCAGAGGGCATGCCCCCTCCTACCTCACAATCAGGTCCTGGAAAGACCTCCCCGTTCATCTGCGCACCTCCCGCTCCCTGAAGGACTTCAGGAAGCAGCTCTAGTCCTGGTTCTATGACTGCCATCACCTACCGATCAAGGCTTTCAGACCCCTCCAGCACTTGGAAACACCCATGGTGATAAGCTGCGCTATACAAGACCCACTGATTGATTGATTGAACATGCATTTAGATCACTAGGCCTGGTGCCCCACCATGCCCAATCATCATGCGCCTCCTCCATTATAGGAACAGGGACACAGCGCACAGTCTGCACTTGAAACAAGGCCTCTCTAGACAGTGACACAAAGGGAGCTGGGGTGTAGCCTGCATATCCTGATGAGCCATCTGTGCTAGGAGGGAGGGGAGGAGTGGTCACTTACACCTGAAAGGGCTGTGCCTGCCCTCACACAATGCAGTTTCAAACCCCCTGGTGTGTGTCTGGGGCCTGGCCTGGGCAAGGCAGGATTTAACAAACGAGAGAGACATTTCTTTGAAGTAAGCCCACTTCAAAGGCCAAAATGGGTTTGAGAAGGACACCCAAAACCACTGACATTAGATCACTTCTGGACATCAAGAGGAACCTCTGCCTGGAGAAGAGCTGAAGAGCTGAGAAGTGCTGCCCTACCTGAGACTGTGTTTTGTGGACAATCCTGCAGTTGCTACTTCTGCCTGTGCATGAGGACAAAGACTGGACTTTGTGTGCCTTCCTGCTTGTGAAGAAATCTCCAACGGCTTGTCCTGCGCTTGCCTCCTGTTGTTGAAGTCTTAGGGCCATCAAAGACTTCTCTTGCCAGCACCTGGACTCTCCGCTGAGACTCCTGCCCTGCCAAGTGGTGCCCTATCCATTTCCTGGGGCCTTGGAAGGTGAAGCTGGCAGACCAAGACTGAAAATCCACACACAGACCGCCGTGCAGGGAAAATATCGATGCACCTTTCGAGATGCAGCTGAAAAATGATGAGCCGCCGGCTTGGCAGCAGAAATCGACGGTCCACGGGCATCGCGGATGGAAAATCGACGCACGTAGCTAGAAGAACAATGCACAACACCCGCTGACGGAGGCTGATAACATCACAACCCCCATTGCGCGGTTTTGCTGATATCGTGCAGCAGGAAAACGATGCAAAGCCTGCCCGGATCCAAGTGCTGCCCGGGTCAACGCACCGCTCCCCTGCAAAGAGGAAAAACGACACACGCCGACCCGACCGGAGAAGGAGAAACAACGCACGGTCTCACTTGCAGGTGAGAAATCGACGTACTGATTACCTTTTTCAATGCACACTAGCCCGTGCATAATATTTTGATGCTACCCAGGTACTTTTCAACGCAAACAGTGTTTTACCTGTTTTCTCATGGATTTGAGACGCTTATTGCTTTTTAATTAATAACTTAACTTGTGTATGTTGGATTTTTGTTATTTTGGTCTTGTGTTGTTTCATTTTGTAGTGTTTTCATTTAGTTACTGTGTGTGTTGGCACAAATACTTTACACCTAGCACTCTGAAGTTAAGCCTGCCTGTTAGTGTCAAGCTACCAAGGGGGCGAGCAGGGGTTAGCTGAGGGTGATTCTCCTTTACCCTGACTAGAGTGAGGGTCCTTGCTTGGACAGGGGGTAACCTAACTGCCAACCAAAGACCCCATTTCTAACAATACCCTACCTCAGGCAACTACACTGGCTCCCTGTACAGAAGAGATGCCAACTATACAACCAAGACCCAGAGTACATTAACCACTACCTGAACTTCTACCAACCATCGAGAAGACTACACTCTACCTCCCTTTCACTTGCCCATACTCCCCGCATGTACTGAAGCAGAAGTGGAGGAAGTTCCTTCTCTCACATCATAGCAAAAACCTGAAACAGCCGCACCACGCACCTCCGGTCCATCACCTCACTTTTAGAATTCCGAATGACCCTCAAGTCTCCGGGACCCGCAAGTAGCTGGAAATCTATTGGATGATTAGCCACACTTTATATAAATCCTGATTGATGTATTGATTGAGATTAGGGGGCCTTTTGGGCCTACACATCAATTCAGATAAATCAGAGCTTTTCGCTCTTACCGATTGCACCCAGCCTGTTGCAATTGGAAAATCCCAGAACATGGAGCGCCAACTCCACCAAATACTTATGCATACACATATACAGGGAAAAGATCAGGGGCCAGATGTAGCAAGATATGCATTTGCGATTCTGAAATTGCGAGTCGGTGCGACTCGCAATTTCAGAATCGCAAAAGCATATGCAGAATGATGTCTCAGACACCTTCTGCGACTCGCTATGGGGTCACAAAGACCCACCTCATCAATATTCATGAGGTGGGTCGCATTTTGCGACCCCATAGCGAGTACCTGCACTCACATGGATGGTGGCCTGCTTAAGTCAGCAGACCTCCATGTCTGTGACTGCTTTTTAAAAAAATCAGTTTTAAAAAAAAAATTGCAGCCCGTTTTCCTTAAAGGAAAACGAGTTGCAAAATGAAAAAAATACCGAAACCATTTGGTTTCGTTTTTTTCAGAGTAGGACCACTGCCTGCAGTGAAAAAATATTTTTGTCGACATTCACATAGGGAAGGGGTCCCATGGGGACCCCTTCCCTTTTGCGAATGAGTTACCACCAGTGTGACACTGGTGGTAACTGCGAGTTGCTTTGCGACCGCATTCGCGGTCACAAAGCAATTCTGAATTGCGATGCGAGTCACAAATAGGAAAGGAACACCCCTTCCTATTTGCGAGTCGCATTCACAAATTGCGAGTCGGTAGCGACTCGCAATTTGTGAATGTGCATCGCGGGAGGCCGTTTGCATGGCGCAAACTTCGATTTTTCGCAGTTTGCGACATGCAAACGGCTTGCTACATCTGGCACCAGATCCTTTGGCTCAACTACGGCCCTGCCATTGATAAGCTCTCAACCCGGGTAGATTGATGGCTGGCTGTGTGGTGATAATCAAAATGGTTGTTCTCCTTTGTTTCCTTATTATTCCCCAGCCATTGACCCAGCAATTTTTGTCACCCTAAGCTGCCTACTTTTACGGCTCATATGGGCACCACTTAATATTGCTAATAACAACGGAAAACAGTTGATTTCTCAATTGTACCGAACATGATTCACCATGAAACCTGACTCCATCAAACGGGCCAGAGAAGCCTTGAAAACAGATTTGGGTCACCCATTCTCGGATAAAGTCTGGTATTGTTTTTCACAAACCAAGGGGCATATTTAAGAGCACCTAGAATCACTGAAGCATCACTTTTCTTGATGCTCCGATGGCAATAAGCACTGCTTCACGATTACAAGAAGGTGTTACGCCACTTTTTTAAGGCATTATGCCGCCTTGTAAATATGGGCCCCTCCAATGCAGTTTTCTGCGTCAGAGGGGCGTGCAATGGGTGTTGCTGTGGGCCTTCCACTGCAACACCCATTACTTTTGACACTGCTTCAGATTTGCAAGTTGGAAACCTGAGGCAGCGCTCCACTGGGGTAGCAGTCAATGCCCAAGGGACTCTGGCTGAAAAGCATGATTCATTGCAATAGGATTAGTGAAGACTACATACAGCTGCAGCCCCTCACCTCTAGCCATAAGGACATATGGTCACCATTACAAGACTACTTACGCACCCTAGACTCCGGTGACTCAAACTGAAGTCATACTCTTTTTCTACCTATCACAGTCCTCTATTCCTAGCTTTCCCTGACCTATTGGAGCCTCAGAGTGTGGACCAGTCCTATGCTAGTGCCATTTCTACCTCTGGGCTCTGGAAAAACTGTGCCACTTTTTTCCTTGTGTACCATAAGAAAATACTCTTAAATAAGTGGCATTGTATTTCTAGGATTTTATTAACTGAAGCTAAAACCTTATCACTTTTCATAAATATAGCAGCACTTTGATCTTTGACTTTTCATTGAGTTCATGAGTTTTTTTTAAAACTTAAAATAATATCTTATTACAATACCTAAGTGTAACTTCACTTTAAACTTAGTTTTTTCAGTGAGTGTGAAGGATTTGTAATATCTTCTTAACATACCTAACTACAAGGTTAGTTTAACCTTACATTTTTGCAGTGGCCTTTTGAAGTTTTTTCAGCATATTCACCGTACTCTCTCATGAGCCGGCAATTTTTGCTAGGGGTTGGTTATTTGTATTTGTGCCACAATTTTAATATGGGAATGGGGAAGCAATGTGATACACCAGAAGGCATGTGGCTATAGTTCATGATACTTTCATTTTACACTAGTATTTTTTTAGCTTGAAATGAATGCATCCTTGCATCCAAAATGTCACAAGAATGCATTCCACTCTAAAATACAGCGCCAAATGCCATTTTTGCATTTTGAGTAATTGCATGAAATTTTGTGTAATTTTACTTACATTTCACATATTACACATAAGCAAATTGAGCAAGATTTAAACACCCACAGGTTATGGCTCCTCCTCACACCGGTCAATGTTGATAAAAACTGCACTCCAGCATATATATTCTATCTTTATGAATATGTGTGTATGTGTGTTTGTGTGTATGTGGGTGTGCATGCGTGTGTGTGTATATGTACACATTTACGGAGAAATTATAGTTAGGTGAAAATATCAAATAAAGATACTATTTTAAACAAAAAAAAACCATTACAATTCACCAGGTATAGCTTGCCTAAATAGCTTAAATAACTATACCTTCCCTAATTTCCATTCAGTGTCATTAATTATGTCATTTCAGATGTTAAAAGTGCTATTATCAATGATGTCATAGAACATGTCATGAGTGATATTATATGTGAGGTCATCAGCAGTGCATCACAAGCGGTACAAGCTGGCTGCAAATATAGAGAGTTTGGTGCAGGGTCATGCATGGAGCTTGGTATGGTAAAAAATGTACTTTACATTAAATAACCCTAAATGTTCACTGAAATGACCAAACATGACTTTATAGTTAGACTTGTTAATAATATTACTTTATAGTTAAAAAGATCTTAGAAAAACAGTGAAAAAACAAAGGTTAAAGTGAAAATGTTAGTCAGAATATAGCATTTTAAAATAATACAATCTCTCAAATTCATCGATTATAGTTAAATGAAGAAACTATTACTTGTGCTATGAAGTAACAAAAAATACAACCCTGTCATGAGTTTCTGTCATTAACTTGTGAAACCTTTGTGAATAACGAAAGTGAGTAAATCTAAACGCAAGTGATGGCTAACAGGAACTCAAGAATGGAAGAAAGATGCAAGCCAGTTTGTGTCTTTTTTTTGTACAAAAAGGGTATTTCAAAACATAGAGAACTTTAACATCTAAAATGAATTTCAAACTTGCTTTAGACTCTGGCCGTCACTTATTGGCATAGGGCATTGCAGGAAGTCACCTTGCAACGCTGCCCTACATCAAAGTGAAATGGCAGGAATGCACCGTATTAATTCAATACTGTCCAATCCTGTTCTTTCCCCCTGCGCTGGTGCCATTATAGTAGCCTAGCAACAACACAGACACCCTTGCAACATTGTGCAAGGGAGTCTGTGTTGTCAGCAGGATTGTTTAAGTGCAGGTGCTCCTTCCTGCAAAGAAACAATCCATTGAGGATTTTCCTCTTTATATGTGTGCTGCAGAATGAGAAAGAGGAAGAAACTTGTAGAAATAAAGAGGTTTCTCCTC
Source organism: Pleurodeles waltl (assembly GCF_031143425.1). Taxonomy (NCBI): domain Eukaryota; kingdom Metazoa; phylum Chordata; class Amphibia; order Caudata; family Salamandridae; genus Pleurodeles; species Pleurodeles waltl. The sequence goes on from NC_090449.1 coordinate 958,751,308, forward strand.
TTTACCCTTGCCCTGGGGAGGCGTATGATTTTGACACATTTCTAGGTTTACAAATCCTTCTAAATCTGGGAATGCATCAAACACCCTGGGAGTTGCATAGGAACAAGCACCGCAATGCCCATGGAACGCCTCCCTTACACAGAGTAAGGTGATGCACCAATTTGCATGGCGTTGCCTTACTCAAAATTTATGAGACCACTCAAAGCCATGCTATGTGGCTTTGCATGACTTCATACATCTGACTCAGAGCATTGCATCACACATGTACCACTTTGCGTGATGCAAATGTGATTCAAAGCTCTCATAAATATGCCCTCAGTGGAAAACATTAAGTGGAATTGTTTCAGTGATCACAAAATGTGCACCATATGGGTTTCCTCACAGTGAAGTGCTGAGTGGGTTGATGTATTGCTATCTGTCATTCTTCAGCTGTGTTTTACATGGTTAAAGACTGCTAGTGGGTATTTAAAATTTAGGGCCTGATTACGAGTTTGGGGGTCTTTGTACTTCTGAGGCAGTGGCATAGGAATCACCACCACACCGTTGGTGGTCTACCCACTCTATTACAATGCATGCGGTTACATAGATGAAAGAATGATGCTGACCTGCCACCACCACAAGAAAATCTCAACAGCGGTGGCAGTAGAATTGCCCAATGTGACTGTCAGAGGGCAGGCCTCCAAAGTTCCCTAGCCCAATTACGAAGTGCCTTCCTACCGATGTAACTGTGGCGGTCCAACCACCACATCTGAGTTGGTGGAAAGGGAAGGATATATGGCTGAACTCCCCTGTACACAGCTTTACAAATCTAGTGCCTCCATAGAGCCGATCATACACACCCTGCTGCTGCTGTTCCTGCTTGATGACATCCAAAACAGACATCGCCATGGACACAACCGACCGTAAGCTTAACTCTTACCCTTTTTCATTGACCTCTTAACAAATAGATACCCCGCCATGAACCTGACAAGGGGTATGAGGTCCTTGGCCAAACATATTTTGTAGGCCCCTGTTTAGTATTGTTCTCAATGTATGAACCACTTACAGATCTATGATGCCCTCTTTGTCCAGGTCACTGACACTGCACAGGCACACTCTATAAAAGTCGACATGTGTTTACATATCATAACCATGGATAGTGATGTGTGCATTACATTGTGTCACACAACAGCAACTCCTCAACAATTATACACCTGTTAATCTAAGTGGCACCCATGCTAGGTACTATTGTGATGAAGATACATCTGAATGGATGTGTCATGAAACTGAAACACCTTCTCTGTTTAATCTCTGTAATGGACTCTCACACATCACCCACATTTAAAGGCATTGTTAGATAAATGACATTCAAAATAATCAGTGTGAGAAACATTAACAGGTCACAATGTAATGGCTCTTTGCAGAATGGGTATACCTCTACCAGGGGGAATCCTGGAAGGCTGGGTCCTTGGGCCACAATCCACTTTGCACATGCCTCAAAACATCTATGAGCAGAGGGCCTGTGGCTTTAAGTATATCACAGACAACCAATAGCATAACCAAGTGTCATGATTATGTGAGAAATGTGTAAAGTGCAAGTCATGAAAGCAAACACAGCAGTAAAAGCATTTGCCTCACATTAATGTAAAGTTGGTCTAAGGTACACACACAAAAATGGACACAACTTTCTACAACACTATGACAATATAAAACCGTCTATGTCTGGATGGACAAATAACTAACTTGCACACATCAAGCAGATATTCAACCCACATCATCAGGAGAAGTGCAATCTAAATGATGTTGACATTGGGCAAGTCAAGATGAAGTACTTAAATATGAAAAACCAACCAATACAATGGCTGCCCCAATTGGATTCCATCCCGTAAATCCATCCATTAAACATTTCCACTTGTCCTGTGTAACTCCAGCACTGCTTCCATGGTCAGATCATATTAACCACTTCAAATCTATCAGCAATCAGGGATGAAACAAGCATAACTGTAGTCACACATCACAAAATATCCAACAACATTGAATTGTTAGAAAAGTTATAGAAGGACTAATGTGTTCCGAACAAAACAAATCTTTAATTTTGCATAAACAGATTGAAAAAAAACAAAGGCCTATGTCCAGGCCATATCAACATTGAGTGGCCAAGCACACTGCTGGGCCTCTACCCTTGCCCATATTCATACTGCCAGGGAACCTCCTCACACAGAGGCATCCATTGGGCATGGCAAGCACCTCAAAGATTTTACTTGGGATGAGGACATTTGGGTTTTGGAGGGGTGTCTTTGGGTTTGGAAGAGGAAGGGGTGGACTGACATTTAGGAGGGGGAGTTGGAGGCAGAATCTTAATTTGGATGGGAGAACCTTGCTAGTGGAAGGGGGCCTACCGTCATTGGGGATCCGCCACAAAGGGACTGCCAGTACAACTTTGATTTCGTAATCAGCTCAGTGGGAAGATGCATCCCTGATGGTGACGAGTACGCACCGCCAACATTTCAGCCTGCCACGCCACTGGCTAGAACCACTCCATCAACACAGTCATCAATTCAGGCTGCATACATCATAATACAGTGGCTGGAAGACGGCCGGCTCAGCGGTCTTCTTGGGATCACCACTGTGGCAGTACAGATTACCAAATTTGTAATCAGGCCCTTAGTCTTATCCAAATATGACTGGTGATGGATCCTTGCTGACTATGATAAGCTGTGGTGTGTTACCTGTGTTCATTGGCAGAAAGTGTGTAATTAAACTGCATACCTGGATTGAAAATTATTTTGATAATGTCACAGCTATTGTTTTGGTTAAATTAGAAAAACAGTGTCAATGGTGTTTGCATATTCCTGTAGCCAAAAGCATATTAATGTAGGGTTAGCCATAGACTATAAATAGTTACCCCCCTCTGCAATGCAATTCACAACTGCATTTACAATTATGAGGACTTATACACCTGTCATATTACATGCTGAGATCATCAGACACCACAGGCTCAGCATCGTCTCATACGCCGATGACACACAGCTTATTCTCTCCCTCACTGATGAACCATTGACAGCCAAAAGGAACTTTCACAACAGAATGAAGGCAGACCGCGAGACTGGATGAGAGACAGCTGCCTCAAGCTAACTTGGACCAGGTGGAGATCCACATCCTGGGCCACACCCCTATTGCCTGGAATGACAACTGGTAGGATGGTACCCTCAGAACTACCCCATCTCCTGCTGACCTCGCATGCAACCTCGGCATCATTCTCAACTCCTCACTGTCTATGGCCCGCCAAGTCAATGCCGTTTCATCCACATGCTTCAACCTTCTTTACCTGCTCCGGAAGATCCTCAAATGGATGTCCATTGACGCAAGAAGAACAGTCACTCAAGCACTTGTCAGCAGTAAACTTGACCTCAGCAACACCCTCTAGGCCAAAATTAACAAGAAACTCCAAACAAGACTCAAGAGAATACAGAACACCAACGCCAGACTGATCTTGGACATCACCTGCCACAGCCACATCTCTGCCCACCATGTTCTGTAGCCATTTTAGCTATAGTTGTATAAATGGTATTTTAGCAAACTAGGCCTGCCACTGTGCACTTTAACCTAGATCTGTTTTATTTTAGCTTTGTATTTTATTTTAACAGTAGCCACATTTGTGGTCTTGTTTTATTTTCTATTTCTAGCTGTTCTTCACTACGTTGTTAAACAAGACATTTCTTTCACTCTGTGCTTTGCTCAAGGCTGTAGTAAGATAGGTTGCCGGCAAAAGTGGTACGCTTTGTCTCCAATGTTCACAGAAAACACACACTCTTACATGGGTATCCTTTCTTGGAACATCAGCTGTTTTATTATAAAAACACAACTTTGACCCATGTACGTTAGAGGGAGATTCAAGCCAAATGAACACAACTGTATGCTGATTGCTGATTGCTTCACTGCAGCTGCTTATGTAGACTACAGACCTCTTGCTTCAACCTGAAGGGCATAATTAGAGCTTAACATGCTGTGCCCTAAAATAGCCTAGGTAGGAACTATCCTTAAAAAACTTAGTGACAACATGTTTGCATTATTCTTGTGTTTTACTCTCCTTGTCACAATTTTAAGTCTATTGTGCTTTATCGTCCTAGTTATTGCAATGCATGCCTTATTATCCAAGACGCAGTTGCTTCAATAACGCCTTATTGAATTATACTCTGCCTCTGATTGTCCTTGTATATGTGAGACTAATGTAATTGAGAGAAACTGATGAGATCTGAGTGACCACGGTTCCCCTGAGGAGTCATTTATGTCATGTGCCCTGTTGCCCAATCATCCCTGCTCTGGAGATGAGGCACTGCTAGTTAGCCTGACCAAACCCAGATTAGGCCGACAGATGTCACATGGTGCCAGATCAGACACAGTCCCCCATAGTACAGGTGATTTTGCTGCCTAAATCCAGTAGTTTCATTAGGATAATAAGAACCTATGCGTCATGGCATAGCCAACGTTTTGTCAGGCAACAATGTTTGGGTCCTCCTGAGTATCTCTGTCTCACTTATGCAACACCACCTCAGGACTATTAACGGAGATCTCCGTGGTATTGAGGATTTTCCTCCTCAGCCAAATAGGGATTACATAACTAACACTGTAGGTTGTTCAAGCCTGAACTCTAAAAGGTTTATCCCCATTTGGTGTGCTCATTGGTGAACAAAATTTACCATTCACCATGGCGAACCCACAACGGGTAGCAATTGCAGTTAATATGCAACCACCCTTACCCCACATTTACTGGCACATGGCCTAACGGCCCAGGGGGGTCCAGTTACATTTGTTGTTGAGGATCATCCAGCCTATAGAACAGAAACTTTCTATTCAAGGGTCACATTTCCAGCAGCAGAGGGGAACACACATACATTTCACCATTACACATCTGCCATCATACCTGTACATATAGATCATATGCATATTTGGAAATACCTCTGTCTTATCAAGACCATAGTAATCAGTTTGATGGCGCCCTACCACATACAGTCCTGCACGTAATGTTAGGTCCTTTAAGTGATGATGGTCCTACCTGGTCTTTATTGGCCACATATACACCGCAAACCCAGCCCGTGCTGCCCCGGTACAAACACATTCAGCAACGCCTGCCATTAACACTGTGACTGTACATTCGATCAAGGGTAAAGTACCCATCAAACGGGAAGAGATTCCGTTTTGGTTAGCTGAAAAAATAAATGGACTGGAAGCAGTATTTCCCCATATAGGACCTCAGGATAAGCATAGAATATTAATGATGTGCTTGCCATTTGGGATGGTTGCCACAGTAGATAACTGCATTACTTGGGGCACGGTATTTGCCATGCTCTACACTACCGCACACGGTACACTGACACTTGCAATCTACCGGAAGTGTTAAAAGAGATTCAAAATGAATAAGGAGCTACCCCAGCCCTAGACTTGGGGATGCAAGTTTTGAGCAATTTTGCCACTGCATCATCAATTATATTAAGTAACCTTAAGGGGGAAACAGTTGCACTAGCAGTGCGTATGCAGCTCTGGGACGTTCCTCCACAGGATCAAGAACGTGAGCTGCAAAAGATTATCACGGAGACCTACTCTAGTATTGGTCGAGATAGTCTGGGGCCAGACCCACGGAAACACAGTTTCAGGGTTAAAATAATAAAGATTCTACCCAGCAAGCACCTGAGGGTTCTAAAAACACGCTGGGATAAAAAAAAAAAAAACATCTAACAAAGAAAGAGGAGAATCTCCGCACTACGAGACCCCTCAGAATAGATATAATCTTACAAATAGAGATGATATAAAAACGCCTGACAGATATCAATATATTGATACACGTTAATCTTGTTCCTTTCAGGACTCACTGGAAAATCTCAGGGGCATATTTATACTCTGTTTGAGCTGAATGTGCGTCAAAAATTTTGACGCACATTCAGCGCAAACCATGCACTATATTTGAACTTTGACGCCCGAGGACGTCAAAATTCCTCTGTGTGCGTCATTTTTTGGATGCGGGAAACTGGCTTGCGTTAATGACATGCAAGGTAGGCGTTCCGGCCCAAAAAATGACTTTAAGGCCTGTGCTCCTTATTTATACTCCAGTGTCATTTTGACGCACAGGAGGGGGCGGGCCTTAAAAAATGGCACACAGCCGGATGTGCGCTGTGTTTTAACGCCTGGGTCAGGGCAGGCGTTAAGGGACCTGTGGGCTCACTTCCATGGTCTCTGACCATGGAAGGAGTCCAGAGGTGCCCTTCCCGGCCCCCAGGGACACCCCCTGCCACCCTCGCCCACCCCGGGAGGACACCCATGGATGGGGGACCCATCCCAGGTAAGTACAGGTAAGCTGAGGTAAGTATTTTTATTTTTATTTTTTTTAAATGGCATAGGGGGGCCTAATTTGGGCCCCCCTACATGCCATTGTGCCCAATGACCTGGGCTTAGCCATTGGGCAAGGGGGCATGACTCCTGTCTTTGCTAAGACAGGAGTCATTTAAATGGGGGTTGTGCATCAAAAAATGGCACAAGTCCGTTTTGAGGCATGGTTTTTGCCTTAAACCTGACTTCCACCATTTTTTGACGCACAACCCCCATTTTCCCCTATGCCGGCGCTGCCTGGTTTGAGTCATTTCTTTTTTACTCTGACCAGTCCACAGCTCCAGCTAACGTCATTCCTTAAATAAGGCGCCCACATGGTGCGTAGGAATGGCGTTAGCCGGCGGTAAAAATGTTGACGCAAACCAGCGCCGGAATCACAGTGAAAAAGAAATACACTTGTCATAAACGTTTCCCAAATGCCCATATCAGGGCCCTCAGAAAACCTATGGCAAGTCAGAAAACTTACTATCAGGATAAAGCATTATCATGATTGCGAAGATCACCTCATGAAGGCAATTATGATTACAGCAGAAATGTGTGTAGCATGTGGCAGTGTTCTCACCCGGTCCAGTGGTTAGAGTCTGCCATCTGCACAAACTGCCGAAATGATACAGGCAGGAGCAGGTACATCTGTGCTCCAAGGGACTGGAGCATTCGTGCTCCGCACCGAGGATGAGGATTCAATGTAAGCAGGACCATGGACCTCCGTCGAGGGTCGCCCCCCCGGTCTGCTAAGGATTGGGGGGGGATCTTGTGGGGCCCAGCGCAGACAGGGCAGAGAACCTCCGTTGAGGTTACTGCTCCGCCTGGTAATACCGAGAGCCAGATGGGGAGTATAAGCCTCCCCGCTTGAAAATGGAGGCTCCTTAGACCTGGAGCACAACCCAGGCCTTCCTGGGTTTCAGGGTTGCTCTGTCTGGTATCCAGGAGCCGTTGCCTTCAGTGCAGATGTGTGGCGGCTGCCAGGAAGGACTGGGGCTCCCTCTCTCCAGATGGGAGCGTCCCAAGCCCTGCTGTGCTTCCAAGCCACGCTGATCAGTTTCCCCCGGCTGCGGCAGTGACTTAGTCAAAAGGAGGTGTCATTGGGTGCCCTGGGGGCACTCGATCCAGAATTCACCGCCCCGGGGGAAATCTCAGGATCCTGCTCACTCCTATCTTCCTCTAGCTGTGCCCTCTGGGGTCCTCAGCACAGCGCATTTCTGATTTGCTGCAGAACCAAGTCTACCCGTGTCACGGCGGTGGATTGCGAGCCCCGATGAGTGCTTCTCAGAGCGGGGCAGTTTGTTGGAGCCCGGTTTGCGGTGGTGAGTTCTCAGCATGGCAATGTGCCTAGAAGTGCAAGGGGGCACAAAGGAGCACTCTCCAAGCGCTAGGAATATATTGAGGCAGCACTCCTCGTGCTGTGAAAAGTTAAAGGGTTCGGGACCACAGCACCCTGCCCCTGGAGACAGAAGGGAGGGTAGCACAAGGCTACCAGGTCCCAACAACAGGCAAGCACAAGGGTTGCAGATGGTGGCAGTTCTTCCCAGTGACCAGGCAGGTCACAGGTCAGCACAGCAGCAACAGTCCACGGTGGGTCCCGGCGAGTCCATTCAGCAGCGTCCTGTGTCCGGTTCCAGAAGAGTCTCTGGAGTCCCAAAAATGTCTAAATTGTGAGGGAAATCCCCCTGTACTTATACTCAGTTTACAGTGTGTTTTACAAAGGAGGGAGAGGAGGTTCCAACCAGTTACAACTGGTTCTGGGAGTCCCCCCTTCTCTCCTCCAGCACAGGCTCCAAACATCAGTAGGGGGTAAACAACCCTATTATGTGAGGCCATGGCACAGCCTTTCCAAATGCAGGTGTGCCCCGCCTCTCCCTCCTCTCAGCCCAGGAAGACTATTCAGCATGTAGATGCATCTCTGTGATACCTCCACCCTCCCTGTTTACAGGCTGTCTGAAAAGTATGCACAAAGCCCAACTGTCACTCTGCCCAGACATGGATTGGAGTCAAGCTGCAAAACACCAGAGTCATAAGCACAGAAAAATGCTCACTTTCTAGAAATGACATTTCTGCCCACCTACAACAGTAAGCAGAATTTCTCACTACCATTACAACCTACGCTACCCCCCTACACTTAAGGCAGGGCATTTCCAATGCAATCCTATGAGAAGGCAGCACTCACAGCAGTGAGAAACCAATTAGGTTGTTTGTCACTACCAGAACAGGCCACATTACTAGGCACATGTCCTGCCTTCTACATGCTTGGCATCCTGCCCATAGGGCTACCTCACGGGTGACTTACATGTAGTAAAAGGGGGAGTTATGGGCCTGGCAAGTAAATTTAGATGCTAGGTCCCTGTGGCAAAAAACTCCGCACACAGGCCCTGCTCTAGCAGGCCTAACAGGTTTGAAAGGCCACTTCAGTGGGTGTCGCAAGCAGCGCTGCAGGCCCACTAGTAGAATTTAATTTACAGGCCCTGGGTATAAGGATACCACTTTGCAAGAGACTTATAGGTAAATTAAATATGACAAATAGTTATAAGCCAATTATACCAAGTTTACAAGGGAGAGCGCATGCAATGATTAGCAGTGGTAAAGTGCTCAGAGTCATAACGTCAGCCAACAAGGGTCAGAAAAATAAGGAGGAAAAGGCAAAATGTTTGGGGAATGACCTTGTAAAAGGGTCAGGTCCAACAAGACTTATCAGGTTTCAGCACACTAGGTTCCCAGAAAACATTCTGTTGTTTACCACAGGGGTACAAGAACAGTCCAGGACTGTTCGCGGCTCGTATAACTTCAATATTGTACAACATTGACCCTGAAGCATTGTCCTATGTAGATGACATCTACCTTACGGATAATGAATTATTGCAACATCTAAGATGGGTAGAGTGCATTGTTGTAGGATTTGATTAATTCAGCTATAAATTCAATTTAAAAAAAAACAGAAATAGCCTTCCCTAGAGTCCTGTTTCTGGGATATGGATTATCAAGTTAAGGAAAGAGCCTAGCATCACAATTCTTAGCAAAATGTGCACAGATACAACCTCCAAATACCATTAAAAAACTCCAATCTTATTGGGTTTTCTAAATTTTGGCAGCACATACATTACAGATTACGCGTCATGCATCAAACCCTTATATGACTTGATACGTCCTGACTTTTCAAGTAAATTCTGGACAGTTGAACACACACGCATCCTCAGTGCATTGCAACAAGACATGCTTGCAGCACAACACTCACACACAAGGGACAATAAAAAACATCTGATCATCAGAGTAATTTCTGGTGCCATTGGTTTCACCTATGTAACATTCAATGAGGGTGAGACAGTCTCAATTGCATACAAATCACATCTGTACTCAACAGCAGAACAACATTTTGCTCCGACTGAGAAAATTCTCACTGATGTTCAGATGGCTGTCATTAAAGAAAGTCTACTAGCCCAGGGGAAACACATTATAGTCATATCTCCAATCCAAGCCCTCAAGGCTGTTACCAAAGCCAGCGTTCCAAATGCTAAAGTATTACATTGACGTTGGATCCAATGGGCAACGTCTTTGACAGCCACTGATGTTGACTATATTTTTGACCCAAAGTTACAAGAATTTTTGCAGTATGAACTAGAAGATCCAGAAAATCCATTGCCTGTTGTTGAATATCAAAGAGTCATGTACACTGATGGCTCAGCACAACCTGCAATAGGGATGAAGTGTCAATACTCCGCTGCTTGTGCAGTCGTAAGCAGCTATATGGAGGGTAATGAATTCTATCCACAAAATACCTTTACTCAAACCATATAGGAATGCACTGCACAACTAGCAGAGCTAAAGGCTCTAGTGTTGGCACTGGAACATACGGATCCTGACCAGCTAACACTGATTGCCTGTGATTCATACTATTGTGTCCAGTCCTTCAATGAATATCTGCATTACAAGCACCAGAATGGGTTCAGAGATTCCAAAGGTAACACCATCAAACACAGACTTCTCTGGGGGAAAGTAGAGGATCTGAATGAAATGCTAACAAATGTCCATGTTGCACATACACTTGAACACCAGCGCATTGGAATACACATTGATGGGAATAAACTAGCTGATGAATCAGCCAAATGAGAAGTAGCCCAGGCTTCTGTTGCTGCAGTAACGCATGATAGAACGAAACCGGATGATAAAATACTGGCTGCCTTGCAAGCCTCGGCTGATGGCAGACCTTTACCTAAATGATATCCCATTAAATATTCCTACCGGATGGGAGGCTTCCTTGATGCAGAAGTACAAATACCAGGCATAAGAGTTTGAGTAATTCCTAATAAAGACCTAAGACCAGAGTTGATCAAAGCAGAGCATGAGGGGGTTGCTTCTGCCCATGCTGTTGTGGCAGCTACAATATCATTATTGCAAGCTCGTTATTGGTGGCCAGGTCCATACAAACAGACCAAGCAGTATGTCCTTTGTTGTGATATATGCCAACAAATGAAGGGGTCCACCGTCAAACGCCCACTGCAGACACCCCTCCTAATTTCAAACAAACCATTACAATGTGTGTATTTGGACCATTGCAGTCCCTTGACCCCTGACAGTGCATGTAAATATACCTTAGTCGCTGTTGACTACAGATTTCTATGGGTGTGGCCACAATGCTCAGCTGACGCTCAGACTGTTATTAAAGATTTGCAAGTCTTTATTGGCACATATGCAGTTGCAGCTTTCCGCTTGGGCCAGGGCCCTGCTTTCGCCTTAAGGGCATTCAGGGATGCCATAGCTTCGTTAGGGGTCCAACTCCATTACTCGCATCCATTTGATCCAGAGAGAAATAGTGTCATGGAGCAACAAAACCGTGAATTAAAGCAATCCTTAAGAGCCTGAGTATTATGTACGGGTCATAGTTGGTTTAATCACCTATATGGAGTCCAGAGATCACTTAATAATCAGCCTAGAAGGTTCCTGGGGGTTGTACTTTATATGAGTGCCTGTTTGGAACTCGGATGTATGTTCCAGATCTTGATGGTCCTGGCGTGGAGGTGGCAGAAACACCCTTTGACATAAATGAACGTGTCACTGTCTTGCAGGAATTACAACAGTTCAGTGACAACAACGCTTCAGCCAGTGCTGCCTCCTCAGTAATTAAGAATGTACCAATAACATTGACCGTCTGGGTTCCAAAGGTTGGGGATCTAGTATGTGAAAAAGCTGCTGTGAAAAAGGAGTTCAGTCCTTCCTATCGTGCACCGGTTCCACTCCTGGGAATACACAGTACCAGAACTGTTATTCTACCGCCGCTGCCTGGTTCTAAAGAAAACCGCTTTGTCTCCATCGACAATATCAAGTTACACCATGTAGCCGATCCTGCACAGCAGACTAATAGGAACAACCAGTAGTACCCAAATCCCTCTCACTACTGGTCAAGATGTCCCTCTACAAGTTTTGAGCAGCAACGTTGACACCTCTCTGATCTTGCATTAGTTCCACTAACATCTATTGCAATGGGTAATACAGAAATTGCTGTTTGATTTGATTTGACCTCTACACAAACGGATGGAGTCATTAATTGTGAACCACCATGGGAGACTTCTACCAGTCCTCCTCCTTCAAATATGGCTCCAGTGTCTGCAAGAACTGCTCCTGGATGCTTTGCAGACATCACTGACACCTTTTCGGATGCATCTGCCTCTTCTGCATCTGAACTGTCAAAAACACGTAAGCTCATAATTACTTTATTTTTACATGGAACTATCTGTGCCTTTCCTTGACTGTATTAGCTTTCCTTCTTTGGATTGGCTTTCTTATTACTTTCTTTCTATTGATACATGGGCCTTCATTACAACCCTGGCGGTCCAAGACTGCCAGGGCTGTTTTGGTTGAAGCACCGCCAACAGGCTGGCGGTGCTTCAGAGGGGATTACGACTGTGGCGGTAGCGGCGTGGTCGCACCGCCGGGGCTGGCGGTTTCCCGACACATTTGCCCCGGCAGTGATAATCCGCCAGGGCAGCACTGCTTGCAGCGCTGCCCAGGGGATTACGAGTCCCCCTACCGCCAGCCTTTTCCTGGCGGTTTGAACCGCCAGGAAAAGGCTGGCGGTACGGGGCATCGCGGGGCCCCTGGTGGCCCCTGCACTGCCCATGCCACTGGCATGGGCAGTGCAGGGGCCACCTGACAGGGCCCCGTGCAGCTTTTCACTGTCTGCATAGCAGACAGTGAAAGCGCGATGGGTGCAACTGCACCCGTCGCACGGCCGCAACACCGCTGGCTCCATTTGGAGCCGGCTCCCATGTTGCGGCCCACATCCCCGCCGTGCCAGCGGGGATGTCATAATGGGCACCGCAGGAGTGCAGCCGCATTGGTGGCCGCACGGCGGTTACAACTTGGCAGGCAGCGGTTGCCACCCGCCAATGTTGTAATGACCCCCATGGTCATTACCTTCAAGAATGATCAACAGTTGAACTGGTGGATGAGGTCCTAAAACCCAATTTTCCTTCTCACAAGGTCCGCAAAGACTTGTCTTACGTGAACATTTCCGCTGTAGCATTTCCTGATGGGATTGTCATGGATAAAGTCACATTTGATATATATGGCCCGACAAAGGTCAGTCAAATACCATGGTCCTCATGACAACCCTGGCGGTTAGTGTTAAAGTGGCGGTAATACCGCCAACAGGACGGCAGTAACTACCGCTAAATTATGACCATGACGGAAAGATGTCCGAAAGAAAGCCATTGTACCACACCGACCACCACAGCGAAAACAACAGCCACCACGACGGGAGCCGCATACAGCCAGATGGCATTCAATATTCCACCCGCCATATTAAAACACTGCAAACCGCCACTTTTCCGGGGCAGTACCAACGACATAAAAAGCCTGGCGGAAACAGACCGTAGAAATGAAAGGACTCACCATTGGAGACACAAGGGAAGAACCACGCTGCCATGGAGCCTGAACTGCAAGTCTGCCCCATGATCTTCAACGTTCTGCTCAACCACGAACACCAACGCCGGCGAAGACAACAACGGTGAGTACAGCCGCCTAGCACAAAAGGGAGGGGGAGGAAAACAACAGTGACACACACATGCACCACACTAACCCAACACCATACACACAATCAGCTGCATTACAAAATCAATTTGACACAGTAACTCGGTTGAATAATGCAAGGACAAAACGATTTAAAAAAAATGAATGTAATGAGATCAACACAGCATGCAAAATAAGTTAGGCAAGGTAATAGATATATACATATGTACACAAAAAGGGACACAGCCCAGTCCACAATGTTCATAGGCCACATGGCCACAGGCCAAAATCCAAGGCCACACATGTCACCTGCATCAACATGGAGAGAACACTGCAGGGGCATCAGTTGGTAAATAGGTAGGCACCTCAGGGGGACGAGGGACGGGGGCACCTCAGCCAGGAGATGGAACAAGACCACTGGTTCTGGAGGGCACAACATGCCTTGTGCTTGGTCCTGGGGAGTGCAAGGCCACAGTCTCTCGATTGGGTGATTTGCCAACTTGCTCTGGAGGGGGCCTCGTGCTCTGTGCTCTTGATCCTGGGGAATGTTGGGCATGTGGGTGTCTTACCCACTGGTTCTAGAGGGGGCATCGTGCCCCATGCTCTTGATCCTAGGGAGTGTTGGGCAAGTGGGTGTCTTACCAACTGGTTCTGGAGGAGGCATCATGCCCTGTGCTCTTGATCCTGGGGAGTGCAAGGGCACAGTCCCTCAGGTGGGTGTCATACACACTGGATTTGCAGGGGGCAGGCCACACAGCAGCCCATGGAGGCAGGAGTACATACCGTCCGCCGGCAGTGACGGCTGCTCAGTAGTGGTGGTGCTGCTAGTGGGGGGAGGCTCCTGCCCATCCCTGGCAACCTCGGACAGCTGTTGAGTGGAGATGGTGGTGCTGTTGGTGGGGGGAGGCTCCTGCCCATCCCCGGCAACCTCAGACAGCTGCTCAGTGGAGGTGGTGGTGGTGCTGCTGGTGGGGGGAGGCTCCTGCCCATCCCCTGCATCCTCAGACGGCTGCCCAACCACTGTTGGTAGTGGGGGTTCCGTCACAGTACCTGTCCCACGCCCCTTGGTCCTCCTGCCTGCTGGTGCAGGCTCCTTATTCTTTCTGGCAGCTGCGGCAGGCTCCTTTCCCTTCTTGCCGGCTGGTGCAGGCTCTTTTGTCTTCCTGGCAGCTGGGGAAGGCTCCTTTCCCTTCTTGCCTGCTGGAGCAGGTTCCTTTGTCTTCCTGGCAGCTGGGGCATGCTCCTTTCCCTCCTTGCCTGCTGGGGCAGGCTCCTTGTTCTTTCTGGCAGGTTGGTCAGGCTCCTTTCCTTTGAGGCTGCCCAGTGCAAGCTCCTTTACCTTCAGGACATGTGGCCTGGATCTTCTTCCACCATATGTGGGCGTGGTGATGACTGGGCCCATGGAGTGGGAGGCTGAGGTGCTTGGCTGGGTTCTTCCAAACCTGCCCATATGTACAGGACGGGGGGAGGGGTACTGAAGAGGTCAATGGTGGATAGGAACAGTTTTTTTAGGGACATTGGGGCAGGAAGGGAGAGAAGGAATGGGAGTGGAGGAAGAGGGAGTGGTTGTTGGAGGTGTTTGTCTGCTGCTTTTGGGTGCAGGTGTATGACCTGTATGCTGTTGTGAGGTGGATGGCTGTTGGGTGCTGAGTGCTTGTGTTTGTGTACCTTGGGGGTTGGACAGACACAGTATGAGAGGACACATGGGATGTTTGCATGGCTGTTGTGAAGATGTCTGCCAGTGAGGTCTGTGTTCTGCTTGGTGTGGTGATGATGCTGGCAGTGGATGATGATGTAGTGCATGCAGGTGTGAGTGTAGATGGAACTGGAAGGGAGGTGGAGGAGGAGGAGGATGGGGAGACAGTGGAAATAGTGGAGGTTGTTGTGTCAGCATTTGGATGGTGTTTGTGTGAGTGCCTGTGGGATGAAGTGTGGTGCTTGTGTTTGTCTGTACCACTCTTGTGTGTTGTCTTGTGTGCATTCTCATCTGGCTGTGTGCTTGGAATGGGTTGGGGTTGAGGAGAATGGGACTGGGAAGAGGAAGTTGGAGGGGGAGGGTAGAAACAGGGACAATGGCTGCCATCAGAGAGGAAGGCAGGGCCTGAATCCATTTCTGTTGGGCCGCCAATCCAGTGTGAATGCCCTCCAGGAATGCATTAGTATGTTGCATCTGGGCTGCCAGACCCTGGATGGCATTCACAATGGTTGACTGAACTACAGAGATGGATCTCAGGAGGTCAATAGCCTCCTCACTCAGGGCAGCAGGGCTCACTGGGGCAGGGCCTGAGGTGCCTGGGGCGAAGGAGATGCCCACCCTCCTGAGTGAGCGGGCACGGGCAACTCAATGAGAGGCTGCTGGGAGGACAGTGCTGGTACGGGGGTGGTGGTTGTACCTGTAGCTGAGGTGGTCTCAGGAGTGTCCACCACCACCAGGGAGCTTCCATCGGAGGAGGTATCTGTGTCAGACCTTTCCTCTCCAGTCTCTGCTGTGGTGCTCCCCTTGCCCTCCGTCCCACTGGTGCCCTCAGCATCAGTGGACTCTGACTCCTGGGTCCTGTGGGATGCTGCTCCCACCATCGCTGGTGCCTCTGCTCCTCCACCAGATGATGCTAATGCACATAAGGACAGGATGACAAAACAAAAAGGGGGGGAGACAAAGTATACACTTGATCAATGGCTACACAAACACCACCGCTGGCGTACACAGCACACTCACACACAGGGAATAGGCCTACGTAATATGCCATAGCACTACCAGAGAAATAGTTAGCAGCCAAGGCATGGGGGGAGGCACACACCGGCAAATGCAGCACATCTGGGACTCACGCAGCCCTGACCAGTAGTGGATGCCTACGAGCTAGGTACAAAGATGTTCCCTTCTGAACCCTAACCACCAGGGGTCCTATGCTGCAATGTCAGGCCTGGCCTAGGGGCACCCACTGACACACATCCACCACCCGGATACCTCCCTACCATGCGTAAGTTGTAATGATGGGCACTGTACTCACCCCCTTGTGGCTGCTGTGATGCCCTCAAGCACCCATCCAGCTCTGGGCACGCCACCGCCAGTATGCATGCCATCAGGGGGGTCAGGGTTCAATGGGCACCCCTTCCTCATTGGGAGTCCATCCCCAGCTGGGCCTCCGCCGTCTTTGGTGCCCAGCGCCTCAGGTCCTCCCATCGTTTTCGACAGTGGGTGCTCCGCCTGCCATAGGGATGGCACGCCATATACCCTTTTTTTGATGGGCGCTGACCTGCAGAGACAATACATATGGGAAAATAGAATTAGACAAACAGTCCTGCCTGTTACACTTATGGCCCACTATACCTCTTCACATCACCATTTACACTCACATGGCCCTGCACACAACCTATGCACCACCCCGAAGACATCCACCCACCCCTCCCTTATATGAGGCCTTCACACACACCACTCCATGCATTCATGCCACATGCATCATGCCCACAGTGTACTCAGCTGTTGGTCTGGAGGCCCATACAGCAGGTCTTACTGGGGTAGGACCCCATTCACCAGTCTCTCCAACTCCTCCAAAGTGAATGCTGGGGCCCTTTCCCCAATCATACGGGCCATGGTAGGTTCCAGACATAGATCACAGCAGGACATGCATTGTAGGTCCACTCCTGTGGAAGATCAGGTAGCAAGTGAGGGATCAGATAGAAAATGGTGGTCACGTCCGCGGAGGTGAATACCGCTGGTGTAGATCACCATTGGCCACTGTAACCGATAGAGCCCAATGTTAACCAATGAGGAATTGCACGTCAGTTCCTGACCGCCTCCCACAATGGTGCACAACGCCAGCAGAATTACCTCATTTCCACCGGTCCCTCCACACAGGACAGGCAGACGCCATTTCAGGGGGGCAGGTCCTGGAAAATTGCTTTGTCACTGGTGAAATTAGGACATACTGGACAAGTCACACTTACCCATTACAATTTAACAGCATGCAAAGTTCTGTTGTAGCTCCATTGGTCAGTTTATGACCGGCTCCTCACTCTTTTGCCCCATAGATTCCTACCACTGTGGATGAATAGGAGATGGAGACGTACCCTTGTATCCAGACCCCTGGTGGACTTGGCAACAATGGAGGACAGGCACATTATCCTCACCTATAGACTGGACGGGGCCACAATCACAGACCTGTGTGCCCAATTGGAGCCTGACCTGATATCTGCTATACGTCACCCCACTGGGATCCCCCTCTTGTGCAAGTGTTATCAGTGCTCCATTTCCTGGCAACTGGTTCTTTCCAAGTGACAGTGGGCTTGGCAGCAGGAATGTCACAGATAATGTTCTCAATAGTGCTGACAAGAGTGTTGTCTGCCCTGATTAAACACATGTGCAGCTACATTGTATTTCCTCAAGTTCAAGATTTGGCCACAGTGAAGGCCGAGTTCTATGCAATGGGACATATCCCCAACATAATTGGGGCGACTGATGGAGCATATATTGCTTTTTTCCCGCCATCAGCATGAACAGGTGTTCAGAAATCGTAAGAGTTTTCACTCTATGAATGTACCCGATGTGTGCTTGGAGGACCAGTACATCTCCCATGTCAATGCTAAGTATCCTGGGTCGGTGCATGATGCCTTTGCCCTGAGGAATAGCAGCATCCCAAATGTGATGGGCAAACTACAGAAGCACAGGGTGTGGCTATAAGGTGAGCCCTGGTTCCCACCCAATATATGTTGGTGTATGGGTATAGAGTGGGCCATATAGGATAGTGTTTGGCTAAATGTTGTCCCTCAATATTTGCAGGTGACTCTGGTTACCCAAACCTGTCATGTCTACTGACCCCTGTGAGTAATGCCAGGGCGAGGGCAGAAGAACGTTATAATGAGGCACATGGGTGAACCAGAAGGATAATTGAAATAACTTTTGGCCTCCTGAAGGCCAGGTTCCGGTGCCTCCATCTAACAGGTGAATCCCTGTGCTACTCACCCCAGGAGGGACTGCCAGATAGTAGTGGCATGCCGCATGTTGCACAACCTGGCCCGAGACGCCATGTGCCTTTTCTGTAGGAGGAGGAGGTTGGAGATGCCCGTGTGCCAGCAGTGGACCCTGTGGACAGTGAGGATGAGGAGGCAGAGGATGAGGATGAGGACAACAGGACATCATTGATCACACAATACTTCCAATAACAAACAGGTAGGACAGTGTTACTTCACATTTATATGATATTTGTTTGAATTTCTGTGGCACTGGCATGCTGATATTTCCCACTTCCAGGCCCACTTACTGTTCCCTCTGGCAATTCATTTTGCAGATGTTGGTGACCTCACATATACTCCTGGTGTGATCACTGCAGGCAGCTACAGGTCCTTAATCTATGCTCATTTGTAGAGTTGAATTGCAATGTTGGTACCTGTTTCAATGAATACATAATTAAAAAATAAGACATACTCCATACTTTTTTCCAAGGGTGTTTATTGAAGTGCTAAAATATTTAGGGGCAAGTGCAATGGGATGGGGTGATGATTGAGGAACGTCCAGGGTATAGTTCCAGTCTGTTTGTAGCACAGGTGCATTGTCCACGGGGACATAGGAAGGGGAGCAATGGCAGTTCAAGGTGGACGAGGTGACTGAGTGGGACACAAGGGTGACAATCAGGAGGGTCTCATTTCCTGGTGTGGTTCTTGCCAAGTGTATCTGTGTGGATCGCAGGGAATGTTTGTGGGGTGTTTCTCCTTCTGCAGGGGAAGGGGTGCTGGTGGCCTGTGAGTTCTGTGGCAGGGCCTCCTGGCCACTAGCGGCAGCAGAGTTGGAAAGCTGTTCAGATGTCTGGCTGGTGTTAGGGGCCTGCTGTTGTGTGACTGCCTCCCTCATAATGTTGGCCATGTATGCCAGCTCCCCTGCTATGGAGAGCAGTGTGTTGTTGATGGCCTGCTAGTCCTCCCTGATCCCCTGGTACTGTCCCTCCTGCAGCCGCCTGTTCTCCTGCACATTGTCCAGGATCTGGACCATCGTAGCCTGAGAATGTTGGTAAGCTCCCAGGATCTCTGCAAGTGCTTCCTGGAGAGTCGGTTCCCTGGGCCTGTCCTCCCCCTGGCGCACAGCAGTCCTCCCAGTTTCCCTGTTGTCCTGTGCCTCTGTCCCCTGAACCGTGTGCCCACTGCCACTGACCCCAGGTCCCTGATTGTCTTGTGTGCGAGGTGTGGCATGGGGTCCCTGTAGAGGTGGACACACTGCTGATGGACATGTCCTGGTGACATAGGTATGGGTACGTTGGGTGGGTGCTGTGGTGCTGTTTCCTGATGTGGGAGGCTCTGTGGTGGTGTGTGACTGGGCCTGGGTAACCGGCTATCCAGAGGTCCCTAAAGGGCCAGGTTGGTCATCCAGATCCTGAAGACCAGAGTTGCTGTCATCACGGTGGGCTTCTTCAGTTGGGGAACTGGAGATTGCTGGCACCTCCTCTCCACTGATATTGGCTGGGATGCCTGTGGGGATGTGAAGGATGTGTTATGGTTTCTGTGTATGACATATTGTGCATCCATGGCTTACCCTCTTTGGTTGGATGTTCCCTGGCAGCTTTCACTTGTGTATGTTGGTGTATGGTGGGATTGTTAGTTCTCTATGGTGTGTATGCTTTAGTGATGAGTGTCCATGCAGTGCTGTGAGGGGTGTCCATGCATTGGTAGAGCATGCAGGGCTTGGCATTGGGATAAGTGAGATGTGATGGTGGGGTATGTGGGAGGTGGTGGAGTGATGTGAGTGAGGGTGAGGGTGGGGGTATGTGATGGCATGCAGGTGGGGGGGTAGTAGTAGTAGAGAGTTGACCTACCAGAATCCAGTCCTCCTCCTACTCCGGCCAGACCCTCAGGATGCAGGATTGCCTAGACTTGCTTCTCTCATGCTGTTAGTTGTGGGGGAGAAGGTGGGGGTCCACCACCAGTCCTTTGTACAGTGAGCTGGGATCTTACTGCAATGGAACGTACCTTCCACCATAGGTCGTTACACCACTTTCTGATGTAATCCCTAGTTCTTGGGTGCTGTCCCATGGCATTGACCCTGTCTACGATTCTCCGCCATAGCTCCATCTTCCTAGCTATCGATATCTGCTACACCTGTGCTCCAAATAGCTGTGGCTCTACCCTGATGATTTCCTCCACCATAACCCTTAGCTCCTCCTCTGTGAAGCGGGGGTGTCTTTGGGGTGCCATGGGTGTTGTGTGAGGTGTGTAGGTGAGGGTGTGTTAGGTAAAGTGATGTGGGGTACGTGAGTGGTGTATAGGTGTGTCTAGTGTGTGGCTCTGGTTGTGTCTGTGGTCTTGATGTCTCTCTGCTGGCAATTCTTTGTAATGGTAAGGGGTTGTGAGTAATGTGGGTGTGTGTTTTATAGTGGTTTGGGTGTGCGGGTGTTGTGTGTGTATGGGTGTCAGGTGTGTGTTGTTTGAATAGTCCAATGTGGTGTTGTTTTGTACATGGGTGTCTATTGTGAGCACGGGGGTATGTACCACCAATGGTTTACCGCTGTTGAATGTCCGCCGTGGTGATTCGTGGGTCATATTGTGATGGGCAAAGTTCTGTTGGCGTAACGGTGTGGGTTTTGTTACCGCCAGTTCATCACTGACCTTTGGGCTGGCGGATATGTGTCTGTGGCTGAATACTGACAGAATGGTGTGTGTGTGTCATAATATAGTGAACAGATATTCGCCGCCGCCGCCAGCGTGCCGGTAAGTGGGATTTACTGCCAATCTCATAATGAGGGCCCATATATGTTTAAACTTTCTACGAACAATGTAATAATACACAGAGTTGTTTCTGATGACTGGAATATGAAAACAGTTGATTCTTCAATGACTGAGTTGCACTATTTTACTGCATTTGAAAGTGAGGATGTTTACCAATCCAAAGAAATGTATGGTGATATGTTCTGCTATAATTATTATGGACACCACTTCATTCATAGAGCAAGTACCCCAAAACTATTTTTAATTACACATAATGGGAACATTGTCCAACTCCACCACAAGGGAGTTCTAAAACATACTCTGCACATGCACATATTTTTTTGGGCACAATGTTAAAAATGCTGAGTCATAGTATTTCAAATCGCCACTTATGGAAAATGTATGTATATTACTGACAGATACAAAAATCACTTATTCGGATTCCTTTGTTTCCTGGCTGACTATAGAAGGCTATGAATATTGGTTGAAGTCAATTGACTTAAGAAGTGAGTGGGGAGCAAAAAATTGGGGAAAGGAAGCTTTGTTTAGAGGATACCTGATACCTATGCAAATTATATTTTTGAATGAAACTGTACAAAAGACAAGCTGTTTAGGCTTAGAAAAAATTGAGGATTTGAATGTGTCCAGTATTCCTGCCCCTGAAACATTTTACAAATGGCAAAAGTATAGAAATGCAACTGAAGATCAGCTCGATGAATGGTCCAAAATGCCATAATTAATGCTTCACTTTCACATCCTGGTGGTTATTGTGGCCAATAGATACCAATGGGTGTCATAAACGTTTTGTAAACTTCCGTTTTTTTTTAGAACAAGTAGGCCTAGCTCTTGCTATGTGTCATCTGAACACGCGGGTATAGTAACAACATACAGTGTAGGGAACTAAGCCAGCAATGGATGAAGAGTTTCTCACTAGATGCTGTTAAAGAACACCTCAGACTCCTGTCTAATAATATTCACTTACTAGATTTCCTGTTAGGCCCCAGAAAATAATGCAGAAAACGATTCTTATATGCAGTCTATAATGAAATTTTTAAGCTTTCTCAACAAGAAGCTGCTGCCCTTTTAAGGCAAATAGGTCAGGAAAATGTACAGAAGGCATTAGCTGTTGTAGATAATGGGATTAATACTCTGTCCGACAGAATATACACCTTAAGCAACATTGTTTCCTCTGCAATAGACAGTACAAAGCGACATGTCCTCTTTACACCATGAACAGAGTCAACTAAGATCTATCATACAGTTAGGTTGGACACTACAAACACTGAAAGCAGGTTGCATTCCCTGGCAACACATTAGCGCAAGGGACATATTTTCTATGTTTAATTTAACACAACAACAACACTAATGCTTAAGAAGGAAGTAACTTATGTCATGTTAAATATTGAGAAATTAGAAAAGTTGCCTTTTACTGTGGATGAAATACCATCTGCTGAGTGGTTAATACACAGAGTCATCAATCTGCCTATTTAAACACTTCAATTCACATCCTGCTTAAAACACATTCCAGTGGGCAGACATGAAAGGCTAGGAGATAGTTACATACATGAGGTGTGGGAGCTACCCTTCTCGTACAAATGTCTCAGTGGCATGAAACAGGTATTTCTCAGTGGTAGTGAATGCAAGACTTCTGACACAAAAGAGTATGGGGTTCACTTATAATAAGGAGCTGTACCCAGAGGAAGGTTCCCTGGTGCTTCTTAAACTCACTTGATGAGTGGATGGTGTATGAGTGCTGTGAAGGGTCGTGAAGTGATGCTGGGGGGTGTTTCCTTTACGGACTAGGTGGTCTCACACACTATATAGTGTCATGCTTCATCATTTGACCACCTAGCCCCACCCAGTTAGGGCAATGCCACCTGGGCGGCCTCAACCTCACAGTTAAAAGAACGGGAGGGAGTGCGTACATTTTTCACTTTCTGGAAATGATGGGATCCAACTGAACTAGGGTAAATATAAAAACACCTAGCCAGTCAGCTGTGTGAAAAATACACTTTTAATAGTGGTGTCTGTTGGTGTATTTAAAAACTGGGTTGGGACACCTCTGTGAGAATCAGGGCTCACTGGGTCACCTATCTAAAAATAAACGGGCAACAAGTTTCTGCCCTCTACAATGAGCCAAGAAAGGTCTAGGGGCATTCTTCAGGGCCTAGGATCCCTTAAAGTCATGCATTACAAAGAAAACCTACTCCACTTAATGGGAGTGAGGGTAGAATGTTGTGAGAAGTGATGTGGCCTACCTGAAGTAAGGAACTACCTAGCGTACACAAATGCTCCTTGGTTTTCCTTGGCGATGAACTTCCTACTTTACCACCTGCCGAAATGGAAGATTTCCTGTCTTCAATTATCCCGGAATCAATTGGCAACTTTAAAAATTACTCTGACTTTTGAAATTCAGCTTTTCTTGACACCTCAATTGACATCTTAAATTGTCCTTTTAATACATGCCCAAGTGTCTTTTAACTTGTCATTATTAACATTCCCATATATGTATCTTAATATGATTTCTAGTAACTTTTATACAATTAGGCTTTGAACCACCTTTGAACCGGCAAGGGGAGGGTGTTGTGTAGCCATTTTAGCTATAGTTTTAAACACATTATTTTAGCAAACTATTCCTGCCACTGTGCACTTTACCCTAGATATGTTTTCTTTTAGCTTTGTTATATTATTTTAACAGCAGCCACATTTGCAGTCTTGTTTTATTTTCTCTATCTAGCTGTTCTTCTCCTAGGCTGGCACTATGGCCCCCATTTTGACATTGACGGGTGGCCTCCATCCAGCCATTGGGCTGCCTGTGCCGCCTGAACCCCGTCGGCCCTATTATGGCTTCCCCGCTGGGCCAGCAGGCAGAAACAGAGTTTCCGCCCGCTGGCCCAGTGGGAACAGGGCCTTAACATTGTAACAGGCTCCTACTGCTGGTGCAGCGAGTGCATCAGCACCCGTCAAGCATTCCGATGGGGCTGTGCATGGGCACCCATGCCAAGTGCATGGGCAGTGCAGGGGCTCCCAGGGGCCCCCCCGATTCCACATTCCTTCAGCCTTCAGTGTTCACTGCGGATCGGAACCAGCACTGCCCTGGCGGTTTACAACCGACGGGACCCCCAAGCTGCAGCCTGGTGATGTCGGTGGTTTGAGTGTGGCGGCTCCGCCACAGTCATAATGTCGTGGCCTGACCGCCACTTTGGCAGCAGTCTGACCGTGGTTCATAATGACCCCCTATGTTCTTAAACAAGACATTTCTTTCACTCTGTGCTTTTCTCAAGGTTGAAGTAAGATAAGTTACAGAAAAAGTGGTACGCTTTGTCTCCAACGTTCCCAGATACATACACACTCTTATGTGGGGATCCTTTCTTGGAACATCAGCTGTTTTATTATAAAAACACTACTATGACCCATGTATGTTAGAGGGAGATTCTAGCCAGATGACCACGACTGAATGCTGATTGCTGATTGCTTCACTGCAGCTGCTTATGTAGACTACAGGCCTCTTGCTCAGGTATGAGGGATGATGTCTTCCCGTAGGAAACCCAAAGGGAAGAATTAGAGGTTAACATGCTGTGCTCTAACATAGCCTAGGTAGGAACTATCCTTAAAAACCTTAGTGACAACATGGTAGCGTAATTCTTGGGTTTTACTCTCCTTGTCACAATTTTAATCATCTTGGTTATTTCAATACATGCATCACTATCCAAGATGCAGTTACTTCAATAAAACCTTATTGAATTATACTCTGTCTCTGATTGCTCTTGCATATGCAAGACAAATGTAACTGAGAGAAATGGATGAGATTTGAGTGACCACGATTCCCCTAAGAAGTCATTTATGTCATGCTCCAGGTTACCCAATCATCCCTGCTCTTGGGTGGAGATGAGGCACTGCTAGTTAGCCAGAAGAAAACCCGGATTAGGCCGACAGGTGTCCTATGGTATGGGATCAGGCTCAGTCCCCAACAGTACAGATGATTCTGCTGCTCAAATCCAGTAGTGTCATTAGGATAATGAGAACCTATGCCTAGGTTCTCATTATCCTAGACCTAAACTGGCTCCCCGTCACAAACGCATCACTTTAAAACTCCTGACACACGCCTACAAGGCTCTTCACAACCTCGGACCCACCAACCTTAACCACAGCCTCTCCTTCTACACACCCTCCAGGCAACTCCTCTCTGCTCAACTGGCCCTTGCCACAACCCATAGGATCCGAAAGAACACAACTGAGGAAGATCCTTCTCCTACCTCACCACGCAGACCTGGAACATGCTCCACCCCATGCAGTCCCCCTCACTGGCTCAGTTCAGGAAGGACCTCAAGACCTGGCTCTTCGGCTTACTGCCCCCCCAGCCAGCACCCTGAGACCCCTCAGGTGATAAGTCACACTCTATGAATGTCTCATTGATTTATTGATTGATGTACTCATAAATACTCTTTATTTGCTTATGCAGGGTCATCCCGAATCTTTTTGCCTCCTGCCTCCTATTTTTTTCTGACCTTTTGCTGTTGGCTTTTGAACTCTGAGCACTTTACCACTGCTACCCAGTGCTAAAGTGCATATGCTCTCTGTGTAGAGAGCATATGCAGGGTGCAGTGTATAGTTAAGGTAGGACATATAGGTGGTCATTACAACATTGGCGGTAAAAGCCGCTTACCGCCGTGCAGAAGACCGCCAACACACCGCCGCGGAATTCCGCCACGGTCATTATGACCCACAGCTCGGAATCCGCCAAAATCCAGACACCAACACAAGTCCACCACACCAAAGGTCAGTGATAAACTGGCGATAACAAGACCTCCACCGTCATGCCAACAGGAATACGCCCACACTATCACGACCCACGAATCCACGCGGCGGTCTTTCAACTGCGGTATTCCATTGGCGGTACACACCGCTGCGCTCAAAATACACACACACTTACAAAACACTACCACATTGGACAATTCCAAATACACACACCTGATACACATACACACACCACTCCCACACACCCAATACAATATAAAACACACGCCCACATCACCCACAAACCCTACCATCAGCAATTGCGACTGAAGGCCAGAGAGAGACACTACCATCTACAAACTTACATCCACAGACATTCAACACCATCACTCATACAACATCCAAGCACCTCACACAACACACCTCTAAATATCACCCCACACATCACAACACACACCACCCCACACATCACCCACACCACCCCATGGCCCCGCAAAGACACCCCAGGTTCTCTGAGGAGGAGCTCAGGGTCATGGTGGAGGAAATCATCCGGGTAGAGCCACAGCTATTCGGATCACAGGTGCAGCACTCCACCATAGCTAGGAAGATGGAGCTATGGCGAAGAATCGTGGACAGGGTCAACGCAGTGGGACAGCACCCAAGAACATGGGATGACATCAGGAAAAGGTGGGGAAGGTGTATTCTGTGGTCTCAAGACACCACCTTGCAGTTCAGAGGACTGGCGGCGGACCCCTACCTTCTAACCCATAGCTCACTACATGGGAGGAGCAGGTCTTGAAATAGATGGGAGGACATTCGCCGCTAGAGCAAGAAGACGGTGGAGGCCCAGCTGGGGATGGCCTCCCAACGTGGGAGGGGTGCCCGTCGCCCCATGACCCCCCTGATGTTCAGGATCCTGCTGTGGCATACCCGGAGTTGGATGGACGCTTGAGGGCATCACAGGAGCCACAACTCTCATTCTGCTGATTCAGCGCGCATTGTAGGTGTCTGGGTGGGGAAGGTGGGCTGTGGGTTCCCCTAGGCCAGTGCGAGTTTAGTAGGCAAGGTCCCTTCTTAAGGCAGGCCCTGTGGCAGCCCACCCCACCTGTGTACAGTGCCAACTACACCTAGTCAGGCTCCTGTGACATCCATGTGTGCAGCAATCGGGCATAGCCTTGTAACCCATGTCCCTGGGATTGATTAGGGAACTCCAAGTGCACGGCGTAGTGCAGGGGGCTTCTGTGTCTGTAGTGTCCGCCAACGGTAGCAGTATTGCATGCACTCAACATGTATTTCTTCTGTCCTCCCCCCCTTTTTGTGGTCTCCCTGTTCTTGTGTGCATTAGCATCATCAGGCGGAGGAGCAGTGACACCGGCACAGGAGGAAGCTGCATCCCACATGGCCCTGGAGGGCGACACAACGGAGTCTGAATTCACCAGTGGGACGGAGGACGAGGGGAGCTCACCGGCAGGGACAGGAGCTGAGACCAGCGATACGGACTCCTCCTCTGATGGGATCTCACTTGCGGTGGTGGGCCTATCTCTGCCCCCCGCATCTACAGGTACAGCTGCCACCCCCCCTACCAGCACCGCCCTCCCAGCAGCCCCTCAGCGTGTGTCCCGTGCCCGCTCACCCAGGAGGGTGGGCATCAGCTTTGCCCCAGGCACCTCAGCCCCTGCTGCCCTCAGTGAGGAGGCCATTGACCTCCTCAGGTCCCTCACTGTTGGGCAGTCTACCATTTTGAATGCCATCCAGGGTGTAGAGAGGCAGTTGCAACAAACCAATGCATACCTGGAGGGCATTCATTTTAGTCAGGCAGCCCATCAGCTAGCTTTTCACACTCTGGCCTCAGCACTGATGGCAGCCATTGTCCATGTCTCTAGCCTCTTCCCTCCAACTTCCTCCACCCAGACCCAAACCCCTGTACCTCAGCCTATCCCAAGCATACCATTAGACCAGCATGCACACACCTCAACACACAAGGGAAGCTCTGGCAAACATAAGCACCACACATCCCACAGGCACTCACGCAAGCATCATACACATGCAGACACACCAACATCCACTGCCTCCACTGTGTCCCCCTCCTCCTCGTCTCCCTCCTCCCTCCCTGTCTCGTCTCCACTCACTCCTGCATGCACTACATCCTCAGCCACTACGTCCATCACCAGCACACCCACCACCACACCCCACTCACGTGCAGTCATCACCCCCACTACCATTCACACATCCCTTGTGTCCTCTACCAGTGTGTCTGTGAGCCCACCTCCCAAGGTACACAAACGCAGCCACACACCCACCCAACAGCCATCCACCTCACGACAGGCTCCAGCCCATGCACCTTCACCCAAACGTACACCTCCTACAACCACTACCTCTTCCTCCACTTTCATACCCCCTCCATCTACCCGTCCCAGTGTTCCCAAAAAACTTTTCCTGTCCAACCTTGACCTCTTCCCCTCACCTCCCCCACTCCTTCAGTCTCCTAGGGCCCACCTCTCCAGGTCCCAACCCAGCACCTCAGCCACATCTGCGGGACCAGTGGTGCCAGTAGTAACCGGCTTCTGGAGTGCGCCAGGCAACAGGGCAGCCAGTGTGGCAAGGAGCCAGAGCATGGACAGTCCCCCACCTGTAAAGCACAAAAAGGTGGCCAGTGCCCAGCGGGAGAGGAAAGAAATCAGCCACCAAAGCTGCTCCCAGGGGTACAATTGGGAGTGTGGAGACAGCTGCGCCACCATCCAAGATGGGGAAGGGGCACAGTAAAACCGGCAAGTCTGGGAAAATCTGCACGGCGGACAAGACCGCCACCAGCCCCGCTGCCCAGCACACCGCTGCCACCAGCCCCACTACCCAGGATACCGCTGCCACCAGCCCCGCTGCCCAGGACACCGCAGTCACCAGCACCGCTGCCCAGGACATCGCCGCCACCAGCCCCGCTGCCCAGGACACCGCCGCCACCAGCCCCACTGCCCAGGACTCCGCCGCAACAAGCAACGCTGCCCAGGACACCGCCGCAACAAACACCACAGGCCAGTGAGCGCCAAAGATTCCGATGCTACTGAGGCCGCCACGAGCAGGATAAAGCACTCTGGGCACAAAGCCCCCTCCAGAACCAGTGGAGTATCCCATCCACTACCTCTGTCCTTGCCAGGATGAAGCACTCTGGGCACAAAGCCCCCTCCAGACCAGTGGAGAAAGGCATCCACTACCTCTGTCCTTGGCAGGATGAAGCACTCTGGGCACAAAGCCCCCTCCAGAACCAGTGGAGTATGCCATCCACTACCTCAGTCCTTTGCAGGATGAAGCACTCTGGGCACAAAGCCCCCTCCAGAACCAGTGAAGATTCACATCCACTACCTCAGTCCTTGGCAGGATGAAGCACTCTGGGCACAAAGCCCCCTCCAGAACCAGTGGAGAAAGGCATCCACTACCTCTGTCCTTGGCAGGATGAAGCACTCTGGGCACCAAGCCCCCTCCAGAACCAGTGGAGTACCCCATCCACTACCTCAGGCCTTGGCAGGATGAAGCACTCTGGGCACAAAGCCCCTTCCAGAACCAGTAGAGAAAGGCATCCACTACCTCAGTCCTTGGCAGGATGAAGCACGTTGGGCTCAAAGCCCCCCTCCAGAACCAGTGGAGAAAGGCATCCACTACCTGTGTCCTTGGCAGGATGAAGCACTCTGGGCACAAAGACCCCTCCAGAACCAGTGGAGTATCCCATCCACTACCTCAGTCCTTGGCAGGATGAAGCACTCTGGGCACAAAGCCCCCTCCAGAACCAGTGGAGAAAGGCATCCACTACCTTAGTACTTGGCAGGATGAAGCACTCTGGGCACAAAGCCCCCCTCCAGAACCAGTGGAGAAAGGCATCCACTACCTGTGTCCTTGGCAGGATGAAGCACTCTGGGCACAAAGCCCAGAACCAGTGGAAAATGTTATCCACTTGAGAGACTGTGGCTTTGCACTACCCAGGATTAAGCAGTGGGCAAACCACCCACTGTAGAGACTTGAGAGACTGTGGCTTTGCACTCCCCAGGATTGAACAGTGGGCAAACCACCCACTGTAGAGACTTGAGAGACTGTGGCTTTGCACTCCCCAGGATTGAACAGTGGGCAACCCACCCACTGTAGAGACTTGAGAGACTGTGGCTTTGCACTCCCCAGGATTGAACAGTGGGCATGGAGCCCCCTCATGGATCAGGCGTTGTGCACTCATCCGGCTGAGGTGCCTCCCCCCTTCCCTTCACCCTGTTTTTTTTTCTATCGGATGCCCCTGCAGTGTTCTCTCCGTCTTGTTCGGGTATTCAGTGTAAGCCTCGCCCATGCCTTTTGGGCCCAGTGGTCCACAGACTATGATAGTGGAATACCTTTGACTTGTATTCTTGGTGTATATATTTGTTTATAGTGTACATATCTTTATATTTGTATATATTTTTGATTACTGTATTTGAATATATTACAATCATTCAACTCATTTACTTTTGTCCTTGCATTCTTCCAGGGGGGTTGGTGGGTATAACTGTAATGTATCATGATGTATTAGTGTGTGTGTTGTCGTGGATGAGGGTGGGGGTGGGGGTTTTGCATGTTGCGTGTGTGTGTCACTGTTTTTTCCCTCCCCCCTCCCCTGTGTCGTAGGTGCAGTACTCACCATGGTCTTCGCTGCCGGCATTTGTCCTCCTGGTAGAGGAGCAGGAAGATAAAGGCTGGAAGAATCTGGCGCTCGAGTTCCATGGCGTCCTGGTTCCTCATGGGGTGTGTAGAGGTGAGCGTTTCCCCTTCCAAGTCCTGTTTCCACCGTGTTTTTGTTCGCAGTGAATCTGCCCCCGAAAAGGTGGCGGATTGGACTGTTGTAATTCTGTGGGCGGTACATAGTCCTCCACCTGTCTGTTGGCGGTTACCGCCGTGGTGTTTGTTTGTACCGCCTTGGCGGTCGGAGTGTTAAAGTGGCTGTCTATGTTGGCGGTTTCTGCCACAGTCGTAATTCCTTTTTTTTTTTCGCCTACCTGTTGGCGGTTTTACCGCTGCTTTAACACCGACCGCCAGGGTTGTAATGACCACCATAGTAATTTGTTTTATATGTCCTGATAGTGAAATATTGCTAAATTCGTTTTTCACTGTTGCAAGGCCTGTCCCTCTCATATGTTAACATGGGGGCTACCTTTAAATCTGATTAAAGTGTAGATTCCCTTTGGGAGCGGATGGACATGTGGAGTTAGGGGTCTCTGAGCTCACAATTTAAAAATACATCTTTTAGTAAAGTTGATTTTAAGATTGTGCGTTTGAAAATGCCACTTTTAGAAAGTGAGCATTTTCTTGCTGTTACCATTTCTGTGACTCTGCCTGTTTGTGGATTTCCTGTCTGGGTCAGTTTGACAGTTGGGCTGGTTGCACCTCACACTAGACAGTGACACAAAAGGAGCTGGGGTGTAGCCTGCATTTCCTGATGAGCCATCTGTGCTAGGAGGGAGGGGAGGCGTGGTCACTTACACCTGAAAGGGCTGTGCCTATCCTCACACAATGCAGTCTCCAACCCCCTGGTGAGTGTCTGGGGCCTGGCCTGGGAAAGGCCGGATTTCACATTCAAAAGAGACTTTACTTTGAAGTAGGCCTACTTCAAAGTGGAAATTGGGTATAAGAAGGGCACCCAAAACCACAGACTTAAGATCACTTCTGGACATCAAGAGGAACCTCTGCCGGGAGAAGAGCTGAAGAGCTGAGGAGATGTGCTGCCCTGCCTGTTACTGTGCTTTGTGGAGCTATCCTGCAGTTGCTGCTGCTTCCAGAGTAAGAGGGCAAGGACTGGACTTTGTGTGCCTTCCATCTTGTGAAGAAATCTCCAAGGGCTTGATTTAGAGCTTGCCTCCTGTTGTTTGAAGTCTCAGGGACAGGAAGACTTCGCTCTGCCAGCACCTGGAGTCTCTGGAGAGACTCCTGCTCTGATAAGTGGTGCCATATCCAGTCCCTGGGCCCTTGAAAGGAAAGCTGGTGGAAATCCAAGGAAATCGACTTCGGACGACTTCGGACTGCCGCCGCTGCTGAATCCGGTGATGCCGCCTGCACCCAACTCCGTGATCTTCGCTGGAGCGTGACGACCTTCGCAGGCATGACGCCGATGCAGCCCCCCTGAAGTTTGCGACTACGTGGAAGTCGCTGCACCAAGTCATGACCGATGCCGCTCGAAGTGCACGGATTCACGTTTTCTCACAGACGCCACGATCTCCGACTTCGCGCTTCGGCTTCTTTTCACTCTTCACTAAACATAGTTTACTTGGGGGTCTACGTGTCTCCATGTCCGACGCCGCTGGTGTCGGCTTGTTGGCACGACTCCGTCACGACGCCGTGTTAACACCTCATTTGAAGCATTTTGTGTTTCTAAGCGCTATTTTTCAGTTTAATCTTTAAACATTCATAACTTGACTTGTGTATGTCAGATTTGTGTTGTTTTGGTCTTGTTTTGTTTAGATAAATATTTCCCATGTTTCTAAACTGGTGCTGTGTTATTTTGTAGTGTTTTCATTAAGTTACTGCGTGTGTTGGTACAAATACTTTACACCTAGCACTCTGAAGTTAAGCCTACTGCTCTGCCAAGCTACGAAGGGGGTAAGCAGGGTTTAGCTGAGGGTGATTCTCTTTTACCCTGACTAGAGTGAGGGTCCTTGCTTGAACATGGGGTAGCCTGACTGTCAACCAAAGAACCCATTTCTAACAAATATAATTTATAAAGGTACAGCAGAGATTGATACCTATTCAAATCCTATGTCCGATGCATATTGTTGTCTGTGAAGAGAGCAGAGAAGAGCTACTTAAGTGTAAATGGTTTCAGTGATTGGAAAATGGGGATCTATTCTATCTATTATGAACTGGAAGGATTTCAAAGGAGATTAAGGAGGGCTCAGGGTGGAATATGAAAATGCCAAAACACTCTTCCAGAAAGGTACACTGGTGTTTGAATGAACTCTTTTTAGAACCAAGTGACCACCACATGTACTCAAGTATTACTAAAGCCCAAGCAACCTCCGAGCCAACTCAAGGAGGGACATGGTTAGGACAGCAGGCAGTGTGCTATTTTGAGGGTGCTGGGCAGGGGGATGCCTGCACTGCCCATGCCAAGGGCATGGGAGGTGCAGGGCCCCCTTGTGGCCCCCTACACTTGTTCTCCGCCAACCTTTTCATGGCGGTCAGACCGCCATGAAAAGGCTGGCAGTGAACAAAGTTGTGAGTTCAGGGTCACCCTTGCTGATTACAACAAGGACCTCCTTCAGACCATCCGGATCTTGGATCCTGGTGGGGACGGAGGTAGGTGGGCGGGTCTGCTCGCCAATCTTGTAATGTTGTAGTCGGTCTGCATCAACAACGGTTGTCTGACCGCCACCGCGTGTCTGGTAGTCCTAGGACGACCAGGCTTGTAATACATCCCATAGTGTTTGTTGGCTGTCAGAAAGCACACAACATTTAGAGCCAAAAACTAAACTTGTGTACTGGCTAGCTGCAATTATTGTGGTAACATCTAATGAATGAAAAATGTTTTTGAAGGAACTCTAAGTGGTTTTAAATGTGTCCTAAATACTGAGTTTAAGAATGATGGTTATTTGTAGAAGTCCCAAAAGGTGCTCTTTCTTTCACACTGGCTTAACTTTGAAGTCACAAATGGGGAGAAATTCAATTGCATAATAACAAATGTTCTACTTTTCTGTGTTCCTACACTTCTACCAATAAATAAGGTACTCCGCTTCTGTGATTGGGCCTATCATCCACAACAGGTAAGGCCATGAAATACACCTTTGAGATATTAAACTTTTACCATGATAAATGACCAATTTGGATAGCTGCAGAATTTGGGTTCAAGTGCAGCCGCCACCTAGGAAAACCTACCAACCCTGCCATTTCTGAAAACTAAACACAAAGGGGAGTCCACTGTAGCATGACTTGGAAAGGAGTCTACTATTTTTACTTCTCCAGAATGCCTAGCAACCTCAAACTATGGCTACAAATTACATTGCTGAGAGGGAATCTTCCAGATTGTATGCAGATCCACTAGAAGTCCTAAAACAAATGTCCCTACACTTCTCCTGAAAAAAAATACCTCTCCTGATACAGTAGACACCACAAAACACAAAGTAGAGAAAAGAAATTTCCACCATGAAAAATTACACATTTTGGAGATGTGGGTAACTGCAGGATTTGAGCCCAAGCTTGACTGCCTCCCTTGGACATACCAAACCCCAAATGTCTGTAAACTCAGAGTGATTTGACCTGCGTGGATTCCACTTCATTTTTTACCCAGAGTGCTCTGCAAGCCTACAACCTTGACTAACATCGCACATTTTCCTCACATTTCTGTTAAGGAAAGTTACCAATCTGCTAGGATCCACTAAATTCTTACCACCCAGCATTCTGAAACTTCTTCCAATAAAAACAATTCTCCATTTATGTGGCTTAGGGACTCATTATGAGGCTTGCGGTTGAAAGACCACCAGCTTCGAGGTGACGGTCCCACCGCCATAACTGTGGCAGTCCGACCACCACATTACAACCTTGGTGGGTGAACCAACCAGTGGACCACCGTCCCCGTTCGGAACGTGGTTCCTGACTGGTAGACGGCAGCCCGAGTTGTGCTCAGCACTGCCATGCCGATTGCAATTCTGCTTTCCATCAGACTTTCCTTGGTGGGGACCTCACCATAGAAAGACTGGCAGAAAGCTAGTGCCAGAGGCCACAGGGTGGCCCCTGGACTACCCATGTCCATGGCATGGGCAGTGCAGGGTCCTCTCTGTCCAGCACCATCGCAATGCAAACTGTGTGCTTTGCATAAATTGTGCATTCCGGTGATGCTGGTGTGCTTTGGTATTGGCCTCGGCTTCCTTAAGTGAGCCAAGACCAATTTCATAGCACTGTTCCCATCTGTCCAGCGGGAACACCTAGTGCAATGTCCCCACCCGTCAGCCCAGCAGGAACATTTTAATACGGTTGGGAGAGGCCACTGCCATAGCAGTGGCATCCTCCCTGCAAGTTTGGTGGTCTTCTTGTCCGACCACCAAACTCATAAAGAGGCCCTTAGGCTCTCACCTGCTACAGGAAAGTCCACAAAATGAAATATGAAGACATAAAATTTTCTCCATGAAAAATGACTCATTTAGTGATGCAAATAGCTGGAATATGGGCCTAGGCTTGCTGCCACCCAGGAAAATCTACAAAACATAGATATTTCTCAAAACGAAACACTCAAGCCCTCATTAAGAGTTTGGCGGACGGGAAAGCCTATCCATCAAACTCCCAACAGGGTGGCTGCCACCTTTGTGCGATCACTCCGCAGCACGCATTAGGATTTTCCCGATAGGTCGGAGGGCGGAAACCTTGGTTTCCTCCCACTGGCCAAGCAGGAAACAGGCTACAGCATTGTCTCCAGCTCGTAATCGAACCGGCGGCAATGCTGTAGCCTGCAGGGTGCACCAGCACTCTTGCAATATTCACTGCCTGCAAGGCAGGCAGTGAACATTGTGACAGTGCTGGGCAACGGGGACCCTGCACTGCCCATGCCTAGTGCATTGGCAGGGCAGTGACCCCCCCTGTGGCCCCCGGCACCTGTTCTCCTCCAGCTTTTTCATGGCGGTCTTACTGCCCTGAAAAGGCTAGTGGAGAACAAGGTCGTAATCCACAGGTCACCCTGGTGGGTTTTGATCGCTGCCACCACCACGCCGTCAGGATCATGGATCCTGGCAGTGCTGGCGGAACCCTGGCGGTCTGACCGCCGGGGTCCTAATGTGGAAGTTGGACCGCCACAAACAGCAGAGGTCCTGACTGCCACCCCAAAGCTGGCAGACTGAAGACTACCAGTCTCGTAATCAGGTGCTCTGTGAAGTCTACGGTGATATGACAAGCATAGGTCTCACTACCTGTTCTTACCCAGAGTGCTCTGCAAACTTCTGAATGTGCTTAAAATCATAAATTTTCCTCCCATTTCTGGGAGACACACTTATGGAATCTGAGGGGATCTAGAAAACACCTACCACTAAGCATTCTCATCCTTCTTTTATTAAACACAGTACCCCTACTGCTGGAAAAGGGACATTGGGCCTCATAACAAGAGTGGCGGTCTTCAGACTTCACACTTGTGGAGGCGATGGGGTCACTGCACTCCTGGAAGTCCCACTGCCACAATATGACCCTGGTAGGCAGGACCACCTAAATACCGCTGTCACCGCCAGGAACGTGGTTCCTGATGGTTAGACGAAAGTCTGAGTTGTGGTCAGCTACGGCCGCGCTGAGCTCGGTGCACCATGCTTATAACAACTCAGATTTCCACCAGCCTTTCCATGGCAGTCGCCCTGCCATGGAAAGGCTGGTGGAAAGCCAGTGCTGTGGGCCACAGGGGGAACCCAAATGCACACTGTCTGCTTTGCAAACAGTGCACATTCCAAGGGTGCTGGTGTGCTACGGTTTTGGCCCTGTTGAGACAAATACTGTAGCACTGTTCCCGCCTGTCAGCACAATGGGACTGCTATAATACAATGTTCCAGCAGGAACATTGAAATAGGACTAGGGGGTTGCCACGGGTGTGGCGTCCTCCCCACAACATTGGAGACCTGTGTTGAGACCACCAAAGTTGTAATTAGGCTTATTGTCTCCTGTTCTGCAGTACCGCCCACTCACAGGTTGGTGTTCAGGGGCACAGTTATTCCCTCTGAGAACCAATTAAAGTCAAACCAGGCCTCACCTGATGGGGTGATCTGCTTTCTCTTTTGCTTTCTGTGACGTGCTGTGTGTGCTGCACATCACAAAAACAAAACAAATAAAACTAACTTCGGATGTGGGAGAAGCTTTACCCTTGCATCCCTATTTTCTCTTATTAAAATTAAAGCCCTTCTGGTTCTTGACAAGAAGGATTTTCTTTGCCAATGAGGTGGAGTAACCATTCACATCCACAGCACTACAAAGGAAACCTGTTGGACAAGGAAGGTTTGTCTACCAAAATAAATCAACTCAATCCACTGTCTGATTCCCAGCCGACTATGAGGTTGAATCAGCGTTCTTCATGATCAGAAATGTCTTCTGATTTTCTATAACTGATTTCTGGCAAGACAGAGATGACCCTGGTTGGGAACCATTGAGCCAGGTGGCATAATTCGATTTGGCCCATATCTTTGCGGTCTGTTTCTTTGTGTGCTCATATGTCAGGTCCTTGTTCCGCATTCAGTGGTGCCTGTATTCCTTAATGTGCTTTTGCTATCAGCGCTGATGTTTGGACAGCATATTGAACAAAAAGTATTGGCCCTCATTACAACATTGGCGGTAAATGCCGCCTACCACCGTGCTGCCAGCCGCCAACAGACCGTGACCGCGGCAGTATACCGCTACGGGTATTATGACCCACACAGAGAAATCCGCCACTATACAGACACCCAGACAAATCCACCAGCCCAAATGTCAGTGATAAACTGGCGATACCAAAACCCACACCGTTATGCCAACAGACCTACACCAAAGCATTATGATCCATGAATCACCGCGGCGGATATTCAACCGCAGTAAACCATTGGCGGTACACACTGCTGCGCTCAGTATAC
Source organism: Pleurodeles waltl (assembly GCF_031143425.1). NCBI lineage: Eukaryota > Metazoa > Chordata > Amphibia > Caudata > Salamandridae > Pleurodeles > Pleurodeles waltl. The sequence continues at coordinate 958,788,660 of NC_090449.1, forward strand.
ACACACACTAACAAAACTACACCATATTGGACAATTCAAACTACACACATCTGACACACATACACACACCCACACACTCTATCCAATATAAAACACACACCCACAATACCCACAAACCCTTAATACGAAAAACATTATTGCAAACTGAGAGAGAGACAAGCCAGGAGCACCCACTGAATCTGAACCACATAACACCATCACCCATAATCCATACACGCACCTCACAGCACACACCCCAACACAACACCCCACACACCCTCACACATACCACTCACACTATGCCTATGGCACCATAAAGACACCCCAGGTTCTCTGAGGAGGAGCTAAGGGTCATGGTGGAGGAATTCATCTGGGTTGAGCCACAGCTATTCGGATCACAGGTGCAGCAGACGTCCATTGCTAGGAGGATGGAGCTATGGCGGAAAGTCGTGGACAGGGTCAACGCCGTGGGACAGCACCCCAGAACAAGGGATGACATCAGGAAGAGGTGGAATGGCCTACGGGGTAAGGTGCGTTCCGTGGTTGCAAGACACCAGGTAGTTGTACAGAGGACTAGCGGTGGACCCCCACCTCCTCCCCCACAACTAACAACATGGAAGGAGCAAGTCTTGGTGATCTTGCATCCTGAGGGCCTCGCAGGAGTAGCAGGAGGACTGGACTCTGGTAAGTCAAATCTTTACTACTTTATCCCCCACCCTACCTGTATCCCATCACAAACTTCTACCCCTACCTTCACCCCATCCCTCCACCACCCCACATATACCCCACTATCACAACCCACCCACCCCAATACCAAGCCCTCCATGCAACACCAATGCATGGACATCCATCACAGACCTGCATGGACACCCATCACCACAGCATGCACACTAATGCCAATCACTTAGCCAAACCAAGCACAACTCACACAATCCAAAGCTGCCTTGCTAATACCAACCATAGAGGGAAACAAATCCATGCACAATATGGCACACACAGATACAATAACACTGCATTTACATCCCCACAGGACCCCCACTCAACGTCACCAGAGAGGAGGTGCCAGCCACAGAAGAGGACCACAGTGATGACAGCAGCTCTGCGTACCTGGATCACGATGACCAACCTGGCCCAACAGGGACCTCTTGACAGTCGGTTACCCTGCCACAGTCCCAACCCACCACAGAGCCTCCCCCTCAGGAAACACCGTCACAGCACCCACCCAGTGGGCCCATACCTCTGTCCCCAGGACACATCAATCAGCAGTGTGTCCACCACTACAGGGACCCCAAGCAACCCAGCAAACCCAAGACAATCAGGGACCAGTGGCAGTGTGCACACGGTTCAGAGGACAGAGGCATAGGACAACAGGGAAGGTGGGAGGACTGCTGTGCGTCAGGGGGAGGACAGGCCCAGGGAACCCACTCTCCACGAGGCACTTGCAGAGATCCTGGGAGCATACCACCATTCCTAAGAGACTATGAGCCAGATACTGTACATGTTGCAGGAGACCCAGCGGCTGCAGGAGGGACTGTACCTGGGGATCAGGGAGGACCTGAAAGACATCCACGCCACCCTGGCCACCATTGCAGGGGTGCTGGCAGATATGGCCAACACCATAAGGGAGGCAGTGGCACACCAACAGGTCCCTGACACTAGCCACACCAAAGAACAGCCCTCCACCTCCGCCGGCGCTAGTGGACTGGAGGCCCCGCCACAGGACCATCAGGCCACCAGCATCCCGCCCCCTGCAGAAGGAGAACCACCCTGCAAACGGTCCCTGCGATCGAGGCTGAAGCCAGAGAACATTGGCAAGACCCCTGCCAGGAAATAAGGCTCTCTTGATAGTCACCCTTCTGTCCCACTCTGTCACCCTGTCCACCTTGAACTGCCATTGCTTCCCTTCCTATGCCCCCTTGGACAATGCACCTGTGATACAAATAGACTTGACTCTACCCTGGACTTTCTTCCATCAGCAACCCAGCCCATTGCAATACCCCCTCCATTTATTAGCACATAAATAAATACCCTTGGAACAAATTCAAGTATGGAGTCTGTCAATTGTTTAACATATGTATTAGTTTAACAAACTGTAAACATTGTAATTAAAATTTACTGTAATATTTACATAGGTATGACCTGTAGTGGACAGCAGTAATCACACCAAGAGCCAAAGTGGGGCACAGAGGTCTGAAAATAGAGTTGCCAAAGGGTACAGTAAGTGGCCATAGACATAGGAAAATCAGGCTGCCATGTTCAATGTCAAACACAAAATTGCAATGGACGGTGAAGTTACAGTGTCTTACCTGTGTGTCACTGGATGTACTGTTGAATGAGTGTACTTATGTTGTCCACATCTTCTTCTGCTGCCTCCTCTTCATCACTGTCCACAGGCTCCACCGCTGCCACAAGACCATCTCCAGGCTCATCCTCCTGCAGAAAAGGCACCTGGCGTCTCAAGGCCAGGTTGTGCAACATGCAACATGCAACGATGATCTGGCACACCTTCTTGGGTGAGTAGTACAGGGGTCCACATGTCAGATGGAGGCACTGGAATCTGGCCTTCAGGAGGCCAAAGGTTCTCTCAATTATCCTCCTTGTTCGCCCATGTGCCTCATTGTAACATTCCTCTGCCCTTGTCTTGGCATTCCGCACTGGGATCAGTAGCCATAAGAGGTTGGGGTAACCAGAGTCACCTGTAAATATCGAGGGATACCTGTTAGGCACACACTCACCCTAGGGCCAATCCCACACCCATATACCTACATCAACTGGGTGGGAACCATAGGCTCACCTATTAGCCACACCCAGTGCCTCTGGAGTTGACATAACATATGGAATGCTGCTGTTCCTCAAGATAAAGGCATCATGCACAGAACCAGGATAATTGACATTCACATGGGAGATGTACTGGTCCGCCAAACACACCATTTGCACATTCAAAGAGTGAAAACATTTTCTATTCCTGAACGCTTGTTCATTTCTCGGGGGGACAAATGTTATATGTGTACCATCAATGGCACCAATGATGTTGGAGATATGTCCCAGAGCATAAAAGTCAGCCTTCACTGTGGCCAAATCCTCCACCTGGGGGAATACGATGTAGCTGTGCATGTGTTTCAGCAGGGCAGACAACACTCTGGTCAGCACGTTGGAGAACATTGGCTGAGACATCCCTGATGCCATGGCCACTGTTGCTTGGAAGGGACCACTTGCCAGGAAATGAAGCACTGACAGAACCTGCACTAGAGGGGGGATACCTGTGGGCTGGCGGATAGCTGAAATCAGGTCTGGCTCCAATTGGGCACACAGTTCTTGGATTGTGGCCACATCAAGTCTGTAGGCCAGGATAGTCGCCAGGTCCACCAGGGGTCTGTACACAGGGGGGATTTCTCCATCTCCTATTCATTCTCAGCGGTTGAACTCTAGGGTGAAAAACGGTGAGCAGAGGGTCATATTCACATATATGTGAAAATAAAAATGCATTTCTTCCTTTCCAGAAAGGAGTAGGTGAATTTGAGAGTCAGTTGATGTGCCAATGTCTGCTGTGACGCAGTTAGGTGCCATAGCCTGTGCCCCCCTAGAATGGTGGCTGCCTGACCTGTGAGGAGAGACAAGTGGAACTGAGGTAATTCCGCTGGCGTTGTGCCCCGTTGCGGTAGGCGGTCAACGACCACCGCGCATCTTCGCATTGGTTATCATTGGGCCCTATGGGTTCCATGAGCCAATGGCGTTGTACGCCGGCGGTGACGGTACGCACCCCCGTGGAAGTGAGAGACATTTTCTATCTGTTCACTCACTTGCTACCGGACCTTCAACAGGAGAGGACCTACACTACAAGTGCTGCTGTGACCTGTGTCTGGAAGCGACAATGGTTCGAGTGTCTGGGGAAAGGGGCCCCGACTTCACTTTGGAGGAGTTGGAGAGACTGGTGGATGGGGTTCTATCCCAGTACACTTTACTCTATGGTCCTCCAGACAAACAGGTGAGTACACTGTGAACATGATGCGTTGGCCATGAATGTATGGATTGCTGTGTGTTTAAGCCTCGCGTAGGGGGGGCAAAGGTGTCCTGGGTAGAGAGCTGCATGTCTGGTGGTCAATATCTGTGCGTAAGGGGATGGGAGGGATATTGTGGGCTATGAGTGTAACAGTCCGGACATTATGACTATTCCCTTTTTCTATGCATATTTTCCTGCAGGTTAGCGCCCATCAGAAAAAGGGTATTTGGCGTGCCATTGCCAAGGAGGTGCAGACCCTGGGGGTCTTTGACAGGTGGAGCAACCACTGCCGCAAATGGTGGGAGGACCTGCGCCGCTGCGCAAGGAAGACGGCGGAGGCCCAGCTGGGGCTGGCCTCCCAACGAGGAAGGGGTGCCTGTCTCACCCTCACCCCCCTGAAGTTCCGCATCCTGGCGGTGGCCTATCCAGAGGTGGATTGGCGCTTGAAGGCATCACATCAGCCACAAGGGGGTGAGTACAGATTCAGAATCATGACTTTGCGCGCGTTAAGGTTTTTCACGTGGGTGGGGGATGTGGGCTGTGGGTGCGTCTAGGCCAGGGCGAACTGGCAGGGTAGGTCCCTTGTTGGGCAGGCTCTGAAACGCTCCATCCCCAAAAGTGTTAGTGGGCATCTACTGCTGGGCAGGGTCCTGTTGGTTTCAGGTGTGCAGCTAATGGTATTAGGCAATGTATACCATGGGGCTGGTGACTAGCTTTGTAACTGGTAGTGCATGGCCTAGTGCATAGGGCTGATCCCTGTGTGTTGTGTACACCAATGGTAGAGTTGTTGCTGGCTTTGACCAAGTGTATCCTCTGTCTCTCCCCCCTTCTTGTTTTGTCACCGTGTCCTTGTGTGCATTAGCATCATCTGGCGGAGGAGCAGAGGCATCGGCGACAGAGGGAGCTGCATCCCACATTGGCCTGCAGGCTGAATCCACCGATGGTGAGGGCATCAGTGGGATGGAGGAGAGCACCACGACGGAGACAGGAGGGGACACCACTGAAGGCGACTCCTCCTCCGATGGAAACTCCCTGGCTGTGGCGGACACCTCTGTGCCCACCCCAACAACAGGTACAGCGTGTTTCCCGTGCCCGCTCACCCAGGAGGGTGGGCATCTTCTTCGCCCTAGGCACCTCAGGCCCTGTCCCAATCAGCCCTGCTGCCCTCACTGAGGATGCTATTGACCTCCTGAGATCCCTCACTGTTGGGCAGTCAACCATACTGAATGACATCCAGGGTGTCGAAAGGCATTTGCAACAGACAAATGCATACCTGGAGGGCATTCACTCTGGCGTGGTGGCCCAACAGAGAGCATTCCAGGCTCTGGCCTCCGCACTGATGGCAGCCATTGTCCCTGTCTCCAGCCTCCAACTTCCTCTACCCAGTCCCAACCCCCTTAACCCCAACATATCTCAAGCACACCTTCAGACCAGCATGCACCCAAATCAACACACAGAAGTGGCTCAGGCAAACACAAGCTCCACACTTCATCTCACAGGCACTCACACAAGCACCATTCCCATGCAGACACACCAACATCCAGTGCCTCCACTGTGTCCCCCTCCTCCTCCTCGTCCAACTCCCTCCCAGTAGCGTCTCCACTCACACCTGCATGTTCTACATCCTCATCCACTATCTCCATCACCAGCACGCCTATCACTACATGCCCCTCACTGGCAGTCACCACCCCCACATCCATGCACACATCCCCTGTGTCCTCTCCCACTGTGTCTGCGATTCCTCCTCCCAAAGTACACAAACGCAAGCACACACCCACCCAACATCCATCTACCTCACAACAGCATCCAGCCCAAGCACCTGCACCCAAACACAGCAGACTGACACCTCCTACAACCACTCCCTCTTCCTTCACTCTCAAACCTTCACCCTCTTCCCACCCCAGTATCCCAAAAAAGCTTTTCCTCACCAACATTGACCTCTTCCCTACCCCTCCCCCTGTCCTTCACCTCGGGCAAGGGTGGCCAGAACTCAGCCCAGCACCTCAGCCACCCAGTCCACGTCCGCTGTGGTTTCTGCAGCTGTGAGAGGCTCCAAGGAGGCACCCGTCAGCCCAGCCAGTGTGCCACCAATGTGTCACCAACACCTGCCAAGCCCAAGAAGGTTCCGCCACCTAGCAAGGGCAAGAAGGATACAGCATTCAGAAAGGGGAAGGAGCCACAACCAGCCAGCAAGGCCAAGTCAATGAATCCAGCTGGCAGAAGCAAGGAGGCACCACCATCTGCCAAGAGCAGGAAGGGGCACAGAACATCAGCCATGGAACTTCAGCCGTCCGAGGCTGCAGGTGAAGGCCTGGAGGCTACCACCACAACCGCCAGTATCGCCACCTGCACCGCGGCCAGCACCGCCACCTGCACCGTCACAAGCAGCACCACTGCCAGCAGCAGCAGCCAAAGTGGGAAGCCGTCCGAGGCTCAGGTGAAGGCCTCGAGGCTACAACCAGTATCGCCACCTGCCCCACTGTCAGCACCGCCACCTGCAGCACAACTGCAATTCACTGAGCAGCCGTCACCGCCAGTGAGCAGTTTGTAGTGGTGACTACATGGGCTGCAGTACATCCTGGCCCCTGCAGAAGCTGTTGTTGTGACACCCAGGAGAGCGACTGTGACCTTGCACTCCAAAACATCTGCATCACAGGGAGCAATGTCCCCTCCAGAACCAGTGGAAGAAGGCATCCACTCAGCTCCTCCTTTCCAGGATGAAGCACACTGGCCACAAGGCCCCCCCCAGAACCGGTGGAAGAAGGCATCCACTCAGCCCCTCCTTGCTAGGATGAAGCACACTGGGCACAAGCCCCCCTCCAGAACCAGTGGAAGAAGGCATCCACTAGAGAGACTGTGGCCTTGCACTTCCCAGGACCAAGCAGTAGGCAAAGCACCCACTTGAGAGACTGTGGCCTTGCACTCCCCTAGACCAAGCAGTGTGCAAACCACCCACTTGAGATACTGTGGCCTTGCACTACCCAGGACCATGCAGCGGGCAAACCACCCACTTGAGAGACTGTGGCCTTGCACTCCCCAGGACCAAGCAGCAAGCAAACCACCCATTTGGTAGACTGTGGCCTTGCACTCCCCAGGACCATGCAGTTGGCAAAGCACCCACTTGAGAGACTGTGGCCCTGCACTCCCCAGGACCAAGCAGTGGGCAAACCACCCACTTTAGAGACTGTGGCCTTGTACTCACCAGGAGCAAGTAGTGGGCAAACCACCCACTTAAGACACTGTGGCCTTGCACTCCCCAGGACCAAGCAGTAGGCAAAGCACCCACTTGAGAGACTGTGGCCTTGCACTCCCCTAGACCAAGCAGTGTGCAAACCACCCACTTGAGATACTGTGGCCTTGCACTACCCAGGACCATGCAGCGGGCAAACCGCCCATTTGGTAGACTGTGGCCTTGCACTCCCCAGGACCATGCAGTTGGCAAAGCACCCACTTGAGAGACTGTGGCCCTGCACTCCCCAGGACCAAGCAGTGGGCAAACCACCCACTTTAAAGACTGTGGCCTTGTACTCACCAGGAGCAAGTAGTGGGCAAACCACCCACTTAAGACACTGTGGCCTTGCACTCCCCAGGACCATGGAGCCCCCTCTAGGAGCAGTGGCTTTGTACCATCTTCCGGCTGAGGTGCCCCCCCATTCCCCGTCCCCCTGAGGTGCCTGTGTGTTTTTGACCTGATGCCCCTGCAGTGTTCTATCCATATTGAGGCAGGAGTCAAGTGTGGGCTTGGCCTATGTGTTTTGGGCCAGTGGGCCACGGACAATTTTTGAGTGGGCATTGTCCCACCTTTTGTATATATTGTATATATTGTACATACTGTTTTTGCTTTCTGAATGTATTCCTCAAAATTTGGAATATTACACTCATTTGACTCCATTCGTTTTGTCCTTGCGTTATTCCTGAGGGTTACGGGGTGTATATGTACTGTTGTTGCATGTGTTTGTGTGTATGGTGTTGTGAGTTAGGGTGGGGGTGTTCCACGTTGCGTGTTGCATGTGTGTGTCACTCTCTTTTTCCTCCCCCTCGTCCTTGTGGGCTAGGTGCAGTACTCACCGTGGTCGTCGTCACCGGGGTTCATGCTCCTGGTGAATGAGAAGATACACCAGCATGGGGAAAACCTGGAGCTCGGGCTCCATGGCGTCCTGGTTCTTCCTTGAATGTGGAGAGGTGAGTCGTTTCCCTTCAGAGTACTGTTTCCGCTGTGCTTTTGATGGCATTGGTACCGCCCCGGAAAAGCTGGTGGATGGGCAGGTTGAGGGCGGTACATTGTCTTCCGCCTGGCTGTTGGCGGTTACCGCCACAGTGTTTGTTGCTATCGCTGTGGCGGTCGGAATGTTAAAGTGGCTGTTTGTGTTGCCGGTTTCCGCCGTGGTCATGATTACATTTTTTTACTGCCCCTCTGTTGGCGGTGTTACCGCCACTTTTACACCGTCCTACAGGGTTGTAATGAGGGCCATTGTGTTAAGAATATTGAGATGTTGAAAATATAATCTACAGAAATACCGAAGGTAAGAATACCGTTTTAAGTGTTGTTTTGTAAATCATTGTAAAAAATATTTAGAGAAAATGTTACTGTATATAATATCATTTTTATACCTTATTTTAAATGTATTTTATTGTAGTGTGTTTTAATTTAGTTTCCTATTTTTTTAGTGTTTTTCATAAATAATTGTATTTATTTATGTAAAATTGTATTTTTTTGTTAATTTTAATAATGTATATGAATAATGTTTATGTTACTTTCTTAAATGAGTGAGATGTTGGGTTTTTGGGGGCCAAGAGTGGGGAGATTTTTACAATGTTAAAATTGTAATTTGTTTTCATGTGACATTCTTATAAATATGCAATTTTCTATTTAAAAATTTGAAAATGATGGCTTTTATTCATTAATACAAGAAAATCATTAAAAACTATGGAGAAATCGTTTTTGAAAAATGTGATACATTAATTAAGCATTATGTGTAAATGTGCGTAAATTCAATGTAAATTGTTAAAGAAAGCAAGTATAGTCAAGTTTGAAAATATTTGGAAATAATTAATTTTCAATTTGTTTAAAAAATATATAATGTAAATATTTTGTAAATGTAAAATATTTCCCTTATTTAAAAAAAATGAAATTAAAAATAAATGTTTTAATAAGTACGTTCATTACGTACGTTTTGGTTTTTGTGGACAATTTTACTTTTAGAATTAATAAGTTGTGTGTAGAAAAAAAATGAGATTTTAAATATTATCTTTACAGTAATTTCATGAATATTATTTTCACATTTTTTTTTATTATATTATGTTCATAAAATTCACAGTAAGATTTATTTTTAACATTCATTATAATTTACAAATAAACAACAGTTTTTTATTATTAATACAAATATATGATTGGTTTATTATGAACTAGGTAGTTGGCAAATAAAATGTATATATTCATTTTTATTTTTACTGAATGTATTTCATGATTATTTAAACTTTTATTTGCATAGACAATTTTGATATATGATTGTAGTATGTTATGTATTTTTTATCAATTATTTGCATTTTGTGATATTTATAAATACATAATTTATTCATTTTATAATAATACAAATTATATAATAGGTTAGTTTTTATGTTAAAAACATAGAAAGTATTTATTTGGAAACAGAGTGATGTAAGTATTTTTTCTATTTATTTTAAAAATGAAAAAAATATTTGACTGAGGAGTATGTATAGTGTACGTAACCCGCTTATTGTCCACCACTTTCTCCAATATGGTTTTCATTGGAGTAGAAATAGTAAATTTAAACTTTTTTATGTTCAACACCTTCCCCAAAACAGTTTAGATTGGAGTATCAGTCTTAAGTGTAACCTCTTTAGTATCCAACACCTCCCACACAATGGTTTAGTTTGGAGGGGGAATAGTAAATGTAATTCTTTACAAGTTTGGCTGTCGGACCGCCTGACCGCCATAGTGGCGGCTGCCAACAGGCCGCAATGTTGGCATTCATACAGACTGCAGTATTACTAATTACACAGCCAGTTTTGACAAAAGCCAGTCAAAAAAACACCACCACCAATATGTTGGAGGGTCGGAAATAGGTGGACTGACCAATTGCAGCAGTGGTCATGCAGTGGCAGTCCTCCAATGACAGTCCCAACCACGGCACTTCGCAGCCAACACAGTAATACTCAACACTACATTGGATGACTTTAAAAACAACACAGCTGACACACATGCACACAACCATCACACACTATAAACCTTTGCAGCTCCTATGCAAAATACACCATCCAAAGGGCCCAAAATAAGAACAATTCCAATTTAACTGGCATCTCTCACTGAGCAAATGTCTCATACCCTCAACACACCCACAAAACACCCATTTGCACCCCTCCACTCCATTTACTCCCCATCACCTTCTCATTTCCCAGCACCTATCTGTATTATTGAATAATTCATTTTACCACCATGTCACCCCAGAAAAATTCCTGTTTCACCAAAGATGAGTTTGGAGTCATGGTGGATTAAATCATTAGATTAGAGCCACATCTATATGGAGCTCAAGTTCAGCACACTACTTTCACCAGGAAAATGGAAATCTGTCAAAAGATAGTCGACAGATTGAATAGTGTAAGCCCAACCCTGCACACAGGGGACAACATCAGGAAGAGGTGGACCAACCTCAGAGGGAAGGTCGCTTCCATGGCATCCAGGCACCAACTGCAGCTCCAGAAGATTAGAGGTGGTCCCCCATTTCCTCCCTTAAAGCTCACATTGTGGGAGGATAAGGTCTTGGCCATCCTGCATCCTGAGGGCTTGACAGGAATACCTGAGGGAGTGGAGTCGGGTAAGTCACAACAATTAAAAAGGCACCAAAATGTATTGGCATGCATGCTCACTGCTCACCCTTTGCCACCTCTACTGTGACCCCACTCAACAGTCCAGTGTCCACCTGTCCATAGACCCCTATCTGGCTTCCAAAATGTGAAGTAGACTCACCTGGGGAAACTACAACTCTGTACACTGGGTGTAGTACAGGGATTGACAGCACTACAATTCCCAGCAGGCACTGCTCCAAAATTACTAATACCAGGACAATAGAGCCTACTCAAAACTTAAAATGTATTACAAACTTCACATTGGAGTGTACACACCTGAGAGGATGGCATCTGTATAGTCTGTGTGCAGGACAGGCACTGAAAGGAATGCTAAGGCCAGGAGGCACTGCTACTCTCACTCTACTCAGCCATGACATTGTCCTTTGCCACTATGACCCTTCTCCCTCTACTCAACCATTAAACTGTACTCATCTGAGATGATAGCATCTGTATAGGCTATGTGTAGGGCAGGCACTGAGAGGAATGCTAAGGCCAGGAGGCACTCCTACTCTCACTATAACCAGCCAAAACATTGTCCTCTGCCTCGCTGACTCTCCAGGAGGCTCTGTATACCCAATGCAAAACATCAGCCCACTGTCCATCTGTCCAAGTATCCCGGTACGTAAACTTGCAATGGAACTGTACTCATCTGAGAGGATGACTCATGTATATTGCATGTATATCTTGATGTAACATGACTGTATATCCAAGGAGGGCCAGTCCCTGTAACTCCAAGAACCAGGCCATGTCACGGTCTGCGTGTTGCTACTGCTGTAGGCTGCAGTACTTGGAGGGACGCCTGGTTTCCTACTGGTTCTGGACTGGCCAAGACAAGGGCGACCCCTTCTAGTAGCCATGGTGCCAAGGCAGACCGTACCCTCCAGAAGGAGTCCCAGAGGAAAAACCCAAATAATGGGAAAAAACCTCTATCACAGGAACTCCTGAAAAAGAGGAAAAATCAATGAAAAAGACAAAATAGAAATCAAATCCGCTAGGACAAATGCAGGAGCAAGAAGAAAATGGTAAAAGGAGCTAGGATCCTCACTAGGACGGAAGTGTTTGCAATGCAAGGAAGGAAGGAACTGCAGTGGTTATATACCATGAAACAGGAAGTGACAAAACAGGAAGAATGTACAACAACATCTTGGATTGGGAAAAGCAACATAGAAATGACTTAGAAAGAAAGCCAAGTAGAAAAGGAAAAGGAACAAAGCACCCTGGGAAGACAACTACCACAGAAGAAGACAATATGGATGACCAAGGAGAAAGAAGATGTGAAGATAGAAGAAAAAAAAGAAAAAAGCAGAAAAAAGAGAAGGACCCAAGTAAGGCAACTGTGAGAAAGGAAAGTCAGGGAGGCTGCCGGGGCCGCGGCACGACCCAGAGCGCAAAATGTGCCTCCTGGGCCGCACCCTGGCACAAAGTGTCAACCGAGCATTAAAAAACAGGCCGCAGCGGTTCCGGCATCATGACAATGATAATGTGCATCTGCCTGTGAACTCACAGATGAAGTTTACCCACCTGGGAGTGACCAAGATACAGCTTATGATACACTCTGTGATGTGGCTAACCAACTAGACCCATCTTGAACAGCTATGCCAAAATGAAAAAGTTGTGGACAGGAAGGACATTTCAAACTGTGTTCAAAAATAACCTTAAAGACAGATCAAAAGCCCCAAGCCACATCATCTGAATGGTATTGGCAGCAGACATATTCCTAAGGTACTGACCAAAAGATGACAAATATAAAACAAACAACAAGGTTCTGGATATGCCTGCATGACAATCAACTAAGTCTTAAGATGACCTAAACCACATCCTGCCCAGCCACTGTTTTCACTGCACTGCTGGTAAGATATAAGTCTATGACCATCCCTCCAAGTGCTAATAAACTCAGACATTCTGAAGCTAGTTGACTGAAATGGAATTGGTATGTTATCCAAATGTCAGGTCGACACAGTTGATAGCATATGTGCCTGTCACATAAGGAAAATTGGCAAATCCAATTTGTATTTGGCCGTAGTCAAATGTTACTGTTGACTATTGGAGGTAGATGTCACAATACAACCTGTGGCATTCTGTCTCTCACATCAGCAGGTCTATCTGCCCCTTAGAACACTGAGACCACTCAAGAGACTGCCACTACCCCCTGGATGAAGCCCTCCGTGAGGACAACACTCCTGGATGTGTGGGCGTTGAGGATGATTCTGCCCCAGACCAACCATGTCAGCCTCAACCTGACCACAACAACTCCTCTCATCCCTGTTGCGTCAATATTTCAGGTAACCAGTGGCCCCCAAACCTGTGTCCCAAGGACAGTGACAACAATCTTGTGGCCCCCAGTCCAGGATCCTGTGTCACAGCAACACACCTCTGACAATGATAGTCCTGGTACAAGTATGTTGGAAAATGGGTTGCTGGTAAGGGCAGGTAGGTACCTACACCTAGCAACAAGCCACTAACCTCCACTTATGTCCAGTTAGGTCTCAGTAAATTAACCCCAGCTCAACCCTTGGTAGCTTGGCAACGAGCGTCAAGGCTTAACTTAGGAGACAGTGTGTAAAGCATTCAAATATCACAAAACAGTAATTAAATAAAACACAGGAAACAGTTTAAAAATCCAAAACCAAATTATAAAAATAGTTTATATTTTTATCTTTAAAATGACACAAAAACGAATAAAATCGGATAAAGGGAACCGGAGATATGAATTTTTAAAGAATTATTATTTTTCTAGCGCTTAGAAACAAAAAGCGCCAATCGGGTCATCTGGTTGCACCTCGACCGGGGCAAAGTCAAAGTTTCAGGCTGACCGCGATGGAGCCCTGCTCGGCTACAGGTCGCGGGAGGCCTCGGTTAAAAAGTTACCTTCTGACTTAGTCTTTATTTTGAAGATTTTCTTCAGCGGGACGAGCCTGCCAGTCCAATCCGACCTCCTGGAGCCCTTCCCAGGATACGCGATGCTGGATTCCTCGGTGGAGATTTTTACCTTCGGACTTAGTCGTTTTTTCGAGGTGAAAATCCTTCGACCGAGGTAAACCTGGATCTTGATCCGACGTCCATGGATCCCTTCTCGGATACGATGGATGGGAGGTCCTGGTCAACTTTTTACCTTCGGACTTAGGGGGTCATTCCAACCCTGGCGGTCGGTGATAAAGCGGCGGCCAACCCGCCAACAGCTGGCGGTCCAAAAAATGGAATTCTGACCCTGGCGGGAACCGCCAACACAGCCCGCCACTTTAACACTCCGACCGCCACGGCGGGACAGACAAACAGCGCGGCGGTCACCGCCAACAGGCAGGTGGCAGACAATGTACCGCCCACACTATCACAACTCACCAATCCGCCACCTTTTCCGGGGCGGGAGCACCGCCGATAAAAACACGGCGGAAACAGACTACGAACGGGAAAACGCTCACCTCTATACACTCCACGAGGACGGAGGACAGCATGGAGCCCGAATTGAACATCCTACCTGCTCTCGTCTACCTGCTCATCTACCACGAGTACGAACTCCAGCGCAGACGACAACGGTGAGTACCGCACCTACGACACAGGGGAGGGGGGGAGGAGGAAGGGTTACGGGCACACACATACGCATCACACCCACCCCCCAACTATCTACCCACCAATGCAGAGCACCAAGTCAAAGTCACCCCACCCAAACCCCCCGGAATAACGAAAAGATAAAATTAAACTGCGAAAATAAATTTATGTATAAAATAGGTTCATTGAAGTCATAGTAAAATAGGAAAATGAATCAAAAAAATCCAAGTGTAAACATTGCGTAGCCGATAAATAGAGGCAGTAAGTCCAGCACAGTCACTGAAATTTCAACTGTCCGTGGGCCAAAGTGTATCAACACATGGGCAAAGCCCACAGAGGAGACCTGAGTCCGTTGGAGAGAACACTGCAGGGGCATCAGATGATAAAACTACAGGCACCTCAGGGGGAAGGGAAGGGGGGGCACCACAGCCACATGAGTCCACGACGCCAGATCCAAGAAGGGGCCACCATGCCCACTGTTCAATCCTGGGGAGTGCAAAGCCACAGTCTCTCAAGTCTCTACAGTGGGTGGATTGCCTACTGTCATATCCTGGGGAGTGCAAAGCCACAGTCTCTCAAGTGGATAACAGTCTCCACAGGCAATGGAGGAGGCAGGGTGGGCCGAGTTCAGCGTGAACAGTAGCACGACACAGAAACGGCACTGTCATTGGGCCAGCGGTGCTTGAGATGAAGGGCCCAGCGGAGCGGTGCTTGAGACGGCGGGGCCCAGCGGAGCGGTGCTTGAGATGAAGGGCCCAGCGGAGCGGTGCTTGACAGGAAGGGCCCAGCGGAGCGGTGCTTGAGACGGCGGGGCCCAGCGGAGCGGTGCCTGACAGGAAGGGCCCAGCGGAGCGGTGCTTGAGATGAAGGGCCCAGCGGAGCGGTGCTTGAGACGGCGGGCCCCTGTTCAGCGGTGCTTTTCTGGACGGTTGGGCCCTGTTCAGTGGTGCCTTCCTGCTCGGCGGGGCCCTGTTCAGCGGTGCCTTTCTGGACGGTGGGGCCCTGTTCAGCGGTGCCTTTCTGGACGGCGGGGCCCTGTTCAGCGGTGCCTTTCTGGACGGCGGGGCCCTGTTCAGCGGTGCTTGTTCTGTAAGTCAAGGGAGTCAGACGTGGCCACGACTCCCTGCTCAGTCGCCCTCCAACCGTGCAGTTGCTGGACCCTTCGGTGACGGTGTCCTGGGCCCTTGGGTGTCCTCCCTCACACCCGGGATGGGGCTTGTGGGGCCCTCCTGGTCCACGCTCCTGCTGGCTGACTTCTCCGCCCTGCTGCCCTTGCCCCCCTTCGATGTGGCTCTCTGGGACTTGCCTCCCCTGGATGTTGTGGCAGGTGAAGTGGCAGAACTTTGGTCCTTGGGGGCAGCCGTGTCAGTCGTCCCGCGGCAGCCCCTTACTTTACGGGTCCTCTTTCCAGGGGGGGGCTGGCTGTCCCCTTGCTGCTGACCGATGTATCACTGCTGGCAAAGGGGGGACTCCAAAATCCATGCACTACGTTGACCCTTGAAGCCGGGCTGGTGGTGGCTGAGGCGCTCTTGGGACTCTTAGCAGATGGAGGGGGGGGGTCAGGTGAGGGAAAGAGGTCAAGATTGGAGAGGTAAAGTTTTTTAGGACCAGGGTAAAGGGTAGGTGTAGTGGTTATGGGAGTGGAGGAAGAGGAGGTGGTTGTAGGAGAGTCAGGTGTGCTGTCCTTGGGTGAAGGTGCATGGGCTGGAGGCTGTCGTGAGGTGGTTGGCTGTTGGGTGGGTGGCTGCCTGCGTTTGTGTGTCTTGGAAGAGGGGGTGACAGACACAGTGGGAGAGGACACAGGGGACGTGTAAATGGCAGTGGGGGTGGTGACTGCACGTGTGCGGACTGGACTGGAGGGTGTGCTGGTGATGGAAGTACTGGCTGTTGGTGGTGTGCATGCAGGTGTGAGTAGAGACGTCACAGGGAGGGAGGAGGAAGACGAGGAGGTGGGCGACAAAGAGGTGGTAGTGGCTGTTGGCATGTCTGCATCTGGGTGTTGCTTGGGTGAATGTTTGTGTGATCTGTGGTGCTTATGTCTGGATGAGCTGCCCTTGGGTGTTGAGGTGTGTGCAGGCTGGTCTGATGGTGTGGGTGGGATAGGCAGAGGAACAGGAGACAGAGACAGGCTGGAGGCAGTTAGAAGAGGGAGGCTGGAGACAGGGACAATGGCTGCCGTCAGTGCTGAGGCCAGAGCATTGAACGATCGTTGATGGGCAGCCTGACCCGAATGAATGCCCTCCAGGTATGCATTGCTACGAAGCACCTCCCCCTCTACCCCCTGGATGGCATTCAAAAGGGTAGACTGCCCAACAATGATGGTCTGTAGGAGGTCAATGACCTCCTCACTGAGGGCAGCAGGGGTAACAGGGGCAGGGCCTCAGGTGCCTGGGGCGAAGGAGACGCCCGCCTTCTTGGGCGAGCGGGCACGGAGCGAAGGCGGAGGGGCTGCTGGGAGGGCAGAGCTGGTGCGCTGGGTGGCGGCTGTACCTGTAGAGGCGGGGGGCACGGATGTTGCCGCCACTGTTAGGGAGCTCCCATCCGGGGACGTGTCGGTGTCGCTGGTGTCACCACGGCTCCCCGTTGTGAAGCTCCCCTCGCCCTCCGTATCACTGGTGGCCTCGGTGTCTGTGCCATGGCCCACCGGGGCCTTGTGAGTTGCAGCTCCCTCGTGCTCCGGTGCCAATTCTCCTCCACCTGATGATGCTAATGCACACATGCACAAGAAGATAAAGAAAAAGGGTGGGGGGAGACATAAAAACAGGTTGAGTGCATGCATTGTCAACACCGTTGGCGGAGAGGACAGACACAGGAGCCTCATGCACTAAGCCGCGCAATCGGGGTACACTACTCAGTACTTGTGACTAGGCCAACAGGTCTAGGGACAACAAACACGCACATGGGTGATGCAGGACCATGGATAGCTGTACTTGTCACCCTACAGAGGTGGGGGGCGGGGGCACAGGGACATGGCTAAAGGAGAGGACTACACTACGGAAAGCGCCCTGGCCTAATGTCACCCACTGCCCTCTTCCCCCACCCAGGCACCTCCACTGCGCGTAATGATAGCTGAATGTGCTGCTACTCACCCCCTTGTGTCTGCTGTGATGTCCTCACGCGCCCATCCAAATCGGGGTAGGCCACCGCCAGGATCCGGGACATCAGGGGGGTCAGGGTTGGGAGGCCATCCCCAGCAGTGACTCGGCGGTCTTCCTGGTCCCGCGGCGTATGTCCTCCCACCTCTTGCGGCAGCGGGTGCCCCGTCTGTTGTGGACCCCCAGGTTCCGGACTTCCTTGGCGATGGCACGCCAAATGTCGACTTTCTGATGGGCGCTGACCTATTTGACATGTACAGGGTGGAAATTGAAATATCATCAATTTTCCGCATGATAGATGCGATTGGCCCCCCCTGCCCAACCTTGCCATGTGGCGCATGCTCTCATCTGTCGTGCCTTGCACTCGTCATTGTCTCCCCACCCCACCATCTTACATCCAACATACACAACCCAGGCATAGCCCATTCAACGTGCACACAGTGTACTTACCTGTTGGTCTGGAGGACCGTAGAGTCACGCATACTGGGGCAGGACCCCATCGACCAGTTTCTCCAACTCTTCTGTAGTGAAGGCAGGGGCCCTTTCCCCAGTCGCAGCAGCCATTGTATCTCCCAGACCGAGGTCACAGCAGCACTTGCAGTATAGGTCCTCTCCTGTGGATGATCAGGTCTCGAGTGATTAACTAGATAGAAAATGGCGGTCACGCCCGCGGCTGTGCGTACCGCCGCGGTGCGTTCCGCGACTGCCGGCGCACCTAGTCATTGGCTCGTGAAACCCATAGGGTTCGATGTTAACCAATGCGGCTTGGTGCCGCGGTCTTCGACCGCCTACCGCCACGGTGTGTCACGCCAGCGCATTGACCTCACATCCCACTGTCACACTTCTCAGGTCAGGCAGCCGCCATTTCAAGGGCCCACATGGCTTAATTTCTACTGCGTCACACAGGCCTAGGCCTTGCATTGCCACTCATACAAGCCATTCAATGCATTGAGAATCGTGTACAGTGTAAACTGTAGTTACGTACCTGTGGGTTGCTTGACTCTGTACTCCATGTTGTCCTTCCTAGGCACCGTCCGCTGGGACTTGCGAGGAGAAGGACGAATCCTCCCGTGTACCGACCGCTGGTGGACCTGTCGACAATGGAGGAACGTCATATAATACTTCGATACCGACTTGACCGAGCCACTATACATGAACTGTGTGCCCAGCTGGAGCCAGCACTGATGTCCCCCATCCGCCAACCCACAGGAATTCCCCCTCTGGTGCAGGTTCTGTCAGTCCTCCATTTTTTGGCAAGTGGGTCTTTTCAGACAACAGTGGCCATGTCATCAGGGATGTCTCAGCCTATGTTTTCCAAGATTTTGTCCAGAGTGTTGTCTGCCCTGACGAAATACATGCAGAGCTACATTATTTTCCCTGAGGAGGGTGATTTGGCCACTGTGAAGGGTGACTTCTATGCCCTTGGACATATCCCCAACATCATTGGTGCCATTGATGGGACCCATGTGGCCTTGGTACCCCCAAAAGACGATGAGCAGGTGTACAGAAACAGGAAAAGTTACCATTCGATGAATGTCCAGGTGGTCTGTTTGGCTGACCAGTACATCTCCCATGTAAATGCCAAGTTCCCTGGGTCAGTGCATGACGCGTATGTTATGCGAAATAGCAGCATCCCCTATGTGATGGAACAGCTACAGAGACACCGTGTGTGGCTAATAGGTGACTCTGGTTACCCCAACCTGCCGTGGCTACTGACCCCAGTGAGGAATCCCCGGACCAGGGCAGAGGAACGGTAGAATGAGGCCCATGGGCGATCTAGGAGGATTATAGAAAGGACCTTCGGCCTCCTGAAGGCCAGGTTTAGGTGCCTGCATATGACAGGGGGATCCCTAATGTACTCACCCAAGAAGGTGTGCCAGATCATCGTGGCCTGCTGTATGCTTCACAATCTTGCATTGCGACGCCAGGTGCCTTTTCTGCAGGAGGATGGTCCGGATGGTGGTGTTGTTGCAGCTGTGGAGCCTGTGGAGAGTGAAGAAGAGGAAGACGACGGGGACGACACGGACAACAGGGACACAGTCATACAACAGTATTTTCAGTAGTACCCAGGTAAGAATCCCCCACGCCATTTTACATTTACCTCTGGCATCCTGCATCTCTACTTTCTGTGTTTCCCCCCAGTTCCTTTCAACTGAATTGTGACTTTCCCTTCCCTTTTCAGAGCTGTATGACCCACTGCGTGACTTCTGGTTTGTTCGCCCATGGAGTAAAGCACATTGACATTGGTATGTTGTCATCACAATGTAACTGAACATTTTTGAACCGTTATGTGTAATACATTTGTTAAGAATACAAGCAGACTCCTGAGTGTTTTAAGTGCAATTAGTGATTTATTTAAAGTGCTACATATAGTTCAATGATAGTAAAACGGTGATGGGTGGGGGTGAAGTGATGTCCATGGCAGAGTTCAGTTCTCGGTCGCACAGGTGCATTGTCCATATGCCTGTGGAAGGATGGAGCAGGGGCAGTTCAAGGTTGGACAGGGTGACAATGTGGGACAGTGGAATGACATCCGGGGGGATCTTATGCTGGCGGGGGTCTTGGCATCCTACTCTGTCTTCCTTTGTGATCTCAGGCTCCTCTTGCGGGGTGGTTGATCTTCAGCAGGAGGTGGGGTTCTGGTGGCCCGTCGTTGTGTGGGGGCCTCCTGACCACTAGCGCCGGCAGAGGTGGTAGGCTGTTCCTGGTCCGGGCTGGTGACAGGGGCCCTTTGGGGTGCCACATGGTCCCGCAATGTGGTGACTATTAGGTTCAGGGCCAGGACGATGTTCCTGAGCTCCTCTCTGTACCCCATGTACCGTTCCTCCTGCTGTGCCTGGATCTCCTGGAACCTGGCCAGTACCGTCGCCATCGTCTCCTGGTAGCGGTGGTATGCTCCCATGATGGTGGTGAGGGCCTCTTGGAGAGTCGGTTCCCTGGGCCTGTCCTCCCCCCCCTGTCGCACTGCAGCCCTCCCAGTTGCCCTGTTTCCCCGGGCCTCTGTACCCTGGACGGTGTGCCCACTACCACTGCCCCCAGGTCCCTGTTGTTGTTGGGGTGTTGGGTCAGCCTGGGTGCCCTGTAGTGGCGGACACACCGCTGATTGACCTGTCCTGGAGACAGAGGCATGGGCCCGCTGGGTGGGAGCTGTGCTGATATTCCCAGAGGGGGTTAGGTCTGCTGTGGCCTGTGTCTGTGTGTGGGGAACCGACTGTCCAGAGGTCCCCGATGGTCCGGGCTGGTCATCAGGTTCTAAGTCGACAGAGCTGCTGTCCTCACTGGGGGCCTGTTCTGGGGGTGGGATGGACATATCTGGACCCTCCTGGCCGGTGTGTTGCCGTTCGGGCCCTGCAGGGGTGAAAGAGTATGGTTATTGCTTCTGTGTGTTCCATGGCGTGCGATTTGTGGGTGCCCTTGTCCCCCAGTGCTGGCATTCCCTTGTGGCAGGAGTTGTGAGGGTGGTTTGTGGGGGGGATGGGTATGTGCAGTGGTCATGCATAGGTGATGGGTGTCCATGGTTTGTTTTGGCATTCAGGGTTTGGTTTTGGGTTGGGTGGGTTGTGCTGGTGAGACATTGGCAGGGAGGATGTGTGCTGGGGAGTGGGGGTGAGGGTGGGGGTGTGGGTTGGCATGCTGGTGGTTGGCGGGGGGGGGAGTAGTTGAGACTAGACTTACCAGAGTCCATTCCTCCGCCTACTCCATCGAGGCCCGCATGATGCAGGATGTTCAAGACCTCTTGCTCTCATGCTGTGAATTCGGGAGGAGTGGGTGGTGGTCCGCCGCCAGTCTTCTGCACAGCGATGTTGTGTCGTGAGACCATCGACCGTACCTTCCCCCGTAGGTCGTTCTAGCGCTTTCGGATGTCTTCCCGGTTTCTGGGATGCTGTCCCACAGCGTTGACCCTGTCGACGATCCTCTGCCATAGCTCTGCCTTCCTGGCTATTGTGGTGTGTTGCACCTGTGTGCCGAAGAGCTGGGGCTCTACCCTTATAATTTCCTCCACCATGACCCTGAGTTCTTGGTCGGAAAACCTGGGGTGTCTTTGGGGTGCCATGGGGTAGTGTGGATGAGGTGTGGGGTGGTGTTTGTGGTGATGTGAGTGGTGGTGTGTGGTGATGTGCGCGTAGATGTGGTGTGGCTGATGATGTTGGGTTCCTGTGTGTGTTGGGGTTTTCGATTGCTGTGCTCGCTCTCTCTCTCTCTATCACCTTCTCTCCGATTTCCAAATAGTGGGGGTTTGTGGGTGATGGGGGTGTGTGTTTTATAGTTGCTTGGATGTGTGGGGGTGGTGTTTGTATGTGTATCAGGTGTGTGTATTTCAAATTGTCCAATGTGGCTGTGTTTTGGAGCTGGGTGTGTATTTTGACCGCGGCGGTCTGTACCGCCAATGGAATACCGCGGTTGAATGACCGCCACGTGGATTCGTGGGTCGTAATGGCATGGACGTGTTTGTGTTGGCGTGGCGGTGGAGGTTTGGTCTTCTCCAGTTTATCGCTGCCCGCTGACGAGGCGGCCTTCCGTGGATGTCGGGTTTTTGGCGGCTTGGCAGTTGTGGATCAGAATGACCTTGGCGGTTTACCGCGGCCACGGCGGTAGAATGGCGGACTTCTGACCGGCGGTAAGAGCCTTTTACCGCCGAGGTCAGAATGACCCCCTTAGTCTCTTTTTCTGAGATTTTTCTTTACCGGGACGAACCACCAAGTCAGGCCGGGTCGCGGTTGAGGCAAGCCGGCTAGAATTTGCGCGGCGGGTCGGTCCCTCTATGGAGCTTTTTTTACAAAAATTCTCAAATCGTCTCCAAACTTCTGGGGCTTCACCCAGATGTTCTTTTAAGGTTCTTTTGGGGTCCACAGCTCACCCCAAGGGTCCAGAAGTTCTGAGATGGTCCTTGGGGGGTGCGGACTACAACTCCCAGAATGCACCTGGTGCAAACTCCTTTTTGGCCACTGGGCAGTGGTCAGCTGGTCGCTTTCTTCAGGAGTTGGTGCAGGGGACTCTGGTTAGCAATTTTTCACCTGTAGCAAACAGGGAGTCCCTCCTTGAACCAGTTGAAGCCAGGCAAAGTCCTTCTTGTGGTGAAGCCCAAGTGTGCAGCTGGTGCAGTCCTTCTGAGTGAAGGTCCCAGGTGCAGGCCAGGGGTCCAGCAGGGCAGTCCTTCTTCTCCTTTAGTTCTTTTCTTGTTGAAATCTGGTGGGGATCTGAGGTGTGGGTGCAGGTCTGCCAGTTTTATCCTTACTCCTGGGTGGAAAGCAGGGGGGTCCTGGTTCTCCAATCAGGGGCAGGGTCCTTCCCCCTGCGATGACCACTTCCTGGGAAGTGTGGCAAAAATCCATCCCAGTGGGCAACATTCTCTAAAAATCCATCATGGCTGAATCTGATTTTTGGAGGTTACATCTGGCTGAGCCCACCCACTGGTGTGGCTAAAAATCATAAACACACCCCTCTCCTGCCCTCTCCTAATCTAATCAAGGGGGCACCTAGTTGTCTGGGGTTGCAGGATGTGGGGGTGTTGCTGGTTGCTTCAAATGTCCTTCTCTGCCTTTGAAGACCAGTTTGGCAGCCCTCCCCCTTCCTGCCTCACCATCTGCTGAGGGGAGATTCCCTCCCACAGGCACATTCCTTTGTGTGAAGCCAGGCCACTTCACACCTCATCAAGGCAGCTTGGCTAAGCTGCTACAGGCTGGCCAATCAGAGCACAGCAGCAAAAACAATGCAGGGCTGAAATTGGCAACTTTTTAGGTAAAGTCTAAAACTCTTTACCTGAACAAGTTATATTAAATCCAACAACTGGAAGTTGTGGGATCTATTACAACAATTAAATTGATACCAAATTCTTGGTATGCATCATTTAAGGAGACTTTAAAATTTAAAACAAAGTCTCCCCATTCTAGCCTATGAAGGCCATTTACTACCATGAGGGCAAAACAAATTTGGCTGTTTTTACCTCACCAGGGCTTATAAAACTATTTTTATAAAGTCCCTGCTTATAGTTACATGGCACCCAGCCCTAGGGGCACATAGGGCACACCTTAGGGGTGACTTATATGTAAAAATAAGGTAGTTTAAGACTTTGGAACTACTTTTAATTCCAAAGTCGAATTTGCATATAAATTTAATTTAAAAGCAGCCAGCAAGGCAGGCCTGCCTTTAAAATGACACTGGGCACCTCAGCAGTGCACCTATGGGTGCACCACCTATGCTGTGGTCCCTAAACCTACATGCCCTACCATATACTAGGGACATATAGGTAGGTTAACTTAGCCAATTATAATTAGCCTAATTTGCATATCCATTTTACACAGAGCACAGGCCCTGGGACTGGTTAGCAGTACCCAGGGCACCATCAGAGTCAGGAAAACACCAGCAAAAAGTGGAAAATGGGGGCAAAAAGTTAGGGGGCCTCTGTAATCAGCCCTGTTTTCTCACACAAGCCCCCCCCAGCCCACACGCCCAGGAGACTCAGCCCAACCCTGGGAGAGTCTTCCTGGCTTGTTAGGCGAGGAAGACAGTGAAGAAAACTGGCTGTCCCTTTGCAGGGCCTACTCTGCCTTACATCCTCCTGTCATGGTCACTCCCTCTGGGTAGTGAAGCCATCCCAACAGTGAAAGGACCCATCTCAAACAAACTTCCCTCTAGGGGGGTCTTCCTCCTCTCTCTCTGCCAACTTGGGTAGTGAGGTGCCCACCTCCCCTACTCCTAACTTTGCTAGGGCAACACCTAGCTTACCCAAAGAGGTCACCCAACACTTGAGCAACCCCACCATGACCAATAGGGTCAGGGGGCCTACTTTGCTATTGGCCCTGGGGTCTGCCTCCCAGGCCAGGTACAGTGCTGCCAGGAAGGCTAGCACCCAGCAGAGGCTACTGACAGCTGTCAGTACCCAGAACCACACCCTAAGCTCTCCACTGACAGGTGGCTGAGATGCTTTAGGGGCAACTTTGGGGTCCTGGCACCCCTCTTGCTGTCTAGAGTGGGGGGCTACCACCTCCTGTGGCAGACACCCTCCTTCCACTCTCCCTTCTGTCAGTGCAGGGGCAACACCCTGCATCTGGACAGCTGCCTGACTACTCAGGACTTCCTTCGGGTCAGGGGAAGCCTCACCAGTGCCAACTCTGTGCTCCCCCCCTACTGGGGCAGAAGGCCTTTGGCTCCCTGGAACTCTCTTTAAGAGTGGCCTACCCTTCTTTTTCTTCTTTCCTTTTCTTGGGGACCCCTGTCTCCTAACTGTAGGGACTGACTCCCCAGGACTTTGGTTTGGGGGGGCACCCTGGGCGACCGCCCCATCTGGGACCAGACCCACCTCTGGGAGGTCATTGCCCAGGATACAATCTAGGGGGAGGTCAGCACTGACTACCACCCTAAACCAGTCAAGGATACCCTCCCTCTCTAGGGGCACTATGGCTACAGGTTTGGAGGTGACCTCCCCTGTGGCTATCCTGACTTTCCTTGTCTCTCCTGGGACATACATGTCTGGGGTCACTAACCGGTCACTCACTATAGTGTGACTGGCACCGGTGTCTCTCAGGCCAGTGGTAGGGATCCCATTCACCTGAATGGGGTGGAAGTGCCTACTTCCACCCTCAGGGATCACCAGCTTACCATCTGGTCCTGTCTCCCAGCTCAATGCTAGGAGGACGTCATCATCTGAGGAGTCCTCCTCCATGGCTACACTGGACAGCCCAGTGCTAACCACCTTCTTTGGACAGGCTGCATCTCCTCTGAAGTGACCTGTCTGTTGACAGTCAAAGCAAGCCCTACTGCCCAAGAGCTTTTTTAACCCTGGGTCTCCCTGTCTCTGCTTGGCAGAGTGGGAGTGGGATTTACTCTCCTCCTTCTTAGGGTTCTGGGGTACAGAGGGAGTCTCTGTGGTGGGCTTACCACCTCCCTCCTTAGGTTTTTGGGGACCTGACCCCCCCTTCTTGGAGTCTCCCACCTGGGACTTGACAACCACCCTGGTTCTCAACCACTCATCAGCTGCCTCCCCTAGCTCTTTAGGGTTGGTCTGCTTAGAGTCCACTAGATGCTGGCGTAACCTTTCTTGGGTACCATTGGTCAAGATGTGCTCTCTCATGATCAGATTGTATAACCCCTCATAAGTATTTACTTTGTTACCAATAATCCAGCCCTCTAGTGCCTTAAGTGAGGTGTCTACAAAGTCAACCCAAGACTGGGTATTGACCTTCTGGATGTTCCTGAACTTCATTCTATACTGCTCTGGGGTCAGACCAAACTTCTTGGTTAAGCACCTCTTCATACTAGGGTACGAATCTGCCTCCTCCCCCCTTAAGGTCAGAAGCCTATCCCTCCCTGAGTTGGGGACCAACTCCCACAAAAGGGAACCCCAATATTGAGGCCTAACCCTTCTCATTTGGAGTGCCCTCTCAAAGGCCTCCAACCATTTGTCTATATCATCCCCCTCTACATAAGCAGGAACCACCCCCTTGGGTAATCTGGGGCAAACTCCCCCACCCATGGACACCTCAACTTCTCTGTCGCTGCCACCATCTCTTTTCTCTTTCTTTGCCCACTTTTTCTTTTCTAGGGCCAGCTTGTCTGCCTCCAAAGCTATGTATGCTAGCTGGGCCTCCAGCTCTCTTTCCCTGATGGATGGGTTCTCTCCTCCTGAAGGGACCCCCTTCCCACCACTAGCTTTGGGTCTGCCCCTAGTGACTGTATGTACTGAGGACCGGTCTTCCTCATCCTCACTTAGGCTCAGATGCCCTCCCTCCCCTGAGTGGTTAGAGCTAGCATCCTCCCCTGTTTCTCCCTCCTCTGGAGCTTCCCCTGGGTCTACCTCTTGGGCCTCAGCCCATGCTGTCAGGAATTTGATCAGGTCTTGCTTCCTGAGGTCAGTGGTTGCAGGCAACCCTCTTTCAGTACACAACCCCCTAAGCTGGACTACTGTCAGTGTGGGTAGGCTAGCCAGATCAAGCTCCATGGTTCCCTAGTTTTGTGTCAACAAAACCTTTTGGCAAAAATTGGAAACAATAATTTAGAAAAATTACAAAAATTCAAAAATAGAAATTAATCCAAATTAAAAATGTATTTATTTATTTATTTTTTTAAACAATTTTTGCACTAAGACAATTTAAAGGATTTTTAATTTGTTTTACTTAAAACTGTAACGTGATACTGAACACAAGTACAGGATCCCACCGCTGCCACCAAAAATGTTGGAAAATGGGTTGCTGGTAAGGGCAGGTAGGTACCTACACCTAGCAACAAGCCACTAACCTCCACTTAGGTCCAGTTAGGTCTCAGTAAATTAACCCCAGCTCAACCCTTGGTAGCTTGGCAACGAGCGTCAAGGCTTAACTTAGGAGACAGTGTGTAAAGCATTCAAATATCACAAAACAGTAATTAAATAAAACACAGGAAACAGTTTAAAAATCCAAAACCAATTTATAAAAATAGTTTATATTTTTATCTTTAAAATGACACAAAAACAAATAAAATCAGATAAAGGGAACCGGAGATATGAATTTTTAAAGAATTATTATTTTTCTAGCGCTTAGAAACAAAAAGCGCCAATCGGGTCATCTGGTTGCACCTCGACCGGGGCAAAGTCAAAGTTTCAGGCCGACCGCGATGGAGCCCTGCTCGGCTACAGGTCGCGGGAGGCCTCGGTTAAAAAGTTACCTTCTGACTTAGTCTTTATTTTGAAGATTTTCTTCAGCGGGACGAGCCTGCCAGTCCAATCCGACCTCCTGGAGCCCTTCTCCGGATACGCGATGCTGGATTCCTCAGTGGAGATTTTTACCTTCGGACATAGTCGTTTTTTCGAGGTGAAAATCCTTCGACCGAGGAAAACTTGGATCTTGATCCGACGTCCATGGAGCCCTTCTCGGATACGATGGCTGGGAGGTCCCGGTCAACTTTTTACCTTTGGACTTAGTCTCTTTTTCGGAGATTTTTCCTTACCGGGACGAACTACCAAGTCAGGCCGGGTCGCGGTTGAGGCAAGCCGGCTAGAATTTCCGCGGCGGGTCGGTCCCTCTATGGAGCTTTTTTTACAAAAATTCTCAAATCTTCTCCAAACTTCTGGGGCTTCACCCAGATGTTCTTTTAAGGTTCTTTTGGGGTCCACAGCTCACCCCAAGGGTCCAGAAGTTCTGAGATGGTCCTTGGGGGGTGCGGACTACAACTCCCAGAATGCACCTGGCGCAAACGCCTTTTTGGCCACTGGGCAGTGGTCAGCTGGTCGCTTTCTTCAGGAGTTGGTGCAGGGGACTCTGGTTAGCAATTTTTCACCTGTAGCAAACAGGGAGTCCCTCCTTGAACCAGTTGAAGCCAGGCAAAGTCCCTCTTGTGGTGAAGCCCAAGTGTGCAGCTGGTGCAGTCCTTCTGAGTGCAGGTTCCAGGTGCAGGCCAGTGGTCCAGCAGGGCAGTCCTTCTTCTCCTTTAGTTCTTTTCTTGTTGAAATCTGGTAGGGATCTGAGGTGTGGGTGCAGGTCTGCCAGTTTTATCCTTGCTCCTGGGTGAAAAGCAGGGGGGTCCTGGTTCTCCAATCAGGGGCAGGGTCCTTTCCCCTGCGATGACCACTTCCTGGGAAGTGTGGCAAAAATCCATCCCAGTGGGCAACATTCTCTAAAAATCCATCATGGCTGAATCTGATTTTTGGAGTTTACATCTGGCTGAGCCCACCCACTGGTGTGGCTAAAAATCATAAACACACCCCTCTCCTGCCCTCTCCTAATCTAATCAAGGGGGCACCTAGTTGTCTGGGGTTGCAGGATGTGGGGGTGTTGCTGGTTGCTTCAAATGTCCTTCTCTGCCTTTGAAGACCAGTTTGGCAGCCCTCCCCCTTCCTGCCTCACCATCTGCTGAGGGGAGATTCCCTCCCACAGGCACATTCCTTTGTGTGAAGCCAGGCCACTTCACACCTCATCAAGGCAGCTTGGCTAAGCTGCTACAGGCTGGCCAATCAGAGCACAGCAGCAAAAACAATGCAGGGCTGAAATTGGCAACTTTTTAGGTAAAGTCTAAAACTCTTTACCTGAACAAGTTATATTAAATCCAACAACTGGAAGTTGTGGGATTTATTACAACAATTAATTTGATACCAAATTCTTGGTATGCATCATTTAAGGAGACTTTAAAATTTAAAACAAAGTCTCCCCATTCTAGCCTATGAAGGCCATTTACTACCATGAGGGCAAAACGAATTTGGCTGTTTTTACCTCACCAGGGCTTATAAAACTATTTTTATAAAGTCCCTGCTTATAGTTACATGGCACCCAGCCCTAGGGGCACATAGGGCACACCTTAGGGGTGACTTATATGTAAAAATAAGGTAGTTTAAGACTTTGGAACTACTTTTAATTCCAAAGTCGAATTTGCATATAACTTTAATTTAAAAGCAACCAGCAAGGCAGGCCTGCCTTTAAAATGACACTGGGCACCTCAGCAGTGCACCTATGGGTGCACCACCTATGCTGTGGTCCCTAAACCTACATGCCCTACCATATACTAGGGACATATAGGTAGGTTAACTTAGCCAATTATAATTAGCCTAATTTGCATATCCATTTTACACAGAGCACAGGCCCTGGGACTG
The DNA here is from genome assembly GCF_031143425.1 of Pleurodeles waltl. Lineage (NCBI taxonomy): Eukaryota > Metazoa > Chordata > Amphibia > Caudata > Salamandridae > Pleurodeles > Pleurodeles waltl. Next base: position 958,817,704 of record NC_090449.1, read on the forward strand.
GTTAGCAGTACCCAGGGCACCATCAGAGTCAGGAAAACACCAGCAAAAAGTGGAAAATGGGGGCAAAAAGTTAGGGGGCCTCTGTAATCAGCCCTGTTTTCTCACACAGTAGTAGAGGGTAAGCGCTTTGCCAAAGGTGCAGGCATGTGGGGGTAGGGTGCATGGGAGAGATGGTGTGGGGCAGTGACATGAAGCTTCTGGCGATGGTTCTGACCAGGGCACCATCACCCAAGTCTAGGGAGCATACCAACAATCCCAAGGCGTGATTGGTCAGGTACTTGCTGAACTCATGGAGGTCTAGGAGCTACAGAGGCAGGTCCACAATACCAACATGGCCTCCCTAAGAGGGGTGCTAAGAGACATCAACACCATCCTGAGCAGGGATTATCAACAACACCAGACCCCTTCCATTGGCCAGTCAATTCCAGCCCCTTCTTCATATGTGGCAGCCATTGGAAGAAGGCCCTGCCAGGGAAAGGACCTGCCTCAGACACCCCTGACTCTGTACCTGAAGAATTCCCCCCACCCTCTGCAAGCAAGGACGCCCACCCAAGCATCCAGGAGGTGTGGACACAAATCACTGCTAGGAAATTAGCCCTTCCTACAGAAACTCCTTTGTGTGCCACTGATTCTCTCTGCTGACTGCTCTACAACCACTTTCCATTTTCCATGCTAGTAGGACACTGGACTAGAAACATTGTAGCATTTACTATAATGATTACATCCTCCATCACAGGTTCCATCACTGTAAAAAGATTTTTTTTAATTTATCCTTTCTTTCCTGTTCACATGTAAATAAACACACCTAAAACCACAAAAAAGTATGCCTACTAGTAATTTTTCATCAGTTTGAGATGTTGAATGTTATAATCCATTTGATGCAGATGATGAATACATAAGATGGTAATGGAAGGAGGTATTTGTCACAGGCATGCAGAGGATTACTACCAACACAATGACACAAGTAACTAGTCACACCAAACATGTTATTGCACTGTACAGCACATAGGCTGCCAAAATGTGAGAACTCTCATAGCCAAAAATGGCATAACTATGTTGAGTCAGGCTAGGTGACGTCTCCCAGACCACAGAAGAAAGGGCTATATCAGACCTTGTCCCGCAGAATGGGCTAACAGATTAGTGGATGTTGTCACCAGCTTAAGCCTTATCAAATACCAAAACCAGGTCTACCCACTTGACATACACCATGACACAGACAGAGGGCAGTGCAACAGTCCCTAATCATAGGTCCATCCTATTACAATGAACAAGCATGTGTGAGAAACAAGCATTTGGTGGTATGATACACACCTATGTCAGTGTTGTGGCTCAGGCACTGTGGCCTGCAATGAGGAACCACTTAGACAGCTGCAAACAGGTCATACAGGATCATTGTCAACATAATGTGAAGGCACAATGCATGGACTGCACTAGATGGCAACATGTTTGAAGGCCATATGATCACATACATAAAACAAATGGATCAACACACCATATCAAACAAGTATATTGTGCACTTCAGAATTCCACATACCCACTGTTATAGCTGCTTTTAGCAAGAGACTTATACACCCCAAACCTGGAACCAACATTACCTTGGTCAATCCATGTCCATTTCATATGTCAAGGCAGCAACAGCTACATGCCAATGTCACAACTATGAAATGCCCACATGAGGATGGAATAGTGAAGAGACCTGAACAAAACACAAGGCAGAAAAAATACATGCATATGACCACAACCTCATATTAGCCTTCAGTAGATCCTTTCACATTTCCATGAGACTGACACAAACAAAGAAGACAATGATGGTATTAGTGGGTTTTCTGTCTGAATTTGCAATCACACCTTGGCCATGCACTGAATGACGTGAGATCCCCTGTCAGTTGTGAAAAACATGCCCTACTCAACATATCCTACGAACTACAGATTCCAATACAATCACAGGAAACACATTTCATCACATGCTTACTCAAGTAAAGTATTGATTGATGAGATCTGTCCACAAGTCTTCAAATTCATCCCCATCACTGTCATCCTCACTTAACACTTCAGGATTGTCACCTGGTGGCACTGCTAGATCCTCCTCATCTGATATGTATGGGATGTTATACTTTTTTGAGTGAGTAGAGGAGGTCTCCACCAGTCTTGTCTAAGATCCTACATTTTAGTCCCCTGTAATGGAATGGGACATATGTGCAACAATTAGTCCCTCTCATTGTTTCTTCTGCAGCACACATTTGATACAAACACAGATTACATATGTGACTTACCAATCAGCCAGGCCCTCTCTGGGACAGTTGTGATATCAGCTGTGGAATTGCACTGTTCCACATGATGAAAGCATCATGGACTGAACTCGGATGGTGAGCACAAACCTGTGAAATATAGAGGTCGGCCAAACAAGCAACTTGGACATTGATGGAATGGAAGTTATTAATGTTCCAATAGACTTGTTGATTGCCATGCGGTAAAACCAAGACAACATGTGTGCCATCAATGGCTCCCACCACATGTTGGATGTGTGCCAAATCATAGAAGTCAGCCTTCACATGGACAAAATCCTCAGGTTGAGACAAGAGGATATAGCTCTCCAGGTGTTTCAACATTGCTGAGAGTACATCCTTCAATACAAGACTCAACATAGGCTGGGGCATCGCAGCAGATAGGGCTACTGTATTTTGGAAGGACCCTGTGGCCAGGAAGTGCAACACTGCCAAAACTTATATAATGGGTACTATGCTTTTTGGATGAGAAATGGCAGGCATTAGATGTGGCTCCTACTGACAACAAAGATCCACAATTCTTTACCTATACAGGCAGTACATCTGGGTGAGGTGTCTGTCTTCCATGGCCTGAAGGTCTGGCAGTGGACAGTAGACAGGAGGATGTCTGAAGCTTCCCCTCCCTGAGTATCTATGTAGGACAAAAAATGAGTATAGCCATCATCCAATTAATTTCTTGCAACATACATACAATACAAAATACATAATGCATGTTATGGACATACTGTGAGAAGGCATGCCATGATTTGATCACATGATGCTCAGTATACATTACCACTGTCAATAACACAGAAATAACATGTTTCCCCGTTGGTTTACCACAAATGTGTACACATCATCTATCTGGACAGCAAGGCTTTTTACATAAAGCATGCTATTCGGAATGTATCATAAGTTCCTTAATTTGAAAAATGACTGGAGGCAGGGGGCAGGGTGTCAGTGCCTATTAGAAACTTGCCATATGTGCCTGGCAATTTACAAAAATGCTGTAAAAGTAGAAGGACATACATGACAGGACAAGACCAGCACTCATCAGTTGTTCAGATCATTTTCAGAATTGTAAAGCATCTTTATTAGCCAAATACAACATAAAATGCTTTTAAAATGGTGGGTGCCTGACCCACTTCACTGTACCGTAGGATCCGCTCACGTCCGCCGGCGGTTATCGTCATGGCGGTAGGTGGTTGCAACCGTGGCAGACACAGCTATAGACTAACGTTGTTGTGAGTGGTGGTACAGGGCCAATGGTGTGCCCACTGGCAATGATGGCTGTGGATGTGGTGGATGTGTCCTAAAAAATCGCTCACTTGACTCCTGATACTTCTGCCAGCAAGACCTACATGACCTCAGCTGCTGTGTACTGCCTCTGGGAGCAATCATGCCACATCCAACAGGTGATAGGGCCCCTGCCTTCTCCCCGGTAGAACTGGATAAGCTTGGAGGTATGGACAGCTTTATGTGCACCAGAGGAGCAGGTAGGTGCCTAATATTTACTTTTTCCCCTGTCCTTCATCATAGATTCCCTCCTCACAGGCTAGATTGTGCCCATGTGTGCCAAAATTTGCAGTGAAGGCCATGTAGCTGCAGCGGCTGTGGCATTGGAAGCCACAGAGTTGTGTTGTGTCCCATAATTTTAAAAATCTCTATCACAATGCCAGGGCATATCCCACAAGATGTCAGTTGGCCAACCTAGTGAGGGCCTGACCAGGGTGGTGGTCTGGTTTGCAGATTGGGAAATGTTTATAGTCTTGTCCATGTACTCAGTCACTGGTATGTGCCCCACTTGGGCATTTTGGGCAAAACACATTGTTGTTTGTAATGTGTACTGACATGTTTGCGACTCTGCCATTTTGTATGTGATCAGGGCACATAATTTCCTGTCTTTTGTTTGAGCATCCATGCAGGTCAATGCCCATCAAAAGAAAATAATTTGGAGAGCCATTGCCAAGAAGTTGCGGACCCTGCAGTTCCACAGCAGGCAGAGCTTCCACTTCAGAAAAAAGTAGGAGGGCCTGAGACGTTGGGCCCGGAAGATCACAGAGTCCAGCTGGGGTTGTCTTCCCAACGTGGGTGGAGTGCCCGTCAGGCCATGAACCCCCCCTAGTAGCCTGCATTCTGGCAGTGGCCTACTCGGAGCTTGATGGGGGTTTGAGAGCAGCATAGCAACCACAATGAGGGGTGAGTACACAGATAATTCCTGCTTGTCCCATTGGCAGGAGATTGTGTAGGGCACTGGCTGCTCCCCCGGACAACTAGGGATGAGCCATGTGAACACAGTATTTGGGAGATTGTTTGTGTTGACATGTCATGTGTATTTTACTGGTGTACCTTGCCTTCTGAACCTGGGACCTAATACAAACCATGGGGTAATTCACAAACTCCTTACTCTGTAGGGGCCAGAAATTGCTGTGTCCTCTCCTCATTCATGTACTTTTTGTTGTAGTAGTGGGTGTTATTTGTGAGCCAAAAATCACTTCCCTTGAATGTCACAGACAAAAAGGTAATTGTATTAAGGATCACTGTCATCTGCCATGTGTCTGTGCATGTGTGTATGTAGACATCTGACACCCAAAAGTAAGTTATCCTCAGTATATGATGGGTGCTGGTGCCTCACTGCAGTCTGTGCTGTGTTGGTACTTGTTAGACTTTTCATCCTTGTCGTGGTCCCCCTTAATTTTTTGCCTCTGTTCCCCAGGCTGTTGATGTGTGCTGGACTCTGATTTTACTGTTTTTGTTACTCTGGGTACTTTACCATTGCTAATCAGTGCTAAAGTGCCAGTGCTCCTTTACAAAATGTGTATGTAATTGGCTTATCCATGATTGGCATATTTGATTTCCTAGTAAGTCCCTAGTAAAGTACACTAGAGGTGCCTGGTCCTGTAAATCAAATGCTACTAGTGGGACTGCAGCACTGGTTGTGCCACCCACATAAGTAGCTCTGTAATCATGTCTCAGACCTGCCAAAGCAGTGTCTGCGGTTTTTAGTGTAAATTCAACTTGGCAAGTGTATCCACTTGCCAGGTCTAAACCTTCCCTTTTCTTACATGTCAGACACTCCTAAGGTAGGCCCTAGGTAGCCCCAAGGGCAGTGTGCAGTGTATGGTTAAGGTAGGACATATAGTAATGTGTTTTATATGTCCTGACAGTGGAATGTTGCTAAATTTGTTTTTCACTGTTGCAAGGCCTGTCCCTCTCATAGGTTAATATAGGGGCTTCCTTTAAATATGACTAAAGTGTAAATTCCCTTTGGGAGCGGATAGACATGTGGAGTTTGGGGTCTCTGAGCTCACAATTTAAAAATACATCTTTTAGTAAAGTTGATTTTCAGATTGTGTGTTTGAAAATGCCACTTTTAGAAAGTGAGCATTTTCTTGCTTCTACCATTTTTGTGACTCTGCCTGTTTGTGGATTCCCTGTCTGGGTCAGTTTGACAGTTGGGCTAGTTACCCCTCACACTAGACAGTGACACAAAGGGAGCTGGGGTGTAGCCTGCATATCCTTAAGAGCCATCTGTGCTAGGAGGGAGGGAAGGAGTGGTCACTTATACCTGAAAGGGTTGTGCCTGTCCTCACACAATGCAGTCTCCAATCCCCTGGTGAGTGTCTGGGGCCTGGCCTGGGCAAGGCAGGATTTCACATTCAAAAGAGACTTTACTTTGAAGTGGGCCTACTTCAAAGGAGAAATTGGGTATAAGAAGGGCACCCAAAATGACAGACGTCAGAAACACTTCTGGATACAAGAGGAACCTCTGCCTGGAGAAGAGCTGAAGAGCTGAGGAAGAAGTGCTGCCCTGCCTGTGACTGTGCTTTGTGGAGCTATCCTACAGTTGCTGCTTCTGCCAGAGTAAGAGGGCAAAGACTGGACTTTGTGTGCCTTCCATCCTGAGAAGAAATCTCCAAGGGCTTGATCTAGAGCTTGCCTCCTGTTATTTGAACTCCCAGGGACAGCAAAGACTTATTTCTGCCAGCACCTCGAGTCTCTGTAGAGACTCCTACTCTGCCCTGTGGTGCCCATCCAGTTCCTGGGACCCTGAAAGGAGAAGCTGGCAGCCTAATGAAAAGCAATTGTGCGAGAAAAGATCGTTGCGAATCCGATCTGCGGCTGAAGAAATGAAGCGCCACCAGTTCTGCCACTGAAAATCGACGCTTGACGGAAACGCAACCAAAAAATTGATGCACGGAGCAGGAGAAACGACACACAGCATTGCTGACTGAGGCTCGGAGATCGCAACCCACGCTGCTCGGTTGTCGGATCATCGCGTGGCTGGAATTCCGACTCAAGTACCGCTGGCCGTGTAAAAACAACGCAAGGCCTGCCCGGACCCGAGAGTGCTGACCGGATCGACGCATCGCTCTCCTGCAGAGAGAAAAAACGATGCGCCCCAACCCTGCAAAAGGAGAAACTACGCAAGGTTCCGCTCGTGAGTGGAATCATTGCATCGCAAGCACTTTTTGACGCGCAATCGCCCGTGTGGGGTTATTTTTGATGCAGCCAAGGTACATTTTCACGCTAACAGTGTTAATGTGTGTTTGAATCTACTTAAAGACTCGTTTTGATTTTTAATTGATAACTCGACTTCTGTATTGTGGATTTTTGTCATTTTGGTCTTGTTTTGTTTAGATAAATATTTCCTATCTTTCTAAACTGGTGCTGTGCCATTTTGTAGTGTTTTCATTAAGTTACTATGTGTGTTGGTACAAATACTTTACACCTAGCACTCTGAAGTTAGGCCTACTGCTCTGCCAACCTACCAAGGGGGTAAGCAGGGGTTAGCTGAGGGTGATTCCCTTTTACCCTGACTAGAGTGAGGGTCCTTGCTAGAACAGGGGGCAACCTGACTGTCAGCCAAAGACCCCATTTCTAACAGTACTCATCATATATGTCACATGGCTTACCTGGATAATTGTTTGCAAATGTAGCAAACTTCTTTCCTTTTGTAAGTGGAGAATATCCATTGACATGAATCATGTCTCATGACTGTTGCCAACATTCATTATGCCTACATGTCATCATGTGTTCTTTTCCCTTCAGGAAACATTCATTATCAGAAATTTCAGGCATGTCCTAGCCATGTAGATGGTATGATGTCTGTATCCACTCACATACGTGTGCTCTTTATGTGGAATGCTACTATTGCAATGGTGGTACATTCCATGCAAATGTGTTACAAACAGGAGTGTGTTGGCATTTGTATTGTCTGACAGATACCTTCATGTGTCATAGTATGTCATTTGGCATGTAGAACTGCTGTAGCATTGAGGGACATGACAGGTGGCCCAAGATTGTGGTACCAATCTATGTGTATCTATGCCCATGATGTGGTATCATGTTGAAGAGTTTACTGCAATATGCACTGATTTAGGATTGTTCCAAGACTAATGTCATGTATCATGGAGTGTCTTGCAATGATGTTGACATCACATGTGTTTGGGTACATGTATTCAGCCACAGATAGCTACCATGTTTGTTATGTCAAAGATGTGGGTAGTGATGTTGCTTCTCATTGGAAAATAGGTTGGAGTCCTTCTATTTGTGGTTGTGAGTTCTGTGTATCTACAACATTCAAGGGCCAGATGTGTACTACTAACACACTTAGATGTTGTCATTGTCATGGGTGTCAGACATTAGTGGTCACTATCGCTTGGCTTACTGATACTTTGTTGTGTGTATCCGTGAGACATTACTCCATGACATATTAAAGCTAAAGTCAATGGTGTCCCTTTGATTGACACATGTAAGGCCTCTCTGTGTGACACTGATAATACTTCCTTGACACTACTGTTACAGGTATCACTTGTAGATCTGTGCATTGTTGACATGTGTCCATTATGACATGGGTATTTCTATTTTCAATACTCTAGGATATTGCACTTTTGTATCAGAGTTAGCTGGATGTCATTGGCTTCATCCCAAATTGTTACATCATGAAAGTGCAAAATGGATGTGTGCACAAACCTGTGTGTGAAATATGGGTGTGTACTTTACAAAGTGATACTTTTGTTGGCTACGAGTTAACTAGAGTCTGCTGCATGTGGCACAGCATTGGGAATGGAGAGGTCACCTACTTGAAGTATGGTTGTGGGATTTGCCAGACTTCACCCATGCAATTGTAGTAGTCTGACATCCTGATTTTCTTGTGGGTAACTTTGGGAAATCAAGATGGCACGCAAGAATATGTTATGGCACATGTGTGTGCCACTTAGGAGACAGTTTCTGCTGTGGGATACTTGACCTGATGGTATTGTTTGTCACTCAGAGTTGTTATTCAAGTATTATCAGGTGCATGTCGTAACCCTATTTCTTTTTGCAGCATCAGCACTAGCAAGCGAAGGAGACGGGGCACAGCCGAGTGGAAAAGCATCTGGCCACGGGACATTGGGTCAAAATACCACCGACATAGAGGGACTCAGTGGCCTGGTGAACAAAGGGAGTGCCACGGGGGAATGGGATCTACATCCTCTTTATCGGATGCCTCCTCCAGTGGGCACTCCCTATTGGTGGCGGACATATCCGGGACCCCCGTACTATCCTTGTCCGTAACCACCTGTTCTATCATATCCCTCCCTGTTGCTCACCACCCAGTGGGCTGCACCTGTTCATCTAAGAGGGTGGGCAAGTCATTTGATGCAGGCACCTGTGCCCCAGCCCCTGTTAGCCCTTCTGCTCTCAGTGAGGAGGCTATTGACCTCCTGAGAAGTATTTTTGTGGGTCGGTACACCATTGTGAATGCCATCAAGGGATTGGCAGCTCAAATCCAACAGATCAACGCATTCTGGAAGGCCTCCAAGTAAACATCCTCACTCACCCAACAGATACCCACCATACACAAGCATACCTCCCATAGGCATAAACCTAAGAGATCCACAACTACACATCAGACAACTACTCCCTCAACCTCCAAATCTTGACCCCCTTCTGATAACTGTCCTCATGTGACCAAGAAATTTTTTCTTTGTGAGCTAGACATCACCCTTGTCCTCCCACGTGCCACACCCAAAAGGTTAATATCCAAGCCCATCCCTTCTACTTCCAAGGCCTCCCCTACCCCTCCCTCAAACACCCATACCCCTCCCCTGAAGAAGAAGCCAACCAGTCCCAAAAAGCAGCCCCTCTTGCACACCCAAACACAAACCCCCCTCCCAAATCTGATCCCTCCCACCCCCACCCTGGATAATCCCTGAGGTGCCTGCCTGCCCCGCTGATTCCCCTCACTTCGGAGGTCACATGGCAGTTAGGGGTCAAGTTTGGGCACAACACTGTGCCATGATTTGGACATTTATTGGACTGGCCAATGGCCTTTGGGCATTGCTATTGATCATATTGTTATTGGCATTAAACCCAAAGAGTTGATTTTGTTGAGTATACCTTGGTCCTACAATTCGTTTCCTAGCTTTATTCTGTTCCTGAGTGGCTTTAGTTGTGTGCCTCCAGTTGTGTGTACTTGTGCCTGCCTGCTGCTCTTTTGTATTTTGTCTATTTGTCTCTCTACCTCTTGTGTATGCTATTGTGCTTCCATTGTGGTGTGTTGTATGTGATGAGTGAGTCCGCTGCAGGGTTGTTTCATGGTGGTGTTGCATGTATTCCATGTCACATTGATAGATGTGTGTTTGTATATGTGGACAGCCCCTGGCCAGTGTTGAATGTGAGTGTATGAGTTGTATTTGTATTTATGCTGAAGGTGTGTTTTTGTTGCTGTGTATGACAATGTTGTGTAGCCTTCAGTGTCCCTGTGCCTGAGCTAAGTGGTTTTGTGTATTTGTGCATTGTTACAATGCATTGTGAGGTTGCTGGCCAAAGTGTGTGCATTGTGAAAGCATAGGTGCCTGTGTTGCTGAATGTCTGTAAGTGTGTGTGATTTGATATGTGTACCTGCTGCCCATGGCTTACCCCTCCATGTTGTGTTTGCCTGTGCTACAAGCTGTTTTTAAGGTTGATGATACAGGTAGGTGTATGTACTTACAGTTTCTGTCGTCCATTGTGGCATTGATTTTGTTGTCTTTCGGCGAGCATGAACAGAGGCATGACGTTTGCAGAGGGCTCCATGGAGGCTCGGGACGTCTAAAGCTGACTGCAGGTGAATGTCTCCCATTATACTGTCTGTTTCTGCCAGCTTCTCCCATTGGCAGTGTACATCCTCATAATTAGTCAGCCAGAAAGACAGTCTCTGCCGACCTGTTTGTACTTTCAGGTGACCGTGGTGATCAGTGCTGGCTGGCAGTGCTGGCGGACTGCTGGCAATCTTTTATTTTTGTGACAGCCAAACCCGTAATACGGCGGTCTGCTCCATCAGACCGTTGGTAGTTGGACCGCCACCGCCAGCATGGCAGTCACGGGACTGCAAAACTCGTAATGAGGCCATTAGTATACAATGCTTTCCCAAAATGATTGGATTGGAGTGAGAGCAGTACATTTTTCATTCTAGTTGGAAAATATTATTATTTATGAATGTTGTGAATTTTATGTGATTGTTACTTGTCAAATTATATTTTACGTGTTGTAATTCACTTTTTAATCAATTTTTGTTGTGATTTTCAGTTTGTGGCTGATGAGAGTTATGTTTTGTATATAATTAAATTAATATATATAATTTTATTGATCAGTCTTATTTTAAATTTTAGTGATATATGTTTTTTGGCTGATGTATGGAAATAATATATTTTAAAATTATTTTTGTTATGCTCCTTTGGAATACTTATTTATTTATTGGGTCATCTCTAAGATTTGGCTATTGCTTCAAAGTAGTATTCTCCTTTGCTGTTAATAAAGAGTTTTAATTTACAATGTAGCATGTAGTACATTCAATTGGTTTGTTTGCTTTTGGTTTAATTTGAGTTACCGATTTTTCATTCAGAGTTGTTGGCAGCTTTGCTCTTTTTGTAGGGCTTTTATAAATGTATAGATTGTGGGTTCTGTCTAGGGTGGATTGGAAGGCATTGTGCTATCATTCTACTGCATGGTTGAGCCTTAAAGCTGTAATAGACACTCCACAATGCTATTAGGAATTTGGATCTGTGTCTGTATCAAGAGAGGTAGAGTCTGTCAACCCAAGTGTCTTCAAAATAATCCATTTTGGGCCTACAGTTGTGTTTGCTAGAAAATACTTTCTACAAGTAAATTGTAGTGGTTAGCTACCTCTGTGACAGGGACATAGGCTAGTGAAATCATTTTTTAGTGAAAAAGCAATTTGACTGTTTGTTGCATATTCTAGACTTATGGCCTCATTATGAGTCTTGGGGTCCGAAACACAGACCGCCTGAGCAGTGGAGAGGAGAATGCTGCAGAGCTGGCAGTCTCCCCCCTGGTCCTATTACAAGGTTTCCACTGGGCTGACCAGCTGAAACCTCTGAAATCAGAGGTTTCTGGTGGTAAGCCTAGAGGAAACCATGCAGCAGCACTGTCTTTGGCTCCTCATGGAGATGAGGCCAATGTTGTCGCACAGGCGGTGCCCCCTGCATCCTCGGAATGTGTACTGTCAACATGTTCATGGGCAGTGCAGGCCACCGCCTGTGGCCCCCAGCACTGGGTTTCTGTGAGGTTTTACATGGCACAGTCCCCGTCATGAAAAGGCTGGCAAAAACTGGACTCATGATCAGCGCAGCAGTGCTGAACTCAGTGCTGCTCTACCTGAGCACAACTCTGACGGCTGTCAGACAATCAGGAACCATGGTTCTGGTGGGGACAGCGGTCCCCTGGCAGTCAGACCGCCAGGGTCACAATGTGATGGTCAGACTGCTTGGAGTGAGGCAGTCGACCACTACAGAGAGGCTGGCGGTCTCAAGACTGCCAGCCTCATAATGAGGCCCCAAGTGCACATTGTCTGTGGTGTATCCATATACATCAATTAAAACGGTAGTAACAGCCTTATATGGCTGTTTGTGGACAAAGCTTTAAAATGGTTTGAATCATGGCCTGTTCAAAATCCAATATTATTTAATGTGAGCAACAGTTATTTGTTTTAATTTTTAATTTAAACAAGGTTTAATAGTTTGTTTTAAGTGTTACTTTGTTCATTAGGTGGTAAGTGATACATTTGTCTTTTGATTTTCACAAAATATGGTGTAGATCTGAGTGAATGATTTGGGGTACATTTTGAAGATCTTATCCATTAACCACGCCTGACATTGGCTTAATTTTAGTTTAATATTGTATCTACTGTCCCAAATACTACACATCAGGGAAGTGGTGGACACTTGGACCATGGAACAGTGGTCCAAGCCTCCAAGAGCAAGAAAAAGGGCACAGGGGCTTGTGAGCCAGCCCGAAAAACTCCAGAGGTACAGGAGGAATTTAACCCTGAGGGGAGGATCTGGCCCTAGTGGAATGGACTCTACCCCTTCAAGATCTCTCCGACTTGGCAGGAATGCAACCTATCAGAGTGAAGTTGTGTCAGGAACAAAGAGACTATTCCATTCTTGAGGGCCTGGGGCAGACTACCTCCAGGCAAGAGCAGGGTGATGTCAGTGGATTCCACAGGATCTACTGGAAGGATGGAGTTTTCAATACTGAGGCTAGGGACCCCAAAGCAGGGCAGCCAGGAGAGTGAGGGTTCCCAGAAGTATGGAAAATGTCTTCTCACTTTGATCCAAGACATTCCTTTGGCATGCACATTTTAGTAGGATCAAGACCTGGAATATGCTGGGTAACCATTTCTATTGGCCCATGTCTTACCAAAGTCAAGGAGTTCTTTAGCTTTGCCAGGGGCAAGACAGGGGGCAAGTCAAAGGCTCCCTTAAATCCACTACCAGTGGTTGGGACTCCCTTTGAGAGGGTGGGGATAAATAGTGTTGGTCCCCTAGACCTACCAACTGCCTCAGGCAATAAATATATATTGATGGTAGTCGAGATGCTACCAAATATCCAGAGGCAATACCTCTCAGGACAGTCACTGCCCTCACAGTGGCTAGGGCCCTAATTGGTGTTTTCACCAGAGTGGGTTTTCCAATGGACTCAGATAGGGGCACAAATGTTTGCCTATCTGAGGGTGATGTGGGATGAATGTGGTGTTATCTACAAGTTCACTACCCCAAATCATCCCCCGAACAATGGCCCGTTGGAAATATTCAATAAGACCCTGAAGGGCAAGATCACGGTTTTGTCTGAGAAACAGGAGGAGATGGGATATTCATCTCGCATGCCTGCTGTTTGCACACAGGGAGGTGCCACAGGAGGATGGCTTTCGCCCCTTTGAGTTACTCTTTGGGCACCCTGTTTGAGGGCCTTTGTGTTTGGTCAGAGAAGGTTGGAAGAAGTCTTTCAAGGAACCCAAACAGAATGTGCTGGACTATGTGCTAGGCATGCGTTCCTGCATGCAAGAGTACTTGAGCAGAGCAAGCAGCAACCTGGAGGGAGGAAAGCACTCCTGAAGCTCTGGCATGACCAGAAGGCTACTATGCCTGACTACAATCCAGGACAATTGGCGTGGGTGTTAAAGCCTCTAACTCCCATGGCTCCCAGAGCCCTCCAAGAGAAATGGACTGGGTGCACCCCATTTTGGAGAAAAGGGTGAAGTCACCTACTTGGTGATCCTTGGAACCCCCAGGAATCCCCACGGGAGACTAAGGGGCTCATTCCGAGTCGGGCGGGCGGCGGCCGCCGGGCGGAAACCGCCCAAAGACCGCACTGCGGTCAAATGACCGCGAGGGTCATTCTGACTTTCCCGCTGGGCCGGCGGGCGATCTCCAGAAGATCGCCCGCCGGCCCAGCGGGAAAGCCCCTGCAACGAGGAAGCCGGCTCCGAATGGAGCCGGCGGAGTTGCAGGGGTGCGACGGGTGCAGTAGCACCCGTTGCGATTTTCACTGTCTGCATAGCAGACAGTGAAAATCATGGTGGGGCCCTGTTAGGGGGCCCCTGCACTGCCCATGCCAGTGGCATGGACAGTGCAGGGGCCCCCAGGGGCCCCACAACACCCGTTCCTGCCATCCTGTTCCTGGCGGTAAACAGGCTGGCGGGAAGGGGGTTGGAATCCCCATGGCGGCGCTGCAAGCAGCGCCGCCATGGAGGATTCCCTGGGCCAGGGGACAACCGGCGGGAAACCGTTGGTTCCCCTTTTCTGACCGCGGCTTTACCGCCGCGGTCAGAATAGCCCTGGAAGCACCGCCAGCCTGTTGGCGGTGCTTCCGTTGCCCTCCACCCTGGCGGTTTCAAACCGCCAGGGTCGGAATGAGGGCCTAAATGTTAACAGACTGAAACCCCAGCAGACCAGGACAGACAAGACCATGCTGATGGTCAGATATGAAGGAGGAGAGGAGGAGAGTGAACCTCCACTAAATCTCCTGTCCACCAATGTCCAAGATGGGTCAGTAGAGGGAGCTGTACTCTCTCTCAAACTAACAGACCAGCAGCAGAAACCCTGCAGAATAGTGGAAGAGCAGTTTCCTGGGCTGTTTTCCTTGACCCCAAAGTATCATCGCTTGGTGTGCACATGATGTTGACATTAGTGACAGCCTACCTGTCTAGAACGAGCTGTACAGGTTGTCTGACCAGATCAGGGTCAGTGTGAAGGCCGAGGGAGCCAGGATGCTGGAACTAGGTGTAATTGAGCCCTCTGACAATTTGTGGACCAATACAGTGGTTATAGTACCCAAGACTAATCCCCTATAGGGAAAGGAGTTAAGATTTTGTGTGGACCACAAACGTTTGAATACAGTCACCAAGACTGATGGTCACCCCTTACTTAGAGCAGATGAGCTCATTGATATGTTGGGGGCTGCAAAGTACCTGAGTACATTTGATCTGACCTCAGGTTACTGCCAGATTGCCCTAAGTCCAGGAGCAAAGGCGAGGCCAGCATTTTCCACTCCAGAGGATCATTTTCAGTTCAAAGCCTTTGGTTAAACGAATGTCCCTGCCACCTTCCAAAGGATGGTGAACAGAGTCCTCTCTGTGTTGAAATATTTTAGTGCAGCATATCTTGATGATAAAGCTGCATTCAGTTCCAACTGAGAGGAACAGTCCACCGGAAGGAAGTGTTCAGGCCCTGCAACAAGCAGGCCTGACTTTTAAGGTAAGAAAATGCAAGATAGAGTAGAGTTTAGTGGTGTACCCTGTCCACCCTAATGGAGGCCATGTACAAACTCGCCATTCCAAGATCTAGATGACCCTTGATTGGGAGGCTCCTAAAACCCAGACACAAGTCAGGGCCTTGCTTGGCCTAACTGAGTACTACAGGAGATGTGTGAAGAACTATGGAACCATTGTGGCTCCCCTGACAGAACTCACCTCAAAGAAACAGCCCAAAAAACCATTTGGACCTCAGAGTGTCAGAAGGCCTTTCGCACTCTGAAAGATGCTATTTGTTCAGCAACAGTCATTCTTGTCCCTGACCACAATATGGAGTTTATTGTTCAGACTGATGCTTTAGAACAAGATATTGGGCAGTGTCAGCATAGGTAAATGATGAAGAGGGACAGGATCAACCAGATGCCTTTATTAGCGTGTGACTACTCCACAGAGAACGAAGATGGAGTGCCATTGAGAGGGAAGCCTTTGGTGTCGTCTGCTACCTGTTTGGTATTCACTTCCATGTTCAAAGTGAACAAAGACTTCTCAGATGGCTCAAACAGAGGAACGTAGATAATAAAAACTGTTGAGGTGGTCAATTTCCCTACAGGGGATGGACTTCACAGTGGAATACAGACTTGGGAGTGCCCATGCCAGTGCAAATAAACTTTCCAGGTTTTTCCACTTCGCTGATGAGCACTACCAGGGTATAAATAGGTTGCCCATCATCTTTCATCTGGAGGGGGATATGTGAGAAAGTAATCCTTTTTGCCCTAATCACCCACCATTTTATGAATGATAATGGTGGTTACTGACTCCGATTGCTTCTGACCAGCCCATGGCCAGTGCTCTGTTTAAAAGGTATATGGTAACTAGACACATTTAGAATTGGCTCTGACAACCTACCTCTAAGTCCCCAGAACATAGTAGGACATGTAGGTTTAGAGACCCCAGTGTATTTAAGGCATTTGATGGTGCACTGCTGTAGTGTCTGTTGTTATCTTAAAGTCAGCTCTGTCTTGAAGGCTGCTTTTAATCTAAACATATGTCTAAATTCAACTTCCAAAGTTTAAAACTACCTATTCATTAAGTCATCCTTAAGGTCTTCACTAGGAGCTCCAAGTGTATGGTGCTTTGCAAATAAAAGCAGGGGCATTCTAAATTTGTTTTATATGCCCTGGTGATAGAAAAACTGCACATTTCATTTTTCCTATTGTAGCACTACTAGGTCCACAGCTTAACATAAGAAGGTGGTGTTAAACTTTAATAAAGTCTAACTATTGACAGAACAGTGATTCAAAGTATTAAAATGATAGTTACAATAAATCCAACAACTTGGCAAAGTTAAGCTTATTATAACTATTACAGGAAAGTAGTTTTAGAACTGGCTTTTCTGAAGTTGTCTAAAACAGCCCTGTAGCAGCCTTTTCTGATTGCTTAGCCTTTGACAGACTGCTCTAACGAGGTGTGAAGTGGCCTGGGTTGAATGAAAGGGACCTTCTGGTTGGAAGAGATCTGCTGCTACAGATGCCAGGACTGGAAGTTATCTGGGTAGCTAAACTGATCTTCAAAGGGAGAAAGACAGATGGTGCAGGACCCAAGGCCACCTCCACTTCCTACAACCCCAGCCAGATGAGAGCCTATCTAAATGGATTAGGCGAGGGGTTGGGAGGGGAGTGTAGGGAAAATGTAGCCACACCTGTGGGTTGGGTTAGTGAGACCTGAACCTCCAGGAGAGATTGTCTCCATTTCCAGGAAGTATCCATCACGGCAACTGGAACCCCATTTGTTGGGGGTTTACCCCTCCTTGCCGGATCAAAATGAGGAATACACATGAGAGAGCTGCAAAACACAGCAGACCCCTCCCTGGCAATATCAAGAGAAGAGGGACTGCCCTGTTGAACCCCTGGTCTGCTCCCAAGAGGACTGAACTCATATGACTTCACCTGCTGCACTCAATGGGCATCACAAAAGAGGACTTTGCATGGCTTCAAAAGGAAGAAGGAGTAGACTCACAGCAACTGGTACAAAAGACACCTGCACCAAGATAAGTCCAGCTGACCAGCTTCACCTGGACGTTTGTGTATTTGAATAGGAGCATTAGGGAATTGTCATGCCAAAACCCGATGAAGCAAATAAGAGCTTTGGGACCCATGACTGGTGTTGTGGACCGTCAAAGACAAAAAGAAGACCATCTGGAAGACCGACCAGACGTTTGGAAACAATTGGACAACTTTTTTCAAAAAACTCATTAGTTAACCAACCTCTTCAACAAAAGCCAAGCTGGCAAGGTCGAACCGCAACTTATCCTGAAATTCAAGTTTACCCATCCAAAGCTCTGGAGCTCCTGCAGTCGACAACGAGAATCAAGACCTCCAGGAATTACGCCAAGCTGAAGAAAGCCTCCACCGTTGAACTGCAACCCAACCTGGCGAGGCTTGCTCCAGGTCGAAAGCAAAAAGAACCAAAAAGGTGACTAAGTGCATAGGTAAAAACTTGACTATCCCTCATTGTACTTGACCCGTGCTACATTGTGGTTGACCTAAAACTTAGACTTGTTCTTGGTCGAACATGACCAGATAGCCATGGCTGGTGCTTTTCACTTTTTGGTGCTTTAAAGCACATTTTTAAATCCTATCTTTAAAAATTAATAACTCCAGTTCCCTACATTGTTTTCTGTTGTTTTGGGGTCATTTTGAAGCTAAACATATCTTCTTTTTATAAAATTGGTGTTCTATTTTTATTGTGTGTTGTGTCTTACTTATTTGCTGTTTTTGTGATATTAAATGCTTTACACACCTGTCTTCCAAGTTAAGCCTGCCTCCTCAAAAACCAAGCTATCTAGGGTTGAGCAAGGTTTAATTTATTGAGATATTGACTGGATCTTATTTGTGATTGTGGTGTTATTACTAGCTGAAGGTACCTATCAATACCTACTAATAAATCACCTTCCAACATCTTGCGTTAAATATGCCTTAAGGAATGTCTGGAACTATTTTGTCTGAAATGTCATTAACTGTAGCACTGCATCCAGACTGTTCCAAAGTTCAAACACTTGCAGTGAGGACATTAGTTCACCATTTTTAACCAACTTCAGAACAACTGCATTTTGTTAGTTGCACATTAACACAAACTGAACAAAGTTTGGTTTATTTGACCATTAAATGCAAAAAGGTTTCATGCATTATGGGCATAATCCACTAGGCATATTGTCTCTCTCTAATACTCTATTTTACCAGAAAACAGGATAACAAACAAGAATCCTTTACAGGCAATCAATCACCATGCCTAACAATCTATTATTTAATCTCTCAGGCACACTATATGATGCAATGAGAAGACAGAATGGATCTGTAAAATATTCCACACTGATTTCACTTTGCTCTCACATTGGCAGCCATGTAGCTGATCACCGTGTTGGAAGCCTCATGTGGGAAATAATGTAAATTATGGCTTCCTGCTAACATTGCAGCTCTGAGGCTTCAAAAGTCTTGCCACAGTGTACACCAAACCTTTTTGAGGAAAGTGTTTACAAGGTTGAAAGAGAAAAATAGCTCCAAGAAATTATAGTTGACAAAATGTGTCCATTCCACTGACAGTGGTGCCTGGGATTCTGACTTTCTGGAATGACATGACTTTTAATAACCAACAGGTACAAACTCTAGCATACTCCAGCATAAATCAAATATTTATTTTCTTTGGGCATATTACTATAAGGAAAACCCTTTCACATGTGTGTGTACATCTGACTGTAAAATCACTTAAGTGTGGAGTGCTTAATATGGTGAATGGGTGTCACTGTTTAAGAGTCATTGTAACAGGCATTCCTTATCAAATTTCTTTTGATAATTCAGATCAACTTGTAGATTTTATTTTTGATGTGTGCATTAGTATGCAAATCCCTTGTTGTGTTTTTTTCTTTTTTAACAATAGTCTATGTGTGAGTATTCCTATCTGCTTGTGGGTCTGCATGAAGATATGTACTTGTCTCAGTGTGTAACGATGTGGTAATTGCGCTTAGAAATTGTGCTACTTAATTTTTTTAAAGATAGGTCATTGTTTCTGCCTGTGGGCTATAGATGAAAGAAGAATTTGCTTATGTGTGACTCTGGCAGCAGAAAATAAGCATATGACTTTGTGACTGCGTGATCTGATTGGGAGGTAGTGAGATTGTGGTAAAGGTCTCTCAACTGTGCAACACAAAAAAGAAAGCTTCTACTGAATAAAGGTTGCTAGAGGTAGACTATGAGAAGGATTACACGTCAACGTGAACAGGGTAATAAGCTACTTTTTTAACTCCCTTCCTGCAATCCCTTCCTGGATGCAAATCATAACAAATGGGTTAGGGATTGAAAGAAGAGGGTTTGTAACAATTCCACCATGAAGAATTATCTTTAAATGTGTTAAGTATCACAAAAGATTGGCTATTAGCGGATAGTGCTCCCAAAGTGTGAGATGTGGTACTAGGGGTGTGACACATTTCTGTCTGTGACGATGTGAAAAGTATATGGTATGGAGAAGAAATTCATGCTTGAAACTACTCAGATATCTCTAATGGAGTCCTTTACGGACATGAAAGGGGAGAATCTGACCACCATCAAGCGGATGGTCTTGAAATTCCACCTTGATTTTTAAAGTCATCATATAAAAGATGTGACCCAATTACTGTGTAACTTAATTCTGAGTATAAACAATGTGACCCTCTTGAAATGTAAATATGTGCTTTCTCAAACTTAGGTTTTGCCTTTTTATAATATATTGATGATTAAGTGGCCTTGGCAGATCTACAAACTAAGCATATTGATGGGCATTTGTTAAACCCAATTAACTCTACCGGGTACATCATATTGACCAACATTTATGTCAATCATATGGCAGGATACTTTGGGAGATCTGCTCAGAACTCATGTACACTTTCAACATCAATACAAGCAGAAAGAAATTGGAAGGACATTAATGAGAAAACTTCCTATTTTTGCTTAGCAATGTCTTTGATATGTCAATAACGAAATATAAATCAGGTATCAAAATCTTAAGTTAAAAGGTCTCAAAAGGGCTTTCACAATGCCTTTGAAATTTTCATTTAATAAAAACGGGAAGTATTTTTCTACCTCAATACATAAAAGAAACAGCTGATTCACAGGTAATTCAGTAGCACTTTAAGTAACCATCTATAAGTTAGAGACATTATACAGGTAAGTTCATTTTTTCATTTACCAAACAGACCCACAAAGCTAAACCTAATAGTAGTTCTCTATTAAAGAGGCCACTCCAGACAATATTTTAAGATTCTTATGAAATTCTACAATTAACAGCTTCTTCTCCAGTACACGCAAGAAATGCAATATGAATATTTACCCTGTTTTGATAAATATTAATTACATCAGACCATTGTTCAGCTGTTTCTAAAAAAAAAAAAACAGTGCCACTAGATTGGAAAATAGTGATTTTTACTCCTTTACTTAAAAAGGCACCATCGAACCTAATAATGTTAGCATTTCCAACTCAACTTTCTACCACCCTATTAGGCCAACGCAGAGTCGAGCAGAGAACAATATCATTTCAGGTCATTTGCAATCTCAGTTTAAACCAAGAAGGAGTACAACACTAGCTATGCTATCAGTTCTTGATGACTGGCAGTGGAAGGTGGTGAATGTTTTGGAGTCTTTCTACTAATAGTTATTAAGTCAGTCTGAGAAACTTTAATTTACCATCTCTTAGCCAAAACACAGAGTGACATTGGCTGCCCAGATTTAATTGTGGTCTGGCTGAATTTGTTTCCTAAATATAAATCTGAAAGAGTGGCTTTTCTGCCATCTGTGACTGCTCCTGTTATCTCAATTGGGGTTTTCCTCCAAGCTCAAAAGTGTCAGTGCTAATGTTTAGTAACCCACTGGTGATGATTCTGCATGCTTTGATAGTTTCCTTGTGTGTTTGCTAATAACATAGAGATTTGTGAGCGTTCAAGAGGCTCTAATCAATCAGCCTGTCTTAGTATTTGTCAGACATAAAATAGTGGAGGTTTGCAACATTCTTAAACGTAAATCAATTTAAGGTCAAGGTTTTGCTGAACTCACCAATTCCCATCAGTGTGGCTATGATACATGGTCCACTAGTAGTGACAACCAAATAGCTCCATTAAAAACAGTTTGCACTATTGGTTAGCACCATGTCCATAGCAAGTTTCTTGAGTCACAAGCTGGTTCAGTCTTCTGCTTGAGTTTATTTTTAATTGAAAGGGCTATATGAATGTTATACTTTATTAATCATCAATGGTATATCACCATGGCCATAGTCAGAATTCAATCATCGATTAACTGTGACAACATCATTCATAGAGGGCCTGCCCCCAGACTAAATTCAAGGCGATCACCAACAGGTTTGAAATTCTACTGTAAGAATGCTCTATGAGCTTGGAAATTGAGGCCATACATACACAATGATGCAATTGTTATATTGTCTGTCCATATGGAAAATGTCCAAGTTTAATATGTGAACAAATGTTCTCAATTATATTTATCTATAGACTCAGGACTGTGAGGTTCTGTTGATGTAAGCTACATAGCACCCTATGATCAGCATGCCTGATTGAGTTACCTTTTCCAGGTATCAAAATGGTTGAGAGAATATTTATTTTGGCTGCTGTCAAGCTTTGAAGCATACTTTGTTTTCCATTTGCTTTGATCGTTCACTACTGAAATTCAGCAAACTCAATAAAACCAGGTTCTATTCTTTGATTTTTCACTATATTGATCAGGTCTCAGAAGCACCATGAATCTTTAAGATACAAATGCTTCATAAGACTAGAACCATGCATATACCATGGTCCCTAATACAAACATGAACCTCATGCCCTCCTGTGTAATAAAAGATTGCAAAATTTGGGATGCAGTGGGCTCCTCATAGCACTTGGACATAGGGGCACATCATTTGCTATGCTGACAATAGCTACTCATTCTTAATAAATACATTTAGTACAGTGTAACACTTTACTACCATCCAAACTTCTCAAACACCTGTTTTGTCTCAGGATAGGGAGTACAGAGTGAGGTGGAGAATGAAAAAATGTGTAGAGCCACAAATGTGAGCCTTACTACTTATATTTGCATTTCATGTATTATTATCTATTGTTTGTGTCGACAAGATGTAAAGCTGGGAAAAGTGGTAAATCATCTCAGTCACTATAATCTACCATCCTAACATATAGGGGAGAAGGGAATAGCATTCAACGCTGTGATTACTTTTGTGTACTGTAACAGTTAGACACATGTTTAAGGTTTGCTACTGAAAATGTCAATTCATTTAAGTGTATACCAGAAGAAAAATGAAGTTTGCTTTTTAAAGCAACACTGACCTTAATTCAATTGAACACAACTCAATATTGGTTTGGTGTTTTGTTGTGTTGTTGTGTTGTCATGTTTTAAAATCCTATTGTGCACTTTTGCTGTTTAGTTATGATTGTTTCCGTTTAGTGCTTTAACCCCTTGTGTGCCCAGGACGTAACAGTTACATCCTTGTTTGTACTGCTCGGGTGCTGAGGGCATCACCGTTACATCCTGCTATGGGGCTTTCGCTCCCCTGATAGCCAGACACCCCCTCCCAGGGACAGGGATGGAAGGGGCATCGCTTCCCCTTCCACCCCTGCCCCCCTTGACCCCTCCTGTGACATCAGCTCTGATCGCGCACTGACCTCATCAGAGGCCACAAAAGCATTTCTCTTCCGATCACGGGCTGGGGGCGGGAGAGGCATCAAAGGAAAGGAAAGCCCTTTCCTTTCCTTTGATGTCTCTCTGAGCATTTTTGCAGCCCGATCGTGAAGCGGGTTGCACAAATGCCTACCAGACACCAGGGATGTTTTTTTTGTTGTTATGCATAAGGGGGGCAGCCCCTTTGGCAAGGGCCGCTCCCCAGGGGGGCAATTATTAATTATGCCTTTTATGCCCCCCAGGGGCAGATAGGCCTACTGTAATTAGGCCAATCTGCTTCCAGGGGCAGCAGTCACCCCTAGACACCAGGGATCATTTTTTTTCTTTTATTGTTTACATGTGGGGAGTGATCCCTTAAGCAAGGGTCGCTCCCCTGGGGAGGGTAATTGTATTTTGGACATTCGGCCCCCCTTGGGGGCAGATCAGCCTATTTCAATTAGGCAGATTTGTCTCCAAGGGGGGCAGAAACCACTAGGCACCAGGGATTTTTTTTTTAACAGATGGGGAGTGACCGCTTAGGCAAGGGTCGCTCCCCTGGGGGCAATTTTATTTTAGGCCATTTTGGCCCACTTGGGGGCAGATCAGCCTATTTTTATTATGTCAATCTGCCCCCCTAGGGCAGAAACCACTAGGCACCAGGGATTTTTTTTGGTGCCAATTTCACACAAGGGAAGCGTCCCCTTAGGCATAGGTCATTCCCCTGGGGGGCAAATTAATTTTAGGCCATTTCTGCCCCCCCTTCGGGGCAAATCAGCCTCTTTCTATTAGGCCGATCTGCTTCTAGGAGGGGCAGAAACCACTTAGGCAGCCTGGATTGGTATGTGTGTGTGTGTTTTGTTTGGGGTGCAGCCCCTTGGGCAAGGGTCTCTCCCCATGGGGCCACATTACTGTTGGCCATGTGTGCCCCCCTTAGGGACATATTGGCCTAATTTTGCAAGGCCCATCTGCCCTCAAGGGGGGCAGAAAGCCCACCAGAGACCAGGGAAGATTTGTTTTTTTCAAAAAAAGAGGGTAGGGATATGGCCATACCCCCACCCCAAATAAATGGGGACAAAGTTGTTCTACCCACCAGTGGGCAGATGGGGCAGTTACCCCTGATCCTTGAAGGGGGTATCAGTCTTTCAGCTCTCCCCGGCACATGAAAACATCTTATCCCACTGCAAGCAAGAGGACATTTGACTATTTTGGGTTTTGGTTATACATTTGGGCCATGAGAGCTTGTCTACCTCTCAAAATCGTCCCACTTGGAATGGTGAGGGCTTTACTTTTTGGACTTTAGGACTCTGCCATGTAGAAAAATGTACAAGACCTAGACACATCTAAAAACTACACATCTGGGTAAGTCCACGGTGGTGTACTTCACATGCACCGTACACCATTGTCTTACCCACAATGCCCTGCAAACCTCCAACTTTGCTGGAAATCATACATTTTTCAACATTTTTGTGATGGAACCTTCCTGAATCTGCAGGCATCCACAAAATTCCCACCACCCAGCGTTGTCGCATCTATACCAACAATGATTCTTCCCCACTTGTCAGCCTAAAAACATTTTTTTCCACTCTGCCCTTTTGGACCCACTTTGGTTCCCCCTCATTTTCTACATGTTTTTGGCTGTTCCCTCTCACAGGCACTTGACCCACCTACACAAGTGAGGTATCATTTTTAAGAGGAGCCTGAGGGGAACGTTGGGTAGTAGGACATTTTTGCCAGTGCAGTGATCCCACAAAGAAATGTTGGAAGAATTCAGTTTTTTATCTAAATTTGAGGTTTGCTGAGAATTATGGGTAAGAAAACACTGGGGGATCCACGCAAGTCACACCCTTGGGTGTCTAGTTTTCACAAATGTTTCAGTTTGATAGGTTTCCCTGGATGGCTGCTGAGCCCAGGTCCAAAAACGCAAGTGCCCACCTCCTGCAAAAACAGGTAAGCTTGTATTTGATCATTTTTATGTGTCCACATAGTGTTTTGGGGCATTTCCTGTCACAGGCACTAGGCCTACCCACACAAGTGAGTTACCATTTTTATCAGGAAACCTGGGGGAACACTGGGTATACAGAAGTTTGTGGCTCCCCTCAGATTCCAGAACTTTGCAGCACTGAAATGTGAGGAAAAAATGTTTGACAATTCTGTGTAACAGAACATGCTGAGAGCACTACAAGTTACCCCATCCTGGGTTCCACTAGATCTCTAGTTTTAAAAAATGCACAGGTTTGGTAGGTTTACCTAGGTGCCAGGTGAACTAGAGGCCAAACTCTATGCTAGGCACTTTTCAAAAAACAGGTCGGCTTTCTTTGGGAGAATGTGATGTGTCCTGTTGTGTTTTGGGGCATTCCCTGTCGTGGGCACTAGGCCTACCCACACAAGTGAGGTACCATTTTTATTGGGAGACTCGGGGTAATGCTGGGTGGAAGTAAATTTGTGGTTCTCTCAGATTCCAGAACTTTCTATCACCGAAATGTGAATACAAAGTGTTTTTTTTCACCAACTTTTGAGGTGTGCAAATGATTCTGGGTAACAGAACCTGGTGACAGTCCCACAAGTCATCTCATCTTGGATTCCCCTAGGTATCTAGTTTTAAAAAATGCACAGGTTTGGTAGGTTTCCCCAAGTACCGGCTGAGCTAGAGGCCAAAAGCCACAGCTAGACACTTTGCAAAAAATATGTCACATTTCAATGTAAAAATGTGATGTGTCCTTGTTGCGTTTCCTGTCACGGGCATTAGGCCTACCCACACATGTGAGGTACCATTTGTATCGGGAGACTTGGGGGAACACAGACTAGCAGAACAAGTGTTTTTGCCCCTTGTCTTTCTCTAAATTTTTCCTTCCAAATGTAAGTCAGTGTGTAAAAAAGACACTTATTTGAGAAATGCCCTGTAATTCACATGCTAGTACGGGGACCCCAGAATTCAGAGATGTGCAAATAACCACCACTTCTTAACACCTTATTGTGTGCCCATTTTGGAAATACAAATGTTTCCTTGATACCTATATTTCACTATTTATATTTCAGCAAATGAATTGCTGAATAGCTGGTATACAATTAAAACCTATTGCAAGGTACAGCTCCTTTATTGGCTCTAGGTTCCTAGAGTTCTTGATGAACCTACAAACCCTATATAACCCCACAACTAGAAGAGTTCAGAAGACGTAACGGTATATATTGCTTTTGAGAATCTAACATTGCAGGAAAAAGTTACAGAGTAAAACGTGGAGAAAAATTGCTGTTTTTTTCACCTCAATGTCAATTTTTTTTTTTCATCTGTTATTTTCTGTGAAAAAACCTTGTAGGATCTAAACAAATGACCCCTTGGTAAATTCAGAATTGTATCTACTTTTTAGAAATGTTTCCAGCATTGGTTTCATGCCCATTTTTGTCACTTACTAGAAGGAGGCTGAAAGAACAAGAAAAGGTAAACATGGTGTATGTCCCAGTAAGATGCCAAACCTGTGTTGAAAAATTAGGTTTTCTGATTCAAGTCTGCCTGTTCCTGAAAGCTAGGAAGATTGTGGTTTTAGCACCATAAACCTTTTGTTGCTGCCATTCTCAGAGAAAAAAACACAGGCCTTCTTCTGCAGAGCTTTTTTTCTCATTTTGTTTAAACAAATGAACTTTTCGCTGTATTTTGGCAAATTTCTTGGTCTCCTCCAGGGGAACCCACAAACTCTGGGTACCTCTAGAATCCCTAGGATGTTGGAAAAAAGGACACAAATTTGTCATGGGTAGCTTATGTGGACAAAAAGTTATGAGGGCCTAAGCGCGAACTGCCCCAAATAGCCTAAAGAAGGCCTGACACCTGAGGGGTAAAAGGCCTGGCAGTGAAGGGGTTAATGTTGTTTTGGATTATAAAGTTGTTTGTGTCGTTTTATTGATCTGTTAATATGCAGTTATGTTGTTATCCTGTTAACTAGTGTTGTCCTGGCATTTTATTGCTGTTTCACTATTATGCTGTGTTGTTGCTATGCTATTGCATTATTAGGTGATTCTTTGTTGTGTTATGCTTTACTGTAGTGTTGCGCTGTGTTGTTTGTCAGTTATACTATCAGTTTGAAATGTTGTAGTCAATATATTGTATTGTTATATTGAGTTGTTTTGTGTTGTGCTGTATTCTGTGTTTTGTGGTGTTGTCATGTAGGTTGTGTAGTTAAAATATTACATTGAGACATTTGCTGTCATAGTGTTACCATGCTGTTGTATTAAGGTGAAGTTCAGCTGTGCTCATGTGTATCTTATCACATATGATGTTGTGCTGTTGTGGCAGAGCTGTGTTACATTCATATGCTCTTGTGTTGTATCCTGATGTCCTGTTGTTTTATTGGTTTGATGTTTTACTGTTGTTTAGATCTACGCAAATGATTAATGATATCCTCCTTTACCAATAAGAATCTGTCTTTGTCAATAGCACAGAACCATTGACATAGGCCAATTAAATTAGTGAACTTTCCTATTTTAAAGTCTGTGCTCTCTACTACTATACAAAACAGATTAATAGAATTACATAGAACTGTACATGAAAGTATAGTTTCAATCAAGGAAGCGCCTTCACATGGGTTCAAGTTAGTGTGTTTAACAGTTTTGAGAAATTAGCATGTAAACAATTGAGCCAGGGACCGCTTGAAGTGATTAAATAGTTAGAGTTATCTGGCACTTTAATATCAAAAAGGCCCCGGAGTTGAAATGTGAATGTGCACCCGCCTTTTCCAGTTTTGGGGCAGTTTGGTATTACAGAAGAGGTTGCGGATGGGTTCGTGGCACCCTCCGTTATACAGATCATATCATCAAGCAAGTACTGCTGGTGTGACCTGAAGGGCTATTCCCTCATTTGCATGGGTCCATGGATCCATGCAACTAATAACACACTTTGCCTCTCTGCCCTTGCCTTCTCATAGACTGAGTGCAGTGACAAAGAAGCCATCAGGGAGCACAACTAATCTGTGCTTATCCTTCTGGAAGCTTGGCACAAAAGCAGTCAGGCTTAACTTAGAGGCAATATGTAAATTGTTATGCAGCGCACAAACAGTAATACAGTGAAAACACAACTCAAAAAAATCTCAATTTGGAAAAATAGTGTACATTTTTATAAATAGAATGACACTAAAAGCAACAATTATTGTGATTTCATCCACTTTGACACATTGTTTCATTGATGGTCTCATGGACGGCTGCTGGAGTGATTTCTGATTGTTTGAAAGACTGCATATAGGACTCAAAACCTTTATGGTTGGAGAGTAAGGAGGGTTGGAGCTCTCTTTCTGTCCCTTGGATGTAAAGGTAGTGGGGACTAGAGGGATCATCAGTGTGTTTGGATAAAAATAATAAAAATTATCTTTGTTGCTTTGCTATATTGATGAATATATTATCAGTGAATATATAAAAATTCTACATTTTTCAAAAACAAATGATGTATGGTTAATTACAACATTAATAGTGTTTAATTGTTTAATACTGTGGAGATATTTGTATGCAAATGATTGTAACAAGCAGAGAATTACATAGCAGGAGCTGCGGTTGAGTCATAGGCCCCGAGTTTTTGTCAGTTATCAGACCAATATTTAAAAAAATGTTTTTAAGTCTTAACTTTTAGAATTAGGCAAGAGAGGTACCACCAACACTACTTTCAAGAGTTCAGGACCTGTGGTGCACCTGTGGGGTCAGGACTCACTCAAGCAGAGGCCAGAAGCAGGGTTTAAGGCCTCTTTAAGCTTTTTTTGTGTGCCTGTACCTCACACAGGAGGCTAATCAACTAACTCTTAGAGTCATTCTGGTGGCCCTGGGTTCTGGGGAGTGGTCCAGGCTTCCTTCTTCAGGCAGCAGGTCAACAGAGCCACCTTTTCAGCCATAGGTCCAGTAGTTATCTGATCTGGCGTCTGAGAGGGCCACATTATATCACCAGTGCCATCGTTTGGATGAGAGATGCCCCCACTTGTCTCCCCTTCGTCCTTCCTGGGTCTGGCTCTAAACTGCCTAAGTTGACAATAGTGAAAGCAGGCATGGTGTTGGGTTCCTTTGTGTGCAGTAGACAAAGTACATTGAAGTATAAGCAGAGCTGGGTATAGGTCTGCCCCAGCCCTCCTGTCCACACCCCACTTTGATTTGTTTTGGCTGACATTTCACAGGTCCATGATTATCAATCTACTTGTTGTGTTTGGCTTAATTATTTTTAATTAATTATGTTGAAAAATTCTGTGTAACAGAACATGCTGAGAGCACTACAAGTTACCCCATCCTGGGTTCCACTAGATCTCTAGTTTTAAAAAATGCACAGGTTTGGTAGGTTTACCTAGGTGCCAGGTGAACTAGAGGCCAAACTCCATGCTAGGCACTTTTAAAAAAACAGGTCGGCTTTCTTTGGGAGAATGTGATGTGTCCTGTTGTGTTTTGGGGCATTCCCTGTCGTGGGCACTAGGCCTACCCACACAAGTGAGGTACCATTTTTATTGGGAGACTTGGGGTAATGCTGGGTGGAAGTAAATTTGTGGTTCTCTCAGATTCCAGAACTTTCTATCACCGAAATGTGAATACAAAGTGTTTTTTTTCACCAACTTTTGAGGTGTGCAAATGATTCTGGGTAACAGAACCTGGTGACAGTCCCACAAGTCATCCCATCTTGGATTCCCCTAGGTGTCTAGTTTTAAAAAATGCACAGGTTTGGTAGGTTTCCCCAAGTACCGGCTGAGCTAGAGGCCAAAAGCCACAGCTAGACACTTTGCAAAAAATATGTCACATTTCAATGTAAAAATGTGATGTGTCCTTGTTGCGTTTCCTGTCACGGGCATTAGTCCTACCCACACATGTGAGGTACCATTTGTATCGGGAGACTTGGGGGAACACAGAATCCCCTTGTCTTTCTCTACATTTTTCCTTCCAAATGTAAGACAGTGTGTAAAAAAGACACTTATTTGAGAAATGCCCTGTAATTCACATGCTAGTACGGGGACCCCAGAATTCAGAGATGTGCAAATAACCACCACTTCTTAACACCTTATTGTGTGCCCATTTTGGAAATACAAATGTTTCCTTGATACCTATATTTCACTATTTATATTTCAGCAAATGAATTGCTGAATAGCTGGTATACAATTAAAACCTATTGCAAGGTACAGCTCCTTTATTGGCTCTAGGTTCCTAGAGTTCTTGATGAACCTACAAGCCCTATATATCCCCACAACCAGAAGAGTTCAGAAGACGTAACGGTATATATTGCTTTTGAGAATCTAACACTGCAGGAAAAAGTTACAGAGTAAAACGTGGAGAAAAATTGCTGTTTTTTTCACCTCAATGTCAATATTTTTTTTTCATCTGTTATTTTCTGTGAAAAAACCTTGTAGGATCTAAACAAATGACCCCTTGGTAAATTCAGAATTGTATCTACTTTTTAGAAATGTTTCCAGCATTGGTTTCATGCCCATTTTTGTCACTTACTAGAAGGAGGCTGAAAGAACAAGAAAAAGTAAACATGGTGTATGTCCCAGTAAGATGCCAAACCTGTGTTGAAAAATTAGGTTTTCTGATTCAAGTCTGCCTGTTCCTGAAAGCTAGGAAGATTGTGGTTTTAGCACCATAAACCTTTTGTTGCTGCCATTCTCAGAGAAAAAAACACAGGCCTTCTTCTGCAGCCCTTTTTTTCTCATTTTGTTTAAAAAAATGAACTTTTCGCTGTATTTTGGCAAATTTCTTGGTCTCCTCCAGGGGAACCCACAAACTCTGGGTACCTCTAGAATCCCTAGGATGTTGGAAAAAAGGACACAAATTTGTCATGGGTAGCTTATGTGGACAAATAGTTATGAGGGCCTAAGCGCGAACTGCCCCAAATAGCCTAAAGAAGGCCTGACACCTGAGGGGTAAAAGGCCTGGCAGTGAAGGGGTTAATGTTGTTTTGGATTATAAAGTTGTTTGTGTCGTTTTATTGATCTGTTAATATGCAGTTATGTTGTTATCCTGTTAACTAGTGTTGTCCTGGCATTTTATTGCTGTTTCACTATTATGCTGTGTTGTTGCTATGCTATTGCATTATTAGGTGATTCTTTGTTGTGTTATGCTTTACTGTAGTGTTGCGCTGTGTTGTTGGTCAGTTATACTATCAGTTTGAAATGTTGTAGTCAATATATTGTATTGTTATATTGAGTTGTTTTGTGTTGTGCTGTATTCTGTGTTTTGTGGTGTTGTCATGTAGGTTGTGTAGTTAAAATATTACATTGAGACATTTGCTGTCATAGTGTTACCATGCTGTTGTATTAAGGTGAAGTTCAGCTGTGCTCATGTGTATCTTATCACATATGATGTTGTGCTGTTGTGGCAGAGCTGTGTTACATTCATATGCTCTTGTGTTGTATCCTGATGTCCTGTTGTTTTATTGGTTTGATGTTTTACTGTTGTTTAGATCTACGCAAATGATTAATGATATCCTCCTTTACCAATAAGAATCTGTCTTTGTCAATAGCACAGAACCATTGACATAGGCCAATTAAATTAGTGAACTTTCCTATTTTAAAGTCTGTGCTCTCTACTACTATACAAAACAGATTAATAGAATTACATAGAACTGTACATGAAAGTATAGTTTCAATCAAGGAAGCGCCTTCACATGGGTTCAAGTTAGTGTGTTTAACAGTTTTGAGAAATTAGCATGTAAACAATTGAGCCAGGGACCGCTTGAAGTGATTAAATAGTTAGAGTTATCTGGCACTTTAATATCAAAAAGGCCCCGGAGTTGAAATGTGAATGTGCACCCGCCTTTTCCAGTTTTGGGGCAGTTTGGTATTACAGAAGAGGTTGCGGATGGATTCGTGGCACCCTCCGTTATACAGATCATATCATCAAGCAAGTACTGCTGGTGTGACCTGAAGGGCTATTCCCTCATTTGCATGGGTCCATGGATCCATGCAACTAAGAACACACTTTGCCTCTCTGCCCTTGCCTTCTCATAGACTGCGTGCAGTGACAAAGAAGCCATCAGGGAGCACAACTAATCTGTGCTTATCCTTCTGCAAGCTTGGCACAAAAGCAGTCAGGCTTAACTTAGAGGCAATATGTAAATTGTTATGCAGCGCACAAACAGTAATACAGTGAAAACACAACTCAAAAAAATCTCAATTTGGAAAAATAGTGTACATTTTTATAAATAGAATGACACTAAAAGCAACAATTATTGTGATTTCATCCACTTTGACACATTGTTTCATTGATGGTCTCATGG